>NC_062216.1:13535083-16035083 GCF_902686445.1 Sciurus carolinensis | reverse complement strand
AGGCCTTTAAGAGAGCAAGCAACTCAGTAGGACATTGGTGACCACCACGCTGGGTGAGGTAGGAAGAGAAATTAGGTGGCTGGTCGGAGCAGCTACATCAATGGCAACTGCTTTGAACAGAGGCAGGCATTGCTGCAGGACAATGAGAGAGTCCCAGTGGAGAGCACCAGTTCAGAAGTAATCTTGGTACATTTCAGGTACATTTCCCTGCCTGTAACCTCCCTACCTCTTATGTCACAGTCTCTGACAGTCACTTTAAGGCCACAGTCTGGCGACTTTCATTAGCTCCATTCCTTTAGCATTTAGATGTGACTTGTTTTTTCAGCATCTCCCTTGGATCCTTGAGATCTCCGACGTGTATCTGTCTTGAATCTCTCCATCTGTATGAGCCACATCCTCACTTCCAGGGCCTCTGGTGCCCAGCACAGTGCTCAGCTTCCAACGAGTGCTTTCTTCCCTACCTGTCATCAGAGCCACAAGAAGGGCTGGTGTCAGAAGCCCAGGAGATCAAATAGGTGGGAGAGACAAGATGGCCCTCCCTCTCCTATGCTTTAAGAACATGTGTCCCCAGCATGGAGGGCAGAATTGAGTTGCTCAATTCGTGTTCACTCTTTTATGTTTCCGTTTTGAAATCTGATGTTCCAAAGCTCACAGGCTCTCATAGGTAATCAATCCAAAGGGAATGTATGGGGGCCGATGGAGCAAGGAGAACATGTTTCTGAGGGTCAGTTTTCTTTTTCCATTAGGATTTTTCTTGTGCCGTGCAGAAAAATCTTTCTAATAACACAGAGGAAACTTGTGAAGATGAATGGGATAATGAACACTGTCTCCTTCGCAAGGAGAAAGATGTGCCAATACAAGCACCTGGGCAAGAGCCAGTGGCTGTGCCATTGCCGGGGCTTTTAGGAGGAACAATACCTGGGCACAGTTGCCTCTGTGACCTTGTGGGGTCGGGGGAAGAAGAAAGAGGGAGAGGGAATGAAAGAGGATAAGGAAAGCATCATCCAGGGAAGAAGGAGCAATCCAGGAGACAGGAAGGAGAGCATTTTTACATAGCTTGTACCTTTCCACTGGGAGAGAGAAGAGCACAAACAAACACGGATTGAGTGACACATGCCAAGACCCTTTCCTCATTTCACTTAAATCTTCCAACAACACCAAGGTAGATTATTATTATTGCCCTGATTATTAGAGACTTCATCCTATGGGCATCCTCTTTTCCCTGAGAGGGTCTCCAATAGGTTTAATCTAAGTGTTGCTTCATCCTATGTGAAGTCCACAGTCCCACTGAGCTTGGACTTGGTGGATACTGTATCCTGCAGCATCATGAGGCAGGAGAAAGAATTTCACAAGGGTAAATCATTTGGGGACTGAGCAAAATCTCAGGGTAAGCTCAGACCAGTCACTCCCCATTCAAGGCTGCTGAGGAAGGGTCACCCACACAGGACCCCAAGGGAAACAATCATGAGATAACAGGGGGAAGATAACAGGTCTTCCAGTGGCTCATGGGACCCTTGTGGTGGTCATTGCTAACTTTAGGATCTGCTGGAGACCTGGGGCTGGGCAATCCTCGAGGTCACCTCCACTGCCATGTGATGGACACACAGTCCTGAGGCTCTAGCCTGACCACATTTCTTTTTTCCTCTACCTTCCTCCCTGCCCTGGGAAGCACAGAAGGAAGGCCATGCCTGCTCTCCCCAGTATGTCTCCATGCCATCAGTGTGTACTCATCAGCCCTATCTCTGTGACCTCCTCCACAAAACTCTCCTTCCCCCAACCCTTGTTCTCAGTTGGCCATGGCTGGACAATCTCAGTGCTGATGGTGATGGAGAAAAGGCATCAAAAGATGGGGGTGAGGAAACCCAAAAGATGCACATCAAACATCAGAAAGGGTTTCCCAGGAGCCATGCATGCTCAGAACAATCGCAGTTGGAGGGGAGAGCATCACCAGTCTTCACATTCCCATGGAGTCACATTGCTGTTGCCATGCCGTGTGCCTCCTGAGAAGATCCTGGCAGCCTGGACAAGCTGCTTCCTTTTCCCTCATACCAGAACTGACTATTCCTTGCTGATCTGTTCAATGCTTCTGGAGACTGAGGCTACCCTGCCTGAAGCTCAGCAACTGGAGCAAGCAACTGGAAAGGACTTCTGAGCACTAGCTGAGAACCTGGAAGGTCATGGTCAGCTTCCCAAGATCAAGTTCAGTCTGCCACCACTGCCTAGCAGACCCCAGTTTGAATTTCCCTATACCCCCAAAGATCTCTGAAGGCCAAGGATCTGCTAAGCCCAAGGGTCATTTTCCTTTCTCTTCAAAGATGAAGGAGGATTTAACTTCCAAATCTAGTAAAGAACAGAGAGGGGGGGGGAAACCCAAAACTTGTTTTAATTTTAAAGCATTCTTCTAAAAATTTTTTCCTAACATATGATTTATCATTATAACTATTTTTAAGTGTACGCAGTTCAGTAATATCAACACCCCTAGTAGATGCCTGAAGCTATGCATGGGACCAAACCCTATATACACTGTTTTCTCCCATACATAGTTATCTATGATAAAGTTGAATTTGTAAATAAGACCCAGTAAGAGATTAACAACTAAAAATAAAATAAAGCAATTTTAATGATATTCTGTAATAAAAGTTACGTGAATGTGTCCTCTCTCTCTCTCTTTATCAAAGCATCTTAATTTTCTTTTACCTTTTCACTTAAAGGAAGCATTTTGCAACATCTTTTTGGCATATCTGAATTGCCACTATCCCCACTTTTTCCCTTTGAATTCATTATTAAGTAAAATAAGAATTGCTTGAAAGCAAGTGCTACGATACCATGATAGTTGATTTAATAACCAAGATGGCTGCTAGTGACTGATGGGTGGGTAGCATATGTAAGATGTGTACCCGGACAAATGGATGATGCCCGTCCTGTCTGGGAGAAGCAATACAGCATAAAATTTCATCATACTACTCAGAATTACACACAATTTAAAAACTTGCAAACTGTTATTTCTGGAATTTATCACTAAATTTTTTGGTCAAGTTCAACCATGGGACACTGAACAAAACTATAGGTGAGAGAAAAACTATTATTCATTCACATTGTTTCGTAACCCTCACTACTATCAACCTCCAGAAGTTTCATCATCCCAAACTGGAATTCTATGCCCATTAAACTGTAACTCCCCCTTCCCTTCCTCCAGATCCTAGCAACTACTATTCTACTTCTGTCTCTCTGAATCTAACTACTCTGTGATACATCATATAAGTAGAATCATCTAATATTGGTGGCTTATTTTACTTAGCAAGAAACAGGTCCTTTTTTCACCCAAGAGATGATTTAAATATTTCTGACTTATTTTACTTAGCATAATATTTTCAAGGTTCATCCATGTTGTAGCATATATCAGAATTTCATTTATTTCTAAGTCTGAATAATATTCTATTGTATGCATGTGCCACATTTTATTTATCCATTCATCTGTTAATGGGCATTCTGAATGTTTCCACCTTTGGGCTATCATGAATAATGCTGCGATGAACAATTGGTGTACAAGTCCCTGTTTGAGTCCCTGTTATGAATTCTTTTTATTATATACCTAGAAGTAAAATTGCTGGATCATATGGGAGTTCTATGTTTAGCTTTTTGAGGAATTCCACAGTGTTTTTCACAGTGACTATTCCGTTTTGCATTCTCATTAGCCATGCATAAAAGGTCCCAATTTCTTCACATCCTCACCAACACTCACTATTGGTATTTTCTATTGATTTTTATAATGGCCATCATAATGTACCTAAACCATTCCTAATGATCATATTGTGACATGTTAGCTTTACTTTACAAATGAAGAAAATAAAGTTCAGCAAGGTTAACAGATTTTCTTGCAGATGTAACATTGAGAAAAGGACCATAGAACCTCTTTCTGACCCCTACTGGATCCACCTGACCAACTAATTCTCCTGTATGCTTAAGTCTTGGTTGGAGATTCAGAGGGTTTTGGAAAGAGGTTTAGACAGAGGTTTAAATGTAATATGTACATAACATGAATATATCTGAATGTAATATGAGTATATGTATATTATCCATTCTCTTCAAGCTGGTCTTTCTTCTGAACACCAGTCAAAAGGAAACAAGTCCTTTTCTTAGCCAAGAGGTAATCTAAATGTGGGTAAAGAGAGAAGGAGAGAGAGAGAGAGAGAGAGAGAGAGAGAGAGAGAGAGAGAGAGAGAGAGAGAGAAAGTCCCCCATTCCATTGAGACCCCATGGATGCAGTAGGTGTATGGGAAACACAAAGAGCATACAGAGTTCCTCCCCACGGGAGATCAAGCAGCAACTCCACTGCCCCCCAGAACAAAACCATTTGTGGACACCCAGAGATGTTCTGCTCAATCCAGTCACAGTACTGGGCCACTTGCTGAGTGAAGAAGGTACAATAAGCCATAAGTAGCCACTTGGAATGGCACCATTTCTTGAAATCCTCCTAAGGATCAGGTGCCTCACTCCACTGCCACTCTGACAGGCTTATATCATTATCTATGATGTTATGCTTTAGATGTGGTGTCTCCCAAAAGCTCCATGCAAAACAATGCAAGAAGGTTTGGGGGAGAAATGATTGAGTTATAACCTTAACCTAATCAGTGGATTGATCTCTGATGGGATTAACTGAGTGGTAACTGGAGGCAGGTGAGGTGTGGCTGGAGGAAGTAGTTCACTGGGGACGTGGCTATGGGTTTATATTTGTATCTGGCTAGTGAAGTCTCTCTCTGCTTTCTGATCACCATGATGTGAGCTGCTTCCCTCCTCCATGTTCTCCCACCATGATGCTCAGCCTCACCCGGAGTCCTGAGGAATGGAGCTGGCCTTCTATGGACTAAGACCTCTGAAACAGTGAGACCTCAAATAAACCTTTTTTCCTCTACAATTGTGCTGGTTGGGTCCTTTAGTGAGAAAGCTGACTAAAACAATTACTTACAATATGAAGAACCTGTGACTCAGAGACCAGGTCACAGCACATAGTGGCAAATGGAGCCAGGATCTGAGCTCTGATCTGGCTGATTCTGAAACCCACGCTCTTTCTAGTTCAACCATTCTCACAGTGGGGCTCGGGAAACCTAGAAGCACCTAGGAGGTGAGTATAGCATGCATCCTCAAGCATCTTCTTTCCTCAAAGTTTTGGCAACAACAGCCCAAATCGAAACAACATATTCATGTTACAAACATACATTATGAAATAGAATGCAAAATTCACAAAATTTCTCTAAGATAAAACATAGGGCTTCAAAGAAATGGCACACTGACAGCTAGCTGCCTTAGGCAACACTCCCAGCCCCTGGGGGTATGTGTTCAGGCCTCTGCTGCTAAGGTTCTTTTGGTGGAAAACTTGAAGCTACGTTGCCTGGTATCAGGACCTGAAAACTGGAGCTTTGCAGGCAAACCGGCTTAGTTTTGAATTTGGATTTACATTTGCCAAGTCTGCAACCTTGAGGTTTTTTTTTTCTTTTTCTTTATTTTTTTTTACCTTAGGCAAGTAATTTGACATCCACTTTGCCTTGTTGTCCTCATCTATAAAATAGAAGAAAAACAGCACACCTACTTCATACGGTTGCTGTGAGGATTAAGCAAAAAATATAATGAAGTGTTTACAATGGTGTCTGGCACAGGATAAGCACCCCAAAAGGGCTCATTTTCTTCTTTTTAAATTTTTTAATTTTCTTATTTTTACAGACACGTTTTGATTCATTGTACACAAATGGGGTACAACATTTATTTTCTCAGCATTTTTTCACTGAGTCTGTTCACTTGTTTACTAAATTGGAAAACCTAGAATATACCTTGTAAGTGTGTCAGGAGCCTTAGATGAGATATTATATGCAATACAGACAACACAGGGCCTGGAAAGTAGCAAGTACTCCACGAATATCACAAATAATGGTAGTTGTTCTGATTTCTATTGTTTCAGCTTCGTTGCTATGGCATCACAATGCCATTCCTGAAAGAAGTTCAAGATACAGCCCTTATCTGCTGCTGTCAGTTTCACGGACTCTAACTCCCTTGATATTTCACCCATTTTCCAAGCAGGTATCTACAGAAGACAGGATCCTGAGCTCTTGAGCCCAGAACCAGTGTAGCATTTCTGAAGTTTTTAGGAGGGTTATTGTTTTCTCTCTGATGCAAAGAAAAAGTATCCAGCAAGGCATACTCTTAGTCCTTAACCTTGGCCAGTCTTCAAGGCATTCTCGGCCTCCATGCCCCAACCCTCAACACACCCAACCTTGGTAAGCAGCAGGCGTCAAGTGTAAGTTCCTTTCTGCCTGTCTCATCCTTCCCAGTAGATCGGGAGCTCCGATGAGAGAAGTAGAATTTCCATCTATGTGCAATTTGAGTCTAACAAAATGCAGTGCAGAGACTGAAAACGCCAAACCAAGATCCCCTTTTCTAATTGGTCACTCCAAATACAGGCCTTTTGTAATTGAGGGCATGATTGTTCTGACCCGTCCGGGTACCTTCTTCCAATTCACACATCATCCTGCTTGTAGTGTGGACAGCTCTGGAAACATTAGGGGTGCTTGACGGATGTTTGAAGTTAGAGTCTATTAGTCCTGAGTCTGGAGTTTATGTTCTCTTGGTGGCAGGAGAAACCAATGATGTAAGAGCCTTATAAGTTAACAGACAGGAAGCAGAGCCCAAATCCTGGACAGGTCTTCAGATTGAGAACCTCAGTCTTTAGCACACTCCTTTGGGGAGTCTCTAGTAATGGTAAAAATCTACAAATGAATGTCTGCATGTCTGCAACTTTGCCACCTGCAGGTAGAAGGGTCCTGTCAAAAATAACCTCCAAATGGCCATGGTTAGGAACCCAGCACCCATCTTAGTGCCCTTGAAATTTTCCCTGTAGTGTCTGGGAATTCCTAGGGACATGATTCATGGACACAGGAACAGTTCTGGGCCTTCAGGAGGTGGTGACTAGAGAGCTTCGTCCTGACAGTGTTTCCTCAGTGCCCCCATAGACCTGACAGGGGACACCTGCTCTGCCTGGTCTCCAGGCTGCACCTATCCACAGCATCCACAGGGAGCATCCAGGGTGCCAAGGCAAACCCTGCTCTGAGTGAGCCAGGGGGATAGGGGGGTGGCATCTCACACTGGCACCCTAGACTCCTAAGCAGAACCATTTAGTCCCAGATAGACAAAGACCAGCTTCTGAAGCAGCTGCTCCCTCCTCCCTTGCTGGAAATCACTTGGAGAAATGCCACTCATCCCTACCATCCTCCTCACCATGGCTGCCTGGCTCTTCTGGTCCCACGCCCAGTCACAACAGCAACATCAGATGCAGACAAGTGAACCTCCTTGGATCTAAGAGAAGAAAAAAAAAAATCATTATTTTATAAAAGACCTAATTCAGAACTAGTATGCAAATGGCAGCCCGGATCCTTACCTCACTTACTGTGCAAACAGCCAATGAACAAGCTCAGCCAGGGCACGTGGCTGCGTTTAACTTGTTTAGCCCTTTACACCCAGAAACACATTCACATCCAGAGTCTCCATTGATCTTTATAAGACCTTTGTGTTGAGGTCGGTGTTTTTATTCTATGTACATTGATCAGAGCATAGAAGAGAGTATCAAATTAAGGAGGCTTGAGCTTCAGGTGCAGAGGAAAAGTTCTCAGGAGGGAGCTAGAATATCTAAAGCTTATGCAGAAATATTAGCAAGGAAACAAAGGTTGGGCTCTGGGACTGACACACACGTGTGGGCCTGTGTGCACAGGCATGTGGCACATGTGTGCCTGTATGTATTGCTTGTGTGTGTGTGTGTGTGTGAGTAGACTCGTGTGAGTGCATTTGTGTGTATGTGTGTGCCCATATATACGTGCTTGCATGTGAGCATGCGCCTGAACATTTGCCTGTTGATTTGTGTGTGGGAGCATGCATGAAGATGTGTTTGTGTGTGTACATGTGCTTGGGTGTATACATGTGTGTATGCATCTGTGTGTATGCACGTGTGCGTGTGTGTGTATGCACAGGGGCACACATGTGTGTGCGTGCGTGTGAATGTGTGTACAGGCAAGGCACTGAGGACTGGCCGAGATGCTGTTTCGGAGGCCCGGGCTGGGAAGGGACAAGGTAAACTGCAAAGCATCCAAGGCTGAGAGTGGTTTCATTGTCTCATATCATAACAAGGGCCCTCAAAAGCTCCTGGGCACTGTGCCACCCATCCTCTGGCCAGGGGACAAGCAGTCCTGGCATGGTTTACCCGCCTTCTGGTGAAGGCGCCAGGGACCATTTCTTCACTGACCATCTTCCCCGTTTCTGCCTAAGAGAGGCCAGATGGAAGAGGTGAGCGGAGGGGCAGGCCTCCCTCAATGTCATCCATGGTTTTGGGCTTTTGGTGACCAGCATGTGTACAGCAGTTAAGGTAAGATAATGCCATGTGCTGGGACCGGACGCTGGACATGCAGAACTATGGGGGAGGGGGTCTGGTAAGGCCTGGGCCCCCTTTGGGGAAGGAGCACTGGCCACCATGCAAATTTGGGGAGAGGGACTGGGAGGGGCCATCTCTGAATGACAAGCCAACAGAAAGAATGGCAGCTGCTCCCAAACCACCCTGGCCAGACATCACTCCCACATCATTCCAAGGATGGGCAGAGTCTTCTGACCCAGATGGCTGACCTTCAGGACCAGCAGTGAGGATGCCCAGAGCAAGACGTGGCATGAGCGACAGGAAAGGAAAGAAGTGAAGTCGTGACAGTGAACGTGGGACAGAAGGAAACACCTCCCACCTTCCGGGTCCCGCTCAGGGTCTCCTGTGCACTAGGCACACGAGGAAGGCCAGAATGAAAGGCGGCGAGAGGGGGCATCCGGGGCATCAGAAGTGAGGTATAAAGGGAGGAGAAGCAATAGGCCCAAAAAGCCCAAGGAGAAGCAAGGAAGGTAGGAGGGAAAGTGAGTGGAACATCCTACGCAGGCGAGCAGCCCTCAGAGGGACCTCATCAGACTGCAGAGGGGGCCCAACAGCCAATGAATGAGGCCTTGGCATCCTGGAGTCCTGACCATGCCCTGTGGGGCTGCCATGGTCCACTCACCACCCCAGGCTCTGCTTCCTCAGCCATAGATGGGAATAAAAGAACCTGATGCAGAGTTGCTATGAGGACTTCGAGAGTTACTAGGCCCCCGAGAGAGGCACGGAAGGGGCCGCATGGAAGCCAGAGTTCACAGCTCAACCCCTGCATTGACGTCTGCTTCCATGCCAAATGCCACACACCTGGGAATTAAAACTCCACGTTTATTAGCTCACGGTGTCTGTGAGCCAGAAGTCCAGGTGTGACTTTGCTGTGTGCCCTGCCCAGTGACCCACAGGGGTCAGTCCAGGAGTCAGCCGGGTCTCTACCCCATCCACAGCTCAGGGTCCTCGTCCAAGCTCCAGAGGTGCTGGCAGAATTCAGTCACTGGTAGTTGTAGGGCCAACACTCTCAGCTCCTAAAGGTCACCCACACTTCCCTGCCTCGGCCCTTTCCACACGTGGCACCTCTCCAGTCCCCTCAGTCTTTCCTGACAGCTCGATCCCAGCAGCCCATCAATTCTGCTCTATTTTAATGTTTAGAAGCAAGTTGGAAGTTGCCATATGCTCAAGGAGAGGGGATTCCACGGAGGTACAGTCATCCCCTGTCACCCTAGAGGGTGTTGCGGAGAAAGTCAATCTCCTTGGTCTTCATTTTCCTTTTCTGTAACTTGATGATTTACAATAGCACCTACCTCACAGTAATGGCGATAGTTAGTAATTCATTATCTGTAAAGCCCTCAGAACAATGCTGGAGTGCCTATTATATGTGTTTCCTAAATGTTTTAAAAATAAATTATTGACTTTAACAAATGCCTGTCATGCAGCAAGCACTGAGTAAAGGGGTAACAGCTGCAGGTCAGCTGGCTGGTGCTATAGGACACCTTTGGACAACTAGAATGCTGCCCCTGGTGGTACTTGCTCCTCAGGGAGCAGGGAGATGGAGGATTATATTGGGGTGAGGCCTCTGGAATTTGGGGTGAGGCTTTCTGCAGGCGTCAGGGAGCATTCCATTCCTCTTCCTAGGGCCCTGACCTGTCTTCACATCCAAGGTTTCATCTCTCCCTGCCCATCAACCCTGCAGCTCCATGGACGCCCCCTTCTCCCCAGCTCCCTTTTGCTGAGGATCATGGATGTGGGGTCTCAGGAGCCAGAGCTCTGGGCCTCTCAGTCCCTCCATCCCTCCCGCAGAAACCTGAGACAACTGCCTCCCCCACCTGGCCTGTCCTTTTTAATCTAATTTATGCATAGCTTTTCTCTTATTTGCAAAACATAAGAAACCCTTAAAACTAAGAGGCTGTTTTCCATTTCTGAGGTGGGCTCCGCTGGCTGCCACGCACACTCACACGCATATATTTGAACAAGTTTGATTCAGTGTAGCTGACACAAAAACCACTTAGTCGTTTCTCCTACATCATCCTAAGTTAATACTCCTGACAGGCTGCAGGAGGCTTTTCAGCAATTTTTCTATTTCAGCTTTTTTCCCTCTGCTTCCCGCCACCTCCCCACCTCCCCCTTCCCCGGCGATAAAATTTGCTTTCCGCTCAAAAGCTGACCAAACCTTTGCAATTTGTATCCATCGCATCTTAAGACCGAATTGAAAGGCGAGCAATGGCTCTAACCGGGAAGGGGGCGGCCCAGGCATGCAGGGATGGATTCTATTTGTGCTCCTCGTGGGGGGATGTCGCTGTTCAGGAAAGATAAGAGATGCTCTTGCTTAGGTCCCTTCATCTGGGACGCCGAGGGGACCCTGGGGGCCTGAGCAGCTCAGCTCACCTGCTCGGCAGCTGCCGGCACTGCTGAGGCCTTTGTGCCCTGCAGTGGGCACCTGAGCGATTTCCAAAGCCCCAGGCTGTGTCTCAGATGTGATCTCAGCGCCCAAAGGGGAGCTGCCGGATTGTGCTAAACAAGCACATGTCTTCTGTTGCCTGCTCCTTCTCTCCTCCTTTTTCTCCCTCTCTCTTCCAGCCCCCCTGTTCCTGGGTCTCTGCCTCGCTCTCTATTCCTATCTGCCTCTGTTTCTCCCTGCCTCTCTCTGTCTCTATTTCTGTCTCTTTTTATCTGTCTCTCACTGGAATGCATGCTTGTGTGTGTATGTGTGTGTGTGTGTGCCTGCACACACACGCGCACACACACCCAGGAAGCTGAGGTCCTGATGTAACTTGTCTTCCCCTCCCAGCACCCCTCCTTCTCTTTGCAGCCCCCTCTCCCCCCAACACACACACACACAACAGCTCTTTGGCATTACCCAGTCATCAAGCTGCTCTTGGGAAGAGTTTTCAGCTGGATCCTGCAAGGGAGGAAGTGTTTTGCAGGGCCACCCCCCAAAGCACTGCCTTGGACAGTGGCTGCAGCTCACCCCCAGCTCCCTAGTCCTTGCTCTGCCCACACTCCAGCTTTGACTGAAAGCTAGCCACTGTCGCCTCAGTTCCTCTGCAGGGAGGCTGCTTGACTGAGGCCTGCTGCTTTGGGGGCTGGACGACCAGCAGGGGGCAAGCTGGCCTTGCAGCTGGCAGCCTGGGAACCTGTGACAGGCAGCCATGGGGTGGGGGAGTGACAGCGGCTAACCTTGTGAGGGGAGGCAGTTACTTAAGGCCCAAACTTCTCTGCTGCGGGCATCATATTTCCTGAGGAGCCCTAAGACTCAGGGTCAGCCAGGAAGAAGGCTGAGCTGCCTGAGAACCAACACAGGAGAAGCATAAAGTGAGCACCTGCATCTCTGGCTCACAGCCATGTGCAGTGGCGGAAGTGGGACTGGGCTGCAGAGGTCTCCCCCAGAAAACGGTGAAGCCTGGAGGATGTTGGCCACTGGTTAGCGCTTCCTGTGCACTGCATCTCTGCATCGTGGGCATTGCTAGCACCTCCATTTTGGAGATGAAAAAAATTGAGTCTCAGAGAATGATTAGCTAATTAACCCATTAAGAGTCACATGCTCTAGAACTGGCTGACCACACACCCACTGCTCAGCGGCACACAACTGCCTCTTCATGGGTTGGAGAGGACAGCATCCTCCTCCGGCTCTCCCTCAGCCTGCTGCCTACCCACCCCTGCTGGCCTGGAGCATGCCATTCTCAGAGGGCAAACAGGGAGGACTGTAAAAGGCCCAAGATCCAAGCCCTGAAGGAAGTCTTAGAGAAACACAGGAATGAGGACGGAGTGTTGGGTATATCCGTGGCTCAACCCTTGCTTAGCTGTGTGACCTGGGTCAGTTGCTTAGCCGCTCTGTTCCTCTATTCCCTTCTTTAAGAAATGTTGAGTAGAGAGAGACCAAGGAGTGCTAATCTGGGACCCATGAATGCATCTTGGGAATCCACAAATTCCCTGCAAATCCTATGTGCAGACTCTTGTGTGCTGTGGACATGTGCACTTGCTGGGAAAATAGTCCGTTACTTCCATAGGATTCTCAAAGGGGTCTTTGAGCCGATAAAGAGTGAGAATAATTATAATCCAAGACCTCCACATTGCATCCAGCTCTGGCATGCTGAGACAGATGGGTGACTCTAATAAAGGAATTTCAGGACCATGGCAGATATCTGAGGGTATCTCTGGTGGATGGTGTTTAGGGTTGGCTGTGGAGGTGCCCTGGTCTCAGAGGATCATTATCATCTCTGAGACTCCAAGCTTCTTAATCTGATGGCAGGTATTCTTATGCAAATTTGTGCTGCTAAATTCCAGGGAAAAGCTGTACCCCAGTGGTCTCTGGTGAATGGAGGCACCTTCCCTACTCAGTTCCCAAGGCCACCACTGCCAGCTGAATGTCATTTCAACTGCTTGCCAGTCTCATCTGAGCCAAGACAGGCTCAGTAGTTAGAGCTCTAAAGATAGCTGGAGGGTCTTCTGTAGAAATTCCAGAGAGTGGTGGAAAGTCCCTGACCCATGGCGAGCTGCTCAGACAAAGCAAGATGGAGATCCATCCCAGGCCTTCCTTGGGAACCCAAAAGCTGTGCCGCACTGGGCAGAGATAGGAAAATCTTGGCTTCTCTATCCCAGTTGGATCTTATTACCAATATGTCTGTTCTAAGATGGGATCCGGTTAAAATTGTACTGTGAAAGAAAGAAGTTGTCACAAATCAAAACCGAAGCAGTTGAAGTGTGTAAGAAGTGGGCATGGAAGGAGGAGACAGTGAAGCCAGGATGTTAGGTGTTGGTTACATGTCTGAGAGTTTCAGATGCACTTGGCCCTGACTGACAGAACTACATCCTTCACCCCAGGTTGCATCCCTGGTCGCTGTCAGGAGCCCAGTGATTGAGAGTCACAGAAAGACAGCTCACCTGCCACCTTCTCACTTGGTCCTGCCTCCAGCCTGGTGGAACTGTTTACTGATGCTGCCTAGAACCTGTGCCAAGTGTGCTCTGCACAGAGCAGGAGCTGGAGATGTACCCAGGTACCAGGAAGCTCTGGACCCAGAGGAATGGCTCTGGGCTATGCTGTTTTCATTAATGTAAGCTAATAGGATATCATTTCATAATGACTTGACTTTCTCTCTTACTTTGCAAATATTGGTAGAATATGAAGTTTGCTCAAGTTTCCCTAAAATGTGTGTTTGGATCACTTGGGATTTTAAAATTTGAATTTTTAATAGGGCTCCAAATCAGCCAATGACCTCCAGTCCAGGGAGTACCATCTGTCATTGCATGAAGGTTCCTGCAGTTGGCTGAGGTTGAGAACCGGGAGAATTAGAGATTTAAAGACATACCAGGCAAGAAGAGAAGGTCTGTCTCTTGAGGGCATGGTGAAAAGAGATAGACAGTGTAGGGAGGCATCGCATCGCCAGGAATGTAGAGAGAACATGGGGAGCCTGCAGTGGGATTCAGAGGATGGGGCATGGAAAGGTGAAGATGCAAATAGCTCGTCACCATCATCAAAGATGGGCAAAGAAAGCAAGATGGAGATCCATCCCTGAGACACTAAAGGACTGGCAAAGAAAATGGTCCAGATGAAGGTTCCCAGTCAGATGCACCTGTACACCAAGGCTGGTTTGGCCGTGGAAACCACTACAAATCAGCTCTGAACCAGGGCAGAAGATCAGAGCAATACCTGCAGCAAGATTACCTTAATAGTGAATTCTCCCAGTTGGTCCTTAGGACAGGACTGTCCTCAACATAGGCTGGGTGTTTGGCTTTATGTAGGATAGGGCTTAGGTAACTCTCAATAATGACCCTGTGGCCCCACCTGCAAACAGAGGAGAGAAGTAGGATCAGGAGTGTTGTCTCAGGAAGAAAGTAAAAGAAATACACAATTGTTTATCATTACATATCAAGGTAGAATGCTTGAGGTAGCATCCTGTGCCATCCTGGAGGTACCCAGAGGGCAGAAAAGTGGCACTCACAGGCATGAGTCTTCGCTGGCTTCTCTGGGAGTTCCCTGACCCATGGCGAGCTGCTCAGACAACACGGCCATGGCTTCCTCATGAGGGGCTCACAAGGACAATTCAGTTCTGATTGCAGGAGTGAGTGAAGAGTGGGTGAGCAACTCCTCCTCACCTCTCTAGCCTGACGCCTGGACTACTGTCCCAGTGTTCCTTGGTTTAGATCCAAGAATCCTTGTCCTCACCTGTCTACTAAACTTCTCTGGCAACAGACAAGGGCTTTAGAATCAGACCAGAATTCAAAGGCTGTACCTCCAATAACTAGCTGTAAAATCTTGGAATAATAAGGTAACCTCTCTGAGTTTTAGTCATGGGGCCACAAAACCTATTTCATCCAGTTTTGATGAAGATTCAGTTATAATGCAGTAGCATTCACTGAACACTTAGTATGTTCCAGTCACTTGCTGAGTGCCCTATGTAAATTAACTTATCTAAATGGATTATAGACTTCTTCTCAGTCCCCTTAGTTTTCTTTCCCTGGGTAGGGACAGAAATTGGCACTTGGGCTCACCAGGTATTAGCTGTACAATCACAGTTTTTGTGTCCTTGAAGAAATGAATGGCCTCTGTATTAGTTTTGTCTTGCTGTGACAAAATACTTTAGGTCATAAAATATTTAAAGGAAGCATTTTACTCACAAGTTTGACTGGAAGTCACAGATCAGGTAGCCCCACTGATTTGGATCTGGTGAGGGCTTCCTTGGTTGTATCATGTCATGGAGAGTAGTGTCATGTCAGGAGCCCAGGCAGAGGGAGATGACAGGAAGTCAGGTTTGCTCTCAGGAGAGTTCACTCCATGAGACCAGCCCTGGTCTCTTCTGAGGTCAATGTACCAAAACACTTCCCCAGGGGTCTGCTTCTCAAAGGTCCAGAGCTCTGCATACTACATTGGAGAGCCTGCCTCCAACACACACATCTTTGCGGATACACTCACATCATAACTAAACCAAAGCAGTCTGTAACAGGTCAGCCTGATGAATCTGGCTCTGTTCAGAGAGGCCAGGTGTGCTGGTCAGGCAGGATAAAGTTCACATTCTTTGTTTTATAAAATCACCAGTGGCTGTACCATGCCTTCAATGTGGACCTAATCCCACATCCTGCCACACAAAGACCACTGGGCTCTATCTCTGTCATCTCATTCTTAGCACCCACCAAGCTGCAGGAATGAGTTTACTTGGTTTCGTTCCCTCTCCATCACTCCATTCATGCCCTTTCCTAAGTCCGCAGACCCTTCCCTTTCTCTATCTGGAAGTCTCCCTCCACAGTCAGGCCTTGCTTAAATCTCATGCCCTCTGCACCTGCCTGGAACCCAGGTAGAGCCTTCCTCTCCTGCACGCTCCCATTTTAAACTTACATGCGAGTGCTTATCCAATTTGGTCTCAGCCACTTGTGGATGCATCTGCCTCCCAGACAAAAGTAGTGGCAAACATATAATTTTATCCTGGCCCCTCCCCTAAGAGAAGAACCTACCAGAGTTATACAGTTACTGGGGTTGAGATTGATCTACATTTTTCCTAACCTTTGATAGAGCCATGAAACTGAAGAATACTTTGTGAGGTCCCCCACTGGAGGGACAGGGACATGGAAGTCCTCTGCGTTCTCACTGAAGCCTGACAGCCTTTGCAGAGGCACTTCCTCTTCTGGGGACTAGGACCAAAGCTGACTTACCTTAGGCGACTTTGGACAAACACTGAAGTGGGCCCATTGTTTGGAGGTTGCCCTCTCCCTTCTAGGCCCATATTTCTGACTCTAGGATCCCGTTCCACCCCCTGATTTCCAAGCACCTTGACCCAAGGTTTCCTCTGGCTCTTGCTGCCTGCTCTGACCCTGTGACCTCCTGAAGACTTACCTGTCCTGAGTTGCATCTCCCAAGATGCAACTATTTTATGCAGACCTGGATCTGAGGGATGAGGCCAGTCAGGTGTCATCGACTGTCCTTGGGGATCACTCCTGTTCATGGGGATACACAGGGAAAGCCTTGGTGGACCTCAGCTCCCTCCCACCATCTCCCCTACCTCCACAGTCTCCTTCAGAGGTCACAGAAAGTACTGGATCAACTGGAGGAACAAGGGAAACAGTGCTCTATTGGGATGGCGAGCTTCCCCTTGTCCAGATCAGAGCTTGCCCTTCTGACTGTGACACAGCCTTCATTGTCCCCCAGTGTTCCGGCAGTTACCTGGCTTGAGCTGGATGCTCTCTAATGAACACTTCTTCCCGAGCTGCCCCACTGGCCTTGCCCATGGTTTGGGTAGCACTGCTGTTTCTTCTAGAACAGAGGAAAGTTGGCTACGAAGCCCACTCCCATCCCATTCTCAGACAGTGAGATCTGAACATGACCCCCTAAGTGAAAAGACTGGCTGCCGGGCCAAATGAGCTGCAGGAACAGTCACTGAGCGACCCTTCCCGTCCTCCCACCCAGGCTGCTGCCCCCAGGCCTCTGCTACAGAGACATTCTGAGCCATATGGGGCTCCAGTCCCTATAACAAATGGCAACCTCCAGGGCTCTGACCCAAGGAATGAGTAGGGTGGACATGTCAAATCTGAAACAGGCTCAGGGTTGGGGGCACAAGAGGACTACCTGAAATGGCAACAGCGTGCTGAGAAAGGGTGAGATGTACCCAAATAGGGAAATGTCTACCAAGATGGCAATCTCCACCACTCAACGCTGTCTGGCACTGACTTGGCACATGCAGACTCTTGGTGTCAGTGCCTGCAGGTATGCTGGCCAGCTTGCTGCCCCAGCCTCAGGGTGGTTCTGGAGTCCCAGCCTCAGCCTCCCCTCCTCCACCCTGCCTCCTTTCTCTCTGCAGCTCATTTTCTCCAGCAACCTCTCATTTCCCCATGTTGGCTCAGTCTTAGGCCGAGACCCTGTTCAATATTTGTCTCCCTAGCTCCACTGTTTGCTCTCATTTCCATATGCTTAACATACATATTAGCTGCCTCCCACCTGGTCCCATTGCTGTCCCTGCCTCCTGAAGCCTCAGCCTGGGTCCCAGGGCCCTTGGACACTCCCTTCTTCTGCCCCTCTCTCATCTCACCAAGATGGTATTGTGGAGCTGCACCCTATTTCTGGGTGAGTCCTGCCCACACCCCAAAAGACTCAATCTGGCCAGCAGGGCCCAGATCCCTCCCCTAAGCTTGGCCCCCCCACAATTTGTCCTTTCTTCCAGCAACAAAGCACCAAAGCTCCTCAACTTATCATAAACTAAAAATACGAGAAGTCAAAAATGTATTTAACACGCCTGACCTATTGAACTAATAGCTTAGCCCAGCCTGACTTAAACGTGCTCAGAATACTTCCATTTGCCTATCAGTGGGCATCAGGAGAGATTATCACACTGCAGATTGCCAGACCAGGAAAGATCAAAATTCAAAATTCGAAATAAAGTTTCTATTAAATGCATTGTAAAATCAAAAAAATCAACAGTTGAATCATTGTGAGTTGGGGACTGTCTGTATTGATGGGCATTCTAGAACTATCATTTCTCACTTAATGAGAGGTCGGGGCGAGGGTGTAAAGCTGGACTCTGGAGTCTGTTCTGATTGTCCTTTTCGTTATCATAGTTGTCGCCCTCTGCTGAGCTTATTTTATACTGCCAGTCCATCTCCACTAATTGCCTTCCTCATGAGAGTCTAGGATCACCACCTCTGAGACGAACCTTAGATGTCATCCAGCCCAAACACTGAACCATGACTGGATTTCTCCTTCAGTTTCCCATCTGCACCCCAAGCTGCTTCCATGTGCCAGGCCTTGGACCAATTGTTGGGAATGCAGGGTGACTGAGGGATGGGCCCTCTGGCAGGAGCTCACCAAGAGTATGAGTAGTAGGGACACCTACTACCCATAATGCCCTGAGACAAGTTGAAGACAGAGCTATAGAGAGGCTACCAGAAGAGGATGCTAACTCAGCCAAGGGCACCAGTAAAGGCTCCCCATAACCCTCTAATAATTGATTACTCCAAGTTAAGGGGGACTCAGTACCTCCCAATCTTACTTTCCCTCTTTCTGAGTTCCTTACACACATACTCCTTTCTGTGTGTCCCTTTGTTCTGTTTTGTGCTGCTCTGACAATACTTGAAAATGGGTAACTTACAAAGAGCAGAAATTTATTTGGTCCATGGTTCTGGAGGCTGGGAAAACTCCAACCAAGGTGACAGACCCTGAGGAGGACCTCTATTCCATGACATCTTGTGGTGGAAGGGGGAAGCAGAGAGAGCAACCCTCCGGGATGAGCAGGAGGGTGCTGCTTATACCACAGCCCAGTCCTGTCAAAACAACATTAATCCATTCTGGAGGCAGAGCCCACATGATCCAGTCACCATTCATGGAGCTCAACTTCCCAACACAGCATTTCAGATTAAGTTTCCAGATGATGAACTTTGGGACACATATTCAAACCATGGCATGACTGTTACCTTGTGATTAGAAACCTAAAACTTTAGTAAAAAAGCTATACTAAGTTTCTTATCCTTCAATGAGCAACATCTCTCTTACTCAATGTTTTCCCAATTATAGAAAGAAGATCTAGTTCAGTGATTTCTAGAAACCCAAACCTCCAAAACTGGCTGTCAAATAGGCCTCTCCCTCCACCCTCACTGTCGCTTCTAAAGTTGGCCTATGTCACCTTCATCTTGCTCTTCAAAAATTCAAGGTTTCTTCTCCACTGGGCCCATTCCCATGTTTCTTCAGTCAGCTTCCTGAAAATCCTGCAAATCATGTCATCCTGTCATCCAGAATAGAACCCCACACAGTTTGGATTCAGATGCATTTGAGATCTTCATAACCTGGCCCCAATGTGCACTGTCTTCCTGCCCTCTGCCACCAGGCACAGTTTCTCCATAACACCCCTCTCACAATGCCCCCGACATGGCTGTCCATTCCAAGGCTCTCTGCCTCGAGTGTGCTCTCCTCATCTGAAGCACTGCTCCCTCATCAACCAGCAAACTCCTCTCTATACTCAAAGCTTAGAGAAAGCCCAGATATGATAAGTTGATCCCTTCTCAGTTCTCCTGAGGTACATTGCTCATAATTCCACAATGGTGGTGATAGCCTTCCTCTAAGTGGGTTCTCAGTCCAAGAGTATCTGTGTCCTTGTCTAGTCCTGTCCACACTGATTAAGGCCAACCTGTATAGCCAACAGGATGTCAGTGCGAAGGTGTATGACATCTGAGGCTGTTATAAAGGATAGTATGGCTTCCAGTTTGTCCCCTTTATGGCTCACTCCAGCAGCCATGTTATAAGACCTGAAGACAGCCTGGGAAAGAAATGTGAATGAAAGTGCTGAGGTCTCCTGCCAACGGCCTCAGATACTGAACCATTCTCTCCAGTGACTCCTCCAGTCAACCTTTTTTTTTTTTTTTTTTTTTTTTTTTTTTTTTGTGGTGCTGGGGATCGAACCCTGGGCCTTGTGCTTGCAAGGCAAGCACTCTGCCGACTGAGCTATCAGCCCCTCCAGTCAACCTTTGGGTGACTGCAGATCTGAACAGCGTCTTGACTACAATCCAGGTGAGACCCTATGCCAGGACCACCCAGCTAAGTGGCTCCCATTCCTCCAGAGATGTGAGAGATAATAAATGTTCATTGGTGTTTGAAACACTCAGTTTGGTGACCCTTTATTACACAGCATTAGGTAACAAAAACAAGTTTTCTCCTAATGCACTAAAATATATCTTTCCTGAGGCTTCTTTATCCAGTCTGTCAGTATCTCTGAGAATAAAGCCATATGTGTTTCATCTCAGGATATTTTAGTAATTAATGTCTTAGGACCCTGAAGATTGAGACTATATTTCCCCTTACTCAACAATGTGATATATTCCTGTCCACACTGTATAAGGTTGGCTTCCTTTCAACTTGGCTTTTTTTCAAGGTCAATGTGTTCCCTACCCCAACCTGCATATCCCACAGAGCTATACATCATAATTTCACATTGCAAAAGCCCTTTTGCCCGCCAGTTCATTTCAACATTGACTTTCTGAGGTTGGCAGAGCAGGTATGATTAGGCACATTTTATATAAACCAGGTCAAGTTGCTTGGCCTAGTTTGTCAACGACAGAGTCCCAGGTTTCCTAATTGGTAGCCCACTCATGTCCTCAAACCACCTTGACTCCAACGGGTTCCCCAAGTGCTTCCCCCTAGCAGCCCACTGCTGGGGGCTTCTGAAGGAGACCAGACCCCTGTTCCACTTGGGAGGTTTTCCTGACAGGCCATCCTCCTCACATTCCAGGCTGGAAGCCTGGGGCTGGGGCTGTGCCTTGGGGTCCTGGCTCCTCATTAACACCAGCACAGGTTACTTGAGTCCCTTTAGCTGCACACTGCAGGTCTCCTGCAAGGGCTGTGCTTCTGTTTGCTTAAAGAGATTATCTGGAAAATGACCTGTCTCCCCAGCATCTGGAAATAGTTCTGGATGTTATCTTGAAAACAACTTGGAAACCAAATTTTAGAATAAAACTGAGTGTCAGTAAATGCCTACATGACTGCTTCCAATGGAAAGCAGCATGGATCTCTACAGAGTCGTTAGCCCTCTGTTACAGGAAACTGGACGGAAGACCATGAAACAGAGTGTTAGAAAAACCTTATTTTTCCAGTTCCACCTCTAGTCACAGTATCAGCGTGATGACACAGGAGGACTATACCTCTCCTGGGCTTGGTTTCTTCATCCATACAAAGGCAGTTTTCTAAATTTCCATGTTAACATTGCAAGATGGGGTGAAAGTCACTCATACCAAGCACTGAATGGATGCCATACTCTGGATCAGACCCTTCGCATCCTCTAAGCCATTCAAGTTTTGCAGCAGTACTGTGAAATGGGTGTTTTCTTCACTTAACCACTAAACCACAACCTGGATTACTTCAGTGGACTGCTCACCAACCAGGAAACCAGCAGGAAAGCCGGGAGGCTTAGCCTGGGGTCCTTCACTTCAACAAGACAACAGGTCAGAGAATAAGCCCTCATGCAATTGAAGCATCCCTTTAAAAATAGGATGATATAAAACAAACGCAAGGGAACCCAGCACTGGGGATGGCCCCAGGGACATGTGGCATTATCCTCTTTCAACGCCCCAAGGCAGAGACAACATGGGGAGGCATTGAGGGAGGAAGTCCTATTCCTGGGCTTCTGCAGATGAGGGTGAGGAAAGAGGATGCCTTAAGCCCTTTGCAGAGCAGCACAAGTCCTCTCTCACCTGCCGGGCCTCCATCCACGGAAACCCAGCGCTGCACACGGAACAGCCAAGATTCATGGCCACTCTGGGAGGCTACAGATGGCTCATTTTTGCATTCTTCCCATTTCTTAAAAGTACTGTGCATGAATTTTTTAAAGTAAAATTGATTTAAATTGATTCTATTTAAATTTTCTTTTATTTTAAAGGTTTCATAATGCCTCCTAGGATAACTGCAGATTCTATGTGTAGGCAAAAACAGGGTCGGAATCCCGTATTGAACTCATATACAAATCCTCGTAGGTCACGAAATTTCTTCTTTGCAATTCTAGTGTTCCTGATGCTCCTCTTGTGAATTTTGTGAATGGCATAGGAACCCCAAGCCATAAGTGCATCATGGCTGGGCCAACCAGAATTTGATCTTCCACTTGCCTGACATTTTTTCTCCCAACCCAGATTTGGAGCTCTTTATACTTTTATTTGTCTGTCCCTCAGAGAGCGAGTCTCTTCTCCAAACTGCCACTATCCAACAGTCAGATGCCACTGAGCTGTTTCCAGGACTCGGTTTCCTCTTGGTGATTAGCTTCCATATGTTCTGCCCACAGCTGCCATGACTATGACATTAAAGGTGCTGCACATGAATCTCACCATTCCTGGTTCTTGTGGTCACTTTGCTGAAGGCACTTGGGACTAGATTCTTCTCCATCCCTCAAAGGCTAAGTCTGGGGAGAAAATCAGTTGATTTTCCTTGCCTATTTTACCCTCATTTCAGACTCCAGCCCCATCCTTCACCTGGCTAACTCAGGCTCTTCATATCCTGGTCCTACTACAGATGTCATGTGATCTAGGAAACCTCTCTGGGTTCTCCTCGTCTGTGGGAGGTTGCATAGTATCCTGCCATGGTCACCACCATGTGGGGTCTTTGCCTACCTGCCTCATCCCCCAGCCCCTAGGCTCTGTGAGGGCCAAGGTCAGCTTTGCCTTGCTCATCATTGTATGCTCAGAGCCCAGCAGAGTGTCTGCGACACAGCAGGTATAGAAAACACACAAATACACCTGCCTGTCCTGCCACCTGCTCTGGGCTGTTTTGGGGGTGAGGGTGAGTGTTTCAAGCAACCCACTTAATGTCTCTTGGCTGTAATTTCATCATCTGCAAAAAGCACGATTTGAACTAGCTGTTCTCTACCATTCTTTCCTGCACAATAATCTATAATTCTGTGATTCTAAATAAAGTAATGCATTGGAAGAAGAGGGAAAACTGTAACACTTCACCCAGCATCAGGATCGTGTTGATCGTTACTATTATTACTCTGCATTTTTTAAAGATCTTTTTTGATCTGTGCATTTGGGCAGAAGGGATGCAAACTTCCTTCTACAGCCCAATGACTAGCCTCACCCCAGATGGCCTGCAAGTCCCCAGGAGCACTGCAACCAAGCCCCAGGTCTGCTCTGCCCTTTCCTCCTCCCTCCCGGGGGCCTTGGGAAGTGCCTGACCACTCCTTCTTTCCTGACATCTGAATATTGCCCAGTTGTGTGCATTGGACTTTGCCTCTTCAGACAGTCTGTGATAACCTTACTGAATTTTCTCATCAGGCCTGTTGGTTTTGAGGATCTTTTTCTTATAAAAAAGAAAGAATCAAAAATCAATAATGCGAGGAACAAAAAAAAAAAAAAAAAACACTGAAGGAGAAGACAAACCAGACAGTTGGTGCACCTGAAGTTTAAATTAGAATACAACGGTTTAATGCTCCCGAAGACCAGGCTATTGTTTCTTATCAGATTTCCCCTTGAACGAGCAATTGTGAAGCCAGCCTGTCCAGAGGAATGAGTTGTCATTCCGCCAGATGAGCAAACACCATCGATTTTAATGTGTGTGATGGAAACAAACAACGCTCCGCTCCCTCCACACGCCCCCCTACTGGACGCCATTCAGTGGAACACGACTCCCCCATTTTGTTAAGTGTCTAGGCAAAAGCATTAAGCACATGGCCAGGGCGGGTCAGGCACTGGAAGAAGAGGAGAAATACTCCTTCAGACAGACTAGCCCAGAGAGCCTCCCAGTGAGAGAAAATGTCGAGTCATGCCACATGGAGACCCACGGTGGGAAAGACTGGAAAAGGATTCCTATCCCCTTTGGGGATCTGGGGAGGAAAAGTCAATGTGTCATCTCCCGAAGTCTGCAGAGAGCCACCAGCTGGGAGATTTGCAGTGGCCAGGACAAGCATAGGGCAATAGGTGGAGCCAAGAGCAATGGCAGGACCTACTTTCGGGGCCTTGTCATCAATCTTTAGGCTCACCTGCTCCAAACCACGAGAACTGCCTTAAAGAGTTTGCCTTGGGGCTTTTGCCAGTGACCATCAGAAACAAGAGGCCCATTGAGTTGAGATATCTAGAAAGCAAAGAGCCTGCCCTACACCCCCTAAGAAGATTCCATGGTCTGCTGATAGGGACAGACAGATGTGAGTGAAGGGAAGAGAACAAGAGGTAAAAGGAATAATTCTAAAAAATGGGCCCATTGCTCTGACTCCCATGTGCTTTCTTTTCCAAGAAACAATTTTCTAACAGCCCTACCTGGCTTAAGTAGATGGGATATGTCACATTCCTCAGCAAACTCTGCTATTCACAAGGGAAATGCAGGCAGGAAATAACTTTGATAAGAGGAACCCAAGTTATCCTGAAGGGAGAGACTTTTGTGACCCTTTTCACTGATCAGATCCCAGCAGATAAGGAAACTTCCTCCTAACCATAAAACCTGTACGAATAGATGATTAAGAATCCAATTAGAACTGATTAGCATGGGTCAAGGTGACCTAGAGTTGTCATGGCAGTGGGAACTTGAAAGTCTGATATCGTCCTGCTGTCAGTCAAAAGTCAAGAGATGGACCTGGGTGGGACTCTCTGGAAACTTCTCTGGGATCCCCAATAAAACTGGAGTACAGGAGAGACACACTGTCCTTCTCCTCTCTGAGATGACCCACTCTTTCGCCTGAGAGTGTCCCCTTTTCCCTTTCCCTATCCCTTCAATAAATTCACCCCCGTTAACCTGAACAGCACGGGGGGGGGGGGGTTTCACACTGCCTCAGTTTCCTGGAAGACCCCAGCTCCATAACACTATTAGGTCTCCTCCCACATTGCAGGAGTTCCATCTATTCTCACTTAAATAAATCCCAGTCGGGCCACTCTTCCCTGTCATTATTGTCTATGGATTCTAGTCTTCAAATTTGTGAGACAAGAACCCAGAAGGAAATTGGTGAGGCCTACAGCCTGCACAAACCCCATCTGCCCACAGATGCGGGGAATCTATTTTCATCTCCAAACTCCAGTTTTACTATAATCATTAATAATTTCTGTTGGTCAAATACTCAGAGGTTTTCTCTTCAAAGACCATAACCTCAAGTCTATGGCCTTCTGTGCTTACCTGGTTAATTAGCGGCATCAAACAAATATTTATATAATTCACTGACAAATGTTCTGCACCAGAACAAGACAGCAGCTGAAATGAACCCACTGCATTAACACTGGAAGCAACTAACGTCAACAGATGTCAAGAGATCAGCTAGCTACATGAGGCTTCTATGTGAAACCAAACAGAATCTGGAGCAAGAATATTGAACACCCATGATCAAGAAGGTGTCCCCTGGACTTCCCAGATAATTTCCTGTCCATGTTCCCAGGCGATAAAAGAGAAGGCTCACTAGGAGGAAGGCCTCAGTATGGAAGCTCAGATCTGAGGTTTGGCTTTGCTATTAACGACACATAATGATGATGTGCCCTGGTGTCTGAATAACCCTGGGTAGTTCTAACTGCTTTTCTGTCTGTGTGTGCAGTCTTCCAGAGTGACGGTGAGATGCCTAGAGCCCCAAGAACTGGATGATGAGGGAACACAATTGTTCACTGAGAGTTAAACTAGTAAAATCCACACACAATGGAAATGATTAGGAAACCAAGAAAGTAAATGCAGAGATTATCTGTAATTGTGTGACTGGAGTGTTTGGGAACACCCAAAACTCCAGTCAAGGCGATCTGGGAGCAATCTGAGGTAGAAAAAAAAAATGGAGTGAGATTGTAATTTGGTAAGAAGAAATCTAATCAATTGTATTGTGCCTTCCTGGAAGAGAGACCTCTTCAATGGCTGCCTGTCAGGCTGGGACGAGTGTCTGTCCTTCTGACAGAAAGACGCCTGCTGTGGAAATAGATGCACTGGGCTGTCAAAGCCTGTAACATGTGAGCCATAAAATTGTTTTCTTTGGTTCTGATTCTGTGACCCTCACCCCTTGTTCCAATAAGTTGATTTTCCATGTCAGAGAAAGAATGGGCTGGAGGGACCCGAGAGCCTGAGACCCAGTCCATTTTGTTCTCCTGCCATTTTTCTAGAGACCTCTCGAGGCCCTCGTTAATGTGAATTAGTTGCCCTGCATTAAGTTAACAGGATGGGAGCACAAATGTGAGTCCTGGGGCCGCATTCTGCTCCCCTCCATTCTATTCAAAAGGGCTGACCAGAAGCCGGGAACTGAGGCGATCCTCCTCACTCATAGTTCCTAAAGATGGATCAAAAGGAGGCACTTTGAAGCACCCCTGCCACTCATTTCCTGTCACATATTCTGGCTGCCAGACCTCTGGCCTCCTTCGGGGCCTCCTTTGGGGTCTTCAGGATCACTCCTAAGACTCTTGGACTTGGGTTTCTCCTGCAGAGGGCTGGGAGGCATGGCCATCATGGAGAGAACATCTCACAGGCTGGTCCCTGAGCAGTCGGGGAGGATTGCCAAGAAAGAGAGGACAGCCAGTGACTTCCAGGCACTTTGAGGTGGTCCAAAGGGTAGGGTCTGCTCTTCTTTTCTTTCCCACCATTCTCCAGAGGGACGTCCCCTGGAGAATCACCAGGAGACACATCTTTGCACAATCCCTGTAACTCTTCTCTGGGACAATAAGCCCTCAGGACCACACCCAAGGTTCAGGCTCTCCCACAAGCAGACTTCTTAAGAGGGCCATGGGGGCAGCATGGGCATGGGGTTGGGCATGCAGAGCGGATGCAGGGCCGTGCCTCCAGCCTTTTTCTCAATCAGGATCCCTGCATCTGCCCTCTCTTCAGACCAGGAGTCCTCCCAGTTTCTCTTTTCCGTTGGTAATGTCTGTCTTTTCCCATCTCAACACCATTTCCAATCCAACACCACCTTCCTCTCCCTCCCTCTTGGGTGATCTCCCCGCTTGCATCAATTGTCAGTCACTCACCTCCATTTCTTAAAGCTCCAGACAGATCCTAAATCCCAAGGTCCAGTTCAGGTCCCTGCTCCCTCAACTCCTCCTGGCTTTAGCGTCGGCCTACCTTCTCTTAAAGCCTTTGTGCTTGACCCGCAGGACAATTGAACTGTGATTCATTCCTTCATTTGTGAAAAATGAGATTCCAATCAAGGCACATCCACACAGTAGAATGTTACACAGCCACTTCAAATAACGGGGTAGAAGAGAATTTGATGAGGTGGAAAAATGTTCACGGCAATGCAGTCAGTAAACAAAGAGAGAGAGGGAGGGAGGGAAGGAAACTACAAAATATTGTGCACAGAATGTGCACACTTTAATAAAAATATTCATAATTTTCCATAAAAGCATGTGAGCATCTAAGCTTCCAAGACTGAGAGTGCAAATAACTGTGTTCCCAGCCGTCATCTGGCCTCTGGTCACTGTGATGATTGCAAATGATACCTTTTTCTTTGTGATTTTCTGTGCCTTCTAATTTGGTTTCCAATGAGGAGTTATTACTTTTGTAACAAGAAAGAAAGAAAATAAAAATCAGAACAAGTGTGATTTTTTTTTTCTTTGAGATATGCGTAAAATGCCTTTTCCATTCCTGCCTCCTCTAGGTGGTCTTTCCATGTTTATCCACATTGGCATATGTCGTTGTTATTCTCAGCAAATAAGCCAATTAAAATAAGACTTAATTTATGTGAGCAGATCGTGGGCTGTTGACAATCAGAAAAATGGCCAACACTATGTGATGGTTTCTTCAGTTGTCCAAAACACACTGTCTTCTCCAGTCTGGCCCGTTCCACTCTTAGGTCTGCTCAACTTTTGCTCAAGGCAAGCAATGTTGCCTCCAGAATTCTTTCATATAGCCAGAATTTTCTCTTTGCCTTGGAGAGTTAGTATTGTGGTTAACAGTGTAGATTATTTTATTCCTAGACAACTTGGGTAGGAGTTTCATCTCGGCCACTTACTATGACTATTGACTTTCCAAGCCTAGGTTTCCCATCTGGAAATTGAGAATAATGAAAACATCCACTTGGAGGATTGTCTTGAAGACTAAATGACTAAATACAATCAAGTGCTTCGCACAGTGCATGGCATATAGCAAGTGTTTAACAAATAGGAGTCATTATTAACCCCTTGACAACCTTCTTCCTTAGAGGAACAACATTCAGAATTATTTTTAAGTCTCATATGCTTGACTTCGAATAAAGAACCTGAGAGCAGGTTTTGACAGCTTTCAGAGGACAAAGGTGGGGTGTTCTGTTCTGTTGCTTCCATCTCAGAAATATTTAGACACAGGCACAGCACCTGAGCAGTTTAAATTCCTTCCAAAGGGTCCTTCTTTAAAATGTCCTCCTTCAATGACCTTTCAGTCATTTTGGGATGTTGTCTGTGCTCTGAGCAGACCACATTCCAATAGCAACCAGCTTAAAATCCACAGAAATTCTGGTCTTCAGTTCAGTGAAACAGAATCTGAGGGTTTAAAATAACCCTAATCTCCATCCACTAAGATAACCAACATGATGGACATTTGACTCCTCTTCAAACACGTAGGCCACATCATTGTCTAGTTTCTACCATAGCATCTGGGGACCAGGAACTCTTACCACAACTCACACCACAGCAGAGCACCCAGAATTAACTCTGAAGAGAAGTACTTCCTTACACTGGAACTAAACCTCACCCTCTGCAGCTTTCAATCTTTGGTTCCACTTCTAACACTTGGAGGCAACATAAAGGCAAATCTTTTCCTCCAGGGCATCCTGTCAAATATCTGCAACTGGGGACTACGTATTCTTCTCAGCCTACCTTCTCTGGACTAAACATCACCAACTTCTAAACTAGTTCTCTATATGGAAAGTTTTATCAGGGTTTTATAAAGCATTCTAGTTCCTCTCCTGTAAAAGAAGAAAAGCACAGCATGGTGACCAGTAAATTGGTAGGCGCCTTCACCTCGAACCACACAGATTCATTCCATTGCCATGACTCCATTTGCTTTTGGATGACAACCAGAAATTTACTCTTCACCTCATAGATAGATAGACAGACAGACAGACAGACAAATAGATAGACAGGAAGATATGTCTTTCATAATCACTATTTCTACATTATAATGAATGGTCTCATCCTATGATTGTGAGATTGTGTTTCTAAGCCCAATATAGGATTTTACATCTCCTTGGTTAAATTTTATCATTTTGGATTCATTCCATACTTTCAGCTTGTCAAGAATTTTTATGGACCCAATTCTGTCATCTAGAATATTTGTTAACCATTCCAAATTCCTGTCAGCCACAAATTTGATGACTATGGCTTCTGTCTTCATAGAAGCCATTGATTAAAATTTTGACTAGCACTGAGCCTTGGGGAAGTTCACTAGAAACTTCTCTCTGATTTATCCTTGATCCAAATCTTTGGATACTTCACTAAGTTATTATCTGCCTAAGAACCCTTTTATCATTTCTTAATATATCTTAGGGTATAATATGATATGGCATGTGATATGATATGAAGTGATGTGATATGATATTTTTTCAGAATGCATAAATGAAATCCAGAAATACATTTTCCTAATCTACCAATCTAAAATCCTTACTTATAAAAGAAAGAAAGAAATAGACAAGTCTGACATGACATGCTTTTACGGAACTCACTCTGGGTTTTAAATTCTCTGCTACCTTTTCTGGATATTCTTAAACTGTCTTTTTTTAATAATTCATTTTGGAGTTTATTTTATATTTCTTATTTCCTTTTTAAAAACTGGTTTGACACTGTCCCTCTCGTCTCTGAAAAATTCTTCATGCTTCAAAATTCCTTAAAAATCACAATAGCAACCTGAGGTAGGCAAGTGGAACAACTTCAAAGTGTAAGATTGTGTCCAAGAGGCTTTATTACATTTAGATAAATCAGTCTTTATTATTTATTTATTTACAATGAGTTAACTATATAAATGAATAGAAGAAAATATTAGAAAATCAATCGTTTACCTTCAGTTCAGCATAATTTCTTAACTATCATCCCAAAGGCACAAAAATGAGAAGGTGAAAGGCTGATAGATATTACTACATTAAAATTAATTTGGGAAACTCTGAAGGGCCCACTCAGCTTCCTGCTCTCAGTGGGGTGGCCAGGCTTTAGCTGCAAGTGCTCCGTTGATCTGCTTGCTTAGCCCAGCCCTGCATCCCTCACACTTTAACAGGCATGGCTCCTGGGGACACGATCCAATAAACCCCCTGCATGCAAATCTCCATCTCAAAGTTTACTTTCAAGGAAGTTGACTTAAGATAATTGGCATCAAGAAGCATATTTTAAAAGAGGATTTTAGAGTGGCATAGCACTCTCTGTAGACTCAGTTGTAAATGAGGTTCCATCACTGGTGGTTGCTGGAGTTTGGATGGTCCCTGGCATGCTATATTGCCACAATTATTAAAATTTTTCACTGGTGGTGAACTAGGATGAGTTACCAGCAGAAGGGGAAGCATGGGTGGGTGGAACATCTCAAGTATTTGAGAAGTGTCAGAAAATAGCAAGTTTCAAACCTTTGGAATCCAATGGCTGTTGCTGGATACTACTGATGCATTGGAGAAAGACAACAAAGGCTCAGAGTGATTAAGTACCAAGTTCAGGTCAAGTATGAAATCTAGAGGAGCTTCATGGCAGCATATGAAAACACTTTCCTCTCTTGCAACAGGAGGCAGGAAAGGCTGAGGACTCAGCCAAAAGCTTTATTATAAGGGTAGCAAACTATTAGAAGAGTTTGAATTTTCAGCCTGGGCAGTCTGCTATGCCAATCACAGGGACATTGGGAAGACGTAGGTGCATGAGGACTGGGAGGAGGCATCTGTATTGATCTGCTCAGAAAACTTAAAGCCCCAGATTCCCCTCCAGCTCTCTATAGAAGGGTCCCACTCCTTATGGGAAACCAATGCTCTTCCTTTAAATTAAAAGTATTGCAAAGAACTCTTGTTTGCAAACCACAGAGGCTATTCTCTAGATATAAACCCACTCATGCTATTAGGTACAACATTCATATTTAGGGTCACATCACAGCATAACCTAAAAGGGAAAATGCTGAGTCTTCTAAGGGAGAAAGGAACAATATGTCAAAGAGACTGTGGTATGTAGCCCATATGTCACAGCAGGAGCTTGGAAAGTAGGCACTAGACCAGCTCCTAAGAGTGGGCAGTTAAGAGTGGCAGAACACAATGTCGGATGGGAGAGATTTTATTGAGATGGAAGCGCCCCGACTCCCAGAACACAGGATGTGACACCCAGGCAAGCATCACGTAGAATAGTGTTATTATCATACAAAGAGGTCTCTTGGAAGCTTGGGGAAAAGTATGGCACCACTAAATAAAGTAGCAATGCAAAAACTGTCATGGTAGATGATGGAAGAAGAGATATTAAAGTTCAGGGATGTTGCCATGCTAGAATGGATTCACTACGTAAAGACAGAAAAATCCCTTGGCTTACTATATTTCATGGGAAAGCCTCAAGATGCTTCATTTATTGAAGCAATAAAGAAAGCACAGGTAACTGAGTGCTATGGACTGAATCATGTCCCTCCAAAAGTCATGTGTGAAGCCCTGACCTCTGTTGTGACTGTGTTTGGAAACTGGGCCTTTAGAAGGTAATTACAGTTAAATTAAGGTCATAGAGGCTAGACCTTAATCCCAAAGGACTTGTGTCCTTATAAGAAAAGATACCAGAGAGCTTGGGCTCTCTTGGACTCTCCCCCTCCCCTGATTTTCCCTGCCAGGTGAGGTCACAGCAAGAAGGCTGTTCTTTGCCAACCAGGAAAAGAGAGCCCTCACCAGAAACTGAATTGATTATGTCTTGATCTTGGACTTCCAGCTTCCTGGACTAGGAGAAAATAAATGCCTGCTTTTAAAGTCATACAGTCTATGGTACTTTGTCATGTCAGTTCAGAACTGACTAATATAGAGGGCCACCAAGATTCTTGAAAATTCAGTCTTTTGCAGACTGGTGTTTATAGGAGGGGAGTAGTTATGGAACTAGATTCCCTTGTACTACCAGGAATATTGGAGTCCTGAAATTAAAGACCAGTTGGTGACTTCGAACCATGCAAAGCAAGGTGGCTTCAGTGTCATGATGATCAGTAAGGTCAGTGGGGCAGCCAGCTGGAGGTCTGACCTATGGAGAGTTGTGAATATGAAAAGACTCGTCACGTTATTGGAAATTTTAGGAGTTCTGTGTCTGAATGTGCCAGAATATTTCCTCCAAAATAAAGGGCAAATTCTCCTTCTCTCATCCTCAACAATAAGAAGGAAGCACAGTGCTTACTAGGTCTCTTCTGGTGCTGAGGGAAGCATATGCTACACCTGAGAATACCACATCTCTCTTGCATGGATGAAATGGAAGACTTTGAATGGGGTCTTAAGTCTTGTGCCATAAACCTGGAAGACTATGGTACAAGAGGTACCTATGGGGAGAAGTGATACCACATGGAATTTATAGCAAGTCCTAATAGGAGACTTAAAATGCAGACCTTAGAATTCTGCACACAGGACATGCTGTGTACTTCATAGATCAATACACTACTTCAAAAATAACTACTAGCTAAATGACGCTGATAGGAGATGAACATCTGACCATAGGATATCAAGTGGTCAGAACTGCCCTTCATGAGTGGAAATCTATTGTATCTGCCAAGTACTAAGTTTAGGTAGGACCAGCAACGACCTTCTCTAAGGTGAACGTAACTCAGGGTCAGATGCAAGCAAAGCCAGAGGGTCTAAATAATTTGCATAACAGGTGGCCCTGTGTTCTACAACCCTGTTATAGTGGCTTCTCAGCTCACACATATGGCACCAGTTGTTATCTGGAAAACAACGACCTGCAAAAATACGAAACATGTTCAGGGATGGTTTGGTTTGGTATGTGAGTGGAAGCTGAAAACGGACTTCCGTGACCCTGTAGCACCACTCAGGGTGGTTCCAAATAAGCAAGGGAGGGAAGTCCTATTGGCAGGCAGGGAGTCAGGTGATATGGCTGGTTGTCCACCTTGAATGGTTTTCCACTTCTGAGGTGGCCTGAAGTAAAACTACACATGGCCTTAAGGACAGTGATGATTGGTGTTGAGTTTGTAGGAAACAGATGATAAGATTGGAATGAGAAAGAATGGAGTGAATAGCTGAGGATAAGCTTCGCCATGGGGTGAAGACTTTTATCTCATAGGTCGGTACCCTTCAGAGAGCACCCACTCAAGAAGAGGCACTAGATTAAGTCCAGCTATCCCTCAGTGTCCACAGAAGATTGGTTCCATAACTCTCCTAACCACCACATGAACACCTAATCCAGGAATGCTTAGAGTCCATATATATACAATGGAGTTGTATGTGCATATATTCTATGCACGTTCTCCCATGCACTTGAAATCATCTCCAGATTGCTTATAATACTTTTAAATGCTTAATACAATGCAAATGCTATGTAAATCGCTTTATACTATATTGTTTAGGGAATAATAACAAAAATGTCTGTACATGTTCTGTTCAGTACAGATGCATTTTTTTTCCTATTTCTGGTCCATGGTTAGTTGAATTCACAGATGTGGAACCCGTAGGTAAGAAAGGCCAACTGTATTCAAATGAAGGAGGATGAAGTGGTACCCCCATGCAGTGAAGAATTTCACCAGCGGAGGTAGCAGGATAGCAGGTTTTGTTACTAAAGTGGATATTCAAATTCATGATATCAGAGGTAGGAATGTTTCTGTAGATGATGTGGCCTGGTTTCACATTACGGAGTGAATATGACTCAGATGAAATAGAGAAAGTCATTGGACGTGAGTAAATGAAAGAATCATGAGACCAGATGTCTGATACCTGGTCCAGAGAGATGCTGACTTTGCCTGGGACAAAGGTAAGAGTCGAACAGCAGAAGAAGATGAACCAAACGCTATGCTTCAAAGAATGAGTATACATATCAAGGAGCCTCAAAGGATTATTTTGAGGCTACATATCCTCCAAAGATTATTTAGAGAAGATGTGGTCAGTGGACTGAGCCTTAATGTCTACAAACTTTAACAAATGTACTGGCGTGGCCCTGGAGGGAAGAGAATGTTTTTCATAACTCCCAATGTTGACGTACAAGGGATATAAACAAACAGATCTCTGTTTCTGAAAGTTGGCAAAATTTTGGTTAAGGCAGGGATAAGAAGAACTGAAGCATGCGGATTAACATTACTTGCCCAGAGCCGTACAGAGAGAAGCAGGATTTAACCCAGGCAGTCCAGGTCTAAAGCTCATACACGTAACCACCAAGCTAGAGGGTTAGCTCTCTTACACTGGGTTTGTCACAGAAGGAAAATTTAAACAAAATTTACACATTATATTAAACTCTTATTCCATTATTTAAATATATATTTATAAGTTTGCAAAAAGTTCTCTAAGTTGTTGTGTAGGATAATCAGTAAAAGGAGCTAGATGAGAGATAGGGGAGGGTTTGTTATCATAGGATGGATGAAATACTACACAGACTAATTATACACTTAATTATTTTGACCCTGATTCAAAAAAATTTGCGGATTCATTGCTGTCAGTCTCAGATCTCCTTTTGCACTCTTTATCTCTACTATTGAGGGCCTTGAAGCCCTCAGACTACTTGCCGGGGGTCATCTACTATGGTCGCAGGTCCAGTAATCTTTCTTTCTCTCTATGTGATCAACACTTAAATGGTCAAAGTCCATATTTCAAGCCATTGTCAGTGGATCAGCTTGCTAACACTGTATGCTCTCAATTCTTTGTGGTAATCTCTGAGTAGTTTTTCATTTTTAAGATGGGAAATAAACTGTATCATGTATCAATTGCAAGACATATCTAATTTATGAATCTTTAAGATGTACAAAGAATTCTAATTGAGGAAATAAAATATAATATATTTGATCTGTTTTTAAAAAATGCAAGACTATTATTGACATTTCTTATGATTGTTTTAATATTAAAAAGTATTTGCGTATATAAAAGATGGTGCTGATGCTTAGTGACATTATTAACTAATAACAGACTAGAAACAAATACACATACAGGATACTTTTAGTGACTTAGTGTATTATGTCCCTGAGGAATCTGAAAAGAGGTTACCTGTCACCTGGTGACCGAAAGTGCAATTTTTCAGAGTAATGGATGTGCGATAGTAGGAATTTTAGGCTTCACTTAAGAACACTAAGGATTTATTTTTGCACAGGTCAGACATTTGTTGTCACCTTGAAATCTTGGCATCTCTATCTGCATTTGAGACCTGCTCTGCCCATTGCCTCCCTACAGTCACTCCATCCCTTCAGGTGACAAAAGAGGTTGCTTAGGGCTGCAGAAATTAGGTTTCAGCTAGAGTCATTTTGTCATGTTTATTTATGCTCATGATATGGGAAGTACCATAATGGGGTGAAGCCCAAGATCTCAGCATTCTTCAATCTTAACCTTCCCTTGGATCAGTAGAAGCTGGAGAAAGTATGACATAGCATCCCTTCCACACAGCCAGCCTTCATACACCATCTCCCCAGGGAGCCTGCAGCTGGGGGAGAAGGGCTGTAGGGATTGATAGGTTGTTAATGCAGTGAGACAGTTACATGGTCTCATCCTGACAATGCTGCCATCTAACATCCTCATGGGCGGGCACTGTGACCCACCACACAGCTAATGAGGCTTAGCAAGCCCAGCTCAGTCTTCCTGATTCTTAGTTAACTTCAACGTCCATAAGCATAAATGCTAAACTAGCCTATGATGGTGCAGAATGGAGCACAGTGGCTACTGCGTGTGGAGAGGGGACCACTGGAGCCTCCAGTCTTTTGGAGAGAAATCTACTCTAGGCAAGGAAGCCAGTAAAAAGAACAGAGAGACAGAGACAAGTGTTTCCCAGACCTTGTTCACACAGAGCCCTGCAGGAAGGCCCTGGAAGGGATCTCAGAGCGTATTTTCCCAGATGCCTTTGCTTTACATAGAAAGGTGAAGCCTGGAGTTAGGCAGGCAGAGAACTTGTCTAAAAGTAGCTCAGAGAACAGACTTCAGCCCAAACCTTCTTCACTGTCTCCTCCCAAACAGGAAAGTCCTACTGGAACTGATGCTTTGACTCCATCCTGGCTTAGCCCATGGTGATGCTCTGGATTCCTCCCTCTGTCCTCCGCAGATGCTCAGTTCTGAGCCTACTCAAGAGTTGGGCCCTTCCAGGCTCATCCTTTCCTTCCCACCTTCACCTGGACAAAGGCACTCATGGCCTCACTCCTTAAGCACACCAACAACCTCCCCAGTAGCTTTCCTTGCACCAGAATTGGTCCCACCATGTCTTCTGCATGCCTCTTGTAGATTCAGTTCCTAAACATTCCTTTTCTTATGGCCTTTCACTGCTCAAGAACTTACATGGTTCTCCACGACCAAGACAGTATTTTTTTTGCTTCCTAAGAGCAAACGCTGTGCTCCGTCAAGGTCACATCAAACCTCCCCCTTGCACAGGATGCTGCCTGAACCTGCAACTGCTCCATCTCTCACTCCTTGACCTCTGACCTCCTACAACACTCAGTGAGCCTGTTACACCTTGCCTGTACTGCTATGTGTACTTGCAGCTGAATCTTCTATCTTGTCAAGTCTAAATTTCTTAAGGAAGAAAATTATATCTATACTTGGGCCTGCCTTAACAGAGGGCTGCAACAGTGGGTGCCTAATATATTCCCATTCACTTGCGCTGCAAGTGATGCTTAGGTCCAATGGATCTCCAAGTAGCCTTTGTTGGCATTTATGTGCCCACCAAAGGTGGTTCTGACTCTACAGAAAAACATCCGATAACTGACAAGACCAATTACAAGTACCATGTCCCTATTTACCATGAACCATTCAAGGCCTGCTTTTGAAAGCAGTGCATTGTACAATCAAAATCCAAAGAAGAATCAGGAAAATTCCTTAGGATTTATTGAAACAAAATTTAATGTGGAGGGAGGAAAACCTTTATGTTAAGAGTATATTGTGTCCTAAGTCCAAAGTCAATCAGAGCTCAACCCTGTACTAAATTCAGTTTTCTTATCTATAAGACCTAATAGTATCTTGCTTTTAGCAGAGAGGTGGATGGAGTGTTAGCACCTGACAATGCTCAGCAAGCTACCTGGGACATTGTCGCTGTTCATTACATGTCTAATTTCCTCCTTGGGATTAGCCACCCAGCAGGAAGCACCAGAGAAATAGCTGCTGACACCCTCAGTCAATGGCTCCTCCATGTTTTGTGATGGAGTCAAGGATCGTGAAGAACTCCTGGAGTCTTTTCAGAGGAGCAGAGTGATTCAAGGCGTTGGAAACGTTTTCTTACTGATTGTAGCACATGGGAGGCCCACAATGCTCTTCCCTCATTTCTATGCCCACACATCTCACCCTCTCCTTGCCTTTCCGAAGTCTCGCTGACCGTTCTTCAGTCACTGGTGACCTTTCTCAGTCATTGGTGGCTTCTCCACCACAGTGTGGGGTAGGGCATGGGGAGGAGACCAAGTGCAGGCAGCCCGCTCAGCAGCCTGTTTGGATTTCCCTTAAAAAGAATGTCCTGCTAATTTGTGACTTATTCACAGAGCTGTCCCAAAGAAGAAACTATTACAGCGGGTAGAGGCAGTTTAGAGATTCCAGGAAAAAGCAAACAAAGGAAGAGTAAACATGTGACTTTTCTACCTCAACACAGCAAAGGGTTTGTGTAGGGGCGCCTGAGTCCCAGCATGGAAGCCTACTTCTGGGAAGCTTTAAATAATGGCTTTCCCCCTTAGTTCTGTGACAAGGCAGAATAGCACAAGCTACAGCTAGACCATTCACTGCCACTGCCCCTGGCACCTCACAGATTTCTTTCTTTCTGCAGGAAAGATGGCATTTCAGAGTTGACAGCTTTTCTCTCAAGCTGCGCACTTGCTTTGATAGGTGAGAAAGTCAGGGCTCCCCCCAGGGTGTACTGCTCAAGATAAACCAGAAAGATCTGATGGGAAGGGGAGGATTGGTGGACATTTGGACCCACCATCTTCCGGACAAGCATTGCCAGGGTAATTGTGATGGAGCAGGGCCCTGTGGAGGGAGAAAACCAAGCAGTCCAAGAAACAACACTGGGGTATCATCAGAGCTTACACCAAACCTGTCTCTCTGCCTCACCAGGAGACCAAAAGGCATTACCACCCAGTGTTCTGTAGAACAGAGACCCTTGGTCATTAACTGTTCCTGTTCATATGATCACACATGAAGTTTGAAGCTTATGAAAATAACTGTTCTTTTCTTCTCTTCCCCATGGAAGCTATTTAGGATGAATCATCCACTACGCTCCGAAGCCCAACTTCTCAGCAGGTGTAACTACATCCCTGCAGCCAGTGGGTGGAGGATAAAAGGAGACAGATTAGAGCAATCAAAGGCAAAATCCTAATGATCGTAGCTGCCTAATAATGGAGCCAAGTGTCCAATGTGGCAGTGAGGTCCCTGTCAGTGCAGGTGTCTCGGAGGAGTATTGTGGGTCATTTCCAAGAGCACTCCCACTGGGTAGAGACTGGACTAAGTGATCTCTGGCCTTAGACACTCATTTTCTATGGGAAACCACACACAGAAGTTGGATGCCGAGGATAGAGTAGATCGCACAAAGATCCTGTGCTGTACTCAGGGGGGCATTGCAGATGGCACAGAGTCTATCAGAGACTGTGTGGCAGAGTTCCCTCTGGGTCTTCCATCTCCTTCTCTGATCTATTCAGTTGTTTCTAGGCAAATTCCCATCTCTTCCATTCTTGGCGGGAAACATTCAATGCTAATGACGTCCTTGGGGGAGGTTTCTCTCTTACGCTTCTCTTTTGTGGTTATTTGGAATTCATTGTCTAGGTAGAAGAAGAGCAGAAATGACAAATTGTGCTGATGTCAGCCCTCTTAGCTCTCTTTTCATTCCAGCCTCCAGCTGGAGTCTCACTGATCTTTGGAGAGATAGCAAGTTATTCTCCCAGAGATCCCCAGCCAAGGGACAATAACCCACCCCTGCCCTCCCAGGAGCAGCAGAGAGCAGTGGTTACTGCTGTGGCCTGGATGCAGTGGGCATTGCCACCTTTCAGTTGCCAACCATGGTGTGACTTTGAACAAGTTAATTCCACTCTCAGCCTCAGTTTCCTCTCCAGCAGCATAGAGAATGATAATCACTTCATAAGGATTTCTGTATATATTATGTACAGACTCAATCCATTTTTTCCTGCTATCCCAGAAAACCGGGATTGGAACCTTTACAAAGAAGTGTGTTTGATGTATGGTTCTGGAAGCTAAAAGTCCAAGAGTGTGATGCTGGCAATTGGTGAGAGCCTCGTACCACATCATGACCTGGCAGAAAGATAGAAGGTCAAGTGGGCATGCGTGGAGCAGAGAAAACAGGGGTGGCCTTGCTTCCAGCAACCCACTCTTACAGTACGTGATCCAGCGCTGAGAAAGGCTTCAACTGCTCTTAACAACCCAATCACCTCTTGAAGGCCCCACCTCCCAACACCTGAGCATTGAGAACTAAGATTATAACACATGACCCTTGGAGTGACACACTCAAACCACACAAGCGCTTACTTCACCTACACGTGTAATAACAAGCGATCATGATATGCCACAGCATCCTACCCACCCACAGTAATTTTCTGTCTTCACACATCCCCTGGTCCCGCCCACTGCCAAGATCTCGCCCCATCTAGAGCCAGTTTTCCACTGCCCTCTTGCATATTCAAGGACATCACTTCCCCAATTCTGCAACCCCCCTTGCATCATCGATTTTTTCATTTTCTTTTGAAAGAGTTCCATCAGTATGCAAAAATATTGCTCTATCTCGCATCTAAAAAAAAAAATCCTGTAAGTCTCCCTTCCCTGCCAGCTATGAACCTATTTTTTGCTCCCCTTTGCAACAAAATCCTTGAAAGTGTTCTCTCTCCATCTCTACTAATCTAATCCTTCTAGTCCCTTTTTACCATTTTCTCCTAAACTCACTCCAGTCAATCTGGTGGCCACACCAGTCCATTGAAACTGCTATTATCAAGGTCTCCAATGACCTCTGCATTGCTGACTCAATTCCCTGTCCTCATCTAAACTGACCCTTCAATAGACTCTGACCCAGCGGCTACCACCCTCCTCACTCATACTTTCCTGATTTTTAGGACAACTCTCTCCTGAGTTTCTTTCTGCCTCACTGGTCACACCTTCTCTGACTCTGTTGGTGGCCCCTACCCACAACAATGGGGGCCCACCTGACTCACTCTTCTCTATCCGCTTTTATCACCGCAACCCATAGCGTTATGGCTTTAAGTAACATCTACATTCCAATGGCTCCCAAGTTTAAGTTTCCATTCTAGCTCTTGCTCTTAGAGTATTATTCTACTAGCAGACTAGCATACCCAATCTCCACTTGGATGTCTAATAGACATGCAAAAATTGCTGTGTGCAAGACTAAGCCTCTTATCTTCTTCTCAAATCTCTGCCTTCCAGGGTCGTCTTCAGCTCACTAGATGGCATTTCCATCCTTTAGCTTATTCAGACAAAATACTTTTGAGTCATCCTTGATATATCCTGTATCCAAACCATCAGGAAATACTCTCTGTTCCAACTTCAGGAGTACTTCTAGAATCTGGGCATTTGCAACTACTTTTTGGGGGGGACGGGGGTAGTGGGGAATGAACTCGGGCACCTGACCACTGAGCCACATCCCCAGCCCGATTTTGTATTTTATTTAGAGACAGGGTCTCACTGAGTTAGTTGCTTAGCCCCTCACTTTGGCTGAGGTTGGCTTTGAACTTGCCATCCTCCTGCCTCAGCCTCCGGAGTTGCTGGGATTAAGTTGTGCACCACTGTGCCCAGCATTTGGCCACTACTTTTATAGCAGCTGCCCCTGGTCTGAGCTGCCATTGCTTCTCATCTAAATAACTGTCATAGGCACCTGGTTGTTCTCCAGCTTCCACCACCGCCCCCTTCGGTCTAATCTCCAACAAGCAACAGAACACGCCCCTAACAAAGCAGATTGGATCACGTCCTCCTTCTTTCTGCTCAGTTCTCACCAGTAAACCGGAAGGCTTGCAGTTCTCTAGAGAGCCATTGGGATCGGCATCCCTGCTGGCACGCTGATCTCTCATCTCATGTCCTACTGTCCCTCCGGCTCTCTCTGTTCCCATCACACTGGCTTCTTCTCTTGCTTGAGTTCTGCAAGCACATGTCTCTTCAGGACTTTGGAGGAGCTCTGCTTAGGACAGATGGACGTGACTCGCTCCCTGGGTTCCTGTCCATCTCTGCTCAGATGTCTCTTCTCGGGGAGAACTTTCTCTATCCTCGCATTTACTGTCATGCAGGTCTCCAGCCCCCTTCCTTTTCCTCTTTCTATGCACTTACCTTCTTTGAATGCTATGTAATTTATCTATTTTTATATCTCATATTTGATGTCTAGCTCCTGTCCCAACACACAATTCTGCCTGTTATAAGCGCCAGCAAGGCAGGGGCCTTTGTTTTGTTTACTGATGTATCACCCAAACATTTAGCAGTGCTGCCACAGAACGAGCAATCAGCAAATCTCTGCCAAATGCAAGAACTGGGTTATTAATTATTATTAAACCATTTCAGTTCACCGTCATTGAATTGCGGGAACACATTTAGGTAAGGCTGGCACAGAGAATCACATGCAAGAGTCCCTCCAAGATCCTTGCAGGCAGCAAGGATAAATCAGGCAGCCAAGGCTGCTGTGGGGCCCGCAGGTGCAAGGGGCTGGCTGCAGTAGACAGCATACTTGAAGAGATCTGGACCATCCTGGGGAGGATGGACGACTTCTCACTCCATCAATCTACTGAACCACTGCACTCCTCGCTAGGAGAAGACAGGGGTAGTTAACACAAGGTCCCTGCCCAACAGGCAACACTTAGCCACATAAAACAATAAGCAGACAGTAGCAGGCAGTATATCATCAAGTGCTAAATTGGGTGTTATTGACTCTAAGTGCTGTTCGAGTTCAGAGAGGGGAGAAATCAATGTGCACTAAAGCCACACGCAAATCCCTGGGCCATCACTCCTCAAGTTCCTTGAGGGCAGGGACGATGTCATCTTTTTATATCCTTTCTATTTCTCTTTCTTTCTTCCTCACTCGCTTACTTTCCTCGGGTCTTTATCTCCCCTTCCATGCAGCCAGTACCGCGATGTGCCTGGAACAGATCCCTAACAACTGCTTCCTCTATGTCTCCCCTAACGACTTTCAAAAAGGATTTGAAGCAGCTTATAGGGATATAAAATAAATAAATAAACATGCTTTAAAAGAAGGCAACAAAGAAAGGAGCAAAGCAAGGGTGGAGACAGAAAATGGAACTAGGAATGTGGGAAATAGCAGGCTAAAATACAAGCCAGAGAGGACCCTGCCTTTGCGGCAGATGAATCACAGATTGGGCTCTAAGCTTTCAACGGACAATTTGAAAAGGAAAACCTGATTAATTATGCAATTCATACCATCCTTATGACAAAAACAGACCAATCGTTCAGCAGACAAGAAACTACTCCAGATACTCAAGGTTTTCCATGAATTTCTCCCAGGGGCCCCACAGAGCAGACACATTACAGTGTGCTGAACAGCTGAACAGTGTCAAGGAGCTTCCTTCCTAGAAGGCTCCATCCTGGGCACCACAGGTCTGTTTGTTTCAGACGTATTTTCCACTGCCCGGGGTCACTCTTATTTTACTAATCTTCAGGGTCAGGGGGCAGCTGTGCCCGTTAACTATAGTCTGAATGAATAAATTTAACAAGGTCAAAGGGTGTAGGACAAACTTTAGAGGGACACTGCTCTTAGAACTCTATAGGATAAAAACAAATACAATACACACACACTCTGGACCAGGATAGTAATAATCTTACTATCTTCTCTACACGCCACATTTTATTTTTTTAATTGACACAGAATAACTGCACATATTTATGGGGTCAGTGTGACATTTCCACATATGTATGTTTGAGTCGGCTTTTTCACTGCTGTGACTAAAAGATCTGACCAGAACAATTTTGAAGGAGGAAAAGTTTATTTGAGGGCTCACAGATTCAGAGGTCTTAGTCCATAGAAGGCCAGTTCCATTTCTCAGGGCTCCAGGTGAGGCTGAACATCATGGCGGAAGAGTGTGGCAGAGGGAAGCAGCTCACATGAGATCAGAAAGCAGAGAGAGACACTCCACTCTCCAGATAGAAAATACATACCCCATAGCCATGCCCCAATTCCCACCTCCTCCAGCCACACCCTACCACTTCAATCAATCCCATTAGGGATCAATTCACTGATTGGGTTAAGATTCTTACCACCCAATCATTTCTCTTCTGAACCTTCCTGCATTGTATCACGTGTGAGCCTTTGGGGGACACCTCACCTCCAAACCATAACAATGTATGTAATACATAATGATCAGATCAGAATAGTCAATCTATTGCCTCAAACATTTATCATTTATTTGTGTTGGGAGCATTAAAAGTCCTCTTTACTATGTATTTTGAATCTGCAATTAATGTTGGTCATCCTTACTCCACCGTGTAGAAAGTTGCAAGTTATTTCTCCTGTCCACCTGCACCCCTGTACCCGTGAGGCCCCTCTCTCCAGCCCCCACACTCTCCAGCCTCAAGGAACCAATATTCTATTCATTACTTCTTTGGGATCATCTTTTAGAACTTCCATATATAAGTGAGAATATACAATATTTGTCCTTCCATACTAACTTATTTTATTTAACATAATATTCTCCACTTCCATCCATATTGCTGCAAATAATAGGATTTCATTTTTTTTCTTGTTTTATTTTACAGTGGAATAATACTACATTTTATACTTACCTTTGTAGTGATGTCTGTAATTTACTTGTTTTTTTTGTACTTGATTTTACACTCATCAAGGCCAAGTGCGACATGGGAACCTGTGAGCCTTTGTATCTCTCACAGTGCCCAGCACCAGGCCTTGCTCTAAATGAATGTTTTTTCACTTGACAAATAATTGCAAAATGCCTTCTTGATGTGAGGCACTTTTCTAATAGTGAACCCAACAGTTGAAAATCTTTATCCTCAGTGGAATTTACCATGAGGGGAGAGATGGATATGAGACACACATTCAGTATAATAAATAAGTAAATTATATAGTATACAATAAGGTAAATTATGCTATGGGAAAAGTTAGAAATGAAGTATTATAAAAGGGGTTTGGAGCATGTTTTGTGTGTGTGCAAGTGTGTGCACACTTGGTGCAGTTGGTAGCATGAATTAGGATAGTCAGAACACACTTCACTGAGGCCACACTTCAGCAGAGAGTTAAAGAAGAGAAGAGAGTAAACCAATTAGATGTCTGGGGAAAGAATATGTTAGGCAGAAGGAATAACTAAGGATGTATTACCTCACGTACATGTATGACTGTATGACAATGTGATTCTGCAATATGTATGATCAGAAAAATGAGAGATTACACTCTAAGTATGATCTATCAAAATGTATAAGTGCATTCTATTGTCATGTAAACTAATTAGAACAAATAAAATAAAAATATTATTAAAGCCAAGGAGACACATAGATAAATATTTGTTGAACAATCTTCAACCCCCAAATAATTGGGACTAGCATTAGAAATAATAGAGCAAACAGATACAAGGCATATGAAACAACAGCTGTAGAATAATAAAAATCCCTACATTCTTAGCAATACCAAGGAATTGCTTTAAGTGTAGAACAGTGTGTGTTCAGTGAAGAATAATATTGATGATCATGACCAGCTTGGAGGGAAAAAGTCTTAGTCAAGGTCTTAGGCTAGGTAAAGCTGCAGTAACAAATACACCCAGAAATCTCTGTGATTTAACATAAAACCTTTTTCTTCTTCCTATAAAGGAGATTCTTCTATCTCTCCAGAATAGCTCCCTTTCAAACGATGGTTCTGGGATTCAGGCTATTATCATCTCATGGTTTCGTTATTTGATATTGTAATTGCATGATAAACAAAGCAAGGGAAGAGAGAACAATTCTTTTATCCTTTGGCCCAGAGTGACTCGTGCCACTTATACCAAAGCCCAGAGGCCAGAATATTCACATGGGACTGCAAAGAGTGCTGAGAATTCAGTCTTTCTGCAAGCTCGTGGAAAGGAAAAAGAGATTTAACAAACTAGCATTGCCTTTGACCCAGAAAGAGTAAGTCAGACTTCTTAAGATTGTGACACCGTTGGACAGGTTAACCATGATTTAGATCCCATTTTGAAAATGAGTCTACATCATGACTCTAATCTCAGAAATGAGGGGTAAACTTGATCAAGATCATAATCAACAACAATATCTGGATGACTTGTTTTATGCCTTGAATCTTAAAAAGTTAATAAAGTGATGTCCAGAGAACGATTAAGTATATACTCTACAATAAGATCTATGCATATATTATCCTACCAGTTATTTAACAAAAGGACATAAAACAAACTAAATATATTCTGCAGGAGATTTCTGTATGTTCTGATGTTGGAGATGTTCTGATATAGATTTTAAATTATTTATCCCTGTGGAATCATCAAAATTTTTTATCAATATGTACCTAAGAGAAAATCCCTACCCATAAAACTGTTTCTCTGTCTTGTTTCTTCTGATGTATTTTGATCTTCCTGTTATTGTTTTATGTTGGCCTGAGACTCTGTATTTAATTTTTTTTTTTTTATCAGATCCCTTTTGCTAATTTCAGATACTTCTCAGTCTGGGTCCTTAATTGCTCAATGTCTGGATATGAAATAATAGAGTGAAATTCAGAATAAGTTACACAAATATGCTTCCCACCTGTTCCATTTTGCTTGGATTGGCTTATTACCAATAGGGACTTTATATTCTGCTCCTATGGTTTTCTACCTTTCCCTATTTGCGTTCCCTCTGCATGTTTCTTCTGGCGCCTACTCATGTATAATGCACCCAAACCTGTGAATCAGAGGTGGAACAAATTTTCCAGGTGCAGATAGAATCAATTCCAGACTGGGTATAAGACTTACCTATTGAATAAAATTATGGTTTGGGCCTCTGGTAGAGTGGAAGATCCTTTCCATTGTCTTTTCAATACTCTAGAGTTTAATTCTATGTGACAGTGACTCCAATACCTGGGCAGAAGGGGCACATTCAGGATTGTGTTCTAGAAGATCTAGTTTAGGAAAAGAGTCATGTTAGTTTCAGCAGAAGATTGCCAGGGTTTCGGTTGCTGGAAATGCACTCAGACTGGGTGAATTCCCTCTAGTCAAGGATGAGGTAAGAAAAAACAAGAAGCAGTGAAAGAATTTGGTTCCTACATAACAAGACTGCAGGATAACTCCTGAAAGTAATTTAAGTATTGCAGGCAACAAAGGTTGTGCATTCTTCCTGATCTTCTTTTGGTTAGTGCTTTTTACCAGAGTCTAATTAAATAATGAATTTCTCTAATTAAATAATGAATTTGAAAACTGGATCCGTTTTGAGTTTTAATAAGTATTCTTAGAATTTTGTAACATACCTTAAAAATGTTTGCATTTAATCCCAGTTGTTTTGACTCTTTATTATACTTACCAGATATTTATCATATCTTTTTTAAATGCCCCCTGGATTTAGATTTCCAATTTCTATTGCTTTCTCATTTTCTAGTTCATTAATTCCTGTTCTACCATTGTTGTTTCCAACATCTAGTTTTTCTCTTCATTTATTATTTATTATTTTTTTAGTTTCACTTTTAATTCTTGAACTTCTTTTTTTTTATTTTTAACCATTCTTATTTTGTAAAAGCAATTGAGACTTGAATTTGCCTTTATTATTTGACAATTAGAAATTGTGATCATAAAAATCTACTCTTGAAAATTCACTGAAGTTGTGACCTTGAGTATAATCAATTTTTTATAAACACGTCATGTTTATTTGAAAAAAATGTATTCCCTTAGGTTACACATTTTGATATACATATGTAAAATTAATCTTGCTTGTTATATTATTCAATCATCACTTTCCCTGCTTGTTCGTGTCAATTTGATATATCAAAGACTGAGAGTGCTGTATGAAGGCTCTTTGTGGAATCTGATTATTCATGTATTCCAAAGTCATTTTTATGATATTTACAACAGAAACATTAATGACCATAACTTAAATGTGAAGAATGACCTCATTAACCTGCTAACTGCTTTTTCTCTTGAATTCTTTGCTGTTATTAATAAGAACAGCTCCTCATTTGTATTGACCTGGGGTACCATTGCACATATTTTATTCTAAAATTTTATATGTAATTTTGTTGTTATTATGTATTATAAGCAGTATGAAATTGGGTTTTATCTTTTGTGGGATTTCAACAGTCTAAGTTTCCTTGTATTTTAAAGTGGATATTTATCCAGTCACATGCTTACATAAATACTTTATTTTAAATTAGTTTTAGACTTACAGGAAAGTTGCAGAGAAAGTACAAATCCCATTTCCCTCAGGCCCATTATCTTCTACTACTTAAAACTTAGATTAGTATAATATGTTGGTCACAAGTTATGAACCAATATTAAAATGCAATTATTAAGTGAAGCTGATTTTTTTCAGGTTGTTTTTTTTTTTTTTTTGTCTAATATCATTTTTCTATGGGATCTCATCCTGGATACTACATTATATCATGTTTCCTCCTTCGGCTCTTTTTGGTTGTGACTGTGTCAGACTTCCCTTATTTTTGATGACCTGGGCAGTTTTGAGAATTTCAACTGAAATTTGATGTATTTCTTAAACTTAGATAACAGGTTTGGGGAACAAAGTCCACAGAGAGAAAATGGTTCTCACATCAAGAATTCATACCATGGATCAGGTGATTTCCATGTGCTTCTCTACTTATTTACTCATCCAATCATTTGTTTATTCCAGAATGGACTCATGTGTTATTTATTTAATACTTTGGATGAAGTCCAACAGTATTTTTGTATTTTGTGGCTCTGATTTGGGCAGCTTTGTCCATTGGGACTCTTGCAATGGGCTCCTGTGCCCACTGACATAACCCTTGTGTTGCTTTGTTTATTAGATAGTTTAACATTTCCTTACCTTCTGGCATTATTAGACTCTCCATGCTCATCCTGTGTATTTTCTTCCCCAGTTTGGAACCGAATTATTTCTCCAGGGAGCACTGCTTCCTTTTTGTGCAGGAAGGTAATTTAAGGTTTAGACACCAAGTGTGCTTGTTACTACTGGGGGTATCATGGCTTCTGAACCCTCTCCGTTAAAAAAAAAATTAAAAAGAAAGAAAGCCAAGTCTTTTATTTATTTCTACTTTTTACAAAATTTTAAGTGTCTTGGATTTTTCACCCAGCTGTCCTACCGTGATGACAAATTCTTCTGCCATAGAACAACCAAACCAGGAAATTGACATTGCACCACACTATTGACTAGAGTGCAAAGCTCAATCAAATTTCATCATTTGATTTTACACACATTCATTTTTGGGGGGACTGGGTTGTTCACACGTGTTGTACACAGTGCTGTGCAATTCAATCCCTTGTGTAGATTTGTGAACCTACCAGTGATGCAGACCTTTCACCACCACAGAGGACCTCCCTCATGTTAGCCATTACAGTAGGCCACAGCCCAACCCTATCCGTGTCCCTGGGGAGCAGTAATCTGTCTTCCATCTCTGTAGTTCTGTCATTTTGAAGATATTATACAAATAGAATCATACACGATGTTACTTTTGGAGATTGACTTTCCTCACCAGGGAAAATACCTTTGAAATACATTCAAGTTGTGGCGTGCATTGACGTTCCTTTTTATTGCTGAATAGTACTACATGGTATAAATTTACCAGAGGTTGTTTAACCATTCACCACCTAATGAAGGACATTTGTGTTGCTTCCAGTTTGGGGTTATTACAAATAAAACTGCTATGCACATTCATGCATGGTTTTTATTTGAGCATAAGTTTTCATTTCTCTGGAAGAAATGTCCAAGAGTAAAATTGAGTTGCATTCTAAGTACATACTTAGTTTTAAAAGCAACTGCCAAACCATATTCCCAAGTGGCTGTACCAGGTTACATTCCAACAAGCCATTCCCATCAGCTCTATCTGTTTTGCATCCTTTTGAGCATTTGACCTTATCCATTTTCCTTTTTAATTTTGGCCATTCCAGCACATGCACAGTGGTATGTTGTGGGTTTAATATGTGGTTTGCTAATGGCTAGTAATGTTGAAGCATTTTTTCATGTGCTTATCTCATATTCATATCTTCTCCTTGGTATTTGTTTTTATTTTTGAGTTACCAGCTTTCTTGTGTATTCTAGATAGAAAACCATCATAAAATGAATGACTTGGTAATATTTTTTTTCAAGTCTGTAGCTTGTATTTTCAGGTACCTCATGGGGCATTTCATGGTGAAAATTTTTTTAACCTGAGGAAATTCAATTCATCAATGTTTATGGATCATTGTTTTGGTATAATATCTAAATTCTTCAGATCTGAGGACTCCTAGAACTTAAAGATTTTCTCAAATGTTTTCTTCTAATAGTTTTATGGTTTCTGTTTTACACACAAATCTGTTATTGCTAATAATTATTTTGAAGGCTGATATATTTTATCTACCTGCTATTTTATAGCTCTGTGGTTCATTGTGTTTACTTCCTTATGGTTCCTTTTCACAGTTTTTGCTCTTTTATCCCCTTGTGATTTGGCTAACATATATGCTACATTTGGGTTTTTTAATTGCAATGTTTATAATAATTGAATGAGTTTTCATAAGTATCAATATTAATAATAAAACTAAATCTATTAATTTTCTTCTATATAAAACTTTTCCAGCCCTTGTTTTTTTCCTTCTACTCACTATATTATTCATGTTGGATATTTCTTACATAAGGGTAGACTTTTTGATATTTATATTATGTTTTCTAGTTACAACAATAACAATTAGTGAGATAATTCTATATTTACTTAGCTTTATTGCTCATTGGCAATTCTGTTTTTACAAAGCCATCATTGTTTTAAATTATTTCATTTATTTGTGTTCATTATTTCTTCAATTATTTGAATAAATTTTAATTCATAAGTGATACATTTGTAGTAATATTCCTAGAACACATTTAAAATGCCTTTCTGTGACTCTTATCTGTGAGTGCCAACTTTTGAGGATATGGAATTCTTAGGTCTCTGTTTTTTCTTATTTTATTTTTCATTTTAATATTCTGTAGATTTTCTATGACTTATTGATATTTGGTGATGTGGAAACAAAAACAGGATATGGGAAGAGTGTCAGATGAAAATTCCTAAATAAGCAAGAGACCTGGCTGCCAAGAAAGAAAAACGGAATCAATAATTAAATGTTGCCCCAAAGGTCAATTAGGTTGGTCACTGAGAAAAGTTATTGGATTTGCAATTAGAAAATAATTGTAAACTTTGAAAGAGCAATTTCAGGGAAATGGTGGAGGTAAAGTCTGCTTCTTAGATCTGGGAAGAGCCTTAGATACGATCTAGTCTGAAGTCTTCACTTGCCTGTCCAGAATGTAACAGAAGTGACTCACCCAAGGTCATAAAGCTGGTTAATGAGGCCAGTAATAGACACCATGGATATACAACTATAGACATTCCTGCTTCCTCCTCTTTTTTATCAAGAACAACAGCAGAATTGGAGAGAGAGGCTAACTGATCAGGTCAAAAAAAGACGGCCATGACAAAGACCAGCTGAGTGGATGTATCCTATAGATGTAGGTGTAGATCTTTGATGGAGCAAGACAAAAATGAGAGGCAGAGGGGCAGGGGCATAGGAATGGGGAGAGAGACAGCGAAAAAGAGAGGGAGGGAGAATCTGGGAAGCTAGGCATGGTATTTTTAGTTTGAAAGTCTGCCAATATTAGTGTTATGCTTTGACTGTGAGGTGTCCCCCAAAAGCTCACTTGTTGTAAGAGTCTTGACCCAATCGGTGAATTGATCCCTGATGGGATTAATTGAAGTGGTAGAGTGTGGCTGGAGGAGGTGGGAATTGGAGTGTGGCTATGGGATATATATTTGTGTATATTTTGTATCTAAAGAGTGGAATCACTCTCTCTGCTTCTTGATCATTGTGATGTGAGCTGCTTCCCCCTGCCAACAAGTCCCGATGAATGGAGCCGGCCTTCTATGGACTCAGACCTCTGAATCTGTGAGCCCTCAAGTAAACTTTTCCTTCTCTATAATTGTGTTGGTCAGATCATTTAGTCACATCAGCAAAATAAACTGTCTAAAACAATTGACAATAACCTCATTCTTCCAAGGTCAAAATGGAGGCTCATAGTTGCCTTGCTGGAATTGAACATCAATAAAGGAATATGAAAACAAGCTGGGAAAGTCTACTTAATAAATCTGTGCCCTTACCTGTGGAAACAGTGGTGATACTGAACTGTTTCCACCGAGCTGAGCTAAAGAATGTATATTCATTGCATTCCACTATTGACCATGGCCTAGGCCCCCCAAACCCCACTACTGCCATCAAAGCTAAGCAGTTCACCTAAACTGTGGATTGGACCATGGTGAGATTAGGGGGAAAAAAAAAAAAGGGAGAACAGTAAAGATTCGGAGAGTAAATAGGGCCAGAACACAGAGAAACTGCCTTTAATAGACTATATATATTTTTTAGATGCAATGAAACACAGAGTTAAACTCACTTCCAGCTAGAGTAGATAACATATCTTAGGTGCTTGGCAATGTCTATTTCGCCATTCCCTTTGATATTTCACTGTTTAATTTTCCCGTTTTATATCATACTTAATTTTATACCACATCTTAAATCCTATTGAAAGTAGAAGAGCCATAATCCTACCCCTCCCCCCCAACAACACACACGAATAAAAATGGAAGTCAGGAAGTATGTCAAACCTAAGGAGCTTGGGTATTATCATTGTAGGCCTTTGACAGTGATGGATCTGGTGTAGTCCTGCAGGCCACAGAGGGCCTGGGGTCAGCGATCCTCTCTGCTGGCTCTCCAATTGCTCCAGTTTTGAGCTGCCCTGTGCCAGCTGGTAAGCAAACTGGGACCACCATCCATTAACATTTTTTCAGTCTTTTGCAGTGTACTCTAATTTATCCCTGTCATTTAGACCCAGGCAGTGGTCTTTAGCTTATTTCTGAGATCTTATTACATTTTTTATTCATAGAGAAGTAAGATTTAGGTATCGAAGATCAATAGCAACCTCCATCATGCTTACATTATTAATAAGAAAGATGTTGTATGAAGATGGACTGCATATTGGATTTGCTCAGCAGCTGGGCTCGTTTCAGACAGGTAAGACTCTTCGCTTGCATTCTGCTTTGTCTGTTCTCTCCTCTAGTCCGTGTATAGGATTCACCCCTTCTGGGCGTGTGGTCTCTGGCACTTGGTCTGAAGCAGCCACACCCCAAAGCGGAGAAGCTGGCTAATTATTAGAAGAGGTCCTAAGAAACAAGAGATCTGTACTTTCTCTGGGACCCTGGATTGCTATTATTTTGCAGACTGTCCTGGCTCAGTCAACATCACCAGTGGGTACTTCTCTGTTTGCAAAGCTTTTCTTCACATACATGCCAGGGTGGGATTTCCTCTCCCAAACTCCAGCTGTTGTCTAGCACCAACAGCTGCAGTTTGATATTCATGCAGCTCAAAGTCATTTTAATGCACAGACTACAGCAGTGCTCTGCCCAACCCAAAGTCAGATTTTAGTTGTGTCCCTTCCCCCAGCATTTTTCAGAGGCTGATAGCAGTCATGCTCCTCGGGGAAGAAGGGTAAGGACCAGAGAGGACTGTGACTTCTGAGTGCCCTAATTCATTGTCCAGCAGCAGGGTTCACTCTGTTATTGTCCCATAATGGTCTGACTCTCGACTGAGTGAAATCCTTCAAAGTTGCCTGCAGTTTTCAGGGACCTGGGACCAGTCTGAGCCACAGGTCAACACTCAGTCTTCCTATTCTATTATTTATGTGGCATTTGACACCATTGATCACATCCTCCTTGACAGCAGCCTCTCTCCAATGGCTTCTCAAAAGCAGTCTCTTGCATCTTCTCTCACTCCTCTGACCAAACTCTTCTTTTTCTTTTCTTTCTCTTTCCTTCTCTTCTGTCCCCAACATTTAGTGGTTGTACTTTCTAAGGTTCTCTTCTTGATCATTTGTTGTATCAATCCACTTGCTCTTCCTCTGCAATTACTTCCTTCCCATGGTAAACTACCCCTAGGGCTTTGTCCTCCCGAGTCATTACCTCTAAATAACTGAGACCAGTCTTTGGGGTTGCAGACTGAGGATGTCACTTTCTGCTCCACATTACTATCTTGAGATCCTATAGGCATTTCAAATTTAACAATGCAATTTTGTCCTTCAAATCTCTGCTCCTCTCCGGTTCCTAAGTGATTGGCAGCACACAGGCAACCAAGCCAGCTCAGCCAAGCTGCATTTTCTCCCCTGATTCTCACTTTCCATCTTTGCCTCCCTTCTATAGGTCAAGCCCACATCGCCCTTGCCCCAAGCCAGCTTTCATCTTTCTCTTATCTGCCCTAAGACTCTTGGACTTTATTTGTCTTTCTACTTATTAATAGAGTTTCCCAGAGTTATTGGACTAGAATACAAATATGAACTTATTACTGCCATAATTAGATTACTTTAGTGGCTTCCTGATACTGTCAAAGAACTCAAATCCTCCAGCCTAGTTAGACCTCTCCTGAATTTCAGCAGGCCTTCCCCCACACTGCACAGCAACCTTTATTCCAAACATCGTATTTTAAGCTCCATTCTTACCAGCCCCAAATGTCTTGATGTTACATGCCCTTAAGAACTTATTTTTTATTTTTTCTTCTTCCTCTGATGACCTCATCCTGGCTCCCTGTGAATATCACTCCCTCTCTGTATACCTAAAAAGCACCTCTTCACCATCACAAATCTGATCCTGGAATTCTTGAATCCTTTCCTCATTGTTCCATTTCTTCCTCTCCCTCCAGGTGGAATAATGCAGTTTTCCTTGGTAAATTCAACTTATCCCATGTAGACTGCTATTATAATACTTGTAATTCTTTATTGCCTATTTTTTTTTTTTTTGTTTATAGAATCCCTCATTCGGTTTCTTCACAACCCTAGAAATAATGATGATTGTAATGGTGAAAATGTATCTGAGAGACTATATCCCATGTATGTGGAAATCACTTTGCACACACTAACTCAATCCATCCTATGAACAACCTATGAAGCAGTTACTGCATTAGTCTGGTCTTAAAAATGAAGAAACTTGGCTAAAACAGGGTTTCCACAACTTGGCTAAGTCACACGAAAATGGCAGAGAAAGGTTTTGTATCTATTTAGTCTGACTCTAAACTTTTGAACTTAATCACTATACTTTACTACCAATATCTAGCACTTAGTAGGCACTTAGTAGGTGCTTGCTGCATGAATTAAAGAGATTAGATGTTGGAAATGTCGAACTGGGTACCAAATCTGTTAAGAAAAAACAAAGTTAGGGGTCAAGCGGGGTCAAACAATCTACCAGGAATATTCAACTAAGCTGGAAAACTGCAAAATCAAAGTCTGGGAGTATACTCGGAGATCCAAGGCAGGAGTGATTGGTAGAAAGGTGAAGCCTGAATCCTGGGACAAGTCCTCCATGGACCAGCTGACCTCAGGTGTCCAGATATGCTGCATAGAGACTTCTTTGAAGCCCTATGGCCAGTTTTTGATGATCCCAGGGGCAAAATCACCTGATCTCCAGGCCAGCAGAGTAGCAAACTGCCAAAGAGATTTCCCTGCCAATAGCAGACCCAGTGATAGAAACTTGAGCTCCCTCTACCCCTTGATCTCATGAGGGCAGGAAGGGTTTCCTACCAGACTTTGAATCTTTCCAGCCCAGTAAACAACACATGGTAGGCACCTGTTAAATGTTTGTCAAATTAACTGAAATTAAGCAACAAAAACAAAACCAGGCAAGAAATTCAGCCACCCTGTTCTTCTCTTTGTTTTCTCCACAAAACCCATCACAATCCTGGGGACATAAACATGCAATAAATTATAGTTTCTAAATAGCATCCTTTTAATGACTACTTTTTTTCCACCTGTAAGGAAGTTTCTGTTTCTCTTATTATCCCTTTCTTTCTTTTTAAGTATAATTTCAGAATCTTCAAAGCAGCAAGAACCCAATAGGTTAGTGGTTGTCAGATGTCAACCTCGGGTAAGAATTTCTGGTCCCAACATTCTAGTCTCCTGGGTAGATATTGATGAAAACCATATAGAGGAAACACTACTCCAGGGTTTCTTAATAGTTAAGAAGTTGCAATTCCCATCTTGCATTGCCCACATATTTTTCTATTCCAACTCCTCTCACCTCCGAAGTTATTTTCTCTGAAGTTCCTCACAATTAAAAACTTCACTTAGCATGATATTCTCTAATTCCATCCACTTATTTGCAAATGTCATAATATTATTATTCTTTTTGATTGAATAATATTCCATTGTGTATATATACAATCCTAAAAACCCAAAGGTTAAATGTTTTCCCTGATAAGTGGATGATGATATATAATGGGGGTTGGGGGGTAGGAAGTGAGAGAAGAATGGAGGAACTTTAGATTATGGAGAAGGAAATGAGAGAGAGGGGTTGTATGAAAAAATGGTGGAATGAGACAGATTTCATTACCCTGTGTACATGTATGATTACACCAATTGTATGAATCTACATTGTGCACAACCATAGAAACAAAATGATGTACCCCATTTGTGTACAATGAATCAAAATGCGGTCTGTAAAAAATAAAAAAATAAATACATTATTTTAAAAAAATCTTCAGAACATAAATTTCAGTCTCCAAGGGTTTATTGAGTATAATCCATATCCTCAGTATTGAGCAAAATTAGACAGAGCAGTCTTGAGAAATAAGTCTGTCTCTCAACTTTACTTGGAGATAATATTACTCTTTCAATGTTATTAAAGATAAGAAAACAGGCTTGCAAAGTTAAGTAACTTGTCTAACATCAAACAGCTAGCAAGAGCAGAATTGGGATTCTAAGGCAGATTTTGCTAACTCTAAATCCTGTGTTCTTAACAAAACTACTCTACAGTAATAACAATAGAATCCAAAGTAGAGAAACAGTAGTTGGAATTAGAGTAGTCAGGAAAGGTTCAATGAAGATGCTATAGTTTGAACCTTGATGGTCATCAAAAGATCCGTTTGTTATTGATTGGGTCTCGATGGTGCTATTAGGAGATAGTGAAAACTTTAGGAGATGGATCCTAGTAGAAGGAAGTTATGCCATTGGGGACATGTCCTCAGAAAGGATATTGGGACCCTGGCCCCTCATCATCCATTGTTTCTTTTTTTTAATATTTTTTAGTTGCAGACAGACACAGTATCTTCATTTATTTATTTTTATGTGGTGCTGAGAATCAAACCCAGTGCCTCGCACATTGGAGGCAAGCGCTCTACCACTGAGCTACAGCCCCAGCCCATCCATTGTTTCTTTGTTTCCCATTTGCCCTGAGATGAGCAGCTTCCTTTACCATGGGCTCCCTCCATGATGTATCATCTCACCCCAGGCCCAAAAGCAACAGGCCAACTAACCACAGACTGAAACCTCCAAAACTGTGGGCCCCAAAAAACTTTTCCTCTTTATTATTTGAGATATTTTTTCACAGTGATGGAAATATGGCTAACCCAGAAACGAGGGAATCATCAGCTGGAATTTGGGTTTGGGATTGGTAGGAGCACAGGAAGAGAGCATTGGAGGGGTGGGGTAGGGACACCTTAATGGTTAATTTAAATTGTCAACTTGGTTGGATTAAGAGATGCCTATGATTAGGAGGTTTCTGGGTGTGTCAGTGAGGGTGTGTCTAGGAATGACTGGCATGTGGGATAGTGAACTGAGGGGAGCCCCTCCCTAAGTGTGGGCAGCACCTCCCAATAGGATGGTGGCTTGGGTGGAATAAAAGCTGGAAGAACAAGGGAGCAGATGCAGATGCAAGCTCGGCTCTTCTTGAACGTGTTCTTGGTCGCTGCTTCAATCATCTGAGGATGTCGAACTCTCGCTTCTTCACTCTTCCAAAGCGAACTCTGCAGGTGATTCTCCAGGGAGTTTCCAGAAGTCTCGGACTAGGGTAGCACTGTTGATCCTTCTTGTTCTGGGACTTCTGCCTCTTGGACTGCGCAGCTGCTGGTTCCTCCAGCTCCCCAGCTGCAGACGGCCATTGTGGATTATCCAGCTTCTGGTCGTGTGAGCCAATCTAATAAGTCCCCTTTCTATAATCATACTTCCTGTTGATTCTGTTCCTCTAGAGAACCCTGACTAATACAGACACCATGAACGAATGCACAGAAAAAGGAAGGCACACAGTATCTGTGGGAAGAAAATGAGGGAATAAGAGCAAACAGTGAACCCCATGTGGATGGACTGAGAGGAGCCACCTGGAGAAGGGAGGAGACAGCCGGTGTTCTTCTTCTTCCCTGGTTCAGCTCCGGCAGCCCTTGCTTTGCTGCTTGCCCACGCTGGGCAGATGCGGCCCTGGCATTTCCCCCATTTCTCCTCCACTCTGTCTCCCCCTTCTAAACACCAACCAGTGGGCAGCCCAAACACATTTCTCAAAGTCTAATTAGCATCAACAATAGTTGAAGCTAATCGCCCTAATTAATGGAGAGACAAGGCAATGACTGGGAGAATTATAAATGGGGATAATCGAATGTGATTGAGTCTGGAGCAGCTTCTATTCAGGAAAGCTGGAGGGGGAAGGACGCGACTCATCCCCTCTTCCTTTCATCCCTCCTATCTGGGCTGTCCCACTCCCCTGGCCCCCCATCAGGCAGCATGAATACAAGAAGTGACAGTCTCATCAAATCAGATTCCATCCACAATGCAGGCAGTGACCTCTCGCAGTGAATTACAGTTATTAGACTTAATTATATAATAAGAGTTGCACAATGGCCTGGACCCCTCCTCTACTCTGACAACACTGGCACACCCGCGGTGACAACGTTCTCTGGATGGAGCCACAGTTTTCTCTCTGTCCTTTTTATTCTCCCCCAAATTGCATTTCCTTTCTTATTCCTCTCTTTGTTCTTTATTTTCTCCTTCCCTTTCCCCTGCCTCTTCTTCACGACACCTGTCTCCTTCTTTCCTTTATTCCACCACCTCTTTCTCTCTCCCCTTCTTGTATTTCTTGTCCTCCCTTCCCAGGAAACTCTCCAGTTATTGCAATCGGTATGCAAGAAAGTCCTACATAACTGCCCTGGTTTTCTGGATTGCTCCCCCCACCAAAATAGTGCTTCTTTCTCTGGCTTCCTTTTAGTGTTGTGCAGAGGGAGAATATAGTGTGACGTCCTCATCTGTGTGCATTATGGCAGACGCCTCTCTCTTATTGACACAACAGCTCCACTTCTTTGAGAGATGGTGTTACTTTCCTTTTCCTCCCTCCAGTTCTTCCTTCCTTCCTTTCTTCTTAACCTGCCATCTTTGCAGAATTCCCAAAGTACACCAGACACATACGCATATAGAAATAGAAAACCGTGAAACTAAAACAGACCTACTCCACCCCTGAACCTCCTGCATTTGCTAAATTGACTTTTTTTCTGTCCACATGATTCAGATAAGTGGTTCTGACATCCCGTGGGCTTTAAACATGGAGGTCTTATTTTTCTTCTTCTGTATTTTCTGGAAGGAAATAGTCAATAAGCTGGGCTATACTATGTTTATTCCATGGAAAATCCTCCTGGAATTTCCACAGTCTCCAGCCTTGCTTCCATCATCCAAGCCTCCTATCCCACTCATTTCAGACCTATATTCCACCAGGTTCCTGGAGACCAGGACCCTTATCCAGGTATTGACCTGTTGGTCAGAGCTGTGTGCTGAATTCTGAGAATCTTCTTTGTGTCTGATGCAGGTGAACTGAATGATGACTGTCAAAGTTGTTCCCCTCACTCTGAAGAAAAATCCAGAAAGGTATACTTATAATTCTACAAAGCCAAATGGCATAGTTTTAAATGCAATCTATTCCAGAGTACTACATTGACAGGGACAATGTGATCTATATCCTGGCCCCCTCTGTGGACCCGCCCGAGACATGCCTGAGAATTTGAGGAATGTGAGGATAGCAGCTGATGGACAGAAAGGGGAGAAATAGAAATTTAAAAACTCAGAGTAAAGGGACCAGGCTTCACTTCCAGGTCAAGGGTGACAACTCTACAAAGCAACAGAGGAAAAGAAGGAACAGAGAGAAAGTCTGGCCTACTCTGGCTGATGCAAGGGTTAACCTGAGGCCATGTGGACCCTTCATTAAGATGAGTAAACATTCGGAGTTTGGAGCCTTCCTGGCAGAAAGGATGATTTATTTCCCCTTTCCTTTATGTATGCAACCCAACGGTCAGCAAGATTTTTGGAATTCATGCTACATACAGTTCTAGATATTTCAGCAATAATCTTTAAACACCATACGTCTGCTAGCATATATTTGTAAGACTCAGAATGGAATTGTGAGGAGAGTCTAGGATTTAGAATCTAAAGACCAGACTTCATGAGATTACCAGATAATGTGACTCATGGATTCCTTCTATCAAATGAAGACTGTACTAACAAAGATTAAAATAGCATGTGAGATTATCTTTGTATTAATAGCTGTCTTTCGCCTGACCCTACAGGTTTGTTGTGGGGCTCACATCATAAAATATGTGATAACATGTTCCACAGTTGTTAATTACTGTGCACATTGGTTGTGTTGTATCCCCTATGGCACTCTCTCTCTCTCTGGGTGCCAGATATGTATAAGTGAATGTAATATGTGCGGACAGGTTAGTATCTGCTTCTCTCAATAGAGGAGAGAATGACTATGGACAAGTTACTGCTCCTCATACAATGAAGGTCACATTACATAGAAAATATTGCAGAGGTCTCCCTTCCTGCCTCTAAATCCTGAATGTGGACCCAAGAAGGTCACAGAAAGTGCTACTCCAGGATCAGGCTGAGTCACACCTCTGCCACAGCAATAGCAGCAATATGGCGTGTGGCTGACTTTATTAGCTGTAGCACGCACCCTCCCCATTCAGAGAGGAGGGCAACTCCAGCTCCAGCCTCCTGTGCACCTTCTGGAAGGTGCAAGCTGCAATCCAGAGCAGGGTCTTGATCAACTGAGGATTGAATCCATGTCTGGTCCTCAGCCCACGGAGTTCCTTCATAAGTGTCACATGGGGTTATGTAGAGGTCATCTCGGCAATGAAGTTTACTAAGCAAGTCACTGAAAGGAGCTGAAGGAGGTGGAGACCCCTTCTCCCTTCCTTGATAGCTGGAACAACTTGCAGTCTACACTCTGTGATGTGTCCTGAAGTCGGTAGAGTTCAAGTGATTGTGAATCATGCATTTCCACCACCCTGGAAGACCAGAGGGGGCACCATCCTCAGGGCCCTAGCCGGTCTGCCATCCAACTTAGGGCCATCATTCTGTGCTGCCCACACACTCACACCCTTGTGGACTGGAGCCACAGGAGGGACTGGACCAATTTCCAGTGGCGTTCAGACTACCACGTACATCTGGGCTACCTGCAAGGCTAACGGGCAATTTAAAAGTTGCCTAAGAGATCCTCTTGTTTCCAAGATCTTCCCAGAGCTCCTGGCAGCCTTCTTTGCGTGACTCCTTCCTTTAAGGAAAGCATCATCTCCCAGCAGGAAAGGGAGTGGAAAGCAGAAAGGAATCAGGAAAGGAATGAAGGATGGTGGAGCTCCTGTTGCATTACAGGCACTCAACTAGCTGCTGAATGAAATCTCATCAGGATCTCATCCCCTAACTGAGGCGGCTGCTGGAATGCCCCATCTGCAGCTGCAATGACTAAGACCCACAGTGTCCCAGCGTTAGTGAGCAGGAGATGTTCAGAGATCCCATGCCTTGTCCCGTTCTTCTTGACCCTCCCACATGGAAGAGCCTGGGAGTGTGAAGGGGGAACCTATGGCATTAGCCTCTTGCTCTACAGGCCTGAGAATTAGAGGTCAGGGCCCAGGAGGCAAACACCTCTATTTTAGACTTAGACGCTCCCCAGGCGAGGATATGGTACCCAGGCCCAGTGCTGGCCACTGCTCACAAGCAGAACGGTGTTGCTTCATCCAGATGGAAACCAACCAACCATATCCTGCAAGAACCCCCTTCAGCTCTTAATTGTCTCTCAGAATCTAAAATTGTTGACATACATCTTTTTTCTTGCCCTAGAAATAAACTGAGTTCCTGCTGGGAATGAAAGAGAGAATGGAAAAATGTTAAGTACTTTAAAATACACTATTTATTATGCCGTGAATAGTATTTTGTTTCTGAGATTCTTCTGTCATTATGTGATTTTTGGAGAGGGTTGGGTAGTTTTTACATGTTTTTTTTTCCCCCTCCTGTTCTCCAGGGAGCTTGTAGTACTTAAAACTGTGTTGTATAATAGATAGTATAATCACCGTAAATTAAATGCGCCTCTGCCGAGTTGTGTTTTATGTTAATTCCATTGTGTGGTGGCAGCTGCTTGGGAAAGAAGCTATAGATTGGCAGGGGACGTGGGTTTCCAGCTTTGCCAAGTACCCACAGCTACAGGTTCTTTGCTACAAGTGGCATTTTATCCCAGGAGTGAGCCAGTGCTGTGGAAGAGGGCAGAGAGGCTCAGGATGGGACAGGTGCACCCTCATCTGGGCCAGGAAAAACTAACATTGATTCCCCCGATGACAGCCCAAGAAATCTTTCCTAAGACTATCAGAAATTAGGGTCTGGAAGGGATGGAGTTGTAGTCAGGTTCAGACTCATGTCTCCAGGAGCAAAGCAACTTCCCTAGTGTGAGACACTCTTATTACTTGATTCCATCTACCCTGAAGCAATAGGCCGTGAACCTCAAAATCAAAAGGAGTCGGAGAATTTGCTTAGAGAGCTATCTAAAATTCTCAAGCACAGAGCCCTTCTCTGTTAGAAAACCCTGGAGGTCAAAGAACCCTGGAGTGCAGAGTTGGCAGTCAAAGCTCAAGAGAAACAAGACAGGCACGTCAAGACAAGGGGCAATATCAACCCAGTCCTGGGGGAGAAATCAGTTGGACAAGAGGGGTGGCTAGCCAGGCACCCCAGCTGCAACTCTGCATGGTGGGCCACAGGACACTGAAGAGACTAGCATGGAGAAGATATTCCAGAGGGTGTAAAATGACATTTTTAAAAATTGAAGATCTACTATTTACTAGCTCCATGCTGGTAAATATCATCCAATTTAGTTCTTTCACTTTTTATATGATTCATATGATATCAAAATTATTAGCTTGTTCTCTGGGTAGAGAAATCAAGTTTTGGGGTAACCGCCTTGGCAAAGTCACATAGCTAACGATAGACCACTCCCAAACTGTATCTGAGGGTTCCTTGTTACCTCCAGGGAGGAGCCAAGTTGGGCTGAGGGCAAGATGAAGACGGGCCTTTAGCCAAACAGAGAAATGGGCAGATCTGAGACAGACTCCTCTACTCGGGAACAGCACGGTGAAATCAGCTCACCGGCCGTGACGTTGCAGGAGTGTGTGTGCCGGAGTGATGGGTGTGATCCTGTGAGCAAAGTGTGGGGACCAAAGGAGCAAAAGAGCCAGGCACTATGGCACACACCTGTAATCCCAGCTCGCAAGGCTGAGGCAGGAGGATTCCCGAGTTCAACGCCAGCCTCAGGCAAAGCAAGGCGCTGTGCTTAGTGAGACCCTCTCGCTAAATAAAACACAGAATAGGGCTGGGGTTGTGGCTCAGTGGTGGACTGCCTCTGAGTTCAATCCCTGTTTCCCCCGTGCCCCCCATATAGGAGCAAAAGACCCTAAGTTGGGTAGCTTTGCTTCTCAATACTTATTTCTCACAGGTGGGGACACTGGGAAGTCAGAGATGTCAGCCTATTCAGTTCTGGTGAGGGGTCTTTTCCTAGCTTGCACGTGGTCACCTCTCACGGCGTCCTCCCATGGTGTACTCTGGTGTCTCTTCTTAGAAGGACATTAATCCTACCAGTCAGGACCTCATAACCTTAATTACCTCCATAATGGCCCTGTCTCCAAGTTTGGTCACATTGAAGGAGGGGAGCTTTAACATAGGGCTTTGGCAGAGATACATAAACATTTTGTTCATAACAGCATGCTTTTATTTTTAATAAAAATATGCATTTTTTCTTAGAAACACAGACAACAAAACATTACGGACAGTTTTTTTTTTCTTCTTCTTATTGCTTACCAGCCTTATCTGGGTTATTTGCAGCAACTACGTTTTAGTGGCTAATTACAAAACTAAGTTGAAAATTATTTGAGTCCATTTGCCTCAGGGCCTTGGTGCCTGGCAAAGGCTGTATGTACAGTGGCTGCATTTACATCCATCTGGTCAGCCCTGCCAGCTGTTCCAGAATGTTCTCCATGTAGGAATTTGGGGAGGGGGTGGAGGGTAAAGAAGAGGATCTTTAAAACAGGCCCACTTTCCCATTCCATTCGAAGTCTGCCTGTTTTGCCCAGTGGCCCCTTGAATTTGGGGGCCATCTCCCATTCCTGCCCTTCTTAGACTTTGAGGCCCCAGGGGAGGAGAGGCAGGTGCCTAAAAGGCAGGACTGAGATGGGCAACAGGCTGCCCCGCCATTGATATGCAAGAAGGAGCTGAGGCAGCTTTTGTATCAGAGCCTCACAAAAGCAATTCTCCGCAGTTGATATAAAAAGGTGTCAGTTCTGGTTTAAGTACTGTATTACCAGCAAAGATTTATCTGCCTCAAAGCCAGGCCTCACCCACCCAGGGAATAAACAGCTCTCTGCTTATCTGTTTCACAGAGCACAGTGTTTCTCAGGTCATTTCTGCCTCCAAAAGGACTTTTTCTTTGCCTTCCTCAGTTGTCTCCAGCAATTTACCAGTACAAATTACAAATCCTAAGGCCGATGATTGGGACAATGATGGGAAATGGCCCGTCCACACCCCATCCATACCCTTTCCTCACCTGGGCTCCTAGGAGTTTGCAAAAAGAGGACAGGGATACTCGGAGGGTCTTTTAAATTGGAAGCAAATGGGAATATAGCATTCTCAAGTTGAGAAATCAAAGGAAGAGCAAGGACAATCCCTTTGCTCTAAAAAGTTGGCAAGAGATTGGCAGGTTTGGGTAAAAACAAAAAATTCTTTAGAACTGGCTGACCACTGTGACCACCAGCATTCCCAGAATCCTCTATGAGATACCAGAGTAGGCGTGGAGGTGGAAGTGACATGGAGTCACATGGATCCTAGTTTGAAGGTAGAGATGTACATAAATTTATCATCCAATAGCCATGGGACTCTTTCCCCAGTGGAATCCATTCCAAGTCACAAAGCTACTAAATGCCAAGGCTGGATTCCCTCAGTGACTTAGACAAAATCACTCCGTCTCTCTGAACCTTGGTCTCCTTTACATAAAATGAAGATGCTGAGAGACTCTCTCTAGCTCATACAGGTGAAGTGGGGACTAAAGGCTGCAGAACTTGAGTGTGGGGCCGGCAGTGTGTCTACTCACTGGAGCCGGGAACCTCCGCAGGCAGTATCGCCTTTCATTCCACACGTGGTGGCAGACAGAACTGACATGGATTCCGTACTAAGTACATGGATGACGTACTAAGAAGGACTCCAATGCATGCTCAGGTATAAAAGACAAAGATCAGGCCACGTCCTAAAAGCTGTACTGGCTGAGACGGTTGAGTGACTGAGGAAGAGATGGAGTTTCACGTGAGATAAGAAGCCCAGAAATGGCAGGTGTGGGAAGGGCATCTGTACCCAAAACTCCCGGCCTATCCACTTGTTTTCTTCCTGCCTGGCTGGTTCTCATATCTTCTGAACCACATTAGCCCAGCACGGTGGACTAGAGAACTGGGGAGGAAACGTGTGCTGTAAACCCTCGAGTGCACACCATGGGCACGGGAAACTTAAAGGAAAAGTGGGCCCACTAGTTCTTTCCTATGTAAGTTGTACAGGCTGCTGCAGAGTGATTTATTAGTGCAAACAGCCCTGCCACAGTAGCTGCAGCTGGCTGACCTGGGGACAGTGTGCAAACAGAAGATAGCCACACGAGGGCAGGGGGGCTCCAGGGGCCTCTAGCCTTACCTGCAGGGACCCTCATCAATCTGGGTGGAATAAATAAAGGCAAGTCCTCATGGGGTCTGCTGTTCACATTCCAAGCAATCATTCACTGCCCAGGGCACAAGGTCCCAGCATCCAGTTAGTGGCCCAGACTCAGTAGTCGTGAGCCACACAGACAGGTGCACACGGAATAGCTCCTTACCTAGAAATCTGGGCCAGGTCCAGCCCTACATCAAGGTAGTGCTTCATCTGCAGGACCTAAAATTGTATTGTTCGTGCTGCTCAGAAAAAAAAAAAAAAAAAAAACCTAAAAAAAAAAAACAAAAAAAAACCTCACTTTTCTTATAAGTTCCCTCATTGCTAAGATCGACTGAAGCAGATGGTAAAGTTTTCTTGAGGTTCGTGACCTTAGAGAATATTGGAGGGTGTGACCTTTGTGGGAGATAAAAATAAACTTGCTAGGTCATTTTCCAAAATGTTGTTCACTTTTAAGTTACTTTCCAAATATTATCTAGTCAAAATACTGTCTTGTTTGTGTGCAGGCTTTAGAAAAGGTGAGTTTCTTACTTGAGCCCTGTAATTTTAATGGCATTTGAATCTTCAATGAAGAGTGTGTGTGTGTGTGTGTGTGTGTGTATGTGTGTGTGTGTGTGTGTATGTGTGTTCTGGGATTGGGGGCTGAACTGACTCTGCAGGGCCATGACCTACCCAGTAGAGATGTCTTTGGTTAACCCCTCTGCTGATTCTTGGACCAACACACACTGACTGAAACCAAGGCGTGCTGACACTGTGCTAAGCAGGAGGCATAGCAATCAGCAGGTTCCTCCCCTTCGAGAAAGCAGGGTCCACAGTAAGAGCTGTGAAGAGCACAACTGAGCTACGCTAAAAATACGTCCAGGATGAAGTGGGAGGCAAAGGAGTCTGCAGAGGACACCATGCCCAGTCTGCCCTCACCATCTTCCAGGATATGTCTGATAAAATGTTCACAGATAATAGGAGAAAGTACCAGACTCCTGATCCAGAGAACAGCATGAGAGCAGAGACGGCAGGGAACAGCGGTGAGGCTGTGTGATGGAATGGAGAGGGGGAAAGGTAATAGTGTGGGTTGGTGAGGGTCATAGGGAGCAGATGGTAGAGATGGGAAGGTGGAGGGTTTGCCATTTAAGGAGACGGTCAGGTTGGGTGACCCTCTTGGTTGCCTGTCCCTCAGTCATCCCACTCCTCTATTTCTTTTTCACCTACCGATGTTATAGAGCTGCCCAGGTCTCGGGTTGGAAATGAGGCAATAAGGTCTTCCCATTCCCCTTGCCAATGAGTGGTTTAGACAGGGCCTATGGTGGGTTTCTATCCAAAAAATATGAGTTATCTAGAGGCCAATTGGAATGAATTTCCCTGGCTCTTTATGGGTATTCTAAAAGGAACAGTTCATCTCTCTGCCTTTTGATATTGGGTCTTCACACATCATTTGAAGATGCAATGGATGTCTTGGGACCCAAAGGGGAACCAGTCCAAAAAAATCAAATAAATACCCTTAGAATAGAAAAATGAACAGGTGGGGAGATCCGGGTGCCTTAATGACACGGTAGCAAACAAACCTGGAACCACCCTGTCCCCACACTTTTTGGTATGAAAGATAATAAAATTTTGGTAGAATTAAAGTTCTTTTTACTTCAGCTTTCCGTTATCTGCAGCTTAAATTCCCCTAAATGAATAGGCCAAAGGAGGAAGAAGGTGTGATTGCTGTAGCCAGGGATGTTGAGCCTGAGGTTCCTGTGTGGCCAGTAGCGAGATACACATAGTGAGCAGTTAGTGAAGAACTGGAGCTCCAGTAGACACAGATCTGACAGCATCGATAGGTGTCATTTGAAAGCTTGAGTAGTGAGATGGCAATGCAGCCAACATGCTCTACCAAATGCTCCTAAGAAGAAAGAACAACTTCAAGGAGACTGAAAGAGAACTGTTGGTTGACCAATGGTTGGTGGCCTCTGGTTAGCTTTTGGGGAGCTGTTTCAGGACAGGGTAAAGACATTGCATAAAATTCCTTAAGAAGTTGTAATGGGACAGAGAGAGAAAATGGTGCAGAAAAAGAATCCTATATTTTCAAGTCTGTTGGTAAAGCAAAGGAGAATGATAAAATAGTCTCCAAGAGAAGAACAGTTCTGAGGAAAGGGATTTTAAGGGTGATCTTAGCCTGTGTATTGGCAGAGAAGATACTGAGTGTGAAGGGGAGGGGAACTTCTGCTCAGTGGTATGGGCACGAGATGGGGGATAGCTTCTACTGGGAACTTGAGAGAAAGAAGAGCAGTTGAAAACATAAAGAGATTGTGGGACAGAGAGAAGAGGGCTTGCAAAGCCCTCCGTAGTTTAGGAAGCATGTTCATATACATTATCACACATGGTCTCATCCAAGCCCTGTAAACCGGATGCTACCATCATCTCCACTTCAGAGGTAAAGATCCTGAGTTTTGAGAAGGTCCACACCAGACAACTATGGCACTAGCATGAATTCAAACTCTGCTTAATCCCAAATCCTGTGCCCTTTCGTTATGCTGGTTTAGGGCAACTGACACCTTCTGGGAACACAGAGCTGGAGAACAACAGTGATTCTGTTACCAATTGTCTATCGGAATCCCTGTACAACTCTTAAAGGTAAAGAGTACTAGACTCTACCCTTTTGATATGTTGTTGACTTAAGGGAGTGTCTTAGCCTGTTTTCTGTTGCTATAACAAAATGCACGAGATCTGGAAATTTATAAAGAATAAAAGTTTATTTGCTTTGTGATTCTGGAGGATGGGAACTCCAAAAGCATGGTATTGGCATCTGCTTAGCATCTGATGAGGGCCCCATGCTGCCTCATAACATCAGGATAAGCATCACATGGCAAGACACAACAAACTCGCCAGTTCACATTATTCCTTTTGTGAAGTCATTTATGCCATCCTGGGAGTCTCATCTAGTCCTCAAGATCTCAAGACCTCATCTAGTCCTAATTACCTCCCAAAGGCTCCACTTCAAAATATCATTAAAATGAATTTAGGGATTAAGTTTCTAGCACATGATCTTTTGGGGACACTCTCAAACCAGAATGGGTATGTACTGTGAATCAGTTGCTGTTTTAGAGAATTAAAGAATCAATGAAGACCAGTTCCTGGAAGACTCAGACTACATTATCTTTAAATCTCAGCATAGGCTCCTGTGCATGTGGATTTCTCAGAATTCCTTTGAAAGGAATAGAAGAAAGCAGAAAGAAAGAGAAGGAGGAGAGAAAGGAGGGAGCAAAAGCATCTGTCCTTCTTCTCATTCATCTTCACTACACCAATCTGTTGACTCAGGAGCCCAGATGTCATCGCTGGATTTTAGCTCTGAAAACGGACTCTATTCCAGTCCCAAATCCAAGTGGTTGTTCTACCTCCATCAACTCTCATTCCATTAGCTCTTTCTCAGTTTATTCTTAGGAACAAGTTTTTATACCACTAGGTTAGTAAGGTTTCCATTGCTATAATGAAATAACTGAGATAATTAACTTTTCAAGAGAAAGACTTGCTTTGGATTATGGTTTTAGAGGTTCTAGGACAAGATCAAGGGCACCCATTGAGTAGTTCCCTTTGCTTCAGACCTGCTGAGAGTCAGCATGGCAACTTGCTAACATCACAGGCCAGAGAGCAAAAAGAGTGAGGAAGGGGACAGAGTTCCACAATCCCCTTTGAGGACATGTCCCCAGTGATGTAAGGACTTCCCCAAAAGCCCCACCTCTCAAAGGTTCCACCACCTTCCACTAGTGCTGCCCCAGAGACCGAATCTTTCATGTATAGGTACTGAAGAAGCAAACTATAGAAGTCACCACTTAAACTTATTTAATATTCTTTGAGCAAGGATTAGAGGGCATGGGGGGAGGCATTCTGAAGATAGGGTATCTCACAGAGGCTAGGCATTGGCAGCCTCTCCCCAATTCTCCCTCCTGGAAGGTGGCTGCAATCATGGCACACATATTCACAAGAGAGCCAGCAGTGAGTTCCTGGAGGGCTAAGCCAAGAATCCTAAAGCACAGGGATGTGAAGGTATAGTTAGCACATGTGACTTGAGCTAAATACTGCAAGTAGACACTCACCAGACAGACCAACCCTGTAAGACTGCATGAGAGAGGGAGGGGACCCTGTCTCTCCGGCACTAACGGTGCGAACTGGATCCAGCACCTGGAAAGCTGAGTCATAGATGGGCAAGGTGAAAAATGAAGATTTTTCATCTTATGATTCCCTCATCTTATTATAATTACTCTTTACTCCCAGCTTTTACCCGCCATGGAGAATCAATACAAGGGCTGCATCTGGGGGCTTCGCCATCATCAAATGCTTGTTCTTAAAAAAAAAAAAAAAAGGAAAAAATGAGGGGAAAAAAAAAACCTCTCTACTTTGCTGTCTGCCAGCCCAAAATGCATGAGGAACCCAGCAATGTACCTTCCCACACCTCATATGTCTGCCCAGTCCCATATATTTTACATGCCTGCACAATGCGTTTTATGAGGCATATAAAAGCCAGACGGGAATTATCTCCTTCTCTTGTACGGGCTGTCTCTTTTTGGGGGAGAGATAACAGAGACCTATTTCATTTTGCTGCTTGCTACTGGATGCTCTGCCATAAATTGAGAAAAGAAGCTCTTTTTGAAAAATGCTTTCTTTGACCCCATTGTTCCTGGGAATCCGCGATGAGAGAAATACCATTCTCTGTAGGATCTCAGCTCAGAGCAGAGCAAGGAGGTGCGGGGGGAGCCGTTGTTTTATTCTCTTCTGGTCTCTCCTTCCTCTCCCTCCGCAGGAGAGGAGGCCTGGGAAGGAGTGGTCTCTCGCTTAGAGGAGGGGTTGTCAGTGGACATGAAGAACCCAGGGAGCGAGTCCTGGCTACGCTAAACCCCAACATCCTCCCATCACCTTGTTTCAGAGAGACAGGGCTGCAGCCTCTGTGGGAAGGCATTCTCTCCGTCCATGCTACATCCAGGTATGCTCAACACACTATCAAATATGCACCAGCAATATTTCATTATCGGGTCCTTTGCAGCCCAGTGCATGCCTGGGTGAGCCTAGAAATTAAACTGTACTTTCACCTCTAAAGAATGCAGTCCCTGCTGGTACTGAAGGGGAGAGATTGCCGGTCACCTGGCTGTGGAGTGATGAGAGAGGAGGGCAATGGCCTTGGGAGGCAGAAGCCCTCTGTTGGCCTTGGTGGAGAGGGCTGCCGGTAGTCCATCTTCCTGGAGCCGACCAGGCTCCTGTGCAGAGGTCATGGGACACCCTTATGGAAAGAATGGAAAAGGTACCCCTGGGGCGCCCCTGCAGGGGCTTGGAATCTCTTCTCACAAGATGCATATTTTTTTCTCTTCTTTTTATCCTCTTTAGGCATCCTCCACTAAGATCCAAGTAACCCCTCTACCCTCTGCCTGCCTAGTTGGTCATCCATGTCATCTCCAGTCATGTCTTGGGGATGGTTCATCCACTCTGCCTTTGAATGTTAACAACATCAGTGACAACAAGATAATGTAAACAAACAAACACAAGATGAGATGGAAAGTATACTGAGTTACCATCACAGCTTTGCTGGGACTGGACTTACCACCGAGCATCACTTTTGGCCTTGTAGGAGGAGAGCAGGAGGGCAGTTGCCCTACCGAGTCAGATAGAGCCAGGAGGTGTGGGGATGGTCAAAGGGGACAAGGCCTTAGAGTTCTTCTCAAAATCCAAGACTGGTCCTATCAGTCTCCCGCTCAAAATATTCCAGAGGTTTCCACCACGTAGAGTCCATTTCGAAGCCCACAGTGGCCTGGTCCTTGGTAACTCCCTGACTTCGGTTTCCACCATTTTCTCCCTTATTCACTGTACTCCAGTCCCACTGGCCTCTTGGATGTTACCAGAGCTTCCTCCCTACCACCCCAGGCTCAGCAAGAGCCTGTCTTAGGGCGTGGCAGAAACACTCGTCTTCCTCGGGGCAAAAATCATCAGTGCCAATCCATCTTCTGGGATGGCTTCTGGGCAAGAAGAATTCACACCAAGAAGTACTAGGACCTTCATGGGAACAATGGGGTCTGGCTGATAATTCTTAGACATCTAATAATCTGGGCAGAATTTCAAGGTCAACACCTACCAAGATGTGCTTCTAGAGTCCCACTCAGTCCACATCCAGCACCGGGGAACTTGGAGATAAGTATGTGTGGCAATGGACCTGCTATCAACTTTGCTGGACTCTTAAGACTTAAGCATGGGAAGGTTTAAGAGAAAAAATGAAATACAGATGACATGTCCTGGAACAGCTAATGAGTGGCGCAGATGATCAGGAAGAGATGTCAGTTGTACCTGGGGGATCAGGAAAGGCTAATAGGAGCTTGATAACTGGAAATGATCCATTAAATATGGATAGGATTTACAGAAGAAAAGAGGTATTTTGAAGGTTCTTATGAGATCATGTCTTATTTGAGTTTCCCCTCCTTCACAGATGGGAAGAGGACCCCACATAGCTAGGCACACTCCAAACTGTGTTTATGACCTAGAATTTCAAGGGTTTGTCCAGTTTGTTTTGTGCCAGGGATAAGATCCTCTCCTGTGGACTCTGGGGGAGAACCTCTCTCAGGGAAACCACACATGTTTTCTGCTCTAGCACTACCCTTATAGTTGAGAAGACCATATGCCTCCCTTCTTCAGCTCTGGGCAAAAGCTGTAACAGAATATGAGGGGCTTGCTAGCTTCCTGGAATATAGAAGAGATGGTGGAATGGTTAATCCTAAGAGATGATCTACCATGGTCAAGACAAGCCCTGGCGTCAGCTCCACTCTCCCCATTCATCAGAATGCAAGTGAAATCTTCCCTTCTTTCTGGATGGGTTATGACTGTTTGGCTAACACCTGAGAGTACAGAGAGCAGACTTTCCAAGCTGGGAGCTGTCGGGACCACCCACCACTTGCACTTGCCTTTGAGGTACAATTGGATAAAGGGCTGCAGGTAATCCTTTACATTGGGAATACTAATGCAAGCAGGCTCATATGGTAAGCGGGAACCTCTCAAGGGTGTCTATATGTATGATATTCATCCCTGCTCTTATCAATGAACACATCTATATCAAGCTGTTTTAAGGATGGAAGGGATGTAGTTAATCATAAGTTTCCATTTGATCGGGTTTTGTAATGAGGTTTTGGCTATGGACTTTGTATTTCTATGCATGTTAATAGACAAATACACGGTTAGGCAATAAATATTGTTATAAATATGATGAGATGGATAGATGGATAGATGGATAGATAGATAGATAAACAGATAGTTATAGATACAGATATAGATAGACGGAAGATGAATTACTCCTAGCAATATTTATGCATTCCACATCCCAGCTTCATTTAATAGAAGCGTCTGTGCTTTCTGAGCATTTAAACATGCAGACACAAGCCACTGCAGTGGATGCCGGAAGGACATTGTGTCCCACCTGAATGCAGATAAGTCTGGAGTCCAAAGAAGCCCCAGTCGTCTGCGCCCACAGAGGACAGCCAGTGTTGTATCCGTGGGTGCAGAACTTTTGGCCAAAGATCTGAGTATGTTGGGCTTCTCAGAGGTCATGGCTGCTAGAGGCCAAAATCTCATTAAACAGTTCCTACCAACTGTCTAAAAAAGCAGGACTCAGTGGCCTCCAGCTCTGAGGGATGCTGTGGTTCCGCGTGTTTATTGACAGAAGCCAGGTATCTCCGCTGACACCGACCGTGGCTTCCTCAGATCTCCCAGCCAGCCTCCACCAGCCGGAAGGAAAACGGCTCAGCTTCAAGGCTCCTAACTCTGCATGGGGTGATGCCAACCCGAGGCTTCCTCAAAGCTGGCTGGCTGCGTGGCTCTCCTCCTCCCGTCTCCGGCAAAGATCAGGAAGAAGAGGGGTAAGAGAAGGGCAGGAAGGGCAAATTCCTGAGCCAGTTGAAAAATCTGGCCAGTGGCTAGCAAAGAGAGGAACACGCTTTAGAGGAAGGGGAATTTATTCACGGACACCTGTCAGCGGCTGTCATTCCCTGGCTGAACTATAGTCTGAATTTTACTATGACATAAATCAGTTCCTCCTGGACTTAATAACTCTTCTTTATAGGTTTCTTCCCACTCATAAATAAACTTCATTCCATATGTATATACTGCAAGCGGCCTGCTTGACTTGCAGCACTGTTCATCGGGAGAGGGAGGTGCTGGCCCGTATTTTGTAATGGATATGGGCTCTTCTAGGGTCCCACCTTCAGAAAGAGCCCTCCCTTCCCTAGGACAATGTCAACCTCAAAGAAGGTTTTCTTTTAAAATGTCCTCACAGGGCACATAGGGCAAGTCTGACTGACCAAGGAGAATTGGTATGTCGTCTCAAAAGCCAGGGTGACTTCCAGGATTGGTCAAGTGTGGCAGAGTTGGAGACCAGATGCAAAGGGATGTATGCATCCCTCATTGGGGTGGGGGGGTGGGATGTCAGGCATGGGCACAGGGTCTCTGGCCAGTTCTGCTGGCAGATTTGTGAGGCTGCAGATTCTGAAGAGATGGGCCAGTTAACTTCTGCCAGATCCCAGGGATGTTCTGGAACGCTCCCTGACTGGGGAGGTCCTTACCCATTCCATTCCTCGGGGTCTCCATGGAGCAGTGAATTTCAGCACCCTGACTTATAGCACCCTATCCTGGTTGGATTTTCGGACACCCAGCACCATTCCTGTCTAACGTGGTAAGAGAGCAAACTTAGTTCTTAAAGTTATGCATTACGATATTCTCAGGGTTTTGTACATTCTCAGAAAGAGATAAATATTCAAATTCTAATTTTAAAATGTAGTTGGAAAGGATGATAGCAACCATCTTGTCCAATATCCACCCAAGGAAGTAAACACCCCCACATCCACCCCAGCAGATGGGCACTCCGGCCTTCTTATTTCTCTTAGAAGGAGAATTATAAAAGGATTTAGCTTTTATTTTCAACACAACTCTTAAACTTTAAAATAGATTATAGATAACTTTGTTTAAATAACATTTTGAAATTTTATTGTCATTAAGATCTGCAAACACTCCATGAGAAGTCATACTTTCAGGAGGAACTATATCAATAAAGTATTTGATGATATGGATTATCTGCTTTGAAATATGCCAGGTGCTGTAATTACAAAACTCCAACAAGTAATAAACATTTAAGACAAATCTGGTAACCTCCTGAGATAAGAGCTCTGAAAATCAAAATGTGTGTTCACAAAAAAACAAAACCAAACAAAACAGAAAACCAGAAAATAACTTGTTGGCAAGGATGTGGAGAAATTGGAACTCTGGTACATTGAATCTAAAATGATTCAGCTTCTGAGGGAAAAATCTGGCGGTTCTTCAAGTTGTTAAACATAGAATTACCATATGCTTCAACAATTCCACACCAAAAGAGTTGACAACAGGCACTCAGACGAACACATCTACACACACCTTCACAGTGGCACTTGCTCCCAACCAAGGAAAGGTGGAAACAGCCCAAATGTCCATCAGCAGAGAGATGGGTAGAGAAGCTGTGGTGCATAAATGTACTGAAACGTTTCCAGTCAGAAATGAAGCAAGAAATGTGGAACTGAGACGTGCTACAATGTGGACAGAGGAAAAACATCATGAGAAGAGCAAGAAGCCAGACACACAAGCTTACGTGTCACATCACCCCATTTCGATGAAACTCCCAAAAGAGGAAAGTCCATAGGGACGGAAAGTAGAGCAGTGGTTCCCAGGGGCTGGGGCGAAGGGAGAATGAGAAGTGACTGCCCGATGAGTTCAGAGCCTCCTTTGGAATAATGAAAGTATTCTTGGGTTAAGTCGAGGTAGGGTTGAGCAGCACTGTGAATTTCCAGAATGAAATGTGTCATTTTGTTTTGTGAACCTCGCCTTAATTAAAAAATAAAAAAACTTAAACACACACAAAAACGATCTATGAGGCAGATCTGGTGGCGCATGCCTGTAATCCCAGTGGCTCTAGAGGCTGAGGCAGGAGGCTCAAGAGTTCAAAGCCAGCCTCGCCCACTTAGTGAGGTCTTAAACAACTTAGTAAGACTCTGTACCAAAATAAAGACAAGGAAAAGAGCTGGGGATGTGGCTCAGAGGTTAAGCACCCCTGGGTTTAATCCCCAGTATCCAAAAGAGAAAAAAAATATATCTACGATCAGGTTCCATCTCTATGACAAATCTTCCATGCATTTTCAAGCAAGTTTCTTCACTTCTGTGGGCCCAAGGTATTCTATTGACATATAACCCTGGTGGCACTGGTGTGACCAACACTGGCACTGGTCTCAGCACAGTGCTCACCTGCAATGACCACAGGTTGACACCCAAAAGAACAGGAAAACACTTCAGTATTTCTGGCTTCATACATATGAGCAGTTGAAACTGCATCCAAGAATTCTCTCTCCTCCTTTCTAAAGAATTTAGTTTTTCAAGAAAAATATCCCCCTTTCCCTACACATAAGATCACCATCAGACACCAAACAAGGGCAAGACTTATAAATGGCCCTCCACTCACAGTTGTGAATAAAATTTTACCGAAACACAGCCCTTCGACCCATTTATCGATGTAGTTCCAAGATTGCTTGTGTGCTAAAGGGACAGAGCCCAGTCCTTCCAGTTGTGGCCCAGAAAGTCCTAAATTTACTATCCTGCCACTTAGATTAAAAAAAAAAAATTCATTGACCCCTAGTATAAGATAACATAATAAGAAACTATCATTAAATTACAAACTTAAGGAAAAGATAACAATAAAATAACATAGAGCTGGGCGCGGTGGCACAAGCCTGTAATCCAGGCAACTTGGGAGGCTGAGGCAGGAGAATTGCAAGTTCAAAACCACCCTCAGCAAAAGTGAAACACTAAGCCACTCAGTGATACCCTGTCTCTAAGTAAAATACAAAATAGGGCTGGGGATGTGACTCAGGGGTTGAGTACCCCTGAGTTTAATCCCTCACATCAAAAAATAAAATTAAATTGTATTTAAAAAAAAAATAGAAAGCTAGCTGAAACCCTAAAGGAAAGAAATAAATTGCCTGACCATTTGCAAACAGTAAATAACTTTGAAATCAAGAACATATCAGACATCACTGTAAACCAAACTACTGCCATAGAAAAGGAGCCTACATAATCATTGTGAACATAGATGACCCAAAATCAAATCACATTTTAAAGAGAGAGACAGAGAATAAATGGGCAAATATGACTTAATAATAAAAACTCTTGGCTCTTAATGTGTGTTAATCTCTCTCTCTTTTAAACTTCAAGGATTCTTTCAGGAAAAGCTGTCCCTTGTGGTGATGAACAAGTATTTGGAGTTCAGAGATCCTTAGTTTAATGCCAATTGCTTCTTAAAATCAAGTATAATTAAACTTAAAGTGTGACCCTGTTTCCCTAGAAGGACAGCCGGACTCTCCCTCCTGCCTGTAGACTTGCACAGGAGCTGTCTAGAACCATGTGGTGATATTTATGGATGGCACACCCTGGGTGACTTTCTCCTATCTCCTCTGTATCTCCCTAGGAGGCTCAGGGCAAATATGCTAAGATGGTATCCTTTGGGTGGTACCCTGAGAATAATGGTCACCTTCTTCCCTTGTGTATTTTTAAATGTGTCTTAAACACAACTTTAAATAATATTTTTATTGATTTGGTGATGGTGTTTTTGTAAATTGCCCTCAGTACCCAGAACAAGGAAGGCACATAATCCATGTTCATTAAAAATCGCATTGATTTCTGTTTTCCAAAATGTCCCAGGGATTGTTCACTCCTCTCGATGACATTAAGAGTTTGAAATACTGTTGACACAGTTAGTTGTAATATATTTCCTACTTTATTAATTGCAATAGGAAAACAACTACATCCCTTTGTAATAACAACAAAAGAAAAAGTAATTTAAATAGTTGTAAGATGCCCCAAAGCTTTGCATGTGATGACAAACTACAATATCCAAGTCATTGCCACACATTTTTTTTCCCAATCCTCCTGGAGAGTGGCCAGTCACAAACACACTCCTTTGGATTCTCAAAATCTCCTGTCAAATAGAGCCCAGGCGGTCTGTTGGCTCCATTTCTTTCTCCAAATTTTCTGGAGCTGTTTATTTCTTTTAGACACATTTTCCCAATGAAAATGTCTTGAACTTTCCAGGACTCATCATTCTTTGTACCAATGACCTAGATCAACACGACAGGATAGTTCTGGAATGCAGGGGAAAGAAGGGATCAGGAGACACGGATCAGGAGGCATGCAGGCGTAAGGACTGAGGGGAGTCACTCCTGCAGCTCTGAATTTAGTTGTGACTGGGCTCCCTGCAAAGGAAATGGCAAGTTATCAGAATCATGCAGAAAAAAATATAGATGACATATAATTAAGCATTCAAATGAGTGTGTTATTTGTTTACTGAACAGAGTGATCAATTGAATGGGCTGGAATAATTGGAGAATCTGGGGCTTACGCTTGACCCCAAAGGAGTCTGACTTAAATGAGGGGAGGCGAGAGATGACGTCTAATGAGAGAAGTGCACAGGCAGACAAAGGTGCCTGAGGCTCTGCCCCAGGGATGGAAACCACCCGATTGGTGGGGGATAGAAAAGGTATGTTGAACTGAGTAGAGCAAGAAAAATTGTGTCCTAGATGCCCCCATGATCTTAAGAAGTCAGTATTCAGAAATATCTGCCAGTGGCTAGTGTCCATCCACATCCACCTGTTGGTGGTTACCATCAGGGGATCACCTTTTCCCCTTCCTTCTTGCTTAGGGCCTCTGCCCATTTCCTGGCTGCCGTATGATTCCCACGACACCATCTTTTACTCCACGCAGATAGGAAGGTACTAGAGTGGAGGGGTAGCACAGGTATTTCTTTTTTTTTTTTTTTTTTCCATTTGTTCTTTTTAGTTACACATGACAGGAGAATCAGGAGAATGCATTTTGATGTACTCTACATATATGGAGTATAATTTCCCTTTCTTGTGGTTGTAGGTGATGTGGACTTTCACTGGTTGTGTATTCATATATGAACATAGGAAAGTAACATCTGACTAATCCTACTGTCTTTCCTATTCCTGTCCCCGCCTTCCCTTCATTCCCTTTTGTCTAATCCAAAGTACTTCTATTCTTCCCTCCCATCCCCCTATTGCGAGTTACCATCCACATATCAGAGAGAACATTATGCCTTTGGAATTTGGGGATTGGCTTATTTCACTTAGCGTGATAGTCTCCAGTTCCATTTACTGGCAGATGCCATAATTTTATTCTTCTTATATACACCACATTTTCTTTATCCATTCATCCTTGAAGGACTACTAGGTTGTTTCCATAGTTTAGCTATTGTGAATTAAGCTGCTATGAACATTGATGTGGCTGAACAATTAAGTGTGCTGATTTTAAGTCCTTTGAGTATATGCTGAGGAGTGGGATAGCTGGGTCAAATGGTGGTTCCATTCTAAGTTTTCCGAGGAAGCTCCATACAGAGTGATTGCATCAATTTAGTCCTACACGCAATGTATGAGCACACCTTTTCCCCCACATCCTCGCCAACATCTATTGTTGCTGGTATTCTGATAATTGCCATTCTGAATAGAGTGAGATGAAACCTCAGTACAGTTTTAATTTGCAATTCTGTAATCAGCACAAGTATTTCTGATTGAAGTAAGGAATCACAGGAATGAAAAGCAAATTTCACATAGAAAAAGAAGAAACAGAGAGAGGGAAGAAAGCAGCTCTTGTCTGCTGCTCAACCTCTTTCCCCTTGGAGCCTCCCATTGCTGACAGAGACTCCAGCATCACCAAACACCGCCTTGTGGAGATGTGGCCATCTGTGAAGCCTGGCCACTCTCCTGGGCCCCAGGCTGGCCTGCCCAGCTTCCTATGTTGGTTACTTCTCTTGGGCTTCTCAGGAGATTAACCCTCAAACTTGGCACAGCCAAAACAGAGTCCTTCTTCTTCCACCTCTGCTCCTGCTCTCACGGTTGTCTTCATGCCACCGTGCCTCTGGTCATCCAAGTCGGTCCTTCAACTCCTCAAGCCCCACATCCAGTGGCTGCCAGGTGATGGCGATTCCACTTCCAGAGCATCCGAAGACTCCAGCTCAACCCTTTCCCCATTGCTGACTTGCCCATCTCTTGCTATGTCTATAGCAGGGGTCTTTGGATTCTTCTCCCTGCTTGCCACTTCCTTCCTCCCCTTTGCCACTTCCCTGATGTTGTGGCCAGTACCGCTTTCTTGTGCCACAAGTCTGATCATGTCATGTCTCAGTTTCAAACACCCAGGTGGTTCCCCACTGCATCAAAAGGTCAAAAGGTCCAGTTTCCTTAATCTGATTGGTCACATCCTCTGAATTCTAACTCTGTCCACATTTTGGCCTCATCTTTCCCTCTTTCCCCTTGTTTTCCCTGATAACCACTAGCAAACCACTTCATGTATTCCTTTAGTCTTTACCAAGGATGTTCCTTTAGCCACCATATGTGCCCTTTCACTCATTTTTTTTTAGTACTGGGGATTGAACCCAGGGGCACTCGACCACTGAACCACATCCCCAGCCCCTGTAATAGTTCATTTAGAGACAGGGTCTCACTGAGTTGCTTAGCACCTCCCTGTTGCTGAGGCTGGCTTCGAATTTGAGATCCTCCTGTCTCAGCCTCCCAAGACGCTGGGATTACAGGCGTGCGCCACTACGCCTGGCGCCCTATCACTTTTGTTTATTTCTTCCTACTAAGATATTTCATTTCCCTCCAGGCTCAGTTCAAACATCTCATCATCCTTCTTGAAACCATGCTGGATGGTATGGACTAGAAGACAAGGCACTTTGGTGAGGGAATGAATGATTCAACCAATCAATGAGAAAAGAGATTAATAAAAGATGGAGTTCGCGCCTGTCTTGGTGGAATTCTCTCGCATCCCAAGCTATTTTCTCTTGCCCAGGATGAGCTTCCCCAGAGCCTGTCTTTTCTGATCGATCCACAGCATTCACTAAAGTATGAATGATGCTCAATTTAAATCTAAGATTTGGTTTTCTTGAGGGCCCTTTAGCACAGGGCACGTTAAGACCCGCGATCAGTTTGGCTTCAGCACTGTGTTCTGAGTCTTCAGTCTGACATTCCTGGTATGGGGAAACACTAGCAAGTTCAAAGGCAGATCAAACCTGAATGCAATATTTAGAAGGCTCTCTAGGATGAAGCGCCGAGACCAAAATGCTTAATGCACATGGAAACCCCCTTTGCTCTCCATAGTGGGCAAGCGCCAGAGGACAGGCTCCAGGATGGCATGAGCTTTGTGGATTCTTGCTTTCACCTAACCTGGCCTCCAGGCTCGAAGGATTTGAGGGTGTCTGATCTCTGACCCCTGACCCAAATTCTCACACTTACAGAATCCTCCCTTCATGGGAGTATAAACAACGAAGTAGCACATGCCCTGAAGTGACAGTGGTGTCATTACCGCTTTTTTTCTGAAAGAACTCTTTGCCCTGGACGGATGGTGTTTTAGTCAGCTATTTTGCTGCTGTAACTAAATGACCTGACCATCACAACTGTAGAGGAGGAAGAGTTTATTTGAGGGCTCACGGTTTCAGAGGTCTTAGTTCATAGAAGGTCACAGAACATCATGGTGGAAGAGCATGGCAGAGGGAGGCAGCTCGCATCATTAGATCATCAGAAAGGAGAGAGAGAGAGAGAGAGAGAGAGAGAGAAAGAGAGAGAGAGACTATACTCTCCAGACACAAAATATATACCCCAAAGTCACACCACAATTCCAATCTCCAGCCACACCCTACCACTTCAGTTAATCCCATCAAGGACTAATTAGTTGATGAGGTTAAGACTCTCATCACCCAGTCATTTCACCTCTGAACCTTCCTGCATTGTCTCACATGTGAGCTTTTGGGGGACACCTCATATCCAAATCATAACAGATGAAAAATCAACCACCCCTAGGGAAATGAATAGCCTATAAATGTTTGGATTTGTGCTTGGAGAATATGAGCAGAAAGTGGAGGAGTCCTCCATAAGGTCCCCGGGGACAAAGCAAGTGGGTGGCAAGAAAGCCCAGGGAATGGAAACACAGGGAGGGAAGGACACAGGAGAGGGAAGGGAGGGAAGGACACAGGAGAGGTAAGCCGTGGCTGCAGCCACCGATAGCGTGTCATGTCTGTCAAATGTTTCACAGCCTCTGAAGGCATTTCAGATGTATCATCTCTGTTGATCCCCACAGTGCCACCGTGGATTAGGAAGAGCGGTTGTAGTTTTCTTCATTTCACAGATGGGGAAACTGAGGCTTCATGAGGTCTGATGATTTATCCAGGATCAAATAGTTTGGTCAGGACCAGATCTAGGATTTCAAACCAGTCTGCAGGCCACGGGTTGAGTGATCCTAGTACCACTAGGTGTCTTTTTAATAGCAAGTCCCCTTATAAATCTGTAAATTTAGTATCCTGTAAATATAGTAAACAGTGACTTTTTATGCTCGTCACCAAGTCTGGGAACCCTGGGGACCTGGGGACCTGAGAGCCCATATTCTGGTTCATCTCTAGCTTCTCACTTGCCAAGGTCTCAAACACACTCAAAATGAGATTAATGTTACTAATCCTTTTGCTAAATTGTGTCCTGGTATCCATGTGCCAGTAAACACCCCCTCCCCTGCCCAGATCAGCCCCGGGAGATTATTAAAATGGCTGCAGAGAGCTCCCGCCTGCCCCTCCTGCAGCCATGTTGAACTATTCAAAATGATAATCGGGCATGTGGCAGTAACTCAGACGGGACAGGTCCATCACTCACCAGGGGGGTGGGCACAGCCTCCAGGGTCCTTCTGTCTTTTGCTGGAGCCAGTGCGTCTTCTCCCAGCGCTCACTCAGCCTCCGCACGATTTATTTCTCCAGAGCGCCCTTCATACACACCAGCACCACACACTTCACCCAGAGAGTCAATCACCAGATGCCAAGAGAAAGGGACGTGTCCTTGGGGGAGATTTAAAGAGAGACTTGATTCAAGGCTGGGGGTTGTGAGTAGCACGGGAGTGGTGGAGAAGAATGGGTTGGACCCTGGTCAGGACCCGGCTGGGCAGAGGCAAGGGAAGGAGAACAGGGTTAGGAACAGGGAAGAGGGAACAGTTGGCTACCGTGGCCCTCTCCCCGCTGCACCACGCAGCTGTCTGCTCTTGGTCTTGAACTTCCAGAGGCTTTAACTCAAGTCCTGTTGCTCAAGAATGGGGACATCTTCAGTCCACTCCCAGGATCCCAACAGCATAGAATTCTGGGATGCTCCTAATAATAATCAAAACTGACCAATGTTGGTAATAAAGGGATTCAGTTAAAAATATCCCTTCCCTCCACTGAAAATCAGAACTGAGAGAGAGGCCTGCAGTCTGACAGTAAGACGAACGAACAATGTGGTCATCACCGTGCAGGTGAGCCCGGCAACTGCCACTCCAGCAGGTGAGGACAGGCAGCTCTATTTCACTCCACCCTGATGGGGTGATCCAACCAGCGCCAGGCAGCTCTGGGTATCAGGCTTGCTCCTGTAAGACACGCCAAGAGGGGGCACAGAGCACAGCTGGTTCCTGCAGGTAGGCTGGGTTGAGAGAGGTGAGAGGAGGGAGCAGATCTGAGGTAGGGATTTAGGATAAGGAGAGAGAAATAGGAGATCTTAAGGGAAATACCCACAAGCCACTGAAATGCAGGATTAAGCCACTGAGATGCTGAAAACACAGTTGGAAACCTTGGCCCATGACCTTGGCCCAGGAACTTGGCCCATGACCTTGGCCCATGACCTTGTATAATGAGGGAGGCAGGAAAACTGGCATAAGATGATGCAGCTCCACCTAGGATCCACCTTCAGTTCAACCCCTGAGAAAGCCCTTCTATAAAAATTAGACCCCAGTCCAAGCCAGGGCTGCTTCTCACTCTGGAGATAGCCCACATTCTTGCTCGAATATGTATCTACCTTCCTAAATAAACCTCTGCCTATGACTTCGTTTGACTCATGATGAAATTCTTTTCTGTCACGTATGCCAGGAACCCTCCTGGTCCTGAGTTGACCTCCCCTTCTCTTCTGGGATTCCTCAGACCCTTCTCTGGAGATATCTCTTCTCCTCTGGCAGGTCCACACAGGTTCTACTCCTCTCACACTAGCCAATCAGAGAAGTCACGGAGGATTGGAGGGCTCCCTTCCTAGAATCTGCAAGCATCCTGTCTCCAAAACCTAACCTGTGTGTCGTCCTATGCAGACTATAAAACACTGCAGTAGCTTGGAAGAGGCATCTTTTACAGTCCTCTAAATGGTCAAGTCACGATTTTCAAACCCACTTTACCAATAAGAAAAATGAGGTTTAAAATGGTGGTTGACATGACCCCCAACTCCCAGTAAGTATGTGGCAGAGGTGGAAACCAAACCAGATTACTGATGAGTTCTTGGAATCAGGTTTCAAAGAATATAACCAGTAGGTCAGGTAAGATGCTCTGGAAGCCAGAGTTGCCAGTGGCTACAGAAGAGGTGGACAGGCAGATTGGCTGAGCTAATGCAGGCAGCTGATGCTCAGGGTACTCTTGCATTTAACATGTCTTACTGCATCCCTGAAGCATGTCCAATGCTGTGTTGTGACCTGGGGACAGAGCTAGAGAAGAGCACACATGACCCTTGCTTGTAGAGCTGGGACAGAAGAGGGAAGTGCCTAGGATTCAAGGAGGCCCTTCGCAAGGAGAATCAGTTGCCAACATGAACAAGGTGCAACCTAGGACTCACAAGAATTCAGGGAAATACATGTTTGTTGATTTACTCCACATGGTCAATCAGCACCAAATTGAAATCAATTTGGGGTGTGGAGTTTGAGGTCCTTGGACCCTGGGGGCCCCTTAAACTGTGGCGGCTCATAGCGCCTACTCCAGGAGGTAAAGCTTCTTACTCCCTTATTTCATGATTCTTTGCATCTTTGACCTGGTTTGTTTTGCTCTAGATCTCCTAATGAAGTTAGTTTTCCAAAGAAAATGTTACAGGATAAACCAACATAAAGGGGACTTGCCTGTGTTGAGGCAGAGAGAGCGGATGGAGCTCAACCGTGGAGAGCCTGGGAAGGACCAATGGAGCTGGGCAAACAGGGTAAGGAAACTCACAAAGCCCTGGAACACAGGTTCTTTACTGACAGCCAAGGTCTTCCCTTTTCCAGGTTGCTGAAAAGGAAGCAGGTGACCAGTGACTGAGAAAGATCCTTAGATGTCTGGGACTGGAGTCTCCTTGGTGGTCTGCCAACACATCCATTCCCATGACATTCGGGGTTCTGCTGTCTGCAAGGGGAGCCTCATCCTGCAGTCCTGGAGTCCCAGAGGTGTGTGGCTCCTCACAGAGCAGGAGGGGCCTGTCTCAGTGTGAGGATGCTCTTCTAGCTCTTTGGTTACGCATGATGTCCTGCATCTCTCCTATGGAACAGACCAGATGGAGAGAGCAAGACAAGGCTCAGCGCATGCTCAACGCAGAGGACAATTTGGAACAAGTTATCTGATGTCCTTTCAAATAGGAATATTCACTATTCCTTTCAAAAGTCCTCAATTTTCCTAGATTTCACCCCAGACTTGCCAATAATCATCTGTGCCTCCCATTGTCCCGATTTCTCATGGCTGGTTGTTTGCGTTCCCCTCACACACAAGAGGTTGAACTGATGTACCATAAGTGCATCTACTTTAAGGGCTCAGATCGATGACTCTTTTTAGCCTCAGTTTATAATATAAACACCATGTGGAGTAAATCATCAAACATCTATTTCCCTGAATAGACCATCTCTGTAGATGCCTATGGTAATTAACCTTTTACCTCTGCTATCACTTACCCCAAACCCTCTATTATTTCATTTTTATTTTATGTGACAGCTTCCTTTCCGTATAATTGATGTACAACATGCTGCACATACATTCAAGTGAATAATTGGTTAAATTTGTGTGCGTTACATCTGTGAGACTGTCACCACAATCGTAAATATCATCCTGCCCCCAGTTTCCACAGCCATTTTTTCTCCTTCTTGCTTCTCATCCCCCTGACCCACTGTCCCCCAGGAACACCTGATGTGTTTACCAACGTTATAGATTAGACGGTACATTCTATAATTTTATGTAAATGGAATCATATGTCAAATCCCCTTTCTTGATCTGTTTTTTCATTCAGCAATTATTTTTCAGATTCGCCCATGTTAGTGTATCCATCAGTAACTTATTTCTTCTTGTAGCTGAGTAATATCACACTAAGTGGACAGACCACAGTTGAATTGTCCTTTCACCTATTGATGGTCATTTAGGTACTTGCTGACTAGAGGCTGTTACAAATAACTCCTCTGAACATTTGTGTGTGCATCTTTGTAAGAATATGTGCTTTTCTTTCAGAAGGGTAAATATCTCAGAACAGAATGGCTCGATCAATGGCTTTCCAAACAGATTTTACATTTTATATTCTTAATGGCAAGTTATGAGTGCTTCATGTGGTCATATGCTTTCATTTTACAAGAATATGAGTAGCATCTCATTGTGCTTTTAACTTGTAATTAAGTTTGTAGTATATGTAGGTGTATAGGGGCTTTCACTGTGTTCTTAATTTGCATATGGTTTATGATTAATATCATTTGGTGGTCTTTCAGTTGCTATTTTTCTATCTGTACATCTCTCTGGCAAAATGTCTATTCAAAACTCTAGCCAATTTTTAAATCTATTTGTTTTCTTATTATTAAGTTTGGAGAGCATATTGTACATTCTGAATACAAGTCCTTTATCAGATATATACTTGGCAAATACTTTCTCACAATTTGTGGATTGTTATTTTGTTCTTTGAACAGATTCTTTCAAATAACAAAAGTTTTACATTTATCAATTTGTTATTTTATGGATCAGGCTTTTCACCATACATAAGAAATCTTTGCTTAATCCTAATTCTCAAAGACTTTTCCTAGGTTTTCTTTCTAGAAGTTTAATAGTTTTAGGGTTGACCCTTAGGTTTATGCTTCATTTTTTACTTAAAATTTTAATGCGGCAAGAGATATGGATCAAAGTTCATTTTCTTGTATGTGGATGCTCAACTACTCCAGTACCATTTGCTGGTAAGACTGTCCTTTTATTACAAATTGCATTTGTTCCTTTGTAAAAACCAAATAAGCAGTCCTTATTTGTGTGGGTCTATTTCTGGACACTCTATTCTGTCCAGTGGAAAATGTGTACATCTTTAAACACCAATAGCACAGTGTTGATTACTGCAACTTTATAGTAAGTCTTGATGTCAGGTAGTGTTAGCCCTTTAACTTTTTCGAAATGTTTAATAACAATGTTTAAGGTCAATGTTTCGGCTGTTACATTTCCATATGAATTTTAGACGTGGCTTGGCAATTTCTACCTAGAAACTTATGAGGTTATCCTTTGAATTGCACTGCATCTAAAGATCGATTTAGGGGGACACAACATCTAAACAATATTGATCTGCAGATTTATGAACATGGTATGCCTCTCCATTTATGCAGGACTTATTAAATTTCTCAGCGATTTTTTTTAGTTTTCAATGTGTGAGAAATTATTTGTCAAATTCATTCTTAAGTGTTGTATATCTTTGATGACATTATAAATGATATTGCTAGAATTTCAATTTTTGATGTTGCTTGTCTATTTGTATACAGATTTATTCTACAACTTGCTAAACTCACTAGTTCTGGAAGTTTTTTATGTATTTTTTATATTCAATTGAATTTGCCACGTGGATATTCATTTAGACATTTACATTGTCTATATATTAAGACAGTTTTATATTTCTTTCCTTCCTTTCAACTCTTTTTCTTCCTTTATTGTGTGGGCTACAATCTCCAATACAATGGTGAACAGGAGCAGTAAGAGTGGCATTCTTGTTGTCAGGGGGAGAGCATTAAATATGGTGTTATCTGTAGAATTTTGTAGTTGGCCATTATCAGGTTGAAAAGTTCCCTTTTATTCCAAGTTTGCTGAAAGCTTTTAAGATACATTGATGTTGGATTGTGTTAAATGCTTTTCCTATCAAAACATCTTAAAATGAGTGATATAGAGTAAACTTGAAAAACCATCAGGGAAAAGATATTTAATATACAGGGAGATCAAGTTAGATAGCAGATTTCCCATCAGAAACAATGCAAGCAAGAAGACAGTGAAGCAACATCTTTTAAACACTGAAAGGATAAAACTGCCAACCTGGCATTCTATATCAAGCACAAATATCACAGAAAAAAAATACTTATACCAAAGAATGAAGACTACTGGAAATGATAATAATGTGGGTAAGTATATACATATATAGTTTCTTTTTTTTTTAAATTTTAATCACACTAAAATAAAATTGACTGTTTTAAAGGAAAAATATTAACAATGCTGTGTGGTGCATGGCATGTGTGGAAGGAAACTATCTGGCAACAATTGAATAAATGAGGAAAAAAAAGTGGGTAGATACTATGGTAAAAGTTCTTATGTGTGGAATGGTGTGATATTGCTTAAAGCTAAGGACAAGTTCAATGTATATACTCTAAATCCTAAATCAACGATTAAAATAGCACAAGAAACATCTATAGCTAAGAGTTCAACAAAAGAGATAACAAGGAAGGACAAATCAACTGGGACAAAAGAAGATATGAAAATCACACCTAGGATCAAGTAGGGAAAAGATGGAATGATGGCAGATTTACACGCAACTTTACCAATAATGGCATGAATTTTATGTTCATTTGGGGAAGGTTAGTGACTTCTTTCTTCCCTGGCATCGAGCACAGGTTACATACATGGACTTTCTGAATAATGCCTAAGTATGTTATCTCATTAATTGACTTTGTAGTGAAACAGAATCACCAACTCTATTCTACTGAAGAGACTGAAGCATGATGACATTACTCAGCCAAGCTCAAAAGCAAAGCCATAGCTCTTCATGACAACAGCTCCTTCTCCAGATCCCAAGTCTGAGCTCTGGGTGTGTGTGTGTAAAAAAGAAACAAAAATCATCCCTGCTGAGAATAAAAAGAGAAGGGAGTACCCTGGCTCCAGAGGTGGAGAGTCCATCTCTCAGCCTCCTAATTTGGCCTCTTTGCTTTCTGGCATGCGTAATGCTTGCTCACCAGCACCTCTCTGGCATTCTTTATGTGCTCAAGGAGCTACATCTGCTCATAGTGGCTCACTTGCCCCACCAAGGGTCCCTGGGTGAGCTGGAATTTTCTCGGGTCCACTTACCAAACTATGCTTCTTAGTATAGGACAGACCACATGCTCCTGGAGAATAGAAGTCATCCTCCTACTTTCCCAAAAATTATTCTATGGGCTGGCAGTGACTCCTCTATTCCCCTGGTCCAATGCTGGATGGAGATGCTTTGAAGCAAGAGCTACTTACCTTTCCTTTGTACACTCACAGAGCATTCTCACTTAAGGCCCGGTTCATGGTCCTGATCCTCACTGACTGGCCACAACTGTACCCTAGCTAGTGAGGGAGTTGGGTTGTTTTCTTCCCAAACTTGGTGTGCCTGTGTGAGTTGCTGTAGCTGCACGTAGTGGCCTTTCTGCCTCTAGGAATCTGGTTGTTTTCATCAGTCACTGGCTCGCCTTTCCTCTAACCCCCTCCCTCCACCGTGGGCTAAAGGGTGCACCTGGTTTCATGATCTTCCATCTCAAATGGCAATCAGCCTTCCACCAGACATGGCTTTCCATATCCTTGACTTTATCTTAATAAATAATCCAACACATTTAGCAGAAATCATTGCATCTTTGTTTAGGGATTAGGACTGGAGATATATTTAAACTGCACTGAGCACTGGTAATCCTGAAAGGGCTGAAGCAATCCTGATAGCACGATGGGGCCACAGCAGTTAGTGCAGTCACTCAGCTGCAGATGTTATTAAAGCAGCTGTCTGTGCTCAGCGCCCGAGCAGATAAGCAGAGACCAGTATGCACATTCACATATGTATACAGGCTCACTCTGGCATGCAGGGGTGCGTGCAAACACACATGCGTGCACATTTCAAATGCACGAACTCATATAACTATGCCTGCAAGCCCTTGCAAATTCATATAAGCCTACACAAACACAGGCATGTGGGAAACATGACTTTTCATGCACATGTAAGGATATTCACCCAGTTGTTAATTTGGGAAGTAAATACAGAGGTGTCTGTGGACATGCACATGAGACCATCTCTATACTTTTGGAAATACAAACATGCAAACTAGCACTGAGGATGTGAGTCCGTGGGCTCCAGATCTGGGTGTCTCTTGACTATTTGTTCTTGCACTATTTGTGCTTTTGTGCACAGGGGTCTCTCTCCTAGGTGTTCTAGCAGAGCCTTGCTAGAAATTACTTGGAAACTGGTCTAAAGCCTGATCAATTTGGTTTCCCTCTGCCCCAGGAGATAGGATATGATGATAGCATTAAAGCATCTCAGTCCCCTGCCCACCAGTCACCATGGGGCCACTGTCCCAACCACTAGTGGCCTTGGTGTCTCCTTCATTTATTTACTCATTGTTCCAACAGATATTTCTCGGGCACCTGCCAGCTACCCAGATCTGTGCACTAAGTATAATAGGATGCAAGTGTATAGAAAGCATATTTCTGTCTTTCAGAATCTTGTAGAGCACAGGCCTATATCCAAGCATCAGTTATAAAACAGGAAAAGACATAAAAAAGTTATATGATGTTACCATAATGCTAAGGTCCCTAATGTGCATGTGTCAGGGTTCCCCAAGATCCCATTTGAATATTCACTCAGCGCTTAAGGAACTCAGCAGGAACTTGCACTCACAGTGAACCTTGCTTGCAAGGATGTAGTAAGGACATGCAGCTGGATCTTACGGGAAGAAGGCAGAGGCAGAGTCTGGAGAAATCCTGTGCCGGCTTCCTCACACTCTCTCCCTCCCTCAGCAATGCAAGTGCACCCACACATGTGTGATGTTTCACCCAGAGCACCCTGAGACACAAAGTGCCGTGGCCTTCGCTGGGGCTGCTCAGGGATGCATGAACTGCTCACATGTTCCAAAATGTTCATTCCTGACAAGAAGGCAGGTGCTCCCCTGAACACAGCTGAGGCATAGCAAGCCATGCTTAGCATGTAGGGGTTATCACACAGGTAAGCAGAGGGAACTGTAGCAGCCCCGTTCCCAGGGGTCAGCCAAGAGCAGCCTTGCAAGCAGATCTTCCTAAGGAGAGGGTCCAGCCTGCTCCTACACAGAGCAGTGAGGGAAGGTAGGACTCTTAGGAAAAGAAACTTGAGTGTGAGCCAGTACTTCATCAAGTGTCAGGGAGGACGGTGGCCTTTGGCCAGCAGAGAGGACTGGCCTATTGGTTTCCCTGCAGGAGTGAGAATTTCCACTCCCCTGCCCACCGATCCTTCTTTACTGGGAATTAAATGCAGGGCCACTGTGTCACCGAGCTACACCCCCTTTTTATTTTTTATTTTGATAAAGGGTCTCACTAAGTTCCTGAGACTGGTCTCCAACTTGCAGTCCTCCATCCTCAACCTCCCGATTTGTGTGTTTGCCACTGAGTCCAGCAAGAATGTCCTTTTAAAATGTAAATGAGATGATATTACTCTCTCTGATAAAACCTAGCAAAAGTTCGCCATCATCTTTGGTTCGAAGTCTAAACTGTTTCCCAGTACCTATGCCCTAGGGTCTGGGCCCTGCCTACCTCTGACCTCTGGGTAGCATTCTCCCTACTGCACTCAAACCAGGCCTTCTTTCTGTTCAGGGAACACATCAAGCTCATTCTTGACTCAGGGCCTTTGCCCTTGCTATTATCTCTGCCTGGAAGGTTCTTACCTAGGTCACCAGGTCACTGACTTCTTCTGATCATTCAGATCAGAAGAAGTACTTCTGCGGGTACTTGCCTGGATTTTCTACCTCAAGCTCCCCCTTTACTATCAACCCCAGCTTAACGACTCACTGTTTGTTTTGTTTTGTTTTGCCCAGTGGTTATTTTTTCTTTAACATTTATCATTATCTGGAGGATTTTTTTTCTTTTTTGAATTTTGTTGTCTGTCCCCCTTTGATTGCAAATGCTCTGATGGCAGGGGTCCTGCCTAGCAGGCCCAACCTGCACTTAGAAGTGTGCTGGACCCTGGGCTCAACAACATTACATGAAATGTCCCTCAACTAGAAAGTGGTGGGACTGGGCATTAACAGAGCCCTGGACCTTGTCTTCTGCCTCTGTTGGGACATGAACATCAAAAGCCTCCTTCAGAGGGTGAAGGGGAATCAACTGGGGAATGTGTCATGGTGAGAACACCTGAGGAGTGTTGGACAAAGGACAATGGGCCCTGAGGAGACCCATGGCATGCGAGCTGGGGCGGAACAGGAATCTGCAGCCAGTCCATCTGCAGACACAGTGAGGGAGTCCAGATGGAGTAAGGGAGACTTGCAGAACCAAACTAGAAGCCCTTCAACAGATGAATGGATAAAGAAACTGTATAATATATACACAATGGAATATTATTCAGCCATAAAGAATAATATTATGGCATTTGCAGATAAATGGATGGAATTGGAGAATATCATGCTAAGTGAAATAAGCTAATCCCAAAAAATCAAAAGCTGAATGTTTTCCCTGATAAGTAGATGATGATACATAATGGGGGTGGGGTGTGGAGGGTAAGAGAAGAATGGAAGAACTTTAGATTATGTGAAGGGAAATGAGAGGGAGGAGGGGGTAGGAGTATGAAAAATGGTGGACTGAGACAGACATCATTACCCTGTGTACATGTATGATTACAGAAATGGTGTGAATCTACATTGTGCACAACCACAGAAAGGAAAAGTTGTACCCCATTCGTGTACAATGAATCAAAATGTAGTCTGTAAAAATAAAAAACAAATAAAAACAATAGAGGAAGGAGATAAGTGGCAGGTGGTCAGAAAGCTCATCCAAGCTAACCGGGCAAGCTTAGCGGTGGGGGAGGAGCAAAGCAGCGGAGGAAACAGAGGCAGACAATGTCAGAGGTGGTGGCTGACACCAGCTGCCAATCTGGACTTCAGCATCAGGCCTGTCTTCCCTGCGGGGATGGGCAAGAATGAGGCAGGCCTCATCCTGGGGGCTCTACCGGAGCACCAGCTCAGAATCCCCATCTGCACGGGGTGGAGCTGGTGTGGGTATGGGTGCAGCTGAAGAGGGGGTGCTGGAGCTGTGGCAAGAAGGCAGGGTGAGCGGAGCAAGCAGGACTAGAAGCAGAAGTTCCTTCATCCCCAGGGCAAAGCCAGGGCGGCTCAGACACCAGAGCTGCAGGACCCTGCTCACTGTAGTCAAGCGACCACAGTGTGACTACGAGGAGAGGAACAGAAACAGGGAGCCAGCAGGCCACTGAAGCAGGATGCCAAACACTGACCTCATTCACACGGTTGCCAGGGGCCACCCATGATGGGCTCCTCCAAAACCAGCAAGAACAGAGGCTGGACTCATGCTTTGGAATGGAAGAAGGTCTCCCTGCCAGCAGCCCTTCCTACCAGCATCCAGCCAAGCTGGCCTCGCTGAAAGAGGGAGCTTGGCAGCTGCAGCAGGTTCCAAAGCGTTCTACTCCAGTTATACTCCCAGGGTCTGCAGAAGCTCAGACGATGCTCTTGGTGGCAAACCATGGGCATCCTCTGGCCACGCTGAGTTGAATGGGGGCAGAAGGGATCCAGGGTCTCCACACATAGTCCCTTCCCCATATGCAGTAAAGTGCAATGGAAGAACCCTTTCCCGGTTGGCATCTGGGGGCCTGGGTGGCCTGTGTCCAGGCCTCTCCCTGATGGGGAACTGCATCTCCCTGTTTGCATGGATGTGACTCCCCGGCAGATGGTGAGTCAGACCTCGATGTCTCTGTGTGTGCTTTGTACATTTTACTTGTTGGTAATGAATTTACAAATCCTTTAAGTACGGAAAACAGAGCCTTCCCACGAGCTGAACAGATGGGAGAGAAGGCTTTCTAAAGGCTTTCCAAAGTGGCCTTTTTTTTCACCCTCTCCTGGCTTAATATCTCTCTTTGTGTCTTCAAGTGCTTTATTAGCTGGGGGTAAGGGAGAGTTTGCCCTGCCTTTCTTTCTCTGGTTCCCTAGAAAATACGAGGCAGGCCTGCCCCAGCCAGGAGCCCATTGGCAAGATGGCACTGGGCTCCAGCCAAGAACATTCAACATCCCATCCCGGAATGCAGCACAATGCATGGAGGGAAGCAAGTGAGGGACTTCTTGCAAAGCTCCTCCTGACTTCCCTGGCAGGACAAGAGGCCCAATGCTTCCCTCTAGGCTTCCAGAGTGGGACAGATTGAGTAGATCATAGCTGCAAACCTGTGGCAGACTGCATAAACAGCCCTGTGGCCTGCCTCCCCCTGAACCGTGGCCTTTTCCATATCATTTTGCAGTGTGAACCCACCTCAGAGGAGTTGCTTGCCCTGTCTCTTTATGCCAGACTCAGTCATGTGATCTGCTTTGATCAACGGAATGTTGGCAGACCTGGGGTACATACGGGCTTTGTGATGGCTACTCACAGGGCTAAGGGCTGCCTAGATAGCTGGTGGTAGACTATTTCTGGGTGTGTGTGTGAGGATGCTTCGGGAAGAAATTGATGTTTGAACTGGTGGACTAGGGAAAGCAGATGACCTTTCCTAGTGCAGGTGAGCCTCATTCAATCCAGTGAAGACCTGAAAAGAATAAAAAGTTGAAGAATAGTTTATTTGTTCTCTGCTTAAGCTGTGACATTCACATTCTTCTGCTCTCGGACCTTGGTGGTCTTGATTCTTGGGTCTTTGCATCCAGGTAGAACTTAAACCAATGGTTCTCCTGGTTCTAGACCTTTCTACCCAAGCAGGACTTACCCCGGTGGCTCCTCTGGTTCTCAGGTCTTTGCACTCAGGTGGGTCTTATACCAATGGCCCCTCTGGTTCTCAGGCCTGGACTGGAATTCTCCATCAGCTTTTTGGGTGTCCTGAATGCACATGGCAGATCACAGGGCTTCTTGACCTTCATAATCACGTGAGCCAATCACTCATAATACATCTTTCTGTATACCGTATGCATTGCTGAGTGATAGGGAAACATTCTAAGAAATGTATCATTAGGTGATTTTATTCTTTTTCTAACACCATAGTGTGTACTTGTACAAATTGGCATGGAATAACCTGCTACTCATCCAGGCTGTATTATAATCCTATCAGACCACTGCCTTATATGTTGTATGAAGTTGACCCAAACATCTTGTGTAGTTTGTGGCTCTATCTATCTATCTGTCTATCTATCTATCTATGTCCTATTGGGTCAGTGTCTCTGAAGAAGAGTGACAAATACAAGATTTAAATGCACTTGCTGACTATAGCTTGTTCTTTTGCTCCATGAGGCCGTGCCTGGGCAAGCTACTGTCCTGGAAGGAGGAGACACATGGAGCTGAGCAAGTTCCCTGCCAGCCACAGACTTGGATATGGAGCCAAGACAGACAAAGCAGATGCCCACAGCCAAGAGTCTGCATGATAGGTTTTCTCTCATCTAGAAGAAACATAATTATATAAATGGCTATGACTTACTGAATCTATACTAAATGAAGGGGTAATCATCACACTAACCTCGTAGAGTTGTCTTAAAGATTCATGGAGATAATAATCGTAAAATATAGAACCAACCTTTGCCCATGACAACCTCTAAATAAATGTCATTTATTGCATTATTTATGTGAATTAATTTTAATCATTAAAACAACCCTCAAGTGAAAATATTATCATCTCATTTTACAGATAGGGATTCTGAAGCACAGAATAGTTAAGTGATGTGGCCAAAATTAAACAGCTGGAAGAATTAAGATGGAGTCTCACATCCATGGAACCATGGAAACAATTAGAGAACAATATCAAACAAGAGACAGCTTGAGCACATATCCAGATACAGAGAATACTGGGAATACCAAGAGAGAGAAAACTTAGATGGGTCTAGGGCAGGACTTCGCAAGTTTGCTACTACTGACGTTTTGGAACTGGCTGATTCTTGGTTTGGAGGAGACACCCTGTACATTGTAGGATGCTCAGCAGCATCTCTATCTTCCACCCACCTCATGCCAGTCGCTCTTCCCCTAGTTAAGAACCACTGGTGTGGAGCTATCAAGAAAAACCTCATGCAGTGGGCAGGAATTGAAGGACCGGTGTTTAGACTGTACACAGAAGTCACAGTCAGTGACTTTTGAGGAACAATCAAAAAAAATTTTAAATTGAAAATAAACATTGGAAGAGACCTTTTTAGAATGAGATCATCCTTTCCAGGAAAACATAGCTGGCAATCTTTCACTAACATTCTGAAACAGAAGATAATATATATATATTTAATTTCAAATTCAGGAAATTTATAGAATACAATAGGGTTGTAAGTTACATTTGAATGAGTGGATTTTCTTGATATAGTTTATCAATTGTACATCTATGTTACTGGGATGAGAGGTAACGGAGTCCAAAAGTCCAATGTATTTGGAACTTCCATTTAGCTTTAGAAAATAATCCCCTGCATAATCCTGACTATTCTCCCTATTGTCTTAATTTATGCAGAGACAGTGCAACTGCTGTTATGGTGGAACCAGGAGAAGTGGCACTTGGTAACACTGCCTTGCTTTGTGACTATTCAACTTCTCACTTATCACTTCATATTTTCTGTTCCTTTTTTTGAGGGGCAGGTACTGGGGGGTTGAACTCAGGGGCACTGGATCATTAAGCCATATTCCCAGACCTATTTTGTATTTTATTTAGAGACAGTGTCTCACTGAGTTGCTTAGGGCGTCGCTAAATTGCTGAGACTGGCTTTGAACATGTGATCCTCCTGCCTCAGCCTCCCGAGCCACTGGGATTACAGGTGTGCGCCATATTTCTGTTCCTCTTAATGTGGGAAAAAGATGTATATTGATTGCACAAGGTCTAATTTCCCTTCCACGACTGCATTAATTTCCTAGGTCTGCCAAAGCAAAGTGCTATAAACTGGATGGCCTGGAACAGCACACTCATTCTCCAGGGCTCTGGAGGCCCAAAATTAAGGTGTCGGCATGACTGGCTCTTTCTGAGGATTTGAGGGAAAGCCTGGCCCTGCCTCTCCCAGCTCCTGATGGGTCGTGGGTAACCCTCTGCACTCTTTGGCTGATAGATATTTCGCTGAAAGTCACATGACATTCTCCTGGTATCTCTTCTCTTCTTATAAGGGCCCCAGTCAGATAAAGGGCCCATCCTATTCCATTATGACTGTATCTTAACTAATTACATCTGTGATGATACTATTTACTTGTCTGAGGCATCAAGATCCAGGAATTCAACTTATGTTTTGTGGGGACACAATTCGACCTGATTAGTTACAATAACCTGTCTGTGAGTGCTCACTGGATCTCCTGGGTGATCTTCTCTCCACCCAATCCTCCTTCTTCACAAACCTCACCCAGTTCTAATCTGGGAATGACTGGAGCCAAAGAAACCTCACCTGTCATCCCAGAACCCCACCTATTCTGCTGACCCTTCCATCAACCTTCAGTTCATGAGCTTTTGTTGCTGCTTCACCATATGCACCTACTGTATACAGTGTATGCAGGACTTTGCCCTGCTCCCTCTGCCCGGCTTTCCCAGGTCTTCTTGTAACATCCCATGCCCTGTGTCTACACCAGGATAATCAGAGAGCCAGGTTCCATTTGGGGATGTGAAGGGGGTTTGCTTGGTTGGAAAGGCATCCTTTGTTCTGGTATCATGTTGGGCTATTCTTACCAGGACCCTGGCTTTCCAGGAGCGTTGGACACACTTAATGTAGAAGGGGTGCCAGTTACCAGGCATGTAAGCATTAGAATAGTGGGTCCAACTGCTCACTGCCCTGAAGTTGGCATTAGATAAATGGTAGGGAAATGTGGGAGGGGGAGGAATTGAAAGGAAGTCTCAGACAGGTAGGTTGGGGCAGGGAGGAAGGAGGTAAAGAAATAAATAGCAGCTCTAGGTAAAGTTAATAGAAAAAAAATCCTCAAGGCTGATATTGAGAGACTGGGATGAGGAACTGACAATGACCACCAGCCACAATTCAGCACAGGCTGGTGCAGAGATGCCTGGGAAGACAGAGAAAGAAACACAGCCAGCTTCCATCTTGAGCCTGGCCGGGGCACACCTTCCTCCCATCAACACACTAAATGATGAGAGCAAAGATCATGGTAAGAGGAGCTAGGGCCTCAGTTCTAAACATTCTGAAGACTGTAGCATGTCAGAACAACCCAAGGCCAGATGGATCCCTGCCAGGGAAATCCTAGTAAGACCACAGGAGACCCACCCAGGGAGGGTCAGCTTTACCCTCCATAACTTCCTCCTAGAAGCCTCCCCATCTTGATGATCTAGCTGTAAGCTTCCTGTCAGAACTCCAGCCTCATCAATGCCTCCATGACCAGCAGTCGATATTCTAAAAATAATATGCAAGCAAATGCGACATGGAGAAGCCCACCACAGTGGGATCTTCTCTGCCCGAAATCAATCGTGAAAGTGTATGTAAAATTACAATAGCGCTAAGCTCCACATAATGAGGCCATCTTGCTAAGTGAGCACCTGATTTAAGAAGTGGCTCAGCGGTGCAGGGCTGCTTCGTACCAGCTCATCAGGCTGCAGCAGGAAACTGCTGGCTTCCAGGTGAGCAGCTGGCTGTGGAGGGGTGGGGGCACAGCGCCCATCTGGAGGTGGTGGAGGAGAAGCCAGGCTCACAAGCAGGAAGGACCCTCTTACTTGGGTCTTCTTCCTTCTTCAACATCTTCCCACCCCAAGAAAAAATGGAAATTAAGGCTTAGAGGACAAACAAGCATAAATCTAAAGAGAGAGCAAGCATAAATACAAAGGAGACAAGGCAGGATGGGAGTTCTGGAGGGACAGGTAGAAAGTACAGGCAGGAGTTAGGGGTGGTGAGAACAGTTCCAAGAAGGGAACTACTGTGGGACCCCAGCTTGTCCACCAACCGACCTTGGCTAGAGACCTAGCACAGACTTACGGTGTCAGAACCTGAGCTATGTCCTCATTCACCGGGCAGGAGACAGGTCCGAGGGAAAGAGGGGTGTTAACCATGCAAGAGCTGAGGTCTATGTCCATCCGGTGGGACTATCTGGTACCCTAGAGCACTTATACCCCAGGAAATTCCCCCACCCTATTGATTACTTTCCAAAATGCTCTTGTGATATTTTTTTCCCAATGCAACTTTTGGGTCATATTTGGTTCCCTCCATCTTGTTCCCTTCTTTGCAAAGCAAATATTCCCAAGAGGAATAACCCCTATCTTAGTAGCAATGGGGCAGGCTTTCTGGAGGAAACAGTGTCCTCAGATATGGAGGTAGCTGATAGCAAGTGCAGACACCCAGCAAAGCGAGGAAGAGCCCAGGGAAGACTGTCACCTTGAGCACTCACAGTGGGATGGGGAGGACCCCACTCAGCCTGCGTGCCAGCACCAAGGGAGGCACACCCAAGCTGAAGGGCAACCGGAGGAGCAGATCAGGCCACGCCTCGGAGCGAGAGGGCGCCATGATGAATCCCCAGGGAAAGGTAGGACGTGGTGAAAAGGAAAAGGGAAAAGGAAGAGCATTTGAAATACAGAAACACCAAGTAATGGCGCTCTGAATTGCTGGAAAAGAATTTAGCAGCTGGGGAAGGAGCAAAAATTGAGGTGATGATGTGCACCTGCCACCTCTAAGCCATCATATAAGGCAAATCAGAGGCAGACCTGGCCCAATAAGGAGACCTGGGTGACATACCTTTGACCCCAGCTCTTCCCACCCGTCTGGTTGAGACCCTATCCTGATGCGGAGGCTCTCTGTGTCAGAAGCAATGGCAGGCAGCTGCCTCCAGCTGAGGCAGGAGCTCAAGGGAAGACAGTTCTGTGCCTGCACACAGTCAGCTGGGGAGGGAAAGACCCACGGAAGCCCATTTCAGAGACGGCCCTAAGAGGGTGGCGGAGAGCAGTGCTCCTGAACACAGTGAGAGTCCCCAGAATGTGAAACCCTCAAATCCGTGCCTCTCCCTCGCTCTCCAAGCAGATGGATTCTGCCCAACCTTCAAATCCCGAATCACATCCCTCCTGAACCAAACACCCCAGAACCAGGCATCTCCTCAGATCTCTGGGTTCTCACTCCTTTGGCTGTGGGGTCTTAGGATTTCCTTTACAATGTGCCTCAGCGAATCATGAAATCATTCATCCTGAGTACACCGCTTAGTCTCTACCAAGAGGGCAGAGCAGTCTTCTAGTTATACTTTTTAAATATGCATGTGTGTACATATAATATACATAAAATCCATAAAATATTTTATTATATACTTATAAATTCCATTAAAATTATATACATTTTAATGAATATATATACACATACATAAGACACGTAAGTACACACAAACATACACACACACATATATATACAGATTTACATATATAAACAAAAGAGAAACTAGAGAGATAAACCTACTGAATATAAGTTTATCTCAAACTAATCAAGGAGACATAACCCCTGAGAACAAGAAGTCACTTACTTAGGAGTTAAGGGTGGGCTTTGCACTGTGGGAGCTTATCCTTTGGGTGGGAGGGGCAGATGCTTGTATTTTCCTCATCTGGACAATTGGTTTGAACCTGGCATTGTTTGGATTTTCCAAGGTGGCTTCATGGAAGGGTTCCCGCCTTGAGAGTTTGGATAAAGTTAGAAAGAAAGTGAAACCAGAGGTAACTGGTAACTGCCAAAGAGAAAGGGCTAGCTGCTTTTCCAGCCTGGACTAGGCCCTCTGCAGCCGCATCAGTAGCGCCTGCTTCTGAAGCCTGATTGATTTCTGCTGGTCTTCAGCCCCTTTGCCGATCTATGGCCTGGAGACAGACCTGGACTCGGATTGATTAGCATTACTTTTCCAATTTTAAAGATTCTGGGGATCGTTTTTTAGGGTTCTCATGTTCGTTTAGGCGGCAATGGGTCTTTCTTTTTCAAACTTCCTGCTTCCCCAGCTTCCATCTGTAAAAAGCTTCCTTTCCCATCTGAATGCCTCCTTCCAAAGTTACTAATTAGAAATGATTTATACCCCTAAACATATGCATGTGTGCTGCTGCTCAGCATGTTGTTTTCTTGGGCGCCCTGGTCCACACCCGCTGCTCTTTAAATGTCCCCATCACTCTGGCTCTCCATGCTGATTTCGACAGGCACCCGCCCCGCGAATCCTCTGAATAGCTCTCTCGTAATCAATGTGTGCCAGAACCCAGTTACCTCGGCTCCATCTATCTTCCCAAGGGTCCTTTGTCACTGGTCGGTGATGTGCTGGGGAAAATCATGATGGAGATGACTTCTCCAGCTCCTCTGGTGAAGGAAGAGAGGGCCGGTGAGAGCAGAAGGCCAGAGCTCTCTGTGAGCCATACAAGGAGCCTCAAGAAGCCAGGGAGACCTCAAGGTCACACACACACATCATCTCATCAGAATAATCCAGCAGAAATTTTTAAAAATCTACTTGGCGATCTCTAGGAGTCAAAGTGACTGGTAAGGTGGTAGCCATACATTCCGATGCCTGTGACCCCAACCTTAGTTCTTATCTTATTGTTGTGACTTCACATTGGAAAGAACAGCTTTAATCATGTGTAAAACAAAAGCCAAGGAGGCAGGCATGCTCAGAGCTTGGAGAAAAGGAGAAAGGCTGAGAGAGAATGTTGGAACAATTAAATCCACTGTTGCTCTTCCAACTTACAAATTGGAATCACCTGCCAGGGTGTGCCTGTTTATCCCCCTCTACCCTGCAGCCTGATTAAGGATTCCAGACAACTGACTAGTGCTCACGAACATGCATCAAATAAGTCCCTGATCTGCAACCTGATTCACAGAACAGTTTTCCTAATAAAGCATGAGGTACAGCTGCCTGAGCACATCTGCTTTGTTATACACCTCCAGCAAACTCTGAGAAAACAGGAGAGACAGAGGAAACCCGGCCCCAAAAGTACCCATCCTGTGTCTGTGAAGCCACTCAATATTAAAGGCTTGGTTCCAACTATTCAGAGAGTGTTGGGGGTACAGCTGGGTTCAGATGAAGAATTAATTATGAAGTCGTTCAGTTAGTTTCATAGCAAACATTTACCAGGTGTCTACTCTCTGCCAGCATTGGATTAGGCACTGAGGGTACGGGGGAAGGGAAGCCGTAGGAAGAGGTAATGACCGTGCACTGGGTAGGTTCCTCCACAGGGGCTTTCGACTGTTGTTAGCGCACAAAGAGGGCATGGTCATCTCTAAGAAGGCTTGGCTTAGGAGGATGAGGTGTCGAAGAAGGCTTGAAGGATAGAATGTGGGGAGACATTATGAAGACCGAGAGTTAAAACTGGCTGGAGGTGGTCAGTGTATTAACCTTCCCCTGTACATTTTCTGTGCAGTCACGTCGGCTGTGGTGGCACCTGACCCGTACCTTCCCAGCCACCCATGGGGCCAGCAGTCTTGCACCCTTCCTGATAATCTCATTTGCCAGCTCCTCCAACTGTGCCCCAAGCTCCTCGAGGGCTTTAGAAATGCTCATTTTTGGTCCGTGAGGGTGGGGCAACCTGAAGACTGAATGGAGGCAGAGGCCAGCCTCAGCAACGATACCTTTTCAGCATCCGGTATCCTTTCCCAGAGTGCCTCAAGGGGGGACCCACCTCCTGTGTCCTGAAGATCTAGAGCATGACTGTCATCTCTCCCTAAATGAGCAATGCTTTAATACCTGTGCCGCTGAGAGACACTGAGTAACAAATGGTAGAGAGCTCGTACAACGTTGGGCAGGTACTAAGGGCTCAATCTCTGCTCATAAAAACTACTACAATCAGGGGCTCAGATACACACACACACACACACACACACACACACAACCATATTTATAATAGGACTATCCAGACAGTGGATATATACAATTAGTTTCACTATTCTAAGACAGAGATAGAAACCCCTGGTTCCCTCTCACTCTCTCTCTCCCCACCCCCTACACACACACACACACACACACACACACACACACACACACACAGGCAAATCATACTTGAATTCAGGATGACACATTCTGTACATTACCCCTGATGAACAGAGAAGATGAATGTGCCAGGGAAGGAAATGCCTCCCCACTCAACAAATCAAAAGCAAGATCCAGCTGTGTTTTCTAGAAGGTCCCAGAATATTCTAAGACAAAGAGAATTATCTGACATTTCACATTTCTCTCCCCTGGGAGGAGGCTAAATGGAAGCTTGTGGATACAAATATTTTTAGTCATCTTGGATCCACTGGGCAGCTATGGAGGGAAAAAAGAGACAGAGGAGAGGGGTCTCCTGCACTTATAAGTGAGGGTTGGTTTGAAGGACCAGACAAGACCAACCTGGGACCATAAGGGACCAAATGAGACTTTAGACTAGGCATGGGAGTGATTCTCAAGAAATAAAATGATCTGGGTGAGACAATTAAGTGAGACTCCTTTAGCTGGTTTCCTGAACATCTATAGTAGAGAATGAGGAAATCTGCAAGGAGGTGAGGACCCCTGAAATAGCAAAAGGAGCCAGTGCTTAACCCCAACCTTTGATTCTTAGATGAGGAGGACCCCTACAAACCTGCCCAAGGTACATTCCTGATCCCACCCATGTTATTCATTTTATACCCATAAAGATGACCATTTTCACCCACCTCACCTTCTAACATCTTCCTTTTGCACATATCTCCTAATTTATCATATTAAAATACTTCAGGAGGTTATTTTATGAAAAACCTACCAAACTGATAGAGAGGAAGCCAAAAGAATCACATAATTTTGTTCGGTTTTTATTCAAGTGTAAAGTCTTGAAATCCTGAAAGAAATGACTAATTTTCTAGGAAATGTAAATTACTAAAATTGACCACAGAGAAGATAAACAAGTCGAACAGAATAATTAACAAAAGAGAAATTTTATTTTTTAAAAAAACAATGTCAAAAAGCTCCTGAAAGGAAAAAATAAAACCAAAGAGTTTCACAGAAAAAAATCTGTCTTACATGTAAGTAACATATGTCTCCAATGCTATTTTAAACTGCTCCAGATCGTAGAAACAAAAGATCACTTCCAAATTACTTTGATAAAGTAAGAATAGCATTGATAATAAAACCTGACAAATTAAGCACAAACTGCAAACCAGTTTCACTAATGGGTATCAATGCCTACATCCTGAATGGAGTATTACAGTCAAATATCAGGTAAGGGATTGAAAGAATAATTGACCATAACTAAGTAGTGATTGCCCCAAGAATACAAGGATGGTTTATATATTTATATTAATATAATTGGCCATATAATTGGATTGAAAATAGCTTCCAAAAATGCTGAAAAAGCTTTTTAAAAATTGTGTCATTCTTGATTTAAAAAACTTTAAATAAGCACACTTCCAATAAGGAAGTAAAAATTTCATATATCTCAAACCAAAAGTTTCATGGTTAATGGAAAAACATATTAGAAGTATCCCCATTAACATCAAGAATGAAATGATGATGTTCAATTTTGCTACCCTCATTTAATATTATTCTAAATATTATTCAATGCAACATGAAAGGAGAAAAACAGAAAAGCGAAAAAAATAACATTTTGCATTATTTGTAGATTATATGCTTGAATAACAGGAAAGTTCTTTAAAATTCTGTTATAAAAGATAAAATAATTAAAAATAACAAAAAAATCTGCAGTCGGTCCATAAAATCGGCAACTATAGAGGGCAAAGAGATCTTATTTACAATAGTGTCCCAAAAGATAACCTACCAAATAATTTAACAAATGTGTAAGTTGTATATAAAGGAAAAACCTTTAAAGATTTATAAGGGGAAAAAAAGGTTAAAATAATGAATGGAATGACATATATATTCTGTTAGGAAGACTCAATATGACAAAAATATCAATAATCCCTAAATGATTCTCTAACTTTAAAATAATCTCACCAAGTACATCAAGTTTTAGACAAGTTAAAGTTTACAAAGAAGATAAATATAATAAATCAGCAATAAAATCAGGGCAAAACAACCAAAAAAAAAAAAAACTCACAAAGAGATGAGACTAACTCTAGAGACTAACTCTATCAGATATAGAAACATATTACAAACCTACAGTAATTAACACAATATGGTATGGGATCAGGAATAAGCATTAATGAAACAATAGGGACTCTAGAAATATAACCAGGTATACTTTAAAATATAGTACTAGATACAATGAATATGATTTTGCATATTAGTATGAAAAGAGGAATTACTCAATAAATCTTGTTTGTATGGTAGCCATCAACAAAGATATTAAAGTAAAAACCCGTTATCCCCAAAAGATTAACTAACATCTTAAAAATAAAATTTTAAACCACAAATGCACTAAAAGAAAAAAAAAGACTTTTTTAATAACTTCAATATTGCAGGGTCATTAAAAAGATATTTGGCTACAATTATAATTTATCATGATAAATATTGTGACATATTTCAAAAATTTCTCAGTGATAAAAGTGTCATAAAATCACTTCTATTTAATATAGTACTTGAATTTATAGCTAATTAAGCTTGAGAAAGGAATAAAAGTCATCCAAACTGGAGAGGAGAAAGTCAAATTATCCCTGTTTGCAGATGACATAATTTTATGCATTGAAAACCATAAAGACTCCCCCAAACAAACTATTAGAACTAATAAAAAACTGAGTTAAGTTGCAGGATACAGAATTGACATACAAAAGTCAGTCTGATTTCTTTATTAATAGTGAACTGAATGAAAAGAGAAACCAAGGGGAAAATCCAATATATAATAACTACCAAAAAAAAAAAAGAACTCTAGGAATAAATTTAACCAAGAAAATGAAAGATTTCTGTACTGAACGTTGTAAAACACTGCTAAAGGAATTGAGGAGGACACAAATAAACAGAAGGAAATGCTGCTTTCATGGATTGGCAGAATGAATACTGATAAAATGTTGATAGTACCCAAAGGAATCTACAGGTTCAATGTGATCTGTATCAAAATATTCATGACATGTTTCACATAAATAGAAATAAATGAAATAATTAAAACAACGTTGAGCTGGAAGAACAAAGCAAATTCACACTACCTGAGTACAAATTTATAGTAAACAAAACAGCACAGTGCAGACTATAAAGCAGACATATTGACCAATGGAACAGAATACAGAGCCTGGAAGTAAATCCACACATCTACACCCAACTGACTGTTTTAGAAAGGGGCCAAGAATGTACATCAAGGAAAGAACAGGCTCTTCAGTAAATGGGGAAAAAGTGGGTATCAGATCAACTCCAAATGGATTAAAGACTCAAAACTATAAAACTACTAGAGTAAAACAAAGGGAAAATGTTTCATGACATTGGATAAGACCCCCAAAACACAAGCAATAAGAGCAAACATAAACAAATGAGATTATATCACACTGGGAAACTTCTGCACAGAAAACAATCCAGAGACAACCCACAGAACAGGAAAAAATATTTGTCAACTATACAACTGAAAAGAGCTGAATATCCAAAATATATAAGGAGCTCAAACAGCTCTGTATTTGTCACTTCTCCATCCCTGTGACAAAATACCTAAGAAAATGAACTTACAAATAGGCTTGTTTTCACTCACAATTTCAGAGGTTTTAGTGCCACTTCCTTTGGGCACATGACAAGGTGGGGAGTGTGATAGTAAATAGAGTACATATTTACAATGCGATAATCTGAAGTTGTTTAAAGTGATGACACTATGTATATATGTATGTGTGCATACATGTACATACATATATAAGTACATATATACATATATATGTACATATAGGTATTATATATTTATATGAAAAAGACTCAGGGTACATTTTTGGCTTTCAAAAGCAAGGTGTATTTTTTTAAACCTTATATTAGAAGTCCTAAATAATGCAGTAAGACAAGAAAAGGATATAAAAAGGTACATATTGGAAAGGAAGAAATAAAACTGATTTTGTTCACAGACTGCCTGTTTGTCTCTGCAGAAAATCATAAAGAATCAAAAAAAAATGACTGTAAGTAATAAATGATTATAGCAAGTTTTATATAATCACTTTCTTATATTCTAGCACTGAGCAAATTGAATTTGAAATTTAAAATGCTGTGTCATTTACATTAACACATGCAAAAACTAAATAGGCATAAATCTAACAAAACATGTCAAGATAGATAGATAGATAGATAGATAGATAGATAGATAGATAGATATAAAACCAGAAAACTCCGATAGAAAACATTTAGGAACTAATTAAATGGAGAAATAATCTATGTTCATGAATAGGAAGACTCCATATTATCAAGATAACACTTCTCAAATTGTTGTATAGATTCTTGCAATCCTAATCAATATCTCCACAGATTATTTTGTGGTTTTCAAAACTTTATATAGAAATCTAAAGGCCCACAGGGGGAAAAAAATTAAAACAAGATGGAGAACTGACACTACTTTACTTTAAGACTTACTTTAAAACTACAGCAATGAAGATTTTGATATGGGCAAAAGAATGGGCAAATAGATCCTGGCAAAGAATATAAAGCCAGAAATAAACCTACATAAATATAATCAACTGATCTTTGACAAAGAAGGAAAGGCAATGCAATAAAGAAAAAAGTTAGTCTTTCAACAAATGACAATAAAATTACTGGACATTCATATGCCAAGAAAAAAAAAAAAAACTAAATAAAACCTCCTTGAAGGTTAATGAGAAACCCTAGATGCCTTGTCTATGGCTCAGGGTTTTTAGAGAGAACACCAAAGGTATGACCCTTGAAAGAAAACATTAATAAGTTGGATTTTATCCACATTTAAACTTCTGTGCTGCAAGAGGCAATATCAAAAGAATAAGAAGATAAGCCACTTATTGGGGAGAAATATTTGCACAAGACACATGTGATAATGAACTGTGACTCAAAATATACAAAGAACTCTTAAAACTCAACAATAAGAAAGCAAACAACCTGATTGAAATATGAGACAAAGACATTAACAGATACCTCACCAAAGAAGATACACAGATGGCAAAGAAGCATATTAAAAAGCGCTCCACATCATATGTCATCAGAGAAATGCAAATTAAAATAGCAATGGGCTCTGACTACATACCTTACTGATTACAGTGGCCAAGTCCAGAACACTAGCACCATCAAATAATGACAAGGACGTGGAACAATGGGACCTCTCATTCATTCCTTGTGGGAATACAAACTGTTACAGCACTTTGAAAATAATCTGATAGTCTGTTATGAAAGTAAACGGTTCTTTTACCACACTATCAACAATCATGCTTCTTCTACCCAAAGGAGCTGAATGCTTATGTCCATCCCATAACCTGCACAGGGATGTTAATAATAGCTTATTCATAATTGCCAAAATATGGAACCAACCAAGATGTCCCTTAATAGGGGGGTAAATAAACTGTGATGCATCTAGGTCCTGGAATTCAGAGCCAAAAAGAGATGAGTTATCAAACCACGAAGAAACATGGAGAAACCTTAAATGCATATTATGAAGCAAAAGAAGCCAATCTTTAAAAAGGTTGCATATTGTCTAATTTCAACAGTGTGATACTCTGGAAAAGGGAAAACTTTTGAAGGCATTATTAGGGGCTCAGGGCAGAAGAGGGATGAACAGGAGGAGCAGGAGGAATTTTGAGGACAGTGAAAACACTCCATATGATAATCCCCTGTTGATGTAATGGTGGGCACATGCCATTCTCCCTTTGCCCGCACCCACAGAGTGCACACGCAAAGCGACCCCTGATGTGAGCTGCGCTGTGGGTGATGATGGCATCAGCGTGCATTCATCAGTGGTGACGGATGCTCCCCATGATGAAGGATGTCAGCCAGGAGAGGCTGCGCGTGAGAGCAGGGCGGCAGGTGTGGGGCACATCTGTGTGCCGCACGCTCCATTCTGCAATGGGCCGAAAATGGGTCTGAAATATTTAAGTCTTAAAAAAAGGAAAGTACAGAGCAATATGTTTAATGTGCTACCTATTTACTTACTGGAAGGAAGGAAGGAAGGAAGGAAGGAAGGAAGGAAGGAAGGGAGGGAGGGAGGGAGGGAGGGAGGGAGGGAGGGAGGGAGGGAAGGAAGGGAGGAATGAAGGAGGTAGGGAGGGAGGGAGAGAAGGAGAATACCTTACTTTGCTAACTTATTTTGTGTGCACAGAACTGCTCTAAGACACATTAGCAACGTAAAGCAGGTTCCCATTGGAGAGAGACGGAGGGGCTGGAGACAGGGCAGCGTGAAGCCGGTGACTGCCCACACTCTGCCCCACTCTGTGTATACCCAACCTTTATTCAAAGCCCTGAGTGCCCGTGGACTTCCCCAGGCCTTGTGACATTAGTTCATGTGTCACTTTGTGTGGGACAGAAACAGCCTTGGACTCCAGGGACACCCCTGCACTTGAGCTGTCTCCTCACTGCCTCTTGCCGCACCTCATTTCTCCCCATCCAGTGTCTTTTCAGGTGCTTTCTGTGACCTCGGACAGTTTCCCTCGCCACCTGCCAGGCCTCCAACCCAGGAGCAGCCACACCCCCACCGGCCTTCCCCGCCCACAGTCCTCAGGGTCCTGCTCTGCTCTGTGTCCTGGTGCCCTGGTGACCGTGGAGACTGCTCTCTGTGGTCTCCACGTGAATCTCCTGGGTACTCAGGCATTGAAACTCAGCCCCCTATGTGATAATATCAGGAGGTGGGGCCTTTGGGTGGTGCCTGGGTCATGAGAGCTCACGAGTGGGCTCAGTGGCATCACAAAAGGGGCTCCAGGAGGCTGCTTGTCCCTCCATCAAAGGAGGACACGTGCAGGGTGGCATCTAAGAGGAGCCAGCAGACACCTGACCAGCAGATCTTCAGGCACCTTGATCTTGGACTTTGCAGCCTCCAGACAGAACGTGAGCATCAGATTTCTGTTGTTTATAAACTACCCAGTCTCAAATATTTTGTAAAAGCAATTGAAGGGACTAAGACACGGGCTATGCATGCCTCTGTGACTCCACAGTGCCTTAGAAGTAGTAAATGTTCAATGAAATAGAGATTTATTTGCTTCTAAACCCTCATCTCACACACCCACCAGCTTTGGGGGTAAATCCAATTACAGAATTCCAGAAATGCCCTCGCATGCAGGCAGAGGGCTGGCCGGACCGACTTTAAGCCTGACCTACATTCTGGCTCCAGGTCCCATCTCACTGATGCTTCCCAGCCAGGAATCCCAGGAGCCCTGGAGTCCCAGGCTCCACACCTGCAAGAGTTGGAAACCACTCAGCTGAATTTACTCTGCAGCCCAGGCATACCATGCTTTCAGTCCTCAGGACCCAAGGGGATTTGCAGGGAAGACAGGAGAATAAAACCCCTGCTCAGCAATATAACCAGAGCTGACAGGTTAGTTTAAAAAACAAAATGCAGTTCTGACGGGATCAGAAAGTGTGTGGATGCTGGGGTTTGGAGGCTGGGGCCCAGGCCCGCAGTGGGGTCGGGTGGGTTGCCCTGAAGCCACCTCTCCCTCACCCCAGGCAGGGTCATGGAAGCCCAGGCAAGAATCAGACAACAACCAGGGCAAGAAGTGTCAGGAGAACAACAGTGGAACCTGGGGACACCCAGATGGGCCCCTGCACAGGAGGCCAGGGGGGCTGGGATGACCTCCGTGTCTCCTCCAGGGGATCTCTTCCCCAGGAGTGGGGAGGGAGACGATTACTCATTCTGGGGGTGGAATCTTTTCCCTTTTTTCCTGCTGCCCCTTTTTTGATCTCTCTTGGTGCAGTGCTGCTGTTAACAAAAAATACAGCATGTTTGAGACAAAGCGTGCACATTTCCTCCTCCAGAAAGGAGACCTTTGAAGAAAAGGCGAGTGATCTGAATGAAGAGAGGAAGCTGGAGGGAGGGGCTGGAGGAGAGGCCAGGAGAAGGGAGGAAGGAGGCTTGACTGAGGGATGGGCTTTGGTCTCCCCATCTGGCCCGTGTCTTTCCTTGAGGAGGGGAGGAGTCCCCTAGGTTGAGAAGAGAGGCCAGGCCAAATCTTTACACTCACAGAGTCAGAGGTCAATGACCTCCCTGCCTCCACAGAGGCCATTACCCTGAGCAGGTGGTTGAGGGGCAGTGAGAGGGACTGCCCAAGGCCCACCCACCCCACCACCCTGTCTCATGCATGATTTAATCACTCACACCCAGGAATGCTCATACACATTCACACCCACTGTCTCACACACATGCACCCCCGTGCACACTCACACTGTCTCAAAGTCCCACACGCTCACATGCTCACACCTCCACTCACTCACACAGGACAACTCACACAAGCACACACCTGTGCATGCTCACACTCTCTCACACACTTGCACACACATACACTCAACCCACATTCACATGTAAATACACACTCTCAACCTAGGTGCAGACCTGACAAGACTGATTTGCAAACATGATCACTAGAAGCTTCTTTAACTCTCCTTTCCTGGAGCCTCTACATGTCCTTCTCCCAACTGACCTTGACCTTGCCACTAGCATGCCTGGCCCAATCGTCCTCCCCACTCCCTGCCTCCCTTGCCTCAGAATACCCCACTACCTTTGCTCTGGGAGGCTTCCTCTCCTCCTTCACAAGTCTTGCCTTGCGCTGGCTAGACTAATCCTCTGAGCCAAGACAGCAAGGGCTAAGGATTCTTATTGCCTGGTGGATCTTGGTGAGATCTGAGTTTTCTCACAAGCTGGGCCTTCTGGCCCAGGGCTGCGGCTGCAGCGGGGTCTGTCCCCAGTGCAGAGGTTGTTGCCAGAAGCAGTAGCAGATGAATTCCTCCTTATCTCCCACACAACGTGACCCTGGCCATCGGGCAGGGGAGTTCTGTTGGACATCAGCTTGGAGTTTTCAGCTTCCTGGAAGAGGAGAGGCGCACAGGGGGGTACCACATCATGCCGGATGCATCAGAGGAGGTTGCTGGGTAAGCGGAGGTCTCCCAGTTCCACAGACCCCAGGTATCACAAAGGCATTTCCTCCACACCACCCACCATTCCACAGAGCAAGGGTTTCTTAAAATAACGTACGCTTGAGAGTGAAGGACAGACACACGGACTACTTTGGACCTTCCGCTGGGCCTGGGACTATATTGGATAGGTTGTACGTGTTCTCGGCAAATGGTACATGAGTGGCACTGGAAAACACTATACCACTTCCTGGCTGGAGTCTTTTGTCTCAGTCCAAACCTGAACCAATGGGACTCTGCATTCTGACTCAGTTCCCATGACTGAAGTTCGCTTTGGACAGCGTGTTGTCCCTGGACCATGCCACTCCAGGTGCCCGTATCTCCCCAGAGCTATTTCTGCATCTTCACCTGTAAAAGTCACCTTTACTATTTCCTCCTCACTCTCAGGAAGAGAACGCAGCCCTCATCCTCAGCAGTCTGCCGGGCAGGAAGCAGCAGGATGAATGAGGACACACCGCTGTTTATGAGTCCTTGGCAAGTTGCTTGACTGCTCTGATTTTGCCTGGTTTGCTATCGAGTGGGCTTTGCAACTCTGGAGTTTCAACTCCAGCACAGGCTCTTCCCCCAGGGGGTAGACTGTGTGTCAAGTGCTACCTACATCTCCACTTGGATGTCTCGCTTAGGAGACCCAAAGCTAATCTGACCTTCCACTCGAAACCAGCTCCTCTTAGGTCTCCCCATCTCACCTCATCCTCCCACTCATGCCAGCCAGGACCCTCAGAGTCTCCTTCCCCATCCATAGTCTAATCTCCCACATGCACCTTCAAAATAGAACCGGGACACCACCACTTCCCACTGACTCTCCACCACCTGCTCCCAGCCACCCTCACCTCTGCTGCGTTCATCCTGCCTGGTTCCCCAGCTTGCCAGGCTCCCTCCAGGGCAGCCACAGCAATGCCATGCAAGGGGTCTGTGCCACTCCAACCCCGCAAGCGTCTCCATCTCACTCAGAGTAAAAGCCAAAATCTCCCCATGGCCTTCAAGGTCCCACCAGCTCTGCCTTCACCCCCGCTCCCATGCCCCATCTGAGTCCCCATTTAAACATCATCGTCACCACCATCTCACTGTCCTCCCTCCAGCCCCAGCCTAACTAGGCTGCTTCTCGAACTCACCCGCAAACATGGGCCTCGAGCCTCTTACATCTGTTCCACATGTCTGGAAGACCTTCCCCCAGATCTGCACATGGGGAAAGACATCCCCCAACTGCTCCAAGACTGTGCCCAAAGGCCACCCTCTCAGCCAGACTTTCCCTAACTGTGGTTTTACGAACTTCCCTTCCACTTCCCTCCAGGGTCCTTACTGCCGTCTCGCCCATTGTCTTTCTTTTGCTTATTTGTTTTTCTTATTGTCTGTCTCCCTTTCCTTGAATTGATTTCTGTATGAGCATAGTTCTTGGTCTACTGTGCTTACAGATATGTCCAGAGGTTGGAACAATGCGTGCCATACATCAGGACAGAATAGCCCTTTGTGAATGAATGAATGAATGAATGAATGAATGAGCAAATGAGTGTGTGATACACCTGTCAACGCTCTTGTCAAGCTCATTTGGCATCAGGCACAGTGGCAGTGTGTTAAGTCCTCAGCCCTCACCCTGACTCCCTGAGGCCAGTACTTTTGAAATCCCCATGATGAAAGAACCAGGGGTCTGTTGTGACTTACTGGGAAGAATAAATGAGATCACACATGTGAAGCCCAAAGTTCACAGCAAATGCTGAAAGAGTGGGGGCAGTCGGTGTTCAATCAACAGCAGCCAAGCTACCACACTGAGCATGTGCTAAGCTCTCCCTGGTAGCCAGTGCATCACTGAGCAGGAGAGGGCTGAGAGGTGGAGCTGGGTGCAGAAGAAGGAAGGTCCTCTCTGGAAAGGATCCCAACATCTGTGCAGAAGGGGCTTCTGACTAGATGAGACCTCAGGTGCTTGGGGCAGTTTCTCTGTACCTGACTGGGTGCGGGTCCAGGCAAATCCCAAAGATGATGGAAAACCTGCTGCTTGGGTCGGCAGGAGGAGGTCATTTTTAAGCTTTTCTGACAAGGTGGGAGGATCGTGCATTAATGTCTAGTCCACCATTCCCGCCCAGGCCCAGTCCCAGCCTTCCCGTCTATGTGACCCCAGAGGAAGAGTCAGTTCCACTGTCTTGTCACTGGTTCCATACCTGCAAACTAAGCAGGTTTGTACTACGGCATTATCACAATGGTCTCCTCAGGCTCTGAGGGCCATCTCTCTGCTTCCTCTGGTCAGGGGTACCGGAGCCTGCTGAATAGCCCAATGGCAGTCTGCCCAGTGGGTGGGAGGAGACGGCAGCCAGGGCTGCCTCTCTTATCTCCTCCTGCCTCTGCTAGCTGGCAGGGGCAAGCTAGAGCTTCCCCGGAGGCCACCCACTGCTGGACTCCCCCAAAGTGCTGACTCCTGCGAGTCTCTCTGCTCATTTTCTATGCATTGAACTTCAAACACCAGAGAGGCACTCAGGCAGCAAGATGGGGGGATTTGGCCATTATATTCTCTCTCGCTCCTTTTTCCCTTCATCTCCCTCAAGACAGGATTATGAGTTGCACCTATTAATTCTTGTCTGGAAGCAACAAGCCAATCTTTTTTCTTTGTGGAATTTTATAACTGCCTCTGCTGCAATGGAGGAGACCAGAAGTCTTTCACTCCTCAGCCGAGCAGAGTCTAGGTGAAGGAGTGTGCTCCAAGAAGGCCACTGGAGGGGACCCCAGGTCTTCTGCACAACAAGAAGGAGTACTTGGAGAGGAGGGAGGGAAGTGTACCTGGAGGTGTCGTCTGGAAATCCTCCTCTGCTCTGCTCCCCTGTGACAATCAAAACAGCCAAATAAAACATGCCCGATGAACTCATTTATTTCTTCATCTGTTTTTGACTAAATGACTCCCAAATTCCAGGAACTGTGCCCAAGGTTCAGGGTTACAGGACTCAGCCTCGATGCAGATGACTGGGCAATGGACAGTGGAATTTGTGCTTCAAGGGGTCTGATCATGGAAAGCAAGGGGGTGCCACACTCTGCTGGAAGAATCCAGGAAGGCTCACCACCAGGAGCCACGGCCAAGTGCTCTCCAAAGGTTAAGAATTATGAGGGGGCTGGGGAGATAGCTCAGCTGGTAGAGTGCTTGCCTCGCAAGCACAAGGCCCTGAGTTCGATCCCCAGTACCGCAAAAAAAAAAAAAAAAAAAGAATTATGAGGGAATAAAATGCACAAGTTAGGAGACTGAACACTCAAGGTGCATTTCTCCAGTCACACGCACCTCCAAATGGCTAAAAGGAACGATCCATGTGGGGAAGAAGCGAGAGATGACTGAAGAGATGGTTGGGCCCTTGGACATCATGCTGAGGGTGGGCTGCTGCTGACGGATGTCATGAGGGCGTGGTGTGATCAGCTGAAGTCGTCAGAAGCGAGTCTGGGGGAAGGAGGAGGCAAGGTGGGGCTGTGGCTGGGAAGCTGCACAAGATTGAGGGGCAGAGTAGAATCTGCAAGGAGAGGGTTGCAGTCACTCTCTGAGGAAGGGGTAGTGACCAGCAGCGAGCTAGGCAGTGGTGGGAATGGAGTGGAGCTGTCTTTAGAAGGCGGAATTAGCAGGTCCTGCGAATGATCCCATGACAGGAGTGAGAGGAAGGAAGGGAGGGAGGGAGGGGGAAATCCTGGATTACTCATCTGGGTATCTGGGGAGATGACAGTGACATTTGCAGAATAAAAATATCCAGCAGATTTGCAGGGGAGTGGCGGGCTCATTTTCCGCACAGTGGCGTCTTCGCACTTGGGAGCTGTGCAAGAGGAGAAGTTGAGAAAGCAGCTTCAGGAGGTGGGTGCGCTCCAGGGAGAGAGGCCATCTGGGGACATGGAGTGGTCAGGTGCAAAGGTCACCCAGAGCTGTGAGGAGTGTGGAAAATTTCCCTTGGAACTTTCATAGAGAAGAAAGTAGACAAGGGTTTAGGCAGGAAGTGTAGAGAATGGATATGAAGCTGTCCCACACAGGGAGCTTAGACACACCCAGATCCTAAAAGAGAAGCTCAGATGTGGCTTTGTGGGGTGTCTCAGTGTTGATTACCTGGCTTGTGGACTTTCTGAAGGAAGGAGATGTTTTTCAGGTGGCCTCACCTAGGGCCAGTCTCTGCTGCTGTCATCTCAGATCTCCCAGATTCGCTACTCCAAGCTTGGGCCGCCAGGACTAGGGCGACGCAGAGATCAGGTAGCATGCACTGCCAGGGGCAGTGTCCCAGTACCGAGACGAGAGCCCTTCCTCACATCTGACAGCAACCACCAACCCAATCCTGCACATCAGTTCCTGCCTCTGGATTCTGCCTTCTGGCTCCCTGTGCCAAATCTCTGTTCCTATGCGCCCTGCCTTTCCCCATTGTTTTCTTTGAGACTTCGGTAGCCTTTGCATCCTTCTCAGTCCTGGCTCTGGGGTCCTGGTGTGAGTCCCCATCCAGGGGCTCAGGCCACATACTCCGTGAGCAATTCAGGAAGGGGTCTGAGGTGCCTGAGGCTGCTGTCTGCAGGTTGACTATCCAGGCTTCACCCTCCTGGGAGCTCCTGAGCTTCCTTCTTCTGTGAGGATGTCTTTGTGTAGTGTGCCAGGGAACTTGAAACCCTACTTCCTCCAAGAGAGGATCAGGAGGTCAGGTCCAGGGACCTTTCCATCCCTCTATTGTAATTGATCTGCCTCCTCTCCACCTGGCCCCAGCACTTGCATTTGATATTAGCTATCCATCTCCATCACATACCTGCATGCTTTGCTTCTTGCCATTGATTGCTAGACCATTCCCATAATACTACCTTGATAAACAGCAATCATTTAATAATGACTCTTTGATGTCAGTGATGGATATGATGGATGTTCAGTGATCTTGCTGAAGGACAGGTTTGGTTGGTGCAGAATGGTGAAATTTGCCTTCCATACCCCAAGATTGCTTTCCTGATACTAAGCATCTTCTTTAAATAGAAAAACAAAATACCTGTAATACCTATTATCTCTTCCTCCTTCCGCTGTGTAATTGCTTTTTGGATTTTTCGTTATCATTAAATTGTGACTCAAAGTGCTCTCTGGTCCAGGAACACAGCTGTTGAAATGGGATCTGTAGCTCAGGCCACCTCTTGAGTGTTGTGGTCCAGCTGGAGGAGGAACCCATGGTCACCCAGGCAGAATGCCTACAGCTAGTGCTTGCTTCTAGGTCTGAGCTTCCAACCCTAGAAAACTTCTCCAGGACAGGAAAGCAAAACAACTATTCCTCAAGCTGGTAGTGCAGTGTATCTCAGTTGATCTTCCCAACAAGTCTGCAGAGGATATATCCAAATATCCATTTCACAGATGAGGGTAAAGCATAAAGAGATGAGGAGGCAGGAAGCGAGTGGGCTTGTATGTGGCCAGGGCATTGGTGCCCAGCTATGCAGCTTGGAAACAGGCCTCCCCCTTTCCCCTTTGCTTTCTCATCTGAGTATCTGAGAGTTGGACTAAATAACCTCTGAGTTCAATTAAGGCTCTTTTTTGCATTTCAACATAGTACAAGTCTTAAGAAAGCCACCCTTAGCCACAGAATGAGACCCAAACAATTGTCTTGGACCACGGTTCTCTTATGAGCCATGTCCCGGACTCCATCCCATGACCGCCAAGTCATCTTACCCACAATGTCCACGTGCTGTTTTAAGACAGTACTTGCAACAGTGTTTTCAAGGTTCAGGCTGCACACTGATCTGTGGGCTGCTTGATTAGGGCTTGAGAATAGACGCAGGGAAAGGCAAAACTGGGTGGGCTTGGGAGGAGTCAAACCACAGAGAAAAGGGAAGTGAGCTGGAAAGCATTATCTCCAGGGACTGCCCTCTGTGGTCCTAGAGTGCAGGCAGCTGGTCTGGCATCTTCTCAAGAGAAAGTCCTTGCCACCCCCCTTTCAAGGAAGCGCAGGCACCTACGTTCAGAAAACCAGATTTACTTGTTCTCTAGCTTCCCAAGAGGAGGCAGGATGATCTGCCACAGCAGCGCTCAAGCTGTTTGAGCAGAGGGACCCCTCAAACTCTGGTGTGGGGAAGAGGAGCTGCCGGCCAACACTGCAGAGAAGGGCCCGGGCAGGTGGCTCTGCACTCCCTCATATCACCCAGCTTCCTCAGACAGCACTGAGATCTCTGATGATCCCCCGCTACCCTCAACCTTTGATAAGTACCATTCAAAACCAATTGATCAGCAAGGAGGCCTCTACTGCAAAAATAAAACGCAGCCACTCACCTCAGCCCATTTAAACAACTGTGAATTTCACCATCTCAGATGACAAGAAATCGAGAGGTAGGTGTATCCATTGGCTTCACAATCTCTTAAAAACCAAGTTGCATTTGGTTTTGTTTTTAATGCTCTGCCATGTCCAGGATGCTCAAGATGTTAAGTACCTCCCTCCTCCAGACTGTCACCCACAGATCCCAGATCTCCAGTTGTCACCTACGAAGGCTGAAATGGAATCTGCTCATTCTTGCCAGTTTTTGAAAATTGGTAAACCTTCCCCAGGCTCTCTCCAATCATGGCACCTCTCATGAGCTGGGAATGCTTCGCACACACACACACACACACACACACACACACACAAAGTTGTGTCTTACCAAAACCCATTATCTACACCAGGGATGGGGAGGGACTACTTGCCCATGAATTATACAACTGAGTAGAGAAGGGTGGTATTATGGTTTGGATCTAAAAGTTTCCCCCAAAACTCATGTTGAAGGCTTGTTCCCCAAAGCAGCAATGCTCAGAGATGGAGCTTCTCAGAAGTGATTGGATCACAAGGGCTTTGGCTTCATTGATGGATTAATCCATTCATTGATAATCTGTGGACTAGTGGGACGCAATGGCACCTGTAGGAAGTAGAGCATGATTGGAGGAAGTAGGTCCCTGGGGAATTTCCTTGGGGAATAGAACTTGTCCCTGACTCCTTCCTGCTTCCTGCCTACCTTGAACTCAGCAGCTGTCTCTACCACATCCTTCCACCATGATGTTCTGCCTCTCCTCAGGCCCGAAGTGGCGAAAGCTGCCACCCACGAAATCGCAAGCCACAATAAACCTTTCCTCCTCTAAGTTGTTCTTGTCAGGCATTTTGGTCACAGTGACAAATCTGAGAAACACAGATGGGTACCCGAACACAATCCAGCTTCTGTTAGGAAGGGAGTGGAGGGGTATTGCATAGCCATCCAGCAGGGTGCACAAAAGAGGCAGGCGGTTCGTGGGACCCGGGGGTTTGGCTCCCGTGTGCTGTCGCTGATGGTGCCCGCCCACCTGGGCTCTCCGCCAGGCACTTGTTTCTTCTATTTTTATCCTACCATCGTTGAGCTAAAATCCTAAATTATGTCGAGGTTCTTTTTCTCCCAGGCAAGGAAACTGAGCCTGAGTTCCAGCTAGGGTGCAGCAGGGACAGCAGAATGGCACTAGGGTCCATTGCCTTGTGTCCCCATTATCTGGATGCCTAGGGCAGGCAGGCTGAAGAGATGTGCATGACAACATAAAGTGAAGGGGACTCTGGTCATTGCAGCTTTCCATGTGTGGAAGCTACTCTTGCTTTACTAGGACATCCCTTCTTTCTAGTGTGTGACCCTCACCTAGTTACTCAACTTCCATGCCTCAGTTTCCTTATAAATGCAATGTGTGTGTGAAGGTATAGAATAGTTATAACTATGTAACAATAACAGCATCATAGGGGTAGAAGAATTAACTGGACTTTGGTACACAAAGCAGTCAACACATTATGTATCCTCGAGTAATGTCAGCTGATTCCCATCACCACCACCATCTCCATAACCGTGGTACTATCATCACAAGCTTATGATGCCAGAGCAGACTTCTTTCAAGGTGAGGGCAAGGGAAGGGACAGATTCCAACCATATTTTGTGCTTGAGCACTCTGGGACACTTAACTTTGGGTTGGAAGGAATAGCTCACTGTGGAAGGAGAGAATGGATCCAATGGGGATGGAGGCAATGGACCCACTGGGGATGGAGGGAATGGAGTCACCTCTGAGCCTCTTCACCCCAGTAGTTCCTATGGTGGGAGCAGAAGCACCTCCAGAGCAGAATAAACTGGGTGATTTCCGTAGGCCTTGTACTTTGTGGGCTCATTAGTAGCCATGGAACAGGAGGCAGTCAGCAAGTGAATGATCGGCATCACAGAAATCATGCTGACCCATCTCCGACAACCTAGCTGCTCCCCAACACAGACTCACTCCCTCATGATGTCCCCAAATGCTTCCAGTCTGCCCTTTGCACCCTCCCATTGCACTGCCTTCCCTCTTGCTGCCTTTGAGGCTCCGGGCTGCCTCTGGTTGGTATGGCACTGCCTGCAGTAACCCACCTGGGCAAGGGAAGACACCTCTGGGCCATTCTCCTGCAGCGCCAGGCCCTGCCTTGAAAGACAGCCAGTGGGTGGGAGCAGGGGAAGAGCTGCGCTTTGTACTTCCTCGCAGGGGAACATCGGGCAGCCCATATGGTACCGTCTGGCTGGGTCTGGGGATGCAGAGCTGGGGAGGACAGCATGCTGCCCCCTGCAATGACTCTGAATGAGGAAGTCAGTGATGTGTGCAGATTTGATGGGATGGCACCACGTGCTCTCAAAACACAGTCTGGGGCCATTTCCAGCAAGCTCTCCCTCCAAGATACCCTGCCTGACTAAATTACTCTGCCTCTGATAATGCTGCTCTTTCTGCTGGGTTTTTCTCTGTCCCCAACACTCCACTCTCCCCAACTCTCTCTCCCTCCTTCTTCTACTCTCTTCCCTCTGTTTCCACATACATTCATCTTTCCCAGTCTCTCTTTCCCTTCGTCTCCCTTTCTTCCTCCCTCTGGGCACCCTGACCAACAGCCCCCTTCCACACTTCCCTTGCTCTCTTCAGGGCCTCCTTTGCCTAGGGAAGCTCCTTGCCTACTCTGGCGGGAGACTCACACCCGCTCCAGCTCCCAGCCCAGCCCCTCTGGACCCAGCTGTCACTCTTTTCTCAGCTCCCTGTTTGGCTCTGCCCTGCTGCCTGCCCAGAGGCCTGGCCTCTGCCAATCAATCTCCCAGCATCAAATATCCCATTGACTATGAACAAGTGTCCAGTGAAAGGACTGATTGGTAAGCAGGGAGATGATGTCACCAAGGCTCAACCCTGCATCCAAAGGTCTCCTTGGCAGGACATCAGAATATGCACTTGGGTGTTGGGGCAAGAGGGCTGGGACAGCCAGACTGGAGCTCCAGCAGAGAGGCCAGCAACTCAGTTCCAGGAACAGCCTGCTCACAGAGGACAAACACCCGAGGATGCAGCCAGCCTGGTGGGTGAGAGCTGATGGCACAGGGTCAGCAACATGGTGGTGGAGGCGCCAGGAGAGGAGTGCAGGACCACATGGAGAGACAGCCCAGGTGTCAGGCAGAGGATGACACCAACAGGCAGAGGGAGGAGAGGAGGCCCAGAGTCTAGAGGACGCACCTGAGAGCGTCTTATTCATACAAGTTAAGCCTTGAATAAGTTAATCAAGAGTTAGATGGTCATCAAACAAGGGTGCCTTTGGCTACCACCCGACCCACCTCTGCAGCTCCAACCCCTGCTTTAAGGGAAGTGTGTGTCATCTCAGTGATGCAAAGGGAATGCCAGAAGCAGTAGTAGGCCTTGGTCCTGCCAGGGGACAGAGCTACATTGCCTCAGCCTTGGTCACTGTTGTAGTCAGCTTTTTTGCTGACGTGACCGAAAGGTCTGCCCAGAACAACTGCAGAGGAGGAAAAGTTTATTTAGGGGCTCATGGTTTCAGAGATTTCAGTCTCTAAGTGGCTGGCTCCGTTCCTCAGGGCTCAAGGTGAGGCAGGACATTGTGGCAGAAGAGTGGGGCAGAGGGAAGCAGCTCACATGATCATCAGGCAACAGAGAGAGGTCTCCACTTGCCAGATACTAGTACACACCTCAAAGCCACGTCCCCAATGCCCCGCCTCCTCCAGCCACACCCCACCTGCCTTCAGTTGCCACTCAGTTAATCCCATCAAGGAATTAATTCACTAATTAGGTTAAGACTCTTACAACCCAATCACCTCTCTGCCCCTTCTTGCATTGTCTCACATGTGAGCTTTTGGGGGACACCTCACATCCAAACCGTAACAGTCAGGGTCCACAGGGAGATGAGGTAGACAGAAAAGACAATGGCACCTTACACACAAGCCATAAGGGTTGGGAAAAGCAACTTCAGTTTGGAGGACAATGTAGTTGGTTAATGCTCAGGGGCATAACTAGCAAACAGTTCTAGTTTCCTAATAAATGCCTCCAACTGTCCTCTCCTAAAACCCCTTCTTTCTCACTGGGCAGCAGAGTTCTTAATAACACCTTGGCCCAATTTCTTAACAGTCTCTGGTTTATTAAAACAGTTCCTTAGTTGTCCTTAAGATTCTGTCTCAAACTCAGATCAAAGCTCCCCTCCTAGGGCTACAATGTCTCGGGGGAGCGAGATGTGCATGTGTGTGTGTGTGGACACATACATGAATCAGTATTGGGGACAGAGAAGGTTGTGTTATCAGATTTAGCAAGTACAAATATTAATTTCAATTTCATATTCAATGAATATTAAATATGGAATAAAAATATCCAAATGCATTTTTTTAGGATAAGTATGTCCCAGGCAGTATTGAGGATATAATTATCCTGGAAAGTATTCATTCTTAATCTGAAACTCATCTTGAAGTGTGCATCCTGTATCTTATCTGGCATACCATGTGGCATTGGGTACATAGTTTGGCTCCTGACACTCCCTCTTCTCCTTCTCAGCACCACAAGCTCCAGGGGTAGTCAGGAATGAGGGGCATCCTCCGTTGAGACACCCCTCCCCTAGCCTCCCGCCCCAGTAACATCCTTCCTGGGTTCTGATTATTCGCCCCCTGATTATCTTCCTGATTACTGCCCCCTGGTTCTGCCTCTGTGTGGTGGCATCACAATGCCTTGGGAGGAGACAGGGCATGTGCTATGCTATAGGGTGTCCCCCACTTTTCCTTCCCCTGGATGGGGGCTCCGGTTCTGGCTCACCCCTCTCCTGTCCTGTTCGCTCCTGACACAGGTCTCCCCACATCTCGACCTCCCCTTTCCAGACTGGGGAACTACAGAGGATCTTCATCTTGAGCAGATGTGGGGAGTGCAGGCCCCCCACCCTTTCCCTCTCTTTCATCCCGTGTCTGCTTGTTGGGCCACACAGGGACACATAAGTCAGCCTTCAGGATAAGCAGATGCTAACGGAACATAAAACGTCCATCTGCCTCCTCGCAGGGACCCTGTCTTCATGCATGATTCTCTCTGAGCTGCTCTCCCTTGGTTCTGAGAAAAAAGAAGTTTTGCTCAATCCCCCGCTTCCCCAAGAGTCAACCTCATTCTCTCTCCTCCCGCTGTGTCCATAAAGGGGGTTGGGGGCAGCACCGGAAGTGCTCCAGACCCACAGCAAGCCCTGCAGCCTCCTGCCACCCGGTCGCAGGGCTTCCCTGTCCTTGGAAGACAGGAACGTCTCACTGTTTGCACTCAGCCTTGGGTCCTGGCCTCAATTCCTGAGCAACAGGAGAAGCCCACTTGGCGTCTTGTTACAATCAATTTAGCCAGTGTCTAATGCCTGGAAGAGGAAAGAGGCAGGGTCAGTGGAGAGCAGCGAGGCTGGGAGTCAGGGTCAGGACTCTAGTTGGCACCAGCTGGTCTGACCAGAGCGAACATGCTCCTGCTGGTCCTCAGTGTCACCTGCTCTTAGATGACAGACTGGCCCAGGGTGTCTCTTTCAGCTCTTGTAGTTACTGTCATTACAGAAGGAGGTTGAAAAGGGAATCTCAGGTGGGACATGGCCTTCTAAGAGCCAGACTTGGCATTTTCGCTTCTAGTAATTGCCCTTCTCTGCTAAGAGGCCGTCAACCTTTTCTTAACTCTGTATAGCTGGAAAGGGGAACAGACAGGCATTAGCTCCATGGAGAACAGAGGGTTGCACCCTCTGAAAGGGGACACAGGTTCCCAGGTCCCAAAGGGACTGCAGACTCCACCCCATCAGCAAGACGTACCATGGTAGACTTTTCACTTGTATTCTGCAGAGTAGGCAAATAATGAAGTGACACTTGGCTAGGTCTCCCCGCTCCCTTTGAGATGCAATTGTCCTGTTTCTTGGGCAAGAAAATGGAGAAATGTTTGACATGGAAGATCGTATACCACTGTGGTTCTCAGGCACACTGGCTCACCATTTTGTTCATTTACTCCCAACCATCCTCCAGTGACGAAACTGGGCATTAATCAATCAATGCACTGTGTCACCAACGATGGCAACTTGGCCTGGTGGCACCCTGAGAGGCATCCAACATGTCACAGCAGGAACTCAAGATTATGGTTGTCTAACTTCAAAGTCCGCACTGGCTCCATGTCACCCTAACCTTGCCATGCCACTGTCACTAGAAGGCAAAGGGCAAGGAGGGAGGTCTCTTGGGCTCAGTGACCCTCCTAGTCACGGTTCCTGCTATGACCTCAATGTATGAGTCCTCCCTCTCCCCCCTAAATTTGTATGTTGAAATCCACGCCCTGAACATGGTGGTAATAGGAAGTGGGGCCTTTAGAAGGTAGTTGGGTTGGGAGAGTGGGGACTTCATGAACAGGCTGACATCTTTATGAAGAAAGGGCTGAGACACCTCTGGGGCCCTTCCTGCCGTGTGAGTGGGAAGGCACCTTCCTTGGGAAAGTGAGCGCACATCAGACGCTGAATCTGCCGGGGCTTGGTTTTGTACTCCCCAGCCTCTACAGCTGGGAGAAATACAGTTGTTTATAAGCCACGCAGTCGATGGTGTTCTTTTACAGCAGCTTAATTGGACTATGACAGCTCTTGAGTGCTCAGATAACCTCAGATAACCTAGGCCTGGCACCCAGCCAGCGGCAGGGAATTCCATCTTCTAAGACCAGTGTCCACTCTGACCAGCTGACACCTGCACTGTGCCAACTGTAAATGTTGTCCCTGTAATCCCTGGCCCACCATCCACTTCCAGGTATCACCAGCAAGAAAATGCATAAAATGAGCCCCGTTATACACACCGAACTATACCCAGCCTTTAGAAGGGACAGGGAAAAAGGAAATGTGAGTCCACTCTCAGGAAGCCTAGAGCACAGATGCAGAGGCCTGGTGTATATTCAAAAGACATTTTGAAGACAAGATGGTATTGAACTGAATTCTCAACTACAGAGTCTCAACAGTGTTCTGTTCGAGTTGCTAGTACCAAATATCACAATGGAGGTAACTTATACACAACAGGAATGCTTTTCCCATGATTCTGGTGACTGGGAAGTCCAAGACCAGGGAACCAGCCGATTCAGTGTCTTTTGAGGACTCTTTTCTCATAGACGGTGCTTTCGGATGCTACCTCTCAAGGTACAGGGGCCAATTGGCTTCCTCAGGTACTATCAAGGGTTTCCCCTCCATGATTCCAGCACCTTCTCAAAGTCCCATCTCTTAATGTCATTGCATTGGGACTGGGTTTCAATATGTGAATTTTGAGGGACATAAATATTCAGGCTAGAGCAGACAGGAAGCTGATCCAAGGCAAATTCCTCCATGTGAGATGAAGACTCCCTAGCTTATTTCCATTGTTTCTTAAAACACATAAATAGAAAACAAAACCTTTTATTCCCCTGTGGGCCTGCAATGTACTAGTTTTTGTAATGTATTTCATCTCCTTTAATCAGCAATATTAACTTGGCACAGATTAAGTGTCTAATAATGTGGAAGAATAATAATGAGACGAGTGGGTAAAGTCCATGCCATGGTTTTGGCTGTTGAGGAAGACACAGCTGTGGAGATTCAGAACCAGATGTTTCTCACAGGGTGGGGAAGACCTGATTTTAGGACGACATAGCCCTGAGCTAGAAGCCTGGTCTGAACTTGACACTTTGTGTTTAGCCAAGTCACCTTTTCTTTGAGTCTATTATCCATCTATTTAAAAAAGAAGGGAAAAAAAAAAAGAATCTCTTGATGTCTACTCCAGAGGGTTTTTGAAGGCTCGGTATGCTAAGATGTGTCAACGTGCCCAGGACAGTGGCTCATCCACAGGATGCTCCATGTTGTTAGCTGGATGTTTCCTGTTCTCTTTCTTTCTTTACCGCAGGTATTTCTTTTGGTGCAACTTCTATTAAGTCCACCATAACAAATATTTTCTTCTTTCAGAGTCCTTTACTATGCTTTTTAAAAATAAACTTTTTTTTTTTTTACTTTAGAACAGTTTTAAATTTACAGAAATGTCAGAAAGATGTTCCCATTTACCCTACATCCAGTTTCCTCTATTATTAAGTTTCACAGTACATTAGTCATAACTAATGAACCAACACTGATACATTATTATTAACCAAAGTCTCCACTTTATTCAGATTGTATTGGCTTTCACCTAATGGCTTAGAGTCCCATTGAGAAGCCCACAGTATGGTTAGTCACACGTCTCCTTAGACTCTTCTTGGCTGTGACAATTTCCCACACCTTCCTTGTTTATGATGATCTTGACAGTTTTGAGTCACTGGTCAGGTATTCTGTGTAATACCCCTCAATTTGGATTTGTCTCACACTTTCCTCATTACTAGACTGTTAGGAGTTTGGAGGAGGAAGACCCCAGAGCCAAAGAGCAATTCTCAACACATCAAGGATACGCTACAGACGTGACCCATCCGTGCTGAGGCTGACCCTGATCCTCAGGCTGAGATAGTGTTTCCCGACTTCTCCACTGTAATGTTCCTCTGACCCCATGAGCTAGTTTTTAAAGCATTTATCTTCCTTCATTCTCAGTAGTTGGGACTTACCTAAGTAAAGCAAGAAGCAAATACTATAAGATGACACATTCGTAAGTCTAAACAGTAGGGGGCCAATAAATTCAAGAAGGAAACATCAAGAGAGCTACTAGGGTCAGACAAAACTCTATGAGGGTAGAAACCTTAAACAGAGGTACTCCTGTCAGGGTGACTATCATGTGGACTGGAAGCAAGGGGAAAGTGTTTGGGTGTGGGCAATGGCATGCAGGAAAGGAAGGGGCCAGAGCAAGCGTACATGCCATGGGTCAGTACACAGCCAGTGCACCTTGCTGTGGGTGAATGGTCACGAGTGGCCAGGGCCCGTGGAGGTACTGCATGCTTCAGAAACTGGCAAGAGCATCCTCTTAAATGTTTCTCTTTAAGCCTTGTAATTCCACAAGCAAACAGAGCTAAAAACAGATTTAATAAGCAGGAAAAGAAGAGATTTCAAGAACTGAATCCCTCTGCACATCTCCAATAAAGATTCTACCCCAGACCCTCGGCCGATCTCCTGCTCGCCTGAAAGCAACAGGAAGTTCGAGTGCAAAGGTCTCATAGCAGCAAGGACAGGTGAAGAGCTCAAGTCCTTGCACACCAGGACATGGCCTCCCGTGCATGGGCATAGGCCTGCGTGCAGATGCCCCTCTAGTTGCAGACATGTTCACGCATGGGCACAAGCCCACCTCCCCTGCCAATGTACAGACGCACGTGAGCATATGCATGTGGACACATGCATGCTGCACATGGTGCACTCTGATAACCCATCCTTGAGGACCCCACAAGGTGGCTCCTGGCACCCACCCCTCCTTGTGTGCTCAGCCCCGCTGCCAGAGCAGGTGAGCCTATTCATCTTCATTTTCTGCGTTTCCCCCTCCATCCGCTGCTTCGCTACCCCCAGATGGGCTTGGACTATAGAGCAGGCTCTCTCCAGGGAGGCTGCAGAGGAGAAATCCAGTAAATACTTAATCTCTGACTGGCTGAAAGTGCTGATAACCAGTTTATAGGGGGAAAATATGCTGCACGTAGTGTCTGGAAGCTAAGTTTCTAGTCATTTCCATCTTCCAGGGAGGGAGACACAGGGACTGCTGGAGTGTGGGGGATATTGGCTTAAACAATGAAAACTCCTTCCTCTCTCCTTTGTCCTGTAGACTCTTTCAGGGTCTGTGGAGAGGGTGTGGGTAGCCCCTGTTAGGTCCTGGGATATGTGAGAGGACAGAGTGAAAGGAGAGGCCAGGACTTCAGGCTGCTGAATAATTAAGAGCATCAACCCTGGAGCCCTCTTATTTAGGTTTGAGTGGAAGTTCTGCCTCTTTCCAGCCTGGCAGTCTGGGGGAAATTGAGCACCCTCTCTGTGCTTCAGTTTTGTCATCTGGAAAATGCCTCACTCAGAGGAATGCTATCCATTTATTATGTACAAAATAATAAATTGCATACCCTGAAATGAAAACAGCTTTGAGAAAATAAAAGATGGTAACTATTTACCCTCAGAACACGAGGACTCCAGAGATGAACTTCCTCTTGGAACGCAGGGTTTGCAGTCAGAGGGTTGGCCCAGATGACCTCTTCAAGTCACGCAGTTTGTCTATACGCTCAAATAGCGGCCACTATGTATTGAAGGAATTGTTCAGGATAATTCATTTCACCCACACAGCTGTCCTACCAGGTCGGTATACATTGAGCTTTGGGGAGTATGGACTCCCACTTTCTAGGCTCTGATCTGTTGACAAACAGAGTCATGGCAGACCAGAATCTCAGTTTTTATTAATGGTTAGGCTGCATTGAACTTGGACCTGTGACCAAGATGAGGCCTCTTATTAGTTATTCCCACCCGGGAGAAGCAGTTTCCCTTGGCAGACCCCTCTTCAGCCAGACCCCCAGAACACCCCAGCAGCAGGAAGAGCATCCCCAGTCGTGCACAAGCCTGCAGACCCTGCACCAGGCAGCCCTGCCTGGTGGAAAAAGCGAATGGGTTTCCGTCCTGAGAAGGCTGATCTGAAAGGGAAACCATGCTCACACATGAGCAGTAATCTTCACCCTGATCTTTCTAGCCAGGGAACAGTGAGTGCGAACAGAAACATCAAGGGCGTATTTCCTCTCCCGTCCCTGCCTGGGAGACCACATGAGCCCCAATCCAGGCCTGCCTAAAAGTGGGGCTCTCCTGCACCCGTGTGGAATGATACCCAGAGAGGCTGAGGGACTCGTCTAAGACTTTATACTGGGAAACCAACACTGAGACTCGCTGCTCTGCACCCGCACCCTACCCGTGTGTGTGTGCTGGCCTGGCTGTCCCTCCCTCTGGGACTGCAGGTCATAATGGCCTGAGACCCTCCTGCCCAGGCCCACTGGCTGCCCTGCTTCTCCACTGAACCACAGCTTCTCTGCCCATGGAGCTGTCAGGAGGTGACTCTTTCAGACAGTGATGATTAACCACCCAAACGAGTGGCACAGATAGTAAATGTGGTGAGCTTTTAAAAATAGCCCTGAAAGCCCTTGGCACATGTGGAAAGGGCAGAAGGACACTCTGAGGATCTCAAAGAGGGAGACACAAGGAGGCTGGGTGCTGAGCTGGGGACCTTCTCCACCTTGCCAGCTCAGGGCTACAGGAGCCCCAGTTACAGTGTGGAGCACAAGGCCCCAGAGGAGGGGCCTCTGCCTGTGTCCTCTGACCACAGGAGGGCGCTCCCCAGAAAGGAAGCTTCCAAAGGGAGTATATGGAATGAAGGCCAAAAGAGCTGAGGCGCAGTTGAGTGAAGAGGTTAGTCTTAATTTCCATCCCTCCCTGGACACTGGCTCAGGAGGCATTGTGGGTTTCAGACACCCCAAGCTGACGGTGGGATTCTCCCTCAGGGCTATGGGTGCTTGGAATTCAAGTGCTTAGAGTCAAGACCCCAGGGCCAAGTGAAATAGATTGGAGGGGCTCAAACATAAGAGGTGGGTCTAAAGCAGTTATCGGGAACAGAGGCAAAAGCTCAGGGTAGAAGAGCAGGGGAGAGGGTGTTGGGGAAAACCATTCTGGAAAAGTAGCCAAAGCACACAACTTCTCATGACGTGGGACTATCCCAGGCATCGTAACCTCCAGTGTGATAACCATAGCTGGCTCCTCACACGCTTACCTGTTTCTACCCTGCAGCCTGCTCAGTCCTCCTTACCATGAACTAATCTCTTATGGGTGGAAAGACCCCTCTTGCCTTCCCTGTGGACTAAGGACCTTCACTAGGGCTGCTGCTCAACAAGACAGAGGGACAAACCCAGCTCTTTGAGGAAAGATCCAGGAGTATTTCTCATTATGGCCCCTTGGATCCTAGCAATTTCACAGGTGAGAAATTTCCTCTGAGCTCTATGTAAACAAACTTCTGATTAAACTGAAGAAGTTAGGAGATGAACACCAATACAAAGATTTTCATATTTTTTATTATAAATAGCCTAAATATTTGGTCCCATTTCCAGTTTAAATGGGTAAACCATAATATTGATGGCTTGCAACAGATGCGAGATGAATTGAGCTTCTCTACCGGCTAGCTGAACCACTTTTAATGGGGAATATATCGAAGCTATAAATTCCTGCAGACAGGATTGCTATGCAATAGCATAATATATCTTCTATTCAATCTTTTATACATTATGGTTTGTCCTGCATTCCAGTGGATATATTTATGGATCTGGAGCTTTTCAGAGAAGAAGCTTCTGGTACCTCCCCTTTCCCTTCTCTTACCATTTCTACTACCCCTGGAGATAGTCCTCACTTGTTCTTGTTCATTTTCAAAGAGTTGGAAAGTACTCTTTGATTTCGTAGATGAATTTCTCCTCGACAGGTGAGGCTTTGTGGCTCTGAACCTTTCTGGGATCTTATTGCCCAACAGGCAGAAGAGGTACCAGTGAAAATGAGTGGGTGCTTATAACCAGGATGGGTGCTGCTGCCCTCTCTCCCAGCATGGCAGCTGGTGAACTCTAGGCACCACTTTTTACCATAGGTAAAGGAGGCAAACCAGCTACTATCGTCCTTCTGTGGTGGTGGTGGTAGCAATTCACCCATCAATCAGATCAAGACCTAGTGGAACTAAGTCTCTAGGCCTCCCCCAACCCAACAGGCAGGATGGGGCCACAACTTGGCAAGCAGCCATCAGAGGCAAGAGCAGCTACCTTAGGCCAGCTTCTTTGAGACTGCTCAACCTGGATCTGCCCCTCTGCTTTGTCACTTCCCAGCTATGCAACATGGGCTTTATTTAAAACCTCAGTTTCTTCATCTGTAAAATAAGGATAATGGCACTTCCAGTTGTGTGCTGGTAAATATTTAATGGCTTTATTGCATTTATTACCTTTGTTTTTAATATATGTTGTTTAATTGCAAGTTTATATGATTTTATTTTTAGTAACAGCTCTGTTTAACAGCAAGCTCACTGGGTTACTGAAAATTTAGCAATCAGCTTATGTGTGCAGGTAGGACCAACTCCAGCACACCCGTGTCCCCCAGGGCATCACCGAGGCTTTGGCACATGCACCTGAAGCCTGGTGCAAGGGAATCCTCTATTTAGTGATGGTTGTCAGCATTAATATTGAGAAGCAGAGTGAGAGAAGGGATAAGGAAGGAAGAAGCGGGTATTGGCACTGAGAGGTGATCGGGGCCTTATTCAGTATCAAATGCAGGAGTACACTGACACCCCGCCCCAACATATACACACCCTTTTAGGATCAGACCATCACAAGGCAGCTTCTTCATTGGGTTTCCACTAAATGCAGAATTGGGAATTCTCCAAATGTCCTGTGCAGTTATTTCAAACCCAAGGCCAAGGGTGCATTCCAAACCTAAACAAAGGTGTTCTCTGTATGAATCGCCATAACCTGACTCTCTGTTTCCATTTCCTCACATAAAACAACAGAAGTTGACCGTGAACACATCTGCACAACCAGCTGTATTCTTTTATGAGTAATTAAAGGATGGATGACAAGGACAGCTGAGTGGAGCTTTCTCCTTGGGTAAAGTGCGGCTGATATTAACACCTACCTCGCGGGTTGTTGGAAGGATTAATTGAGATAATCCACGTGAAGTGATTAGCCCACAGAATGTTCGCGGCTGGGTCGTGTTTACAGGCTTGCTAGACAGGAGACCTAATCTAATGATGTGGGTGTTTGACCACTGTTAGAAGTAGTGATTAAGTGTCTGACAAGCTTTTATCTTCCCTGCACTCTGAACCTAAGAGATTCCATCCCCCACTCCTTTCTGGATTTCTCTCTGTCTCTCTCTCTCTCTTTTTTTCACTGTGTTTATCAATAGAAATAAAAGTTCCCTGACCCAGAGATTCAAAGAACCACAGGTTTCCAATATGGCACCCATAAATCGAGGCATCCTGAGGCTGGTCAGCTCATCCCTCCCTGCAGTTCACCCGTTCATTAAGCCAACCACAAAATGAGATGATCAATGTCTCCTATTTCTCTTTGTTCCCTCTCCCCACCTCACCTTCCTCCTCTTCCTCTTCCAGAGACTAAGAGAAGGAGCATGGGATTTGGAGTCAGAAGCTCTGGGTCTGCTAACATCTCAGGCTCTTACTGGCCAGGTGTAAGAGCATCCTCAGTTGTAAAACATGAACAGTAATTTCCAACTCAGGGGAATCTGTGAGGAGTAATTTGAGATGCTTTGTAAACCGAGCCACTGAAGTTGGTGGTTCGTGTGGCTGGTGTGTAGCAACATGTGACCTAGAAGCATTTCAGATCCATTATCTCGTTTGAAGTGTGCAGTCTTAAAGTGGGGACAGAAAACAGTGATTCTGAAGTGGCTGAGTGGAGCTGCCGAGCTGGACTGAACACTTTACTCTGGGCGGAAGCAGGAAGTACGAGGGAAAAATAGGGTGAAACCAGATTAAGAGTTGGGAGAGTAGAGTGCAGGTAATGGGATATTTAGGAGCTTTGAGCAGAGGAATGACATGTAATTGAATTTTCTGAATCTTGTCAAGTCGACTTGCTCTCCTGTCTCCATTACCTCCATAAATAGAGCCAGTTCTCAGGGCTTAAACTCCAGCCATGCTCTCTCCCATGCAGATGTAGCAGGACTTGGAAGGGATTTCTCCTGGGACCCCAGAAGTAACAGCCGAGACCCCCATCTGGCAACAAAAATAGTAAAGGAAGGGCCGTATTATAAAGACAGCTTCCATTTGTTAGAATGGACCTGCTCCTGCCGTGTCCAGTTTAGGTGGCTCTGCTACCACCCTCCCCTGTTTATCAATAGAAATAAAGTTCCCTGACCCAGAGATTCAAAGAACGACGGGTTTCCAATATGGCACCCATAAATCAAGGCATCCTGAGGCTGGTCAGTTCATCCCTCCCTGCAGTTCACCCGTTCATTAAGCCAACCACAAAATGAGATGATCAGTGTCTCCTATTTCTCTTTGCTCCCTCTCCCCACCTCACCTTCTTCCTCTTCCTCTTCCAGAGACTAAGAGAAGGAGCATGGGATTTGGAGTCAGAAGCTCTGGGTCTGCTAACATCTCAGGCTCTTACTGGCCAGGTGTAAGAGCATCTCAGGCTCTTACTGGCCAGGTGTAAGTGAGCCCTGCAGGAGGGAGGCCAGGCTGGGGTCCTGAGTCACCAGTTTATGAGGTATACGCAGCCTTTACTCCCCTCCGTGAAGGGATGGGGACCATGCAAATCACCTTCCTGTTACCAGAACAAATACCTGAGATGATCAACAGATACACAGTCTATTTGAGCTCTGAGTTTTGGGGATTTCAGTTCCTAACCATCTGGACCCATTGCTTTGGCCAGTGAAGGCTGGGTACGTGGTGTCATGAGCGCATCATGGAGGAGGTCTTTTCTCCTCATGATCAGACATGAGAGACAAAGAGAGGAACTGGATCCCGTTATCCCTTCAAGGTAAGCCCTCCAGGCCTCCCACCAGGTCCCACCTCTTAGAGGTCCTACTAGCTCCCCATACTTCCCAGCTGGAGACCAAGCCTCTGACACAAAGGCCTTTGGAAGGTATTACAGGTCCAAGATATAGCCGGGGACAGGTGGGCACTGGCTGAACTGGCTGTGACCCCAGCAGCAGTACCAAGTTTCCAGTACAGCTGAGGGTGCTAGCCTCCCCATGCTCAGGCCTCCACTCTCCTGCTGCCCAGTTGGGTAACCCTGACGACGTTGCCCGACCTTCCCACAGCGCTCTACCTTGGTCAAGTTGAGATTCTAGCAGATTCCTCAAACGGTATCTACAAACCCAAAACGGGCCCTCGCCAGAACCCAACCTGCTGCCACCCTGATCTCAGACTGGCAGCCTCCATAACCGTAAGAAAATGAATTTCTGTTTTTAAGTCGCCTGGGCTGTGGAATTTCATTATGGTAAGTTGACTAAGACAAGTGGATGATACTTTAGAAGGGAGCGTGGCACAGAGGAAGGCCTATGTAAACGTTTGCTATCACTATTAGTATTACTGTCCCAGGATAGGAGGTGTTTACTAATTTTAACTGCTTTATCACTACCTGAGCAGAAGTAAAGAGATTTGCATGGAGGAAAGGAGAGGAAGAGAGGCAGTGGGGTACCTAAGACTCCAGCATTTAGTAATAGCCAAAGAAGTGGCCATTTCTGTGAACCTAAGGATAGTAGGCAAGAGTCCACCTTGCCATGGTCCAAGACAGCAGGCCCACTAGGTGAGTGGACCCAATAATAAGAGGTCATGGGGTGATCATCAGTAGAGGGAGCTGAGCAGGGAGTAAGATGAGACCCCCAAAAGATTTCCTGTGCCCTGTTAGAGATCAGTATCACCGGTAACCACACCAACAGTCAACTCCAATTGAGTAAACAAGTGCTTTCCTCTCTCTCTGTCCATTCATATCTTTAAACTGCAACCCTGGAAAAGAAGAGGCAAAGGAGAAAGAAATGAAATAGTTGAGTGGGTGCCCCATCCCCAGACCCATCCTGCAATTTCCTCAACCCACAGGAGAAGACCGGTCAGAGGGTAAGGAACAGAAATGAGGTTGAGTTGAGCATGAAACTGGAACTTAACTACAACCACTGAATTTCATTTTTATTACTTGTTTTTAATTGACAATACAGTCCTATGATATAAAAGAGTTAAGAGGTGTGGACCATGTGGCAGGCTGGATGGATCCAAAGGAACTGCATTTTGGTGTGGCAGACTCCAGACTGTTGGGTCAGGGAAGCCATAGTGGGTCCCAGGATTCCCGAGCACAGGAAACAGAGGTTGTGTTTTTCAAGTGAAGTCCTTCCTATTATTGGACAGACTGGTTGACCACATTCTTTTAGACCAGGATGCCTGACTTTGGACATGTCCTGGCAGGAGCTGGCTGCTGACAACAGATTCTGCAGGCCTTCTTCATCAGCAGACTAGGGAAGGGCAAAGTCTTCCAGGCAAGGAAGCGGGAGTCCCTCAGCCAGATGGAGGCCCTGTTTTAGGGGAAGAACTCATTCCCCTTGGACTGACTTTCTATGGCAATCTTTTAAATTAGATACCACCCTTTCCCAAAGGTGGTCTATTTGGGACCATCTTTGGAAGCCCCTCTTTCAGGCATGTCCCCAGGCCCAGTGTCCACTGTTCAGAGATCCCAGCCCAGTGGTCATGGTCCAAAATGGGTATGCCACATGTCACTGTTGGGGGGGGGGGTCAGTGGTGCAACCCAGCTACCCACTAATGGCATGCAACCCCAAACTTCCACAGCTTGCCTCCTCCCCCTTCACAATGCATCCACTCCTCAGCAAAAACAGCCCATCCTCTACCCATCCTCCATCCCCCCACCCCCTCTCCTCTCTTCCCCACCCCCTCACCTTTGCAAGGTAGACCTGGGTGCATAAAGGCAGCACATGCAGCCATATGCAGCCGACCTCTGCAGCCAGCTCTGACAAGCACACCTCCTAGTCTCCTGGAGGAGTCTGGGGAATGGAGGGAAGCAAGGTGCACGCTGACTTGACTCTTTCAGACCTGAAAGAAGCAGGTGGATCTTCCCAGCATCCTGCAAATTGGTGGGGTGTTTTTAGCTGTCATAATGAAGATGGCCACTAGGTTACTGACATTTAGAAGGCAGGGCCAGGCATGACAGATGGCCTGCAGTCAGGGGGACAATCCCACACAATGGAGTGTTATTACCCCACACCTTGTGTGACTCTCTGGTATCAAACCAACAGTATAGACAGAGAGCTCGTCTAAAAAATACACACTTTTTGATTTTTTTCACTGGGATTATCTATATTTTGTCTTGAGCATTTTTCTTTTTTTTTTTAATTTCACTTAAGATAATTTGGTTCTATTTCTTTTCCTGCAAAGTCCTGTTATTCTTATCCCCATAGTGGTTACATTTTAGCCTCCCCCAAACCTGCTCATTCCTTTTCCTTTTCTTTTCGTACAGCATTCCCTCTGATCAGTTCTTAAACCCAAATTTCTTAAAACCCAGTTTCTTGAAACCAAATATTTATCCTCAGGAGAAGTGAGCATCTGAGACCCTCATGAGAACAGAGAGTGTGGTCATTGTCAGGTTGCATATAGAAATGAGTGTCATTTTACAGCAGTGTTTTAAAATGCTAAAAGTGCAAAACGTGAAAGTGAGTGTCCCTCCTACCCCCGTGCCCTGGGTTCCCTCCCCTAAAGCTCCTACTGTTAGCTATTTCTTGTGTGTCTTTCTAGAGATATCCTACACGTCTACAAACAGAGAGAGGGAGAGAAAGAGAGAGAGATTATTTATTCCTTACAGCAAACATTGACTGATACAATGTCTGCCCCTCTTACTCAATATCTTGCAATATTTAATATGTTGTGGTAAGACTCCTGTCTCAGCACTGAAATCTTCGGCATCCTTCGGAATGGAGACAGATCACCCCATCCCACAGTGATCGTCACAGCTGGGCAGGCCTCTGCACATGGACATTTGAGTTACCCACAGTCTTTCCTTATTATATGCAATGAGAGTTTAAAAGCCTGATGAAACACCATGATGCATACATGCAAATGCAGTTGCTGATTGGATTCCTGCAAGGGGAGCTGATAAGCCCACGGGCACGTGCCTTTCACTTTGGAAAAGAGTATATGGATTGTAACCCCACCTGCAGTAATTTGGAGTCCCCCTTACTCAACACCTGCTTAACTGCATCATCTAACTTCTTGGGTTTTGTTTTATGATAGACAGTATACCTTTAATTTGGTTTTCTCTTTTCATGTGTGGTATTCAGCGTATTTAATATTTAGAGATCATTTGACGTGAACTCTTCATATCTTCTCCTCATCTTGGACTCAGGCTTTTTTTTTAATTGGTGTTTAGGCACATATAATAGGTGTGATGTGGTCACAATTATTTTCTTTTCTGTCATTTACTTTTTAGCTCACTTATTGTATATTTTACCATAAAGATAAATTTTAGAATTATGTAGTCCAATTTTCCAGTCTTTTTTTAATAAGGCAACTGAGTTTTGTGCAAAATTCTAAAAACCTTTCCTACTCTGAGTTGGTTAACAACACTAGAAAATTCCTATAATTTCTTTTTTTTTTGTTTAATTTTTAAAATTTGTTCTAATTAGTTACACATAACACTAGAATGCATTTATTCATTTTGATAGAGTATACATAAATGGAGCATAATATCTCATTTTTCTGATTATACATATGGTAGGATCTCAATGGTCATGCAGTCATATATGTATATAAACTAATAATGTGTTTCACTCTTCTGTCATTTCTGCCCCCATACCCCTTCCCCTCCCTTCACTCCCCTCTACCTGATAAAAAGTAACTCTATTCTTCCCTATCACTGCCCCCCTTTTTGTGAATTAGCGTCTGCATATCAGAGAAAACAGTCTTTGGTTTTTTGGGTTTGGCTTATTTCACTTAGCATGATATACTCCAACTCCATCCATTTACCAGAAAATACCATAATTTCATTCTTTAAAGCTGAATAATATTTCATCATATATATGTGTGTGTGTGTATAATATTAGTTTTGATCTGTTTTTATTATATTACACTTTGTAACAGTTTTAACTTGGTTTGCTTGACTTTTCCAGGTATTAAATTCATGAAACCTAATAACTTTACCTTCTTTTCCCTGACATTTGAACCATTTATTTCTTTCTCTTATTTGATTACATGAGTGAAAACCTCCTGTCATGAAGGTACTTATCTTGTTCTTGACTTCAACATGAATGTTGTGCAGTGTTACACATTCTGCATAATCTTGACTTGGGGCTAGAGGTAGACGTGTTTTATCAAATTAAGAAAATATCTGTCTATTCTACTATATTAGCAGTTTTATCCTGAGTTAAGTTTGTAGTTTATCCTGAATGCCTTTTATATCGTGTTTCTGTTTTCTCTCTGTTAATGTCATAACTATTCATATTTCCATCCTATGACTTGGGTAGGGTGTCTTCTATTTGCCAGGCACTCTTTTAAGTCCTGGAAATTCAAAAGTAAATACATAAAATTGGTTCCTGGCCTCTCAGAGCTTCCCATCTACTCAGAGAAACTGTCCATAATTAAACAGAGATGTGTAATATAATGTCAGGTTTGAAGTCTGTACAAGCATAGCAATGGATCACTTAATATTGCATTATCCCAGCATTCCTAGATAAGCTAAACTTGTGTGGTTGAAAATGGCCAGAAAGACTTTAGATTTTTCTCAATGTTATTTAAGGGAGATATTTAAGAGACCAAACATCCTTGAAGGTAGTAATGGAATTTAAAAAAAAAAAATAAAGAAAAAATTCAACTGTGTGCCCTGATAAGATCAGACAGTTCAATAAACAGATTATACCAATTGTTTTTTCATGACATGGCTTTAGAAATACTGGGGGAAAAAAAGTCAGCATGAGAGAGTGACTAAATGCTTCAGAAATCACAGTTTATATGAAAACAAGGGAGTGTGGGATCTTTTGCTGGGAAATGGCTGGAAAAGGCAGGATGAGAACTGAGCTTCCCAGACCGGCTACAGCAATTCCCACTCGCCTCCAACTTTGAGATGTGCCATCAGCATGCCCGATGTCTGCCTCAAGTCCTCTCTTTGGCAAACTTTGTCATCTGCCAGATGGAACGTTGCCTCTGCGGAGCAGCCTGTCCTACTTTTCCCTGTGTGAGTTCCTCCCCCACTTTGGTCGCAGTGGGCTCTGCTTCAGTTTCTCTGCACAGTTACCACACTATGCTCATTCTCTAACTTAACGTCTGTGCAGAGCATAGCGTCATGGCGTACGATATGCTCACACCTCCCAGCGTCTAGTCTTGGTGCTGTTCACACCGCTGACTCCAGGCTTGGCCATAGGCTTCCTTTAACAAGCCTGTGACCACAAACCCTATGCAACAGAAACTTCAAAGGGGCTTGTGCCTTAGGACTTGCAGAGCTTTTGGTCTTTAAAACCCTGACACAATCAAGTGAAGAGTCCCACCTCCTAGACAATAAGAAGGCCACGTGGCTCAGGGATAAGCCACCTGACTGAGTCTCCATGGGGCCACAGCCTGACACATGAGTGAGGTCAGTCTTTACCCCCAGGTCCAGCCAAATGCCAGTTGACCACCTCCATCAGCCAGGCCCTCCCAGATCTAGTTGACCAAAAGAACTATAAGAAAGAGCAGATGTTTGTGGCTTGAAACTGCAAAATTTGGGGATGTTTTTTTATAGAGCGAGCCTTGACTGCCACAATGTCTGCCTCTCCTACTCAGATGCAAGCACTTGGAGGTCAAGGTTATTCCTTGTTCACTGGTCACGGGGGCCAGCACAGTGCATGGCAGCGTCTGACTAATATTTTTAAAAATGAAAACCCCAATCTCAGGAGAGATTGTGACTCGGCTCTACTGCAGGCTGCCTACTGCCACCAGCCGTGTCCTGTCCCTGAGAATTCTCATTACATTTTTGTGCCTGATTTGCTAAATGTGTTCCTCAGGGACTGAAAGCAGGGGCCTCCTTTGTGTTTGCCCCTGCTGTGTCATTCAGCACCTAGTGCAGTGATGTGATGGGTCTTTGGCAAATAACTGTTAACTAAATGAAAATAGAGCTTGGTGTCTGCAGCATCCAGCGAAGTGACCCAATGGGAGACAGGTAGGATGTTCGTCATCTCTGTCCCATACACAGTCTTTCAGCCCCAGGGGTCTTCTTGTGGGGTTACAGTGAGCAACTTCATCAAAGGAAAATGCAGAGTGTAGAGCTGAGAAGCAGGTGGTAGGGGCCTGAAGGGACAGTCTTTGGGGTCAGGCATAGCTGGTCACCTTCTGCTGAACCCAGGAAGGCTGTGGCACGCACAGTGGAGAGTCATCTCCAGTGGGCACTCATGTAGAGCCTGCCAGTCAAGGAGAGAACAGTGGCATAAGAGTAAAGAAACCACAGACCTGAGTCTTGACCTGCTGTGTGACATATTTCCACTGCCTAAGTCCTTTGGGCCACAAGGTCCTGCCCTGCCAGTCAAATACGCCAGTTTGAAGGAGCATAGTAAATAATAGGAAATAGCTCTCAGAAAATTAAAGACAAAGAGACCACCTTCCTCTCATCCACAGGCCATGTTCCAAATGTTCATGCTTCAGAAGGTCATTTGGAAATGGGCATTGCATTTCCCCATAGAAACCATACTGAAAATGATGGTTAGATTCTCTGGCTTCTACTCAAAAGCCTATTCAAGCTATAATGTAACTGAAATAACATATATTTGCAAAGAGAAACCACAGGAAAAATACTGTCGCAATACTAGTAATTAAAACAGAAAGAAAAATAATACCATGGAATAAGAAGCAGTGTTTCTGACTCATCTCAAATGCTAGGACTTGAAGGAAAGTGGACTTAATTAGAAAAGGAGGAGGCAGGAGAAAGGTTTCCTGGAGATCAAAAGGCATCTTTCAGTCTCCCGAATGCAAACTGTTTCTCCCAGAGAAACTGGATTTTTACTGCTGCATCTTAGGTGTGTGACATCCATTTCTGAGGCACGTGTGAAACGAGAGGGAGAGAAGTTGCATCTGGCTGAGAGTTCAATGAGAAGAAAGAAGGTCTAAGGAAGAGACCACCAAGCCTGGGGACAGCCAAGAGACATTTCCAAGGTTTGCTTTGCACCTCACCAGGCAATGATCCTGTGTTGCCTCATGTCCCCATCACAGCCTGCAAAAAGTTTCCCCATGTTATAAATGGGAACGCCAAGATAGAACAAGAAAATGGCCTTGCCAATGGGTTGGGTCACAGAGCCCGAGGTCAGACTCAGACCTGCTTGATTCTGCAGTCCGTTTCTTTTGTTCCCTACCTGGCTCTAGGTGAGAAGGAGAGATGGAGAGGGGAGCACCATTTGTAGGGAGAGGACAAGGAGGCCATCGGAGGACCCTGCAGTGAGTCAGAGACACCATCCTCCCAGGACATTTGGCATTCAACCAGAGCAAGGGATCCAGGAAGCTTCCTGAACCCAGGGGTGGGGAAGGAAAATGCTCAGATAAGTCTCTGAAAATTTTAGAGTATTGAAAGTCAGAGCTCACCACTGGAAGGAGAGCCAGGACAAATGCAAGGAATGTGTCCAGTCAGGTTGCTATGATAAAATACACTGAACAGGGTGGCTTACAAACAACAGATATTTATTTCTTATAGTTCTGGAGACTGGGAAACTCAAGATCAAGGTGCTGGCAGATTCCGCATCCAGGGAGAACTTACAGATGGCGCCTTCAGGCTGTGACCACACGTGGAGGACAAGCTCCCTCAGGCCTCTTTCACAAGGACACCAATCCCAATCATGAGCACTCCAGACCTGAGACCCAGCCACCTCTTCATACCATCGCACTGGAGGTGAGATTTCAACATATAAATTTTGGAAAGACAGGAGCATTCAGCCATAGCAGCACCATTAACTTAGTGGATAAAGTCCTTACCCTTAAGAAACAGTAGCCTCAAATGAATGATCTGCAGTGAAATTAAATCCATAAAGAGACAAGGAAGAGAACCACCAAAATACTATAGGAGAGAGATTAATAAATAAATAAAGCAAATTAATCACGGAAGAATATATGCTGAGCAGAAAATGCTACCTTGTGAAGAAGGCACTTTCTCCTCAGGTAAACAACCCGGGAGAGTATACAGGGAAGAAAAGAAACTTCACAAATTACCATTTCCTTTCATGTTGATCAACCCAGGGGTTCTCGCTCATAAAATTAAAAGAAATAAAATTAAACTGTAACCAGCTCCCTCGGGCTCCTCAGAAGCGCTCATGCAGCATGAAGGAGGCCATGGGGAGGGAAGCACACTAGGTTTTGTCCATCATAGTGATTCGCTTCTCTATCTCCCTGCTGATGACTGAGTTACACGGTCAGTAAGGAAAACAGCATCTTCTAGGCACGGGACTGTCCACTTCCCCAGGAGCACCCAGCCCGGCCCCAGGTGCAGCCTCTAGGCTGAGGGCCGCTCTCACTTCCTTCCTGGCCACATCCCTTCCACACGCCCATCATGCATGCACATTATCCATCTGCTCTGTGTCAATGGCACAAGAGTGCTACTGGGCATGCAGATGTCCCAGGCATGGTGCTTTCCCTCCAGGAATCTATGACCCAGTTGCAGAGAAAAGGCCAACATGGGAAACAAGTAGAGAAAAATCGTTGGGCAAATTTGAGGCACTTCACCCTGAATTCTACAACCTGTCATTCCACAACTCCCCTGCCCCCAGCTTCCCTGGATTTTCATTGAGAATCCCATCATTTCAAGGTGCTGAATTCACCTCTGAGCTTTGGGCTCCTTTGCCATCCACAGAAAAAGATTGACGTGAAATTAAACCTCACTCTTAATATGCAAGCTAACTTTGTAAGCAAATTATTCATTTGTTTTAAAAAGCAATTTGCTAAATGCAAGTATTAGCTATTCTAATTGATGGGTCAAAGGTTATAATAAGAGTGGAACAGATATTGAACTTTGAGCCACTCTTCTTATTTGTGTTTAATGCCAAGTTAAATGTACTCTGAGGGAGAAACCTTTGGCTTAACTTAGAAAATGAGTGTGACCCCCAACAGTCTAGCATTTCTCTTCCCTTGTAAACAGCATTGGCTCTTCCAGATCTGGAGTGTCCCATCGCAGAGTATACTTTCCCTTATGACCTGACCTGACACCTTCACCCTTCTTATTCTTTCCTCATTCTTCTCTCTTTCTCTCTCTCTCTCTCCCTCTCTCTTTCTTTTTCCATGCACTGGATGGTAAAACAGACCAGAAAGAGGAGGATGCTTGGTTTTAGAAGAATAGTCATTCCCATACCAAATAGGGACCCATACTTGCCAGTCACTGAAAGAAGCTCCTTACAAGGACATTCTAGTTGGGTTCTCATGAACACTTTGCTCATCCCGTATTTCCACCCCCACCCCACTCCACCTTGCACTGAAGAAATCAAATCTCTGAAACTCCAGGCTAGCTGCCCTGCACCCCTCACCTGGTAAGGGACAGAAATGAGACTTTGACCACATCTGTTTACCTTCAAAGCCCAGGCCCATGCTCCTTTCAACACAGTGTTACCCTCAAAGCCCTTGCTTTGGTTGATAAACAAGGACCGTCTGAATAAAAGTCTTGGACTACTTCACTGTAGCATCTCTTCTCCTACCCTTTCTGGAATCCCCAGAGAAACAAAAGCAGTAGGGTGTGTTTGTGAGTACGTAAACTGAGACAAATGAGACAAATATATATCCTACTTGTTCTTGTGGGGTGAGAAATTGAGATCTCTTAAGAGCATTGCCATGATCTGCCATTTGCAAACCTGACAGCCAGGAAAGCTTGTGGTGTGACTCAGTCCCAGTATGAACGCCTAAGAACCGTGAGCATCCATGTCTGACAGAGGAGAAGATGGATGTCCCAGATCAAACAGAGAGGGCACTCAGCCTTCCTGTCTTTTTGCTCTGTTAGTGACTCTCCAAATTGGATGATGCTGTCCACGTGGAGGATAGTTCTTCCTTACTCAGTCTATCAATCCAAATGCTTTTTCCCCTCACAGACACACCTACAAACATTTTATCAGCCATCTGGACATCCTTTCACACGGACACATAAAAGTAACTTTCACAAGTCCCAAACTTCAAATCTCCAACTAAAAAAATGCTCAGAAGCATCAGTTTCTCCACAAAGAAAGATATCAAGTGTAGACTCTTTGTTTCTGGGTGTGGCTGTCAGAGAGGGCTGGGTCCCTCTCTCACAACTGCCTCAATCATTCTGTACGTCAAGGACAAGAGGAAGCTTTTGGAGACCTCTTGGACATTATCTTTCACAACCTGTGCCCCCTCCCCTGTTCCTCAAAACAGCTTCCATATTAGAATGCCTTCTCCCCTCTGACTGTCCCATTCTTAAGCACAAACATCATCAACAATGAAGGACCTTGGAGACCCCCTGTAGAGTTCTACTCTTTGTCAAACATACCTGTCACTCAGGGAAGGTCTTAGGAAGAAAAATCCCATTACTCAATTTTGCAGTTCTGAGACAGCAGGTTCAAGGTTCACAAACTTATTTTTTGAAGTCTCCTGGGTAATTCTTCTGATCATCTAAATTTATGGGCTGCATCGTGTCCCCCACAAAGTTCTAGGTTGAAGTCCTCACTCCTAAAACCTCAGTGCATGACTGATTTTGGAGACAGGGCCTCTAAAGAAGTAATTACACCAATACCAAGACATTATGGCAGGCTCTAAACCAATATGACTGATGTTCTTATAAGAAGAGGAAATCAGGACCCAGATGAGTATAGGGGGAAGATCTTGTAAAGACAAAAGAGAAGGTAGCTGCATACAAGCCAAGGAGAAAGGTCTCAGAAGAAACCAACCCTTGATTTTGGACTGCCAGCCTTCAGAATAGTGGAAAAACTAAATTCCTGTTGTGTAAACCATCAGATGCTTGGTATCTTGTTATGGCAACCCTAATGAACTAACGAATACAAGCACTTCAAAGCAAGTCCAAACTCCTTCTGATGAAGATATAGGACCTGAGGTCTAAGAAGGTCAAGTGAGTCACCCAAGGCCACTCAACAGGTGATCAGTAGGGCTGAGGCTCAAGCCCATGTGCGCTGACTTACAGCCCAGAGCTCACGTAAGGACTCTAAGGGACAGAGAGCCAGACCTGCCCCAGCCCACCTCAAGCCTGCCGGAGCACTGGTGTTATACTGACACTGTGCCCCTCCAGGCATCTGCACTAACTTTCTGATGCCTCTTCTCAGCACTGAGCAGCATCAGCTTTACAATCAAAATCATCTGGTCTTCCCTACTGACCGTGAACAGAGAGGAGCACCAGACTTCCAGTACAACTTTTTCAGTAGGGAACTGACTGATTGACCTATACATAGCAGAGGGGAGGGCTGAGGAGATGGAGGATCTGCCTTCTCTCATAGAGACTTCTAAAAGGAGCATGAGAGTCACGTATATAGGGTCTGGCATGGTATTCACTATAGGATTCAAAGGGGACTACTTTTCAAATCCATCCTTTGAAAAGGTAATTCTCTAATCAGAGGACACAGTCCCAATTCTGTCACTAATTTTCTCTGTGATCTTGAGTCTATCACTTAGATTATTCAAGAACTCATACCTCATATTTTGAATGGGACAAGAATAAATGTCTGCTTTACCTACCTGATAGACATACAGTGAATATCAAATAAGATAATGTATAAGAAAGCTCTTAGAAAAGTATAAAAATGTTATTCGAATATGAAATGTGACAAATCCTTCATGCTCAAAAAATACACATGGGTCAGAATGAATCTCTGACTGAAAGAGGCAGGCACAATCACAATAGAAATGTGATATCTGATTGATAGGCAGCGTACATGAGTGGCTTTCAAATTTGGGGATGGAATTTGGATGTATAATGAAAATAACTTGATACTTGAAAGTGTAGATGAGGTTTTGGGCCAAGACAAATAGGAACAATCTGTGTGACTTTTTATAAGGCCTTAACATCCTTTGGCATTGTGTTTCTTTGTACCAAAGAGGAAGATTGTAATACCCATCTCATATTCCAAACAAGTTTATTGTAAATATCATATTAGATTATATGTAAACAAAAAGCAGATTGTTATGCAAACAGATGATATGCCTAAATTTTTAATGGATAATATGTTAAATAAAGTGGATATAAACTGAATAGGGAGGTCAAAGTTATTGGGGGAGAAGTTGGAGGTCAGAAATATTCTAGATGAAGGAACTGCAACTTTAACCAAAATTCATTATTATTATGGAGTCAGAGAGTGTCAGACGTGACTTGACAGTAGATAATTACCCATGTAAGCAGAAGTTGACCAACCAAGGGAGAAAACGAAGATTCAGAGATAGTCTGCAAGGAAAGATTGTGTGGTTTTAGGAATTTCAATACCAAAAGGTTAAGTGGAACAAACTAAACCTTTTAACAGGTGTAATACCTAAAGAAAACATGCAGTAAGGCCTGTATTTCCTGGGCAAACAGGAAGCAGGCAACTGTGAGAAAGAGTTCTAGCTTACACCATGGACAGAAACTCAAAATCTTGGAGTAAAGCAGAAACTGAAAGTATGATCATTTATTTTACCAACGTCAAACTTACTGGAGCAATAAAATCCTGTATTTATCGTTTCTCCACTAGACACAGAGTTCATCTCCTGATTCTTCTAAGTATTCTGGTTCCATGGTTTTTATACCCAGCCACTTGTGTGTGTGGCACCCTGAAAACATGAAGGGAGAGAAAGTAGCAGGAACTGATTTGTGCTGTGCATCTATTGAGCACTTATTAAATGTTCAATTCTCTGAAAGTAATGAAAATGGAAGCCTATAAGTCTCATAAATGATGAAATTGAAGTGTAGAGCTTAATACGTCAATAAGAAAATATTTGAATCCAGTGTTAGACTTATCTTAGATGAACAAAGACCTGAAAAATAGCAGTCCCTCATAACAAAGGTTTATTTCCCTCTTAGGTAAAAGAATTCCAGAAGTAGCAGTTAGGGAGTATCACAGCAGATTCATTGTCATCCGAGACTTAGCTCCTTCTAGCTCTCTGCTCCACCACATCTAAGGTATCGTCCTCATCTTCATGATCCTAAAAAATTACTAGAGCTCTAGCCATCATCTCGATGATCCAAGGAGCTACATGAAGAAAGGAAAAAGGAGATAGACCCTTTCCCTTTTAAGATGTTCTTTAGGCTGGGCACGCCTGTAATCCCAGTGGCTTGAGAGGCTGAAACAGGAAGATCGCAAGTTCAAAGCCAGCCTCAGCAAAAGCAAGACAATAAGCAACTCAGTGAGACCCTGTTCTAAATAAAATACAAAATAGGACTGGGGATGTGGCTCAGTGGTTGAGTGCCCCTGAGTTCAATCCCCAGTACCCACACCCCCCAAAAAAGAACATTCTTGGAAGACCATCACTAGACTTTCCCTCACCAAGCATTGACTAGAAAGTAGCCACATGCTCTTATTAAAGCACAAGGGATTCTGGGAAATGTAGTCTTTTATCTGGGATACAATATGTCCAATGAAAAATTGAACTCTGTTACTATACAAAGAAAAATATAAATATTAGTACAGGCATCTCTTCCACACCACAGCTTACTAATTCTAATGTCTATGCTCTTTGTCAGTAACAAAAATCCCTCCTAAAATCATCTGTTTGAGCATTCCCCAAACTCATTTGGACATATGTGACACCAATCGAGTCCTGCTGCTAAAGGTAAAATAAAAGCAACATATTTTGATCATGATTATTCTTGCTATTATTTAGGGGATGATCAGGCTCAATGGAACAAAGGGTCCAGTGACCTATGATGAGAAATCCAGGAAGCTTTCCTGTGTCTGTTCAACCAAGAGATGAATTTTATGTATTGTCATGAAAATTGTGGACAGAAACATTTCTGATATAAATGTAATTTAGAAGGAGAAATACCAAGACTGCAAAAAGAATGGCTGAAATCTGAGTTAAATTTTTTTTCTGTCCATTGGCCTTTGATCTTGCTGAACTGAACATTTCAAAAAGGAAACAGAGCAGAGATGAATTTTATAGCTCTGTGAAAACCACTCTGGATGATTTTGCAATTGTAAACGATCATGAAAAATATCATGATTATAACAAAGCACCGTACAATCACATGGAGAGCTGGCATTCTGGAGACCAGGGCGAGCCAGCCAAACGCCTGTTAGGTGCACTCACTGCGTCATTTACAGAACTGCAGTATCCAGTCAGGTCTCGGCTGGTTGTGTCTTTCTACAGCCCAGAGCCCATAGCATCCCTCAGTATGGCTCCGAACTTGTCCTGGCCCAGTTCTGCTCCATTTCAAAGCCAGCCTAGATGAGCTCTTTCTGAGCTATACAAAGAGATCCAAAAAACCAGAGCGAGTCCCAACCCTGGCTCTGTCCCAAACTCAACCACCAGAGCAGCCTTGTCTCTTCCCCTGTCTGGATCTCATCTATAAAAGGAGACGTAGACCAGTAAGTCAGAGTTCCTGCAAGCTCCAAATTTCTTGAACACTAAGGAAATCACAGTTAAATTTTAGTGAACGGAGGCAGTGAGGTGAGGAGAAACAGGAAGTAGCCAAACCTTTCCAGTTCTTTTTGAAATTCCTACACTAAGTAGGTGAATTTGTTTGAGAACTCTGCTGCAATTCCTCATTCAATCCCACAAGAACAGCAGAGCATCAAGATTGATAGAATAGACCCCTTGGGAACCCCAGGGTAGAAGCCCTGCCTTGCCCCTAGGCATGCAGAAGGAATCAAAACACAGCACAGGGCTGTGAGCCCGTTATAGGCCGTACCTGGAATCAGACAGACAGACCTAAGTCCAATCTCACATCGGTGGTCCCCGGGCAATTTTCCTAAGCTATCCACCTCTCGGCTTCCTGATTTCTAAAGGTGAAATAATAGCAGTACCTGTCACGGAGTTGGAAGAATGAATGACATGAAACATGTAAAGCTCCTACCATGGTGTGTAAGGCACACACTAGGCCTTAAGAAATATTAGCTCTTATTAGAAGTCTTATTTACGAGACTTGAGGTGGAACAAATCCTGCTCTCTGAGAATTTGAAGTTTGTAAACCTGTTTTGTGCAGTCTGTGCCTTAAAATTCAGGAAAATGCGAATACGTTAAAATGTTCTACCCCAAAACAGTCCAGAGTTCCACCAAATAATTCAAAACCCAGAACAATAAGTGTGTGTGTGTGTGTGTGTGTGTGTGTGTGTGTGTGTGTGCATATGGGGGGATATGAAAGAAGGAACCCCCTGTTTTATAAAAAAAAAGGGAGGGTGGGGGAAGTAGGGACGCTGTCATAGAATGACTCCTGTTCCCACATCTTTCTGGCATCTTCCTTTTCCCCACACTTTTGGCCACTTCTAGGAAAAACCGGGCACCTATAGACATTACCTGGACATATAACATAAAGTTTGTCTTAATCAGTGGAAGCGACACTGCTAAAATTCTGGCGATTTTCATCAGGAGCTGACAACATGGTAATTTATATTCTGCACAGCATAACCAAAGAGCTTGTTATGCAAACACAGGCCACTGATTTGACAAATCTCCTGGAAACAGAATTAATGTCTGTATTCTGTGCAAAGATGTAATTTATTTTAATATTTTAAAGAGATAATATCTATCTATCTATCTATATGTATTCAGGGAGTGAGATATATATGCACATAGAGATACATATATTTAAATAGAGCCGAGCTCAGGGGGCTGGAGTTGGGGTGTGGTTGCATAAAGAGGTCCAGGAACCACATAGGAAATGGCATTGCTGATTACTACCAGCATTTCTCATTTGGTGAGTTTCTTGTTCTATTCCTGGTGATAACATAAATATTATTCTTTTGTGGAAATGCTTTATAGTGCTAGAGCAAGGAAGGCATTTCATGGTAATTAAGGGGTTTTGGGATAGAGCAGAGAATCAGCTGAGCTCTACCAAACGACAGAAAAACTTTTAATTGGGTGGAAGCTCCAGTGGGTATTTCCTAGACTTCACATTTTCTTTTCTTAAAGCAATGGGGTTGTTGTTGTTATCGTTGTTGTTTTGTTTTGGGATTGGGGTTCTTTTTTGTGTCTGTTTTTTGTTTTTGTTGTTGTTGTTGCTGTTGTTACAGGATAAGTCAGTGATGGCCTGCTATAAATGATCAACTCTGAAGGTGGTGGTCAATATAATCCTGATGCCTGCATCAAAGCATAAAATCCACAGAGTCTGGGGAGAGTTCCAGAGGGATACATTTTAATCATTTCCCTTGGCGGGGGGGAGATAGAGCTTCTCTTTGGTGATGGGGTGCCTTAGGTCCTGGGTGCGATTTCTTGGAATTCAGATGGTATTCGAATCTGAAGAAGGAGGCCTAATGCCTTTCTCTTTTCCTGTGGGGAAAGGAGAAAAGAAGCAGCTCCTCCCCATCCTTGCAGCCCTGCATCTTCTCATTACACTCACCACCCACTTCTGTTTCAAAACCATGATTTGCTCCAGGCATGGTGGTGCACACCTGTAATCCCAGAAACTTAGGAGGCTGAGGCAGGAGGATGGCAAGTTCGAGGCAGCTTCAGCAACTTAGCAAGACCCTGAGAAACTAGCGAGACCTTGTTTCAAAATAAAAAGGACCGGGGATGTGACTCAGTGGGTAAATGCCCCTTGGTTATTCCCCGGTACCCAAAACAAACAAACAAAAACAACACTCCGATTTAAGGAAGCGGACCACTCTATTCCCATCTCCCTCGCTCCTTCAAGTCTGATCACTTTCTCCTTCCTCCAGTGAACCCTGCCGTGGAGAAACCTAATCAAACCTGCCACATCTGTTGTTGATGCTTAGCTAAGGGCCTAAACAAGAAATCAATGTTCCAAGGCCCAGGGGATGCATTTTGCTGTTTTCCCCGTTAATGTCATGTCAGGAGATGTCACCAGGAAGCCAGGCTACTTAGGAGGGCATCAGTTCACATTTGGAAAGGCCCCTGATGACACTCAGGTGAGGTGGGGAGGGCACTCCCAAAGGGAGGGAGGTGTTGGGGGTGGACAGTGGGCTCCTGATTGAAGCAAAAGGAGCTATGGGGCTTGTTCTTCCCACCCAACTTGGGCAGGGCAAGGGCTAGCCAACATACTGTGTGAGATCCATTTTCTTCCTGATCCTACCCCATTCTCCGATGCTGTCCAGGTATGTTTTAGGAAACAGGAAAATTCTGGGAAAAGAACTGACCAAAGTTTCCTACTTCATGCCCTATAGGCTGACCCTGGACATGACTCAGTCCCTGACAGCCCAGGGGGGCCCGACACCTGCTTGCCACACTGGTGGTCTCGACACAGACTTCAGACTCAGACTTGACTAACAGTTCTATAGCATCTGCTGACGTCTTCCAGTGCACCAGGCACCATGTGCCTCACTAGTTACCAGAAGTCCAGGGGTTCAGGCCTGGTTCTGTTGGGCATTGTGACCTTAAGTAGTTCAGCTATGGCCCAGAACCAGGTTCTGCAGCTCATCTGAGCCTTCCCCTAACCCTACCCTTTCCTAGACAAGGCACTGTTGGGTGCACCCAGCTATGCTCCTTCAAATCTGACTACTTCTCTCCATCACCAACACCTCTTACTCCTCTGTCTACAGCTGCCTCTTTACCCATCTCCCCATCCTGATTACGAGCTGCTGGAGAGCAGTGATTGGTCAGTTCAGAATCGCATGCCCAACACTGAGCGCAGCATGTGATTCTGCTTGTTGGTACTCAGAAAGTTCCTGAACATATGGATGGACTGGAAGAAGAAAGACAGTAATGACAGTCACTTCACCTGGCTTTTCACTGGCTTTTTATTTTATTTTTTTCTAAGCCTGTTGGGGTAGGAAGGGAGTTGAAGATGCAGAAAGGGTCAGAGGTAGGTTTTGTTAGTGTTCCACCTTAGGTGTAGAGAGTATGTTTACTAAATCTTCTCTATACTATTGCAAACCAGGAATGGTATTTAAGACAAAGTACAAACCCTGATTCTAAAATAATTTGAAACAAACTTCTTAAAACTGTATAGAAACATTCACTCCCTGGAGCACTCTCTGGCTAAGGGATACCTTTGTGGGTGGTCACTCATTGCACATCACAGAAAATAAGCCTAATTTACATTCTTGTGGTGTTGTTCAAATACTCAGGGTCAATGGGGCTCTGGTCAGTATAGGAGGACAGACACACACCTTTGGGGTCTTAACCAATTTTTTTTTTTTTTTTTTTTGATTGAACCCAATGATTTTTAACTACTGAGCCATATCCCCAACCCTTTTTGTTTTGTTTTTTTTTGTTTGTTTTTTTTTGAGATAGGTCTCTTTAATTTGCTTAAGCCCTCATTAAGTTGCTGAAGCTGGCTTTGAACTTCAAATTCTCCTGCCTTGGTTTCCTGAGCCTCTGAGATTACAGGCGTGTGCCCCTGCACCCTGCTTGTCCTATGAGGTCATAATCCCAAGTCCCAGTGACTGGAAGACAGCCCACCTCCAACAGAGAAAGCACAGAGTCCTTGCAAAGACCAACTAACTCTGTTCTGACCTGAGGGTGGGATTCATGACTAAAAGGATCTTTGCTCTCTAGGGGGTCACTCTGGTTCATTAGTATTCACATTTCCCATGGAAACAGTCTGGGGACCCTCATTGTTATGCATCCGTGAGGCAACAAAAGTGGGATTTTTGCTCAGATGGGGTGTTCTTTCCTGTCCCACTACTCTCCACTTCGCCTGGTCCCAGAGAATTCAGGAATTTCTCCCAAACCTTTCGGATCTACACTACAGCTAAAAACCTCACATTCAAGGAGTCTGACACTGGTGACACTTACCCAGAATAGAAGCCGAGTTCCCAAATGGGATCAGCGAGGTGCATTACCGAAAGGGTGGGGGAAGGAAAGGGGGAAGAGCCAGAACTAAATAAATCTTAGCTGCAGGGAAGAGCAGAGGAGACTTTCCTCAGAGCAACAATGAAAACAAAATTCCTTCAGGTTGAAAAGATGAAGGTAGAATTTGCCACGCAAGAAGGCCTTCCAATGGACGGCTTTGATCTTGACAGTGGTGTCCTCTTAACATATATTTACTTTCTAATTACCCAGAACTGTGTAATTAACCTGTCACTAGACAGTGCTTACCACACTAATGAATGGATAAGAATTCTGTGCATTAATAACCAGTCCTGCAGAGGTGAGATGATCCTTGTCCTGATGACTCAGTTGACTTTTTTAATACATAGCTGTATTCCCTTACCCCTTTATTTCCTCTTTGGGGGAACTGGCCTAAAGGAAACGTGTTTTTTAATGTGAAGATGTCCTGGGACCCCAGTGCACACTGAAAAGAGTGCTAACCTTGGCTCTAGTTTTCTGGGTTCTGACGTCCCCTCTTAGGTTAGCCAATTCCTAGAAATAGTAACTCACCCATCAGCACACCTTCCAGGTGTAAACCAGCCAGTCCAGAGCACACAGCACCAGCCACCTCCTTTACTCTTGGGTCCACTATTTCTCCACCATAATTGCCCCCGAGCAGGGATCAGAACACCAGGGACAAGTCTGTGCTCCAGAGTAGTTGAAATGATTCCAAGTGGCCATTCCTAAGTCTGCCCACACATTCTTTCCTGTAGAAACCACAAAAAAGTCTCCAGCCCACAACTGTCCTCTGTCCCTTGCCCTCCCAACCAACCGCACTGCTTCCCCATGTGACCCCAGGTAGCATGGTGTGCCCTTTCTCTGGAGATCTGTGGACATCTCATTGTCCCTCTAGGGCAGGCATCTACTGACCAGCTGGCCCCACTGGACCTGCGTAATAATACATCCTGTGCTTTAAAGCAAGGTGTTGGGGACGATGGTGACATAGCTGGCACAAGAGGGCCCAGGGCACTCACTAGTCACTGCTCATGCTGCAAGACCCAATTCCCCATAGATGAATGGCTGAGGCTGCAGACATCCTTACTTTCTGGTCCAGAGCAGCTCAGAGACTGAGTGCAGCTGGGTGGAGAAATAGGGAGAATTAACTGCCAGGATGGGAAGCAGGGGTGGGGCCGGGAACGCAGACAGGCCGGCTGGCGCAGAGAGAGGCAGCCCTGGCAGTGCCCACCATTTAGGGTTAAGACAGTGAGGTGCCCCCAATTCTGCCCATCATCATTTGGGGCAGACCATTTATCTCCCCTGAACATCGTTTCCTCCTCAGTGAAATGAGGATAGTGGTGCCATTGCTTACAGCCCAAGGGGGCAGAATAAGATAAACTACGAGCACGTGCATTTTAGACCGTAAAGCACTTCATAACGAGAAGCATCCTCCTCCTCCTCTTCCTCACGGTCACAATTGTGGCATTTGTCTTGTTGCGACATCTTATCATTTTTCTCAACAAATCCACTAGGGAAGGAACTGTGCTTTGTATTTATTAGCAGGTTACTTGGGGCCTCAAACTGTATTATGCTCAATAGACTCAGTTGACTTCAACAAGTAATGGCTAACTTTGACCCGACAAGGATTTGTATCGTGTTTTTTAGCTGTATATAAATAAGAAGGAAGAAGGGGAGGGTGTGTGGAGGACGGCAATATTGGAGGGAGGTGACATCCAGGGACACTGTTAGGACTACTTCCAGACACCAGCATGCCCACTCTGCAGGGCTGTACCCTTGATCGCCAGTGGAAGGGTGTCCAAAGCTCCTTTACTAAAACACTGAGATAGATCCCCGTGGGCAGTCCACCCGGGCAGGGGTTCTACCTTTCCTTTTGCAAGGAAGTTTGGTAAGAGCAAGAGTCATTCTGAGGGCCAAGAATGAAGCAGGTGCCCTGGTCACCGAATCAGCTAATGCAGACCCAGCTCTGACCCTGGGTCTCATTATCTGTCCAATGGCCCCTTTCTGTTGGCCTTTCAGTCTTCCTCCATGAAAATGTCCAGTACACCTTAGTCAACCTCTTGTCAGTATCAGAGCCCCTGAGTCACTATCAAAAGCCCAGATTCACGATCCCAAGCTGCCCCAAATACTCCTCATCTGGAGTGCTGGGTTCATTCCAGAAGGTAACCCATAATCCCCACCGTATCCATCCTGCACTGGCACGTGGGCAGGGTCCAGGGCCCAGAGGTACTCAATTCTGCAAAAAGTTGTCTTCTCTTCTTCTCCTTCTCCTTCGACCTCCCTCTTCACTCATCCACCACTCTCCCTGTGGATTCAGATATACCTGGTTTGGAAATCAGAGCATGACATTTCCCAGCTGAGCCTGTCACCAACCTGCTGTGAGCATCCCCTGTGGGCTGGGTGACAGCAGAGAGCTTTCTCCTGCCGTGTGGGGCTGGGGTATGTGGAGGCTGTCTTGGCCACCACTTGGCTTGCCTAGCGTAAGCATGCCCCTTCCTCCTTCTCCTCCTGTGGTTCTCAGAACAAGGCTCCATTTTAAACCACAGACCCAACTATTTCTAGTTCCTCGACGATCTCTGTAATAGGACGAAGGTGGCTGCCTCAGATTTGTGTCACTAATGCCCCCAAGGAGAGGCAGCAGCTAAAGACAGCTCTAGCCTCTTTGTTTCTGTTTTTGAAAAATCTCACCCGAGGGAACAGCCAGGGGATTGGGTGATGCATTAGGAAGGTGAAAGGGAAGCTAAGCTAAAGTCCCCACAGGGATCAGCCCGGAAAAATAACGGTGCACAAAAGCGTTTCACAGATCAGAGGACAAACCCTGAGCAGAGGATTGAGGGAAAGGCTCCTGGCTGTCTCTGGGGACAGTGTGCCAGGAGGCGACTCCTGCAGGCCTGGTTCTGGGACTCCTCGGAGGCCCTAACTCCTGGGGTCCCAGGACACCAGGAAGGAGGCATGGTGGCCACTATGACTAGGAAGAGGCTTTCCCTCCGTCCCGCTGTGGCCCAAGCCCACCCTGGAGCCCTTCAGGAGCTTCATCCTCTGTCTCCCCCAGGTGAGTGTGTTCTGTTCACCTTTCCTCCTAACAGGTCACAACATGGTCACCACTGCCATGTCACCCCACACAGCCCAGCCTCCCAAGGCAGACAGTTCCCCTCTTAGGGTTCTTCCTGTCTGTCTCTCCTTCTGTGTCCTGCCATCAAACTCCTTCCCTCCTAAATCCAAATCCCTCTCAACTAGGTGTCACATCTGAAAGAGGCCTGATAAATTAATCCCTGCTAAAATGTCCCAGCTGAAACTGACAGCAGCTTAATGTGCTTTTAGCTTAGTGCAGTTTAGACCCCCCCCCCGCCACCAGGGTGCTTGCTTTTCATCAGGGGATTCCTTAAGGCACAGCGGATGGTCCTCAACGGTGGAAACGAGGCAGCATGAAGGGAGAAGGGGGAGCTTGGAGGCAAGAGGGGTCCCGTGATCATCCCACCTAGCTGGTGACCCGTTTCTGAGCATTCCTTAAACCAGCAATGAGAGCTTACTCCCTGCAGGACTCCCTGCTAAGCACTGGGAGCTTAGAGGGGAGGGGAAGCTGGAAAGTATTAGTAATGTTTTATTTTTTGATATTCAACATTTGTTTGGGTTTATATGGTGTCCCAGGGGTTGAAAATAGATAGGCTTTATACAAAAGATGAAAAGTCAGCCACTTCCCTCGACCCTCTTCCCACGGATTGCAAGTCACATCTCCTCTACCAGAGAACCACACCATAAATGCCTTCCCTGTGAAAGAGGGGTAGTCATTTCATCACTAGGTGCAATTAACATCCAGTGCTAGGATGACAGACAGTGGATGGCCAGCACTAGCCAGGCACATGCTCATGGGCCTGGTAGGGATGGAGCAGCTGCAGGTCTCACTGTTGGAGCCATGAGGGAAGGGGAGTGGCAGGGGAGTGAAGGGCCCAGACTCTGGGAGGAAAGCCGAAGCTAATGAGCAGATAACATCTGGCAGGGCTGACAGCAGGACATGCATTAACCATTGTCACCATCATCAGAGTGCTGGCCCAATGCGTGATCAATGCGATGCCCTTTTGGCTTCCATCAGCGGCTCTGTCTCCTTTGACTGCAAACAGCAGTACTCTGTTCCCAGTCACCTGCTTACAAGAGTTCCAAGTGTCTCCTATTTTCCAAGGTAGCCTCGATTTCAAATAGAATGTCCATTATCTCGCTGCTACGTGACGGCTGGTCAGATTTTATGATAATGTGTCCTAATTGTTGGTTCAGAAAATATGCTCAATGAACCTCACTAGCCATCTGGTGGGCTTATCCCTTGGGAAGGATACAGGATTTCTAAGAAAGGACTCAGAGGTATTTCTCCATCCATTTTCCACTGACCTTTTCCTCCCTTGACCACACTTCTTAGAGGACACAGATTCCAGGACTTGAATGTCCCCACAGTAGTAAAGGTGGCACCACCGAGTTCAAGAACGGCACTCTTCTCAGACCTGAATGGATCCTCCCTACTCTTCCTGGACATGGCTGGGCCCCTGAGCTTCTGCAGTAACTGGGGCTCAGGAAAACCCTCCCACTGTAGCCCCCCATCGTAGCCTCCCAGCTTCTTGCCCAAGCTCATTAGATTCAACCCAAGTCCACATTCTCTGCTGCACCTTCCCTCCCCTTTTCCCCAGCAGGAGAATTGGAGGTGACCTTTAAATGTCGTTTGCAAATGCCAGCTGATGCTAACTGGCTTCAAACCACTGCACAGGCACAGTTTTCCCCAAAGCCAACCGGATGGCAGAGCTCAGGCATGGCATGGGGAGGCTGGCTTCTGGGGACAGGACTGTGCCTGGAGCAGGGACATGGCATTGTGCTCAGCAAGAAAATCCAGATTCCCATGGCCAGACTCTCCCTCTGCCGGGAGGGTGACATCTGTATTAAATATTAAAGTGGAACGATCCTTCACCCTTCATGGTACCTAGAAAGAAACCAAGGTCGTGAGCAAACTACCTAGCATCTGTCAGGAACTCTGGCAAACATTTACCTAACCTTGATAGGTGTCTGATGTTTTTGTTGTTGTTTTGTTTTGTTTTTTGTTTTTACTGAATGAATGAATGATGGGATGGTACAGATCATTCTCATAACAGTAATGCAGGTATCAACTCCATATTAAAGATAAACACTAAACACATGCTCAGTGAAGTTGATTGAGATGTCTATACCGCTAATAAGAAGTGAAGTCATTCTGCAAATGTGGGGTTGCCCGATTCCGGAACAATCTCCAGTGGTCTGTCCTGCATCCCACACTTTGTTTCTCCTCTCTTCTATCATCAGGGATGTGTCTAGAACTTTCCTTTGCCTCTTCCCCCTGATGCTTTACTTCAGTTACTGACTTGTCCTCTCAAGTCTCTGATTCATTCAGCAATTATTTATTTATCAATTGGTATCCTCCTGTTCTGCCCTCTGAGGCCTCCATTTCCCATTCCCCAACTGTTTTGCTGAACAAATTGCCTACAGGAAGAGCAAGAGAAAGAAGGGTGAGACATCCCGTCACCAGGCCGTGATCACCAAGGGCCATGGAGGATGTCACATTGTGTTCCTTACTCGGGTAGGAAGCGGTGGTCCAAGACCCAAATTGAAAGGGGGTTGGTTCCTTTAGGGACTGGGGATGTGGCTCAGTGGTAGGGCTTTGCCTAGCCTGTGTGAGGCCCTGGGTTCCATCCCCAGCACTGCCAAAACCAAAAGCAAACCCAAAAAGGCCCAGCAAGAGTCATAAAGGGGACAACACTAGAGGTATAGCTCTGGGCCTGAGAAGGGGAATCTCTGGGCTGGATTCTGGTGTCCGCCCTATGGAAAACCATGTAGTGTCCTCTCCTAAGTGTCCTAGTGACTCAGTGAGAAATAGACTGGACTCAGGAGGGTGCCCTTGAGATGGACCAGGCAGAACCAGGTTCTCCATTTTCCCCCGGATGGCTCTTCAGTGACCATGGAGAATTCCTGACCAGCCCAAGCAGAGGCAGCACCTGGCCAATGACACAGCTGTGCCATCTTGCCTCCACCTCAGGACGGAGTCTTCGGGTGGAGAAGAGACACAGCATCTGGCCTCACTCCCCAGCCTCCTGGGAGTCCACAGCAGGAGGCCACGAGAGTCAATGAAAGAGCTCAGGGAAGAACAGAATCACTTTGGAGGGAGAATAAATAACTTGTTGGCAATAGCTATCACACTGGATGACTTCTGGGTGTCGTGGACCTACCAGGGGTCATAGTGATAGAGGTCTCTAACTCACAAGTAACAAAACAGGAGTCGGACTGGACTCAGTGGTGCGTGACACTGACGAGGCCTTTACAACAGGCTGTCTTCACCCTCATTCATTCATTATTTGCCCTTTTGTAAACCGAGGAAGTCGCTTATTCATTAATCATAACCCACTGGCCTCCCAGTATGTGTTCCATCCAAGAATTAGAAGATGAAAGATGTTTTTCCTGCCTTCAAGTAAGGCACAGACCATCTTGCCAAGGAAACTGTGCACGCGCCAGAGCCTTCCAGCCCTGCTCAGCCTCCCTCGGAGGCTCCCGGGACCTGCGAGGAGATCTCTCTCAGTCGCACTCAGGGGTCCACCCCTGCCTTACCTTTGTTCCCTCTTGTCGGTTGCTCACCAACTCTTATTTCTCCTTCAATAATATCAAGATGCTTTATTTAAAAAAATGACGTCTAAACTCATGCACACCAACACCCTCCCTGTTACCAGAAGATCTCTTGAATTAAGAAGAAAATATCTAAAATAATAAAAAGTACTTTGGTGAGTAAATCTTAGAAGTATGATTGAGTGTGGGAGAAACAGCTGAGTGGACCCTATTGCTCTGCTCATCTGCAGCCTACAGCTTGCAGAAGGCGCTCCTCACTCAAAGGTGTCTCTTAGAATTCTGGTGGCCCTGTAATCTAGCCACAAACAAAATGGCAGGGGAGGAAAGTGGCATTATCTCCCAGAAGGTTTTTATTTTTTGTACTGGAGATTAAACACAGGGGCACTCAACTTTTGAGCTACATCCCCAGACCCTTTATTTATTTATTTATTTATTTATTTATTTATTTATTTTTGAAACAGGGTCTCACTAGGTTGCTGAGGCTGGCTTTGAACCTGTGATCCTCCTGCCTCAGCCTCCCTAATTGCTGGGATTACAGGCATGAGCCACTGCTCCTGGCTCCCAGAAGTCTTAAGCATGCTTATGATGTTCTGAGTCTATAAAATAGAATGAGATGATTGAGATTTGAAGTCACTTGCACAGTCAGAGTAATGATCGCATGAATGGCTCTTCATATCAGCTCCATGGGTGACATTCTGGGTTTATTTCCCATTCCCCCAGAGATAGGCATGAAGAGAGGAAGAAAAGGATCTATTCTAATTTCCCCAGAACGCAACTCTATTTCCAAGAGTACATATGTACATGGGACAAAGAAGAGAGGAAGAGAAAATAAAATTGGCTCTGGGAAAAAAGAAGAGGAAGAAGAAGAAAGAGAAGACCAAAAGATACTCACCCGATAAAGGAGTCTTCCCAAGAAAGTAGGAGAATGGAAGAGAGGAAGGTGCAGTTCATGATACTCGGAGTGAGGTAAATAGGAGAGGTGAAAGTCTAAATTCCAAATAAATAAGGTTAATAGAGAACCTTGTGTTCAAAGAGGTGAGAGTGTATTGTGTTAACTGAAGAATTTGGAATTCCTCATCTCAGAGCTGTGTAAAGTGAAAGTTTAGTTTAGGAAGATTCTAGAGAACACATCCAAGAAAATCACTAACATCAAGTATTTAAAATGCAATTGTGAGCTGGGAAAAAGGTTCTGTCAGGGCGCAGTGGTGCACACCTGTAATCTCAGTGACTCTGTGGGCTGAGGCAGGAGGATCACCTGTTTAAAGCCAGCATCAGCAACTTAGCAAGGCCGTGTCTCAAAATAAAAAATAAAACAAGGGCCTGGAGATGTGGGATGTGGTAATGTGTCCCTGAGTTCAATCCCTGGTTGAAAGAAAGAAAGAAAGAGAGAAAGAAAGAAAGAAAGAAAGAAAGAAAGAAAGAAAGAAAGAAAGAAAGAAAGGAAGGAAGGAAGGAAGGAAGGAAGGAAGGAAGGAAGGAAGGAAGGAAGGAAGGAAGGAAGAAAGAAAGAAAGAAAGAAAGAAAGAAAGAAAGAAAGAAAGAAAGAAAGAAAGAAAAGAAAAGAAAGAAAGAAAGAAAGAAAGAAAGAAAGATTCTGCATCTTGGTTATTAAGGGAGGCGGGTATAATCATTTTAGTTACTCTAGCTTACAAGTACAAATGAGAAAAAAATAAGGATATACTTTCCTCTGGAGAACAGGGATTCTCTATCCAGCATCTACTTCTCCACTGATAATTTTATTCTGGTGTTTTCTTTTCTGGGAGGTTCTCCTTCCCACTCTTGGTCAACCTGCTATTGTGCGGGGTGGATCTCATCCCCAGAACCAGACGGGAAGCACAAGACCTTGTTCAGAGGGATCCACCCACCACAGACTGGTGGACATGTGACTTCACTAAGCCAATCAGGATGCTTCTCAGGGCTTCTATGGAACCATGAGGAAAAGCTTTCCCCCATCTCAAAACTTTGAAGTTGAAAGGAGAAAAGGCCTGGAGCTACTGCCAGTCTTTCAGTCACTAGGGAGAGACTGCCTGGGAATGCAGGTGGCATTAAAGCGAGCCAAGAGGTGGAGAAGATTTGAATCCTGAGGACAGAGCTCCTGCATCAAGCCACATCTGATAGCAGACTTAAAACTGTGACTTTCAGTTGTGGTGGAACCGGTGCTGGATGGATCTTCCACTGCTTTGAGCTAAATGAGATCTAACGCATACAGAAGTTGAGAGCTATGGCAAAGCCAACCTGAGTTGCCAAGAATATGGAACTATGTATCCATGACTTCCCTACTGATGTTTATCCACTCCAAGAATCTCTAATATTTTAGCAAAATCTGCCCTCTTGTACAATGGAGTTCATTGACCTGAAGAAGACCTGGTAAGGACGTGCAGAATTGTGACACAGGCCTGGTGTCTTGTCACCTTGATCCTCAAAGGCTTGGCAGAGCAGCATTCACTACTTCCCAAATAGCAAAAGACCCTTCAGCTTAAAGGGACCGTGAGTCACCTTTGCAACTGATGCTCCCTGGAGCAAAGCCCTGCACAGGATCTCACTGGAATTCTCACAGGAAGAAAAATGAGTTGGTGTGTACAGAATCCTGACCTCGAGTTAGTCAGCTTTGGTTGCATCTCACTCCCCTAAATGGGTGACTGTGCACCAACCACCAAACCTCTCTGGACCTCAGTTTCTTCTCTGACTGGAGAATGACACCTCCCTCCCTGTCTTGGGCTGTATTGTGGGGAAGGGTACATGACAGGCCTGCACTGCCACTTAACTCGGAAACGGTATTAGGAAAACTCAAAATCTCTTCCCGAGGACACACACATCAGCATTAGCTTCTGTTTTAGGTAATAAACAAACAAACAAACAAACGAGTTGGTGGCATAATCACAGCTAAATTGGAAACGCTGGCATTATCCAGAGCAAGCTATCTATCCAGAGAAGCTGAGAGGCCTCGCATGCACAAAATCATATTTCCCCAGGCATGGGATTAATTAAAACTATCAAGTGTTCCCAGCTTTTTGAAATTAACTTTGAAAGTGTTTGGTGTGAAGGGATAAAGAGAGAGGCTGTGTGGTGGGGGAGCAGCCCAAGGGTGGGGCTGCAGGGAGGGAGACCCATGCTGGAGCTGTGTTTACCTAGTTCTTAGGAGGAAAGAGAGAATAAATGACATTTTAAAGTTTCTTTAGGAAGGAAGAGAAAAAGAGAACAGCTTTGAATTCACCAGGCATGCTCAGGAGCTCCTTCTCTGATGGACATGGACTCCACATCCACACAAGGGAAGTCAGGCAGGTGGGTGTGGAGGTGGGCAGGCAGTGTGGGTCACACGTGGTTTATTCCCCAAATGTCCATGTGCTGGAGGCATGGTCCCCCATGGAACATTGCTGAGGGGTGGTGGGACCTCTCAGAGGTGAAACCTGCTGGGAGGTGACTGGGCACCATCCGGGGGCACCATCCTGGCAGGGATTAAGTCCTGTTTCTTAGGCATGGCTTGGGTCTCACACAGCTGAATTGGTTACCAAGAGATCAGGCTTTGGGACTCATTCTCTTGCTCTCTTTTCATGTGCCCTCTTTCTTGCACGTACTCCCCCCAGGTGATACCATCAGCTACAAAGGCCTCACCAGAAGCCAAAGTTGGCATCATGCATTTGGACCTCCAGAACTGTGAAATACATAGATTTTTTTTTCTTTACAAATGCCCCAGCCTCAAGTATTCCATTATAGCCACACGAAATGGACTAAGACAAAAAAAGAGAGTTGTCAAAGGAGAGACTGATCAATTACCCTTCCCTCCTCTCTTCCTGTCTAGGATTTCTTCTTTTAGTTTCTTTTGTTCTTCCTAGTGACTGAGACCACTTCTGGCACTTCTTTGAGCTATTGGATAGATGCTCATGTTATGAACAGAAGCAGCAGTAAAGTGCACCAGGACTCTGGAGTCTAGTTCTGTTTCTGCCATCTTATTAGCTAGGGAACCTCAGCTAAGTTATCCATTTCTTCCTGAAATTCAGTTTCCTTATCTGTAAATAAGGGTTGAGGGGACAGAGTTTGTCAAGAAGGATAGATGATACATTGGAAATGGATCTCAACACATGGACTGCCATAAATACCCAAAGGTCCAATAATTCACTCTTACCCTCTTTATGCCAGTGGAGAGGGCATTGTTGCTAAACTCTGGTGGTGATGGAACAAGTGCTCCCTTCCTGTTGGAGAAATTTCCCTTTCCTTTTGCTGTCAGGATGACGTGAACCCCCAAACCCTCAAAACAATATTCAGTTTCCTTTTACTCTGACTTCAGCATTCTTGACATCTCTCCCAACCTCCCTCATCAACTGTTCATCTCTCAGCCCCTGCAGATCTCAGGACAGGTTATGGGTTCCTAAAACCACACCTGTCCCCATCTCCCATCTCCTCCCTCTGAGTCTGTACCTCCAGACATCAAGTGAGGCTTGTGGACTCACCCCTCTGGAATTTAGGGGTCTCCTTCTTTACTGTGTACTGAATTCCTACTTACCTTTCCAGCTGTATGAGGTGTTTCCCCAACACCAAATGTCTTCACCTCTCATTCCTAACAGAAATCAGAATATGGTCAGTTTTCCAACCCTCTTTCTTTCAGTCATGTGCTTCAGAGGATGACAAGATATCACTTTTCCCAGGCACAAGGGGTTTAGCTTGATTGCTCTAATCCAGTCATGGTGGTCCTATTCCTTTTACCAATGGCTGGACCACTGGATATATTCATTCTGGTCAGTAAGAGATGAAGGAATGTTTATTGAGAGTTTCTGGGGAAAGTTCCCTCATTTTGAGAAAGGGCCATGGAAAGAAGACGCTTGCTGCCCTTGGATGTCTCAGGTATGAATACCCAGCCATGAGGCAGTGAGGCAAGGACAGGCTCCTGTGCTCATGATGGCAGGCAGAAAGAGAAAGTGGGTCTGGACCCTTGACACCACCAGACTGCTGAATTAGCTAGCCCAGGAGCCACTCTCTGTGAGGACCACATTCCACGTGAGATCATTTGAGGTGAGAGATTGTTCTCACCTGCAGCCTGAAGTATTCAACAGGTTCACCAACTCTCCCCATTTCCCACCGTCCATCCCCTCAGTCCCTGTCTGGGTGTGGAACTTGCTGACATCACGTGGGTCAGAGGCCGTGAGATGTGCTGTGCTGATGCCGCGGGTGAGAGGATGGACCCAACCTCACCACTGAGGTCTAGATCTCAACAACATCCTTCATGTTGCCAAATTCAATTTGTCTCTTAAACTGTTTTAAACCTCTTCCCTTCCTCACCAAGTGGTATCATCTCTTGCTTGAACTAGTACAACTGCATTTGTAGCTAATCCCCCTTCAACCAATCTTGCCCATCTTGCCTTGGTTGCCTCCATGTACACCAAGGTCCATGTCTCACCATGATCCATCTCCTGCTATAAGCACTCACTGTACACAGGATGAAGTTTAACCTCTTTGCATGATACAAAAGATCCCAGGTCTCATTTCCTGCCTCAAATCTTTGCTTGTCCTTTGTTCTGTAGTAATACCAACCATGACTGTGTGTCCTAGGCTTATCCACACCTCTACACTCTTTCTCATAGAACTTCTTGCATGTAGATTTCTGCTGCTTCTTCCTGCACCTGATTAATCCAGGCATCCTTTCAAGATTCAGCAGTATTGACTTCATTCACATCTAGAATACTTCCCTGGGCCCCCAGGATGTTCTAAAACTCGTCTTCTGGGGCCTCTATAGCACCTGTGCATATCTACAACATAGAAGTTGCTACATTATATTAACAGTCCTATTTGGGTCCATCCCAACCCCCCACCCCATACACTAAGCTCCCCATATGGGGCGGGAACTGTTACTCATTTCTGTGTATCAAAAAGCTACCACAGTACCTGGAACATAGTGAGTCCTCAATAATTATGATTAAACTAAGATTTAGAATTTCACATTTGCCAAGCACACAAAATACTCAGCATGAGGAAAAAATAGAACAAAATATGACTCTGGGAAATGACCAGGTAATAAGGGAAATGCATCATTCATTGGCCCCGTTTAGACACACAGAGATGATTAGCTAGCCTAAGAATTTGACATAAGACAAGTTAAAGTATTATTTCAAAGCTTATTTCAAAACTAGTCCTTTGTGACACTAAAATTGGAGCTACAGTAGATGGCTCTATTATTAAAACTGAAAAAAAAAAAAAAACTATGGGCTTTGATAATGAATGGCAAGGCCTGGACCAGACTAGCCAGAAAGACATTCAAACAAAGATAACAAACTTGCTCTATTGGATAAAGTTGGTGAGGTTTGAGTTTGGGGCTGATAGTTTAACCAGGGATGCTCATGCCCTGGGAAAGTAGTGCAGACCTTGAGAAATAGCTGAGGGTTGTGGGAAAAGTAGCAGGAACGACCACAGAGTTTTTGAGAAAGGAAGTGCATGACTCTCCCTGGGGCTATCCCCTGTCTGGCTCGCCCAGCTGTCACAGCAGTGCTGCTCCAGGAGACTGGCCACCACCCAAGGGGTGGATTTAAGAGTGACTAGAACAGCTGCATGGGGCAGGACCCAAAGAGGGATGAGAAGGAACAGAAGTAGAACTTGACCAGGGAAACTTAGTTCCATCTCCCTAACGCAAACCCTCACCCCAACTTGAAATGCTGGGTTTGGGTCTGATGCAAAATATCCAGCAGTGCAGGAATGAGAGTCTCACCTCATTTTATTCACATAACAAAGAAAAGGAGGACCCAAAACAAGAGGACCTGGGAATATTCTAGTTGCATATTTAAATAAACAAGAAATTTATATATCTGTCTATAGACACCTGCATGTACATATAGAAGTGTGTATATATCTGTGAGTATGCATTTATGTGTGTATTTATAGATACATAGATTATATTTTTATTTTAAAACAAATAAGTAGTTATTTAACTACTAATTAACCATTACTAAGTTTAAAAAGCAGTTAGTATATGTATAGAACTGTGTGTATATATATTTATGTGTATGCATTTATGTGTGTATTTATAGATGTGTAGATTATATTTTTATTTTAAAACAAGTAGTTATTTAACTACTAATTAACCATTACTAAGTTAGAAAAAAAAGTAGTTAATATAGGTTTTCAATAAAAAATGAATTTCTAAATCTTCAGCAAAGAGAGATAATTAAGTTTTTTTAAAAAGTGCTATTTTTTTTTCTTGATTCGTAAGTATAAGCTTGAAGCCTCCCTTAGCAATTTTCCTCTTTTATTCATTTATTTCACTCTTGTCAGCTTTTTAAACTGTTCAATTCTGAGTGGAATTCCTGCCAGTGCTGTGGATGTCACGCTCCTGGAAAGTCACAAGACCCCACGGGCCCTCACTGGGTGCTTTCCTTGGCCGTGGTGTGATATTTCTGGCCTCTTCTTCCTGGAAACCTTTAAGGAACATGTCAGGTACCTCTCTTCCTCCTCGCCTTCACCCAGTCCAGCTCCCCACAGCCCAGCACGACAGACTGGGACTGTCCACCTACAACCCTCATTCTGTCCCCACTGCCAAGGACCCGTAGTGCTCATGGTTCAAGTGCACAGATCTTACTGAACGCAAAGGGCTAGGAGGTGCCTCAGTCCCATCCTGATGCCCGGAGTCTGCCTCGGAGCCTGAGTTCCAGGTGCATCAGGAGAACCCTCAGGACCTTGAGCCCATGGACGACCCAGCACAAACCATCCTGCCTTCCACTACGCCGGCTGCCCTTCTGCCTCTCTCTTCTGCAATCAGCGGGTTGCTCCCACAGCCAACGACATGCCCGGATCTCTAGCTCACTAGCTTGACCTGGGTGCCTGTGGTCCCTGTGAGCCCCTGGAGCTGTTTGCTGCTTTCTGCATTCCCTGCCTATGACTAGGCTGATACCATTGCTGGACATTCCAGATAGTTGATGAGTTGGACTCTCCCTTCTGCCTGCTCGGTATAGAAATCCCATGGAGTGAAGCCAATACTTGGCATGCTGGTACGGCACCCACTAAGCACCCCTGACCACCCATGCCCCCACCCTGCCCGCCCTGGGCTCAGCAGCCAGCCACCTTCTCCAGCTCCACCGATTCCGGCTGAGCTCAGTGTGGATGAGCCCTACCTGGTCTTCCTCTGGGGCCACGTCCTCCTCCCCTCCGCTGGCTCCCTACATCCTCAGACTGACGCTGGGGAGCTAATTTAGTAAACACGGTTTTAACAACTTAGCATTTGGGGCTGTTGCCTGTCTTTGACATTCAGATTGTTATTCAGAGCAAAGTTGAGCCCGTCGCCCAGCACCATGTGCACGCCGCGTGTGTTAACTAGAAATTGTTCTCCGCCCACTCCTTGTTGCTTCATTTATCCAACTATTATCCGGGTATTAGGGCTCAAATCGTGAGTTGCCTCCCTTCTAAGGCTTTCCTGACCATCTTAAACTCTGTTGATCTCTTCATTTCTTGGGACCACTACTGGTAATGTAATTTAAACCTCAATTTTGCCGTAAGCTCACCTGCATTTTCCTTGGTTCTTTTATATAAGAGAATGTGTGTGTGTGTGTGTATGTGTGTGTGTGTGTGTGTGTGTGTTTCCAATCCAAACTTTGAGCCCTCTGAATGCAGGAGTTATGCCTTACTTTCTTATTTCCCCACCCAGTATAATATTCTTCTTCTTGCCACATAAGGCAGGGCTTTGACTCGAAAGAATTAGGTATGGTCTTTTTCCAGTGGACAGAATTAGAATATTCTGGAAGATGAGATGTGGAGTGGAAGGGCCCATGAGAGGGCAGATGGCCCATGAGGAAGCAGCATCCGAGTTTCCAGGCCACCCTCTCCTAACTTTTGCTTGTATCTCAGATAATGGAACCCAAGTCTGAGGAATCAGTCCTACCCAAGATAGCCGCCTTCTCTCAGGGATGATCCCATGCCAAGAGCAAATCCCTGCCAAGCCCCTACTTAAGCCCCCAACCCTCCATTATGTCGCCTCTCCCACAAATCAGGCAAGGATCATAGCCAAGATGCCTCTCCTTTAGCAGAAAACAGATGTCTTTACCAGAGAAAGCTGATGCAGAGAATCACAAAACATGTATCAGCCAGCTTAGGAGCAGGGGCTTTGCAGCTCTGAGCCGGGCTCTCTGGTGGCATTTTTAGCAGCTTTCTTAATTAAGGAGGAGCTGTGGAGCTCATCAGCCACCCTAAGTCTGTGTTAAGTGTGGCAGGTGGCGTCTGAGAGCCCCCTTCTACCGTACGCATGCTTAAGAGGAGCATGTCAATGCCAGTCATGAAACTCTACAGGGAGCAGAGTGGAGGAGGCCTCTAAAGGGCCACCATCCCCAGCACTGCTTTGGGTGAGTACAATGTGTGGTTTGTGATCCATCTTGTCTCCCTGAGTAGTTACGGATTCTTTTAGGAAAAGGGCTTCCTGCTACAGCTTTGGCGATTCTTGTACCACTCAGCTGAGTGTAAGAAAGGTTGCCGGATATTTTATTGGAATGAGGGCAGCTTGATACACTGAGTTTTATTTAGATTCCTCCATGTTCCATATTCTAGTACATTTCATGTGTCTTACTAATCTGTACCTCTATTCTCTACTTTTGATATTTAATGCATTTTTCTATTGTTTCTCCTACATCTATTAAGTTATTTGGAGAGTTCACCAGCACTTAGGTTTGATTCTGGGTCTTTCTCTCTAGATTCCTAGTAGGTGAATCAAGAATGAGCCAATCACAGGTTCTCCCTTCATACTTGGAGACCTGAATTGAAGCTTCAGGGTGCATGTGGATGTAGGTTACAGGTGTGATTCCCTGATTCATGCCCCACTCGCTCCACTGCTGACCTGGGCCAGGTACCATGTGTGGAATCAGTACTACCACTCCATCACCACATAGTACGAGGACAAGACTTTAGCCATCAGTAGTTTGGTGATCAGTAGAGGGCTGGACACCAAACAGGATAGTCACATTACCCAGAGAACTGGCTTCTGGCTCTTAAGTTCCCTGCTTCCGTAATCATTACCGGCTGGTCCAGTTTACATTATTAAACTAAATCACATATCCAGTATTGTGTCTGATACATGGTAGATGCTCAAGTTATGGCTGATAATTTATTATAAGATTTTTATTTTAAAAATCAAAAGGTTTTGTATTCATTTTATTATAAGATTTGTATTTTCCTTGGGCCCTTTAGTTGAGAATGGAAGGAAACTGATGCTTTTTTAAAAATAGATGAAGCATGGATATGACCTCACAAATTTCCTTCAAAGTATTTGGCTTTTTAACCATGACGGTGATGGAAGCGACCCTTCCATCACAGGTTTCACCAAACTTATTACTTTTAAGGTCATTCTGCTTGGTTCCCACTACGTTGCTATCTCTGGGGCATCAGAGTGATGCCAGTTTGTGGGTAACAAGGAAAAACTTGACTTATAAATCCCAAGAGGCAGGTGGGGGCAGGGTCCCTGGGCCACGAGTTGAAGGAGGGACTTCATGGGTGGCTCTGAGAGGTAGAGCAGACAAGGGTATAGGAACCCAGCACTGAGTGAGAACAGCTCAGCCCACGTCCAAGGGAACCAAGAGGTCAAGAAAGGTCCAGCTTCAATTCTGCCAAGCAGGTCCCCCAAAAAGATGTCATTCTAGAACAGGATTGTAGTTCTAAGATCAACCTTCCTAACTAGAAGCAGAAACTCAGCTATACTCAGGAAAACTGTGGAACGGTTGAGAAAGTAAGAAGTAACTGCACCTGTGTTCTATCTCCACCTGGGGTCAGAGAGGGACCCAGGGGGATCTTGTCAAGGGCAGGGAGCTTCTATTGCCATGGGTATTTGGAGAGGCTAGGACGGGGGTGGGAGGCCTGCACAGGTCCTTCTCTCTGCTTCTCACTCAGGCTACCCTCCTGCCCACTGTCCCAAGTCTGGAGTCCATGGTGGCCTTCTCTGAGAGCCTGTAGGTGGACAGGCTTTGTCAGAAGGGGAGCCATATTGTATCTCAATTGTATTGTAATGCCTAAGCAGTAGATTTTTGCAAGGGTTTAGAAAAAACCATGAATGACAGGACCACAGAGCGTTATTACAGCATAGCTAGGGAAGATCCAGGTCAGATGTTCCCTAGGTGGAGTGACCTCAGGGTCTCAAACTCTGCTCCCAGGGATGAGTCTGAAACCTCTCCCTGCTTGACTATGAAAGTTTACCCAGTTAAAAATTTGAATACACCAGGACTGGGGAATTCAGCAGGGAGAAAATTGCAGCCATCTGAGGCATCAGGAAAGACAGAGATGTTCTTAGGAGTCTGATTGGGCCTGTGTTCCCTCCCTCCACCTGACAGACTAGACTTCAAATTAATTAAAAAGTCAAATCTGACTGCCATTCCAGTATCTGGTGAAGGAGCAAGCCGTCCATAAAACACCTTGTGTTTGCATAATAATTTTATGCTTTTCTAAGTGCTTTATCATCCATTGATCCATTTGAACTTCATGACAATTCTGCAAAGCAAGTGGGGTGAGAACAGCTGGAATGGCCAGAGAGGGTATTAGAGCCAGCTTGCCTGAGTTCAGCCCCTCTGGGTGACCTTAGATGAGTAACTAACCTCTCAGAGCTTCTACCTCCTCCCCTGTAAAACGGGCACATCAATAGTGCCTGTGTCATTGTTTTGTTGGGAGAAGTAAGTGAGTTAATATGTGTGAAACAGTTATAATAATGGGTGGTGGATACAAAGAGCTGGAAAAAAATATTACCCATAGGTGTCATCAATCATTTATAATGTGACCTAGGCTTTAGACTTGGTATTCCCACTAAGTAGGAATTAACTCTGCCTCAATTTTAGTCACAAGCTACAGGCTCTGGGTTGTATAGCGTAGTCCTCCCAGATGCCTACCCCAGAGAGACAGATCTGCTCTCTCCCCAGGCCAGCTCCTATTCTCAGACATTCTCAGGCAACAAACATGTTTTGAGCCACGCTAGAAAGGCAGCTGTTAACCTGTGCTTTGTTCAAAACTCATGCATTCTTACAACTCCTGCCAGCCCCAGGAAAGGAGAGGGAAGCAGGAGAGGCCCGCCTGTGGGTGGGATATACCATCCCCAACAGATGTGCCAGCACCCAGCAATGATCTGAGGAGCAGGCCCATCAGCCAGTCCTCCCTGACAGCTGAAAAGTTCCCCAGCCCTGGAGTGTCACAACCTGTCAAGATGAGTTTGATGTTTACGGTCCAGGATGAGGAATGGGCTGTGAAACAAGACAGCTGCCGCGATGCCAGAAGCCATCAACCGAGCCGTGGGCTCAGAGAGTAGGAGGGGAGGGCGGCACGTGATGGTCATTCTGTTTTGTCATAAGTCCCCACCACGCTATATTTTAGAAAAAGACTCTGAAGGGGAAGCAGAGCACAAATTGGCGATGTCAAATTTCAACCAAACTGTTGAGCAAGCACAGAGAGAGCCATCCAGGAAGGGGGAATTGAATCTGGAATGTGTCAAGGTGGCAGGCACCTGTCCATAACTCTGCTCTGCAGGACCCTCTTGGGGGCAGGGGACAAGGGACAGGCTCTGATTCTCTCTAGCAGCTGGGCTGGTATCTGTTCATTCTGACAATGTTCTGCGTCATACTTCATTTAAAAATGAGGTTCTTCAGCTACAAACACAGATGTAAGCAGATAAAAGCATGAACTCCAGATGCAAAGCATCAGGGCAGTGTTCTGTACCAGGAGGCACCTCCAAGGGATCCCCTGGCCCTTTGTTTCTTCACCGCCAAACGTGTATGCATTACTGGACCATGTTCTAGAAATGCTAACAGTTTTAGACCCAATCCTGTCCCTTAAAAGGTTCACATGGTGGCTGAGGAGGGAGCAAATTCTTAAAGAGAAGCCACCACAGCAGCACGTGCTGATGCCAAGGAAGTGGGTCAGCTGTAAGTGCTCTGGGGCAGAGAGGCTCTGGAGCACAGCCTGCAAAACAAAGTCATGAAAGAAGGAGAGAACTGAAGCAAACAACCCTGTGAAGGCCAGGAGGAATGGTGTCGAGGAAGGAACATGGGCTTAAGTGGACATCAAATATCTGGAAAGCCATAGGTGGTTGGAATGGAAGCAGAGTGTTCCTGTAAGGGAGTAAGTAATGGGGATGGTGGGAGGGAATGGGAAAAACCATTTTCAGCAACCAGCTCTGAGATTCACGTGGCCAAAGGAACCCCAAAGCAGGACATGGATGACCTGCATGAGTGACAGAGGTCAGATTGTACTGCCCCCACCTCCTCACCAACATCCACCTGGGGTGGAGAGAAGAGAAGAGACTGGGAGGCATGAGTGGGTGAGCCTGTGTCCAAAGCTCACTGATATCAACAGCCTTCCCCACTTCACCCCCACCAGGAGTGAGACAGGAGACCAGAGTAGAACAGATGGGGCCCAGGGTCCAGTGCCTCACTGGGAACCACCCTGGAGAACTCAGATGGAGTGGGAGAAAGGGGTGCCATCATGCATAGGGGGCATTTCCTGAGTCAGGGGCGCCTTCTTCACACCTTAGCGTGAGTGCTGAGAGGTCTGTTTCTGCCAGCTGGGTCCACTCCTGAACAACGAAGCGAGCCAGTCAAACCATCAGCAAGTTGACAAATCAAGTACTCAATTTCCTGTTTCCTTTTGGAGACAGAGATACAGATTCACTGGAGGAGCACAGAAAGAAACCCAGAAGAATGGCATCATTACCCCTGCCTGTGCAATGGACGCAGACCTAAGTCCAGAGCCATAAATGCCTCTGCAGACTTGTGTTCCCTCTGCTCACAGTCATCCCTTGTCCCCTGATCAGGCACATGACAAGACCCACCACTCCCTGACCTCCCATAAGAACGGACACCCTCTGGTCTGGCTCCTGACACCAGGTCTAACAATGGTAAGTTCTGGTTGTCAGCTAAAATACAGGATTCCTAGTTAAGTTAGCAATGAATAAATCATTGTTAGCATAAGTATGTCCCCCAAAAATGGTATGGGACATAGATACACACAAACAAATATTATTGCTTGCGTGAAATTCTAATTTAACTGGAGACCTGCAAATTTTATTTGCTAAATCCAGTCGTTGTAAGAGGATAACAAGTGGAATAAAGGAAAGGGAAGAGAGAGCAGGAAGAAATAGGCAGGCAAGAACTCGAAAAGAAAAACAGAATAACTTTGGCAAACAATGAGTTACTAAAATGTCCAGGAGGCAAAGCCCTGAGATGGTCTGAGATCTCTCCAGGAGCATCATTTCCAAGATGACAGCAGGACATCATTCTGCAGAACGACTGTCTAAAAGGATGACAAGGTGAAGACCCACCAACTTCTCTTTCAACCTACTCAACATAATGAGCCTCGAATTCCTTAATGCTCAAAGTAGTTCACAAAATGGTATTTAGACTTCCCAATGTATACAGACTTAGAAAGGTTAAGTGACTGGCCCAAAGTCATAAAATTTTAAATGACAGATCCAGGATGGGAAGCCAGGTCTAATCAGGCCCCAGCCTCCCTTCCCTCCAGCACCCCATTCCCAGGTCCCCCTTGACCAGCCATCTTCTTCCCAGGATCATCCTCGGCTTTGGACCAATGGAGCTTTCCGCAGTAACAGAAATGCTCTGCATCTGCCCCCTCTAATGCGACAGCCTCAAGTCCACGCAGCCACTGGGCACTTGAAGTGTGCATGGCTAGTGAGATTGAAGAACCAGAGACTTCATTTAATTTTCATTTCATTTAAAATCATTAAAATTCTAAAAGCCACATGTAGCCAGTGGCTACTGCAGTCTGAAGCACAGACAGCTACTGCTCTCCAGCCAGGGAGTCGGCCCACTGCTCCTGAGCCTGCAGGCTACCTCCTGTCTCTTTGGTTTCCAAGACCTGGACCTGGCATCTCCTGGATGGGGCCAGGGTCCCCAGAAACACAAAATGCTCAGTGATTAGCACCCTTGAAAACTCTCCTCATTTCTGAGATGGAGAATGTGGGGGGCAGAGAGGACAGATGAGCTGGGGCCCTGGGATTGTTTCTGCAACAATAGGGCTAGCACTGCAGAGGGGACCCTTGCCCCCACACCTTCGCTCTTCCCTTGCTGAGGACAAGAAAGGCAAAACTCAGGGGTGCCATGGGCCTCTGCCTGGTCAGCCCGGAAGACCCCAGCAGAGTTGGGCACCCCACCTCCAAACATCCACCACCGTAAGAAGGGATGTCAGAGGATCTTCTTCCGCGGACCAAAAGAGAATTTGAGAGGCCAACTAACAAAGACAACACCAGCAGCAAACCTCGCTGAGTCTGCTGCCCCTATAACCTCAGAACTATAATTACATCGGCCCTTAATATCTACACACCCAAGTAATTATAGTTGTCTTACGGCTTCCCACGGCAATCAGATATTAACTTTTTATCACGGCCTCTCAGAGCAGCATGGAGACAACCACAGCATCAGGGAACCCTGGGGTGTTTCCCAAAAGGTCAGCAATCCTGGGGACCTCCTTCAGGGCCATCCTAGCTTAGTCAGTCCCCCAACTGCCCATGGTCACCGCGGGCTCTCATTACAGTCCTATCCTGCATAAGATCATCCTGCGAAGAGGGTGGGGTCTGAAATCCAGTCTGCGCTCACTTGCTAAGCACCACAGGTTAGGACTTTATCCAGTCAGAGTCCCCCCACCCTCCACAAATTCCCTGTGTCCAGGTGCCACAAGCCCCAGGGCCCCCAGCCTGCTGGGGAACTGACTTGTTCTCTTGAGAGCCACCATGGTGTAAAGGGAAGACCTGCACACTAGTCCTGGTTTCAGCAACTGTGCCTGGAGTGACCTTGGATCAGTTATCTCCCTCCACGTCTTGGCTTCTTTAGTTGTCAAATGGGAAGAGGAAAGCTGCTCTCTCACCCTTGCAGGGATGCCATAAAAATCAGGTGAGGACATGGCTTCAGAGTACTTTCTATTCTCCAAGTCCCATGTGAACGTTAAGCTTTATTAATTATTTGGCCAGCTCCCACCCTAGGGCTCCTTGGGAGGCTGAGCTGCCCATCCCCTGGCCCTCCTTGCTTGCCTCAGTGCTCACAGGTTCACTTTTGGTCTTCAGTGCTCTGCAGATCTGCAAATCCCATGTGAACTCTTATGAAGCACCGCTACTGGGAAAAGATATATTTATATGTTAATTCTTCCAACTTTTGAAAGCATTTGTGCATACATTGTCTTATTTGAACTTCACAGCCATGCTGTGATTTGTAGGGAAGACACTATCCCCACGTCGCAGAAAAGGGACAAATTCAGAGGAGCGAAATGCCTCCTTGAATTGCATAATTTCAAGTTTATACCTCTGCAAGAGAAATAGCAGGGAGTGGGAGATTGTCTCGTGACTCATGGTGATCCTGTGCACAGACACCTGGGCAACCAATACATATGAATCACAAGAAGATGACTGAGTGGATGAGTAAACCCACATCTCAAAGTCATCTCTCAAGAGCACCAGACCTGGGCCCTCACAGTAGGGGGCACTGGCATGGGTATGCAGAGAGACCCATTCAGATGGTCAAGTTCAATCTGTGCATGCACATTCTGCTCAGCCTCTTTTCTGCAGACCTGAGAGGTTCCATGTGTTTCCCAGGTTAGAAACAACCTCACAGAGGCAACCGAAGGTCCAGTTTGAGCAGAGAGATGGTGGGCGAAGTCACACACAATCCCACCTCCAAGAGGCCAGAACAGGGTTCAGGGCACCAACCTGTGCCTCCTCACCTTGGGGATCCTTTGTTGTCTGAAGATTTCTCCACTCTTGATAAATTATTGGAGTTTCCATGCCCCTGAGCAGGATGAGAATCACCTAACAAAAATAACTACAGACAACCCACCGAACAGACCATATTAAAATCTGCCAACTGGGGCTCAGTTGAGAAGCGAAGGTGAAAAAAACCCTCAAGTCAGAGTATATATAAAATATTCTCCCTAGAGGATGTGGCACAGAGATGGTTTTAATTAACTGTGCATTCCATTTAAGCTTAGCAGGCGAGTTATTGTACATTAAATAAATACGGGTTGGTTATTAAGAACATATTTACTTCTAAGTTAACAACAACAAGTTATAGATACAGATTTCCGTTAAACCACAGACGGGTGCGTTTGTTTGGAATAATCAATTGTTCTTTACTCAAGATATAATAATTGCCTTATTGAGTCTAGAGAGGCTCTTTTGGTAATTTATGGAAAATAAATTTCCTCAGTTACTCTGTTCTTCTCTCTTGGGGGAAAAAAAAAAAGGAGCAAGGAAAATAGAGATTCTAGAACTCAGGTCATTGACTTTAGGGACAACTTGGCCTAGCAGATTCACTCACAGCCTTCACATCTGAGAGGCCTGGATGCTGGACAAGGCAGGGAGCCCAGGAAACTGAGTTTATGAAGCTATTACTTAATATATGTTAATATAGGTTATGGTTTAGACCTAAAAACATCCTCCAAAAAAAAAATGTATTTTTTTCAGGAATGTTCAGAGGTGAAATGATGAGATTATGAGAGCTCTAACATCATCTGTGGGTTAATCCTTTTGATGGATTAATAATTCAAATGGACTCCTGGGTGGTAACTGTAGGCAGGTAGGACATGACTGACTGAAGGAGGTGGGTCACTGGGGGCCTGCTTTTAGACAGTATTTTGTTCCTGGCTTGCTTTCTCTCTCTCTCTCTCTCTCTCTCTCTCTCTCTCTCTCTATTTTCCAGTTGCCAGGAACTGAGTAGCTTTCCTTTGCCCTTCTGACATCATGTTCTACCTACCTTAGGCCCAGAACAATGGAGATGACTGACCATGAACCTAGACCTCTGAAACTGTGAGACCCAAACAAACTTTTCTTCCTGTAACTTGTTCTCGTCAGGTTGTTTGGTCACAGCAACGAAAAGCTAACACAGTATAAATATGTCCCAAACAACATTTGGGATATACTTATACTAAACAGTTATCCGTTATTTTTCTGAAATTCAAATCTAACTAGGCATCCTGGGTTTTGCTTATTTCTTGTTTGTTCAGTCTGTCAACCCCAAGGGCCATGGAGGTGTCGCAGGAAATCACTCTGGGTACCGCTCTCACCACCAGCACAGTCTGCAAGATGGTTGCAGTGAATGAGATGAGCTGGACCAATGGCTGCCTTCATGCCCACGTGCAGGAGGAACCCGCTTAGCAGTAGCCTCTGCCTCCTGTCTCTCACTCTCTCCTGCTCAGTCTCCACTGCAGGTCATAGATCACAGGTCACAGAGTCATGAGCTTGTCATCTAAAAAATAAGGACACTAAGACCCAGGAAGCAAAGTGGCTTGAGCACGGTCACAGAGCTAGTACCAGGCAGAAGCTTGGTTTCATGGTCATCATTCATCATTAGAGGTATCCACTGAGCATTAACCGTGTGGGAAGGCTCTTTGCTCAGGAAATCCTCTTCATAACCCTTTGGGAAAGGTACTCTATAATTTTTATTTTGTTATAACTGGGCTCAAAATCTCAGCCAAGGTGCCATTATTTCTCCCCACAACCCATCATTCTTTGCTCTGAAATTTTATTCTGCCTTCTCCTCTCATATCCTCATCTATAAATAAATCTACAGGATCCACCTTGTACTAAAAGCCCACCACTGAGCCAGGCACTCTGGTGGTCAGGTAGAAAATAAGCCAAAATGAGAAAAATCAGAGTCAGTGTAGTTGGGTGGCCAACGGCACAGACCATGGAACCAGTTGCCTGGACTGGAATCTTGACGTCACCACTCACAGGCTGGTGAGCACAGGCAAATCATGTAGCATTTTGGTCTCTCCTTCCCTAGTCTGTAAAATGGATATGATAATAGTACTTAGAGCAGAGCCTAGCACATGGTAAGCACTGACCACATAGTTACTACTGCCACCAGTAAAACCAGGTATTCCAAACCTGAGGATCCAACAATTAGCAGACGTCAGCAGAGGCTGCAGGGCAGTTTTCTGGATAATGATCACCTTCCCTTCCTCTGTTTATCTGGAAGCCCCTGGAGAAATAATATCCAGGTCAGGAAGAGATGCTCTCATTCATTGCTGATTAAACCTCAAGTCCTATGTTACCTATTACTCAGGCCACTAAATATGACTATCTGGTTCCAGGGCTTTTAGGAGCATTTGAGCTTCAAGTTTTCCCTTCAATTACGGTCATGAATCATGTAAATATTCAAGATTCCAACACTTGAGAGTCCACATGGCTTCTTCCAGCCTGTCCTCCCCAATAATAACAGACAAAAGCATCAGGCACAGCCATCACCCAGCTGCCCAAAGTTAGAACACGTGTTGGCCGTGAATGTAACCATACTGCAGCACACAGAAGTACTGGATCACACTGAGGTGTAAACTCATCTCAGGTCTGACATTAATTGTTAGTTACTAAAAATAAATGTCCTGATATTTATTTGTTATATCAGATTTTGCTCCAAAGTCATTGAAGCATAGCTTCCAAAAATACATAAAGTACAAGGTGAATATTATTGCCCATCACAAAAGCGATCTGCATTTCTAAAATTTGAATTAAAAATAAGTCGGAAATCTTAGAACAAATAAAGAGAAATAAAAATAAATAAATAAAACTATTAAACTATCAAAAAGGTTTCATAACTGTTATGGCTTAGATACTAGTTATTCCCTCCAAATATCATGTGTGAGACAATGCAAGAACATTCAGAGGTTGGAAGAGAAACTTAACCTGATGGGATAAACTGAGTGGTAACTGAAGGCGGGTAGGGTGTACCTGGAAGAGGTGGGTCACTGGGGGCATGGTTTGGGGATATACATTTGGTGAGCTGAGCTTCATCTCTCTCTGCTCTCTGATCATCATGTGAGTTGCTTCCCCCGCCACACTTTCCACCATGATATTCAACCTCACCTCGAGCCCAAGGAATGAAGCTGACTGTCTATGCACTGAAACCTGTAAACCCGTGAGCTCCCAAATAACTTTTCCTCCTCTAAAATTGTTCTTGTCAGGTCTTGTAGCCACAGCAACAAAAGAAAAAGTTGACTAAAACAATGATCACATGACTTCAGTAACGAATTCTATTAGTCTTTTAGGGATTAGGTAATTTCTATGTTATAAAAATTGATCCATAGTATGGGCGAAGATGAAAAACTGAGACATTTTACAAAGTTGGCATGTGCCTTGTGCCAAAAATAAAAAAGTTGAACCGAAGTAGGAAACTATAAACTAATTTCATTTGTGAATATAAATACTAAATCCCTTAGAAAAATACTATCATATGGAATTCAAAAGGGCATCAAAAGAATGATACCTGTTACCCAGAATAACTCATCATAGGATAGGAAGACCAAGACAAGTTATTATAAGGAAGTCTATTAATATAAAAATACCACATCAATTAGAAAAGTTCAAAATAATTTTAATGGACACCCGAAAGTCATTCAAAAGCATTTTGAGTAAAGATCATTTAGAAAAATAAAAACGAAAGGGAATTTCCTTAATATAATAAAGATTACCAAGCTTAAACATACTCCCTATATCACACCTTCCTAAAATGGGTGTATCAGTTATGCACTGCCATGATAATGCTGTGTAACAAGTCACTCCAAAACTCAGAAACTTAAAAACAACTAGAATTATTTATGTCATGAGTCTTGAAGGCCAGTGAACTGAGTGGTTCTTCTGAGTTTTTCTGAACTCTCCTTCATGAAGATGGTTGACTGGATTTTGGAGGATGTTGTCTGGTTTCAAGTGGGACAAGTAGTGTAACTTAGCTCTGTCCCACATGTTCTGTCTTCCAACAGGGCACTTGGGCACATCTTTCTCATGGATATGGAGGAGGATAACAGTGACCAAGCCCACTTTTAAAGCTCTTGTGTGCTTTTGGCTGGTACCATCCCTTTGTCAAGTCACACAGCCAACTCAGGGTCAGAGCAGGAAGATACCTCAGAGTTACATGCCACAGGTATAGTTAGAGGGAGGAGTAAAGAACTGGGGCCAATTGTCAATTTCTTTACAAACAGGACTTATCAGTTTTTCTTGTATATGTCATGAGGGTTTCTAAGTGAAGGTCCTAGCCTTTCCCAAACTCACAGAACATAGAACTCCTTCATTTTCCACAAAACATTCCTAGAGTCAAATGCTTGTAGGACACAGTTTGGGGAAAATGGAAGTCATACATTTTTACAAAGGCATTCACCATAGTCAAAAGAAAACAGAAAAAATAACCCCACCATGATACACTTAGAAATAATCCCAATAACAAATGAGTAGGATTTATATAAAGAAAACAATAAAACTTCACTGGGATATAAAATAAAGATTTAATTAAATGGAGACATGCCTTCCTCCTGAACGAAACAAATCAATATTGTAAAGAAGACAACTTTTTTTCTAAATTGATTTATAGATTTAACATAACCCCAGTGAAAATCTCAATGAGATAATAGTACCCATGTTTTGGCAAGAATAACATGGAAACAGACATTTTCATACACTGCTGGTGGGAGTTTAAATTGATGCAATCTTTTTAAAAAGCAATTTGGAGCCTTAAAATTGTGCATAGTTGTTGACCCGGATCTAGAAACATGCCCTAAGGAAATGATCTAAGTGAACAAAAAACTATTTACACAGATGTTCATTACAACACTGTTTAAATGGAGCAAAAATTGATAATAACTTAAAAATCCACCAATATAGTCATCCCTAAGTAGATGTTCAGGCTTTAATATTAATGAATATTGTGTAAGATTAAAACTCATGGTTTCAAAATTTTATGATATATGAAAAAGGCAACTCAGGGGTGTGTTTGAAAGCAAGAGGTTAGGATGCATGGATGCACTGAGACATGCTCTCGTGTGCTACCTGGATTCCCATCGAATGAAGGCCATGAGGAAACAAAATAAAACATTAATATTTCCAGATTAAATTTCCTTCAATTTTCTATATTTCTTAATTTTTATGTAATATTCATATGGTATGTTTTTATTCTAAGTACTTACCCCAGTAGATGTATCAAGGATGGGAAGAACTTAAAAAAAGAAAAAGTAAATGAAACCAACCATGATAATTTTCAAAAAGGAAAATGGGAAAATGTTGAGGCGGGGTCGTACAGAAGAGGCAGGACCCACCCCACCAAGTATAAAAGGAACTATAAAAATACTGTGGCAATGTTGAAGAGTTGACATATCAATGAGTAAACTACCCACCCTACCCCACTTCAGGCTATAAGTGTAAAAGAATCTGTTCACATCAGGTAATGTGGCACACCCTGTAATCCCAGCAACTCAGGAGGCTGAGACAGGAGGATCACACGTTCAAGGCCAGCCTTAGCAACTTAGCAAGTCCCTAAGCAACTCAGTGAGTCCTGTTTCAAAATTAAAATTTTTTTTAAAGGGCTAGGAATATAACTCAGTTGGTAAAGCAACTCTGGGTTCAATCTCAGTAGAAAAAAAAAAAAAAAAGGAGGAGGAGGGAGAGGAGGGGGAGGAGGAGATACTAGAATTCCAGTAATTGGTTTTAGGAAAATTGACCATTTAGGGAAAATATTGCCATGTTCCCCACAGATACAAAATAAATTTGAAAAGGCTCAAAGAATTAAATTTAAAGCAATAAGACGATTAAAAATAGATTAATGATGTTGGTGACCAACTGAACTTGGAAAGATAGAACTTTTAAAACATAACCTATGGAATTAGCCATCAATTAATACCATAATTAAAAGAGCCCCAGCTTCCAGATGATAAAATACAAAAGCAAATGACACCAAAATGAGGGAGAAGTATTTACAAAACAGAATGAAGATTTCATGATCTTTATTCAGGAACAAACCTCAGGGGTCCCTCAGGGATGGGAAACTCTACTAACAGCTAGATTGCCAAGGGGGCAGATGTCAGCAACTCTGCCACTTCCCTGCTGTGATCACTCCAAACCTCAGTTTCCTCACCTGACTGCAGATAATCACTCAGGAGACTCGTCACGAGGCTTCAATGAAATAAAGGATATATCCACTATGAGATGGACACTGTGCTAAGCATTGGGTATAAAAAAGGTGGCCAGGACAAAGGAGTTTATGCACATAAACACAGACAGGCAAAGATCCCAGAATGTGATAGATTTCGATGAGGGTGGTGACAGGGTGATGTGGAGCAAGAACATCCACCCATCTCCAGCTCTGGGGCATAGAAGGCTCCTGGAGGTGGTGACTATAAGTAGAATACCAAAGGATGAAATGACAGCCAGGTAAAGGGAACAGAAGGACAAGTCGGAGACAGCGAACAACCTGTGTAACTGCTGGGAAATGGACTGGTGCAGAGGGATTCTTGTACCACACAGTGGTCACCTTTGCAGGGAAATAAAGCTTAAGGGAGAGTCTAGGGAGAAGGGGATGCATTCGATTTTCATTGCTGTGACACAACACCTGAGAAAATCAACTTAGAGGATGAAAGATTATTTTGGCTGATGGTTTTAGTGGTTTCAACTCATGGTCAGCCGTCTCCATGGCTCTGGGCCTGTGGTGAGGGAGAGCACCACGGCAGAGAGGGCATGGTGGGATAGAGCTGCTCCCTTGCCGGGTAGGGCAAGATGGATCCTTCCATGCCCCCAGCGACCTAGGTCCTCCAACGAGGACCCACCTCCTGCGGTTGCCCACCTCCCACTAGTCCATTCAGTCAGGAACCCACCAGCGAATTAGTGCCCTGATAAGGTCAGAGCCCTCAGGATCCAATTCCTTCCCCAAAGCCCTGCCTCTGCACCTGCTGCACTGGGGACTGAGCCCTCAGCCCCTGAGACTCTGGGGACATTCCAGATCTGAACCATAACAGTGAACCTAGATGGAATCCGCAGGAACTTCAGGTGCTTGTACTTTTATTTTGAGGCTGACAAGAGACCCTAAGAGAGTTCTAAGAGGGGTGCAAAGCAAACACAGGAAGGAGGACTCTGCAGCGTGGAGAGAATTTGGGAAGAGCCAACACGAGGGGTGGAGATACCCGCGGGGTGCCCTGCTTTGCCTGGGATGGGCAATGGCAGCTGTGGCAGGACAGGGACCTGAGGAGGAAATCCTGGAGACAGATGTGAGGGATTCATGGGAAGCAGAGCAAGCAGACCCCTAGACTGAGTGGACGCAGGAACTGAGCGACGGGGATGAGTTAAGGACAACCCTCGAGAGTCTCAGAGGTTTTGTGTTACCAGTAGAACAACAGACGGAAGTGGCAAAGGTCAGTAAGCAATAATCAGAAAAGCAGTGCAAACGACAAATTGAAAACAGACCTAAAAGAAATTCTTAATGTCAGTTACAGACGTGTGAATTTTAGAGAAATTTTAGACTTCATCACCTATTGAATTCTGTGAATTAAATGTACGTTCAAAATGTCTACATTATTTTGAAGGCCTAATTTCAAGAGTGTGCACCATCTGGATACGTGGGTTTGTGAGTGTCATCTGCCACTCTGAGGTTACTGCACTTCCTTCACCACCCAGTCCACCCAGGCTAAGGCCCCGGATGCAGGGTCAGATGAAGACCTCTGCTTTTCCTCAGTACAGGGTGGGCACAAGCATTTTTTAATGGCAGTTGTTTTTCTGAGTTATGAAGATATGAGGATGGAAAGACCTGTCCTCTACCTATAGCTCAATAATTGTGATTTTAAAAATATTCTCCAGAAAAGAAAGTCAAGAGGTTTTGGGTTACAGGGCAGGATCGTTGAGCAGTTGTTAGCCCAGGTACTACCAGAGGATAGAGGGGAGACAAGAGAGCAGACCGAGGAATGAGACCATGCAGGAGCCAAGGTGTTTGGGGTGCAGGGGTGAAGAAGGAGGAAGTTTAGCCATTCTGCCATAGAAACTCGGGGAGATCTGCAAAGACAAGCGCTTCTGCTGAAATCTCTGGTCTAGAGACAACATATCCCATGGGGCCAGGCAAGAGTCTGCTGACAGAGGTTTGTCCTTCAGGGCATGCAGGGTGTAGGAGCACTGCCATCCAGTGGCAAGCTTGGAGGTGCCAATCAATTAGCCTTCATATCCTTCTTCTAGGCCACTACTGAGAAGAAATAAGGGATTTTCAGGGGAAGGAAATGACCCAGAGTAAATCAAAGATGGGCCAGAAGAGATGAGGACAAGTTTCATTTAACCCTGTTTTAGTCAGCTTTTTCACTGTTGTCCAAAAGACCTGGAGAGAGATTGTAGAGGAGGAAAAGATTATTGGAGGGCTCATGGTTTCAGAGGTCTCAGTCCTTAGACAGCAGGCTCCATTCCTCCGGGCTCAAGGTGAGGCAAAACATCATGGTGGAAGAGTGTGGTGGAGGGAAGCAGCTCACACAGTGATCAGAACGCAGAGAGACTCCACTCTCCAGGTACAAAATATATACCCCAAGGTCACGCCCCCAGAGTCCACCTCCTCCAGCCACACCCCATCTGCATTCAGTTGCCACTCAGTTAATCCCATCAGGGGATCAATTCACTGATTGTGTTAAAGTTGTCATGACCCAATCATTTCTCCTCTAAACCTTCTTGCATTGTCTCACACATGAGTTTTATGGGGACATCTCACATCCAAAACATAACACCCCATAAAGAGAGGTGCTGTTTTCATTACATACCGATTTTTCTAAGCACTAAATGCCTGTCACATTTACTTTTTTCCTGGTCCCCATGATTGCCATACACAAGGTCTGCCTTGGGTATCAGGAGAAGCCAAGAAGACTCAATAGATCCATGGTACATTCATCTTACTAAGAGGTAGAGGCCAAAATCTGTGCCTTTTAAATAGCCTCATTCTTAACCATCTTCTCATTTTCTACCCATCCTTATGAGCTTCCACCTCTAACTATTGGTCATGAACTAAAAACCATGAGGTCATTGGATCAGGGAGACCAGAGACATTTTTTTTTTCATCAAGTTGCTAGCATAGCTTCTGAAGACATCAGAAAGAAAGACCTATTCTCTTCCTACAATTCAACAACACAATTCAAAAATGGGCAAAAGATTTGAAATAGACATTTCTTCAAAGAAAATATATGAATGGCCAAGGAGTACATGAAAATACACTAATCATTAGAGAAATGGAAATCAAAACCACAGCGAGGTACCACCTCACTCTCATTAAGGTGACTACTATGAAAAAATAAAATAAAACAGAAAATAGACACTGGTGAGGATGTGGAGAAATTAGACACCTTGTACATTGTGGTTGGAAATGGAATATAGCCCAGCCCTTGCTAAAACATTGTGGTGATTCCTCAAAAACTTAAAAGTAGAATTGCCAGATTCCACCCCTAGGTACATGTCCTGAAGAACTAATCAATATTTACACACTCACGTTCATAGCAGTAGCAGTGGCAACAGCCAAAGGTGGGAGAACTCCACAGACCATCCACAATTGTGGTGTGCATACACAATGGATTATCCATCTCCCAAAGAAAGGAAATTCTGACAAATACCACAATGTGGATGGACCTTAAGGAATCCATGATAAGTGAAATAAGCCTTTCGTAAAAAGATAAGAACTGTATTCCAGGTCTGTGCAAGTAGTCAAATTCATAAAGACATAAGTAGCAGGTCGTTGCCAGGACCTGGGTGAAAGGGCAAAGGGGAGTGGATGTTTAATGGATACAGAGTTTAGTTCTGTGAGATAAAAAGAGTTTTAGAGACTGATAACACAACAGTGTGAATGTACGTAATGCTACTATATACTTAAATGGTAAAGTTGATTAATTTTTTTATTATGTGAATTTTTCTACAATTAAAAAGAAAAGGATCTGCTACCTTCAGACTGCTTAGAGTTTTGTACCAGTAAGTTAACTTACCTTTCTCCATCTAAGACCTTGCATTAATACTCTGCTTAGATACTGTCTTAGTCTGCTTTCTGTTGCTATAATTGAACATCACAGACTAGGAAACTTATAAAGAACAGAGGTTTATTTAGCTAATGGTTCTGGAGGCTGGGAGTTCAAGATCACAGCACCAATGTGTGTTTGGCATTTGCTGAGGGCCTCGAGCTGTATCATAACCTGGCAGAGAATACCACGTGGTGACAGAGCAAGCATGTGTCAGCTCAGCTCTCTCATTCTCTTCTTATAAAGCCACCGGTCCCATCAGGGGGGACTCCACCCTGATGACTTTTTCTAATCCCAATTACTTCCCAAAGACCCATCTGCAAGTACCATCAACACAGGAATCATGTGAATTTGGGGATTGAGTTTCTACATGGGTTTTGGAGGGGACATGTCAAGCCTTATCTTCTGTGTGGGTGCAGCTTTCCTACTTTTTCTGTAAATGTGTTGGTCTGAAGTCCCTTTAATTTATAGGTCAAAATCCAGAGGCTTAATGAGGAGGCTTGTTCACTGGCAGAAAACTACTGTGCAGCCCAGGAAGGCCCCGTGTATCCCAACGAGCTCATTCAGGCTGCTCTTTCTCGTCTGGAAGGCACTGTTGATTACCCCGTCCCCAGTGCTCTCAAAAGGGCACCAGCTCTGACAAACACGCTGGCAGTTACTGCCAAGCAAAATAGGAGGGGCCGCTCCAGGTTCCATTCACCAGGACCCTCCGTCCAACTCCCAAGTGCAGCCGAAGCGGAGGGTCTCTGGGAAGGAAGTCTCGCTCCATGCAGGTCTTCATGCCTGCTCTTTTCAAGTGGGGTCAATTGAAGATCTCCCTTGCTGGGAAGGCCAGCCCCAGTCTCTAGGCCAGGGGTAGTGAGTGGGCTCAGAGGACAGCAGCCTTCATTTCCTGAGTCTTCACCTCACCTGGAACGAGTGGCTCAGGGAGACTCAAAGCTGCTGAGACTCAGAGCTAGAAGCAAAGAGGGTCCTTCCTGCTTCGAATGGTGACCTCCAGACGTGGTCCATCCTTACAGAGCTTGAACACCATGGTGACGTGGGTAGGAAAAGAGGAAAAGAAAAAGGAGCGAGGGAGACAGAACAGAAAAACTGAGAGAGAGGAGAGAGAGAGCGCGAGGGAAAGTGAGAGAGTGGACACTGCCCAGCTTTGGAAATGAACTGGTAATGCGACCGTCTCTGCCTCCTCTCCATCAGCCTCTCTCTGGGAGTTTCCTAAATGGCTGCAGCCATCGGTGGGTGAAAGCAGTCGGGTGGTTCGTTGCGCCGGCCCCCTGGCCAGGCTAAGTCCAGGTGTTTCAGACAGATGTGCACCAGGGCCTCACTATCAGCAGGAGCCCTCCCTGCCTGGCACCACTTCTCCCTGTCTTGTGCCCTGACATTTGGATGTCAGCCAGAGGCAGGCTCACCGGTACTTTGTAGGTCACTTAGATTCTGGTATTTTTAGATCCAATAACAGAAATAGCTCGTATGAGCTGCTCACATTGTTATCCTTACACTCCGCGGATGGCACTGTACACGGGTGGAAAAAAGAGAAAAGAATCCAAAATCAGGTCAGAGTCCTGACTCTCAGGCCTCATGCAAGGTGCTCATCTTTTCTCAAGATAGCATGTGCATTGTGAAATGCAGATGTTGGTAATATTCATCTCAGACATTGTTGGAATCAAAGGAAGAAATCTATAAAGAAACTACACATTGCATTCAGCTGCAGCTCAGGACAGGGGTGAACGAGCTCTCATGTCAACTCCAGTCCACTCTGTGCCTGCTCTGATAGTTTGGATCTTGAATACGTTCCAAAGGCTCCTGTGTTGAAGACATTGTCCCCAGACGATGGTGCTCTGGAGGAGTGGTGGGACCTTTAGGAAGGAATTAGGTCTACTGAGGGTGTGGCCTTGCGGGGGATTGTGAAACTCTGGTCTCTTTCTCTTCCTTTCTCTTGCACTTCTCAGCCACCAAGTGGTGAACAGCTTTGCTCTACCACACACCACCCGCCATGATGTGCTGCCCTGCCACAGGCCCAAAAGCAATGGGGCCAATTGATTATCGGAAACCTCCAAAACTGTGAGTCACAATAAGCCTTTCTTCTTTTAAGTTGTTTATCTCAGTTATTTTGTTATAGTAATAGAAAGCTGCCTAACACACCTTACTTAGCCTACACACCCTTAAACCATTTGACCAGCTTTAGACTAGCTTCTGCTCTCCACATACCACAGTCCCTACTTATCCATACTGTCTCACCCTCAGGCTATGTCTTACTACCAATCTTGTCTGGGAAGTTTGAGTTTTGAGACTGCAACATAGAATTTTAAAGGTAAGCATTTGTATAGTAATACAGAAGAGGGGGCTCACCTATAGCCTAGTAGATCCAGAAGTATGATTTTTATAAGAATATCAAGAACTGGTTTTTAGACTGAGGAAACCTCAGACTCTGTAGACTAGTAATGCAGGAAGTCAGAGAGGCCAATTATGAGTTTTCAAAGACAAAAAAAAAAATGTTTTTGAAGACTAGAGTACTCTTGTCACTATCCTGATAATGACAATGTGCTACATATGAAGCATCAGAACAATTAGAGGATTCCTTGGTCTACATAGAACTGGCACTAAAATAAATAAATCATTAAAGCAACAGTATGTTAGAAAGTCCAGAAATAAAATACAGCACACAGAGAATTTAATAACCAATAAATGCGGCGTTTCTAACCAGTGCAGAGATGATGAATTTATTTCACAAACGCAGTCAGGGTAATTTGTTAACTGCTTGGAAAAACAGAGTTGTTTCACAATGTAGTCTTCACACTATAAACTAATATAAACCCTAAATAGATAAAAGCACTAAAAGTTTTTATTAAAAAAGCATAAAAGACATAGAAGAAGAAAATATAAGTGATTGTCTGCTCTGATGGAGAAAAGGCACTTCCAAGAATAAAAGTAAACGGAGACACTGGAAAGGAAAAAATTATAAGCTTAACTACATAAACATTTCAAAATTTCTAAAGATCTAAAGACACCATAACCAAAATTAAGAAATGCATTCTACTGTCATGTACAACTAATTAGAACAAATTTAAAAAAAAAGATTTAAAAAAAAAAAGAAATAACAAGTAAAAGAAAGCAACCCAAAGCACACAGAACCCCCATCTTCATGAAGTTTTCCACCCAGGGCAAGACAGATATTAAAAGCAGGACCCCCCTCAAATAAACCATTGTAAATAGGGACTAACCCCTTTGAAGCCCAGGAATGGGAAGGCAGGCTGGGGCGCTGGGGTCAGGTGGATGGGCAGGGAACGTCTTTCTGAAGGGTTGTTTGTGCTGGAGGCTGTGCTGGTGATAAGTCTGTGATGAACCGGAGTCAGGGGACAAGGTCTGTGACACGTGGAAGCCACAGCAAGCACCGTGTCTGTTGTGCAAACTTGACATAGGAAAATCTCAGAGGAGCCCCTGGGCTAGCTGACTTACAAATTTTATGTTTTCAATTGTAATTAGAGGGTTCGTCCACAAACGGTGCTTATAAATCAGTGAGACAAGCACTAGGCCTCTCACGGGGTTGGGGGCAGAGTGGACATTCATGCAACAGGAAGCATCATGAATCCATGGGAGACCCACAGTAGTGAGGCGTCTGACTGGGGCCGAGAGGATGCAGAAGGACAGCAAATGGGCTGGAGGAATGTTTTGGGGGTGATGGGAACGTTCTAAAATTGGATGTTGACGATGTTTGCACAACTCTGTCCATTTAGTGGGAAGTCATTAAATTGCACATTTAAAATTTGTGCATTTTATTGCATATTCCTCAGCTCTCTGTCACTATGATCGAATACCTGACCCAGGCTGCTTATGAAGAGGAAGAGGTTTATTTAGCTCACAGTTCAGAGATTCAAAGTCCACACAGCATAGCACGGGCTCCATAGCAGGACTAGAGTTCTCATGTATCACCTCACGGTATGGGTAAGGATGCACACTGCAGGGACCAGCTAGGGATCACACCTCAGACCAGGAGCAGAGGGACCAGAAAGGGTCGGGAGTCCTCTGTATATAACAGCCCTCTGTCTCCAGGCTCAAGCTGTCACATGAGAACTATCAAGGGGCCCCCAGAAAACCATGTCGTGTGATATCTAAATTATACCTCCCAAAAGCTTTTTTAAAAATCTGTTTTTCAATCTCTCTGGTGATCAAAGAAATACAAATTAAAACATAGCATCAGTTTTTATCTTTCAAATTTGAGGAGAATTTAAGTAATAATACTGAGTGCTATTAAAATGTTGGGAAATGGGCATTTTGATGAATCTGGAAATATCAAAGTCTTATTACTTTGTCGTATACTCTGGAATTTAATATAAAGTAGTCAGGAGTGTGCAAAAAATGTGTAGGAAAAATTTTATCCCAGAAATATTGGTAAAAAAGAAAAAATAGAAAAAGTCAAATGTTGAGCAGTCAACATTCATTTAAATATGAAATAGTACAAGTCTAGTGAACTATTTAAGAAAACGATTTAGAACAACGAGTGCCTAGTTACATGAATAAGTGGTAATTTATCAGGTAAAAATAATTACAAAACAGCAGAATAGGGTTCCCATTTTGGAAAATTGTGTACACTTTTACTGAAAAGAATTCAAAAGACAGACATCTGTATGGGTCAGCTACTCCTAAGGGCTGCTGCTTAACAAACAACCCCAAGGCATACGAGAAGCAGCACTCATGTTTGTGCTTTGCTGGCGTGTGTCTCCTGCAGGAAGCAAGGCAGAGGGACTGCAGGGGCCCTGGTGAGCATGTGTCTCCTCTTCAGCTCCTGCACTGTCTGGGAGTCTCTTCTCCTGGAACAAGCACAGGAAGGCACACCCCACTTCAGAGGCACATCTCCAACTTCTGCTCGTCACTCATGCCCCATTTCATTGACCTAAGCAAGTCACAGAGCTAAAGTCAAAGTACAGCAGAGGGCACTTCAAGTCACAGGAGAGGTGGAAAGAACTGGGCACAAAAAAGCATTCTACACGGTATCAGAAGTTTTAAACATGCTCATCAGAGTGCAGAGGAATGTGTTATTCAGTCTTCTTTAGTTTACTTACATAGATCGTTGCATTAGTCAGCTTGTTTCTGTGACCAAAGTACAAGAATGAGTTAGAGGAGGAAGCGTTTATTTGGTACTACTGTTTTCAGAGGTTCAGTCCATGGTTGGCTGGTTCCATCACTCTGGGCCCGAGATGAGGCAGAACTTCATGGAGCAGGGAACTCAGGGAAGATGAACCCCACCTGCCCACCTGCCTACAGGTACCACCCAGTCCATTCAAACCAGGATGGACTGACTAGGTGACAGCTCTCACAATCCACCTCTTCACCTTTGAATATTTCTGCATTCAGGAGTTTTTGGGGGACAGCACTTATCTAAGCCATTAACAGTTACATTATTCAGCTTCTTCTGGGTTTATTTCCAACTCACCTTATGTGTATCTGTGGATCCACAGCAGCTCTGCTCAATAAAGAAAACTCTGCTGTCCAAAACAGGCCTTTCTGTGACAGGCAGTGGAAAGAACAAGGCAGAAATCAGAGGGGTTCCTGCAGGCAAGTTGTATGTCACTTCCAGTCACTTCTTATTAGTCAGAAATGCTGACATAGCCAAGCCTGCCATTATCAGTAGTAGAGGGGGATCCCCCATCCCGGCAAGGGGACTACTCCACGCGTCAGTGGGTGGGGATGAAAAGGCTGCGGATAGTGAAAACAAGAGGACAGGCTACACTTCTCACCAGCTTGTCTGACTCCTGCATGAAGGTCATGTGATGGTTTTATTTTTATTTATTTAACAAGTATGGATCTACTCATTTTTACTTGTAGGGTAGATAGAAACAGAACATCTGCTTTCTTTCCCTTTCCATTTCCTTACCTATTTTGTAAGCTTTCTTCATATTAGGCATGGATTTGCTTATTATTTCATGCATGCTTTAGGAAGCAAATAGCAACCCCTTCCCCTCCATTTCCTCCATTGTTCAATCTCCAGAACAAAATGCATTCAATATTTATGACAGATGCATTCAGTATTTATCCCCAGTTCTCTACATTACACGCATGTTTAGCTACTTCTTGAATTTTGCCAAATGGAGGCTTTCTTTGGACTTCCAACCTGAAGGGTGAGAAGCAGGAGCATGTTCTCCTGCCACATCCCTACATACACATATTTCTCTCCAATTCCCATGATGTGCTGGTGGAGATGCACTGTAATTTTTGTTAACCTGTTCACCAAATATGCAGTACAATCATCATGAGGTAGAAACAGGGCAGAGCTAAGACTCAGGGAACACAGTGATTACCTTTCTACTCACAGAATTTTTTTTTTTTTTTTGAGGATGGTGATTGGGTTTGCTTTTAGTTTTCCATTTGTTCATTTTTATCACATTTCAACAGTAAACTCCCTGCCCACGTCCATATGTCCTTTCAGTATGTCCGTCCCATGGAGGACTTCATTAGCCTCATTTTGGTCTGGAGAACTCCTTCTCTGTCTGGGCCCTGCAGGTTCCTCGGCCTCCATGCATGCTGAGCAGCTCCCTCTGCACTGCTAAGACTCCCATTTCAACCTGCTCTGCAGGACTCCAGCTTCCTGCCTCTAGAGTCTTCTTTCTTCATTTGCCATCTCAGTTTGGTAGACCACAGTCATCAATGGCTTCCCAGAAAGGAGACCTTCAAGGTCAATGTCTCAAGACATTTTGCATCAGAAAATGTCTTTATTTTATCCATGAACATAATCACTTAGCTGGATGTGCTGCTCCAGGTTACAAGTCATTTTGTACCAAAGTTGGAGTCTCCCCAACCTCTCAAGTTGGGAGTCACTCTGACTGCTTAGACCTTGTATGGAATCAACCCTTTGCCTGTCCCTGGACACTTGGAGAATTTTCTTTTAGATTCTGTTCTAAAATTTCTCCTGGCGTAGGTTGGTTATTGTTCATTGTTGGAGTATCCATTTGTTCTTTCCAATGTGGAAAGTCTCCTTAAATAATTTTTTCATGATTTTTAGCCCTTTATTTTCTCTGCTTGCTCATTCTAGAACTGTTATTTTTTTTAAAGTCTTTCAACAAAAGTCCTCTAATTTCCTAATTTTCTAATTGTACTCTTATATTCCATCTTTTTTTTTTTTCTTCTGGCTCTACTTTTTCTGAGAATTCCTTAATATTGCTGACCCTTCTATTGAGTTTCTATTTTCTGCCATAATACTTTCAATTTCTAAACGCTCTTGTTCTCTGAACGTTCCTTTGCCAAATATCGTGTTCTCGTTTCAGGTTTGCAATACATTCTCTTGTTTCTCCAAAGACATTAATGACAGTTTTATTTTTGTGCTCTCTGCAGAGTCTCCATTCCATCAAGTCGTCCTTCTCTACTTCTTTCCTCTGGTGCCCATTTTTTTCCTGACAGAGACTTTGCTCAAATATGTGATCTCCTTAGTTGTTGCTTTGTACTTAAGACAGGGGATCTAAGCGCCAAGTGTTTGGATGGGCCTCGTTGACTGGTTTTATCACACTGGAGTCATCTGTGTGACAAATGGCCGGTTTCCCTTAGAACTTCCAGTTCAGGAACTTCATATGCCATTCTTCTCAGTCTGATTATATCCATGGGGAAGTCTCTGCTAATCTTTTGCTTGATAGGTGAAGATGCAGCTGCCAGTGGACTTGAAGACACGTGTGGCAGTTGGTTAGGGGAGGGCCTTCGCTTCACCCCTCTGCTCTCAGTGGTGCCCACATAATCTGCTGTGCGTGGGATTCCCAAACCAGAGGGCTCCTGTTTTCTCCTTCTAGGAATAGGTCTCTGGTCTCTGGCAGGGGTGAGGGAATCACTAGCAGAGCACAGTAGGAAGGATTAGGGTTGAAATACTTACAGACTTGACCATGTCCACCTGACAGAGGCCCCTCTACACCCTCATCTGGACATGCCTGCTGAAGCTGAGTCTGAAGGCACTTGGGCACTCGCAAACAGAAATCTGTTGCTTCTTTGTTTTCTCACTGTCCCAACAGGATTCTCTTCCCTTGGACCAACTGGTATACTTAGGCGCACACCTCCCACCTTCTGAGTTTTGAGTTTTGTGATATCACCTCATCTCATCCTATTTATCCTTATGCCTTTTTGAAAAATTCCCCTATGAATTTGTGGAATTTCAGAAAGAAACAAAGTAGATGCACTTGTTTAATGTTCCATTATTACCCACTGGTTCCTGCTTTCACAATGAAAAGAAATTGCCTCAAAGGACGCCTTCTTGGTAATCCTGAAAGCTGCCTACTTCCGTCTACTACCTACAACAGGAGGTCCAGCCTGTGGACTCTAATACTCAATCCTGGACAGCACTTAGCACAGCAGGAATTATCCTCTGAGACCCTTTTTTCCCTGTGCTTCCACCTTCACCGGCCCTTTGTGACTAATGTCTTTTATTTTCAACATGCTAATATTTTTGGTTAAGTTACAGATGAGTCCTACTGGCCTGGGAAGCTTTCAGTCACTACTAAAAATTTTCAGTGAGTTGATACCATCTTTAACGCAGAGAGAGCAAACTAATTCCTAAGGTTGTTCATGAAGACACTTCATTTTAGGGCTAATTGAAACACCATTTTCTCCTGATCTCATATCCACAGGCATGGTTGAAATATAAGTCCAATATTCTAATTCAGAAGAATTTAAAACTAAGCTATATTATTTATACCAGAAGGGGAGAGAAATTATTCTATCCCTTCTAGAAGAGGGGAAAGTCTCCTGACCATGAAATAACCCAAACATCAAATATAAATTCAAGTCCTCCAATATTCATTGGTTCACTTAATAGAAAGCTGCTGTGAGTCACTATTTGGAAAGTACTGCCCTGGTCTCACAATCATAGAGGACAAAGGGAAACCATGAAAAAGAGCAAGAAATACTCTCTGAACTCAAGGACATTTCAATACAGTCATTGAAATAAAATTAAGTAGTGAAATAGTTTAAAAGTACATATGACCTAATATGCATAAGCCTAGTTCAACTAACCCAAAAGAAGGAAAGAGAGAAAGAAGGACTGAAGAAGGAGAAATAGAAAGAACAAGCAGAAAAAGTAATAAAATGATAGACTGAAATATGAATACATTAATAATTATATTAAGTATAAATGGCATAAACTCATAAATTAAAAGAGAAATTATCGAATGTATATAACATAGCTCCACTATGTATATTTAAAAGAAATATTTCCAGTGCAATTATATAAGAAAGTCAGTGGAATATTCTTCTCAGCAAAAGAAACAATCAATAATGTGAGGAGAGAGCCTATAGATTGGGAGAAAATCTTTACTACATGCATTTCAGATAAAGCATTAATCTCTAGGATATGTAAATAACTAAAAAATCTTAACAGCAAATAACCCAATCAATAAATGGGCTAAGTAACTGAATAGACACTTCACAGAAGAAGATATACAAATGATCAACAAATATATGAAAAAATGTTCAACATCTGTAACAAATTAGAGAAATGCAAATCACAATGACTCCAAGATTTCATCTCACTCCAATCAGAATGTCAATTATCAAAAATACAAGCAACAATAAATGTTGGTGAGGATGTGGGGGAAAAGGTACACTCATACATTGCTGGTGGGACTGAAAATTGATGCAACCACTTTGGAAAGCAGTATGGAGATTCCTTAGAAAACCTGAATGGAACCACCATTTGACCCAGCTATCCCACTCCTTGTTTTTTATCCAAAGGACTTAAAATCAGTGTACTACACAGTCACATCAATGTTTATAGCAGCTCAACTCACAATAGCTGAACTATGGAACCAACCTAGATGCCCTTCAACAGATGAATGGATAAAGAAAATCATATATATATATATGATCACATATATATATATATATATGATGGAATATTTCTCAGTTTTAAAGAATGAAATTATGGCATTTGCTGATAAATGGGTGGAGTTGGAGAATATCATGTTAAGTAAAATAAGCCAATTCCAAATAAACCAAAGACTGTATGTTTTCTCTGATATGCAGATGCTAATTCACAATAAGGGGGGGATAGGGAAGAATAGAGTTACCTTATATTAGGCAGAGGAGAAGGGGTATGGGGGTAGGAGGGATAGTAGAGTGAAACAAAATAACATCATATACATATATGACCACATGACTGATGTGACCCTATAATATGTACAATCAGAAAAATGAAGAATTACACTCTATTTGTGTATGATTTATCAAAATGTATAAATGCATTCTACTGTCATGTACAACTAATCAGTGGGGAAAGTCAGTGTAAATCAGTGGAAAGGATATACTATGAAAACAGCAATCAAAAGAAAGCTGGGATTATATTTTAATAACAAAGTAGACTTCAGAGAAAGAAAATTAAAATCTCTATTGAAAGATGTTACATAAAGGTCAAAAAAATTAATTCACCAAGAAGATACATAATTCTAAATGTGCATGCAACTAACAACAGAGTTTCACAATATGTAAAGCCATAACTAACACAACTAAAGGAAAAATACACAAATTCAGAATTACAAAAGACACTAATACTCCTCTCTCAGTAATAAATAGAACAAATAACCATAAATCCACAAGAATACAGAAGAGCAAACAGACCATGCACCAATTAAATCTAATAGCCATAGAACATTCATCCCAAAGACAAAACACACATTTTTTCAAGTGCACATGGGAAATTCAGACATTAATAGGATAATAAGATAGATCATATCTTGTATCATAAAACAAACCTTAACAAACTAAAAGAATTTAAATTGTGCCATGCTAATTCTCTGACCATAATAAAATTGAACTAGAAATAAATAAAGGAAAAATAAAAATACCAGTCACTTGAAAACTAAGCAATAGACTTATAAATAATTCGTGGATTAAAGAATTCTCAAAAGACATTGAAATAGTTTGAATTGAATTATATAAAAACATAAACTATCAAAATGTGTGAGATATAACTAAAGCAGTGCATAAAAAGGAAACTGTAGTTTTAAAGGTTTTCATCAAAAAAAGAAGGTCTCAAATCAATCATCCAAGCTTCCATTTTAAGAAGATGATATAAATGTTTTCAAAGCATGCAAGAGGAAAAAAGTAAAGATAACATCAGTATTCAATGAAATTAAAACCAAAAACAACAGAGAAAAATCAATGAAAACAAAGAAATAGAACAAACCTCTAACAAATCTAAAAAAGGACAAAAAGAGAGACCGACACATACTGCTAATATTGAGAGTGAAAAGAAGGATATCACTGCAGACCTCACAGACATTAAAAGGATGGTAAGCAAATGCCAGGCACAACTTAATGCACATCAGCTCAACAATTCGAATGAAATAAATTAATTACTCAAAAACTACTATCTCCCAAAATCCACCAAAAAATGAGGGAGGTAGTCTAAATAGTCCTATAAACATTAAAAAATTAAATCCACAGTTTTAAAACCTTCTGAAATAAAAAATTCTAGGTCTACATGGTTTTACAAGCAAATACTTCCCAACATTTAAAGTTTCTACAATAAAAGAGGAGGATTTCTCATAAAACATTTCTCAACTCATTTTTATGAGATCACCCTTATCCTGATACCAAATCCTGACAAAGTATGAAAAAGAAAATTCCAGGTCAACATCTCTGATAATATAGACACAAAATCATCAACAAAAATTTTAAAAGTCAAATTAATATAAAAACAATAATATAACATAACCCAGGGGGGTCTATTTTAGGAATGCAAAGCTAGTTTAACATTTGAAAAATCTATCAATATAATCTATCATATGCATCACCTAAAGGAAAATACACATTTTCATACCAGTAGATGTAGAAAAATCATTTTAAATAGTCATCATCCATTCATATAAAAACTCTCAACAAACCAGGAGAAATGTAATAAAGGACATCTATAAAAACTCTATAATTAACACAATGTTTAATAATTATAGAATAAATGTTTCTCCTAAAACCAGGATGATGCTCACTCTCAAAACTATTGAACATTATACTAGAAGTCTTAGAAAGTGTAATAAGGCAAGAAAAGTAAATTGGGAGAAAAAAAATAAAAGAAGAAATCAAAATGTCCTGACTTGCAGACAAAATGATTGTCTAGATAGAAAACCCAAGGAATTTATAACAATATTAATAATAATAACTCTCCTAGATTTAATCACAGTTTAGCAAGATTACAAAATACATCGACAAACAAGTATCTATTATATTTCTATATATAAGGAATATACAATTAGAAAGTACAAGAATACATTTAGAATAGTTTCAAAAAATGAAATCCTTTAGTATATACCTAATATAACATATACAGATTCTGCATATAAAAACTACCAAAGACTAGTGAAAGAAATCAAAGAAAACCTAAATAGGCATACTCTATTCATAGATTGGGAGATTCAGTAGAGAAACCAATTCTCCCCAAATTGTTCTATCGGTTTAATGCAGTTCTATCATATTACCAGCAATAACTTTTGTAGATACATTGTAAAATAGACAAGATCATTCCAAAGTCTGAAGGGAAAGGTCAAGAAACTAGAATTGCTAAAACACCTGTGAACAAGAAAATTAAAGTGAGAATAATCAAGTTACGAAATTTCATGACTTACTAAAATAGCCACACTAATTATGACAATGTCGTATTGATCAAGTTATAGATATGTAAACTAATGGAACATAGCAGGAAGTCCAGAAATAAATACAAACACACACAAATACATACAAATACAAAATACACACAAATACAAACTCTGTCTCTCCCTCCCCCGCCTCCATCTCATAAAGGTACAAAAGTATTTAGGGGAGAAAGAATAGTCTTTCAAGAAATCTGTTACAGCATGGAGGCTCCTTAAAACCCTAAAGATAGAACTAACATATGACCCAACCATAGTATTCCTGGGTATTTGGTCAAAGGAAATGAAATAAGGTATCAAAAGAAACACCTGCATACCCATGTTATTGTGACTCTATCAGCAATAGTCAAGATATGAAGTCAGCCAAGGTGCCCATCAATAGATGAATGGATGAAGAAAATACACACGCATTCATAATGGAGTATTATTAAGCCATAAAGAAAAATGAAATTCTGTCACTTGTAGGAAAATGGATACAACTGAAGGTCATTATACTAAGCAAAATAAGTCAGACACAGACAAGTATTGCATGCTTCCTCTCATATGCAGAAACTACAAGAAAAAAGATGAACTGAAAGCAGGAGAGGGACTTTAAGAAACTGGGAAGGGGACTGGGAGAGGCAGGGAAAGAGTGAAGAACAAGGGAGAGTGTGCACTTGATCAATACACAATGTACACCTTATGTAAATATCACAGTGAAACCGTTAATTAATGAAATCAATACCTACTACAAAAAGAAAAGCTGTTAGAACTACTGGACATTCTTCTACAAAAATCACAATGATGATAATAATAAAAATAAACTTCAATCTAAACATTACCTCCTATAGAAAAGTTAATTCAAAATAGATTTTTTAAAAATCTAAGCTTAAAAGGCAAAATTATAAAGTTTTTAGAAAAAAAAAATAGGACAAAATATTTGTGACCTGAGAACTAGCTAAGAGACCTTAGACATCCAAGAAGCATGATCTGTAAAAGAAAAGTTATAAATCGTACCACACTGAAAATAAAGTTCTTAAAATGACACTTTTAAAAGAATGAAAAGACACACAACAATCTCAGAGAAAAAAATTGCAAGTCATATATCCAACAAAGTGCGTGATCCAAAATATATAAAGAACACTCAAAATCCAACAATAAGCACATCATTTGATCCAGTTATCCCAACTCCTCGGCATATACCTAAAGGACTTAAAATCAACACACTACAGTGACACAACCACATCAATGTTTATAGCATCTCAATTCACAATAGCTAGGCTATGGAACCAACTTAGGTGCCCTTCAACAGATGAATAGATAAAGAAAATGTGGTACGTATACACAATGGAATATTGCTCAGCAATATTCATAATTTCAGAATGAAATTATCACATTTGCCAGTAAATGAATGGAACTGGAGACTATCGTGCTAAGTGAAATAATTCAATTCCCCAAAACCTAAGGCCAAATGTTCTCTGACATGTGGATGCTGACTCACAATAGGCAGGGAGGAGTGGAGGTTCACCAGATTGGACAGAGGAGAGTCGGGAGAATGGAGAAGGGATGGTGATGGGAAAGACAGTAGAATAAATCAGACATAACTTTCCTTTATTCATATATGAATACACGACCAGTGTAACTACACATCATGCACAACCACAAGAATGGGAAGTTATACTCCATGTACGTATGATATGCCAAAATGCATTTTACTGTCATGTATAACTAAAAAGAACAAATAAAAAAATTAAAAATTCAACAGTAAGAAAACAAAAATTCAAGTTAAAAAACAGGCAAAAGACTTAACACAGAGTTTACCAAACAGATGGCAAATAAGCACATGCATAATTGTTAGACACCATTAATCATTAGGGAAATGAAAGTTAAGGCACAGTGAGATATCACTACATACTTACAAGAATGTCTAAAATAATAAATATTGATAACACCAAGTGCTGGTAAGAATCCAGAGCAGCTCAAACTCTCATACATTGCTGCAAGGCTGGGGGATGCGGAAGAATAGCTCAGCTCTCCGGAAGGCAATTCAGCACTTTCTTACAAAGTTAAATGTGCACGGGACCCAGCAATCTCAGTCCCGGCTATTTACCCTCCTTAACTGAGAATTGAGGTTCATATAGAAACCTAGGTACATGAAGGTTCATAGAAGCTTTACCCATAATCACCAAAAATGGGAACCAGGGCTAGAACTGTGGCTCAGCGGTAGAGCGCTTGCCTAGCACGTGTGAGGTTCTGGGTTCGATTCTCAGCACAGCCTACAAATGAATAAATAAAGATTCATCAACAACTAATAAAAATATTTTTTTTTTAAAATGGGAACCAATCCCAATGTCCTTCAATGAATGAATGAATGATTAACTGTGGTAGATTCATGTGAAGAAGTGGTACTCAAAAATCAAAAAGAAGGAAGTACAGATGGATACATGACACCTCGCAGGACCCTGAAAGGCATTGTGCTAAGTGAGGAAAAATCAAGTCCCCAACGTTACATAGGGTCTGATTCCAGTCATATGACATCAAGTGATGTAGGACACAGACCAAGAATGGGGACAGGCATGACTCTCAAGCGAGACCTAAAGAAGTCTTGGAGGAGATGAAGTGTTTTGCAGACTGATGGTGACGAGGGTCACACAGATATGTACATGTATTAAAATCCACGGAACTGAACCCCTCCCCAGACACCCCAGTTTACCCTGTGATCACTGAAAAACTAACATTAAAACTAGAGTTAAATGGGTTGGAAGGACTTCCTGAATGCTCCCACCTCGCCAGGGATACGGCTAGCGCCAGAGCTCCTGAGTCGAGGTCCAGATCACGACCCTGAGGTCTGAATGAGCTTCAGGCTCCACCCCTACCTGTGGCAAGAAGGTCCAGTTCACACCCACCACCCAAGAAATTCTGCTCCTGTTCTCAATACACAAAAATCCAGAAAAGTCCCTCCTCCCATCTCCCCTGAGGGTTCCAGGAAGCAGACTTTGCAGAACAAAGAGGAGGGAGGAAGGAAGCACAGGGCTCTTCCGCTGCTCGCAGGCTCAGCTGGACCTTCTAGGTAAACGTGGGTGGCCTTAGGGCTGTCAGAGGAGGAGGAGAGGGAGTGACAGTCCCATCAGACGCATCTGTGAGCGGCTGTGGCTATTTTTGCTTTCTGAATCAAGTCAAGCCATGAGTGGGCCCGGCTGGGCCTTCGGCCATGGGTACTTGTGTGTGTGGACACGTGTGTATGAGAGAGCCCGGCCCGAGGCTTCCCAAGAGAAACCGAGTGGGCGGCGGTCACTGACGGGTACACGTAGACAAATACAAACGTCAAGCAGGCAATTGCTGCCCTCAGACTCATCAGGGGCCTCGGCTCCCACAGCACCTGCAGAGGGGTCAGTTCCCCCGGGCCCAGGAGCTCCGACTACAGCCAGAAGGGCTTCCTTGGAGGGGGACCTGAGAGTCCTTCCCGACAGTGAGAATGCAGGACCCAGAGGCACTGTGCACAGTTGTACAGTCCAGCAGGCAAATGACCCCAGGTGAAGCCTGACTCCCGCCCAGGTTTCCCACCCAAAGTGACCAGCCCTTGCACCTCCCCTTCATGCCCCACCACCACTACCCCTTCTCGAAGAGTCTGGCCAGTGAAAAGGCCCCAGGCTCCCATGTCCTATTCACCAGAGGGCTCTTTGGCCAGTTCCAGGAGGGTTAGTTTTTTGTTTTTTGTTTTAATTTGGTGCCTGGGATGCCTGGCACTAAGCCACATCCCCAACCCTTTTTTGTATTTTATTTAGAGACAGGGTCTCACTGAGTTGCTCACGGCCTCACTAAGTTGCTGAGGCTGGCTTTGAACTTGCGATCCTCCTGCCTCAGCCTCCAGAGCTGCTGGGATTACAGGCCTGCGCCACCACGTCCAACTTAATTCCAGGAGTTCTGAACCCAGGTACGTCACGCCAACTGGAGTATTATTTTTAAAAGTAGGTACAGACTCACGCTTCAGACTCTTTGGGACCAGAGCCCTGGAATCTGCATTTTCACATGGCTCAGATTCTGAGTATGGCCGAGTTTGGAAGTCAGTGTTCTGCTGGAAGGAATGTAGGTCAAGGAAGCTTGGGCCTGGGGTCCTAGGTCCCCTGCTCACCTGGTCCACAGCTCTGCATCTGCCCAGCTTGGCCTTCTCATCAATCGAATGGGGTCACAACAGCAGCCCAAGGGAGCAGGGCTGGTTCTGAACGTGTCCAGTGGTAAACAAAGGCTGTGCTAGGACTTCAAGGGCAACCGCTGGAGTCTTCTTCATTTTCTTTCTTTACGTTTTTGAGTGCTGGGGATGGAACCCAGGGACTCCCACGTTCGTCCAGTGCTCTGCCCTGAGCTGCCCCCACCCCGTTGCTAGAGTCTTCCTCGCTCTGGCAGTGGACACTTGCCAGCAGATGCACGGCTCTTCTCCAGGTCACGTAGAGAAAACAGATAGGGAGCCCCCACCCTGGCCCCTAAGATGATCTTAGGGCCCAGAGGGGTCAGGACCCAGCAGACGTCCTGGGTGACCCGTCAGAGGAGGGACAGGGCTGGGCCAGGTTAGCTCTCCCATGCTTTGCAGCAGCAGGAGCAACCTGGCCTAGCACCATACCCAGGCCTGGCTGGGGCCTCCATCCAGAGCAGAGAGTCTTGCTCACAATTTGCATCTATTATATTTCCCCAGCCCACAGACACGTTTCTTTATTCTGCTGCTGCCTCTCAATGGGGCTGTCAGGAGGGTCCTAGGAAGCCCTCAGTGGGAGGGAACTCTGAAAAGGCAAATGTAAGGTATTATTCTGCTCCCGCCCCAAAGCCACATGTGCACAGGATGCTGGGCCCGTCCCACGCGCGCAGCTAAGAGGCTGCAGGAAGAGTTGGACCCGGGTCGGTGCAGCGATACCTATAATGGTGCACATGACATCATCCGTAACCTTTTTCCACAACAGGCTGGTTTCAAACAGCTGTAATTTATGGATGTTCTTCTGAGAGGAATTAGTCAATATATTTGTTTTCCCTTTGATATATAGCCACAGGAGCGCGTCGGGCATGAGGTTTATTAAGCCTTGCCAATTTTCTGCCGCTTCTCAGCGCTATAGATTTTGCTCATGGAGTAGGCTGGTTCCACCCCAACACAGGAAAAATCATTTCAAATACTGAAAAGCCTTCTAGCTCTCAGAGCACAGAGCGCGCCTGGAGGCCGGCAGCAGTCCTGGGAATGAAAGACTACTTGTTCCTGCAGCTGCGAGCCTCGGGGAAGTCTAAGGAGCCTGAGGGGATCTGGTGGGGGAGGCCGCGGGTCACCTCGGCCTCAGGTGGACGTGACTCTCCTTCCCTGGGTTTTACTTCAGCTGTGGCCAGGGGCAAGTTCCCCTTCCTATGCAGTTTGGAGAGCCATGGTGGCCACGCAGAGCCAGGGGTGCTGCCCCTCAAATCAGGACGTGACACTCTCGGCCTCACTGCTTCCTCCCATCACCACCTCGAAACAGGATACAGCTTCCAGAGCTAGCCCAAAGTGCCTGTAGGTTCAAAGAGGAGCCTTGGGGAAGGGGCAGCCCCAGGCCCTTCACTGGGTGATGAACCCTGCGGCGTGGGAGTTGTGGTCCTCAAAACGCAGTGTGCGCATCGAGAAAGTACCTGCACGTCGTGTAAAGCGCGGATTCTCAGGCATCCCTGCGCCCTGCCATGAGGTTCTGTGGGTCTGGGGTGGCGCTCAGGGCTCTGCGTTTTATACAAGAGCCCCCCACAAATTGATTCAAACCCACTGACCTCCTCACCACTCCTTGTCACTGCTTCAATAAAGAAGCTCCATGGCGCCTCTGTAGGAAAGGCACCTGGAAGGCACAGTTACAGTACCAGGGATTGAATGTACGTGCTAATGGTGCAGGAGACACGCCCACGACCTGAGGGTCCTGCACGCACTCACCCTAGTCCAGGAGAGGAACAGAGTTCCAACTGGTCTCGTGCCCACTGCATGCCAGACGCTCAGCGGACGTGGTCTCCGTGAGCTGAGCTAATGGTCCTGTAAAGTGGGCTCTGTCAGAGAAGCAGTGAGATGACTTGACCCTGACAGCCCGCTGAGCAGCAGCAGAGCTGACCCTGAAGGCTGGTTGCCCAGCTGCGAAGCTTTGCTGAACCCCCTGCCAATCTCCAGTGCCCCACGCCCAGCACAGCTGGCCGGCACCCTGAAGTATTTCAGGGTCAGATGTGCCACTTCTCTTTTCTCATTCCCTTCACTTGAGCCTGGTGAGCTTCTCCTCTGGAAGTCACTCCTTTCTTTGAACAACAGGTATTCTGCCTAGTTTGGTCTCTGGAGCCTGACTTCTTAAGGTGAAAAGTTCAGCTCTGTCACTTTCTAGCTGTGTGACCTTAGGCAAGTGACTGAACCTCTTCCAGACTTTGTTTCCTCACCTGAAAATGATGACAATCTTCATACCCACCCCAGAGTGGCCGCGGTCAACATGAGCTTCATGCATGTTAACTCGCACACTCATCCCTTTGGACTGCTAAAATCAGAGGCAGGTGGTGCGGGCAGACTAACATTAGGCCACGGAAGAAGAGGCAGATGCAGCCCAAGCATCCTGTTGTGGATGAGAAAGGATCCCAGCACAGATGGGCAGCAGAGGATGAGCTTGGAGCTGGCTGGGAGCAGGTAGCAGGAAGGGCACTCAACCCTCGGGGACATGCACTGTCAGGAGGGTGAAGATCAGGGATCAAGTGGGGACTGAAAAGGAGCACCTTAACCTCATTCATACAACCACACCAACCCGGCCACAGCACAGCGAGCACCCTTCATGCTGTACCTGTGTGCACACACGGAGAACCAGGCCACACAGACACACACACACACACACACACAGCCAGACAAACAGACAGACACACAGAGCTACGTATGGTTGGGATCAGAAGTGTCCCCCAAAATCACATGTTAAAGACTTGATCACCAGGCTGTGGTACAAATGGGAGGCAGTGGAACCTTTAAGAGATGGGACCTAGTGGAAGGAACACAGTTCATTGGATTTGGGCCCTTGAGTTGGATTTTGGGACTTCAGTCCTGTCCTTATTGCTTTCCAGTTTCATGATGTGGGCAGCTTCACTTTACAGCAAGTTCCCACCATGATGTTCTTTCTCACCACAGGCCTAAAACAACAGAGCCAACGAACCACATACTGAAACCTCTGAGACTGTGCATCAGAATATACCTTTCCTCCTCTTTAATTGGTTTTCTCAGGCATTTTGTCACAGCCATGGAGAGCTGACTAACAAACACAGATATACCGATACACAGAGATGTATATATATATATATATATACAAACAGACATATGCAGACGGGCATGCACATGTACACAGATACCTACTGACATAAGCACACACAGACATATAGAAGCATGCATACTGACGTGCAGAGATATATATATAAACACATAAAGACACAGCAACACACAGATACATGCATGTAGACATGTACAAATGCAGACACACACAGACACAGACACAAAAGCATACACAGGCATATACACACAAACACACAGAGACATATTCACAGACAGATATACAATACATACACAGTCATGCACACATACAGATGCATGGAGAGCACACACAGAGACACATACATACACACAGCATATTCACTGTGCACAGAGATACAGATACACAGACATACACACACAGGACAGGCACACACACACAAGGAGACACATGCATGCATACACTCGCATAGCAGAAGCACCATGTCCCTCAGGCCGCCTGTTCTACATGCTTTCCATGGTCATGGTCATCTGGATACCAGGAGGGTAAGAAATCCAATTTCTGCTGATAAAATCAGGGATCAGGAAGAATCAACTGACTTTGTATTTACACAGAAAACCACCGGTCTCTGAGACTCTCAGGAGACTGTAAAATAAAATCGTGTGTGTTTTAATCCTATGCATATTGACTCTGCCAAGAAAACTGACTCTGCAGACTAGCTGGGTTCATGTGAGCAGCACCTGAGCTCCCAGGAGCCAAGGCGGTGTTGACTTATGCTAATGGCTCCCCTGCAAAATCCCTGCCTCCCCCGAAGGCCTCTGCCTAGAGGGAGGAGGAGAGCTGGGGCCGAGGCAATGCTGGGCACTGTCATCTATTCACTGATTTCCCTTCCCCTCTGTGCCACCTGCACCTGCCTGCCTGGCACCCAGGCAGTCCCAGCAGTTACCAAGATGGCAAGGAAGCAGACAGTGCCTGATAAGGACTTTGACATCTCTCTCCCCTGCTAGAATGCGAAGTCTAGGAAAACAGGACTGTGTGTCTGTTCACTGCTGTACTCCAAATGCCTACCATAGTAGATGAGGGATTAATACAAAAACATGAAATGCATGAATAAATAGACAATATTGAAGACAGCAAAGGCAGCGAGATGCCAAAGGTGGTCATCAGTGTACGCCTGGTTGGGGAGGTTCCTTCATCCTCTGTGGACACAGCTCAGTGCACCATGGAGTCCTGACCCCACTGCTAGTGCAGGGCTCACCTGGGCCTCCTTCCCCACTCAGAGTCTTGCATTATCTCCTTGGAAATGAGATATTCACAAGATTGTACATGAAGACATCAGAGATGGACAGAAGCCCGCCAAAAGACCACCATGGGGGAGGTGGTCCTATCAAGAGAGATGAAGGTGAAAACCACCAACATGGGCCCATGGTAAAATCAGGAAGACATCCATTCTGTATCCTTGGTCCCTGACTGTGCTCCCTACCCTGCCTTCTCCAGCCCAGGGCTTCAGACAATCACCGTCTCGCCAGAGTTCAAGGCCTCTCATGTACCTCTGCTGTCCCTCACAAAAAGTCTCTTTTCTGATTAAAGGCCTAGCAGCATCTGGAATTTACCCTAAAATCTGTGGAGACCTCCATTTCCACTCAAGGAGGAGTAAAAATAATCAGACTTACCCTCCCGCTGAAACAAACAAAAAGACAAACATCTATAAAGCATATAAAACAGACATTGGATAATTGGCAGTGCAGGACAGTAATGCCAGGGACAAAAACAAGGTGAACCTTATCATTCATTGTTCCACCTTATTGCCAGGGCAAAGTCTCCAGAGTAAGGAGAGAGTGGTGGGAAAAGGAAGGAGCCCATAGCTCCCTGACTTGATGAGACAAATCTGTAGTGGAGGAGACCAAGGTATGGGAGGCAGCCACCTCCAGTATTCACACCTGGGTGGTCTCCACTCATGTTCTTCCCAAGCTAATCTGGGCAACCATGAGTATATACCATGGTAATGAGGATGGCAGGTTATAAAAAGACTGTGGCCTTCATCCTGGTCTCTCTCTCCCATCCCTCTCCATCTCTCGGTGCTCCTTCTCTTCCTCTCATTTTGTGCTGGGGGGAGTTAGAGGCCATGGAACACAAAGCCCTAGGGAAAGACCCACATGGTGAGGAGCTGAGGTCTCCTGTCTCAAATGCACACATGAGTTTAGAAGCAGATTTTCTAGCACCTTCAAATGACTCCAGCATTGGCCCACAACTTGACTACAATCTTACCAGAGATCCAGAGTCAGAAGCGCCCAGCTAAGCTGCTCCCACTGGTACTAATCCACAAAATCCACAGAAACCATATGAGATAACATCTGTTATGTTAATGATGTTATCAGAAGCTACACAAATGCAAGAAGAGCATCAGAAACAGGAAATATGCAGGTAAATATAAAACACTTTCATCTTCATTTTACAAATCTCCTTTAAAGATAGCTGACTGTTTAAAGCAAACACAGTAACACTACAATATGGGTTTATAATATATGTAAAAGCAAATATAGGTCAATAATATGAAAGCCAGAAGGAAAGAAAAGTGGAGTATGCTATTGTACAGTTTATATACTATTCATGAATCGATGCAATGTTATTTAAAATTACACAATGAAATTGTAAAAATGTATATTGTATCACCAGCATAATTACTAACAAAAGGGTGAGTAATTAATAAACCAATGAAGGAGATAAAACGGAATAAGAAAAAGTACTCAATCCAAAGGAAAGCAGAAAAAGGAAAAAGGGAACAAAGAAAATAGAAAATTTCAAGACAGATTTAAATTCAATCACACCAATGATCACACTGAACGTAAATGATAAAAAATACTCAACTAAAAGGCAATTTGCCAAGTCACATTAAGAAACAAAATCTATATGCTGCTGCCTACAAGAAGCCCATTTTAAATATAAAGATACAAATAACAGTAAAAGTTTAGAGGAAAACACCAGGTTAATATTTATTCAAAAATAATAAATAAAGCTAGAATAGAGTGTCTATATCAATCCTAGACACACTCAAACAGTATCAGTTCCCGTTGACAGAAGAGTCCATTCATGAGGAGGACAGGCAATCACGATGTTTGTGCCCCTAATGACAGAGCTTCAAATCCAACAAGCAAAAGCTGATAGAACTGCAAGAAGAAATAGATCAATCCATGATTATAGATGGAGACATCGACATAATCAGCCGAGTAGAACCTTGGGCACACCTAAGCACCATCACGTCATGGAGTCTGTGGAAGGCAGAGAAGGGGCTGGACACCAACAAGTGACTTCTATCCCAAGAAAGAGAGGGCGACCCAGGTTAGGCCTGTGGAAGGAGGAGTCAACGGGCAGCATGACCATCGCTAGCCTTCCTCTCTGCCATATTGGCTTTAACTTCTAGAAGTCCCTCAGAGCAGCAGTGCCCTGGGATTCCAGAAGCTCCGCCTCCCTACTGTCAGACCTCCTGCCCCAGAACCTACAGTCAGTTCTTTACCCAGGGGTGGAAACCCTCCTTTTTCCTTTTTCAGACTTCTTGAGGTATAATTGCCATACAATAAACTTCCCATACTTAAAGTCTAAAAATCGATGCATTTTGTGCCTGCAAAACTATATCTGCCCTCCAGATAAGGAGCTCCACCATCTCCAAAAGTTTCTTCATCCTACTGCATAATCCCTTCCTCCCTCTTCTCCCACTCCCAACCTGCTAGTTGACTCTAGCTCCCAAACGGAAAAAATCCAAATGTCTATTAAGAAGAGGACTGGTAAATAAATCATGTTGTGTCCAAACACTGAAATACTATTCAACAATAAAACAAAACAAATTATCAGGATACAAAACAAGAAGGAATCTCAAAATAAGTCACACTGCGATTAGAAGCCACACCAAAAAAGAGTAAGTCTTTGTAAAAACTCAAGCTTTTATTTCTCTTGTATATAGGGTTAGGATGACTGGGCCACACAGTGGGCCGACTCGTTAACCTGCTTTCTACAGTATTTGCACCACTTGCCACCAGCAGTGGGTGAGTGTTCTGGTTCACCCACCACTTTGCCCGCATATGTCATGGTCAGTGTTTTTAATCGGAGCCAATCTAGTGGACATGACGTGGTATCGGACTGGGTTTTGTATTGGCGTGTTCTTAACCACCAGTGGTGCTGCCTGTGTTCATGAGCTCCTTTGCCATCTATAGATCGTCTTTTGTGAAGTATTTTTCAATTCCTTTTGTCCATTCCCCACCCCACATTGGATTCTGTGTGTTACTGCATTCTAAAGCATGATAAGGGAAAGAAGGACTGGAGAGGGTCAGAGGAGGTCTCTCCAGGTAAGTGACATTTAAACAGAAGCTTAGAAACACTGAAGGAGCAAGCAAGCCATAAGCATTTCTGGAAGAAGCGCCTTCCTAGAGGGAATACCAGACGCACAAAGGCACCGGAAGCTGCAGAATGGCTGGTGAGCGACAGAACAGAAGAGGAGGCCGGTGGGACCGGAACAAGATAAACAAAGTCAAAATGGAGAAGAGGAGGATAAAAGAAAATCTACTTCCCAGTAAATTAAGTGCAATACCAGATGTTAAAGGACCAACTGCAGAGTAAATATTCGATTTAAAAATCAGTTTGATCTCTTCTTGACTCACCAGACCCCACCCACTCTACTCCTCCGCGCTTAGCCCCCGATTCTGGCTGGAAACAACTCTTCAGCATTCAGGAGACTTCATTCCCTGATTTTGTGCTTCTCAGGGGGCCGGCGGATGCCTCCTCCCACCAGCCAGGCCCAGCTGGAGGGGCAGAGGCTTGGAATGGGCAGCAGGGGAGGATCATTTAATCAAGAATTATTTAAACTGCTTACCGGACTTCATTTACCATTATGATGGGACGTAAAAGTTTAAGGGCTTTCGCCAAAAAAATCTATGATCCAGCTCTATACAAGTTCTAATAAATCTGCAAAGAAGGAATTTATCATCTCTCAATAAATGTGTCTTTTCTGTACTCTATTCTGAAAACTTGAAAATCCCAGATATAAATCTCAGCCTTAGGTTTCGTTTTTTTTTTTTTTTTTTTTTTTTCTCCTTGGAGAACGGGCTTCCAGACTCACATGGCTGCCACTTGGCACCCCCTCTCTCCGTTCCTCTCCCTCCACATTCCCATGGCTTACTCTTGTCTTCATCACGGGTAGCCTCGGAGTGTTCTGGAGGGACTGGCAAAGTGCAGGTAAGCCTCTCCGAGCCTGGTTTTCTCATCTTGGAAATGAGGAATGGTACCCAGTGATCTCTGGCAGTGCCCAACACTGCTAAGTGGAGGCTTGTTGGTTGGGGGCTAATGGGCCAAGATGTAAAGTCAGAATAAAGACATGAGGAAGGGGATTTCTGTGGACACCTAAGGCCAATCTTGCCCGCAGGTATAGGTGGTAAAAGCAAAACTGCAGACCTCATTACATGCCAGGACATGGATGAGCCTGGAAGCATCGCGATAAGGGAAGGCAGGCAGACACAAAGGCCACACGTCGCATGATTCCTTTTATATGAAATGTCCTCCACTGCCAAATCCAGAGAGTAGCAAGTGGATTAGCAGTTGCCAGGGGATGAGGGAGAGAGGAAATTGGGACTGACTGCTAATGAGTTCAAGCTTTCTTTTGGGGGTGATGGAAATGTTTCAGAGTTAGATAGAGGTGATGGCTGCAAAACCAAATGATTATGCTAAAAACCACTGAATTGAACACTTTTAAATGATGAATTTGATGTCATGTGAATTAAATCTCATTTTAAAAAAATAGAAAATTGCAGACCTTGTCAAGCTGAGCACAAGTGGATGGAGGACCTGCCTCAGCGGGGAGCTGAGAAGTTAGCCACTTTGTAGGTTCAAGAGGGCCCAGCCTGCCTAGGGGCAGGACAGCGCCAGCAGACTCACTTCCCTGAACCTAAAGACCTCTTCTCTCTGGGCAAGGCTCCTACCTTGGATGGATGGAGAACCTCAGCTAGTTGTTGGCCCACCACCCTGGAGGCCCGAGCCCAACTCCTGGATGCAACACATCTCAGAGTGTGTTCCCAGGACCAATCACATCAGAACTAACTGGGGACCTTGTTAAACAGGCAGATCCCCAGCCCCACCCAAGACCTGCCGAATTGGATTTTTATTTTTAACAAGCTCTCTGGGTGATTCTTTTACATGCTAAAGTTGGCAAAACATTTTTAGCTGGAGAGCTTCTCAAACTTTAAAGTGCATACAAATCACCTGGAGATCTTATTAAAAGGTACATGATTCTGTTAGTCTGGGGTGGGGCCTGAGAGTCTGCATTTCTAATTGGCAGCAAAGATGAAGGATTGGGGTAGTTTCCTAAACCTGACTGCAGGTTGCAGTCACCCGCAAAGCTTTCAAAACCACTGGTGCTTGCAGGTCACTTCCTGAATTTCTGAATTGTGGTGTGGGTGGACAAGGCATCAGGGTTTGGACAATTTTCCCAGGTGATTCTAATAAGTAGCCACGATTGCAAACTGCTGGCGTAGAGAATGAATGAAGTTCTAAGCAGGAGTCCCAGTACAATAAGGAGTAGAAATCCAGAGGGAGCCTGTGTCTATGGGTAGGAAGGATGGTCCAACTCATGGACTCTAGAAGATGGGGCTGCCTGAGTCTCAAGTCTCATTCCTGTCCCCACAAGAGTGCCTAGGTTGGTAGAATTTCTATCTTCAAGCCTCAGCAGATGAGGAGAGCAAGGAGATCCTGCCAAGTCATTTGCCTCAGTCCTCCTTGACTCTGAGCTTGGGTCTGAGAATAGAGTCCATCAGTAAATCTGATTTGAGGAAGCTGAGTAGGGAGAGACAGGGATCCAGAACCTCCTATCTTACCCTAAATGTCCCATTTACTGGAGCCACTTAAAATCCAGGAGTCCTTTGAAGGAAATCATCAGCAGATCATTTGGCTCCTTTCCCTGGTGGCTGTGTACCATCCCCTGCTGCCAACTGGTTTTGATGGGAGGTTAAGAAATGGGGACCTCTATCCCACTCTGGATTGCCAGGGTGAGCCCAGCCTTTGAGGAGGAAGAAAGATGCAGAGAGCAAGACATGTCAAGGAATGTCTGCCAGGAAGTCAGAGACAGATGTCAGAAGCAGCACACAGGCATGCTGGGCAAGACTGTGCCTGAGCCGCGCGGAGCAGAAACACAGGCCGTATTTCAGAGGGAAATAAAAATCTGTCTGTAATTAATGATCCTCTAGGAACACACGGCCCTTATTAATGTAGCAATTTGGAGAAACATAATTCACTAGGGTCGGGCTTGAATTGCCAGAATGGTTTTGCAGCTGCAGGAGGATTTGGGGAGAGCAGGACATGGAGAGGAAGCAGTGCCCATGATGGGGTCCCAAGGGTCCCAGTGACAGGGGACCTGGGGGGAGGGTCTGTGCAGGAGAAGCCACACTGGAGAGTAGTGACACTGAGGAGGAGACACCTGCATTCTGCATTCCGCATCCTAAAGGACCCCAGAGATGGCATGCTGAGCCCTTGAAGTCCCATTGCCTGGGTTCAGGTGCAGTCTCTACTCATTAGGTGACCTTGACTAAGCTGCTTGGTGTCTCTGTGACTCTGTAAAACAAGACCATGAAAGTTGTACCCAAGTGTGGGATTAAATGAAGTGCTTTACTGCAGTGCCTGACACATATTACCTGCTAAATAAACAAGAGTCTGTTATTGCCGGCAGGTTGCACCTGGGTAGCCACAGGAATGGAGATAGGAACAGGAGGTACCGGGAAGATTTCTGTGATCTATTAACCCAACTGGAGGCTTTGATCTAGTGATCCAAGAGGCGGAAGCACAGCAAAAGAGGTGCAAATGAGATGCAATAACAAAAGTAATAATAATATGGGAAACAAAGTCACCCCGCTGCCCAGGCCAGTGACCAGCATACATGTAAGTCTCTCTGGAAAAACTGGACAGGGGGCCCAGGAGCCTGGGTTCTGCTCAGGCCCTCTTTTAAAGAACTTGGCTTAATCGTTTAGACCAGCATTGCCTCATTTGAAAAATAGTTTATCAAATCCAATAATGTGTCACTTATTAACCACGGGAATACCTTCTGAGACCTGTGTCGACAGGTGAGTTGATCATCGCGCACACTTAACACAAATGAAGATGGTCTGGTCTACCACACACCTGGCCACACAGCATAGCCACTGCTCCTGGGCTACAAACCTGTGCAATGTGGTGCTATCCTGGATATCGTAGGCAATTGTGACCAGTGGTAGGTACTCGTGTATCCCAAGTAGAAAAACACAAACACAGCATGAAGGACAGAAATGGCACACCTGTACAGGGCACTTCCTCTGAGGGAGACTGCAAGACCGGAAGTTGTCCTGGTGAGTCGAAGTCAGCGAGTGAGCGGGGAGAGAACGTGGAGGCCTGGGACACAACTGTGCACTGCTGTGGACTTTGTAACACTGCAGCTTGGGCCGCACCAAACCTGCAAAAAGAAAATGAAAAACATCACAGCCAGGTACAGTGGCACGTGCCCATGATCCCAGCAACTTGGGAGGCTGCAGCAGGAGGATCACAAGTTCAAGGCCAATCTCGGCAACTCAGCAAGACCCTGTCTCAAAATTTAGAATTGAAAGGGCTGGGAATGTAAGTCAGTGGTAGAGCAGCCCTGGGTTCAATCCCGAGTACAGATTTTTTTTTTTCTCCAGTGACAAATTAACTAAGCTTACTGCAACTTTATAAACTTTTAATTTTTTTTTAACTTTTTGAGTCTTTTGTAACAATACATACCTTTAAACACAAACACAATGTATGGCTGAACAAAAATATTTTTTGTGTTTGATATTTTTTTTACATTTTAAACTTTTTTTTTTGCTAAAAACCAAGTCAAAACACACATTGGCTTGGCTACTTTGGAACAGGATGGTCCGTATCATTGTCTCTCATTGTCCCCTTCTCGTCCCTTTAGAAGGTCCTTAGGAGTAATAAGCACACTGAGCTGCCAGCTCCTGTGGTGACAATACCTATATTCTTCTGGAACTCCCCCTGGGGGGGATCTGCTCCAGGCTGTTTTATGGTCAACCTTTTTTATAAGCAGAATGAGTGCATGCTAAAATAAGGATTCAAAGTGTAGCACCGACATTGACCTGCACCATGTCTGTCATCATGGTTACCAAGGATCATGTGCTGTGCTTCTGTGTGGCTGGCAGCACAGAGGGCCCGTGTCCCACAGCACTGCAAGTGCACGGTGATACACTATGACAGTGACCGCAGTCAATGTGACTCCCAAGCGATGGGAGCTTCCCACTCCATTATGACCTACGTGACTGCCACCGTGTACGTTGGATGAAATGTCATTCTGTGGCAGGTGACTGTAGTTCCAAAGGGCTTCTCTAGCCTAAACTGTTTTTAAGGTTTTTAATTCTATGGTTTAAAAGAGACAACAGACCACAGGCTGGGTAAATTTGGGGGGCTAAGCCAGGGAAAGCGGGGGCTGAACATCAATGCTTCCTATGCCTCCCCAAGACGGAGCAGCAGACCCCTCGGTGTGGGGCAGAACTGCGTGCTTCAGTGCCAGAGATGTCGTGCACAGCCACATCAGCTGGTGGACTGTGCCACGCCCTGCTCTAAGCTGCCCCTCCAGAAAGCCCCAGAGAAACAACCCACTATCCCAGACCTGCTGTCCCCAGATTCCATCCAGGAGCCCATGTGATCCCAAGTAGAGCCAAGTTAGAGGTTTTCCCCATGAACCTCAGTTTCTGTCTTCTGTATCTTTAGGTGTTTTTACTGGCTCCTTCCCTTCAGCCTATCAATGTGCTCAGTCTGCCTATCCCAGCAGCACCCTAATATGGACAACTAAAGCTATACATTTTCCTCTATGTATGACTTTGGCTATCTCCCATACATTTCAACATATCATGGATTTTTTTTTTCATCAGCTAAATATATTTTCAAATTTCTCTTGTGGACTCTCTTTTAGCCTATATTTAGAAGTTATTTTGCTTCATTTCAAATTATTTATTAATTCATCAAATTTGTTGAGTTTTATTTTAATTATGTTATAGACAGAAAACACTTAGAATCTAATTTCAGTCTTCTTTAATTCATTGAAATTTATTTTAAGTCCTAGCATATGACCTTTCCTGTGCTCTTGAAAAGAATGCATATTATTCTTTTTTCAGTTGACCTTTTCTATTAACATCAATTAAGTCACATTGCTTGGTAAATGTGATGGAAAGCTGAGTAAATTGGAAATTTACAAAATCAATTTTGTGTTGTCATAACAAAACATCTGAGGTTAGGTACTCTATAAAGAAAAGAGGTTTAGTTAACTCTGAGTTCTGGAGGTTCAAGAGCATGGCACTGCCATGTGCTTGGCTCTGGTGAGGGCCCTCTTGCTACATCACAACATGGAATATGGCATCCGAATGGCAGGAGTGAATGCAAGAGTGGAAAGCAGTGCATGCAGAAGAGGGATTCAGGGGAGGTGCCAGCCCCCCTCATAACGACTCACTCTCACCAGAACAAAACACTCCGGGAGGCCAGCACTAATCTGCTCTGCAGGTGGAGCCCCCATGTCCTGGTCACCTTCCACTAGACCCCACCTTTACAGGTCCCACTGCCTCAGCATAGTGCACTGGGAATCCATCGCCAGCACATGAAGGTCTGGGGGACAAACTACGGCTCTCTCCATCTAGCTGTGTTTTCAAATATTATGAGTGTGGTGCTCAAATCTCCAGCTCTCAATTCTATCAGATTTAGAGTAGCATACTTGGAAGCTTTTTGTTAAATGCATATGCATTTTAACCATTACATTTTCCTGATACATGGGTCCTTTCGTTGTTTTGAAATGTCCCTTTTTTTCTCTAATAATATTTAAAATCTATTAAGTCTACTAATAATACAGCCACTCCAGCTCTTTTATAGTTATTATTTATATGCTATATGTTTTTCTATTCTGTTACTTTCAAATTAATTGTGTTTTTTAATATGAAACATCTCTCATGGGTAGCATGTAGTTGTATCAGACATATCTTGCATTTTTAAAAAATCAAATCTAACACATTTGCTTTTTCATTAGATTGGATAGTTAGTACAAATTTAATATAATTATTATGTTTGGTTTCACATCTGTCTTCTTGCATTTTGCTTTTCTATATATTACATGTCTCTATTTCCCCTTTATGTTTTCCTGTTTCCTTAATTCCTCTCCCAGTTTTAATTCATTTGCTTTAATGCTTTGTTTAATTTGTTAACATATATTCTTCAATTATTTTCTTGCTCTATGGATTACAAGTTGCATCTTAACTCATCACAACATATTTCAGGTTAATATTGTCTTAATTGATAAAATATATCAATTTTGCTTTAATAAAACACAGTTTCATCCTCCTCCTCTGTGCATCATTTTCCCAAAATATAGTATGTAACCATTGCTTTAGAAAACCAGAAGACCCAGGCATGGTGGTGCATGCTCTTAATCCCAGTGGGTCCAGAGACTGTGGCAGGAGGAGCGTAAATTCAAAGCCAGTCTCAGCAAATTTAGAGACCCTGTCTCTAAATTAAACAAACAAAAAGAAAGGGGGTCTGGGGATGTCACTCAGTGATTAAGCACCCTTGGGTTCAAAAGAAAGAAAGAGAAAGACAGAGAAAGGAGGAGAAAAGAAAGAAAGAAAGAAAGAAAGAAAGAAAGAAAGAAAGAAAGAAAGAAAGAAAGAAAGAAAAGAAAAGGAAATATATTTCATAGTCTTTTATGGTTATCTGCATGCTTATCATCTCTAGTCTTCCCATTTCTGCCTGTGGGTTTCACCTATCATCAGTGTACTCTGAAGGACTTCTTTCAGCATTTCTTGTGATGCAGATCCACATCTCTCAGTCTTTGTTTTCTGGGAATGTTTTTGCTTCACATTCAGTTTTGAAGTGTGTTTTTGCTGAAAACAGAGCACTTCACTAACAATATCTCTACCACCCACTGCCTCATGTTCTCATAGTTTCTGTTGAGAAGTCAGCAGTTAGTCATACTGTTGCTCTCTGGTATGTGATGGGTCATTTTTCTCCTATGATTTTTTTCAAGATTTTCTGTTAGCCTTTGGCTTTCCACTTTTTGGTTATAATGTGTTTAGATGTTACAGTGGGTTCATTCTTCAGCCTTTTTCTACTTGGGGGTTCTTTGGACTTTTTAAAATAAGTACTTGTGATATTTTTCATCAAATGTAAAGTTTAGGGACCATTGTTTCTTCGAAATGTTTTTTCTCCTTTATCTCTGTCTTCTTCTACAGTTCTCATTATGTATTTCTTGGTGTGGTTGATGCTATCTCAAAGGTCTCTAGGAATCTTCTCCTTTTTCTTCTATTTGTTCTTCTAATCTTTAGATTGGATGCAGTCCATTGGTCCATCTTTAACCTCACCAATACTTTTTTTGCTATCTCAAATATGCTCTTAAGTCGATGCAATATAATTTTCATTTCAATTATTAAAGTTTTTGACTCCAGAATTTCCATTTGTTCTTTTAGGAAGTTTTTCTTTATTGAAATTTCTTATTTTTTGAATCATTGTCATAATATTTTTTTCCTCTAATTTGTAAAACATTTATAAAAAGCTACTTTGAAGCCTTTGGCAGCTAAATACCTTATCTTAGTCCATTTATATTTGGTTTCTATTGAATGTTTTGCTTTGTTTCCTTGAGTAGGAGTCACAGTTTCTCTGATTATTGGATGTATTTAGTCAATATATTGGAGTAAATCTGATCAAGCTCTGACACCTCACTCTAGGTTGTAAGATTCCCACATTACTGGTACATTTCCTGACTTGACTCAGTCCTGTCTAAGTATTCCAGACTGAGTTGTTTCAAAAAGGAAGGGGTTATAAGAGATGGGATAGGAGAAAAAGAAGAGCCCTTTGACTTCTTGAGTCCCAATTTCCCACTTGTAAAACAGGAGAATAAAAACTATTTCATGGATTATTGTGAGGCTCAAATTAGAGGATCTATACAGACTCACTTTATAAATTCAAAAACATTATCCAAATATAAAAGAATAAAGTAATAACATTTTTATTATTATTTTCTTCTTTAAGCAGTCAGACAGTTAACCAACTTTAAATGTAATAGCTAGGGAAAGGGATAATGAAAAGCACCACATACCTAGAAAATGTAAGTCCTTAAAAAAGAAAAAATGTCACAGCAAGAGACAAAAAGAGAAAAGACAAAAATAGAGAGATAAAAGACAAAAATAGAGGGAGAAAATGAATCTATCAGGAAAAATAAGGAAGAAAGAGAGAAAAGAGCAGCCTTCAAGCTCCTTCCCTTTGTCTCTTCAGAAATATACCCCAAAAGTCAGTATTAGTGTTGTTAACCTTCAAAGAGTTCAAAGATCCCATGAGATCCCGTAATCAATTTATTCTAGTTCTGTAAATAAGAGACCCCCTAGAGGTCAGACCCAGTTATTGACTGAAAGAGGATAAACCATTGTTCTGCCAGCTAGGTAATGGGAAAGGTGGGGTCATGTCCAGAAAATGAGTTTGCTCAGTATCAGTCTTTCCATTTCCCACTGCTACTTTACAGAAATACTGCTTTATTGGGTTCCTGTGTTATGCTTCTTCCTTGCTGGACTCTGGTGGCCTTCCCTGGGACTGTAGATAGCAGCAATATGATCAGAGATCCAAATATATCTAAGATGAAGCAGAAATACCAGCCTCTCACCTGTTAGGATGCTGTCAGGAGATGGGGTGGCAAGGAAGGTACTTCATGTGATCTGTGGTAGCTGCCTGTAGCTTGCCATCTTGTCTCAGTAATGGCTCCTGGCAGCTATTAACTCCTTTTAACTTTTAGAGAGCACATTCACATTCATTATCTCAGTGTTTGATCATGGATAACATTGCCAGAGATATCTGGTTTGCCCCAATAATTTCACTTTGAATATTTGAGTTTTTATCTTGACAATCTAAAATGAATAATAAAAGTATATTTCATATAACAATATAAATACTTATAAATGAGTCTGTCACATCATTTCAATGCCCAAGCTTAAATTTGTGTTAATAATCACAAATGAGAATTACTAGGCTAGTTGTTTTGAACTAATGAGAAAAGCATAAATTATGCTTTGTTACCAGAGGCCAAATACTGTCACTCAAAACAACCAGCATCAAGACAGCCAGTATCACTGCAAGCAATAATTCATTTTCATTTTTAAAACATCTGACCCATTCGGTTATTTTGTTTGCTTAAACTTCATTGGTTCTTTGTTTTGTTTGTATTTAGTTTATGAATTAATTTGTTTTCATATAATGATTCCATAAGTACGGACATAGGCAATTTATGCCCACCTTTATGTTTATAAATGCATAAGTAGTGACACAATAAAAATACTTCAAGTCAACAATGAATGGGGAAGGGAATGTCAGGTATTTTTTCCTTCTAGAAGGATTCTATGTATTACATGGGGGAATGCATTATCTCCTAGTTCATCACCACAGCCCCCATAAAGGAAATCAGTGAGATAGTTTGATTATCTAAGTTGACCAAAGTCAATCTTCAGACAGGTTGAATGACAAATCCAAGATGGCAGGACAATAGCAGTATTATTAACCAAGAATTGAACAGTTAGACCATCCTCCCACACAGATCATGTAGGCTTCTCTCTAGGTCAAGATCAAAGGAGCATAGAATCTGAGCATACAAGAGATGGTAGGGCCATCTTGTACTAAACCCACCTGACGTAAGAGCCTCCCCTACAATATTACTGCCAGAGAGTCTGTAAGTCTTTACCTAGAAAGCAACAGAGATAAGGTCCTAACCACCCCCACCATGAAGGTTTTTCCATATAGCAATGTGGTATGCCAAAAAAGGATGCAGAAATGTTAGTCACATTATAGCATTTGAGTCACAGTTCCAGCATTAGCACAGACAAGTATAGATGGCATTCACAAGAGCACTGCTTTAGTGCTTTAGTTTATGCCTCACACCAACCACACTATATTCTATTGGGTTTATTAACCCTGAATGTCAATTCTTCTGCCTCCCTACTCTCCCTTGTAGAGAAATACCTTGTTACAGGCTAAATAATGCTCCCCCACAAATCTTCACGTCCTTCTCCCCAGAACTCATTAATATGTTACCTTATATAATAAAAGGAACTGTGCAGATTTGATTAAATCAAGGACCATGAGATGGGGAGATTTTCCTGCATTATTCTGGTGAACCCCATGTAATCACCATGTAAGAGGGTGGCAGAAAGTTCAGAACAGGAGATGTGGCAATGGAAGTAGAGCCCAAAGTGATGTGACTATTGGCCTTGAAGATGAGCAAAGGCCACATGTCAAGGAATGCAGGTGACTTCTAAAGCTGGATAAGATCAAGGATGGAGTCTCCCCTGGGCTTCCAGAAGAAATGCAATCCTACCAACACCTTTATTTTAGCTAGCGTGGCCTCTAACTTTCAGCACCTTAACATCTCAATTTGTGCTGCTCTTAACCAGTTTACAGTATTCATTTTAGCAACAATGGGAAGCTCACACAGACCTGAGCCATATTCCGATGGGTGTTCCTGCCTCATTCAACTTCCTCCTCTTTTCCTTCATACATGTTTCTCCTCAATAATCTCTGGCATGTTTGATCTTGTCTTGGCTTTAGGATGATCTAAACCAACACCCATGTTAACGAGAATAGGTTTGAGACAACAGGCAGGCATACAGTCGGTAGGATTTTAGTATGGTCCACTCACTGTATTCCCAATCCTGAGTGGTAAGTGGTGAAAAGACAGTCGATAGAAAAAAATCAAGGGTGGCCCCAATGTCAACGACTCTGCTGGTGTCAGACAATGAGAACACCTGAATAGAGGGAGGAAACGTTCTGGGGGAGAGGAACTCTATTGCACCAACAATGATCCAGACACTGGAAAATATGGGGAAAGTGACTGCCAAGAAACTGGAAGTGATTAGTGACTGCTAAGTTATACTGATGTTCTGTACAGGGAGAATGAGAAACAAGTAATTACAGCTAGGTGTGCCAACTGACCAAGGTGCCCTTATATTTTCATTGACTAAGTGTGTAAGCTAAACAGGATGAACTTTCACTGTACAGCAGCAGGCTTCAACAACATTTGAATGCTCAGACAGGAGATCTGTTACGTTAAGATCAAGGACCAGTGGGGAAAACCTGAGATCTAGAAACATGGGATGGGGACAAGTGCACAAATGCCCCTGAGCATGCCAGCTTTGTAGGTTCTCTATGTAGGTTTTTAGAGGGGGCTCATGCTTCCCTAGCAAGAGCTAGCACGTTTTCCATGATGGAAAATGCTAGAGAAGATTCTTTCCTACAAGGCAGCAGGTGCATCCCTCAGGAGCTCCCTCGATAGCTTCTTCTGGCTGCTAAGCTGATAACTAGGAGTAATCTGAAAACAGACACGCTGAGTCAAATAATGGAGGAAAAAGACTCTTCACCAAAGATGTTCAACCATTAGCTAGTGACCCAGCAGGAGCCTGGGAGATACAACTAGGATTGGATTTTAAGGATGCTTGATCAAGGGGACCAGAATGAAAAGCCAGGTATGGAGGGATTAATTCACTTGGGTGTTCATTTCTTAGGAGACTCCCTAGAAAGAATCCATGGAATAGGTGCAAACTTGCTGCTAGGTTGTGGAGAGAGGGAAGGTCTTAGAAACCCAGGAAAAGAAAACCTACACTGGTAAAGTGAAAATACCTGAGTTCTCCTGGAAGAAAATAGGGAAGAGTGGACATGCTGGAACTGACAAGTTATGAAAGGTCAGAAGAGCCACCAGAGAGCTGTGGCCTGTGGAAAGACATAGAGGGAAGTCAAGTTGGCTTAATCCATAGGGAACTGCAAGGGCAATTTACACAGCATGGTGTTCACAGGAGAAAAAGAGGCAGCCACCTCTTTGCCACTATTATCAACACCACTCAGAAGGCAACCCAGGGAAGGGTAGGCTGAGGGTGGTTACCTTAATAAGTTGAGATACCTTGTTCAGTTGCAAAACCTGCACCCATATTCAGATCCAAACCCCAATGCTTAGTGAATAAGGACTCTCACTACTGTGGCAAGCTTGTACTGTGATGAATTCCTCAGTCTTCTCCCAAAGGGACCTATGGTCATCTTCCTCAATGACTTACACTGGGGTAAAGGATTAACTAAGATATTCTGAAGATTATTTGACATAGGATCTGAGTTTGGCATCAATATTTCAAGATGTGAAGCATTAACCCAATTCCTCTGTCAGAGTGGGGTTGAGAGTAGTCAAGTAATAAACAGAGCCCTACTTGAAGTTTGACCCAGGAGGGTCCTCATTATCCCACCCAGTAGACACTTCCTCTGCTCATGAGTATGCAATTGCAGTTGATACACTTGGCATTTTGAAGAACATCCTTCTTGGATCTTTGTAGAGAAAAATGGAAAGAGGAACTTTTAAAAGTGCACCATCACTGGTCACAACAGTAAATCAAAAATAATATTGCATCCTGGGTCAATGACAGAGATTGGTGACATCCTGAAAGACCGAAAGAATAAAGCCCCTATCTAAAGTCCATTGGATTGGCCAGTGTGCCCTCTGCAGGAACTGTATGTGTCATGGGGAATCACCTCTAACCAGTGCCAGCTTAATCTATTGTAGCCTTCATTATAGCTGCTGTGCCAGGCGTGATAATTCTGTAGAGCAAATTAATACAGCATCAAGTACCTGGTATGTGGCCATTGATTTCACCAATGTGTTCTTTTTTCATTCTGATGAGAAAGGAGTCAGAAAGTTTACACTCTCACAGGATGGGAACCAATATTTATGGATGGTTTTGCCTGAAGGCTACATCTCCTCCTCACCCTCTTCCATACATTACCCAGGGACGTCTAGCCCAGGTATCACACACACATCACATACACCTATGGCATGGATGGCATCATGCTGATTGGGCAGGATGAGTAAAAGTTCCTCTGTTGTCAACCTTTGTAAATCACAACTGCTCCAGAGGGTGATGAGTGAACCCAACAAGGACTCAGGGGTCTACAGCTCAGAAATATTTTTAGGGTGTCCAATGACCAAGGGTATCCCAGGTAAAGTAAAAGACAAATTACAGAACTTTGAATTTCACCTACAAGAAGGAAACATGGTGCCTGGAGGCCTTTTATGTTATTGTTCTTCTTCTTTTCAGATATATATGACATTATGGTGTATTTTGACAAATTATACATACATGGAGTAAAATTTCCCATTTTTGTGGTTGCACATGATGTGGTGTTTCACTGGTTGTGTATTCGTATATGAATACAGGAAAGTTATATCTGATTCTTTCTACTATCTTTCCCATTCCCACCCCTCCTCCCTTCCCTTCATTCCCCTTTGTCTAATCCAGTGAACTTCTATTCTTCCCTCCCGCAAGTTTGATAGCATTCACGTGTCAGGGAGATCATTAGGCCTTTGGTTTTGGGGGCAACTGGCTTATTTAACTTAGCATTATAGTCTCCAGACCCATCCATTTACCGGCAAAGGCCATAATTTCATTCTTCTTTATGATTGAATAATATTCTATTGTGTATATATGCCACATTTTCTTTATCCATTCATCTGTTGAAGGGCACCTAGGTTGGTTCCACAGCTTAGCTATTGTCAGTTGAGCTACTATAAACATTGATGTGGTCACATCACTATAATAAGCTGATTTTAAGTCCTTTGGATATATACCAAGAAGTGGGATAACTGGGTCAAATAGTGGTTCCATTCCAAGTTCTTTTGAGGAATCTCCATACTGCTTTCCAGAGTAGTTGCACCAATTTGCAGTCCCACCAACACTGTATGAATGTACATTTTGTCCCACATCCTTGCTAACATTTATTGTTATTGTATTCTTGGTAATTGTCATTCTGACTGGAGTGAGATGGAATCTCAGTGTAGTTTTAATTTGCATTTCTCCAATTGCTTATGATGTTGAGCATGTTTTTGTATATTTGTTGACCATTTGTATTTCTTCTTCTGTGAAGTGCCTGTTCGGTTCCTTTGCCCATTTGTCGATTGGGTTATTTGTTTTTTTGACCTGGAGGACTTTTTATTTGTGGAGAAGGTGATTCTGGAGTCACACATCTCACAACCCATAAATTGTTCCAAACTATATGTTGGGTCATGTGGGTGGCCCCAACTTTGAGTGGGAACAGGAAAGACTGTGTCAGTCAATGCTACAGTGCAAGTAACCCTATCACTCAGGCCCTACAGTGGTGTTGGGGATGTCAATGAAGGGAAAAGACACAGCTTGGAGCTTTGGGAAAGACCAGAGAGAGAACTGTATCCCAGGTTCCCCGAGATTCAGGACCAAGGCCATGCCATCCACAATCAAGAATTATGTGCCTTTTGAGGACAGCCCCTGGCATAATGCCAGACCCTGGTCAAGACAAAGCCTAATCACAGGACACAAAGTAGCCAGGTATCCTCCAGTGGACTCAGTTTCTTGGGTCTGCAAAGTCAAAAAGTCAGACCCGGCAGTGGTCAGCACAAGTGAGGAGTGATACATCTAAATTGAACCTGAGCAGGATTCACGGGCGCAAGTAAGCTGCGTGAGTAGGTGGCCTAGAACTCCATGTCAGCAGCCAGTCACACGGGCTACCCACCCCAGCTCATGCCTATAGCCACATGGGGAGCAGTATCACCAGCCAAAAAAAAAAAAAGGCAAAGGTCCCAGATTGCCAGGGGAGAGTTTGGTTTGGCACACGTTGGCACAGGTATGCAGGCTGGACGTGGACAGAGGTTTCATCACGGCTTCATGCATGGAAGACTCTGAGGAAGGAAAATATTCCTTATGTGTACTGTGCCTGCTCATCTCCCATGAGTGGGGGAGCGGCCACCCAAGGTGAGGGATATGTAGGTTCTTAGGCAGTGGCCAGCTGCTTGGTCCCAGTGTTCTTCTAAAGCCACACTCCCTGTGACCTCACACTGGGATTTTAGCCAAGTGTCATGCTGGAGAGTCTGTGGTAAATGACAGGTTCCTCAGGACTTTGGTTTCCTGGCCAGAAGCTGGAAGGTAATATCCGCCCGCGTTTTCCATGGTGGGGAATGACAAGGGCTGTGAACGTGAAGAGCTATGTATAGGGAGGGCCGTCTGGTGCTGGACTTGACGTCTCCTGCTGACCTCCACCCCTGGCCTCTGCTCAGTCTTGGCTCTAATCAGAAGGAGCTCCCCAGCTTCCTGTGGTCAACCTCTCAGATTCATGAGGACAGGGTGCCCCAGCCACCATCCCCAGTCTTCAGCTCACCTTTGTGACTTCACATTCTCCCTCTCACTACCAAGCTGCTCCCCTTTCTGTTTGCTCCAGTCACCAGTGTCCTTTTGAAACATGGCACTCACAGTGACTCTTTGCATATCTGTCATGGACTGGCGGATGGAGAGAGCAGAGGGCTTGGCCCCTCCTGCAAGCTGGTGGAGTCTCACTCACATTGCAGCCAAGATCTACAACGCTCTTCCTTAGCAATGTCACACTGTTGGTCTCTTTGATGTTGTAACTAAGCTAAAATCCCTTGATCTGTCCCTGGAAGCTTTAACCCTGGAAAGTCACCCCAATTCTGTTTGTACACAATTGATTGTTGAGCATGGAGACAGAACTTCATAAGCTCAGTTTTCAGTAGCTGATGAGAGCAATCTGTGGTTGATGGTTCCCCAGCATCCTTTCCACCTTAGGAAAGTTCCTTGCCTCATTCAGGGTGACTCTTGAGAGATTGCTGCAGCAAACATCTACTACGTGCTTCCCAGCAGCCAGGGTCTCTTTTTCTCTTTCTAGAGAACTGCAGTTTATTCATATATCAAGCGACTTTGTGCTTGGAAAGGACCCAGGCCTTTCTCCAGCCCCTAGGCATAAGTCACTATTGCCCTATCACAACAGTTCTTGGTTAGCAGTGGGTATATGGCACATGGTCCAGGAAACAGGAGAACAGCAGCTCAGAGACACCTATGAAGACTTCTCTAGGTGATCTTTTTCTTTCTTTCTTTTTTTTAAGAAGAAGAAGGAGGGAACAGCACAAGGGAGGGAGGGAGAGAGAGAAAAACACTTCTTTGCAGCTCAGAGGTGGTTGTCTGCACATCACATGTGGCCGCCTTAGATGAGGGGAGAGAGTGGGCAGGGCAGGAAGAGGATGAACCAAATACTGAGATGGCAACCTGAGACTCTGAGGACGTCCCTGAGTCACCAAATTAAGCAATTCTAGAGCCACTTTGCCTGGCAATCCTTCTAAATGTGAGAGTAAAGTTCCCTTGCTCTTTAAAAGGACTTCCATACCCAGAGTTTCCTCTTGTTTCTAGGGGTCAATTGGGTGTTTGGCACTTTCTTAATTTTGTGAACTGCCTGTTGTCTCTACGAGAAATCCCTTTAGCTATTCAGTTTACTGAGTTCAGTTCTGTGGTGTAAAACTAGACCCCCGACCAAAGTCCTGCTTGTAAGATAAAGAGAACATGTATAAGGAAAGAAAAGGACAGCCACATACATGTCACTTAGACCGAAAACAAACGGCCAGTTATGTATCCAGAGGTACATTAATTGCTGGAATTGAACTAATGAAAGAGACATAATTAGCTTCTGAGAGCACAAGAAACCGAGTTGATCTCCTAATGAGGTCTGAATAGGCCTCTCATTAACCACATGACGGAGGACTGGCATGAGGTGGCGGTGCTCAGAGAAGACACCGAGGGAAGGAACTGGCTGTCAGGCAGTTGGGCACCTGGCTGCCCCTGGGTCCTGGACCCCACGAGGCACTTCCTGCCAACCAATAGGGAGCCACCTGAGAAGAGCAACAATCCAGCAACACTCAGCGAATGCCATTTCTCCATTGCCCCTCCCGTGCGTGCTCATAAGTTTACCTCCCTGGCGGGCTTTCTGTGCTTCATGAGAAAAGGGCAACCCATTGTCCCAGAACCCTTTGTTGCCTCCCTGAGCAATATGGTGGTCCATGGGGCTGCCAGCTGAGAACCAGACCCCATCCCTGGCCTGAATCTCCAGGGGTGAGGCCCTGTGACTTGCCATGAAGACACCAACCGAATGTCACTAGGAAACCATTGCAAACCCCAAGTTTTACAGAAGCCCCTGGGAGAAAGGCAATACTTGGCCCAAATTAGTGAATCTCCGATTTTGACATCTCAGGCGCTGTGGTTTGGGAATAAGGAAAACCAGATATGAGTTATTGTACATAGATAAAAACTTCTTCTAAATGGGAGGATGACCAGGTAGGCACCTTTCCACTAAGACCAAGTGAGATATATTTCCCTCAGTTCTTCCAAACTTCATTTTGTTAGAATGGTTTGATCTCCTCTACCAGTCAAATTCTACCTTAAGGGTAAACACTGGGACTCGCTCATGTCACAGAACAATCCCCAGGGTAGCAAAGTCCACTGAGCTCATTGAACATCAACATTTCTACTACACACTGAGTTCAGCACTGAGCTTGATGTTTTATACATATTAACTCATTTGGTCCTTAAAACCACTCATTTGCAGATAGAGAAAAATAAGACTCAGAGTGGTTAAGTGACTTGTTCAAGGTCACACAAGCCAGTAAATTCGGCTCAAGCCTACCCTGAACACAGTTCACCGCTGCGTTTCCTTCCTCCCTGCTAAACCCAGTACATTTACACATGCTAAGCGATGCTACCTCAAACATGTTCTGTGCTTCCTCAGACATGCTAAGTCATGCTACCTTTATACTAAGCTAAGCTGTGCTGCTTTAGCTTCTCAGAAAGGAAGATCCTAGAGAAAAAAGCATCATGCTTCCAAGTTTTAAAAAAGCCATTGCTTTCTCACTTTCTCATTGCCTTGAGTAATTAGCAGCCCTACCCCCACAACCTGTTTGGACGGAGGCAAGGTAGGAAGCGTCTGGATGCCATTGCATTGAAGAGCATGAATTTCGGAGGAAACTTCGTGGGTTTGATGAGGGTTCCAGCAGTTCCCATGTACTTACTTCCTCATACTCTGATTCCCACACGTGGCTATTAAAATTAACATGTGGTCACACGGATGTTGGGCAGTGTCTGTCACCATGTTAGCAAGAGTAATTGTTAGTACCGCTCCCTAAATACCAGTGGGCACAGAATCATGAGCCCTGAGAGCTAGAGGGAACTTAGATGTCGATTTTCACCCCAACAGGAGAGTGCTCAGGCTTGCCATGATCCCCACGCACCCTGTGCTGCCTGCCATGTTCATACAATGGTGTTAGGTGATGGCTCTGTGGTCTCAGCAGCCAGAGTCTGACAATAGCGGTGGAGAAGTGGGGGTAGCAGGTCTTTGCAATCCCTTGTTGCTGTGGCTTACAGAGAATATACCTTTATCTGAATTGCAACTAATTTTTTAAACCTGTGCACTAAAGCTTGAGCTTAAAATGAGCAGAGAAGAGTGGCCTGATGCTCTCTTCTCTGATCTCCTTTACTATCCCAACCTCCACCTTGTCATGGGACTCCAAGTTGGTTTACATGGATGGAGCAGAATATGATACAGTTGTCCCCCTTAGCCATGGTTTTGTTTTCTGTGGCCACAGTTACTCTCAGTCAACCAAGCGATGAAAATATTAAGTGGAAAATTCCAGAAATAATCATAAGGTTTAAATTGTATGCTGTTCTGAAGAGTAGGATGAAATCTCACCCTGTCCTGCTCTGTCCTCTCTCCAGTGTGATTCACCTCTTCGTCCAATGTATCCACGCTGTATATGTGACCCACCCGTTAGTCACCTAGTAGCCATGCCAGGCTTTAGATCGACTTTTGTGGTATCACCGTGCTAAGGTCGTCAATTTGAAGGAGGAAAGGTTTTGGGGGGCTCATATTTTCAGAGGCTTCAGTCCATGGTTGATTGTCTCTATGTGTTGGGGGCCTGTGGCAACAAAGTACATCATAGCTGCAGTAGGTGGCAGAAGAGGGCTGCTCACTTTATGGAGGTGAGCAGGCAAAGAGGGAGGAGAGGGCTGAGGTCCCAACATCTCCTTACAGGGACACTCCCAAGGTCTTAACTTCCTTCCATGAAACCCCTTCTCCTAAAGGTTCACCACCTCCCCACAGTGCCCAAGGCTGGTGACCAACCTTTAACACAGGGACCTGTGGGGGTACTCCAGATCCAAACATACCAAGTAGTGGTGCAAAGGAGGGGCCAGGATAAACCTTGGCAGGACAGATCAACCCCAGTGTGATGTGCTAAGGGGCATTGGGAAAAGAGCTTAGCCTCTCCAGGGCTCAGTGCTAAGTGAGGTTTCAGGCATCCATCCAGGGTCTTGGAATGCATTCCCCAGGGATAAAAGAGGACCATGCCAAGCGTCTTCTGTTCTTTTATTTTTTTAAATAAATTTAAGTTATTTAAACCATCTCCTACCACCAGCAAATGGATAGAAGATCGGCATAACAGGCATCATTTGGTAGAAGTAAGGAAGGAGAACTTGAGGTCCCATAGAGTTTTCTGGTCTCTCTGCACAGTAATGGCACAAACCGTTGCTGTGGTCCCTGGCGCCTGGGTAGTGGTCCAGGTTCTCTTTATTCATCTTCATATCTGTTGGAGGTGGAGTCACAGGAGGGGTGTAGAGAAGAGAATGGCTACCTCCCCCTGCAGGAAGGGGTTGGACCCATGTGGAAACAGGGGCAGAGCTCACTTGGATCTCTCATGCCGTCTATGGAGCAGCTTCAGGAAGACAAGTCCCAAGCTCACTCCCACCTGAGGAAGCAGGACGGAGTAGACAGAGGCCCACTGCAGAGGAGCTCAGCCCTCCTGGCTGTGGGAGCCTCTCCTTGCAGTGCGCCCCGGCTGTGGCAGGACTGACCTGGCAGCCGAGTGGCCCTGCGCCCAGGCGCTGCCACTGCCCCCACTGCCGTTTACAACCTCTAAACCTGTTTGAAGACATTTGCAGCCCAGGTGCCTGGTGGAGGTGGAGGAGCCATAAAGATTTTACAGAAGCAGCTGCCATTTGGGGTGAGTCTCCTAAGACCCTTCGGATGCCAACAGATGGAGGTGGAAAGTATGTGCCAGGAGGAGAGAGCAGACTGGCAAACCTGCTCCCACCTGTCAGAACCTGCTAACTAGTCTTTGCACAGTTTCTGGCCAGTAGCTGCCCTCTGCCTGGGCCCCACAGGGGTTGGCTAATCAGGGGGCAGCCTGGATGTCCCTTCCGAGCCTCTGCTCTCTGCTCAAGTCCCCACCCTCCTCCCTCCTTGGCCTGGCTTGCTGTCCCCACCACCTCTTCTTCCCTCTCCATCTCTCCTCTCCTCTCTCCCTCTCTCTCCTAGCCCATCTGGAGGACACCTCATGACTGATATTTTTTAATAACATAGGAGAAAATATTTCCACCCTATGAACAAGAGAAGAAAGCACTTCTCCTCTCAAACAGATCTACAGCTATTCGAAATGCACATAAACTGTAAGAGCTTCCCTCCGCAGAAAGATTTGTCCATGGCAACTGGCACGTCCTTCCTCCCAGAGTGATCAGGAGATAGACAGAGGAATATAATTCTTTTTGTATCATATCAAAACTTTATGACCATCCTTATTTGCTGTAAAAACAGCACTGCACACTCAGAAAGAAACATTTAAAGTCATATGATAAAGAACAAAAATATCACTCATAATCTCACCTGTGACCTCGCCAACCTGACAAAACTCCCAGCAACTTCTGAATTCTCTCCCAGTCTTCGTTCATGTGCACTGATCTCACATTTTTGTGATTGTTAGTACAATTTATTTTATAAGGAACATCTATGCTGACAATCAACTCAAGCTTAGGGCATTTTAAAATGAACTTCCTGTAACAGATCCTGAGTGACACCAGTTCTCAGGTGGTTTTTTTTTTTTTTTTTTTTTTTTTGAAAAACAGTGGACTGAACTTAGAATGATCCCACCTACACAGGACTGCTGGTGGCTTTGTATGAGAAAAAAAAAACCTCGGACTTTGGGGAATGTACTTGTATTAGTCTATTTTTTGTTGCTATGACAAAACACCCCAAGCTGAATAACTTGCAGTGAAGAGAGGCACATTTAACCCACAATTTTGGATGCTAAAAGGCCACAGCAGGCAGCAGCTCCCATCGATGTGACCTCTGGTGAGGACCCCCTTGGCTATATCACAATGAAGGGCATAGCACCATGGTTGGAACACATGAGAGCGAAAGATCACAGGCAAGACAGGAAACCAAAGACCTCAGAGGAACCAGTCTTGCTCTTTTTATGAGATCCACTCTCGCGAGAGCTCACTCCATAAAATCAACATTCCATCCCAAGTCCTAGGTCCCCAGTGACCTAACCACCTTCCACTAGGCCCTGCCTCTTAAAGGTTCCACTACCTCAACATCATCACACTAGGGACCAGGCTTCCAACACATGAACCCTTGGGGAGCCCACCACATTCAAAATAAACCAATACTAGCTGGATACCTGGATGATTGACAGGATTGGAGCTCAGAGCCTGTGGGTGGGAGTTGACCTGTCATGCGAAGAGAGAGAAGTCCAACCTGGGGCTGGGAAGGATTAAAAAGCCAGGTCTGGACAGCTGTGAGGAAAAACTCCCTCCTCTCTCTGGGCTCTGAGTGAAATTGGACCAGTCTGCACACTGTGACAACTTCAAATGCTGCGTCTGGCCACAGGGAGGCAGGAAGTGTCCCTGGTGGGGACCCATCCAGAGAGGTGCCTGGGATGCCTCTGGGCCTATACTGTGGTTATAAATTATTCTCCCTGTTATTCTTCCCTGCTATTATCCCCAAACTTTTAGAAAGACACTTAAAGGTTACTGCCTGGTCTTAGTTATCTGAATTAGTTTCCTAGCACTCTTAGAGCAAATTACTACAGACTTGGTTTAAAACCGCAGAATTTATTCTCTCACCGTTCTGGAGGCCAGAAGCATGAAGTCAAGGTGTGGGCAGGTCTGTGCTTCCTAATCAGGCTGGGGAGGAATCTTTCCTTGCGCTTTTGGGCTCCTGGGTCCAGCCTTTCCTCGGGCTGCGCTTTCTCACTCTGCTGTCTTCCCGTGACCCTCTCTGCACCTGTGTCCTCTCTCTTCATTCTTTTCAAAGAACATTTGTGGCCGAATGCAGGCCCCACTCCGGTCATCTAGGACGATCTCGTCTCAAGATTCTTAACCTAATTACTCTGCAAAGTCTTTCTTCAGATAAGGTCACTTCACTGGTTTCAACTAGGCATAATTTTTTTCCCAAGGGAACTATTCAGTCTGCTACATTTGTGATATGGGGGGTTTAAGGAAGAAACAGCATCACCTCTGAGATCAAGAGAACAGTGTCCCACCTGTACAGTCAGAGCCCCACTAGGGGACAGCTGGGCCCAGTGAGGTCTCTATCCATTATCTAGTAAGGAGAAAGTGTGACCCAAGATTTCTGGTGCCTGAATATTCCATCCTAGGGCTATCTTCTCCATCCATCCTAAGCTCAAAGGTGCTCATCTGTATGAGGTTGGGTCTCCCCCAATTAATTTCCTGACAAAACTGCTCAATGTCTTCAGCAGGGTGGGTACAAATGTCATTTTTTTAAATTCATTTTTATTGTAAACAAATGGGATACATGTTGTTTCTCTGTTTGTACATGAAGTAGAGGCATACCATTTGTGTAATCATACATTTACCCAGGGTAATAGTTTTTGATTCATTCTGTGATTTTTTTTTTCCCTCCCCCCCACCCTTCCCACCCCTCTTATCCCTCTATAGAGTCCCTCCTTCCTCCATTCACAAATGTCATTTTGAGGGGCGTAACCATTTCAAAAGAAAAACTGTATGTTGAGTTATGCATGTATTAAAAGTAAGATAATTAGAAAAGAAAAATCATTTTCAATTAGTCTAAATATCTTCAAAGGAGGTTGCAAATAATAATTTTCAAAAAATTAAAAATATGGATGTCATACAAATTATGGTGAACACATAGTTTAACTCAGATTTATTTGGTTCAGTGAATTCAATATGATGGTAAATTTGGTTCAAGTATGAATTTTAAAAGTGAAATGTGTCTAGGCAATGGGATAAAGAGTCCTTGAATTAGATTGCTAAATCAGACACAAAACTTGTCAATGTCTTACAGAGCATAAAACAACCCAACAAACAAAAAAACCCAGTAACCATTCAAGGTATCGTTTTTCTACAGAAATTAGTTTGCATTTATCAGTCATCAGAACATTAACCTGTAGCTTCACACAGTTTGGCCCCAAGCAGTTATAAACACTGAGTCACAAAGCAGATCACACACAAATGGAATTAACCCATGGTGGAATGGTCCAGCATGATGTCAAAAGGACTTGCACTTATCACTTGCCTAACTTTTAAGTTCTGTACAATTCTTCTTATGAAAGATGAGGAAAGATTTTAGCAACATGAAACAGGAATATGAAGATACAAAAATAACAAATGTCTGCGATATAGTAGGTAAAAGTTAAAAACACAAAAGACTGCACAAAAATGAACTAAGACAGGATTGTATGATTTCAAAAACTAGATTGAAGAAATAGTTCAAAATACAGAGTTGAAAAGACAAATTGAGAGAAAATATGAAAGAAAAATTAAGGAAAATGGAGAATAAAAGTTAAGTGCTTTTTTCCTTTATATTTAAAAGCTGTCTCAGAAATAAAATATTTTTAAATTCAATAGTGGAGATTCACTTTATGGAATCAATTAAGAATTAAGATCTCAGATAGAAAATAACCCATAAAGTTCTCAAAAGAAGATATAAGGTACAATCCACATATAAATACACAATATAATTTTTTTTTTTTTTTTTTTTTTTGCGGTGCTAGGATTGAACTCAGGGTCTCGTGTTTGTGAGGCAAGTACTCTACCAACTGAGCTGTAACTCCAGCCCCACAATATAGAAATTTAAGATAATACAAATACACAATTTTTGCTCCCTTATCCATAGTTCCATTTTCCAAGGTTTCAGTTCAGTCAATCATAATATGAAAATATTAAGTGTAAAATTTCACAAATAAATAATTTATAAGTTTTAAATTACATAAAACTCTTAATAGTGTGATGAAAGTCACACCAAACTGCTTTATCCCACCAAGGATGTTAATCATCCCTTTGTCCACTATATCCTTGCTGTATATGCTACCTACCTGTTAGTCACTAGAAGCCATCTCATTTATCAGATCCACTGTCATAGATCACAGTGCTTATAGTCAAGTAACCCTTACATAGTAACCTTATAGTTCCATATAAGCCTATGATAATTTATATATATATACTTATATATATGTGTGTGTATGTGTGTATACATTATATATGTGTGTGTGTATATATATAAAATTCAGTAGCATCTGAGGATTCAGGCATCTACAGAGGATCTTGGAACAAATCCCCACAGGTAAGGGGGACTACTGTGTGTGTTTATGTATATACACATATATATTTATATATTTATGTATTTATATATTCATATTTATATATATATACACACACATACTTGGGGGAGAGTGTATACAAAGAGAAAGAGCATAAAACATTCAAAAATGAGAATTAAATTGATATACGTTTTTTAAAAAGTAATACTGAATGCAAAAAGACGATGGAATAGTGATTTCAAAGTATTCAGGAAAAGAATTCATACAATTTTAAATGTTCTATTCAGCCAATTGCCTTTGAAATATGAGGCCATGGAAAACAAAGTAACAGATAAATTCTAGGTATAAAGTAACAGGTAAATTACCATAGAAAGGCCCACATTGAAAATAATTTAAAATAAATTACATAAGTAAGTGGGAGAAAAACTCGGGAGATTTTTCAAAAGATGCAAAAGGTAAAGTGATCAAAGCTTTCATTAGTTGAAAATACTGGCAAGTTAAAATGTTATAAGGAAGACCAAGTTATAAATAATTAAGAATGTTATTTTAGATAATTATTAAGTAAAACTTGGTTCGCCAAGTTTTTTAAATGCTGACATATGCAGGAATTTGTTTTTAAAAGGTTAGAAATGGAACCACCATTTGACCCAACTATACCACTCCTTGGTTTATACTCAAAGGACTTAAAATCAGCATACTACAGTGACACAGCCACATCAATGCTTATCGAAGCTCAATTCACAATAGGTAAACTGTGGAACCAACCTAGGTGTCCTTCAACAGATGAATGGATAAACAAAATGTGATAGATAGATAGATAGATAGATAGATAGATAGAATATTACTCAGCTTTAAAAAAGAATGAAATTATGTCATTTGCTGGTAAATGGATGGAGTTGGATAATATCATGCTAAGCAAAATAAACCAAGCCCAAAAAGCAAAAGGTTGTATGTTTTCTGTGATATGTAGGTACTAATTCACGATAAGAGGGGGATGCTGGGGAAGAAGGGAGGAGAAAGGTTATAGGGTAAGAAAGATAGTAGAGTGAAATACACATTATTACCTCATGTACATATATGACTGCATGACTAATGTGATCCTACAACATGTACAATCAGAAAAATTTATGTATGATTTATCAAAATGCATCAATGCATTTTACTGTCATATATAACTAATTAGAACAAATAAAAAATAATTTTTAAAAAGTTGGAAATAAAATAATTGAAGAAAGTATCAGGGAAATTCTAAGCAAAGAAAAAAAGATAAAGATATTTTAATATGATTTAAACTAGACTACTGAAAAAATTTTATTACAGATAAAGATAACGGCTTCATATTGATAATAGTTTTGATTCACCACAAATGTTTAGCAATTTTTAAAACTATTCATCTTCTGAAATAACCTCACAATATACAAAGGAAAAGTGATAAAACTACTGAAAAAATTTGACAAATCACCATTGTAATAGGAGATTGCAACAACCCCTCTCTATATTATTGAAACATTGAGTAGGAAAAAACTATCAAGGATAAAGATAAAATGAACATCACAATCAACTTGAGCATACAGAGAGTATCCAGTGACCTCTACAATGTATATTTTTCTATTTTATCTGAAATATTTACAAAATTTAATCATGTTATTTCAGATGAAAATATTCAACAAATTTCAAACCGTCAGACAGATCATCATTTTCGACCACAGCTCATTTCAGTTAAATATTAACAACAACAAATTACCACAATTTGAAATTTTAAAAATGCATCATACTTACTTTATAAGTTAAAGAAGAACTCATAATAAAACTCAAACATAAGTTTTTTTTAAATTTGATTTAATTATAAATTAACAAATTGCAGTTGTATATATTTATAGCGTGCAATTTGATTTTAGGATTTATACATGCAGTGTGGGATAATTAAATCAAGCTAATCAACACATCCATCATCTCAAATGCTTATCATGTTTTGTGGTTGAGAACATTTAAAATGTACTTTCTTAGTAATTTTGAAATGTAGTCTAGATTATTATGTACAATCTTCACCAAACTGCACAATGTATCTCAAAGGAAAATAATTCCTTTGGTGTAACTAAGGCTTTTTATCCTTTTACTCTTCTCTGACCATTTCCTGCTCTCTCACCCTCTGGTAACTGTCATTCTACTCTGCCTCTTGGACTTTGATTTTTTTAGATTCCACATGGAAGTGAGAATATGTAATATGCGTCTTCCTAAGCCTAAGTTATTTGACTTAATATATGTTTTCGAATTCTAACCATGTTTTTGAAAATGATAAAATTTCTTTTTTAAGGCTGAATAGTATTCTGTCATGTATATACACCACATTTTATTAATCCATTCATCTGTTGATAAACACCTTGGTTCATTCCATAACTTTGCTGTTTTCAGCAAAGTGTTAATTAGTTTTACAGTGCTACAATGACCATGGGAGTACAGATATCACTTCAAGGTACTCGTTTCAAATCTTTGGGGCAAATTCCCAGAAGAAGGATTGCTGAATAATATTGTAATTCTGTTTTCAGTTTTTCAAGGAGCCGCCATTCAATCTTCCATAATAGCTGTAATTTATCTTCCCATCCACACTGTTTAAGGACTCCATTTTCTTTACATCCTCACCCAAACTTGGTATTTTTGTCTTGATAATAATCATTCTGATGGGTGTAAGGTGACATCTCATCATGGTTTCAATTTGCAGTTGCCTGATGATTACTGATATTGAGTGCTTTGAGTGCTTTTAATACATCTATTGGCCATTTCCATCTCTTGTTTTCAGAAATGTGCATTCGAGTCCCTTACCCATTTTTAAACCAGATTTGGTTTCTTTCTGTAAAGTTGTTTGAGTTCCTTAAATATTTTGGATATTAATCCCTTATGGCTTGCAAATATTTTTTCAACCCCGATTGTCTCTTCACTTTGTTGTTTCCTTTGTGCAGTTTTTTTATTTTAATGTGATAGCATTTGTTTATTTTTCTTTTGTTGCCTGCACTTTGGAGAACAAACTTTTAAAAATCACTGCCCAAACCAAGATCAGGTATTTTTTTTCTTTATTCTCTTCTAGTAGTTTTATGGTTTTAGGTCTTACATCTTCAATTCATTTCAAGTTTATGTTTTGATATATTTTTGATGAGTTAAGGATACAATTTTATATCTTCATATGGTATCCAGTTTTCCCAGCATCACTTGTTGAAGTCATTTCCCCAGTGTGAATTCTTGCCACCTTTCTCAAAAATCAGTTGAACACACATTTCTGTTTTGGTGTAATCTTTAGAATTTTCTACTTAAGATTATGTCACCAGCAAACAGTAATGAAGTCACGTTTTCCTTTTCTATTTGAATGCCTCGTATTTATTTCTCTTGCCTAATTGCTCTGGCTAGCATTTCCAGGATGGCATGGAATACAAGTGATAAGAGTGGGCATTCTTGTCTTGCTACTAATCTTAGAGGAAAGGGTTCCAGGTCATCACTGTTGCCTACAATCTTAGTCGTGGAGTAATTCCTCACCTTAGTGAACAGAAGAATAAACCAACACATAATAAATAAAAGGAAAGACACAACAAAAATATGAATAGAAGACAACAAAATGGAAACAAAGCATGTCAACAAAATCCGAAGTTGATTTGTTGGAAAAGATCTGGGAAACCTCCCAATGCTAACCAAGAGAGAAGAAATAGGAATGAAAAATCCTATGAGTGAAAAAGGGGACAATCTCAAAAAAATTTTTTTTCAGATAAAAAAGGATCGAGTGACATACTCATGTTCGTAGCAGCATTATTCACAACATCTGAAGCATAGAAGCAACCCAAGTGTCTATGGACATGTGAATACGTAAGCAAAATGCATTGAATACATACAATAGAATGTTATTCAACCTGAAGAGAGAAATAAATTCTGGCATAGGTTACAACGTAAATGAAACTTGATGACATTATGCTAAGTGAAATAAGCCAGTAACAAAGGCTAATACTGTATGAGTCCACCTTCACGAAGTATTTAGAGGAGTGAGAATCACAGACAGAAAACATAATGGTGGTTGCCAGTGGTGGAGGGAGAGGGTACTGAGGGGTTATTGCTTAATGAGCACAGAGTTTCCACTATACAAGAAAAGAGCTATGAAAACAGATGGCGGAGATGTTCAGGCAACATCGTGAAGGTATTTGATGGCACTGAACTGTATACCTAAAAATGGTCAAGATGGTGAATTTTATGTTAGGTGTATTGACTATAATAAAATATTTGGAAAAAAATTTGAGTGATAACAAATAATACTATTATTAGTCAACTTTTTGAAAACTTAAGAGTGAATGAAATCCTTTAGCTGTTCTGATTATTACTAGACTAACTAAAGAAGAAATAAAAATATTAGTCTTACAACTGTTAAAGAAATTGAAATTGTGCCTTAATGTTGTTCCACAAACACCTGACCTGGTTTTACAGATGATATTTCTCCAAGCTTTTAAATAATAGATAGACTCCCCTAACATTTTGCAAATATGTTATGTAGAAACTAGAAAAGGAGACATGTTCCTGAGCTTATTTATGGGAATGGCATAGCCCCAATACCAAAACCACACAAGGATGTTCCAGAAAAGAAACAGTCAAGCCATTATATTTTGAATATAGATACAAATATGCAAGTATTCTTTAAAATCTTACCATCTAACTAACATATAAACATATTAAAATGTAATGCCCCTGGATCAAGTTGGTTTTATCCCAGGTATGCAAGAATTACTTAATACTTTAAAAGCCAAGAACTATAATTCACCATGTTAAGAAATTAATAGGAAAAAACAATTTTTCAGTAAATAGAGGAAATGAATTTGATGAAGTTCAGCATCCATTCTTAACAAATTCTCATTAAATTAGCCATAAACAGGAACTTCTCAATCTCTTGAAGAACATCTATTAAAATCTACTGAAAATACTATCCTTTATCATTTTTGTAATTGTAGAATAATTACAATGACCACTTACATTCCAAACTATATCAGAAGTCCTAACTAATAAAATAAACTAAGAAAAATTTAGACTCAGGATTCATAGATGATGCATCTTTAAATAGATGACCTATAAGAATCTACAGAAAATTACTAAAATAGAATTTAGCCAAGTAGCTAGCTATATAATCAATCTATAATATATCAGAAAACAACTAGAAAATATAAATTTTACCATTTAAAATAGTGTCAGAGAATATCTAAGAATACATTTTATAAAACACATGCAGGACTACAGACAAATTTTAAACTTTATGAGATATTTTCAATAATTAAATAAAGGAAAGGTAGAACATAATAAAATAAACAACATATTCTTCCTTTAGACTGTTCTTCAAAATATTCTTTAAGGAAAGTGAAAATGAAAGATAAAAATTGAGGGAAGATATTTTTAATACTAAGTTACAACCAACAATTACTTATGGAAAATAAAAAGTTTCTTTTAAATCAATAGGAAAAACACAACCTATTAGAAAAATAGAAAAAAAATGCAAATAGATATTTCACAGAAAGAACACATGGCCAAGAAACATAAGATGTCTTTAATCACAGAAATGAAAATAAAGATGGCAGTGAAATACCATTTTATAGTTAATTTGGTATTGGGGCTATGCAATTAACTGCAAAATATCTAAAGATCTGACAAAATCAAGTATCGGAAAAGCCATGAATCCACAGGATCATATTGCTGCTGGGATTGATGCAATAACTTGGTGCAATCCTCTGGACGACACTTTGGTGATATTTCCTAAAGTGGACCATTTATTTATATACTCTATAACTCAGCAATTCCACCTCTAATTATGTATACACACAAAAAAATTTTTGCTTTGACCCTGAATAACAGGAAATATATACAAGAACCTTCATAGTACCTATTCATCATAGCAAAAGAATGTTCCCACTACTCAAATGCCCATCCGTGGGAGAATGGATCAACCAGAGTATAATGGACACATGAGAGAATAGCACAGGGAGATGAATAAACTGTACTAACCAGCTGTTGTATGCTAAGTTTCAGCAATTTAATGTTCAGTAGGAAACTGACCCCCTAAGATGCATAAATTCTGATTTCATTTTACAGAGTCTAATGTAACTAACTAAAATCAAATAGGTTTTTTAGGACTATATAGAGGCAAAATAAAACAATCTTCCAAAGAAAGCAGGAAAATTATGCATACAGGACACGGTTTGCCTCAGATGGGGGATGCCAGAAAATGTGAAGGAATGGGGGGACCAATATAGCCATTATCCATGGTTGAGCTTTTATTTGCTTTGGTGGCTTCATGAATGCTCATCACATTATTTTTAAATAACTAAATAAACTCTCATGATGAAAGTGGGTGATGTACTAAGGATATGGTTAATCCAATGCTGTGCATCTGAGGTTCATAGAGAGTTTAAAACTGGGGAAACATTTCAAAAGGCAATTTGGTGAAGATATTCTTGGATGTAAGGGCCAAGTTGAAAAAGTGAAACAGACTAAAAGTAACAAATAGGCAGAACATAAGGAAATAATCACCATGAAAGGACTTGTACCATCATCTTTTGGGTCACATGTGACCCCCAACACCAATCCGCCATTACTGATAAAAGCTGGACAGCCTGGTAATGCTCTGCACTGTATCAAGGAGATATTGCCAGCTTGAACTCTGAGCCTAGGGCAGTTGTTCTAGAAAGCAGTTGCTAAATGTTTCTAAAGGGAACCAGCTGTGGGAAAACTATTAATTAGCTCCAGTCACCATATGCAAATGAAATTGGCTAACACAATAGAAAAAACAGAGAAGAGAAAAGAAGTTGGAATGATGTTCTCTTGATTTGTAAGAAAAGTATACAGGGTTTTTATTGTTCCCAGTGGACCAGAAAGAGGTTTTTAGCTCAGAGAAAGTTGAGAAACTAGAGAAAGAAGACAGGATATTCCTTGGTTGGGGAAGGAAGCAAAACGATCTCTGAAGAAAGAGGTAAACTGTCAGCTAGATGTGCTTTAAACTTCCAAGATCTCTAGGTTGAACTCCAGAAACCAGTAGAAGATGAACAACCAAAATAAAATTTGAGGGGAATTACAAATGTGTTATTGTTATTATTATAGTTGTTACTCAAAGTAATTGCAGTAAGCATTGATAAGAAATTATAAAAGTGTGTCGCACATTTTTTTGCATTAAAAAAATCCTAAACCATTCCAAAATTTTCCATCACTAAAACTAAATGGGTGACTTTGAACCCACAATTGTGACCAAAGTTTTTATTTGATGTCCCATTTTTAATCTTAGAATTCATGCAAATTTTGCATATACACAGGCTTATTTCAATAGGAAAAATATTTTAAATGACTTACTATTAAGGAAAATGAATGAGTCTGATATGCATACTTATCTTAATGAGGTCTTACAGTCCCTGGCTTATTCATACATATTTTATTTTAAAAAGAATTGATATAATTATCCTTTTTAGGGGGTTCAAATTTTGCCTTAAATTGCTTTCTTCCCATATTTTTATTGGTGCATTGTAATTACACATAATGGTGGGATTCATTGTTACACATTTGTACATGCACAGACAGGGTGTAGCAATATAATTTGGCCAATATCACTCCCCAGTGCTTCCCCTTTCCCTCCTCTCCTCCCTCTCCCTGGTCCCTTTCCTCTATTCTACTGATCTCCCTTAATTTAGTAAAACTACTGATCTCCCTTAATTTAGTAAAACTATGTATTTCTCATGTGTACTTGGGAATTCAAAAACATAATTATTGGAAGATGGAAGAGAAATGAGGCAAGTGCCACATTCAGAAACTCACCCTTCTATTTGTTGTGTGTGCTCCTGCCTTTTCCCTCTTTGAAATGGGGACAGTAATACCCACCTTTGGGTGTGCTCTCAAACCCATTTCCCTCTTCTGGAAGTAGGGCTAAGTACCTTTGAGTAGTATTCTCAAACCTATTTCCCTCTCCTAGGAGTAGGGTTAAGTACTTTTGTCTAGTGTTCTCAAATCCATTTCCCTCTCCTGGGAGCAGGGCTAAGTATATTTCCCAGCTTCCTTGGTGGTTGGGTATGGCCACATGACTCAGTTCTGGGCAAAGGAACAGGAAGCGGGAAGAAGCCATACTTCTACTGGTCTAGTAAATATGGCAAAACTTTAAAAACTTACAACAATGTCAAGTTCTCTCTTCCTTTCTCTACATGGATTTTCTCATGCCAAAGGCCACCTGGGAAACCATATGCTAAGACTAAATGATGCTCATCAGACCAAATCCCTGAACAGGAGCACCCAGAAGGTCCTCCTAGCCCCCTCCCCTGCAGACTGGACTTTATCTTTGTGAAAAATAAACGTGTATGTATCAAGCCTCGGGACTCATCTACTACAGAAGATTAAGTGTTGCTTAAATGAACACATGCCTCCCAAACATTGTAAGAAGTATGTGAGATAATTCATATCAATTAGTAATTAGAACCTGGAGTGACATGGAATGTACACTCTGTCACTTTGAGGCCACAGGACCCTGGAACTATGCTGCCACCTCCCATCAATCTATGTCTTAAATTGTAGGGTAAGGTTAACCACGAATAACAAAGTCACGGAATCAAGTTGTCACAAATTGGCCGCCACATTCTGAGGGCATTTGAAGTGTGTGCATTGGCAGGAAAAACCAGGAAGGAAGGAAGGAGGGAGGGAGGGAGGGAGGGAGGGAGGAAGGAAGGAAGGAAGGAAGGAAGGAAGGAAGGAAGGAAGAGGAGAATGTCACCAGAGTTGAAAGATGCTTTTCAAAGTGTTTTCAAACCTGGTTTGGGTCCAAAAGGGGAGGAGGAAGAGAAGGAGTGTTTGCTGAGATCTATTATAAGCCAGTTGGAGGAGTAAACAATCCACATCTGTTGTCTCATTCCTTTCTCACAATCCTAAGGTAATCCCAAAGGTACATATTATTTTCTTCATTCAAAATTAGGCTGCCATGTTCCAGAAAGCAAGATCTCTGTTTTAGGCAACGGAGCTGAGATTCAAACCCGAGCTGATCTGGTGCTAATGTCCTGGTTCTGATAAGGATAGGCCCGACCACGCTGCTCGTGGGACGGGGCGCCTATGACTAGGAAAGCCATTAATGAAAGTGTTAGGTGTAATGTGGACACAGAGGCCACTTAAAATGGCTCCTAGGAATGAAAACTGGGCTCAGACCAAGTCCACTTTCAAGGGGGCCTGGTTTAAATGGCCAAATGCTAGAGAAGAAAGGCATTAAAGGAAGTGTCTTTCTGCTGGGCTTGCAAAGCTTCAGGTTCATGAATTCGAGAAAAGATTAAGGAGGAGAAAAGAAGGTTGTAGACTGCAACCTCAGGAGCTTCCCACATCTCTCAGGCCAGGAGGTTGGCTTCTCCAATTGTGCAACGAAGCCATTCTATCCAGACACACTCCTGGTTCCCAATTAATCTGCAATAATTAATTCAACTGCCAAAATGCATCTGCTAATTGAGGTGTCTGCTGGCTAGGTCATCTTCCCTCCCCTTTCTGACAGCAAGCTCTCTCCACTGTGCCAAGGCAAACACAGTAGCAGGAGCCCCTGGTCCTTGCAACCCCTGTTCCTCCCTCTGTCCAAGGGGATGCCCAACAGATAAGAAAAGCAGTTTCCTGGAAGAGAATGCCAGTGATACTAAGTCACAGAGGGAAATTGCTACTCAGGGCACATAGTCTTTGACTTCTGGCTTCCAAGCGAAAGCTCATGACTGCCCTGGCTACATTATCTCCCTGGCCCTTGGCAGCTGTTATGTAATGGTAAAGGCATTAAACTTGTACTTGGCAGTTCTTGATACAGAACCCAAACTGTTGTTTATAAGAAGTTTACTTTGGAAAGTTGCTACCACTTTCCCCATTTGCTCATTTGGATAATGAAACTAGTAGAACTGGCCCTAGATTCCTAGTGAAGTAAATGCACAACACAGAAACTCATCACAGCTCTTAATTCTGTCTTGAGGGGCACGGGGAGTCTGGGAATGGGGAAGTGGCTCCCCAGGAAAGCACAAGGTGACCAATGAGTGGCAAATAACTCAAAGTACAAAAAAATGGAGGTTGGCAAAGAAGGAATCTACTGACCAGAGAGGAGCTGGAGGGGAAGGATCTGGAGAAGCTGCATGACTGGGCGTTGAGATACTTACTGAAGGAAAAGAACCTACAGGGTCCCCTGAGAGGCAGATGGGAGAGGAAAATGGGAAGTAAGAACGAGTAGGACAATGTGGAAGGACAGAAATAAAGGGCCTCGCCCTGCCCCTCCCTCCATCCCCAGGTCTCAGGTCACCTGAAACTCTCAGATTCACAAAGTACAATGACAGCAGGTACAGCCCATGGAGACAGGCCCGAGAATTCTCCAAAACCCATGACAGCCTTCAGATTTCTTTCCTTTTCTTCTTTTTGGCAAAAAAAAAAAAAAAGGTACAAAGGAGCCCTCTGTCCCTGGGCCCACCTTCCTTTCCTCTGTGATGCAGGAGAAGGTGATCAGATGCACTTGGGGGTGATGCTGGTGGCTTCCAACAGGCAGGCTGCTCTGGAACCTGCAATCCAGCACCTGGCCTATCACAGCACTGCCCTCGGGATGCGAATCTAAAAGAAGAAGGAGAAAAGACCTGAAAGCTTTGCCCCATGGGAGATCCAAGGGCCAGAACACCTGGGAAGCAGAGGGACCACCCAGTCACTGTGCTGAGACCTCAGGTGTCTCCAAATTTGAAGCGTAGGCCACCAAAGAGAAGGGCCCAGGAATTTGCTTGGGTTTCTGTTCTAAGACGGATGTGGCTCTAAGACAGCACTGGAATTCAGTCCAGGACCTGTAGTCAGGCATCCAGCATAGGCTGAGCCCCCTGGACCAGGCCAGGGAAGTGCACAGTGACAAGAATGGTGTCACCTTTGTCTCCAGAGACATTGTGACTGATGCTGGAACACAGGCACCACACAGGGACAATGTCTTCCAGTTGTCCTCGCTCTGCTGCTACAAGAGAAGCTAAGGCACCTGGGCTGTCTTTCTGGAGCCAGTCGCCCCTGCGGACACCTAACTCAGACTGTGGTTTATCTACGTGTAGATTTACCATGCTCGAAAGGAGGGATCCGTTTCTTTAAACACCATTTGCTCCAAGAAAGACAGTTCAGATATCACAGATCATCAAAGAGGAAGAAATGGAAGAAGATAGGGCTGGAAGTGCATTTTAACTCTTGATGGCCCCGAGCCTCAAATCTATGGACAGGTGTCAAAGAATATTGGCTGTTCTTCATTCATTAATTCAATAAATATTTATCAAGTACTCCGTCATGACACTCTCTCTGTCATATATGTGCTATGAAAAAAGAGAGACAAATTCCCTGCCTTCAGAAATCTGGGGAAGCCGATATTAAGCCAGGAATTACAAAAGATTGTGAGTGACATGCTCAAGTGTATCAGTGCCAAGCAACAAGGACATGTCTCCGAGGTGGGATAAGGAAGTGATCCCCAAAATTATTTAGCTCAAACTCTCACAAATGAGGAAAGTGAGTCCTTGCAAGTGGAATTTAGTTCAATTTAATGTTGATATGAAACGTGGAAGGTGTTTTCAGGCGAGAGGTTAAATATCCCTTATCTGAAATGGATAGGACCTGGAAGTATTTCAGATTCTGGAATATTTGCATATATATAATGAGATATGTTGGGGATGTAACTTAAATATAAAGACAAAACTCAGTTATGTCTTATATACACCTCATGAACATAGGTCAAAGGTAATTTATGCAGTATTTTCAATATACCTTTTGACTGCAACCTACCACAGAAGGTTGGGATTTTCAACCTATAGCATCATAAAGATACTGAAAAATAAATCAGCTTTTGGAACATTTTGGATTTCAGATTTTCAGATTAGGGAAACAGCCTGTGTTTTCATCTGGCTGCTCTCAGTCCTTCAGAACTAGAGAGAAAATGGCCATGTTTGCTTCTGGGTCCTGTTTCTTCTATGTTTGGCCTTGAACCGTTCCTCCCTTCTCTGAATTCCAAGCGCTCAGTTGTCTGGTCCCCTCAGATCTGCACACCAGATCCTGGCAGGAATGGACTGACAAGACACAGCTCTCATCAGAGGCTTTTGGACTGTCAACACAGGCTGTCAACACAAGGAGCTGTAGTTACTCGACTCCCAAGTATTTCTCTCCCTCTCCTGCACAGGATAAGTATTATCTTCAGAGAGGGGAACTGTGGGAACCCAGGGTCATACCTCAGAGACCAAGGAGGTAAGCTTGTTCCTGGACCCTCTCTAACCTTGAACCTTTGAAAGCTCTGAGACTGGCCTCAGCGAATGCTCTTTAATGTCATACTCTGCTCCCTATAACCCGGCCCTGAGTTCTACCTGATTCTTTTAACCAGGCTGTGCCCCAGAACCTTGGGGCTGGGTGCCCCTTCCCTGAACTCTCCTGCCTCATGCATGGCTGCCTGTGGCCTCCTACCCACCCTGTCCAGGGTCGCCTATCACAGTCCAGACCTTTGTCCCAAGGGTCACCTCTCCACGTCTTATTGAGTATGCCCAATCTTGACTTGGATTTCTGTAAAGAAATTCCTATCACCTATCAGCTTTTCCCTCATCCTCTAATCTGCTGGGTTCATGTTAATGTTAATGCCCTCCAGTTACAGACCCATATCTAATGCCAACCCTTCCTCGGTATCCATTCTAGCTTCTCAGCCACATGCCTTTCTAAGATCAGGCTGTGCCATGGTCTTTTCTGTCCCCCACCCAGGGTCTCGCATGTGACAGATTCTCAGTGGGCTTTTGGATGATGGGCGGGTTCTTTGCATTTGGTGTGCTTCCCAAGTGCGGTGAGTCAAGGGCACCTGGGAGGACTCGTTCAACCCCCAGCTGCTGAGATGCCAGCATGGAGCCTGAGCGTCTCCTCTTCCTGCCAGCCCAGCCCGGTCCACTGTCCTCAACTCCAATTCCAGGACAAGACTGAAGCTTTGACTCTTGCTGTTCTCGTCTCTGTTGCTCAGAAGTCACAAGATGTAGTCAACATTCTAGAGGAGTAAAAAAAATTAAATAACACTGCTCGGGTTTAGCGTTTTCACGAGGTTCCCAGAGTGCGCTCTCCCTCCTACTTGTCTTCTCTCCTCCCCCTTCCACCCCACTACCTACAAGGAAAAAAATAATAACAAATAAGAAGGCTAATTCTAAGTTAGTACGGTCCCAGCGTGTATCCTGGCCCGCCTCTAGTCCTGTTATTTTCTCCTGTGTCTGGCTTTGACAAGACTGATGACATTTACGTTTTCCAAAAGCTTCAATAAAAGGCACTTTAGCTGCAATCACCTCCATCTAATTTCCCCAGTCATTTTTTTTTCTTTTGCTTAAATCACACAACAGAACTGAGGCCTGAGTTAGTCTGACAACTTGTCAGTGAATAGGGCTCAGCCCAAATGGGATGTCTTGAAAACCAAGGACAAAAGGGGGAAAAATGGACTCAGTGGCCCGAAAGTGAAGTGGAATGCGGGAGGAAGCAAGGAGATTAGCAGGAGTCAACTTGTTAAGGTTCTAGAGCACTGGCTTACTGTGGTTTGGGGCCCAGAACAAGTAGAATAAAATATGTTTATTTCTCTAGAAATGAAGTAAAATGGTGCTGGAGCTAGAAAGGGCCGATCCCACCAGTGCACGTGAGAGTCTTCATTCCACAGAGGAAAAGTAACTGGTGCCCAATCGCCCTGCTTATGGGATGGAGCTGCAGGGGAAGGTGTGGATCCCTTTCTTTTGCAGCGTAACTCTGCTGATGTTCTGGGAAAAACATGGTTCAGATTATTTTTTTATCATAGCTACACAGTGACTCAGCAAGGAGGAAAGACCCTAGGTGTATCTAGAGTGAAACAGACCTTATTACCTCATGTCCATGTATGACTGCATGACCCATGTGATCCTACAATAGGTACAATCAGAAAAATGAGAAGTTGTACTCCATTTATTATGATCTATCAAAATGCATAAATGCATTCTAATGTCATGTATAACTAATTAGATCAAATAAAATAAAAAATTGAAAAAAAAAATAAATATCATTATTGAAGACTTGTATGCGTACTGAAAAGTATCCAACTTATCAGAGCTCATCTCAATAAATCTTCACTATCAAGTGCCCCGTGTAGCTGCCCCCCAGGTCAAGGGAAAGTTTCACGCATCGAGAAGTTCTGCACCTTCCACCTCTGATCACCAACGCCCTGAAAGCTGTCTCTAGCCTCATTTGTAAAACTACAGTTTAGTGTTGCCCTTTGGCGTACTTGATGTGAATGGCATCGTTCACGTGACGTGTCCTTCCCTGTCCTAATCTGTGTTGTGGGGTGTGGCGATGACATTTGTTCTGTGTGTGCGACACCCCAGTGGTATATCATCACGTCACCGTTACTTACTCATCATATGATCGGTACCCATTTGGGTTAATGCCAGCTTAGGGTTGCTGGGAATAATGCCGCTGGGGTCATTGTCTCCATCTCGGTGCAGACCACTTCTGTCGGGGCGCAGATCAAGGAGGAAAAATGCAAACGTGTGGAGCAGGTGTGGACGGTCGGCTGTAGCAGCTCTTGCCAAGCTATTTTCCACAGTGGTTGTGGCCATTTAGTCCCCCACCAATAGAGTATGAGAGTCCATTTTCTATACATTCTCAATCCCTGATGTTTTCTTTTAGTCACTTTGGAGAGTGTCTATGGTTTTAATTTGTAATTTTCTGATTGCAAAGGTTGTATCTTTTTCATATGTTACTGTCCATTTGGATAACTATTTTAAAGGTTTCTATTTTTTTTTTCTCATGATTTATCTGTCTCTTTGTCATTGATTTATTGGAGTGCTTTATATGTTCTGGGTATAAATTCCTTGTTTATACATATCCAGGCTGAAGATGTGTGGTGACATAACAGAACTTCATGCCCCAGTCTCAGGTCCCTGCTCTCTCTGTCCTATCTCCCAACTTTATTTTAGACCTGATGACACTCACCCCATTCTATGATCAGTCACATCCTACCTGCATTTTTTCCTTACCTCCATGTGGCTGGATGCCAGTTCCCCAAGTCACCTAATCACAAGCAACACAGCCATCAGCAGACAGACACAAGCTCATCCAGTCCCTGTGCTCCAACCTGGGCCACACCCTGGTCCTAATGCAGCCCCAGGAAAACTCAGTGAGGATCTAAGGATGGATGGGCTCTGCAGAGGGCTGGGCAAAGTACTGTGACCTCTGAGCATGAGAACAGCCTGGGGGACCAGGCAAGTAAGTGGGAAGACCTCTTCAGAACCCAGATGGAAAACACTGAGAAAAGACTGATCTTGTTTGAGCACATGTTCCATAAGTGAAAAGGCGAGATCCAGCTGGAGATCAGGGGAGCAGATCCCGTCTCATCACTGCCTGGTGACTGGTCCCTTTGGGTTTTGGCCCAGGATTGTCAGTTTTTAAAGTCCTACAGTCTGGGAGATTCCTGTGAGAGCAATTGGTCACTTTGCCTGCTGCCTGCTAAATAGCTGTGTGTCTTTGGGAAAACTCTTTCCTGTCCCTGGGCTATAAATCTTCATCAATAAATCAGATTGGGAATAGGATAGAGAATCTTTACTTTTCCTTTCATATCTGAATCTCTTATGTTCTTGTTGTTCTAGGATGGTCTAATAAGGTACAGCCAAGAGCAGATACAAAAATTCCAGGATGGAAGTGATAGAGATAAATGGCAATCTGTGTTAATCTTTCCAAAATATTGATGCCACCAGGTACTGAGAGCCCGAGTGTGCCAGGCACCATGCCAGGTTCCACGTTCACAATCACCTTTGGTCTTTGGGTCATCCCTGGTATAAGTTTTACTGTCACCACTTCATTTGTGTGTGAGAAAACAGGCCCAGAGAGAGAGCAGGATGCCCACTATAACATAGTCAACTGAACACTACGCATTCCCTCATCTGCCTGTTACCAAAGCCCCTGGGTCTAGCCACCGTATTCAACCGACTCACATCTAATTACTCTGTGCTTTCATGTCATCACTTGTAAAATACTGCTCTCTCACCTACCCATCTTAACACCTGTCCCATGACAGGGTGTTTCCATATGTATCATCTCATCTGATAATTACCTGACAGTAATGTCATGAGATCAAGTAAGAGCCTTGAAAAATTAAAAGTTTTCTCTAAACAAAAGGATTGTTATTAATAATGCCTGAAGAAAGCCAAACCATATCTGCAAGTTTTGAACAACTAGGAGATGGCAGATCTGAGCAAATGTTTCCTGACACCAGCTTCCCAAGCTCGATGTCCCATGTGTCTGAAGAGACCTGAAACTCAATCAGAGGTGGGGAAATATGAGAATAAAAGAGAAAACCAGAGTCATGGTACTCAATGACCAGTTGATCTCTCAAGAGTCGATTTCCATAAGCCTGGGATTTTCCTGGAAATGTAAAGATTAAGACGTTTAAACTCTGTTTCCCAACTTGTTCTCACATCTCAAATGTTGTGAAAATTTATGTCAGATCCTGTCTGAATAAGGAGGTTGGACTCTCCAGTCATCAAAAGACTAGACAGGGTTTGGTCCCATTAGCAAGAATGAGAAAGCAACAATAAATGTAGGTAATAGAAAAACCAGAAGAGTTGGGAGAGAAGACCAGTAGAGGAGACTAACAGTGGTCTGGGTGGGCCTGTGGCTGAGCTGTGGACTCTGAGAGGATTTGGGGAGGTCAAGAGGAGCACAGAGACTTCTTGTGACCCTGATGAAATCCATGACCTTTTCCCAGAAAAATGTTCCAATGTACAGTCACATGCACAGAATGCCACCATCAGCTTCGGCAGTTTTGCATACACATCCCCAGGACCCCTAATCACCACCAGACTCTCATTTTTAGGAGAAAGAAATTTAAGATCCATAAAGACATAGTGATTTTCCCCAGATCAGCAAGTGGACTGTAAACTCAAGAAGGTTTCCAAGGTCTCCTGCCTCTAGGCCAGAACTGTTCCCATGGAGGAAACTGGGAGAAATTGCTATCGTCAAAGACTGAGTCTGAGTCTGCTGAACTCCATTTGAATATCCTAAATCTCTCCGCATCAAGGTCCCCTGATGGCCCCGATGTGCCCACCACCTCAGGTATGCATTTCTGGTGTGCTGTTCCTCCATACAGATGCGTTGGGGTTCGGGGGAAGCTGAGCTTCCTCCCTGAAGCAAATGGAGATTCCCTAAGTCCCCAGATGGAGACTGAAAAGGTAGAAACAAATGGCCAAAACAAATTCCAGAACCGGTACTGGTCACGATTTGAAACCCACTTTTCCAGAAAGCAGAAGCACCCATCATTTGTCCTGTTTCCCAGCCTGGGTGCTCTCCATTCTCCTCAAGCCCCTGGACAAGGGAGAGGCAGCTTGCCCTTCACCCCAGGGAAGTCTATGAGCCCCTCACCCACTTTTTGAGCTCAGGATCATACTGAATTATTGAATTGCTGTGCGGACACTCCCAGGGGACAGATGTGGGGAATGCCAGGTGTTATTATCACAAGCCGAGTTCACAGCCATGGCAGGCCCAGAGAGGGTGGGTTCCTAGAGGAAAATTCCCCACTCCATCCATGTTCCTGGCTGGGCAAGAGCTTCTAATAGCCCTTCAATGACTGGTTATTGACCCAGAAGACAAAAGTCACACGTAGCCAAGTCTTGGGGTGAATGACAGTTTCCTGGTGCTGTGAATCTATCCTGATGAATGGAACATTTCAGCATACCGTCCAACACCTTCCCCTCCCCTGACCCCCGACTACTGGCTCTCTGCTTCTTCCCTGTTCACTTCATTGCTCTTTTCTCTCCTCACCCCTTTGTACAAGTCTGTTCAATTAATTTACCTCCAGAAAGCAAAATCTACTATGGGGAAGTTTTGCTTCCCAAGGCAGAAGGCTGCTTCCCTGCTGTCTTACAACTGCTTCTAGCAGCAGAGAGTCTCGGGAAAGTCGTTGGGAGGAAGAGGCAGCCCGCCCCAAGTCTCCCTTGTGGCCCAGAGTGCTTGTGTGCTTGGCTGGCTCAGTGACTAGCAGGGGAGGCTGAGGTGGAGAAGCCCAAGAGAGGGAAGGAGAGGCCCTGTCCAGGGAACCGTGTGCTGGGAACCAGCTCTTCCAGCAAACAGCCACAGCTGCTAGGAAGCCCCCGAGCCTTAGTGGACCCAATCTTGCACCCAGCTACCTGCTGTTAAAACAGACACCTGGCTGGCTGCTTTCTTTGAGATCAAGACTCATCTGTGAGCCTACACAATCACCGAGAGGCCCCCACGCCTCTGGTCTCCGCAGCCTCCGCACTTCCATCCTCTCCTTTCTGCTCAAAATTTGACCCAAAAGAAAGAAAGATTGTACCTTACTCACTTGGCTGTGATGTCTCCTGACATTGCATCTCTGCTCTCTGGGGGATGTAGGGACTTGCATGGAGCTCTTGGGGGACATCCCCTGGGCTCCTCCATTTCCCAAGGTTCCACACCACTCCGTCATTGTCCCTAGGAGCCTGTCCCTAGGAGCCACTGTCCCTGTCACTGTCTCCTCCAGCCATCCCAGCACCAGGGCTCCCAGGACCCAGCCTAAGAAGGCTCCCCACTCTTCCTCTTCCTCCAGGTTTAGTAGGGTGTGCACTCCCCTGGCCCAAGCTTCCTGCACAGTATCCACAGACTGCTCAGCTTCTTTGTTCTGTGTTTTCCAAGGTAGAAGGCTGCTTCCCTACTGTCTTACAACTGCCATCTTTTAAAATTATATTATTAACTTTGGTTTAACAAACCCTATAGGAACCTTAACTATGTACTGGACACTATCCTCAGCATTCTGTAAATATCGACTCATTTAATTATCATGCCAAGCCTCCTTTTTCAGATAGGGACACTGAGGCAGAGAGCACTTTCATGACTCACCCAAGATCGCACAGACACCCCGGCTGAGTGAAGATTCTAAACCAGGCAGCTGCTCTCCATCAGTGCTCTCAGCCATGATGCTACAGGGCTCCTCCACATCTGTTACGGTTTGGGTATGAGGAGTCCCCCAAAAGCTCACAAGTGAGACAGTGCAGGAAGGTTCACGGGAGAAATGATTGGGTTGTAAGAGTCTTCACCCCATCAGTGACTAACCCCTCAACAGGATTAACTGAGTGGTAATTGAAGTGGTAGGGTGTGGCTGGAGGAGATGGGCCTTGGGTGTGGCTTTGGGTATATATTTGTATCTGATGAGTGGAGTGTCTCTCTCTCTCTGCCTCCTGATGATGTGAGCTGCTTCCCTCTGCCATACTCTTCCGCCATGATGCTCAGCCTCACCTCGAGCCCCGAAGAATGGGGCTGGCCTTCTATGGCCTAAGACCTCTGAACCCATGAGCCCTCAAATAAACTTTTTCCTCCTTTAAAATTGTTCTGGTCAGATCTTTTAGTCACAGTGACAGAAAAAAGCTGACTAAAACACCATCCTGGGAATCACAGTCTTCCCTGCTCCCAGCTGCTCTGAAACATCCATACCATCTTTGCTGAAAGAACGTTCTGTCAGTTTGCCTGGACTTCCTGGTTCTAAAATGAACCTGGTAAACCATCGGCCTGTACACCTCCCAGCCTTATCTTGACATTGGTCCCCAGTTGTTTAACTGTATCTAAGGTCCTCTTCCCCTGTGACCCTCTACAAGCACCCTCCCCAAAGCTGCTCAAGAGCAGAGGTGGTTGCACCTGCTCTCTGCACTGTTGGCCTTGAGGCTCTGTGAGACCCCCCTCAAACCCTGCCAGCAACCCTCCGTCCCTGTGCGTGTGTTCAAACCCGGCATGCACACACTTCTTAATTTACCACGCTCACCCGTCAGCACACCTTACAGTCCAAACCTCAAGCTCCCCACCCAGGCCTCCCACCCACCTCTCGAGCCATTGCTCAGACTGAGCAGCCAGAGGTAGGTGGTGACAGTATCTGACCCTGGGCTGAATCCTTCCTCCTAAAGCTTTGGGGCTTAGCTGGACCTGCTGGGGTTGGCTCGGTCAATTTGCATTCAGAGGCTTCTCCTGCTCATTCTGGTGCCAAGAACTTGAATGGAGCCTCTGCTGCCCTACACTCAGCTTGGCTGGCTGGGTTTCTACCACCGAAGCCTAATTTAAAAACAACCCGTCTTCTAGCTTTTGCTAGGAAGAGCCAGTGTCTGCTTCTCTCCCCAGACCTGCATCTCATTTGTTACCAGTACTTTCTCCCTTTGGGTCCTTTCAGTTTTCTAGAGCCTATTAAAACAGCCACATCTGCCTTATTTACATAAGATGAGGTTACGATAGATGCGATTCCCTTCCTTTCATGTCTGGGACAATTTATTCTTCCTCTCCTTAGGCATGTCAATGCTTCTGGTCCTGCTTCACTATTCTTTCTTCCCCCAGGCTGAGATTTGAGCTCGATGTGGATATTGCCACCAGTCGCCTTGTGTTGCTTAGGTTTGGTGGGATGGGAAAAGAGGGAGTTCCTGCACCTCTGACTTGGAAACCAGGTACCTTATTGAACATGTGTCCCCTCCGGAGTGGAAAGGAAATGCCAGCCACGGGCTCCAGATACCCAGAGTCTGATGTGGGCAGGAGGGCGGGGAGCAGGCCTGAGATGGTGTTAGCTGTCACGCACTGGGTTTTGCATGCACACCACCATGCCTGTCTTAGAAATTGGCACTTCCAGATTAATGAATGCTATTGAATAAGGAAAGGAGGGGGAGGGAAAGAAAGAAGGTCAGGAGCAAAAGAAAGGGAGGAAGAAAGAAAGGGAAGAAGGGTATATAAACTTTACAGGATGTTGAGAACAAGACTCTAATATTTCCTTTGCTCTCAAAGACATCAACCAAGAACTAAGTGCAGCTGGGGGGAGGTGGCATCTCTGTCACCAGGTTATGAATCTAAGCAAGCACCGCTGTGATCATTAGCACCTGTCCATGTCCAGAGTCTCCAAGTTATTTCCTCGAGCCCTCTTAACACTAATAGGACCCTCCTGAGACTGAATCGCCCACAGCTCTTTGGACTCAAACTCCCATTTTTTCACAGAAGAGGACACACCCAAACTTTCTGCCTGGTGCTTTCAGGGTGACCCCAAGAACCCACCCACTAGAAAACAGTAAAACGGTCCTGATCAGGATTGCAGGGATCTTGGGCTCTGCTGCGCCATCTCTGGAGCAAGAACCCATGTGACCCAGATCCCCCAGCATGCTCAGGAAAGTTCAATGTTCCCTTAACAAGAGGACACCCTCCTGATCCATTCCCAGAGCACAGGGCTACCAGGCAAGCTTTCCCAACACGTCACAGATGATACCCTGGAGTCATGCCAAGTGACTGGATTGAGCACACATTCTTTCTGGGTCCCTGGTAAGAAAAACTGAGAAGAACAGTATAGACACAGTGAGTGACAACCAACAATGTAGCCTCTGTAGCCAGACTGTCTGGGCTCATGTGCTTGCTGTGCCATGTCCTAGCTGTGCCAACTTGGGCAAATTAATTAACCTCTCTGGGCCTCCATTTGCTGATCTGTAAGATGGAGATAATAGTCATGCCTCACCCATAGGGGTTGTTGTGAGAATTAAATGGAATAATTCATGTAAGTATTTAAAACATTTGGGTACACTGCAGGGTTCCATATATGGTGCTGTTGTTAATCTGTTAATCTAATTTTTTATTAGTATCACAGAAAAGATATATTTGTACCCAAGGAGAAAGGCGAATGTGGAAAAAGCATCTTGAACAATAGTAAGGACACGATTTACCCATTTCAAAATCTTATACTGAAATGTTGTATCCCTTAGTTACTGGAGCCACCTCAAAACTCATTGCAACACATACTAGCAGAAAATGTAGGCCCAACACTTCAACATATTGGCTCAGGAACTGAATTCCTTAACAAGACTCCTAAAGCACAAGAAATAAAGTTAAAAAATCAATAAATGGGATGGCAACAAACTAAAACCTTCCTCACAGCAAAGGAAACAATCAAGAGGGTAAGATAGCCTACAGAATGAGGGAAAAATCTTTGCCACCGGCACCTCAGATAGGGTAATTTCCAGGATATACAAAGAACTCCAGAAACTTAACACCCAAAATAAATAAATAAAAAAATAAATAACACAATCAATAAATGGGCAAAGAAACTGAATTACACCCTTCTCAAAAGAAGAAATACAAATGGTCAACAAACATATAAAAAATGTTCAACATCTCTAGAAATTAGAGAAATACAAATCAAAACTACACTGATATTTCCTTTTGCTCCAGTCAGAATGGCAACAATCAAGGAAACAAACAACAATAAGCATTGGTAAAAATGTGGGGAAAAGAGTACACTCATACATTTTTGGTGTAACTACAAATTGATGCAACCACTCTGGAATACGATATGGAGATTCCTCAAAAAATTGCTAATGGAACCAACATTTGACCCAGTTATCCCATTCTTTGGTATACATCCAAAGGATTTAAAATCATTCTACAGTCACATCAATGTTTATAACAGCACAATTCATAACAGCTAAGCTATGCAGTCAAACTAGTGCCCTTCAACAGATGAATGGATATAAAAAATGTGATATATATACACAATGGAATACTACTCAGTCATAAAGAAGAATGAAATTATGACATTTGCCAGTAAATGGATGGACCTGGAGACTATCATGTTAAGTGAAATAAGCCAGTCCCAACAAACAGAAAGTCAATTTTTTTTCACTGATATGTGGAAGCTAACCCACAGGGGGAATAGAAGTTCAGTAGATTAGAAAAAGAGAAATTAAGGGAAGTGAGGGGACATAGGAATAGGAAAGACATTGGAATGAAGGTGACATGATTTTCCTATGTACACATATGAACACACCACAGTGAATGGCCACTGTGTACATCCACAAGACTGGGGTCCTGATTAGAATGAGACAGAGACCATGTTCGTATAGTTTTATCAGAATGGATTCTACTGTCATGTATAACCGAAAAGAACCAATAAAACGAACTCAGTGCAACAATCATTTTTTTCTTGGACCTCTGAGGATTGGCTGATGTGAAGCGGGTGCTTCTACTTGAAGTGGCAGGTCTGGTTGGACGTGGCTCTTTTCTGTGGTTTAGACTCAGGTTTGCTCCACTCGTGTTCATGCTGGGACCCAGCTGCCACAGGACAGCGGCCTGGGCAGTACTCTTCTCACGGTGACCATTGGCAAGCAAGAACGCTCAGGGCTGACCTTGGAACTGGCCTGCCATCACTTCCACCTGCAAAACTCTGACCAAAGCAAATCATGACCCTCACCCAGTGTCTGGGCTGGGGAAATGCACGGCACACTTAGTGGAAATGGAAAGATATTAAAGTCACTTGGCCACGAGCGTGGACACAGGAGGGGTGAAGGATGAGGGCCAGTAACTCAGTCCTAGAGTCGTCTACCAGTCTCACACCCTCTTCTTCCAGGTATTTGTTCTATTGACCTCCTGGCTCTCAACACCCCCGCTTCAGATTCACCAGCAACCCATTGACAGAGCTGATTTGCAGGTCGTCTGGGATGTGACAAGATCTGTCCTCTGACTAACTCCAAGGACCAGAGCCACACTGCAGCACTTGATAAAAATTCAGCCCCCAAAGCGGCCAGCAGAGTGTGTTCCCGGATTACACTCTCCAGGGAGCCAAGGTGGACTGACCCCCGGGATGCCGCAGCATAGGCAGGCAGCTCTGCGACCGCGCTCCCTGCTCCTCTGACAGGAGGGGAGGGACCCACCGCCATTCCAGTGCAGGACGAACCAACAGGAAGCATTTGACCCCAAGTGAGGGCTCGGCCCCATTTTGAGGACAAAGTACAGTTAATAGCTTTGAAAATTCGCAGCCGGAATAAAAATTGTTACCAAAGTGGGTTCTTCAAATTTTAGATAAAAGCAATTGCTTGTGAAAGCTCCAGTCAGTCGAGTCGCATTGAATACAGCCGGATGACTTAATGCAGCTGTGATAGAGTCAGGCTCGGGAGATTGGAAAGGTCAAGGGGACGGCGGGTGTCTGTAAGCAAACAGTACCCCTCTGTGTTTGTCGTCAGAAGACAGGAGAGGGCTTGCAAGGCAGAGATGGGTCCCTCGCCCACCTTGAGAGGGATCCCATGACACAGGGATGTGGCTGGTAAGCTGCCCCAGCGGGGGTGCACCTTCTCCTCCTGGACAGCCATGCTGCCCTGTTCAGGATGGGCGACCTCACTCTGAGCCTGCCTGGCCACGGGCATGGCACCTCGGTCACTCCAATGTTCTTTTGGGAACTTGCAAATGACGTAGGTTCTTTTTCCCGAAGAAGTTCAGTATCTCTGCAAGCAGACAGGAAAGTCAACATTTCAACACAAGGCGAGAACTGTTGTGATAAAGCCCAGCTCCTAGTGCTGAGGGAGACCGGGAGGAAGTGCTGGCCATGCAGGATGGGCGGGCAGGAAATACTGGCATGAATTGCTTCTCTTGGGAAGGGGCTGCTGAGCAGCGTGCAGAGGACAACACAGCGGGAGAGGGAGGATCTGAGACATTTGAGACCAACAGGCGAGCCTGCATGGGTGGATGGAGGGGTGTTGGCCATGGTGAGAGGCTGGAGGGACAGGCAGAGACCAATTCACAAAAACTCCACCTCAACCACTGGAAAAGGGCCAAAGTCCACAGAGGGAGGTGGCTTCAGGATGCGTCTGTGCCATCTCGTCCTCCTCTGCACCATTTCTTGCTTCCAGAGAAGCAGCCATATTTTCATCATCTCCTAATTTCCCCATCAGCTATAAGATGCCCCACACTTTCCTAGTGGGAAAAGTATTTCTGGGTCATTATGAGTGATAGTCCAGGGGTGGGACTGTTGTCCACTTCCAGGCCCTCCTCTGCCCTGCCCTTGAACTAGAATAAATCTAGACAAGTCAGCTTGTCCCCTTAGGCTGTGAGCTCCTGCACAGTCTCCACCAGGAGGGGTCAGATAAATAGAAGGGAAGAGCTAACCACTGAAGGAAAACTTTCTCCAGCAAAGCAAGAGGAGAGTCAAGTTTGATGGGAGCTGAGAATGTGAATTTCACCCCAATGTCACTGAGAAACTAGATTCTTGCTGATAAAGATACACATACTCCATTATAGGATGGACCACAAGAGAGGCAAAGCTTGGACACCGCATGGAAAAGAGGCTATTGAGAAAATGATTGTTAGGTGTGTTATGTACCCAGAGGGCAGGACGTTTAGCGAGGGGTTACTCAATGTTCAGCATAAGGGCGGGTGTCTTGCACGTACAATGATTCCTGTAGTTAACATGACATTTGTTGCCATTTTGCATATGAAGAGACTGAGATTCGGAAAAATAAATGAAATAAAAGAACACATATTGGAAGAAAAGTTGGGTTATCAGTAGAGCTGTCAGACTCCAGAACCTTCCACCCTGGTCTCATAGCCACTGCCTCACACCATACGCACGTGAGTGAATGGTCACTCACTAAAACACAATTGAGAAATGGCATGACCTGTCCCCGATGTTCGTCATTTCCAGGAGGGTGATCAGATAGGCAGAGTGGAGGCCTTCAGATAGAGAGTGGTCCCCCCATATCCTCAGACCCCAAGCGAATGCCCAAAGGGACAGGTAGTACTGAGGCCTGCATTCTCTGTGTTTTCCCTTACATACCTACCAATGATAAAGTTTGATTTATAAATTAAGCACAGTAAGAGATTATCGACAACGAATAATAAAGAACAATATACTGTAATAAAATGGCCGGTATCACTCTCTTGAGCTTTGGGGCCATTACTAAGTAAAAGAAGGGTTACTGGAACACAATGTGGTATTGATACCTAGTCCATCTGATAACTGAAATGGCCGCTCAGCGACTAACAGGCAGGTGGTATAGGCAGCCTGGGTACAGTGGAAGAGGGATGCTTCACGTCACAGGTGGAATCAAGCAGGGCGGTGTGAGATCTACTCACGCTATGCAGAACAGTGTGGGATTTAAACCTTATGAACAATTTATTTTGGAACTTTCCATTTAACATTTTCGAACCTCGGCTGACCGCTGGCGATTGAAGCCAGGGAACGTAAAACCACAGGAAGGAGACCACAGCATGGAAATGTGGGGAGAGAAATGGACACACTGATCATTTAGAGGAGACAGAAGTCAGGATCTCACGAAGCGAAGAAACCACCACACGCTGTCAATGTCTCCACTCCCTGTGAAGTTCACAGGAAAATCTGGACCCGGAGGCAAGGTCGGGCAAGTCCTGCTGCATAACTCTGGGGCCAAGCTGGACTGAGGCTGGACTGCATAAGGAGCTCTTTCGGCCCACCCCAAGGCAGTCCTTTGCTCCCCTGGAGTCCCTATATCTTGACTGTCCAAGACAAAGTAAGTGTCTAGGAGAATAAGCCAGCCATCAAAAGTAGCAGGAGCCAGAGAAGCCACCGCCCTTTAACAGGGTCTGCTCCACAGTCCTCAGGCAGAGATAGAGGCCAAGGCTTCCCTCCAGACCCACCCCTGCAACTGCTCCAGATCCCCACTGTCCCCCCAGGCAGGTTGGAACAGCTCCCACTAAACCAGCCCAAACCATGCGTCCAGCCTCCTCTGCACACTGGATCTTCTGCCCATGCCCCCTCTGTCAGGAAGTGGCATTGCTAGCTCACAAACTGTACGTGCCAAGAATACAGGGACCATCCGGGACTCCCACCTTCCCCACACCCTGTATCCTACCCAGCTCAGGTCACGTCAGTGTTACCCCCAAACAACCCAAGAATTCATGCATGTCACTCACTCCCAATGCTATCCCCTAAGCTGCAGTCCAGTCCCACCTCCTCTGGAGTCCAAAGCCACTGACATGGGTCACTTTTTGCTTTGCAGGAAGCAGGAGACTATCGCCTTGTAGACAGGATCAGGCCTCACTCCCCTGAGACTGGCTGTGGGGTATTTCTTTTCTTTTCTCTCTCTCTCTCTCTCTCTCTCTCTCTCTCTCTCTCTCTCTCTCTCTATCTATCTCTCTCTCTCTCTCTCCATGTAAAAGCTGCACATTTAATGTATATAACTTGACAAATTTAGAGATAAGTATGCACCCCTGAAACCATCACCAGGAATATTTCCATCACCCACAAAAGTTCCTCTAGCCTTTTTTTAATCAGCATGTGTGTGTGTATGTGTGTGCATGAGAGAGAGAGAGAGATAAGACATTAAGATTTACCCTTCTGGCATAGTTTTAAGTGTACAATACTGTACTGTTAACTCACACAAACACAGTTTATATGTATAATACATAAAGCATAAAGCATATATAGACATAATGCTACATAGCAGATCTCTAGGACTTATACAGACACTTGTGATCAAACTTTCGTACCTTCTAACTATTATCTCCCTGTTTTCCTCCCCCCAAACCTTGGAAACCACCATTTCACTCTGTTCTATAAGTGACTATTTTAGATTCACTATATATGTGGCATTGTATAGTACTTGTCCTTCTATGGCTGGCTTATTACACTTACCTAAATGTCCTCTGGGTTCATCCATATTACCGAAAATGGCAGGCTCTCCCTCTGTCCGAGGTTGATTGATATTCCCATCTTCCTTACCCATTCATCTGTCAAGGGATTCGGGTTGTTCCTACATCTGGGCTACTGTGGATCCTGGTGCAAAGCACATGAGAGTACCTCTTCAAGACACGGATTTCATTTATTTTGGATATACCTTTGGATTGCTAGATCACATGACAGTTCTACGTTTACTTTTTTTTGAGGAACTTCCATACTGTTTTCCACAGTGACCACACAAACTTACCTTCCCTCCAAGCTAGGGGTCTTCTGTCTTTAATTACCAATGACATTTTAATGGCAATAGAATCTTCCCAAATTTTCTTAACAAGGAGAAAAATGATCAGGAAAATTTTGATGCCCTTTTTTACTACCCAGAAATCATTTCCTGCCCAAGTGCGTAGAGCAAGCTAACTTAAAAGGTCCTCATTTCCTTTACAAAAAGAGAAACAGTGCCACTAAGGTGCTGAACTTCTGGGTGACATGCAGATATTAATAATATGCTCTCCCGTCCATAGTTTCAAAGCACAACCCAGTGGATCAAACTCCTTGAAGCTTAATGTTTTCAGATGAATGAGAAGGAGCACTTTCAAAGAAAATTCTTCTAAGGAGAGAACATCTTGAAATGAGTATTTGCAATTTTTAAATTGTCATATTTTGTTGCCAAACATGATGTAAGTGGTTCCATTCTAAAATTTCTCATGTAGTCACACTTTAAAATATTGAAATAGACTATTCCAGCATGCCTGAAAATCTTTCATATTTAGTATTAAATTTTTAATCCAATTGTTGAGATCACAAAAAAGCAACACTTTCTGATTTGTTTTCAAGGACAACTGACTGACATCAAGGAAAAATAGAAATTTACTAGCCAAACATCAATGAAAACTCTGAATATATTTGGTAGATGAGATTAAAATAATAAATACCATGATTTAGTAAGTGCAGTCAGCGGTATGTTTCTTACATTTGAATCTACACATCTTTGAGAGATGTATTTTCCAAACAATGGACAGATAATAAAACTAAATCCTAAATAAACTCCAGTTATGAAGTGTACTCAATCATAAACAAAGCAGTTTAGGTATTATTTCATCTTTAAATCAATACTGTTGGCTTATTTTATATATGTTATTATACATTGTAGATCAACCTAATATATACTTTATGCACATTGTACTTTATGTAAACTGTCTGTGTATTTTGCACATGCTGGCATGTGTAGACAATGCTTCAGGGTTGTTCTTCAGCTTGACCTGTCCCAAGGGACACTCTTATTCAATGGGGGTGACAGAGGATTTCCCTGGGTAGGAACCTCCCTAGCCTACAAGAGGATCCAAAATTCACTTTTAGAAACAACAGAACAGTGTAGAGAAGAGAGGACCACACAGCAACCACAGGGAGAGAGAGTTAACTCCACCCCAACAAATGAGCACAATAATAGGTGGGGTTCAAATACAAAGCCCATTGAACTCTAGACCCCCGCCTGGGCTGCAAAGCCTGTGGATCTATTAGTCATAGAATGTGATGAGACGGGGGATGAAAATCAGTGGATCCATGGAATTCTAGTTAGACCAGGAAAGCGAGTGGCCTTGCTGCAGATGCACTCCTCCCCCAGGGTGTCCTGTGCCATCCTGGGGATGCCATACAGAAAGTGCCAATGACTGTGGTGAGATGAGTAGATTTCTAAGCTGGGGACATCGGGGAATTCTGCTTGGCATTCCTTCCGCGCAGTGTTTTCATGTTCATTTGACTTCTAAATGTGGCTTAGTGATGTGATTTCTTTTCTGGTATTTCAGATATCCCCCCAAGTACAGGAAAGGGGACAGAGATGTGCCAAAGGGCAATACTGCATAAAACTAATTTCCTGGGGAATTACATAGGGAAAATACATGGTGTTGCGGGTGTTCCACATCGTGTGTAAGTCAGGACGAGCCCTGTGTCTATGAGCTATGAAGGAAAATGTTGACTATGCCATGTCTATTAGCCTGTGGCTCCACATGCTGCATCACCTGGTAAGTGCACCTTCCAGGCGTGAGAGCCACCACCACGGTGATGAGCCCACCAGCCCACGCCTGCTGGACCCCAGGCACTCCTCTGGCTGCATGTTTCTCACCAGGCTTAGATTCTCCCTTTGGTCAACACCCAATGGCTCATCCCGTCCTCACCCAAGTGCTTCAGCCTGGCACCTGCCCACTCTCAGACACAGCCCCCGTCCATCATCCCAAATGTATGTGCAGAGCTGAGTCTAACAGGCTTTGTCTCCTCTCCCAATAAAGATGAGAACAGACAACAAATAAAAATGACACAAAATATATCATAGATTCAGAGAGGTTATCCATATGATAAAATGTAGAACATATATTAAAATGACCCTCCAGCCCCTCCTAGTCCATCTCACTCTCAGACCCTTGTCACCCCTGTACCATATCTGACATCATTGAAGCAGAGGGAAAACCGGATCCCCAAGCTCCACAAGGACATGTGTGCACCCGTCCTCCTCCAATTCCTCTGCTTTCCTTCCTGTTATCCACAGCTGGCTGTTCTCCAGACCCAGCCTTAGGTTTCCCCCTGGACACTGGATTCCATTCTTTCTCACTGTCTATGGACATGTCCCCAGCATTCTCTCCCCCTGACTTACTGTATTTTCAAAGTTCTTCATTTCTAATGAACTGCCTATAGGCATATAGGGTGGACACACCCTAGGGTGACCCTGTTGGTCACTATCTTGTGTATTTCCTTCCCCTTGAGGGAAAACAGGATCTATGACCTCATTTAGCTAATGCAGTATGACAAGGTGATGGTCCATAACTCCTCAGACTATGTTATATTATACTGTTAGTGCATCCCTAATCTGAACACCCAAAATCTAAAATGTTCCAAACACCAGTTCTACTTCCATGTTGTACTAAGTCTGTAGTCATCTGCTTCTAGCAAGAGAAAGCAAATACAGATGAAGAACGATGGTGAAGCAGAGGGACAGCATGAGCTGGCAGCTCCTCAGCATTAGACCTAAAAGACCTTGACTCTTCGGCAAGGTGACAATTAGGGATACAGATGTCAAAGGAGACACTGGAGATTTTTTTTATTATTTTTTATTTTTTTATTTTTACAGACTGCATTTTGATCCATTGTACACAAATGGGATACAACTTTTCATTTCTGTGGTTGTACACAGTGTAGATTCACACCATTCATGTGATCATACATGTACATAGGGTCATGATGTTGGTCTCAGTCCACCATCTTTCATACCCCACCCCCTCCCCCCTCTCATTTACTTCTACATAATCCAAAGTGCCTCCATTCTTCTCTCACCCCCCACTCCCCACCCCCATTATATATCATCATCCACTAATCAGAGGAAACATTCGGCTTTTGGTTTTTTGGGACTGGCTTATTTCACTTAGTATTTTCTTAAAATGTGTACATCTGTCACCATCATCGGGGCTATTCCTGGTTCCCCCTCCAAGAGGGACTGGAAAACCATTAGGATGCTTCGCAATTCCAGAGTAGAGATCCTGCTGCTGAGAAATACTCACAACTCAGTCAAACAAGAGGGAACTTCACCCCACAATTGATCCAACCCCACCTGAGCCTGAACATTGCTTCAACCCATAGACTTGGGGATAGAAAGACCCCAAAACAAAAACCAGACTCCAAGGAAGAATAACCAGAGAGGAATCCAGGTTCTTCACCTAGACATCTACTCATATATCCAAAACACAAATCCTATCACAAGAAGAAATACACAGAAGATGGCGGACTAGAGGGCGGCTGCATTTTACGCTGCTCCAGGACGCAAGATTCAAAAGAGGAGATAGTGAGAGACTTGGGACCAACTCAAAGCTGCCGGGTGAGTCTCTCCTGTTGGGGAGGCGTCCCGGATGGGGCGGTAGCCCCGGAACGCAGGGAATTTGTGAAGTGGAGTTGCTCGGCGAGACGCCCCTCCCCCCGCTGGAGCGGTAAACACGGACAACTGGGATCATCGTAGAGGAGGCGGCTCAGCACAGCGCTTGGACTCCAGCAGCCGCTGGGGCTCCGGGTGGCTGCCTGGGGAGGAGCTGCGTGGCGAGCTGTTTGGACCCAGAGTGACCGCTTCCGAACACCGGGGGGTTGCCCGGAGGAGGAGGAGAGGCCCGGCGGGTCGCTTGGGTCTAGGAGTGACTGCATCAGAGCCACGGGCGGTTGCCAGAGGAGGAGCTGCGTGGTGAGCTGTTTGAACTCAGAGTGGGCGCTCCTGAGCGCCGGGGGACTGCCCGGAGGAAGAGGAGGAGCGCAGCGGGACGCTTGGTCTGGGAGTGACTGCATCAGAACCACAGGCGGTTGCCAGAAGAAGAGCTGCATGGTAAACTGTTTGAACCCAGAGCGAGCGCTCCTGAGTGCCGGGAGGTTGCCCGGAGGAGGAGGAGGAGCGCGGCGTGTTGCTTGACCTGGGAGTGACTGCATCAGAGCTGCGGGCGGTTGCCAAAGGAGGAGCTGCGTGACGAGCTGTTTGAACTCGGAGCAGCTGCTCCAGAACACTGGTGGCCTGCCTGGAGGAGGAGAGCGGTGGGACTCTTAGCCTGGGAGTGACTGCATCAGAACCACAGGCGGTTGCCAGAGGAGGAGGCGAGTGGTGAGCTGATTGGACTAAAAGCGACCGCTCCTGAACACCGGTGGCCTGCCTGGAGGAGGAGCGTGGTGAGTCACCTGGTCTCGGAGCCACCGTTCCTGAACACCTGGGGGGCTACCCCAAGGAGGAGGAGGAGGAACAGGGCGGGTCACTTGGACTTGGAGTGACTGCCTAGGGCTACGGGTGGTTGGCGGGAGGAGGAGACCCGAAGTGAGTTGTTTGGATTCCTAGTGACTGCGTCGGAAACCGGGCGGCTGTCCGGAGGAGGAGGTGTGTGGCGGGTCTCTGTGTCTCGGAGCTATTGTACGGGGCTCCAGGTGGTGGCTCAGGGGAGGGGCTGCATAGCCAGGCGATTGGTGCAGAGCAGGGTCCCAGGAGCTAGGTGGCTTCTTGCTGGAAGAGCCGCACAGAGACACGCCTAGGGGCGGAGCGAAGTTTCCAGGGCGGCGGGCAGATTCTCTGGGAGAGGCAGCCTAAGGAGACTCGCCTGAGAAGGGTGAGGCTCCCAGGCCCAGGACATAGGACCGGGCCCGTGGGATCGTTGCAGAGGAAGACAGCCCAGCCCAGGTGGTAGTTGTAGATTGAGGGGAACCTCTAGGAGGGCAACTGACTAGCGAGACGTCCCCACCGAGTGACTCTTCCCGGCCGGGGGAGGTTTTCCCACAGGGACAGTAAAGCCAGAGACATAGGCACAAACAGGCCTTGCCTCAGCCCACAGTCTACTTCCCCATTGGATGACCATTGGTCAACAAGTGGAGGCACCTCCGCCCACTAGCAGGGAATATACGCCACCTGAGGGTTACCACACCTAGAGAGGCAGCTTCTTCGTGGAGCTCTGCATTATCAACCTCCTCCAAGACTTCAGGCTACTGAAGGATAAGAGGGGATATACTAGCAATCTTCAGGGACATTATAAGTTGATAGAGGAAATCTGCAATATCTTAATGACCCACTGATCCCTGAACAATATGAGAAAACAAGGGAAGAAAATGCCCCAAACAAATCTAGATGTTACATCAATAAAATCCAACGACAGCATGGCAGAAGAAATGACAGAAAGGGAGTTCAGAATGTGCATAATTAAAATGATTAGGGAAGCAAACGATGAGATGAAAGAGCAAATGCAGGCATTGAACGATCGCACCAATCGACAGTTAACAGAGCAAATTCAGGAAGCAAAAGATCATTTCAATAAAGAGTTAGAGATATTGAAAAAAAACCAAACAGAAATCCTTGAAATGAAGGAAACAATAAACCAAATTAAGAACTCCATAGAAAGCATAACCAATAGGATAGAACACCTGGAAGACAGAACTTCAGATATTGAAGACAAAATATTTAACCTCGAAAACAAAGTTGAACAAACAGAGAAGATGGTGAGAAATCATGAACAGAATCTCCAAGAACTATGGGATATCATGAAAAGGCCAAATTTGAGAATTATTGGGATTGAGGAAGGCTTAGAGAAACAAACCAAAGGAATGAACAATCTATTTGAAGAAATAATATCAGAAAATTTCCCAAATCTGAAGAATGAAATGGAAAATCAAGTCCAAGAGGCTTATAGGACTCCAAATACACAAAATTACAACAGACCCACACCAAGGCACATTATAATGAAAATACCTAACATACAAAATAAAGACAGAATTTTAAAGGCTGTGAGAGAAAAGAACCAAATTACATTCAGGGGGAAGCCAATACGGATATCAGCAGATTTTTCAATCCAGACCCTAAAAGCTAGAAGGGCCTGGAACAACATTTTTCAAGCTCTGAAAGAAAATGGATGCCAACCAAGAATCTTATACCCAGCAAAACTTACCTTCAAATTTGACGATGAAATAAGAACATTCCACGATAAACAAAAGCTAAAAGAATTTACAAAAAGAAAGCCAGCATTACAGAACATTCTCAGCAAAATATTTCATGAGGAAGAGATAAAAAACAAAGAAGCAAATCAGCAAAGGGAGGAATTATCCTAAAGGAACTGTCAAATAAAGGAGGAACCAAGATGTGTCAAAAATTTTAAATATGAACCAAATGACTGGGAATACAAATCATATCTCAATAATAACCCTGAATGTTAATGGCCTGAATTCATCAATCAAAAGACATAGACTGGCAGATTGGATTAAAAAGAAAGATCCAACAATATGTTGCCTGCAAGAGACTCACCTCATAGAAAGAGATACCCATAGACTAAAGGTGAAAGGATGGGGAAAAACATACCATGCACATGGGCTCAGCAAAAAAGCTGGAGTATCCATCCTCATTTCAGATAATGTGGACTTCAAGCCAATGTTAGTTAGAAGGGATAAAGAAGGACATTTCATACTGCTTAAGGGAAGCATAAATCAGCAAGATATAACAATCATAAACATCTATGCCCCAAACAGTGGCTCATCCATGTATGTTAAACAAATCCTTCTCAATTTTAGAAACCAAATAGACCATAACACAATAATACTAGGTGATTTTAACACGCCTCTTTCACCACTGGACAGATCTTCCAAACAAAAATTGAACAAAGAAACCATAGATCTCAATAACACAATCAATAATTTAGACTTAACAGACATTTATAGAATATACCATCCAACCAAGAGCGAATACACTTTCTTCTCAGCAGCACATGGATCCTTCTCTAAAATAGACCATATATTATGCCACAAAGCTAATGTCAGCAAATACAAGAAGATAGAGACACTACCTTGTATTCTATCAGATCATAATGGATTGAAGTTACAAATTAATGAAAGAGTAAAAAACAGAAACTACTCCAACACCTGGAGATTAAACAATATGCTACTATATGATGAATGGATAACAGAAGATATTAGGAAGGAAATTAAAAAATTCTTAGAGGTAAACGAGAACAAAGAAACAACATATCAAAATCTCTGGGACACTATGAAAGCGGTACTTAGAGGAAGATTTATTTCATGGAGCGCATTTAATAAAAGAAGTAAAACTCAAAAAATAAATGACCTAACACTACAACTCAAAGCCCTAGAAAAAGAAGAACAGACCAACACCAAAAGTAGTAGAAGACAGGAAATAGTTAAACTGAGAGCTGAAATCAACGAAATTGAAACGAAAGAAACAATACAAAAAATTGACAAAATAAATAGTTGGTTCTTCGAAAAAATAAACAAAATTGATAAACCTTTAGCCACACTAACAAAGAGAAGACGAGAGAAAACCCAAATCACTAAAATTCGGAATGAACAAGGAAATATCACAACAGACACGACCGAAATACAAAACACAATTAGAAGCTATTTTGAAAATCTATACTCCAACAAAATAGAAAATTTCGAACACATCAACAGGTTTCTAGAGACATATGAATTGCCTAAACTGAACGAGGAGGACATACACAATTTAAATAGACCAATTTCAAGTAATGAAATAGAAGAAGTCATCAAAAGCCTACCAACAAAGAAAAGTCCAGGACCAGATGGGTTCTCAGCCGAGTTCTACAAAACTTTTAAAGAAGAACTCATTCCAATACTTCTCAAAGTATTCCAGAAAATAGAAGAGGAGGGAACTCTCCCAAACTCATTCTATGAAGCCAATATTACCCTGATTCCTAAACCAGACAGAGACACATCGAGGAAAGAAAATTTCAGACCAATATCCTTAATGAACATCGACGCAAAAATTCTAAACAAAATTTTAGCAAATCGCATACAAAAACATATTAAAAAGATAGTGCACCATGATCAAGTGGGTTTCATCCCAGGGATGCAAGGTTGGTTCAACATCAGAAAATCAATAAATGTCATTCACCATATCAATAGACTTAAAGTCAAGAATCACATGATTATTTCGATAGATGCAGAAAAAGCATTTGATAAAATACAGCACCCCTTCATGCTCAAAACACTAGAAAAAATAGGGATAGTGGGAACATTCCTTAACACTGTAAAGGCCATCTACGCTAAACCCATTGCTAATATCATTCTAAATGGTGAAAAACTGAAAGCATTCCCTCTAAAAACTGGAACAAGGCAGGGATGCCCTCTTTCACCACTTCTATTCAATATCGTCCTTGAAACTCTAGCCAGAGCAATTAGACAGACCAAAGAAATTAAAGGGATACGAATAGGAAAAGAAGAACTCAAACTATCCCTATTTGCTGATGATATGATGGTATACTTAGAGGAACCAGGAAATTCCACCAGAAAACTTTTAGATCTCATAAGTGAATTCAGTAAAGTAGCGGGATATAAGATCAATGCACATAAATCGAAGGCATTTTTATATATAAGCGATAAATCTTCAGAAAGAGAAATTAGGAAAACTACCCCATTCACAATAGCTTCGAAAAAAATAAAATACTTGGGAATCAATCTCACAAAAGAGGTGAAAGACCTCTACAATGAGAACTACAGAACACTAAAGAAAGAAATTCAAGAAAACCTTAGAAGATGGAAAGATCTCCCATGTTCTTGGATAGGAAGAATTAATATTGTCAAAATGGCCATACTACCAAAAGTGCTATACAGATTCAATGCAATTCCAATTAAAATCCCAATGATGTACCTTACAGAAATAGAGCAAGCAATTATGAAATTCATCTGGAAGAATAAAAAACCCAGAATAGCTAAAGCAATCCTTGGCAGAAAGAGTGAAGCAGGGGGTATCGCAATACCAGATCTTCAACTCTACTACAAAGCAATAGTAACAAAAACGGCATGGTATTGGTACCAAAATAGAAAGGTGGATCAATGGTACAGAATAGAGGACACGGATACAAACCCAAATAAATACAATTTTCTCATACTAGACAAAGGTTCCAACAATATGCAATGGAGAAAAGATAGCCTCTTCAACAAATGGTGCTGGGAGAATTGGAAATCCATATGCAACAGAATGAAACTAAACCCATATCTCTCACCATGCACGAAACTAAACTCAAAATGGATTAAGGATCTCGGAATCAGACCAGAGACCTTGCATCTTATAGAAGAAAAAGTAGGTCCAGAGCTTCAACATGTCGGCTTAGGACCAGACTTCCTCAACAGGACTCCCATAGCACAAGAAATAAAAGCAAGAATTAATAACTGGGATAGATTCAAACTAAAAAGCTTTCTCTCAGCAAAGGAAACTATCAGCAATGCAAAGAAAGAGCCTCCAGAGTGGGAGAAAATCTTTGCCAATCATACTTCAGATAGAGCGCTAATCTCCAGAATCTATAAAGAACTCAAAAAACTCTACACCAAGAATGTAAATAATCCAATCGACAAATGGGCTAAGGAAATGAATAGACACTTCACAGAAGAAGATATACAAGCAATCAACAAACATATGGAAAAATGTTCAACATCTCTAGTAATAAGAGAAATGCAAATCAAAACCACCCTAAGATTCCATCTCACCCCAATTAGAATGGCAATTATCAAGAATACAACCAACAACAGGTGTTGGCGAGGATGTGGGGAGAAAGGTACACTCTTACATTGCTGGTGGGGCTGCAAATTAGTGCAGCCACTCTGGAAAGCAGTGTGGAGATTCCTTAGAAAACTTGGAATGGAAACACCATTTGACCCAGCTATCCCACTCCTTGGCCTATACCCAAAGGACTTAAAATCAGCATATTACAGAGATACAGCCACATCAATGTTCATAGCTGCTCAGTTCACAATAGCCAGATTGTGGAACCAACCTAGATGTCCTTCAATTGATGAATGGATAAAGAAAATGTGGTATATATATACAATGGAATATTACTCAGCCATAAAGAACGATAAAATTATGGCATTTGCAGGCAAATGGATGAAACTGGAGAATATCATGCTAAGTGAGATAAGCCAATCTCAAAAAACCAAAGGACGAATGATATCGCTAATAAGTGGATGATGACACATAATGGGGGGTGGGAAGGGTTAGTGTTGGGGTTGGAGTTGGGTTTAGGGAGGGGGGCAGGAATGGAGGAAGGAAGGACTGTATAGATGGAGGGGAAGGGTGAGAGGGGAGGGGGGGAAGGGAAAAAATGGCAGAATGAATCAAACAACATTACCCTATGTAGATTTATGATTACACAAATGGTATGCCTTTACGCCATGTACAGACAGAGAAACAACATGTATCCCATTTGTTTACAATTTTATAATAAAAAAAAAGAAATACACATGCAAGAATATGCATATAATAAAGGAAGGGGAAACTATATTTACGTATGATGTGTCTAAGTGCATTCTACTCTCATGTAGAACTAATTAGAACAGATTAAAAAAAGAGAGGAGGATAAAAGGAAGGGGAACCCACGACTATTGACATGAAAGAGCAAGACTTTGGAAAACATGAAAAAACAGGCCAAAAAATCCCTCCCCAAAATTCACAGTCTCCCAACAAAAGATCCCAGAGAAAAGGAAATGGAGGAAATTTCAGAGAAAGATTTCTGAAAACTGATTATCAAAATGTTCAATGAACTAAAAGAAGATCTAAGGAATGAATTAAGAGAACAAATTAAGAAGACAAAAGACTATTTCAATGAAAAAATAGGAATATTAAGCCAGGCACAGTGGTGCAAACCTGGAATCCAAGTGACTCCGGAGACTGAGGCAGGAGAATCGCAAGTTCAAGGCCAGCCTCAGCAACTTATTGTGGCCCTAAGAAATTTAGTGAGACCCTGTCTCAATATAAAAAATTTAAATGGCTGGGGGTGTGGCTCAGGGATTCAGCACCCCTAGGTTCAATCCCCAGTGTGAGTGTGTATATATATTTCATTATATATATATAATATATATGTTATATATATATATATATAAGGTATATATATATTTTATATATATATATTATATATATATATATATAAAATGAAAGACACAATGAATCAAGTTAAAAATTTACTTGAAAGCATCACCAACAGATTAGATGGCATAGAAATTAGAACTTCAATGCTTGAAGACAGAACATCAGGCCTTGGAGACAGGATACACAAATTTGAGATACTCTTCCCTAAGCCACCAGTGGCCTCCATGTTGCTAAATCCAGTGGGAAACTCAGTTCTCAATTCCTTGGCCCCCACATGGGGTTTGCTACTGCTGAGCACTCCCCTTGTATAAATTATTTCTTTCTTGCTTCTGAAACACCACAACTGCCTAGTGTTTTCTTTCTTTTTTTTTTAATTATGTCATTTTATTTATTTATTTTTATGTGGCGCTGCTGAAGATTGAACCCAGTGCCTCACACGTGCTAGGCAAGCGCTCTGCCATTGAGCCCCAGCCCCAGCCCCAGCTGCCTGGTTTTCTTTCCATCTTTCTGCCTCTTTTCCTTATTCTCCTTTGCCACTACCCCTTTCTCCATGTTTGTAATCCTTGGAGTGCCCATTCTCAGTCTCTGGTTTGCCGATCTCTGTTGCCTGATGGTTTTAAACTCTATAAGTTGATCGCTCCCAAATTGTGCATCTCACCCTTAACCTTTCACTCAACTCCAGACTCATACATCTCATTATCTACCCATCAGTCACTTGGGTATCCAACAACCATCTCGGATTCCAAATGGATCTTTGGATTTCTGTTCACTATGAACACTGCCCTGCTCTGTCATCTCCGGGGAATGGAGATGCCATCCTTTCATGACTCAGTCCAAAAACCTCAGAGTCAGCCTTCACTCACTCGTTGGTTCACACACCACACTCAATCCTTCAGACCCCTTTCTGCCTTAAAAACACAACTACGGTCTGCCTGTATTTCATCGCCTGTACTGCTACCCTCTGTCTCAGCCACAGAATGTCCCCTAGATTATTGCCAAGGCTGCCTAACTGACTTCTCAGTCTCTGCCCCTCCCCACTAGTCTATTCTTAACACACCAGCTGCAGTGAACTCTCAAAATATGACGTCATATCTCTGCTCCCACCTCTCCAGTCATGAGCCACAGCATTTAGAGTAAAACCTGGTGTCCTCACATGGAGTTCAAGATCCTGCTCCTGACCGACCTCAATTTCTATCACTCTTCCCTTCTCTCCCTGTGCTTCAGCCCCTTATGTGCTTGCTGGTTTTTCAATATGCCAGGTGTGTTCTGTCCTAGGGCCTTTGTCCTTTCCTTCTCTGCCTGTCTCTCAGATGCTTTCCCCTGACATCCAGTGATTTCTTCCCTTGCTTCCTTCACAGCTTTGTCCAGGCCTCACCTGCTTCTCTGGTAACTCTATTAAAATCTCAGCCTCTTCCAATACTTCCTACTGCTCTTCCTGATTAGTTTTCTTGTTTGCATTCCTCACTATCTGGCATCCTATGTACAGTTGACCCTCAATACCCGTGAGTTCCAAAGCCTTCAGATTCAACCAACCGTACATCAAAACTATTTGGGAAAAAAAAACGTTGTATCTGTACTAAACATGCACAGATTTTGTAAAATAATTATTCCCCAAACAATGCAGCAGAATAACTCTTTACATATCATTTACATTATATTGGGCACTACAAGTAATCTAGAGATGAATCAAAGTATAGGTGAGATTTGCATAGATTATACAAAAATACTGCACCATTTTATATAAGGGTCATGAGACTCTGTGGATTTTGATATCCATGAGACATCCTGGAAGCCATATCCTAAGAGAGTCTGGGATGACTTTCTTATATTTATCTGATTTTTTTAATGTCAATCTCTGATACCAGAATGTAAGCTCAATGAAGGCAGATTTTTGTCGTCTTATTAATTAATAAATCCCTGGTACCTAGAACAGTGCCTGGTGTGCTTAGGCTCACTCGTATTTGTGAAGTGAATCATTGAGTGAATACAAGACCTTCAACAATATCCTGCAGTGTAGGAGAGCAAAGTGCTCATTTTCAGAGAGGAATCCGTTTTATAAAGTAGGTCCACTGTAGGGGACAGAAGGAAATTACAGAAAACTCATTTCATGTGTGCAATAAAAATGTGAGAGAACTTGGTCAATTTTAGGCAAAAAATAAGTAGAAACTGCATGAAGAAATGTAGGAGCTAAGCACTGTTCCACCTTTGATTGAATACTGTAGAAAATCAATCAGTGTTTTGAAAGAGTTGATAGAAATCTCCAAACAGAAAGAAAACCCTAGCATTCTGGAAGGTTGTGACCCAATTATTTTGTACCTAAAGACAACAGAAAATCAGATTTTACATATTCTCAGTTTAGAAAGTATACTTGAGCTCCCTTTCTGAAATTTTTTTTGTTTTACTTAACACATTCTCCAGACCACAGAAATCAATAATAAGGGAGCTGCAGGGAGCTTGGAACTTGAAATCCCTGGCGATGAGCATGAGACCAAGTTGAAATAGGCCTAAATAATTTGTGTGGAGTGTGGTTATAAGACTGATAAAATAAGGCAAACAGAGATTAAAGAAATAAAAAGCAGAAAGAGACAAGGGTCAAGGGAAACAAAAGATTCATGCTGTTCGAGGAGGTCAAAGCTTTTATTTTGGCTCAGATCTTAAATAATGAGAAGTGTTAAGCGTAGAGTTTTTTTCTTATTTTAAAGCTTCAAGGTATTCAATACTCTAATTAGAAACTGGATCTTAACTCAAAAACTGGAGTCCAGCAAATTTGGGCACTATTGATGATAAAAGCAAACAAAAAAATCTATTTAGCTAAGGTATGATTAAACTGACTTCTGAGTACAAAGTTTAATCATGTCTGTTAAAATCAAAATTATTTATATGCCATTCAAATCCCTACTATTCTTATTTGTCAGGTATTTACTTGATCAAAAATTGAAGATAGTTTATTGAAATACCCCACTATGGTTGTCGTCTTGTGACATGTCATCATATCTAATATGTATTGGAGATAATTTTTATGAAGAAGTAATTGTTGATGAAAATCGAGTATCTGACTCACCTCCCACCTCTCAAGAAATGTGACCAATGGCAAAAGTAACAAACGGGGCCCCAGCCGAGAGCAGTGGTGTACGCTTGTAATCCCGTGACTCAGGAGGCTGAGGCAGGAGGATCACAGTTCAAAGCCAGCCTCAGCAACTTAGTGAGGCCCTGAGCAACTCAGTGAGACCCTGTCTCTAAATAAAATATTTTTTAAAAGGGCTGGGGATGTGGTTCAGTGGTTAAGTGCCCCTGGGTTCAATGCCCAGTATACCCGCCCCCCCAAACAATGGGGCCCCAGTGGCTAAGGAAGCAACAGGAAGACCTCATCTGTTATAACAGGACCCTGGGAGATCTGAGGAAGAAGGCGGGGAAGGCATGGATGGACAAGGCTAGAAATGCCAGAAGCACGTGAGAAGGATCAATCCTGGTGGAAGGTCAGGGGCACGTTTCAAGTCAAGAGGCGGAAAGAGGGGTTTGGAACCAGGATGAGCACAAGAAGCAGGTTAGAGCCAACCTGACAAGAGGCATAGCCAGTCTCAGAGCGAAAACACCAACCTCCCAGACAAGAGGGAATCCTCCAGCAGACCACCCTCAGAGTTCAGCTGCAGCTCTGCTGGGTCTCAACCCGCCAGCACATGGTGCAGATTTGGGGCTCACCAGCCTCCATGGTCGTGTGAGCAGATTCCTTATGATACCTGTTTCCATACACATGAACCTCTACTATTGGTTCTGTTTTTCTGGAGAACGCGGACCCATACGGGGGAAGCTGGGCAAAGGTTCTATGAGCCCTCTCTGTATTATTCTTGCAACTCCCTGTGAATCTATAATCATTTCAAAATAAAAACAAACATCAGAGTCATGAAAGTCAGGCAAGGATGGAGAGATCATTCCAGACTGAAGGAGCCCAGAGACCTAACAACTAGAAGCACCAGGAAGCCCTGGACTGGATCCCTTTGCTATAAATGACATTAGTAGGTCAATTGGCAAAAGTTGAAAGGTATTTCTGGGTGAAGAACATATGTACATTGTTATACCAGCAACATAATAATAAAAACAATAATTTGAAATTGTTTCAAAATAAAAAGTTGGAAATTAATCCATAGACTCATGAAGTACAATGATTTATGAATGATGATTTATAACAGAGATTGGAGAGCTTTTTCCATAATGGACCAAATAGTAATAATAATAGGTCTATATTATGATATATACACATATATATGGCCTTAAAAGACACAGGGTCAGATAGTGCTTGAAAGACAAGAAAAAAGAAGGACTGGAACACACTTTGTCCCTGATCCTGGCTTGCTGCACCTAGCCCAGACAGTTCTGCCAGGTTTCCTTGCCTCTGAATTTTCCCTAAATCCTCTGTTGAATGCTGCTTACATCACTGCAGGAGATTCTGCACTATTCACGTGCTGCCCTGAACGCCGGCCTCCACTCACCCTCAAAGGGGCGATGGTGTGTCCTTGATGATCGCAAATGCAAGTCCACCCCAAGTACGAGAAAACGGAAATGTTAGCTCATTTTCTGTTCATGTTAGACTTACCTCTTGGCATTTTATAGCATAAATGCAAAGCCACATCTTCAAACTCCATCTCCTCCTGAACTTCAAAGCCATCATCGCTGAGGTCCTGGTACATGATCTCTTGGTGTCTCTGAATGTTTTCTGCACCCCTGCCTTCCTGTGTGCCCCCAGGGTGGGAGATGGGGGAGGCACCAGGGTTAGGGTGAGTCAGGAGTTCTTCTTCACATGAGGAGAGTCCATCACTCATTAGTCCTGGCTCACAACCACTGATGGAGCACAGAGTCTGCACATCAAACGGAGAAGGAAAGGAAGAGCATCATCAGAAGATCGTTGGTGGTGTGAAACCCAGCCACGGCCCATGAGGCTGCTGACATACGTCACAGAGGATATGGAAGGACTGGCTCAGGTACCAGCAGCAGGTGGCAGTGTCAGAGATGCTTACCACTATTCCTCCACCTTAGGACGCTGTGGACCAGAGGCAGTACCCGAGGCAGAGTGTGCTTGGGTAAAAGTCTGTACATGAAGTTCAAAGGCTGGAGATGAACTGGAAGCAAACCAGAACCCCACACTCACTTCTTATCTGACATGCAAGAGTCACCTATAGGCAGAATGACCACATCATTCCTGTGACCCGCTCTCATGCAGTCTCAAAAAAGGACACTCTGGTGGCCAGCGGGAAAGTTTCCCTCACCAGCGTACCCTCCTGGAGCTGAGCAACAGGCCCAGGACAGGCCTGGGGCTACTCACAGCATCATTCAATCCTGCGCATGGGCTGGATGGTCAGAGTGACCCAGAAAGAAGAGGAAAGGCCTGAGCCCAGTTGGATCCTGAGCAGGCTTGGCGCTCTGGGCCCAGAGAGCAGAGATGAAGGAGCTGGTTCCCCAGCCTGTGCCACGCTGCCTTTGCCCCATCCCAAGGAAATGATCACAAAATGTAAGAGAAAATGAACCATAAGAGACAAATCAGCAGCACCACAGCGCGGAGGCAGGGGTTCAGCCTAGGGGAACAGGATCAGCTGAGTGAAAGCTAACGGAGCCCCCAAAGTAGAGATGTCCCTTGACTCCCTGGAAACAGCAGAGGAAGTGTGAGGTGCTGGGACCAGCAATGGGTGCTGTTGAAGAAGAGGCGGTGTGGACGATCAGTCAGGATGGTCAGCTGGGGGTCAGGGTGTGGAAGTCCCTGGACACCAGGAATGACTAGGAAGCCTTGGCCTTGGATTCGGAGGCTGGCTGAGAAACACGGGAGGGAGAAAATAGTCTGTAGGCAGAGAAGCCTTCACGGGATGGCTGGAGGGAAAAGCAGACCTTAGCCTGTGTGTGGCTTCACCACGGAAGCCCGGGCTGAGAGGTGCGTTGTTAGGCAATTCCGTGCAAATGTCAGAGTGTGCTTACACAATCCTGTGTGGGCCAGCCTAGTGCACAGCTCAGCTATGTGACGTGTGTGTTTATGTATGTGTGTGTACCTGTGTGTGCATGTGGGTAGCCCAGGCCATTATTCCTAGGGCCAAAACAATGAGAATAAATAAAACACAAGAGAAAGGACGCGATTAAGAGCGTGGTACACACGAGACACGTGAGGCTGCTGCTGGGTAACAGGGCGTGCTGTTTCACAATGAACTTTATGAGCAGGAGTGTGCTCCAACAGTAAAAATACAGTCTAGTAAATGCGTAGACCCGTCGCAGTCATTACCATTATCAAGCATTATGTACTGTACGTACTTGTGTCTGCCCAACAGGCAGAGCAGGAGGTTTCAGACCTGCATCACCACAGACACAAGGCGCAGGGTACACTATGACAGCCACCATGTCACCAGGCTCCATGATAATCCAGCTCCATCACAATTGTGTGGGCCACCGTCACCAGGTTGTGAGGCACGGAACTGTTACTGCTTAAAGATCCAGTTCAGAACTGACACAAACCCAACCTTCTCCATCTGACTGATCTCTTTTGGATACTCATCCTTAACACTGTGGGGCTAGAGGAGAGCTCTCCTAAGGACTGACCACATCAGTGTGAGAGCAGAATGAACAATCATTGACCAGACATCGTGTGTAAGGAGTAAGGGGAAAGGAGAAAATATTGTATTCATCAAGTTTTTTTTTTTTTTTTCCCTTGGTTTCATGATGTTTTGCCATCTTTAAAAGTTGACTGGCTGGGCAGGCCACTCTTCCCAGTACTAGAAAGATAGCCAGGGTCTAAGTCTTCACAGACAAGCCCCTCCTAAGTGAACCTAATCCCGAGTCTGTAGACCCTTACATAAAGCACACACGGGGACGGTATTATACCTCCCTGCCCCAAATCGTGCCAGGGCTAAGGACTAGGCAACTAGAGACCATCCACACCCAGGAGTATCATAAACTTCCTTCTGAGTCAGGTTCTCTCTCCCTCCTGGGACCACACCAGATCTACCATACCGTATCCAACATTCACATTCTTATTCAGTACAAGATGAGTGTCTGGAGTCTCTTGGAATGTATAGACTGGGAAAACTGGAAACACTGTGGTTCCTTTCATGGAACCAGAAAACGAAGACAAAGTTTGAGGGTTAAGGTAATGTGTTTGATTTGGGGGTGTTGTTTTGGATGACTGACAGGTATTAGTCATCCCTACAGAGGCAGCAGAGAGGGAGGGTGGACAGCAATGGCTCTGGACTCAGGTTTTCTGAGTATGAGACCAGTTCCCCAACTTTGAGCAACTGCCTTCGGGCAGGGTGACCTCTCTAAGCCTCCAATCTTTACCTGTCAAATGGGCTGATGGTAGCACCTCCACCAGAGCTGGTCTGAGCATCCATTGTAACACCCTGTGCAAAGCACTCAGCAAACCCTCCTGAGTACTGGCCACGCAGAATAGCCTCAGAGATGGTTTTAGTGTTGATAGAAACAAAGGTTTCCCCACATTTCCAAAGCTCAGCATGAGGAAAGCAATCAGTAATACCCATGTGTGAGTGAGCAAAAGAGCTCACATTCCAGGGCTCTGTTCACTGGCTCACTTGCAGAAATTTCCATTTGTTTCTAACAGCACGGAGCGCTGGGAGGGTGGCATCCCTGCTTCCAGTCCAAGCAAGTCTTGGTCGAGTATTGCCCTTCCCAGGCAACGGCGGCTGCAGCAGGAACTCAACTCCATATCCTCCCTATTGGATTTGATTCTGTAGATTGGTTGCCCTAAAAGGTTGAAATTACAGTGTTCATATTGCAATAAAAGTCCTTTCCTTGGTGCTTCTGTTATTTGTTAAAATGCGTAATAGCCATCTCTAAGAACCTTGCATTAGGAGACAGAGGGACACACCTGGGTCCCAGGCTGCCACCAGTAATTGAAGTATGTATAAGCCAGGGAGAGAGCCGGAGACAGCTGTGCATCTGGGGGGCTGGGCTGGCTTCTGGGGTTCACAGGGTTCTGAATGAGGATAAAGCCCTGGAAATAGGTAGTCAAAGTGGCAGTCGAGGAGAAAACAGCGTGAAGTTGATCATGAAGATAAACTTCCTACCTGAGGAATGCGAACAGCTCTCCAGGGCTCGGCACAATTGGGGTGTTGGCCCAGGTGCCTTGGTTGCAGGAATAGGGGTGTCTTGCCCAGGATGTCACTTAGGCCTATCTGCCCCACTGGGACTCTGCAGTGTCCCATCTCCTGACACCCTCCGAATGTGTCCACCTCGCATGTCCTCAGCCAGATGCCTCTTTGGAAAGTGATCTAATAAGCTAAACTCCTCAAGGAGCCCAAATTCTCAAAATGCCCTTTAACCGGAAATCCCTGATTCAGTAATACACCACTCAAAGAAATGACTTTCTACCGATGAAATTTCAAGCTAGAAGTGCACCAGCCCAGCAGAGGTTTGGGAGCAGAGGAGCCATGGAGAATAATTCAGATCATACCAGCAGAGACTACTCAACCCCTGCTTGTCCACCCAGCCCGGCTCCCCGCATAGGGCTGGTGCAGCAGGAAATAGCACTGTTGAGGTGGGAGGATGCTTACAGTGTTAGTTTCTCACAGGTTCCATTATGCTCTCAACCCACATCAAAACTGCAGTGCTATCAGCCGCAGAGAGCCGAAGGGGATGAAGACTCACAAGCAAGCCAGGCTGTGACTCGTCCAGGATCACACTGCTGGTTCACTGCACCTGAATCTTGGTCAGGATGTGTGCAAACAGGCAACACCCCAGCCAGCCCCGTGGTGAGCCCCCAGGATGCAGAGACACCAGGAAAGGCTCTGTTGCCCCAGCTCCTTCCTAAAAGTCATTTAATAGAAAATCAAATCGCAAGCATTTCCTCCCACGCTTTCTCTGCTAACTGCCATGAATTAAGGACCCAGGGCAAGGGGAGAAGCTAAAAGCAAAAAAATTCCAAAAGAGCTCTGGGCACTAAGGCGGCTTTAAAAGATGGCGTTCGCAGCTCATCTTCTTTTTTAGTAACTGGAAGAGTCACTCTGACCCACATAAAGCAAAGAACCTGAATGTTACAACCCCGCTTTGAAGAAGATCTGCCTCAGTTGAGTTCAAAGGGAATAAAAAACTAGGTCAGTTGCCCAGGGTTTCTAAAGAAGAAAAAAGGAAAGGGGCGGGGGGGGGAGGACATATTTCTAGTGAAGTTGGTATCTGCCAGACTCCATTGTCTTGGTTCCTAACCAAATGAAATAAATAAACTAGTAGGTTTTAAATTTGTATCAAAGGTAGGCGCCTGAGTGTCTAAGAAGCACCACTTAATTTAGGCCACTTCTGTTGCGGCCACCCCCTCTTTCCTCTCGCTCTCTGTGCCGGAATATTCTGGACCTAAAGAACATGAAAGTGGGATCTTCCCCTGCATGCAGGCGCCAGCCCCACAGTGCTTCAGAGCCGGTCACCCTGCAGGGCTACCCATGGGAATGGCGGCTGCTCTCTTCTGCCCTTTCATCTGCTCATTCATTCATTCATCAAATGTCCACACACCGACTCCCGGGAGCCAGGCTCTCTACCCTGGCCACTCTGGTACTTAGAGGACGCACACTCTTGAGGATGGTGGCGGCTGGCTGGCTGAAGAGTCCCTCGCCAGGCAGTGCTCCAGCATAGCTCTTCAATCTTGCAAGTTTTCCCAGTTCACCAAGAAGGCTCGGAGGGTAATTCAAGAACCCAGGGCCTAAGTTCACCTTCCTCCTCCAAAGCCAGAGTTCTACCCACCTCATAGTCCATTTTTGAAGGCACAGGGTGGTGGCTTTCCCATCTAACCACACCTGACACCCACCTGTCCTCTTCAGCTACCCACCCCCCGTGGAATTTTTTCATGTATTTCTCATTTAGAGGGAAGTGGCAATATCTTACCTATTTTTTTGAATGAATATGTCCTTCATACAATAAAGGGGGGAAATGTGGGCGACCCTATAGGGTCAGCTAACAATGGGGAGAGCGGGCGAGTTCCCCTCTGTCCACACTCATCCCCGTGGCCACCCAGGGAGCTGTCTCAATGACACCACACAGGCACAGCTGTTCCTCAGCATCTGGCATCACTGCCCAAAGTCCTTGGTCCTGTATCTCCTCCCACTCACCAGACTCACCAGGTCCCAGGAGAAAGCAGCATGCTTGAAGGAGAATTCAGTAAGGACTTGTGACAGGGGAACCAACAAGGGATGAAAGGCACTTGAAACCCGCAGTGACCGGAAGCCAGCAGTGCCATGGTGCATGAGGGATCCCAGGGAAAGACCCATGTCACCTGAACCTGGTGAGAGCCAGAGCCATGGAAATCCAGTGCCCTCCCAGAATGTAACACAGGCAGACAGGGAGGGACAGAGCTGAGTGAGTCCACCAGAAGCCAGGCAGGTAGGGACACAGGGAGGAGAGGCGTTGACAAGTGGCATTGAAGCAGAACAGACCTCTTCTAAGGACCCTGAGGCAAGTGATGCTCCAGACCTGCCCCCAGGAGATGCACAGGTACACCCTCAGCCATCAGCCCCTGCTCTGGCTCCCACCTGAAGCTTCAAAACTCAAAAGTCTTGTTCTCATATCACCACTGTCCCAATTAAAGAGTGCTGGAGCTTATGAAGAGCAAGGTCCTCATTCCCATCTGAAATATCTCGACCCAGAGATGCTTCATTGCATGACTACTTCATGGCAAGCCCTCACCCATGGATGAACGAGGAGCTCTAGCCCTGGTCTTCCAGGAGTTAGTAGTTTTGTTGGAGAACTCCATCCCGTGCTGAAAACTCAGATGGGAACACAAGAACCTGCTCACATTCAGGGCCCAGGGACGCAGTTCCATGCAGCAGAAAAGCCATGGACTTGGGTCAAGCCCCCTACCATAGTTTGTGAAAGTGTCCAAACTCCAAAGTTCTCTGTAATGGTTCATTTGAATTGTCAACTTGATTGGATTAAGAGATGCAGATGATTAAGAGGCTTTAGAGTGTGTCCATGAGGGCATGTCTAGGAATGATTGGCATGTGGGCTAGTGAACTGAAATGGAGCCCCTCCCTGAGCATGGGTGGCACCACCCAATAGGATGGAATAAAAGCTGGAAGGACAAAGAAGCAGAAGCAGATGCAAATTCAGCTCTTCTTGAACAGGTTCTTGATCACTGCTTCAATTATCTGAGGATATCAGACTCTCGCTTCTTCACTCTTCCAAAGCGGACTCTGCCAGTGATTCTCCAGGTAGTTTCCAGAAGCCTTGGTTGAGGACTAGGGAAGCATGGATGATCCCCTTTCTTGTTCTGGGGCTTCCACCTCTTGGACTGTGTAGCTGCTGGTTCTTCCAGCTCTCCACCTGCAGACTGCCATTGTGGACTATCCAGCTTCTGGTCGTGTAAGTCAATCTAATAAATCCCCTTTTAATATTCATACTTCCTGTTGATTCTGTTCCTCTAGAGAATCCTAATACAGTCTCTGTATTAAATGCTTGGGCCTCAGCTTGGAGCTACTGGAAGATGAGGGGAACTTTAAGAGATGGGGCCTACTGGGAGGGTTTAGGTCATTGAGCGTGTGCCCTCCAAGGGGATTTTGTGATTCTAGTGTTTTCCTCTCTTTCTTCCTGGACACCATGAGGTAAGCAGCTTCCTCTGTGGTGTGCTCCTGCATTGATGTGCTGCTAAGCTCTCCACAGGACCAAAAGCAGTGGGACCAACTGACCATGGACTGAAACCTCCAAAACTGTGAGCCAAAACAAACCTTTACTCTTCTTAAGTTAAATATCTCAGGTATGTTATTAGAGTAACAGAAAGCTGACCAATACACCATCTGAAATCTAGTCCTGGTTTTGCTGCTCCCTAGCCTCATGTCCCTAACAATTGATTCCTTCTCAGTTGCCCTCCTATTAGAAGAGGAAATGGATCCCACTAACCTCTACAGCCTGCCTTCTGGTTCTATGAATCTCTGATGAGCAGAAAACACCAGTTATTTCTGAGTTCCATAGAGTATGCTGGTCTGTGGTGGTCAGGGAGGCTCCATGGAGGTAGAGAGAGTTGATCTGGGCCCCAAAAGACAGGTAGTGTGGGGAAAGGGAGAAGGAAAGGAGTGGGAAGGATGCTGCAGGCAAAGGGGCACACAGGAAAGCAGGGGCTGGAGGGGCACAGCCCAGGAGCTGGACCAGCAGCCTTGGCTCCAAGTGAGCAGCAAGCAAACCGGGTGACAGGAGCCTGGAAGGGGTGGAGCAGAGGGGAGTTGGGGGGCACAGGGAAGATGCTGTGCACCCATGGTGCTACGCACTTGCCACCACGAAACCCCAGACTTGCTTTCCTTCACTTAGCCTAACTGGCAACGTGAGAACCTGGAAATCAAATCAGAGCCAGTGCTGGATCATTACCTCTGGATTCAAGTGCCCTCCAATTGTATTTTTTTTCCCCCTGCGGGATTGCTGGGGATTTGAACCCAGGGCTTTGTGCTTGCAAGGCAGGCACTCTACCAACTGAGCTATCCCCAGCCCTTGTATTTCTAAAACACACATCAGGCTAAGTCAGTGTCTTGCCCAACAACCTTCCATGGTTCCTTCTACCTGCAGGATCAAGTCCAAGACCCTCAGTGCGACACGCAGTCCCCTCCGATCTCACTTGGCATCGCTGCCCAGGGCTGCACTGAGCAAGCTGCCTCCTGGCTGCTCCCACCATTTCCCCAGATGAACCTCTCTAAGCTTGAGTCTTGCTCATCCATCCAGCAAATACCTCTGCAAAGTTTATTAAGCATCTACTATGGGCAGCCCTGACTCTAACAAAGTGACCAAAACAGACAAGCCCCTGCCCCCAACTCCGCCTCGTCACACCAAGTCTGGAGAGAGTGTCTCAGTCCATTTTGTGTTGATATACAGAATACCTGAGACAGTAGCTTATAAAGAAAAACTCTTTTTTTTTTTTTTTTTTTTTTTCGGCAGTTTTGGAGGCTGGGAAGTCTGAAAGCATGCTATGGGCAGCTGGCAAGGTCTTCTTACCGCGTCCAACATGGCAAGGACATCACATGGTCAAAGAGCAGAAGTACCAGTTCTGGTCTCTGTTCCACTGACGTTACCAATGCCGTTATGGGGACCCTGCGCTTATGACCTCATCTAACGCTAATTACCTCCCTAAATCCCACCTCCAAAACCATCAGCATATGAATGTAGGGATTAAGTTTCCAACACAGGAACTTTGGGGGGTACATTCAAACAGTAGCAGAGGGACCTGGGTGTAAACCGTGGTCCTAGCAGGGCTCATTGTGAGGAAGAGTCACTCAGGCTGCTGTGCAGAGATGTGACCAGGGAACCTGACCCCCTAAGAGAGGCCAAGGAAAAGTCTAAAGGTCTCAGAAATCAGTCAGGCAACAGCAGGGACAGGAGCTGGGGCAGAGTGGGGATTCCAGGCAGAGGGCTAGGGGTGCGGGGAGGCAGGTGGGACTGAGATGTTGGTCAAAGGGTAAAGGACACAAAATTTCAGCTAAAGAGGAGAAATAAATTCAAGAGCTCTATTGCATGACATGGTGAAGAGTTAATAATAATATATTGTGTACTTGAACATTGCTAAGAGAAGATTCTACATGTTCGCCCCACAAAAATTGGTAAGTATGTCAAATAATAGAGATGTTCATTCATTTGATTTAGCCATTCCGCAGTGTATGCCTATGACGAAACATCATATCATATGCCATAGGTATGTAGAATTTTTATTCACCAATTGAAAAAATAAATTTAAAAAAAATCCACATCGTTCTCTCAGAGATACTTTTATACTTGCTTGGATAGATTCCCCACGAGAGCAGGAGCCTGCTGACCCCGTGAAAGAGTTTCATCTCCGCAGGGATGAAGGACTCAGATGGGGTGCAGCAGGGCATGAGCCAGTGGAATTTTGTGCCATCCAAGCCCAGAGGAAAAAAAATCTTACAGTGACCAATATTTGATGGCGAGTATACTTAGGTTAAAGGAGGATTAGGAGCAGGAAACCTCTCTACATGGCCATTAGCGCAAACAACAAACAAAAACAAATGGCAGATTGCTTTGCCGTCTCCCCTGGATCCCAGGTTCAAGGCAAGACCCGGCCAAGTCCAGCCCCATATGACTTTCAGGGCCTCCCCTCTCCATGCACTGGACCCACAGAACAAGAACTCCAGCCCCGCCGGTCCATCTTCGCGGGAAGGGAGGCGACACCTCTGCATTTACATTCCTGTGTGCACACGATGTTTTCAAGTCCTGGGATGTGATGTTGATGAAAGACAGTTAATTCAATTTCTACGAAGAAATTGATTAATGGACTGGATTAAAAGCGGTCCCCTGTGTCCGCAGCCTGGGCCGGCATACCAATGCTGCGTTATCTGGCCTGCTTTTCTCCCTCCTTCTCACTTGAGGATTTGACAATGCACGCTCGGGCGCAGCAGGGAGCAGGAGGGCGGGGAGGCGAGATGAGAAGCCACAGATCAGGGCTGGAGCACACCTCTATATTTAATTAGTTCTATTAATATTTAAAAATAATAATAAGAGAACCTGTGGGGAATATACTGATCCTGGGACTGCTCTAGAGATTGACAGCTGTTCTGGAGCAGGGAATGCCAGAGGCCCCAAAGGACTCAGGTTTTCTTTAGTGAGAAGGAGAGAAAGAGACTTTCCCGCTCACCTGGGAATGAACCCAGGGTCACAGCCACCTTGAGATGCCAGTTGGTATGAAGGTCAGACTCGAGCTTGCCTGTAGCCTCTCTGTCCTTGGGCACAAAGCCCTTCCCATGCCACCATCTCAGAGGTCAGGGCTCCTCCCAAAGGTCTCTGCGCACCTGGAAAGGCCAGATCCTTAGACCAGTGCCGCAGGCAGCCCACTCCCCAGAGAGCACGGGCTGGTGGTCTCACTTTGGCTGCTGATCAGCGTTGCGCACGGAGTCCGTGCTGCCCTTAGGGGGTGTGGACGAACACCTGCACCCTGGACTGAAACTCAAGGCCTCCAGTCCCAGTGCTCAGCTGCGAAACTGTATTCTCTGTCAGACAAGAAGAGCCCAGAGAAAGGATTGCACCCACCCAAAGCCATCGGTAAACACGCATCCTGTGCACATGCGCATGTCGGGCCTGACCCCAGGGCACACCAGACTCCTCAGACCGCTCCAGGTGGTAATGTTTTCACAGGGGCATCCAGTTGGGGTCCAGCTCCTTGATGTCCCAAACAAAGAATTGAGCAAGGCCTACAGAAGTAATAAGCAGAGTGCAGATTTCGTGAAGGTGATGGTAGACGGAACATCGGGAAGGTGACGTGGAGTGAGCCAAGCGTGGAGAGGCTCAAGGCCCCGACGTCTGGAAATCAGGGTCTCATATGCTTGGCAGTGAGGTGCCCTCTTCCCTCCACGGATTGAAGACCTGACCTCATTTTCCCCCATTGGTCACCTTATAATACCTGATTAGATTAGCATCCAATTTTCCCCATTGGTTACTTTAGAGAAGCTGGTTAGAGTACTATTCACTTTACCCCAGTGGGTCATTTTAGGATGTTGAACCTGTGGCCAGGGTTATCATGGGCCATAAGTCCTTAGTGGCAGACGTTTTCATGGTGATGGGACTTAATCACAAACAGGGACAGGATGACTCTCCTCCCTGTCTTGTCCTCCAGCAGCATTGTCTTGTGCTCTGCCTCTGCCATCTTGGTGGCCCTGAACTCCTGCCTAATGGGGACATATAGACACACTGGTGGGCCACCTCCTAGATCCTTCCCTTCTCACTTGAGGATTTAACAATGCACAGGGAGAGGAAGGGAGAAGAGGAGAGATGAGAAACCACAGATCAGGGCTGGAGCACACCTCTATGTTTAATTAGTTCTATTAATATTTAAAAATAATAATAAGAGATCCTGTGGGGAACATACTGATCCTGGGATCGGTATCCTTCCACCTCCACTGGAGAGACATTCATCAAGCATTCTTAATAGCCTCGTCTTTTGTGGCTTTAGTGAAGAGCAACTTGCCCTGTCTGTCCACCTGTATTCCTCACCGAGGCTGAACCATGTCTCTGCACTTTGGTGACAGGAAAGGAGTCAATGGGTCGCAAGGTAGGCATGGGTCAGTGTGTGTGTGTGATGGAAACAAAAATGCTGATGAATAATTTATTCAAATGAGCCCATGAATGTTAGGCAATATTGCATTACAAAATAAATCACTTGTGATTTTTTGAAAGAAAGAAAACGCAGTTCATTGAAAAACATTGCAAACACTGACAATTTTCTCTATATTAGGGGGAAAAAAAGTGAAATCTCATTTAAATAAGAATCTATTACAATGGCTAGAGTCATTTCAGTGTTCCCTAATAGAATGCCCCCCAAATCAAACCACATCTGCAAGATGCCTGCTTTACCTTTTTCAATTAAAATTCTGTTCCTACTGTTGGAAGGCTAACCTTTGAACTTGCAAGACTATGCTCACTAGGGTATGGAGTTAGTTGCCTGTAAATATTCATAAATTAACATCATTTGTCCCACATGGGATTTCCCAGGAGAACTGTGAGTACCTCTATAATGTTAGGATAGATCACCTTCTTCCAATACCAAGAAAAAGCTGCCATTCAAGAATCTCAGAGATCAAAAGTCGGGAGTCATGGTGCCAGTAGTCCCAGCTGCTTAGGAGGCTGAGGCAGGAGGTTAGCTGAGTTTGAGACCATCCTGAGTAACATAGTGAGACCTAGCCCCCAAAAGAAAAAGTCAAAAAAAGAATCTCAAAAAATAATAATAATGTTTTGGCTGATGTTAAAATACAGGGGGAAATGCAGGACTCCATTCACTCAAACCCATAGAGCCCCTCCACATGTCCAGTCTGGGCACAAGCCTGAGGTCAGTGCAGAGGGACATAGAGCCGGGGAGGGGCTCACACCCCATTCACTCCCTTGGCTGCAGCAAGGGCTTTCCCATGGACGGGTTCTCTAAATGACCTCAGGTCTGACAGGCTATGTCAACAGGTGGGCCTCCGCCCTAAAACCACATGGAGGCAGGGCTAGAAGAAGGAAAGGAAATCATCAGCCACACAGGAGGCAGGGCTCTTGCTGAAGACTTGCTCCAGGTGGATCTGGCCCTGTCTGCCCCTTCACAGAGGAAGGGACTCAAGGCAGCACAGGAAGACGGACCGCTGCATCTATCAGCTTCCAGAAGACGAGCCACTGTGTCCCTCCACTTTCTTATCACTTTACCCAACCACCACAGGGCACTCAGGTGACGTCAGACAGTGTGTCAGGCACTGGGGTTCGACCTCGCCCCAGAGCCAGTGTGTGTTCAGAGGAAGCCTGTCAGGTGGGAGACGCAGACCCAGAGGGCAAGTCCTGGGTCAGGAGGATTCCTGCAGCTGACAGAGCAGCCCCACCCTGGCCCACCAGACAGCGCCTAAGAGGGCACAGAGGTGCGGGGGTAGAAGCCGGCCTGGCACTGCACTGGGGGTGAGGGGGAGATGGGGCCTTCAGAGAGTGTGTCTCAAATCCAGCAGGATGGGCGCACAAGGAGAGTCCTCGGAGGGAGGTCTTGGCTGGATGATTTAAGGAACTGGCTGGCCCCACAGCTGGCCAATACTTGTCCCCACCTTAGACACTCCACCCTTTGACTCTTCTTTACCTGCTGGCTTGGGACAATCCCTGTATCTTTGTTTTCCCATTTAGCTTTCCTCACAGGTTCGGCAGGATGCTGAAGGCCCAGTCCAGTCTGACACAAACCATGGTCAACTAGAAAGACTCTGGGGGCTCTGGGCTGCTCCTCAAAAAGAGAAGGAGACCGAGGTTGATCTTGGAGCACAGGAGGGGGAGTGGAGACAGGGACCTGCTAGATGCTCCTGAACACTGGACCTCGGGTAGTGTAGGCCATGTCATTTCTGGCTAACTGATGACAGTGGTTCCAGGAGATGCCAACACTCGAGAGTCGGTGTCTTCTTCGTTAGGGTAAGGGGACAGGTGTGGCCATCCATAGCCAAACCACAACCAGTGACAAGGAGTGGGGGACCAGGTCCAACACCCTGTCCAGGCCCAGGACAAACCCAGCAGGCTTCATGGCCCCAGCCAAGTGGGTTGAGGCTTGAGGCCTGGAGAAACACTGGCGAGGATACTCGTATTGACCTGAGCAGACATGCCTGGAGCCAAAGAGGGCGGGAGGCATCAGGTGAACCTGCTATTTAAACGGAGCCTTACACTCTACAAAAGCAAAGCATCCATATTAGACCTTTTTCAATATCTATATGACTAGTCACAAAAATAAATGGCTATATTGCTTTCTTGCTCAAAATCCTGCGAAGCCCCCCACCCACCCACCAGAATAAAGTGGAACTACCCCATGAGCATATGAATTTAGCCTCTCCAGCCCCAAATCCCATCTTCTTGGACATTCTGCTCCCAACTGCCACCAGAGCCTCACCTCCCCCCACCCCAAACACATAGCCCACGTACATCCCGTCGCTTGCTGGGAGTCTGGCCCAGGGCCTGCTCTTGAACTTGCCACAACTTCTCAAAAACTTGCCTACAAGCTTTTGCACATCAGCATTCTGTTTTTCAGGAACTCCCTCCTCATGCCACACAACCCTCACTGCACTGGGAAATTCCTACTTGTCCTTAGTGACCCAGGTCACAAGCCACTGTCTGGGAATCCTCTCGGACACTCTGATAACCCTGCCCTGCTCATGTCTCTTTCACACCATTTATCACGTCTCAACAAGCTTCAAAACTCTCATCTACTCTCCTTTCCCACACCTTGAGAGCCAGAGCTGTGGTGTTCCCCTCTGACGGAGCCCAGTGATGGATGGATGTGGAGGGTGGGTGGAGGGGGGCGGGAGGAATGTCAAGTACCAACAGGAGATTGGTGGGAGAGTCCTTGAGGCTCCACAGTCTCCTGTCCCATGAGAAAAGGCAACTCGGGTGGCCTATAAGATGTGGATCTGCATGTTTCTCCTCTCCCCAGACCACCACTTGGCCTTTCTCTGGGTCCTTCCATTTGCAGACAGGGAATAAGGATTTTAAGAGCCATGGTTCCGACTTAGCAGAAAACGGTCTTTAACGGTCTTCTTTTCTTTGTTGGTTGGGGAATGGACACAGAGGTGTTTAACCCCTGAACTCCATCACCAACCCTTCATATTTTTTAAGACGGGGTCTTGCCAAATTGCTTAGGACCTAGCTAAGTGGCTGAGGCTGACCTCGAACTTGAGATTCTCTTGCTTCAACCTCTCTAGCTGCTGGGATTACAGGCATGCATCACCGGACCCAGCTCCTTAACCATTTTCTATAAACAGGTTGGATGTTCAGTCCGTTCCCACCAGCTTAACTGGCTTCAGGCTCCCAGAGGACCCCCACCCTGGACCACCACAGCTGTTCATGCTGATTCTGTTGTGGGGAAGGAAGCAACAATTTTCAGAATAATAAAATAAATAGATGAATTTTGTGGGGTCCTTGTGGGAAGGACAGAGAGCTCTCTGGAGCGCTTTTCTCCAGAGTTGGAGGGAGAGGGGGAGAGGAGCAGAGTATCATGAAGCACATTCTACATGCCACGTGCTTCAACACATGTCTTCCGTTAAATGATCCCCTCAGCCACCACTCTCTCCACCTCACAGAGACCCAAAGACTCCACACCAGGCACACAGCAAGCCAGGGGCAGTACCAAAATTCTCACCTAGGACTCCCTCCAAAGTCTAAAGGAAATCATGACTTATCTTGTCAAGAATATGGGTTTGCCAAATGACAGACTGTGAAGAGATTCCCTTATTAAGGTAGAACAGTGCTTCCCAAGGTTTAACAGGGACAGCCTCCAGTTGCTGATGCTCTCACCAGAGCAAGTGGCTCATGGCCTCCCTGTCCCTTCAGGGTTCTGACATTCTGTGGCCTGCTGCTCCCACCTCACTGGTCCCGAAGGACTGCCATCCACATTTAAAGCACATTTAAAGCACAGTTCAAATATACCTACAAATCCTTCCCTGGACTCCTCTTAGCACAACTGAGCCATGGGGACTCCAAGAAGTTTCTAGCAAATAGTACAGGAAAACAGCCAAGAGCAGAGGAAGCGCAAATACATCAGGATCTGAGCTTCTAATTTTGCCAGTGAGTCCATATCCCAGGTAGGTTCCAACCCCGTAAGGGATTTCCAGGGCCCACCTGCTGCCAGTGTCCACAGGCAAGGCCGGGTCAGGAGTCCCAGAGAAAAGAAGACTGGCTGGGGCACCCAGACCCACAGGACACAGCACCAGGATCACTGTGCACAGACGCAGCACCACCACAGGGACAGGAGAGAAAGTCCAGGGCGTCTTGGCAGCCGACAAGGGCCCTCCAGACCTCCCACCCCAGTGCACGATGAGAAAGCAGGGCCTGGGGTCATCACGCCCTCCTGAACTAAAACCCCACATCTCCCCCCACCTCTGGGCTCACTGCCTTCTCAGACGCCTTCCATTAGTCGGCGTTCTACAGGGAAACAGCCAACAGGATCTGGAAAAGTTGAAAGAAAAAGATGCATTGCAAGGAAGTAGCTCTTTCGATTGTGGAGGATGGGAAGTCTCAAGAATTTGCAGCCAGCAAGCTCAAGATCTAAGAAGAGCTAAAGTTTCAGTTCACATCCAAAGGCAGGAAAAGCCCATGTGCAGCCCAGCCCAAGCGGCCAGGGCAGGGCCTCCTCGACTCAGCTTCTCTGTCCTGTTCCGGTCTTCCACTGGGTAGATGGGGCCCAGTCACATTGGGAGGGGCGATCTGCTTTACTCAGCCAACTGATTCAATGTTAATGTCATAAAGAAAATAAAAACCCTCGAAGACACAACCAGAGTAATGTTGGCCCAAATAGCCATGGCCCCGTCCATTGATACATAAAATCAACTTCATGGCCCCCTTTCTTCCAGCCCCACAATCACACTCTGATCAAGCCCCCTGGGACCGCCCCCCTTGGCCTTTATGTACATGTTTCCCTATCAGTACAAGCTTCCCTCCTTTCTTTTCCTCGAACTCCTATTCATACATCAAGACCCATTCTTGAGTGGCTTTCCAGCTCCTCGGTCTGTCTTTCCCCTGTAATGTCAAAGCAGCTCAGTTCCACTCAACGGACTTTCAGTCAACACTCCTGAACTAGTCACTGTCCCGAGACAGAGTGAGCGAGCTGGGGTCCCTGTTCCCTCCACATCTATAAGGATGGGACAAAGAGTTTCTCTCCGTTATTGTACCTTGGCACTATGTTCTTAGAGGGGCAACCCCTGGAGGGCGCAAGTGTCATTTACATAAGAGCAGTGAGTTTGACAAGGTCACAGTGAACCCTTTAGAAGAACCACTTCATGCAGAAGACAGCGCAGGGTAGGAGCACTGTGAGTCTTGTCCTGTCTTGCTGTGCTCTCCCTGGCCTTGGCTCTGCTGTGCTAATGGCCTGTGGGCAGCTCTCTGCCACAGACACCCAGGTGCTGGGACTCACGTTGCTTTGCGCAGCTTCACTCCATCTTCCTCCTGCCACTTCCCTCCTGGCCCTTCTCTGTGCACAGTGTTATCCTAGGTAAGGGAGGAGGGCGGATCCGCTGCAGCTCCCAGGGCCAGAGTCCAGGCTGGTAACTCTCCCACCGCTGTATCCACAGAGGAGCTGGGGATGGCCAACACATACTAGCCTTCTAAAAGGACCCCCACCCCTCCCACTCCCCCAACCTTTTGCTGCCTCATGTTGGGATGCTCTCCTGAAGCCTCACCACCTAATTTCCCCTTCCCCTCTATAAACTTTTACAACATAGTAAATACTTCGAAGGCCAAGCAGTGCCTAAAAACATTCAAAGGGTGGATAACTGGGCCATCCACCCCCAGGGCCCTGCAGGCCACCTTTGGCTTACATCCATCAAGCGTTTGAGCCCTAGGAAAATCAATGGCAGGGAGGGTTCCTGGGCCGGCTGGAGAAAACATTTCCCCATCATAGAGCAGCGACAGCAACATCCATCACGCTGTCACTCCCAGCCCATCAGCAGAGATGACTGGGAGGAAGGCCCAGGACTGAGCAGCACTTGCAGGCTCTGAGCTGCAGCATGGCAGCCCAGATAAAACCCCAAGGAAGAAGACGGCAGGGACCAAGGCTCCTCCTACCCTTTCCATCCAACACCCGGTTTGGAAATCAGCTGCGGTGGAGGAGGATACGAGGAACCTCTGTGTTCATCTGCTTGCTCCACAGACATCTACCATAATTCCTTGCAATTTTACCTTATGCATGTATATACACACATATGCATAAATATAGACGTGTGTTTTAATATGCTGTCCTATGTCCTGAAATCCTAGAATGGGGAAAACGTATATTCCACTCCCTCACAGATGAAGAAATCAACGTAAAGAGGATAAACGGTTTGCCACAGTCACAGGAGTCCAAACGGAAACCATAGCCCAGGCTCTCTGCTTTCCAATTCAAATACATTCTCACCTCCTCCTCCACCAAGGGAGCGCACGGCCCCGCCCCGTAGTGTTCCCGGTTCTGCTCCTGAGTAGCTGGTGAAGAGCTTGTGATATGGTCTGAGAATTGCTAGAGGGTCTGGAGACCCCAGGACAAATAAGAATAGGAGTGAAAAAGTCAAAGAGAAATAAAGGAAGGAAGGAAGGAAGGCAGACCTTGGAGACCAGGGATAACTTTCTCCCGAGTTGTAAATGATGAGTTGAGTGCGACCCCTCCCAGAGGTACTGGCCTCACGTCAGCAAGCAGAATTGCTAGGTCGTTGTTCATGGAACACTCATGTATCGGGACTATAATTGGTCATTATGGGGAAAATATGGATGACTGGGGTGTGTTTTCTGGCCTTAGGAGGGTCATTCTGATAAGAAAGACAGATAGTTCTTTGACACCAACTGTCTTATATGAATCATCCTCTTCTTTCTTAGGCATACAACTTTCAATTTTAGCTGGCTTTAAAGGCTTTATTTTCTGCTTTACTAGAACTTCTGGTCAAATGCATACATGAAATGTATAATTTCTTTAAGAAAAGGGGTGTATCCTTTATAGCTCTCCTTTCTTTCAGCTGGTTGGAATAGGGACATGAAGGCTGGACCTCTAGCAGCCACCTTAGACCTGGAGGTTCTTTTTGGAATAGAATCTATACAGTTGAGCACAGAGCAGGAAAAGCCCATGCTTAGATATCATGGGGCACCTAGAATCCCTGGACTCACAAACTTCAGATTTCCTGTATATAGGAAGACGATTGCTACCTTGTTTAAGATGCTACTATTTTAGAGTTTTTTGTTACATTCAGTTCGATATAATCCTACTACGAAAGCACCCAGTAGACAAGTCAGGCCGTAGTGAGAACTAGTGTTCTGAGAGCACAGTAAGAGCAGAACCAAGAGGATCGATCGACTCTGCCCAGGCAGGTTAAAAAAAGCATCACAGAGGTGCGTGAAAGAACCTTTAAAATGAAGCAGGGTTTCTTCTGGTAGACAAGAGGGGTGGGGCATCCCAGGTGGGAACACGGAAGTAGGAGAGCGAGTGGTTATTCAGTGGTTATGGGGTGGGAGAGGTACCTGCTTGCTTCTGCAGCGGCTGAGTAGCAGAGTTCCCTGAAGGAGTCAGGGTTCTTCCCAGTGCCCATCCACTCTCCTCCCCAGACGTGGCTCGTGGTGCAGCTTTGGTCCCCAGCCAGCACCCCACCAGCATCTAAGCAATGACCCTCACAGTGCCTTTCTGTCTCCCAGCTGTTCCTACCAGCTGTTCTCACTGCATCTTCTCCAATCCGTGGGGAACAGGCTGCTGAGGAGGGAGGGGCGGGGGACTCCAGGGAGCGCCATTAAACACCTGCTGGGCTCCAATCAAGTTTTATGAAAATCATTTCTGAGCTTCCAGGTAATTTTGCCTTGCACAGAAAACTGCTGCCTTCACCGGCATTCAAGGGACTGGGCATTCAAGAAGCAAAAAGAGGACCATTGTCCTTGTAGCAGTCATCTATTGCTGCCTAACAAACGACACCAAAACTTAATGGAGTAAAACAGTGATTTGTTATTTCTCATGGTTCTGGGGACCGGGTGGGCTCTGTTGGGCATTCTGTCTCCTGTGTGGTCATTTGGAGACTGGGCCAGGGACAGATGGTCCAAGGTGGCCTCCCTCAAAGGTCTGGAGTTGGCACTGCTGTCAGGCAGGGTCAGTCTCTCTCCACACTATTCCCTGAGATGGACAGCATACCTCTCTGCAAAGTGGCTTAAAGCCCCAAGGTTGGGTAGGTGGAGCTGTAAGATCTCTTCAGCCTCCCTATGTTAACCAAAGCAAGACCCGGGGCCAGTGTAGAATGAAGAGGAGGGAAAATGAAGCCTAACCCTTGATGGAAAAACTGCAAAGTCACATTGCAAGAGAGAACGCACAAGGGAAGCATTTGGGGTGGAGCATCATTGGAAATGATCTCTTACCATAGCAGTTTACACCCCTTGAACATGCAAAACACGTGTAACTCTGTCCCCCAAAGACCAACCCTTTGTAGTATCTGCCTAAAGTTCAGAATCTCATCATCTAACTCAGATCCAGTTTTGGATGAGGTCACTTATGTGCAGTTCACCTAGTGCAGTTGACCCAGAAACATGTGAACTAAAAAGATTGCTTTTCTGCCCCTTACACAGTCAACACACAATGGTGATCAGTGATGGTAGCCTCCACTACCAAGTTCATTACTCTCCTCCAGGCTCAACTATCAGTCTGCTTGCTGTCCCTCCAGCCTCTATCAGCCACTTTCAGGTAACTTTTAGAAGACTAGGAAAAGGGCAATTCATAGTACATAGAAATGAAATGTTTGGTAACACTATGGACTGTGGAAGATAGAAATGACACCCTGTGAATATATGGATCTGGCTAGAGATGTAGATGTATCAAAAGTGCCATTGGATTCTTTTATCTGCACAAAGCACATGAAGAGAGATGAACTAAATGAGGAGCTCTTTTCATTTTTAAGAAGAAATTAGATACCACATAGAAGGATAGTCTCTCCAGCCAGCAAAATATTCTCAAAGTAAGAAGTGGCCTCAGAGTAAAGAAAAAATCAAGAAGGTGACCATAACACTTTTTGTTAGGAACTCAGGAGGATTTGGAACAATGCATCATTTCTATCTGCTCTTTGTAGCTGTGAACAAAATATCTGACAAGAACAACTTAAAGGGGAGCCATTATTTTGGCTAGTGGTTTCAGAGGTTCAGTTCATGGACAGCCAACTCCATACCTCTGAGGCTGAGATGAAGCAGAACATCATGACCGAAGAACACAGTGGAGGAAAGGAACTCAGGACATGACAACCAGGAAGCAGAGAAAGAGAGAGAGAGAATTCTGCTCACCAGGGATAAAATATAAACCTTGTTATGGTTTAGATATGTGTTGTCCCCCAAAAGCAGATGTGTGGGACAATGTAAGAAAGTTTAGAGATTAAATGATTGGGTTATAAGAGGTTTAACCTGATCAGTGCATTAGTCCCCTGATAAGGATTGAGTTGGCAGGTAGGGTGTGTGGCTGGAGGAGGTAGGTCCTAAGGGGCATACCTATGGGGTTTATATTTTGTCCTTGTTGGACATAGCTCTCTCTGCTTCCTGATCCTCATGTTCTGAGCATGCTTCCTCCACTACACCCTTCTACTATGATGTTCTATCTCACCTTGAGCTCCAAGGAATGGAGCCAGCTAGCTATGAACTGGTTCCTCTGAAACCATAAGCACCCAAAAAAAATTTTTCTCCTCTAATTGTTCTTGACAGGTCTTTTTGTAACAGCAGCAAAAAAGCTGACTAAAACAAATCCCAAAATCACAAATCCAGTGACCTACTTCCTCTAGTCATACCCTACCTGCCTACCATTACCACCCAGTTAATTCATATCAGTGAATTAATCCACTGATCAGGTTAACATAATAATTTTGCCTTGTATTGTCTCACACATGAGCTTTTAGGTGAACCACATATCCAATCCATAAAAATCATAGACACTTTCAGCATGACAAAATGCTTTCTAAGAATCCCTCAGTACCATGACTCACAGCCCAAAATTGAGGTCTGCTTAAGAAGAAATGTTGGGTGTAGCATCTACCTAATGAAGTGGAAAATAATCTCATACACAGAAAACCCACAAAATTTTTAAAGGAGATGTAGCAGTTCTTACTAAAAGGAAACAATGACTCTTCATAATTGAAATTGCTCTATCCCATATTTCTACAGACAGAAAGCAGATTGATAAAGCTTCTCAGCCATAAACATGAACTTCTTATAGAAAAGGAAAGACATCTCAGAATTTGAAGGAAGAGCCAAGAATGGCAAGGATAGAAATGAAAGTCAAAATCAATGGGTGAGGAAACCACTCCAAGGGAGCATAATTGGGCTCAAACTAAGAAAAATTCATACTTCTGGGCTGGGTAAACTGACAACAGGTGCCTGGCTAGATTTCAGAGCTGATCCTTTCTCTGACTCTCCATCACCTATTGGTAAATTGTGTATTGGGGATGTAGGTGGCAAATAACTTGTATCTTTAATGCACAGGTCTCTGAATTAGTGCAGTGGCCCCATTCCCATATACACTGCCCTATCTACTTCTGGAGCAAATGCAGAACACAAAATTGAGGACCTCAACCCTTATCTTATGCTTTGGGGACAATTTAGGGTCCATCCTAGGAACTCTCCACCATCAAAGTAACGCCATCTTGGAGGTTGAACACAGTTGCATTTGTGAGTCTAGGCAAGACCAGGGGACTTACCAGCCAACCCACAGAACAAAGAGAAATGATAAATAATTGTTTCAATTTAAGCCACTAATTTTCAGAGGGCAGTTTGTTACACAGGATTATATTGCTGACATAATTCTCATCCCCATTATAAATTCTCTCTGCTGAATTAAATATAAAAATAGCAGATATGGAATAATTAATGGAAAGAGATGTGGAGGTGGCCAGAGAAAGGAGTGTGTAGTTTATCTCTTCCTAATACGCTGGGGAAACTTCACAGAATCCTAGAAAAATCAGTTCAACACCATCATTTTACAGATGAAGGCACAGATGCAGGTGATGAGTTGCTCCAGAAGTCCTGCAGGGTACATAGCTCTAATATTCCGTGGGCCAAGTCCATGACAAATTCAGGACTGGAGCAGAAGAGTCTGACTTCTAATCCAAGATTCTTATTGGTAATCAGATGACTGCTTAACCAAAAAATATCCCCACAGGAGAAGTGAGGCATTGAAGTGTTTTCACTTTTCCTGAATCACTTAAAAATGTATTTGAGAGTAATTCAAAACCCTACTAACAGCAGTTTAAAGAGCTAGGGTTTACTTTCTCTTACAATAATGCATAAGGGTAGCCAGCTGGGCAAGGCAGCTGCTCAAACTCTCATTAGGCCACCAGGCTCCTTCTGTCCTTTGGCTCTGCCATCTTCAACATGGACTTTTTATTTTCATCCTCATGGTTGCAAAAGGGCTGCTGTAACTTCAGGGACCATTTCTATATTTCAGGCAGAAAGAAGAAAGGTTAAAATATAAGATAAAATCTCCTTACAAGGCTTAGTCTTTCAGTTACAGAAAGTCTCTGCAGAACCTGATAACATCTGATTATTTCAAATAATGTCATGGATCCACCATGATTCCAGCCAAGGCAAGAAATCGAGGTTATTTTGCCTTCTAGGGTCTATAGGACAGAAAGACAAGGCAGAAAGGGGTGCAATGGATCTTGATGGATCCAACCAGCAGTATCTATCACAAATCTTCCAGAAGAGGAAATCCAGACAAACAAACAAGAGAAAAGGATGGCATTACTACCCCTGCCCCCATCATCACTTCTGATTCTTGAACCCACCGATCTATTTGGATGAGTACCTTGGCTGGCCTCCAAAACCAGCAGTGCGCGTGTGTGTCTGGGGTGTAGAAACATCTAGAGCACAGAGATCTTCTGCGAAAGGCCTCCAGGATGTATAGTATAAATGTCCTTATGGATTCATGGGTGCCCATGCATTATGCATATGCCAATAAATCATCATTATGTTGAGAGTAAGCAAAGAGACTGCTAAATTTAGAATAAATTTCAAATTAACCTAAATTATACATGCTTGGTAAATGGGACCCTTTTGTGAAGCAAGAAATGCTGTATGTCTGGAATAGTCAGCCCTGGGTCTCTGGGGCAGAATACAATTTAAGAGGAACAGTCGACTGTCAGAGCTTTGTTCCTGGAATCATTCTCTAACAATCCCCACTCAGCATCCAGTGGCCTAACCGGATCCAATCCCTCATCGGTACCATTAAGGAGGGGCTCAGAAACTTCTGTTTCTTGGCATATGGTTAGCATGTGTGAATATAGAGATGAAGTGTTACCAGAGGGACAGATAGAAGCTCAAGAAAGATCTACTATGAAAACAAAAAGGGAGGAAGACAGCCGGCCAGGGAGCCAGCCATCATCATTGTATAGTTAATGAGGCCAACGATAGGAAAGCACTTAGCTTCAGTTGGAGGCTAGAAATTAGCCATATTCCAACCGGGAGAGGCTGCAGCATGGAGACCAATTCTGAAACAGAGACTTCAGATCCAGGGGAAGAAACACAAATGTCTTCTGATGGCCTTTCCTGGTCCTCAGAGTTGACAGATCACAGGTGCCTGAAGAGATAGCTGACTGGTCCATCCCCTCCAAATTGTAAAATTGGGGGTCTTGACGCAGCAGCTGTCCTGCCTCTGTTCCCTGAAGCCACCACAACCTGGGTTTCCTAGACTCCACTGCTTCCAGTGGGGTCACCCAGGCAGGCAGGGGGCCACCATGGCAACCAGAAACACAGCAGCCTCGTCCTCCCCCAAGGAGCCAGCAGCCCAGCTGTGGTGACTAGACCCTTAGCTCACAGAGATAATTAACATTGAGCTGGCAGAAGGGACACTGCCGGGTCAGGAGTCTCACCTTCTCTTCTCAGCTCTGCCACTAACTGGCCATATGAACTTGGAAACGTCAGCCCCTCCTCCTCCCTGGTCTTCCGTTTCAGCGTTCACAAAGTGAGATGACTGAGCCAGAATCAGTGGGTGTGAAATTTTCTTTAAAAATGGGACCAAAAGGATTTTTTCAAGGAAACCAAAAGAAACCAACATAAACAGAGAAAAGAGAAGTTGGCCTATTCAAAGCAGCAGTAGAAGCCCAGAAGCGGGATACCCCTGTGTCCCCAGAATGGGACATGGCCGGCGCCCACGGTGCCGACACCGTGTTCCTTCCAGCTCTGGACTGTCTAGAGACCCGCCCACCGTGCTGGATGCAAACCATGTGTGCTGGGGTCCAGAGAGTGAAACAGACAGAGGCTGTGCAGGAGGTCAGGAACCGGACAACGGGCACCTGAGCAGAGCAGGACCGAAGGCTCAGAATGACACTAATTAGTGCCAGGTAGACCTTTCCAAGTACTAGCAATGGCTGCACTTGCAGCGTCACCCAGCTCAGCTGGTGAATCTGCATGAGACATTCTTCATCCTGGAAGACAGGCTGGCTCCCAGGTTCTAGCTTGCTCCTGGCCCAAGTCCTTCTCTCCTGAACACCCCAAAGCGTGTGCAGCACAAGAGGGCTTCTGGTAATAAAAGAAGTGTTCTGAGTCTACACTGCTGCCATACATCAGGCAAGATTCACCTCAGGTGGCTACTGAGCGCTTGGACTGAGGAACTAAAGTTTCAATTCTATTCATTTAAATTTAAACAGGCACATGGAGCTAGGAGTTACCATGTTGGACAGCACAGCCCTAAAGGACCTGCATTTCCTTTCCAGTTCCACCTTCTCTCCATCCTTATTCTTAATTGAATTATCACTGAGACCCCCACTCGGGATGCAGCAGCTTGAGCCCGCAGTTCCTGACTCCTCTAAGTGTGGTCCTCAGACCCGCAGTGTCAGCATCACCCTGGAGCTTGTTAGAGATGCAGAGTTCCTGGCCTCACCCCTGGCCTACTGGACCAAGGCCTATATACATGTTAAGGTCTGTGAAGTCCCATCCTAGCCCAAGAGCTGGACAGCCCAGGTGGAGAAACTAAAGCCCAGAAAAGGTGAGAGGCTCACCAAAACTCACACAGTCAAAAATGAATTGAAATAGTAATTCAAGCACACGTTGCCGGACAGCGTACAGCCTCGCTCTACTTATGTGTCCTTCGTGTCTGCCACGGAACAGCCATTACCCATTTTTTAACAGGAGTCGTTGAGTCTCCCAGACTGCCAGCTTACCCATTACCACTAAACCGTTAACACTTAAGTCCTGCTATTAACAAAGCTATTTAGCATAAACAGAAGGTAGCATCCTGGCCTCCAACACAGAGTGAGTGTGGCCGGACCAGTTGCTTTCAACCTGGGAGGTTCTTCAGGGGCTTTGCAAACATTTGACTTTTATTATGAGCAGATTCGTATTTAAAACCACAAGACAAAGTAGAACGACCGTGAAAACGTGTTACATAATAAAATTTAGCATATAGAAGACCACCAACACCAAGAAAATGTCTGACACCAGGTTAAAGTGTCTGTGTTCAGAACTCAGAATAATTTCTGCCATCTGTGACAAACTTGTGGCACATGCTTTGGTGGGCAGGAATGTTGTTTTGCATGGGAGTGTTTTGGTTTTTAACTTAGATCTCCGCGTGTCTTCCTCGTGTGAGGCTGTTTGAAAACACACACTACTGCCACACATGTGTGCTATAGCTTGTTCACACCAGAAGAGGCTCAGGGTCCATGTCTGGAGGGACTTGTTACCTGGCATAATTTTCCTGCATTAACCGGTGACAAGTGACTCAGCATCAAGGCAACATCAGACCATGATAATATAAGTGCTTATGATAATTTATGGATGTTCCTTAATTGATATCTTGGGTTATTTTTATTGAGTTAAAAATTTGCATACACATATCTTCACCACACAATTGATGCGTTTTGACAAGTGTGCGTGCACCTGTGTAAACACTCGAATTAAGGGCGGAACATGTCTGTCGCTCCAGAAAGGTCCCCCATGTCCCCTTCCAATCAATCTCCATCCCCGCATGCCTGATTCCTATCACTATCCATTAGTCTCTGTCTGCTCTTGAACTTCCTATCATGAGATGGAACCGCAGTACCTGCTCCTCTGCGTCAGTCTGCATTCACGCAGCACCATGCCTTGGGACCCATCTCTGTCACTTAACGGATCCAGGTGCATTCCGTTCATTGCTAAGTAGTATTCCAAGGCATGGAAATGTCCCGTTTTGTTTATTCATTCACCATAGATGAATTATGGGTGGTCTCCAGTTTGAGGCTATTAAAATAAAGTGACTATGCATATTCTTTTTTTTTCTTTGCATTGCTGGGAATCAAACCCAGGGACTCACTGGCAAGCACTCTACCTCCAAGCCATGTCCTCAATGCCTACTATGCACATTCTTTTTGCACACCTGTGTTTTCTTTTCTCTTGGGTTAATACCTAGGCATGGAATTGCTGGATCACAAGATAGGTGAGTTTTTAACCTTCTAAGAAGTTCCCAAATGGTTTTCCAATGCAGGGGATGCTCTCCAGCAAAGCACCAGAGTCCACATCAGTCTATGTCCCACCAACCTGTGGCACTATCTGTCTGATTTGCTTTATCTCTCCTTGATGCAAAGAATTGTATCACGGGGAGTTCTGGGTCTTGTGCCTTCCCTTTCCTATGCTTACCGCCATTTTCTTACCTTCATTTGTGACGTATCCCTTGAGCCTATGGCCCATTTACCAGCTCGTTGATCTTTTTGCTCTTTAAGTCTTTTGTCAGATGTGTGTGTGATAAATATTTCTCCCCAGTCTGTGTCTTGCCTTTTAAATTTCTTAATGGAAGTTTCAGCATTTTTATTTTTGAAAATACAAATGATGTTCTAGATTGTTCATATTTATCTCTGATAAATTGATAGAACATTTTCCTTCTCCACACTTTCTGAGTCTCTGGGGCTATTGAAACATAAATGCAGAAGTTGGGGAAAGTAAGGGATGAACACACAGAACACAGAGAATTTTTAAGGTAGTGAAAGAAACTATTGCGTGTATCACAGCAGCAGGTACGGGTCATTAAGCATTTGTCAAAGACCGTAGGATGCACACCACCAAGAAGGAACCCTACATCAACCCTACATCGGACTGTGGCTGATAATGATGTTCTGACCCAAGTTCGTCCTGGTCATCACAAATGGTGCACTCTCATGGTGGGGGCATTGGTGCTGAGGAAGGCTGTCCAGGAAGCGGGGACACAGGTATTATAAGAAACTCAGCACTTTCCATTCAGTTTGTCTGTGAACCTCTAAAACTGCTCTAAACGCAAGTCTATGTAAAAACAAAAAATCTAAAAATAAAGAAAATTTGTAACTACCACTCATGTAAATCTAGATTCTTTAACTGTTCTCACTGATTGACTTTACAATAAGTAAATGTTAATTCCATTTTGATTTTTTTTCTAATAAAGTAACTTCTTTAACTTTTAAAACATCACAACTTCTCCTGTGGGTTGGATATGGTTTAAGTGGGTGACCCCAAGGTCTCGTGTGTTAGAGACCTGGTCCCCAGGGTGGCTGCATTGGGAGGTGGTGGGACCTTTAAAAAGGTGGGTCCTAGCAGAAGGTCCTCAGGGCAATTGAGGGTGCTGCCTGGGAAATGATCATGGGGTCCCAGTGTCTCTCTGGCCTCCTCTTTGTGACATGGTCTTTCCCTCCCATGTGTGGTCTCTCATTGCCATCTGCCATGAGATGACACAGGAAACAGGGGACCTTGCCAGAGACTACACTATGCTATTTGGATTTTCAGGCTTCAAACTGTAAGCTAAATAAACTTAACTTCTTTATAAAGTTAGCCTGCCTCAAGTATGATATCATAGTAATAAAAACAGGCTGATAGACATTCCTGTTATATTTTGCTTACGAAAGGTTCTGCCATTGAAAGAAACAAGCCAATTGCTAAGAAATCAAAAAAAATAGGTATACATAGGCTACTTTGTCATTCAGTCTAGTCTGGTTTAGTATAAGAAATGGATTTATTCTGTTCAGATGACTTGTAATTCTTCTCAGATCCACCACCAACCAAATAAAAACGCCTCTATACTTACACAATCCGCCTCACCATGTGATTCAATTACATAACACAAATAGGTAAATGATTCCAGGAAGTCCCTGGAATCTCAGTGTGTACAGATATTGTGGACTTGGGGTCTCTGTTAGGTCACTCAGTACCAGTCATCTCCAACCTCAAGAGTCCTTTCAGGTCACAATGAGGACAACTGCTTATTCCAGCCTCAGGTTGTCCAAGGTTTGGGGCTGCTCTCCAGGATAAGCAACCTCTCCTGACAAAACCTACTCTGCATTATATATTCAGCTCATCTGAGATGCACTGACTGAAAACCAAAATGGAGGAGAAGCATACTTCAACAAAACTCCTGGGGTCTTCTAAGAAATTCTCCTGTGACCCACTAAAAATTCAGCTTCACCAAACAGAGGAGCTGCATTTTTATTTGAGAGGTATATTTTAATGTCAAAGGAAAAGAGGAAATTGAATAAGAGAAATATCACCCTTGCAAATTCCTTAAATTGTCCATAAAGAACATTACACAAAGATTGGAAAGTGCTGCTCTTATATTATTATATAAGCACAAATTGAATATATATAATGACTGTGTTATGTATATAATTATATTATACACAAACACACAATACAAAATGATGGCGAGATGAGAATGTGAAGCAACGAACCGACAATGAAAATATAAATTGGTTAACCACTTAGCACTACCTAGCAAAGGCGAACAGGCAGGAGACCCTGAAACACCAGTCTACTCCTCTGCCCGTGCACCAGGAGCCAGGTAATGGCAATCCCACCAACACTGCAAGGGCAAAATACTTGCAAACCACACTCATCTGCAGGCAGGAAGGCAGATGGGTGAACGGTCGCACGGCCATGAGAGCATGGCACACTGCAGCAAAATGACCCGAACCGGTCCACGGAGCCAAGGTCGGGGAAAGGAGCGAGTCTCAAGGGATGCACATGGTCGAACTCAGTTTTCATGGACTTCAAAGGCACCCACACCCAACGGCATGATATTTAGAGATGTGTGAATAGGCAGGAGAATGATAAAGGGAAGCAAGACAGGACTGTGGCTGACTCAGCAGGAACAGAAGGCAGAGAGACCAGGAGGGGACGTGGAGCACTCTCCACCTGCACGGGGCTCCATGGTCAGTTTCCTCATCCTTCTCCTCCTGCTCCTCCTTCCCTTCTTCCTCTTTCTTTTTTAAATTGTGTGTGTGTGTGTGTGTGTGTCCTCTACACTCTGTTGTATTTTACAACATATATAGGAATACAGCATGGCCAGTTTGAGCTGTAACAAAAATGCCACAGACAGTGTGGCTTCCACAGTAGAAGCTTATTACTTTGAGTCGTGCAGGCCAGGAAGTCCAATACCACAGTGCCTGGTCTGCAGAGGCCTGCCTTCTTGAAGAGAGAGTTCCTGTCCTTTCATCGCCTTATGAGGGCACCAGATCCCTCCTGGGGGCTTCTCCCCTCATGACCTCATCTGACCCTAAGCACCTTTGAAGGCCTCACCTCCAAACACCACCACACCAGGGTTCAAGTGTCAACAAATGGATTTAGAGCAATATACACATTCAGTCCACAGCATCCTGTGCGTGGCAAGGTGTTTCCGTGTGAACTACAACTTCACGGAACCTAGAACCGAGTCTTCCCTAGAATCTCCTGCAACCACACCGGGAGATACACCAGGGAGGACACCCGAGAACAACCAAGAAACAGCAGCTCCGCCTCCCACTCAGACTCCCCCTGCGGTGTGCTGTGTGGTACAGCTGCTGGGGTTGGTAGTAGTATTTAAATTGCTTTCCCCTGAGAGCTTTTAGCAAAACACCTGTAAGTTCAATGTGCATATGAGAAAGCCTCATAGTGGTAGGAACCCTGGTTCTTACAGCGGCATGGACAGACACCCACCTGCCCCACAGCAAGATCTGCATGGGCTGCCATCCAGGCTCAGGGCCTCTCAGAGAGACCTTTTCTCTCCAATGGCAGGTACTGCTGGCCTATGCCAATCTCTATGCATGAGAGGCTCAGACTTTCATTTCTACCTTTCCAGTGTCTACATATTCTCCTTGCAATACGACACCTATAGCGAGCCCTAGAACTGCTCTTTGGAGAGTACACTCATGGACCAGAGAGACGTCTTCTGGGCCTCCACTCCCCAGGCCCCACGTGCCTCCACTGAGTCCAGTCTGCTCTGCATGTGGGGCTCCCCACCACCTGTCCCTAGTTCAGCAATCCCTGGACCCTATTTCCGGAAGCTGTCTCTTGCCCTCAGTTCCCCCCACTTCTTAGAGAACACTCCAGGAATCCTCTGACTCCAGCTGGAGTCTTTTCCTTGCCTCCCTGTGCTCTCTCGTCTCTTGAGTCCTTACTCTGTGCTAACCCTATGGAAAGGCATTATTATCTGTACCTGCAGAGAAGGACGGTGACATGCAAGGGGTTACATAACTTACCTGTGATCAGAGCTGGGAGTGAAGGGGAGACTCTCACCCAGGGCCACCTGACCCTAAACCCACCCCCTCTCCTGCCTCCAACCAGTTGTACAGAAAGTCCTGTTGTGCCCCCACACTCCTGCCATCTGCTGCTGGCCAGCCCTTCTGACTCTGCCTGTAGCCCCCACCAACAAGAGCTACCTGGTTCACAGGGAGAAGCACCAGGTGAGTGGCTGGCAATGGCCACTCCCACCACCGCCCCATCTCAGGCTGATATTTGCCAGTCCCAACACCAAGTGGTCTGCATCTTGTCTTGGGTCTGTCAGCACTTGACAGTGTCTTCCTAATGCAGACACAGTGTCTCCAAGAACCAGTGTTTCATTTCTTGAAAGGAAGGATCACAGCCTTTAGCCTTGGTCTGATCTATTCAATCACCTCAATTTCTCCCACCGCTCTGGTCTTTTCCTCCTGATAGAGTGTCCAAAATAAATCCAATTTCTCTGCTGATCTGAAGCTCACATCAAACTCCTTACTTCCAGGCATGCGAATTACCACAAATACATCCCTTGGGTCTGTCCCAGTTGCGCAACCTGACTCGCCACGCTGACAATTCCGGCTCTTGGAAAGGAAAGGATTAAGAAAGGTAACTGCTATTCTGGACTTAATTCTGACCAACAAGGAGGAACAAATTGATGAAGTAGAAGTGACGGGAACCTTGGGAGCAAGGGACTGTGTCATGTTGGAGGTTGTTATTGTGAATGAAAGAAACATTGGCTCTTGTCAGATATGTCACTTTTGAAAAGAAGGTTTCAAACCTTCACATCAGTCGGGTGCCAGGGATAGACTCTAAAAGAACAGGGGCCATATCTCCAAACCAAAAGTCAGGACATGTCATAAGACAACAGATTTTATGTTGAAATTGGTGCGATGGAAACTTTGAAGAAAAGAAGCCTAGGTGTCAAAACAAGGTTTCTAGCACATGTTTTAATGTCTGTGGGAATAGCAGACTATCAGATATGGGTGCCTCAAATTTTATAGTGTTGGGACACTGACAGAGATGTCGGGAGGCTCTAAAACGAGAAATTCTCAGGATGTAATTCAAGTTGGTACCTATGAAAAAGACGTGGAGACATGTCTAGAAGCCAACATTTCTGTACAGAAAGCTCCTTGATGAACATTGATTTCAAAAGAAAGGAGCAATAATGGCTTTGACCAAAAAATATAGAAAGCACCAAATCAGCTTAGAAAGAAGGAAGCATATTATCTCACAGAAGCACTGGGGTAGACTCCTAGCATGGGAGGAAATGACATGGCTCTGCCTCTCTGTGGCTGCCTTGATAGTGTCCTCCCTGTGCATCGGCTCACCTCAGGCAAGGCAAAACTGAATGTGATATCTTACTCAAATCAGGTTACTATAACACATTGTCACAGACTGAATGGCTTATGCAGCAAATATTTATTTCTCAGCATTATGGAGGCTGGGAAGTCCAAGAACAAGATGGCAGCAGATCAAGGATTTGGTGAGGGCTGCTTCCTGGTTTGCAGATGTCCACCCTCTTGCTGTGACCTTACATGGAGGTGGAAAGCAGAGAGACAGGAATCAGGCTCTCTAACATCCCTTCATCCAGGGGCACCAATCTGACTATCACCTACTAAGGGTTCACCTCCAAACACCACCCCACGGGGAGTTAGTGTTTCACCATATGGGGTGAGGCAAACATTTTGCATTCCATAACACTTGCCACCCCCAGACCTTTCATTGGCAAGGACTGTTTTGTAAATTCTGGTAGAATGAAGACCTGAGATATAAAGGATGCTGAGAAATCAGCTGAAACAAGCAGTGCAGACAGCACATCACCCGGCAGAATGGCAGAGGGGTAGAGGCCCAAAAGAACTGCCTCTGGAGGTCACACCTATAGTGAGCAAGGGTGACCCTTGAAAAGACCCCACAAATATTCTCCCAGATGCACTGAGATTAACAGGGTGAGGAATACCCCATTTTTTTTGGTTTGGGGCAAATAGTACAATGTCAACTAAAGGCCAAGGACAGGCATGACCACTCAGCCACTGTGTTGCTTCTGATGCCAGCTTGAAGACTTTGATCAGAAGGTAAGTGTGGGGCAGGGAAGGAATCCTCCCGCTGTCAGTGACTTTTGAGTTTCAGACTGCAGCCAATCGAGCATGGGCAGAGCTTGCTACTGGGAGGATAAAGCCTGCCATGGCATACTTAAAGACTCAAAGAACACCGCGACAAATGGCTCGATTTTCTAAAAGGTTTCAGGAAAACACAGGTTCTAGAAACTCTGACATGACCCACCCATGTCATGCTTTCATGGCCAGACTCTTTCTCAGCTCTCACACGTTTCCAAATAGCTACCAAAGTGCCCTGATAGCTCCCATTCTTTAAAAATCCTCATTTAGTTCCCCAACCCCATCCAGCTGACACTCCATTCTTATATTCCTCTTTAAGGCCAAGCTTCTCACAATTTTCTACAGATCGCTGATGCTCAAAACGTGATATCCCAAAATATGCACCTTGGCAATATAGAAAAGCACTGAAGCAAGAAAGTCACTGTGACCCTCTGCCGCCTTCCTTCCTTTGATCACAAAGGAATCCATGGACCTACCCTCCTGAAAGTAGGTCAGAAGACCCTCAGTCCAGAGGGCTTACGCCCCCACTCAAATCCAAGAAGAATCTGAACGAATAGGCACTGCCAAGTTCTCCTGCGGTCTGTTACCACTGGGTCATGACCCTTTGTGTCCAATCCTGTTTCTCCACAAGTATTCATGTCTTTGACCAGATTTTACATGAGAAGAGTTTCCCCTGGGTGTGTGGGTCTTCCTTTTCCAACAGTTTCCAGGTCCTGTGAAACTTTGGTAAATGAATTTGCTGTGCTTTTCTCTTACTCTGTCTTCTGTTATGAGGGTGTCACCCATAAGCTCTGCAATGGGTGACAAGATGACTTTTTCTTCCCTACAATATGCCACGCCCATTTTTCCTCCTCTAGTCACTTCTTACCCACCCATCTCGAGCTGGTTCAACCCCCACAACAATTAAATTTTTGTTCCAAAATTTTGAACTATTTAGATATCAGACCACTAACTTTTGAGTTCTCACATGTGCAGGTCACCCCTGTCTCAATTACTCTGATCCTGGCCAGTATTGCACGTGGTTAGCAAGATGTCCTTCCTAAACACTTTCCTTTCTTGACATTCACAGATGTCCCCTTGGAACTTCCTCTTTCTTCATAGAATCAAACTTCTTTTTCTCTATCATCTCTTCTCTCTCTCTCTCTCTCTCTCTCTCTCTCTCTCTCTCTCTCTCTCTCTCTCCTCTTCCTGACTTTCTATATCCATATTCCATATTCCCAGGGTCTCAGAACTATTCTCTATTTTTGGTCTCTCCACACTCTCCGCAATCCATGGTTTTGAATATCATCTACACAATTAATATTCCAAAATGTATATCTTTAGTTCAATCCCGCTTTTGGACTCCAGATTGATACATCCAACAGCCCTTTTGTCATCTCCATTTGAGTGTCTCACAGATATCTCCAAGTTCACATTCCAAAGGGAACCCATTCGTTTCTCTCCTGAAATGATTTCCTCTCCCCTCTCCCCTATCTATGTAAATGGAGCTTTCATACCTTCCCATAATGCCCAGGGGGGCCATCTGCCTTGGACAGTGGCTCAGGCCAGATATCTGGGCATTATGTTTCTCTGCTTAGTGTCCCACATCCAACCTATTAATAACTCTTATCTTTTCTACTTCCTATCTGCATACAGAATCCATTTTCTTCTCTCCATTCCCATTGTGAACTCTCTTGCTCAATCACTTCCTTCCATCCAAGCTAATTCAATAGCCTTCCAACCAGTTCCCTGCTGTAACTCATGTCGTTATCTAATCCTCTCCTACACATCCAGCAGAGGGAGGTTTTTAAAACTTCAATCAGATGTTGTTACTTCCTTGCTTAAAACCTTCCAATGGCTTCCCTATGCACCTTGAATAAAATTGAAATTTGTTATTGTGGCTTAGCAAGCCCCACCCAGTCTGACTCCAGTCAACCTCTCTTGTCGGGAGATGGGCTCAGCAAACAGCACAGAGCCAGTTAGAACTCACAGGCAGGCATTCTGCAGTTGTGCTGCATAGCACTGCTGCCTACCAGCAACCCAGGTAGTGCTCAGGAAAGGGATGCCACCCCCTGTTGCTCTCCTTGGAGCTTGGATGCTAGACGCTCCAGGGAGAGGCATGTTCCTGCTGGGAGAGCCAGCAGTCCAGTGTCGATTGCACCCGGAGGCTCTGTGGGGAGCTGAGGTTATGCATGGCCTTCCCACTGCTGGCTACAGAATCATCAGTCCCTGCCAGACACCTGCAGGCAACGTGGGGAGAGGCCTGCTTGCCACTCACAGCTAACCCTTCACAGTCTCCCACCTCTTGCTGGATGCTCGTCCTTGCTCACACTGGCCTCCTTTAGTTCTTCAAGTTCGCCCAGGGGCCAAGCCCAACCTGCCCCATCAGGAAGTCCTGCTCCTGCTGAGCTATACCCGGAGTGGTTTCCTCATGGCCAGCTCCTTCATATTCCTTCTCGGATCAACTCAACCAAAATGGCACTTCTTTGACGGGCCTTTCCTGACTGCCTCCCTTATTCTCCACTCTCGGGCCCTGCTGCTTTCCGTATAACAAGTATCACACCTTCTACTTTATATTCAGTCCCGTGTTTCTAGGCTTAATATCTGTCTACCATGAGGTTGTACACCGCAAGAGGACAGTGACTGTGCCCTTTGTTTTATGACATTACAGAGAATTTTTTAAACACTATCTTATATTGCAAAATTACCAGTAGAGAAAAAGCCCTGTTTGTGTTACCCCTCATTCTTATTATTTTTATTAAGGTATTTACCAATCCACTAAATTAAAATTTCCAGGAACCACAAAGCTAAAGAATAGTATATTTCACTGTATTTACAGCTTAGCTGAATGCTCTAGCACAAAGAAAGAAAATAAATTGATTGATATAAACCTGTATAAGGACATAAGGAGCTTGTGATCATGCAACATTTCTTATTTATTATTCTATCTCCAATGTAAGGAGGTTGCTCAGAAAATATCAGATATTCAATAAATATTTGTTGGCTTAGTGAGACTGATGAAGCACGCTTTGTAGTGGCACATCTCAAGAACCTGTTTCTACCCCAGCCCCGTTCAACATTTCTATCAACCTTGACCCGATCCTACTTAATATGTTTATCAATACATTGAATGAAGATATAGATGTTATGTCTATCCAATTTACAGGTGACATAAAACTGGAAAGATAAGACAGTGAATGAGAAACTGAGATTCAAAATCCTGTCCGTTTTGAATAATGGGCCAAATCCCACTTGATAAAATTGACTGCCTTTCTTGAGGTTCAGAAGGTAAGTTACATGGTGCAGCATGTCACGACAGGATGTAAAACACTGGCTGCTTCTGCCAACTTAACGAGCTGCGGGGGAAAGTGATTCTGGCAGAAAGAGCTGCCTGAGGCTGTAAGACAAGTGGTGGGACTGTAAGGAAGGAACGAGGCAACCGTGGGCATGCCAAGCGGCAAAGAGCTCTGTTGATGGGCTCAGGGGATTCACCACGCATTCAAGGAATTCCTTGGCAGCACTGAAGAGACCCTAACTACTGTAAATCCTGAGCAAACTGAGCAGAGGACCCAGTTCAGGTGCTCAAGAGAGATGCAGAGCGATTTGAGTTCCCAGCCCCAGCAGGTCTATGCAACAGCCAGGGCCCTCATAAGGAAAGACTTGGACCCTGAGACTTGGGTTAGGGACACCCCAATATTTACATTTGAGAATCTTTTATTTTTTATTTTTTTGGTACCAAGGATTGAACCCAGGGGCATTTACCACTGAGCCACATCTCCAGTCGTTTTATTTTATTATTTTATTTTATTTTGAGACAGGGTCTTTCAAAGTTGATTAGGGCCTTGTTAAGTTGCTGAGGCTGGCTTTGAACTTGTGATCCCCCTGCCTCAGCCTCTGGAACCACTGGGATTATAGACATGTGCCAGGCAACACTGAAGAAACCTGACCTCTCAGATTCTGCCAAGCTTGCTAGGTGTACAGAAGCAGCTCATTTTGTTAGAAGACAGTGATTCCCCACTGCTTGAAAATTAGACAGGAGCCTCAAGGAGGCTGTTGTCTTATGAGATGCAACTTGTCCCTCTCAGGGTCTACCCCATCCCCCTTTATGAACTACATCGATAGGTAAGATCAAATCACATAACCGGCAGAACCTCAAAGAGCTCCATTCTTCTGATGACAGGAGGTGAGCAAGAAGTGACGATGCAATGGAGACCTCGGTAAGATAAGCCTTTTAATTCAGGAGTCAAACATATCAGTAAAGTTTTGGAGGTTCAGGGGTCTGAGACACACCTGACTCCCTCAAAACTGAAGGACAAATTACTGCATTTCATAATGTCCCTAAGAAAGAAGCAGAACATTTCAATGGGCCTCAGTTCAGGAGACTTTACATGTTTACATTTGCCGGGTTGACAAAAGGCTACCAGCTGAGCGGTTCACAGAACAGGAAAGGGCTCTGCAGGAGGTTCAACTGCAAAGGCAGCAATCCTTGCTCCTTGGGCCACATGCCCAATAGAAGCAAGGTCAAGAACAACCCTGAAGGATATTGTGGCTCTCGCCAGCTTCGGAACCATGCTTGGCTGTGGGAAACAGCGGCTGCTGCCTGTGGTGTCAAAGCTGTGCCCTCAGTCACAGGAAGCTTCCTCACCCAGAGACCAGTTCACAACCAATGACAGCCTGGACTGAAGAGAGAAAGCAAAGGCTTGGCCCTGTTCTCCTAATTTAGGACAGTTCTGAAGGTCTCCTGCTTTGGCTCTCCATGCAGGATCTGCTGAGACCTCAGTCGCCTTCGCCCTGCCCAGCTCTGCCTCACTCAGCTTCTTAGAGATGTTCCAGGCCAGCTGCTGCCAGCAAACATCTGCGCTCAGGCAGCCCAAGGACACCACAGCAATGCCTTCTCTCGTGGTGATTGTCTGGTTGAACGTCCCACTTTGTTTTGCAAGACTCTGTCAAAACACTGTGACTGTTTTCAGTTATTTTTATTCGACTTTCATGGCCTTTTCTGTGGCTTTCATCTCTGCAATATTTTTGTCTTATCCCTCACTTTCTTCATGAGCTCTGCTAACTTACATGACACTTCTTTGGTACTTTTCTTTTGAACCATCTATTTCTTTCTGAGCTCTCTTTTAGAGACATTGTGTTGCTGGTAAAATCTGTAAAAATATGAAAAGCATCTTGGATTGGATCTTACAAAATTGTATTTTTGTGGTCAGATGCTGACAACTTCATGTGGTTTGAATTAACCTTTATCTGAAGTTTATGGTTCCTTCCTCTTGTTATGGATGCTTTTCACTTAATTGGGTCCTTTTTTTCTTTCTCCCCCATCCCTGTTTTCTTTATCATTCCTGGGCACAGATCCTGCAATTATTTCTTTGTATAAAAAATAATAATTTATATGTGAGTGATGTTAATTACCTGCTTAAGGATCATGTGAGAGGAGTTGGGTAAAAGTGAGACCCTCTCAACACCCCTTGGACATCATGAAAAGTTTCTTCTTACAAATCTAGTATCTCTTCTTCCCTAGATGCATCTTCACCTCAACTTGGGATGCTTAGTAGGTCCTGGTGGTTCACACACCGTGGGATTCTAAGGCAGAACCTGGGCAGAATTGGGCAGGGACCTGTAAGGGAGCGAGAGAAGTGGGGTGGAGCACAGGAAGAAGCCAGGTTTCTACTGAAGTCTGGACTCAGCTGGTCCCTCAGAAGCTCTGGGGTGTGGATGGTGTCACACAATCATCCAGCCAGAGCTTTCCCTCCTACTAGGCGGTCATGGGCTGAGCCTGCCCTATGCCTGGAGGTAGGGCATGCCCTATCTGTTATTCCTGGATGTGGAGGCTCCTCTCTGTTGTGGGGTATTCTTTGGAGAGGGAACCACAGCACCTAGCACTCCCACTCATTGAGGGCTGGAGGCAAGGGCCTGGCAACTGGAATCTGAACTTTTTGTCTTGCCTCCTCCTTCCCTCTTGCACCCACTGTGTCTCAGGCAGTCACCTCAGGACAGGTGGGCAGTCATCAACAATGGGAGTAGAGATGACCCACCATCTTGGTTCTCTATCTGCCCCTCTTGCCTTTCTGTGGGGTCATATGGCCCACTCTACAAGGACAGTCCCCCTTCCCCAGGGCCAGGCCACCTTCAGAGGGTCATTATCCTAGTCTTTCAGGATGGAAACACCTGTCTTGGGCGAGGTCTACACCCTGATGGCAGCCCAGGGGGCCAGCATCAGCTCTCAGCAGCCTCCCTCTCCTCCATCCAGCACCCATTTTGCAGCAGATCCACTTCATGGGGATCACTTCGCAGGGTTGGTTGCTTCCCAGCTCCATCAGGCCTGGATTTTGTTTTTTCTATTCTCTTTTTTTGTGACGCTTTAAGAGGAGCTTGGGAAAGGCCAAGGGCAACACTCACAATCTGAAATAGAAAATCTCTCCATAGACTTTTTTCTTATCTTTGTTTCATTGGGAAATATATCATATACACAAAGTATTGTGTGTAAAATATATGAAAACTTTAAAGTCTAAAAATAATAAAACAGCAAAATGCAATAACCTACACCTATTACCCAGATAAAGAAATAGAATATAACCAGTATCCTCAAAATCCCCCATGGGGGCCCCTCACATTCTCCCTCTGCCCCAGAGGGAACTGGTGTTTTGAACTATATTTATCATTACCTTGCTTTGCTCTATAGTTTTACTAGGTATAGCTGTAATTCCTAACAAAATACTACTTAGTACTTCCTGACTTTATATAAATAGAATTGTACCCTATTTATTCTTCTGCAAATGTTTCTCAGACTCGGTAGTACTGTTTGGGAATTCCTACATGTTGAGTTCTTGGTGACAGTTCACTCATTCCCATCACGACACAGTATTCCTGTGTGTGACCATATCAAAAAGGCACCCATGCATCATGTTGTCCCTCACGGGCTGTTTCCAGATTCCTAATACTAGAAACAACGTTACTGATAACATAACTGTTCCTTTCTCCTGATTACCTTTGCAAGAATTTCTCCAAGACATAAATATGAATGGAATTTCTGGATCTTCCCATATTTATATTTTCAAATTTACTGGGTAGTTCCAAGTTGTTGGCCCAAGAGGCTGTATCAATTTATACTCCCACCAGCAGTGCAGGGAAGACTCCTCTGCTCCGTGTCCTGAGTAAACTTGCTATTCTCAGACTTTTTAATTATACTTCAGGACAGTAAGAAATCATGTCACTATGTGATTTTGATGTGCGTGACAACATTATGATGGAGGCTGGACATCTTTTCATATGCTTATTGACCATGTGAAGTCTCTGTTGTGAAATCTCTATTCTTGTTCTACTTTCTTCTGGGTTGCTAGTCTTTTCTTGATTTATTTACAGGAGTTCTTCATTATATTCTAAAGTGAACCAATGTTAATTATGTGTTTTAAGTCTCTTCTCTCAGGTTATGACTTGTATTTCTAGTCTGTTGTCTGCTAATAACTAGAAGTTATTCATCTTTAATGTCCCTGTTTTCGCACTCTTTTTCTGAATACTAGGATTTGTGTGTGTGTGTGTGTGTGTGTGTGTGTGTGTACTGTATTTAAGAAATAACTACCCTATCTCATAAAGATATCCTTACACGTTTTCTTCTGAAAGTCTTCAACTTTTATCTTTCATGTTCAAGACCTTAAGTCATCTGGAATTAATCTTGGTGTGCAGTGTGAAATAGGAATCTATTTTTCACTTTTTTCCATGTGGGTAACTAGTGCCACATATTGAAGACCCTATTTCTCCCCACTGACACACTCTGTCATCTATCAGTCTCCACACATGCACAGGTCAATTTATAAACTCTTTATTGTGTTCTGTTGGTCTATTTGTCTAGCCCTGTGCCAACACCACATTCTTCATTTCTATAGCATTATCATTTTATATTGTTATGTTATAGGGCAAGTGCCTCTCGTCTCCCGTGTTCTTATTCTTCAGGAATGCATTGACTCTTTTTGACCTTTTTCTTATCCATATAAATTTCATAATTAGTTGGTCAAATTCCATGAAAATCCTGTTAGGGTTTTGGTTGTAACTGCTTTGAACAATTAGAGAATTGTTCTCTTTATCATATTAAAACTTCCTATCCGCAAGCATGGTTTGTCCGAGGTTTTTGTTATTTCGGGGTTGTTTTTTGGTTTGGGGTTTTTTTAGATTTTTTTTCTGTCTTTCAATAAAGTTTTGTGATTTTCCTCCAAAAGGAAATTGTGGAATACCAATTAAAAGCACATATTCTGAAAACAGATGTTGGATTGGAGTTTGTACTCTGCAACTTAATAACTATGTAGTACCAACAATTTCCATTGTCACTTCTGTTTCAGTTTTCTAAGCTGTAAATGAAATCAATGACAGTACCTATCTCAATAGCGTTGCTATAAGGATGCACAGATATATAGATAAAGCACAATTTATATATAAACATACACAAACACATATATATTCAACTATATGTATATATGTCACATGTACATATATAGTTGAATAGAAATAATAGTGGCAAGAACCCTTTGTTGTCCTTAACTTTAAAGGGGACACTTTCATGTTTTGCCACTGAGTTAAAGGTTGATTATTGAAAGTTGCTTCTACTCTGAGTTTGCTAAGAATTTTACCATGAAAAATTATGATAAATGTCAAACATTTTAATTTGCTAATGTGGCAAATTATGTATTTTCTATTGTTAAATTAACCTTGTATTCCTTTAGCAACACAAACTTAGTGATAATGTATTATCTTTGGCTTTAGATTCAGTTTGCTAATATTTTGTTTAGGATGTTTATATCAATAAGTGTGCATTAAGTTGACCTAGAATCTTCCTCTCTTGTGCTGGCTCTCTCATATGGAGAATACACTTCCTCTAATTGACTCTGAACATTATGTAATCTTGGAATTATTTGTTCCTTGCGAGTTCTATAGGGCTCATCTGATTCACAGACCTCTCCTGTACCTTGTGTCTTGAAAGAAATATTGTGAAACTCTGAATTGGTGATTCAGTGGCCATAGCCTCCTTTCGTTTAGAGTTACTTTGAGATTTTCATTTTCCTAAAAATCTGTCCAACAGTACAGGTTTTAAAATTAATAGCATGATTTTTTCCATATTGTCTTATTTCTTTCTAATCTCTGCTGCCTTGATGCATAGTTACACCCCATTCATTCCTAATTTGTTTCTTCTCACTTTTATCCTTGATCAATCTTGCAGAGATGTGCCAATTTTATTAGGATTTTCAAAAAAGCAACTTTGACCCTGTTACTCCCTTCTGTTTAATCTGTTTTGTATTTTCCTTATTTCTTCCCTTGTCTCTAGGGTTTCCTTACTTCTTTCTTTTATTTTTCCTATTGATATCATGTACCTTTTAAAGTGGGGTGCTTAGATCAGATTTTTTTCAGTTTCTCCTCTTTACGATAAAACCACTTAAGGTCACAATTTTATTAAAAGGCACCAATTTAGTTGTATCCGACATTCATTTGATTTAGAATATTTTCATTATGATTTTTACTACATATTTTAAAACTATTTACATTTCAGCTGTGGTTTCTTTGCTGTTATTCATTTCTAATATAATTTTATTGTTGCCTAGGAATATGGTTGACAGGCACATATTCAATGAAATGCAGTGAGCCTGGGCTTGATAACCTTTTATATGTGTTCCACAGATGCTTGAGGAGAATGCATATTCTTCAATCATTGATGCATGTTTTGAATATATGACCTAAATTAAGATTGTTAAATGTGTGATTCAAATCTCTGTCATTACTGACTTTTTGATCTGCTTGAAATTAAGATTAAAATCTCTAAATTAGATTAAGAATCAATTTGTCCTCATAGTTGGTTCAATTTTTGCTTTATGTATTTTGAAGCTATGTTATAAGATACATTCAAGTTTAGAATTATAATATCTTTATTAGTGAAGTAAGCCTTGATCAGTGTATAGTCAGCATTTTTACCTCTAAAATGATTTTTGGCTTTAAAGACTGGCATATCTGAGATATAATTTTATCTATAATTATATACTATTCCAACTTTCCTTTGGTATTTACCTGGGTTTGATTGTTTTTCCTCTCCCTTAATTTCAATCTTTCTCTATCTGATATGTGTCTTGTTAATGGCACATATCTGGACTTTGTTAAGTTTTTTTAATCCAGTTTTGACACTCTATCCTTTCTAGAACATTTAGTCCCATTTTCATTGATTGTGGTTTCTTATATCTTTGGGTTCATTTCTACCTTTTTATTTTGAACTTCTTTCTCCTTCCATTCCATTTTTTCTTATGCCAGTTTTGGGAGTTATTCATTCTACTTTTATGCTTTTTAACAGTTGCTAAATGTGTTAAATTAAGACCAACAGTTACTTAATTAATTGAAAAGCTAATTGTCTTGGCATGGAGTGGAAGGATGCAGGTACCTGGACCTGAAATGCTGGGGGCAAGTGTCTGAGTCCACTGTAAACAAGGCTCAGCAGCAGCAACTGAGGAGCCAGGGAACCGTCATCTGCCACATGCATTATTATTTCTACTCTTCTCTCAAAACACAAAGATGTTAGAGCACTTTAAATCTTATCACTGCCATCCTGATTTATATGCAATTATCCAGGATTGAGGTTCTGTATTGACTTTTTTAACTCCACAAATTGGGCATAATTAATATTGATACATTTGGTCAGTGTTGATTAGATTTCCCCACCTATCATTTTCTTTTCTCATCAATCCCTCCAGTACTCTGGGCCCTCTGTTCCAGAAGTCCCTTAAGAGAAGCCTGTTGTCAATGAACGCTGCCCAGTTTTGGTTGTCTGAAAATCTCTTTTTGTTGTCCTCACTCTTCAAAGGAATTTCTCTTCATACAGACTCCTGTGCTGTCTGTTACATTCTCCTCAAAAGGAGAGTTTGGTGGTTGGTGTTGGAAAGTTATCACCAGTCTATTTTTCCTTCCTCTGTGTGATTTGTCTTTTCTTCCTGGAGGATTTTAAGATCTTTCTTTGGTGTCCTGTCTTTTCACTCCAGTGAACCTGGGTGTGGATTTAATGAACTTTAAGTGCTGATGCTTCTCATGAAATGTGAAAAGTACTCAGTCAACATGTATCTTAGAGCCGTCTCTCCCCTCTTCTCTTTTTCTATTTTTTATATTCTAATTATGGAGACTCTGGCCCTTCTCACTACACCACAATGACTCAAGGTCTCTCTCAAGTGTCTTTCAGACCAGCTTTCAGTTCACTTCATTTATAAAAAAAAATTCCATTTCTAGACGTTCTACTTGGCTCTCCTTCAAACCTTCCTGATCAATTTCTACAGTCTCTCAGGGTTGTTGTTGTTGTTGTTTTTAGAATACTTTTCATTCTCTCTTTTACTCCTTCAAAAGGATTCAACATCTTTGCTTTGATCTCTCCATCTGCCAGTTCCTCTCTCCCTGCCTCCACGGTCCTCGTTGTATAGCTGGTTGTTTCTGCTGACTTGCTAAAGGCAGTGTGTGCTTCCTGTGCTTATCGATTTCTCACTGTGGGTTCTTGTTCCCAGGACCTTTACCTGAGGGATTTCTCCAGTTCTGTAACTAGAGTTTTTCTCTAGAGAGTGCTTCTATTTGTCTCTTCAAAATGTCTAGGGACAGCTCCAACCTGGGACTACTTAAAGCTAAATTTACAGTCTGTGGTTTTTCAGGTCATTTATGTAGTACAAATTCAGACATAAGGGAAAGCTGGTGAACAAGAGTTCTCAGGAGAGGTATGTTGTTCTAGCTCTGTTCCACCCAGAGTTAGTAGGCATGTTTTCCCACCATCTGTCTCCACTGGGGCATCCACCAAGGGATTCATTTAATACCTGGGTTTCCCCTTAGTTTAGACCCCAACCCTTTTCCCTTAAGTCCTATCTGTGCAACATGCATGACAGATGCTGAGCCAATCCAGAGTTCACTAACTCAAATTAACTCTGGCTCTCTGTTACCTGGCTCATGAGGGGTTCACAGACTTCTCCATCAACCTGGCAGATGTTTGAAAGACTCTGTTTTTAAATTCCACATATTTAGGCAAGCTATACTGAGGGTCAGTGTTCTGAATATTTTTTCTCCACTCTTGTTCCTCACAGACTGCATTTAACAGATTTCTTAACATTCCAACAGGACTCACATGTGTAAACAAGAAAGCAACATCCTTTCTAGTCTGACATAGAGAATTGCAGGGGCCACTTGTACAATAATCCCAAAACTCTTAGCATCAGAGACATGCTTCCTTGGATCTAGGCACTAACCTGCAGAAAGAGTCTCCTAAAACTGGAATACCTGAGAAGAGCGACGTAAGTATTTGTCCCCCCAGGAAAAGGCAGGAGAGCTCGGGAGCTATAGAGAGCAAGTGACGGGAGGTGGGGGAAGAGAGAAAGAGACACCTGCCAGTGTTGGGGATGAGGCATTAACTGACCAGGTGACATGATTTTCCCTAAGGAAGCCAAGAGGCCATTAAAGTGAACAGCAAGAGATAAGTAGGGTACTAAAGATAAACTGTGGTGTCTTCACTAACTTGCTAAAGCCTAGCTCTGCCACACGGAGACACACACGTGGAATGGGAGAATAAAACTTGCATGTTGCACATTAGAGTCACAAAAATCAACGAGTCTGATTTCCTCAGTAGAGGGAAGGGAAGTCAGCTAAACTGCCTGTACAACATCCAATGGTGAGTGTTTTAACCCAGGTCTTCAGAGTCCTAATTTTAGCACTATCCTTCTCTCCCAACAGGTTCTAACATTTCTGCCTCCCAACATGGTGTGTTCATACAGCACTGTAGTTTCAGGGGGTGTCCTAAGTGTTAGATGAAGAAGAAGTTCAACAGGCATACAGGATTGGGAGACACTGAGGTGGACAGAGTCAGATACATTTGGGGGAATTTTTCCCATTAGTATGGAAAAAAAAATATTTATGATTACTTTTGATCATATTTTTATCTTATTTTTGATGCTCAAAGAGAGGGGTGAACAGTCAGAACAGCATTCATAAAGAATACAAATAATAATAAATGCTGGAGGGGACGTGGAGAAAAAGGAAAACTTTTACACTGTTGCTGGGATTGTAAATTAGTTCAACCACTATGGAAATCAATATGGAGATTCCTCAAAAGACTAGACATGGAACCACCATACGACCCAGCTATACCATTTCTCATTATTTATCCTTAGGAATTAAAGTCATCTTACTACAGTGATACACGCATACCCATGTTTATAGCAGCACAATTCACAATAGCCAAACTATTACTGCAGAACCAGCCTAGTGCCCATCAACAGATGAATGGATAAAGAAAATGTGGCAAATATACACAATGGAGTTTAATCAGCCATAAAGAAAAATGAAATTATGTCATTTGCAGGAAAATGGATGGAACTAGAGACCATTATGTTAAGTGAAATAAGCCAAACTCAGAAGGTCAAGGGACTTATGTTTTCTCCCATATGCAGAAGCTAAAGAGGAAAATGGAAAAGGAAAGTGGGGGCAGATCTCATGGAAATCAAAGGGAGATCAGTACAGGGAAGGGATGGGAGGTAGGAGGGCGGGGGAAGTGCTGGGGAGAGATATTAGCCAAATGATATTATTCTATTGTGTGCATGTATGAATATGTAACAACAAATCCCATGGTTGTGTATGACTATAAAGCACCAATAAAACTGTGGGTAAAAAAGAGGTTGTAGAATGTAGGACTCATCAAACTTATTTGACTATGGGATCTGTTATTATATATAATTCAGAATCTCAAGGGATTAATGCTCAGCAGAAAACAATTTGGAAGATGCTAGGCTACGTCATCCTGCTCATCCAATTCTATAACTCTTCCAATTGCTATGAATTGCTTGCTGAATTCATAGCAATGAGCATTTGTGAAGCATAAGCCACATGCCCAGTCCAGGGCTCAGACAGTGGCGGACACCAAGAGGAATAAGGTCCCCACCCCCAACATGCTTATATTGCCCTAAACGTATTCAGAAAAGTACATAAATAATTTAATCCTGCCTAGAACATGATCCAGTATCTTTTAGAAATGATGAGTGTTTTGAAGGTTCCAAGGTTGGAGACTTCTCAGCAGAATCTTTATATCATGTGGAACAAAAACCTAAGCTCCACTTTTCCAAAGCTGAACTTCTGATATTCCCCACCTAGTTCTGCAGACCTGCAGAGAGGCAATACTGAATGACCTCAGGTTCAAGCCACATGACCCTACTTGACGGTTCTTTACTCTCACAGCTCACAACTATTCCTGCAGCAAACTTTGTTAGCTCCGCCCTCAAAACACATCCTAAAGACAAACCTCCTGTCCAGCTTCATTGCCACAAGCCTCAGCTACCCTGGCACTGGCTTAGTTCACTGCTCCTGGTCCCCTAGCCTCTTCCCTTTCACCCCTCAACCCCTCAGGGAGCATGCTCCCTGAGGATCCAAAGCAGATCCAAAAGCAGGCGTCACCTCTCTGATTTGAGCTCAGATCATGTGATCCAAAGCAGATCATGTGATCCTCTGATTCAAAACAATTCCCAGTGCAAGTGCAAGATTTCACAATGGCCTGCAAACTTCCAATATTTGCCCCATTTTCTCTTTGCCCTTTTCCCTCCTATTCCCTTGTTACAGGGACAGTAGGGTCTTCACTGCTCCTGACCCTCCCTGGCCCATTCCCACCCCAGCACCACTGCATTTGATTGACCATTCTCCAGCCACGCCCCTCATGGGGTCTCTCCTCGACCCTCCTCATGGTGCCATAAATGTCTAGAGAGGGCTTCAAGATCCTCTCCTTAGTAAGAGAACACCGAGCAAATGGTAACCCCCACCCCCCACCATCCCTTTCCTCTGCTTCATTTTTATATCCCCTTATCTAATACACTAAAAATCTGCTTGCTTGTTTGTTTACTGCTTTTCTCTTCCCACCAGAACATGAGCCCCACTAGAGCAAAGGTGTTCACCTATTTTGTGTCTTGCTTCCCCCGAACACAAAACAGTGCCCAGAACAGAGTTCAACAACAACCAGATGAATAAAAAATGAACAGAGCCTGCTGGGGGTACTCGGGAAGGCGTTGTGAAGAAGGTGGCATCTGGGACCAGTCACAGAGGAAGGGACAAGTGAACCGAGCCCCAGCCAGAGCCTCCAGAGCAGCGGCAATCCTGGTGCCTTCCACCAGTGACTGTGTCAAGTCTTGGCCAAGACTCGGTCCTCTGGGTAGAGCTTTGATTGATGGTAAGCCTCAGCTGGAATCCTGAGAGGGCCTTCAGGGTCTGGGGACAGGAAGATGTGACACAGCCTCGCTGGCCCCGCCTCTGGCGGACGCTTAGCATGCTGCACAGGATCTCATCGGGGAACATAGCTGCCACAGTGAGAAGCTGGAAAACCATTCCTGTTCCGGTCCTTCAGACACGAGCCTCTCCTTAGACATCCAGAACCGCAGGGACAACCCAGGCAGGGACAACCAGGCCTTCCTGGTGATGGAAAGCCACTCTTAGATCAGTCTGAGCTCAAATCAGAGGGGTCACGCCCACATCCTACAGCCAGAAACCCTGTCCTGAATCCTGAGCGCTGCCCGACTCTGCCCAGCGCGCGGGCGCAGGAGAGCGGCGAAGCCATCGCCCGCAGTGTCATTTAGCGGATGCAGAAGGGAGCAGACGCCAGGCTTGGCGAAATCAGCAGGTGTCAAAACTCAGTTTGTTCAACTTCCTGGATGAATTAAGAGCCCAGATTCCAGCCTCACACTAATTAAATCATAAGAGAAAATGATAGAGTGAAGGAAGGAGCCGCTGCAGCCGCTGAAAGCCGCCGAAAGCCTGCGCTAATGATAGCTGAGTCCCCATTAGCATGAATGCCTGCGCTTCACCGGGAAATGTGCTGAAGCAAAGGCTTTTGTCAGGGCGCACGCATCTGCGGATAAATGAACAATATTCGTGTCGAAGGAGTCAGCAATTTATCACCGACTTGGCCTCCACTTTTAGAAAGAGTGAATAACTTTTTGAGTGAAGAGATTAAAAATGTGTACGTACACACGCACGACCGTTGTCGCGGAAGAGAGTCTGGAATCCGGTGACTCGTGTTTGTGTCAATCTGAGAGTCGGAATCTTATCTGCACAGGGTTCGGAATCAGAGGCGACGAGCTTGAACGCTCTCCACGCCCCAACTCACGCTCTCAGAGGAGCTGCTTCTGCAGAGTCATCCCAGCATCTCCAAGCAGCCACTTGGCTCAGGGTGACACCCAGCTCCGCCGCACTCCCCTGGGGCCTTCGAGCTGCCTGAGGCCCCAGGAATCTTCCTGGGGTGGAGTGTTCTGTCACATGTGCTCCAGATGCTGTCAGCTCTTGCCACCAGCCCCTCTACACCCCAGACCTCAGAGAGGGCCACTCACTAGTACTGGCGTGACTGGTCAGTGACCAGGGAAGCTGCAAGGAGCCCAGCTGGGAAAACCAACCCAGTTCTGAGAAAGACCCTGGGAGTCAAAGTTGAGAACCACAAAGACAGGCTGATTCCAGCAGAGCCAGTCTCTGCTGCTGAGACCCCAGGCCTGGAGGAGCACTGTGACATAACAAGGTACCTGAGTGACAGTCTCGCTGTGCCCTCAGCTTCCCCAAGTCTTTCAGACATGGCGCGTATACCTTCTCCACAGGCAGAAGGGAGGTCTGCACAGTGCAAAGTGCCCTGCCAAACACCCAAACAGAACAGGCTTGCAAACATCCAGAGGCATAATTTGCTGCCCCCGGAATGCACAGCTCCCTGGCTGGTTTCCTGGTACTGTGGGAAGACTTGAAGGCAAAGGATGGGTTCAGCCACTGTCTGCCACCTTCCCAAGTGTGTGTGTGTGTGTGTGGTCATTTCATTCAGAAGGTCAGAGGCAACACAGTCCTTGGGTGGAGGAGACTGGCTTCCCCAGGAGAATGATGCTAAGTGAATAACCATGACATTGACTCAGCAAACGGTTGGTATTGCCACTTAAGGCATGGAAGCTGCTCCAAGCAGAGCCTGCTCTCATGACCTCTGAGCCTGGTCCTGCCCTCCCTGATTGCCAGCCCTCAGCCAGTGCCCTTCCAGATCCACAGTCTGGCCATCCTCACACTTAGCCACGAATGAAGCTTCTCCACCTGCAGCTCAGAGGGAACCACGGGAGGCCAGGAGGAGGAGCCCTGCCCCAGATGAAGCAGGCAGTAATGCCACGGGATAAAAACAGAGCTGCCAGTGGCTGGCTTGGACGTGAATCCCAGGTGGGCCAGAGCTCGGCTTCGACTGGACAGGACCGTTGCAAGACCACGAGTCCTTCTGCTTAACGCCAAACACCCAGCCCCGGTACCGACACCCTGCTGCCTGCACTGCTATGAAAAACACCCTCATTAGTGGGTCTCCCAGCCCAACAGCTGTGTACCCTGGTGACATCAGGGTGACAATAAATAATACGTCATTAGCCCACGGTGTGGTCTTGGATAAGTCATACTCTTTCCTGGGTCCATAAAAGGAACAGCTGGCATTCCTGCTGGTTAGCACTTCCCCCTCCTCTAAGCCAGCGACAGGACCTTAAGGGGTCCACACACCAGGCCTGCCTGCCTCAACTTGGCAGATGGGCGGTTTTCTGAATAACACCGTGAGCAGCCCCAGGTCAGCAGGTTGGAACCCATCTTCCCGGCCTCCTCTATCACAGCCTTCCTCCCCCCTCTGCTGTTCAATTCACCAGACTGTGGTCAGGTCTGTATCCCAGAGTGCTCTTTCACAAATGCAAATGACAAACTGTGATAGAAGAGAGAAAAATGGAATCTGTTACTGTTATGGTTTCTATATGGAACGTCCCCCAAAGCTCATGCTTTGAAGGCCTGGTCCCCAGTCGATGGCACCCATAGGAGGTGGTAGAACCCTTTAGGAGTTAGGGCCCAATCAGAGGAGGTAGGCCATTAGGGGTGTGCCCTTGAAGTGGACGTGGGACTCCAGGCCCTCTCTTTTCTCCTTGCTTCTGAGCTGCCACGAGGTGATAGCTTCCTCCACCACACATTTCTGCCATGATCTTCTGCCTCAGCACAGGCCCACAGGCAACAGGGTCAAGTGACCTTGCACTGAACTCTCTGAAACTGAGCCAAAATTACTCTTTCCTCATTTTAAGCTGATTTTCTCACAGCAATGTAAAACAACTAGCACACTGACTTATGCACTTACCAAGGGCACAGCACAGTTCAAGAACAGACAAGTTTCAGGCCTGGCTGTACCAGAGGCTCCAGCCACTAGGATGCTGCCCTTCCGCTGCCACCTTCACTTGCTGGGACCTTTCTCAAGTCTTCCTCAGGGTATTTCTTCAGGGTCTACGTGGCTGCTGTGGGCCCCCTGGTCTGACAATTCCAGGAGGAAATAAAGGGCCTCTCTTCCAGGGCCTCCCACGAGCATCCTAGATTTGAAGATTATTCGAGGATGGAAGCCCAGTGTTGTGAGAAGGGGTGTCTGGGCATGGGAGAAGCACGGAGAGAGGTCATGCCATGCCCATGGTGCCCAAGGAGATCCTGGACGCCAGGGCAAATGAGCAATTGCTAAGGGAGGAGAAGGACGCCACCACTCTGGGAGTTGCCATCATGCAATTTCATAAGCACACAGGTGACCTACCCAGCCTCCACTTCCCTCTGCCCTGGCACGCCTCTGGGTTTTTTGCCCCCTACCCCACTGAAGGGTGTCTTACCCACCCAAGAGACCTGGAAAGTGAGAGCACTACTTGATTTGGGAAAAATAAGGAAGCCTAGAACACCTCAGGAAGAAAGGTGGGAGGAGGCACGCGCAGCGCCACCTAACACCGCACATGCGCACACAAGCAAGCACGCGCATGCGCTGCTGAAACGTGATGCTTCCTGGGTCCCAGGACCACCACCGAAAGCAGCGCCATTGCTAGTCTCTGTCCACCAGATGGTGTGACCCTGACCCACGTGGGCTGGATATTGATAAAACCACAGTGCAGGCTTCACTCCCACCTCTGCCTTCTGAGTCCCACCCCCCAGCCACACTTGGTGTCCCTCCCCACCTTCCCTCCTGCCACCAGGTCACTCGAGCTCCTCCAAGGGCATCTGCTACCACACAGTGAATCTGAATGAGGAGAAATCTCACTCCGACATCAGTTGCCGCCTCTTTACCCAGAAATCCCAATTTGTTTTCCTGCCGAATATTACAGTTTGTAAATAACATAAAATAAATATATGTTGTTGTTTTTTACACTTAATGCCATGACAGCTGAAGAAAGCTGGAATGACAGTCTGCGCCCGGCGGGCGGCTCACATTTAGAAAGGCATGGGAAGAAAGCAGAGCACACACTCCGCATGTTGGTGGTGGGGTTAGAGAGGGGCGCCTCACCCAGCACCTATGCCCTAGGTGCCCAGGGACTCTCCCCACTGAAGCTGTTCCCCTAAGCAAGAGTGTGCACTCCCAGACCTCCTGCTGAAAAAACACCAGGACCAGTGGGTGGATCACACCTGTGCCCTCCTCAACCTCCTGCAGGAGCACGCAGGCACACACATGCCCATGCCTGCACACGCACGCACACGCGCGCACACATGCACACGTATGCACACAAGCTGGCTCGCACATTCTCTCTCTGAAACCATGGCTCTGATGTTTGAATTCTTCCTCCCTGGCATGCTCCTCCCTTGCCTCCTACTCCTCCATAAAGACCCAAGTCCAGGTTGACCGGGTTCAGGAGGCCTCCCAGGAGCTTTTTCCTAGGAACGCCTGGGCACTGCACATGCGCACATCCATCCTGTTGTTCACGCCCTGTCGCCTCACACCTGACACCGGAAGCAGCAGGAGAGCTTGAATGCAGCAGAGCGCCTCAGCTTTGGGCAGTCTAGATTCAAGTGCCAGCTCTGCCACACAGGGCAATCTCCTGACCCCTGTTGTGCCTCAGTTTCCTCACTTGTAAAATGGCCAGGATGATATGAGCATCTGCCTGCTGCCAGGCTGTGAGGACTCCACACAGGACTGTCTGTAAAGCACTGAAAACAGTGCCTGGCGGAGAAGAGCCAGTACCAGGCCTCAGCCAGACCTTTGACTTCCTATGGGTTAGGAATCTCCTTTCTGCTCTAGAGAGCCTTGGAGACAACACATGCTCAATGCAAGTAGGTCAAATAAGCATCTGCTGTATACCAGGAAAACATTTAAGAAGGCTGGGTGTAGTTGCCATGGTGTGTGCCCTTCCAGAGCCAACACCAGCTGAAAACGACTGTTTCTGTAAGGCCAGGCTCTCCGTCCCTGGCAGTGCCTTTGAGAGGAGGGATGGTCTTCATGATGCTTCTTTGAGCTTTTTTCTGTTTGTGTACCTGAGCCAGGCCAGGCCAAGCCCACAGTATAGCAAGCCTTTTTTTTTTTTTTTTTTTTTTAATGAACAAGTCATCAATGGAAACAATATTTGTGACATTCAATTGGGGAGGCAGGAGGTAAATGATGAAGTTAAAGATATTCATGGCAGAAGGCCAAGAGCAGAGAGAGCCAGTGAGCAGCGTGCTGGACTGAGGGCCCACAGGGGCTGGGGTTGGCAGAGCTCTTGAGCAGGTCCAGTGGATCAGAAGCTGAGGCACACCAGGGTGACGGCTGGCACCCAGGAGAGGTGAGGGGTGGGGAAAAGGACATCAAGGGAAGTGGGCAGTAGTGGAAAAGGTGAGACAGGAAATGAAGGGGAACCAAGCACTAATTCTCGGGCAGAGAAGGCTACTGCAGATGAAGGATCCCTCACTTTCCCTGCGATTAGATCTTAGCAAAATAGGGTCCAGATATCACTGGAGAATGAGAAGGGGGGGTGGAAAGGTCTCATACGGAGAAGAAACAAACCTACGCTCCTATAAGATTGCTTATGATGATTAAATTTTTTTTGCAATATTTAAAGTACCCAGAACACACAGACTAGTCTTTAAACATTCTCCTTGACATTATTATTGATTTGTAATATTGTTCACCAAACATGTATTGAGTGCCTCCCTAGTACTAGGGGCCATGATACACATGAGTAAGAGGAACCCTGAGAAGAGAAATACAGAAATAGGTCATTAGTAAGGAGCAGCAGTTACAGGGAGCACCAGCTCTGCAGAGGCAGAGTTAGAACTGCTCTGCAGGGTATCAGCCTGCTTCGTCATCTGTGCCACCTGGGACTGGGCTGGAGGAGGCTTGAGGCTTGAGGCTGGCCCACCTTCAGCATTCTGTGCCCCTGGAACCTGCAGAGGATGGGCAGGGGCAAGATGCTCCAGCCCCACCCAGCCTGCTGGCTTCTGGCTTAAGCCGGCTTGAGCTGCCCCCGACCACAAGCAAAGCTTCCTCTTATCAAGGTCGCTTTGGAAACCCTGCTTTCAAATTGTTTCCCTGGTTCAATCAACTTTCACATTCATAATACAACAGCGATCTACAGGGCCACCGAGCTGAAAGCGGCTGTGGCTTTTCATTTCCTGGCATGATTAGGAGGATAATCACTATGCTTGGAAAAATAATAAAGCCAGAGTCTGACGTAGGATCAAAGCAAAGAGTCCAGCCACACACACAGGCCTGAGACACAATGGCACATGGGCCCAAGCCTTCCTGGGGCAGGAGAAGGACCAAGGCTCCCTCCCCCTGGGCAGAGGACTGCAAACCAAAGCACAGCTGCCCGCTCAGCATCAGTGCCAACTGCGCCAACTGGAAACGTCTTCCGCTCTGGCCCTCTGGCCACCAAACTGGAAAGGCAGGGAATTGAACGGGCTGGCTGGAGGGAGAGCTACAGCCTCATCTCCCTGTAGAGAAGTGAGTGGAGAGCGGCAGGAGCCCACTGCCATCTGCTCAGAACTGGCCCCTGGCCACTGAGGAGCTGAGGGAATGTGTATGGCCAATAAGTGCAGAGGGTGGGGCTCAGGCTGGCCACACCAAGCTGTTCAGAAAGCGATCTGGAGGCATGAGGGAGGGAGCTCAGCAAGGGAGCCCAGTGACGTGCGGGCCACAGACTGTCTCACCGGGCGAGGGCCCCAGGCGCTGAATCTGTTTCCCCATCGGCCAAGTCAGCCCGCCTCCCCCAGGTGACATGAGGAATGAGATGGCAAGTTTAAATGTAACCTGCAGATCCTGAGCAGTTGCAGGACCCGAAGACTCAGGCTGGTCTGGCCAGGCTGGGTAGCATACAGAGGGACCAGGACGCATGTGAGAGGAAGAAGACTCTCCCTGATGAATGCAGGAGCCCCTGGGTCAGCGAGTCATCCCTGCAGCCCCCGAGGTGTTGCCCTGGGTCTTGGAGGCGTGGAAGGCAGATGGAGGCCCAGCTTCCCACACAAGCTCCAGGGAAGAACACAGAGCATGCTCCATGGCACGCACCCCGCCAGAGTTGGTGCTGCACAGCTGGCCTCTGCTGGCCCCTGATGCTGTGCCCAAGTCACGGCATCTGAGAGCCCAGCACACGCCGCCCACATACCGCTCCCCAATCTGAGCCTCAGTCCCTGCTTTATAAAGTGAAGGGTTGAACTACCCATGTCTGAGCACCCCCAGAATGCTCTTTCTGAGGCTCGGGGAGGAAAGGGATGTCCTTGGGGCAGGAAGCAGAACTTTAAGAGACACTTGTGAAAAATTGTTAAACCTTTTTTATTGAGGTTATTAATTTATGTTGCTCATCCTGATATAATGTCCCCATAAGCAGGACTTTAGTCTTATTCATTTCTGTATACCCAACCCAGAGGACCATATCTGCTACCCACTGTACAAAATACTGTAGCCCTAAATGTACAAGCAGGTTGTTAGCATAGGCCAGGATTTTAGAAATTATCCCCCAAGCCAAAATGCACCCAGACCCACACTGCGTGCCTAGATAGCCCTTCAAAACACATAAGCAAGAAAGGATTTGGGAAGAATCCTAAAACCTTGGCTTCAGGCCCCAGCGGATTAGCAATATTCTTTTGTGGAAGGCCTGCACAGGGCTGGGGACACCGAAATCTCTTCTCACACTATCTGGAGAGAAGTCGAGGATCAGGAAAAAACCCTGCACAAGGCACCACGGCTGGCTCAGAGTTGGCTCAAGCAGGGTTGTAAAGGAAACCAGGCCAGATGAAAGGAGAAGTGACCGTTAGCCAAACAAGGTCAAGGTGATGGTTTCTTTAGAAACTCTCTCCACACAGCAGCTGGTTTCTTCCCTCGACTACAGGGAGAATTCCTCACCTAGCCCGGATTGGGTAGTGTAACAAGAAAATTTATTTCGGAGGAGGTGAGTTACATTTGCCTTGGGGGCTCTCAGGAAGAGTACCAGCAGCCGCTCTGCGGGCGAGGCTGGACTCTGAACGTGAAGCTGCTGAGGTTTCCTTCTGCTTCTGCCACCCCTGCCCATCCTGAAGTAAGCAGACTGAGCAAGGAGACATGCTGGCTTTGGCTGGAGCCTGCAGTGGGAGTGCAGGCCAGATTCGGGGTGGGTCAGGGCTTACGCCTCTTGGAGGTGAACAGGGAAGGCAGGAACACCCAGGAGCAGAAGACCAAGACTGGGAAGAGAGGCTTAAATGATGTTTGAGCAATGTAAGAAATTAAAAGAGGAGAAGAGAGGAGCCCAATGGAACAAGGAGTTTCTGCAAGAAAATCCAATCCCACCCTGGCCTGAAATAAGGGAGCAGGTTTGCTCTTAAGTCCTGCTATGGCAAAATAACCACAAGTTTCTACCTGAGGCCAGCACGCCCTGCGTGGGGCAGCCAGGGAGGCAGTATTTGGAAAGGGGAAGCTGCTCCAGGGTTACCTGGTGGAAACAGGAGGTCCTGCTGCTGATCACCGAGCACAGGGTTCTTACATGGTGTCCTCCCAGAGAAGAGGACTTTGGCCCACCAAGGGCCTTCTCTGGACTCAAATTTCTGTATGGTGGCACATGCCTGTAATTCAGTGGCTTGGGAGGCTGAGGGAGGAGGACCATAAGTTTGAGACCAGTGTCAGCAAATTAGCAAGGCCCTAAGCAACTTAGTGAGACCCTAGTTTCAAAATAAAAAATAAAAAGAGCTGGGGAGGTGGCTCAGTGGTTAAGTATCCCTGGGCTCAATCCCTGGCACCCCCCAAAAAATGCAGGTGATAAATAACACACCTCCATGCACTGCATGTGTGGGATAGTGTGAGGAGGTATAGGAAATGCTTCAGAAACAAAAAAGTCACTCACAGTGATTGGCAAGAACACAGCACATTGTAATTATCTGTTTTATTCCCCTAAAAGTAGTTATGGTGTTTTTTGTCTTTATCTAGATTTTGCACAGGAAAGGAAGACTGGAAAGTACTGCTTTCAAGGTGGGATGGGTGTTCCCATTTTCTCTACTCATATCCTCTCTCACCTGGGAACTACGGATGCCCACCACATGGCACAACTCCCAAGTCAAGCTAAGATCTGGGGCAGCTAATAGACATCTCACTAGGGTCACCCTCAAGGCCACTCTTAGTCAACTCAGGTCACCAAAATAGTGCAGGCTTCAACAGCAGGCATCACACTTGTCACAGCTCTGGAGCCTGGAGTTCCAAGAGCAAGGTGTGGGCAGGTCGGTTTGAGGCCTCTCGTTTTGTCTTGCAGGTGACCCTCTTCTCCGAGTCTTGGCAGGTCTTCTTGCTGTGTGGGTCTTGTCCAGATCTCCTCTTCTTACAAGGACACCAGTCGTACTGGGTTGGCGTGCAGCGTACTGGCTGTTTTAACTTACCCACCATTTAAAAGGCCTCTCTTCACACACAGTCACGTTCTGAGAGCTGCCGTGTACCCATCTGGGGACATGACTCCCTTCACGTCAAGGTCATCCTGTCAAGGGCAGGAGATCTCCTGAGCTCACCTTCTGCATCCAGCCAGGTGAGGTGGCCTCCCCATGTGTGCCTTTGTGTCTTGTCAATCAGTTCCTGGTCTTCTCTCTCCCTCTCAACTGTGACCATGTGAGGACAGGACCCTGGATTTTCATCTCTGGGTCCCCAGCACCTTGCACAGCACCTGACAAACAGTAAGTGCTCAATAAATGTCCGAGGATAAATAAGTGATTAAAACTCCACTGTGCCTATCTGGTCACAGAGGAAAGCCATTCTATGGCACTTAGAAAAGTCCCCTCCCTACCCATCGCATATTTCAGCTGAGCGAAGGCCAGGCTTGATTTCTTGTTCCCTTTTATTATGTGATCAATAACTTCTTAAAACCCTTAAAAATAAGCTGCAGGGCAAGGCTAGGGACCATAAAAGTGGAGAAAGGACCACGCCTGAGGAGCCTGCAAGAAGCTCTATTAGCATGATGCTGGCATTACAAGGAATATCAATATTAATAGCAGTATTAGTGCCAAGAAGCATCGGTCTCAATGTTTCGCAGTTCCTTACAAACACCTGTAATGGGTGATGACAGATGGGTGACTTCTAGGTGGAACTGAGGTGGGCTGAGAGACGGGAGCCCGGACCTGTGTTCTACCTGAGAGAGCAGCCTCGCGTCACCTCCCTCATCATCGCAGCTCAGGCCATACCCTGAATGTCCCTGTCCACCAAGGCCACAGGCTCAGGGAGGAGACTCAGAGGCTGAAGAACAAAAGGAAAAAAAATATCATCCTCTGACTCTCGCTGTCACATGCAAGCCAGGCGTGGATCACAGGCTCAGGGCGCGGATGTCGGCCTGTCCCACTTTAAGCAGCAAACGCAGAATGGGATGGACAATACGGTCTCTTTGAAACAGAATCCTGTTGCAAATCCACCAGGGTCCTGACCCTTCCAAGGGGTACTTTGGCACAATAATTTATATCACCAAGAACCCATTTGCAAATTGAATACAGGTGTATTTTCCCTTATGTAAGTCTAATTTACAAATTCAATTTAATTCAACAAATGTTTATTGATTACTTTTTCTGTATTCAGGGCACTGTGCCAGTGCAGGTGATAACAAAGATATTTAAGATGTGGTCCTCACCCTTAGGAAACTCATATTCTAACGGAGGGAGACAGGCAATGAAACAAATACTTCCAGCAATTTGGTAAACGCAATGATAAAGGCATACTAAAATTATCTGGGGAATCGAGATAAAGCAAATAACTCATTAACAATGGACTAACTGGGCTGGGGTTGTGGTAGAGTGCTTGCCTGGCATATATGAGGTGCTGGGTTTGATTCTTAGCATGGCATATAAATAAAATAAAGGTCCATTGACTACTAAAAAGTTGTGTGTGTGTGTTTTTTTTTTCATGGAATAATCAAGGAACAGTGGAAAGGAGGGGGGAATTGGAATGGGCTTTGAAGTTTGAATAGGAGTTGATCAGACCAGAATATGGTCACATCCAGCCTCAAGAGGAACCAACGTGCCTATGTAAGGAACATGCAGGGCTGGTGAAGAAAAGACCAGGAAGGAGAAGAGGAGCAAAACGTTTTATGCAGACAGCTTGCTCTACCCCGAAGGACCCCATTCAGCCAGACTCAACCCCTCGTTCCCACCCACTCAGCACAGGGTTCCCATAACTAGCCAGCTCCCCTGTCGCAGGTACAATAGGACTCAATTTACAAAGTTTTGATTTATGTACTTAGAGAAACTCATTGATTTTTATGGAAGGAGGTTCATTTGTAAGGAAAGAATTGTCGGATCCAGATGATCACATAGAACGCAGTCTGAGCAGGCTCTGTGCTAGAGCTCAGGGCTGGGCTGCTCTGGGCACAGGCAGCTCTGGAAAACTGAGGCTCAGGGTTGAACCCTGACAGCCCCCAAACTGGATGTGTATCATGTGAAAAAAATCCATCAGGACTGAAACTCGTTGGACACTCCGCATGTTGGTGTGAAGGGCAGCAGCCTGCCTATCTCTAAAAGCTCCGCTCGCCCAAAGCCAGTTGACCTGGACCTCAAGGATCACAGATTCCCCAACTCTTCTGTCACCCTCTTCTATCCACCACCATTCTCTCTGGTTCTTCTTGTTTTTAGAGTCGCACTGATGGCCAGACAGAGCAAACTCATTATCATCAGCATCCTCCAGGTCACCATGCCATCAATGTCCTAGAAAATGAGCACCCTCATCTGACTCTGAGAAAGACCCTGTAAGAAACACCTGCTGCCCTTCCCACCTTCCAGGAGCAGCATCTGGGCTCACAAGGTTTCTTAAGTAGCCCAGGTCTCACAGATGATTATTTGCAGAGGTAAACCTAAAAACAGGTCTCTTGGAAACCAATATGAAGTACCTGTTGCCACCTTACCAGGTCTCCAGTGAGGGCTGAGTCCATCTCCTTCTTGGACAAGAAGCTAGGGGTGTGAATTGAGAGACCTGGGTGAGGCCTCCTGCCCAGCCCCATCCTTTTCTTATTGAACCAGTCACAAGACACAAAACTGTACCATATGATATCATGTGCATGTGGGGGTCAGTGTTAAAGAGGAAGGACTTCAACTTGCAGAGATTTTAGTTTTTCAAAAATGTTTCTACACGTTTTACCATAAAATTCATCTTGCAAGAAAGCAAGGGCTAACTGTATCTGGGATGCTGTTTCACCCAATAGAGAGACGGAGGGAGACATACTCAACACTCTCTCAAGCAAAAGCATCTCTGGGATTGAGATTGGAGCAGTTCTCAGATGTCCATAAAGTCACACAAAGAGGTCATCGAGGCCTCAAGGGTTTTCCTTCTAATCTGCATCCTCAACAAGCTGGCAGTTCCCCTCTTGGTTACAAAATGGCTGCGGAGGGCAACTCCAGCTGTCTTCTCAAATAGCTGCCAGCAGAAGAAGGAAAAGATACTGCCCCAATTTTTGCCACTGAAGGAAATGGTTTGTGACACCCCCAGTGGACCTCCCCTTAGTTCTTGTTAGCCACAGTGGGGCCACATGCTCTGCCTAATCAGTCCTGGACAAAGTCAGAATGACCCTGGTTGGCTTCATCTGATCTGTGTTCTTGCCCCCCACAGCACTACACTAAAATCTAAGTTCCATGAGCTGGAAGAAGAGGGAAAGGCTCCTGAACAGGCCCCACAGCCCCATCTCAGAATGGAGAACAGAGGTCTTGATTCCTCCAAGGGTCCTGTGAAGAGGTGACCTCTCCCCCAGTAGTACCACAGTTAAGCTGTTCTCAGCTTTATAATTGTATGATCGTTCAGCTTTGTAACACTAAGAGTTATGATCATCTATGCTGCCTTATTGGCTACTATTGATCCTATCTGGTATCTGATTAAGAAAATCTGGTTGTAACTCATCTCAATCACTTCTGCATGGTGTCTCTCACCAATCACAATAAACACAATGCCAAACTCTGTATGACAGGTGCTGGGACTCAGAAAATGATACCTCCTAAAAATGGTTCTTGCATACTGACTAGTCTGAGCTGGAGGAAATCGGAAGACCTCAGGAGCTACTGCAGAAGCAAAGCTTCTCCCCGACTTTCTGCTATGGTTTGAATAAGTGCCCCCCCAAAGGCCCATGGGATAAAGGTATGGGTCCTTGGAACTGCAGAGAGGAAATAGAACCTTTGAGAGGTGGGGCCCACTAGGAGGTCCTGAGGTCATCAGAGGCCCTTTGAAAAGGATTGGGGGACCCCTATCTCTTGGTGTCTCTCGGCCTCCTGGTTTATGATATAAGCAATTTGTTCTGCCATGTGCTCCTGCCATGAAGTGCCACCTGCCCAGAAGCCCAAAGAATGGAGCTATCCAAACTTGAACTGAAACTTCTTTGAACCATGAGCTAAATAAACCTTTTCTTATTATAAATTCATTGCCTCGGGGATGTTGTTATAGTAATGCAAAGCTGACTAATACATCTTGTCCTAGCCTCCTGTCTCTGGACCCTCATTCTCCTTGTGAAGCAAGTCATAGAAACCAGAATTCCTCTTCTCCAAAGCAGATCATAGACACAAGATGCTCTCTCCCATAAAGCAAGTCATAAAACCCAGAAATTCACTCTGTTCCTTCATTCTTCTCCCTTGAAGACCCTCATTCCGGAGAAATCTTGACTCGTAAACAAGAGGAAGAAGGATAGCTACACAGAGACATCAGGAAGGATCTGGACTGACCAAAAGGAGGTTGAAAGAGGTTCTAGTGAGAAGGCAGTGCAAAAGTGACAGGAGGAAGGGGACCCAAGAGTGTCCCTCCACCCATCACTTCAGCCCACTGACCTCAGGTGCCCAGGTGGGGTGTGAACTTGGGAAGGAAAGGGAAATGGATGCACTTGACCACAACCTGTGGGAGACTCAGCACTCAGACCAGATGAAGTTGGACCAAGGGACCTACCCAGCTGGAATGCATCTGTCAGAGCCATTCTTTTTAATGGTAAATCTTTTCGCTAAGAGCACCAAATTGCAGACCTTGCTTCTATTCATGTCCCCCTCCGCCTGTGTGCTTTTCTGATGTCACATTTGTGATGGTGGCTTTGAGTTCAAATCAGCCACAGTCAATGCCCTGGCCCTCACCAGGTGGTGCTTCCTAATTGTTGACAGAGACATATTAATCTTCTGGTTTTGAGAACAAAACAGCAGAATTCCTTATAATTCTCTGGAGCCTCCTAATCAGAAGTTATTCTGTAGTTTTCATAATACTTTGTGTGTTTTAAAATAATGAGAGACTGTAATAACCCATAGTGAATGGTTTTTCAGTCCGAAGGTTATCACAGAAGTTTTTGTTGAAACATATTAAAAATGCCCAGTTTAATCTTATTATAAACCAATATATTATGACAGATTACATACTCCAATAAGTACATACTTCAAGAATCTAGAATCCATTGTAATTAAAGACTGTATACTTCAATATGTAAAAATGATCTCCCCCTGATACAGACATTGGATTATCAAGAACATTAAAAGATGAGACTCTTAGCAGAAAATAAATGCCAAATTAAAACTACTTAAGAATTAAAAGATAATACCACAATATTTAATATTTAAAAGCTACCATTCTTAAAATGAAATTTTAAAACACACAAAGCATTAATTGCCCCCATTCAAAAGTTTCTCTTTCTGGTGCCTGTGGAAAAACTTTGCAGACAGAAAGTTTCTTTGGTTTTGCGCCTGCACTTGTCAGCCTGGTAAGACTGTGTGCAAAAGCAGCTTTAAATTGGCTTCATATAAGCTCATTTCCTTTTTTAACAGCCAAAACATTTTCTCTGCTCGATACGATTCTGGTTTCGTGTTTGAGTTTGTTTTTGCTTTTGCTAATTCAGGTTTTTAAATCAATCTCTCCTTTAATGTTGCAGTCTCTCCACCACAGGCACGTCTTCTCTTTGCATTTCTGTGTCAAAGTATTTGCAAATAACTGCAGTGTAATGTATAGCGAATATTCCAGACATAAACATTTGGAGGGAAGAAATGGAAAAAATAACATCCGGATCTCCTAGTAAATGTTCCCAACAGCACCACATAGATTCATTGGCCCAGACTGCCAGTTTAATGACAGGTCACCACCAAAGCTCCTGGAACTCCACACAGAAGTGTATTAAGTATTCCAGTGTATAAGCTTACTAATATTTATTTTATCTGCAAAGAGGTCTCATCATTGCCCAGCAGGCCAGGCAATGAAAATATTCTTATTCCACCTTCTCAGACTTGGAGAGTGAAGATTCCCATGATACCTGCTCCCACCTAGGGTTCCAAGACCTTAAACTTGACCTAGGTCAGCATCTCCTGGTCTTGCTTTTTTTGTTGTTGTTGTTGTTGTTCTTTTTAGTCATACGTAACAGTCGAGTATATTTTGATGTATTTATACAAACATGAACTATGCCTTATTCTAATTAGGATCCAAGACTTGCGGTCGTACGTGATGGTGAGACTCACTGAGGCGTATTCATACATGTGCAGAGGAAGGTCGTGTTAGATTCATCCCCTGTCTTTCCTATTCCTATCCCCTCTCCCTTTCTATCTTGTTTTCTACTTCACATCTGTGTATTTTTTCAAAGCAGTGGCATTCCTATTTGATGGTTAGGGTTTTGGTTTTGTGCAGGAGACTGTTAATACTATTTACCATTTTTCAGCTGGGTGTTCTCGAGATTTGGATAAGTTCACATACTTTCTGGGAAATTCTGGGGAAAAAAAATTCCTATCTAGAATGCACTGTGAGGCACCACCTGTGCAAAGTCTCACCAGGCAGAAGCTGGGGGTCCGAGGCAGAAATGAATGAGGATGACTTGAGACCCTTGCCACTAGCCCAGGCCAGAGGGTAAAGCCCAAATGCATCCAGTTAGGTTTTCCCCTCTGAGCCTCTCCTTCCTCCTGCTGTGGCCCTGCCCCTGTCCAGTCAAATCACCCCAAGTCTCATTCAAACTGACTGCCCTTCTCCCCTGCTTTCCGGGCTGGAATTTACCCTCATTTCTCTCTATAGTCCCAGCCCCCACAGAGACACCTCCACTTCTAACACTCCAATTTTCTGAGCCAAATCAGTAGCAGCCACAAGATTGGCCTAATCACCACTATGACAATTTAATTAAAGCAATTCAGAGTAAGGTATGAATCACACATAAATTTCCACTTACTATGATGTGGCAAATATCACTTCATCATACTGAGCCTCAATTTTTTGGTCTACAAAATGGAGATAAAAATTCTCAGCTCATAATATTTTTGAGAAGATGAAATGATATAGGTAGAGCACAGAGCTGTTAAGTGCACAGAAATTCTGAATTTCCTTCCTTCCTTCTCCAAAGAGTGTAGTATGAATTTTAAAGGAAGGGCTTTTGAGTGCAAATGGTTTTGTATCAGAACTGGAATCCTAGGAACAGAATCAGCTGTATTTGTTAATTCAAGCACAAAGTGGCATTGAAATGTCTCTCTTCTTGTTCCCCCAAAATGCCCACATCTGCCAACCCTGTGCCGATTCCAGGAACTTGACACCCTGCATGTATGCAAAGTCTGACAGGCTCAGAGCTAGGCTGGTCACTGCCCGCAGAGCCTGGCCTGAAGTAAGTGCTCAATACCCATTTGCCAAACTGCCTTTCCTTCTCCCTGGATTAATGGTGGCAGAAGCCGGGAGCCAGCTCCTCTGGGGTGGCAGCAGCGCCCACGAGGTTTGTGAGTCATGTCTTCACGGGCCTGGCTCCTGCCACCCCTTCCTCTGCCTCTGACCTCTGCTGCTTCTTCAGCATGTTTATGGACATAATTACAGCGTGCTATTGATTTCCCGACAGCCGCCTTGATGTAACTATTTTACAGAATCAAGCTAATTTCATACATTGGGGTTTTTATGGTCTCTGGCAGACTCAACCCAAGAAGTCATTTCATCTCCTCCCTGGCCACTCCCGCCCCTTTTAGAACACCATTTCTCTTGTCCCGTCCTTCCCTGAAGCCAACTGGCCTCCACAGCAAGCCAGAGCCTCGGTGTACTCCTTGCTGCCCCGCACCGATGACCACATGAGCAGGCCCTGTCATGGGCAAACAGGGAGACCCTGGAGGAGGAGGCAGGACAGTGCGTGGGATAAGACGGACCCTACCCCTTGACACCCCTCCCTGTAAAACCCGATCTGCCCTCCGCTGTGCTCACCTTCCAGGTGTATTCCTGGGCTCACTGAAGCACTGCTTTCCTTCATGCATTTACTAACTTAAAGTGACATGCATATCTATACACTCCTCTTAGCTAATCAGCACAGAGATCCTGCCATTACTGCTGTGCCCATTTTACAGGTGTACAAATAAGGTGAGAATAAAGCAGCTTCGTAACACAAAATATTAACTGCTAGCCTACGAAGCGTCCCCCGAGTGTTCTTCCCACCTGGAGACCAGGGTCGCAGATCCAGCAGCTCTTCCCAGGCCACACCCTGTCCCCACCACAGGAAGGATCCTTGCTGCGTCCCTTCCAGGTTCCACACACGGTTCTCCTTCATGTGGTCTGACCTTACCACGCTGGTCTTGCACACCCTCCCCTTTCTGTCTTCCCAACTCAGATCCGTCCTTGAAGGACTCTCCTTCGTCTTTTCTCCACCCGAAACCTTCTCTAAGTTATCCAGTATTCAAACACGGTGGAAGTTTTGCATATACTCTCAAACGATTAAGATGCACAAGTTGATTTTTTTTTCCTCTTAGAGCTGGGGATTGAATCACACGTGTTAGGAGAGTGCTCAAGTAGACATTTAATACAGGCGAGTTCCTTTCCCCTTTCTCCTTAAAGTAACGGATCTACATTAGTTGAATCCCCACCATCTATTTCCCAATGCATATAAATTTCTTAACTTTCCAGCAGCTCCTGTTTTCTCTTTGGGGAACCAAAGGACCCCCAAAAAGTTAAATTTATCCCCGGTCCAGAGGTGCATCACAGTGACCTGTGGTGGCCAATCAGTGTATCCATGAGACCTAAGGGGGCCCAGTCAGAGTGAACCTCTAGACAATTGCTAGGAATGCTGGGAAAGAGACTTGCTCTTCCCGGCTGGATAGGAAAGAGAGGAGGGAGTCTATTCACAGTAGAGCAAGCATGAAGGAAGCAGAGTCAAGAAATGGCCAGAAAGAGAAACAAGAGGTTGAGGTCATACATTTTAAGCTGCAAGATCAAGCTTTGCCTGAAGCTAACAAAGCCCTTTCGCCAGATTGTTCACTTACATGAACCAATTTGCTTCTCTTCGTTTAAACCCGTGTTAGTCAGAATTTCTGCCCCTCGGGGGATTCTAGTGCATATACTTGAATGGCGATGTTTGTTCTAATGCATATCAATGCGGCGGCAGCATGACCCTCTATTCAAACTTTGAATTTTTATAAGAGAATACCAAAATACAATTAGTTTCATTGATTTTTTTATATGACTTATTGGATTTTTGTTTTATCTGATAACAAAATAATACACGGCCATTAAATACACTTTAGAAATTCCACCACAGAAGATTACTACCAGCAAACAAGATATATTTACTTTTATTTAATTATGCATGGTATTTTATGAAATCGGGATGGGTCATGGTGTGTGTGTGTGTATGTGTGTGTCATGTTTGTGTATAGTTTTGAATCCCACTTTAGTCACTTAATGTCAGCACACGAGCACAATGGAAAAAAAAAAAGGCAGTCAGATTTCCTGGATTCAAATCCCATCTGTTTCATTAATATCTGTGTGACCTTGAATAATTACATAAGTCCATAGCACTTAATTTATAGAGGTTTCGTAAGGATCAAATAAACAAATTAAGTATTTAGTGTGGTAGTGTGGTAAGTGGCAAATAGTAAGAGCTCAGTGTGGACAAGTTGAGTTGGAGAGGTTAAGGCGACTCAGGGAAGTCTCTGTGACGGGGACCTGTCCTGGGCCGTGCATCATGCCGGGTTTCCCAGGACCGGGTGTCAAGAGTGACCCTGCCTCACTCCACCATCCCCATCTTCACAACCAAAAATGTCTCCAGACATTGCCAAATGTCCCCTGGGGGACAAAAATCATCCCGCTTGAGATTGCATGATATTTCATTACACAGCTATACTAGAGCATTTTAATCCACTCTTTACCATTATGTAGTTAGAATATACAGAACTTTGTTAGGTGATAGTCGTATTACACGGTTCTCAGACTGTTCTAACTCTAGCGGGAATTTCTTCTGTATTTCACTATGACATGTAATATTGAACTATTAGTTTGAGATAAATGATTCTACTATATTAATTTTTATTAATTTTTTTTACCAATACATTTTTTACTGTTTTTAGTTTTATCAAATGTCTTAAGTGCACCGATTGAAATTTTCTCTGCCTCATTCATCCGTGGATTATATAAATAGAATTCCTAACTTGAAATTATTCTTGCATTCTTAAGGTAATGTTTAACTGCACATGGTATAGTATACTTTTCTTAATAGCAAGGGGTATGATTTGATGGCATTGAATTTAAGGATTTTCCTTTCCAGTTCATAAAACAAATTAAATCATTATTTGCTGTTGTTTCATTATTAGAGTTATGTTGGTTTCATAAAATAATTTGGAAAGTTTTATATCGTTTTCATATGATTGGAAATGTTTCAGTTCCCTCTGTAAATTATGTATTTCTTGAGGTTTGATCAACCGAACCCCAGCATTAAGTCAAGAGCATTTTTTTGGAAGGTAATTCTTCAGCAATTTTTTCCTGACAATTTTTTCAAAGAACATTAGTTCTCTATTTTTAAGTCAATTCAGGTGATTAATATCTTGCTACAAAATCATCCTTATAATCACTATATTTAAAAACAGTATAGAATGTTATCATTATGTCATGCCACATGTTATATTTTCAGTTTTTATAATTTACTTTCTAATATCTAACTTAGTATACCTGTGGTATATTTTTTTTGTATTAGACTTTTAAATGTCCCTGTCACTATTCTAAATCAAGAATAGCTCCTCTAGGAATGTTTTTTCTTTTCTTATTTCATGTTTAGTTTCTTTTTGTTGCCATTTAAAATATTTGGATTAAATATTTTATTTTCATTTGAAAATAAAAAGATTTAGTCTATGAATTTTTCCCTTTTGTACAGCTTTGACTTCACCCTGTAGTCTTCTGTGTAAACTGTTCTCATTTTTGTTACTTTATAGGTAATCTTTATTTCTTCAATTGTTATGCTGAGTAGTTTTTAGTTTCTAAAACCTCAGTTCTGCCTTATTTTAAACCTTTGCTATTACAATGGCCTTTGTCACTGTTATCCATTCATTATTTTATGTCAGTCAGTAGATAATGTTCTACATAAATAGAGATTTCTAGTACTTAATTGGCTTTACTTTGAATTTTTATCACCATTTTAAAAGGAAATAATTTAAAAGAAACTTAAACCATGACCTGAAATATGTGGATCTGTTCATAGGCTTAGAAGTTAGGACCCATTTTTATTAAATAATTCCTTATTAATTCCTTATCCACATCCCCCACACCCTCATTCAGTTTTTGCCCACCTCATCTGCCACGTTCTGAGGAAAATGTGGTGTCATCCTTCCATACTCTTTGTTATTCTTCCTTCTCTGTTTTCCAGTGCTTTTACTTTAAATATTTTGATATTCAATTATCTGGAATCATCTCTTTGGTTTTGTTTCATCAATATTACATAATTCTCTTTGGGCTTCAAATTTCTTTATTGTTATATTAATATTGTCACTACTGCATGTTGTATATCTTATCCTGATGTGTTTCTCCCAGCCATTTATTTTAAATCTTTCCCTGTCAATCACTGTGTACTCAATTTATATCTTGCAAACAGCCTATAGTTGCCATTTATTATTTGCCCTAAGCTGAGATTCTCTGCATATTAAAGGGATCATTGACCCTTTCATTTATTGTTATGAATTATATATGCAGACTTCACGTCGTCACTTAGTTTTATTATATCTACCTATGGGACTTCCTCGCTTTTCCTGATATTTTTATCTTATTTTATTTGCTTTATAATTTTCTTTTTAAAAATTTCTATTTACTAAGAAGGTCATGGATTATTTTCTTTGGTTATCCCCACCCCAATAGGTTGGATGGTAGAAAATATATTTTAAGCTCTTTTGGTGGTCCTCTCAAGTTTTAAGAAATAATTTTTGAACTTGATTTTTCTAATGATCAATGTCAAAAATAAAATATCATTTCCCTTCTCCCTGTCAGATGAGAAAGTCAGGATGTCTTTTTAATGCTTTTCCTCTTCTTTAACCCCATTATTTTTTTTTCAAGGAATAAAATAAGGTATTAAAGCCAAACTCCATTGGGCTTTTTTTCACTTTTGAAATGACTTTTTTACTTCCGTTCTGCTTTACAGCCATGTTAACAAGAATTATCTAGACTTTACAGCATCTTAACTGATCTCGGTGCTTACCATAAGGATCATTCTTGGATAACCTCCTCATGATTAAGTTCTTTATCTTCACATGCCTCAATCAACTAGAATATATCCTTAAGTACTTTTTCAGGAAGTAAATAGGCCTATTATATATTCTGAATTCTTTTATCTTCTTTTTTTTTTTTCTCCTAGGACCATGATTGAACCCAGGGTGCTCCACCACTGAGCTACAACCTCCGGCCTTTTTTTATTTTACGGATTGATCAAGATAATGTCTCACTCAGTGGTTGAGGCTGGCCTCACACTCCCAGTCCTCCGGCCTCAGCCTGTCCGGTAGCTGGGATTGTGGGTAGGAGCCCTTGCGTCTTGCATTTCTGAAGTTGTGCTCACACCTCAATCACAGTTTGACTAAATTTTTAAAAAGAAACAAACTTGAATCACAATTATTCCCCCTCAAAACTCCAACCTTTTACTTAGAGTGGGCCACAGACTCTAACAAAGCCTCAGAATCTCATGGCGTAACCCTTGTCAGAGTCAATTCCAGGGGGCAGAGGCAGGGATGGATCAGCACCCCTGGCTCTTTCTAGTCTTACTTAAGGGCCCCTGGCATGTCCTTTGCATCTTACTGGCCAATGAGTGGGGAGAGAGGAAGTAAGAGATAAAGACAATAGAAGTCCTAGCAGATTTCAGGGACCAGGCCACAAGAAGCATGTGTCCCTTCTGCCAACACCATCAGACCCAACTGTTTACCTGACCACCGACGTGCCAGGGGGCTGGAGTTGCCATCAGGAAAGCAAAATGCTTGATGAACACGGAGCCTCATCTGTGCCACAGAGCTGTGCTGTTGTCTTCAGTTATTTGCAGAGAAGTTGGAGGGAATTTTAATTTAAATTTTTTGTGATTGTCTTTCTGGCTTTTTCTTCCACAGTGCTTATAATCCTTAATCTTTTAATCCAAAAATTAAGCCAGGCTGTATATAAATGCAATTTTCTTCACACTTATTTCATCATTTTTCGGTGCACATTTTCTTTGGTATAGGACTTTGACCTCTGTCCCTGTATAAATGGTTCATGTAGCAATGCCTACGATGCTTAGATCGCATGTCCTTCTCCACATCTATTATCTTGTCTTTGCTTTCATCTCATCATTCTTTCCCTGCTGAACACGAGGACTGTGTGTTCTTCTCGTGGTTTGAGTTTGAGTAGCGCTACCTTCCGCGTGCATTTGGTTTTCCCATTACCTTTAGACATCCTTCAATTCCATTTGTATCTCAGCCATCTTCTCCTCAGTCTGCTTCCATCTCAACCTGTCTTCCTCCTAATGCTCCAATTTCCCACCTTTCCCTGGGATCTTGATAGCCTTCTTTTCCCACTGTTTCATCTTTTCTAAACAGCACATAGCCTTCAGATCAGTGGTGGCCCCCAGGAGGACACATGGTTTGCCCTTGCCTTGCATACTCTTGGTTGAGCGGGTTTGCACAGCTTCAGTGCAAGTACCAAGCAGGCAGGCCCTCCCTTCTGTGTCCTCACAGAACCCAGCAGAGCAGCCCCAGCCCACGCTTAGAGAGGTCGGGAATCTTCTGACTTGAGTCTGTCACGGCAAGCACTGGCATCCTGGGCAGAAGCACAGCTGCACAGTGATTGACAGCTATGCTTTGGCCAAGCGACATGTGAACATCTAGAGAAGCCTCTTCTTACATATAGCACCTGCCTCAACATCCAAGGCCTCTGGGTCAGAGGGGAAAGGTTCCCCAAGTCTCAACCAATAACTAAGGACCTTTCTCAGGGACCAAGAGGATTTTCCCCAATAGCATCCTCCTGAAAATTCAGTAAAGAGGAGAGACAGGTCCCTGATGGACAGTGCACACCTGGGAAACAACACCAACCTAAATTGGGTCTCACTGTGTCCCCGTCCTGTGGTGGTGCCACATATTGACAGTCATGCAGCTCAGTGATCATGTTCTAGGACCTACAGGGAGAATTTCATGCTATCAAAATCTGGGTTCGCCCCCCACTATTAAGGTCAACTCCAGTTTAACTCTGAGTGAAGTTGGAATCATTTTTTTCTGGTTCCGGATGCTAAAGAGACACTGTTGATCATTAGTCGGGTCTTGCTGAGTGAGTGAGGAGTGAGTGAGTGATAGGAACCAGCCGACAAGTGCATCCATTTGCCTGAGTGTAACCATCAGAACTAGTTCCCCTGGTTTTGTTTTGTCCTCCCTTTCCTGGGAGAAGGAATTTGTCTCATTGCAAACATGAGGACAGTTAGTCACCAGAGGCCTCCCCTGAGCTCCACCACCTGAAACATGCCGAGGCTGGGTCCCCTCCGGGCCAACCTCCTAGCCATTGCCGGTGGTGACCGCTGCCACCTCTCGGTTCCACCTCATGCATCACCTGCAGCCACCCTCGTCCACACAGCTCTCCCCTGTCCTGTGTCCTGACGGTGAGGCTCCTTGTCCCTGCCCCCTAATTTTAACTAGCAGTCTTCCGCCAGGACCTATCCATCTCCCCCTCTTAATGAAGAGGGGCCATGAGGAGACAGATAGAGACACACCCCAGGTGTAGGGACATGAAGAACAGAGGAGAGATCAGGGTCAGGATCAGAGACCCTAAGGGAAGAACACTGTGTTCTGTAAAGATGGCAGACTGTCAGCCCTGAGCATGTGAATGTGACAGCAAAATGTGTGATCAAGGTGCCCAGGTGGCATGTGACAGGCACTTCTGACATGAATACAAGCTCAAGTGTGATAAGGAGGTTGCCTACCCATCAGCAAAGTGCCAGGTAGGATGCCCTACATGATACGAACTGAAGATCAGACGGGCGGCCCATCTCCTGATCAAGGTCACCTCTGCACAGGGTCGGGTAATGAGTGCAGAGGGCTTGGCAGGGCCTGAGCTCACAGGGAAGCTCTGACAGAGCGGGAGAACTGACAGGTCTTGCACGCGCTGTCTCCAGCCTCAGATGAGCATCCGCCTCTCTAGGCCTTGATAGATCGCCCTGTGAAATGGGACGATGGCTTTGTTCTAATTCTCTCATTCAGACCCACCAAGCTCCCTGCTTCCACATCCCCTCACCCACCTCTGAACCTCCCCATCTGAGCCCTTCCCAGGACGGGCAGCCAACTCTATCTTCAGTCTGTATGATTTTAAGAGCCCTACTTTAATAACGCCTGTGATAACAATAACAAAAATTGTGATTCTGGGCACTGGTCTAACTTCGTGCCTACAAAATAACAATCCTCCAAAGACCAGTGGCTAAGTACAGTCACATGCTGCGTAACACTTCCGTCAAGGGATAGATCCCATACACAGCAGGGGTCCCGTAAAGTGATAACGGAGCTGAAAAACTCCTGCTGCCTGGTGGCACAATGATGCCATGGCACAAGGAAGGCCTTGCTCACGGGCCTGTGGTGACCCTGATGTAGACACAATACTGTGCTGCCAATCATATGAAAACACAGCACATACAACTATGCTGAGCATGTCACCCTGGATAATGATGCTAACAGTCATGTGACTGGTGATGTACTTATTGAAATTGCTTTTATCATTTATTTTAGAGTGTACACTTTGTAGTATTAAAATGTTTACTGTGCGTCAGGCCTAGTGGCACAGGTCTGTGGTCCCAGCTGCTGGGGAGGCTTGGGAGGAGGATCGCTTGAGTTCCCAAGTGTGACAGCAACCAGGGCAACATAGTCACCACCTCCAGAAAAGTAAAAAAAAATACAATCAGAAAAGTTTACTGTAAAACAACACGAGTGTTACGCCAACCGCATCCTCACATAGCGTTCCAGTCGCTTTTTCGCTGCTGCGACTAAAAGAGCTGACAAGAACAACTTCAGAGAAGGAAAGTTTATTGGGGCTCATGTTTTCAGAGGTCTCAGCCCACAGACAGCAGACTCCATTCCTTGGGGCTGGAGGTGAGGCAGGACATCATGGTAGAGTAGTGTGGCAGAGGGAAGCAGCTCACATGATGATCAGAGAGCAGAGAGAGAGTCCACTCACCAGGTACAAAATACAGACCCCGTGCCACGCCCTCAATGCCCTCCTCCTCCAACCACGCCCTCCCCGCCTTCAGTTACCACCCAGTTAATCCCAGCAGGGGATCGACTCACTGATTGGCTTAGGCCTCTCATAACCCAATCATTCTCCTCTAAACCTCTTCCACTGTCTCACACAGGAGCTTCTGGGAGACACCTCACATCCAAGCCATAACCTATGGCTCGTGTCTGCACATCTCTGTGCCGAGAGGTCACTTGGAGCCACTGACCAGTACCATCCAGGTCTACATGAGTACCCAGGAAGCTCAACAGTGACAGGATCACCTGAAGGCACACTTCTCAGGAATATTCAGCCACTAAATGAGGCCCAACCATACCATCGTTTTTACCTCCTCATTATCACCCTGTTCATATGAGGAGACTGAGGCACAGGGTTGGTCCTCCCACACTCACAGGTAGCCAAGCCCCCCACACTCACTGACTCAGTGCCCTGGAGACTCGGCTGACCTCAGTGATATCTGGTAAACCAGCTCTTGCCTCGTGTCCAGGTGTGGATTCTGCGCATCGGGCACATGTGGAATTCCCTCCTTATTCCCTACAGCTGACGCTGCCTTTGTAACATGCTCGGGACCCTGATTGCTTCAAAACTAGGGCCCTTCCTGCCCTAACTGGTTATGTGCCCCCCTTTAGGCCACCCAAGGGCTGGAGTCCTGCATCAGTTGGAGCTGTCCCTGGGGTCAACCTTTCTTGTACTGACAGTCTCTCCAGCCTGGACACTGCTCCAGGCAGACCGGGCTCATTCATCGGCACGTGCCAGCAAGTTCTGCCTGGCTCAGGTCGGGGTGAACCAGCTCAGCCACCTTCTCCCCTGCCGGCCTCTCCGCAGCGAACAGCAGCCTGCCACCCCCTGTGACCTATTTCACACAAGTACTTCCTATTCAAACAGATGACAGGCTATGGGGAGCTTTGGGGTCAGATACCCCTACTTGTGGATGGTGTCGCTCCTGTCTCGTGTGTTCTTGTGTGCTTTTTCATTTTTGGAAATAATATTTACATATGAGATGCATTGGTCTTAAGGGTACAATTCAACAAGTTTTGCCAAATACACACACACACACACACACACAGAGACATGTGACCACAGCCCCAGTCAAGACGTAGAACATCTCCATCACCCCAGAAATCTTCCTCGGTGGGGTCCAGCCAGCCCCCACGGCCCATAGGCTAGAACAATTCTAACTGTTAACACGAACTTCTGGGTTTTCCTTAAACTTCCCATAAATGAACTCCTAGGAAAAAGAATACAGTCTTTTGTGTCCACCTTCTTCCCCTCAACATGTTCCTGCCCTTCTCTTTGTTGTTTCCTTGTCTTTCATGGCTGCCTTGTATTCCACGGTGTATGGGGAGAAGGGGGTCACCCGCCTCATCATCTCGGGGGAGTCAGAAGTCTCCCCATCCAGTTCACAAGAATTTGCTCTCTGCCTCAGTGTTATGTTCTATGAGATGACACTGACAACCCCTGCTGTGGTCTGGGTGTTTAACCAGAATTAGAGAGACAGTAGATACGAGGGTGAACTCTGGAGCCAGATGGCTACATTCAAATCCCAGGTCCATGTCTCACTAGCTGGATAATCTTGGAGAAACTATCAACCTCTCTGTGCTTCCATTCTCTCACCTGCAAAAGAATTAAATGAAGATTAAACGAGTTAATGTTTGTGAAGTGCTTACAACAAGGCTTGGTACAGTAAATGCGATGTAAGTGTTGTCCATTATTATCAAATATGTAGTACACCGAAGTATTCCATGAGCACTTGCTAAATCATAGCTGTTATTTGTGCTGCTGTTGCATTAGTCTTCACAGATAAGAGGGAAATGAGTGTACTGGCAGTTACCTGGAGTGGTTTAGTGCATTTGGAAAGAAATCCAGTCCCTCAGCTATCATAATCAATCAACAGATCTGCACCTGACCAAGGATGGCCAGCTGGTCCTGGGACACTCACAGTTAGCACTGGAAATCCCAGGAATACCCCCTAGAGTTAGCTGGCTTCCCTAATCTGAACTCAAGCTTCCTACCTGGTAACTGGGTATAGCACACCTTATTGTCCTCCTCAAAGGACTACTAAAAAAGTCAAATGAAACAATGCACGTACAGGTGGGTCTTTTGTTTGCTCTTTTGTTCAGTTTTCTGGGTGTTGCAGTCCATCCTGTGTTGCTATAACATAATACCCGAAGTCAGGTAAATTATAAAGAAAGACTGATTTGGATTCACAGATCTGTCTGCAATGGAGCAGCCACATGTGGCTGGCTTCATGTGTCCACTCGCAGAGGAGTAGAAAACTGAAGCAGCATGGGCAGAATGAGCACGTGTGGAGACTGGGGGATGTGACAAGCTAGCTTTAGTACCACCTGTTCTTGTGACTCATCCAGTCCCAAGAAACCTCGCTCACTCCAGAGAGAACTAACCCAGCCTCTCCCTGAAGACCTTAAGGCACTCCCGAGGGTGGGGCCTCATGACCTAATCACCCCATGAGGCTCCACCTCTTAAAGTCCCACCACCTCGCAAAACCCTTACTCTGGGCACATGAATCTTTGGAGGACAAACTACTCCAAACCACAACACTGGGTATAGCAGAAAGTACTCCAGACGTAGAATTCTACTTTGAATTCAAACCTCAAGTCCAGCCTTGACCCAGGCTTCTCTACTTCCTGTCTGAGTGACACCCAACCCTCATCCCTTCTCTAGGATTCCCGTCTGAACATCGGGGATGCTCCCGGTTAGCCTGAGGGTTGGTGTGAGGTCACCTCAGAGAAGGCACTGCTGGCAGATCCTGAGAAGCACAACAGGAAGTGAACGTCAGTCCAGGTGATGGGGGGCCACAGGGTGGGGCCCTCTGTTCCCGGGACTCACTTTCCTCTGGGTTCTGCTTGAGCCCAGGCGCCCGGAGTCACCCCCATCCACCCTTCAGCTTCCACACCTGTGGCTGGCTTCCTGGACTCCGGTGGGCCCTGCAGCTGCCCAGCGCGCGTGGGCCACCGGGAGCTGAGCCTGGCAACCCTCCGCGTCACCGCAGAGCCGGGAAAGGACTGCTGGTATCAGGAGGCCTCAGGGTAATCAGGGCGGAGGCCCAAGGTAATGGAATAACTCTGATGCAATTATATATTGATTGCAAGTATTACGGCTGCTCCTGATTGCTGCTTATTGATACAAATCCACTGGGCTGCCTCTTCGGATAAAGCCGAGCGAGAACAAGGACAGACAGGAAAGGAAATAGAAAGAGGGAACTCGAGGGAGGAGGAGACACCCGAGCATAATTGGTCTCAGGTCTGGGGGACCAGCAGCCACCCAGGCAGCTCTCAGCCCCAGCCCTTCCCCCCACCACAGTGCACCTGGTCAGCCCAGAGGCAGGTAAAGAAGTGGGTGACACAGGGGCCACTGTCACCCAGATCCTGAGAATTCCCAGATGTCTCCTCTGCTTCACAGGGATTCTGCCCAGAGGGGGCCTCATGATGACGTGTCAGCGGCTGGAGAAGAAGTCAGGAGAGGTGGCTGCCTCTGTCCCACAGCCATGGCCCGCCAGCGGACCAAGAACCAAAGGCAACAGGCCAGAAGGGGGCATGTCCCAGTGGGGTCAAAAGGCAAGAAAGAGGGGCCACGTGCACAGAGGTCAGAGGTCAGGGAGCAAAGCTTGCAGGATCACAGGAAGCCAGAACAGGTGCAGGACTCCGCCAGAGGCTGAGGCAGGGGTACCCATTAAGTAGGAACTGGGAGGTGGCTTTCCCCTGGAGCAGGGAGTACAAATATTCGGTTCTTAACACAAATTGCTGAGGACTTCAATTTTTGTGTTCCTGGAACAACCCAGTTTAGCATCTGCACTACCAGAAACCCCCGTCCACACTCCAGCGAGGATGGAAGGGAAAGTCAGATGATACCTCAGCTCTGCGGAAATAGTTCTGTTCTCATGGACCACCCGAAATGGTTTCAGGGGCCCAGAGCCGCCAGGCATCACTTTGAGACCCAGCGGCCGAGAGGTGTAGCTATTGTGTCACATGAAAGGCACACTGGCTGTCAGCAGTCCCAGAGCAGCACGCAGGTCTCATGGCACCTGAACTAGCTTCTACTTTTCTAGTCAGGGGAACCAAAGCTCTTCGCATCCTCAGGGAAGCCAAAACAAACACAAACACGCCATCGAGCATCTGTGCACAGTGGGTCCTCGATATTCAGGGATGCGGGACTCACGCACATTTATTTGTAACCCCAAAATCAAGAGTTGAAGCACTTCTTGGACACGTGCAGGTGGCAAAAGATTTGAGTCACTGACGTGCATGTCCCCAGCGGAGGTCCACAGAGGCAGCAAACACTCTGCACTCCTGGCAAAGGCCTTTTTCGTATGTTAAACAAACGTCCTTTTCAAGTTCCATTTAGTGTCCCGTTTTTTTACATCATTATGCTTTTTTGTCAGTGATTTTACTGTTAAAACAGTCCCCAAGGGTGGGAAGAGTTAGTGTTAGGGTTAGAGTTAGGGTTAGGGAGGGGGGCAAGAATGGAGGAAGGAAGGACTGTATAGAGGGAAAAGAGGGGTGGGAGGGGTGGGGGGAAGGGGAAAAAATAACAGAATGAATCAAACAACATTGCCCTATGTAAATTTATGACTACACAAATGGTATGCCTTTACGCCATGTACAAACAGAGAAACAACATGTATCCCATTTGTGTACAATAATAAAAAAAAAAAAAAAAAACAGTCCCCAAGGGTAATGCTGAGTGTTGTCTCGTGGACCTGAGTGGTGGGCCTCATAAGGATACTGCACGTGTCAGGTAATGCCTGATTCAGGGATGAATGATAGAGCTGTTGGTCTTAAGTTCACTGTTAGCAATGCATATTAAATGAGGTGTCTTGAAACAGAAACACATATAAAACAAGGTCATGTACTAATCGGTTGATGAAAATGTGACCAGAGGCAAGTAGGAACCCAACCCTGTACTTCCCCTAAGAGCAGTGGTTCAGTATTCACTAATCCAGTGTTCGTGTGGACTCTCCAGAGCATGAATACCGTGAATAGTGAGTACCAGCGCTGCACACATACACATATAATGAAACCAAAACCAGGGCTTCCCTGTCTGGCTCTAGTTTCAAAAATGTAGGAAGTCTGGTCTTCCTCCAAGTTATTGGCTCTGTAACAAGAACACCTGTATCCCCGACTCATCAAACTTGGTAACTGGAGGTTTGCTATGATTTGGGGAAAATACTCTTAAGAAAAACTGGGTCTTTATCCACCAAGAACAGACTGTCAACTTGGTAACTGTGGAAATCTTGTGCCTTTTTTTTTCCTCAAAATATTTGTCTTCCTCTTTTCCTTCCTAGGGACTGAAACAGAGAAAGTTATATCCCATGCATGTCGATTCATAATGAAGCCCAATACTGAGCAGAACTATGATGAATTAATAAAAGCATTAAAAAATAAATGCGTCTTAATTTTTGTTGGGTGAGGTGAGCCTTTTAAAACCCTCTCTGCTGGAGGCTTTCTTTCTTCTCTAAATGCATTGATTGCTGTGTTTCTGAACCTTCCTTTGATTCTGACTAGCTTGGGAGAAGAGGCCAACTTAGGAAGTCCACACAGTGTTAAACAGCTACGATTCTGCAGGTGGTGACAGGCAACTGCACCCAGAGGCCTGGGTGACTGGTGTGCACTTCACTTCAGTCGGCAGCGCCCTGCGCGATGTCGTACACACAGTAGGGCTTACTGCACAAGAGCAAGTCCTAGTCAGGGTCCTTGCCTGCAAGCGATAGAAATCAACCCAATTAAGTTAAAGAAAATCGGTTATTGTAATGCCACAAGATAATTTGCAGAGTTGACAGGGGAAATGGGTAGGAATCAAGGATGAAAGGAAGCCAGACCTGAGCTACGTCATCCCAGTAGAACAAGTGGGTGAGGACACGCTTCCCACACCGCTGCTGACGACGATATTGCTCAGTCCATGGCTGGCCCCTGTTCTGCTGCATGAACGAGATGCTCCTGCCGCAGCCTCTGCAGCCTCCAGAGTTGATTCCGGACTGTCCCTGCTTCTTTGCAGCCCTTACTTCAAATTCCAAAGTGCCCACCTGTGAACACTCACCTCCCCAGAGGCCAGAGAGAAGCCCAGTTGCCAGCCTCATGGCTAGACTTTCCAGTTGCATGTGGGAATGCTGGGTCTTGCTTCGCAGGACTCTCTAGGTTGGGATTCAAGGGTGGGCACTGTGGATGGGGAAAATGGATACATTGGGAAAACTCAGAGAGAGAACTGAGTTTTCCTTGGAGATGGCCTGGTGTAGAGATCAGCATAGACACTAGGGCAACACCAAAGTGTCTTTCCTGAACACCCAGATGGAGGATGGTGACAGTTACCGAGTCAAGGAACACCAAGAGAAGGAATAGCAAAGAAAACAGCTCAGTTTGGACAAGGTAAGCTTGAAGTGCCCGGGGTCGTTCAACTGGAACTCTGCAAACTCCACGGCTCTGTGTGTTTGGAAAGGAATGATAATTTTATTTATTTATTTATTTATTTAGTACCAGGAATTGAACTCAGGGGTGCTTAAACCACTGAGCTATATCCTCAGCCCTTTTCGTATGACTATTTAGAGACAGAGTCTTGCTGAGTTGCTTAGGGTCTCACTCGGTTACTGAGGTTGACTTTGAACTTATGATCCTCCTGCCTCAGCCTCTCAAGCCACTGGGATAACAGGCATGTGCCACCATGCCCAGTGATGATATTTTTGATACTATTGCTATAATTAAATATAAATGAAGAGCCCGCCCCCCACACACACACAGAGGTTGGACGCCATCGCTGAGCCTGCCCCCCCACCGAGGTTGGGGGGCCAGTAGCTGAGCCTGCCCCCTGCCCTCCCACTGCTGAGGGACACTGTGCCTCCCTCTGTGCTGACTCAGCGCACCCTCGCTGGGGCTCCCCAGCTTCTTTGGAGGCTGGTGCAGGCATTTTGAATCATTCCTGAGGGCGTGGCCACCATCATTGGAAGGGCGACTCCCTTCCTGAGACACCTACTGGAGGCTGGAGGCCCTTTGACAGGTACCCCATTTACTCACATCCTACACCCTTTTCCGATCCTCTTGTTCACAACTAGAAATACTGTAAATAGTAATTGAACTGATTCTGTTTATTTTTAAAATGTTAAAGTCTTTATAGGGGCTATCTGGCTCAGGGCTACATTTTCTTTGTATTGGGTGCTATTTGTATTGATTGCCCCTTCAAAGGAGAGGTAGTGGAAAACTGCAGGATCATAATGAGCCTGCAAGGAGGGAACTTCAGTATCTCTGATCTTCACTGCTAGAGGGGAATATACAGAAATGATATGAAAAAAACAGGGGAAGAAAGTGTCCCTAACAAACCAAGATGCTATTGTGGTAGAATCCAATGACAGCATGGCAGTTTCTACTGAAAAAGATTTTAGAATCTGCATAATTAAAATGATCTGTGAAGAAAAAGATGAGATAAGAGAGCAAATGCAGGCAATGCATGACCATTCCAGTAAACAGTTAAAAGAGTAAATGCAGGAAGCAAAAGAACACTTCAATAAAGAATTATGGAATATCATGAAAAGACCAAATTTAAGAATTACTGGGATTGAGGAAGGCAAAGAGATACAAATCAAAGGCATGAACAACCTGTGCAATGAAATAATATCAGAAAATTTCCCAAACCTGAAAAATGAAATGGAAAATCAAATAAAAGAGGCTTACAGAACACAAAGTGCACAAAACTACAACAGATTCACACCAAGTCACATTATAATGAAAATACCTCACATATGAAATAAAGATAGGATTTTAAAGGCTGCGAGAGAAAAGCATCAGATTACATATAAGGGGAAACCAATACGGATATCAGCAGATTTCTCAGCCCAGACTCTAAAAGCAAGAAGGGCCTGGAGCAATATATTTCAAGCTCTGAAGAACACAGATGCCAACCAAGAATACTATACCCAGCAAAACTAACTTTCAGTTTTGACAATAAAATAAAATCTTTCCATGATAAACAAAAGTTGAAAGAATTTACAAATAGAAAGCCTGCCCTACAGAACATTCTCAGCAAAATATTTCGTGAGGAGGAAGTGAAAAACAACAATACAAGTCAGCAAAGGGAGGAACTACCCTAAAGGAAAAGTCAATCAAAGGACAAGTAAAAAACCAAAAATAAGCCAAAATGACCAGAAATGCAAATCATATCTCAATAATTACATTGAATGTCAATGGCCTAAATTCAATAATTAAAAGACATAGACTAGCAGATTGGATTAAAAAGAAAGATCCAACAATAAGCTGCCTTCAAAAGACTCATCTAATAGAAAAAGACATCCACAGACTAAAGGTGAAAGGATGGGGAAAAACTTACCATGCACACGGACCCGATAAAAAAGCAGGGGTCTCCATCCTCATATCAGATAAAGTGGACCTCAAACCTAAGTTAGTCAGAAGGGATAAAGAAGGACATTTCATACTGCTTAAGGGAAACATAAAATAGCAAGATATAACAATTTTAAATATCTATGCCCCAAACAATGGAGCATCTATGTACATCAGACAAACCTTTCTCAATTTTAAAAATCAAACAGACCAAAACACATTAACAGTGGGGGATTTTAACACCCTGCTCTCACCACTAGATAGATCCTCCAAATGAAAACTGAACAAAGAAACTATAGAACTAAATTATACAATCAATGGTATAGACTTAATGGACATTTACAGAGTATTTCATCCATTATCAAGCAAATATACTTTCTTCTCAGCAGCTCATGGATCTTTCTCCAAAATAGACCATATGCTATGCCACAAAGAAGCCATTAGTAAATATGAAAAAATAGAGATACTACCCTGTATCCTACCAGACCAGAATGGAATGCAATTAGAAATGAATGATAAAATAACAAACAAAAAATACTCATACACCTGGATGAAATAATATGCTATTGAATGATAAAATGATAACAGAAGACATCAGGGAAGAAATGAAAAAATTCTTAGAGGTAAATGAGAACAACGACACAACCTATCAAAGTCTCTGGGACACTCTGAAAGCAGTACACAGAGGAAACTTCATTGCATTGAGCTCATACATTAAAAAAATAAGAAGTCAACAACTAAATGATCTAACATTACACCTCAAAGCCCTAGAAAAAGAAGAACAGATCAACACCAAAAATAGTAGAAGACAGGAAATAATTAAGATCAGAGCTGAAATCAATGCAATTGAAACAAGGGAAACAATTCAACAAATTGACAAAACAAAATGTTAGTTCTTTGAAAAAGTAAACAAAATTAATAAACCCCTAGCCACACTAACGAAGAGAAGGAGAGAGAAAACTCAAATTACTAGAATTCATGATGAAAAAGGAAAGATCGTGACAGACACCATTGAAATACATAACATAATTAGAAGCTACTTTGAAAATCTATACTCCAACAAAATAGAAAATACCGAAGACATCGACAAATTTTTAGAGACATATGATCCTCCCAAACTGAATCAGGAAGATGTACACAATCTAAACAGATCAATTTCAAGCACCAAAATGGAAGAAGCCATAAAAAGCTTACCAACCAAGAAAAGACCAGAACCAGATGGATTATCAGTTGAATTCTACAAGATCTTTAAAGAAGAACTGATACCAATACCCCTCAAAGTATTTCAGGAAATAGAAAAGGAAGGAACCCTTCTAAATTCATTCTATGAGGCAAGTATCACTCTGATACCAAAACCAGACAAAGACACATCAAGGAAAGAAAACTTTAGACCAATATCCCTGATGAAAATAGATGCAAAATCCTTAACAAAATACTGGCAAATAGCATACAAAATATGTTAAAAAGATAGTGCACCATGATCAAGTGGGGTTTATCCCAGGGATGCAAGGTTGGGTCAACATCCAGAAATCAATAAATGTAATTCATCACATCAATAGACTTAAAGTTAAGAATCACATGATTATTCAATTGATGCTGAGAAAGCATTTGATAAAATACAGCACCCCTTCATGCTTAAAACACTAGAAAAAATAGGAATAGTCGGAACGTACCTCAACATTGTAAAGGCTATCTATGATAAGCCCATGGCCAACATCATTCTTAATGAAGAAAAACTGAAAGCATTCCCTCTAAAAACTGGAACAAGATAAGGATGCCCTCTTTCACCACTTCTATTCAATATCATCCTTGAAACACTTGCCAGAGCAATTAGACAGACCAAAGAAATTAAAGGGATACAAATAGGAGAAGAAGATTCCTGTTTGCTGATGACATGATCCTATATTTAGAAGATTCAAAAAACTCCACTAGAAAACTTCTAGAACTAATAAATGAATTCAGCAAAGTAGCATTCAATCAATATGTGTAAATCTAATGCATTTCTATTCATAAGTGATGAATCCTCTGAAAGAGAAATTAGGAAAACCACTCCATTCAAGTAGCCTCAAAAAAAAAAAAAACTTGTGAATTAATCTAACAAAAGAGGTGAAAGACCTCTACAATGAAAACTACAGAACATTAAAGAAAGAAATTGAAGAAAACCTTAGAAGATGGAAAGATCTCCCATGTTCTTGGATAGGCATAATTAACATTGTCAAAATACCATTTTACCAAAGGCACTATATAGATTCAATGCAATTCCAATTAAAATCCCAATGACATTCCTCATAGAAATAGAGAAAGCAATCAAGAACTTCATCTGGAAGAACAAGAGACCGCAAATAGCTAAAACAATCATAATAGACAAAGTGAAACAGGAGGTATCACAATACCAGACATTAAATTATACTACCAGAGCAATAGTAACATAAACAGCATGGTATTGGCACCAAAATAGACAGGCAGACCAATGGTACAGAATAGAAGACACAGAGACAAAACCACAAAAATACAGTCACCTCATACTAGACAAAGGAGCCAAAAACACACAATGGAGAAAAGATAGCCTGTTCAACAAACGATGCTGGCAAAACTGGAAATCCATATGCAGTAAAATGAAATTAAACCTCTATCTCTTACCCTGCACAAAATTCAACTCAAAATGGATCAAAGACATAGGAATTAGACCAGAGACCCTACACCTAATAATAGACAAAGTAGGCCCAAATCTTCATCACGTTGGCTTAGAATCAGACTTCCTTAACAAGACTCCCAAAGCACAAGAAATCAAAGCAAGAATCAATAAATTGGATGGACTCAAACTAAAAAGCTTTTTCTCAGCAAACGATACGATCAAGAATGTGAAGAGAGAGCCTACAGAGTGGGAGAAAATCTTTTCTACACACACTTCAAATAGAGCACTTATCTCCAAAATTTATAAAGAACTTACAAAACTTTACACCAAAAATACAAAGAACCCAATCAATAAATGGGCCAAGGAACTGAACAGACACTTTACAGAATAAGACACACAGGCAATTAATAAATATATAAAAAAGTGTTCAACATCTCTAGTAATTAGAGAAACACAAATTAAAACAACTCTAAAATTTCATCTTACTCCAATTAGAATGGCTATTATCAAGAACACAAACAATAATAGATGTTGGCATGGATGTGAGGAAAAAGGCACACTTTTACATTGCTGGTGGAGTTGCAAATTGGTGCAGCCACTCTGGAAAGCAGTATGGAGAATCCTAAGAAAACTTGGAACGGACCCACCTTTTGACCCAGTTATCCCACTCCTCGGTTTACACCCAAAGGACCTAAAATCAGCAAACTACAGTAACACAGCCACATCAATGTTTATAGCAGCTCAGTTCACAATAGCTAGATTGTGGAACCAACCTAGATGCCCTTCAACAGATGAATAGATAAAGAAACTCTGGTATATATATACAATGGAATACTATTCAGCCATAAAGAAGAATAATATTATGCCATTTGCAAATAAATGGGTGGAATTGAAGAATATCATGCTAAGTGAAATAAGCCAAGCCCAAAACACCAAAGGCCAAATGTTTTCCCTGATAAGTGGAGAATGATATATAATGGGAGTGGGGAGTGTGGGGAGTGAGAGAATAATGGGGGAACTTTAGAATATGTAGAAGGAAATGAGAGAGAGGGGGATATGAAAAATGGTGGAATGAGACAGACATCATGACCCTATGTACATGTATGATTACACGAATGGTATGACTCTACATCGTGCACAACCATAGAAATGAAATGATATATCCCATTTGTGTACAATGAATCAAAACACAGTATGTAAAAAATTAAAAGCTAAATAAAAAATAATAATTAAAAAAAACCAGGAAAGGTAAATGTACCACACAACTGGTTATATGGTCAACCCAAACTGAACTTTACCTTTTATATATGAAAGTAGTATTTATGGCCTTTCAAAAATACAGATTCTTGTACTGGGGATGTAACTCAGTGGTAGAATGCTTACATAAAATGTGTGAGGCCCTGGGTTCATTTTCCAGTACTTTCAAAAACGTAGATTCCGAATCAAGTGCTCATTTTCACTAAATGTATATTAAATCCTATCTACAAATATTTGGAAAATAGTAATAAAAATTATGTGTTCGGTCAAAAAAAAAAAAACCACTGGTTTCACGTAGTTGAAAAAAAAATATTAATGAAGCTGTTTCCTTAACTAAACACAGAATTACTACAAGGAATTGTGAACAAAACCTTGCTTTGGTCAACAGACAAAAAATATTCAACTTAAATTACTATCCTTCCTTCTCTTCTTTCACCTTGCCTGCAGTCCCATAGAGCACGGCCAGGTATTCAGAGAAAGGCCACCCGAGGCAAAACAAGTAAACCCAACAGTTTAAAAATATGTAACCAATACCCATGTTCATAGCAGCATAACCTATAGTAGCCAAATTATGGACCCAGCCTAGATGTCTATCAACAGATAAATGGATAAGGGAAATGTGGCATATATACATATATATATATATATATATACACACACACATATGGAGTTTTATTCTGCCATAAAGAAGAATGAAAGCATATCATTTGCAGGAAAAGGGATGGAATTAGAGAGCATCACATCAAGTAAGATAAGTCAAACCCACAAGGTCAAGGGTCATATGTTCTTTATCACATGTGGAATCCAGAGATGAAAAAAGGAAAGGAAAGGGAAGGGATGGAAATTTCATTGAAATGTGAAAGGAGGCAAGGGGGAGCGAAGAAGGAAAAGGGAGGTTCTGAGAAATTCAATTGACCAAATTATATTGTTACACTGTGCGCATGTACAAATGCGTAACAAGGAATCCCACTAACGTGTGTAATGATAATGCACCAATTAAAAAATCTGGAAAAAATAAAAATCAACTACATAGGTAGCTGAAAGCCAATCACTTGTAAATCAGCAACCAAATTCATAGCCATTGTGTTTTCAGGCCTACAAGCTTTATCTACATCGGGGGACAATGATAGAGTGACCAAAGAGAAGAAATGGCATTTGCTTGGATGGTGCTGGGAGCTGAGGAGGCAGAAGTCCCACCTGGCTCTCCACGTGACCCCTCGGAGCCTGCCCCGCCCTCGTCCCCGGGCTCCAGCTTCTCAGTCTCACATTCAGTGAGATCCTGCCCGGCAGTGTGGTGTCATTACAAAGACCGGACACTGGGATTTGCCAGGAGGGTTTTGATGCAAATATTATGATATTATGATCTTTACTCTTCCCAAACCACAGGCCTGGAGGTCTGACTCAGAACAGAAGCTGCCCAGGTCCTGAGAAGAGCACATGGAGGAGGGAGACCCGAGGCCAGGGTTCCAGACTTCCTTAACCCGAGCCTCAGTTCCTCCATCAGTAAAATGGGCTAATGAGCCTGCTGTGTTACAGAAGGGCCACAGGACTTCGTGGGACTTCAGATGGCCAAGTGCCATGTGTCCCCATTATCTCAGGCAGTGATCGTTCATTCCTAATACCGTCTCTGGAAAAATACCCTCAAGCTTCCCCGGAAATGATACCTCTGGTAGTAGCAGTTTTACAAGAAGTTCATGCACCGGACCCTCCCGTACAGTCGTCACTGGAGAGAGTTGGTATGACAGATGGCAAGATGTGAAATGAAGATGAAAAGTTCCAGAAGACTGGGTGCTCCATCTTCAGCACCCCACGAAGGAGAGAGTGGGAAGCGTGGCCGGCAAGAGAGCTCTGTCAAGCCCTGCCCTGTCTTGGAGCGATGGTGCCTCCTGTTTACAGAGCTGTTTCCCAGACAGAAGAACTTATTTCATTGTCTACAGGGTTGGTTTTTTTTTTTTTTCCTTTTAATTCTGTTAGTGTAGCCTGCGGCCTAACAGTAAGCACAGTGTGTCTTTAATGAAGCCAGGAAATAAATTTTTAAAAAGAAGAACAAGAAGAAGGAAAGCAGGCTGGGATCGACCAGATTCAAGATGTTGTTTGCAGCCCACTGAGCCCCCCCTTTCTAAGGGTGGTCTCTTCACACCAGGCCTCCAATTTACAGGACTCAGGGGACTCCTCAACCTTTAACTCACTTCAGGCCTCACAGCATTTACTGAGCATCAACCACATTCAGGACACCGAGATCCATGCAACCTGACATGGATAGAAGAACACAGCACGCAGTAGGCACTCAATAAATGCTTTCCTCTCTCTTCGCTTTCTGTGTCATGTCTGCCAAACAGGGGAGTCACCTCAACTGGAGGGAGCAGGCATTTCATCTGCGTTTGTACACATTCTCTCCGGAGGCTAAATACTGAGCAAATCAGCTGCTTTTTTTTTTTTTTTTTTTTTTTTTTTTTGTAATATTACTTCCATTTATTTTGCAAAAGACTTGCTGACAAGACACCCAGCAGCATCTGAAATTTCATCTAGACAAAGAGGGCAGGGACGGGGGAGCCAGGAGCTGTTTCCTCCTCTGGGCTCCTGCTGCCTGCTTCCTACCCTCGCGCAGGAACGGAGGCCGGAGCACATGTGCACCGTGGCGATAAGACGCTTTCAAATGCTCGATTCATCATCCTGGCCCTGCCGCGAGAAGCGTGCGTGTGAGTGTGCGCATGTGTCACACTCCCGCATGCATGTGCACCCGGAGAGACTTTGGAGCTCCGGGACAATGCGGAGAAGGCCCAGAGCCCACAAAAGCGGGAGGAAGAGGCAGGGAGCAGAGAAAGAAGCCCACTTGGGTTGCTTCCTTCGGTGAGGGCCGCAAGATCCGAGCGGCTAACCAGTTAACAATATGATAAAGGACAGCAGAAAGGGCAGGGAGCTGCCAGCTTGCAGGCCTGATGCGGAATGGAGATAAACATCAATCACCACAATTCCCTGTGGGAACTGGGGTTGCTCCTTAATGTATTTGGTGGGGGATTTATGAAGTAGGCAAATGTGGATGGTAAAGCTAATTCCCCTCCCAGAGTCCTCTGGGACCATCATGCTAACTCTTGACTAGTCAGCTAACCTCAGCAGCACCAGTGTGTACACACGCACACACACAGACACACACACACACACACACACACGCAGAGAGGCATGTACCCCTCCCACTCTTCTTTTAGGGGTCCTTGGAAAAGTGGGGATTAAATGAATACACATTCACCGGAACCTACTTTGTGCCAGGTATTTTTGTCTACTTAGTTCACTCACGTAGGTTCTGGGAGAGTTTTTCCTCGTTTTGACTCCTTTTGTACAGATGAAGAAAACTCAGATACAGAGAGAGGTATTCGGTTGTGATCTTGTTTTGTTTTGTTTTGTTTCAGATGCACTCAGCTAGTAAACAGTACATAAAGAATTCAACTCTGGATTTTTTTTTTCTTTGATTCCCCAACTAAACACATTTAAGGTAAAAAATTTTGTCAAGTTTTGACATACGTATACATTCATGAAACTGTTACCAAAATCAAGACAATAAACTTCTCCACACCCCAAAAGTTTCCTCATGACCTTCTATGATCTTTCCTCACCCCTCTTCCTCCCCTCCCCACCTGTCACGCTACCACTGACCTACCTTCTATCACAGGAGCATAGTCCGCATTTCCTGGAGTTTCCTGTGTACATGGACTCACAGGTAGGTAAGCTTCTTGGCCTGCCTTTCCTCGTTCAGCATGATTGTTTTGAGATTCATCCACGTGATTTCATGTATCAATGTCCTTTCATTGCTGAGTAGATTCCATCCTAAGGATAGGTCACAATCTGATTACCCATTCACCTATTAGCAAGGCATTTGGGTTATTTCTGGTTTGCAGCTATTATCAAAAAAACTTTATGAACATTCCCATTCAAACTCTCAAAGCTTAATAGCAAGAAATCAAACAATCCAATCTAAAAATTGGGAAAAGATTTGAGCAGATACTTCGCCAAAAAAAAAAAAAAATTAAAAAGATATACAAATGACAAATGATCACATGAAAAGATATTCAACCTCTTTCCTCATTTTGGGCATTCATATTAAAACCACAGCCAGAGGGCTGGGGAGATAGCTCAGCTGGTAGAGTGCTTGCCTTGCAAGCACAAGGCCCTGAGTTCGATCCCCAGTACCGCAAATAAAAAAAAAAAACACAGCCAGATATCACCACACAGCGATTGACCAAAATTAAAAAGACCAACCGCTGTAAGCATTGGTGAGGACAAGGGGCACCTAGGATGCTCCTACTCTGCTAAGTGGAGCATAGAATGATACAGTCACTTTGGAGACAGTTTGGCAGTTCCTCAAAAAGGAGACCACATCAACACCTACCGCGTCACCCAGCCACCCCACTCCTCTGTAGTTATCCAGGAGAAATGTTTGTCCGCACAAATAGCTGCTCATGGATATTCCTAGAATCTTTACTTCTAACGGGAATCTGTGTTCTCGAAGGTACCCAGATGACTTCGATCAGGAGTTGGGCTTGGGAACCACAATGCTGAGCATCTTGGACGTACATGATTTCTGGAGAAAGTCCTCTTACTCCTCACATAGCTACACAGTCTGCCTTCTGTCCCTGCCAGTGCCACATCTGCAGACACAACAAAACACGGATTGAGAATAGTCAAAGAAATGTATCTGTACTGAATATATACAGACTTTTTAGTCATCATTTCCTAAACAATACAGTATAACCACCATCGATGTAGCATGTACATCGTATTAGGTGTTATGAGTAATCTAGAGCTGACTTACAGCATACAGGAGGGGATGTGTGGGTTATACACAAAATCTAAGCCGTTTTCTACAAGGGACTTATGCATCCTTGGATTTGGGCATCCAAGGGGATCAAGGAACCAACCTCCATGGATGTTAGGAATAACTCAGTAAGTAAAGGTTTGACTGGTGGTGAAGGAATACAATTCAATAAATCTGTGTGATGCTGGCCAAGTCCCTTAACCCTTTTCCATGTCTGTTTTATGCACGTGACCCATAAGAAGGAATTTCAGTAACTCCACGGTTCTAGGATTATTCATCTGGATGATCTCAAAGAACTCCACCATAAAGCTACTTGACATCCCTGAAAGGGGGAAATCAATCCCACAGAGGAGCATAAGGGCCGTACCTTTCCTGCCCAAGGGAGAATCCTTCCCTCCTTTCTGCAGACGTCCAGGCATACAGGTAGGCATATAAATACACCCACCTATAAATTTTTAAATGGTAATGTCTCCAAGATTGAGGGTGACAGAATTTGTCACTTGCCTATTCCAGATACAAAGGCCCTCTATTGCTGTGCAGCCCACACAAGTCTGCCTTTTACTTATCTGGATCCCTTTTGTCTGGAATTATTTCCTCATTTTGAATAACCTGCAGAGAAGCCGGGGACAGAGAATCCGCCTCCCTTCTTTGGAGATAGATTTGTCATTTGTGGTCCCTACCTTCACCTGGGGCACTTTGGATCAAAAACTGTTTTCAAGACTTCATTTATTCCCACTCTTTAAAGAATTCACCCTTTGATCAAGAGCTGGGGGACTCCATGCTTTGCCCCCTCAAAATGTGCTCCCACCCCCATGATCCCAGGGCACTTTTTGTTTCTTTTGAAAGCCCTGTTTACTTCGGAAATTCAGCAATTGCTCCCGAAGTTCCTTTGATGTCTATTGAATTTAATATATTTCACTACATTATGGAAAAACTATTTCAGCTTATGCACCAGCTTCTCCTTGATGTGCTGGGGTGGGGGGGTTTCTGTTGGGTTTTGTGTGTGTGGTTGTTGATTTGCGTGGTTGAATTTTTTAAAGAATGATTTGAAGATTTCTGTTCCTTTAGCTTTTTTTTTTTTTTTTAAAGACTAGCCGAAGGGTGAGCAAGCAATGAGATTGACAGCTCCTAGAAACTAGAATTCTCCACTGAGCTAAGGGAGAGATGATAAGAAATTCTCCTTTTCCCCTTCCCTCTTTTTCCTAATTCCATTGCCTCTGCACCAAGCCAATAAAGGCTATCTTTTAGCAACATTGTGTCTATCAGTGGATAATCAACTACTTATGGTGCTACACCAAGCTGTGTGAACAGGAGAGAGGTATATGAACTGAAGAATGCATACCTCAAATTAGCATCTATTTGGAACCTGAGAATATACTTTATTTAGAAATAGGGTCTTTGCAGAGGTAATCCAATTAAAATGGGATCAGACTGCATTGGTGGTTTCCAAACCAATGACTGGTATCCTTAGAAGGAATATTTGGACAGAGACATGCAAAAGAATGACATCGAACTGAAGACAGAGGCAGAGGTTGGACTGAAGCTGCCATAAGCCAAGGAATGCCAGGGTCACTAGCCAGCACCCCTGACTACAAGAGGCAGTGGATTCTTCCATAGAGACTTTGGAGGGAGTACAACCAACCCTGCTGACACCTTGATTTCATCCTTGCAGCCTCCAGAAAGCAGAGATAATCAATGTCCATCGTTTTAAGGCTCCCAACTTGTAGTAATTTATTGTATGAGGGTCCTCTAGAGGAATGGAATATACATATCATCCCACAGAGGCCAACTGTAGGCTGGAGATCTAGACTAACCAGTATCTGTGCAGTCCAAAATGCTGAAACCTCAGAACAAGAGGAATCAAAGATGCTACCCCAGACAGGGACTAAAAGACCTGGAAACTCCCTGGAGAATTACTGGCCAAGTCCAATTTGGAAGAGCAAAGGAGCTGGGGTCGGATGCCCCAGGCAATCTCAGGGAGAATCAAGCTTGCATCTACTGCTGCTTCCATGTTCTTCCAACTTTTATTCCATGCAAGCCTCCAACCTATTGGATGGCGCTGCCTACCTTTAGGGAGGGTCTCTGCTTCAGTTCACTATCCCACATGCCAATCATTCCTAGACACACCCTCCTCGACACACCCAGAAGCTTCTTAATCTTAGGCATCTCTTAATCCAATCAAATTGATGATGGTTCAGATTAACCATTTCAAAAGCCCTAGGAAAATGAATACAATATCCAGGACAGAACAGTAATAGATGCTTATGTTCCAAACACTAAGAGCTCTCACATATTTAATTTTACAACCTTACCAGAGAGGCACTATTTCTACCTCCTATTTAGAGTTAACTATAGAATTTATCATCTAAACCAAGACAGATTTGTCTTCCTGTGAATGATCTCTAGGAATCATCTTTGATTTCTCATCTAGGAGGTTGGGGTGCCTCCAGGTGAACTTGACCTTTGGGTACACTGAAAAACCACAGGTGGGTAATTCCCCTTCCAAAACAGCAGAGACTTGGAACAGTGTGAGCAATGACCACTCCTCACTAGAATTAGACTGGGGCCCTGACGTCCCCACTTCCTCTCTGGAACCCTATGCTATGCCCCGCCCAATCCCGTCCCACCTCTTGAATGTTGATAGAGGCCTGCCTGGACCAGGCTTGAGTTCGCTCTGTCTCCTTGGGCCTGGCAACTGGGACCACTGTGGCCAGCCCTCTGTCGGGGTCACCTTTGCTTGACCTGTGCCTGCACTGGTCTCAGTGAGTCCCTCCTCCCCATGGGAGTTGCAGTGTGGCTCACAATCAGCTCCGATGCGGCCCAGTCTCCTTCATCACCTTGTCCTGCAGAACCTACTTCCCAAGCGCACCTGAATCTGGCTCCCGTCTCTACATGCAAGACCAGTGCTGCCCAGCTGCTCACTCAGGCTCCACTCTGCTCCACATTTTGCTTCTGTTCTTCTCTTCAGCAAGTCACCTTTCTCGCCACAACATGAGCTATTACACCAGAACACGCACTTGACAACAGGCCTTATTCGCAAACCTTCAGCCTATTCCCAGCACAAAGACCATGTCCCTAGTGTGAGCCCCAGGGCCTTCCCCACTGGGCTCCAAGCTGCCTTCTGACCTCATCTTCTCACGCCTTCCCAGGAACACGGCCTCCTTCTTCCTCTCTGTGTTCCTCTTGTACAGGGTGAAGCATTGCTCCCAAACCCAGAGGCCTTAGTCCCGCTCCTTTCCTTCTGCCTAGAACGCCATTGTCCCTGTGCTTAACTGTTCCTTAACAATGCCTCAAACACCCCATCTTCCTTGTGTTCTCCTTCCTGCCGCCAGCCTCCTCAGGACCAGTCCCCGCTGCTCAGGGCGGCCAGCCCCTGTTTAAAGCATCTCCCTTGGCTCCCCAGAGTCTGAGCTCTTCCACATTGCATCCCCCACAATTCTCAGCCATGAGAAAAGACCCAAAAGGAGCTCAGCAAATTATAGGTAGATTGGTCTTTGAGCCAGAGCAAAGTGCAGACCCCTCACCTGGCTTCGCCTGCTCGTGATGGGCCTGAGCGCTGGAATGCACACAGCCCCTGCATGGGACAGGAGACAGCAGATAGAGACCAGGCAGGGCCCCAGGGAAGACTCACAAAAGCCTCAGAGGAAACCCACTTAGAGGGAAGCCAAGGATGCTATTAAGCCCCAAGCCAGAGGAAGGAAGAATAAGAAAGAAGCGCTTTGCTCTATGCATGCACCCTCCTTTGAAAGCATTAACCCACCAGCCGCACACCCGCCTGCTGTCAGTCATCGCAGGAAGGTTCAGTGTTTTTCCTCCAACTCCTCCCTCTCTCCATTGCCCCAGCCCTCTTGTATTTGTTGAGATTTGCCTGCCAAGCCTTTTTCAAATACACATCATTATTTCTACTTGCAGCACAAGTGGGATCAAGCATTTGAGAAGGGAGAGAAATATGGAATTCAGGAGCCAGGGAAGCCAGATGCAAAGACCATGGGAAGGCAAACCAAAGACAGCCTTTAGTTTTTTTGTTGTTGTTTTCAACAGACATAAGGTCACTGCCAGCAGTAGCCATTGGGCTAATTAGACCCTGGGAATAAGAGAGGGAAGAGAGCTCTCCAGTAGAGGAGAGAGAGCAAAGGGCACAAAGACAGTAATTGAAGCCAAATAATGAATATTAAACTTGTAAGTAATGTTTAATTAAGTTATCCTACAACCAAGGCTTTTTGCAAATATTACCATGGGATTCAAAGTAGTACATTAAGTGCCCAGAAAATCACTGAACAGGGAACACAGATTGCCTCTTCTCCCTCCAGTCCACATCGGGGATCCCTGGCTGAAGGCTGAGGGGAGCCACAGAAATGTGTGTCCCCAAACCCACTGTGAGGCCCTTTGACTGGAGCCCACCCTTGTGTTGAAGTTGAAAACTTCTCTTTGTCCAAAGACTCCAGTAGAAATGAAAAAGACCAGTCAAAACTTGAGAAAAGATATTTTCAAACCATAAAACCCACCAAGGATAATTTTTCAGAACATATGAAAGTCTTTTTAAAGGAGAAAGCATGGCTTCATGGAAAAACAGGTGAAGAATATGAACAGGTCATTCACAGAACAAAATAATCAAGTTAAAATACGGAAAAACAAAATGACCAAGGTCACTAAACATCGGAAAAATGCACAAGCTGACATGCTACTGTTTCATATCCAGATAAACAAAAACAACAAATCCTGTCTGACCACCCTACGTTGATGAGGATATGGACAGATAGGAATGTGCATATACCACACAATACAGCAGTCACGTTAAAGAGCCATTCAGCAACCCACAATAGAACAGAAGACACACTAACCCTAGAATCCAGGAAATCCATTGCAACTATCTACCCAAGATCCTTAGCAATGTGACAGATACGTGCAAGGTAGAGTGATTTATACAGCAAAAATTTAAAGTAAATTCATATTCATCAACGAGACAAAGGACATATAAATGGAGGCATATTCGTGCAATTAAAAACTAATTAGCAACAAAAAGAAATCAGTATATCATAATACTATAGGTCTCAAATATAACTTAAAGCAAAAATCATGGACGAAATAACAAAAAAGGAAGTAGCAGAAGGAAAATATATACAATTGGAACAATTTATGTAAAATTTTAAAGTCTACAGAACTTAATATTTAGAGACACTTAAGTATTGAAAATGAAATGCATGTGAATGAAGAACACCCCATTCAAGGTAGAGGTTGCCTGGGGCCATCCAGTGGGGAAGAGAACCCAGGATAACTCGTGGGCATTTGATGTATTCATCTGTAAACCTGTAACACACTTTAAATATTTCACAGTATATTTAAAAATTAGTAACAGTCATTTTTTTTAAGAAAAGTAAAAAATGTCTCAATAAGATTATAAGCTTCTCAAGGGCAGGGACTTGAAATAATCAGGGAAAAGAAGAACAAGTGTGTTGTGGGCCCAAACGCAGGGCACTGTGGGACAGATGAGGGGAGGGATTTCAGGGACAATGAGATGTTCCTATGCTGCAGTCTCTGCCCAGAGGGTACCTGAACCTCAGGTGAGCTGATGCCAGTCCAGTGCTGATCCACACTCAGTCTTCAGGAGCCATCACCAAAGTCAGAGCAGGCGAGGTGACTATGTGACCCACTCGTTAGTCCTAGTGAGCAAAAGGACATGAGACTGGAAGATGGAGACCACAGGCAAAGAAGGACAAACACATCCTTGCCAACAGGTAGAGGCTCCATTGTAAGCTTTCTCTCCATTCTGTGTTTCAGAGACATATCCACATTCAGCTGTCCCAAAGTCACTAAGTGTTTGGAGGACACACAGAACCTCGTCTTCTTGTCAGAACTTGAAAATACCAGGTAATCAGTAGTTACAGAAACTCACATCGCGGACCAGAGAAGAGGTGACTGAAAACAAAGCCATCAACAGAAGTATCTGAACCTCTTTTAGTGGGACTTGGACTCAGAGACATCTCTTTGAATAATCACAAAAAATTAATGCATATGTTTGTAAAGGATTGCCATGGCCAGTTCATCTTTACTGGATGTTAAGTACTCCAAAAGTAGGATTTTAACCTAGAGAGTCATCTACTACTTGCCTATTTATTGAAGAAAGAGGTGAACAGACCAGGCAGGAAACCTAGAAAACTCTGGTATTAGCTTTGCATGGCCTTGGGTAGTCTTTTCTCCCCAGGCATTAATAGACTCAGCTCTGTAACGAGGGGAATGGTCTAGACCAGGGAACAGTCAACGATAACCTACAGGCCACATGACCTGTTGCCTATTTTGGCACAGCCCACAAACGCTGCAGTGGTAGAGTTGGATAGTGAAAAATAGAGACCATACTACCTGTCAAGTCTGAAATCTCTACTCTCTGCCCCTTTGCAGAGAACATCTGCCAACCCCTAGTCTAGAACAGCAACTTCCACTAGAAATTCAATATGAACCACATTCAAAATGTTTAATTTTCTAGTAGTCACCTTAAGGAAATGAAAAAGGAGATGACAAAAATGTTGTGATATATTGTTTTTAAACCTGATTGTATCCCCAAAGCATAATGTATAAACAATAGGAAGAATTCTTTGGGAGATATTTTTCATTATTGTTCTCAAACTAAGTCATCAAAATCAGATGGATACTTTGCACTTACAGCATGTCTCAATTCAGTTAGCTACATTCCAAGGGCTCAATAGTCACAAAAGGTTAATGGCCACTATGTAGAAACAACAGGACCAGATCATCTCTATGGTCCTTTTCAGCTTTCACATGGCAACATTATCTACAACATACATACACTTCAACACACACACACACACACACACACACACACATACACCATTCTCCAGCATTCAATTAGAGTTCTGACTCTTTTTTTATACTTTTTTCTGTTCTTTTTAATTATACATGACAGTAGAGTACAATTTGACTTATTTATACAAACATGGAGTACATCTTATTCTAATTAGGATACCAGTCTTGTGGTTGTCCAGGGTGTAGAGATTCACCATGGTGTATGTATATATATGCAAAGGAAGGTTATGTCAGAATAATTCCACCGTCTTTCTTACTCTTTAAAATCTGTCTTCATTCCTCTGATACACACTGACCTTAGCTTATTTCATTCCAGGTGTGCAGCACCCCAGGGTCACATGGATGCCTGACGCTGTACCTTTCAGAGGGTTGACCCCACAGATAGACCTCAGCTCCCAGCCTGCCCTGTGGCCTGCTCCCTCTAAACTGCCCTCTTCATTCATGCATCTGCTCCTGGCTTTGTATTATGCGTGTGTCTGCTCTTTCAGGCTTCTGTCCTGAGCTCCTCCTGGAGGTCTTGAATTTTTCTCCCCCATCCCTGCTGTGAGGTGTCTTAGGTGTCCCTCAGGAAGCCAATGCCAGCCCTGCCTCAATGTCCAGCACCTCTCAGAAGAAGAGACATGCCAGGAAGGGCATAGCTACAGACAGTGAAATCCAGGTGAGGTTGGGAGAGATTTGGGACTGAGCCAGAAGCAAGAGCACCAGACCAGCAGACCAGAGAAGACGCATCTGGCTCCCCCAGGGACCCACAGGCAGCTGATGTGACTGGTTGTTCCAGAGCCAGTGACAGGACACTAGGTGGGTCATAATCAAGGCCTGACGCCTCACTCTCAGAGAGAGATGGAGCTGAAAGGAGATTTGACAGGGGGCCCAGGAGGGACTGAGTATCTCAGGGCTCAGTTTCCTTAGAAGGCCCAGCTGCTTTCCCTATGGCTCTTCTCCCGCAGCAGATAAGGGCTCTGACAAGTGTAGGGAACTGCAGTGTGCTGGGTGGCAGAAAGGAGCAGGTGTCATACTCTTTAATTACATTGTAATTATAACATAATTGCTCATTATGTTTTTTTTTTAAACAGTGCATACAAGTTCAGTGTATCTTAACCCAAGGACTCAAGACTAGACATGTTTCAAATTTCAGAGCCTTTTTGGGCATTTGGAATATTCATAGACTTCACCAGTTGAGCATCCCTAATCTGAAAATTACACATCGTCTGAGCGTGATCTGAACTCACGCCAGCACTCAAAAAGTTTCAAATTTGGGGCATTTTGAACTTCAGACTCTTGGATTAGGAATGCTCAACTTATACGAGAAAGATTGGCTGAAATTATTCCTCAACCCTGAAATAATGATTTGGCGATCATTCTTTCCCGCTTGCTTTTTTATATACCACCACAATATTTAATAATATCATATCCAGAAAATCATCTTACCATCCGACACACCCTTTGAAATAACTTTGCCCTCTGTGTTAGTCAGCTTTTCATCTCTGTGACCAAAATACCCAACAAGAACAACTTAGAGGAATCAAGGTTTATTTGGGCTGACGATCTCAGAGGCTTAGTCTATGGTCGGCAGATTCCATTGTTCTGGTTCCAAGGTGAGGAAGAACATCATGAAGGAGTAAAGCTGCCGAGCACGTGGCTCCTGGGAAGCAGAGAGAGAGAGAGAGGGAGGGAGAAGGGGATGCAGGGAAGAAGAATCCTCCCAGGGAATGTCCCCAGTGACCCGCTCCAGCAATCTCGCCCCATCTGCCTACGATTACTGTTACCACCCAGTTACTCTATTAAAACTCAGGCTACAGCTCTCTGAGTCCACCTCCAAACATTCCTGCAGGAACACAGGAGCTTTTGGGGGACACCTCGTGTCCTAAACCATAACGCTCATACCTTTACTTATTGGTGCTTTTATCTCTGAGACAGATTCCCAGAGGTGGGACTAGCAGGTAGAAGGGGCTATTCATTCTTCTACCTTAGTAGCTGTGGTCACATTGTTTTCCAGAAAGACTGAATCCCTTCACATTTCACAGCAGTGTGTGTACATTCCCTGCCCCGCATCTCCTCCAACAGCGGGCATCGTTGGTCCTCAGGTTTGCCAGCCTGCTGGATGCAAAGTGATGTGGCAGAACATCAAGACTACTTTAGTTTGCAATTTCCCGTCTTCTGGTAACGGGCTCATTGTTCATTGAGATTTACTCTTCTGCAAGCTGCTTATTCATATCCTTTTACCTGTTCTTCTGCTTAGCTGTCTTTTAGTCATTTTAAGAGTTCTTTTCATGTTATAGCTATGACTCTCATAGCAACGTAAATAATCTTTCTAAGCCTATTGGTCGACTCTGTCTTCATTTTTACAACCAAACTGCAGCACGTTGTCTGGCCATGGGGGCAAGGTAAGAATTCAAGATTCTGAAAGTTCAAGGTCAAGGCCTGGCAGGGTCAGTTTCTGGGGAGCATCTCTCCTTCATTTTCACGGATGGCCACTTTTTACTGTGTCCTTGAAGACCATTCCTCAGTGCTGGTGTAGAAAAAGAGAACTCTCAGACACCTCTTCCTTTTCCCATAAAGTCACCAGTCCTACAGGATTAAAGCCCCAAGCCCATGACCTCATTTAAGTATAATCACTTCCCTAAAGGCCCTATCTCCAAATATAGTCACCAAGGATGGGGCTTCCATGAGCTTCCATGTGTGACTTTGAGGGGACACAATTCAGTGCATTACAGATAGGTTTGCAGACAAGGATAAACCCAGAGAGGAAATGACAGCGTGGTATGTCTAAGCCACATTCATCCTCACAGTAATTTCCACGCTCCAGCATGACAGGGAAACAGCTGGATGATTCCCAATCCCCAAAGAATGACACAGAAATAGCAGAGGAGCCCCTAGGCTTGAAAGGGTCATGGGCGGGATGTCTCAGCAGATGCCTGCATTCCAGTGGTCTAGAACCAGGTCAGGATAACAGACACGTCTCGCTGGACACCTGGAGTATCGATGCCTGAAGGCAGTGTGGGGCGGTGACATATTAAGAAATGCATTTTGGTCTCCAGCCACTTTCCTGATTCCTGGCACATAGCTCCTAAAACCCTTGGAATCTCTAAAATGATAAGTGTCTTTGTATGCTAATGAGATGACTGATGACTGGGACTCCCCAGTAGCCTCAGAATAGGGTCACTGTTTACCAAGGGAACCAACTATGACCTTTTTCTTCCATAACACTGTGGCAGGCTCCAATGTGCCACCCAGCACCCCTGGAGGAGGGATTCAGAGGCTGCGTTGGCAGGGAGCCTCAGCTCAGCCTCCGGGTCTGCCCAGCTGCAGTCACCTCACCCAAGAATACATACACACTTTCCCAGTGAGTCCAGTGGCTGATTCAGACATGACCATCTCAGCCAAATTCAGGACAGCTTTGGAGGTCATTTTGTCACAGGAGAAGAGTTGTCTCTGGAGAAGGGTTTGAGGAGTTCCCAGAGCAGAGGAGAAATTTGAGTCAGGACCAGTCGGGGTTCTTGGCATACGCGATGGAGAAGAATTCCAGTTGATTTAGAAAGTGGATTTACATTCAAGAGAGAATGTGGGCTGTCTTCAGAGTGAGAAGCCCCACCTGGGGCTGAGGGTCCAATATTTATAGAAGGGCTGCGGTTAGGGACCAGGGTGGGGGTGGAGCCAAATGGAGCCAAATAGTTTTCCCCTCACGAATGTAATTTTCTCATTTTACAAGGGCATGGGCCTAGAGCATGTCACTCAAGATTTACAACTGTGCTTTTTATATCTCAATAGCTCGGGGACATTTCCTTTAAGACTCAGTATGTCTCTCTGTCTATCCTAAACTCCTATCTCAATTTCAGTGGCAGTGTGCCCTAGGGGGTCAGAGGTTACCTTTAGGCTACATCACTCTGGAATTTCTCCTCCGCCCTCTTCCACTCCTGACCCTGTCCTTCCACAGGTGAGGAGCCCAAGAACTTTTCCTGATAAACCATCTGCATCCTAAAGGCCGCTCCCATGACAGCTCCAGATCACGTGGTCGAAGACCCACATCTGATAGAGTCAGTGCATTGCCAAGGCCAATTTGTAACATAGGTCCATCCAATGGCATCAGAGACCAAGCAAGCCCTGACTGGGCAGAGCTGGTCCTGATGTGAGGGATGCTGGCATCTACCTCTGCCTCTCCGTGCAGGCCTTCCAAGTGCACACTTCCCAGCCACAAGTCCCCATCCCAAGCCACCCCTTTGCCTTACCACCCAATCTCCTCTCAGAAGCCATGGTTAGCAGTGAGTTTAATGGGAAATGAGGGCCCCTGCTTCTTCAGTCAAATCTCCCATGGCAAATTGCTTCCACAGACTTATTTAACCTAACCCTCCAATTTAATCCCATTAAGATGGTTGCTCTAATTTAGTTATTTGTGGCTGTCAAACAAAGATGGGGCCCTCCCAGCTTGGAGAGCAATTCTCTGCTCCCCACAGCAGTGCCCAAAGCCTTCCCCACAGCTCAGGAACCAATGCCTGCCCACCTCTAAGAGCTCATTAGTCACCAAGCAGAAACACAAGAGGTGACGCTTAACTGAAGTTAAACGTTCTGACTCTCAGACTGGACAGCACAGGGCATCATTGGCCGTATCATGAAGTTGAGTAATGCAAACTGCCACTCCCCTGAACACCCTTTATAATACAGTGCAGGGAAGAGAGCGACAAGTTCCAAGGCCTGGATTCTGTTGGCCTGGTTCCTTCAGTGACTGCACAGATGTGTGATATTTCACACCACTTCACTTCGCCTCTCTTAGACTCAATTTCCTCGTTGAAGCGTGGAGTGTTCTGGACCCAAAGTTTCAATACACAAGGAATCCCTGATGTTTTCTCTTATAGCAATGGTCCAGATATTCTTTGTTTTTGTTTTGTTTTGTTTTGTTTTTCCAGAATTGACATATTCGAGCTCCTGGTCTGCTTGGGTCCTCAGAGAAAGCTAAAAGTCACTGGCTTCTGTTTCCTTCTTTTGGATCAGGTCCCTGAGTATAATTCCTCCCAGACTTTTGTTTCCTGGGGTTTTATCTCTGAATATTGCAAAATGTTGGTGTTCCTTGGACGTGAATACCAAAGAGTACGTCTGGATCTGATCTTTCTTAATAGTTTGCCCTCAATTGGAGAAGTTTATCAGTTCTCCTGGAGAGTTTCCACCAGGCCATGAGCATCGGATATGGATGTCACCATTTGCAAACCTTTTAATTTTGGCGAAAAGCAGAGCGAGGGAAGTCAACCACCAGATCGCTTGGTTCCTGGTTTAGAGTTGAAAACTCATTTGTGAAATGCACTTAATTTAATTTTGGGGACAAGTGATGCAGGCAACGGTCTCTGTGATCTAGTGGCAGGCCTGTAGTGGTCATTGTTCCCCACGCACACAAGGGGGCATGTACACTCAGGTACACAACACACCTTCTCCTCTTCCTGTGTGTGTGTGTGCCCCCTCCTCACATACTAGAAAACGCTATCAGTGCAATCACCATGGGGGACTGCAAGGACCAGCGAGGAATTATGGGAAAGACTTGAAGGTGCCACAGACATGGCCTCTGGGGACTTTATATGAAACCCCCATGTCCCTGCAGCATAGTATTGCTGAATATGTACATATATATATTCACTCCAGCTTGACTGATTTCTTCTCCTCCCTTCCAGAAAAACTTTCTCTGACAACTCTAAATAAGGAACCTTCCCACCATTATTCTCCATCTTAGCATTCTGTTTTCATAGCACTTTAAGTGCATTTTTGTGTATTTGTTTATTTACCTATTCATTATCTCTCTCTCCTACTAAATTATAAACTCCTTAAAAGGTAGGAATCCAGTCCATCATGTTCATTTTGGATCACCAGCATCCAACGCAATGGCCAGTGAATATTTCAATATTTGATAACTCTTTATTGGATAAATTGACCTGCTTTACACAACAGTTCCATAGTTACCATCAATTCACAGGTGAGGAAACTGAGGCTTGTCAGTTGCAAGTTCCCAAGAGCTGACCAGTGGCAGAACCAGGATTCTAATCTTCATATGGTCTTTTCACCATGTCCGGCGATCTCAAACAGTCATTCTCTGTTGTCCAGGCAACTCCACAATAACTCCCAATCTCAGGGACAGGAAGGAGAGCTTGGGCACAGAAACCGTTGAACTTACCCCACTCACCCGGCTTATTAGCTGGTGGTGAGTTTGACTGTCCTGTGCACATTAGACTCAAGTGCGCCTGCCTTAGAAATAACCACTTTAAAGCAGCTAGCATTCTCAGGGCCGGGGATGGGACCATACAAAGGAAAGATGAAAGAATGTTGGAACTGGAAGAGATATTTTGCTGACAGGAACACTGAGGCCCCATTGAATGGAAGTGGCTTGCCCGAGGTAACTTGGAGTAGAACCATACTAGAACCCAGGCAGGTCTCCTGCCCAGTCCAGTGCACTTCCTAAAACCCATCTCAGGGAGCACCATGCATTTTGTCTTAGACATCCTCTCATCACAGTCATCCACCAAGTTGGATTCCTCATCTGACTTTTCAGAGCATGTGGGGAAGCCCTCTCTGAGTTCCTGGGCATTTCACATGAGAAGTAGGACTTTTAGTGATTTTTGCAAATTCCTGATTGTTAGGACTACAACATATCTTTTTTTTAAAATATTTATATATATATTTATATATATATATATATATATATATATATATATATATATATATTTAGTTGTCAATGGATCTTTTGAGGGGGGCATAATTCAACCCATGATAACAGTACATCAATGTAAGCAGCCAACCAAAGGCAGGGAAGCTTCCATCATCCAGGGTTCTTGGACCATTCTCTGCCCCACTTTCCTCTACTAAAACTGTGGGAAAACTTTTGGTGAATCAACTTGTGAACTTGCTTTATTTCTGAGGTCCTTTCTCCCACTCCCTTCTTCCTCATTTTGTGGATTCCTCTACTCCTACAGTGTGGTCCTTCCCAGAACACTTACATGTCAAGGCCGACTCTTATGAAAGATGCAATAGACTTCAAGAACCAAGGGAGTTTCTCCACTATGGTGGTGTTTTGGACACAAGAGCAAAGGAGGAGAGGTATGTGTGAGAGAGAGAAAGAGAGAGAGGTAGAATTGGGGACATCAGGTCAGGTCAGCTACTTTCCCTGCCTCCTGCCTCCTAGAGACAACATGTGGTCAGGAGCAATCCCAAGTGACAGGATGTGAAAGAATCCAGAGGTTCCAGTGTGGCACCTTCAGCTTCGAGGAAGTCTCAGCTTGCACAGCTATGCACAGGGAGGGTCAGTAGAAACACCCAGTCCCCACAGAGCATCAGCTTGGTGCCTGATGATAAGCAAGGACCCTGGACTGGGGTCAGGACAAGGCCTCTGGTCCAGCACCTCCACTGACCTGCTGTGTGAGGTTGGGCCAGGCTTTTTCCTCCTGTGTACCCTCAGTTTCCTGATCAGTATCCTGGGGGGTGGGAATATGAGGTGGATGTGGGAATAGAGGGCTGGTCTCTAGCCCTTTCCTATCCACACATCCAGGGAGCATCTGCAATAACCCTTCCTTGCCAAGAAAAACCATCAACACAACAGCAAACGGGGAGAAAGGGCAGTGAGTGCCAGGCAAGCCTTCATCTGCTTGCTCCTCTAAACAGAAATCACTTACCCTAAACGGCAATCAGTCCCCAATGGCCTCCTTTCCAAATGCCTTGTATGACAATGAGTGATTTGTAACAACATCCAATCAGGCGCACCTAACCTTCCTGTAATTGCCTGTCCTTTTCAGCGTTCTTAAAAGCTTTCCAGTGGAAAAGAACAGAAGCTCCTTGTCAGAAGCAGCTATTATACAGAAGAGAGGGACACCCCCAGCTCCTTGCCTCCCGTCCAGCCCATCTCTGCACCGCCCAGCCCCCACGCCCCCTGCAGGAGGAATCCGCATCTGGCTGACATGGCTGCGGGCACAGCAGCCACCTGCTGGTGTAAAGCTCCCAGCTGTTCCCCACCCACAAGGCGCCTTCCTGATTCCCAGAACCTGGGGCCAGAGCAGCGCACAGCAGGCCCTGCAGATCCCCTGATTTCCTTCCAGCCCGGCCGGCAGGCCGGAAGAGGGGATGGCAGCAGCACCTTCATTTCATGCTGGGCATTATTATGAAAATGACCAGAGCTGCCCACCGGAATATCCCCCTAGGAACATGCCCCCAACACAGGGCAGGTGACGGAGTAGAGGGAGGGCTCCCCACAGGCCTGGATCCCAGGCCAGTCACACTGGAGCTCTGTGTTCTGAAGGAAAGGACAGAGTGGTCCCCTGCTGGACTGGGAATGGCAGAAATCAGGGAGAAATTTCCCGCAGCTGGTGCCCAACATGGCAGACAAGGATGAGACAGTGACCTGGATTCAGAAGCCCTAGGAGAGGGAGAGCAGGAGCCACGGGGCTGGAGGGACCCAAGGGGTAAAAAGAAGAATGGAAACTCTCCAAGAGAGAGTCCTAGGAAGACCATGCACACAAAGAAATATCCCTGATGATATCATTTATATCTTGAAATACCTCTGGTATTTTCCCACCATCATCTTACAGTCATCCTCTGTCTTTATCTGCTTGCCCCAGGTAGATCACACCCCTTTCTGCTGTAACTTCCATTCTTTCTCAGGCTCATTTCTACATCTGTCCACATCTGTGCCTTCCTCCCCACCCCCAAACCTCCCCAGACTTCAACTCTCTTAAAGATGGGGATTGTGCTTCCCCATTTCTGAATCTCTAGAGCTGTGCCTGGCTATTGGAAGTAGCAGCAGCTCATGAAATGTAGAAGGAAGAAATAAAGGAGAGGGAACGGAGGGAGGGAGGGAAGAGTGAGGAGGGGAGAGGGAGGGAGGGAGATAGAGAGAGAGAGAGGAGCGCTGCTCAGCTCCAGGACTCAAATTTGGATCAAGTCTCAAGAAGAATCCCATCCCTTCACGTGGCACAAGGCAGATGTTTTCCACCTGAACAACAGCATCAAAGTCAGCTTAACTGTTTCTCAGTTTCTCATCTTTAGAAATGGGGGTGATAGCAGCACTTATCTTGGGGGTGCTCATGAAGCTTAAATAAATGAGTCCATGCAAAGCTCTCGGATCACTGCCTGTCACATAGTAAGCGACGAATCCCCCCAAGCCGGTGTCTTCCATTCTCATTTTCATAGGAATTGGTCCTCCAGGCCTGCTCTTTCCAAGCCCACACCTCGTTACGGGATGTCCCTCCGCCTTCCTAGTAGATTCTTCCTCCAGGTAAGGCAGACAGGGCCAGTGCACATCTTTACTCTTTCTTAAATTGTTGCCTATTGTGTGTACTTGAATGTGTGATTTATTGGTATCGCTGTCTGTATGTTTGTAGCTCCCATCTTAATGACAGCCAGTAACTGATTGCAAACAGAAGCCACAAGAATGCCTCATCTATGCCTCTTTGTCTGAAATCAAAGAAGTGCTCTGGGTGAGCAAAGTTTCCAGATAACTGAACTTCATCCTTCCAAGCGTGATCTTTTATTACTTTGACCATTGTTGGGGATGATATTTTCCAACCTGTGACCCCAAGTGGAACTATTCAGATCCGAGTTCTGCCACCATCCCATCTCCTCAGTGTTACATCAGAGGTGACTCAAATCTCCTTTCTCCCTTTGTGGTATGTGGATCAGCAACATCTGCTGGATACTCTTTAGACATGACAACCATCGGCTCCACCCCAGACCTGCCGACCAGCCTCTGCAGAAGGTCCCCAAATAGCTCTTAGGCACACCACAGTCTGAGGAGTGCTGGGGTCCCCTGTGGAATTCACCACTTTTGTCTCCTCCTGTCCCTCAGGAGCAGCCATGTGAATGCCCAGAGACCCTTCGGGGAATCATGAGCTGCCTGGACTTCCCTACTTTGTCGGGTGGCCTTGGTCTGTTAGCAGAAGCCTTTCTGCTACCTTCCCTGATGGGTCCAAGGTCAATACTCACAGGAAGTTTTCAAGATGAGAAAAAGGAAATTGTACCATTCTTCCATGAAGAAAGCCATTATCAGACCTCTCAGCCAGGAAGGAGGAAGCTAGCAGTGCACCAGCCTGGATAAGTGTTTCCCCACTTCCTAGGCTTAACCCCCCTTATCCCCAGATTTTTTTTCTTTCCTTATACCGACTTAATCTAGGAAAGTGACGCAGCTTTTGGATGAGTCTGGTCATCTCCCTGGTGCCTTGCCTGGACAGTGCAACGGTGGAGAGACGGGTGGTGGGCAAGAACGCCCGGCATCCTCTTCTGTGGCTACAAGAGATTTGCACCTGTTGCTCAGAAACTGGGTTCAGAGAGGGAGAGAGGAAGATCTTGGATGCATTGGGAGTGCAGAACCCCTGAACTTCAAAGGGTTCTTGAGCCCTGCTGGGTACTGAGCTGAAACAATGGCTGAGGCCACAATGCGAGGAGAAACTCAGCAGTTTAGCCACCCCAGACTTGTTAAGGCCACTGGGGAAAATCAGAACAAATCCTGTCTTTCCACTGGGTCAGTACCTTCCGGTTATAAGCAGTTTCCAGATAGCTGAAGTTTACACATGCAGACCCCAAATTCATTTTAATTTAGTTCTTTAGGTTGGACGTTTTTTTCAAATAGGATGATATTCCTCTGTTTTCCAAAACTGAATATACAAGGTGCAAATTAATTCTTTTTGGCCATTCACACTTTTCCTCTCTGCCACTATAGTGTTCCCAGTACCGAACATGAAGCCCAACAACTGCAAGATGCTCAGAGAACACATGTGAAGCATTTCCCATGGCACAGTGCTCTGGGGACATGGGGACAAAGGGATGGTATTTCTCCCCCAGGGCTACAGGACAGGGAGAGAGGTTCAGGAATGCTAGACAGGTTCCAGCAGCCGAGGAGCAGGAGCCTAACTTAGTCCACAGCACAGGTTGCCCCACCCCACAGACGACGTGTCTGAAAACTGGCCTTCCCTCTCTCTCTGTTAGGCTGTCAGTCGCCACATAAGGCTGCATGGACATGGGCAGGAGGGGAAGTTAGAAATGGCCCTAAGAGCAGACACATGGCAGAAGTGCCTCCACCCACAGACTCCAGCACAGCATCGCTTGGTCATCCCAGCCCAAAGCTCTGCTCATTGCAGGCTGTCATTCCAACTGGAAGGCATTGGCCGCAGGAGCATGCGTAGCCTTGATCCAGTTCAAGCGTCACATTCTGCAGATGAGGACACGGAGCTCCAGAAGGGAGGTGATTTCCTCAGGGCAGATGGCTCAGGGAAGCAAGACAGAAGACCAGCTAGGAGGCCTCTCTAGTTACAGCTTGACACCCTCTGACCCTTCCAGCTGTGCCTCCTTCCTCGGTCTCTGTCACACGCTCACTTCATTTCCTCTTGGCTGGGAGACAGAAATAAAACCAGATACAGGAACTTGCTAAAACCAGTCCTAGAGTGGAAGTGGCTGGGCACTACTACCCTTATTTGTTTAACATTATGTGTTTTTGGGGAACTGCAATTTAAAACAAGATACCATTGCACATGTATCAGAATAGCCAACATCCAAAACACTGTCATGGCCAAAGGCTGGCAAGGAGCAATTGGGAAAGCAAAATGGGACAGTCACTGTTTTTTAAAGACAATTTGTCAGTGTCTTACAATGTTAAGCATAATCTTACCTTAAATTCAGCAACTACACTTCTTGATATTTACGCAGTTGAACTGAAAATTTAGATTCACACAAAAACCTGCCCAGGAATGTTTATCACAGCTTTATTCATAATCGCCAAAACTTAGAAGCAACCAAGATGTCCTTCCATAGGTGAGTGGATAAACAGCAATGGTATGTTGATACAATACCATGTTATTCTGCACCAAGGAGGAATGGAAGCAAGGAAAAGACAAGAAAAAACTTCACATGCATATACCTCAGTGAAAGAGGCCAAACCCAACATTCATAATATGAACCCAATTATATAACATTCTGAAAAAGACAGAATGACTATAGAGACAGTAAAAAGATCAGTGGTTGCCAGGATTTGGGGGGAATGAATTCCTGGAGCACAAAGGAATTTTAGGACAGTGAAACTATCTATATAATATTTAATGGTGGATTCATGATTTCATGCAGTTCCCAAAATCTATATAACTCTATGACACAAAGAATGAACTCTGCTGTAAACTCTACACTTCAGTTAATAATAATGCATCAATATTGACTCATATATTACAGCAAAAATAACACACCATTGCAAGCAGTTACTAGTGGAAACTATGTGAAAGGGGAGAGAGAATAAATGGGCACTCTATTTTCTGCTTAATTTTTCTTTAAACCTGGAATTGCTCTTAATAAAGGCTCTTAATATAAAAAAAAAAAAAAACTATGTCCAGAGTGAAAATATATAGATACTGTCCTATTTGTAAAATCCATGGGCTTTAGTGCCTGGATCAGCACCACTCAAGTGAGGAGCAAGGAGACTGGCCAACGGATCTACATCATCCTGTCAAACATCACGCCGCTATTTGGGATCCAAGCTGCCACATGAACCCAACCTGGTGATTCTCACACCTGTAGAGCTTATACTAAACCCCCTGGCCATGAACAGAGAAGCCTCGCTCTCCTGAGGTCATTTGAGGTCAATCTGGGTGCAGCTTCCAGCTGGGGTTTTAAATGTCCCTTCCCTGATCTCAATTGGCAGAGGCGATATTGTCGTTTCCTTGGGGAATCTTCTAATTGAAAGGAGTAAGTCCCTGTGCCAAAGCTGAATCCTTCCTGCAGGGAGGCTGGCCCCTGCTCTCCTGGCTTGATCCTTGATGGGACTTTGGTTAATAATCATGGTTTGTTCCACAGCAAGATTGGGTAGTAAGACCTCCATGCGGCAGCCGCTGGGCTGACAGATAGACGACATGTCACGTGCAGACACAGGCAGTAAAAGGCTCATCATCTCACTGAAACCATCTTCATTCACCCTGTATTTTTCCACACATTTCATTTCCCATCATGGCTGACTGCCTAAAGCATTCATGTGAAAATAGCAGATTTTTGCCTGTGTGTTACTCCCTGTCTCCTCCCAATAACGCAGTTTATTGGATTCTCAGAAATGACATAAACACTTGGCATATCCAAGAGGAAAAAGCAGAGAGAAAAAAGAAAATAAAATAGCCAGTGAGGCCATCATGGAAAGAGGGATCAAGGTCTGTAATTGCTGGTAATGATGAAGTTAGAGATGTTAAGACTTGCTAGAAGGGCCCTTGGAGCTGATGTCAGTTTATGGATAGGGAAACTGAGGCCCAGAGAGGCAAATTCTCCCAGGATCTCTGGGAGATGACTGATGTATGTTCTTCATGGGGTTTCTTTCTCATCAAGTCCCAAAAGCATGAAGAATTCTGAGTGGGACCTGTGAATAAGAGATTGGGCACATGGGGTCACAGGAGTAGCTCACTGACACACAGTTTTCATAGAGGTATTTCAAGGGCACTCTCTGGTGCCACAGAGTCAAAGCAAATGGCCCAATAAGATGAGATGGGACATGAGGGGAAGAGGGTAAGAAACATCACAGCTTGAGCATGAACTCCCTGCCCAGCACGGGGCTAGGCGCTTGGCATGTTTAACTAGAGTTTCCAGAATCATCACATTAAAAATCTTTTAAAAACAACCCTGGGATCTCAAAGCTGAATCCCCCAGGAAACAGATACACTAATAGCGCACATCGACTGAGGGTTTTTATGTGCTAGGTGCTGTCTAAGCACTTAAATGGTTTAACTTATTGAAATCTCACCCTCTGAGAACCTTTCAAGGCTGGCGTTAGGCTCCCATTTGGTGGATGAGAAAACTGAGGCACCAGAGGTCTGCAGGAATGTTCCTGAAATCATACGGCATTTCATCCCAGAAGTCTGACCCCAGAGCTGGAGTGTCTCTCTCTCTGAATTCCTCTCACCACCTTGCAGACAGTGACGTGAACCCCTTTCACTGATGGAGCCAGATGAGTTCTTTAGAAGAGTGTCCCCTACGACATCCCACTGGATCCTCACAACAGCCCGCAATGCAAGAAGAGCCTAGATAATTATCCCCATTTAGTAAAATAAGGCAAAGCTCAGAAAAGTGGTTGTCCCACAGCTCACACAGGGCAGAGCCGGGCAGAGTTGTCCTCACAGGCCACCCAGCGTCCGACCGAGCCCAGGGATGCCCCTGTCTCTAACTCTAATCCTTCCCAGACTCCGGTGGAAGGCCCACTCTTAGATTTGGATGGGGGCAGGAGAAGGGGTTTACAACAAGGACCCCCCATCTCCACCTGAAGTCTGTTTTATTTCTCAGAGTTTCTACCCTGGCCAGGGTTTGCCTGAGGAGGCCATTTCCTGGTTTGGGCTGGTTTGGAGGACCATGGAAGAAGGAAGTCTGGTCCTCTTCCCCCTAGATCTCCTCCTCCTTTTTTCTCATTTCACCTCCTGGGTCGCACCTCACCCCCAAGCTCACAGCCACATGTTTGGAACAGCTCTCATCAGCGCGATGTGTTAGCAATTGTGCAGTGAGGGTGACATTTAGAGGCACAGTCCTGGAAGAAATCGCATGGATTTGGATATGCCAGAAAACTAAATTTAACCAACCCAGAGGGCTCTGCGGGAATCTGGGGGGAGGGATGAGAGAGGAAGGACTTTCATCCCGGGACGGGCCTGCAGAAGGCAGGTGCTGGGCCATCCATGGCCTGCCCACAGGGGAATGAGCTTCAATCAGCCCACATTCACCTCACGCCATTGTTAGGTGTCGCTTGGAAAGGTCCGAATCACATCCTCTATTGTCTGGTTTAACACAAAGCCCAGCAAAGAGGGTCAGAGCTGCACATCTCTCAGCAGAAATCCCTGAGGTATGTTGATCGATGTGTGTAGACACAGGAATACACAACACCATCCCCCTCACTCCATGCACACACACACACACACACACACACACACACACACCAAGGGAGTTCCTAATGCAAGGGACGCAGAACAGAGCCAGCCACCTGTCTCAACCTGTCTCAACCCTTCTCCATGCAATGGGAAGAGTGACAGATGCCTTGACTCTATCTGTCCCTACACCCCTTCTTGAGAAACCATCCAAAGACTCTGCATTGACATGCTGGCCAGCGTGCCCTCATGCTAAGGTGAGGAACCTGACTGTGTTCACATGAGGCAGAATCTCCAGAATTTTTCTGGAGCCTGTTTCTCATTTGGACAAGAGACCCGAAATGCTGGCAAAGTAAATCTAGATCTACCTCTTTCTCCTATGCAGTAGTGTTTTGGAAATGAAGCAGAACTCTTTGAAAATAATGAGAGGTTAGATCTGGCCATAAGATTTGGAAAGTAAATAAATGATCTACAAAGCTTTCCCCTCCCATGGAAATGCTTAAGCCCTTATAAAATGTCATACCTTAGGCGATTTTGTTGCTCAGTAAGATGCAAAGCAGGAACCAGATGTAATAGAGTGAAGCAAATTATTGTCTTAACAGCTGGAATCAGGATGCCTCTTAGAGAGAGAACTGTCTCTGATGAGGAAATGTTTCTTGAAAGACTTGGGGTGGTGCATGGGTTGACCCAGCAGCCTGGCTCTTCCCAGTGTGGCCATGCCTTCAGGAGAGGTTCACACGCTGACTCTGGGCTGGCCTGCGTGACCATTACTACTTGTACCCCTGCAATTAGCTAGGGGTACAAGAGACACTAGGAAGGGAGTCAGGTCATCCCTGCCAAGGCCATCCTAGACCAGGTGACCCCACAATGACCCAGCCCAGGTGAGTGGAGCCCCACCATGAGTTCAGTCCATCTGCTATGGTCTGGACAAGGTTTGAGTGTGTCCCCCAAGCAGCATGTGCTAAAGTTTAATCTGCATTGTGAGATATTAAAAGGTTAGAAATTTAATCAAACTATGTTGTTTAGAGATGGGGTCTTTGGGAGGTGATTAGGATTAAACTCATCGGGGTGGAGCCCGTGATTGAGTATGGGAAGAGAGAGGGAAAGAGACCAGAGGGGAAATACAAATGTGTGTTCCTCATCTCTTGCTATGTGGTGACCTGTCTGCCTCTGGACAGTAAGAAGGATGTCACTAGTTGTGGGTCCTTGAAACTCTAGACCTGTAAGCTAAACAAACATCTTTTCCCTGTAAAAGTTACCAGGCTCCGGTTAATTATAGTAATGCAAAGCTGACTAACACACCATCCAACTAATGCACAGATTAGAATTTGGAGGTGGTTCATTACACAGGGATAATCAATTAACAGAGATAGCTGGGAAAGTCAGACCAGAGGGCACAGGTCAACCAAGATCAGGGAAACACAAGGGTTGTTAAACTGGAAGGAACAGAGATAGAAATAGATGAAGAGAAAGCAGAGAAGGAAGAGGAGAAGGCCAATCAGTGGCAGGGGTAGTAAACTTTCAAAGGAACTCTTTCCAATTTTAGCATTTGTGTTACCTTGATATGTCCACCTTTTATTCAAGAAAGTCTGCCTTGCACATAGAGGACTTGTGATTTGAGCAAATGAGTGTGTAAGCACGTGTGTGTGAATCATGAAGGAGGATGAGTTCCCTGTTTGAGTTAAGGTGTGATGGGACAGAGACATTGAGGGGTCATATGGATAACTTGGTGGCAGCAAAAGCTCAGAAACAAATCCTTCAGGAATCTGCAGAAATCTTGGAGAAAGCATGGGGCTCTCTCTAGAAAACAAACTAGAGTTCATACCATGTTTTCTATACTTTTGAGGAATATATCCAGGCTGAGTGCCCCAGGCATGTTCCTTGGGCCCCTCTTTGTGAACTTCATGCAAGAGGGGACAAGATTCAGAAATTACCAGAACCTGTCCTAGTTCATCCTCACAAATTAGCTCTGAAAGTCAGCAACATGTATGCAGAACATGCACAAAACACACACACACACACACACACACACACACACACACAACACACACACACACACACATATACGCCTCTGCTACGATTTCTGGAAGTCTCTCAAACTAAGGGGAATTTGTTGTGAAGCTAATAAAGCTTAATTTCATAGATCCTAACTATCTCAACCAGAGTCCACTATTCAATTTTATATGCACCATTTTGTATTCTTTTCCTTAAAAAAATCAGACAAGTTTCAAGTTCCATGAAACTTGGATCCATCCCTACTCTAACAGTTCCAATCAAAGATCTGACTCCCAAAACAAATAGTTCTCACTTTAAACCCTATGGCAGCTCTGTGCTAGCACTTGACAATGCTCAGGAGTGGTGCCCCACCCACCCAACCACCAAGAACAAGGAGCCCACAACCCCATCCATGCCCCACGTGCCTGCTGACCTTCCTTTCTGCCATCACCCACATAGGTCCATCCACAGCAGGTAGAGCAGACAAGGTCCCACAACACGTCGGTGAAGAGTTCAGAAATCCATGGGCCTCAGTTCCTTACTCCTTCCCTTTCCTCCCCTCTTCTCTCCTCCTCTTCACCATTTCATCCTGGGCCATCTGATTCCCTTGCATGGCTTCAAACACATCTGCCTACACAATAGATACCTAGATCTCAACTCATCCACAACAGAGGCATCTCTTCCAGGGAACATGCAACTCACCACCCAATCCCGAGACCTCAGGGTGACCAACTTCTTCCTCTGTCCTGCACCGCACATTCTGCCAATCACAGAGTTTTCTTCTCATCTAATCTGTGATCACCTATGCTCAGATTTACATCATGTCTCCCTAGACAGCTGTCCACTGACTGGTCCCTCTGACTCCAGGCTCAACCTCCACTAATTCATCCTCCACACTGAGCTAGCTTGGTTGCTCTGCAATGGAAGTATTCTTCTGATCCTCCATGGTGATCCTCTACTGACCACCACTGGGTGAGCACCTTCATTTGGTATCAGAGGTCATCCATGGGCCACACCATGAAGCCACCTCCACTTCCACTCTGCTGCTTATGTCTGCGATATCTCACCTCCATTTTTTTGCATCTCCCTTGGGCACCTGGCCTTCGCGACTATCTCACTGTCTCCTCACTTTGTCTTCTTCTTGCAGTGCCTTGTGTCCCACTTCTATTCCCATTTCATTTGCCTGGAAAATTCTTGTGCACCTGTCAAGGCCTGGCTCAAGGCTTCCCCCTCTGGGACACCTTCCCAGATTCCCATCCTCACCTCCCTTCCCCGTGGGCTACACTCCCTTCTTGGAACTCTGGTTTTGCCCTGAGCCACCCTCATTGTCAAACCTGGTATTCAACATGAGTGTGTAAACCACTTGCCACCTGGGGTCACTTAGTCCCTTTAAGATTTACTCAGACCCAATTCATGGCCAGTGTGAATCCAATGTTCTAAGAGTTCCTGGAAAGCTACACTCTGGTGGTCACCAGTGATTCTGAGCTTGTGTCTTAAGTCAATCAATGGGTAGATAAATAAGCAGATAGTCACACAAGGCACCAGTGAGCATTTCACTATCCTTTGTGTGTGAGAGTAACGCTGGGGATGGCACCCAAGGCCTCGTGCATGCTAGGCGAGCAAGTGCTCCACCATTAGGTCACACCACCCATGTGGAATGTTCTTTTTAATGTCCTCAGACTATCCACACCAGGGTGATTTCATTACATCACCCTCACAGAGGAGTCCACAGATTAACACCCATCTTGGCTTCCCTCTTCCCCTCTCTCCTTCCTCACACCCACCAGCTTGCCACTGAGAAGTCCAAATTCTCCCTTCGTCACACAGGTCCCTCTAGGTCTGACAATCCAGCACTGCTGCAAAACCATGTTAACAGCAGAACCTATCAAGGGCCACCGCTTCCTTAGAACACAATGGTGGCCATGGGAAAAAATAATGGCTTCCTCCCAAACTTACCATACCTCCCATAGACTCTGCCCTCCTGACAGCAGAACAGAGCCTCATTCACCTTACATGCTTAGCTCCCATAGAGAATGCCTGCAATAATTGTTTGTTGAATTAATTGTTGGGTGAGTTTACCAATGACTGTGCAGCCCAGCCCAGCCCTAGTTACCTGGACCACAGAGGAAGTGACACAGTACAGGGGTGGAAGCCTGGAGCCAGGTGTATGAGGTGTGTGGGAATTTGCGGTAGCAGCGCTTTTCCTCTCTCTGACTTCATGAACCATATTCCACCCCACATCCCTAAGACTAGCCTCTTTCCCATCCCATGCATCACCTCGGCCACCTTCATTGGTGGTTCGGCATATTTCTGCGTGAAATAAATGTTATTTTCTGGCGCACCCAGGTTTCATTAGTCTTCCTGTCAGGGAGAATCAAAGCGGGAAAGGAGAGCGTTTGGCACAAAGTGGCTTCCTGCTTACACCAGGCAGAAAAGGGTAATGTTACCCAAGCAGAGAGAGGCAGGCAGGGAGAGAGAGTCGGAAAACTAACTTCCTCATTTAATCAAGTCGAAACACAGATTATATGAGGTTGAAAAACAGTTACCTTGTACTCGCACCAGCCTCTTGCTCTGTCTGGGGCTATAAAACCCTTTGCGATTTTATCTTTTCATAAACTTTTATTGAATCTGATGTTCAAGGGGCCATGGAGGATCATCCAATTAAACTCCCCCCTCTAATCCTACTCTTAAACCCCAGCTCTAAACTGATGGGAGATTAAAAGCCAATAAAGATGACAAATGAGAGGAGATCTGTAGGTTGATAAGGGAAATGGAGTCGGGCGGGGATTTGCCAGAGAGGAGCAAGACCCGGCCAGCCAACTCAGGACCAGAGGGGCTGGCGGTGGGGGCAAGTTCAAAGAATTCTGGAACGAGGCGACCTGGATGCCGGTGACCAGAGCACGCTATTGATGCTGTGATCTGGGCTAAGATGATCTGCCCAGGACCGGGTTCAACACAGGAAGAGGGTTGGACTTGCCACAGACGGAGAGGGTTGAAACACCGGCTCTGGTCTCACTAGCTGCGAAACTACAGGGGATGCTAACACGCCATTCAAATGTTGTCTTATTGACAGCTGTATTTGTACCTGTCCCTCGTGGGCACCACCCTGCCATGCACTCTGCTGCCCTTCTGCTATGGATTAAGTCCTGTGGGAAAGGAGCACTACCCTTGCGTCCATACTAGCAAACTAAGGTTCAGGTAAGTCAGTTTCTGAAAGGCCCTCACCACGACCAGACCTCGTCTTCCTGAGAAAATCCTCTCCACTTCACAAGGTTGTATTGAGAATGTACAAGACTTGCTGGTGGTGTAGGCTTCACAGAAGCCGTCTAAGAAGTGAGCTTCTCTCCTTCTCTCAGATCCACATTTTGCCTTTAGGTATCTCAAAAGACCCCGTGTATTCTTTACCATCACAATATTTAACTAGAAGGTGAAAGTGACTTTTTAACCTCTGTTTAAGGTAGTTAATATCAATTCATTTCATCATTTCACAGCCATCTATGAAAACATTCTTTGCCGGACTCATAAATATGTATTAAACTAATCCTCACATCAGTCCTAAGAAATAGGAATTATTTCCTCATTCTAATTAATAAGTAAATAGAGGTCTACAGAATCCAAATGAGTCTCCTAGGATCCCAAAGCTAGTAAGAGACAGGTGGAATTCAGACTCAAGGGTGCCCCGACCCCAAGGAGGGTGCTCTTTCCACCTCATTCCACCCCGCTAGTATCCAGTCCAGCATGGGGATGAGATAGAGACTGAACCACAGGACAAAACAGGGCCACACAGTCTGCACCATAGAGGACACACCAGCCTTGTGGCTTCTCCAGCAGAAGGCACGTTGTCAAGAGAGGACCTATGCTGAGGGTCAGGGGTCCTGGGCTTTCAGGATCTTGAGTTATGGATGAAAGGATGGAGTGAGCACATGGGCAGAAAAAAAGAGAAGGGTCCCAGCAGGAAGTTCTGAAGAACCCCAGCTTTGTGGGTTCCAGGAAGGGAAGGTCAGGGTACCATGAAGGTCATGTGAAATCAGAACCTCAAAGGCCACAAAGTAGGACCAAGAGCCACAGCAAGCTTTAAGTTCCACATCACGCCATCCTTCCCTACCTCTCAGGACCTTGTGGCTCCCAGGGGGCCACGGTTCAAGTGCTCTTGTAAGCCAACAAACACAACAACTCTCCTCCCAGCATGACAGAGGCAGCCAGTGTCCCCAGGGCAGAGAGGACACAGCAGTGGCCCAGGCAGCCAATCCTGCAGGCCCCTCCCCATCTCCCGCGGGCGACCCCAAGGCTCAGCCACGAGTTCACTTTGGCTTCAGTTATCAGGCCCGTGCAGTCTTCAGGGTCTCTCCTGCTTACCTGCATTTGCCTCTTAGCCAGGAAGGGAAACTCGCTAGGCACCACCCACACAATCTCATCGTAGCATCCCACAGGAGAACTGCACCTGATTAGCCTCATTTTTACAAAAAAAAAAAAAAATCCTGGTGCTCACAGAGTAACAGGCTCAAGGGCACACATTTGGTTCAGTCTCATTTGTCTGACTCCAAAAGCGTGACCCTTCTTCTCTGCATCTCAGGTGCTCAGCCCTGGCTGGGTGTTAGCATAACCTGGGGAGGCTCCACCCAGACACACTCCCACGGCCACCAGCCACAGGTAGGCGTTAGAAGCCCCTCAACTTCAGTCAATGTTGAGAGCCCGTGTGCTGATGTGCTTTTGCTTAAACAACAGCCCTTGAGTTCTATCCACTACAACTCCCTCCGTAGCTTCGGCCCCAACCGAGCAAGCCCAGTCCTTCGCTCTAACTTTTTTTTTACAAGTTAATATTCATTTCATCACATTTAATTAACACAGGGAGACTAGAGCTGTCTCAGCATCGCACCCAGCTAGCAGGGGCCCGCGCCTCCCTTGGAGTTCAATCACAGCGCTGTCTTACGCAATTAGCTTCCTTCCCCCTGATCTGAAGGGTCTGTGCCCATAAATATCAACCAATTTTATTGATATTTGTAATTAAAACCACCCAACGGGTCACACTCGGTTGCACAAGTTTGCAACACACACATCCATAATGGGAACATGAGCATATTTGTATGTGACATTTGATAGATAATAATCCTGGGCATTTCTCATTTTCAGAACATCCTATGGGTACCAGCTAATTAAGCCTAGCATGTCTCCTGGGATGGAGGGCGTTCTTCCACATACCCCTTTGATTGTCTTTGTTTCTGAAGTTTCAGGAAATCCAAGGACCGAGAAAGTGGGGTGACAGGCGAACAACACAGAGAAAAGTCCACGGGCGTGAGGGCCGACCTTGCCACCTTCTAAAGCTTCTTCTCGCAGCTTCCCTCTGTGTCCTTCCAAGGAACTAAAAAACGAAGCAAAACTAACAAAACCAACGACATCGAGAATGCCCTCCAGGCCTCCCCAGAAAGGCTAAGGATTTCTTTCTGGAGTTCTTTTTGATGACCCAGTTGGTTTCTTTCATCCAAAAAACTATGTGGATAAAGGGTGACTCCTCCCTTAGTCCGCGTCTTGTGGAGCTGGTGTGACAGATGCCACCACCCTGCAGCACCATGACCCCATCTCCACACTGGTCAATTTATAGCTACGCCTACAGACTGTCTGGGACCTTAACTGGGTGGGTGGCACTAGGAAATTACCAGAAGTGAGCTGCCTGGAGACCCAAAGCAGGACCTTGTCAGGAGCTCTTTGGTGGAACAGAGACAGTTGTGAAGCATGGACCTAGCATGGACTTGGGTTATCAGATCTGCCCACTTCTCATTTCCCCTTTGAAAGCTCATCACTCCCATATAAACCCAGTGAGATTTAAGACCTTTTCCCCAAATCCCCTAACAGCATTCTTACGAGAGACAATCAGCCCGCAAGTGAGTTCAAAGGCAGTAGTTCTATCCCTAAGGGTAGCCTTTCAAGGCCCTGGGCAGGAGGATTATTTCTCTTGTGACCTGGAATAATCTCATCATTACCAAAACCCTCGAGGGTAGGATGGAATTCCAGGAAGGACCAGGCAGGAAGAACAGGCGGAGAGAGAGTGTGGAGACAGGTGAAGACACACCACCAGGCTGTCGGGGAGGGAGGGCATCTTTACAGTGTTCTGACTACACTACACCTGCTTCCAAAAATGATGTGAGAGGGTTACAATAACAGGCACGCATCCAATAAAAACATTAAAATAGAAATAAGGAGCACATATAAATGTCTGTAGAGGGTGACATTGAAAAGGTCATGATTCTCATTGTCCCAAGAGCTGGAGTAGGAACAGTGGGTTAAGAGTGAGCACGAGGCTACTCATTGATCACTGGGACAACTAACTCAATTATTCAGGGACTAACGATCCAATTTGTATTTAATCTGGGCCTCTGGCATTAGCTCTTTCTCTCTCCTGCTGCCTAACTAGGAAGAAATTCACTGTCCAGCAAGTATCCATCCAAACTCATGAAAAGGGATGAAATCAATGACTTAGAGTTGGAAAGAGCTTCACACATCACTTAGGAGAACTTCCTACCAAGTCCAAGAGCTCTTTTCCGAGCTGCTATGTCAGAGTGGTGCAGCTTTAATGTGGGTCCCTCTAAAGATGGGACACGCACTCGATGAAGCCGGTCTTAAACAATTTGAGTCATTAGAAACACTCCTATAGAAAAACACAGCCTACCACCTTGCAGAAATCCAACAGTGATCTCAAATGGTTGATTTTCAAAATCACCTGGGTTGTTTTCAAAAATCACGTAAGAAATTATTGTGGCATTATCTATGGAAGCTGAACATACACATACCTATGGCCCTACAATTCTACTCAGGTGTACTGGGAGACCAGTAGAAAGAACATTCTCAGTAGGTTAGTGATAGAAACCAAAAACTGCCGTAACCAAAATGTTCATTAACAACAGCATTTTAGTACATCTGTTTTGTGTTGCTGTAACAGAATACCAGAGACTGGGTGATGTATAGAAAAAGAGGTTTATTTGACTCATGATTCTTATGGTGGGGAGATCCAAGTGGCAGGATACCATTGTCTAGCTGCATCATAACATGGTAGAGTAAAGGAAATGATCACATGCAGAAGGGACCAAGCTCATGGGTTGGACTCAACCTATAACAATGGATTCTCAAGAGGACTAACTCCATTTTGTGAGAGTTACATCAATCCCTTTCTAAGGTGGTGCCCCATGACCTAGGTCCCACCTCTTAAAGGGCCCACAAATCTCAATATCATTACATTGGGGAACAAACTTCCAGCCCATGAACCTCTGGGGGACAAACCACATCTATAGCAAGTAGAATGGATATAGTTTGATATAATACAAAAATGACCTTCCTCTTAGCAGAGCTATCAACAAGAATTTTCTGTGATCATGGAAATATTCTGTTCTTCCATGTCCAATATGGTAGCCACTCATCACATGTAGCAACTGAGCTCTTGAAGTGCAGCTGGTACAAAAGAGAAACTGAAATTTTGATTTTAGTTTGTTTTCATGCAAATAGCCACATGTGCCTGGTGACCATAGCATGCATCTAGAAGAGCTTGTCAGTGGACAAGGACAGACCATAACTGTGCACAGAAACATGGATGCTCTTTACTCGATAAAAGAAGCCAGAACAAAAGAGTATCTCTTTGTGATTACATTTCTATCAAGTTCAAAAGTAGGTAAAACTAAACGAAGTGCTTAGGGATAAAAGTGAAACCACAGCGTCTGGGGACACGTTCAAGTGGTCTAGCTCTGGGTGGGAGGGGAGAGCAGCACCTCAGGGGAGCGCCTGCAGACTGGCCACACCTGCTCCTGTGATGACAGGTGTCCGCTTTGTGATAAATCATCAAGCCCTCCTTTTCATTTGAGGCGCCGAGAGGCACGTGCTTTATCCTTCGCAACTTAAAAAGGATTAAAATACATGTTGTCTCTTTGCAGCTTCTCTGAAAATCTAAAGTTATCCTAAAATTAAGGATGCATTTTTAAAAACTTCAGAGTAAGTGCCTCACTCTGGATTTGCGGATTGGTTCTGAGAAGGGGTCCTGGTGAGTCACTTTTCCCAAAGTCCCAAGCTAATTCTGTTGCAGGGCATGGTGGGAAGACATTGGAACCATAGCAAGCAAGATGAATAAATTCTGAGATATTTACAAAACTGAACTCTATGAGGAGACTCTTCTCCCAGAATGGAGGTGGAGAATTTCCACCTCTCTTTTCCTCTTGGAGATTTCAGGTCTCCGGAATCAGGAAGCAAGATTGACCAGGACAAGAAAGATGGAGGATTTGACTAATGAGGGAGATGATAGGTTGTACCCTGAGGTCACGTCCTAGGAAAATCAGCAAAAGCAAGGAGCAGAAGGCAGTGAACGGTCACTTGACTCATATGACCCCACTAGCTCCGAAGCAGGCAGATAGGGTCACTGTTCTGTATAGCTCCAGGGGCTCCATCACAACCATAATCTCACAGTCCTTAAATTGTACAGTGCCCAGCCTGTACAACCGTATGTGGCAAATCTATAAGCTAGTATTCTTATTCTCACTGTCATATGGAAAAAAGGGGGTGCCACAGAAGCCTCAAGACTCATACTCACATTTCCTGTCTTCTGCCCTGTGCTATTATGGCCACCACAGCAGCTGGCCCAGTGGCTTCGGTCAACAGAAAGGTGCCCCACAAAGTCTCACTGGGCATTGGACAGACTTACCTTCTCTAGGATTAAGAGGATCCAGATAATGCCAAGGGGAAGCCGACCTTCAGCTCTTATGGTGGCCTCTGTGCTTGGTTTCCAAAAACCGCAGCTGGAGGTGGTCAGTCCATTTAGAGTGAGGGGAAGAAGCCTGGGAGCAGGTGGGCGGGACAGCCAGCCTGCACCTGCCTGGGGCACACACAGCAGGGCACACCAGCCTAATCCCGTGAGCCTGCTTGCCTTCCAGGGAGAGCGACGCCAGGGTCTTGTGTTCCCTCCCCCTCCGGGCAGCCTGCATATCCCCGCCCAAGGTCACCGTCATTAACACTGCCAAAAAAACCACCTCGCTCCACATCCACCAGTCACCAGTTCCACTGATGACAGGACCTTTTGCCTGCTGTCCGGGCACATGAGACCCACGAATGTATATGTGTGCATGCGTGTATGTGCGTGTGTATGTGCGTGTGTGTGCATGTGTGTGAACGTACATGTGTGTGTGCATGTGTGTGCTTGTGTGTGCATGTGCGTGTGTGTATGTGCATGCGTGTGTGCATGTGTGTGTGTGCATGTGTGTGTGTGTGTGTATGTGGGTGTGTATGTGTGGGCGTGGGTGTGCGTGAGCGTGGGTGAGTGTGGGTGTGGGTGTGTGGGTGCCTGCGTGTGTGTGCATGTGTGTGTGCATGCATGTGTGTGTACATGTGTGTGCACGTGTGTGTGTGTGTACGTGTGTGTGTGGGCGTGGGTGTGTGCCTCCGTGGCTGGATGTGTTTGATTTTCTTCTGGTATTTTATGTGCTTACACAGTCAAAATTAATGGAATCAGGTTGAGATTCAGATGACATCACACTGGTGACTCACATCTTGATAGATGGATAGATTTTTCTCTCTCTGCCTCCCTTTCAGGGTAACCTTGACTTGTCACACGGCTGCCAGGGAGTGCCAGGACGCAGGATTATTTTCATAGGCTTGAGCAGGCCGTCACAGTTCCGTCCTGACTGTGGGGAAAGGGCCAGGACAGGGCAGGGGACAAAGGTTGCGGCGAGTCCTCAGCAGGGCTCGAGGGAGGGCAGATGAGTGGAGTCCTCCCCTGCATCGGAAAATGGTCAGCAGTGCGTCCCACTTCAGGGCGGTGCATCTGAGGGGCCATCTCGGTGCAGACTGCATGGCTCTTGCTCCCTGGAAATGACCTTTCTTCAGCAACCTTGTTATTAAGCACCCTTTCCTCCTGGAAAGTAAGCAGGTCCTGAGGGGGAAATAAATAGTAGGAGCAGCTGGAAAACCTCGCAATGGCAGCCCAGGGTTGCAATTATGCAATCATTTCCGCTACTAGCATTTCTTTGAAGAAACTTTTCATTGGGAAAATAAAAAGGAGAGAGGGTGACTCATGCTCTCTTAAGACTCTGCACCCCAGAATGCATGAATCCAGAGTTCAGGCTGACAGGGTTGGATGACCTCTGATTCTCAGTCCAAAGGCGTCCACAGAGTCCTTCTCTTCTGGATCAATGTGTTTGCATCTCTGCACCAGCTCCTTCCTGTGCCTGGGATTGGGGAGGTGTTTCTTCCTAAAACTTACACTGCAGATGTGGGGCCAAGTTAAGTCAAGCAATCTATGTGGTTACAAGCAAGCTGTTTGTTTCTAGGCTCGTCTATCTCAGGAGGTGAATCCCTGTTTGGAGTGTTCAAGGCGCTCTGCTTTGCACGTGAAGTTTAGGGTGGCCAATTGTCCTCAGCACCAGGTAGATAGAACACAGAAACTCAGACTTCCAGAACTGGAAGGCCTCTTATTGACCAATCTTCTCTCCTTGCAGGTGATGACACAGAGAGGTAAAATAGTCACAAAGCAGCGAGAGAATGGCATAAGAAGGTGACATCCCAGGGTCCCTGAAACCACCTGCAGGGACTCTCCCTGGCTTCACTAGATTCTTCCAGCTCTCCTCCATCTCCAGAAATGATAACAGGTTGAGCACCTGTATTAGTGAACTTTCCTTGCTGTGACCAAAACACCTGACATAAACAACTTAAAGGAGGAAAGATTTCTTTTTCTCAGGGTATCAAAGATCTCAGTCCATGGTCAGTTACTTCCATTGCTGTGGGCCTGAGGTGAGGCAGAACATCATGGTGAAGGACAGGGCAGATGAAAGCTGCCAGGCTCATTGCAGCCAGGAAGCAGAGAGAGCCAGGGCCGGGGGCAAGATAGACCCTCCTGAGCATGCCCGGTTGACCTGCTTCCTCTGCATAGGCCTCACCACCTACAGTTTTCACTACCTCCTATTAATGCCACCAAATATAAATCCCTCAATGGATTAGTTCACTGATGTGATGAGGTCGAGCCCTCAGGATTCAATCACTCCCCAATGTCCCACCTCTGAATATTGCTGCACTGGGGGCCAAGCCTTAGCACGTGAGCCTTTTGAGGGACATGCTAGATCCAAAGCATAATAGCAACCCCATCTCAAAATCAGAAATCCAAAATGCTCCAAATTCCAAAACCTTTTAAGCACTGACATGATGCCCAAAGTCTGATGGTTCAATACACAAATTTGTCTCATGCACGAAATTCTCATAAATATTGTATAAAATTTCCTTCGGGCTATGCATGTAAGGACTAGATGCACCATGAATGAATTTCCTGTTTAGACTTGGGTTCCATCCCAAGACATCTCATTATGAATATGCAAATAGTCCCAAATCTGAAAATATCTGAAATCCAAAATACTTCTGTTCCCCAGCATTTCAGACAAGAGTTAAACTTGCATTCACAAGTTTAACTTGTAACTTATAACTTGCACTGAGAAGTAGTTTCAGTTTAAAGAACTCTCTCTGGCAACTCTAGAAAATGTCAACCTTGTTTTATAAGCAGAGCAGGAAAGCCAGAGGAAGATGAGGAAGGTGGTAGGTGCAAGGTGCAGAAGGAACAAGGGGCGTGGCTTGGGTCATGGAGGCCTTTGACCTAGTCAGGGAGTCTGAATGTCTGTCCCCAGCATCCTGGCTCCAGCCATCTACCCGCATCATTGATGAATGCCTCTGCTCTACCCTACAGAACCATCCACGAGGGGGTGTCCCCAGCCCTTCTGTCTATTCCTGCCACCCTTTGTCACTACCCTACTCCCACCTCCATGTTACCTGATATCCAATCCAAAACCACCCGCCTCTTCTCTGGACTTGGCTCATTCTCCTCCCCATATATCAATATCCCGCCTGTCTGCATCCTTTTCCTGTTGTGGTAACTGAGTACCACAGCCTGGGTACTTTATAGAGAAAGGCTTGTTGAGCTCATGGTTCTGGAGGCAGGGAGGTCCTTCTTGCTGGTGGGGACTCTCTGCAGAGGCTCAGGGTAGCACATGGCAAGAGAGGCATAGGCAAGACGCAGATCCAAACTGGCTTGTATGACAGAGCCGCTCTGGACTAATCGATTAACTCGTGAATGGATCAGTACACTCGTGAGGCAGCGCCCTCCTAACCTAATCGCCTTTGAAAGACTCCCACCCTTAATACCTCAGAGTGGGGACTGAACTCCCACGTGGGTTTTGATGAGTGCATTCAAACCACAGTGCCATCCTTTCCCTGTGACCCACATCAAGGGCCACATCCTCCAGAAAATTTCTCAGTTCCTCAGTTGAGACAAGTTTATCCTGTCCTTATGTGTTCCTAACCCTTTGCGTCTCCGTCATCATGTGGCTCGGGCTCTCCAGGCAGTCTCTGATGACATTTGCTAAGGAAGTTCCTTACCAGGCCTAGCCCTGGTCCTGTCCTTGGAACCAGAATCTGGAGTCTGAGAGTCAGTAGCCTCCAGCCAAGTCACCTGTGCATGGAACAACACGTGTGCAATTCTTTCACTTAGGATATCAGGAAAATGGAAAAAAGATGGTCAAAAGTGAATTCATGCAAACTCCCAAGGGCAGCTAAGCTCAGTGACAGCACCCAGCTGTCCAGTACCTTATGCCATCCAGAAGGTCTGCCATCAGCCGACAGCTCCTTCACCCTGAGCAGCCAGTAGACTGATGGAAGGTAGTTGTGGGGAAGGACTGACCCCCACTGATACCCTCCCTGCCCTTCTCTCCCCCATGGCATCTTGGGTCTTTATCTCCCTTAATCCACCTGTGATTCCACAAATACTCCCTGTGACCTGTTATGGAGGTGGCATTGCACAGATATGGCAAGACAGGCTTCTGCTTGTGCAAGGCTATGAGATCCACATGGGCCCCTCTCTTCAGGGTTCTCAGTACTGTGACTAAACAGGTCAGTACTGGCCTTGGTACTTAGCCAAAGCACCCTCTTTACTGCTGAGGCTTCACCACCTGATGTCTTCCCAATGTCCTCCGAAAGTTGCTGGCCACCTGCTTTACCCGCGTGGGACCCATCATGCGATGCTGGAGCTCTGTCCCTAACAGAATGCTCCATCCAAGTTTCAGACAGCTCCCTCTTCTCCCCAGCAGCAGTCATGCGAGGGAGCTTCAGGTCAGGAACTTGCCCTCTGGACTCTGAGCTAAAATAGTTTCCCATTGTGCAGGATGCTAGCGTTTCCCATGTCGCACACGCACGCATTCCCAGACGTAATAAGATCCAGTTGACAGTCTTGCGTGTTGCTTCAAGGCGAACATGAAGTTAGTTGTCCTATCACGAACCTGTTCTGCCTAATAAAGCTAATAATGTCTATCCTGTCACCATCTGTAAGGAAATTGACCACCAATGTTTACACATGCTGTCACAACACCCTGTAAGATACCGCAGCATCCACCCCATTTTACAGGGGAAGAAGCCAGGCTCAGAGAGGTTAGCACGACCTGCATATGATCAGATGGTAGGTGGCAGAATCAGGACAGGAACCCAGATTTTTCTGTCTTCGTGTCCTTGACACCACACAGTCTTCTCTTTGGAGCTTCCAGAATCCCTCTTTTCCCCAAATTATAAAGCCCTAAAGTAGCAGTCCATGCACTGAGACACCCCTCACCACACTCCCCCAAGGCCCGTGGCATCACGGATCTCTATCTCCCTTAATCCTCCTGTGATTCCACAACACCAGAAACCTAATATGCATAGGCATTGGGGCATAATCCAGCACTGAGTCCCCAGCCTCTTGAGCTAACAAATACATTTATGCCCAGGTACAACTGACCTTGAGACAGGACATGAGCTACTCATCTACCCCCAGGGAAATTGTTATTTTGGCAGAGAAATCGTAGCACCAAGTTTCAATCCAAATGAAAGGATTCCCAGGGATGGAAACTCAGTCTCAGACTCAGATTCAGACACTGTTTGGAGCAAAGTTTGCCTTTTAGATGTTTTAGGGTTGTTTTTCTAGTAATGCTTTGTCCCTCCCTTGATATCACCCTCCAGTGGCTTGGCACACAGGCTAAGAGAAGGAGTGACCGAAACTGTAATTCTTTATTCCCGACTACACCCCCAGGGCTCAGCTCCCCTAAGCCCTAAACTCCAGAATCCAGGAGGCTTCTTGCAGGCTGGGCCCCTAAGAAAGTTCTCTCCAAGGACAAGCAGGGCATCTGCCACACACCTCCCGCCCTCTGCGGCCCCCTGCCAAAGCTGGGTACTCTGATGACAGGAAGGAGTTGCTTCCTCCCCTTCCCTTCCCAGAGCTCTCCTCTGACCCTAATAACAGTGCTGTCGAGATCAGCAGTTCCATTTTGTTTGGCCAGAACCCCATAAACTAACATCAGCAGGTCGACCACAGAGCCGCATTTAGCAAGGGCAGGTGAGATCGAGGAGGGAAATGGCATAGAATGGGAAGTGGGCAGGCGGGCAGCCTTGAACTCCACTGCACAGCACTGCCAAAGCCGGGCTGAGGGGCAGCCTTGGGTTCCTCAGTAATGACCGTGGCACTTACGCCAAAGCCGGGCCTCTCACCTGCAGTGCAATGCTGTGATTCCTTTCTGAAATTATGATTTGCAAACACGTTGACCCTCAGCATCTCATTCAATTCCTCACAGCAGTCTTGTAAGGCAAATATCATCACTATTTTCAGAGAAATATGGTGGGAAGATGGAAAGAGCACCCAGGCCCCATGTCAGAACCTGGGTGTCGATGCTCATGCTGTCTTCCCACTGGGCTGCTCTGCCTCCCCCGTTCTAAAACCTCACTCAGATGTTACCTGGAGAATCAGGAGACAGGACTCAGCTCCTCGCAGCTTAGGTGACAGCTTAGGGCTAACGAGACTGAGATGCATTTGGAGCTCTGTTCCTTTGAACGTGCATCCGAATGGCTTGGTACCACTTTTGGATGTTCTGGCAGCAGGCAGGCGACTGTTGAGAACAGGTGTCCTCCTCTGCTGATGATAACTGTTCGTTACCCAGAGTATGGGGTCACGACAATCTGCCTGGCAAGTTCACGCCGGTCAGAGCTCATCACAGCTTTAGATGAGCTCCTCTAAAGCCAAAATCATCTTTGCGGGAAAACATCCTTCGGCATTCCGTTGCCCTAACAATTCTATACTGTGATTCAAATTGTTCAGTTACCAAGGGATAGAACATGGAAAGAATCATCTCAGCGAGGCTACCTTGCTCAAAATGAAAAATTCAAGTGGGCAGTGTTTCTCAAAGTGTCCCGAGGCATTCTTCACCAAAGCAGTCTTTTGGGGATGGACCTGTGTCCCCCAAATAGATATAGCGAAGTTCCAATCCCCGATCCCTGCACATGTGTCTTACTTTCACACAGGGTCTTTATAGGTGTTAACAAGCTAAGATGAAGCCATACTGGTTAGAGTAAGGGGGCCCCTAATCCAGTCTAACTGGCATATTTATTTTGGTACTGAGGATTTGAGGATTGAACCCAGGGGGACTCCACCACTGAACTACAACCCCAAATCCTAGTCTTTCAGTTTTTGTTTTGTTTTGTTTTGTTTTGTTTACATTCTTGCAAGGTTGCTGAGGCTGACCTCAAACTTGCAATCCTTCTACCTCAGCCTCCTGAGTTGCTGGGATTATAGGCATGCACACACCTGTCAGTAGTTAGGGTGGTTGTTATTGTTGTTGTTGTTTTGGTTTGGTTTTAGTGGTGCTGGGGATCAAACATAGGGCCTCACACATGCTAGGCAGGCACTCTACCACTGAACTATAATCCCAGGCATTGGAATCTTTCTAAGAAGAGGAGAAAGAGAGACAGGAAAGAGTCCATGTGACAGCAAAGGCAGGAAGAGACCGGAGTGACCAAGTGACAAGCCAAGGAATGGTAAAAACCACGGGCAAGGAGAGAAGAAAAGGCCAGAACTTCTCCTGGGGTCACCTTGTTTTCAGACGCCTGGCCTCCAGCACTGGGAGGGGCACATTTCTGCTGTTACAGCCACCCAGTTAGAGGCACTTGGTTACAGCCGCCTTGGGAACCTGATACGGGTCAATGATAAAGTAAGCTCGTACAAGTGCCCCTCAGTCAGGGGACCTGAGGGAAAGCTTGATGCCCCACCATGGTCCAGTCAAAGCAGAAGCTCCGAGGTGCTAACTGTCATTAGGTCTTTCTTCAAAGTTCACCACGAGATTCTGAAGCCCCCGTGAGGGTAGGAAACAAGAGGGCTGGACACAGGGAAGCAGGTTCCTTACCTGTTCCTTTCTCAACGTGGCTGATCTGCCATGCATAGCCAAGAGGAAATATTTGGGATGTAGAATATCTCAAACTTATTCGACCACAATAACCATTTTTTTAATGCAACATCTTCTCAGACACATGTTTTGTGGAATGCAATGTGGAAAATGCTGCTTTTGTTGGGTTCTCGATGTTCTCAGCGGGTGACTGCAACACCTGCCTTGAAATCTTTCCAGGCCCACGTGGTTGCGGAGATGCTCCACGTGCAGGACCTGCCCTCCTTCACCGGCGTGTGCGTGTTCTGGGACAGACCACATCTTCCCGACCAGAAGAACAGTCACGGGCCCCACATGCCTCTCTTTTCATGAGTCCACCTTGAACCTCGCCTCAGTCTTGCTGATTGCTGAAGCATATGGCTCTGTCATGAAATGCTAACACTGGCTAGCCGTGCCCATTCCCACCAACACGGTAACTTTAAATAGCCAGTGTTCAATCTGTGTCAGGCACGGTTGCAAAAATATCACATATGTGTGCATGTGCCTGTGCATGTGTGCACACGTGCCCACATTTGTTTATGCAAGATGTCCCAAAGCTCACGCGTTCCATCCATCTCACCACACGAGTGTCCTTAATATTTGATTTACAGATCGAGAAGGATTGTGAATTTGAAGAAGAAAAAAAAAAAAGGCATCTTTAGTTTCTCACTAACTTCCTTTAATCATGTATGTAGCAACAAACCCCAGGAGGCCCAGCAGGATCTCTGACTTTGTCACCAATGGAAATCCCAGGCTTTGAATCACGTCACGAAACAGGAATTGTAGGCATCTTGAACTGCCATTTAAAATCATCATTTTTTTCAAACCCATTATGGTTTTTAGACCTGCTGTTAGATCTTGCTGCTTAATGCATCAATGAGGAGGCAAAAGTTATTTCTTATCACAAGTTTATTTTAATATACTGATAATTGTTTTTCAACATAATTGGTTATTTTGCAATTTTGTGTATTTGAATCTCTGCGTATAAAAGCAGTGTTTCTGGTTTCTAGGCTCCACCTGACTGTCAAGGGTCCATGGCATAAAATGAAAGGTGAAGATCTTTGTTCTGGATCAGCTAGTATACATAGGGTCACTTAGAAGATCTGTTGAAAACAGAGTCCTAGGTCTTATCCTTGCAGCGTTTGATTCAGTAGGTCAGAGGCAGAACCTAGGGATCTGCATGATGGTGCACCATGTGAAGCCAATGCAGATGTTTCGTGGTCTGCATTTCGAGAAAGTGTGCTCTAATAGAAATGCAAATTAAAACTACACTGAGATTTCATTCTCTCTGCAGTCAGAATGGCAATTATCAAGAATACAAGTAACAATAAATGTTGGCGAGGATGTGGGGGAAAGGGTCCACTCATACGTTGCTGGTGGGAATGTAAAATGATGCAACCACTCTGGAAAGCAGTATGGAGATGCCTCAGAAAATGTGAAATGGAACCACCATTTGATCCAGCTATCCCATGCCTTGGTTTATACCCAAAGGACTTAAAATCAGCATACTACAGTGATGCAGCCACATCAATGTTTATAGCAGCTCAATTCACAATAGCAAAGTTATGGAACCAATCCTTTAACTGATGAATGGGTAAAGAAAAGATGGTGTATTTGCACAGCTGAATATTACTCAGCCATAAAGAATGAAATTATGGCATTTGCCAGTAAATGGATGGAGCTGGAGACTATCATGCTAAGTGAAATAAGTCAGTCCCCAAAAGACCAAAGGCTGAATATTCTCTCCAATATGCAGATGCTGACACACAATAAGATGGGAGGGACTGAGAATAGAGTTCAGTGGATTAGACCAAGGAGAATGAAGAAGGAGGGGAGGATGGGATTGGGAATGACAGTAGAATGAATGAGACATAACTTTCTCATGTTCATATATGAATACATGACCAGTGTAACTCCATATCATGTACAACCACAAGAATGGGATCCTAACTAGAATAAGTTATATTCTATATGTGTATAACATGTCAAAATCCACTCTACTGTCAGGTGTATCTAAAAAGAACAAATAAAAAATAAAAATAAATATAATAAATAAGGTAACGCTTCACCTTTGACAAAGAGTGCTCTGATACTCTTAAATTTATTCCTGGGTCAAATGAGAGCCTCAGAGTCAAGTCCTTGAGTGATGTAGTTCTGGCTTACAGTCAATCATCCTGGTGGTTTATGGGTCATCATTACATCATTAGCTCACTCAGAGGTGTCACAAGTCGTGGCTGGGCAAACGTCACTGTGGCACCTATTGTGGAGATCCCTTGAATACCATCAGCTTCACAGCAGTTCACTTCTGTGGAGATCCTTGGTAGAACTTCCATGGATCTCAAATCAGAATAGGTCGTGCCACTCCTAAGCAACTATTGCTTTGAAAAATCTTCAGGAATTATTAATCTTGAAATGATTTTTGCCTTCCCATTGATCATGAGCAGTTTTAGCCCAACTTTATATGTTATCTCTAGAAATCATTGAGAATATAAGCTATGCATCTGTGGCCAAATTATATTTTGGATGCCTTTGGTTATTCTCCATTCAGATCATACTAGAAGACTCCATTTCCTGCCTCTGAGGAGCATCATTATAACTGTTAAAACTTCAGACAAATCAAACTTAACAGAGTTGAATGGCACGAAGTACGATTCACAAATTGGGCATCCCCTAGAACAAGAACAGGTTCATTGAGGCTCCCACCAGGTTGCCACGTGGTTGGCTAACCAAAAAAAGGGAACTGACCAACAAAAAAAAGAAAAAAAAAGGAAATGAGGTTCAGAGACAGCTCCATTGCATGGAACTTGGTATTGGCCTTATCTGAATCTGATTTGACTCAAGTTCAACTGCTCAAATTACTGAGACAGCTTATTTGTTTCAAAGGCAAATTCCCAAGTTAGGTTTTCAGTGTGTTTATGTACTGAGTTAGGTATTAATTCACTAAACAAGGACTCAAGTATGAAGTATGGAAGTTTTTTCAGGCCAAATTCAATTTAACGTAACAACAAAAAGGAGGAAAAATCAAAATATTCCGAGGTTTGGTTTATGAACTTCAGTTAGCCTGTTGAGATTCATAGCAAAAAGAACAGAAGAGAAAGCTCATTTTTATGTCTCAAATTCCAGCATGCAGGATTCTAAAGGGATCATGGGATCAAGTTGATGGTATAAGAACTTGGAATGACCCATTTCTGACTACAAGCTGATCATGGGAGGTCTGGAGAGAAGGGAAAGGAGCACCCTGGTGGGTATCCAGAACACAGTTCTGCCCCATGCTGTCTGTCCCCCAGCCAAGCCACAGAATCAGGGGACCAAGAGAAGCAGGGAACTGGATGCCTGCACAGGAGAAGCCACCTGTGCATTGTCCCTACCCCTCATGCCAGCTTGCTGGAGACTGTGGTGAAAACAGTGCCGCAGCAGATAAAGGGGCCCTAAGACAGACCCCTGAGATCCCTGCATCCATTCTGATGGAAGAGAAGGTCTCCAGTGCTCCTGTCCCCTCCCTCGGAACAAGCAGACAGAGGACCAGAAGGTGGCTCAGACAAAAGGAGGAGTTAGCTAATCTTGGCACGACAGAGGTCAGAAACCAAGTGGAAACACTGCCAAAGAACAGGGTTTATCTTCTTAGGCCACAAAAGCAGGTATGCAGAAATGGAACTTCCACACATTTCCATGACTCAACTCATTTTCTATTCCAAGCCTCTGTCCTGGCCAGGAGTATAAATTGGTTTCTAGTCAATCCAGAGTTTTTCAGCCCCAGTTGGGTACATTCTCTCTCCTCTGCCTTTTCTCACCAGGATTGCCACTGTGTTCTGGGGAGTGAGGTGCTGGAGCAGGGCGGGTGCTGTGGTGTGAATTCTTGTGTTTCCCCAAAATTCATATTGAAACTTGACCCCTCAGGAAATCAAATTCAGTGGTGGAGGCACTGGAAGCGATTAGCTCATGGTGGTTCCACCCTGGGGAAGGGGATGAGTGCCCTTAAAGGGGGCTTGATGGAGCTTGGTTGGCCATTTTTACCCTTCCACCTTCTGCCTTATGAGCTCACAGCAAGAAGGCACCATCTTTGAAGCAAAGGATGAGCCCTCACCAGACACCAGATCTATAGCTATCTTGATTTTAAACTTCCCAGGCACCAAAAGTGTGAACTATAAATTTCTGTTGTTTATAAATTGCCCAGTTTCTGGTGTTTTGTTATGGCAGCCAGGATGGACTAGGAGGGGCTGATTTTCGACTGGCCCTGGTCCCCTGTAGCATCCCCCACTACCTCCTCATGTCTGCTGCTTTCTCATCCTCGCTGAACCTCCTCACAGCTCTGCCATGATCAGTTGCCTCTCCTGGGAGGTGCAGCATCTAACGCTCAAGGCTACTTCATCTTCTCCTGCCCAACAGCCTGAGGGAGCCGGGTCTAGACAAACTGAACAGTTAGTCTCCCTTTTTGCTCTTTCCAGAAACTCCATACCCTGCATCCTTCAGGACCTTGACTCTTGACCCCAAGCACCCCCTTTCTTTCAAATAATAATGTTGTCTATATATTTCAGAATTCCCATGTTGAATGCCAAATCTGATCTAAACATTGGCCACCTCTGGAGAAGTGACGGCAGGATTATCAAGGATAAAATGCACACCAATTACTGCTTCCAAATGCTTTCCTAGTGCACATCTCTGAGTACTAGCCTTGCCTCTCCTTCCCATCATCGTTTTCCTACTTGTGCTCTGACATATTTATTTTATGCTCATGAGTTCCATATGCACATGTGTGTGCATGGGCATACATATGTGTGTGTGTGTGCACATGAGTTTACAAGAGGGATTTGGTTCAAATCTTTTGTAGATTGTAATGAAATACAGATAGCATCCTGTAACATATCACAAAATGGGCTCACTAAGTGGTGGCCAGTTGTATTATCTCCATTTTATGGACTGTTAAGAATAGGTGCTCTCTAAATGGAAGGAATTTTACTGTTTTCATTTTTACAGCAAAGAAGGAGAAGGAGAAAGAGAAGGAGGGGAAGGGGAGGAGGAGGAGAAGGAGGAGGAGAAGGAGAAGGAGAAGGAGAAGGAGAAGAAGAAGAAGAAGAAGAAGAAGAAGAAGAAGAAGAAGAAGAAGAAAGAGAGAGAGAGAGAGAGAGAGAGAGAGAGAAAGAAAAGAAAAGGAAGGAAAGAACCCACCTAAAGTTGAAGTGACTTACTCAATATGATATGGCTACTGTGTAGGAGAACCAGGACCCCCAATGAGACCTCTTCTGCCTCTAATTCATTCCACGTTGCTACCAAGGTGTTAAAATTGATCTCCAGATGATGTTTCTAAAGAACTTTCAATTTCCCCCGTGAAAATTCTCATTGAAAACAGCAGTATTCTCAGCTCTTAATTATTGGTGACAGTGCTAGACAGGGACAGAGCATTTGAGTGAGATTCATAATTAATCCCTCCTTTGAGCCACGAGTCTCCGCCTGCTTCTTCCATCACTTCTCCTGTCGAGCTGCCCAGGGGGAGGACTTCATTTCCTGAGGGGCTCAGCTCCCAAGATCTAACCTTCAGAGAGCTGTCCCGATCAGACGTCTGCACGAACGTGGCCTCGAGACAGCAATCCAGAACAAAGGAGCACAAAGTAACTTCAGGCGAGAGTGGGAGTGGACCAAGTTAGAGAACTTCAAGGCAGTTATTTAAACAGAAATAAATGTTTAAATCGATGCTGTGGTTCTGGTTGGAGGCCAAAGGACTCTCACTGTTCATAAGCATCAGCATCACCTTCGTTAGAGGAAGAATTCGACTCCTTGTCCATCCATGACCTGAACACAGACAGCAATCCAAAGCTCCCATTAAATGCTTAGTTTTGATCCAGGTTTTTTGTGTTTTGGTTTCTATGTGGAGAGCCATTGCACCAACCTCCATTTTTCGGTCTGAATCCACAAGAATGAACATACCTCAAAGCCTTGACCAGAGGTGGTGGGAATACAGAGAGAGCTAGGAACTGGCCACGAGGATTAGAATTGATGTTTCCAGAGGTGCAACGTTTAGTGAGCACCTACTACGTGACAGGTAATGAAATAAGTAGAGAGTGGCCACGTACCCTCTGGTCTTTGGCATCAGAGCTTATGGAGGGGTTAAGGGCATGCAATAAGGGGGATAAATAAATGGATAAATAAATGACATGGATCCCATGGATAAATAAATGACAAAACAAAGGTCAGACTAGTCCTAAAACCACCTACCTGCTTCCTTCTTCATCCATGATGCTCATGGGGTGTTTGTCTCTGCACTTGGTCCAAAGCATTAAAATTAAAACAATCCCCTGTCTCCATAGCAGCTTCCCAGATTAGCCAGCCAACCCCCTTGCTGGAGACCCACCTGGACAAAGACATGTCTGAACAAAGTATGTTTCAGGGTGCTGATACAAATGCAGGGTTAATGACCGTGGAGAATGACCAGACACTTCTGTGGGTTCACCAGACCCACGGTCCCCCAAATAAACACACCTCACTGTCTGGTCTCTGAAAGTTTCTAGGGTTCCAGAAGAGACTCCTGATCCTCTGTGTTGAGATCTTTCCCAGTGTGAATTCCTCTGACCTTCTTTCCATCTCTGCTCTCTTAGCCAGAGACGAGGAAGCCTCTTCCTGCTTCACCCCAGCCATCCGTGTGTCTGAGAGCCAGCTCTGAGGCTGCCATGGGGAGCTTTGTATTTTTCCTCTGAAATAAACTAACTGGAAAGAAAAGACATATACATATAAAATCAAGTAAGGGAGGCAATGGCAAGGCCCCCTGACGTGCACACGCATGAACTCTGTCAGGGGATGCAGAGGGGAAAGGTAAGCCGCGGGAGTGTGTCCTAGCCCTGACCTCAGATGTGGGGCCTCTCCCCTCCACCTGCCTCCTGGGAACTGAGAAGCTGAGTCTGCCTTATCCCGGAAGCAGCCTCAGGGCCTCCATCCCAAGAAAAGGGCCAAAGGAAGGAAGATAATGCCTCACCCTCCTGGCCTTGTCCTCCCCTTATAGACATGGATAATGTTGATTTAGGGACCTTTAACCCACTGGTGCCATGGGGCATCCACCCTGTGCCCAGGCTCTGGGTTGGAAAGATCAGTTCAAGAATACAGCAGGAAGTTTCTTGCTCTCTGCCATTTCCATAGTCCCTGGCCAAGACCTTGGGGGTTTCTTCTTGGGGATGCAGATTCAAAAATGGAGAGTCAGACATGGAGGGAAACTACCAAACTGAAGTTCACCTAAATGTCACGATGAAGCAACCCACAGACTCACGAGAGAAAGGAATTCCGAGTCACGATGGTAACCCCGGAAACTGCCCATCAAAGAGCCTCCATGGCAGACTCCAGCTCCCGCTCCCCACGGAAGCCTGTACCTCGGCCTGCCTCCCGGCTCTCGATAAAGTCACACAAACCAACTGCTTTGTCACGGGACCTGATGGTGTGAGGTGGATGCAATGTGACCTTGTAAAGCCATCTACAGCACTGGTCAGTCCTCACCTCACTCTAGGTGAAAGGTGATGGGACTTTAGGCCTATCCTGGGAAGAGGAAGTCAAAGATGAGGAAGAGAAGGAGGAGAAGGAGGGGAAAGAGGACAAGCAACTCAAGAACAGGAAGCTCTGTCCCCGGAGGAGGCCAGGACTCCAATACCACAAGTGCTGCCAAGGGGAAAAGACTGGAAAAGGAAGAAGAGGTAGAGCGATGGTGTCTGAAAGCAAGAGCCCTGTGGCAATGGCTGAACCCACTCTCCCACCTGAGAAGCTGGACCCAGGAACCCAGGAGCCAGCGACGGCTTACTCCATGACCACAAGGGAGGCCACAAGCCAAGGCGGAGAGGACACAGTGCTGGCCAGCCCCTCACGCCTGAGTCTGAATGTGACTGTGCTGTGGGGGGTACAGGGCCTCACACCCCACATCTCCAGGTTCAAGAAGCCCCAGAGGGAAGAGCCCCGCCTCAGGGCTTCAGTGAGGGTCACTCGGTTGGGGCTGGGGGAGAAGACAATTTATTGCAGCAAATTAGAAAATGAAGAACTATGATTCAGGAAAGTTATCTTTAAGGCATGGCAGCCATGTTGGAAGGGGTTTAAGGAAACCTGACCAGAGAGGCCCATTTGCTGCCTTCAGGGACTTCTGGTGGATTCCCCTGAAGCAAACACAGTCACAAGCTGGCTTGAGGGCGAGCTGAGACATCGAGTCACTGACGTCCTCATGCCTGAGGCCTAACCACATTACGAGGTGGTCCCACCTGCTCCCAAAGCCCTCCTGCACGTGCCTTGCCCCTCGCCCGGCACAAGGAAGGCCCTAGGTCAACGCTGTCAACAGCCATGGAAGAGGCCAACCTGCCTTCATGACTCTTGTCAATAAGATTCCCCTTGACCCTGGGGCTCTGCGTACCTAGCCCCAGCTGGGTCCTTTATAAGCCTTGCCAGTTGGTCAAAGACCACCAGTCACCCGTAAGTGGAGTGCCCTGTTGGGTGTCCCCTGGCCTCAGTTGTAGTTCGTCTGCCAGAGTGGGGCTCTGGAGCCTGCTGGACTTCTGACCACCTTGACCACAGCCTCTGCTCGTTCTGGTTCCTCCCGCTACCGCTGCTCCATGCTCAAAACACGCAGGGAGGGAATTAAAAGAGATGACGGATAGAAGACAGATAGATCTTTATAAAACATACTCATTTCCTCTTTTTTCCTTCCAAGAGGGTAAGAGTGGGACTCTGAGTGCTGGAAACTGCTTCTTTTGCCCATAGGATTAAAAGACCTTTGTTTTTAAGTGTGTGATCTTGGAAAAGAAAGAGAAAGAAAAGAAAGAAAGAATGAAAGAAAGAAAAAAAGAGAGAGAGAAAGAAAGAGAGAGAGAGAGGACTGGAGGGAGGGAGTAGGGGAGGGAGGAAGGAAGGAAGGGAGGGAGGGAGGAAGGAAGGAAGGAAGGAAGGGAGGGAGGGAGGGAGGAAGAGAGGAAGGAAGGAAGGGAGGGAGGGAGGAAGGAAGGAAGGAAAGGAGGGAGGGAGGGAGGGAGGGAGGGAGGAAGGAAGGGAGGGAGGGAGGGAGGAAGAGAGGAAGGAAGGAAGGGAGGGAGGGAGGAAGGAAGGAAGGAAGGGAGGGAGGGAGGGAGGGAAAGGGAGGAAGGAAGGAAGGGAGGGAGGGAGGAAGGAAGGAAGGAAGGGAGGGAGGGAGGGAGGAAGAGAGGAAGGAAGGAAGGGAGGGAGGGAGGAAGGAAGGAAGGAAGGGAGGGAGGGAGGGAGGAAGAGAGGAAGGAAGGAAGGGAGGGAGGGAGGAAGGAAGGAAGGAAAGGAGGGAGGGAGGGAGGGAGGGAGGGAGGAAGGAAGGGAGGGAGGGAGGGAGGGAGGACAGGAGGGAGGGAGGGAAAGGGAGGAAGGAAGGAAGGAAGGAAGGGAGGGAGGGAGGGAGGGAGGGAGGACAGGAGGGAGGGAGGGAAAGGGAGGAAGGAAGGAAGAGAGGAAGGGAGGGAGGGAGGGAGGGAGGGAGGAAGAGAGGAAGGGAGGGAGGGAGGGAGAAAGGAAGGAAGGAAGGGAGGGAGGGGGAGGAAGGAAGGAAGGAAGGGAGGGAGGGAGGGAGGGGGAGGGAGGAAGGGAGGGAGGGAGGGAGGGAGGGAGGAAGAGAGGAAGGGAGGGAGGGAGGGAGGGAAAGGAATGGGTTATCTGAAGAGAGGATGCTACTAGGGCTTGGGATTGGGACAGCAGAGGGACAGCTGCATGACACGGCCAGACACTGGCGAGAGGTGGAAAGACGCACAAGCCTCGGTGGGGGCAGAGACGCACAGACTGAGAGCTGCGCAGATCCACTTCCGGCTCCTCTGCCTGGCCTGTAGCAGGTGCCTCTCTGGTGTGTCTGGTGGTTCGACCCTTCTGCTCATGGCAAAAGCCCTGGGCACCAGCTGGCACAGAGGCAGCCTCAGAGGACCACGTAGGCTTCAGAAGGGGTCATGCATGTGGGCTCCACAGGGATCCCCACACACATTCCGCACTTTAGGATTCCATGGCTCCCAGCTTGAGGAACGCATAGAGTGTTCACGCTGCAGAGTAAACTTCATTCCCACTAGCCGCCGTGAAGCTCTGCCCACCCACGAACCACGACCACACACCCGAATCACACCTGCTGGTTAAGTTCCACCCTCCAGCTGGCCGCACCATGGGTCCGACCTCAGGAAACGCCCACCCTGAGCTGCCCTGCCAGGGAGCCCTCACAGCCCAGCCTGGCTGATCCCAGACATCCCGAGGTGGATTCGCCTTCAAAATGCTGCTCCAGCTCCAGCTGGAAGTTCATAGTTCACAGGCTCATGCCTTCCTGCCCCGGGGCTTTACCACGTCAGAGTCTCAGAGCTTTGTGGTGGAGGCGGCCCAGCCTCCCAAAGCCCTGGGCTCGAGCTGGCACTGACTGTTCAGTACCTTCCCTTTTCAGCACAGTTCCTGCTCAGGACTGCAAACTGCAGCCCTCAGAAGAGCTCTGTTCTGTCCCACGCTTGTCATCTGTGAGGATTGAATCTGATATGTGATTACAAAGTAATGAGACTGGCTTTTAAACAAATCACAGGCCTCATGAATCCACATGAGTGCTGGCCTTCAGAGATGTCACCTTGGGAGGATGGCCACATACCTGCTCCAAAGAGGCTGCCACCCCAGCCACTATGGCTGGAATTTCTCTCTGGAAATGGTCACAGGGACAATTAATTAGCCAATTACAGAAGCAAATGCAAAATCGGTCCCACTGCTTGGTGGCTCTCATCACTCTCTAGTGCGGTTCACTGTTCATGTGTCAACTTTCCCCGAGCCTCGTTCTCCCCCAGAGCAAGTGTCTTGCACATTTTTACAAACCCCAAGCAATGCGAAGGCCTTCAGAAAACAGGAGGCACTTCATAAATGCTTGGTAAATAACCAATGGGCTCCTCGGTAGGCAAAGTTTTTTCTTCTTCCCCAGTTCTTCCATCTTCTCCACCCAACACTCTGTGGTCTATAGTCCTCTTTTCTTGTTACTTAAGGCAATAGAGAAATGCTCAGGGAGGGAGCTAGAGTTGACCATGGGGCACAGAGAGACCATGGACCTGTATCCATCCAGATAAGCTGCATTATGTCATGGTAACCAACAAACCCAAAGTCTCCATGGCTTAAAATGGTAGAGGCTCATTGCTAGCTCTTTGTGTAGTATAAAGTGGTAAGGGACTTTGTTTCATTCAGTTGCCTACTTAGGTCAAAAGAAGCTACCACACTCTCAACAGAGACTTCAGGGTTCACTGGGGAGAGGAGGAAAAGAGAGATGAGAGGTGTTCACACTGAAAATGAAATTCTGTATCTAGAAAGAATAGGCTCTTCCATCTCAGGCCACTGGCCATCAATCTAAAGGGGGACATGGAAATAGCTGTAATCCTCCCAAGCACCTGGAAGAAGGGAAGAACAAGATCAGGATAGGGATGCGCCTCAGAATCCTCTGATATACACCAAGTCTGGGAATCGGCAGGAGCAAATTGATGAGGACCTCAGCGCGATGGATGGATGGTCCTGAAATGGATCATGCCTCCCAGAATCTATTCCCACGCTTGGTCCTCTTTGACCTCAACCATGTGGCTGTCTTTTTGGCCAGTGGGACATCAGCCAATGTGATGCAGGCCAGAGATTTCTAAGTGCTTGCACACTGAGGCTTGCTCTCTTGGAATGTTGTCCCCACCACATAGAAAGCCCAGATTTTCTGGTAGAGAGGCCACATGGAAAAGAACAGAGGCACCTCTATTGGTAGCCCCAGCCAACTGGAAGGCCTGTGAGTGAGGCCATCTTGATCTGCCAGCTCACGGACAAAATGACGACTGACCACAAGAGTATGATTGAACCCAGCCAACATCATGTGGAATGGAGATAAGCCACTCAGGCTAAGCCTGCCCAAATTACTGAACCACAGAAGATTGAGCAAATAAATGGTTCTTGTTTGAAACCACAAAAAATTGGAGTGATTTGTTGCACAGCAGTAGATAAATGCTAAACCAATTCACATCTAGAAGAGGGGTACTGCCATAGCAAAATCCAAAACATGTGGCATTGGCTTTGGGACAAGGCAGCAGAGAGGAACTGGGAAATCAATGAATAGGTGTCAGTAAAGGCAGGAAAACGGTGACTCATCTCTAGCTGGATGCTAGAAAGGTAGTGAGGAAAGAATTAGAGGCTGGAAAAAGGGTGACCCGTGTTATGGAGTAGCAAAATAATTGAAAAAATGTTGCCTGCAGTAACTTGAAAGAGAGACAGTGCTTAATGAGCTCGTCGATTTAGTTAAGAAGGTCTCTGGACGTGACGTTGAAAACATCAGCTGGGTGCTTCCAGCTGTGTATGCTAAGGAATTGCCGGAGCTAAGCAAGAAGCTGTTTAGTTTTCAAGCACATTTTTTGAAGAAGGATAAAGGGCCCAGAATATGCTGGTTTAGAAAAATTAAACTGCTTCTCATCTCTAGTCTTTCAGGCCAAACTTTCTTAGATAAGAAATAACCTCAGCTTAAAGATCAAACAAGAGCATGCTTATAAAACCTTGTGGTAAACTCCCAAAAGGTAGTGGCTAGGAGAGTCTCTCAGCCTTCTGAAATCGTAAGGCAATTGGTCTATGGCAGTTCAACACACCTGTGTTAGTCAGCATTCCATTACTGTAACAAAATACCTGAGATAATCACCTTCAAAAGAGGAAAGGTTTACTTTGGAGGTTTCGGTTGGCTCTGTTGCTTTGGGGGCCTGTGGAAAAGCAGCACATCATGATGGAAGCATGTAGCAGAGGAAACTCATTCACCTCATGGCCAGGAACAAGAAAGGAAGAGAAGGTGCAGGGTCCCACTATCCCCCTTGGAGAGAGCACTCCCAAAGACTGGAAGACTTTCCAGTTGACTCTACCTCTTAAAGTTCACACCTCCAAGGTAGTGTCTAAGAGGCCCTACCTCTTAGATTACCCTGCCATGATGGGGACTAACCATTTTAGACTCCATTGGGGGACACTTCAGATCCAAACTATAGAAACAGCCAAAGTCTTTCTCAAAAGAAATTATGCATGAGACTTTGGGAACATGGAGTAAACTATAAATCAGTAAGATTCATAGGAAATCCACAAGTTTGTTTAGAGAGTTTTTCTCTTTTCACATTTTTTACTGGTGCATTACTGTTGTACATAATGACAGGATTTTTAGGGTTTTTTTGTCACATATTGTTACATGCACACAACATAACAGTATTATTTAGCCAATATCACTCTCCTGACCTCCACTTTCTTTAAACAGGTATCAGGCTAAGAAATTACTTACTTACAGACATGGAGAATTTCCTATGGGGAAGAAAATACATCTCAACTTGTGAAGCCAAGAGCCCAAAGGAAAGTCTAAGAGTCACAGAAAATGATGGACTGGGTAAACTTTCCAGGGAGCAGAACCAGGCCCTAATCAAGAACCTTCTCTGACCCAGACAGAGAAACCCCACATGTGACCAGTTGGACCTTACAATTGCTTTGGATCAGCAACTGCTTCCTGAATACCACCTTCTCCATTTTAAGTGTGTGTATCTATGGTGTCTATCCAATTCTTTTCCCGCTGTTGTGTTTTAGGGATGTAGGGACAGACTAGTTATCTTTTAAGTTTAAAGTCCTTGGATAAGAAGAAGCTGCACCTGAGAGGCCTTATCTACATCTACACTTAATGCTGATGATGCCATAATGGACTTCAATCCCAATTCTATAATGAGATAAAACTTAGGGGGTCTTGGGGAAGGTGAGTGTTTAGAACGTGGAGTAATTCTCTGAGGCTGAAGGACAGGCTTGACCCCTCTTTCTAAAGATGGCCCCTTGCTCCCTCCATGTAGTACCCTTGTTTTGCAAAGTGACTCTAAGTTCCTCCCACTGAAAGGTGAGGCTGACTTCTCCACTCCTTGAATCTCAGATAACTTTGCGACGCGTTCAGGCCAATAAAATGTGGCAAGAGTGATGTCGTGTGACTTCTGAGCCCAGGACTCAGAAACCCTGAGAGCTGGCCTTCTCATCTTCTTGGGAAGTGGCCATCACCATGCAAAAGAAAAATCAATTAGAGAAACCAGGTGGTGGGAAGCCAGATACCCCGGCCAGATGTGCGACTAACGCCATGTTGGGACTTCCACAGCTGCTGGATCACTACAACCACAAAAGTGACCCAAGAAAAGCCAGTAGAAAGACCCCCAGGATAAGCTCAGCCCACATGTCAGAACTATGAATTAATAAACAATGGTTCTTTTACCCCATTAATTCTTATGTGGTTTGTTATATCTGAATAATAACTGAAATATCAAGAAACAAATAAGCCAGTCAGTGTATCTGTGCTATATAAAACCCAACCCACTCATAGATAATATAATAGATAATTTAAAACACAGGTTTATTTGATTTCCTCCCTTTCCTCCCTGTTTTTTGTTTGTTTGTTGGTTTGTTTGTTTGTTTTGGGTTTTTTGTTTGTTTGTTTGTTTTGGTTCCTTTGTTGTTGTGGTGGTTTGGTTTGGTTTGGTTTGGTTGGTTTTTGGTTTTTGGATTTTTTGGTGGGTGCTGCTATTTTCTTCATCTATAAGAAAAGTTAAGTAATTATTCAGGGCCAGACACACAGTCGATAAGTGAGGACTCAAATTTTCTAGTTCCAAAAGCCAGGTTACTACTTGTTTTGAAGTTCAAAGTCTCTGGCTTAAGACACATGTGAGGAGTCTTTTTTTTTTTTTTTTTTTTTTTTTTTGCTTCTGCTTCTGACATAGATGGTGAGAGAATGGTAAGATAGAGCTTTATGTTATGCCACTGGGTCTGCTGGACACTACAGTTAGACTACATCAACCCAGCCTGGAAATGCAAATCACTGGAACTTGACGACTCCCAGTAACAGCTTCTCTGGGTGCAGGTTGGAGAGTCAGGGATGCCAGACAGTTGTTAGTGACAGCACCAAGCTCAGGCTTTGGGTTCGCTCAGTGCTCTGCATGGACCACTCTCAGGGGCACCCACAGGACCCCCTTTTTCCCATACCTCCAGTCCCTATCCACACTGACCTGGGCACAACCTAAGCCTCTCCCTGCTTGGCTTTGCACCTGGGCCCTTAACCACCCTGATACGCTGCCCGTTTTGCTGGTTCACCAGCTAACTGCCTGCCTGCCCCCACTAGGACAGAGGCTCCACAGTGCCAGGAATTCTCAACTATCTTGTTTAATGTGCATTTCCAGTGCCCAAAGCTGTTCCTGGCTCGTGGTAGATGCTCAGTAAATGGGTGCTGAATGAATTAATGAACAGAACCCTGTTTCCCCAGCTTAGTGACCCAGACCATCTCTAGGTTGCCTTCAACCCCGGATAGCCTATGGTTCAGACCTGGCTGCCCATTAATTTATCCAAAGAGAAAGAAATATATGTGTATCACCACGGCAGCTTATGTAGAAGCAACCCTTTGCCCTGAAAGTAATTGTGAAAGATCAGACAGAAACCCTTGTTTCATGTTTAAAATTCAGGATCCTACGTGTTTTTCTTAAATGTGTTTGTTAGTTATCTATTATTATACAGTCAATCATCCCACAGTGCAGTGGCTCAGAACAATTGTGTATTTTACTTTGCTTTCAAGACCCTCTGGATTGCCTGGGTTTGGTTTCGTGGCTCTTGCTGGGGTCTCATGCAGATGCAGGCAGATGGCCGCCGGGGTTGCAGTGGCTGAAGGCACAGTTAGGTGGGATGTGTGTGATGACATCCTCACACAGCTGGTCAAAGCTGGTCCCAATATGCCTCTGAGGTGGGGCACTGGGCCAAGCACCAACAAGTGGTCTCCAGGTGTCGGGCTCCCTGGACAAGGGAGGGTTTCAAGAGGAAATGCGCCCGAGCAGAGAGTTCCAGAGAATGGAAGTAGAAACCATGGGGCTCCCATCACCTGGCCTTGGAAGTTCCAGAACACCACTGCTGTCAATCAGACCAGTCTCTAAGGACAGCCCAGATTCAAGGAGGAGGAATTCATCCTACAACTTGCTAGAGAAGCATCAGGGTCACTTTGCAGAAGAGCAAGTTAGATGGGAGAATTGTTATGTTCAACTTTAGAAAATACAATCTGCCACAGTGTGACCATCTGTGGAATAAACCTGTATGGTAGAACACATACATGCACACACAAAAAATAGTTTTTATCTTTATGTAGCAGAATTTTAAATGCTATTTTATTTGACAACTGTTTACATAGTACTAAGTATGCACATGTAATTTTTAAAACACCTAAACACACACAAACTTGTTTAATTCTCAAAACCTCGTTTAAGCCACTGCTACTACTACCTTCATTTTACAGGTTGAAAAAGTAGGACACAGAGAGGCTAAGGAAATTGCCAAAAACCACACAGCAAGTAAGTGCCAGCGCTGAGATTACAATTCAAGTGGTCTGGCTCTGGAGTCTATATGCTGCCAATAGGGTGATTGCTTATTTGTCTTTCTATTTATATCAAATTTCTGGAATTTTTTTAACCATGAACATGTATTATTTTTTCAAGTCAGAAAAATTAATACTCCCTGATATTTAAAGCAGAGAAGTCTCTACAAATTGCTCTGAGAAGCCACTGCGCATTTTTGAATCATGAATGTGATGGTGCAGAAATAGCTGTGATGTTCAGCCTGAAGGTTAAGCCACAGGAGACTGAGGCAGCCCCTGAGAAAACCACAGAGCACTGTCAAATCTGTGCTGAGATCGGATCTAGCTGTAGCTAACAGGATGGCCTCAAGTGACTCCATGCCATCTCCACCCAGCTGCACACATTCCAGAAGAAACCTCTGTAGATAAACTGCACTTTTACAGTGAACGCCTTGCTCTAAATATTGCATGGGATATACTTACACTAAAAATGTATTTGTCTTTTCCTGACATTCGCATGTAACTAGGCACTACACAGTTTTAACTGTAAACCTGGGAACCTGGGAGGGGGGCACCAGGACCTCCAGAAAGCCTAGGTGTCCAGAGGGGGACTTAGCTTTATGGAAGAATTGACCTCCTGGTTTTCCTTTCTGGAGGCAGCTGGGGAGGAAAACCCTGAAGTCAGGAGGAGAACCCTGCGGGGGTTGTTCCCTGCTTGTGCCTGAGCATTACAGCAAGTCAGAGAAAGAGGACAGTCGGAGGAGGTAGTGTCCCTTCTGGGAGCCCCTTTCCCTCCTCTGTGTCCTCAGGCAACATCTCTTTCCTGTGACAATCCTGGGGAGAACATTGCCTTTGCACCCGTGCCGGCTGCTGAGCTGAAACCCAGGTGCCCATGAGCCAACTGAAAACCTGGCAGAGGTGATGGGCAGGGGGACAACGCAAAGGGCTCCAGATTCAGGGAGAGAACTCCTAGTTAAGTCTAGAGAGGAAACCCCTGCCTTTCTTGTGCTTTAACCCTGAATGGCTCACAAATTGAGTGACAGAACATATTTCAGAGGATACTTCTTGCCAGTGGGGCTTCAGAGTGGCCTCTTCCTGGAGGTCAGGAGGCGGCTCTTTTCACTTGGCATCCTGTTGCAATCCGATTCCCTGGGTAAGGAGGACCAGTCTTGGTACCAAATCCCTGACCCCGACCTGGATGACCTTTGCACTTGGCCATGTATCATGAGCTCTCTGGGCATCAAGTTCTTCCTTTGCAAAGCAGCAGCCTCCAGTTCAGCCTTCATCTCTTTTCTCCTCTCATTCTCCCTGGCAATTACTCCTCTAGCCTCTCAAAATTCCCCAACAGGGGCTGATTCTCCTGACCTCCTTCCCTGCTCCCCTGGACCTCAGAACATCCAAGCCTGGCTCCTGTCCCTTCCCAGCGCAGGCCTTCTCCCTCTCCACTCCCACTCCCTGCATGCCCGGCCTAAGAGGAAGCACAACACCCACCACTTCCCGCCTGGGGACAGCAGCAGGTGGCTGGATGCAAGGTGTGGCAGGCACTCTGATGGCGCAGGTGTGCTGACGACGTCCCGCAGGCAGCCTGGGCCCGCTCGAGAACAGAACGCAGAGAAGGGAAGCATGTGTCCTGCAAACATTTATAGGACAAGAGTGAGTGAGCAGGAAGTTTACGGCCACCATTAGTGCGCAATGAAGCAATCTCGAGTTGATGTGTTTCAGCAATTTAGTATCTACAATACCCTCTGCCCGAGGGAAGCCATAATCTGTGTGTGCGCGTACATGGCGCATGCGTGTGTGATTCTGCTGTGCTGGTCTTCGAATCTGCGTGTGGGTCTGGGAATGCCATAGGGTCCTCCTGCCCAGACATACCCTGAGCCCTCTGATCACTGGCTTCCTGGAAGGTCACAAAATATCCAGTCCTTTTCCAGGATGAACTCCCAGAGGCAAGCCCTCTGCCAAGCCCAGGAGGGATGTGATTACAATCCAGATGCTTCTAAGGTGTCCTGGAAAGGACTGTCCTATCCTGCTCGCTTCAGTAGAAATGATCCCAATTCCCATCCCTGTCCCCATCACCATTTGGTAAAGAGGCCAGCCCCAGAGAACACGTTCACTATCTAATCATCTTAACTTGCATAATTATTTCCCTGAAAGTACAATTAGCAGATACACCTCCGAGATTTAAAATATATAGATAGCACAACCTGATGCAAAAAATGTATCACAAAAGGGAGAAAAGACTGAAAAACAGGGAAGAGAGAGAAGATTGGAAAAAGGCAGAAGCGGAGGTGGGGAGACAGCAGTGGCAGAAGAAAAGGGAGCAAATGGAAAGAAGGGCCCAGAGGGAGAAAGAGAGGGATGCTCCTGGAGAAAAAGGGGTGTCGGCACCCGGCATCCCAACAAGTAAGCCAGAGCTCACAGGATGCTCAAAGCCTGTAATCCCAGTGACTCAGGAGGCTGAGGCAGGAGGATCACAAGTTCAAAGTCAGCCTCAGCAAAAGCAAGGTGCTAAGCAACTCAGTGAGACCCTGTCTCTAAACAGAATACAAAATAGAGCTGGGAAGGTGGCTCGGTGATTGAGTTTCCCTGATTTTATTTCCCGGTATCCCCCAGACCCCCCCAAAAAAAGAACCTCATGAAAGCCCATGGTGGCCAGGATCTCTACTCAGGAATGGTCCTTGCTCTGCCCCTTTCTGCCCATCCACTTATGCCCAGAGCCTGCCTCTCCACTCATCCCTCCAGGCCAATGGGAACGCTGCTCTTCTGGCCTCGCTCTCACCCTCAGGACCAGAACTTCTAGAGAAATGACTCCCACCGCAGAGCTGCACCGGGCTTCAGGAGCTGCACCAAGGCTGAACCCTGTGACCTGGGATCCCCCTCATGCAGGAGCAGGAACAGACATCTGGTCCCTCTCCCTCTTCTTGCATTCCTAGGGCGCATGAGCAAGAAATCAAGAAAAGACATGGAGAACTGGAAGACCCCAGGGTAGTGCTGAGGAACGCCCCTTCCTGCAGGCACAGGCAAATGGTGAGGACCAAACCCAAGGTTTGCGAGTAAGGGCTGCCAAGCTGGAGAGCCAGTAAGTCCTCAGTCCACCGTGCCTCGGAGGACAAAATAAGGGCATTTTGGTAAAGAAGCAGTGCTCAGAGACACAGAATTTTGAACAGACACTGGGATTTGGTTGGTAACTTTGATCACCAGTCCTTTCAGGTCCTTGTCTTCAGGATGGGGTGCTAACAGTCCCAACTGGCCCCAGGTCCATGCACGCTCTACTATGTACAAGTCACCCCACTTTGGGAATGAGCCCCTTTGTAAATGAACCCTCTTAAAATGAGCCCATTTTGAGTGTTCCAGCTGTTTCCTGCTGGGATCCTATCTATAGTCAATGCTAAGAGAGTAGGGAAGATCTAGGGCCAAATTTTGTAGGGGAAAGTCATGGTCAAAACTAACCAGGTTGGGGGGTTTTCAAGATGGCGGACTAGAGGGCGGCTGCATTTCATGTTGCTCCAGGATGCAGGATTCAAAAGAGGAGATAGTGAGAGACTTGGGACCAACTCAAAGCTGCTGGGTGAGTCTCTCCCGTTGGGGAGGCGTCCCGGATGGGGCGGTAGCCCCAGAACGCAGGGAACTTTGTGAAGTAGAGTTGCTCGGCGAGACGCCCCTCCCCCCGCTGGAGCGGTAAACACGGACCACTGGGAACTTTGCAGAGGAAGCTGCTCAGCACAGCGCTTGGTTTCAGAGTAAACCGCCAGGCTTCGGCGGCTGCCCAGAGGACGGCCTGCATAGCCAGGCGATTAGGTGCAGAACAGGGTCCCAGATCGTAGGCGGCTTTTTGGTGGAAGAGCTGCAGAGACAAGCTGAGGGGCGGAGCGAAGTTTCCAGGACTGCGGGCAGCTTCTCTAAGGAGGGACAACCTAAGGAGACTCGTCTGCGAAGGGTGAGGCTCCCAGGCCCAGGAGGTAGGTCCGGGCCCCTGGGAACGTTGCCTGGGAAGGCTGCCCTGCCCAGGCGGCAAGATACCCTTCTCCTCACTGGAGCAGTGAACACGGACAGCGGGGAACTTTGCAGAGGAGGCCGCGCAGCACAACGCTTGGTTTCGGAGCAACCCGCCGGAGCTCCAGTGGCTGCCAGAGGAAGAGCTGGGCGGCGAGCTGTTTGGACTCAGAGCAACCTCCTGAACAACGGGGGGGAGGGGTGTCCTGAGGAGGTGGAGGTGCGCAGTGAGTTGCTTGGTCTCCAAGCGCCCACACAGAACACCGGGTGGCTGCCTGGAGGAAGAGGTGAGCGGCGGGTCACTGGGGCTCGGAGCATATGTACGAGGCTCCAGGTGGCTGCTCAGAGGAGGGGTCACATAGCCAGGCGATTAGGTGCAAAGCACGGTCTGGGGACCTAGGCGCCTTTTGGTGAAAGAGCTACACAGAGACAAGCTGAGGGGCGGAGCGAAGTTTCCAGGACTGCGGGCAGCTTCTCTCAGGAGGGGCAAACTAAGGAGACTCGTCTGCGAAGGGTGAGGCTCCCAGGCCCAGGAGGTTGGTCCAGTCCCCTGGGAACGTTGCCTGGGAAGGCTGCCCTGCCCAGGCAGTAGTTGTGGACTGAGGGGAACCTCTAGGAGGGGAACTGACCAGCGAGACCTCCCCACCGGGTGAATCTTCCCCGCCAGGTGAGGTTTTCCCACAAGGATGGTAAAACCAGAGACACAGGCCCAAACAGGCCTTGCCTCAGCCCACAGTCTAGCTCCCCTTTGGATGACTATTGGTCAACAAGTGGAGGCACCTCTGCCCACTAGCAGGGAATATACCCCACCTGAAGACCACCACCCTAGAGAGGCAGCTTCCTTGTGGAGCACCGCATTATCAACTTCCTCCAAGACTTCAGGCTACTGAAGGATAAGAGGCGATACACTAGCAATCTTCAGAGACATTATAAGTCAATAGAGGAAATCTGCAACATCTCAGCAGTCCACTGATACCTGAACGACATGAGAAAACAAGGGAAGAAAATGCCTCAAACAAATCTGGATGTTACATCAATAAAATCCAATGACAACATGGCAGAAGAAATGTCAGAAAGGGAGTTCAGAATGTACATAATTAACATGATCAGGGAAGCAAACGATGAGATGAAAGAGCAAATGCAGGCATTGAATGATGAGATGAAAGAGCAAATGCAGGCATTGAATGAACGTACCAATCGACAGTTAAAAGAGCAAATACAGGAAGCAAAAGACCATTTCAATAAAGAGTTAGAGATATTGAAAAAAAACCAAACAGAAATCCTTGAAATGAAGGAAACAATAACCAAATTAAGAACTCCATAGAAAGCACAACCAATAGGATAGAACACCTGGAAGACAGAACCTCAGATATTGAAGACAAAATATTTAACCTTGAAAACAAAGTAGAATAAAGAGAGAAGATGGTAAGAAATCATGAACAGAATCTCCAAGAACTATGGGATATCATGAAAAGGTCAAATTTGAGAATTATTGGGATTGAGGAAGGCTTAGAGAAACAAACCAAAGGAATGAACAATCTATTCAATGAAATAATTTCAGAAAATTTCCCAAATCTGAAGAATGAAATGGAAAATCAAGTTCAAGAGGCTTATAGGACTCCAAATACACAAAATTACAGCAGACCCACACCAAGGCACATTATAATGAAAATACCTAACATACAAAATAAAGACAGAATTTTAAAGGCTGTGAGAGAAAAGAACCAAATTACATTCAGGGGGAAACCAATACGGATATCAGCAGATTTTTCAATCCAGACCTTAAAAGCTAGAAGGGCCTGGAATAACATTTTTCAAGCCCTAAAAGAAAATGGATGCCAACCAAGAATCTTATAACCAGCAAAACTTACCTTCAGATTTGACAATGAAATAAAATCCTTCCATGATAAACAAAAGCTAAAAGAATATACAAAAAGAAAGCCAGCATTACAGAACATTCTCAGCAAAATATTCCATGAGGAAGAGATGAAAAACAAAGAAGCAAATCAGCAAAGGGAGGAGCTATCCTAAAGGAACTCTCAAATAAAGAGGAACCAAGTCGTGTCAAAAATAAACAAATAAATGAATAAAATGAGTCAAATGACCAGGAATACAAATCATATCTCAATAATAACCCTGAATATTAATGGCCTGAATTCATCAATCAAAAGACATAGACTGGGAGATTGGATAAAAAAGAAAGATCCAACAATATGTTGCCTGCAAGAGACTCATCTCATAGAAAGAGATACCCATAGACTAAAGGTGAAAGGATGGGAAAAAATATACCATGCACATGGACCCAGCAAAAAAGCTGGGGTATCCATCCTCATTTCAGATAATGTGGACTTCAAGCCAAAGTTAGTCAGAAGGGATAAAGAAGGACATTTCATACTGCTTAAGGGAACCATAAATCAGCAAGACATAACAATCATAAATATCTATGCCCCAAACAGTGGCTCACCCATGTATGTCAAACAAATCCTTCTCAATCTCAGAAACCAAATAGACCATAATACAATAATACTAGGTGATTTTAACACACCTCTTTCACCACTGGACAGATCTTCCAAACAAAAACTGAACAAAGAAACCATAGATCTCAATAACACAATCAATAATTTAGACTTAACAGACATTTACAGAATATACCATCCAACCAAGAGCGAATATACTTTCTTCTCAGCAGCACATGGATCCTTCTCTAAAATAGACCATATATTATGCCACAAAGCTAATGTTAGCAAATACAAGAAGATAGAGACACTTCCTTGTATTCTATCAGATCATAATAGATTGAAATTAGAAATAAATGAAAGAGTAAAAAACAGAAATTACTCCAACACCTGGAGATTAAACAATATGCTATTATATGATGAATGGATAACAGAAGATATTAGGAAGGAAATTAAAAAATTCTTAGAGGTAAATGAGAACAAAGAAACATCATATCAAAATCTCTGGGACACTATGAAAGCAGTACTTAGAGGAAAATTTACTTCATGGAGCGCATTCAATAAAAGAAATAAAACTCAACAAATAAATGACCTAACACTACAGCTCGAAGCCCTAGAAAAAGAAGAACAAACCAACACCAAAAGTAGTAGAAGACAGGAAATAGTTAAACTCAGAGCTGAAATCAATGAAATTGAAACAAAAGAAACAATACAAAAAATTGACAAAATAAATAGTTGGTTCTTCGAAAAAATAAACAAAATTGATAAACCTTTAGCCACACTAACAAAGAGAAGACGAGAGAAAACCCAAATCACCAAAATTCAGAATGAACAAGGAAATATCACAACAGACATGATTGAAATACAAAACATAATTAGAAGCTATTTTGAAAATCTATACTCCAACAAAATAGAAAATTTCGAAGATATCAACAAGTTTCTAGAGACCTATGAATTGCCTAAACTAAACGAGGAGGACATACATAATTTAAATAGACCAATTTCAAGTAATGAAATAGAAGAAGTCATCAAAAGCCTACCAACAAAGAAAAGTCCAGGACCTGATGGTTTCTCAGCCGAGTTCTACAAAACCTTTAAAGAAGAGCTCATTCCAATACTTTTCAAAGTATTCCATGAAATAGAAGAGGAGGGAACTCTCCCAAATTCATTCTATGAAGCCAATATCACCCTGATACCTAAACTAGACAGAGACACATCGAGGAAAGAAAATTTTAGACCAATATCCTTCATGAACATCGACGCAAAAATTCTTAACAAAATTTTAGCAAATCACATACAAAAACATATTAAAAAGATAGAGCACCATGATCAAGTGGGTTTCATCCCAGGGATGCAAGGTTAGTTCAACATCAGGAAATCAATAAATGTAATTCACCATATCAACAGACTTAAAGTCAAGAATCACATGATTATTTCAATAGATGCAGAAAAAGCATTTGATAAAATACAGCATCCCTTCATGCTCAAAACACTAGAAAAAATAGGGATAGTGGGAACGTTCCTTAACATTGTAAAGGCCATCTACACTAAGCCCATGGCTAATATCATTCTAAATGGTGAAAAACTGAAAGCATTCCCCCTAAAATCTGGAACAAGGCAGGGATGCCCTCTTTCACCACTCCTATTCAATATTGTCCTTGAAACTCTAGCCAGAGCAATTAGACAGACCAAAGAAATTAAAGGGATACGAATAGGAAAAGAAGAACTCAAACTATCCCTATTTGCTGATGATATGATTATATACTTAGAGGAACCAGGAAATTCCACCAGAAAACTCTTAGAACTCATAAGTGAATTTAGTAAAGTAGCGGGATATAAGATCAATGCACATAAATCTAAGGCATTTTTATACATAAGTGATGAATCTTCAGAAAGAGAAGTTAGGAAAACTACCCCATTCACAATAGCCCGAAAAAAATAAAATACTTGGGAATCAATCTCACAAAAGAGGTGAAAGACCTCTACAATGAGAACTACAGAACACTAAAGAAAGAAATTAAAGAACACCTTAGAAGATGGAAATATCTTCCATGTTCCTGGATAGGCAGAATTAATATTGTCAAAATGGCCATACTACCAAAAGTGCTATACAGATTCAATGCAATTCCAATTAAAATCCCAATGACATACCTTACAGAAATAGAACAAGCAATCATGAAATTCATCTGGAAGAATAAGAAACCAGAATAGCTTCAGCAATCCTTCGCAGGAAAAATGAAGCAGGGGATATTGCAATACCAGAACTTCAACTATACTACAAAGCAATAGTAACAAAAACGGCATGGTATTGGTACCAAAATAGACAGGTAGATCAATGTTACAGAATAGAGGATACAGACACAAACCCAAATAAATATAATTTTCTCATACTAGACAAAGTTGCCAAAAATATGCAATGGAGAAAAGATAGCCTCTTCAACAAATGGTGCTGGGAAAACTGGAAATCCGTATGCAACAGAATGAAATTAAACCCATATCTCTCACCATGCACGAAACTAAACTCAAAATGGATTAAGGACCTCAGAATCAGACCAGAGACCCTGCATCTTATAGAAGAAAAAGTAGGTCCAGATCTTCCACATGTCGGCTTAGGACCAGACTTCCTCAACAGGACTCCCATAGCACAAGAAATAAAAGCAAGAATCAACAACTGGGATAGATTCAAACTAAAAAGCTCTCTCTCAGCAAAGGAAACTATCAGCAATGCAAAGAAAGAGCCTACAGAGTGGGAGAAAATCTTTGCCAATCATACTTCAGATAGAGCACTAATCTCCAGAATCTATAAAGAACTCAAAAAACTCAACACCAAGACTACAAATAACCCAATAGACAAATGGTCTAAGGAAATGAACAGACACTTCACAGAAGAAGACCTACAAGCAATCAATAAACATATGGAAAAATGTTCAACATCTCTAGTAATAAGAGAAATGCAAATCAAAACCACCCTAAGATTCCATCTCACCCCAATTAGAATGGCGATTATCAAGAATACAAGCAACAACAGGTGTTGGCGAGGATGTGGGGAAAAAGGTACACTCATACATTGCTGGTGGGGTTGCAAATTAGTGCAGCCACTCTGGAAAGCAGTATGGAGATTCCTTAGAAAACTTGGAATGGAACTACCATTTGACCCATCTATCCCACTCCTTGGCCTATACCCAAAGGACTTACAATCAGCATACTATAGAGATACAGCCACATCAATGTTCATTGCTGCTCAATTCACCATAGCCAGATTGTGGAACCAACCTAGATGCCCTTCAGTTGATGAATGGATAAAGAAACTATGGCATATATATACAATGGAATATTACTCAGCCATAAAATTATGGCATTTGCAGGCAAATGGATGAAATTGGAGAATATCATGCTAAGTGAGATAAGCCAATCTCAAAAAACCAAAGGAAGAATGATCTCGCTGATAAGTGGATGATGACACATAATGGGGCGTGGGAGGGGTTAGTTTTAGGGTTAGAGTTAGGGTTAGGGAGGGGGGCAAGAATGGGGGAAGGAAGGACTGTATAGAGGGAAAAGAGGGATGGGAGGGGTGGGGGGAAGGGAAAAAATAACAGAATGAATCAACCAACATTACCCTATGTAAATTTATGATTACACAAATGGTACGCCTTTACTCCATGTACAAACAGAGAAACAACATGTATCCCATTTGTTTACAATTAAAAAAAAACAGAATATAAGGTCATAGAAATAAAAATTAAAAAAAAAAAAAACTAACCAGGTTATTCAACTGCAAAGTTTGGCTAAATAATATTCTGAGATATTAATGTGCTTTATTCTCTTTGCTGTCAGAGTCTCAAGAGGAGGATTGGAAAGTCCAGCTCCAAGCTAGAGGTTAGCTAATCTTCCGAGTTTGGTTCCCAGTGAATTAAAGTGGGGTCGACAGTATTTCATGAGAGGAAAAGCAGAAAAACTGAAGTTGATAACAAACACCTGGAAGACAAACCCAAATTGAAACCTAATTCCAGAGGTGGAGGCCAAACAAAGGGGAGAAGGGGAGCAGTAGGATTCCCCAGGCACATGAGGGGTGGGTAGGGGTGCACAGGGTCGGGTATCCAGCAGCAGGACCTGAACCCAGGACTTCTAGGACCCTTGAGTAGCCAGAGTCCCAAGGCTCTGGTTTAAATGTGTCCCTGAAGTTTATGCATTGGAAACTCGATTCCAGTGAGACAGTATTAAAAGATGGGGCCTTAAAGAGGTGATAGGTCACGCATGGGCTTTTCCCTCTGGAAGGGTGAAGGCCTTCATGGTGGGAGTGGGTTAGTTGTCATGAGATGAGTTCCTGATACAGGATGAGTCCTCCCTCTTCCCTCCTCCCTCTCTCTCTCTCACCCATGCGATGCCGTCCACCACGTTATGATGCAGCAGGAAGACCCTCTGTTACAGCAGCAGAAAATGGATGATGGTCTCAAGAGAGGACAGGGAGTCAGTGCCTTGCGAACCTTGGCCAAGATCCCTGTGCCCAGTGATAACAGAAACAGCAAGCTGTCCACTGTGCAGAGCTCCACAGAGACCATGTGGTCAGAGACCCATCACCAAACGTCATTTCCCCAGGGACCCTGTGAAACCTCAAGAGAAAGAGGAAACCCGTCTGATGGGTCTGCTGCCTGCCAGAGGGAAGCAAAGGCCACCCTAGGTGCCCGTCACCATCCCTTTATTCATCATGGTGGAGGGGCTCTTCCCAGAGGAGCTTCCAATCTGCTAAAGGGATTTAATGACTTAACTGTGAGATCCTGGGGCAAGGATTGTGGACCAAGAGTTTGAGGGTTGTCATTGCTTCCTGCACTGACCAGCCATGGAAATGACTGCTCAGCCTGGACTTGCAGCCACTAGTGCAGAAACTGAGCAGACGTGCAAAGCCTCCCGTCACTACCACCCCCTAAGAGCTGGAAGGAAGGACAGGCTTCACCGCCCTCCATCAGAGAAGCCTGGTCTCTGGCCTCCTCTCCCTCCCAGAGGGATCGTCTGTTCCGTGTGCCACTAAGCCCAGTATTCAGGCAGCACCAGGTACTAGGCCTGGTCAACAGGTCTTCAGGGGACCCCTGCTCTGCCCGCCAATGCAGGCTTAGGACAGCTTGCATAGTACTTTGTTTTTGTTTTTGTTTTTTTTGCACCAAAGTGCATACTAGGTTTCCTGATTTAGGTGTTAAATGGAACATTTGGAAGCCCGTGATGTGATGAAATGAACGATGAATGCCAGCAGGGGTGGAGAGAACCAGAGCGGTCAGCAGAGAAGTGACTTCAGCTGGCTTTCTCAAAACAGGGTGTGAGTCGAGGAACAGCGACCAGCTGCAGAGGGGAAGGCTGCAGAGGGCTGCCCACGAGGCACGCCGGTTCACCCACAAAGCCCCTGGGGCAATGGGAGGCCCTGCGTCCCTCAGAAGCAGTGACGGGGCAGAACTGAGAAAAAAGTTGAAATTAGTGTGCGGAGCAGTTGGAACCCCAGATCTTCCCCACCCTGAAGGCCACATGACTGTCCACCCTGGCTGGATGAGAGTAGAGGTGTGTCTTCTAATTACATTGAACTGGAAAGACTAAGGCCCAGGTTCAAGAACCCTGCAAAGAAAAACCAGAGCTGAGTCTAAGGTTAAAAGCAGAAGGAATGGAAAGTGTGTGTCTCAAATAGTGAGAAGCACCTCTCTAGCTCCCTTTTTCCACCCAGCTCCAATAGTTGGGTATAGAAGGAGCAATACTGGTAGAGATGAGAGTAGGCGATCCCCAGGAAGACTGATTTCCTAAAGAAAATGGATTCTCCTTTCTCCTTACCAAAATGAAAAAAAAAAATCTCTATCATGCTAAATGTTTGATCATCACACAGTAGAGTCAAATAATAAGTCCTGCTTCCCCGGTGTGTACACACACACACACACACACACACACACACACACACACAGGGCTTCCGCTCATTTTTAGGGCCTTATTCTTAACTTCGATTGACAACTGTGAAATATGCAAAATAATAACACAAAGAATAGGAGAAAACCACCTGGAGGAAACAACATCAAGAGCAGAATAACATTTCAAAAGTGACTTCAAGATTCTTTAATTAAGATGAGCAAATATCGCATCCATCGAACAAAAAGCAGGGTGCAATTTTTAAAAGCAAAGAACAGAGAGCACTCTTGGAAGACAAAACTAATAGCTGAAATTAAAGTTTTAATAGAATCTCTGAAACATAGGCAGAGAGATCTCCCAAAATAAAGATAATGAAAAACAAAGATGAAAGTGAGAAATAAATTTAGAGGGTACTCCAAGAGGTTCCACGATTATCTAGTGGACATTGCAAAGAGAGAGAGAGAGAACAGACAAAAGCAGAGAGAAAGAAAGCACCCACTGTATGCTACCAAAACATTTTCCATGAACTGAAGCATATGAGCTCCTGGTGGAAATGGTTCTCTGATTGCCCAGCAAAATAAATGAATAAATACCTCCATCAAAGCTCCTCATGAAATTTTAGAACAGTAGGGCTAGAGATAATCTCTTTAATCCTTCCAGAAAGGAAAAATGTCACCTCGGAAGACTTGAAATAAGGAAGACAATTGACTTCTCAATAACCACATATGACATTGGAAGACAAGATTCTGAGGGAAATTTATTTTCAACCTGGAATGAAATTCCCAACTAAACTATAATTCCAGTATGAGGACGGAATAAAGTATTTTTGGACCTACGGGGCACATTTGGATTCTCATGAAGCTATTCGATATGTAGCAGAAGATGAGAAGAAGAAATCTGAAAAGATAAAATCATGAATGTCCACAGACAGGGGCAGGGACAGGAGAGTGGAAGAGGTGAGTCCTAGGAAAGGGGAGTCCCAGACAGCAACTTTGCAGCAGGCTGAGAAAACAGTTGATCCAGATGGGAGTAGGGGGGCTGTTGGCTCCGAGGAAGAGTGGCGTAAAAATAAATGAAGCTGTCGTACTCCTTCTATGAGCACAGGAAGGACATGCAACTCCTTGGCTCAGCAGTCAACAAGACTCAGAGGCCATAACTATATTCATACTAAATACCACTTCAACAAGATCCATGATGCATCTTTAGGATGGAAGAAACAGGCGTCTCCACTATAACACATCCCATATTACGCATCTCCAAGAGCACCGTGAAATAGGAATCACCCCTCAAAACGCCACTGACCGCAGAGCCCTTTGGTGCCCCGCGGGGCTGGGCTTCCGCAGAATACCAGTGGAGGATTCTGTCCTGCTCGCTCTGATTCCCCAACCCAGGAGTCCGCACTGTGGCGAAGGCGCCAACGATCATGTCCCTGTTAGATGTTAGCTCATAGCAGGGTGCCACCGTATGTCAAAATGAATGAGGCTCACAGGAGGGAAAAAGCACTACTGCGCCACAAGTTTTCATGAAGAAGGTGGAAGACATTGATATCGGCTTTTCATAATGGGAAAAGGTTTAAATTGCCCAGGTGAGAGGAGAGAGGCTCCATTCCAGAAGGGGGCCACAGGCGTGTCTGCAGGTGATAAGGAATCACTGTGCTCAGAGATGGATCTTTCTGCCAGGAAAACAATGAAAGTCAGCTGGATGAAGAGGCTTTGGTCAGATCCTGAGGAACCTCTGGAAGGGTTTGAAGAGAAGAATAGGAGATAATACCCACCTTTGAAGTCCAGTGCGCCAACAGCCAACTATAGAGGAGACCAGCTTGCTCCTGAGGACCAGGATCTGACCCCGAAAGCAGGAAGCTCCATTCTTGGGCACTGCTGTGCTCCCCAATGCGGGCCAAAGTGCCCTCTTCTGATCCCGGCTCCCCTGGTTAGCCACCATCAGCCACTCCTTGCCATGTCTTCCCTTGGGTGTTCCCTGGGCCCGGCACCTGAGATAGGGTCTCCCGCTCTCCCTTGGCCTGGACACCAACGCTCCTGCTTGCAAGAGTGTGCAGGTGGCTCATCCGCCCCTCGCCTCAGGGACACGGCACAGCTGAGCCTACCTCTGAAACTCCAGCACCCTCCCTCGGACCACAGCCTCCTGTTCTCCCAGCGTCCCCACTCTTCCCTCCGCAGCACTTGCTTTTCGACCTCAGCCACCCCTGCTTTCTTGGACCTTGCGTCTCCCCAGTGTGGTCCCAGCGCAGGGCCTTCTCTTTCTTTCCTGCACACTCCAGAACTCAGGCCAAGAGCTTCAGCTGTCCCGACACCAAGCTCCTGAACTTTCTCACCTCTCCTTCTTCCGTCACCCCTGTCCTATAGACTCCTTCACCACAACAGCACCCTAACTACTGAGTTGTGCCAGAAACATAAGACAGCCACGGGGAAGGAGGTCAGAAGATATTTTCCAGTTTCAGGTGTATCCAAACACAGTCGCCGTCCTTTTGTCTACTTAGCTTCCTCTACCATTTACAACCTCCCCATATCAGACTCTGTAACCTACCCCCTCCGGCTTCCCTCTTCTTCTACCTCACAGTGGAAGAGGTGTCGGGCTTCAAGTTCAAAGCCAAGCCCTCTGCCTCTGCCCTTGGTCAACCCTTCCTGGCTCTGTCAATTGCGCCCGTTCATTCAGCGCAGTCAGCCTCTCTCTCCGACTCCCTCCCCTGGACTCTTAACATCTGTATCACTTGTGATCATACCTTATCTTTCTTCTATTCTGAGCTGTTTGGGGGAAATAGGTTTGCATGCTGTGTCTCCACTTTCTCAAATCCCAGGCACTCTTTAATGTAAACCTGCTGCAATGTTCCTGCCCCGTCTCCCAGGAAGATTATTTTTGCCCCCAACTACCAAGGAAAGTGGGTACATCAGCTCTCATCATCAAGATTCTCTGGTATGTTTGATGCTCATGATCTAGAATAATAACTCTCTCTCTCTCTTACACACACACACACACACACTCACTCCTTTTTTGCTTCTTTCTCCCTCCTTTTTGACAACTCATTCACTCACCCAGGAACCATTTACTGAGCCCTATTCCATGCAAGGCTGGGCCTGGAGCCCACAGTTTGATGGAGGAAGGCCTCTGGGAACCAGAACATTCAGTCAAGTGCTCTGAACGCACTGCCAGAAGTCGTAGGCTATCCAGAGGAGGCAGAGAGAAGGACTTGTCATTCCCACTTAGGCAAAGGCTTCCAGGGGAGCTGAAAGCTGACTCAGCATCAGCCACAAGACCAGGAAGCCATGCCGTCCCTGCAGAAGGGCTGAAGAAAGCAAGACGGGGGACCCTGCGGGCTGCCTGGGGGAGCTGCAGGGCCAGTGCCAGGGGTCTTCTGCCCTGGTCCTCTTCCCTCACCAGCTCCAATCCCTTGTCTCTGTTTCCTTCCCCGCTGAACACCTGCCCCCTGAGGGTCTCATGCTCGGCACCAACCAGATGTGCAGAGTAAAACCTCATCCTCCAGTGCTCTGCGTTGGCTGATGGTGGCCCCTCCAGCAGGGACCACAGACTCGTTCTCAGCCCCCATCTCTCCTTCTCCTCCCCAGCAACATCCAAGTCCACCAAGTTCCACACCCATAGCCCATGCACACCCCATGGCCAGGTTCTCTGTGTCCCCAAGGGAACTGTTCTGAGTGCCTCCTAATTGGCCTCCCGGCCTCCAGTCTCCTCCTGCCTCTTCATGTCAGCCACTAGGTGACCTTCTAAAACACCTAGGATGGTGACATTCCCTTCACTTCCTGTCTCCACAGCAACTTCTCAAACCTTTCCTGAGAGCCCCCCACAACAGAGCAGAGGAAACACACCTCCCTTGGGCTGGACTGGAAGCCAACCGAGGTTCTGCCATGATCCACTCTGACTTGTTACGATGCTATAAGAATACTTCAAGTCTCCTAGTTCCACTCATTCTCCCAATGGATTTTCAAGTAACTTTGAGCCTCTGCAAGGTCGCACTGTGTTGATTTTGTGCGTGGGGGGTGTCGCATTGAGTTCTCCCTGACACACCACCTCATGCCATGACATGTGCCCATTCTCCTAAGGAGCAGGAGGTGCCAGGCCTTCCCCAGGTACATAAGACCTCATGACCAGGCCCTTCCTAGCCCTCGGTTCCACCGGTCACCTCTCCCCCCTCATACTCTGTTCTAGCAAAACCTCCCTGTATCCCCAGAACCTAAAACAGAGCTGGCATAGAAAAGTTTAACTAATTATAGTCTGGTTTAGAAACTGTCTTCAGGGCCTCCCCTACCCTTGCTTTAAATCTTGGGTGCTTCTAGGTACATTGTTATTTTTATTAAAGTAACAAATCACTCACCTTTTGATAAAAAATACATGTTCATTGTTTATAAACAAATAGCAAGTGATATAGGAAGAGACAAAGAATGCTACCTTACACAAACTCCAATCAGTCCCAGAAATAGCCAACAATTAGCATTAAAACCTCATTTCTGACATGCCCCATCCGTCCAACATCCTGATTGTTCCTGTGTCCATCTGTGGCATAGAGCAGAGGGCTGCACGAAGGCCTGGTTGTGTTCACATACCCAGCACCCGTAAAACCTTGACGGGGGGTGGGAAGGACCACCTCCCACAGTCACGACCCCCAGCAATACAAGCCTTCCCTCGCCACAGGTGCCTCCCTTCCTTTGCTGACCATCAGTTTTTAGCAGGAAACCCTGGGATCCCTTCACCCCCAGTTCTACCCAGCCCCCATCACCCACCTTCTCCACCTGTTCCCTAAATTGTGTTCTGGGGTAGAAAGTTGGCAGGTGAGACTTCCGTGGCCTTTCTAATTACAGGGGAATTGACAGGGCGGGGTGGAGAAATGAGTATTTTTAGCTGTGGTGAAGAGAAAGGAGATCAAGAGAGAAAAATATTCTGTCGGAACTCTCCTCTGCTCCTGCTCCTGAGCCCAGCGGGCTCCTGGGGTCTAGAACTTGAAAAGTTTTGGAATGAGAGCGCAGGCCTAGCAAAGCTATGGGCGGGCAGGAGAATGGTTAACATGGCTATCAGAATATTTGTTTAGAAGAGGTTTGCAAAACAGTGAGATGTGTTTATTGTTCAGTTTTGGAGAGCTAACAAGAAATAGATACAGAAGCAGCGTGATGCTAACTGCCTTTGACACTGGTGATGGTCCTTTGGTTGGAACAAATTCACCCTGTGCCGAAATGGATTATTTCATGCGTCTGTTGTCTTGAGAGCCACCCTTTGCAAATATTCTAATGCCCGAGTTGACTCATCTGTCCACTTATTGATTTGAAGTCAGATTGGGTGTGGAGGAGCATCAGGCAGACGAACCCAGCGAGGAGGCAGGGCTGAGGGTCGGGGGGATGAGGTTGTCTGAAGAGACTCCCACCCAGCTCTGGGCCCTTGGATTGGGTGCAGCATGCTCAAGAGACATCCTGGGGGTGACAACTCATTCCAACCTGCCATTACAACTCATTTAAACTTTCACAACTGTCCAGGGGAAGGGAACTCTTTCATCCCCCAAAAGATCTCGTGCATGCAGACATCATGGCTCAACATCCATCCAGGCAGACCTGGCATTTTGACTGAAATCCTGTGTGCCCCCATTTCCTGGCCCCTTCACCATTTTCTGCTCCCAGAGAAAGGAAATCAAAGCCTCTTGGCTCCTGGAGACCTGAGCACAGGCTCTGCTTTCCCATCTTTCCCTCTGCTTGGCCTGCATTTCCGTACTCCTAGGTAGACGTGCAGGGCCCTGTCCCAGTTTCCATACAGGCACAGGGGTTCAGACTCGGGGCTCTGGGGATTAGGCTAATTCTGCCTCCTATAATTAGGATTAAAATGTCTATATACATTTTCCTAGTGATAGATATTTTTCCAAAATGCCTCAAGTGTATATTTGGAAATAAATAGCATTGATATCATTCAGAGGACAACCAGGTACCAGCATTAATGCCAACTCCCACTGACCAGTTACAGCTCTGGACTGAGCTGGGCTCTGAGGTCAAGTCCCCATGCTGTGGGAAGAGCCCTGGAATTAATGGGTAGTGTCCCCTACAGGCATGAACAGTTGAGGGGTGGCTTGAGGACTGCATGCACTCAAGTCACATCATAAACCCATTTACTTGACCCGTATGCAATCATTCAAGTTCTATAAAATGGAGAGCAATTTTGAAAGAGTGGGTGGGTCCACCCATCCTCACACTCATTGATCACACAGCCTTGACTGAGGAAGTGATACCCCCCGCCCCACACAGGTCTCCCGGTAGGAGCACCTTACTGCACTAAATGGGCTTCTGGTATTTGAAAAATAGACTTTTTATACCGCAGACCCCCAAAACACAAGGGAAATACTTCATTCACAGCAGAGATCTGTTCCAACCCCAAAGGAATTTTTTTTTTTTTAGGCTTGATTTTTCCAACACCATGCACTTCTGAGGAGTTTTCAAGGCTAATTTTGTTTCTATAGCCTCTGGGGACCCACCATTCATACCAGATGTTGATCTGCAGTTCTTGCCATCCGGTGGGGATATGAGCTCTGGATGGACTGCAAACTGCACTTGCCAGCTCTGCCATTTCCTGCCTTTCCAGTAAGTTGGGAGTGTCCTAAACCCCCTGCAGGTCTGGCTGGAGACGAGACTCAGTACCACAAGGGATCCCCCGGAGCAAGTGCTGGGAAAACACTTGGTTGTCACTATGCTTCTGAGTTCCTGCATTTATCCTCCCTGCACCTTGGACAAGCCGCGACTACTCGTGCCCGTCGGCTGATTTCCCTGTGCCTGACCCCTTGTCTTTTAAACAAGGCACATATCCATCACGGTTGCTTCCAAAGAACAAACTCAGTGCGATCATGTAGAGAAAGGTATTTTAAATAGCACTCCTTAACTGTATTTCTGCTCTGCTGGTAGGTGAGAATATTTCCCGCTGCTACAGCAACGCTCTTCTGAGTCCTCTCCCCAGTGCTCCTGGAGCAGGGCAGAGCCGTATTTTTTCAGTTTCTGGTGGGAACAAGGCTGATTAATTCTGGGCCTGGGTGTGCTTTGACATTGCTCATTCTGCTCTTTTGGAATCATTCCTTCTCCTGCTTCAATAGTTTCCTCACCCAGATATGATGACTGGTATACAGCTGAAGACTCGCACGCGATCCACTAAAACTCTTCAGAGCACTCTCATGAGCAACGGCGCTCTCTCTCTCTCTCTCTCTCTCTCTCTCTCTCTCTCTCTCTCTCACTCACTCTCTCCTCATCTCCAGCAAGTTGCTGCCCTGGTCTAGCTTTCCTTGGTATCCCCCAACTCCCATCTCCAAATCCTCAACTCCATGTGGCCTAAAATCTCTCTCCAGGTAAGAAGTTAGAGAAACCTTAGAGATCACATCATTTAGTTCCCATCCCTCAGGTCTCTTGTCCCTTGAAAACTGTGATTTCATATATATATACGCATTTGCATACGTGTATGCACATTCATGTATGCATAGGATTGTAGTCATGACTGTGTACACATGGATATATGTATAGTACTTCTTTGTTCCTTTTTAAAAAATTTGTTTCAAATATAAGGGCAAGTCTAGGCCTTATATACCTTGCCAGAAGCAGAGATTCTGATTGATCTAATTTTATTCTGCAGTAAATACAAGCTCTTTAGATGCCAGTCTAAGGAACTTCTTGCCAGAGCCATTTTACATCTGAGTCTCAGAGAGAGAAAAACAGAATATGACAGATTCTGAATGAAAGAAAAAAAAATTTACTAGTATACAAATTAGGATTACTTAAAATAGAAAAGAACAAATTAAAATTAAAATAAGGGATGGCTATAAAGAACACCACCAAAGTTAATATTCAGGCCCGGGTGCCGTGGTGCACACCTGTAATCCCAGCGACTTGGGAGGCTGAGGCAGGAGGATCACGAGTTCAAAGCCAACCTCAGCAAAAGTGAGGTGCTAAACAACTCAGGAGACCCTGTCTCTAAATAAAATACAAAATCGAACTGGAGATGTGGCTCAGTAGTTCAATTCAGGGTACCCCCCAAAAAATAAATAAATAAAAGTTAATATTCAAGTCATAAAATGGGATAAAATAATTGGGATGTATAGAGTTGACAAGGGAGTTTAGAACTGAAGTTTCACAGTCCAAAAAGGTAGCCACTACTCACATGTGGTTACCGAGTATTTTAAATATGATTAGTCCAAATTGAAGTATGCTAGGAATGTAAAATATACACCAGCTTTTCTCCCTCATTTTTTATTGGTGCAGTATAGTTATGAATATTGATGGGATTTGTTGTTACATATCTGTACATGCACAATATAGCAATGTAATTTGGCCAGTGTCACTCTCCAGCTCTTCCCTCCTCCCTCCTTACCCCCTACCCCTTTGTCCCTTTCCTCTACTGATCCCCCTTTGATTTTTAGGAGATTCACCCCCACTTCTGTTTCTTTTTTCCTCTCTAGCTTCCACATATGAGAGAAAACATGGGACCTTTAACCTTCTGAGTTTGACTTACTTTACTTAACCTGGTGGTCTCTATTTTCATCCATTTTCCTACAAATGTCATAATTTCACTTTCCTTTATGGCTGAATAAAACTCCACTGTGCACACACATTTTCTTTATCCATTCATCTATTGATGGACACCTAGGCTGGTTCCATAGCTTAGCTATCATGAATTGTGCTGCTATAAACATGGATGTGCGCGTATCACTGTAGTAAAATGCCTTTAATTCTTCAGTAAATACCAAGGAGTGGGGTCATATGAACACCAGCTTTTGAGGACTTTTGAAAAACTGGTTGATTGCATATGCAAATGATAGTAGTTGGGTTCTATTGGATCAAATAAGATAGATTAAGTAAAATATATACCCCAAAATAATTCTGCTGGTTTCTTTGTACTCTTTTAATGTTGCTAGCAGAACATTTTAATTTGTGTGAGGCTCGTATTATATTTCTATTGGAAACTACTCATATGGAATATTTAAAGAATTTTTGAAAATTAAAAAGGAAAAAACAGCAAACTCAGTAGAAAAATCAAGCAAGGGCTGGGTGCGGTGGTACACACTTGTCACCCCAACAAACCAGGAGGCTAAAGGAGAAGAATCACAAGTTCAAAGCCAACCTCAGTCACTTAGTGAGACCCTGTCTCAAAAGAAAAATAAAAAGGGCTGCAGATGTAGGTCAGTGGTAGAGCACCCTAGATTCAATTCCCAGTGAAGAAAAGAAAAAGCAGAGAAAGGAAAGAAAAGAAAAGAAGGAAAATGAGCAAGGGCTACAAACAGGCGGTTTATAGATGAGGAAATCCAAAACAAATGTATGAATATCTGCTCAAAATAATGAAGAACAAGATAAATGCAAACTAAAACAGCATCGAAAAATAACTTTCCAGCTTGAAAAATCAGAAAATTGGATAATGCCAAAGCACTGCTGGTGATTTAGAGAAGAAGGAATCCTCTGCTCTGCTGGTGGAAGGGTAGATGGCTGCAGCCACTCTGGAGGATGACCCGCCAACACCTCGTCAAAACAAATATACACACAAGCTATGGCCAGAAACTCCACTCCTGTGCCTATATCCCACATCAATGCTAATGCAGCTCATTGCCACTGTACTTGTGGCGCGCAGGTGTCAGAGACGACCTGGGAGTACATCACTGGGAGGGAGCACAGGTGATATGTGTGGTTACTCAGTATGGAGTATGGTAATTGAAAGCTATAGATTCTGTTAACACCTAGCAAAGTGGATGGGTCTTAACATAGTGGGTGGTGAATAATGGGTGAAACAGCGTGTGTATGTGTGCGTGCGCAGTATGCTTGAAGAACATATCCCAACACAAAGTTGTACATTAATTCCATTAGAACATGGCTGCACTCAGGACAGAGAGGACAGTGGGGAATGGGAATAGAGTTTAAGGAAGATGGAGAATGAATAAGTAAACCTATGCCTACAAACTAATATACTGACTAACATACTGAGGGGCCTGTTCTGAACCAGTCATGATATGGTTCCATGATATAATAAACTCACCTTTACACCTTGGGTGGAAAAGAATGAGGCAGCCATTTTTAGCAAATTGAAGAGAAAATAAGCAAGAAACACTGCCTTTTGAGCACGTAACTTATATACATTTCCTCTCGTTCAAGGCAAGAAGGAAAACACATTCAGTCACAAATCTGAGTAATATTGAAATGAATGCAACTATTTTTCAAAGAGCCAAATTTTGGCCTAGCACTACATTCTCAGAACGTTGTCTGCATTGGACTTAGCACTCGAGATTTTTACACTAAACTAAGAAAGGTCTTTAACCAGGGATCTCATGCAGGGACACAGCAGGTGATAGGTGGGGAGGAGGTAAAGAAATAAATGCAGGGGAGAGAGGAGACAAGGCTCAGGGCCTCCAGCTTCCATTTCCACCATATTGATCTACTTTAGGCATTAAAGTTCCACATAAGCTTTGGTTTGAAGGAAAGATTCTGTGATTAAAAAGGGAAAAAACAGGAGCCACTCTCCTAGGCATTTATATAAGATATTGAGCAATATAATGAAGAGTGTCTTCAACAGCAGTTATACAAAGGTTGCAGAATATTCTTCATAACGCTGCTCTCAGCAACACTAGATGGAAACCGAAGGCACAATATTAGATCACTGTTTTCTAAAAAGACATTTCTAGGGGAAGCTAAAATAATGTAACACAGTGCAGGAGGCTCAGAGAATCCAAATGAACTGATGGTTAGTGCCTTTGGATCTACTCTGCTAAGCCCTTGTCAGGCTGCTTCTGGGAGACTTAAATAACCAACTAAGTGCCCCAAACTACACATAGGCTTAATTACTGACTGAAAGGGAGGTTGTTTCCTTTTAAAATCCATGAGGAAGAATCTGTTCCTTGTCTCTGCACTGGCTTTTGGTGGTTTTCTGCAAATCTTTGGCACTCCTTGGCTTATAGAAGCATTGCTCCAATTTCTGCCCTTATTTCTCCATGGAGTTCCTCTGAGGCCTGTTTCTCTATCCTGATTTTCAACTTTGTAGGATATCAGTGATATCGAGTAAGAATCCACCTCTTATTTTAACTCATTTTAACTGGATTACTTCTCTAAAGATCCTATCTCCAAGAAAGGTCACATTCTGAAATACTGGTTAGAACTTTGACATGTGAATTTGGGGTGGTCACAATTCCACCTCTAGTAAAACTGGATGAGAACCACATTTAATGGGCTTTTCTCCTGGAAGGAACGCCCTGGTCCCCATGGCACAGAAAATAGAGTTCGAGCAAAAAGGCTTACTGAATTTAAGAAATTGGTGTGGAAGGCTGTCAAAGTGGCCAGAAATTGAGGGAGGATGATCTCAGAAAACAGGAAGTCACTGAAGGGAGTGTACACAAAATATATACCCAAACTGACCTCAAAATCTTTTGAACTGCATTGAATAAGGCAATAAAAAATCCAGCAGGAAGCCATAAAACAGAAAAAACTAAGGAGGTATTTCACAACTGTTTCATGTTTGGAGGCAGAGTTTGGGGTTCAAACCTAACCAAACTTTGAGGTATTTGGTAAACCCCAGCAGGCATTCTCCTAAAACCCTGGAAAAATCATAACTTAGGACTAGAGACTACACTTAAGCCCCAAACTGGGGAAAAACAGAAATAAAGCCATCCCAGAAGATCCTGAAAATCCATAACATCTAGTATACAATCAAATAGTACTAGAAATACAAAAAAGTCAAAAAATGTGATGAGTAATTAAGAAATAAAATAGTCAATAGAAATAGACTCACAGACAATACTGATCTTGGAATTAGCGGAAAGAGCCTATAAATTATCATGGAAAAGACCTGGGATTAAGATGAAGTAAGTGAGACACTTTCCTTAGGTGTAAAACTTAAGGTGGTCCCCAAAAAACACAGGGCCATCAAAATAATGTAATAATGTAACATTATTGAATGTTTTTATTAGTTCTTTTTAGTTTTACATGACAATAGAGTCAATTTTGACATGTCTAGACAAACATGGAGAACATATTTTATTCTAATTAGGATCCCAGTCTTTTGGATGTACAGAATGTGTTGTACTCATATATGTACATAAGGAAAGTTATGTCAGAATCATTCCATAAAGAAACATTTTAACAAATAAAAATTAATGCAAAAGAAATACAGGATGTACAAACTACCAAAATTTTAAACAAAGGCAAGATTCATAACAAGGCCACACTAAGACTTATTAACCCTAAACAAAAAGAGGAAATCAATAATATCAATCCTCTACATAAAATTTTTCATAGGAAAAAAATGACAAAATATCAGGCAATTCAAAAAAATATATATAAGTGAAACAACCATGAATTCAAGAAAGTCAGGAAACTCCACAAACCTCACTGAGTGAGACATATCATAATCAAACTGCTGAAAAAACGAAGAGTAAGACCTCAAACCAGGCATGGTGGCGCACGCCTGTAATCCCAACAGCTCGGGAAGCTGAGGCAGGAGGATCGCCAGTTCAAAGTCAGCCTCAGCAAAAACAAGGCACTAAGCAACTCCAAGAGACCCTGTCTCTAAATAAAATACAAAATAGGGCTGGGGATGTGGCTCAGTGATCAAGCACCCCTGAGTTCAATCCCTGGTAACCCCACCCCAAAAAAAGAATAAGACCTCAAAAGAAGCCCAAAAAGAGGGCACATTTCACACAGGGGAACAGCAGCAAGAATAATGACTGACTTCTTAACAGAAATAATGGAGAACAGAAAAGAACAGGAAGAGATCTTAAGTTCAGAAAGAGAAAAAATATCCAACCTACATTCTGCTTCCAGTGAACATATCCTTCAAAACTAAAAGTAAAATAAAGACATTTCAGACATTAAAAGTAAAAAGAACTCATCAGCGACAGACCGACACCACAGGAAATGCTGAAAAATATTTCATGGACTGAATGGAAATGTTATCAGGTGAAAATTTGTAGCTCAAGATGGAATGAAGAACCCTTAAATAGTAAATACATGGGTAATTGTTTAAATTGTTTTTTTCTTAGACTCTTCAAAAGAAAATTAACTGAAGCAAAATAATAATAATGTATTGTAAGTTTCATAAAGGTAAAATTAAACACAGAACAACGGTAGAACAAAGGACATTGGGGACCAATGGAATTACACTTTTCCTGAGATTCTTATGTTAACCAGAAAGTGGTTTAATATCAATTTCAGGTAGAGTGTGGTTAAGTTAAACATGTGCATTATAACCCTAGACAAAAGACTCTTTTAAGAAATACAAAGAAGTAGAGCTATAAAGCAAATACAGAAGATGAAACAAAATGTTTAAAAGTACTGTATTAATCTGAAAGGAGAAAGAAAATAAAAAGAATAGATAACAAGTTTAAATAATAAATAAATAAATAAATAAATAAATAGCAAAAAAATGACTCTCAAGCATTGTCCCTCAAGTATTGTCCAAGGCAGACCAGAGTTTGAAATCTGGTTCTACCATTTGCCATCTGCAAAGTGTCTGAACCTCTCCAAAGAGTTTCCCTGTCTGTAGATAATACCACCTGTCTTCCAGAATTATTATGCAATTTTTTAAAGAGTATGCCACCTGATACAGAGCCTGGCCTTAACAAGGTATAAAAAAATAATAAGTCAGTCCCAAAACACCAAAGGCCGAATGTTTTCCCTGATAAGTGGAAGATGATACATACTGGGGGTTGGGGAGAGGTGAGAGAGGGGTGGAAGAACTCTAGAGGGAAATGAGAGGGAGGAGGGGGCAGGGTATGAAAAATGGTGGAATGAGACAGATAACATTACCCTATGTACCTGTATGATTACACAAATGATATGACTCTACATGGTGCACAACCGTAGAAACGAAAAGTTGTACCCCATTTGTGTGCAATGAATCAAAATGCAGTCTGTAAAAATAAAATAAATAAAATAAAATAAAAATAAACAATGAAGACAACACAGAAGAATTTAGTAGTATGTTACACAACTTTCTGTTACTGTAGCAAAATACTTGAGATAATAACTTAAAAAGAGAAAAGACTTATTTTGGCCCACAGTTGTAAAGGTTTTAGTCCATGATTGTTTGGCTACATTGTTTTTAGGCCCAGGGTGAGGCATTACATCATGCGAGAGCACATGGCGTATGGAAAAAGTCAATCACTTGGGCTGGGATTGTGGTTCAGTGGTGCAGCGCTTACCTAGCACGTGTGAGGCACTGGATTCAATCCTCAGCACCACATAAAAACAAAATAAAAAAGTCAGTCACTTCATAGCAGCTAGAGGGCAAAGAGAGAGGAATAAAAAGGCTCAAGGTCCCAATATCCTCTCCAAGGTCATGTTTCTAATTATCTAAGACGTTTCCACTATGTCTCACCTCCTAAAGATTCTACCATCTTCCAGTAGCACCATGTTGGGTACTAAGTCTTTAACACATGTGCCTTTGGGGACATTTAAGATTCAAACTATTGCCAATAGAAAGGTTAAGTCACGTAAAAAATGAGGGATAAAAATTCTCTCCTTAACACCCTGCACATGTGTTGATAGCTTATGAAACTCTGAAACCTTCGCTAACTCCTCCATGAAGAAATAATTGATCCATTCTCAAGACCCCACAGAGAGAGAGAGAGAGAACTAGGATAGTACTTGTCAGGTTGATCGAGAGAGAGAGAGAGAGAGAGAGAGAGAGAGAGAGAGAGAGAGAGAGGGAGGGAGGGAGGGAGGGAGAGAGAGAAAACTAGGATAGTACTTGTCAGGTTGATCAATTTAAGTGCTATCATCTTTTCCTTAATGAAACTGTGTATTTTGAGATTATTCTTTCACATACAGTTGTAAGTATACAGAGAAATCTCATGCACCCTCTACATGAGAGTTTTTCATCAAAGTTGTGTCATATAAAATTATAGTATAATGTCTCAACCAGAATATTTTCATTGACAAAATCAAGATACAGAGCATTTCTGTCACCACAAAGATCCCTCCTGTTTCCCTAGTGGAAACACAGCCCCTTCTCACCTGTCACTTCCCTGAGCCCCTGACAACCATTAATCTGTTCTTCAGTTCTATAATTTTGCAATGAACTGGAATCATGCAGTGTACAACCTTCGGGGATTGTTTTATTTTTTCTTTCACTCAGCGTAATCCTCTAGTTGTTGCATGTATCTCTAGATTCTCCTTTTTATTTCTGACTATATTCCCTTGTGTGGGGGTTCAGTGTGCCACAGTGTCTTTAATCATTCCCTGTTGAAGGACATCTAGGCTGTTTCCAGCTGTGGACCTCTATGAATGAAGCTGTTATGAACAAGCGTGTGTACATGTCTTGCGTGAACAGACATTTCCTTCCAGTTTGCTTTCTAGGTTAAGTGCAACTGATGAATTGCATGGTAGTTGCTTGTTTGTTTTATTAAGAAATTGACTTTTCCCAGAGTTACTGAATCATTTTATATTTCTGCCGATAACATAAGAATGAGTCGGTTTCCCTGCATCCTCATCAGCATTTGATGTTGTCATTATTTTTCTTGTTTTTACTTTAGCCATTTGATCACTGTCTAGTAAGCTTCTCACCTCATTGCAGTTTTCATTTGCATTGCCCTCGTGGCTAATGAAGCTGACACCTTTTCATCAACCTCCTCCATATGAACGTATCCTCCCAGTGAACTGTCTGTTCATATATTTTGCCCATTTTTAACTGGATTGTGCCTTTTCCACTACAGAGTTTTGAGAATGACTTATATGTTCTACTTACTAGCCCTCTGTTGGGTGTATGTTGCAAGTATTTTCTCCCAGTCTGAAGCTTGTTTTTTCATCCTCTTAACACCCTGGTTTCTTTCACATTTCAAATATATGGAGATTGTTTGGGCCCCAGAGCTTTGGCACACGCTCCTGTTAAACAGGAGAAGTATTTAATTTTTATGAGATTCAATTTATCTATTTTCCCTTTTATACAGTGTGCTTTTGATGTCAAGTATGAGTTCTTTGCTTAGTCCTAGTTCTCAAAGATTTAACCAGTGATTTTTTTCCTTAAAGTTTTCAAACCTCAGAGTCCATTTGGAGTTCACTTGTATAGAGCACAAGGCTGACGTCTAGGTTTAATTTTTTTCCCATAGTTTGCACACTGTTCCAGCTCCATCTGTTGAAAGGGTTATTCATCCTCCCCTGAGTTCTCTTTGTTCTTTTGTCAAAAATTAGTTGGGCATATTTGTCTGGGTCTGTTTCTGAGTTTTCTATTCTATTTCCATGTCTGCAAGTCTGTTCCCCCACCGATACCCTTCAGTTTTGATTACTGTGTGATAAATCTTGAAATCAGATAGACGGATTCCTCATGCTTTTTCCTTCTTTTTTTCAAAATGGTTTAGCGACTCTATTTTCTTTGCATTTCCACACAATTTTTAGAATAATTTTTCTGTCTACAAATTTATCCCTCATCTTTCATATAATTTCACCTGTCTACTTGCCTGGGTTTTTAAAAGGAATTCTGTTAAAGCTGTACATAAAATTGGAGAGAACTGACATCTTTACTGGGTTGAATCTTCCAATCTATGAACATGGTATGTCTCTGTTTATTTAGATCTCTGAGGTACACCTAAACATTCCTCCCCCACTTCTCTCCCCTCTCTTTGAGCAATTTTAAATGTTATTTGTTTTTGTCAGCTTATTCCTTACTATGATCAAAAGACCTGACAAGAACAATTTTAGAAAAGGAAAAGTTTAGTTGAGGTCTCTGAGAGTCCATAAACAGGCAATTCTATTACTCTGGCCCTGGGTGAGCAAAACAGCAAGAGGGAAGAGTGTGGTGGATGAAATGGCTCAGGACATCATACTCAGAAGCAAAGAAAAAGATACTTCTCACCAAGGACAAATATATACCCATATACACACCCAAAGGCATGTCCCAATGACCCACTTCCTCCAGTCACACCCTAGCTGCCTTTACTTACTACCCAGTTAATTTCATCAGAGGATTAATGTACTGATAAGGTTAAAATCTCATAACCAATCTTTTTACCTCTAAACTTTCTTGCATTGTCTCACACATAAGTTTTTGGGGTACACCCTATACCTAAACCATTATAGTATTTCATTTGTTATTCCAATATCCCTGTATGTTTATTTTGTATCCCATGACCTTAATAAATTAACTTATTAATTCTAAGAGTTTGGGTCAAATTGTAGGAGTCCTCAAGATTGTATACATAGAAAAATATATGATTTGCAAATTGGAATAATTTTCCTTCTTATTGATCTATTTCCTTTTCTTCCCTTATTGTACTGGGTATATCTTCCAGAACTACAATGAAAGATTGGTGAGAATGGACCTTCTTGCCTTGTTCCCAATCTTAAAGGAAAGGTGTTCTGATTTTTACCAGTAAGTATACTATTAGTTGTAGGGGTTTTGTACATGCACTTTATCAAATTAGAAAAAAAAATTCCTCTATTATTTTTTTCTGAGAGTTTTAAAAATCAAGGATGGGTGTTTAATTTTCTGCACTGATAGGTATGATATACAATTATGTTATTTGTATCCTTTACTCTGTTAATATGGGGGTTTCATGGATTGATTTTTGAATGTTGAACCAATTTCTTATCTCTGGAATAAGTCTGACCTGGTCATGACATACAATGTTTTTTTTATATATTACTGAATTCTACTCATTAACCCTGAAGGATTTTTTTTATATCTATATCCTTGTGGGTTTTGGTCTATATTTTATTTCTTTCTTTCTTTTTTCCTTTCTTTCTTTTTTCTTTTCTTTCTTTCTTTCTTTTTTTTTTTTTTTTTTTTTTTTGTATTATTTTGACTGGTTTAGTGCCAGAGTATAACTAACTTCTTAACATGACTTGAGAAATGTTCCCTCCTTTTCTATAGCCAGGAAGAGAGTGTAAAAAACTGACCTGAGTGTTTCTTTAAACATCTGGCAGAATGCTTCCCTGAGATATCTGGACCTGGAAATTTCTTCATGAGGAGTATTTTACTTATGAATTCAAATTCTTTAATAGTTGGGGTTATTCAAATTGTCTATAGTGATATCTTTTTCTTTTATAGGAGGTTTCCATTTTATTGAACTTGTTGAATGCATGTGTGTAGAGTTGCTAGTAGCATCTCCTCACTAACCTCTCCATGTCTACAGTGCTGCCCTCGGTTTCATTCTTGATGTCAGTAATTTGTGCCTTTTCTTTTTTATCTTGTCACTTTTTTATTAAGGTACGTCAATTTTATCTGTATTTCTGAAGAATCAGCTTTTATTTCTGCAATTTTAACTATTGTTTTTCTGTTCTCAATTTCATTTCTATATCTTCTTATCTTTATGGATTTTTCCCTACTTGTTTTGGTCTTAGTTTTCTCTCTCTCTCTCTCTCTCTCTCTCTCTCTCTCTCTCTCTCTCTCTCTCTCTTTCTCTCTCTCTTTCTCTTTATTTTTTTAGAGTTGAGAAAGAAAACAGACTGAGATCTTTCCTCTTTTTTAATGCATAAATTTAGTACTGTAAATTTCTTTCTCGGTGCTGCTGTAGCTACGTCCCACAAATGTTAGTATGTTAGTCTTTATTTTCTTTCTGTTCAGTGTAGAAATTGCATTATACATGCATAACTTTCACAGTATCTTGTGTTAACACTTTACTAGTTTGAAAGGTAGCAATCCTGTCTCTCTTTGCCTTCCTTTATCCCCCCTTGTTTATAATTGTCTCAACTACATCCAATACTTTTAAAACCACACCAGGCAGTGTTATGATTTTTACTTCAACCTGAAACATAATTTAGAAAACTCAAAAGGAGAAGGAAAATATATTTACCGGTTTTTCTCTTTCCATTGTTTTCTTTTTTCCTAATGTTCCAAGATTGCTTCTTTTATTTCACACGCTCTGCTTGGAGAACTGCTAGTCATTCTTTTAGAGTAGGTCAGCTGTCAACAAATTGCTTTAGTTTACCTCCCAAGAATGTTTTATTTCTTCTTCATTCATGAGGAATACTTTCACTGTATATAGAAAGCTGGGTTGACAATTCTTTTCTTTCAAAACAAAAGAAAACAAAACACATAGAACCACTTCCTGCTAGCCTCCATTGGTTACTGATGAGAAACCTCCTGTCTGTCATTCAGATTCTCTTCCACCCACCCTCCAGGTGAGGCGCCTTTTGTCTCCTGTAATTTTTGAGACTCTTCTTTCTCTTTAGTTCTAGTAGTATGGCTATGGTTTTTGTATATTTGTGCGGATTTCTCTGGGTTCATCCTGTTTGAGACTCGCACAGCTTCTTGAATCCCTAGAATTCAAATTTCATCAAATGTCAGAAGTTTTCAGTCATTATTTCTTCAAATATTCTTCAGCTCCATATTCTTTCTCCTGTTTTTCTGGAACTCCAGTGATATAAATGTGAGGTCTATTGTAATAGTCCCCCGGATTCCCTGAGTCTCTCTATTTCTTTTAAACTATTTTCTTTTAGACTATTTTTATTGTCCCACCTTCCTCTGACACTGTTCTTGGGGAAGAGGAGGTGCAGCCTGCTTACTCCTAGTTGAGAGCATAAATCCAGGTTCCCCACTTGGATGTTCAAGTCAGGGGCATCTCATCAATCCCACTGGGCAAGCTGGGAGTGGGTCTCTCCACCAGACCTCCACGTAACCACTTTGACTGAGGGTGGACAGGAGTGCTTCCTTTCTTCTCTCTGGAGGTTTCCACTTACACCATGTTGGAGGCTGCCTTTATGACCATTAGGCAGTGATGAAAGTCCTTACTCTCCAGTAAGCCTCCTTCCATGTCACCCCAGCAGGGGACAGGCAGCTCCTTATAGCCTGGTCAGAGTGGAAGTCTTGACCCTTGCTGATTGGGAGAAAGCAAATTATTATCTAAAAGTTTTCTGTCTTGCTTGGGCCCCCTAACACCAGGCTTTTTGGGGGACAGTTTTTTTTGTGTACCTGTTGGTATTTGGAGGTCACTGGTTTCTTCAGCTGCAAGTCTGTGATGTACAAGACAAAAAAACAAAAACACAGGAAACTCACTATGATGTTGGGCTCCACAATCCCTAGACAGTGTGCTATGTGCCTTCCTTCTCAACCTTTTAACATCTCTTTACACTTGTCTTATATGGGTACCCATCATTCTCATTATATTTAGCAGGAGAAATAGGGAAACCCACATCTGCTCTATCTTCCCAGAAGTGACAGTACTGAAAAGCACTTTCTTTTTATACAATTTTCTCATCCACTGGAAAGTTTCGAGGGCAAGCTTTATTCATTTTTATTTCCTTAGTACCAAGCAATGAGCACGTGTCCAATATATGCCTGTTGAATGAATGTATGAATGAATGTTGTGCCTAAGCAGCCGTGAATAATCCTTTGCAGTGCCCAGTTTTTTCCACTCTTCATTACAGCCTCTCAAATGCTGAGACTGTCTGTAATTTACTTGTCTGCAGGCACACAGCTGGGACCCTGAGATTTCCTCGTTCTGTGCCAAGAGCCTGTCTGGTTTGATTGTGAGAGTCCTGAAGACCTACTATGGGGAAGCCAAGCAAAGACAAGTCAAGAACAAAGGCCACGGTTCTGAAGTGGAAGGGGAGCACGCCCTTCACATCTGGGCAGAGGGACCAGAAAGTTCCCGGGGAAGAAAGCACAGAAAGACCTTGGGAGGGAATGTTTTTGGCTGTTTCCATTTCTTCTCCCCATTTGCTGCCTCCTCCAAAGCTGCTAGGTTAGAAGCAGAGAAAACAAAGTAGGAGAGCTTTTGGGATTTCCCAAATTGAAACAAAATTGCATCTCATTAAAATGTGCACACACACTCATACACAGCATACTGGAGTTATGGGTTACATGAATTCCCAGATCACTGGGTAATTTATTCAGTTCCTACTCCCACACTGTTGAGAGGCACAGAAGTACAAACTAGCAAACATAAATAATGAACAGCTTTTAGTGCCTTTATCAATCATAAACATTGTGCTATGTCCCTCAGGAGAGGCTAGTAATAAATCCTCCATTCATGGTTTGGGGTGCCCAGTCCCTGTCTGGGGGACTAGCAAGACAGCCTCCCTCCCTCTGTGATATTATTCAAGGGGATAGATGCCAGACTATACCTGCTTCCTAACAGAGATCTGTCTGTCTCACACCCTCGTGGCCTTCAGAGGAATTGGTATGATTAAACCAGCTCTAAACAAACAAAAAGAAAAAATACCATGTAAACCACATAGGAAACTTTAAATTTTCTAGCAGTCACATTTTTAAGAAGTAAGTGAAATTAATTTTCAAAGTACATTTTATTTAACCCCCAGGTGCCCCAAGTGCTATACTTTCAACATGTAATCAATATCTTTTTTAAAGTTATTAATGAGATTTTTAAATTTTTTATATTAAGTCCTTGAAATTCAGTGTGCATTTTATATTGATGGATCATCTAAATTCAGACTGGCACATTTCATAAATTTTCAATTGCTACATGTGGCTCGTGGCTACCATGTTGAATAATGAAGATCTAAAGCAAGAGTGGATGAATGGATGTGCGAGTGAATGGATACCCAAGTGATTGAGTGAATGAGTGAATGAATGAGTGATATCTGCATGAATGTGGGGGTGAGAGAGTGAATTAATGAGTAAGTATGAGAAAGACTCAAAGGCTGGCACACTGCCAGCCCCCCATCTCAATCATGCAAGCTGTCTAGAGATGGGCAGGCGAGAGCAGGAGACTTCCCAGTTTTTGTATAGTATAGGCCCAGCCTTCCACTTGCCCAGCAGTTGACACTTTCCGTAGCTCTCTCATGTGCACGCCGCGATCCTCATGACAGTCCTATGAAGGAGGGAGGAATCTGTAGCTGCCCAGGACGGATCCCAGGCCTGGCACACAGCTCCAGTCCCACCCTGCCACTCTCAGCTGCGGCAGACAGACTGCTCCAGAAAAAACCCTGTGCTGCTGATGCCCCCTCCCAGGTCCCCCAGAAGCAGCTACTGACCTCTCCTGAGTGCATGTAAGGTGCCACCAAGTCTTAGTGCCTCCATGGAGAGAGACAGCTGGGCACATCTGAACACCGAAAGCAGCCAGGTCCATCCATGTTCTATGGAGGCGTCACCTTCCTGGAGTAGATAACTTCCAACCTCGCCCTGTACTCTACAGTCTACCCAGGACTTTCTCCTATATCTCCGAAACCTCCCTCCTGGGGCCAGCTCAGGCCGTCCAGGGTTCAGCCTGCAGGGCCATTTCCAGGGGGTGTTCTCAGACCCCGGCCTGGAGTCAGGCAGGGTGTTTAACCTGTAGCTCAGGCAAGGACCAGTAAGTGAGTGCAGAAGTCACGAGGCCCCCAGATCCAGGACTTGTTAAGAACTGGACGAGGGCCAAAGGAGAACATGGAACAAGATGCAGCTAGAGAGGAAGGAAAACTCTGCTCGGCCATGCAGACCCAGGAAGTAAAATTAGTCCTAGAAATTGTGAGAAGACAGAAAACAAATCGTTGATTGCCATGGGCTGGTGGAGAGGGTGGCTAGAAGTGACTGCTTATGGGATGTGCAGCTTCCTACAGGGTGTGGGATTCCCTGTGGGGTGTTAAAAAGGTCTAGAGCGAACTGGATGGGAGGAGGGTGGCCAGTGTTATGAATGTACTAAGTACCACCAAATTATACTCCCTAATAATGGCTGAAATGGTGGTTTTGTGTATGTATTTAATGCAATTTTTCAAAAATCAGTGCTAGAACACTAGCTCAGGGTTTTGCACTGAATTCCAACTCTCCTTCCCCACTAGCTGCAGCCCAGGCAGCCCAGCCCCAATTCTTCCCCTGGGCTGAGAACATCTTTTAGAAACAGTCCAACACTGACCTCTCTCCTAAGCCCACGGAGCAGCACAGGCCCCTAGCTTCTGACCAGCACAGCCCAGAAGCGGAGGGTCACGAACTGCAAAGTCTGAAAGCATTGATATATCCCATCTCTGACAGGCACAGCAAGGAGCTTGCTGGGGGCGTAAGTACCAACTTAAGGTAACATCCTAAAATATGGAACTCCATTCCCCAGCTCATTAGGGGACTTTAATCTCTGAAATCTCTAAACCCTTCTTGAAGTTATTTATATGTTCAGCTTGGGCAACATCTCTTGGGGATAAAAAGTTGCATAAATTTATACCACTCGCTGGGTAAAGTGGGATTCCCTTTAGTTCTCCTAAAATTATCTCCTGTCAAGTTTTATGGGGACAGAGGAGAAAGAGGAATTTAGGTCTAAGATGTTACGATGTCAACAAGCACTCTATCTTCCATGACTGCAAAACCTTTCATCCCACCCTCCATCCATCTTGATCTTTCCAGATTTAAGAAACCTAATTACACCCCTGTTCCCCCTGGATCATTTAAGTTACCCTCCTTATAGCTTTTATGTAGTCATCCCCTGTCTCTTTCTAAAGTTGAGGGGGTGGTGATGAGAATATCTGGAAATGCTAGAGGGAGAGACAAAAGCAGCAGCACCTACCATCCTAAGTCCAGGTGCAGGTGGACCATCAGATTAGTGAGAAGGGCATCCTCACGCCCTCTTCCTGGGCACATAGATTTCCACGCACCTCCGCCATGGCTCCTGCCTCCCTCTCCAACCCGTGCATCCACGGTGCTCCAGCAACTTCACTTTTCAAAGGTGGCACTGCCACAGGCTCCCTTGGAACAGAAGAGAGCCTTATGGAGAAAGCGCTGGCCCCATCTTCCTTGAGCGGTGACTGAAAGCTTCACCACATTCTAGAACCAAGAATTCACAGATGAGCTAAGCAATCTGTGTGCTCAAGGAACTGTAGGCCCCATGGGGAACAGAACATGAGCACAAGAGACTGCAGTCCAATGCTATGACAGAAGCCAGCCTGTGGGGACGGTGCAGAGAAGGGTCCATGCCCGGGGTGAGGGGCATCCAGCAAAGGCTCCTGAAGGACGTGGCGTCTCACATGGGGTTTGAAGGCGGAGTGGGAATGGAGGAGGGAGACTCCCCTTCCAGGCAAGGAACTGCATGAGAAGAAGCACCGAGGGATGACAGAGATCTGGGGGTGACCAGAGACAATACTAGGTGGCATAAGATGAGCCTAGAGGCAGGTAATGAGCAGACAGATCTCAGAACTTCCTGTGAGCCCCATGTGAAGGCAAGTGCTCATGGGAACAGGGGAACCCCGCCTCCCAAGAGCCTGGAGCCTCCCAGCAGAGCTGTTGCTATTAGCACTGTGGGCTTCCTGTGGAGCAAATGTACGTTTGTCACCCAGGTCCTGATGGCAGTCATGTTCAATACCCAGGTATCAGAGCCCTACGGTGTGTCAGGCAGGAAGGTCAGCATGGAGAAAGTGAAAAGAAGACTATCTCAAGGCAGCTTAGATTTCACGCACACACACACACACACACACACACACACACACACGATAGTAAGCCCTAGGCTTTGACCTAAAGAGTGACTTGGAGTCTCTTGCTAACAAGAATTGAACATTGTGATACCCCCTCCTCCAAAGTCTCCTGCTCAATCCTTGAGGATGCCTCAAAATCCACTAACCAGAGAGAAGTTTCCATTACAATATGAAAAGGAAGATTTAAATGGCAACTGCACTTCACTTAACATCTTAGTTGACAATCTCTCACGCCATGGTGCAAATTAGCACATGATAATTTTATTGTTATGTATAGGCACGAGGCTCTAATCATGTGGTGCCAAGGTTTGGGTGTGCCCCCAGGAACCCGCTGCAACAGTGTTTGGGGCGGGGCCTAATGGGAGGTGTTTAGGTCATGAGGGCTCCACCCTTGTAAACCAATTCATACCAATTATAAAAGGACTTGAGGCTGTGAGTTCACTCTCCTGTTGGCTTGTTCTCACCTTCTCTTTGTCCTTCCAGCATGGAATTGCATAGCAAGAAAGCCTTCACCAGATGCCCCTTGGTCTTGGACTTTGCAACCTCTAGAACATGAGCCAAATAAATCTCTGTTCTTTATAAATCACCTAGTCTCAGGTACTCTGTTATAGTAGCACAAACAGACTAAGACAAGGTGCAAGCTCCTGGAGAGGAAAACCTTTTTGCCCCAAACTCTTTTTTCAAACCCACACCTTAGACATCAAGACTTTGACTAGGTGGTATTTCTCTGCATTTCTCACTTGTCCTGCCGGGAATTTCCTACAGGCACCCTTCAACATCCAACTCAAATTGTCACTGCCACTGTGACAACACCCTGGGGTTCCTGGATGGAACCACAACATTTTGCACAGGTCCCTCCCAGGCAGAAATCCCATCTGTCTCTGTGGCTGATGCTCCCTCACTTGATGGTCAGTTCCCCAAAGGCAGGGACTGGATCTGCTTCGTTTCTCTTCTACAACATCAAATACCACATGAGGCACATGGTAAAAACCTGATTTGAAAATGCCAGCTGAATAAATCCCAACAGTCAAAGGGGCAGTTGCTTTCTATCTTGTGTAAAAGTGACTGGAATGTGGAGTCCTGTCCCCTGGCACCTCTCACATCTGTAGGCCCCAGTTGGCTCTTCAGTTGCAGCTCCATTAGCATGACTCCTATAGGCTGTAACTGCAGGTGACAGATGGGCCGGTGCACTGATCTGCCTGGTACCCAGTCCTGCCTTCCCTCGGCAGCAGCGAGACCCTGCGCACAGCCACATTGAACCAGTCCTGAAGACTTGCAGCCCACTACTCTCTCCAACGATAGCCTCAAGGCCTGGTGTCACCCTGTCAGACACCAGGGACAATTCTGAGCATCTTCCTGCAGACCTGGCCCCTGCCTGTGCTGCCACAACCAGTCACATGAAGGACCAGCACCTGCTAATTCCCCATCTGGCCACACAGGACAGAGGTTTGGAAGCGAGACAGAGATGCTGGCTCCCCAACAGTAGGCCCATTTTCCTGCCCCTTTCCTCAAAAGAAAACTAAGTGCTCTGCAAATAATTCAACAGAAAATCATAAAATGACTCTTCAAGGTGGAGAGAGGGTCATATAGGGACCTCGAGAGTTGAAGAACGACACCATAGCAAATTCTCTGGGTTTTATTTTTATCTTCCATAAGTGTCAGACTGAGCGCTGGAGAGTCCGGCAACCCATAACTACCAAGTATGAACAGAAATTTCAAAAAGAAAGAAAATAGAGGATGGGGAGGGAGAAGCCCAGCGGGGACCTCGCAGGGAAACCCATACCCAGCGGCAAGGTGTCCAGCTGCCCTCCGGGTTTCACCAGCATGGCCCAAGCAGGCCAGACACACCATCCCGTGAGGCAATGACCAGCGCACCCACTTCCCATCTGCAGCACCTCAACCCCCTTTGGTACCACCCTCCCCTCTACTACCTAGTGGGGTTCCACTTGGCATCCCTCACTCCTTTGGGTTCAGGTCCCAAGCTGGGTTTTTGTTTTGGTTTGGTTTTGCTCTTTGCCATGGTCCCCCCTCTGCTCTGGCTACCACTCTGAGCTTTGGGGTACCCACCCACATCTGCACCCACCCTTGCTGCAGCTCATATTATCAGCATCCTTTCCCTTCTGAGTTTCAGTCTCCTGTAGGGGTCTCCAGCTAAAGAATTTGAGGAAGCCTCTTCTTCCCCCAGTGATAGGGTGGGAGCCTCTCAAATAAACACACGCTCACCAAAACAGAGGGCACCTGAACCTCAGGTTTGACTCTGGGTCCCGTCCTACGGTCCTACCCACAAGGTTCCCTTTCAGGTGGCCTCAATTCCCCGAGTAATGGGTCCCCTGCCACCCAACCCTGTTTTTAGTTTCCCAAATGTTTAATCACATCCAAACCCCCAATTTAGACATGGCTGCAGTATTTTCCTCAAGAAGCTTCTAACCATCCTGCAAACTAGTGGATACAAGTCTGAGTTGCATAGAAGTCCCTGACTCCACCTCCAGAAATAAATGCAAACCTCACCTGGCCACCGGCCATCCTGGACTTCGGCTACACATTTGGCTTAGGTTGTTTTCTTTGTCTACCACACCCTTGTTTTCTGCAGCAAAATTAGCATGACCCTATTAAAAACAAAAACAAAAAAGTGACTTGCAAAGTCAACACACCAGTGGCAGCTGCAAGGGCTCTTTGCAATCATCAGGAACAGAGTGGCATCAGCTCAGGACAGCAGGGCACAGGGCAACCGGGGGAGGGCCCTCTCCAGGAAGCCACAGACAGGGATTTGCTCCAGCTCACAAGTTGAGAATCTTCAACTTCATTTTGAGGGATTTAATTATGGCTAATAAAGTGGGTTAACTGCTCTGTTGTGTGTTAGTATAAACAGGCACTTCTTTCATTTGCATTAATGCTGCCATTTCAATCCCAACAAGCCCAGTTCACGTGGTGTGTTAGATGTGTATCTTCTAAACCAGCTCACCCCAGGTGGCTGAATCTAGGTGGAGCCAAACCAAAAAACCCAGGGAGTCTGCTCTTGCCCTTGAAGAGTGACGCATGGACCACACTGTCCGTGATCTCATGTGAATTCATCATTAACAACCCTTTTCCAAAGCTCCAGATTACTTACACATTTTGTCATGGGCTTACAGGTTTCACAGGCATTGCTAAACGCTTTGTATGATACAATCTTTAATTTATCCTTCAACTCTAAAGCCATGTTTCTCCAAGTGTGATCTGTAGACCGCTTGTAACAAAATCACCCCAAATACTGGTAAACAGGAAGATTCCTGGGTTCCAAGGAGACTTCTTTTTTTTTTTTTGGGGGGGGGGGGTGCTGGGGATTGAACCCAGGGCCTTGTGCTTGTGAGGCGAGCACTCTACCAACTGAGCTAACTTCCAAGCCCCCACGGAGATTTTCTGAATCAGGTTTTCTGCAGGGGGTTGAGTCCAGGAAGCCACATTTTTAATAAGCTCCCTGGATAATTTTAAGTGTTGCTCCATAATTTTAGTAATTTCTGATCTGTGTTCCTTCTTACAAGATCAACATGACGATGATGATGATGATGATGGAGGAGGAGGAGGAAAATGGAGATGATGATGTGAAGGTGGTGAAAGGTCTATCAAGATTCCTGTATATTTCTTGGATGCCTTACCACTTTTAAAGCTCTTTCATTATTTCATTTAATTCTCACAATGACTTGATTGTTACAATCCCACTTACAGGTGAAAGGAGAGCTGAGATTTAGAGGCAGGTTAGGAGACTCACCAACTCAGCAAAGCACTCTCTCTGAACCATTTTCCAGAAATAACATACTTACATGAATCAATTCACTCTTGGCCTGTCCCACCTCCCTAGAAACCACAACTGAGGAGTGGCTGGCCAGAGACCGCTGGTCTCAGCTCAGAGCCAGTGAATCGTCAACTGAAAGAGTAAAGGCATGACCTTGAGTTGTGTGCTCTCCATACAGTAAGACCCCACCCACCTGAGCCAGTGGCAGCAAACGTGGCCAGGAAGCCGGTAGCCTCCTCCCTCCACATACTCACCACAAGTACTGTGCGACTGTCAGAAGACCTGGGATTTGTTGTGGCTGTGCCCCTGCCAACCAAAGTCTGTCCTTGCAAAGCCACCTAACATAAATCTCAGCCCTGAACAATGACAGGGTGTTAAGATTAAGTGGAAATAATGCTTGCAACATTCTTGCCAATTATGAAGTATATTCGTGTTCTCTGTTATTGCTAATGATAATATAATCACTTTCTGGGTTTCAGGTTCAGAGCACCTGTCTCTTCCCTGCTTCCAGCTCTTCCTCCTTCCGTCTCTCACTACCCTTCCCCTGGCCTGGGCACCTCCATGTTTGCCCAAGCTGGGAGCCAGGCCCCAGCATCTCAGCCAAGAATGGCCAGCAGTAATTCAAAGGCTGTTTTTCCTCCACACTTTGTAGCAGTTCAGAAAGGCAAGTAGCAGCCATAAATCGTGTACAGAAAGGACGGCATGTGACCAACGGGGCCATTACCTTCTTAGAAGTCAAGCAACACAGATTAGAATGGAAATTATTTGGGATCCTCATCAGTTGGCTGAAATTGTTCAAGGCTCAGCAATTCCCTGAGGTTTGCCACTGGGTCATTGATTTTAGTACTGTGTGCCTGCTTGTGTGTACGTGCATGTGTACACATACATAGGCATGGGGGCTTCATCTTTTGTTGAGGTTCAAAACAGAAAGTAAAAGCAAATAAATAAAAACAGAGACCACTTCGGTTTCTGTGAGCCTGGGATTCCTCCACAGATGCAGGTCTGGGAATTCTTGGCCTGATTCAGTCTGGCTATGTCCTCACAGGGACACCAGGAGGTCCCCACAAGGCGGAGGCCTATGCAGGAGGAAGGCACAGTATAAGACTTCAGGGAAACACCATCTGAGGAGACAGAATAGCTACAGTCAAGGGCAGGATAACCTAGATACCAAGGGCATCTTCAGCCATGGGGCCTCAGACTGGGCGTCATGAAGCGCAGGGAACTCGCCCCAAGTCCCAACGGTATCTGGAGGCACAGAGCAGCTTGGGCCCTACTTGACCTGGGATCCAGTTGCGCAGTCCCATCTGCTGGACTCCTGAGTCCAGGGCAGGCACTGGAAAGAAAAAACGAAAATGAAAGCTAATTTAGACCAAGGGCCAGGCAGTGTGGTGAGTGTTCCTTGTTCATCAGCTCATTTGATAACACAAAATCCCTGTGAACCAGGTTCTGTTATTACCCCCAGTTAATAGAAAGGCAAACTGAAGTTCCTAGTGATTAAGTGACTCACTCAAGACCATAGCATCTGTCATAGGGAAGCTACTAGTCATACTCAGGTTTTCCTCCAGAGTCTCGCACTTACCGAACTCTGCCATTTTAGCCTATTATTCTGGACCTGGCCCCATAGAAGGCGTAGAGCTATAGGATGCAGGTTAAAACTCAAGTTCTGGGACTGTATTACCTGATTTGATGCCCAGTTATTCACTAACCATGTCCTTTAACTCACTGTGGTTCAGTTTTCCTCTCCATAAAGTAGGTATAGCCCACTTCACAGAGCTTTAATAGAGATTCAAGTGAATTCATAGAGGCAAAGTCCTGATAAGAGCACCTCTTCCTGCCAGTGCCTCCCTCTGGCTGAGCCCAACGGGAAAGCTGCTGACCCAGAGACTGGAAAACACAGCCCTTAACGGTCAGGCCCTGACCGACCATGCAGAACATGGCAGGATGGGGAGCCGTCAGAGGCAGAACCAAAGCGCAGCACGGGCATACTTCTCTACGGACATGCTTCAGCCCTAGGTCCAGAGAAGATCCCCCTACCCAATCCCGACTCAGCACTCCTTCCCAGCATTTTTTACTCTTCACTTTCCCTAAACACCACACACAGGGCCTGACATGTAATATGTGCTCACACTTATTCACCAAGTGAGTGAATGAGGAGGTGACCAGCCTTTACCTAGCACGGCAAGCCAACGCTCAGGACGTCAAGCCTGGGTCATGTTCTCAGAGCTGGCAGGCCCCTCAGCTCCTGGCTCCCTCTTTGTCTTAGTCTGTTTTGTGCTACTATAACAGAATACCTGAGACTAGAAAATTTATTTCAAAAGAGTGATTCTTCTTTACAAGTCTGGACACTAAGAAGTCCAAGAACAAAGGGCCCAGCATGGGCAAGGGTATGTCATCCCATGGTGAAATGTGGAAAGGCGAGAGAGCAGGCATAGCTTTGTGTGTGTGTGTGTGTGTGTGTGAAAGAGGGAGAGACAGAGACACAGAGAGAGAAAGGAGACCAAACTGGTCTCCTTCCATCAGCAACCTACTCCCAAGATAACACCCCCTCCTGCAGGGAAGGCCCTCATCAGCTCAGGAAGGCTTGCGCTCCATTGCACTGGGCACAACGATTCTTCCTGGACACATTCAAACCACAGCCCTCTTCTAAGTGCCCCGGGACCTAGCTCTCCCCTGGACCACTCAGCCAGGGCCCCACCCTCAGGACACTCTGGCAAGAGGCCAAGAGCAGGAGCGCTCTCTGGGCGGGAACTTCCTCTCAGCTCCTTCCCTCCCCGCCTGTGGCACCTCCCACCGCCCTCCAATGAAAAGCTCCTGCGCCCACCACCTCCAGAGCACCCCCAAGGCCGTCCCTCTTTCTGTGCCTAGGAACCCCCTTAATTAGAATACAGAATCACCCACAGGGTGTATTCAGCTTGTGGTCAGAATAATTTAGCTTCCAGAGCTCCTGAGGTCATTTGGAAGCTTTATGGGGTCCTGGAAGAGCAAGCCAGAGTCTTGGAGCCTGCCAGGGCCTCCTTTCCCAAGAAAATAGGAGGACAGCAGGAAGAGATGAGAGGAGGCTTGGCTGACTGCTTGAGGAGAGGAGGCACGGGAAGGGACGGGAAGGAACGAGCCAGCGGCAGGGAAGTTGGGCGCAGGCAGTAAGTAGGCCACAGGGTCTGGGCTAAGGATGTGTGATTAGTACCACTAATCATTTCACCAGCTCAAAATAGGTTCTCTCCTCTGAGACCATCCTCCCAGGGTCAGCGTGGCTTCTGATTAACCCAGGTTGTCGCGGAGCAGAGCCAGGCAGAAGAGAAGCCTGCGAGGACAGAGGCCCCCACCAGGACCCCGGGAATCCAAGGTCCCAGAGGTCACTTCCCCAGACTCCTGGCCCCGACCCACAGCACCGGACGCTCTCCAGGGACCACTGAGCCCCTTACTCCCTGGCAAGCGCCCTACCACGGGGTAGCTTGGCCCCTCCCAGAAGGCAGAGCCTGGCTCATCAGGGAGGTAATTGGCAGGGCTTGGGGCCAGCCCCGGGGGATAGTGATTGGGAGAGTCTCCTGTCGCCCGAGTGTCACCCTCACTTATCCTCAGGTGCCGCAGCCCCGTGTGCTCTGTGGAGCTGCCTTCCATCTGCTCCCAGAGCAGTGTCCCCAGTGATCCACCCACGCGGCCGTTCTGCGCAGGCTCCTGTCATCTGGGCGGCAGACCAGACAGTCCCTCTCCTTCTCCTGTAAGCCACTTGTTCAACATGGTTGTCTGGAAAGGGGGGCTGTGGGGGCAAAGACCCAGAATTACAGCAGCAGCTAATTGCCTGGTGGCGGGTGGCAGCAGGCAGAGGCAAGGACACGTCTGCCAGGCAGCTGCCTGGGTTCTCTGCTGAAGGTCATTAGGGGAGAGCAACTTCAATGTCTTCATCCCACAAGGCCACATGGAAGGTGACAGTCAGCTGGCCCGAGCTGGCTCAGCTTCCAGTGCGGCAGTGGGCATCTCGGTGGCCTTGGGGCACACTCCTCCCTGAGTGCCACCTTCATCCAAAGGGCACAGTTAATTGGCAGCTTCAGGACAGCAGACAAGAAGCCATCTCCCAAGACATGTTCCTTTCATCCAGAAGCCTCCAAACCCCCTCTGGCCCCTCAGCCCCTTCCTGCTGGGACTTCAGGGCCACACCCAGTCCCATCTGCTCTCAGAGCTGGCCCTGACTACACCACAAGACCATGGGGCCATTTATCAGCCAGGAGGTACATTATACCTAATAGGAGGTGGGTGGGGGGAACTGGTTCTGTGTGGAGAACTGCAGCCAGTGTTCACCAAGCTCAAGGCAAGGACCAAGCTCAGTGCCCCCAAGAGGTGGCAATGACCCACGCTAGTCCACAGGCACAGTTCCAAACAGGCAGTGCACCCCACACTGGACATTCCATCCTGATCACTGAGGTATTTAGGTCCAAGTTTGCTCTGGGTGTGAAAATTGGTGGCTCTAAGATACAGGTGGAGAGTAGAGAAGTGAGAAAGTGGTCAGGGGTCCCCAAGGGTCACCCACAAGCAGGTGGCGAAACTCTAATGGGTCCAGGAAATAAAAAGGCAGTACTAGACTCCAAGGCTAAAGGGAGCTACCCCTTAAGGTTTTGGGTGCCCCAAAAGCCAGGCCTGGAGAGGGCCCATGGACAAAGAGGAGGCAGAAAACCACTTCCCTCTCTGGCTGTATAGCCCCAGGTGCGGAACCCTTAAAAGATATTGCTGTGGTTTAGATATTAGGCATCCCCAAAAGCTCATGTGTGAAACAATGCAAGAAAGCTTAGAGGTGAAATGATTGGGTGATGAGAGGCTTTACCTAATCAGTGCATTAATCCCCTGATACAGATTAACTGGGAGGTAACTGCAGGTGGGTAGGGTGTGGTGGAGGAGGTGGGTCATTGCGGGCATGACTTTGGCATATATATTTTTTCTGGTAAGGAAATATAACTCTCGTTCTCTCTCTCCCTTTCTCTCTCTCTGCTTCCTGGTGCAATGTTTTGAGCCACTTTCCTCCACCACCCCACACCCTTCCACCATGATGTTCTGCCACACTTGGAGCCCCAAGAAATGGAGCCAGCTGCCCAGGGATTAAGACCTCTGAAACTGTGAGTCCCCAAATAAACGTTTCCTTCTCTAAAATTGTTCTTGTCAGGTCTTTTGATCACATCATTGAAAAACAGAAAGAGAGGAGACACTAAGGAGCCCAAGGCAGGGTGGCTCAGAAACTGATATGACAGAAGACACCAGAACCAGCCAGACTGAGCTGTGGGCAAGAGCCAATGCTCTCTGCCTCTCCTCCCGACTCCATCCTGGGGCTCTTCAGCAGAGAGCCTCAGTCCTGTGGTCCTGCCCACCCCAGCCTGGGAACACTGCCACCCAGGGCTAGCCATTTCCCAACCCTACCCATCCACAAGAATGTCCTTGCAGCCCCGAGGGCAGCAATTACAGGCCTCCAGGCCCTGCTCCACTAGGGAAATCCCCATCTCCCATGCTCTTGGTGCATCCACATGACTTTTGCCCCCTGAGATCATTGTTAGGGAGGCTGGCCAGGCCAGCTGGTGCTACTCACCACCAGCAAACAGTGAGCCACTGTCAGACGACCCACCACACACCACACAGCCCCGGGCAAGGCTGGACTTGCGTGCGCAGACACAATGTATAACGCGGCTCCCCACTCGGCCCCCCACCACCAGTGCCAACAGCCAGCATACACCCCACTGGCCAGCTCCGGTTTCTAGAGAGTCTGTCCTGATCATTTCGGGGATTTGGGTTCACATATGATCCTTACCTCTTTCATCATTCTGCATCCTTCCCCCATGCCGCAGTGTGTAGTTGAGTAGGATGGACCAGAGACCTTGTCCAAAATTGCAGAAGCCCAGGAGTTACCAAGGAGACCCTTCATCTCTGCAGCATGGGAAGTGGCGTGTCCAACATTAAACACTGTGTTGGGTCCTGAGGACTACGTCACCAATCATGTGTTTATAACTTGTAGACACAGTTATGAACACACAGAATGATGCTAAGGATCAGCAAGTGGTGAGACTGAGTCTGTCTGGAAGTCAGACACATCTTCACGAAATAGGGGCCGGTGGACTTGGCTCTCAGAGGATGAAGACGCCCTCTGTGGCACTGAGAAGGGCCAGCCTGCAGTAAGAGCTTTCCACGTGCCAAGCACTGCGGCAGGTGCTTCGTCATCTCACAACAATGCCACGAGGTAGCGCTTCCCCATGTCCACCACGCAGAGGAGAAAAGGAAGCCTTGGGTGGGTGACCCAGTCGCATAGCTAGAGGGGTAGACTTTGAACAGAACCCAGTCAGTGTGACACAGAGTGCGGCCCCCAGTCACTACACTGCATTGCATTCCAGAATAAGAAAGCCAATGCATTTCAGTAGCAGCTACCAAGGGGGAGACATGGGGAAGGACATTAAGGCCAAGGCACAGAGGAGGGAACACCACAGTGTCCTCTGAGACCTGCAGGTTTCCAGGCATGGTGAGGGCAGGAACTGTCCCTCAAGAGACAGGTGACGTTGGAACTAGGGGAGGTAAGGCATTGAAACAGGAAAGCAGCGTGGTAAAGTTGGCACTTTGGCAAGAGCAGCTCTGCATTAGCAGGAGACAAGGTTACAGACAGGACATCACTTAGGAGACCATGACCATGAAGGGGATTGTAACTCTGGGGACAAAGACTTGGTCACTGACTAGATATAGAGAAAGAGAATCGTGTAGGAGTGTGACTCTCAGGAGCTGGCAGCAGGAGGAGGGTGAGTCCAGAGAGGACAATACAATGAGCCACACGGGGCAGGTGTGAGATCTGGCCAGGACGGAGGATGTGTGCAAGGGGGATGTGTGCAAGATCCTGAGACAGACTGCGTCGTCCGGTGCAGGGAAAGCAAGCGGGGAATGTGGAGGCTGGGAGAGGAGGTTGAGATGCAGATGCACCGGGCAGAAAGGAAGCAGCAGAGACACTGGCGATCCTGGGCAGAGCTCAGGGGAGAACCACATCAGTGGGCCAGAGAAGAGGAGTGGCAGCCGGCTACTGCCCCAGGAAGGGAGTGAGGCGAGAACTGCGAAGGGACATATTAGGGGTCGCTGGTGGCTTTTGTCATTAAAATGGTAGTTCAAAGAAGGACCAAGAAGTGAAGATGATGGTCTTGCAGGGACTTCAAGAAGAGAAGACAAAGGTGCTGGTGACCTGGCTGAGGGAGAGCGACTTTCATTTCAGTTGATTTTTTGAATGACGTAACGATGGCTGCTGTGTAAGAATGTCTGGAAGTAGCCGAGAACATTCTACTGAACCTAAGAACACCCTCTGCCAGCGGAGCAGTGCCACGCCCCAGCGGCTCCCTGCGGGGTGGGCTTGCAGGAGGAAGCAGAATGGGGTGGGCTGGGAGAACGGGAGAGAAGATCGAAGAGAAAAAGCAGGAGGAGAGGAGCTGAGACTTGAGGTGGATCTGGATGAATTGGAAGATATGAGAACAGGAAGCTGAGGGAGTATTTGCCAGATGACCCCCATCTTCTCTTGGAAGGATAATAATAACAAATGGGCCAGTAATGAGGTTAGGACCCTGAAGGGAGTGAGCTGACCGACAGGTGAGGGATTGCTGCCAAGGAGAACCGAGGGCCTGGCCAAGGGGTCTGTAGTGGCTCCGTTCATACAATTATGCCATTTCCTCCAAGGGTTCTCCACAAGCCAGGTAAGGAGCAGAAGTGACAGGCAGCTGGATCAACCCCAAGGTGCAGAAGTTATCCAGGCGAGTCAAGTCTGGCAAGACAAATCCACATCCGGGGTGCTGAACGAGCAGGCGAGGATTGGTCCAAGCAGGCAGGCACCTTGAGCTCCTGGCTGGCACAGATGGAGACGGGCCTTCCTGGGGGCAAGGAGGAGGATCAGGGGCTGTACCTCTGATGAGGTCACAGATCAGATGACACAGTAAAGCACTCTGAGGTAAGCGTCAAATGAGTGCTGCAAAGTGCTAAATGAGTTTGCATCTGACTTTGACACCTATCAGCTGGGCTGGGTGGCCTTCGGCAGATTTTTTTAATGCCTCTGAACCTCCCCCCTCCAAATGAACTTGTTCATAACAATCCCTCTCTCAGGGATTTGTCACCTGAGGCTCAAAGGAGAGAACTGCGAAAGTTCATTGTAAGCTGTGTGCAGATGTCAGGCAGGGAATCAGGCAGGGAGGCCAAGAAAGTCCCAGACCAGGACGGGAGCGGGACTCAGCCTGCCGCTCCTCCTAGTCACCGGCCTGGCTTTCTCCTCTCTCTGCCCTTGCCCTTCCCGGATCTCATTTGGTTGATTCTGACCAATCTCTAAAGCCTACTGGACTCAATTTGAATTCTAATCGGATCCTCCAAGGTGCCCCTCCAGCCTCAGCTGGGTGTCATCTATGAAATTAATGAGTGTGCGCTCTGCTTCATCATCTAGTTCATTGCTGGAAACATTAAATAGCCCAGGGCTCCAGACTTTGAATTGCTCCAAATGGCCTCTCACGAGTCTCTGAGGTTTGTTTTCTTTATTATTTATTTTATTTTATATTTGTATTGTTTTTGGAGACAGACAGCAGGAAGCCAGGCACTTCCCCTCCTGGATTTTAGCCATACTCCCCCCCGCCACATACACACACACACACACACACACACACACACACAAACACACCACTGCTATTCTCACTACTAGATTTGGTCTTTGTGTGAAGTACAAAAAGGCACCCCTCCATTTTATAATAAAGCTCAAAGCTCCTGGCACGTCCCTAAAGACCACTTTACTTCTGCCTCCTTGAGCAATTTCAGGAGCCCCTGGATTTACTGCCTGGACCCCAACTCCTGCCCTTGCCCTAGGGGACCTCTGAGCCTTCACTCACTCAGCCCAAGATGTTTAGTGTCTCTTAGTCCATTCAGGCAGCTATAACAAAATAACTGACACTAGGTAACTTTATAAACAACAGAAACTCATCGTTCACAGTTCTGGATGCTGGGGAGTCCAATATGGCACTCTGGCATCAGAGATTGGGACTCATGGTAGGGTTGGGGGTGATGCAACACTTAGACCACAGCTGTGTGTACACAGCAACTGACCACGAGGGAGGAGTCCTGCACACTGACTAGAAAGGCCTTAAATGCAATCCAGGGCCATAGACCTGCCTCCACTCTGCTTTGCCTGTAGGATCCAGGTCCTGGAGACTCCGTGCCTCTCCCACCTCTTGGTACCACTCTTCCCTCCACCTTCCTTTACAGGATTCCCAAGGACAGCACCCGCAGCCATTCGACTTATGATGACCACTTAGAAAGTGCCACACGGGCATTGGCAAACAGCCACTAAGAGCGCGAGCACGTTTGTCCCTAGGGGACTTCAGTCCCAGTTCTCCCATGCCCTCTGTCTCCCCTGATGTCCCAAAACAGTCACTCCCCTGCTCACCCCTGATCCTAGACAAATCTTGCACCGACTTCTTCCCCTCGGTGCTTCCTGGCACTCAGCTCCCACTGTTGATCTGTCCACGCCCTCGCTGCTGGCTCATGCTCAGTTCTTCCACATCATCCCTGTGCCCTCCCTGTGCCCTCCCTGTCTCACCATCTCTCTCACCCCTGCCCAAGCAGGCTTCCCTTTCTCATACCTCTGCCATCTGGAGCCCCTCCAACCCCACTACCTCCCCTTTCTGTTTTCTCTCCCCTCCTCCAGCTAACATGCTGGCCAACACTGGTTCACACTTACCAAGCAGCTACACAGGACTCTGTGACTCTTGTCTTTGGCTCCAGAGTGGCCTGGTCTGGCACTTCTGTAACTGAGGAGGATGCTTGCCACCAGAATTCGATGTCCAAGACAGACTCCTGGGGGAGGTTGGGAAGCACACCCCCAGAGGAATCAGACCCAGGGCTCCTGGGGTCCATTTGCTCATGGGTTATTCAACAATGATGTATATCTGTGCCTGAAGTGTTGGACCCCAGGAATCTAGAGATGATTGAGCCACATGGCAGTGGGTGAGAGTCACAGGAAGACAGAGATGATGATAAAAAGTCTGTAGACAAAGCACAAAAGAAAGGAATTGCTTCTTTTTTCCTTGAGGAGATCAGGAATGTTTCACAGAGGTGACATGCAGAGACAAGAAACAAGTGAAGAAAGTGTAAGCAGTGACACTTTTTAATTTGGCAATCTGTCAGCTCTGTAGAGAAACATTTTTGTCTTACCCTACTGAGCACACAGAGCAAGATGTGTGTGTGTGTGTGTGTGTGTGTGTGTGTTGGGCACATGCCTTTGGATATGTGCAAGGGTGTGTCAGCCGTTGGATGAGGAGATAGTATGAGTTTCCTTTTAAGAAAACAGAAAATCCAGAGCAGGAAGAACTAAGAGGGCCAGGGGCAACCGTTGCTAGCGCTGCCCTCTGCAACTCCATCTTGCCCCCTCTGTCCAGCCTAATCCCATCTTAGCAGTTCTTCCGAGTACCTCCTGCACCTTCCCCCTACTGCTTCATCTCCCATCCTGATTCCTACAAGGATCCCCTAACTGGCCTTCCTGTCTCTGGCTCCACCCACTTCCAGAAGGTTCTCCAGCTGTCTAAAGCATGAATTGAGCCCTTCCCCACTCCAGCAGCTATTCAGTTGCCCTTGGCCTAACAGAGCTCTTGGTGTCTGCCAGCTGTGGCCCCTGCTGGTCCCCCCAGACTCCTGTCTCATCACTCTCTGCCCAAACCCACGCCATATCAGTCTCTCCCACTCCAACTTCTTCCAGAACCACCTTTGCCATCCACTCTTTCCCCCGGTCTCTGATCTCCGCCCTGCTTCCCTTCCCTGTCCCAGTCTGGCACGTGCACTTGCCTTCCGCCGTCAGGGGATATCATCATCACCGGTTCAGTCACTGGTTCCCACTAGACCACAGGCCTGGAGACAGTCACATCTGCTCCTCCAAATCAGTCCCCGTTGAGTTGGAGGTGCTCAGTACTCAGAGAACAACTGAATACGCTGTGATTCCTGAGCAAGGCTCTGCCTTCAGCACTGGATTCTCAACCAAAATGAGGCATTGGGTGGTTTCTCCTGAACAATAAGAGCATCCAAAACTTCCAGAGCAGGATGGACTTCAAAACCATGGAGGTGAAGTCTCAGGTTTCGGAAGGAACTGGGATCCACAGATCAGGGGGTTACCTGAGGCTGCGTGGAGAATTACCACAGAGGCCATGATCATTGTCCTAACACGTGGCGATTAGTGGTACCTGCCCCACTACTCCCACTCAGCCCCCAAAGAGCCCCATCTGTCTGCAAAAGGCTTTTCCCTTCCATTTTCTTATTTGAGCCATACAACAATCCCACAATATTAATTGAACAGATGATATCACTGTCTCCATTTTATTGATCAGGAAATTGAGGTGCAGAGAACTCAAGTCACAACTTCCAGGAATGGAGGAAGGTCCTTGGGAATCCAGACTTCATGCTCTCCCTCCTCATGAGACAGCAGCTGGCCCTTTGCCCTTTCTCTGAAACAGGTCCAGATGCCCGCAAGGAGCAGGGTGATGCGGGCGACCCCACGTTGCCTGGGCAACGCATCTCCAGCATGCTGATGGCGTGAGGACCCAACAGACCCTCAGGTCAGAAGGCCTTCCTGCTTCCAGACGGGGCTGGCCCTACGTGTGTCCAGAGCTGTCAGAGTGGATGGGCAGGCAGCAGCCCTCAAACTTGCCAGCGTTCAGTCAGGTGCCTGGCTTTATTTAAGAAAATTATTTTTCATTCGGTCTCATGGGCAATGGACTCTGTTCTGCCTTTTAAAAACGAGATTGGGAAGCCGGAACTGACCTGACACATCCCTCCAGTTTCCCTATGCACACTTAAACATTCTGCCAAAACTAATATCTTTATTCCTAAAACCTTCAATTCATGTAGGGCAAGCAGCGTCTGCCTGTGCTGTACAGAGCGTGCACTTCAGTCTTTATATTACCCAGAGGAATGAGCTGCTATTATGAAATCATTAAATTAATAACTTGGTAATATAGGCAGATATATAAAACAATCTGTTCATAGAACAAAAGAAATTACTACGTTCCAAACATTCATAATTTAATTTAACAGCGAATTAAAGTAGCATACATAATTTTAGCCTCAAAATGTCAATAGAATTATGTAAATACAGCACCGAGTCCTGTGTGTGAGAGTGTGTGTGCCCGCACACGTGCGCGTGCGGAGCTGTGGGTGTGAACGGAGGGCGGAGCTCGGGCCTGACATTGCCCTCCCCTAGGCCTCTTCTCTCCACCACCGAGAAGCAATTGACAGGAATAGATGAGCTGCCCGGCTTTTAATTAAGAATTTATTAAACATTCAAAGAGCTGCGGAGGGGAAAACGCTAGCAAGACAGTAGCTGGCTGCCAAGGTTGGGTGCTGAGGAGTCAGAGTTAGAAGAGAAAATTCACAGGGCTCCACGGGCCTCACCTGAGGCCGTTGGGCCTGGATGACTTGGGAGATGAGGCAATGGCCCGGGGGCCTACTGACCAGCACTGGGGGAATGAGTAGGACAGGAAAGTGTCCGCCTGGTTCAACTTTTGGTAAGAACTAGCCTACCATCCCTGGGCTGTCATGACCAGCGCGATCAAACTCTGGGGTCTGGCAAGGGGTGAAGGGGGATTGGAAAATAAAAATGGACAGACACAGATCTTGAAGATGAAGCTGGGATCAGGTGGAACCTGCTCTCCGATGGAGATGCAGAGCTAAAGAGTTGCACCAACAACCTTTCTTTTATACATCTCATTATCAGGTTATGCGAGCATTATACTTTTATTCAGGAAAGTTACAGAAACTAGGACATCTATGTAGCTTTTCCACAGTTGCAATCCACAGTTGCAAAGTGCAACCTTAGGAGCTTTGTGTAGCTCTCAAGAAAGTTCATTGTTTAAAGTTGCTATAAGGCGGGCAGGAACTGGAGAAGCAGAGCTGGTGAAACCCTGTAGTTGTCTAGCAATAGATTTCCTTCCTTCCCAGGAGCTGTGTGCCTAAGATCAAGGTCAGAGCTGATAGGACTCTTGCACAGCCTCCTCATGCAGGGCATTGCCACAGCAGCTAGGCATGTTGTGCCCCTGCACAGAAACATTCCCAGAAACCGAGCATGCCACAGCCAAGAGGTCATCAGAGACCCCCAATCTCAGTAACTACTCCCCCATCCTCCATCACCGCTCTCAACACTGGGCAGGTTTGAGGGTAGGAAAAGGCCCAAAACAATCCGTCCAGTCTCTGGCCCACTCCAGGAAACCCCACAGCGACTCCCCTCCAGGGTGCCCAGGAAACAAGGCAGATGTGATTCCAGGAGTGTCTCTTCCACAGACGTTCCTGACTGCCCTCTGGTTTGACTGGGACCCCCATAGTTCATATGTTGGAAATTTCATTTTCAAATCAACAGGTTTTGAAAGCTGGAACTTTTAAGAAGTGACCTACGCAGCCAGCATGACAGACTCTCCCAGACAGTCATGCCACCAACACCCCATACTCTTCCTTCATCCTGGGGGCTCCTTCCAAACCCTTCCACCATTAAATACCTAAGTCACATTTACAAGCCTCCCTTGACCGTCATCTGCAAGGCTCTGATATCGTGACATAATAAGAACTATGTACTTGGTCTCCATCCCCAGCTCCTGGCACATAACTCCTAAAAACTTTGTGATTTCCTGACTGAGGGGTGATAGGAACATCTTTTGTTACAACACTTTGGTTTTGCCCTTGGTTCCTGGCACTGAGCTTCTAAAACTTGCAGAATTTCCTGAGTGATAGAGGTGACAGAAGCTTCTTTTTTTATTCATAATGAGCCCCTTTCACTGCACCTGGGTTTATGGTAATAAGGTGACTAGTGGCTGAAAGCCCCTAGACACATTCAGAATGGGGCTGGTTGCCAGAGGAACCAACCTTGTGATTAGAGGACTAGAAATTTCAACTTCACCACCCCCACAGCCTCCCAGGAGGTGAGGCGCTGGAGTTGGCCGGTGGCGTCAGCAAGCCATCACACCTGTGCCATGGACATTGCACTGAGAACCCTAATGAAGGGGTTCGGAGAGCTCCTGGGTTTGTGAACACCACCCCGGCACACCCTAAAGTCCACAGGCTGGTGCTCCTGCGCTTAGGACCATTCTGGATCTCACTTAGGGTGCCTCTTCGTCTCACTGGTATTTCTATCCTTTATAATAAAGTGATAAGCGTGTCTCCATGCTATTAGAGCCAATTGTCAAAGTCAAGAAGGAGGTCATGAGGACCCCTAATTTACAGCCAATTGGTCAGAAGTATAGGTCCCATGACTGAGTCCTGGACCCGGGGGTCTGCACTAACTCTGGGGAGTTACTGTCAGCACTGAACTGAAACACCGAACACCAGTTGGTGTCTGGGTGTTTGGGGATTGGTTCCCACGCCTTGTGGGTCACACGTGATGGAAGTGTTTCCTTTAGATGTCCACTGATATCCAGGGCTCTCTTACAATTCATTCATTTAACCAAATTTATCAAATACTTTTTGTAGCCAGGCTATGTGCCTCAAGTGTTAGGGACCCATTGGTAAATGGGACGTGGTTCCCATCCTTAGAACAGTAGGAAAAAATGACACTCTTTACTCATATCCCATGGCTTCTTGTGTTAGGGCATGGACAGGTAAGGATAGTGGGAACATGAGGTTAAGAGAATAATCCTATCAAATGGGCCCACAGTGCCGACCCCCACGTGCTTTCTTTCCCAAGATGCAATTCACCTGCAGCCCTGCCTGGCCTCAGTGGACAGGATATGTCACATTCCTCAGCAAACTACCTGTTCACTGCAGGAGGAATGCAGGCCCAAAATAATGTTGATAAGAGGAACCCGAGTTACCTTGAAGGAGACTTTTGTGAGCAGATCTCAGAGATGAGGATAATTCCTCCTAACCATAAAATCTGCAAGAATGCGTGGTTAAGAATCCAATTAGAACTGGTCAGCACGGGCCAAGGTGACCTAGAGTTGCCATGACAGTGGGGATTTGAAAGTCTGATGCCATCTTGCTGTCAGTCAAAAGTCAAAAGGTGGACCTGGGCAGGACTCTCTGTTTACTCCTCTGGGATCCCCAATAAACTGGAGTGCAAGAGAGGCCCCACTCTCTGCCTTGAGAGTGTTCTCTTTCCCTTTTCCTATCCCTTCAGCAAAATCATGCCTATTACTCTGAGCAACATGTCTGAAATCTTTCTGACTTGATTGCAAGAATGGGAGTTTGAAGAGGGGGTCTTCCCGCTATCTCAGTTTCTTGGAGGGTCCCAGCTCCGTAACACTTGGAGCATCATGAGCAACTTGTATATTGCAGTCACTATACCACGGGCTCCCAAAGATCAAGATGACCTCTCATTAAACTCTTCATTCCTCTCCATATACCTCCATCTGGAGAGATGCTCCAAAAATTTAGTCAATGACTCAACATCTGAATGACTCAATAGATCCCTCCAAATTACAAACCTCATAACAGAAAACTCAGGCTCCTGTGGGGAACTGTGTCGCTGTAAAACCGGCCTCTGCATGGTCCCCTAGACTGGCGCCCTGCCTGTTACTACTGCTCATTTGCATAGCAGTCAACATCTTACATAATATTTGCACATCTATTTTCTCTCTTGATTCTCCACAGTTGGGAAGTATAATCTTTTGCATTGGCTTGAAATTAATTTTCTATACGTTTCATAAGCATATTTTGATTGCTTCTGATTAAGTTGTCAAACCCAAGAAGTCTTCTGAAATTAAACATAATATCCCCAGAGCAGTAATCTAGGTTGAAGGAATCCGTGTCCAAAGAGTTTTAGAGCTGAGTTCCCATCTGTTAAATGGGGGCACCAACTTCACCGGGTCCTTATTAGGTTTAAGGGAAGAAACACACAAAGAACATACTTCACAAAGAGGAGAAAGTTAAATTGTTTCTTTACTAATATAACAGCCAGGTGAGAATTATGCTATTGAGCAGATCAGGGGACTGAAGTCCTGAGAAGCTGAGTTCAAGGACTATCCCAAGTCACCCTGTGAGTTTCCCCAAAAGCCAGAGATGAAGGTCATTCCTTAAAGCCGTTTTCCCTGAGAGCATAATTCCTCATGAAATCCTGCCCGGAACCCACACAGATGGTAACCCAAGCTCCCCGAAGCATCCACACTCAGAAACTTAGGCTTCCTGGCTTTCCGGTGGTTCATTCAGCATTCCAGTTCAACATGCGAATTTGAAAGACATGATGTTTTCCATTGGATTGAAATTAATTTGCTGTAATTCACACCAGTGTATTTTGATTGCTTTTGATTAAGTTTAACAAACTAAAGGAGTCTGCTGAAATTAAACATCAAAGTAAACAATCCCTTTTCTAAGGCTCCTTGTGCATAATTATCAGCCTTGTCATTCTTGCTAAATATATCCATTATGTGACAGCCCCTAAGCCTGAGTAGTGGTAATTAATACAGAATCCCAAAATCAATTCCAGAGAAATCCTCTAAAATCAAGGGAAGCTCATTTGCATAACTTCTAAAATGCGTGAATGAATTGTTTTGAAACCGGGTTGAAAAGAAAAGGGGTTTTCACAGGTCAGGGTTTCTTTGTAAAAATAAATAAATAAAACCGGTGGCATACTTAATATTGGGTTTGTTGAAAAGAAAAATAGGTCTTTGGTGGAAAGTCTGAATAAACAGGTAAATGACTCTTTGGAGCCGTCACTTTACAGAAAGCCTCACCAAAATTAATGGCTAGTAATTAACCACCCAAGCAACTAATGGGCTGAGAAAAGTTCACAGGCGGCTTTGTAACATTGCCGCAAATGACGAAAATTAAAGTTAATATCATTTTATTAAAATGTAGGAAAATAATTTAAATATTTTTATAAAGGGGAAAAAAATCTCTCTACGCCTCCATTTGTTTGTTTACTTTCTTTCATCCAGGGAAATACAGAGGGAAAGGGAAAAGCAACTGTTGGAACAGAGCAACCGGTGGAACTCGGGCTGCTTAGAAAGAAGCCAAGTCATTCTGGGCACAGGACACAATCGACTGCAGCTTCAGTGTCCTTATTGGAAAATGGGACATGCACAAGCCCCTCTGGTCCCAGCTTCTCCTAAAGGGGATGAGCACCCCAGGTAGTGCTTGTTGCCTGGCGCTCAGTTGCTCTGGCTGCAGCTCCTCCACACGCACATCAATTATTCATGATAATAATAAGAAAAAGAAGAACTAATATTTATCAAGAGCTCATCAGACCCTGTGCGAAGCATTTTTCTTGCAATTTTGCTTTGAATCTTCACAGTAACTCATAAGAAAGTTACTAGGGATGGCATCTTTTTCTAAAAGTTTGAACAACTTTCCAGATGTAGGCTGAGAGGGGGCAGCCAGCTGGTGACGGACAGTTTCTGAACACGTGGGCATGTGTGTTTACCCATCGCGCCAGCAGTGACACCCAAAGCTCCATCCTGTCCCCAGTGTCCACTCAATAACCAGGATGTGGTTTTGAGAAAAAGGGAAAAGAAGTTTTATTGATTTACTAGCAAATGAGGAAAACAGTGGACTAAGGTCTCCGAGGCTGCGATTCTAACTGCCAGGGTGGAGCAGAGGGCTTTACGGGGGAACACGGGACTAGTTCAAGGCGCGTCCATCAGGAGACATAATTCACATCCAATGGTGGCCGCGAGAGGCTGTTTCTTAGATCCGCTGTGCCAGCTCCCAAGTCTGGATTCCTTCATTCCTGTAATCAGGGTGGCAAAGGACAGGATAACCCAGTCTAGGAGAGTATTAGTCTTGCTTTCCCTGTGGTGAAGGAGAAGGGGAAGGAGAGGAGAAAGAAAAATAAAAAGAGAGAGAAACGTGTATTTTAAAACAAGCCACTAGTGGTCCAGCAGTAAAGTTGATCTTTAAAGCAGGAAGTGGACCCCTGTTACACGGGTGGCCCTGGGGCAGGGACTTCCAACCAGAACACCTGAGTGAGCTTCAGGAGGTCATAAGATCTCCGAAACTGTATGCAAAAATGTTAGCATATGTGCATTTGGTGTGGGAACAGTCAAAACATTCATTCTCAAAGGAGTCTTTGACCTTCAAACGTTAATGGTTAAACTTGATGTTCCAACAGGACCAGATGCTCAGTGGAACTGAACTGCTTTGCTGTTTGAAGTGTGGTCCAGGGACCAGCAGCACCAGCAGCAGCTCCTGGAACTGAAAGTAATGCAAGTCTTGGGTTTCACTGCGGATCCACTAAACCAGAATCTCCCCGGGAGGGACCCGTACCCCCAATCCAGCCTGCAGGAGCAAGGGAGGTTGTCTGGAGCAAATGACATGCAACGTAAGCCCAAAAGACAGGAGAGAATCTGTCAAATGACCAGGAGGTAAATGCTGTGGTCTGGATGTGGTTAGTTCCCCAATTTGTTTGTATACTAGAGAGGCTTAGTCCTCGGGGTGGTGATCGGAGAGGTAATGGGCCCTCTAAGAGGTGGGTCATGTAGGAGGTCATTATGTCATAGGAGCCTGTCTTTGGAAGAGATTAAGGTAGTTCTCATGGAAGCCCTAAATCAGTTCTTTCAAAAGAATTTTGATAAAGAAGGGAGACTTGTCCCTCTTCTCTCTCTGGTCTCCTGTCTCACACTGTGATCATTCCCTCTCACGTGCACTCCCACCAGATTGTATGTCATCTGCCCCGAGGTCCACCAGAGCCAATGCCATGTCCTTGAACCTCCAGAACTGAGCTAATAAACCTCTTTTCTTTATAAAGTACCCAGCCTAGGGTATTTTGTTACAGTAATGAAAACTAAACTAACCTAGGGGGTAAGGAAGCAGAAGGAAATGCCCAAGTAAAGGCATGAGGAGTGCAGTCTCGTTCCTCATGAAGGAGGCTCTTGCAGTCACAAGCAGTTGCAATATTGCCATATGCGTGGGACTCTAAAGACAGGTAGGGGTTGATCTTTCAGTTCATGCTGAGCTTGGGATTTCTGTGGCAAGACTAGGAGTTAACTGCTTAAGCCTAAGGTGGTCGAATATACATTTTTAAACATCACTAGGTGGCAGAATGAAGGCTGGACAAGAGGGGCTCAACTGCCACCAACCCTGTGGGTGTTACCAAGAGTGACAAAAGTTTAAGGTGGCAGATATGCTAATTACCCACATTTGATCATTACACAGTGTGTAATTGAATGGAAGGGTCACATCTTACCCTCTAGTATGTATAACTATTTTGTGTCAATCGTAAACAGCGATAATAATAAAGACAACCAAAACCTAAAATTACATGTAAAAAGAATCACGGCCACTGTCTTGCCACTCTGACTGCGCTTACTTGCTCCCTCACAAATGTAACCACACTCTGCCCTGTTTCTGCTCCCAAGTAGCTGTTACCTGAGTCCCTCTGAAGTGTGACCCGGCCGGTGAAAAAGACCGCAGTTGATATATGGTAAGATGCCAGCTGCCAGAGAGCAGACCCGCCCATCTCCTTAGCCACCACAGCCCCAGTCTTAGAAGGGTGCCTGGCACTGAGTAGGTGCTCAAGGCAGATTCACTGAAGGAAGGAAGGAGATTAAGTCAGGGCTCTTTGCAGGAGCACTTAACTTTCCACAGGACCCTGTGGTATGAAAGTCCAGCCAAAGGGAATTTGTCAGACTGCAAGAGCATATTGCAAAGTAGAACAGAAATTCCGTTGCCATGTTTTTGGCCACAGCAACACATGCTGCGAATCAGAGGCTGAAGGAGGAGAATCCTGAGCTGGTGTCTCCCTGCTCCACCACCCCTGCTGTCCTTCGGCCGCAGCTGGAAGGGTGGACTCTTGATGGGCCATGTTTCCCTTCCCTTCTCAAGTCCCCTTACCCTTGCATCCAGCAACACATGGACTTATTAAGTGCCTCCCATGCACTAGGCAGAGAGGAGAATCCAAAGAGGAGTACATGGGATTCCTGTGCTCAGAGAGCTTGCAGTCTCGAGGGGAACTTAGCATTTTCAGGGAAAAAATGGAAAAGAAGAAGAAAGGAGCCCATATCTCCCTGTAAAAGATTCTGAACCCAAGTGCCTCTGGCTGCTTCATGGCGCACTGGCCATCTCCTCTCCCCTGCGGGAAGGGGCATGTTCCGGGGGGCTGGCTGTCTTCCTCCAAAACCGGTCAGGATGCCCACAGATGTCCAATCCAAGGCAGGAGGTGGGTCTGCAACCTGCTGACCCTCAAAGCTCCCTTTGCTACCCAGCAGGGCACCCTGGCCGGCCCAGAGGGGGTCCCTTCTCGACTTCACAGAAAGGCACAGAGAAGCGGGACCAGCCCTGCTTCAAAGGGAAGCCACCAGCTCGAGACTGGGGAATAAAAACCAGGAGGAGAGACTTCACTCTGAGTGCCCAGTTCCGTGCCCCACAGCAAATGGCTTTAACCCCCGGCAAAGCGGCATGCCAGGATTTTTATCCCTATTTTCAGATGAAACCCTGAAGTTCAGAGATGTGGAATGGCGCAGCTGACATTGAATCTCACCCAGCGGGCTGAGTCCGGGTCCCCAGTACCCCGCTCTGCACCAGACTCCCAGCTATCCCCACCCCCAAGGCTGCTGCTTCCTCTTCTGTCTTTTATAGTAAACACTAAACGAGAAAGTAAAATCAATGGGAAATAATAAGCATTAAAAAATGACTCCATAAAAAGACAAACTTGAAAACAATAAAACTAAAAGTCTGGCTTTAAAAAACAAATGAGCAAAATCAGCACAGGGGACCAGGAGAGGAAATTAATTTGAATATTAAAATCGTGAACATAAAAACGTGGCAGAAGACAAGTCGGAGGCGAGGCCAGGGGGTGCAAGTTTTTAAAATGGGGGACTTTGTAGAGGTTGGAACCAAGCCCTCCACTCCCCTCACCCTGGTAGACAAAGCTGCCGTTCACTGAGGAAGTGCTGGAAGGCTTCCCAGAGGAGGGGGCGCGGCAGCCGACCTTTGAAGTTGGGCTGTGGTTTGGAAAGAAGTGTGAAGAGACAAAGTTGTGGAGGTGAGAGATGATGTTGAGCTTTAGAGGAACTGAGTGATGGTCAGTTTGACTGGAGCTGGCCATTTTCCTAGGGGAGGGAGACAAAGAAGGGTCAAGAGTTGGTTTGGCAACAGTAAGTGTTGGCAAGGATGTGGGGAAAAAGGTACACTCATACGTGGCTGGCAGGACTGCAGATTGGTGCAACCACTATGGAAAGCAGTGTGGAGATTCCTCAGAAAACTTGCAATGGAACCACCATTTGACCCAGCTATCCCACTCCTTGGTTTTGCCCAAAGGACTTAAAATCAGCATACTACAGTGATGCAGCCACATCAATGTTCATAGCTGCTCAATTCACAATAGCTAAACTATGGAACCCACCTAGGTGCCCTTCAAGAGATGAATGGATAAAGAAACTGTGGTGTATATATATATATATATATATATATATATATATATATATATATATATATATATATATTATGGAATATTACTGAGCCCTAAAGAAGAATGAAATTATGGCATTTGCCCGTAAATTGATGGAACTGGAGAATATCATAATAAGCAAAATAAGCCAATCCCCAAAATCCAAAAGCCAAATGTCTTCTCTAATAAGTGAGTGCTAATTCACAATAAACAGGGTGGAGCTAGAGAAGAACAGAAGTGCTTTGGATTAGACACAGAGAAATGAAGACAGGAAAGGGGTACATGGGTAGGAAAGACAGTAGAATCAATCAGCTGTTAAGGTCCTACGTGCATGTATGACTACACAACTGGTGTGATTCTACACCATGTACAACCAGAAGACTGAGAAGTCATACTCCATTTATGTACGATGTGTCAAAGTGCATTCTACTGTCATTAGAACAGATTTTAAAAAGAGCTGACTTGGGATCAGTGAGGGAACATGTCCAGCGCAGTCCAGGACTATGAGCCAAGGTCAGGTACAAGCATGGAGGGTTAAAGGGTCACTGCAGGAAGCTTCAAGGTCACCTGTGGCTTTGTCCCAGCCAGCGTGGGCTGAAGGGCAGCTTCACTGACTCAAGGTCATTAACCATGTGACAGGCTCAAGAAGCGGCAGGCCCCCGGGGAGCTGAGTCCTCTGCCGCATAAGGACTTGGCCCAGTTTTTCTTCCCCTCAGTGCCTATGTGTCAGAGGCTATAAAGGCTCCTGAGCAGAGGGACGATTCTTCTTGGCAGGAAGTGCGAGGTTTGGCGGGGTGCTGCCTGGACCCCCCTCCCGCCAGGAGATGGGCCCGAGGGATCAGCTCAATGATAGCGATTAGAGTGGGGAGGACAGGGGGAAAGGGAGCACGTGAGGGACAGAGAGCGTCCCCAGCACCTGTGGGTGAGCACCATGCAAACGCAGCCCCCGCAGCCAGGCCGCCTCTCCTATCCCGACCCGCCCGCACCTGCAGACACACTCCTGCGAACCCAAGAACTCCACGCACACACGCAGGTGCAGGCTTCACGCCCAGATGCACCCTCACACACTCGATGCAGAAACAGCCAAGCTGCAGCCAGGTTCGTGAAGTTTCCACCAGACTCAGCAAAATTAGTAATAAAGGGCGACGCGGTGACTCTCCGCAAGCTTTATTGACCCCATGTAAAGATTCTACATCATTCTGAGATGCGGTCTTTCTTCTCTTGTTTGAAGTGGAGGATGTTAAAACCCCCTTCTTCTCAGAAAGGGTGATGAGAACAGAAAGGGCTTTTTTCCTTCATGTCTCTTCTTGGCAGAATGCAAAGCCGGTATCCTGATATCTACTTCCAACTTTTACTCTTCTCCTCCTGTGAACTCCAAAGTCAGGAAATCGCTGCCTCGCAGTTTCTGAATTTGCAAAACCCCTCCTGCCTCTGGGACCTTATGCTGGAAGCACTTTTTGCTCCTGTCTCCCTGAACCCAAATATGGCTGGTACCCTCTGATTTCTAGGACCCCCAGTGTCCCCTGCTCAGAATGCCCTCCTCTGGAAGTCACACTGGGTCCTTCCCCTCGCCTCCATAACCCAGCCCTCCAGGACCACCGCAGCATCCTTAGTCAGCACCAGTCTGCACAGAGGGAGGTGCGGCAGAGTCCATGGATGGTGGGCCACCCTTCTGACGGCAAAACACAGTCTCTCCCGGCAATGGAGCCAGTTTATCAGCACCCTGACCTCCTCCCAGGGCTCAGTCCAATCTCCATGCACAGCAGACCCCTGATGGCACCTTGGGAAGATTCTACACCTTCCAAGTTAATTTTGATCATTAAAAAGCTCAGTTCAACTTAAGCTTAAGTCTGGATCTGTTTTAAAGCCCTTCCCCTCCCCTTCCCTAGATGAACTTCAGCTCAGGGCCTGCAGGAGCTGAAGGATGTATCTTCATTTTCCCCTTCTGGGGAGTCTGGGATGACCTCCTCTCTCTGGATGGAGGGGTGACCTTCTCTGGATGGAGGGGATGACCTCCTCTCTCTGGATGGAGGGGTGACCTTCTCTGGATGGAGGGGATGACGTCCTCTCTCTGGATGGAGGGGATGACCTTCTCTGGATGGAGGGGATGACCTTCTCTGGATGGAGGGGATGACCTTCTCTGGATGGAGGGGATGACCTTCTCTGGATGGAGGGATGTTTTCCTCTTCTGGAAGTCATGGATGGAGGAACACCTCAAGATCCATCCTTCCCTCTCCTTCCTCTCATGTGTTGGAGATGTGGAGCCAGAAAGAAAGGTGTTATCTTTTCAACTGCCTGTCTTTCAGTGGCATGATGGACTGAATTGTGTCCATTCAAAACCTGTATGTTGAAACCCAAACTCACAATCTTAGAATATTTAAGGGGGTCAAGTTCAGTGAGGTCATGGAATGGGGCCCTAATCCCACAGACTGATGTTTTTTAAGAAGAGGAGGCACCAGAGAATTCTCTTTCTCTGTCTCCCTCTGAACACAGAGGAAAGGCCATGTGAGGACCCAGCAAGAAGGCGGCCATCTGCAAGGCAAGGACAGAGGCCTCATCAAAATCGGCCCTGCCAGAACCTTGATCTTGAACTTCCAGCCTCAAGAAGTGTGTTATGGTTTGGAGGTGAGGCGTCCCCCAAAAGCTCACGTGTGAGACAACACAAGCAGCATTAGAGGAGAAATGATTGGGTTATGAGAGCCTTAATCCAGTCAGTGGATTGATCTCCTGATGGGATTAACTGGGTGATAACTGGAGGCAGGCAGGGTGTGGCCGGAGCTGAGCTTCGTCTCTCTCTGCTTCCTGATCATCATGTGAGCTGTTTCCCTCCACCCCACTCTTCTGCCACGATGTTCAGTCTCACCTTGAGCCCTGAGGAACGGAGTTGGCTGTCTACAGACTGAGACCCCTGAAACTGTGAGTACCCAAATAAATGTTTCCTCCTCTAAAATCGTTCTGGTCAGGTCTTTTAGTCACAGCAGGGGAAAAGCTGCCTAAAACCAAGTATGAGATAGCACGGCTGTTGTTTGAGCCCTGGGCTGAGCTGCTGGGTCCCACCAGCCCTGCCCCCTAGCACTGCACACCCCCATGAGGAAGGGCTTTGTGTCCTCCACCTGATTTTGCCTCATTGGAGCCTCATTAAAGCCCCAAGAGTGGCAGAGCAGGGATCAAAGTCCCATTTCTAAGCTGAGGAAGCTAAGGCTCAAAACAGCAAGGTAATCTGGGAAAAGGAATCCCAGGACTCCTTCCTCTTCACTGATTCTGCCCCGTCTGCCTCGGCCTGGGCACAGCGTGTTTCTGCACACACCAGGCCTTAGAGGAGGCCCAGGACCCTCTGGGATCCATCCTCCCCTCCCCTGCCTCTTCCCTGAGGCCTCCTTGCCTCTCCTTCCCACCCAGGCTGCTCTCAGGCATCAGCCCCTCTGGTTCCAGATGCCTCATCTCTGTGGACATCCATGTCCACCCCTTCCCACAGTATCAACCTACACATGGCTTGGTTGACAGCTGAACCAACCAAATTCCCAACAGGCTGAGCATGTCCCATGGAGCATTTAAAGTCTACTGGCTTGATGAGAGGACAGGGCAGATGGACAGTTTTGTAAGTCAGGGAGATACCAGTGTGGCCGACCCCAGGGTTTAGAAAAGGAAGATCACAAAAAAGGGGCCCCAAGGAGTGGAGACAAGAAGGAGAGAGAGGAAAACATCAAAGCAAAGGAGGAGGAGAGAGGGGTGTGAACGAGAGGTGAGGGGTCAGGCTGAGCCGGGGGACCCACCTGGCAGAGCAGGAGAAGTGCTCCTCTCCCAACTGCAGCCTTGAGAGTGTCCATTCAGCCTGTGACATGCTAATGACCTTTCTGGCCTTAAGTTACAAAGCACCAGAGCAGAGATCTGTCCTCAAACTTTCCTTGATGTCTCCCCAGAACCAAATGCTGAAATCCTCACCCGCAAGGTGATGGTGTTAGGGAGGGCGCCCTCAGGTCACAAGCACAGAGCCCTTATGGGTGGGATTAATGACCTCATAAAAACCACCCCAGAGAGACCCCTCTCCTTCCTCATTTAAGGACAGATACTAGAGGCCACATCTATGAACCAGAAAGTCGGCCCTTATCAGACACTGAATTTGCAGAAGCCTTGACCTTGGACTTCTCAGCTTCAAAACAGTGAGAAATAAACTTCTGTGGTTTAGAAGTCACCCAGTCTCTGGCATTTTGTCTCAGCAGTTCAAATGGTTCCCTTAGCATCCTCCTCACTACTCTCTTGCTCATTCCCTCTTTCTTTACCCCTCCTAGGGCCCTCGGCCCTCTCTCAGCAGAACAGACCCACACTTTCTCCTGCTGGTTTGATCTCTCGTTGCATAGTGTGTGGAACAAGCCCAGTGCATGAAGTTCTCTCCACGGGGTGGCTGTGCGTGATGAATGACCAGGCAAATACTGGCTGTTGCATTATCCCTGACAGCTGTGCATGTGCGTCCTCACTATGATTCAGACAGTTATAGTCAATCTCAAAAATGCACATCCACAGACCGCAGTTTACAAAGACCTTGGCCCTTCAACCTGTGATTGAAGGGGACCTCACAGAAATTATACCACCTATTCTCAACACAGTTCTCTAAGGGGTTAGGAAGAAAATGTTTCCCTGCTTTTCTAAGCAAAGAATGCTCAGAGACACCATATTACCAACTACCATTTATTGAGCACTTATTATGTGCCAGAGTTTTGTAAACATCACCTCTAATCTTTCTAACCAGGTTCCAAAAAGACATTTGCATCCCTATTTTGCAGATGAGGAACTTGAGGCCCAGATTGGTTAAAGATCTTCTTGAGTCCTACAGCATGTCAGTGGTGGGTCTGAGGTCAGTGTGCTTTGCAATACACTACACAGGGGATTCAACTACCTTAAACATACAAAACAACCACAGTCAGTTTGGTCTGCTCAGCCCCTGGAAATAGAAACTTTTCTAGTCTCCATACATCTTGAGATCCTCCAAGCCCAGCACATTTTACTCTGTTTTCAGAAGAGGCTCAATAAATGCCTATGGATCAATAGAAAGTCATAGAGACAAGCAAAATGTTGATTGAACAGAATCTTGCCAACTCAGACTCTCATGCAGCTAAAGGCAATCACTGCACTTCTATTTAAGGTAAATCATAACACAAAAGACCCAGATCTGGCTGTCTCCAGGTCAGTAGCCTAGATAGGAAGGTGGACAGGTGGGAAGAAGAGCAACACATGTGCAGTAAGTGGCCTGCCCTGTGCATGTGTCCCCTACTGTCTTGCTCAAAGAGAACAGATAAACACAAGATTGACCTCAAGGCCCAAGGAAATGACTGTTATTCCCTGAATCAAAGGACAGGGCTTTATGCTACAAGTTGCATGGACTATAGAATTATATTATAATATTATAATAATTATATTAATAGAATTATATTATAATATTATAATATTATGCATATTATTATAGAATTGTAATAATGGTTCCAACATGTGCTCTGCATTATAGTAATTGAGGCAGGAATACAGTCAGAGACATAAAGAAAACCAATAGTCAGGATGGAAAAGTGCAGTCTATTGAGTTGACTCTCAGTTAACTTGACAATTCAATTACCCGAGCTAACCAGTCTCAGTTCATCAAGGTTACAATGCAATTGGGATTGACTCCACAGATTACTTATACCCTGATGACCAAAATGTTCCATAAATATGTCCTTCCTGAATATAAAATGGAAGTGTAGCTTTCACTTCTCATCAGTTTCGCCCCACCAGCCTCTGGTATTGGCTCCTCAGATTCCCTAAGAGATCTCTCTGCAGGTATTTCTGAGCATGAAAAGGTGAGTGAGGAGAGAGCAGGCAGCAGAGTCCATCGGCCTGAGCTCCACCTTACTTTATGACCCTAGGCAACTTGGTTTGCCCTGCAGAGCCTCGGTTTCCTCATCCGTTCAGCGGGAATGATACCCCGCTCCCTGAAGTTATTTATTTTTGTATGTCATCACTTTGCACAGACAAGTTCTAAGGAGGCTTACGAGATTACGTCAGAGCAACAAGACAAAGGGATTACGACAGCAAAAGAAGAGAAGGAATGAAGGTAGGGATAAAGCAGAAACTGGAAATGGGACTGAAGAAGGTGACAACGACAAAGATCTGAGTCAACCACACACTGCCCCAAACATCATAGAAGCCAGGGTGGAAAGGAAGCTTGGTTGCTTATTCAATTCTCAGTTGATTGGAGGTGGAGCTGTACTGAGCCCTAAGACCAGAGGAGACATCTTCTCCAAGGTCACATCACACATCATGTGATGTCATGAGCAACATCCTTGAGGAAATATCCCCACATGGTTTCTTCAACCACACCCAGTATGGCCTGGGCACATTCTACCAAAGGTCATAAGGAAAAAGCAATTGAATCAAGGGCAGGAGATTAGTAAGGATGGAAGGACAAGACTCAGTGTCCAGCTCTAGTGACATGTGAGCAGGAATGTGAGGAGTTAGACTCCAGACTAACTTGAAACGTCTCTCAAAATACTGTTTCTCCCAACAGAGTTTCTAGAAATCAATAATGAAAGATGATTATCTCAAGGAGGTTCACCCCAAAAAGCACTCATGGTACAACCTAGTCTGGGCTGCCAAGTCCAACCCATGACCTTGACTGACAGCAGAACCAAGGGCACAGATGGTACCTCTGGTCAGAGCTGAGCTGAGCAGCCCTGCAAGGACAATGGTGGGGAGAAGTCATCCCTTCTCCAGGTGGAGGTGCCAGCAGAAATGAGAGGCCACAAGTCTCCTTCTGAAGACTTCATGAAGTCTTTCGTTAATTCCAGCATGCAGCTAAACTGGTGAGCAAGTCGGCACCAGAGGGACTGGCCATAAAAATTTTAGCCCAGAATTTGTAAGCCAATATTATAGGAATAAAATGGACGGGCTGTCAAAGCCAACTCTTGCCGTAGGCCAGAATTCTACATGCATGAGGTGAACTCACCAAGGAACCTGGTCCGACTACCTCTTCGCAGCATACAGAGGAAGAAAATGAGGCCCAGGGACACGTGACTGATAAATGATGAAATCTACATTTGAACCCAGCCAGTCAAACCCAAAGTCCATGCCCCAAACCACACACTATTTTTGTTTAAAAAGCAGATAAAGCATTTGAAACACCGATCAAAATTGGTAATGCGCTCTGTAGTCTTTGCTCTGGAGGTCACCTTCCAGCAGCAGAGTTATCAGACCCTTTGTCTCTTCAGGCCACTGCTAGTTCAAGGCAATAAAAAGTATGATCTGAATATAAACAAGGTGTGCCTGGCTCTCCATTCGTCACCGTGGAACTAACATGTCTCCCTCTCATCCAGCGATACCAAACCATTAAGGAATAAATCCAAATGATGGGGTTCCAGACACTTCCCTGATTATTTACTGATCCTGACCTTGATTATAACATTTTAGTGCCCAGTATGTATAAGTATCAATAACCATGGGTCTTTGATGAGCTCAGGTATCAGTTGATAACCAACACAAAGGCTAAGCAAGCATCCCTGAAAACAACACCTGATCTAAGATTGCTCTGATGGACTTGACCGCCGGGTGAGAATTCATTTAAAATATGGTCTGTGACTGAAAAGTCTTATCCCAGAGCCTGTCTACTCCTCATAGGACACCAGCCTGAGAAACCACCCTTCATCTAGTGCATCAGGCATAGGCTTTCTGTAGATGTCCCCAAACTAGTAAATCTGTATTTGGCAAAAGTTGGTGCTGCCCTTTATATAGGATGGGACCAACCTCGATTTTTGTCCTGATGATGGATCAATATTCCTGGAAGCATTAAAAGTAAGCAAATTCCTAGGCCTGGGAGGCCACCTTTCAAGTCTGTTTCCAACTCTAGGCACAAATGACACTCTGGTGTGGTACTCAGCTATTGTTTCTAAATCAACCACACAACGCAAGGGGCTACACCAAGAACAAATTGGCATCTACAGAAATTGGGCCACAGATGGTTTTGAGAGCTGAGAAAATTCAACCTCCAAGAGTAGGACAGAAACCTGAGCCCAACCATCTTATGCCCAGGTTTGTGCCTCAGGTAATTGTCCTGAAATCTGTTCTTATTACAAGATCCATCAGCCACGCTCAGGTCACCTCACTAAATTTTATTATAACTAAATGTTTTCCAAGCAATGTAAAATTTATAACACACTTTCAATTTGAAAAGGTCCCAGTTGGACACTTTTGATTTGTTGTTTGCACAGGTCTTCGCCAGTTCTGCTACCTTTCTTTTCCCTCGTTAAAAAGTTCTGGTTAAACTAGGTGCCGGGAGAGTAAGACTCACTTTTTGCCAGAGCACTTGACAACTAAACCCAGTTTTAAGTTTTTCTTTCTTTTTTTTTTTTTTTTTTTTTTTTTTTTGTATTTGTACTGGCTTAAATTTTTTTATTATTATTATTTTTATATTTACAGACTGCATTTTGACTCATTGTACACAAATAGGGTACATCATTTCATTTCTATGGTTGTGCACAATGTAGATTCACACCATTCGTGTGATCATATGTGTACATAGGGTCATGATGTCTGTCTCAGTCCACTATCTTTCATACCCCTGCCCCCTCCTCCCTCTCATTTCCCTCTACATAATCTAAAGTCAGTTTTAAGTTTTCTACATCATGCTAGTCAGCAAGATCTCTGGCTCAGTGGTCTGGAGGCGAGAACATGTTGAGATCCCAAAGAATGTGAAACTCTTCTTCCTATTCTACTTGTTCATCCCCTATCCTTCCGAGGACAAAACTGTGGACCAGGGGCTTCTAGTATAGCCATACCCAAGGTTTAAACAAGAGAAACGTAGTCCCCAGCTCTCCAACCCAGGTTGTCCAAGGCAAGCAGACTGCATTGAGGTAATAGTGCTAATGTGGCAGAATATAGAAGTGGGCAAAGGACAGTAGTTGATTATTAAAGAAAAGAAAGTGAGTTGCTGCCAGCTCACCTCCCCTTTACGCACTTAGGCAGGAAAGAAGGAGGGGGGTCTATAAAAAGGCAAGACGTCCCCACTCCTGAGGATACCAACTCTGAGTACTGGCTCCTCATCTCCAGAGAAGTGTTTCTCTCTCTCTCTCTCTCTCTCTCTCTCTCTCTCTCTCTCTCTCTCTCTCTCTCTCTCTCTCTCTCTCTCTCCCTCCCTCCTGTCTCTTATTTTCTATGCTTGCCTGGAAGTTTCTCAGGCATTTAACCTTCACCACCAGAAGAACAAGAACCCAATCCTGATCTCCAAGACGGGTATCAGAAGTGCAGGCAAAATTTCCTCCTGGTGTTTCCCACAAGCTTCCTTCAACTTTACGGTCCTACTCCTAAAAGAGTTTGTGGGGAAACTTTCCTTTTGATGGGTCCAACTGTCTGTAAAGATGTGTCCCACTGAGAAGTGATGCAGCCATCACCCTGTGGCTCCAGTGGAGCCCAAGAAGCAGCTGCTGATGCTACTGCTCAGGTCCCCTGAAACAATCTACTCTATGATGAATTTGAATATGAATAAATAAAGTGCAAAATATCATTTTTAAAAGATCACACATCCACACATGCCCTGTATACCAGGGCAGGGGGAGCTGAGTGTTAAGACAAATCTCCAGCTTACCAGGGAACAGGATCAAGACTAGAAGAAAAATATCCCCGTCATGTGAACCAGGCAATCTGACAACAGTCCCCCTGAGTGTGACAGAGATAAGAATGGCCAGTCCACCTGTCCTCTTATGGATATAGAGATAAGAGGTCTAAAATCATAAACATGAACAAGCAAATTTGTAAAATCCAGGTTCCTTTCAAACAGAAAAAAAAAATGATTTTAAACAGAGAAAAAGATACTTCAAACAGGAAATATATCCAAGCTGTTATCTTTAGAGCCCCAAATGGCCATATTCCCAGAAGGGAACTGTGACCATTGTAAGCTCACCCCAGGACACATACCAGGCTTTACAAATGCTGGCGATGGTTCTTCTGGTAGACTGGGCACCTGCCAAGGTCTCTTCTTTCTAGGGACCAACAGGCAAGATCCTACTTGGCAAGATCATCCCAGGCAAAGGGAGGGCTCAGGAAGGATTGCAGTCACCTGAAGCATTAACTGGGGAGATGAACAAAGGACAAGGTTCACAGGCCATTAACAAGAAGAGGAGGATTGGGTACGGCTGAGAGTTGGTAGTGAGACCACCACTTAGCCAGGAACAAGCTAGAACAAGGTTTCATGGTTGTGTCTGCTGACAGCAGAGGGGAGGGTGATCACACTGGGCGAGCAGTGGAGAAACTTCAGAAGGAAAGACCTGCGGGGAGGCAGAGGGTCTTCATGGAGACCTGATGGGGATTTTGAGCATGATTATGTGGATTAGAGGTAGGGGTGGATCAAATATCCTCCAGGGACTCTGTTCTCTAGTGACCTAAGTCAAAGTGTCCCAAGGTTCATTCTCAGAGCTAACATGGCACTTCAGTGGCACAAAGCACTGCACCTATAATCAAAGGAGGAAAGGATACTGCTTCTAAGAGCTTCCTGGAGCCACTGGGCCACCAGGATGACCTTGGCCCCATGATGGAAAGCTGGAAAGAGCCACACTGTGGCACAGCGCAGTCCTGTCCAACCCAGGAAGGAAGTGGACACCCAGACATGCACCAGCCTGATTCAGGAAGCATCTGTGCTCTCTCATGCTCCACAAGGTTGAGCAAGGGAAGTGACAGGCACAGTGTCTCCTAGATGTGACTTCGTTTTGCCAAGCCTCTTACATCACAAAAAAAATTTTTGGCATGTGTCATATCAACTTGGGCTGCCATAACAAAATGTCGTAAACTGGGTGCCTGAAACAATGTGAATATATTCCCTCAGTTCTAGAGGCTAGCAGCTCAAGAGGAGGATGCCAGCGTGGTTTTCTGGTGAGGATGCTCTTCCTGGCATATTGGCAGTTTCCTCACATGGTGAGAAGGAGAGCAAGCTGCCTGGGGTCTCTTCTTAGAAAGGCACTAATTCCACCTTGAAGGCCCCACCCTCTGACCTCATCTAAACCTAACTACATCCCCAAGGTCCTGCCTCCAAAACCATCACGCTGGGCATGAGGGCTTCAACATACTCATTTTGGAGGGACACAGTGCAGTCCATAGAGACAGGATTTACACGGTGTTATCATCTTCACAGACAAGCAGCACTGTTTCATCACGTCATCCCTGATAATAGCATTGTGAGGCTGTGGTCCCATGGAGGCATTAAAAGAAATAATAGACAATGATTGGATAAAATAAATGCTCACAAAATATTAGACCCTCACCTCAAGAGTCATCCTCTGTTCTGTCTCAGTCCATTTCTAAACCTCAGACCTTAAATCTCAAACATCTTCAAAACTCTCTGTTCCAATCCAATTCGAACACCCTGGCTTCTGAAAATTTCTAAAGAAACAGATCACCAGCCTATGAAAGAGACACATGAAAAAAAATATGAAGATAAAGGAGAAACAGAAGATTCTCTCTACCCATGAGGTACGCAGACAGCAGAACCTCAACTAGTACCAACGTGTATTTTTTGAAACTCATACCATGCCAGGTACAGAGGGAAATGAGAAGGCCCTCGAAGAGCTCACATTACCTTAGGTGAGGGAGCCATGGAGTTATAAATTTTGTGGTGCAAAAGACCCAGAAGACAGAGAGATCTGCCTCAGCCACAACATCCTAGAAGGATTTACGGAGAAGGAAATATTGGAGCTGGAACTTAAAATGTGGGTAAACACTTCAGAAAAGAGAAGGAGGATTTTGCCAAGTAGTATGAGCAGAAGTACAGAGACAGAGACCTGACAGAGAGAGAGAGAGAGGGCATGAAAAGATCAACATGGCTAGAATGGTGGCTGGGTGGTGAGATGATTATAGGCACATCCTTTAATCCACTAGTAAATATATACTGAGCATCTATCACGTAACAGTAGTCTAGGTAAAGGGTACTCAGTAGTGAACAACAGTTTTTAAAACCCTACTATCATAGAACTTGTATCCTTGTAACAATGAAAAAATACACATATAATATCAGGTAGTGGTAGAAATTATGAAGAAAAGTAAAAAAGAATTGGAGTTTCCTGTAAGGATTGAATAAAAAGGACCATTAACTTCCTGCCTGAAACATACAAAATATTTACAAAACCTAAAATGTACCGGTTCATAAGATACTGAACATCAGGCAACAACGGACAGTGACTCCTGAGAGATGAGAAATAAACCCGGTGATTCCTACAGTAGTCCGAGGTTAAGTTTCTAGGTAATGCCCAGGAGGAAGAACCCAGAGGGAGCCCAGCAAACTCCTTCAGCTGAGGAGAACAAACCTAGCATCCAGGAAGTCAAGGCAGCTGGAGTTCCAAGGACAGAGTAGAAGAGGAGAGAAAACAGAGAGATCAGGGCAGGGTTCCCACTGAGTAGTCCTCTGAGTCCTCATGTGAGTTTGGAGAATCCAGGGCCATGGAAAGAGCCATCTGAAAGGATTAGAAAGACCAGCACCCAATGTTCTCACAGGCAGAATCAGTTATTCCCAACAGCCATACTGCAAAAATGTAGAATTCACAGATCTTTCTTGAATCAAGAGGAATAATTAGACCTAGAATGACCATTGCTTTGGTCCTACCTGATAAATATTAAGCACAAGCCCCAAAAGGTCACTGATTCCAAGCAACTTAACTCCAAAACAGCACAAGCTCAAGAATATTCATAGGGAAACAAAAATATACAGAATCCAGGGAGGTAAAAACCACCATGGATGGCATCCAATCAAAAATGACCAGATACACAGATGAATAGGAAAATACAAAACATGATGAGGAGAAAAATTAACCAGTTAAAACCAACTCAAAATTGACACAGATATTGGAATTAGCAGACAAGGATTTTTAAAAGTTCTTGTATGACTGTAACTCAAAAAATTAGAGACATAAAAGACACAAAAAAAGGAATTCTAGAGATTAAAACCGAAGTATATGAGATTAAATTAAATGACATTGGATTAATAACTTATTAGATATTGCAGTGTAAAATATTAAAAAATGATGACTACATATCAATGGAAACTATCCAAAATGAAACTGAGAGAGAAAAATAATTTTTAAGAATGGGAGAGGTTGTGGAACAACTTCAAGTGTCTGCATATATTTATGACTGAAGCCAAAGAAAGAGGAGGAAGGGAGGACAGAAAAATATTTGGAGGAAAAAAAGCTCACATTTTTCCAAATTTGATAAAAGTTATAAATCCATAGACTCAAGAATCTCAATGAACCCCAAGCACAAGAAACACGAAGACAATTATAGAAAGATACATCATAATCAAATTGCTCAAAAACCAATGATAAAGAGAACATCTTTAAAGCAGCAAGAAGAAGAAAAAAAACCAGTAGTTGTATATAGTGGAATAAGGATAATATGACAGCAGATATCTCATCAGAAACAATGCAAGCCAGAAAGCGGTGAAGCAACATCTTTATGTTACTGAAAGAAAAATTTGTCAAGGTAGAATTCTACAGAAGCAAAAATATCTTTCAAAACCAAAGGCAGAATAATGACTTTTGAGACCTACAAAAGCTGAAAGAATTCATCACCAGCACACCTAGAGTATAAGAAATGTTAAGGAAATCCTTCAGGCAGAAGGAAAATGAAACCAGATGGAAATAGAGGTCCAGGAAAAGAAATGAAGGGCTCCCTCTATAGTAATGGCGTAGGTGAATATGTAAGACTTGTCTCCTATTATTTAAATACATTTTAAATATAATTAGCACACAAAAGTAACAGTTTCATTGTGTGGACTTTGTAACATACAACAGTAAAATGTGTGGCATAGAAGCACAATGGACATCAGATAGAAACAGAAGTACACTTCTATAAGGTTCTTACACTATATGTGAAGTACTTGTAACAACACTTAAAGTTAAGCTGAAAAATTAAATACATGCATATAAACCCTAAAGCAAACACTAAAGTGAAAAATGAAAAGTTATCATTAGTTGACAAATAAGATAATAAATACTCCAAAAGTAATCAATTACTCCAAAAGAAGGTGAAAAAGAGGAAAATGAGAACAAAAAACAAGCAAGACAATAGAACTAACAAGAAAACAGATTTAAACCTCACTGTGTTAATAATCACATTAAATGTAAAGGTCTAAATTCTCCAATTAAAAGACAGAGACTTTGAGATTGATTAAAAAAGCATGACTGATTTTTAGGCTGCCCTTAAGAGACATACTTTAAATTGAACAAAAAAAAATATGTTAAAAGCAAAATCATACAACATGTTAAAATGACTCCCCCAAAACTGGAGGGACTATACTGATATCAGATAATATTAGTTATGGAGCAAGGAATATCAGAGGTAAAGCAGGTTGTTTCATAATGACAAAGGGGTCAATCCATCAAGAAGATGAAGCAATTCCCAGAAGATGACATACCTGAAAAACCTTCAAAATATGTGAAACTAAAACCACAAAGATAAATAGACAAATTCACAATCAAGTCAAGAATTTCAATGCTTCATTCTCAATAGTTGTTAGAAGGAAGAGACAGGAAATCCATATGGACATAGGTGACTGAAGCAACACTATCAACCAACTCCTTAACCGATGTTTCCAGAAAACTCCACCCAACAAAAGCAGAATGCACACTTCCTTTAGGCCCACAGAGAGCACATACCAGGATAGACCATATTCTGGGCCAGAACTTTAAGTCTGAACAAATTCTAAAGAATTCAAGTCAGACAAATTATATTCTCTAATTACAATGGAATTAAATTAGAAGTAAGTGACAGAAAGATCTCTAATGTCTCTGCAGATGAGACAAGGGGAGTCATCATCACCCTCCTTGGGCACAGGTTGAAAATAAGACTAGCTTTCAACCTGTAGAAGGTGAAAAAGGCGATGGAATATCAGTCTCATGAACATCCGCCTTATCAGACTGGAGAGAGCGTCCCTGACACCAAAGGAGCAAAAGACCATGTTCTGAAACTCCCTATGGAGTGATCCTCCTGGTGGGGAACCACAGACAGCCCTGAGGAGCTAGGAGCAGCCTCCAGATGAGACTAGTAAGGAGCCAGGGCACCCAGTCAACAGCTGCAAGGAGGCGAATCCTACTGATGACCCGAAGAACCTGGCAGTGGGTCCACCCTGGTCAAATATCCAGAGGATAAATCAGCCTGGCAGCACTTGGTTGCAGCCTGGAGCATCACCAAGCTGAGGGCTCAGCTAAGCCATGCCCAGGCTCCAAGCCACAGCCACTGCGAGATAACAAACGTGTGTTGTTGGAAGCCATGATGTTTGTAATGGGGGCAGAGAAAACTAATGTAGTGGACAAAAAAAATTTGAACAGACGTTTCACCATGCAAGGAATTTGGGTGGCAAATAAGCACATGAAAAGTTGCTAAACATAATTAGTTATTAAGGAAATCCATAATTAATGCCACATGCGCTATACACCTTTTAAAATTGCTGGAAGTATTGGCAAAGATTTGGAGAAACTGGAACTGGCAAACACTGCTGATGGATTGGTAAAATGCTCCAGCCACATTGGAAACCAGTTTGAAAGTTTCTTGAAAATTAGATACACACCTATCATAGGTCTAAGTCATTTCTGCCCTACGTATTTACCCAAGAGAAAGGAAAGAACATACATATGCAAAGCATTGTCCATGAATACTTACAGCATCTTTATTTGTAATACCAAAAGCTAGAAATACCCCATATGGCAGTAGATGAATGGATAACACATTCAGTGGAATAGTACTCAGCAGTAAAAAGGAATGAACCACTGATACCTGCTCTAATATGGAAGAATCTCAAAACAATTACACACAGGGAAGGAAAGCAGCCGAAAGTGGGTGGTTCCACTTTACTAGATTCTTGAAGAAGTAAAGTAATCTATCATGACCGAAGGCAGATCAGTAATTGCCTGTGTATGGGGAAGAAGCGGAAGGGAGGGACCACGGAGCAGTGCGAGTGAATGTCTGGGAGTGATGGATAGGCTCATTATCTTGATTGTGAGGATGGTTTCGCTGATGTATACGGACGTCAGAACTTATAAATAGGTGTAGTTTACTGTGTGTCAATTACACCTCAATACAGCTGTTACATTTAAAGAAAAAAATAGAACGTGAGCATAGAAAATGACAAAGGTGGTCTCTAAGATTACATGTTCAGGGGTCTCTGAGGAGATTCCATTGTGCAGAGACCAGAAGGGAGGGAGGGAGGAAGGGCACAGAAGAACATTCCAGAGAGAGGGAACGGCAGGTGCAAAGGTCCTGGTCTGGGATCACGCTGGGCGCATTACAGTGCAATACGGCTGGAATGGAGTGACAAAGGACAAAAGGAGGTCAGAGAGGTAGGATGGCCCGATCCTGTGCAACTTCCGCTGAGAGAGATGGGAATCTATTAAATTGTTTTGCACCGAGTTGTGACATGATCTGATATGTTTTGAAATTAACATTCTAAACCATAGTCATCATCCTAAACTATCAGAAGGAAGGACGGAAGCAGGGGAAGCCATTTGTGGCGCATTGTGGCAGGCGGGAGGTCACAGTGACCTGCTCCGGGAGCTGAGGCAGCCGTGGGGGAAGGGGCTGAGGGCAGGACAGTTTTGAAGGTCCAGCTGCCTTGCTTTGCTGAACAGGTTGCAAGCAGGAAGGAAGAGGAAGAGAGGCATCGAAGGGGATTGTCAGGTTTTTGTGCTTGGAATTCCTGGAAAAATTTATTTTCCTGTTACTAAAATAGAGAAATCTGGGTTGCTGTTTTGTAAGATGTGTTTGGTTTGGAATATGTTAAGTTCAAGGTGCCTATGAAATCACCAAGCAAGCTCCATGTATCAGACTGTAGTCAGAAGGGAAAAGTCAGAGCCAGTGCTGGAGATATGCTTTTAAAACCTGAAAGAAGAAGTCAGAGAACTGATCCCAGGGGCCTCCAATATTAAGAGGTCAGGAAGACAAGGAAAACCCAGCAAAGGTGCCTGCTGAGGAGCCACCGTGAACCAAGGGAAGGTGTGTCTCAATAAACACGGTAATCAGCCGTGACAAACGTGGCCAGTCAGTCAACGTGAGGATCCTGCCTTGACCTCTGAATTTAGCAATGGGCAATGCCAGCCAGGGCCACTCCTGGAGGGTAGGAATGGAAGCTGCTTCGAACAGGCTCGCTGGAGAATTAGAGGTGAAGCAGTAGAGATGGCAGGTATTGATACGTTTTGCTGTCAAAGCAAGCAGAGAAATTGAGCAGTAGGGATGCGGGGGCCGAGGGAGATTCTTTTTTTAAGATTGAAGATATTATAGTATGTTTGTATTCTGATGGGAATATTCCAGCAGAGAGTAGGGAGGTAAAAATTAATGATGCAGGAGAAAGAGAAAGAGAGGACAACTGCAGAGGGAAAAAGTCCTTGAGCTGCAGGAGCTGTGGAAGATAAAGAGGAAGAGGTGACAAGAATGACCCATGGAGGACTCTTGCCCAAACCTACCACTCCTGACACAGGGCCCTAGCAGCAAGGAGAAGCTAAAACTGATGAATGCCTGTGGCTCCCAGTACTTCCTGGTTATTCCTCTCCAAATCCATGGAGCGGTTCCTTCTGCCTCTCTTTATAGGTGATGCTACCAAGAGCCATAAGGACCTTCCATACCCTGCACAGTCAACTGCAGCTACACAGAGCCTGCAGCAGGACATCCCTGCAACGCTTCCAGGTCTGCTCACCAGTGTGACATCCAAACATGGAGCCTGGGTCTCAGGCCAAGACTGTGCAAAGCAGCTTTAGTGTACCCATTGGAGTTGCAACTCAGCTTCAACTGGAGCACGGACCATTGGTTTTCTTACCAGCCTCTTTCCCCACAGATATAAAACCATAGAACACTAAAGCCAAAAGAGACCTCAGAGATCACCCAAGTTCCTATAAAAAGAAACTGAGGTGCAAGGTTACATAGGACCGTGCCCAAAGACAAAGCAGAGCAAACTGTCATCTCAGTGCCCATGAGCTGTCAGATACCATTCCTCCCTCGTCCCCAGAGATGTCAGTGCACGCGCGCGGGTGTACAAAACCGATTTGAAGATGCAAATTGGCTACATCCAATTTCATCCAACTGTCCTCGAAATTTAAGAGCTCTGCTGACATGCACAGAGCAAAGAGTAAATTGTTCCCCTGAGAGAAATAGTCTTGGAAATGGCCTCCTGTGTCCCTGTCCAAGGTGCTAGGCGAGCAGAGGCCTGTCAAGAAGTCTTCTGGGCCCAAATGGATTTCTCTTGTGAAAAGAGGTGCGAGGGAACATGGATAAGGGACCTGCTGAAATCCCTAAAACTTGGAAATGGATTGACACCTTCTCCAAGGACTTCCATGTACTTCCTGTGGGGTTGCTTTCTGAAGTAAATATGCAGGAGACACAAGATGACCAATGCTAAAAGTTCTGGCCTGCTCTGGACTGACAGAGGATGGGAGAAAGAACATTTTAAGTGACAGTTACTGTCAAGAAGAACAACAGCTGTTCCTTGTGTGCCAGGACTCCAGGATACGAGTCCCAAAGCCTGGCCCTCCATCTTGCCAAATGAATTCACCCAAAGTAAATAAAGCGGATTACATCAGTGGTTTTCAAGCACACTTTTAGAAGCAGAAACATTTTCCCACTAAATCTGATCTGAAGATGACTGCTGTTACGGTTTGGAAACGAGGTATTCCCCCGAAGCACAGGAGACAAGGTAGCAATGGTCAGAAGTGAAATCATTAGATTATGAGAGTTGTAACCTAACCAATGGACTAATCCAGTTTATGGATTAGTAATTTGAAAGGATGGCTATTCGGGATGTTAACCATAGGCAGATGAGGCATGGCTGAAGGTAGTAGGTCATGGGAGTACACCCTTGGGGTTTGTATTGCATCTCCTTGGCTTCTCCCCCCACTCTCTCTGTGTTTCCCAACTGCCATGAGGAGAGCAACTTTCTCTGCCCTGCCCTTCCACCATGATGTTCTGTCTTACCTCAGGCCCAGAGCAGTGGAGCCAGCTGACCATGGTCTGAATCTCTGAAACTGATCCTGGGAATGGACCTTGGAAGGACTAGACTGGGGAAGTGGAATATAAAGTTGGGTGGATAGTTTATTAACATGAAAGCACTTCCCTATGACACACACAAGCACATGCACACACACTGGGGCCAAGAGAGTAAAATCACACCACATCTTGGAATGATTGAGCCTAGGGCCTTCTTCTGAGTCTTAAAGGACACAAGGCAGTGGAGGACCCTATCACGTCTCCATTCAATTCAGCAGCAAAATCAGGTGACTCTTGGCAGATGACAGTTAATTATTAAACTTAACCAATTGGTGTCTCAATGGCCATTCTTTTACCAGATAGATTTGGTAAAACAGATCCACACTAGGTATGTGGTTTTCAATCTAGTGAATGCATTTTGTCAATCCCCCTCAAGGAGGATCAGAAACACTGTACATTCACCTGGCATGCGTAATTGTACAAATGAATGGTAGTCCTTGAGCTGTTTAAGTTTTCTACTCTCTGTTCCAATATAGTTCAAAGAGAATTTTATTTCCTGTACTTTGCACAGAACTTCAGACTGGTCCATTACACTGGTAACATCATTGTTTTAGTCAGCTGTTTCACTGCTCTGACGGAAGGACCTTACCAGAATAATTTTAGGGGAGGAAAAGTTTATTTGAGTGCTCACAGTTTCAGAAGTCTTAGCCCATAGAAGGCCAGTTTCATTCCTTGGGGCTCCAGGTGAGGCAGAACATCATAGCAGAAGAGTGTGGCAGAGGGAAACAGCTCATAAGTTGATTAGGAAGCAGAGAAAGAGACTCCACTCTCCAGATATAAAATATATACCCCATAGCAATGAACCACTTCCTCCAGCCACATCCCACCTGCCTCCAGTTACCACTCCGTTGATCCCATCAGGGATTAATTTGCTGATTAGGTCAATGCTATGACTCAATCATTTCTCCTCCTAACCTTGCATTGTCTCACCTATGAGCTTTTGGGGGACACCTTGTATCCAAATCATAACAATTATCATAATATTTCCAGTGAATAGGAAGTAACAGAGCTCAGAAGCCCTGGTGAATATGTGTACCAGTGGTCAGAGATAATCCCTACAAAGACTCAGCGCCTGCCACATTATAAAGGTTTTGAAAGTCCAGTGGTCAGAGACACATTGAGATATTTTCTCCAAAGTAAAGGAAAAATCCCTAGACTCGGTGGCAGTTTGGATATGGTTTGAATGTGTCCTTTGAGGGTTCATATGTTAGGACTTAGTCCCAAGACTGGTGAAGTGAGGAGGAGGTAGAACCTTTAAGAGGTGAGGTCTACTGGGAGGTCGTTAGGTCCCTGGAGATGCTGCCCCTGGAAGGGGTTGATTCTGATCTCCTGAAGTGAGTTTTCTGGTCTCGTGAGCGGAAGCTCGGCCCCTCTGCTCTCTCAGCTTCACGTGTTGTGGTGTGATAACTCACTCTCACACTCACTCTTGCTATTGTGATTCATCCTTCATGAAGTTCTCCCCAGATCTAAGCTGATGCTAGTGCCACACTTGTGAATCTTCAGAACTACAAGCTAAATAAACCTCTGTTATTTATTAAATATCCAGCCTCAGGTATGTCATTGTAGTAACAGAAAATGAACTGATAGAAACTTCAAAGGTCTCATCTTGAAGAGAGAGTCTCCATGTTTGGCATCATAAGACCTGGAAGATTCCATGATGCAAGCAGTATCTGGGGAAGATGGCAGCATTTGAAGTCTTTGCAACACTTAAGCCAGGGAATCACAGAACAAAACCTTATTATTCTAGAACAAGGCTTAATTGCAGAAAAAGCATCTACCAGTAAAGAAACAACTTTAAGCATACTGTTCAGCCCTAGTAGGTTCTGAACACCTGGGACATCCAGGAAAAATGAGATCAGAACTATCCACTGTGATCTGGGTATTTCAGACCCACCGAGTCATAAGTTGCATGAATACTGAAGCATTCTACCATTTAATGAAAATAGCACATTGGATGAGGTCCAAGCAGGTCTCGAGGGCACGAACAGGTGACCTAGATCTCATGTTACCTACTTTTGTTGCACCAATGTGTTTCGTTCATACTTCTCTCCACTAACTGATGGAGAAGGGAACCTCTACATTTGGATCAGATACGTCAACTCATTAAATACCAGTGGATCCCAAAAACGAACTACTGTATCCATACATCTTTTCAGGTGTGGCCTTGAAAATCAGCAGGAAATGGAAAACCTCCCTGTGAGAGAGCCTTGAGCACTTCACCTGTCCATCAATCTGATCTTGGGAGAGCTGGGGCTGAGGCTGCCACAGTCACATACTCCAGGCCTCCACGCAGTGGTGAATAGCCTAGCTGGCTATGGTCAACAGCCTAGGAAGAGTAAGATGGGAAGACGGGGACAAAGTGCATGGACCTTCTCAATGCCCCGCCAGAGAGCATCCCCTCAAAGGAGGCATGGAACAATCAAATGGACAGAATTCTGAAGTCAGCCAGCCTTTGAAATGTACGATGTTGACAGTCAAGGAGCTGTCTACTCATGGGCTTTTACCAGCCTGAGACTGAGCTAGCTACTGATCTAGCTCATACGTGACCAATGCTAAGCCCTCCAGATGGTACTATCCCTCAAGGAGAACACTTTGTAGCAAGTTCGTGACATCCACACTGAAAAACAAGTTTGTTATTGTGTTGACACATATGGTGTCATAGTGTAACAATGGCTCACCTCTTGGACACATGGTGTCTTGGACAGAACCACTATCCAAGTGCTCACAGACTATCTAATTTACTCTTGTGAAATCCTCCATAATGTTGCTGTGGCCCCAAAGTCCCACTTTATAAGGAGAGAGGTATGCCAGTGGGTACAGCGTCACAGATCCCACTAGCCTGCCATATATCAACTTCTCAGAAGCTTCCAGTTTTCTAGAGCTTCGGAACACCCCCTTGAAGTTTTGACTAAGTTCCAGTTTGGTCATGATACCCAAGAGGTTAGGCACTAATCAAGATACAACATATACATGAACCAATGGCTCCTTTATGACTGTGTCCCAGTAACTGAAATACATGAGTCTGAAATCCAAGGGCTGGCAGGAGAGGTGGCCCTTCTCACCATCACTCCCAGGACCCATTTGCGGAATGCATGCATCCTGACCCTGCACCTTCAGGATCTGATGAATCTTGTTTCAGGGAGAGAGAATATCTCAAACAGGGTACAAAGGAAGGTTTCCTCTAATGCCAAAGTGGAGGCTGCTCTTGGACCATTTTGGGCTCCTCACCAATGTTTCAACAGACTAAGAAAGTTATTAAACTACAGGGAAAATGATCCGTATTGTCATAAGCAAGAGAATTTCTCCTACGTCATAGTGACAGGAGAGAGTATGCCTGGAACTTGGGCAATTCACGGGGGCACTAATTGGTGAGAGCCATGAGTGGGCAACTGTCTCAGTCAATGGCCTGATAAAGTCATGGTAACCAGGGGCTCAGCCTCTCCCACCAGGGAAGCAAAGTGTATCAGAGCTGCTGACTAGGCATGAGAATAGCTTAGAATTTGTGAATTCACATGATGAATAGGTAATCACAACTACAGGATCAATGGCAGCAGCAACCACCCAATTGGCCTCACTAATCTTCCTGTTGCCTTTAAGAAATGAGGATCAGTCACCATTAGAAAAAGCACTGGAACATGAGGGTGCAAGAGGTGGCCTGTAGCAGAAGCTGTCGGTTTCCTGCCTACATTCCCTAAGCACTTACTGTTCCAGTATTTGCCAAAGCCATCCCTTGTTGCCTGCAGTTTTCCAACATGAACTTCCCAGAAGGTCTGGACAATTAGTGTACCCTGAATCAGCCATCAGCCAGTGGTAGAGAGGTGTTGGGAAATTCCATTTGCTCACTCTTCAGGTCGAATACCTCTCCAGTGGGTTCTACACTGTCTCCCATAGGTCCCCAGCAGGACTGAGGCTCAGTTTTCTACAGATGTCACCTGCTCCACACCCTGCCTCATTTCCCATGCTTTTATCAGTGCTACCTGGAATCACCTCCCAAAAAAGTACTTTGAGTACTTTGAGTAAATTACTTTGAGTAAATTCTTGCCTCAGTCATGGGAACATACCTTAAAACATTCCCCAAACAGACTCCAATTTCAATCCCCTTTCTATCATCACACTCTTGGGATTCCACCTATTAAGCTCAAGTTCCAGGGTCCCTCATGACCCCCGCATCTGCCCCCTGGAGGAAGCTTCCACAGTCTCTCTTTTAGGATACTTTTCCAATACCATTGTCCGTTCCCTGTGCAAGAAAGTGACTAGTTCTCGTGGTTCCTCAGCAGCTCCCAAGGAAGCCTCCTGTGTCTCCAGGATGAGGGTCAACCTTGCCCAGGAAGCTGAGGAAACTTGGGGCAGTCAATACCCTGCACCCAGTCCATAGATTGCTCAAGCTCCAAGTCTGTGAATTTCCTGCTGCCTTTCAATCAATACAGAGCAGACCAAAGAGGTAGACTGCTTCAGGACAAAATCATGCATAGGGGAGAGTGTGACCTCAGGTATAGTCCCTTGCCGGCACTCTTCCTGTACCTCTAACCCCTATCCAGGATCCAGATGCTTTCCTGTTGTCTCCCCAAAATCAGCAGCACCCATCAGATCAGTCACTATTTCCTGCACAAGAGCCCCACTGGACACCTTTTCCCTTTCAAAAGCACTCGACTTTCTTTGGGGGAAGGGAATTGCACTCTTGTCAGTTCTGTTCAACGTAGTGCTGGAAGTCCAGTTCAGAGCAGTTAGGCGGGGAACTGGGGGGCAGCGGGGAAGGCAGGTACTTCAGGAAGAAGTTAAAGCACCTCTATTTTGCAGATGACACGATTTTACATATGGAAAACCCTAAAGACTCCACCCCCAAAAAAATCAGCAAAATAATAAACAAATTCAGCAAAATTGGATGCAAAATAGGATGCAAAGCTAACATACAAAAACCAGTAGTGCTTCTGTACACTAAAAATGAACAATGCAAAAAAAAAAGAAATCAAGAAAGTAATCCCACTTACAATAGTTACTCAAAAATAAAATACAAATAAATTTAACAAAGAAGGTGAAAGAACTGTGCACTCTAAACGTTGTAAAACAAGGAAGAAAGAAATTATGGAAGACCCAAATAAATGAAAAATATTCCATTTGCAGGGATTGTACATAACATTAAAATATCCATACTACTCAAAGCAAATTATACACTTAATGAAATCTCTATCAAAATTCTCAGAGAAACATAAAAAAATTCAAAATTTCATTTGGAACAAAAAAGAAGCAAATATAGTCAAAACCAGGTAGAAACAGAAAATACAAAGCTTGAGGCATCACACTACCTGTTTTCAAAAGATGCTAGAATGCTAATTAAAATAGCATGGTACAGTCTTTTACAAACATACAGGCCAATGGAATAGAATAGAGAGTCCAAAATAAACCACAAATCTACAGCCAACTGATCTTTAATAAAGATGCCCAAGAATAGACCGTGGGGAACAATCTCTTCAAACAGTGGTGTTAAAACTGGATACCCACAGGTAGAAGAATGAAATTATCTCTCATCATACACAAAAACAGATTTAAAGACTTAAACACAAGCTCTGAAAATGTAAAACTACTAGAAGAAAACATATGAGAAAACGCTTTTCCTTTCCTCCACATTTTTTATTGGTACATTATAGTTGTATGTAACAGTGGAACTTGTTACCTATTAGTACATGCCCACAATATAACTTGGCCAATATCACTCCTCAGCTCTTCCCCCACCACCCCTCCTCCCATCCCCAGTCCCTTTCCTCTATTCCATTGATCTCGCTTTACTTTTCATGAGATTACCACCTCTCTTCTTTCCCTTTTTCCTCTCTAGCTTCCATATGTGAGAAAAAACAGATGACCCTTGACCTAAGTTTGGCTTATTTAACGTCACATTATGGCCTCAAGTTCCATCCATTTTCCTACAAATGATGTAATTTCATTTTTCTTTATGGTTGAGTAAAACTCCATTGTGTATATATACCACATTTTCTTTATCCTTTCATCCACTGATGGACACTAGGCTGGTTCCATAATTTTACTACTATATAATACCAAGGAGTGGTATAACTGGATCACAAGGTGATTTCCTGTCTAGTTTTTTGAGGAAACTTCATACTTATTTCCATAGTGGTTATATTCATTTACAATCCCACCAACAGTGTAAGGGTGTTCCTTTTTCTCTGCATCTTCTCTAGCATGTACTCTTGTTTGTATTCTTTATGACTGCCATTCTGACTGACGTGAGATGAAATCTCAGTGTAGTTTTGATTTGCATTTCCCTAATTGCTAATGAGTTTGAACATTTTTTTTTTCATGTATTTGTTGGTCATTTGTATTTCTTCTTTTGAGAAGTGTCTGTTTAGTTCATTTCCCCATTTAGTAATTGGGTTATTCATTTTGTTTTGTTTTGTTTTGATGCCAAATTTTTTTGGGTTCTTTGTATATTCTAGAAATTAATCCTATGTCAGAAGAGAAGCTAGCAAATATTTTTCCCCATTCTGTAGGTTTTTCTTCATATTCTAATAGTTTATTTTGATGTACAAAAGCTTTTTAATTTGATGCCATTCCATTTATCAATTCTTGACCCCTATTTTCTCAATAGGGTCATTGTCTGAGAGAGTCATTGTCGGTGCCTATATGCTGGAGTGTTGACTATACATTTTCTGGTCTAAATCCTAGATATTTTTATCCATTTTTTAATTTACTTTTGTGCAGGGTAAGAGATGAGGATTTAATCTCATTTTTCTATGTATGGATAACCAGTTTTCCCAGCACCATTTGTTAAAGAGGCTGGGTTTTCTCCAATATGTTTTGGCACTTTCGTCAAGGATCAGACATCTATAGTCATAGATGTGTGGGTTTGTCTTCTATTCTGTACCATTGGTCTATGTGTCTGGGTTTTGTTGTTGTTGTTGTTCTAATGAGTTATACATGACAGTAGATCATATATACATCATATATAGATGGAGTATAATTTCTCATTCTTCTAGTTGTACATGATGTAGAATTTCATTGATCATATAGTTACATATGTACATAGAGTAATAATGTCTGATTCATTCTACTATCCTTCCTACCCCCATAACCCTTCCCTCCCTTCACTCCCCTCTACCTAATCTGAAGTAACTCTGTTCTTCCCTAGCCACCTTCCATTGTAAATAAGAATCTGCATATCATAGAAAACATTCAGTCTTTGGTTTTTTGGGATTGGCTTGTTTCCCTTAGCTTGATATTCTCCAGCTCCATCCATTTACCAACGAATGCCATAATTTCATTCTTCCTTAAAGCTAATATTCCATCATATCTATATTCATCTGTGGAAGGGCACCTAGGTTGACACCATAGTTTAGCTATTGTGAGTTGAGCTGCTATAAACATGGATGTGACTGCATCACTGTAGTATGCTGATTTTAAATCCTTTGAGTAAAAACCAAGGAGTGGGATAGGTGCATCATATGGTGATTCCATTCCAAGTTTTCTGAGGAATCTCCATACCACTTTCCATAATTGTTGCACCAATTTAAATTCCTACCAGCAATTTATGAGTACCTTTTCCCCCACATCCTCACCAATATTTATTGTTGTTTGTATTATTGGTAATTGCCATTCTGTCAAGGGTGAGATGAAATCTTAGAGTAGTTTTGATTTGCATTTCTCTAATTGCTAAAGATGTTAAACATTTTTTCATATATTTGTTGCTCAAGACAAACCCACATAAATATAGTTATCTCATACTAAACAAAGGTGCCAAAAACATTCACTGGAGAAAAGATAGCCTATTCCACAAATGGTGGTGGGGAAACTGGAAATCCATAAGTACTAAAATGAAATTAAACTCCTATCTCTCACCCTGCATGAAACTCAACTCAGAGTGGATCAAAGACTTAGGTACTAGAAAAGAGACCCTGTGCCTAATAGAAGCAAAAGTAGGCCCAAATCTTTACCATGTGGGCCTGGGATCTGACTTCCCTAACAAGATTACTTAAAGCTCAAGAAGTGAAATCAAGAATCAACATTCAAACTAAAAAGCTTCTTCTCAGCAAACAATCAATACCATGAAGAGAGAGCCTACAGAATGGGAGAAAATCCTTTCCACCTGCACCTCAGATAGAGCCTTAATCTCCAAAATATATAAAGAACTCAAAAGCCTCAACACCAAAAAATAATAATAATAATAATAATAATAATAATCCAATCAATAAGTGGACAAAGGAACAGACATTTTACAGAAGGAGAAATCTGTGTCTGTTTTTGTGCCAGTACCATGCAGGTTTGATTTCCATAGCTCTGTGGTATAATTTGAACCCAGGTATTGTGATGCCTCCAGCAATGCGTTGGGAGATTAGAATTGCTTTGACTATTCTGGGTCTTTTAGTCTTCCAAATGAATTTTAGGACCCTTGGGAAAAAGCTTCTTGACATTGTTCTTAGCAAAGACACTTTGGATATGACCCCAAAGCTAGGTAAACAAACAAAGATGACAAATGGGAGTGTATTGAACTGAAGAGCTTCTGCACAGCAAAGGAAACAACCAACAGGATGAAGAGAGACTCTCCATGTTGGAAGAAAGCATTTGCAAACCATCCCTCTGATAAGGGGTTAACATCCAAATATATAAGGAACTCGAACAACTCCATAGCAAGAAAATACATAAGCTGATTTTCAGATGAGTCAAAGACCCAAAATGACATTTCTCAGAAGAAGACATACGAATGACCAAAAGGCATGTGAAAAATAGCTCAGCACCACACTGATCACCCGGGAAATGCAAATGAAAAGCACAATGAAAAAAATTACCTCATGGTCACAAAAATGGCTATTAAAAATAATGACAATAATAATAACAAGTGTCAAGAAGGATTTGGGACAAAAACAGCACCCTTGTACACAGTTATTGAGAATGTAAATTGGTATAGCCATTAAAGAGAACAATGCAGACGTTCCTCAAAAACTTAAGAAACACAACATTCTGGGTGCGGTGACACACGCCTATAATCCCAGCAACTGGGGAGACTGAGGCAGGAGGATCATGAATTCAAAGCCAGCCTCAGCAAAAGCAAGGTGCTAAGCAGCTCAGTGAGACTCTGTTTCTAAATAAAATACAAAACAGGGTTGGGGATGTGGCTCAGTGGTCAAGTGCCCCTGAGTTCAATACTCACCCCCCAAAAAAGAAAGAAATATAACATGTGATCAAACAGTCTCTCTACTGGGCATATTCAAAGCAAACGGTATCAGTGGCAGGTATCCGCACTCCCGTGTCCACAGCAGCATTATGTGAAATAGCCAGGGTGCGGAGTGCACCCAAGTGTCCATCAACAAATGAGTAGATAATGGTAGTTTAACACAATGAAATGCTATTTCACATTAAACAGAGTGAAATCCTGTCATTTGCAATTAAAAATGGAATCCAGTTTGCATTTGGTTTAACCTAAAGGACATCATGCTAAGTGAAACAAGCTATTCTCAGAAACACAAGCCCTGCCTGATCTTTTATATGTGAAGTCTAAAAAAGTCAGCTTCATAGGGGCAGAGAGTAGAACCTTGACGACTGGGGTGCTGGTCGGGTGCAGCGGGAAGGAGGAGATGTGGATCTGAGGGTACAGGTCGGGGGGTTAACATCCAGAGCTCTGTTGTGCAGCAGAGTGACTCGAGTTCATATACTGCATTCTTGAAAATTGCTGAGAGCTGACTTTAAATGTTAAGTATATGAGGTGATAGATATGTTAATTAGTTTGCTTTAATCATTTCACAATATATACATATATCAAAACATCATGTCACCCACTATAAATACAAGTGGTTTTTGTCAATTTAAAAAGTAATTTTTTAAAAAGATGATGAATTCTCCATGGGGAAATTGCGGGCACCACAACACTTGAGTTAGATGGATATTGGGAGCTCTCACGGCCTTTTTGGTGTCCCTGAAATCACATCACTTAGCCACCAGCTCACTTTTGTCTAAGGGACCTGGGAGTACCGTTGAGAACTCTTGCTCATGGATCCTGAAAATGGAGGAAGGTATTTCTACCCTAAAAATGAACACGGGGGAGATGCTAAAGAAAATGGAAGGAAGGAGAAGCGAGCTGCCAGAGAGGAAGGGAAGTAGCACTAAGTCAAAGGCTTAGAGAAGGACGAGGGGAGAAACCACACGCATCCACTCACAGACCATCCAACACAAGTACACACACAATCAAAGGGAGAACAGCAGCAGAGACCACGAATGAATCTTAAAGTTGTTATGGCAACCGGAACAGGTGGGTGGGCACTTTTGCCCACTGCATTTACAAAATTAAAGCAAGCGTCGCATTTGCTAACTAATTAAATAGTACCTTCTAAATATTCCCATCTCCCAGCCACCAGCCTCTGGGGAGGGATGCAAACGAGAGTGCTTCTTTATCTACTTTAGGGTCCAGAGAACTGTCCCTCTGGGTGACTCTTGCTGAGGAATGTGGGGATTGGAAGCAGGGGCTGGGGTGGAGGTCACCTGAGGACATTCCTTGGAACTCTGGGTGGAAGCCAGTTGCATGCAGAGCCATCAAAAGCACCAGAAGGACTCCTTGGGACCCTCCCTGAAGAAGGGCGATAAGAGGCAGGACCAGCAAGCAGTGTGTCCTTGGCCTCTGTCATCTGCACCCCCACATACACACACACCTGAGCCAGACCTCCAACAGAAAGAGGGGACACACAATTGGGTCCCAGGGCCCAGAGTCCACGTCCTCTGTAGAGACATTGTGAAGTTCACAGAAGCCAGTCACATAAGGCCACTGGCGGCAAGAGACAATTTTCCTCTCAGTGTAGAAGGTGGATTGGCTTATGTTTAAAAAAAAATAAAAAGGAAAGAAAGCTCGACTAGGAGTCAGATGCGCCATCTTAGCCTGTCTTCCCCGGGGAAATAAATTACACATAACACTGTACACAAACAGCTCCAAACACAAACCCAGCTGGCAGCGTGATGGCACTTGTGTCCCTGGGGAAATAAATTCCAGTGTCTGTATATCTCTATCCACAGATACCTACTGGAAAAGGTCACACCATGTCTCCTTCAATGCTCCTCTCGCTTGAAATTAAGCAATAATCGTTTTGGTGTTCAGTCCTCAGCAAAGGGAAACGGCCAGTGAACCAGCGCTCCAACACGCACGCAGCCAGGCCTTCCTGTCATGCCGCAGGCAAACAAGAGCGAACACCTGGATGCGGGGACGTGTGTGGCCTGAGCTTCCCAGGAAGCCCTTCCCAATGCCAAGGAGCCAGCTGGGGCCTGGGGGCAGGGGGTCACTCCACAGGCCATGAAGACTGCTCTGATTTTTCTTATTTCCCTGTTAATGGTGTGATGGGTGGTGGGTATGGTGTGTGTGTCCCCAGGATGGGACAGGCCCTCAGCTTTCCTTCTCCAGCCTCAACCAGCCCAACTAACAACTGTAAGTTTCAGTGAGTTCAAACCTCTGGAGCCAGAAGTAGTCTCATTTTACAGATGAGAAACCAAGGCCAGAATTAGTGACCATGATGATCTTGTCCCCTGAGGGCAAAGGTATGTGTCTTTCACTTAGTGTGTGAATAGTTCCTGGCAAAGGAAAGACGGAAGGGAGGGAGGGGAGAGGAATGGAGGGCAGAAACATGGACAACCCGTCCCCTGTCACTGCTGTCTTCAGCCGGCCGACATCTCAATCAGGGTGGCCACAGGGGGGTATGTTAGCACTGTGTCCACAGCCACAGCAAGCAAGGTCATGCTCAGAAATGAGCGGGGTCTGAAGGGTGGTCTTGCTGGCCCCAGAGCATGTGGCATTATTACATCCAATCCAGGGACCCTTTCCACTCCCATTCACAAAACCACATCCTACAAGACCCCCGTGCGAGAACCTGCCAGGTGGCTGCAGCCAGTGCGGATGCTCCCTTCTCCAATCCCCTCTGACATGCGTCTGCTGTCCCATCAGTACTTCATGGTGCCACCCTCTATCTCCCAAGCAAGTCTGCACCTGGCAGGAGAACGCTGGCTCTCTGCGTGCCAGGCTGCGTGTCCATCTGTACTGCCCATCTCTCCAGCGAGAGCGACGGCTTAGCCCAGGAGGGTGCTGCATGCAGACGGCCATCAACAAATGCTCAGTGGGTCAATGGACTGATGCCCAAACCAACAGAGCAGAGATTTCAGGAGGACCAGAACCAGAGCCCAGGAGAGCCTGTGGGAGCACCAATTCCAGTTCCACGTTGGCTCCTGGCACTTCCAGATCCACAGCACGGTTTAAAAAGTCATCATAGTCATTTATGCTTCCACTCAGGACCCCCTCCAGGCCCACCTGGGCACACTTTAACCTCTTCTGGCTCTGGCAACTCCCCTCAGCCACTTCCGCCTGGCTGTACCCACTGGCTCCACTTCTTTTGAATTTGAGTTCAGGTGATTCGCCTGGCCTGGACTTGGGAATTCACTAGGACAAAGTCTCCAGTGGTGGCTCCCTCGTCTCCAAATGCTGAGGCTCGGGGCCAAAGCTTCAAGGTTCCTTCCAGTGTCCTGATTTCAGTCAGGTTGGGACCCCAGAATCCGCATCCTTGTGGGAGGAGGGAAAGAAATGACCACCAGGGAAAAGGGCCTTCTGGGTTGTGATTTGAGAGAAGGGCCAAGCCCTTGGAGACCAGGCCAGACTGAGAGGCCCGTCGATGACGCCAAAGCTGGCTGGTCCTAGTTGTCCTTGTCGGAACAGGGCTGTCCTGGTGGGGTGGGGCTGCTCCCGGCCTTCCTCCAGCATGTTTGTCCCTGTGGAACTAGGCCTGTCCTTCCCAATCAGCTCTGGGGCTGAGAGTCCCCAGGGAAGGGGGAGAGAGGTCAAGACGGAAGGGATGTCACTTCCCATTGAAGTCCAGCACCAAAAGCAGCGAGGGGCTGCCTGCAACCAGCTCCAGGTTCATGGAGGGGCAGGGGGAGCGAAGTGGGCAGGGCAGGCTTGCCTGTCAGCTGCTCACTGATGCTCGGACATGGACCAAGTTCAAGACTGTATCTCATGACAAAACCAGACGAGGCCTGAGGGGTGGATATTCACTAATTCCATCCTTTTTGTGCATCTGTTCTGTGCCATGCTCTAAGGTCACCATGGAGAAAAAGAGTAGCCCTGCTCTTGCCCTCGTGGGGCCCACTACTAGAGACCATGGAAAATCTGTGCGACAAGAGCTTTGTGTGTGGGGCCCACAGAGGAGGGCAAAGGAGCCCAGGCTCCAGGGCCATGAGTGCTCACAGATCAAGTGGATCATTAGGCACTCAGCAATGCCACACGGGGCTACAAGTGACCATGGGAGAAGGACACCCCTGAGACTAAATCCTGGCTCTCCACATACAGCTGTGTGACCTCGGGAGGGTAACTTTACTTCTCTATGCCCCAGCTTCCTTCTGTGGAAAGGAGATGGAAGATAAAAGTATCTACCTCATAGGATCACTGTGAGGATTAACTAAGAAAAAGAACGCATGATGGCACCTAGCACAGGGTAAGCTGAGTCACCTGGGCCATTGCCACAGCTGGCATCTCGCTTGAGAAAATGACAGGTGATAGTGTTGTTGTTGTTGCTGGTGCTGCTGATGATAATAAGGAGAGGAGCAGTGGGAACAGGAGCTATGCTGTTGTCAACATGGTCTTCAGCCATCGGCTGTAGCCGCTCAAAGCCAGGACAGCCTGGCCAGGGAGATAGGAGGGAGAGCAAGAAACTGGGCCCTGGGAACACAGCAGTGTCCTGGACTGGGGCTTTGGCACCAGGAACCATATCAGAGCCCAGTCCCCCAGTGTCAGGGAACAAGACTGAGCCAGATTTGCCACAGGGTTGATGATCTAGGACGACTTAAATGGCCAGGATTAGTCCTGGAGACTGGGGGACTTTGCCCTGCAAGAGGTGCAAGAGGCCCCATCCAAGGGGGAAGCACGGGTGCAGGGGCAGCCGTAGGAAGACAGCGGGCATCAGCAGGGCTTGAGAGCTGGTGGACGCCAGCTGACTGGACTGCAGAGTTGACTGGTGGGGACCGTCCAGCTCTTCTCAGTCTCTTGACCTGCTCCCAATGTGGAGCGACTCCAAAGCCCAATTCATACCTTCGACCTTCTTCCCCCGGGAAAATGCAAGCATAGGCACCGCGGAAAAGTCCAGGATCGACGGGCTCCCACAAGCCCATGCGCTAGGATTCCTGCAGACTCGGTCCTGAGAACACCAATGGCTTCCTGGATCCCCACACTTCACACCCCTGCCATTTTCTCAAGAGGGACACCAGACAGCAGGCACTGTGACCACCCCCCCCCCCCCGTGAGTTTGGGAATATCCCAGTGGCCAACTGTCCTGTCCAACCAATGTTCTGCTAACATGTTGGGACCCGTTGTGGGTACCAGGTCTCTGTCCAGCACTGCAAGGGGTACAGGACAAGGGGGATCCTCAAGGACCCCTGGGCTCCTGGGGAGGAGGCAAACTTCAACACAACAAACTCAAGTGGTGCAGGGGACAATGGGGGATCTGCAGAGGGACAGACAGGTCCTGTGAAAGGTGAGAACAGTCCCGATGGGGCCCCTGTCGCTGAATGAGCCAAGACTTCCCAAAAGAGTCCTCAATGTTTAAATCAATTCCAAAAGGCAGAGAAGAGGGCTGTGGAAGGTAATTGTGCAGTATTGCCAGGATTTGGATAAAGAAAATGTGGTATATATATATATATATATATATATATATATATATATATATGATGGAATACTACTCAAATTTAAAGAAGAATAAAATTCTGGCATTTGCAGGTAAATGCGTGGAGTTGGAGAATATCATGCTAAGTGAAATAAGCCAAAAAACTAAAGGCTGAATGTTTTCTCTGATATATGGATGCTAATTCCCCATAAGGGAAGGATTGGGGAAGAGTTTACTTTATATTAGGTAGAGGGGAGTGAAGGGAGGGGAAGGGGTATGGGGGAAGGAATGATAGTAGAGTGAAACAGACATTATTACCTCATGTACACGTATGACTGCATGACCCATGTGACCCTGATGTAATCCTACTATATGTACAATCAGAAAAATGAGAAATTACACTCATTTATGTATTATCTATCAAAATGTATAAATGCTTTCTACTGCCATGTACAACTAATTAAAACAAATTTTAAAAATTAAAAATAACAAAAGATCTGGTGAGGAAGTGGGGTGGAATAAGTTTCTGTATTTGGTGCTTTGACCTGCTGGCAGTAGAGGGCATGCCCTTCAGGGCTGGTTGGTTCCTAGAGACAGTAAACCAGCCAATCCAGAGCCACTCCATACCACCTGCTCTATCAAGCTCACTCCTGGCCCCTATCACCCAGGATCAGGGGCCAAGAACCTGGGGACAGCCCCATTCTCCCATTGACGTTATTCACACTAGCCAGTCCCAGGCCTGCTCGCCCTGCTTGCCTGGGCTCTCCCATGGAGACCACAATGAAGGTTCTGGCCTACATTTTCCCTGGCTGCCTTTACCGCTCAACAGATTCTGGTACTTCCCTGTGAAGCACCTGTGTGCCCTGCTGCCTTGTTCTAAGGATCTAGTACTAAAAGAACATCTTCCATCATGGCAGTCACGTCTGTGTCCATGTGCCATACTCTGATTAAAACAAGTCCCAGACACTCTTAAAATGTAGGGCCTCCTCCCTAAGGAAAGGGAAGGCTGGCCCTCTCTCCAGGAATCAGTGAATGAAGGAAAGATGTAGATTTTCCCATGGGACCAACTAAGTGCATGAAGAGGAAACTGTAGGGTTGCAGGCCTAGACCTGCCTGCACTTCCTTCAAGTTCAAAAGGTCTGTCCCAGGCCTCCTCAAGCTACATGACTTCTCCAAGCTTAAGGAGCCTCAAAAGAGAGAGTTGGAAAAGAGAAAGCTCTTGGGTCCACTTGCAGGCAGCCAAGAAGCACCAGAGATTCTACTTGGGACTCTTCCAAGGAGGAACTGATCCCTCAGTGCCTGCAACAATGTCTGTCAGGGGCTGCCATGTGTGTTGACTGAGTGCAGGAAGTGGAATCCCAGGATGCAGGGCTGACAGTGGCCACAGGAGAACAGATAAGCAAACAGTCCCACTGCCTGGGGCCTGTGGAGAGGAGAGGGTTTGCCACTTCACACACAGCCCAGCTGGGTGTTCGCTGGAAATCCCTGCAGGCCCCAGAGCTGTGAGAAGATTGTCATTGAAATGGGTGGCAGGGTTTGCTGAGTGGCAGTGGGAAGAGTTCACACTCCATGCCAGGCCTGACCCACAGGGGCTGCAGCTAGAGGAAGAAAGGGTTCTGTCTCCCCAGCCTGGCCAAAGGGGACTCAGAGGACAATCCCATGAGGTCATCAGAGGGAACAGAGATTGCCGCAGGCCAAAGGCTGGAACACTGGGCCACTCATGTTTCTCTAGAGTCAAAGCCACTGCAGCGTCCCTCCTGCCACAACCCTCCGTCCAGGAAGAATCAGCCCCTTGTGCTGCCCAGCTAGAGGTCACGGGGGCACCTTTTCCAAGACTCTCTTTATGTGTTGGCTTTGGATGGAGGGCTTCCTGCTACCCAGGGACTGGTGGGCTCAACAGAGCCATTGTTTGGGGTGGGAGCAGGGCTGCAGGCCTGTGGGCACTCAGGGTCCCAGCTTTCACCCTGTAGCCAGAGAACAAGGTTAACATGGGCAGCTTTCTTGGGCTCCCTCCAGAGGGTTCTGAGCAGCAGGCTTTCTTCCACCAGAAGCCAGGGGACACTCGCGCTCACCTGTGGTGTCAATGGTGAGCATGACTTGTCCCATCATGTCACCTGCCATGTTCTCATCTCAGATCCTTGATAGCCCTGGGAGGTCAGTGCCCGGGGCTCCAAGGCCCCAGGGCTCCGGGGCAGCCCTCCCTCTCTCTTCCTCAACAGTCTTGCTCTGTCTCAGTCAGTCCACTCACAGAATTCCTTCCTGCTCCCACTCCCCCGGCCCCCAAGCTCTACCAGAAAGCCCCACAGGACAGATTGGACTCAATCTTATCTATGTCAAGACCTCTTGAAGCTGCATGACCATACATCCTATTGACTCAGAGCCAACATTCTCCCCAAACTTTGTCCCAGTTTGAATATTAATAGCAGCCCTTTCCACACTCGGAAGCATCCCCTTGAGCAAGATAAATGACACAGCTAGCCTCTCTCGTGAGCTCCACTGCTCCCTGCCTACAGAGGTTCTGGAACATCCACCCTAGGTGGCATCCCTTTCTGGGCCATGTGTGATGTGTTCACAATGCGAAGCCACACAGAGAATGGGAACCAGATGGCAGGCATGACCTCACTGAGCCAATGAGGACACAGGTTGAAGAAGATATATTCTATCCAGATTACCGAATTTGTTAGTAGCAGGACTCAAACTGTGCAAAGACCCTATGCCAGATATTTTCACTAAACCAGGCTGTCTTCATGAGCAAAGAACCACCACACCTTAACTGGAATCTGGACCACTCCACCTTGAGATCTGCCTTTTCTGTCATTGTTCTTGAGTTGTCCATGTGTAATAGGTTATCCTGTCCCAGACCATGAAGTCACAGAGCCCAGGAACGGTACCTTCAGTTCTTAACCTAGATGCAGAGGTCCTGCTTGAGGAACACTTGCAGAATCAAGTGGTCAACACTGATGCGATGGTGGTGGAGGGGGGGTGCTCGAACTGCCTTTCAGTTTTTCTGTCACTTCCTATCCAGTTGCCTGGGCCTCAGGTCATGTGTGGAGAGGACTCCTCCTCCTCCTAACAGAATCAAGAACCCACCGTAGAGACAGACCTCCAGAGAGATGGGATTCATGGCAGGGGCATGCCAGTAGCCTGGGAGAAAGATCTCAGGACTCCAATCCAAATGTTCAAATGTTCACCAAAGTCCCAAACCCAGGCTAAAACTGAGCTAGGGGTGTCAACTTTTGGGGATAGGTCACTGGTTCTTCCTCCATAATTTGTAAAAAAAAAAAATTGATGCCACAAAACAAGGTGTAGCCCTCCCAGTTTTTCCTGCTGAGTCTCCACTAGTTATGATGTCTTGGCAAATTTCTTCCCTTCTCCTAGCCCTAGGCTTCTCATCTGTAAAATGAAAGTTTTGGACACGACCAGTGCTGCCCTGTGGAATTGCAATGCAAGCCAGAGCTGTGATTCTGAATTTTCTAGTAACCATAGTTAAAAAAAAAAAAAGGAAAAAAATGTGCAAAATTAATTTGAATAATGTATATCATTGAATATAATACAGAAAACACATTATCATTTCAACAGCTAATGAATATAAAAGTTTTTAATGAAGCAATAAAACTTTTTTGTTGACATACTGGATTTGAAATCTGATATTTATTTATACCTATAGCATATGCCAATTCAGGTCACATTTCAAGGACTCAATAACCACAATGTGATTTCAAGTGGCCACCATATTGGATGATACAGGACTGGATACCCTGAAGATGCCTCCTAGTTCAGACAATTTATGACTTCACAGTCAGGCCTCTATTCTTTTCCTGACACCAGATTCTCCATCTCCAGCCTTTGTCAACCTGCCCATCAAGAGACACAATGCCACTTTCTGTTCTACCAGTCTTGCCATGCTATCGTTTATCACCCTGTATTGTCAGAATATGAAGTATGAACTGCCCGCACTTTGTCCCAAGCCACAGGAGCCCTGCCCCAATACCTCTCTCAGCCCACAATGTGAGCTTTATTTCCAGTCTGGGCTTGTCCCACTACCCACCTGCTCAGAACTTCTCTCCCATCAGCCACTAGACCCATGAACCTCAGCAGGGACAGTGAAGACAGAGAGTTAGAAGTCCCCAGACACAACAGCCCTCCTCCCAGGCAATTCTGTGGGCATTGGCTTCATGCCCAGCATGAGACTAGTACTTTGTCAAACCTGGGGACGCTAAAAAGAGCTAGATGATAGTCATGTTTCCCTTAAGAACCTAACCCCGATATGCATGAGATAAACAACTGAAGGACAACATCAAACAATATATACTAAAGTGTTAAATTGGATACTGCGCCTTCAAAAGATGTATCAGTTGGGGTCTCAGCAGGAAACAGATGGTACACTCAAGCTGGATAATTGAGGAGAGTTTAATGAGAGTATTATTTTAAAATATGTTGGAAGGGCTCAGGGAAAATCACAAAGCATAATATGTACCACCCCCTAGACCTGAAGAGGCCAGAGCAAGGAGTCACTGGAGAAGCCAGACAGAACTGTAGGGAGTGGTTCACATAATATAGCTGCAGGAACCTAGAGGGAAAGAGCCGAGAAGATGCACTCCCAATTCACTCTCCTCCCACCCCTTATCTCCAGCTGGCTCACCACACTGGCTAAACCCAATCTGAATCCAAAGAGCAAAGGAGTCCTTGCAGGTCAGATTCCCAGATCATAGAGCAGGGTGGGTGTGAACAGGGAGGAACAAGGAGGATATTGATCCCAGCCAAGGGATCAATATAAAAACATCCCTGGTGGTGTGAAGGAGGTCAGAGTTACCTCCTACCCTCTGGAGCGGCAGTGCTAGGCTTGGAAATGAGTTCTGCAAATGAGTGAGCTTTGTAAAAATAAGGAAGGAGGATCCTTCAGCTCGGACAGCAGGGTCAAAGGAAAATGACCTGGAAAAAGTCAGTTGGAGTTGAATGTGAGACCCTCAGAGATGAGGAGGTCATACAATTAACTGCAGGAATCTAAAAGTCCCCCTTCCCTTCCCTCTCCAGTTCCCAGGTTAGTGAAATCCCAGGTTTCCTGCTAGAAAGGTTGGGCCTAAACCTTGAAAGGTTACACTTGAACTGGCAAGTCCTTAGAAGGGCAAAGAGAAGGAGAAGGGCTGGTGTTTAATAGCCCCGTGGAGAAGCTTTGGGTCTAGTACAGAAGAATGAATACAGGTGGGAGCTAAAGATCCAATAGATCTAGAGAAGCAACTAGAATAATTGAGTATGGCATCCTGCATGAGATCTTGACCCATATTAGCTCAATAACCATATGAAGGGAAAGACAATAGTTGGGGAAAGAGGATGGGTGTCAGATAGGTGCCATCGTATGGAACAGTGCACACCTCATGGGTCCACAGTGCTCTTCCTCCGCCTTACAGAGAAGGAAACCGAGGATAAAATGGGTTAAATGATTCGTACTAGATCAGAGGCCATTAAGAGAAATGCTCTCATAAAATAATGAGAGAATAACGCAAGTCAGCATCAGAGGAACCCTGGATACAGACCGCTTCCTGAGACACAGAGCACTGAGTGATTAAGGCACCCTTGTTACAGGGAGCAGAGGCAGACCTGGGGCTGCATTCAGTAGGAGCTAGAGTTCAGAGAACTGTAGCCTAGAACCAATGAGAGTAAGTCTCATGGCAGAAGCAGGACATGAGCTGAGGTCCTTGCACACCCAAGTCAGGTTTCCATGGAGACCAAACTCCCTCTCCTGGGGACTTCTATATATCCAGCCACCCTCTTTGACAGGTCCTAATAGGGAGCCCCCACCACCACACGGTCTAGTGCTCAAAATCCAAATCTCTGTCCTGTGCAGAAAAACAAAATTTCAAGTGTACAAGAGGACACATAGGGCTCAAATTTGGAGTCTGCGTGTTCTTCCAGCCAATCCCTGCTGGCCAACAGAGGGAGAGGGAAATAGTCCTCACACCGCACCAGCCATCGAGCACGGAGAAGGGGCAAAGACGTCCACGTTCCACTCAGGTTCATCACAGCTATAGCTCAGCTGGAAAGAAGAGTGCTGGTTAGGCTAGACGTTCCTCTTTGTAACATCTTCGGTCTGGAAATTCAGGTCATCATTTCTTATTTAGGCTGTGTCTGCAACAGAAAAGCACCAGATGGCGAAAGGGTCAGCCAGTGCGCCTGACGGCTTCATGACTGATGGAGCCAATATGGTTTGTTTGAGCCGATGTGATTTGGTATTTAAACAAGGGGGCCAGAGGGAAGATGGCAACAACAGCAAAGAGAATCAGTGGAGCGAACAACAGCTCCTCTAAGGCACTAAGAAAGTGCATTCAAGGTGCAGCGCGGGGTGGACCTGCCATGGCTCCGCGTCACATCCGAGTGCACGTCAGAACCACCTGGGGAAGGCTTGAGCGGCACCAGTGCCTGGGCCCCCCTTGGAAATTCTGATTGAGCAGTCTGAAATAGGGCCAGAAACTAAAAGCATTTTTGAATCACTTCAAGTGCAGCCGGAGTTGAAAAACATTGACACTAATCAATTCCATTCTCTCCGAGACCCCACCTCCTTTCCCATCTTGTTCTCCACACCTCATTTCTGGGGCCACCTCTCCCCCAAGAAAGTCGGTAATAAAGCAGTGCTCGGGGTCATGGTTCTCTGGCTAGCCAGGTGGCCACCCATCTCAGGTCTAAATCCAGAGGTCCAGCATCCTAAGAAAACTTTCTGTCATAGGCAAACTGGGAGGATGGTCCCCCAAGTTCCTGGGTTGCCAACTCTCCTGGCCCTGACAGCGCTCCCCATGAGGCAGAGCTGAGAGTCTGCCCACTTCTTGGATCTTACCTGCTCATCCGAAGCCTCAGGGACTGTCCTGAGAACCCCAGAGCACACCAGCCCCCAGATGAACTCTGGCTCTGGTCCTGGACTTCAGCAGCTGTCGAGGCCTCCTGCTTCCCTGGCCCGGGTGCCCCACACACTTGAGAAGGGACAGTGGTAGGGCTGAGGGACATCTGGCAGTGTCCCCAGGCCGATCTGCCCCACATCTGAAATTGCACGGTTGGTGCTAATGTGTTCCTTCCCGTGGCCCTGGGGCTCTAAATCCAGGAGCCATTTACTAAGCAATGTTCGTATTTATTTGTGAAATTATATGGACCTTTATAGCACACTTACAAAGAGGAATAAATCCCCGCTCGCCTGGCCCAATTTGTTGTTCTAACCTGACACTTTGGTGTCATAATCACCTTTCTTTCAGCTGGTTATGGCCAAGGCTGTTAGGGATTTATTAGAAGCATTTTATAATGTGCTTTACAAGATGTTTGGAGGCTGTGGCTTTGTTTATGGGAAAGAGAGGGAGGCATGGAGGAAATGGGACGGGAAAGGGGAGAGAAATAGAAAGAGGAGAGCAGGTAACCGAGCAAGTGTTCATGAATCTGGAAGCAGTATTGGGGACGAGTTAAATAAGGACTCTCCACCCACCACCCCAACCCACTCCTGCTCACCCGCCACTTGAAAAACTTTGATCTCTCACTTCTGCAATAGTATTGATCTTCAGAGGGGGGAAGGGGGGGAAAGACACAGGCATCAAGGAGATTTTAAGATAAGACTGGGGAGGAAGGGACTTCCTTTATAGGCAGGGAAATACCAGAAAGCTTTGCTAGAGGTGAACTATCCACCCTCTGCTTCTTTCTAACTAAGGAGGGGGAGAAGGAGAAAGCTTAGCCACGGTCTTCCAAGCTCTCAGTGCAGGCTGGGAAGGGCTCATCCTGCTCAGGGAGGGTTCCACCGTGGGAGGCTGGGGTCGATTGTGAATGGAGACTCCCAGAATTCACTCAACAAGACAAGTACGTAGTGAGAACTTGAACCAGAGAGCCCAGAGGGCAAGTCCAGGTTCACCCCATGAGGAAGAAGCACATTCTCAAGTCAGCTACAATCCCACATGCTCGATGTGCTCATGGAGACGTTCGGGAAGTGACAGGAGCAGAAGGGCAAGTGACAGTTTTCTGAATCAGGGGGATCAGATAAGGACTTCTCTCACCTTTGAGCTCGGCCTCCCAGGGAGGGACATGCTTCCATCAGGAAGCAGAAAGGAGAGGGCAGTGCAAGTGCTCGGAATAGCCAACTACTCCCTAAGCACCCATCAGGTGCCGAAGGCCTTCGGAGGGCGGGAAAACAATGGCGAACCTGGCAGTCAAGCCTTTGCTCTTTGGCTCCATGGAGGTGCGCACAGAGGCTTAGAGCAGAGGCCTGGAGTCTGAAGAGGAGCCAGCCAGGCAAAGACCTGAGAAGCCACAGTGAGTGCAACGGTTCCGTCTGAGGAACAGGAATGAGTCCAATAGACTGCACGGTGGTTCAAAACAAAACTGGATAGGTGGCCAGGAACCGTATGGCCAAGGTCAGGAGTGTGCATTTTATTTTAAAGGGAAAAGTTGTCTCATTTCCCATTTTCCAAAGATCTTTGGCCCCATGCCCACAAGCACGCCAGCACCCAGATCACCATTTCTGCAAGAAAAGGACTTCTGGCTCCTTGAAGAAATGGCTGAGTCTAGGACTAGGGCAGGAAACACATAAGATGAGCCCACAGAGCCTGAAAGTTAATGCCAAACGAAGAGATGAGGACGCGTCAAAGCGACAGAGGCAGCAACCTGAAGGGACTCCCAAAGGCCAAAGCTGGAACAGTTTCAGTGATGAATAAATAACAAAGCATTGGATTATAACCCCAAGTATGAAGTCAATACCCAGGAGTTCCCACCGACGTAAATAAATGATGAATTAATAAATAAATAAGAGGGAAGAGACAAATCTCTCATACAGAACCTCTAATCATTTATGTAGATGCTGCAGGAGGTGGAGTTTAGCTCTCTTTTCTCTCTGACCCTTTAACGTGGGCTGCTCCAAGGCATAGAGTGTGGACCGGGAGGAGAGGCAGATCACTTTGCAGAGCTGGAAGGCACTACCTCAGCAGGCTAACCAAGGTCACCATCAACAGCCATCAACCATACTGATACCTTGACATGATGGGATGCCCTGCCCCCAAAGCTCAAACCTAAATTTGAGAAAATGTCAGATAAACCCACATCAAGGGTCATTCGGCAAAATGCCTGATGGATGCTTGTCAAAGCAGCCTAGATCATCACAAACAAGGAAAGTCTGAGAAGCTGTCACAGTCAAGGGGAGCCCTAGACATAATGACTAGATGTGATGTGGGATCCTGGCTGGGATCCTGGAAAGAAGAGGACATGAGGGGAAAACAAGTGAAATCTGAATAGTGTTCGCTTCCTAGTTGTGCCAAATGTACCACAGTAATACGAGATGCTAACAATACAGAAAACTGGGTGAAGGAAAATAGCCCGGGAACTCTCTGTGCTATTTTTGAAACTTTGCTGTAAATCTAACCTACTGTAAAAATGATCTAAATTATTTTCTTAAGAGATCCTTGGACTTCTGTGTGCAGATTGAGATGTGGGAAGACAAGAGAGAAGGCCAGGGGTACAGTCATGAGGAGCAGGAACGATAGTGGGAAGGGGTTGGGGTGAAGACTGGAGAATGAGAGGATCAAGGATCATTACCGGGGTCTGGCTTAACCCAGCAGGATCAGGTTGGAAGGTGTGGGCAGGAAACAGAGATCCAGCTGAAGGCTCACCAGGCTTGTCACACATCCAAATCAAGTGTTGAATGGCATTTGGAAGGATGAATATGGACCTCGGGGAGGAGAAAGGAGCTGAGGCTATAGGGTTCTAGAAGCTTCTATACTGGACTCAGAGTGATACAACGTGATTCCTTCTCTCAGCAAATGTTCTCCAATCACCTACTATTTATCAGGTACTGGTGCAGGCATGGACTTACAGCAGTGAGCAAATCAAAAAAGAGGAGGCCATCAACAGAGGGACAGGAGGAGGCTGCAGAGTCAGGCAGTGGGAAGTCCTACATAGATGGAGAGCCAGAGAGACATGGCGGCTGCTAGTCCAGCTAGGGAGCCAGGTGCGGGGGGGGTTCTCTAAGGAGGTGGCAGTGGCCAGGGGCTTACCCACCTGTAGGGACAAGCCACATGGATAACTGAGGAATAGCATTTGAGGCCAAGGCAACAGCTAATGCAAAGGCCCCTTGCATTCATTTGAGGAGGATTAAAATGGCAACAGCTAGACTGGGACTGTGTGCCAAGGGGAATTCCCTGAGAGTGAGAAACTGCCAACTCAGGAAGAAGCCACGTGGAAGGAGGGAGTTCTCAAGATTGCAGAGCTGGTGAGGGTCCTGGCTATGGAAAGCGCAGAGACTTCCTCCGTGCTAGAGGAAGGGAGGCTGAGCCTCTGGGTGCAGGGGCTGGCCGCCTGGCAGATGCAGATGTGGAGATGAAGGTTGGCGCTTTAGAGGAAGCCTGGCAGGCAGTTAGAAGCCACAGAGCAAGAAAAGGAAGGAGGCTCCGAGTTGGGGGCTACAGGGCTTGTATGGGTTTCTTTTTGCTGCTGTAACAAATCACCACAAACTGAGTGCTTCAAACCACACAATTCATTATCTTACAGTTCTAGAGTTCAGCAGTCCGGTCCTACAGGGCCAAACTCTAGGTGCTGTGGTGGAGTCATGTTGCATTCTGGTTGCTTTAAGGGGGACTCTATTTCCTTGTCATCTCCAGCTTCTAGAGGCTGCTCACATCTGATGGCTTGTGGCTCATGGTGCCTCCTACCCTCAAAGCCAGCAGCATAGCATCCTCAAATGTCCCTCTGACTCTGCCTCTCCTGCCTCCCTCTTCCACATTCAAAGAACCCTTGTGAGTTCATTGGGTATACTTGGGTAATTCAGGACCATCTCTTCACTTCAAGGTCTGCTGATTAACAACCCTTAGCCCATCTGCAACCTAGCCCCCCCTTGTCATATAACCACTTCACCACCGACCTCAGGAAATAGGATGTAGACATCTCAGAGGGTGCATTATCACAGCCACCACCGGGTGAATCAGGAGGCTGGGTATGGAAGAAGAATCCACCGATTCAGCAAGGTTGAGCAAGGAGGGAGCTATCCCTGCTGGTGGGGAAGAGCTGACCTTCTGAGTCGGACAGATGTGGGTATGTGCTGCATCTCTGCAACCCATTAGCAAGACCTGGGAAAGCACCTCACCCTCTCCAGTTCTCGGGTTCCTGTCTGTTAAAGGAAATCAGCAGCCTCCACCTTGCTGCTTTTTCTAAGGATTAGAAATTACACACACAGAGTCCTAACTCAACCCCTGCTACTCAGAGGAGATCAATAAATAGTAACTACGGACATTGTCGGCAACTGATGTGATGGGGCAAGGGGATCTCAGCTGGGCGATTGGGGCAAAAAGTGACAGAAGGCATCAGAGGAGGAGCCAGCAGGGAAAGGGCAGACAGACTACAAGTGCAATCTCCCACGCGTTGAGTCTGGAGTCCCAGGGGACCACCAAGGGACCACATGCCACGGAGTTGTGTTGGGTGAGTTATGCTGTGCTCCGCTTCCTCACCCTCGGGTCCTACCTCATAGCACAGTGACGACCAAATGCAATGACCTATGCACAGAGCCCCAGCTCGTAGTGCACGATCCACTTGGTGAACCTCAACCATCTGTGCTGTTAGCCAGGAAGCATTTACAGATTAACTCCGCAGAGCACAGCAGAAAGCTATGGCGTATAGACGGGGACTCAGGAAGCACCAAACCCATCAGCAGTTGGACAGAAGTAAACTCAGCAGAGCTGGTGGCAGCGTGAGCACTCTGTTCCCCAGAGCAGGCAGCTCTCCCTGGGAAAGGCAGGGACATCAGAGGGGGCAGGGCGAGGGCCATCGGTGTTATGGTATGGATGTGAGGTGTCCCCCAAAAGCTCATGTGTGAGACAATGCAAGAAGGTTTAGAGGAGGAACGATCAGGTTATGAGGGCCTGAACCTGATCAGTGAATTAACCCCCGGTAGGATTAAGTGAGTGGCAGAAAGAGCGTAGCTGGAGGAGGTGGTCACTGGGATATTTAGTTTTATCTGGTGAGTGGAGTCTCTCTCTGCTTCCTGATCATCACATAAGCCACTTCCCTCCACCACACTCTTCCACCATGACATTCAGCCTTACCTCAAGCCCCCAAAGAATGGAGCCTGCTGCTATGGATTGAGATCTCTGAGACCATGAGCCCCAAGTAAACTTTTCCTCCTCTAAAATTGTTCTGGTCAGGCCTTTTAGTCATAGCAGTGAAAAGTCTGACTAAAGCAATCAGGAACCTTGCAGGGGACTCAGCATGGGGTCACCTCCTCAATGAAGTCACGTGGGCTAAGGGCTCTTCTCTGGGCTCACACAGCTAAGATGCAGAAGCCAAATGTACAGCCCCAATGCACTGCCTCCCTTCCCTGCCTGCATCCTCCCAGTGCCATGGTTGGAATGTACCCTCCAAAATTCGTATTGAAATGCCATTGGCATTTTAACAGTGTCGAGAGGTGGGACCTGTAAGAGGTAATTAGATCTTGGGGGCACCACACTCCGGGATGGACTAACACTGTTATCAAGGGAGGGGGTGACGTATCCTGAGGGTAGGTTCCTGATCAAAGTTTCCCCAGTTTGCTCTCTCGCTGTCTCATGCGTGCCCACCACATGCCAGCACCATGCTCTTGGGCTTCGCAGGCTCTGGAACCATGAGATAAATAAACTCCTATTGTCTCTAATTTACCTAAGTCTGCAGTAATCTGTTAAAGCAGCAGAAAATGGACTAAGATACCCAGGAACTTGTGGGAACAGTAGGAATTCAAGAGCACCCTTAGGGTTTCATAAGACAGTGACATGCTTCCAATCAGATAGAGGGATGCTCCATTTTTTTCTGCAGGTCAATGACTTTTAATAATTCTCTACAGACTCAGACATCCAATTAAAATTCCTCAAGGGCAGACACTGGACTTCATTCATCTCTGTGTACCAAGAACCTAGATCTGGGCTGTATCATTAGGAGTTCAAAGGAAGGAAAGGAAAGGGGAAGGGAGGGAGACCCAGAGAAAGAAAGGGAGGGAGGAAGGGAGACGGGAAGGAAAGAGGGGCAAGGGAAGGAGGGAGAAGGGAAAGAATGGATAAGGAAAAGTGTTTTTCAAGGAGCTTTTTTGAGCCTGGAGGAAGTATTTCAAGGCCCCCCGCAGTTATAAATAAATGCTTAGCACCCATTCCCCCTGCCAGTGGCTCTCTGGGCCAGATGCATAAGCACCTTGACACCACAGAACTAAGTGGCCACACCAGAGCCACCTGGGCATTTTCACCTTTTGGGGACCAAGATTCAAGCCCCCTTCCCCAGCCAGGCCAGACCTGGTACCCCACTCCAGCCTAGAAAGTCTCTGTGTTCTTAGACCCCGTGAGCTGGCAAGGAGAGCAGACCCCAGGCCCCACAGAAAGCACAGAAAGACTGGCTGCAGTCCCCCCACCTGCGGCAGTGCCAGCCCCAGGTCAGTGTGGCCCAACTGGGCCCAGGAGTCAACCTGAGGCTTGGCAACTGCCATAGCTACAAACCAGTTTTTCCTCTTGTTTATTTGTGTTGCGTTTATCATCAGCATCATTATTGCAGTTTTTAATTCTCCTCATCCTCTCTTGGATGCTACAGGGAAATAGTTTTCCTTTAATCAGATGGCCCAGAACATGCATTGAACCTCTACAAAAATGGACCTTCCACCTCTGTATTGGAAGATTCCTGCCACCTCCCCGATCTCAACTGTCTCTGACCCTCTCTCAGCTTCCTGTCACCAGGCTGCCTTCCCAGAGGAGGAGGATGTTCCAGGCCTTTCTAAAGAGCCCCGACATAGACACTCAAAGTCAGTTCTGCTCAATTCCTGTGATGTAAAGGAGGCAAATGCTCTGAGCCCCATTTAGCAGATGGTGAAACTGAGGCACTGAGTCACTGGGCACTGCCTCTACTTCCCAGGGACACTCAGTTTCTCCTTTTTTGTGCCCCTCATAGAGAGTCATCCTCCTCCATCTTTTCCCACCCTGAACAAGTGACCAGGCAACATCCTTTCCTCCTATGAGAAGTCCTCTCCAGCTGGCCCCAAACTTCTTGAAATGTAGACATGGAATAGGTCATGCCCCTATGACTCTCCAGATAATCTAAAAAGAGTCAGCACCCATTAACCCATCTCCCGCTCAGAATCTGTGCCATGGTCCCAGTGACAATCACAGTCAGCCCCCTCCAGGTCTGAGGACTACTATCAAGGCTCCACACAGGGCTGCACTGGGGACCATGAGCTGTTCTTCCCTGGTGGCAGTTGTATTAAAATGTACTTGTGGGATTTTAACTTATGGAGGTGATGGAGAGATGACTCAGAGAGGCTAATGCCATCGAAAGATTTTACTGTTACTCACAGTGCCCCCCAGACACGAGAGGCATGTCACGCCATCCCATGCAGAGCCACATGGAGATGGACCTGCATCTGTGGGAACCACAGCAAGGGGTCGGTGAGGGCAGCCACGGCTTTCGTTGCCTTCTCCAGGAAAGACCAGGCAGAGCAGAGCAAGCAAGTTTAGAATTGACTAGTTCAAGTAATGTCGGTGGGTTTTCGACTATGGACTGGGTCGTGGTGGTCTGGTAGCGGCCCCGGGGTGATTCGGGTCAGGGGAAACATTGTCTTGGTGAGTAAGAGTAGATCAAGGACAACTCATGGGGGAATGGACTTGGGGATGTTGGTCACACAGGAAAGATGCATTTGTAGGCTGGTCGTTGACTGTCCCTAGGAATGAGCCCTGGGAGGAACAGTCTCTCCCCAGCCAACGAGGCCTCTCCAACATGTCAAAACACCATGACATACAGAAAATAAAACCCATGATCCATACAGCAGGGGACGGGAGGTGTGGGGCAGAGGAAGGCCCCAACACTCCCACCCACATCTCCAACAACAACAGAAGAAGTCTGTATCCAGCTGGCAGCTGGCAGGCCAGGAGAGCCGGGCTCCCAGCCCTTCCCCAGCAAAATGCTGTCCCTTGTGCCAGCCTCCTTCTCAACCTGCCTTCTCCTTCATCATTTTACCTTGATTTCACATGGATTATGCCAGAAGGAGGCACACAGTGCAGGATGGAGGGGGATGCACACAGCATCTCTGGGTGACTCCCCTAGGAACCTTCCAAAAGCCAATAGTCATCAGTAAAGAGGGCCAACATTCCTCTTCTCCCAGACCCAGGTGTGCTTAGGCTGGGTCTGCCCTCTCTCCTCCCCCATGGAAATCCCACAAAGTCCAGGAGGCAACTCCAGGGCCTGGCTGGCTACAGCTGGTGCCTCCTGCTCAGCAGCTGGGGCAGGAGGAGTGGGAAGTGACACACCATGAAAGCTGCAGCCACTTATCCATGCACTGCAGCCTCCATGTCCCCAGAGGTCTGCTGCCTACACTCTTTGTCTTCCCCTTCCCTGCCTGCTAAGGCGTGACACCCTTCCTCAATCCTCCTCTCCCCAAGCGTCAAACTTTGTTCAAATGCCCATTTCCCTGCTTCCCTCATGAAATCACCTTGATTCTAGATGCTGAGAAGGTGCTGGCTTTGAAGTAACACCAGTGGGGTTCACATCTCAAGTTGCCACAACCCCTTCTCAGTCCATCTCCCCAAGTCCCAACTTTCTCATCTATAAAATGGAATACAGTACGTACCTTGTAAGATGGTAAGATTGCTGTAATGATTAAATGAGACAGCATTGTAAAGAATGTGTTGGTGGTCTTTATGTCCATAAGCTCTTTGAAGGACAGCCCTGAAGGCCCTGGGGGTTGGGAAGAGTATAGCTGGATCCTAAGGGTAGCAAGGGACCCTCCCATGGGGAAAAGGCCTGGATGGGAAGGCCGAGGTCCAGCGGTCCCAGTCAGCTGAGGATGCTCCCATTCCTTGGTCTTGCCCAAGGAGACCTCCCCCCAGTGGCTGCTGGATGACTCTCCAACAGTACAGCAAGCCCAGACCCAAGAAGCAATTCCCAAACTCAAGATAGCAACCCAGGTAATGGGACCAAGGATGCACCATGTTTGTGAGCAACACAACCCAATAGAGTGATAATTAATAATTGTCTGTGGCTGGTGAGTTGTACATCAGAAAGGCAAGACGGATGGTATAATTGCACAGTGTGCCTAATTATAGACTGCAGCAATGATAATAATAGCATTAATTAACCTGGAAAACACTGAACACAAAGGGATCTATGGCAGCTAAACAGTAGCCAGAGAACCTGGAGCCCAGGGAGATGGAGACAGCTGGCATGTGTCACCAACAAGGAGCCTCTTGGCAGGGTGGGCTGCAGTTGCCCTCCTGCAGGACATGTCTACTCGCAGACTGTCCCTTGAGGAACTGCTCTGGACTCCTGGCTGGAGATACCAAGAGCTTGGGGGTCCCCAGGGGGAGCCGTTTCATAAAGGATCCAGTGGAAGTGGCAGCAGAATTGGAGACGGGCCCAGAAATTAGCTAAGACAGATGACAGGCTGCTCCTCCCTTTGTGTCACTGACATTATTTTTGGTGCCCCAACAAAGGCCAGAGACACAGGGCCGTGCTCCACATTTTGGTGATGAAAGTACCAGCTGCCGGCGGAGCGCTGTGAAATCCCTACACGGGCACCACAACGAGGCTACTCCCGGGTCCCAGCGACTACCAGCAGCAATAGGGCTGGCTGATCTGGTTACAAAAACAAGCCCCTGGCCGCAACACTCCCCGGCTGGGTTGCCTGGCCCTGTCATAGCACTGGTGACCTGCTCTTGGCTCTGCAGGCAACACAGGCTCAAGTTCACAGCCTAGCCTAGCCACCCAGCCCCACTAACTGCCTCTAACCTCCTCCACCCTCCAACCTCCCTTTGGCAACAGGCAAAGGAGACCAGAAACCCAGAGGAGCCCAGTCCCAAGCAGCTGTCTTGGCTTCCCTTTTCTTACAAAGTCCAGTTGAATCTTTTCCTTCTTGTCCTCCTCAGAAAGCACCCACAGACACGCTCTGTTCCAGCACCAACCCCATGCCACCTGGTGATGGAACTCCACAGTGTCACAGGCATTAAGGGGCTATCTCCCAAGGGTAGGCACTGTGTCTTCAGCTCCTCAAATAGTTTGGGCACCTCATAGGTTTTCATTAAACCCTTATCAAATGAGTGAATTATAAATAACAGGCCATTAGTGGATTGCCCACTATATACTGAGCACTGTCACTTTCATTTAATCCTCAGAACAAACCTGCAAGGTAGATATTATTATGCCTCTTTACAGATAAGGAACCGAGAAGCAGAGAAATTAATTAATCTGTTTCAGGTGTTGCAGCTGGAAAGTGGCAGGGCTGGAATCTAAGCTGTGCTCTTCCTGACCCCACAGCACCTTTTCCCACTATATCTTATTGTGGCAAATGGAGTTTTGCTTGCAATTTTAGTTTCTATAAGCTAAGGATATGGTATCTAACAACATACATCAGGACACATTGCAACACACCAAAAATGTATGAGTCACAGAGAGAATTACAGGGCCCATGCAGGTTGACCCAGTCTCAGAGAAGCCCCCGCATGCGCGTGAGCCAAGGCAGAGCCCCCTCCGTACTAGAGAGACCCCAGCAGCCCAGGGATTCATGCTTTTTCATTAAGTTTCAGTTGGCAGGTGGGGTGAGCCAATCTCCGCTACGCACTCATTTAAAGACTCAGACCAACAAAGGATGGACATGATAGTGTGTCCCCCAAAATTTGTATGTCAAAACTTAAATCCCAAAGGTAAAATATCAGGAGGTGAAACCTTTAGGAGATAATGTAGTCATGAGGGCTCTATCCTCATGAATGACCTTAATACCTTTCTTTTTAAAAGGGCTGAGAAAGCTCCCTGACCCATTTGCCATGTGAGGACACAGCAAAAAGATACCATCTACCATCCAGGAAGGGGACCCTCTTCAGACATTGAATCTGCCAGTAGCTTGTGCTTGGATTTCTCAGCCCCAGGAACCATGAGAAATAAGTTTATGGTGCTCACAAGCCACCCAGTCTATGATATGCTGTTACAGCAGCCCCAAAATACTAAGACAGACCTTGATCTCCAACGTGTGTCTCCAACTCTCAACACCCAGCCATACAGAAAGAGCTTGGGAAGGGCAGTAGGGCAGGGCTGACCAGGAGGCCTTGGGAGCCAGGATTGGAAGTGGCTTGCATTCCACTGACCAGAACTGTGCTAGCCACAGTTCCACCTGGGTGAAGTAGTGCCTAGAATGTGACTCCTGTTGGGCACCACCCTGGAAACCCTCTCTAGACTACAGAAGGGAGGGTGGATTGGGGCAGCTTCTCATCACTACGACTGAGACACCCACAAGGACAACTTCCAGGAAGCAAAGTTTATTCTGAATTCATGATTTCAGAAGTTTAGTCCACGGTCATCAGGCTCCATGATTCTGGGCCAGAGATGAGGAAGAACGTCATGGCAGAAGGGTGTAGTGGGAAAAAACTGCTCTACTCACGGCAACAGGAAGCAGAGAGAAAGTATAAGCTTCTGGGAATAAAATATAACCCCCATCCCCAGGGCACATGCCCAGCGACCTAATTCCTCCTGCCTTGGACTACCTGCCTACAGTTATACCACCCATCAAATCCTTCCGTGGACGAGTCCGCTGGTGAGGTTAGAGCTCTCTCATAATCTAATCACCTTACCACTGAACGTTCCTTCACTGTCTATCACAAGAGCTTACTGGGGACACTTCATATCCAATCCATAACAGAGGCCATGTAGCTCTCTCTGCCACTCTGCACCTGGTATCACCTTCTATAAAGATACAGAGACCTTGACCCCGCCCTGGGATAGGAGCAGTGCAGGGACTAGAGAGTAGAAGAGAAACAGCATTCGTGTGCCTCTCTCCTGTGACAGGGACGTCACCAACAGCAAGCGTGCGGGTGCTGGAATTTGCCTGCAGAGGTGAAATCCCAACACTGCCACTTGCTGACTGAGACTTAGCCTCCCTGACTCAGATTCCTTTGCTATAAATTGTGATGATCACACCTAGTTCAGTATTGTGACAAAAAATGGGATAAGAAATCTATGTAAATCTTGGCCTGGTTCATAGATTGTTCTCAATAACATTAGCTGCTATGTAACCCATTTTAACTTATTTTGTTTAATCCCACCACAACCTGGTGTGAAAGATGGGCTGAACTGGGTTGAAGTTAAGTCTGATGGTCAAGGTCACACCCTGCTGACCTTGGGAATCTATTCCACATCTATGTGACTTTTGAAAGCCCCAGAAACCAAAAGAGGTCTAGGATTTCTTGTACATAGGAAGGTTTTCAGGGACATCAGGGAGGAGCTGGGGAACCTGGTAAAGGAAGAGTAAAGAAAGAGATTAAAAGAAATATTTCCTATGAAGGTCAGGAAGTGTGTACTAGATCCCAGTGACATTCAGAAAACTTTTGTCCTATCCCAAGCCCCAACTCATAACAGATGAACAGCAGGAGGAAGAGGAGAGAAGAGGCAGCCAATCCTGAAGTCACCAGGAAACAGTGTGGCCAGGTACTCTCTTACCCCCTCCACTGAGGGACTCTGGCCTACTGAGAACCAGGCTGCTCCCAGGAGGCAGGGACCCCTCTCCTGCAGTGAATCATCTATTTACCAAAAGCATGTTGCCAAGTGTACTTATTGTTGGTTATGCAACTAGATTAGGTATCACACACATTAATAGGCTCCAAAGGAATAACAATTGAAAAGGAAGCTGGTGAGTCTAACTACTTCATATCAAACTCAAACTGTTGCTGAAAGATGTGTGGGTGAGACAACTAAAACGAACTGGGCTTTGGGGAGCAGGCAGGAGGAGAGGTGGGCAGGTTCATAAAAAGCTGGAGTTCTGCATTTGTATTGCCTTGGATGCTCTTGAAGGACTGGTTCTACTTTAAAGAAGCCCAGAGTTGAGTTCAGTGCTACGGCACAGGCAGCAGTGCCAAAGAAAGGTGAGGAGGAGCTCTAAGGAGCAGCCCCTGGCTCTAAGAGCAGGTCTGACCTCTCACTGAAACATTGGCACGCAGCTCACTTGGAAATATTTTCCACTACAGTGAAATGCTTAAGACGTATTTTTGTCTTACTCTTTTCTTCTTCCTCTTCTTTTTTTTTAGGATGGGGTTTCACTCTGTTGCCCAGGCTGGCCTCAAACTCCTGGGCTCAAGCGATCCTCTTGTGTCGACCTCCTCAGTGGCTGGGACTGCAGGTGCGCACCACTGCACCCAACTCACAATACCTGCCTTAGCATCTTGAATTTGCCAGCTGCTAGTGCCTGTTAAGCTTCCAAACTCCAGAGGCTGTAGTCAGGCTGAAAGCAAAAAGACCAGAGAAGACTGGCCCACATCTCCACCTAGGACACCTAGGAATTTTCTTTATTTTAATTATAGGACATTGGGGAGCCTGGTGGACATGCCCGGCTGACAGGAAAAACCAGAGATCCACCCTGGGGCTCTGTTGACATGTGACCTTTCCACAGGTGTAATAAATTCTCAAAATACAGTCCTTCTCAAAGAGTTGCTACACTAATCAAAGACATCACCCTCTTCCTAAGACAGCGTGATGCCCTCGGCTGCCCACTGCGGCAGATGGACTGCAACCTCCTTCATGCTAGCAGTTCATCCAGGCCGGGCCTTTGCAGGGGAGCACACAAACATTCTTCCCTTTGATCACACATCCCACAAACATTTGTTGAACAGCTGTCACATTCAGAGATTACCTCTGAAATGAAGAAAGCAAGCTCTGGCCACCGTCAAGTACAGACGACAGAAAAAGATCATGAACACAATGTAATCAACACTGCAATAGATGCTAAGAGAATAGAGAGTAACCCAGACATCAGCTGGTTAACACCAAGCTCCCCAGCGTGGCTAATCGCTTACACATGCACATAGGCACACGCGTGAGCACACACAGGCACGCACGCCGTTCCTCCAACCCTGCAGCAGCTCTCAACCGTTCACAGTCCGCTCAGGCCCAGAGAACTCTAAACTTCCGAAAGAAAATGAACTGGAAGCCCAGCTACTGGGTCGGGAAGTGCCTCCCTCCATGTGCTGGCACCACAGTTGCCCAGCGTGCAAGCACAGCTGCACCCAGCAAACCCCCCAGGTAGCCTCCTTCCACCTCAGAGTGACTGCTCCTGCACGGAGATCAGGGAGACCCCGGGAGTGCCAGCAGGAAGCCACCTCACAGCAGCTCCCGCCCCGAACGACCTGCCTGCTACTCCCATTTGAAACATTTCAGTGATTCCATCGTCAGCAGGGCTCATGAAGCCTTTGTCCCTTCACCTGGTACAGGCCACGCTCAGTGATCTGTTGACTACCTCCCCTCATCTCCCACCACTCTGTCCTCCAGATCCAACGGCTCTCGACTGCACACACACGCACTCACACACACGTGCACGCCTTGTGTTCAAGCCTTGATTTTGCTTACGCTGCTCCTTCTGCCAGGACATGTTGGCAGGGTTTGTTTCTTTGGTGTGGTATTGGCCTGGTCTTACTTGCTCTTCAAGATCCAACGCCAGCCTGTCTCACCTTGGAGGCCTCCCTGAAGCCCCAGTCCCTCTAAATGTCCCCATGAAATCCAGCACCTGCCCCCCCATCATGTCACTCCCCAGATTGCATGATTGCATTGACACCTATCCTGTGTGTATTGAGGAGAGCTCAGTCTCCCTGCCCCACCCCCCACCAATACACAGCAGTACCCAGCGCAGGATCAGGGCTCAGTAACTACTGGTCAGCTGAGGTGGCCCGAAGTGATGAAATCTGCTACATAAGGAAAAGCGGGTAGGAAACAGTAGAGCTGGAAGCAGACAGCTGCACCAAAGTGTGACTGTGTGGGTTTCAGCTTCACCGTGGAAGATGGCCCAACCTGCCGAGTTGACATGTGGCCCCTGGGAAGACAGATCCTAAAGGAAAGGGTTGGGCGTATTATCCAAAACATACAAGAGCCCACATGACCCAACAGCAAAAATTCTCTGTGTGTGTGTGTATCCATCCCAGCTAAAAATGGGCAAAGGGACTGACTGAACAGGCATTTCTCAAAAGAAGACAAACAGATGGCCAACAGATAAATGGAAAAATGCTCGACATCACTAATTATCAGAGAAATGCAAGTCAAACCCCAACGAGATATCACCTCACACCTGTTAGGATGACTATTAAAAAAAATTTTTTTTCAAAGGGTAAGGGTTGGTGATGATGTGGAAAAAAGGGGACCCTTATCCGTGGTTGGTGAGAAAGTAAATTAGCACAACCACCATGGAAAACAGTATGGAGGCTTCTCAAAAAATTAAAAATAGGATTACTATATGATCAAGCAAGCCCATTTTGGGATGTATATCCGATGGACAGGAGATCAGTATGTTAAAGAAATATCTATATTCCCAGGTTCCTTGGAGTGTCATTTATAACAGTCAAGTATGGAAATAATAGTCCTTCAATAGGTGACTACATACAGAAAACGTGTGTGTGTGTGTGTGTGTGTATACATAGATATAGATAAACAGGGAGTAAAATTATTTGGCCTTAAAAATTTTTTTAAATCCTCACTACTTGTGACAACATGGATGAATCCAGAAGACATTATGCTAAGTGAAATAAGCCACAGAGAAAAACAAATACTTATATAAAAATCTCACTTATATATGGAACCTGAAAAAGTCAAATTTGGGGAAGCAGAGAGTGAAAGAGGGTCTTTAGGGAGAAGAACAGCAAGGAGATGGTGGTTAAAGGACACAGAGTTTCAGTTATGTGACAAACAAGTTTTAGCCACAATGTACATCAATTTGACTATAATTAACAACAGTGTATTGTACACTTAACATGTGCTAAGAAAGTAATCTTAATTATTTGCTCCATTAAAAAAAAAAAGTAACATGTGAGGTGATGGATAGATTGACTAAGAGGAGCATTTCACAGTATCCAAATATCAAGTTATGTATCTTAAATATATATAATTTTTTAATTTATATTTCAATAAAGAAGAAAGGAAGGAAGGAAGAAAAGAAAAGAAAGAAGAGAGAGAACAGGATTGGGTCAGATTGCCACAGGATGCCGTGTGAATCCTGCATCTCTTTCCACCGTGAATAACTTTCAGGCCTGACTTGCTTCTCGAGGAGTGAGAGTCTCACGGGGTGGTGAGTGCCCAGCTGGCCATTCAATCTCTGGGCAACTGTACCTCCTCGTGTACTCAGAGATCCGTGTTCTGCCTGACCAGTAAGACTTTGGCAAGATAAGAAAGTGTAAATTCACTAGACCTGAAGCCGCTGGAGAAAGATGGCAGAGAGCCTCTGGCCTCAAAGCAGAGGGCCTGCCTAGGACCACAGTTGCCCACACAGCCGCCCAGGGCAGAGCCTTGTCCCCTCCTGCGCTACCCCGCAGCGCATTCTAGCTCTGTGAATAGTCCTCAGACTCCCGATTCAAAGCAAACAATGCATTAGTAAAAAGGGAGATCACTCACCATCTAGCATTAGAGCTAAAGGGGACTTCGAAATCATGGAGCAAAAGCTGACGGTCCGCCGTGAGGGAACTGAAGGCGACATCCATAATGACTTCCAGTGAATGTGTTTGGGAGCTCCATGGCCTAATAGAGAAAATGAACATTGGTACCGAACAGGCAGGGTTCAAACCCCAGTTCTGCTCCCTGCTAGCTGTGTGGTTTTGAGCAAGTTATCAAACTTCTCCAAAGCATCCATGTTTTTCCCACAAAATGAGATCAATGCTATCCACTTCACAGAGTCATGGCTAAAGTGAGGCATATAGATCACGTGGCTCCTAGATACCCATCAGACACTCAATAACAGTTCTCTATAGGAACCCAAGAATAAGAGGGCATACTTAAGGGCTAAGTTATGGTGCCCACTCCAAATAACACCAGAGTTCCAAAAAGAGAAAACAACTGCTCAACACTTTATAGAGGGCAGATTGATGGGCTTAGGAAGTGATCCAGCCTGGCACCCTTCAGGGTTATTTCCCACCTATCAAAGAATCATCTGAAGCCTCCATGGCTTTTACACTCAAGCCAGCCATTCCATGACCCGCTCCTTCTCACCTGGCTATGACTTGAATTATGTGCACACAAAATTCATCAATTGAAGTTAAAACCCACTCCCATGCCTCAGAATGTGAAATGATCTAGAAAAAAAGATCATTGCCGATGTACTTCGTTAAAATGAGGTTAAATTAGAATAGGGTGGACCAGGTATCCAGTATGGTGGGCATCCTTTCACAAGGGGGAATGTGGGCACAGACATGCACATGGGGAGTTGCCACATGAGGATTGGAGCAGTGCTGCCACAAGCCAGAAACTACCAGGAGCTGGAGGGAAGCTGGGAAGAGACACTTCTGCAGCACCTTCAGAGGGAACACGGTCCTGTCGACCCCTTGAGCCCAGGTTCTAGCCTCCATAATAGTGAGACAATAAATTTCTGTTGTTTTGCCACATGTTTGTTGTCCTTTGTTACAGCAGCCAGCAGAAACTAATATTTACACCAGCCACATGGTTGCACTTAACCATCCTGCCCTGGGAAGAGCTAACCCCATGCTAATGGGCACCCAAGGGAAGCCACACTCACTCTCAGCTCCTAAGCAAGCTCCCAGCCTGCTCCAGGGTCCCCGGTCTTCCCTTCCCAAACTTCACAAGGTGGAAGATATAATCACCTGCATTTCTGCTCCATGATTCCTGGAGACCGATGTGGGGATGGACTTGGTCATAGATGATCAGGTAAAGAACATCTTCAAGGGCTTCCAGTCCTGTCTGGTTCTAAAGCCCATTACCCCCTCTTACCATGACTGTCTAGCTCCTGCTTAAGTATAACTAGTAGTAGGGGATATGTTACTTCTGGTTCCCCTAAAAAGAAAAAATTTAAACTAGCTATACATAATAGGTCATACCTATAATCCCAGCAACTCAGGAAGCTGAGGCAGGAAGATCACAAGTTCAAGGTCAACCTGGGCAATTTAGCAAGACACTGTCTCTGCATAAAATTCAAAAGGGCTGGGAATGTAGCTCAGGAGTAGAACACCCTGGGTCTGATCCCCAGGATCACAACAAAAAATTAAAGGCTTTGATCAATGCAAATCTTTTCTATAAATAAATCAAATCCATCGCTTTCTTCTTGTAACTTATATCTCTAACCCTTCTGTGCCTGCCCTCTGAGGCCCTGCAGGGAAGAAGAGGAAAAATCTCATCAATCCTCTCTGTGGCAGATCACAGACACCTGACTTTTACCCCAGCCCTCCTAGCCTTCTCCTGTCTCAGCAAAACCTTCCTCTCTACCCATCTCCTCCCTAAAGTGAGGTAGCCATGTATTCATGTATGTCGGAAGGATTTCCCTTAGTCCACATGCCTTTATTGCTGTTCTTTGGTTTGGGGTTTAGAGTTGGGTTTGTATGTTACAGGACTCCTTCCCCCACTTCTTCCCCATCCTTGATGATTATTTGGTGGAGATCTAACACAAGCTAGGAGCTGGACCAGGGGCTGGGAATACCAAGAGGATTGAGATGTGGTGTCATTTAGACTGAAAGTTCTTGATGGGCAAGCTGATCCTGACTATTGACACAATTTAGGAAAAACACTGTATTCAAATGGCAGTAAATGAAACGTAAAGAGAGTGGAAAATGCAGATACCATGCTATTGATGTCAGATTCCCAGAAAGTTTGGTTAAGGAGATCGTGGTCCCCAAAAGAGGAAGAAAACAAAAAGCTGAACTGACCTGCAATCCACTCCAAAAGACTCCTTTCTTTTACCCCAGGATCCCTTCCTGGAATGTAAATTCCCTGAAAAGCCACATCTTTGGGGGACATGAATCTGTTGGCTAGCCTTTTGAGGGCTGAGAGCAAAGAGCTCTAAAATTTATGCAGTACATTAAGCGGGATGCCTCGGTATCCAACTAGGTTAAATTGCTTTCTATATTTAAATTGCCTGCTAGCTGGTTAGATGTGGGAGCCACAGCTGTGAAATGGATAGTTCCAGCCAATAAATAGAAAGGCATAAATCCTAATGGATTAATCTGTTATAATTAGACAATTCTGCATGACTTTGACATGGAGCCCAACTCCTGGGAGGGGGACAAGAGAAGTGAGGTGTCCCTCAGGTGTGGGAGCACATGGCAAGAGGAGAATAAGATAAGAGTTGAGGTCTGAGGACCAGGGAAGTGGCCACATCATAGCCAGGGTGATCAGGTGAGGGCTGAGGAGAAGGTCAGAGGGGTGAAGAAAGAATTCCTCTCTTCTAAGATAGTCACACCAACACCAGAAATGTACCTTCTAGATAAGAAAGGAAAGAAACAGCAACGATCTCCTTCCTCTCGCCCCTGCCTCCCTTTCCCACTATGAATTTTTATCTCTGCTTCTCAAAGGGACAAGAGAGGGATAGGGATGTAGCCTGGTGGTAGAGCGCTTGACTAGCATATGCAAGTCCCTGGGTTCCATCTCTGCACCATAAAATAAAATAAAAATAAAATAAAAGAGATCAAAGGAGCCAGAGAAGCTCTTTAGAATGCGATCAGAGAAGCTGACTCCCAGTAGTACATTCTGGTCTTGCCTTCCTTCTCCAGTTCTTTCCTCTAGCCAAGACCAAGAAAAGTGATCAGAGTAACTACACAGCAGACAAAGGCATCTCAGCCACCATCCCAAAGGCCGGCTAGGTCCCCAGGACCTGAATCAAGAGAGAGAAGCTGAGCCTTGGGTTGAGGTGGGCTGGAGGGTGGAGCTGACAATGGAGTGTGGAAACATCTTTCTGGCCCAAAGATACTCTCGGGAAATCCTTTCTAACTCCAATCAGGATAAGGAAAATGCACAGCACATAAGAGAAGATGGAGACCATTTGCTTATTTGAATCCAGCCAAACTGACAACTTAAGATCTCTCCAGTACGGCATCAGGCCCTGGATGCTCCTTGAAAACAATCCACTATCTCAAGTGCACCTCCAGAACCAAATGACCTCCCCCATTCAACCTGTGATAAGTATTGCTCCTCCATTTCCATACAAAGCCTTCGACCCTAGTGAGACCTAAATCTTCGCTCAAGAGGATTCAAAGAGGAAGAATCTAGTGAATTAAATGGCATTGGTGACAAAGAATGGGCACCACATAGCTAGGCTCAGAGTTAAGCCTATATAGATTGGACTTTCCAAAGACGCGCGCGCACGCACACACACACACACAAACACACACACACACATACATGTTATGGTTTAGATATGAGGTGTCCCCAAAAAATTCCTGTGTTAATGCAAGAGGTTAAAATGGTTAAGTTATGAAAGCCATAACCTAATCAGTGCATTAACCCATTTGATGTGTTACTAATTTGAATGGATTACTGGGTGGTAACTGTAGGCTAGTAGAGCATAGCTGAAGGAAGTAGATCACCAGTGGCATGCCTTGCTAATTATGAATCTTGTCTCTTGATCGTCCTGCTTTCTCTCCACTTCCTGGCTATGATGAGATGAGCAGCTTTCCTCTGCCACGTCCTTCTTCCATTATTCTCCACCCACCTCAGGCCCAGAATAATGGAGTTGGCCAACCATGGACTGAATCTCTGAAAGTGTGAGCTGAAAAAATTAACTTTTTCTCCTCTTAGTTGTCCTAGTCAGGTATTTTGGTCACATTGATAAAAATCTAACTATCAAAAGTTGGTACCAAGAAGTGGGGTCATTGCTGTAACTAACTTGACCATGTAGTTCAGAAGCCTTTGGAACTGGTTTGTAGGAGGAGTTTTGAAAAGTTTAGAGATGCAGGCTGGAGAAGCTTTAGAAAGTGGTAAGCAGAGCTTATTGGGTGATTCTGATGGGAACGTAGACCAGAAAGTAGACAGCACAGACTGTGCTCTTGGGGTTTCAGAGGGGAACACAGACTCTATTGAGAATTGAACTAAAGGTCATTCATGTTATAGTCTGGCAGAGAACTTGTCTACATTTTGCCAAATCCTGAGATTGTCTGTGAGACTGAATTTAAAGGTGACAGACTAATTAATCTGGTAAAGGAAATTACAAGGCAGCCCAGCATTCAGGTGGTGGCATGGGTGTTACTAGCAGCTTTTAGCCAAGTTTACTGTGAAAATCAGGAGCAAAAAGCAGAGATGAAAGATTTGAAACACTGTTTGGCCAGAGAAAAGGTACACATAATGTTGGGGCCAAGGAATTTGTGTTTGCTGAAGAGATTAGCACCATTAAAGAGATGCTAAGTACTTTTCACAGAGACAATAGGAAAGATGACTTGAGGATATCTCAGGAATCAGCAAAACAATACCCATTGCAGGTTCAAGGATATAAATGTGAGAACTCATTTAAGAGATGTTTAGGACACCCTACTCACACAGGGATGCCTAAAAAATTGTTTCCCCAGGATTTGTTTCACTGTGCTCAGATACTCAGAGGCTACTAAAGCCATGGGCCAAGGGGTCCTGGCTACTGCTTAAGCTGGTGGCAAATCTTGGCATCATCCACATGGTGCTGGTTCTGCAGAAATACAGGATGCTGGAGTTAAGGGGTCATGGAGATTTCCACCAAGATTTCAAAGGAAGGCCTTGAGGTAAGAAAAGATGTGAAAGGGTTAGAATCCCTGCAGGCATCCCCTGAAATGGTGATGCATAAGACTGTGAGAAGAAAGTCAAAGCTATAGTGGGGATGCCCAGGATTAAGAGATGCCAGTAACATGAAAGTATGCCAAGGAAAATTGCTGGCTGCAGAATAAGCCAGCCTAAGAGAGAGGTCACATGGGCTGCAACCACAGGCGAAAGGGACAATGTTGTGCAAGTTTTTTAGAAATCACATCTCACCACCACATGCCCCAGATGCTGAAGGCAGAGCCACAGGACTTGTTTGCCCAGTTGGATTTTGGTCTTGTTATTTTTTTCTTATTTATCCCTTTTGGAATGGAAATGTTTACCCTATGCCATTATATTGAACTTGATTTCGATCTTTACAGGGACTCACATCTAAAAGTTTGCTTGACTCCCAAAGGAGACTTTGGACTTGGACTTTGGGGCAATGTTAAAACTGTTAAGACTATGGGAACTCTTGGAGTTGGACTATATGCATTTTGCATTATGACATGGACATGAGCTTTTGGGGATCAGGGTGAAATATTATGGTTTGGATTTAAGTTGTCCTGTGTTAATGCAGAAGATGAAATGATTAGATTATGAGAGCCATAGCCTGATCATGGATTAATCCTTTTGATGAATTAGTAATCTTAATGGATTACTAGGTGGTAACTGTAGGCCACTGGGGTGTAGCTGGAGGAAACAGATCACTGGCAGTGTGCCTTGGGAATTATATATTTGTCTCTGACCTCTCTCTCTCTCTCTCTCTCTCTCTCTCTCTCTCTCTCTCTCTCTCTCTCTCTCTCTCTCTCTCTCTCTTCCTCTCTCTCTCTCTCTCTCTCTCTCCTGGTTACCATGAGATGAGCAGCTTTCCTCTTCCATTCCCTTTTGCCATAATGCTCTGCCTCACGTTGGGTCCAGAGCTATAGAGTCAGCTGACCATAAACTGAATCTCTGGAACTGTGAGCTCAAAATAAACTTTTCTTCCTCTAAGTTGCTCTGGTCATAGTAATGAAAACTTAATACACACACACACACACACACACACACACACACACACACATGCTGAAAGGCATGACTCAGGCTTTATCTTAATATCAAGAAACCAAAAAAGTCCAAAAGAATACATGACAGGCAGTGGTCAAGGAATAGGTTGGATTCCTGATTCATGTGACTTACTAGGGACACCAAGAGATCCTTGGTGATTATTATACTGAATAGTCAGACACTGTATTTGCCAGTTTCCATAAGATGTGTTTCCAATCCAGTCTCCTAACTTCAGTACTCTTCTCACCAACATGGTACCTGCTAACCACCAAAATCCAGAAATAAATAGGGTGGAAATAAAACATGAGCAACAAAAAAGATCTAGAAACAAAAGCAATGCTTACTCTGGGCTTCCACATCAGGTGCAAGTGGCTTTGTGTCTCTGGGCAGAAGCCAGTGCCTTCCACTAAGAGGGCCCCATGTGAAGCTCCCTGGGGAGTAACATGGGGTCAAAGGCAAGAGTAGGTGGTGGCACAGTGTCATCCAGCCTTTCTACACCTAAGAACCCCCGTCTCCTGTCCCCATCTCTCAGGTGAGCTAAGTGGCCACCCTAAGCCCATATAAATAAAATAATCTCCTATTGTAAGAAATTTTGAGTGAAGATATTGTATCTGTGGATGGGAAAGCAGAATATTATAAAGAAATCAATTCTCCACATATTAATTTATAAACTTAGAGTAACTCCAATCAAAGTTCCAAGGGAATTTTTTTCTTAAAGCTTAACTAAGAAATTCTAATGGTTATCTGTAAAAATAAAATGCAATCATTCCAAAAAACATTATAGAAAATAAGAGGTACTTGCTGTGACAGGTATTAAAACTGACTCTAACTACAGCAATCAAATGGCATGGAACTGATGGAAAAATTAACACACAGTTTCCATACAGAATCAAGGGCATAAATAAGTGCACACATATGTATGTGTCATCACTAAACACTCAGAAGAAGATGATGTGAGACATTTGATTACTTGGCTAATAATTGAAGAAAAAATTTCATCAAAATAAATTCCAGATGGATGAATTTCTAACTAATAAATCATATGAAATCATAAAATAAGTAGAAAAATGTAGGTGACTAGTTCATTTACATTGTGGTAGAAAACACTGTCTAAGCCTAAGAGCAAGAAACTATAAAGAGAAAGATAAAAAATCTTCTTCGTGCAAAATTAAAGTCTGTGCATGTCAAAAACTCCATTATAAACAGAAAAGTGATCATTGGAAAAAATAAAATAAGGATACAAAAAACAATCACATTATATAGAGAACTCAAAGATAACAATAAAAAGAAAACTATATCAATTAAAAATAGACAAAAGATATAGATTACCACATAAAAATGCAAATGGTCATTATGTTTTTAATAATAATATCCAGTGCTTTATAATGATCATTCCCCATAATCACCGGTAGGAGTAGAAATTGATTTAAACAAAATAAAATAAGAACAACAACAACAAAAACCATTCACTCCTACTCCAATATTCTGGAAAGTAATTTGACAACATGAAATAACAATCTGACTTCTAGAAATCTATTCTAAATAAGATATAGGCAAAGATTTGTGAACAATGCTTTGTACTGCAGTATTATTTACAAGAACAAAAAAATTGGAAATAACCCTAATGTCTATCAATTGAGGACTGGCTTGGTAAACGTCAACACATCTGCAAGATAGACTATTCCAGCCATTTAATATCAGTGGCAGAGGAAAAGTCTCAAAATATAATCTTAAATTTTAAAAAATCAGAACATAGACTGGAACTATAATAAGGAATTTCGTTTAAAAAAACGGATTTATACACAGAAAAAAAAAAGATGAAGGAGTTCTTTAAAATACTAATAATGGTTAGCTCTGGGTAGTAGAATTGGGGTTATTTTAATTTTTTAGTATTTTTTTCAAATGTTCTCTACAGAACATATTCACTTTTCTAATTAGAATTAGATAGAAGTAAACAAGTTTATTTATAAAAAATTAGTTCTCCTGTGTTCCAGGGAGAGAAAAAGGGGAGAGGCATGCAGGAAAGAGCACGGTTCCTCCTCCAGCACTGGAAGGGAGCGGAGGCCTTACCTAGGGCTGCCTGCAGGAGTACCCACCCCAATGGCCACACCGCTTACCTGAGGGGCGCTCCCTGCTGGGTCTCCTCCTGCCATAAGTAAATCAGGTCCTGCACCAAGCCTCAGGGGCTGCTGCGTGCCTATCCAGGTAAACTACCTTGTCTCTGTTTCCATAATTGCTCTCCTCAACAGCCAGGTGTGCAGGGTGCGTGAACACACACCTGCTGCCTCCTCAGACGTGACCAGCATCCACTGGGCTTTCTCACCACATCTCTTGATCTGGGTGTGGGTACGTGAACGTGCTAACCACAGGGAAGTGTAGCGTCTCCTTCCAGGTTCCTTGGAAGTGAAGGCTGAGGTAGAGATTCTTGTGTAAGTGATTTACAGAAGGACTGGGCCCAGGAGAGGGGATGTAGGGAAGGTCAGGGAGGAGAGCCCAGGAGGAACATGGTCTTTCTTTCTGTGGGTTATGTATCAACCCCAAAGTTTATGGGGAAGAGGGAGTAGCCCTGGAGACCACGTGAAATTCTCTTTCCCTCATCCCACCTACTCCACCAGCAAGGCCTGCTGACGCTATCTCTAAAGTACACCAGATTCTGACCCCGTCCACTCGTGCATGTAGGGCTCCATGGCCAGGCCCACGGGGTTAGCCTTCAAACAGATCTCCCAGCTTCTGTTCTTGCCCCTGCAGTGTGACCACAACCAAACAGGCAGAAGGAGCCCTTGAAAACGTAACTCAGATCCTGTCCTGCCTCTGCTGGGTGGCCTGGTACTGCACTTGGAGAAGAAGGCTGTCTTTACAACAGGCTCCAAGACCCCATGACATCATCTGACCCTCTGTGTCCCCAAGCTCCCCTCCTTCTGCTCCTCACCCAGCCCCTCTCACCCCTGTCCCCTCTGATCTCCGGGTCCCAATACCTCAAACACGTCCACTCCTGTCCTACAGCCTGTGCCCTGGCCTCTGCTCTGCCTGCGAAGACCTCTCCCTAGAGACTCACAGGTGGAAGGCCTCACTTCCTTCCCTGGACTTTGCTAGCATGTCTCCTCCTCAGTGAGCCCTGCCCTGGTTGCTATATCTAAAACTACATCCTCCCCGCCATTGTCTGTGTCTCCAGGCTCCTTACCCCCTCTGTAGTATTTTTTTTTTCTGTAGCACTTATTTTTTTTCTGATCTAGGACTAATTTGACTTTTAAACACTTTTTGATCATCATCATCCCTCTACATGCACGCAACACACACACACACACACACACACACACACACACACACACTAGAATGAACTACACGGTGCATCAATCTGCTCTGCACTATGTCCCCGCCACCTGGAACCTCATAAGCTCTCCTGGCACCTGGTAGCCCCGACTTAGTGTCTGTTGAGTGAACGAGTTTCTCTAATAGGGACCCTCTGTCCCCGAGACCCTCCCTAGGGGCCACACGGTGCTTCCTTAGCTGTCTTCTGTGTCGGCCATCCAGCTGCACTGTCCCCTGCTCTGTTGGAGGGGGAGCCCTTGGACTCTCTCAGCCAGGAGACATGTCATACATCCCCTTCCCCGACAGGCCCTAACTCTGAGTAGACAAGGAGCAGGAGCTTGCTGGATAAGTACTTGCTGGAAGGATGAAGAAATATCATTTGAATTGAATTTAGAAGGCAGCTTCAGCAGTAACTTTAAAGGTGCTAATGAAGGTGTATGATTCTCACCCCCAAAGACAGCCCAGGGATTTCAGGGAGGAGGGGAGCCCTTCCACTAGTAAGCAGGTTACAGGTGGAAAGTAATGGTCATACACTGCAGGCAATTCATTATGGTTTTAAAAGTTCATTCGGTGCTCACACAACGCTGGCCAGAGATAATCTATGGCCTGGAGCTGAGGTGAGAGGTCAGCACCCAGCTCTCAGGGCAGAGAGATGGCGTCCACATCGCCATGATGGATGGAGGCAACCTTCAGCTTCTCGTTGTTCCCTAAGAATTCATGTGTGACTGCAGCCCCAAACCCACAAGTGAGGAGAGGGAGGAAGGACAGAAGCCAAGGAGAGGGGGTTGGTCAGCAAAACTGGAATCACTTGAGAAATGGAGACGGCCATCTTAGCCTGCCCTGTAACAGCCTGAGAGATGTATGCTCTTCCTGGGGTTGATTTTTTTTAAAGTGTCTCTCTCATAAGTCATTAATAACTAATTTCACAATCGCTGCATCATGTGACAGTCATAAAATATTGCCTGTGCTTTTCCCAGCAAATTTTAGTATTGAGCCAATAATTGAATCCAAATTATCTATTAAGTTAATTCTTTAGTAGACAATATTTTACACTTGAGGTCATTTTTCACAAGTCCCCTGGAATGAAGTAAATGTGGAATCAGTGACGACATTTCCCCCTCCTGAGCAAGTAAAAATAAAATTGCTGGGTTCAGCCCGGAGGGTGTCAAGCTGTTATGAATTCTTTCTATCCTTCCTCCTCCCAGTTAGAACTAGCTCCATGTCCTCAGACATCACCAGGCAGACAACTGGACGTTACCTCTGTGTAGACTGTCTTCAGTGCAACCCTCCTGAGTCTCCTCTTATGCAGAGTCACATGTCACCCTTGCAGGCCAGACTGACTTTATAACAGCTTAGCAGTTTTTGTGAAATCCGATGCAGAGTGCACTAGGGAAGTCCAGTCAACCCTTGCTTCCTGTCCTGAGAGCCAACCTCCTTCCCACATGGTCCCTGAAGCCATACTGGTGCCAGTGACCCTGTCCCCAGCCTCTTACCACCCTATCACTGGCCATGACGGATCAGGCCTGGGTGGATGTCTGACCAGGGCTGAGGCATTCAGAGTTCTTCTTACAAGAATTTGAACTTGGGTCAAAGAGAAACCAACAAGTCTCAGTTGATCCCTTGAATTAATGATGGGAAAATTTCATGCATTTTGCATGAGATGATAGCTTCATGACCCCAACATTTTCAAGAATCTGGAAGAGTCTGAAGGAGAGAAGAGTGAGAGCAGAAAGGGAAGGAAAGTGAAAGGCGTGGCAAGCCAGAAGCACGAGGTGAGTCCATGAGAGGCCACGTCCCGAGGGCCAGAGATGGGGGACAGGAATGGGACAGGGACCCTGTTCCTGGTCAGGGGCCCCTAGCCTTGGGTTCCATGAGACCCTATATCTCTATGTGGCCTTTGGTTTCTGTTTTCTTATGGGAACACATAAGATGTGTTTCCAGATGGAAAACATCTCTTGACTAAAGGTCTTCTTGAGTGGAGCAAGGGGCTGCACTGGAGCCAGCACACATTTCTAAAAATGCCTTTACCCATTTCCCTTTGTGGGGGTCCTGCACCTCTCTCCGGATCACCACCCAGATCTCTGGGCCCCTTGTTTTTGCTCCCTCTACCAAACACCTCCAGATGGCACCGTGGCCTCTCTCTTAAGGAATTTACCCTCATTCTCTGCTCACCACCAAACCCTGGAGAACAAAGCCAAGCGACTCGTTCATTCTTCCTGTAGAAGCTGAGCAAGGGCCACTGGAGCTGATGGCAGGACAGGCCCCTAGGCCCTGGCAAGATATCACACAGCCTAAGAGGTCTCAGGTCAACATGGTTCTTGCATTAGATCTATGATGAAGGCCCCATTTATCACTGAGCTGACTTGGGTTTCTGTTATAATCAACCAAAAGGACCTTGCTTTAAGAGCACCTGCAGAGTAGGTGCACACCTCAGTTCCCGCCTGCGGCTGGAAGACAGCAGAGAAGAACAGTGCAAGGTTCACAGCTGGATGGACATGCACCTGCATGCCAGTTTCTTCTCCAGAATTAAACAACGATGCTCACGTTTCTCTACTGAGCGTGTTTTGCTGTCAACTTGGGACAAGCAGCCTTTCTACAGTCAGGGCCGTCCCCTTCTGTTCTTGGTTTCCTGAGAAACCCATGATGATGATGATTGCTATAAATGGGTGTCGAACTTCTCTTTTTTATTACGATTATGATCATTATAAATGGATATTGAACTTCATCAAATGCTTTTTCTGCAACTCTTGGGATAATCATATGATTGTTTTTCTTTATTGGCCCATGAATGTGCTGAACTGCTGGACCTTCTGCTGTGAAACCACCCTGCACTCTTCCCATAGACCTACCAACACGACTGTGGCAATGGTTTTGAACACCCTGCTAAATTCGCTTAGCTAATGTTTTATTTAGGATTGTTTTCATCTATTTTTGCAAGTGAAATGGGCCTATAATTTTTTTTCTTCCTGTCCTTGTCTAGTTTAAGAGTAGCAATTAAACTAGCTTCATTAAATGAATCAGATAGTTTTTTTTCTCTTTTTCTATTTCCTGGAATAGCATCTGTAAGATGGGAGTTATTTACTCCCTACGTGCTTGGTGGAACATAATTATAGTTGGATGTGGACTTGGGTCTCTAAAAGAAGGACTGGTCAGGACTTCGATTTCTTCACTCATTACTGAACTGTTTGAGCCACATTTTGAGATGATGTCAAATTTCTTATTCTCCATTTTTTGTATTTATTGGTGTTTCATAGTATTTCTTTGTAATATTATTTTTCTATTTTTAAAAAGCTCAGGTGGTGCAATGGATCAAGGACCTTGAAATCAGACCAGAGACCCTGCATCTTATAGAAGAAAAAGTAGGTCCAAATCTTCAACTTGTTGGCTTAGGATCAGACTTCCTTAACACAAGAAATAAAAGCAAGAATCAATAACTGGGACAGATTCAAACTAAATAGCTTTCTCTCAGCAAAGGAAACTGTCAGCAATGCAAAGAGAGAGCCTATAGAGTGGGAGAATATCTTTGCCGCTCATACATCAGATAGAGCACTAATTTCCAGAATATATAAACAACTCAAAAAACTCTACACAAAGAATACAAATAATCCAATCAACAAATGGGCTAAGGAAATGAACAGACACTTCACAGAAGAAAATCTACAAGCAATCAGCAAACATAAGAAAAAATGTTCACCATCTTTAGTAATAAGAGAAATGCAAATCAAAACTACACTAAGATTCCATCTCACCCCAATTAGAATGGCGATTATCAAGAATACAAGCAACAATAGTTGTTGGAGAGGATGTGGGGGAAAAGGTACACTCATACATTGCTGGTGGGGATGCAAATTAGTGCAGCCACTCTGGAAAGCAGTGTGGAGATTCCTTAGAAACCTTGGAATGGACCCACCATTTGACCCAGCTATCCCACTCCTCAGCCTATACCCAAAGGACTTAAAATCAGCATACTACAGAGATGTAGCCACATCAATGTTCATAGCTGCTCAATTCACAATAACCAGATTGTGGAACCAAACTAGATGTCCTTCAATTGATGAATGGTTAAAAAAAACCGTGTATATATAAACAATGGAATATTACTCAGCTATAAAGAATAATAAAATTATGGCATTTGCAGGCAAATGGATGAAATTGGAAAATATCATGCTAAGCGAGATAAGCCAATCTCAAAGAACCAAAGGCCGAATGATCTCGCTGAAAAGCGGATGATGACACATAATGGGGGGTGGGAGCAGAGCAAGAATGGAGGAAGGAGGAACTGTATAGAGGGAAAAAAGGGGTGGGAGGTGTGGGGGGGAAGGAAAACATAACAGAATGAATCAAACATCATTACCCTATGTAAATGTATGATTATGCAAATAGTATTCTGTTACTCCATGTACAAACAGAAACAACATGTATCCCATTTGTTTACAATAAAAATTAAAAAAATAAAAGCTCAGGTGGTGGACATAGTTCAATGATTGAGTTCTGGCCTAACATGTGTGAAGTCCTGGGTTCAATTCCCAGTATTACAAAAAAAAAAAAAAAAAAAAAAAAAAAAAACTTACGTCTCATTTTTCATTCAGTTTTGTTTTATTACATAACTTTTTTTCAGTCTTGCCAGTGGTTTATCTATCTTATTAATCTTTTCAAAAAACCTACTCTCAACTTTACCAGGCTTCTGTGAATCTTCATTGTAATTTGCAATTTATTTATGTCCTGCCTTTATGTCTATTATCCTCTTCTTTTTCTTTAAGCACGTTCTATTGTTACTTTTCCAGCCAGGTGACATCAGTCCTTAGCTTCCTTGTTTGCAGTATTCTATGTGTTTAACGCTGTACCTTTTCTGTTAAATGCTGTTTTATCTGTGTCCTGCAAATTTTGCCATGTGGTTTATTCATTCACCTAGTTTCAGTATTTTGCAATTGTCTTTATTATTTCTTCTGTGATCCTAAAACTTAGGATTTAACATCTGAAAATCCAAAATCTGAAATACTTCAGAACCCCAAACCTTTCAGCACTAACATGACACCACAGTGTGAGATTCCTCACCTGGCCTCAGGTGACAGGATGCAGTCAAAACTCAGGTGTCCTAACAATATCATATAAAATGCTGAAGGCGATATATAAGGCATGTGTGAAAAAAATGAATTTCACGTTTAGATTTGTATCCCATCTCCCAAGGTATCTCATTAGGCATATCAATATTCTAAAATCCAAACCACTCTCGATCCTAAGCAATTCAGATAAGGGATGTTCAACCGGTATGTCACCCTTTACTTCCCAGACGTGGAACTTTTATTTGGGTTTTGGTTTTGGAGAATTTGACAGATAATAATTGGACATCTTTTTGAGATCTGGTGTGATGTTACAGTACAATATACACTTTCTATTGATCAGCTCAGGACGGTTGGGTTACCCATCACCACACACATTATCATTACTTTGTGATAAGCACATTCAAAACCCTCTCCGGTTATTTCCATCCCATTGTACTTTGGTCAGAGAGCATTGCATGGGGTTAATCCTTTGGAATTTATTGAGAGTGTTTTTGCGCTCTAGTTTATGTTCATTTTTTGTGAATATAATCAAAAGAATGTGTATTTTCTGTTTGGTATAAAGTTATATATTTGCATGTAACTATATACCCATATTGAGACTTGTTAAACAAGTTGTTCAAATCTTCTATATACCTAATAAATTTGTCTGCTTGCACTACAAACTTATGAGAGAATTATGTTTAAAATATTCAAATAAAACAGTTGATTTATTTATTTCTTCCTGTTTCCACAGTTACATTTTATATGTGCATGCCTGTGTGTAAGTATATATATATATACACATATGGTTGAGACTATATTGTTAGATGTGTATTTATTTTTCATGATTTTTATAGTTTTGTGATCTTTTATTCCTTTTATCAGATATAACATTCCTCCTTTTATTCCCTGTAAATTTACTTTTGCTTGCTATCCCTTCTTCTATCCCTTATATCCAACCCCTTATTATGTCTCTCATAGAAAGTATATTCCTACATCTTGTGCTTTTAATACAGTTTAAGAGTCTCTCTACTTTGAACTATGAATTTGATCCATTTATATTATTACAATTGATGTTGTATGAGTTAGGTTTGCTATCTTATTTCCTATTCCACTTTCCATACTTTTTCCTCCTTTTTTCTTTCCACTGGATAAAGTTTCCCTTCACTGATGTGAAAACTCTACTCTCTTTTTCTTGGTGCTAATTTCCTGTAGTTATTCAGGCCAAAGATTCGACCTCATCCTGGACTCCTCTCTTTCTCTCCTCAGTCCATCAGGATGTCCTGCTGGCTCTGTCTTCACAACATACCCACAAACCAACCCCCTCTGTTTTAGTCAGCTTTTTCGCCACTGTGACCAAAAGACCTGGAAAGAACAATTAGAGGGGGAAAACTTTATCTGGGGGCTCATAGTTTCAGAGGTCTTAGACCATAGATGGTTGACTCCATTCTTTGGGGCCTCAGGTGAGGCAGAACGTCATGGCGGAAGAGTGTGGCAGAGGAAAGGGGCTCAGGATATTGCACCTGGAAGTAGAGAGAAAGAGACTCCACTTGCCAGGGACAAAATATATACCCCAAAGGCACACCCCCAATGACCCTCCCTCCTCCAGCCACATCCTACCTGCCAACAGTTACCACCCAGTTAATCCCTACCAGGGGATTAATTTACTGATCGGTTAATGCTCTCATAATCTAATCATTTCACCTCTAATTTTCTTGCATTGTCTCACACATGAACTTTTGGGGGACACCTCAAATCTAAACCATAACACCTTCCTTCTCACCAACTGCACTGATGCCATCGACGCTCACCTGAATTAACATTATTGCTTCCCACCTGGTCTCCAGGCTTCCACTTAGCTGCTGAGGATCCATTCTCAACTCAGGCCCAGAAGGATGCTTCTAAAACATGAAGAGCTCGTCCCGCCTCTGCTCAAACCCTCTACCCTCTACTCATGTCACTGAGAGTAACCCTAAGCCTGTGCAATGACTCCAGTCCCCCCCTGGCTCACTCTACTCCTCTCACCCGAGCTCCATGCTCCTGTCCACACGTGCCAGGCACCCTTCTACCTTGGGGCCTGATGCTGCTCTCTCAGTCAGGCAAGGTGGTGCATGCCTATCATCCCAGCTACTCAGAAGTCTGAGGCAGGAGGCTCACAAGTTCAAGGCCAACCTGAGCAATTAAGCAAGACCCTGACTCAAAATAAAAGGACTAAGGACTTGACTCAGTGTTAGAGGTCTTGCCTACTGTGTATGAGGCCTTGGGTTCAATCTCCAGTACTGCAACACGCACACACACACACACACACACACACACACACACACACTGCTAGTATCTCTGCTCTAAGAAGCATAATGACCAACTGTCTCAGCTCAGTTCCTTGGGACTTACCATCACATCCATATTGAGTCTATACTTCTGGGCCATTTCCAGCCAGCAGCAAGGTTATTAAGCAAGGTTTGCATTCTTACAAAAATGCAAGGCTCTCCAAGGGGTGACTGGATCAAGGACTCCCTACTATTCCTGGAATCACATGTCAGTCTCAGTCTCTTTCTACCCTGAGAGGTCCTCCCTTCTGCAGGTGTAAGACCCACATATGGTCCAAGGCTCCCTTCCCAGGAAAGCTAATCCCGTTGTGGCATCTTCTCAGTGACCTCTTTTGTTCGCTGATTTATCCCAAGTGCAGTAGTGTCTGCAGGATGAGTGTTTAATAAAGGCTAAATGCTGATCAGTGGCATTCATATTAGAAGCAACTAGGGTTCCTAATAGACAAGGCAAAGGTTTGTCCTTCATAACCTGGTCTTTTCAACTAGTTAATTGAACAGTAAGCAGAATACGGAGATCCCAGGGTCCCAATGAACCATCACAACCAATACTTGCACAGAGGTTTAGAATGTTCCTGAATACCTTTACAAACATTGTCACATGACACCTCAACCTGCAAAGAACATTTTTATCTATTTTAAATTTGAAACACACATACACATAGAGGTTAACTGAGCTTCTCAAGGGGACACCATAGAGCCCGGATTCCAATCCAGATGTGGGTGTCCTAGGCTCAGGCTCCCCAACTTCTTCACGCCATGTGAGTCCCAGGATCAGAGTGGGGAAGGGCAAAAGTTGGTGACTTCCTAAGTTTTGTCAAGGACTAGAATAGGCATGCCACCAGACAGTGCAGGCCTGGTGACCGGCCATGGGGACAGGGTCTCCAGCTGCACAGCTCTGGAACAGGGCCCTCCTGGTGCCCCCTGGAGTTGAGTAACTTGGAAGTCCTACACAAGAAACTGCTTCCTGAGGCTCAGGGATACAGAGAAGACTTAGCTAAGGAAGAGAAAAATAGAAAGGCTACACAAAGGGAATGCAGACTTGTGCTCCAGACTGGGAGGAAAGACTGGGCAATGGACAAGAGACCTCCAGAGTCTGAAGTTCTCCAAAGACACCTTCCACCTCACCAGATTAAACTGAGGCGATTTCTCTTCCAATCCTAGGAACCGGAAGCACTTTTCATGCCCACCCGCCATGATGGGAGGTTTTGCACCCAAAACAGTGGAGCAGGGTCTGTGAGGCTGGAGGCTGTGCCATTGAGGAGGGGAGGGGTGGAGAGGAGTGGGGAGCACTCTGATGAGACCCCAGCAGGGCAAGCAGCAGAAGCACTTCACTTCCAATCACTGAAGGGTTCCCAGGGGGCTCTGTGATCAGGAGCACAGGTGGAAGCGACCAAAACCCATGGTCATTTTGTGTCACTGACTGAACGAGGCCCCTTCCTCCTTTGAAACCTGGAATAGCACCTAACAGCCCTGCCTCCTACTCCTCTGGACCAGGGCCGCCGACCCTCAGGCCTGCATGTGTTTCCAGCCAGCTTATAGTCCCAGTGGGGGTGAGCTTTCCAACCAGCCTGCAGCAACACAGGGGGAGGCAACAGTGGGTCTCAATCAGAAGACACTGATTCCATAGCCCTCATGGTGGCCTGGCAAGCTGGCCTTTGTCTATAAGCAACTGCCTCAATTTCCCTAGTGTCCCCAAGAACGTAACCATTTTCTGCACATGCCATGAGAAAGGAAGGAAAGAAAGGAGCAAGGAAAAAAGTGGGAGGCTCTGGAGCTCTGGATGAATTCCCTCCCTCCTCACCCACCTCCAGACACTGCCCCCCACTCCATTCATTGGTTTGGGCCATGTTTTGGGCACCTGCATTGTGCCAGGAACACTTCAGTATGTCAGCTGCAGACTATTCTTCCAGTGGGCAGAGTGGGGAGGGTCTGCCACTAAAACCTGTCTGGTTGTGGTCCTCCTATGCCCACCCAGAAGCTAAGGGAGCTGAATTAAATGCTGCCCACGGTCTCTGGCAACTCCAGGGTTTGCAAGGTGGCAGGAGAAGATTCAGGAAGAATCCGCACTCCTCCTCCTCCTCCTCACTGTCTCTCCTCCCCCACTCCATTCCAGCAGCTCAGTCTTTGCTCCACCACTGCTTCAGGGGACAAGGGGACAGGCACTGTGAGATGGAGAACAAACAGGCCCGGAATCTCCTCTGGCCTCTGGTGTGTCAAAAGCTTGTGTCCTTGGGGAACTGAGAGGACTCAGACTTAGCCTCAGTGACGGAGGGTTCAAGAATGCCCTTCCTAAGTTGTTCCTGGTCATTTTTACCCAGGCTGGGTAGAGAGAAGGGACTCATCTGAAAATGCCAGATGGTGGGTGGGTCAAGGGATGCCCCATTGGCAACCTTATGAACAGGGGTGACCAGATGGGGACGATGACATCTCTGCGGACACCAGCATGGGCAGTTGATGTCAAGGACCAGATGGACCTTCCCCTCCCCCAGCCAGCGCCTACAGTTCAACAGAACATCTCGCTGGGTGCCTGGCCTGCCTGACGTGAGGGTGAGCTCCGGAAGCCTGTAGGCTGACAGGCAGGGCAGGGAGAGGGGAGCCGGAGTGCCTGTCCTTCCTGCCACAGGCAGGACTTGCCCAGAGGGAGGGCCATGAGTGGGATGAGCCCCGTGGGACCCGCCTAAAAAGAGGCGAAGAGTGGACCGTGCCAGACAACACCTCCCGGGGACATCACCAGGAGACTCGCGGCCGGCCAGCTCCCTCTGAGGCACCTGCTGCCTAGTTGGACTTTTGCCTGGGTTCTGTGCATGAGGACCCCTCCCCTCCCCAGCCTCGTCCACCTCAGACCCTCCCCACTCCCACCTTGGCCTCAGTCCTCCTAGCTGGACCCAGTGCCAAGCTGCTGTCTCTGCCAGGACACAGCTACACTTAGCCAACAGCCTGCCAATCAACCAACGCGGGGGTCCCATGGGCTCCATGAGTTCAGCGACCCCCAGACTCATCCTGGTGACAAGAGACAGAGCTTCCTTTTCCAAATCTGCTACCTGCCACTGCCCAGGCTGCTCCTGCCATCAAGCTCCCTCTGTGCCCCATCCAGGCAGCCCGTGTCCCATCGCATCCTGGAGCCCAGCCAAGGCCCCGGGGGCTGCCCTGCCTCTCTCTTGACCTTACTGTGTGACTCTAACAACTGTGGTGCAATTATATGCCCTTCCAAGCTGCCCGGGCGACGGTTCCCAGGGAATTCTGCACTCCTCTCGGGGAAGTGCTGCTAATAGGAAAGAGTAGATGAACACGCGCTGGCGCGGGCACCTCGCTCCCTTCCCTTAATTTACAACAGCCCACCTCTGTTTATTGAGCCGGTAACATATTTGAACACTGACTCATAAGAGGCCCTCCTCACAGACACCGTATATCTGGAAAATAATTCCCCTTCCACTGAGGTGTGTGCAGAATTCAGCGCAGGCAATTTATAGCGCTCTGTGGAGAGAGGCAGGAAGAGGACACTGAAGCAGGGGGTCAGACTGCCCAGCAGCCAGGTGGCCTGTCCTGTAGGATGTACCCTAAGTCCCGCCCCCAAGGGCAACTCCAGGGAAAGTCCCTGTGTTCACTGGTGTACAAAGTGAAGGACAGAGCCAGGGAGGCCACAGGTCAGAAGCCTACATCCCCATGGAGCTCCCTGGCCACGCTCCCTACAAAGCCTCAGCATGTGCTGTCTCCTCTGTCCTCTCCCAGCCTCATGAAGAAGGCCACCAGGGATGGCTGCCTCCATTTTACAGAGGGGGAAGCAGGAAGTGAGTGATCACTTAGCCTTTTGTTGGTCATCTGCTCCCACATCCCCAGGAGGACAGTTTATGTCCTTTTTTTTTTTTTTTTTTTTTTTGATAGGGTAGGGAAAACAAGGCAACAGATGTACCTTCCCTATGCTTCCAGCTGCTGGGAGACACAGCAGCATCCATAGCTGCTAGAGAGACCTTCCATCAACAGTGACCACGAGGACCCCAAAGGCATCTGATTGTGATCAGCTCGTGACAGATTCAGATAAAAAAAAAAAATCCAGTTTCCCTCCCCAGTTTGTCACCTTCAGAGCTCCGGGAAGGGAGCTGGTAATTAGCCCTCATCACTGGGTGAGAGGGCACGCCGCTCCACTCCTCCCACTCCACATGCAAGCACGCACACACGCACACGCTACTCTCCAGGGGAGAATCCAGAGGACGCAGGGATGTGGCTAGTAGGGGTGTGCTCGGGCCCAGGGTGACCTGCAGAGATGTCTCACTCACAGGTGACCCCCAAGCCATCCTCAGGCATCTCAAACCATGGCAACAGAGCAAAACAGAGAGAGGTCGGACCTGAGTTCAAACTCGCTTTGTTACCTACATTGGTTATCTTAACCCCCTGAGCCTCCGTTTCTTCATCTTTAAAATAGGAAGTGTAACAGAAAAATGGTCTCTTGAGGATCACATGAAATATTAGACATCATTGCACACAGTAAGTATTCAATACGGCACACAGTCAGTACTTAATAATTATTCAACGTCTTCTCCTCCTTTTGTCGCTCTTTTTTTCCTTGCCAACCCCTAATAGCCCATCAACTCCAAAACGTTTTCCCCAAAGCTACCCTGAACAGACCCTGATGTTCTGACACAGGATTCATGGGGCAGTGACTTCTTAGGGGCTAAGTAAGTCTGGAGCTGGAGGCTGGGGTTGTGCCACCTCTGAATAAAGAATGTCCACCCACACCCCCAAAACAGAAGCATTCTCAGGAGAAGCTGTAGGGAAGAGGGGGACATGCCAAGCATGGGCAAAGCCTCATGCAGGTGACTTCAGCCATCACCGGGGCCCAAGGGGGAGCACTAAGTGTCAGTTAACCTCAGGGGTGTCCTGCCCAGGAGCTGGTTCTCGCTCCCCTCCACTTCCCAGTTAGAGAAAAAGACAAGGGGCACGTTGGGAGGCAGCTCTGGTCCCCGCAAGGCCGTCCTCATAGCCGTTTGAAGCAAAACGTCCCTACAGTCAGGAAGGGGACTTTCGGAAACAGGAAGGAGGCTCCTGGGGCACAGGAGTCGAGGGACACCAGCTCGTAATCAGGCTGCCTATTGGAGTGAGCCCAGGTCACCGAGTGTGGGAGGACAAGCAAGGTGACACCTGGCCCCCAGGGGAGCCCTTTCCAGGCACTGACCCAGCGTAGCAGATGTGCTAACCCTCGCAGCTGCTTTTGCATGGTGATCTTACCTTCTTCTATGAAGTCAAGGTCCAGAGAGGTGTGATGACCCACCCCAGGTCCCAAAGCTAATTAATAGCAGCCTAATTCCAGGTTTCTGGACTCTCAGTACCAACCTCCTTCCAAAAACAGTAGTTAAGGTGCACACGTACATACATACGTGCCATGTGCGGGTCACCTACGTGAGAACTTGGCAGCTCTTCAGAAGTGAAGGCTGGGATGCAACCTCAGAGGAGCGTAAGTCCTCCAGGGCCACACGGAAGGGTCCTGCCCCCAGGGCATGCAGTTCTCCAGGCAGGTCAGCAAGCTTCTGTGTGTAGGGCGGAAATCCTCCGGGACTGATCTGAGACTGGTGCCAGGGAAGTTTTCCCATTTGTTCTCCCCCAGACACCCTGATTCTGTGGGAAGATGAGCTTCAGCAGGGAGTGAGGAAACATTGTGTCTCTTCCTTCCAGAAGCTTTTGCTGAACCCCAAGGACAGGGTTGAGACCCTGCAACATGTATCACACTGATAACATTGTTTCAATTACTTTGTCCTCCACCTGACCATAGTTCCTCCAAGACAGAGTGGCCTGTCTCCGCACCACTGTTTCCTGGCACATAATAGTCACTCAACTAAGTGAAAGATTGTCTGGTTTGGGGAGTAGGACTATGTGTGTGTTGGGGACCACAGGAAACAGGGGGCTTATGTCAGTGAGTATGAGGGATAGTCATGGGAGTCAAGGGAGAGAAAAGAACTAGGAGGTTGGGAGAGGGACACAAAAAGGAAATAGGAAGGTTCTAAGCACATCCTTGGACACCCAGCAGTGCCCTACAAATGCCTCAACACGTGCTGGCCCAATCGGCTTCCTCAGAGTCCACTGGAGGACTCAAAAGCGTGAGCACCTTCATAACAGTTCAGGCCTCTGGAAGTCCCACCCCACCCGCCTGGCTGGCTACCCAGAGCTCACACCGTAAAAGGAAGGAGAAGCAGCAATGCAGGGTGAACCGAGCCCTGCTCATCCCTGGGGTCTCTGGAGGCCTGAATGCCCGCCATGCTCATCTGCATCTCTGCCCCACACCCCCTGCTTGCTTTGACTCAGTATCCTGGAGAAGAGCCAAGAGAGGGCAGGGTGGCAGGAAGTGGGCCTGAACTCCTGCAAACCTACAGAAATAATGGAGCTGGTAAAACATCTGCTTCCAGATGGGGTTGAAGGTTGGAGGCATTGTTTCTTCCCCTGGCGCAGAGGGAGCAAAGTGGAGGGTGGGGCGGCCAGGCCTCCTGCTTGCTGCATTCTGCCTGGGCGCGGGACAGCCAGCTTTGTCTGTGGGGGCTTCCTGTGTGGCCCCACGTCCTGCATTCTGACTTGGCAATGCAGATTAATCCGTCTGGCCCAGCCATGGAAGAAGTCCTGAGAAAGTCCCTTTGCCTTCTCCGCAAGGGCTAAGAGAGGCAGCCTCACCCTGGAGAGAGGTCCAGGGCAGGGAGGACCAGGCGGGAATGAAATTCTGGCCGGAAGCCCCTCCAGAGATGGCCTACAGCAGCCCTCATTGTACTGGGGAGGAAACGGAGGCCCTCAGAGGAGAAGGGGTTGCCCCAGGTCTCATGGCTCCTTCTCCCCTGCAAGACTCTGGGGCCACAGGACCAGCAGCCAAGCAGGGTGTGGGGGTCACCGGCAGATGGGGCCAAGGAGGATGAAGGGAAAACATGGAGCTGCTCTTGTCTACACCACCCACCAGCCCTACCGCAGACTGGGGCTTGGCAAAGTGGATCAGCCTCCCGGGTGTTAATAGCCTATCCAAACCCCCAAGTTTTTCCCAGACAGGGTTTCATGAGTCCTTGGGGACTTTTAGGGAGAAGCAGGAAGGAAACATTTTCCCCCAATACAAAAAAACAAACAAAAATAATCTGGAAAATCGAGGCCGGAGAGGGGCCAAGCAAAGGGCCAGGCTTCAGAGGGCCTGACCACCTCAGCAGCTGGCTGGCCCTGGGTCAGGCATGGCTCTCCCATGGCCTTGCCCTGGTGGCTGAGGGTCAGCAGAGAGCCTGGTTGGAAAACTGTCAGTCAGAGTCTCTCCTGGGTCCTCTTGGCAGAAAGCTCAGCCCCCAGCAATTTAAGGGGCCAGTGCTTGAGACCAGTTCCCCCACAAATACCTTCCTGAGGTGTAGATAACCCTCAGAGACTAGACCATTGCCCAAAGACTAAGATCTGACTAATTTCCTCAACCTCGGCTCCTCCCCCATCACTATTTGGGTAGCTCCCTACAGTACCCCTAAGAAGAAAAGGGCCTATGTTTCTAGGTCCCCCCACCACAGATAACCCTTCATCTCTTTCTTATTGATCTTTCCAATGTTTATGCAAATACAAGTACAAATGTTTGGATATATTCCCATTTCTTCCCTTTCTTTTATAAAAGATATGATGCAATTTACCTTGCTTCTTTAACAGAATATCATGGAGATATTCCACATATCCATGCATGGAGATCTTCTTCCTTTCTTTCCCCTGTATAGTTTTCCACTAGTTAGATGTTCTAGAATGCATTCATTTATCTGTTCCCCTGTTGACTGGCACAGGGTCGCTTCTAGCCTTCTCCTATTACAAACATGCCCTAAGGAAAGACTCTGTACACCTTGGCTTCTACTTGTACAGGTGTTTCTGTAGCAGAGGTTCCCAGCAGTGAGATCCTTGAGTAGACACATTTGTGATGTTATGGACACTGCCAGCCTTCTTTCTAGACTTCTTCCATTTTCCACCCTGCCAGCAATGATGGAGACCACATGCTTCCCCACAACTTTGCCAGCACTGAATTTTGTCAAGATTTTGGATTTTTGCCTAATGGGAGAGGTAGGAAATGGTTTTGATTTGATTTCTGTGTGGTTCTGATTTGCATTTCTCCCATTATGAATGGGTCGCACATCTATTCACATGGTAAAGAACCATTTGCATTTCTTTTTTTGTGAATTCAATGTTCCTATCCTTTGCCCATTTTGCTCTTGGGTTATGGATCTTCTTGATTGTGAAGTCTTTTCATATTGGAAGGATTAGCGCTTTGCGACATGAATTGCAAATACTTTTTCCTCTGCTTTTCATCTGTCTCTTGACTCTGCATATGGCATTTTGGACATGTTAAAAATCTTTTTAATTTTTAGGTAGTCAAATTCATCCGTCTTTTCTTTCATGGCATCTAGACTTTGAATTATAGTTAGAAAAGCCATTCAAGGTGGCTGCCTTGCTTCCTTTAGAATTTTCACATTTGTCTTTAATATTTAAATCTTTGCTCTCTTTGGAGAGTCTCTCAATGCATGGTATGAAGTATGGAGTCAGATTCATAGTTTTCCAAAAAAGGCTCTTGTTCCAATACGCTTTATTAAATCTCATGTTCACCACATTGATTTGCGTTGCCATCTGTATCCTTTACTAACTTCTTCCATATATCCTGGGCCTACCTGGCTGTTCTTCCCCATTGGTCTGTCTATGTCGATGCCACACTGCCTTAACAAGCAAGACCACACAGTGTTTTCAAATTATGTGATAGAGCTAGACTCTCCTCATTGCCCTTTTCTTTTCTAAGATTTTTTTTTTAGATTTCTTGCTTCCTCCTTTTTCAATATAGACTTTAAAATTACTGACCAAATTATATTGTTCTCTTGCGTGTATGTATAAATACCTAACAACAAATCCCACCATTATGTACAACACTAATGCACCAATCAAAAAAAATATGAAAAAAACTTTAAAATACTTCTTAGTTCCAGAGGAGTGATACCTCTTGGTATATTATTAGAATTGTATTAAATGTGTAAATTAACCCCAGGGGGCATGGACCTATTTGTGATATTGAATATTTCCATCCAAAAACATGTGGGAGATGGGGGAAAGAGATTCAGTTCCAGGTGAAGGGTTCTGAAGCAGGGACAAGTGTGTGATGGGGAATCGGTAACCTTAAAGTTAAATCTGAATTCACATCTTACCCAGCCATCCCTGATACTATAGCATCACCCTGGCTCTTCCTACTTTGCTCCTTTTATTTGAGATTTTATGAGAGGACTTTTAGCAGGACACATTGAACACGTGACCTGATTGCATAATCTGACATCCAGGTTAGGATTAGGATTGCTCAGGATCATGATGGCAGTGGGAAAAGTAAAGGCAAATAGAAAACAAGATACAAGGAAACTTAACGAGCCCTTCTTGTGTATCAAGACTAGGGAGGGGAGTTTGCAAGGAGATATAGATGCTCAGACACCCCCAGAGCACAGAGCTGGGCCCAGCAGCTTGTGATGGCTTAATGCAGGGTGCCTCAGTCCAATCAGCTGCTAGAACAAAGTATTTTAGCATGACTAATTCATAGACAACAGAAGTGTTCCACTCCTGGAGCCGGGGAAGTCCAAAATCAGGCGCCAGCACATTAGGCTCAGGTGAGCATCTGCCCCTCATATGTAGCATCTTCTGTGTATCCTCGCATGACAGGAGACACACACAGCCCTCTGGAGCCTCTCCTATCAGGGCACTAATCCCATTCATAAGGATGGAGCTATCATGTTTTAATCACCTCCCAAAAGTCCCACCTCTTCATGTATCACCTTGGGGATTAGGTTCAACATACAAATTTGGGGGAGAAAAACGTACATTCAGACTACAGCGTGGGAAAGAGGGGATCATATGACATGATAGCAAAATGGCTTTCAGTTCTAAAGGTTGGAGAAACAGCTGTTTGTGGACAGCAGAGGAAAGCCTCAGTGTGAAGTTGAGACCCATGAAATGTCCTGGCACTCAGGCCTGCCCCTGGCCACCAGAGCCTTCCTTCCTGACATGTTCGTCTCCAGCCAGCTTTAGGGTCCAGTGTATTCCAGCTGCACCAGTCTGCTCAGGGAGCCCAGAGGCAGCAATCGCTCTCACCTCTGCATGCCTGCGATGCCATTCCCTCCCGGAGGTTGCCCTTCCTCCTCTGCAGTCCTCTCTTGCTCATCTCCTAGGCACAGCTTCAGTGTCTCATCATCACCGGGGAGGCACCTGACCCCTTCCTACCCATGCTTACTCTGTGATGGTCACTTCTATGTCTCAACTTGATTGAGCTATGGAGTGCCAGACATCTGGCTAAACCCTATTTCTATGTCTGTGAAGTGGTTCCCAGAAGTGCTTAGAATCTGAATCAGGAGACTGAGAAAGGAAGATCTGTGTCTCCAGTGGGTGGGCATCCTCCAAACCCAGAGAGGACCCAAGAGGATACGAAGGCAGCAGAAGCTGGGGGACCCCTCTCTGCTTGACTGCTGGAGGTAGGACACCAGTCTCCTGGCCTTGAACTGGAACTTACACCACCAGTGCTCCTGGTTCTCAGGCCTGTGGCCTTGGATTAGGATTTACATCACTGACTTCCCAGGCTCCCCAGCTGTCAGATGGCAGATCATGGAATGTCTCAGTCAGCCGCCATAATCCCACAAACTAATATCTTACAGTGAATTTCATTTTACATGTGTATCCTATTGCTTGTTTCTCTGGGGAACCCTCATGCATAGTCTCCTTGGAGTACCCCAGTACTGTATTCTATGTACAACCCCCTACTCTACACCCACATTGTTTTTGTATCAAAAATCTCCTCCATTAGACTCTTGGCTTCTCCAGGGAAAGGACTTCATTTGTATTCCAGTGCTGAACATGTCAAAAACATCCAATTGTGTTTGTAGAAATGATAGAGCAATCAAATCAATAAGCAGGGAGCCCTGGGTGCCGATCCCCAACCCGCCACCCTGCTCACACTCACAACTAAGTGAACTTGGACAAGGTATTCATCATCCCTCAGCCTCAGTTCCCATGCTTGTGGAATGGAGAGAAGGACAACACCCCCTGCAAGAATTATTAATAGGATTAAATAACATAATGCCTGTTCACGGCCTGGCCCAGTGTCTGGTGCCTAAAAAGCTCTCAGTGGTAGCTACGATCACTGCCACAAAAGAAATTTTGGTTAATAGGGTTTCTAGTTTGAGCTAGAAACAAAGGTGTCCCAGGCTGGGCTCAGGTAACAGGGACATTTCCTATAAGGAGAGCTCTTTCTAGTGCACTCTGTCCCTTCCCAACAAATTACCCCACCTCCAGTTGCGGCCAGAGCAAGATGTACCAAGACTGCCTCTCCAGATGACTCAGTTTCCCAAATGTATTGCCATTCTGAGCAACTGCCTCCGTCACTGGGTCTGAGCGGATCACAAAGGTTCTGCAGTCAGGGAAGCTCCCCGCCATATGCAGAGCCCCATGGGGTAGAAACACATTCCCAGTACCATGGACTTTCGGGAGCATTCATCAGAAATGCCTGCTGAACAGCAAACCCCAACTTCACATAAGGTCCCATTGGAAAAGTGCTGACAAAGGTCTGGTTATGTAACGGAGGCGGCAAATAATTAGCACAAATGCTCCCCAGCAGAAGTGGAAGAAACACCCCTCAGGCCTGAGCTATTCTCTAGAAGACGGCGGGAGAGCTGCTTACATTAACCCAAGTATCAGGAAAGGATCTGCCTCCCCAGACCAGACTAAATTGAAAATCTTCCAAGAACAGCCTGCTAACCCAAGGGACAAGGGGACAGGCCAGGGCATAGGGATCTTCATGGAAGGGCTGCAAGTGCTTCTTTGCCCCCTGGGAAGGTGTGGAGAAGCCCAGGCCCTTGGCTTGACTGTACTGAGGACTTTTAAAGGGCATCTTACCTTCAGATCCTCGGGGTTCAGCACGTAGTAGGCTCTAGATAAGAGGTTTCTTTTTTTTTTTTTTTTTTTTTTTCATTACTGGGGGTTGAATCTAAGGGTGCTTTATCACAGAGCTACATCTCCAGGTCCTTTTATTTTTATTTTTATTTTTTATTTCAAGACAGGATCTCACTGAATTGCCAAGTCTTTCATCAAACTTGCACTCCATCTACCTCAGCCTCCCCAGTAGCTGGGGTTACAGGTGTGCGCCACCATGCTCAGCTGAATGAAAGGTTCTGAGTGAATAAATATGTTTTCCTGCATCTTGGACTCCTGACCAGAAGGGATTTTCAAAGGACCACAGGAGTGGGAGGGGGTTAGGCCATCGTCAAGGAGGACTGAGTGGCAGGGAGGTCCCTCCAGCCACTGCCACCACATGTCCATTACATCCGTGACTCAGGAGCGTCTCCCAGTCCTCCTTTGTCACATGGGCCCAGGGTTCTGAGACTGGCTGTGCAGGGCAGGGAGAGATGGATTCTTCCTGGTTAAGGGCAAGCAGCCAGCTCTCAGCAACGTGGAGTGAGTTACTGCCTACGCTGTAAATCGTAAGGGCTTCAGCAAGAGCCACTGAATAAATAGGTTACGCTTTAAAGCCTTCGAATGGGGGTTTATACTGGGATTCACATTTGGAAAGTTGCTAAATGCCATCCGCGGGTGTGTCCAGTGTCTGCTTCAGAGGGAGGCGTGTGGGGGTACAGGACAGTTGCTAGGCAAACCTCAGGTCTGTCTCAGCACATGCCCACTCCGCCACCACTGTGTCACTGCTGTCATCTCTGCTAAGCTGCCTAGTGGGGCCTTTGACTTTGAACCCAGCCTTGGAGACAAATCAAGACCTTCAAAGTTGGTCCTCGTCTCCCCCAGTGCCATCAGACCATGCCAACCAAGGGCAAAGGTGGCTCATCCATAGACCAGGTCCCCTCAGCTTCCACCCGGCTGGGGGTTCAGGCACTGACCATCTTCAGAGCAAACTTCAGGGATGGTGCCCACTGCTCCACACTGCCCCAGAAGCATCCCCAACAGGCACAAGGTAGAACGCACTGACCGGGGCCCCAAGCCTGTGGCTCCCTCCCATCACTTAACCTCTCTGGTCTCAACCTGCTCACGTGGAATCCAGATCAAAACCACTGCAGATCTACTTCACGTGGTCCTGTGAGAATAAGAGATGAGATCACAGCTCGGAAAGAGCCCCTTGATAACAGAGAACACCGCACCTGCCCCACAGGTCAGCGCACCAGCCTGGTGCTGGCCTGGCTGGGCCCTGCCACCTCTATTGCTGTTTCCAGGCAATACTGGAAGCCACCTGCTGGGCCAGGCCCCACTGATGGCCAGAAGCAGCAACACAGGCAAGGAAGTCATTCTTGCCAGAGGCCAAGGGCCCACGCTCCAGGCCAGTAATATCACCACCATTTCTCCCATACGAGGGAGCCAGACTATCTGATCTCTGCAGCCCTGCCACCTCTCTGGGCTCCAAGTCATGAGCCAGACCTCAGGCCTGCACCTTCTCTCCAGTGATATCCAGAAGTTTATTCCAGGATTTGAGAGCTCGTGTGCCCAGTGCCAAGCCAGATGGTCAAGGTCGCCTAAGAGGAGGCACCTGGCCTCAGGGAAAGCACACTTACATTAGACAGCCACGACTCCCAGGGCACATCACACCACGGGCCCCAGGGACTTTCTGTCACCATCAGAAAGAACTGCTGAGCACTTAAACGTGGAACAAGCACTCGGAGCCCCATTTTAACTTACATGCTTTTGTGCAATCCTCCTCTGTCCGAGGGAAGTATCATTACTGCCATTTTCCCAGAAGAACCACTGAAGGTTGAGAGGTGAAGGACTTGCCTGGGTTCCCACAGTCGTTAAGTGGCAGACCAGGACAAAGATGCATGCTCTGTTTACTCCAAAGCCTATATTCTTGGTGCCAGGTGCTCAGCGGCTGGTGTTTTCAAAGAAGGTTTTGTGGAAGAGATAGGTAGCTATTTATTTCTTCATATACTTACTCTCCTACCCCCACATAATTCCAAAAAGCTTTAAAGTTGTGTTTATATTAAAGGTATACCTGCAGAGCCACAGAATAGAAAGGGAAGCAGAATGTACGTGAGGCCGGGACTAAATGCTCTCGTTAACCATTTGTTTGTTCATTCATCATTTCTTGGGTCTGTCCTAAGTGCTAGATGCCAATGGCTTCTCCCTGGATGTACTGGGAGGCAAGACCCACACCCCAGCCTCAAGGATCTTCAAGTTGTGTGTATGCGTGTATGTGTGCATGTGTGCACACTGTATCAATAAGAAGGGAAAGGGACAATCAGCCTGAGAGTGTTCTGCTGGAGGTGAGCATGCGTCATCCGGAACAAGGAAGTGGGCCTCTTTCCCAGAGAGTGGGAGTCAGAAGCTTTCTGGAAGAATGTGTAAAAAGAGGGGTGTGCAAGGGTTTCTGATATTTCAGTTCCAGAGCACAAAATTAAACTGTTTGCTGGCACCACAGGACAAAGGGGAAATACTATGTGATTCCCAGTGTTCCAACATCAAGGATGACTTTTCCTCCTGTGCAAGGGTCTGCCATCATATATACCCATATTTAAAGGGACATTGTCTTAATGGACAGTGTCTTGCAGAATGCATTTCCAAGACAATGCAAACCTCAGGAAGTGGCTGTGACTTATAGCAACCCCTGATAGAGCCAAGCTGGAATGGAGTCCAAGCAGCCGCCTGACCTGGCTTTCCAACAGTCAAGCTTGCTTCAACAACTGAACCAGAAGAAAGTAGAAGTGGACAGTGAGGAAATAAATAAGAAAAAGGAGATCAGAAGGGAACCTATATTTTTTAAGAGCCTACTATGTGCCAGGCCCTGCTCCGGGCACTTTATGCACATGGATTCATTCAATACTCCCTACTCTTATAGGTGAAGGTCACTCAGCCCCCTTCACCAGTGACAAATTGAGACTTTAAAATTAGAGCTTAGGAAAGGACCTAAAAATTGAGCTGGTCCACACTGAGATGGGCCGTCTTCATGAATTAGCCAGCCACGGCTCTTACCCCCCACACATTATAGGTTGTCTGGAGCTGTTCACCTGACCACCTGGACCAAACCCCTTGTTTGACAGAAGAGGAAACAGGCAGACAGAGGCAAGTGACCTAGACCAGGACTGGAACCTCTGCTTTCCTGACTCCTAGGCAGACACTTGCCCCTCATGCTTGTCCCCAGGGTCCAGCAGAAGGACTTGCCTGGAGGAGTAGCGGTTCCTGGGACCCCCACCACTGGCTACTTCTCAGTGCAGAGGAGCTTGTGAGGACCCCTGTGCCCTGTGCCTGCACCCAGCCTCAAGGACACAGCCCATCAGTACAGCTCTGACCATCACACACAGAACCCGACAGAGCAGGTAAATCCTGGACCCCACCTGAAGGGGATGGTGTCCAAAATTCCACCTATGTTTTATTCTGGGGCAATGCTCACCATGTGCAGGGACAACAAGGACAGGAGAAAGGAAGTCCCCTCTCTGCCACCTCTGAGGAGCTTTCCATCCACTCTTTGCCTGAGTCCTGAGTTCATGAGCAAGAACTTGAGTACATTTTTTAAAGCCCCAATGAGAGTCTTAGTGAATTCTCCACTGGTTGCAAATCCTCCCAGAAAGAATGCCATCCTGGGGCCACTGAGGGTGATGACCCTGAACTGGCAGGTTTTCAGCTGGAACCTGAGACAGGAAAGCAGGCAGATAGGTAGCAGCACCCCCAGGAGCAAGGGGTTCTTCCCCCAACCCCCTGCCAGGCCCAGTCATGACCTCCATGGTCACCTTGGACCACAAACAGCTGGATCAAAGCAGGGCCAGCCCAAGGAGCTCTGACCTCTGTGGTCTGGTCGTTGTCCAATCCTCTTTCCTCTGATCTAATAGTCAATCTGCTTCCCCCAAAGAAAATCAAGGCTTGATTCAGAGAATTGCAAAGGAATAAACAATCCCACCCACCCTCTATGCTGGGCCGTGAGAAACTTCTATCTATGTGCAAATACATGCCCATGGGTACCCCCATTGCCACCGAATCACTGTCCCCCGACCCTCACTGCCAAATGGGAGCACAGGAAGCAGAAATAACCTGCAGTGCCCTTCACCCAACTGAACTGGCATTATGCTCCAGGAGGCAGTGCCATCTGCGGGTCTTTTAGACTCCCCATCCCCAGGGTCACACATACACTAAGAATTTTTAGTCTCATGATTGTTAGTAAATGGAGAAAACTTGAGACACAGGTTTTGCTGTCCCTGCTTCCTCCCTTCTCTCTTGTCTTTACAAGAGGCCAAGGAGACTGAAGCGTCCTGCAGCTAGTCTGCTCTTCCCTGTTTCCTCTCACCCCTGGCCCCTGGCCCCCAACTGATGACCCCTGCTCCCCTCCAGCAATGGATGGAGAAAGATCATTATCACGAGGAGGCTGCTCACCCGAGTAGACTTCTCGTGAAGTTACGCTTTTTCGCCTGACACATTGGAATCTTTCAATTTGATTGTCCTCCGGAGATTGTATCTATTTCCTTCCCATTTCAAGAGGCAGCTGTTGATCTCCGTTCTAATGGCCTGGTGATTTCCAACAAGTTCCTTGTCCCTCTGCTGATGGCCTTTCTCAATCACATACCTGAACAAGCAAGACTTGATGTTCCCCCTTCTATTATCATTAGCTCCATCTTAGTAAATAAAACCCACCTGCTCCCTGCTCTCCCAAGATGCCACTTAACCCTTTCAGGCCCTTGTGCAGTGCTGGGTAGATTTTCTCCTGCTCGCCTCCCTGTTTATGTACCAGGACAAGTGACTGAAGCACAGGACAAGTGCACACTCTCAGCGCAAATTCAGAAAGACACTTGTAGACCTTTCTTGGGTGTTTGGAGCTGGGACATCATGTTTTTTTAGTGGAGGGGGTGAGCCTGGGTAAATCAAGACCAGCAGCTGTTCAGAAGGACAGGAGGGCGATGTGAGCTGAGAGCTTGGTTGAAAGGTGAGCCGCCGCTGAAGGACTCAGTCAAGGTGCTCATGCAGATGCCCAAGGCCACAGCATAGGACTCTGCACAGCACAGGATGACACCCTGAAGGTATCATCAAACATCCTCATTCCTGTCCGCTGCTCGGAGAGTTCCCTTTCTTCTATCCTCAAGAAGAGCTTGCTAAGTCAATTAATGATCCAACGTGAGTTTGCAGGGACCGTGTGCGATACCTAGGAGGAACACCATTGCCAGGGAGGGCAGAGGCGTGGGACTAGAGAACAGAGCCCAGGATTCTCTCTCAGTCCTGCTGTTGGTGATGGGCTGTGTGGCCTGGGGTGAGGGGCAGGTTTGGACTTGCTTCAACAGTAAGGAAAGGACATCTGAGCCTGCACTCTCTGGGTTTCTGCTTTGTTGTGCTGATTCAGAATCCCTCTGTACCTCTCCTCACCCCATTTTCCTAGAACACTCTCCTGGAACCCACGGACACTCATCCCTGCTTTCTTTCAGTCAATCAACAATCGTTTATTGAAATCCCCAAGCACTGCCCTCAGGATTAAGGATAAAGCTGGAAAAAAAGAAAAAGAAAAAAAAAAAAAGACTGTGGAGCTCTGTCTTGGAGCTTACTTTCTAATGGGAGGAGGTAGATTATAAACAAATAAATACACAAGCAGTCAAGTGCAGCACAACAGTGTCTCAGTCAACAACAGTCCTCTACAATTGTCATGGAGCTGAAAATCTCCTATCTCCTGGTGACATCATAGCTATCATAATGCAATAGAGCAACACGATGACGCAGGTGAGAACAGACCTGCTGCACTGCGAGCCATTGAGGTCATAACACGGCAACTATGTACAGTACAGGACAGAGGATCATGACAGTCAACGCCCACATTACTGGTTGATGGTTTTCTCCACTTTTTCTTCATTCTTTTCAAGAGCTCTCTTTTATAGTTGGCTGTAAAGCAGTACCCAGGGCTGGCGGCAGCAGCACCACATGCCTCGTGTCCACTGTGTCTCTGGACCACATGGAGGCCACATGGAGCGTCAACCTGGACCATCTAGGTTCACAGAACTGCTCTACAACGTCCACGCAAGGACCAAATCGCCTAGCAGTGCAGTTCTCAGAAGGCAGCCCTGTCATTAAGCAACGCCTAGCTGTCCGCAAACACGTGTGTATCCATGATCGTGCGTGCTTGGGAGAGGTGTCAGGAAGGGGCGTCCTGAAGTAGGGCGCCCCCCACAGGAGAGGGCTCTTCAGTGAGCTGACATGAGCGGGGACCTGAAAGAAGCGAAGGAGTGTGTTTTCATGATGAGCAGAAGATGAACAGCCAATTCAAAGGCCCAGAGGTGAGCGTCAGCAAGCAGGCCACTGTGGCTGGGGCTGAGCGGGCAGAGGAGGGCGGCCAGAGAAGCGGTCAGCAAGGTAGACAAGGCCAGACCATGGAGGGCCTCTCAGGCCATAATGAGGGCAGGTCCACTTCAAAGAGATTATACTACATTTCTTTGTTTAAGCAAAATTTTATAATTCAGATTTTTTTATTCTCTTGGACAAGTTTTCCTCCCAATTAATTCAAGCGAGGGGCCTTTTGCCCCAGATTGATGGAAAAGTGCAAAAACTGCACAGTTAAATTTAAAGAGGCTAATTACTGGAAAATATCTAGCAATCCTTGGGCAAACCTCACGGGTGGCGCGAGGCTGCCTAGCACGCTGGCACGTACCCAAGAGGCTTCCGTTCTCCACGCTAGTCCCTGTGAAAGGGAAAGGACCCTCCAAAGCGGCCGGACTGCACGTGGGGAGAAGGTAAGATGGGAAGATGAGATGGAATCAGACAGAAGAGTCAGTTAAGGGACTTTGGGAGGACAATCCCCCAGCCGGCCAAGAAGAAGAGCCATCTGACCTGAAGCAGAGTCCTTACTTCTCCAGGCATGGTGCCCACAACAGATAGGAGAAGGTGAAAACCCAGGCCGGGAGAGCAGGTTCCAAAGCAGAAGGACAAAAAAGGGATTCTGCAGGGAGTGCGACTGGATTCCCAGCCCATGCTGGACCTAATTTTTAACAGGACCCAGAACAAGGGGTGCCCTAGTCTGCATGCACGTGGCATACCCCGAGTCCCACGCAGTGGCCTAGACCCCACGCTTTCATGCTTAAGCATTTGGGAGCTCTGGCCTGACGACAGTGGACAGGGATGGAGGTCAGAGGAGTTGCAGAGGACTGCAGAACACTGAGGGAGAGCCCTGGGAACGTCTCCTGCTCAGGAAGGATCCTGCTGCCGGAAACCAGCCTCTCCAGCAACCATGCTGATTGCAGACAAGCTGGTACCCCCACATCCCGCCTTAAGTCCTGCCACTATCAAATACATTCTGAAGTCCTGGATACTCAAGTCCACACAGAGATGCCCAGGACCTGGGCCTAGGCCAAGCTCTCCCCGTGAGGCACCTGGAAAAGGCTAGGCCTGCTTCCTGAATAGGTCCTTTGTAAGGCACAGAGCCAGTGAGGTAGGGAGGTCCTGGGTGGTGTGTCCTTCCCAGTTCTGCCAGCCAATGGCCAAAGAACAATGACAATCTCAGGACTGATTTGTTCCACCTGTAGCAGGAACCACAACAGTTGTGTCTGCATGTACAAACCTAGCTTGGACTATCTGAGGCTCTTTCTAGACCTGTCCCCTCCCAGGCTGCCCTGTAGCTGCACAGTAGGTTGCAAGAAAGTCCATTTGAGGGACTGGGTAAGGAGCCATCACTGTGGTGGGACAACAGTACCCCTGGGCCACTTCTAATTGTCAGTAAGGACAGGTCTCCTCTGTCGGAGGAAAGTTAGCCCCATGTCCCCATCACCACCAGGCACTCAGTTAGAAATGTTCTCAGTAGCCACCCCAGAAGGAAGCATTTTTGGACCGATCCTGTTGCTGTCACCTCACTCAGCCAGCTTTCTAACAAAACGAGAATTAAGAGTAATTTGAGGTTGCTGGGAACACTAGAAAAATCCTTTCATCTTCCACTGGGAATGGAAGTGAAGGATGGCCTGAGCCAGCAGGTGTCATGCCACAAGGATTTATTTGGCCAACCAGGCTGGACTCTGATTTTCAAATGGAATGGGTGAAAGCAATGGTTTTTATCTTAAATTGTCAACCTCTTATGCGGAGGGGCAGTCGCTGCAGGCCTGAGGAAAAGCAAGGAAGTGTCTCCCAGAGGCTGCAGGAGCGTCACACCCCAGCAGGCTCACCACTGTGGTTTGGCAAACTCGCCTGCAGAGATGGTGAAGGGGAATGAATCACTTTCTGCCTGGGTGGGCCAGTGCAGGAGACTCCTCCGTGACCTCTGGCTGCCAGATGGTTCGCAGGTCAAGGTGGTGGCTCAAATGTGCTCTCTCCTAGGAAGGGAGGCCAGCTGGGGCGGGTCATTGTTCCACGTGGCCCCAGGGTTGGCTTCTCTAGAAATGCTGTCTTGAAGAAGAAACAGGCCAGAGAGCGAGGCACACAGTTGTCAGCCGTGCCCAGCGGGAGCGCCATGGCAGCCGTCCAGCCTCTACACCAGGCATGTGGTGAAAAATCGAAGCAACCAAGCAGGGTGGCAGTATTTGCTGAAAGAGAGATGGATTTTGTCTCCTTGCAAGTCATTTTGCACTGGACTGGTGAGCTGAGAAACAGCTGGTGACACAGACTCATGGGATCCTGTTGGGGAGGAGCCTGAAGTGGAGGGGCCCCTCTGCCCTCTGCCCTCACGAAGGAAAGTAGAGTTCAGAGCAGCAGGCAGGGACTTGCTCAGGCCCAGCTTCCTCCATGCACCCAGCCCTTTGCCCCTACCCCTGAGAGGCAGCTCCTTTTGCTCTTGGCCTTGAGTCCTCCACCAGCACACATAGTAGTGTCTGTGGCAATTAGGGAACCATGCCCCCTCCTCGGGGCGGAGGCCCAGAGCAAGGGCACAGATGGGTGAGTTGAGAGAGTCTGACTTGCAACCCCATTCCCCTGCTGGCTGCTATACAGAGCACAACTTGATAGTAGCACACACTGTCCCCACTTTCCAGCACACCCCATGTGGGTCTGCCCTCCACCCTGCTACCTGGCTACCTGCTTCCTTTCTTACACCCCAGCTCCAACAGAAGTCCATCCCTCCCAACTTCCTCTACCACCAACTCGACTATAAGTTTGAATCCCTGTCCACGCTGGCCAACCTGCCCTCTCTCCCTCCACTCTCAGGTTGATTTCAGTCCCATCAGTCATTCCCTGCTGCCACCACTCTGTACTCCAACGGCCTGAGATGGATGACTTGGACTCAAAAGAGTCTAGAGCAGTGCATTGGCAACTACAGGCTGTGGGCCAAGTGGGGCCTGCACCTGATTTTATAAATAAAGTTTTATTAGAACACAGGATCTCCTGGACATTGACATTTTGCCTGAGACACCTTTTTAGTTACTGTGGCAGAGTTAGTAGTTGCAATTGAGATGACGCAGCCCTGGTCATTCTAGTCCTTCCTAGAAAAAGTTTGCTGGTCCCTGATATACAGCAATCATTCTGAGGTTCAGGGAAGTTCAATGACTTAGCTAATGTCACTAGCCAATAGCCAGCAGAGCCAGGATTGGATCCTTATCCTCTGACTTTTACCAGCATACCCCAGATTTTTCCTATAGGAAAAAGCACACAGAATAAAGGAAGTTCTCTTCAAAAAACACTGGGTGACTTAGAACTCTCCAAAAGCTGACTCCGGGGGCCCAGGGTCCCTTCCTGCAGTGAGACTCTAAGAGCCCATAGTAGCAAAGCCCACTCTCTTGCCTTGGGCACCACCAGGGACTGACAGCCACCAGTCGCCCTCCCAAAGGTGCTGACATTCCCTCCGTTCAGCTCCTGTGACTAACCGATGCTTCCTGTTCAGTTTTGAGCTGCTGCACTTACTCCAGTGGCACATCCTCTGCCTTCATGCATGGAGAGGGGGCAGCCAATCAAAGGGACTCCAGAGAGCGTGACATTTGAATGTTCTGTAGCCACCGTCCCTGGTGACTCTCAGATCAAATCAACTCTGATTTACAAATAACACAAGGACATTTCCTTTTTTGTCTCCCGCTCTTCCTGCCCTCTCAGCTCCACTTGGCAATGCTTCCAAGAGTGCAGCCCAGGGGCTGATGACAGCCATACTCTTGTCTGCCCCAAATCCACAAAAGCTTCTTAGGACGCGGAAAGGAGGAGGAAGGGAGAAGCTCCAAGAATGGACGCAAGAGAAGGAGCCTGGTCTGCAGAGCAGGTGCTACGGAGTCAGGGAGGCCAGGGTAGAGGGCCCACTGTGTGGGAGTGTCGTGACTGGGAGCCCACAGTATGCCAGGCACGTGGCAGAATATCCCATGGGATCCCAACACCACTCCTAAGAGGCGGGACTGACATCATTTCACAGATGAGAAAACCGAAGCTCACACGGGACATGATCTCCCAGTTGGTTGGTGGCAGATCTGGAATTCAAATCAGGTCTTTCTGATTCCTAAATTTGTTCTCTCCTCTTATCCAGGGGAGGGGTGGGCAAGATAAGAGCAGCCCAAGGTCAAGCCAGCAGGACCCCATCTGGTCAGGTTCTTTCCTGGACAGGCTGACTCCTAGCCAAAGCCATTTCCCAACGAGGTCATTAGCAACCCCAGCAAAACCAGATGGCAGGTGCTGAAGCAGAATGCCCACCTCCATCTCCCTCTGCCCCACCAGAAAGACCTTGAGCTGGGGGCCCTGTCACTGAGCAGCCTCTTCCTTCCCCTTCCTCCGCCCACCTTCCAAGTCCACACCATCCTTGATTTCATGAAGTCATTTACAGAACTCCCTCCCCATCGCCCTGTAGGCTCCCAAAGGTACACTCAGCCTGCTAGTGGCCTGTTACCTTGACCTTGCAAGTACCAAAGATGCTGGAGAAAGAGTGTAGGCGCAGCAACAAGCCCAGGTGAACGAGACCCTCCCCATCCCCCCGGGACAGTGACTGCAGGCACCTGGGCAGCCACAGACCAGCATCGGCAAGGCACACACACGTGGCAGCTCAGTTCAAGATGGCAACAAATGACAGCACAGACCCTGGAGCCAGCCGGCCTGAGCACTGCCACTTACTAACCCTCCACAATATCTTAGGCAAGACAGGAGCTTCGCTGAGCAGCAGTCAGCTCACCTTTCTGTAGAAGGGGATATGGCACCAGCCTCTCTGAGTCCCAGTGGGGATCCAATAAATTAATATTCATACAATTTCAGAAGAGCATCTAGCATATGTGAGGGATGTGAGCATGAGTTCAACCTTAAGACATACATATTTTAAAACACTTGCTTGAGGCTTTTTTGTTGTTTTGTGTTTGTTTGTTTTGTTTTGTTTTTTAAGTACTGGGGTCTGAACCCAGGAACACTTAATCACTGAGTCACATCCCCAGCCCTTTTTTACATTTTATTTAGAGACAGGGTCTAGCTGAGTTGCTTAGAGCCTCACTAAGTTGCTGAGGCTGGCTTTGAACTTGCAATCCTCCTGCCTCAGCCTCCTGAGGCTCTGGGATGGCAGGCATGTGCCACCATGTCCAGTCTTGTTTTAGTTTTGTTTTCAGGAAGAGCTATCAAAACCCTTGCAAAATGCCTGATCCTGTTTTTCCGCCCTGGAAGGTAGGGCACAAAAACCCCATTTCACACAAAAATGGGGGGAGGTGATCCTCTGCAGGAACCCGGTTCTTGTTCACATCTTTGTGAGACTTCAAAGTCCTTTCTATTTGCTCACTTGCTTTAACATATATAAGGAAGCAGCACAACTGGGTTTTTCAAAAATACATCACAACTGAAGTATTCAAAGCAGACACTCCAGAAGGCTGGGCACTCTCCTGTTGTCCAGAATACTGGAGACACACCTGGGAGGGAGGTGGACACCTGGACAGGAAAACCAGGCAGAAGGCTTAGCATACACCACAGTCCCTCTCAGTGTCCCTCTCCTCTCTTTCAGAGCATGTTTAGTCAAAAAGGACTTCAGTCATCATCTAAGGCAACATTTCAGGTGAACCAACCAAGGTTGAAACGAACAAGGTGACAAAATTTCCTGTAAGTGACCAAAAGCCAGTCTTCCTGACGTTTAGCCCCACCACAAAGAATGTTAACACCTTATTTATCAGTTTGGGTTCCAAAATGACTTTGTCTTTTCCTAAAAAATTGAATCCATGTTTAAAAGATGATTATCCATCCCCAAGGAGATGCAAAAGAATGGACACCATGTCATCTATTGGTTTACATTCCCTTGTATTATCATGGAGCTTGTGACCAATTTTATCCCCTGACATCCCAGTCCCTTGGATGATTCAAACTCACCTCACAGATCAGGGTCTCTTCAGGAGGCAACACTGAAGCTTTGCTGTGAGTAAAGGAATCCATGTCTTCCACAGACATTTTGGTGGTCAGTGGCTAGAAACTGGGTACACACACATACACACGCACACAAACGCACACGAGACCCTTTGGCATGAGGCTAGCCACAGCAGGTCGACCCTCAGACCCTGGGAGCCAGGGGCTAGCAGGCCAGCCCTGAAGGAGGAGGCTAAAGCAGGGCTCCTGGGTGGGAACCTCAGCAAGCAGGTGAACCGTGGCAGGAATCTGGGAATGGTGAGACGTGTCCATCCTGGTAGACCCGGAGTAGGCTGGCATCAGGAAGTTCTGCCCTGAGACAACAGAGCCCAGCTAGGGACTGAGAATCCCAAGCAGGGCTTATTCCCCAGAATGGCCAGAAAGAGAGGGACCGGGCCTTGACCTGGGAAACCTGTGTTGCCACACACATTAGAAAGAGCCTAGGGTGCCCGGAACTAAGATGGCACCCCTGTGACTAGTATCAATACACAGCGGAGGCCTGGCTAGGCGAACCACTGGCAGGTCAACAAGGGGAAGTGACCCTGCTCACTTGATGTCCAGAACACTGAAGTCCTCAATGGACCTCCCCAGGCCTCCCACTGCAGATCTCCCCTGGGCCTTCCTGCTGGCCTGAGTGGCCTTCCGTGAATTAACAGGAGGACCACAGAGGCAAGGGCCAAGCGGAAAGCTATCTATGCCATTGGCTGGGCATAACTGCCCATGCCGGATGCTTCCCCAACAGAGGGGAGCACTCCTGTGTGGCTTCTGACTTGGCAAGGTACTGGGGCCAAAACACAAGCTAAGATGGCCTTCCAGACAGAGGCACGCCCCAGATGAGCAGCCGCAGCGAAGGAAGCTAGCCTGTACCGCTTGCTGACTGAGCTCAGCGCAGGGTCTGTACTGCACAGGGCTCTGTTCTGCCCAAAATGACCACCAATGTCAAATCTCTCCCCGGTGGTCCCCGCCAGTCTACTCCTGGTCCCACTCCTGTTTCTCTGCCCTTGTCTGCTCCCCAACCCAAGTCTCAACTTCTCAGCCCAAATGTTCTCCTGTCACTAAGAGTCATGTTCATCAATAACTCAATTAACATTAAGAAACTGACATTTGACTCTTCCCAGATTTATTTACAGATTTTCAGAGGAACACAAAGAATGACCATCATCTCAAGCAAAGGAATGAATACTTAATAGTAAATTTTTGGCTATGCACTGCATGGATGAGGAAGTACTTTCACCAGAGTAAAGCTGCCCAGTATCCATTTCTCCATCATAATGGTGCCTCAATTTCCTTGTGGGGTACCTGCCCCCATTCCCCAGCCCAAGGGCTTACTTCCTATTAGGAATGTCAGTCACTAAGACACAACCTTCCTCTCGCACTCAAGAATGGTGGGGGGCAGGCACAAGGCCTGTCCAGCCAGCTGGACAACAGTTGCTGGCCACTGGTCATTGACCCTGTAGATCCTGCCTTCTGGCCCTTCAGCTGTCCCCAGGTCCCTCCCTCCCTCCATAGTTCACCTCCTCCCACAGCCTTCCAATAAATCACTGTTTGAACTAACCAGTCTCTCCTGTGTGCAAGGAACACAGAATTCCAGGCAGACATCAGTCACCCCAGCCTGCAGTAAGGCCAGCAGAGGCTGGGAGGAGAGATGGCTGCTCAGTGTCCTCCCTCCAGGCAGAGACCGGAACAAGATCCACTGCAGCATGACCACCGTGAGCAGATGTTACTGACACGTGCAACCAGAAACCAGAGCCGTTTGACTGGACCCAGGGTCAGGAGGCTGGAAAATGACATCCCATGGCCCACAGTGACAGGACGGGATCACAGGAAGCCCTGAAGGCACAGGCCAGCCTTCCCCAACCCCTCGGCCTGCTACCTTCTGTGTACATGAGCACACGCGCACTCGTGTGCACACACACACACACACACACACACACACACAGATTTGTGCACACGAGTACGCCCTCCTCCTGCCACTCTCCAGGGAGAATCTGAAGAACGTGGCAGGCCCAGTGTCCAGGCAGGCTGGGTGCAAACAGAGGGAAGGACGGACTCAAACACTGATGGCGGTCTTCCCTCTCTGGTGGGAACCAGGAGGCCAGGTCCACCACATACCTGGAGCAGACCAGGGGTCCCAGGGAGAGACACCCTCCACGGCACACAAGACAGACACAGCCACCAGGTGCCTGAAAACAAAACCATATCTAAGGGGACAACAAGCCATCTCTCCCTCCCTAAGGCTACCTCTCCCTTCATTCTCTCCCAGTTAGGAAGCAACAGGCATTCAAACTGACAGGAAGGCAAGGTAGGAGAGATCAAGAGCCCACGACAGCATGGCTGAGACCCTCGAGCCTGCAAGTGTGAAATCATCCCCACGGACCATCATCTACCGGCTCACTCTGGCACACGTGGACGAGACGCACGGGGGGACCCAAGTAGACACACTCATACACACGCGCAGGAATGTTTCCAGCCCCACCGGGAACACCCAGCAGGCAGCAGGGGCCAGGAACACGGAGCGGCGAAGGCACAGGGCAGTGAGGCACAGGCAACTTGCTTCCTAGTACTTTTATTGGAGCCTTGGTTAAGCGTGAATGCGCGTCAGGAGTCCCCGCCACGGCCCGTCAGCCCAACTGGAGCGGGGCCCTGGGGTCGATTTCCTTTTTTCCCTTTATAGACAACATTATTAAAAAAAATAAACTTTACAATAATACATTTTCGCTCATCTGTGGGGTATTATTCGATAGTTTTGTTTCTTAAAAAAAGGAAAGAAAAAGGAAAGCACAGGATATAGGTACGTGGACGTGTATATACACACATGGAGAGAAAGAAGCCTCGTATGTACACAGTCGACGGATATCTCGGAAACGAGGAGAAGGGGTGGAGGTGGGGAGGGGGAGAGAAGGAGCGAGCTTGAGAGACCAGAGTGTTGCAGACACACGTCCCACTGTGGCCTCTTCTGCCCCCTTCAGTGGTCCCTTAAGGGAAGACCCGCCAAATGGAACCACGAGAAACCGAAAAAGCCAACGAAGCATCATTTCTCTTTGACTTCAAAACTCCTGATTCCAAGGAGGAAGCTGCACTCTGCAGCCGGTGCCCAGGGCTCGGCCCCTCCCTGCAGGGGATGGCCCAGGCAGGCTGAGAGGCCCGGGCCCCACGCGTACCACAGCCAGGAGGACCCAGCCCAGCATGGGGGCTCCACACCACACACCGTGAGGGAGGACAAGCCATCTCCATCTTTGAAGCCAAGACGAGGGCTGACAGGGCCCAACCGGAGGCCTGTGGCCAGCTCCACTTCCCCCAGTGACCAAGGCCCTCTGCTGGGCCCCCAGCAGGTTCCCAGAGTGGGCAGCTCCAGAGCAGCTGCCACCGTCCTGTCCCCAGCCGGCATTGGGCACAGCACAAGTCCCTTCGGCAGTGGGGGTCTCAGCGTGGTCTCTTGCTTCAGAAGGGTCCAGAGAGAAAAACACCAGGAGACAGTGACGGGCGTTTCTAGAGCCTTGTACCCCACTGGGGCAGAGTGTCCCGGAAGCCAGGGGGCCTTCGGGCCAGCTCTCGGGCTCCCCACCTGCTGGTCTGTTGGGTTTAGAAAAACTTCTCCCGAGAAGGAACCTGGGAGGAGACAGGTTCAGAGACAAGGCGGGGGGATTTTTTTGCAAGGGGGGTGTGTGTGTCTGGGAGCGTTTCCACTTGGTTGGGCGGGAGTTCTCATCTGTGTAGTTGGTAGAAATCTTGAGACAGGGTCCCAGGGCCTACAAGGCCCATTTCAGCAACAGGAAGGGGAGCGCGGTCAAGGCAGCCGACGGTCTGGCTCTGCTCGGGCCTGAGTTAGGTTTGATCACCTTGTTGCTCCCTGGGATGATATTCGTCGTGAGCTGCGTCCACCGCAGAAAGGAAGACAGAGAAAACAAAAAGGTTCTGTCAGTGGGCTGGGCGCCAGTCTCCTCCAGTCCACCCTCCCTGGCCACCAGAGACCCTCCCTTATGCTCTGAAGGCAGAGCCAGGCTTCCACAGGGCAGGGTAGGGTAGGAACAAAGTGATGCTCTGTCCCTGCCGGGCTCCCAGCCCTCAGGTTGGGGCAGGTGAGCAGAAGTCCCCAGAAAACAGGTTATGTCTCCCTGCTTCAGGACCCGGAAGGAGGATGTGCATCCCATGAGGAGGGAGAGGGTCTAAGACCCCAGGGAGAAGCTCCAAGGTCCCCAAGGACCTGCCTCTGGAGAGGAGAGGAAAGGCAGGGAGGGGAAGCCATGTTCTCCCAATTCCTGAAATCCCTCCTCCAGGAAGCCTTCCCAGCACATCTCTGACTGAGCCGCTCTCTTCTGCAGAATTTTTCACCACACTTTCTTCTCACCTAAGCTACCATGGTAGATCTACAAGGCACATATACACTCCTATGCAGGGGGGTTCTTTAAGGAAGGGACGGTGTCCTTTTCCATCTCTGTATCTAATAAATGTCACAGGACCAGTGCTGAACAGTGCTCGACACATTTGCCTTAAAGATAAGCAAAGCGTGGGAGGGCCTCTGCTTGGAAAGCTACTCCCCTCTCCCAAGGAGACAACGCAGGCCCTGACTGAAGCCTCTGTACTCCCCCACACCCACCCGAGCAAAGTGAGTGCCCACTCAGGTCCAGGTGGGGGCCGAAAGAGCAGACGACCCAGCAAGGGGGTTCTGGGGTTCTGATTTCAAGGCTCACTAGGAAAAAGCCCTCTGGGGCACTAGGAAGGCCAGTCTCCTCCACCCTCCCCCTTTCGGCACCACTCACCTCTGTGAAGCACAGGCTTAACTCTTTGGAGTTATTGGCCTTCAGTCCCTGCTCCTGTAGAGAGAAGGCACTCGTTAGGCCAGGTCACCATGCTTTTTCTGCCCTAGCTTTGACGAGCAACTTGGATAAGGCCCTGCCACTCACTGTTGGCATTGTAAAGCTGAAGGTGCATAATAAAGATCGCTGCCCAGTCCCACGCAGCAGGAAGGCCCCTGCATCCCTGAAGCCCTCATCAATTAGATCCTGGCTTCTCAGGGCTCCTGGGGAACCAAGCTCTAAATCGTGCTGTCCAGTTCACGGCATTCTGTAGGAACCAGTCATCTGCACGTCTGTCTGCATACTCGGAGCTCCGCAAAGGCAGGGACCACGTCTCCTTTCCTTGCATTGAGCCATGTTTGGCTCACAACTCAATTAATGTTTTACTAGATGCATGCACGCATGAATGAATAAATGAATGAAAGCATCAGACCAGAGATGGCTTTCAAGAGCCAGCTCCTGTTATTTGCCATCAGTGCTGGAAGGCTCTGTAGAAAAAGATCATGAGCCCTCATCTGGGCTCAGGAGAGAGAAAACTGTGATTGATTAGTGATGTCTGCCACTGGTACATGTTAGCTGGACATCTGGCAACTGCGCCAGGCCATTTCACTCCCAAACAGATGTGCAGCACCTGGGAACTCTGTAGACAAGATGAAGAGTGAGAAGGAAAGATTGGCATCATGGTCATTCCAGGATTCTCTGCCCTGGCACAACTACTTGGAAGCAGGACCACAGAGCATGCGTGAAGAACAGTGCTTTGTTACCATCATCATGAGAGCCATCCATGGGAACCAGCTGGGGATATGGTGCTTCCAAAGGCTTAGTTCCCAGGGCACTTGTGGGGAAGCTCTGGCTGCCAGGAGCAACTGGGAAGCCCAAGAAATTATGCCTAAATCACGACTCTTGGCCAAAAGTATCAATAATTCTTTGGACGTCGTAGGCAATCGACCACCCAGGCATCTGGTCAGCTAAACAAGGCCCCAGCTGTCACACAGAGACCCCAGCCAAGAGCAGTCACTGCCAGTGGTGGAGACAGAAAAGTGGTGATTAGCACTGCAGGAATGGAACCAGACCCAACCCTGGAGGGTCCTATTCAAGACCAGGTACCAGCGTCTCCAGGTGCAGGAGATGGCCTGGCCAACCCCCAAGCTGCTTCCCTCCATGGACATGCTCCCCACGGTCCTCCCAACCACTAGATTCTCCTTCTCAGGGCGTGGCCCAACTGCAGCCAGGGATGTGGGAGGCCACTGCAGGGACAGAACACCACGCCTGCCCCACCTCAGAGGTCATGCTGTCATCACTGCAGCCCACCTGTCCTTCCCCACCCCGTCACCAATCCTCAGTCATTTATATCCATCCCCACCTGTGATACATACGATCTAGCAGCTACTGATGCCCTTTCTGGCTTCCTGCTGTAACCGTCAGGGGTGGCTGGCCTGTTCTGTCCCTGTCTTGTCCCTGTGTCTCACTTCCTACAGTGCTCACTGAATATGGAGTCCATGTGGAATCCCAGAGGCAGACAGCCCCATTTTCAATCAAAACTGCTGCTCTTTGTCTTATACTGGAGTGATGTGCAAAATTGTTTTTGAAGTCTAGAGCTTAAAAAAAATTTTTTGTTTTGAGAAAATGACAAATCTAGCTGGCCTTTAAGGTGGAGCCAGTACAACATTGTGTGATGATGCCCACCAGCTCTCGGGCAGGCCCAGGGTCAAAGGCAGACCTAGACAATGTCAGTTCAGTTGGGTTCTATGCCAAGGTCAACCCACACGGAGAAGCCCGCAAAGCATCTGAGCCCCAAGCCCAGCCAGGTGTGTGGAGATAAAATCTGAATGCCGATGTCCTCCGGAGCACTGGCCTAGGCTTGGATCCTGCTCCCCAGAATGAGCAGGCCCTGTCAGGTTCCTCCCAGGACAGGAGAGAGGAGTGGGGATCGACAAATACCACACAGGAAAAATGAGAGCCAGAGTCCTTCTGAACCTATGGATGTCCGGTTCTGCAGGCCTCCAGGGCTGACCGCCACACCCAGGGAGCTCAGGGGACCCAGCAGGATTGTCCTTGCTGCCCTGAGCAGATGCTCCAAGTCAAGTGCTGAGACCTCTGGTTTATAGAATTTTCTCAGTGAAGGGTCCTAGCCCTTGGGACCCACAGGACAACCCCTTGATCCAAGGCAGCCCAGAAACAGAATGAGAAGCAAAAGCTCAAGAGGCCACTGCCCTGTACCCAAGTCCTGGTTCTGCCCAGGGCAAGCCTACTGTGCCTCAGTTTCCTCATCTATAAAAGACAGATAGACAACTGTGCTTCACTAAGCCAGGGATACTGCACACAGGACATAGCTCCCCACAAAACTAAGGCTCACTGCTCACTGCACAAAGCAGAAAGTAAGCCAAGCAGAGCTGTGCACCCCAAGGCAGGGCCCAGGAACAAAGCTGTGAAGAAGGCAGAGGATAAGGTGAAACCTCGGTAAGCCAGCAGCCTGGGGCCTGCCAGGGATGAGTGACAGGGCGGGCTCCTGCTCTCTCCTCCACCTCCTCCAGCCTCTTTGCCACAGATGACAGCTGGAGAGGCAAAGGGCTTGGGAAGTCCCCATTCCTCCTGACTTCCACAAAGCAGAGAAGAAGCAAAGGCTGCATTAACCTCCCGCACAGTTAACCTGAGACCTGGCCACTCCTAGACAGGGAACAGTGGGCGTGTCCAACCAGCTGTTGAATTTTCTGGAAGTGGAATAGGGGAGGGGAGTACAGAAAGAAAGGCCACCATCTAATGCTCAGACCACTGCCTCCCTTCCTCTCCAGTTGGGGATGCCCTTCTCCCCAGTGGGTCTCAGCCCTGCCCTTGAGGGGCTCACACCCTAACAGAGATAAACCTCCCCACAGTCGCCTCCAGGCCAGTTAAATATCTGGGGGGGTGGGGGGAAGCTGCCATCCTTCCCTAAGGCTCCAGGCCGGGGACAGCTCTCTGAGGACATAGTCCCCTCAAGGCTGCCCCCGAGCCCAGCTCTCCCTGTGCAACTTGTGCTTGGGTAACTCAAGTCCCTGACCCTGTGCTGAGCCTCTCATACTCTTGAGATAGACTCCGGGTGTGTAAATGACTGTGTTCCAAAGGCAACAGGCCCAGGCTGCTGGGATGGCAGGACCCAGGGATTCTAACAGCAATCCTGTGACGTGGAGCCCAGCAGAGGGACAACTTGGGAAGAGCTGGTCCCCATGGGCTGCACTATGGGGGCATCAGAAGCATGAAAGAAGTGACAGGTGCAGTTAGCACTAGAGAAGGGGCATGGCCATGAATCAGGACAGCAACAAGGCAAGCTTCATCCTTCTAGAAGTTTCTCCCAGAAAAGCTTCCATGCCAGGAAGTTGGAAAGACACAGTCTTCCTCCTCTGCCTTGCCCACCTCTCTCCCCATCCACCTCCAAAGTCCAGTCTGGCTGTCCCAGAGTCTCACTGGCCTGACCCAGGTGCTACTAAGTCCAGTGCTGTCCTGCTGGCCAGATCTCTCCTGAGTCCCTCGCTCCTGTCCCTGGCCCTACCACCAAACCCTGGCCTCTGTCATCTATACCCTGTGAGCCTGTCCCCCAGCCCCTCCCTCCCACACACACCCACACCCAGTGACTGTCACCTCTTCCTCCCCCTCCACTCCCTGTCCCCACCCTCTTTCTATCCCTCCTTTCCCAAACACAAAGGATCGAATATTTTTCAATTTCCAAAACCAGGGCCCTGACCCTCCAGTCGCTCTCCCTTGCCAGCCAACCCCCATCTGCTCTCAGGTGACTCTCCCACAGTAGGGCTCTGCTGTCCTGCGTCCTGGCTCCTGCTGGCCCTCTTCCTGGGACGCCCTCAGCCACTCCAACCCCAGCTCCACAGCTGCACGAGCCAAGCCCGATTCTTCCAGGCCTGGCATCAGGCTTCCTGTCCATCAGCCCTGGGCTAAAGCCGTCCCTTCCTCCCCGAGTCTTGCTTTATTCATTCTCTCATGCCAGCCGCCTTCACCCTCGTGATCACTTGAGCAGGGCCTCCTGGCCCAAGGACCAGGAAATGGCTGATCAAGCTTGTCGGCCTCAGTGCCCAGGTTAGAGTGACCCGCAGTTAGAGTGTACATGGACACACGCACGCACACACTAACGGCCACTGGGCCCCATGCTCTGGCATCCACAGGTCTGTGTACTGGGTAAGAGACCCATCCAGGCAGCAGAGGATGGGAGGAGGGCACTGGCTGCTGGCTGCTAAATCTGCCTCAGTGCGAGGCAAGGGGCCCTATGGCAACCCCTCCAAACTCATTTTTATTGTCCCAAGATGACTGGCAGCAACAAGTGAAGGATTGGAGAGTGGCTGGCGGAGACTAGGAGAGCAAAGGGGACGCATGTCACTAGGTCTCCCAGCCCTCGGAAAGGGACCTGATGAGACTGGCATTCTGGGCCCAAAGCAACCCAAGGGGAGTGTCAGGGATGGCGGGAGCAGGCCATGGCCAGGCGGAGCCCTAACCCGCCACCAGCCTTCCCAGGTCCCCACCACACCGCTCTGGTCCAGGTCCTGCCACGAGACCAAACAGCCTTGTGACCAAGCTTCCTGTATCCCGGATAGGAAACCATCCTTCCCCCGACCCGCCCACCTAGTGCACCCGAGGGCACCCAGCAGGGGAGCTTCGGGAGAGCCTAAAGCCCCCAGCCTCTGCCAGGGGACCTCAGTAAGCCTGCAGACAAATGCACTGTGGACTCCTGGCTCTGTCCTCCAACCCACGCTGGGCACCGTCTCCACGCCAGGCCCTGTACACTCCTTGTTTGAGGTGACACAGAAGCGGGTGGCAGAGCCATCAAGGCCTCCAAGGACACTGGCCCAGTAGGGCAGAGGGAAGCACATCTTCTGATGAGGGAGTAAGGCGGAGGGCAACTTTGCATGGCAGAATCAGGGATGACCACCCCAAGAGCGAACCTGTGACCAGGGCTCACCAGGCAGAGGGGCGGGGAGGGGAAGGAACGTCTCACTCAGAGGAGATGGCAGGTGCCCAGGGCCAACGTCTTGCTCACTCATCTGTGGCCCGTGCCCTGGGCAGCCTCCTGGGCTTCAGAAACAAAGGCTTTGGATGAGGGTCCGAGCCTGGCTGTCTCCCAGGTTCCCGCTCTCTGAGCCAATGGGGTGAAGAGCAAGGCGAGGACGTTCCCCCAAGGTGCACATGGCCCAGAAGAGACCACCTCCAACTTCACCAAGTGTTCTCCGAGTTCCAGAGAACCCCAGACCAACAAGACCATCAGAGAGAGGGCCACAGAGGCAGAAGCTGAGGGCAGGACCTGAAGCTACGTCAAAACTGGACACAGGGTCAACTCGGGGCCGCACCACTCCTGGCTCCGCATCTCTGCCCGGCAGCCCACAGCAGGAACCAGAGCTCCTCAACCCCACATCCAGCCCACCATGGGAAGACCCTTTGCGGGGAGCAGATCTGAGGAGAGTCAGCACAGGGGCCGGGGGCCCATTCCCAGCCCTGCTCAGCCACCGACGGGGTTGCAGGGCCATGGACAAATCACTGCCCACTCCAGACCTCCCGTCCCCTAGGTTTGGGAAGGAGATCTTGGAGCATACTTCCAGTCCAGATACCCGAGTGGATCCCCAACAGGCTGCCATCTCTGTGGGTCTCTAAGGCTTCCCCAAGGAAAGAAGAGGGATAGAGGGGGGCAGAAACAAGGAGAACCATCTTACTTCTCTCCAGGATGTATCCAGGGTACACAGTCTCCTCCCCACCAGGCCTTGGCTTCCGTCCCTGCCCACATTCAGGGACCCCTCTATCGTTATGGGTTCCCATGACTCCCATGACTCCCAGCAGGGCCACCACAGAGCCATTCAATCAGAGATGATCCAAGCTAGCAAAGCTGATGGACGGCAGAGAGGTGCAGGCTGGGGTGGGCCCGTGCCAGCCCCAGCTGAGCCGAGGCCAGGGTTGAGGGCTGAGTCACACTGCAACCCCAAGCCTGGCATGGTGAAGTCATAAAAAAGGCTGCGGTAAAACAGAAGCAGGGGCTGTCCCCTTCCATTTCTGAGCAGGAACCGCATTAGGGTGGCCTGAAGGGGGAGCAGGTCATGAAAGGGCTCCATGCTGACCCAGACATAAGCGCACCTGGAGGTCAGCTGCCACCAAAAAGGGGAAGGGGCAGTGGGAGGAGGGCTTCCCTACCCAGGACAGGCACCAGGACACATGCCAGCTCAAGACTCACTGCTCCCGAACCTTCACGGAGGCTGTACCACTGCAGATGCTCCCCGCCAACCAACTCCAGCCTGAAACATCCCCTGTGCCCACCAGCCACCACCTCACCGTTCCCTCCCTCCTCTGCCCTCCCAAGTATTTTGCACTAGGTTCTCTTCTAAATTCTCTGTTCTCAGCGTGTGTGTGTGTGTGTGTGTGTGTGTGTGTGTGTGCGTGTGTTTCTGTCCTGCCTAGAACCAACCTCTTCAGCAAGGAGACTACCAGAGTGCATGGTGCAGTGGTACCAGGGTAACGCAGCGAGGGAGATGCTGAGCTCCTCCAGAGTGCCACGTGTCCCCTGTTGTGACACTGCCTGTGGTCTATGTCTCATGCTTATTTCATTGTCTGATCCTCAACAAGGCCATAGGACCAAAAAACAGGACTGTGTTCCCTCATTCATCAATGTCTCCCTAGCATCTCACATACAACTTGGCAAGTACCCCACACAGGTGAGAGGACACGTGAGTGGGTGGGTGGGTGGATGGACAGATGGATGGACAAATGAGCCCCATGGGCTTTGAGTCAGATCAGTTAGGTTTGGCCATCGTCCGCACCAGTCAGTTATGTGATCTTGGGTCCATCACTACAGCTCTAGACAGTTTCCTGCACGTGAAACAAGAACGCCAATACCATACTGTGTGAGAGTTCACTAGGAAAAGCAGAGGATCTACTAGGACAAGAGCTGGTAATTAGCAGAGGGCTGATAAATGGTACCCATTACACTTCTCGGGTGCCCTGTGATGTCTAGCATGATGCCATGTGTAGCAGGTGTTCCACGTTTGCAAGATCAATGCCAAGGAATGAACAGGTAAAAACCAACCTCACGGCTCCTCCCTGCCTCTGTGTCCCTGACCTAAAGGCAGGACCTTCAGTGTACCTTTGCTGGCCCCAGATGAGTAGTTTCCCATGCTGTTCTGACTCCATGCTGCTTCCCCAGACCCTTGGCTCCCTGCCCCCTCCCAAGTCCCTGAGTGGCAGAGCCCCACCCCTCACCTGGACAGATGTGCAGGTGGTGATGATGCTGGTCCCCAGGCTGGTGCTATCACTGAGGTCATCTGGCAAAGAAGGAGTCTTCTCCACCCTTGGGGCCTGGGTGGCCGGGAGTAAGGGGTTCTTGGGGGACACGTTCACATCTGTGCCATTGCCGAAGGCCTGAATGGCATTCCCTGGTGGGTGGGGGACAAGCAGACGGACAGAAATCAGGACCCCCTTCCATCACTTCCCCCACCCTGACCACTACCTTCCCTGGACAGCCAGAAGCTGAGGACAAAGGGTAAACAAGGAATTTCACTCAGTTCGGGTTCTTTTCAGACCTACAAAGTCCACATCTAGAGAAGAAAAGAGCAAGAGGGAGCCAGAATGGAAGGAAACGCACAGCATGGTGAGGACGGCCTCAGAGGAGAGGAGGAGGAAGCGGGAGGTGTGGGAGCCCAGGGAGGAGGGCAGGGCCAAGGGGGTCCCAACCGCTGATCCCTGAGCACAGGCCCCCCGGCTCCACTGCCACCTCAGAAGCTTCCAGGCCCCAGCTGCAGGCGTTCCAAGGGCCCAGACTCAGCCCTCCTCCCTACCCACACCTTACACTTTCCATAGGTGGCCTCCACGCTGCCAACTAGCTCTAGTTCCCTGAGCACTGACTCTTCAGAGTCCCGGACAGAATTCTGTCCCCAAGACACAAGCCCATAACCAAGCGTCCAGGGGACTCACTTCCTCCATGCCCCAGATGCACCTCCCCAGGCCTCACGTCCAAGTCCACACCAGGCATCTCTTCCCACCACTGCCAACACTCCCAGCCCCCTGGGTTGCCAGTCACGAAGGTGTCATCTCTATGTCCCCAAGTCCCCCAGACAGAAACCCAGGTGGGGGCCTCCTGGAGCCTCCCTACCCACCCACTGGCAGCCCGCTGAGCTGGTTTCCTAAAGATCTCTCCACCCCATCTCTTGTCACTGTCCCCCTCCCACTGCTCTGGTTCAGTCGTCATTGTCCTCTCCCTACTACAGCCTTCTTAGGGACTCTCTGTACTGTGTCACCCATCAGAATCATGTCCCTACTCCCGTGACCTCCACATCACAACCAAGTGGATCTTATCTCCACCCCACCTGCTGGCGTCCCTTCAACCACCCACGCCACCACCATGCCACCTGCAGGGTCAGAAACCCCAGTGCCTCACGTCTGCAGGACCCTTCATGAGGAGGATGCTCTCGCCTGTCAGATAACGTAATGTGGTCGCCTTCGAAGCTTGTGCAGGCCGAGTGCCGGGGAGCTCCCTAACAAACTGTGGTCTTCTGGGGAGCCCGGGGCCCTGCCAGGGTGGAGAGCAGGTGCCTTCTGCTCCTCAACTGTGTACCCTGGTATGCACCAAGGGAGACAGCCTCTGAGAACCCTCAGGCCTCCCACCTCCTGGCTGACAGTGTCCCCACCCCGGGCTCCTGCCACACCCCGGGCAGGACTCTATCCTAGGACCGTTCGCACTGCACTTTGATGGCAGGCGGCCCCTCCGTTCACCTCCATCTGGCCACACGCCCCTCAGTGACAGGCACTGGAATCTGAATTACCTACTGGGCCACACAGAAAGGAAGAAAACGGATGAATGGACAGACAGATGGAAGGAAGAAAGGAGGACAGGAAGGAGGGAAGAGCCTGCAGGTGGGTGGTCAGCAACAGGTGTCCCATTGCAAACACTAAAGGCAGGCTGCCCTCTGTGGCCTCTGGTTTAGAAGCTAGATGGCTTCCAGTGCCAGTGGGGAAATACTCATTAAAGGAAGAAATGGCAGAGGCCCGGGATGAGAGAGCGCTGTCTCCAAAGGAACCTAGCTGACGCAGTCAGAATAACAGACCAGAAACCTGGGCTTCGGCCTGACACAGGTTCAAGGCCTCTGGTGTGAACTGAAGCTTGCCAGCTGGCAGCTCTCATGTGACTCTTCAGAAGCTCAAAATCCAGGGTCCCTGCAGGCAGCACCCATGGTAGAGAAGCCCCATGTGAATCACGGGCCACCTCACAGGAGGTAACGCGAGTGGCCTAGGCAGGCTTCTGGTTCCCGGGGCAACGGGCAGGTGGGAAGCAAGGGGTTTGTGGGAAGGGAGGACACCCTGGACTCACGGAGGCACGGGTTCTCGGTGAAGTCCCTGAGGAACTTCTCACACTCCTCCTCCATGTTCCCGCTGCCTCGACAACTGCACCAGGGCGACACCACGATGCCGGTGGGGCTGGAGTCCACGTAGTTGGGGGTCATGTCAAACCCTGGCAGGGAGGAAGGGAGGAAGGGAGGGAAGGGGAGATGAGCAGTCAGGCCTTCCCTTGGGCCCCAGCCCCAGGTACGCCAGGGCACATGCACCCCAACTCTATGACCATGGGGTGAGCAAGGGCCAGAGGCACAGAGCGCCTTGTCACCAGGATGAGAGGGAAGAGCCCAGCAGCTCTGTCCAAGACTGAATTCCCTTGTTTTCTCCCTGTTTTCTAGAATCAGGAAAACAAAGGAACAATTCCTGGGTTGGATCCCAGTGCTGACGTTTGCCAGCAGGGTGAGCCTGTGCCAGTCACCCAACTTCTCTAACCTCAGTTTTCTCATCTGTAGAATGGGGACCAACATCTCCCTAGTAAGAGCTGTAGAGAGGCCCAAGAAGAGAGTACCTAGAATGTCGGAACCGCAATAAAGGTCACATTTTCTTCTTGCTTCCAAAACCATACAGGCTGCTAGGGCCCTCCACCCCCATGATAAAGAGACGGGCTCTCCTCCATCAGGAGCTGGCCTCTGCTCTGGTTCTCCTCATAGTTCTATCTGAATCAGCCCCAGGGAAGCTCTGATCCAGGCAAGAGCCCCCACGCCACAAGGCTGGGAGCCCAGAAAATGCAAGAAAACTTACCAATCATGCCAGCGTAGGATCCCAGACACGCCTGGTAATTGTCGGCAGGGCAGCTGGTAAGTGTCCGGTAGGAGGCTCGACAGTTGGCGTGGAAGTCCGCCAGCCGGGACCTGGTGTCAGGAGAAGACCCAACAGAGAAAACAGTTTAGTCTGGCGTCCTTGCCTCCTCTGCCAGCATGTCATGGCAGCTCCTCCCTGTAGCTCCCCAGAGTCAGAGGAAGCCAGGAGGAGGGAGAGGAGGAAAGTATGGGGAACCGCCTGGGGCCTCAAGCTGGGAGCAACTAGGGGACAGATTTCCTAGACAGCAGAGCTGTAATGCAGTTTAAGAAAAGGCCGGTGATGGACTGACCAATAGGGCTCAAAAAGAGACACCACGCACATTTTCAATGGCTCTTTGCGAGAGAAGAATGCAGAGAAGACGCAGGCTGGGTTCACAGGGAACATCTAGGCCAGGGCCAGAGACTTGGGCTCTACTTTCTGCTTAACCACACATCTGAATGCTGCTACCCAAGTCCTTCAACACCTGCACTCTTCCCACCTGCAAATGGACCCAGGGCTGGGGAGATGGCTCAGTTGGTAGAGCGCTTGCCTTGCAAGCACAAGGCCCCAGCATTGGGGGGGGAAAAAAAAAAATGGGTCCAATAACCCCTGTCCTAGTCACCTCATAGGACCTGGCTGAAGCTCAAAGTCCCCACCCCAGTGAAAGATGGCTTACAATAGGGCATTCCTGCCTGGGCTCCTTTGCATCATGTCAAAACTACCCCCACCCACAGTCACCCTCCACTACCACGCCAGTTCCACCAGGTAGAAGCAGAGCCTTTTCTTTTTCTGGTGGCGTAGCATGCCACCGCCCATTCACCTCTGATGCGTCTTCATAACCACAGGGGCACAGCTCTGTGCTCCACACTCGACCTGAGCTGCATACAGGTGGGTACTGTCTGACAGGTCCAGCCCCCGCCCAGTCCCAGAGCTAGAATTCAGGGGAGGCATGAAGCAGAGGTGCCACGTCCAACACACAGCAACCCCCACTCCTTCCTTCTGCCCCAGTGCCCTGGCCGCAGAGGTTACCATCAGCCTGGGCTGAGGAGCACCTTTCCCTGCCCACCATGTCAGGTGGGTGTTCTTGGTCTCAGACATCACATCTGAGTCTCACCGCAGTTCCCAGAAGCAGTGAGGAGGTCTTGTTTGCTGGCATTTTCCCCATGATAAGCACAGAGCAGGACCTCAGGACCAGGTGCCCAGCAAGGGTTCTCTGATGACTCCAATTGCCAGTGACAGAAAGGGCTAAAACCCATGTCACCGGGCTCCTCGGCCATGCTCTTGGCACACTGTAAAGGCCCTCACATAGCCATCCCCAGTTCACCCCCAAATATAGCTGTCCTGGTTCTGCACTGGAACTTTATCCCATTGGAGAAAAGACCAGGAAGAGGGAGGAGGAGGCAAGCGCCAAGAGAGGCAGAGCCAGCCTGCGGGAGGAGAGATGGGAAGCCTCCAGGGGGCGCTCCTGCCCTCACGAGGACCCTGCCATGCAGGCCAGGGGTATCAGAGGAAGGTGGCTGAGAATACCCCACTTCCACACAAATTCCAGTTTGCCTGGAGGGGCCTGGAAGATGTTTTTGAGAAGTAGGGAGCCCTCTGGAGAGATCTGGCCCTAAACAGGCCTCGCGTGTCTCAGTCCCTGAAGCCGGGAGAAGGTCATGATTTTTAAAAAGGTATACTCACATCAGTCCTTTACTATTTAATCCTCCAAGAAACCCTGTGAGGTATGACAAGCATTTATTATTGTTTCATTTGACAAATGAGAAAGCTGAGCATCAGAGAAGCTAAATAAGCCCAAGATCACAGAGCTCTTGAGCAGCGGAGCCAGGACTCAAACCCAGAACACTAACAGCAAGCGGTTGCCCTTTCTGGCAGGTTCCAATGCAGGATGGGGTGAGCCCTTAAGGGTCCTTCCAGAGCCCAGACTCTGCGTCTCTGTAAAAGCAACACCGGCTTCCACAGGAGGCCACAAAGCTTGCAACCGTCTCTGCGCTCATTCTTGTCCATCCATGCACCTCTATTTTCTCACCACCACCCCCAAAACAGGAAAAGCAGCATTTCCAACCACGCCCTTACTCACTGCAGAATGAGGTTTGGCCTCAAATGTCAAGATAGCATCTGTCCCACTCTGCAAGCCAGCAATTCAGAGAGCGGGCAGTGAGTGAAAGATGGGGGCGAGGCCTCTGCACACACCCTGCACCTCCAGAACCTGAGAGGTGGGTGGAGTGGGCAGAGTCTTGAACCGCTAGATGGGATTTGGAGACAAACGAAACAAAACCAAAGCTGTCTGGAGTTGAATTGTGTCCCCTCCAAAAATGTGCCGAAGTCCACATTGCCAGTAGCTGTGAATGCAACAATTCAGAAATAGGGTCTTTGCAGATGTAATCAAGTTCAGAAGAGGTCACGGTAGATTAGGGCAGGTCCTAAATCCTTATAAGAAGAGCAGAGACACAGACACGCTGGAGAGCCTATGACGAAGGGGAGACCAGAGTGATGCATCCACAGCCAATGGCCGCCAAGGATGGTGGACAACACCAGAAGCCAAGAGAGAGCACACTTACGGCTCTGAGCTGAGCACGGAGCATTTCGCTGAGCGTTCAGAGAGAACACAGCCCACTGACTCCTTGATTTGGGCCTGCTGGCCTCCAGAACCCTGAGAACACATTTCTGTTTTAAGCACCCAGATTCTGCTACTTGGTTCCAAGCTCCAGGGAACTACACGGCATTTCCAAAGACTCCTACCTCTGCTTGCTTCGGCCAAATCCAAACAAGGCAAGGCAACAGGATCAGGCCACATCACTGAGGGCTGCAGATGGGCAAGAGAAGGCCAGAGCAGAGCCCTACAGGGGTGGACCAGGGAGGCTGCTCCGTCCCCATCAAAGTCTCTAGTTACCATCTTCTTCATGCCAAAGAGGTGCCCAAGCACCATCTCTTAGCTAGAAGACAGCAGTCCATTCCAATACCATCAACCACATTCCTACCACCTCTCCAAGACTACCTCCTGTCCCTCCCAAGGAAGCCCATTTCACCTGGCCAAGTGACTTTCTCCCACTTGTGCATTCCAGTCACAACATCCAGGCAACTTAAAGGCACAGGGACTTATTGGTATTGCCTTGCTTTGTCTGTGCAACTGAAATACACATCCCCAGAGTGGCAGACACTACAGCTTTCCTCATCCATATCCTCCAGGATCCCTCTGAACAGGGACGAGGTGGTAGACAGCCATTCATCCTTGCTCCAAATATGTATGGAGACCTGCCATGTGCCTGACAGACTCAAGATGGGTGACATGCATGTCAACACAAGTCAGAAGGGAAATCCCAGCACTGGGGCCAGGGCACCCTGCCTACCAGGCTGGGGTCCAAGACTGGGGTGGGAAGTCACTGTCAGCCCACTTCCTGAGGATGATGCCAGCCACAGAAGACCTCAGGGCCCCAGCCCAACCTCCTAGACAGTTCCAGTCCCTAGCAGTGCACAGGGGCCTCGCTTCTCTCTGACAAGGTTAACTGTGTGATCAGCTGACAATGGGCACCCTGGGGGTAATGGCTGGCCTTGACGTCCGTGGGGCCTCTCAAAATGTCACTGGCTCCACAGGCTGGAGAAGGAGCTGAAGCATGAATGGGAAGACCATGGCAAAGGCCCTCTGGGGAACCAGAATGTCTCCCTCACTGGCCAGGGAGAGGCCAGGTATGAGGAGAAGAGGTGGGAGTCAAGAAGCTCAAAGCCTAGGTGGGCCAGCCAGGGGCTCCCGGTGAGCTCAGAGGGAGCCTACCCGGCTGACAGAAGAGGAAGGAGCGTCTGTTATGTGGCCTTGATTGGTCCCTCACTGTGGCTGTGTGACCTTGGGCTGAGTACCATATCTCTGATGCTCAGTGTCCCCAGTTACCAAGCAGGGAGAGCTGCGCCTTCCTGCCTGGCTCACAGGGCTGGGACAGAGTCAGTAAGACAGCGCATGAGAGGAGCCTGGAAAGAGCATGCGCCTGGCGTGGACAGGAGGCACCGCCTCGCCTCCCTCCTCTATGCAGGTCTGAGCCCCAGCACTGCGCCTGCCGCTGGCAAGTACAAACAGGAAACAGCTTTTCCTGGTGCCCTGCACAGAAGGGAAAAAAATACCTGTTTACCCTGTGCTGGGCATGTCTGGTCCTGGGCAGGACCAAGTGAGCACCTCTGGGAGAGACGGCTCCCTCCCTATCACCAACAGGCTCTCGGACAGCCTGCCAGCCTCCAGGCAAACCCTGGCCTTCTGAACCCACTGCCCTCCTCCATGCCACACCGAGGACACAGGAGGAGGAACACAGGCCAACGTGCACTAGGGCGACTTACAGGGAGAGCACCTGGCTCCTCTGTGGCTGCAGCCGACCTCCTTCGCTACAGGCCCGTGGCTGGTGCCAGGGCCTCGGAGAGGCTCAGAGCGAAGGGAGGGGAGGGTGCGAGCGTGGGCCAGCAGACAGCAAGGGGAAGGCGAGGGAAAAGGCAAGGACGCGGCTGGGCTGTCTGTTCATCCATGTCTCCACTCTCGGTGTCAAGTCAACCTTGGCAAGCAGAAGTGACAAATGGGGCCGTTTAGGAGATGGCCACGTCCAAGTCTCCAGGAGGCTTTTGATGGTTCAAGTTTCCTGTCACCTCTCAATGCAGGATAGAGTCGACTCGATGATAGTGGCTCCTTCTGCCAGCATCTGAGGTCAAGTGGTATCAGCTTCCTTCAGCCTATGACACACTCCACCGCCTCCCACCACTGAAGAATGGGCCCAGGAACGCTACAGCCCAGCCCTGTAGGCAACACTCTCCAAGGCAAACGTCACCCTTTCATAATGCATGAGCCAGCTGGTCATGCTGCACCATCTCTAGGCCAGATGTCACTCTCCCCCATTCACCAGGAGGTCAATGGTCTCTTGGACTCCACTCCAGACGCCAAGCACAGACCTTCCTGGATCATTCCCATCACTATGCAGATTTGCCTTTCAAAGGCCCCAGAAAAGAGAGGACATGAAGAACACACGACAGGGAGAGATAAACAGATAAATGAAGAGAGAAAAGCAGAAAGCCAGCAAGAGAACCCAAATGCACACACGCTAAGCTCTCTCAGCTGAGGCGGAAAGAAGGCCGCCGACCAAGTGCCCGGCAGCAGGTGATCAGTCCGAAAAACACAAACCCTCTTCAACCAGCAGCATCAGCAGTCTATTCAATCACAGGGAAGCAGCAGAAGGAGACACCTGACCCCCAATTTGATGAAAAAGTTACCATATTAAATTCAGAACATCTAGTTAATCTAATCTCAAATAAACAATGATTTTTTTAGCATAAGTATACTTTTTTAGTATAAGTAGGACACACTTACACTAAACGGTTTTCTAAATCTGGAATTCAAATTTAACTGGAATCCTGTATTTTTGCGATAGCTCTGGCAATACTATTTGATAAGCTTGGGTGCCCCCAGCAAAGGGGGAAAGATCAGGGCTGGACATGCAAAGAGCCACCCGCCCGTGCAGAAACCACCCAGAAGGGAGGAGGCACTTCCTGTAAAAGTCAATGGTCCTCAAAGCGTGGTCCACAGACCAACAGCATCAGCATCAAAGGGAACTTCTTAGGAAGGTACGTTCTTGAGGCCCTAGCCCAGACACATAAGACCTGAAATTCTAGCAGCAAGGCCAGCAAGCTGCTTTAACAAGCCCTCCAGATGATTCAGAAGCAGGCACAAGACTGAGGGAATCTGCCAAGGTTTCAGGGCTGAGCTGGGGGAGTACCCCACCCCCTGGTCTCAGCTTTAAATATCCCCCACTTTATAGCCAGTCATGGAAGAAAGGAATGCTTCAACTATAGTCCCAGGAGGCTTGTGGTTACATGTAAGAGTACACACATTTGTGAACACACACTCACACACACACACACAGAGGCATGCCCCTGTCCCCACAATTAGGCTTGAACATTCCCCTTCTTAGTGCTGTACTTTGATCTTAGCCAAGAGGAAGCACCCTGGTACCAGCTATCAATGGAACCCTCCCCCTGCCCAGTCTGTGAACACCTTCCCATAGACTTTCCCAAATTTGTGCAGCCTGGAGTAACACTGGAGTGAATTACTCCCACAGGATGCCAAAACTTTCCAAAGCTGGCAAATACATGGCTTTTGGTCTGAAGTTCTTGTCTCCTTCCCAAAGTTCCCATTTATCGGGTTGTACTTGGCATGTGGCTGCCATGGAAACCAATGAGTCTCTACTGGCTGTAGCAGAAACAAAAGCAGAGAAAAGGGAGTTCCCATCTGTTGAGGACCTACTATGTGTGCCCAATGCTGTTATCTCATTTAATTCTCTGAACAATCCCACAAAGACACACTTCACCATGAGGACACGTAGCTCAGAAAAGCTAACTGGCAGTTACACACCCTAGAGCTAGCACACCATGGCCAGACACCTGCCAACAAGAGCGGGCAGCCTTCAGTACTGACCAGTGCAAAAGAATGGGGCACTTGAACATTTCATGGAGGGGAAAAGGGTTCCCAAGAAGTGTAACCAACGACGGGTTGCAAGAACAGTTGTGAGAATACAGAAAGTGACTTCAATATACCAAGTGCCTCTGAATAGTTTCCCTTTCTTCTTTCTACATTATTTATGGGTGCATTACAGTTGTACATGATGGGATGTGTTGTTACATATCTGTACATGCACAGGATATTATAATATAATTTGGCCAATATCACTCCCCAGTACTTCCTCTGGGTTGGCTCTCTGAGGTCTTCTCAATGGTGCAGGGTTGGGTTAAGTGGGTTCAATGTGACGTGACACCGAGAAAGGGAGCATGGATTTTACCCACAGGGCTGCTTTCTGACACCCACAGGGCTCACGGTGGACACCCTGATCCTCCCTCCTTCCACACCACCTCCTGGACACTGCCACCATTGTTTTTATGAAATCAAGGAACAACCTGGCTTCTGTCCCTTCTGTTTATTCTGTAACCATCTGGTGGAGACTTATACTTTCTGTCCAGCACAACGGCTCCCCTGGCCGTGGCAGACTTCCTCCTTGGGTCAGGCATTTCTAATAAAGGCTGCAGCCCATGTCCTGAGCCCAGCTAGACTCCTGACCCACCTGAACTCCTTTCTTCTGACTGCCATGCTCTAGGGTAAGGAAGTAACTCAGGCTGGACCAACAAGGTCCCTGCATGAACTTTTATTAATGGATCAGGCAAGGAAGAACATCTTTTCTTTCTGGTTATGATATACCCAGGTGTGAGTGTGAATATACTGGGACCATGGTTCTGGCCTTGTGGTTGCAATAAGAATACTCACATCTAACCTGCATTAAGAAACAGAAAAACAGAACAAGAGACAAGGGGAGAGAAAGACAGATAGAAACCTCTTTGTATTAAAGTCCTTGGAATATATGCCTGCCTTTCCTATATTATACAAGTCAATCAATTCATCTTTATTTTTTTTAAGCTAGTTGGGGCTCTGTCATTTAAAACAAAACAAAAACAAAGCATTGATACTACTGAGCTTTGCTTTCTGATATTACATGACCTTCTCTGTCCAAGTTCTAAGCAACCAGAAAAAAGCACACTGTGGAAAGGTCATAGGTCAAAAATCAAATCCACAGAGCAGGAGGGCAGGAGCGCTTCAAGAAGAGCAACCGTGAGATGAGCCGACTCCTGCAGGCAGGCAGCCCTGGCCGGGCCTCTCCCCAGCTTACCTGGGGAGGAACAGCCAGATCACTGTTGACACCAGGGAAAGCCACATCACTATCAAAATTGACAAGGACGCAGACTGTGTCAATATATGAAAATTTAAACATGGAGTTATGTTAAGGGATTAAAAATCAGGAGCCCACACAGCATATGCCCCCTGGTCACAAACAGGGAAAAACGTTAAACTAGGAACTGAGGAGATTCAGGAGGAAATTTCAAAAGACGCTAACAGAAGACACTGTTGATTATGTTCTCTTTCAATAAAGCTGCTTGAAGGTTGTAATTAGTTCTTGAAGTTTAATTGAACGAGGTCTTAGGAATCCTAAGTTATAAACAATGATTTTTTTCTGAGTCTTTGGTTAGAGAAAATGTCACTGGTTCTGGAAGCATCATCAAATGCAACCAGCTCTCTATTCTGAGACAAAGAGGCTAGGTGAGCAAAGCCCCCATCTCAGGAGATCTGGCTCCTCACTCCTGGGAAGCCCAGTTCCTGGGAGCATGCAGGCTGGAGAACTGACCACCAAACCCTTCTAGACAAGACACAGGCCTCAGGGCTCTGCTGAAAGCAGAAATGTTTGATCTCACAAAGGCCCTGAGTTCTTCAAGAACCCCCTGCCTCCCTCCCAGCTCCTCCATGGAAGCATGCCCAGTCACTGACACCAATTTCCGACGTACCCACTGGGTTTGAACCTCAGCTTAGCGACTCACTAGCTGTGTGGCCTTGAGTAGGTCATTCAGTGAGGCCTCTGTTTCCTCACCTGCAAAATGGAGGTAACAGTGGTACTTACCTCCTGTGGTCCTTATGAGGATAGAGCGAGATATTCATTGAGGGCGAGTATGAAGTGTCTGGACAGTGCCCAGCACAGAGGGTACTCTACCAAGGTGTGCTGTTGGGATTAATATCAGGAGCCCCACTAAGGACTCCTCAGCACGAGACACCCTGGAGGGCAGAGCTCCATCCCTTCAAACCAAAACCTCATAATACTAACCTAATAACAAGACCTCTCATGTTAGCACAGAGTTGTACAAGTTCCCTCACCTACGTCGCCACAATGAATTCTGACAATTCTCCAATGTCTATACCTCACCCCTCTTTACAGATAAGGAGACAGAGGCCTAGAGAGGCTAATTAACCCACTTGATTCCACAAACACAAGGCCAGAAGACTGAGGTTCAAATCCCAGCTCCCACACAGTGGGTTTTCCCCGCCCCCACTTTCTCTGGCCTGCTAACTCCCCACTCCTCTCCCTCTCCAGCTTTCTACAGCCCAGAGGGGGGCTTATCTCTCTCCTGGAATCACCCAAGGAAGTCACCAGGTGCACCTTCCTCGTTGCCATGTGCCCAACCAGTCTGCAGTTCACGCAGCACCCCCTCCTCACTCTTCCAGGTGAGCCATGAAGGTGAACATGGAAAATATAAGGGCCTGGAAGAGCCCTGTAGCTAAAGCCACTCTACCCCGGCTGACCAGGAACAATCACTCAGACCAGTCCACCACCGAGAGACTGACTGTAAACCACAGTGCTGGGACCACACTGCTCTGCGGAGGTTCAGGGAGACCTGGATGGGGCAGGGGTCAACCCAAGTCCACCTGATCTCCCCACAGGAACCAGAGATGAGAGTCAAGGCCATTTCCTTCTCCAAGAGCCTATCGCTGAACACACTGCTTCATGTCCTCCCCAAACAGATCCCCTTGTCTCCACTTTTCCCATCCCTTCACCTGCGTTCCAAACCTATTATTACCGGGTAAGAGGAGAAAAGAATTAAACGTACGCATCATTTGATTTTAATTGAAGGACTGTTCTATTTCATTGAACTGCTAAGTAAGCTGAACAAGAGATTGTGTTTACATAAGCAAACCCCAAGTCACTATAGACTTGCTGTCACATTAAGTCAATACTTATGAAGACTCTCTATTTAATTATTCAGTGAGGATTGACTTATTATTGTGTTAAGAGTGTGGTTAGCCTTGAGCTAGGTAGCCAGCCAGCTGAAAGATTTCTTTCAACTTTCTCTGAATGCTGATATGGTTCTTGCTGCTGGTGTGAGGTTAGGCTTCCTCTCTCCCTCCCCACACCTCCCTTCCTACTGCTGCAGAGCAAAAGGCTCCAGCTGGATCTCCCTTCCGTGGAGGGCAGCAGGTGACCCTGAGTGGCCGACCTCTTCAAAGGTCTTCTTAAGATCAGCCATTCATCCCAAGACCCTGACCCCTGAATTCTCACCCGGTTAGTTCTTCTGTCCCTACTGCATCCGCTGCAGCTCAGCTGCCCATCCTGACTGAGGACCTCCTACTCAAAGACGCTTCTCCAGTTTTGTTATTCCAGCACTTCCCCTCCTCCCAGCCTCTGCAGAATGTGTTTCCCCATCTTTGCAATCTATGCAAACTCTATTATTCCACGGCATACTGTTACAAAGATATAAAGACCCAGAGAGTTTCTTACATCAAATCACATGTTCTGAAACATAATTGTGCAGAGAAAAATTCAGAGGTGGGTGTTTTGCCTTAACTGCCGACCAACTGAAGAGGCAGAATGGTTAAGAGCAAAAGCCCAGGCACTAAGTCACCAGGGTCCAAACCCTAGCTCTGTCAATCACAAAGGGTACGACCTTGGACAGTGCGCTCACCCTCCTTTGAGCATCCTCAACCATAAAAGGTGGCTAGTAGATTCTGAGAGGAGTAACCAAGGTTGCCAGAGAGTGCCCAGAGCTATGCCTGGTATCTGCACTTACCTTTCATGAATTTCTAGACTAAGTCCTCTGGAGGAGGACTCCCTGGGCTTCTACAGCCCATCATTTGCCACCCTGAGCCCCACCCGTAATTGCTCCTGTGCTGCTCCTCTTGCCAAGAAAGCCTTCCCTCAACCACAACCTCCTTAAAACCTCTTCCACTTCCAAACTATCTAAACTCAATTCAGGGACCACCTCTTCCAGCCAGCCTTCCCTGAATGCCTTGCCCCCAACTCTGAACACATTTCACAGATGCCAGTCACTGCATCTGCATCTTCACATCATCAATGATATTTTTCATACCTGTTTCTCCCACTAAATTGTAAATTCTTTCAGAGTAGAAATCATCTTACTCGTGTTTGAATCCTCAGTGCTAAACGAATTGCCTGACACAACAGAGACTCCATCCACTGGATGGAGGGATGGAGGGAAGAATGGATCAATGAGGGGGTAGGTGGGTGGCAAATGGATAGTTGGGAGGGAGGGAAGGAATGAAGGAAGAAAGGAAGGGAGGGAGGGAGGGAGGGAGGGAGAGAAGGAGGAAGGAAAGGTAGGTAGATGAATGAATGAATGGTCAAGTGGGTGAGAGGATGGACAGAAGGAAGGATGGGTGGGTAGGTGGGTAAAAGGAAGAAAGAAAGGAAGGTTGGTTGGTTGAATGGATGGGTGGATGGATGGATGGATGGATGGATGGAAAGCTGGATGGATGGGTAGACCAATGAATGGATGGATGGATGGATATATGAGGATTGCCCTTGGAAGCAAGGAGGATTTTCCCCTAAGAAGCAGGGAATCTGAGAACTCTAATAACATCTCAACTTGAAAAATAAAATCACAAGCAGATCTCTAGCTGACAGCACAGCAAATTGTGTCAATGCTGCATTTACTTGGACACCAAGATAGCTCAGAAAAAAAAAAAAAAAAAAAGCCCTCTGGTGGTTGTGTCTTTCTGCCTTCCTCTGACTCTGCCAGGTTGTCAGGACCTCGGAAAAGTCTCTCTGCCATCACTGGCATTCACCAAAGGAGGCCATTCACTAAAGGAGGCCCCAGGGGCCTACAAGAATTAACACATATCCTTAAGCACCACTCTTAACATGAAGAAGTGCCTTGGGGACCTACAGAGGAGAAGCCAATGTGTCCCTACGGAGAAAGGCTGGCTGAAGTGTCCATTCTCCAATGAGCAGAAGGGCAAATGGAGCCAGTGACCGGGGTCAAAACTCCTGCTGCTTACATGTCGGGAATCCTGGAGACGTTACTGCACCTCTCAGTGCCTAGGTGGCTCTCTCATTCACACACACACACACACACACACACACACACACACACAGCGAGAGAACGAGAGAGAGAGAGAGAGAGAGAGAGAGAGAGAGAGAGAGAGAGAGAGAGAGAGACAGACAGAGACAGAGACAGAGAGAAAGAGACAGATAAAGAGAAGATTTCTGGGGGGGACTAAATGGAACCACATATGCTAAAGTATTTCTGAAAATTATAATGTACTATATTTGTGTTTATTATTTTTCTTCTTAGAAATAATAAAAAAAAAACACAGCAATTCAATTGCACCCTAATTCTGCTCTTTGCCTGGCTTAACAGACAATCTCCAGGTGCAGGAGCTGGAGCAGGGTGAGGAGACAGGTGTGGGCAGAGCACACAGTAGCCTGGACCCACCAGGCAGCAGAAGGGAGCAGGTGCATTGGCGTCTGCTCTGAGGAAGTGAGGGGGCCTTGGGCCTTCTGACCCCTCCCCACTGTTCTCTGTTCCAGGCCTCGGAAACAAACCGCGTGGACAAGTGTTTTCCCTATCAGGCAAATATCGGAGCAGCCCTGCCACCACTAGGAATCTTTCTCATTATATAGACTAATGAGAACACTGTGCTTCTCAGGAGCAATTTATCAAGGCAACATCCATTATAAATGACATTTTTCCTGAACTAACAAAGGATATGAGGCTGGGGAACCTGGTTAAAAGGAAATGTTTAGCTGATTCCAGAAATCATCCAGAAGTTAATTACCCACCCCCCTGCTGCCCGGTGCTTTCCCTGTTCTGTTCTCCTCCTCCCCCGGGGCCTCCTGTGCTGCCCACACACCTCCAGGACCAAGCCCAGAGCCCCAGCTCCCAGGAATGTGCTGCCTTTAGGGGGGGCAAAGTCTTAAGTGGCAGCGTCACTGAAGCATATAAGACCAGATTATTTGTGGTCCCAACTTGCTGATGCAAGATGAAAAATACAGCAAACTGCAGCTGCTGAACTCAGCTTTTTTCTTTTTCTTCCTTCTTTCTCCTTCGCTGAGGTTAGTGTTTTACAAAAAGGGCTTAAAAAAATAAAATCTATAAACTGGGGGGTTCCAACCTGTCGGCACGGGTCAGGCCGGCGGGAGGCGGCACCCAGGCCTTTCCTCTCCCCGCAGACACAAGCTCTCACATGCATCTCCACGCACCCCCCCAGGAAGGTACCACCACCCTGACAGACACACAGGAGGCCACGCACTGTGCCTCAGGTTTAAAGTCCTCTTCCCCGAGTCCCTTTCCCGACACCATCAATCTGGGGTCCTCTCTCTCTGTGTCTACCCTTTGACTCCACAACAAGCAAACAATGCTATGTCTCCCTCTGACATCACAAGACTGGGCACCAGCATGGCAGGCAAGAGTCACCACCATGGGCAGTGTGTGACAGTGTTGGTTACACGGAGCGACAGGCTGGCAGAGGGCCAGGTACCCTCCGTGCCTCCCCATGTGGAGTGGCTACATGCAAATCAGAGGGGACACTGCTGACAACTCAAGCCAGGAGCCACTGGGCCCCAATGGATTGAAACAAAGTGCAGGGACAAATGCAGAAACTTCCAGAAACCTCTACTACAGAAATGTGACTCCAGGTTGGGGATATAGCTCAGTGGGTAGAATGCTTGCAAGCACAAGGCCCTGGGTTCAATCCCCAGCACCGCAAAAATAAATAAATAAGTAAAAAAATAAAAATGATTAAAAAAAAAAAAAGAAATGTGACTCCATTATAGACCAGGACCATGCAGTCTCTCAGAATTTGAACTGAAGTCTCTGGTTTCAACCAAGAAGAAAGAAAAATGTCCAGGTAGATATTCCCCTGGGGCAGAAGAAAGATGGTGATAGCTTATCATGATATAATGCCAAGCAAGAAGGAGCAAGGAAGTGCTTAGCTCATTACGTATTTGAATATATGTATCTTAATGCCAGCAGATTTGAGCACCAGGCGAAGCTCATTTCTTCTACCAGAGTCCCTCACACATGCCCTGCAGGGTTTCGCCAAGGTTGAGGTTCAAGGGATGGGGAACGAGACATTGAAGTACAAGGTACAGAGGGAAGAAAAATCTGAGTCAAAATCGAGACACAAGTGAGGGTGGGTCCAGGAAGAGAAGGCAGGCCAGCAAAGTCCATGGGAATACAGAGAGCAGGAAAGGAATCCAGCAACGAGAAAGTACAAATGAGAAGGTTCCAGAGGTGGGATCAGGAGAGGCCCTCGCTCAGGATGCATGAAAGGAAACCTTTCCAAGGCACCTTACTAACATAGAGCAGAAGGAAACTCCTGAGAGGTCCACCACCAGCCTCCCACTCTCTCCAGTGGGCTTAAGGGGCAGGCTTCCCCAGCAGACTTGGAAAGCTTTACATTCCCCCAAAGGAAACTCTGAAGCAGAGGCAAGGTCTCCAAGACTGCTCACTCTGTCCTCTTCCCAGTAGCTGGAAAGTGGGTGAGTCTCAATACCATGGGACACCCAGCACTTCTGGGGGCAGGGGGGCTGGCGACCTCCAGTTCCTTATCCCACTTCTCTGTAGGCATACAAGGTGGGAGGCAGCATCTTAGTGTGTCAGCCAGGACAAAGCCCATGGCACGGGGAAGAAGGCAGGAACTGACTCAATAACCAAGGCCCAGTGAAGGGAGCCAACAGGGCAGAAGAAGTGGAGGCTGGTAGGGCAGAGTGGGGGGAAAGCTGGTAACCACATCCAGACCCAGGAAACAAGAGGGGCAGCATGCACGAGTGGACTGCACCTTCAGAATCATACAGCTCACAGGGAAAAACCTTCCAGTCTACTGCACAGATGGGTAACCTATCCCCAATGGGCTTCCATAGGGACCTTATGTTTCTAGATGTTTCTTCTTGCTACCCTCTGGCATTTTGGAGGTATACCAGATGTCCTTACAGGCAACCTAAACTTCATCCAGACATTATTGGAAGTGAGAATATTGGAAAGCAAGAGTACACTCCATCTATCATCACTCTGTATGGAGTGCAATGAATTTTGATACATGTGAATCTGCAACAGTAAGGAAGGTAGACCAGTTGTACAACTGATAAAGTTATTCTTTGAATACCCAGTTGATACCTTCCTCTGCTGCAGTCGGTCTGCAATTATTGAGCTGACAAACATACTATTGGAAGCCATTAACAGAGCCATTGTAAAGCAGGAGACAAACTGGGAACACAATTTGGGACCAGGTGGCTGGTCTAGACAGGATCTGCAAGGGGTAAAGACTGACATTTTAATGAAGGACCCCAAGACAATGGTAAGCCCTGGAACACAGAATGGAACACAAATGATATGAACACAGAATGGAACACATACCATGGAAATCCAGAGTTGGCAGAGAACAGAATAGCTCCCTTAGGTTACCTCCCTCTGACTCTCAACTCAGACTCAAACACAGGTGGACATTCAGTAGATCCCTCCTGGTCAGCTTCCATGACCACTGCAATGAAGAGCTGCCCAAGCACAATTCCAGGTACTGGACTTTGCAGGCTGGGGCTTATTCCCACTCATCTCCATGCCACAGACCTGGAAACCCATCCTTCCTGACTGATCCTGCTCTGAAAAGGAGCAGATGTGGACAGCAACAGATGCAGAGTAGAGGCCCCACCCAAGCATCCAACCTCCAAGGACAGCCAGTTAGTCTGAAGAGGTTAAAGAGCTAAAGACTGATACCAGTTCATCTCAAAGAAGATTCTGTAGTTCTTGCCAAACCCAAGCCTTCAGACAAGGAGTAAGACCTGCAGGCCAGCTCCAACTATAAGCAAAGAGCTGCTGTGATCAATGACAGGAGACTGAAGGGGCTGAGTGGCTTCAAGAGAGCAAGAGGGCCAGGGCCAAAGCCCTCACAGAAGCCCGTGCCCAGGCCAGGCAAGGGAGAGCCACCAGGACGCTGAGCCAACCCAGACACTTGGGCTGAAACCTGTACTTTGCAAACCAGTATTTTTATGCTGTTTATGTTTTCTATAATTATTTCCTTTTAGCCCTGCCTTTGCATTCACTAAGAGACCTACCAAACTAATAATAAATAATCATAGCTAACAATTTTGAGTGTTTACTCTGTATCTGCTAACCACTTCTGAAAGCATTAATGCATTTAATCCTTGCAAGCAACCTGAGACAGACAGGTAGCACGAAATTCCCCACTTCACAGAGAAGGAAGCAGAAGCTCCAGGGAGCTAAGTGACTTGTGGCACAGCTGGGAAGGATGAGGGCTGGACTTGAACCCAGGTCTATTGATGGAGAAGACCAGGATTGCCAGTCCTCTCAGAGGTATGGGTGAGTCTGGAGTGCTGAACATCACCCTCTGGGTAGGGTGCTGGCAGAATCCAAGACAGAGGTGATGGTCACAGGCACAGAGCCAGGGATGTCTGACTTCAAATATAGCAGTTCTCCCCTTGAGAGTCACCCCTGGGCTCCAACCAGCAGTAAATGGGCTTTGGTGCCATACGGAAGGTTGGCATCCATTAGGGTGACAACCCACCTGCTCTTGGTCTCTGCCCTCAAACCCATGGTCCTTCTCCAGCTCCTCCCTCTTCCCAGTCCCCCCTCATCTGCCTTCTCCAGTACCCCTTTCCTTGGAAGCCCTCCTTAGCCTTTCCCAGCATTCCCCAGCAGCACTTGTCCATCTGAGCCCTTCCTCTCTGCCTCTCAGACATATGAATTGTCAACACATTTTCCAGGTCCCACTGTCCTTGGGGTGGCATGGTGACAACAGTCAGCCCTTCTCTGGCTGGAGAAGTGTGTGAAACCCTGCCTCTATGTATTAGTTTCCTAGAGTGGTCCTAACAAAATGCCATAACCTAGGTGGCTTAAAATGACAGGTACTTGTTCCCTTGCTGTTTTGGAGGCTAGAAGTCCAAGATCATGCTGCTGGTAGGACAAGGCTCCCTTTGAAAGTTCCAGGGAGGGTCCTTCCTGCCTCTTCCGGCTTCTCTTGGCTTATAGCGGCATCTCCCCAATCCCTATGTCCACTGTCACACGGTCTTCTTCCCTGTGCATCTCTGCCTCTTCCCTTCTCCATAAAAGGACACCAGTCACTGGATTTGAGGCCCATCCTAATGCAGCATGATCTCATCTTACCTGATTCTCTGCAAAGACTTCATTTTCAAATAAGGCCACATTCTGAAACTCCAGGTAGACATGAACTTGGAGAGACTGTCTTTCTGCCACCCTCATCGATTCCCTCCTGATTCCAGCAGGCCCTTGATTTCACTTCTTCCACCTCCCCTTGAATCAGATGTAGGCTGAACCCTCTGTGTCCAGCCTGGGTGGTCACTTTCCCAAGGACAGGGTTTCAACTCTCCAGGGTCCCAGTCTCTGCCACCCACCTGGGCCCCACTCCATGGGAGGGTCAGAAAGAGCCTCCCTTGCCTCTTCCCAAGGAGCTGCCCCAGCAGAGAGGTTAAGGCTGCACTGAACCAGGTCCCAAGGCCCTGTACCCTGCAGCAAGGTCCTAGGGGAGCACATCGCACCATTCCCCGCCTCTTCCCTGTGCTCTGCCAGGGCAGGACATTGTGCAGCCTGGGCCCCAGCACTCCATACCTGGGTGCTGTCCCCACCCCACCGCAGCCACCTGCAGGAGGCAGATGAAGAAGAATCATGTTTCTCAGGTTTCCAGACTCCCACCTCCCTCCTCAGGACCAGGGCACTCAGTCCCCACGGGTACAGAGACCACACAGGACACTGCATGTGGCAGATAACTAAGTCCCTATAACGGTGGTCAGTCAGAACAGTGGAGTGAGCACTACTACTGCTTGTCTGGCCACACACGGCAGCCTCCATGCCGGGCCTTCCTCAGTCTCCGTGGCTGGGGCCAAGCCATGTGTTCTATTCATGCCACAGTGGTCTCCTGCAGTGACAGCCCATTTCCAATAACTGCTGGACTCAGGGGAAATACTTGGCTTATCTTCCCAAGAATAAACAGGGCAATTTTAATAGCCAAAATGTGGGCTGGATGATAGAGCTAGTTTGTGGATATGACAGACAGGTAGACAGTAGGTGAATCGGGGCTACGCTCCAGGCCAGGTACACACCATCTACAATTGGCTGAGTTCTAGAGGATGCAGAGATGGTGGAGACATTGGCAGACCAAGGGAAGGAATGAGCTTACTGGACTCCCCCACCCCCAGGAGCCACCCCCAGGTCACCTTCCAGTAGTGACTCCAGGACATAGAACCCCTGGCTAGACAGGGTGTCCCTACCTCAGCCCTCCCCCAGCAAGTCACCCAGGGAGCCAAGGAAAAACTGGATTCCTGGGTCCCACAGCCAGGGATTCCCTTTCCACAGGTTTCAGGAGGGATTCGGGAATCAGCAATGTATCAGGACCACAGCTAATTGAGACACGAGATCCACAGAGTTTATCTGGAGAGAGAAGGCAGGATAGGGTGAAAAGCACAGCCCTGGGAGCCCACACTGGTTCAAGTTTCTGCTACACCTTATTAGTGTGTGACCCTGGGTGGGTCCCTTAATATATCTGGTCCTCAGATTCCTTATCTGAACAGAGATCATAAGAATGCCCACTTCCAAGGACAGAAAGGAGTCTGACAGATTCTAACATGGTGACATGGCCCCTAACACACAAGAACTCTCAGTGATACCTCGGAACTATACAGCGGGGGCAGGTTCCCTCTGGAAGCCCACCTACTGTCTAGGATCTGGAAAGCAGAGTCTGTAGCCAGGTGACAGAATCCACAATGGTGCCTACCACATGGGGCAGATTGAGACCAAAGGACGGAAACTTCCAGCCTCAGACTCCGACAAGAGTCAGTTCAGACATACAGGATGCTCTCTGCGCTTATCTCCTCCTCTCCCCTGAGTCGACGTAGCAATAATAACCCTCTCAGCTGGTCTCGGCTACGCTGCGGGGCATTAGAGAAAACAGGCATTGCCACTGCAGCCTAAGAGTTAAAGGGGTGCAGGACTTCCCCTCCTCTTCAGGCCGGTGGGGAGTGACAGGGTCATCTTGAGCAAACCCAAGAAGGAAAAGGTCCCTGCAGATGCCCCTCTGTACTTAGAGATTTTCTCTTTTAATAACCATGGAGAATCAGGTCTCCTTAGAGTCACATGTTACACTACAATGTTTCAGACAGCAATGGACTGCCTGTGTGCTCCCCAAAGATTCTATCGCCTAGTGACATCATAGCTGTCTTAGTTTGTGTAAGTATACTCTACGATGCTCACATGACCATGAAACCACCTAGTGACACAGCTCTCAGAGAACATGACAGTACTATTAAAAAGAGGGCAATTTCCTTACAGAAGTAGCACCTCCAGTTCAGAATCACTTTGGGGAGGCATGCTGACAAATCCACAGGCACACACTCATTTGGAAATCCCTCCTGCAGACTACACTGGCTCACCCTGGTGGCTCCCATGAACACACACTCACAGCTGAGGGCACAGCGTGCTAGTGCTGCCCTTCCCCCACAGCCCCTGCAACACTCTTCAGGACTCTGGGTGGAGTCACCAGGGAATGACTCTCCTATCTGCTTTTCCTGCCCATGAGCATTATGAGAACCCACCCTCCCTGACTTGCCTGGACCTCATGCTTCTGGGACCACACAGAAGAGGCGCGGGCCTGACGACCTGCTATCAGACCTGGAAAACCTAGAATCAGAGAGGCAGGGCCCAGGAAGCTCTCCAGAAATGACCTCTTGTCAGAGCCAAGCCACCCCAGGGACACCCAGGAAGAGGCGGAGTTTCAAGGTGCCCTCTCCAGGGCCTCTCCTCACAGAAGAAGGTGGCACTATGAAGTGATTTCCTGGGTCCTTGGTGCTACAGCCCAAGATAGGACGTCAGAGACCAGTGAGTCCAGCCTCTTACTCTGGAGATGAAGGAGCTGCTTCCCAGAGGGAAGGTAACCTGGTAAAGGCCTGCTTTTCAGTGCCGATCTGTACTCCAGAGTAAGCGAGAGTCTGCACCATGCATTGCAAAGCCAGGTTCGAAGCCCTCTCCCACGACTCAGTCCTCCAGCGCCGTCTCCAAGCCCACACCTCCCTCGGCGTTTCTCACACAAGCACGTGTGCACAGCACTCGTGAATACACATGATCTGCATTTGCTCATGAAAACTTCCAGAACTACTAGACATGCAGAACGGCAGCAAAGCCCTCGGCTCTTCTACCTTGCTGAGTAGTGAGGACTTTACTATTAAGTCCATGGTTCTCAGATCATACACTCCACTCCCCAAATTCCAGAAATAAGACTAAGTATAGTTCATGAAGCACAAAACTTGAGATGGGTATTATTTAAATCCCATCCCTTTGGTGTCAGATAAAAAAGCAAACACAAGAGGTGACATGCATTCCCTGAGGTTTTCATGGTGAGATAGGCCAGATTAAGGGGAAGACACTGGGATTTGGGCCCCTTCCTTCCTATTGACACTAACTTGGTTTGCACTTCCTCCTTCTTCAGAGTCAAGCCCGTAGGGTCTCATTTCTAACTGACCCCCCCCAGCACCCCAATTGGAATGGGCATCACTGTCCATCACCAAAGGTCTCAGCATCATCACGTGGTGAGGTAGTCACGGCTGCAGCATGACAGCCTCATCCTGAGTCACCTTCTGTGCTAATGACACAACCCCACTCACTGAGATCAAAACCATCCTCCTCCCAATCCTTGAACCCAGTCTGTGACAACAAGACAGGGTACAATTAAGTTGGGGACAGTCATTCAGGGAAACTGAAGACAATGAGGGTGTGGACACTGCAGAGAAACGAGAGGGCTCTTGGAAGGTCCATACCCTGATCCATCTCAGTGGCCAAGTCTAACTCCAAAAAGCCTTCATATGCTTTCTTGCCCCTTTTCCAAAGTCATCTTAAAATATATTTTTTAATCGAAAAGGGCTCTGCCATAACAGCACATTTGTAGGTCACTCATCTGGCAGCCTGCCAAGAACAAGGAAGTCGCCGAAATAGGCAGGATGAAGTTTGTACACTAAAACAGGTCTTTTGCTCCCAGGAAAATCCATTCTCTCTCCACTTACAGCCTCATGGCTCCTGGTGCATCTGTAATTCAAATACACTCGTCCTCTGGTTTTCGGTTCCTCTGAAAACCAGCAAAGGTGAGAGGTGACAGGAAGAGCAGACAACCTTCAGCAAGAAGTGACAGCCAACACAGAGGAGGAGACAGAAACACCAGAAAAGCAAACAGCAACCACTCAAAAGCCGCAGTATCTGGGACTAATTAGTGTAGGGGTGAACAATCCTAGAGAAGTCAGGGGACCTGAAGGCACCCCACCATCTTTGACATTACCTGGCCATCAGGGATGAGACAGAGTCATCAAGAAAAGGTTAAGGCACCTGCTATGGCCTCGGGTTTAGGAGACAAAAAGCACCCAGGCACTCCCCAGGTGCTGACTGCACCTCTGCACAGTACCAGGCTCTGGGCCAGGCGCAGGGGTGAATGAACAGCCAGAGCCCACAGTGTCGCTGCTGCGGGGGCAAACGTGGTGGAAAAGGCAGCTGGCTCCTGCCTTCCTAAGGGCACAGCAGAGAGAGAAGAAAGAAGAATAATGAGACGTGCTCTCCCTTCTTCCATCTGCCATCTACCCCTTACAGGGGCCAGGCAGGACTTTAAGGCCAGGAAACCCAGATGTCCCTGACACTAAGAAGAGCCATCATTTTCAGAAATCTCAAGAAGGCAGTTCAAGAAATGGAATCGCCCAGGGTTTGCTGAGTGGGGTGGTCACCAGTGCAGAGAAGGCTCGAGGTCCTGGGGGTACGGGCTCCTTTGCCCTAGGACCCAATTGAGGGACGCTGAGAGTTGCAGCACAGGGAGCCCCTGGCCTTGAGGGCAGTGCCTATGGGCATGAGGGGGTCTCTCTGGGTGAGTCTGGGGTCAGTGGACTTCACAGCCAAGCGGGCAACTGGGGCCACTCAGAGTAGATGCTGAAGGGCTCACCTGAGGATCCCCACTGTGACGCTGGCAGGAGGAGCAAAACCAAAGACTGACCAGCAGCCCTGGACTGACCGAGTCCCGAAGCCCAGACAGGCAGCACAGGCAAATGGGGTCTCATTCCTGCTAGCCAGGTCAGGGAGGGGGAACTCGTAGCTGATTTGGAAACATCAGGAAATGTGAACTGACCCCAGAGCACTGTGAAGCAAAATCCACACACTCAAGACTGAGATGTGTCCTAAGAATAGCTCTGATAGGGGCTGGAACAAAGTGGAACCAAAGCACAGGAAACAGAAAAGGCAACTTTCTGGAAAAGAATGAGAGGCCACAAAGAGGTGACCGCAAAGATCTCTTAATGTGACTGGGCACCTCCCCAGACCCCAGAAGCAAGACATGCAGAAGGAAATCACCCATTCAGGGAGGCCAAGAGGGTGGCTGCAGATGGGAGAGCCAAGGCAGGGAGGGGTCTCAGAACCCAGATTCTTCTGGAACGAGAGTCTAGGGCTCCTGAGGTTTGAAGGCTTTAAAAAGTTCATTCTTATCTGCTGGCTGCTCGCTGTCAGGCTGCTTGATTACAAAATCCATTTCCAAATGGGCCGCAGAGCTACAGACTTTTGAGGAGCTAAGGGCATGGTTCATCAGTAACAGTGTCTCCCCAACTTCCTGCCTCCCAGGTGCCAGCTTCTTCACTAGGGGGCAGCTCGAGGTCCACATGGCCCAGTCTGCAGGCCCCAACCTCCCTCAACCCTCAAACTCCCCACAGATCTGCAGACACTACCCTGAGCCTAGTCCCTGGCCTGCCCAAAGCCCAGGATCAGGCAGAGAAGGGTGGTTTCTCATTAGGGTGGACAGATCACAACATACAGCATCTATCCACAGTATCTGGTCAGCGTGAGAGGCTGAAGCCACAGCACCACCACCCAGGCCTCACCTCAGCACCCCAAGTCTGAATGTCTGCCCGCTCAATTCTCCAGGAAAGAGGGGACCAAGGGAGAAGAAACCCCAGCCACGCCTCTATTTTAACCACCCAGCAGGTTATACCGGGCCCGCATCTGAGCTGGGGGCTGCTGGAAACCCTGCTCTAGTTAAAATACATCTATCTGCAGCATTCAGAAAATAGCTAGCTACAGTATTGCTTTCAGCTATAATGGAAAACTGATGGCTTTTATCTCCCCAACTTTATGACTATTGATGGGATAGAGGCTGAGGTTTGATGACCATTTAATAGCCGACCCTGCGCAGTTAGAGTAGCATCAGAAAGCAATGAAAGCGCCGAGATGATTGTCTGGCAGAGAATTCTCTGCCGAGGTCCAGGAAGCAAAACAACCACCCTCCCCAGGCTCCAACAGAAGAAAGAAAAAAATCAAAGTCATCATCGTTTCTGTTTCTCCCCCTCCTTTTGGCCATTGACCTCTGGGAGGTTGATCCAAAGGGGAGAGAGGGGTGGGGGGACGAGAGCGATCCAGACCTGAGCCCTCACAGAGAAAGCAAAGGGACTGTGGGCTGGGGACCCCACCTCATGGGCTCCTCCACTGCCCCACCCCTCCCTGCCCAGACTTCAGCACCCCTGGACAGGCAGGCTCTGGCAAGGGGCTCAGGACAGTCGGTCAAGTACTCTGGGACAGAGCTGGAGGAAAGAGAAGGAAGCAGAAATGATGTTCCGTTTGCCAAGAATGGGCTGGCACAAGGTCCAATAGGTCTGAGACCTTCTGCCCATCACTAGAAGCCAACAGCCATCTCCAAGGCTCTGTGTATCCAAGCACCAAGCCTTACTGCCATTCTGTCCCTGCCCCTCCTGGGAGGATCTGCCCAGCAGCCCCATCACTACCTGCCCTTGCTCCTGTTGGTACAGATCCAGGTCTGCAGGCCAGCGTGTGAGCTGAGAGACAGCCCGTGTTCAAACTTTGTAGCATTTCACTACAGGTGAGCCTCCCTGAAAATCCAAAATCAGACACGCTCTGAAATCGGAAACTCTTTTTGAGCCCTGACATGACACCATGTGTGAAAAAGTCCACCTATGACACTTGGCTTTATGCACAAAACTGGGTAAAATATTATATAAAATCAGGCTGGGGATGTAGCTGGAATATCTGTGTGGCATGAGCAAGGCCCTGTGTTCTATTCCCCAGCACTGTAAAAAAAAAAAAAAAGTATAAAATTACCTTCAAGCTATGTACATAAAGTATATAGAAAACATAAATGAATTTCACATTCAGACTCAGGTCCCATCCCCAAGATATCTCATTAAGAATGTGCAAATATTCTAACACCCAAAAAAAATCCATAATCTGAAACACTTCTAGTCCCCAACAAGTGGGATAAGCAAGACTTGACCTAGACCTTACAGTTGTTCTCTCCGTCTACGGTCACGAGATGGATGGCATGGACTTCCATTTTTTTAACAAGGAAAACTGAGGCTCAGAAATGTTTTCTCTCTCCAGTGTGGGGCCCAGGTATTTGACTCTATGCAAGTTCACACTCTGCCACTCCAAGTGCTTCCCAGAGCAGGGCACTGGCCAGAGAGAGGAACCAGATCCTGTCACACTATAGCTGTGTGACTTTGGGTAATAGCTTTATCTCTCTGGGCTTTAGTTTGTTTATCTGCAAAATGGAAATTCCATTGGGATGATCTGTTAGGTCTCCTCTACCTCTTTTTTAAGGTGTAATCGTGATTCCTTGGGGCTTTAACAGTCACCTTCTCAAGCACACCCATGGCTTCCTTGGCACCCCAGTTGCCACCTTTCCACCCAGCACACAGCTCCATCCCGCCATGAATAAGACTGAGGTGCATGCTCCATTGTCACAGCCCTGGTGTCTTCTGAGCTCCTAGGTTGTCACTTGGTAGCTACCACATGTTGATTTTTTAGGGATTTCAAATTGTTCCTGAAGGGAGTAGGGGAGAGTTAGCAAGGAGCAGGCAATGACCCTTGTTTGGCTTATTTAAAACAGAAACAAAATCCTTAGGGAAACAGTGGAGAAAGGGGGCCACCACCCCAGACCTCCAAAGGCTCAGCCTGGCCGACGTTCTCCAGCCCTCTCCATGTGCTCCACGGACCCTGCGCTCAACGTGGCCAGCCAGCTTATATGTTTAATGATGCCAACACACTGACTCCGAAAATCTTCCGCTTTAGGCATCATCTCTCCTTGAGTCTCGGGGTGGTGGCTAAAGAGGCCCTTACATATTCCTAAACCCACTGACCGGTGGAGTCCTCACCCTGAGTGTCACCTTCAGTTATAGGAAACCAGACCGCTCTCCTTAATGGCACAGCCAAACCACAACTGCAAACTACCCAGAAACTCCCCTCCCACTCTAAGGAAGACCACTTATTCTAGCTTCCTGGGGAAACTCCCATGAACTCTCCCAGGAGAGTCCCAAGAACTGTCGGAGGGTCAGTTACCTGAGTGCACCCTCTCCTCAGAAAGCCTAGAATGTGGCTGTTGGCCACCATCAGGCCGTGGGACCCAGACACATTTCTCAGACGATAAGAGTGAACAGACAGGTGTACAGAGACCAGGTACACAGACCGTTCACAGGCACACAGCCCACAGGGGAAACCAGATGGCCATTAAAAACCAGTATACCTGCACGGGCTGAGATGGATAATTGCTGACCATGTATTTAGAGAAAAAGGTAGCTTATCAAATAGCACACCCTGCACGATGTCATTTTGTTAGAATATGTGTATGCACTTTTTTTTTTTTTTTTTTGAGGCGCTGGGGATTGAACCCAGGACCTTGTGCTTGCAAGGCAAGCATTCTACCAACTGAGCTATATCCCCAGCCCCACATTTATTTTTAAAGAACGTATTCTCCATACTCCAGGGTATCTGGATTGGGATGTTTTCCCTCTAAGTACACATTTCTGTCTTGCCTGAACTATTTCTTCTAATGAGCACATACCACTTTTATAATCAGTAAAAACCATAAAGCAAATTTCATTTTGAGAATTAGGAAAGAAAGAGGGAAAAGAAGGAAGGCGAAAGAAGAGAGGATAAGAGGAAGGGACCCACGGTCTACTCCCCCTCTTTCCTGCAGACAGGCGGCCCCAGCTTCACTCTATCGGAGGGGACCCGAGCAGGTTACCTGGCTGACGCTCATCCAATGTGGCCAGAGGCCTCTGCCTCTGCTCCTGCACCACCCAAGGCCACCCATGCTAACTTCCAAAAAGATCACAGGGTTAGTTATCAGCAGGGGCAGTAGTCCCCGCTCCACACCCTCAGGGATCAGCTCCAGGATTCCCACAGATGCCAAACTCCAAAGGTGCTCAAGTTCTTTTGAGGTATAGATAATGTGCAGTGCCCTGTGTATGGTAGGTCATCTCTGGGTGACTCAGACTCCCTACCAGAATGCACATGGTATGTAAATACTTATTATACTGCATTTTATTTGTACTATTTTTATTGTTATGTTGTTATCTTTCATTATAGTTTTTCTTTCAAATATTTCCAATCTGTGGCTGATGAAACCCATGAATGTGGAACTGTGGATTCAGAGAGCCAAATGTATTAATTAGGGCTTGGTAAATTCCTAACCAGGGTCCACCCACCTGACCACTGTGGCCTCTTATTAAACAGCACGTTGAGAGACCTGTGAGCCTGCTGATGTTGGGGGCTGGCAGGCAGAGGCCTGGCAAGGAGATCCCCTCCGCTCAGGGTCTCTGGGGAATCCAGAGCTCCCCTGTGCCACCCCACAAGCACGAACTCTCCTCCCTCGGCTGGCTCCTTCTGCTCTGAGCATGACAGTCCCTCCCTTTGGGACAAGTCACTGCTCAGTCCGGTTTCCTCCTCCACCTCCTTCTTCCCAGAAGCTTCTGCCCCGAGGACATCCTCCCTCCTCCCTGCCCAGCTGCAGGACCCTAGCTCTCCCAGCCTCCCCAGACGCCTGCTTTCCACGTTGCCTTAACCCCATCATCTCCACCCCAAGCCCTGCCTACCTCCCGAACTCCCAGATAACAAATCTTTCTCATATTTGACTTTTCCACTGGCCCATTTCAAAGGCCTTCAACTAACAATTTTGAAGTCCAAACATCTCCCCACATACCAGCCCTCCATCTCCTTCTCTCGGACAAGCGTGTCTCCACCAGCTGGCCACCAGGACAGAGACCTTGACGTTATCCTGGATCTGCCCTTACTGTTCACCTGCACTTAGTCCCCAGGAACTGGCCTCTGAAGGTCTCTGTCTCTGATCAGCCCTCTTCACTATGCTCTGAGTTGGCCTTATCTCCAGGTCTGCCACAATGTGGCCTCCCAGAAGGCCTCCCTATACAGCCTCCCTCTCTTCCAACCCCTGTGTGCACAGTGGCCAAAGGGGTCTCTCTAAAATAGCAGCTGGACAGTTCACCATCTTGCTGAAAATGGCTCCCCACTTTCTCTGGAGAAAATAAAACTCCTTGCCAAAAAGTACCAGGGCTTTGTGAACTGATCTCCCTGCCTCTCCCTGGTCACCCCTCTCTCACACACATTCCCTCGGCATGGAACAGAAGGGCCACCTACTAGTAATAGGTCTACTCCTCCTTCAGACCAGCACAGACGTCACCTTCATTAGGCCTTCCCTGACCACCCAAACTCAGAGGGCTGGCCCTCCACCTCCCAGCCAGCACCAGCCTGGAACAGCTAAGGGCAGGTCTGAGGCTTATCTCAGCCTTCTGGGAGAGCTCAGCACCCAGGAAGAAAGTTCCACACACACCCTCCTGAATGGGCTGCCAAGCTTCCGTGAAGATCCTTATTTTAACAAAGAAAACAGAGGCTCCTCCATGGATGTTAAAGGATGTGCCCAAGCTCATCAGCCTATGATCTGAAACCAGGGCTGCCCTTTGCTCTTTGACTCTCTTCCTGAGCACATCATGGTACCCAGAATACAGTCCTCAGGAAAGGAGAGAACTGCCCGCTCAGGAGGACTCTAGCCAGGCAGGGTGGAAGCAGCTATCCCCGAATTCCTCTCCCATTCTAAACAAGCAGCAACTCTTTCCTGTTCCTTTGTGCATAACTCAATGTCCCCACTCTATAGGCAGGAGGGTACCAGTGGTGGCCTGAGGTGCTCATCCACCTCAGCAACCCTGCCATAAAGGACCGCCCATGGGAGCCCTCTGAGTCTTGTGAGAGAGACCTGGAAGGGCCCAGAAGCTGGCAGCTGGTCTAAGAGCACCACGGCTGATGCTGCCCCACCAGAGGGAAGTGGGCAGCTTCTTCTCTCAGGCTGCTCATGCAGACGGCAAAGCACCCTGAGGCTGGCTACAGGAACTTCCACCCCAACCCTGAAGCACCATGGAGAGACACCCATCACCGGAGCTGGGCGCCCCCGACCCCCCCTCAGCACTGCTTTAAGAACGTCCTCACTGAAGACTGCAGGTGAGCAGGCAAGGCTCCTCCGGCTGCCCAGGAGCCACCCTGTGTGGGAAGCCAGCCCTCCAGATTGCTCACCAGTGCACAGTGGCACAGAACAAAGGCTCTTCTCACAAGCCAAGGACTCAGGGCTGGAGCAGAAGCTGAGTCAGAGGCGACCGTGTCATGCACAGGGTCTGTTTCACTGCACAGAGACTCCTCCACTTATGATCCAGTTATGCTCGAGACCCATCATAAATTGAAAATGTCTTAAGCTGGAAACGCGTTTAATGCCGCTAACCTACCGAACATCATGGCTTAGCCCAGCCTGTCTTAAACGTGCTGAAAACACATTCACCTACCGCTGGGCAAAATCATCTAACACAAATTCTGTTTATAATGAAGTCTTAACACTTCACACAATTTATTGAATACAGACACTGTGGAGATTGGCTGTTCACCCCCGTGGTTCCAGGGTGACTGGGAGCTTCAACACCGCTGCCCCTGCCCCACGTCACCAGATGGGATCTTATCACATACCCACTAGCCCAGGAAAAAAAATCCAAATTTAAAATTCAAGGTACAGTTTCTACTGAATGCATATCACTTTTCTGTGTGCCATTATAAAATCAAAAACTCCTATAGCTGTCCCAGAGCTAAGAGGTCACAGGGTCACTGTGCCAGAAGCCGTGGTCCTTGGAGCTGCAGAGTGCCAGGGAAGAGAACCTGAGATTGCCCCCAGTGTCAGGGACACCCTCTCTCCTGCCTACCTCCACTTTCACCCCACACTTGCCAAAGCCAAGCCAGTGCTGGGCTGTCCTTGGCCATTCCCCTGCTGAAGGACAAACATCTTCCCTTTCCTTCGTCATCTCCCCCAGCAAACTCTGACCCACCAACTGGCCAGCCTTTCTTTGGCATCTGGTGTCTGGAATCACCAGTTCATCCAAACTGTGTAGAAGAGCCATCAGGGCCCTCCACCTCCCCAGCCCAGTGATTCCCTGTGTGTCCTCATCCCCTGGACCTCTCAACAGTAGCTGGCACAGCTGTCCCCTCCCTCTTTTTCAGAACACATCCTCTGACTCCTGGGCCCACCAAACCAACACCAAACACTGGGCACTTCCGGCACGCCTGGCCTGTTCTCAGTCCTCTCACGCTGGACTCTCCGTAGGAGAACCCTCTAGCTTTCATTACCAGAGCCATGCTGACGACCCCCAGATATGACTGTCTTGAAGGTGCCGAAATGAACATGCCCAATGTTGGATTCCTGCTCACTCTCCTTACCCAAGTCTTCACCATCTCAGAAAATGACACCGTCACCCACCGAACTGCTTGAGCCAGAAGCCTGTGAGTCACCACTGAGTCCCTCCATCCCCTCACTCCCACCTTCAGGGTAGATGGCTTCCATCTCCAAAGTCTCCGCGGTTCATCTACTCATCTCTCTCCACACGACCACCGGCCGGGGCTGAGCTGCTGATCCAGGGATATGAAAACGACCTCCTCCCTCATCTGCCATTGCTCTGGCATTGCTCTGCACACCAGGCACACAGGCCCTGTGGGATCTAACCCTGCCTGCCACGTCCTGTGCCTCTGCCCCTGACCCCTCTGTTCCAGCCACTCACCTCCTCTCAGCAACGCCAAGCCTTCCCACCTTGCAGCATCTGCCATGCCGCACCCTCTGGTGAAACGTCCTCTCTCCCATCTGCTCCTGCTGGCTCCTCCTTCTTCAGGTCTCAGTTCAAATGTCGCCTCCTCAGATGAAATTTTCCTGACTCCTGTGCAAACAGGTGCCTCCTTCCGTGCCCCCTGTTATTCTCTATTTCTATAGCCTGCTCATTTCAACCCTTTTAATTAAGATCAAGTGTCCTTTATCCAAATGCTGGAGACCAGAAGAGCTTCCAATTTGAGATACCTTCCGATTTTGGAATATTTGCATGTACATAATGAGGTATCTTGGGAACGGGACCCAAGTCTAAACACAAAATTCATTGCTGTTTCATGTACCCCTTACATCCATAGCTAGGAGATAATTTTATACAATATTTCGGGTGCACCTGAAGTTTGACTGTGACTCGGTCAGGTGTGGAATTTTCCATTTGTGTCATTGTTGGTGCTCAAAAAGTTTGTGACTTTGGAGCATCTGGCATTTCAGATTTTCAGATCTGGGATGCTCAACCAGGATAAACGTATCTGCATATGAGTCTACCATCTACCTCCTTCAACAGATTGTGAGTTCCGAGGGGGCGGGGACCACCTCTGCTGTCTCTGAGATACAGCTACCGCTTAACACAGTGCCTGGCCAGGAAAGCCCACACAGTAAAGACCTGTTAAATAAATAAACAGACCCAGTATAATGAAAGAATGAAAAAGCAGAGACCTAATCAGGTAGAAAAATACCGCGTGCCTTACACAGACAAGCTCTAGAGAGCATCTGTGTGGAGTCTCCAGAAGACAGGTTTAGGGAGGTGGCAACCGGACAGTCTTGACAAAAGGCAAGTGCAAGTTCTGCGGAGACTGAGACCCAATGTTGAAACCCTAATCCCCAGTGGATCTGGAAGTGGAGCCTTTGGGAGGTGACTGGGATTAGATGAGGTCGTGAGGGCGGGGCCCTTGAGGGGTGGCTGACGACGCGTCTGCCCTGCACCGCAAACACACAGGCCAGCTGCAGGTGAGGCTGCGTGGACTCTAATTCCCGTACTCTGCATAAGTGGCATTTCCCTGAAGGGCTCATTCTTATCCCAACCCCCAGAGACGAGGTGGGTCCTAAATCGCAGCCCCACCTCACTAGGCAGGGCTGTGCCTCACCTGCAAGGGCGATGCCTGGAAAGCGGGCTGGATGGGGAAGGCCAAGGGCCTCCAGGCACAGCCGTGCTACTAACTCTGCAGTGGCCACAGCAGCAAGACGCACAAGCCCTCTCTTGCAAACTAGGTATCTAGGTTGGAGCTTCCTTCTGAGCGTTTCCCCAGAACCTTGAGGACAGTAATATTCAACATGCCACGGAAGTTCCAGGAAGCGCCATTTGGACACCTGTGGCCTGGAGTGAAAGGCGAGTAGGGTCCCCACGGAGAGCAGCAACAGGGGCCAGCACAGATGCACAGGGAAAGGCAGTTCTCGTCTCTGACAGGGCTGAGGAACCTGCACAGGCAGAGCCTCCCTGCTGGGGCAGCCTCGGGGGCAGGCCTCCATCAGCATGGCTGCTCCAGGGGGCAGCTCTGCTCTGAGGTTGGACACTGAGCTCTGCTCAAGGCCACAAAGGGCCCTGAGAGATTGATCTGCCTGGGGCTCATTGCTCCCAAGAAAGGAATGCCCTCCAACTCCACCAGAGTGGACCTAGGAGGTGGCAGAGTAGAACTGGGATTTCGAGAGAAACTGAGTGAACATGCTATCACCAACGACAACATGGCTCTCCTCCCACCACAGAGGAGATCAACACAGTGTCCTACCACCACACCCAGGAGGGCAAGGACCTCCAGCCCCTCCTTCATTAACTCTCCAACCATAACACAATGCCAGATCCAACACCAGGGACCAAGGAATCACTGAGAGAGGAAGAGAGGAATTACCGTGAGACCCCCAGTCTTCCACTCTAGGCAACCTGCTAGACCCAGGAATGACAGACCGGCTTCCTATTGAGGATCCATCCTGCCTTTCCTGTGTCTGTGGCAGGCATTACTAATCAATCACAGTCCTCTTTGCTTACTGAGCCAGGAGGCAGATTTGACATCATTCCCCAGGGAACCCATCCAAGTCGATCTTTCAGAGAAAGCAGAGGTTCTCGAACTTTAAATCAAAGAAACCTTGGAGAATCTAATGGACACAAGTTTCTTTCTAGGAGATATACCCAAAACTTAGAGCCCAATTTCAAGGTATTCAAGAACTCTCCCTTAAAAGGAATGAAGGTCTGGATGCCTCTGAGTCACCCACCTGTATGTAAATACTGACTTAATGCCACTTAGAAATGATCTGGTGAACACACCAGCCAAACAGCCCCTACAGCGTAAAAAGAGGTTGAGTGACAATCCAAAGGAGCCAAGAATCAAATCCCAGACCTGTTCCTCCCTGCCGCCTGAAGTCGGTGGATCCTCCCCACGCAGGCAAGGGGACAGCTGGCTGGAGGCACTCCTCCACTCCCGGGACAGCCCAAGGGAGGGGACAACTCCCTCTGCGTCCCAATGATCCTCGCAGACAAGGGCAGCATCCACTGCACAAAGGGACCTGGACCGCTGGGGCAGCTCCAGGCTGGAGTCTATTTATACACATCCCCGGCACCCAGAGGTTAAATTACAGCCCCGCAGAAGGCACAGGGCCAGCGGGGAGATATTTATATCCTCCTGGCAGATGAAGAAGAACAGGACATTGTGGAGGGCTGCTTCCAAACGTGGCCTAGAAGGGACACGGTTCACAGGACAACAGAATCACCCTCCCCACAGCCAACACACACACACACACACACACACACACACACACCACTCTCTAAGAACATCTTTGCAAAGAGCTCAGCTGACAGGACAGAAATTGAAAGTTTTGTGTTTTTTGTTTTTGTTTTTTTTAAATGCAGATCATGGCCCACTGGGGAGGTGAACAGAATCCTGCCAAACTCCACAGATTGATTCCAACAAGTTCCAGGCCCCATATCAGAACCTCATAAAGGAAATGCCTATCCTGTCTTCCCTAGATCTCTGGTTAGCTTAAGTCTACCGCCCGAGGCTCCGAGGGCGTGAACTGGGCGAAGGCACAAGGCAGAGTCAAGCTGCTGGGAGGCAACATCTAAGCCAGCTGGGACTGGGGTGGAGCAGCAAGCACCCCTCCCAAAGGCGCCTTCTGACTCTGCTCCAGAGGATGTGGGAGGATTCAGAAGTGCTTCCAATAACCCCAAGGCCCAGTGCGCAGATATCCTTGTTTAATCAAGGTTTCTTCAAACCCAGATCAAGGAAAACCTCCAACGCTTTATCAGTAGTGACATTTAATAAGACAACACAGCGGAGTCTGTTGCACATCACACAGGTGACATCATACAGGCCTGCCACTAGGTGTGCCTCACAGCAAATCAGCGGACTGGTTTTAATGAGGTGCCAGGTAGGCTTTGGCTGAGCTACCCCAAATCTCCTGAGCCAAGATTTGTTCCATGAGAAGCTTGGCCATAACTGGGTCAACTCCCTAAGCAGAAGGAAGGACCAGAGGGGCCAGGCAGGCCTGGCTAAGTCAGGCCCTTAAGCATGGGGAATGTGCTGGGAGATGCTCAAAGATGAGGGACTCATTTCAGGACCATCAGTCCCAGAGAAGCTTTCCTGGACCCCCATCAAGCCAGCTTTGTTCATTAAATTATCCAAGAAATGGGGGTTTCCAGTTCCTGCTCCAAATACATGACATTTTGCTTTCACAAGATTTCCAGCTGTGGATCCCACCTGGAGGGCAGAAACGTGAAGGAGGCCAAGCCCAGCAAAGGAAGGAAGAGAACAGCACGCCTTCCCATGCTCCGTGCAGAACCGAGCACGCTTCCTGCCCTGCAGATGCTCCTCCAGCCACCTGGAACCTCCTGGTGCCATCTGGTCATCTCCACGGCAAGTGGGTTGAGCAGCGCATAGGTGAGCAGGTCAGGCCTGCAGAAGCTGGAAAGATGTCACATCTCCTTCCAGGCAGGCCCACTTCTGGGAAAATACTGGCAAATAGGGCCTTTCAAACCCACCCTTTCATACCATGTACCCTGAGGAGGGTTTGGCCATCTCCTAAGCCAAGCTCATGTCTCCAGGAGCAAACCCAAGTGGCAGGGGCAGGCACAGCAGCAGGCAAACAGGAAAGCCACATGGACAGAATCAAAGCCACAGACTGCAAGACCCTAAGGGTCCTCGGCGATGCCTTGGTTAAGCATCCTTGTCTGATCAGTGACAAAACTGTGGGCATAAGGAGTGAAATGGTCCATTTGGGGCCACTCAGGAGCCCACAGGCAGAGTAAGGAAAAGAGGCAGGTAGAAACCTGCCCCCCAGGCCCCCTGCGTCCACTATCTGCCTGTCATCTCTGCCTCTCATCTATGGTTCTCCCTCACGTAAGTCTCCCAGTCACCTCGAGCCCCAGCTCTGAGTCCTCTGAAGGGCACTTTGCTGGGCACAACATCCCCTAGGTCCCAGCCAGACTCATCCTAGATGTGGGTTCCACCCTCGCTCCCCGCCTCCCTCCTCCGGGTCAGAACTTGCAATCTGCATGTGGGTGGGCGCCGTGGGTGGTGGGAGCAGGCAGACATGGGTTGGAGGGATGTCCTGGTTCAGGACAGGAGCTCGCCCCCTCCTGGGCAACCCGAATCTCCTACTCCCAAAGCGAGCCACGTCCCTGATACAGCAATCTAGATGCAGCACGGTCCGTGAGCCCCCGGGTGCTGTTGTTGAAATCCACATCCCAATGCGAGTGCCAGCATGCCTGGCTCAGCCCCTCTCGGAAACTGTCCACACACAGCTCCTGGGATTCCTCGGTATCAACCCTCGCAAAGCTTAGCCACGTTTAAACACCCGTTCTGGTTCCATGATGTGACATTTATCACCCAATTCTCCTGTTCCCAGCTTCCCCATCTCTGGAAAAACAAACGAATGAAAAACCCTTTTAGTTCTTTAAACAAACAGACATAGACCAAGCCACCAAATTCACGCTGCTCCAAATCCCCGCATCCCACACAAGGCGCAGACCCCAAAGGAACTGCACCGTCCGTGATCCACCTTTCCTCAAAATGTGTCCGCAGTGCTGAGGTCCTGTTCTCTGCCTGAGACTCCCTGTTCAGACGCTGAGTGGCTGAACCTCAGGCTCCCGTCACAGGGACCCTGTGGCCTTCTGGTTTCCTGGGCGCCACTGGCCTGCCCTTCGGCAAAGGGTCCTGAGCTGGGTCGCGGTGGTCCCTACCAGCTCCCTCAAGCCTGGTTCCCCACAGGCTGTCATTCTGCATCACTGTGCATGTGTGGCCTGGTCAGCTCATGTTAGCATCGAGCCCAAGGAGAAGAAGAAACCAGATGCAAGAATCAGCGCACCCACTCCATCACATCTTGGGAGTCACGCGGCCCAGCCAGCGTCCCCCTCAATCCCGGGGACCAAGAAGCTCAGGGCCTCAGGTCAGCACTCCACAGTGGAGGCCCTTGCTTGCTCCTGCCTTCGAGGGGCTCAGTTTCTGCTAACCCTCCTTCATAGGCACAGGATCGGTTTGCATATAAGGTGCACGGTTTTAAGTAAGCAGAGGAGAAGCCCATCCTCTTTCCAGGCCTTCCTGAGCCTTGAGTTAACTCCAGTGCCTTCTTGACACCTCAGCAGAGCTTGTTTCCCAACCAACCAAAGTAGCAGCTCCCCTTCAGTGAGCACGCAGGCCAGCTCCCCCAGGCTGGAAGGCAGCAGTGCCCGCCCCCAGTCCCTCTCCAGGCCCTGGCCCCAGCCCTGCCTCCTTCTGAAGAAGGGAGTTTGTACTCAAGGCCTGCACTTCTACCTCCCTGCCAGGCCTCAGCCACAGCAACACACACACACACACACACACACACACACACACGCATTCTTTGAGACACCGGGGCTTGGCCACTCCCTCCCTCTGAAGCCCCCTTCTCTTCTGGTTTCTGGTGGCCCTCCCACCTCCCCCTCCAGCTCTCGCTGCGCCTCCTCTACCCCTCCCTTACGCAACATCTAGTTTCCAGTAAGTTTCCGCCCTGGCCACCCACGCCAAGGCTGCACTCATCACCTGAACTCTGAGGACGCCCAAACCTGCAGGCATGTCCACCGACCTGCCCACACCACGCGCTGCTGAGGTTTGCGTCACCAAGAAGCTGCCTGAGATCTTACTCCTCAGCCCAGGCCCTCCCTCCAGCCTCATGGCTGAGCTCCAGACCCACAAGTCCCCCAGTGTTGCTGTGGGAATGTCAACAGGCCCCGGGAACCTCTAATACTGCACATCCAACACCACCCCACACCCTGAAGGCTCCATCGCTCCACAGTTATTCACCCAGGAAACACGGCAGAGGCCATCCATGGATCCCCCGAGGAACGTCAATGGAGGGCTCGCCAAGCACCAGCATCCATGTGCAGGGGGAGGTGGGGAGCAAAGAAAGCAGCAACAGTTCTCGACTCCAGGGGACTTTCACTCAGTCACCCAGTTCTTTCAGGTCTACCTGCCACTCTCTGAAACACTCTCCTGTTCCCCACCCCCAGAGTCACCATCCAGGGCAGTATGCCACAGTGGCAAGAAAGCAGTCTCACAGGACGCCAGATCTGAAACACGTGCGCTCCATGACCTTGGGAAGATGCGTCCTGTTTCCTCACCTGACAGATAACGATGATAACACTGCCCACCTCACAACCTTGTGGCAAGATTAAACAAGACAGGAAGCCTTTAGAACAGTGTCCAGAACACAGCACACAGTCTATGAACACCTGCCATGGTCGCAATCCCCGTTAATCCAGCAGCCTCCCGTCATGGCCCCCTCCACAGGTAACCACTGCCTCCGTTCCCCACGAGCCGCTCTCTGTCTCCAGTCCTTTCTGACTAAAAGACCACTGGACTTTTCTTCTCCATCTTGTTTCCCAATTCTCAGCTTAAGCCCCATCCTCTACACCCCGAGGCTGAGGCCAGTGCCCCTCTCTTGTGCTCCCTCCTCTGGAAGAACCCAGCCTTGTCCCTATGAATTAGGACCACTTGTCCCATTATGCTTCCCTGCTTCTTAGAGAGCACCGTGTTCACCTCTGTTTTTCCAGAACTTAGACCCATTTTGCTCACAACAGGGGCCCAAGAAATACTGAACAACACACCAGAAAAACACAAGAATTGACAAGAAGCAAATTTCAAGTCAATATTTTTACAAAGCACTTCCTAATAATTAGGCCACACTTATTAAGCATTTACTGCATGCCAGGCTCTGTGCTAAGCTTTGGACACATGTAATCTAATGATCCTATTAGATGTGGATATTTTTATTCCTGTTTCACAGGTGAAGGGATGGAAGCTAAGGATATCCTTAAAACTTAATCCTAAAAACTCAAAGTCACACAGCTAGCAAGCGGTACAGTCAGAATTTAAACCCAGCACAATTTTTTAATTTTAATTGAACCCATTCTTCAGCCAGCCTTAGCCCAGCTCAGAGTGCAGCCTGCAAGGAGTGGCCTCTTGGGTCTGCAGGAGCGCCCTCCTCTGTGGGATGTTCGCTGGGGGCTTCCTCAAGAGGTGAGACTAACTTCTCCTTTCTTCCAAGACTCTAGGAGTCTGGGATTGGAAACCATAAGCTCCCGGGTGGTTCATCCTGGCTTCCCTCTGAGGCTGAGCTCGGAGGAGGCAAACAGGAAACCGGTGCTGAGCGAATGAATGAATGAGTGAAGGGGAGAGGAGGGTGGGTGAGGAATGAATGAAATCTGGAGAGGAACAGATGAAGGAGAGACGGGGATGAACGCACGGCAACGTATTCTGCACTGTCCACTTCGCTTCAACCTCTCGACACCTTGCAGTGGACGCCAGGGAATGCAGAGAAGGGGGGAAAATGACCGGCAACGCGTCACCCTCAAGCCTGCACCCAGAGCCGCCGCAGCGCCCCTACCGGCACAGGTGGTCGGTCCGGCACAGGCTGCGGAGGTCCAGGCAATTGGGCTTCTCCTTGTCCTCGTAGGAGCAGCTGGGCAGGATGGTTTGCCGGCGGCGCTCAGCACACGCCTGGTCTTGGCAGGAGCAGAAGAGCATGCGGTAGGTGTACTCGCTGGGCACCCGGTCGAAGAACTGGCGCAGGGCCTTGTGGCACTTGCGGCGGTTGCAGCGCTCGGTGGGCGAGATCTCGCGGTTGCAGATGGAGATGTAGGAGGAGCGCAGCTTCTTGCAGTTGTCGTTCAGGTTGCAGGCCTTGGCAGCATCCAGGCAATGGTTGCTCTTGGCGCTGACCACCGGGTCTGCTCCGGTCCCTGGAGGAGGAAGCACAGCACGGGTCAGAAGCCCACCAGGGCACTGAGATCGGCATGCCTTCCCGCGCCCGCTCTGCCTCAGTTTCCTCATCTGTGAAACTGGGTCGCTTCACAGGCCCGCCTCCTGAGGTTGCGGTGAGAGTTAAAGGAGCTAATATCCCGTTACTCAGGACGATGCCGGGCACAGGGTGCCTGTGCAGCTCTTAGGATGACTTGGTCCACAGTCTTATCTCGAGCAATGAGGCGTGCGTGGCCCTGTTCACAAACACAGGAAACTTGATGGCCCTGACCCTCCCGCAGCACACCTTAGCAGTGCCTTAGCGAAGGGGCACCACTGGCACTTAGAGGGGGACAGTGCTGGTTAAGGGTCTTCAGCAGCCAGGGCACCAGCGGCCCCACAACTGGCCTCCCAGCCCTTCCACTGTGACCAGCAACGTTTCCGGGAGTCGCTATACTGCCTCAGCAGTGCCTGCCCCTCCCTACAAACTTCGATTGTTCAGAGGGGGCTCATGGCTCAGGACCACCAGACCCTCCACCCCCAGCCAGTTGCCACCTACAGACCACCTCCTGTCTGTCCTGTCTACAGGCAGAGGGAGACAGTGGGACCCAGACTGCACATGGCCTCCAGAGAGCCAGAGGAGAGATCCTCCATCCCAACCTCTCTCCTACAGACAAGGAAACCGAAGCCAGCACAGCACACTGGCAGGAGGACCGAGCAGGAACCCAATCACCCAGCGCCACAGTTCACCAGGAAGAACCACCCGCTGAGCTTCAGAAGGGCACAGCCTCTCATCCACTCCTCCTCCACCCTACTGAGGTTCTGGGGCTTTCCTGAGCACCTCTCCCCCTGCATGGTCCAGAGGAGGCCACGCTCCCTCCACAGAGGGGCCTGTGACCCAGCATTTGCAGCAGACGGTCCTGGTGTTGACTGCTTGCTCATTCTCTAGGGTGCCGTGTTGCCCCAGGCTGGCCCGCCCAGCTCCTCCCTGACAACCCTGCCTGAAAGCCCAACACCCACACGTCAAACGCAGACCCCCAGGCCACCTGCCCCTGACAGCCTCCCTCATCCTGCTGTGAACAACTCACCCCTCCAGTCGCCAGGGCCAAAGCTCTTCTTTGGTTTGCTTTTTAATTTATTTTTACAGATTGCATTTGGATTCATCGTACACAGTGGGGTACATCATTTCGTTTCTGTGGTGCACAATGTAGATTCACACCATTCGTGTAATCATACATGTACATAGGGTCATGAGGTCTGTCTCAGTCCACCATCTTTCATACAGGGCCAAAGCTCTTGACGCACCCTCAACCCCTCTCTCATTCACACACCACCCCAGAAAACCCAGAGGCTCAGCCTGCAAAGCGTGTCCAGAGTCCTCCACTTCTCCCCCACTGCTGCCATGTTGTCTAAGCTGCCATCACTCTGCTGGCAAAAGCCTCCTGCAGGCCCCTCTGCCCTCTACCCACCCCCCAGGACAGACTTCTGTCATCACCGCAGCTGGAATGAACGAACCTTCCAGAATCTAAGGTGGAGAGCTATTATTCCTGGGGCCCCAGCATCCATTGGCTTCCCAAGGCCTTAGCATCCCCAGCAAGACTCCATACTTGTGCTGTCCACAAGCACAAGCCACACATGGCATGGACCTGAAATGTAGCTAGCACATTCCGAATGTGTATGAGAGATTTCAAAATACCAAATTTTGAAAAGTTAATGAGAAAAAAAAGTATCTGGTTAATTTTCTTTTTACTCTGATTTCTACATATTGTAGAAATATGTTAGACAAACGGAGTAATAAAGTTAATTTTGCCTATTGCCTTTCACCTTTTAACATGGCTACGGAAACATTTAGAATTCCTTGGCAGCAATGCATTTTAGATCTCTTCTAACCTGCATGGCTTTATGGTACCAGGTCTCCTACTCCTCTCCCACTCTGCTCTGTGATCTTCCTGGAATATGCCATCATGGCCTGGCCTCAGGGCCTTTGCATTTGCTGTTCACTGATCTGGAAGGTTCTTCCCTCCTCTTCATGACCCCATGACCACACAGAAATTTCCCTCATTTGGCTCAGGTCTCTGCTCAAGTGTTACCTCACCTGGGAGTCTTTCCTGACCACACTGCCCCTGAAAACCACCCCACACTCCACTCACCCCACTCGGATCTATCTTCCCATAGCACTCGGCACCATCTGCCACAGTATATACCCACTCATTTGCTTGTTTGTATCAAATACAAGCTCCCTGAGGGCAGGAGCTGGTTGGGCACATTAGCCACTGTGCTCATATACCCCATGTTTGATACATGGGTGCTGATCAAGTATTTATATGCAGAAGAATAAACGTACTTACAGCAATGTCTAGTTATAACAAGTACTCAAAAAAAAGTTACCTATAGCATTAAAGAAGCAAAACTGACCCAGAGCAGGTGACAGCAGTCAATGCAGGACCACATACAGTCAGGGGTTAATGTGGGGCCAGAAGTGGCTCAGAGGTGAAGGCTGGGGGATGATTGACAGATGAAGACCGACTCACTCACCACAACACCTCCTAGCCAACAACAGTCCTACAGAGACAGGAAGAGAGAAGCTCCCTCCGCCTTGCTGGAAAGTAAAGAAGCAGAGGTGCATCTGGACGGTATTACTCAGTGATACAAGGAAATGAGCTCTCAAGCCATGAAAAGGCATGGAGGGGCTCACATGAGAGAAGCCAAGCATCAGAGTCCAACTATAGAACATTTTGGAAAAGGGAAAATACCAGACACGGGGGGCGGGGGTGGAAATGGTTATTAGGACGGGGGAAGGAGAAGATGAACAGGCCAAGAGTACTGGGATTGAACCTAGGGGTGCTCAACCACTGAGTCACATCCCCAACCCTTTTTATAATTTAATTAGATACAGGGTCTCTAATTAGTGCCTCACTAAATTGCTGAGGCTGGCTTTGAACTCGGGATCCTCCTGCCTCAGCCTCCCAAGCCACTGAGATCACAGGCCTGGCAGCACAAAGTATTTTTAGGGCAGTAAAATGATCCTGTAATGGTGGATACGTGTCCTTATGCATTTGTCCAAACCCATCAGATAGACACCACCAAGAATGAACCCGACGTCAACCATGGGCTTCCGGTGGTGATGGCGTGTGCTCGTGGGGTCATCGGCTGCAACAAAGGCACTGCTCTGGTGGGGGATGTGGCTCGTTGGGAGGCTGTGTCCCTTAGGTGCAGGAAACAAATGAGAACTCTCTTTACCCGTCCTCAATTTTGCTGAGAACCAAAAAATGCTCAAAAAGTAGAGTTGGGGGAAATTAAGACTGAAAGGGAGTCAAGGTTTGTTTTCTTAATCAATAAACATGTATTTTTATTGAGGACTTGCTATGTGCTAGACACTTCCACCACCAGCAGGCTGCAACCCGGCCTGAGACTCTGCTGGGGACAGAGGAGGAGCTGGAGCCAACACTCAGGCTAAGTTCTGCACTGAGGAAGTCAGGGTGCAGAGCGGAGAGCATCGCCTGGAGCTGGGGAGTCATGGACACAGGGGTGCCTCTGCTGAAAGCCACGACAGGAGTCAGAGGTAGCCAAGAGGGCAGAAAGGGGCCCCGAGAGGGAACACAGGGGCAAAGGCTGGGAGGAGCAGAAAGCAATTGGTTACGTCTGGAAACGGAAGCCCAGGTGGGGAACCACCAGGGGGGTGCTGGGGAGCTGGGCTAGAGGCCCGCGGTCAGGATGGCCTCCCCCGCCATATTCTGGGCTGCTATCAAACCATTCTGCTTGGTCAGGCAAGGACCCAAGGACGCCTGTCAACACCAAGGCCCCTGTGGAGGGTTCTCCCAGACCAGCTGCTCCCTGCACCTGTTAGATGCCGGCTGGCTGGCGGGAGGGAAGAGCACAGCGGCCTGGGGCCGAGGTGGAGGAGAGACAAGGAGGGACTCTGCAGAGGATCAGGCGACAACCGCAAGCGGAACAGCAGCTAATTTAGGCCTGTGGCTGCTTCTGGGCTCCCCAGGTGCTCTGTTCCCGCTCCTCTCAGCATGTTCCTGAGCTAATGCCAGTGTAATTATAGCCTCGGTGGCTTCCATTCGGAGCCTGAGCGGCGAAAGCGTTTGCTAGGGGTGGGAAATGCAAACCCCTGGGCCCGAACTTGGTAAATTTCCTAGAAAAAAAAAAAAAAAAGTGGCAATACCAACAGGAATTGCTTGGCTACCGGCAGAGATGCCCCTCTGATCCTGCAGGGGAGAAGCCCATGCTGGGGCCCTGCTCACAGCGGAGGAAGACCCCGCCTCTGCCAGCCCCTGTCCAAGCAAGGCCCATCCGGCTTCATCCCAAGCCCACCCGTCAGGACGGGGCTCAGCACGCACAGTGCGCACACCCCGGGGAGAGCTCGTTCACAGCTCAGCCTCCCCTGCCCAGCGCGCCCACCCCCGCCCCCGAGGCTCCTGTCCCTCACTGGACAGAAAGCCCCCAAAGGGCAGAAAGGAGGAGTGGGAGATTCCAAACCAACCTCGTCTTCCGGGACCCCTGCTGCTCCTCAGTCAACTGCTGCAGGCTCCAGCCTGAAGCCAAAAGGTGCAGAGGGCAGGGATGAGGATCCCAGAACCTCAGGCCTCTCTAGCTCCCCCGCCCCCACCCCGAGCGGAGAACTGAGGGGCTCCAGGAGCTGGACTCCTACATGCCAGGACTGGCTAACACAGGACAGCCTGTCCCCAACACATGTTGCCACTTCTACCCTGGTGGGTCTCCCAGGCCTGCAAAGAAAAGCGGAGATGGGCCAAGTAGTAAATGGTAAACAGCTGCCCGAGAGAGAGGGACGTGGGATTTAATAACCCTTGGCACTTTCCAAAACCTCCATAAATTCATCCTGCCAGCCTCAACCCCTGGGGACACGTCCTTGCATCTATATCCCCTTCTCTCCTCATCCCTCAGTGAAAGGGGGACACCAGTCAATGGCAGAGGGGCAGGAGGGGTTTCACAACAGAGGTTCCAAGTCAGCCTCCTGGCACCCCTGCCCGCATCCCTGCCCACACCCTGGCTGGCCATCTTTTCTCTTCTCCCTGGGGGTTCGCCCTGAGCCAATGGCCCATCTGCAGCACTGGGCTGTCCCCAGACAGTGGGGCTCACAGGCCCATGGACATGTGAGCATCCCTCAGTTTGATATTCTCTAAATAGCTGTTGGACATTTATAAAGCTGGGCTTACCAAACTTCCATTACCCAGTATCACCGATGTAATTTGGGCCCTGTTAACAGTACCACCTGTGTTAATATTTAATTAATTTTCTTTAAATCCCTGGATTCTTAAATGAATTTTTAAAAATTTCCCTGACTCACTTTTTAAATTTTAGATTTATCCTAAATGATAACATCACCATTAGCTCTGAATTTTTCTAGCACATTAAAAGGCACTACTCTTGAAAGTAAAAGGTTTCTTTCTACACCCATCTCACACTCCAGCAGCTGCTGTGTACCCAAAGAGAATGACCAGCCTAGAGAAGAGGGGCTCAAACTCCAGCTCGCCTGGGACTCACTGGCCCTACGCAGGAGGGACTCTGTGGCTGGCCCCCAGGTACTGGACTTCACAAGCTCTCCATGATTCTGAAACCTCCTTCCAAAGCATAAAAACCAATGCCTAGAGGCCCACCACCCAGCATATAATTTACCAAACTGCCCCCAGCAGAAGGAGGCCTATGACCCTCTGCTGTCACCAAACATGCTTCCTGTGGGCTTTCAATTCCCTCTGCCCATCTCCCAACTCATCAAGATAGACTTTCCAACCTCTCCACGCAGGAATGACAATAAGAGGGTCACTGTTCTGAAATACTCCCACGCCAATGGGGACCCAGATGTCTCACCTTCCCTTCTTGCCCTTCCTTGAAACTGCCGGCTGGTCCCTAACCCCATTTGCAGCAGCTCTGCAGTGTCTGCCCCTGAAGTCTCTTGGAGTTGCCCTGGCCAGGCTGTATGGCTCTGCCACTCGAGTGGGGGTCAGAGAACCTGGGTCCTAATTCTATGTCCACCGCGCTTGGTTATGTGAGACTCCGGGTAAACCCTACCCCTCTCTGGGTCTAGGACTCAATTCTTCATGGGAAAGCTGATGGGTTTTGAACCTTATGACCTCACATTTGGTGACTCTCCTGCCTACCCATCCAACACAGAGGGTGAGATGCTGAGGAGTGGAGGGCCTTGGAAAGCTCCTGTCCCACTAAGTTCCTGTGAGCAGGGACCATAGGTCAACCACAGCAGACTCAAAGGAGTCTACCTGGTCCTGTGCAAATGCAACCGTATGCATGCACACAGCAACACACACACACACACACACAGCTCCTGACCACACCTGCCTCTCCACAAACAGCCCATGGCCCTGCAGACAGCAGTCAGTCCAACAGCAGTCAGTCACCAAATATTTTTATACGCTGACAATATGCCAGGCCCTAGGAATCCAACTGTGAAGAAGAACGACAAAATCCCTGCTTTACAGAGGCTTTTATTCTAGTGCTAGTCTGGTAATAAACACACAAATAAATGAAATAATTTAAAGAATTGATAAGTGCATGAATAGGATAAGGAAATTCAGGGGATGAGGAGAGAAAATGACATCAAACTGAGACAGGGAGTGACACACCCACACACACAAAAAATCGAATGTGCCAGGCACAGTGGCACACACCTATAATCCCAGTGACTCAGGAGGCTGAGACAGGAGGATAGCAAGTTCAAGGTCAGCCTCAGCATCTCAGCGAGACCCTAAGCAACTTAGTGAGACCCTGTCTCTTAATAAAATGTTTTAAAAAGAGCTGGGGATGTGGTTCAGTGGTTAAGTATCCCAGTACCAAAATAAAATAAAATCCAATGTAAGGGAATTCCAAGCAAAAGGAAGAGCAGGCGCAAAAGTCCTGAGACAGGCATGGGCTTGGCTTGTTCCCAGTAAAAAAAAAAAAAACCTGGAATTTCAAAAAAGGCAAAAGTTAGAAAAGAAGTCAGAGGCACCATCAGAAGACAGCCATGATGCCTTGCAGGGCAGGCTAAGAACTCTAGATTCTGCTCTAAAATAATAAGCACTTGGAGAGCAAGAAGGAGGGAACCACAGGAGCTCATTTGCTGACAAATGAGGATCACGGAAGACAGAGTATCCATGGAGGGGTCGGCAGAGAGGTAAAGAGGAGATGGGTGACAGGCAGCTGCAGTGGCAGGTGCAGAAGGGGAGGCTGGGTGGGGTGGTCATTGCAGAGATGGCAAGAAATAAGCCCATTCCACATATAACTTCGGGATAATACCAACAGGATCGGCTAGGCATTGAGTGGGAGGAGAGAGAGCTCTCAAGGAAAATTTCTGGGTGTGGGGCCTAAGCACCAGAGGGATGGTGAGAGCAGTTCATGAAACAGGAAACTCTCAGAAGGGGAGCAGAATGAAATGCATAGTTCTCATCTGGACTTGGTAAGTGTGCAGGCCCAATGGTGTGTAAGGTTGGGTGGTAAGAGGGCCAAGGATTTGCAAGCTGGAGTTAGGAGATGGTCTAGGCTGGAGATGGCAGGTGGGCATAACTGACATGAGAGGTTCCTTAAAGTCACATGACTCAACAAAGTCACCTAGATTGAGGGTGAAAATAAAGAAGAGAAAAAGAGGCAGGACAGAGCCCTGGGATGCTGGTGTCTAGTGGAGACCAGGAAGAGCGGAGCTTGAGTTGGGGGAAATCAAGAGGTGTTGGTTGCATGGAATTGAAGACAAGAGTTTCCCAAAGAAGGAGGATGATGGTCAACTGAAGCCAAATAATTAGGGATGTATTATCAATGAAACGTAGGCTAAGCCAACTATCCCAGGGTGGGATGAAGGCAGTAGGCACAGGAAGCAAGAGGGACAGGCCAGGAGAAGAGACCTCCAGGCCCAGCCTTCCCTGTGGGGTTGCAGCCACCAGCCAACACCCCGACACATCTCATTCTCAGCAACCTTCAACCTCAGATGCACTTTCACAAGCAGCACTTGCTGAGCTCCCACCACAGGTCAAGAACTGCTGGAGAGAAGGGCAGAAGCAGCAGGCTCCTTCCTGCCCGGAGCTTACACTCCAGTGCAGGGAGAGACTAGGACCTCGGAAGCAAATGAAAACTCCCCCTTGCCCAGCGTCACCCTCCAGCTGGGGCTACTGGTTAAGAGTGCGGACTCTGTCCCAGCAGTGGCTGGGGAGATGGAGGACTCCCAGGGTCTGGGCCACCCACGAGCAGAGCAAGAGGGCACAGGTTACATACGTAACTTCTCGAGCTTCATCTGCAAAATGGGACACAATGCCGGCCCTGCCTACATTCAAGACTACACAAGGATGGAACAGGACAACATAGATGAAAACACCAGGGTCCCCAGAGGGCCCATATGCTAACGGCTTGGTCTCCAGGGTGGTACTATTGAGAGGTCGCAGAACCTTAGGAGGTGGGATTTGTGGGAGGTCCTTAGGTCACTGGAGTCGCGCCTTTGGAAGGTGGTTCTGGCCCACCCACTCTTGGCTCAGGTTCAAGATTGTTTGCTCTCTACCTGCTCCCTCCATAATGGGCCACCAATGGGGTTGCCTGATCTTGGACTTTGAATTTCCAAAACTGTGAGCTAAGTCAGTCTTTTCTCTTCGTCAGTTAGCTGCCCCAGGTCCTTCACTGCGGTAATGAAAAGATGGCTAACGCAATGTCTCTCAGAGTCTCCAGTCCACGGCGCGTATGCAATAAGAACTTGTTAAAAAACGTGTCACCTCACTAGAAAGATCCTCCCTCCCACCTCTCCCATCCCTGACTGCTCTGTGTGTCCCGGGCACGCTGCTCCTCAGACCTGCCCTAGAAATCCCAGTGCGACTCCCTTACAGTCTCAACCTTCTCTCTGAACTTCCCCTCACCTCCCAGCCCCACCTCAACACCACAGCCACCCCAAGCATTCTCCAAGGGAAGCTGAATTTTTGGAAGCAAGCCAATCCACCAAAAATCAATTTGATGAATGGCAAACTCACTGAAAATCAATGAAAAAAATCAATTTTGATGCTTTTGAATATCGTTTTATATTTCATCAACTTTTAGCCATGTTTAAAATTCTTTCTCCAATTCTTCAAAAGGTAGATGAGACTTAATTTTGTGGTTCTAACAATTAAATCTTTAAGTGCCATTCTTTGGCAGTTGAAGGGACTTTTTCAGTCACATTTGAGTCTCCTGTTCCTTTTGCATACAGTTTTGGGTTGGGGGTTATATTTAGGACTTTACCATTCTCACATCAGTCCCCACAATGGCGTGTCAGTTTTAATTTTGTATTGGTAACAAGTAAAAACCAAAATCGAGGCATATCAAATTGATGTGACTAACCTAAATCTTTCCTTGACATTTTTTTATTTAGTAGTGAATGATTGTAGAATTTGGGACAATGACAATCCAAAGCAAAAATTTTGTTACCGATTATGAAATATACTTTTCTCATAAGAAGTCTATATTAACTCATGACCCTTAAATTTTTTTAAAAAACTCAATATATCTTAAAATATAGTCACAAAGTCCATCTGCAAAAACCTTCCAAAGACATAAAACCCATTCAATGTGAATTTCTAAAAACTTTTTAAATAATTCCAAGAAATGGAGTTGAGTAAATCTATGCATTTGGCAAAATCAGCAACTAATCATTTAACACACTCATGATGACAGAAAGGGCCACTGGGTAGCTCCTGGACAGCTGACCTCCCAGCCCATAGAGTGAGAGGACCTCCCTTCTCCCCACTTCTGTGCCTTCTGTCTGGCTGTGAAGGTCACATCCCCAGTCCACTGTCCCCTCTCCCCGTGGGGCTATCCCTACCAACCCGCCATCCCTGTGAGGAGCAATTTCACACCTGGATCACCAGCCTCCTCCCCACCCGCTTGCCATGGCTGCCACCCACCGGGATGGTCTGTACACTGGGCCTTCCTCCTCATCTGTCTGGTGATCTCTTCCTACACCCTGGTTCCTCAGGGCTGTGGTCATGCCCTTGGCCTTCATAACATCCATACCAAACATCTCAACCTAAACCTCCTTACCTCCCAGAACCCTCTCTGGAATGTCTACTCCAGCAATTTCTCGACCTCCCCCAGACCCTGACCTGCTGACCCAGCACTTGCTCTCCCTCAACCACCCCCACCCTGTCCTCATGCCCCCATTCCCCAGCCTAGACTCCCTGGCCTCCAGGAAAGCACCCTGACCTCCAACAACCCTGGTGAAGCCTAACCACCCTCTGAGCAGCTGACTGTCACCAGGAAACACAAACAGAATGAGCTGTCTAAAAGTCCTGCCCTCAAGCCTCAAATGCTTTAAATAAAGACCATTTACACTTCTCCTGAGTCTCCCTAGACTGTCTCTTCCACCCCAATTACACTGTCTTAGTATGTTCAGGCTGCTATAACAAAACGCCACAGATAGGGTGGCTTGTAAATAACAGAAATGCACTTCTCACCTCTTTTTCAACCTCCAGAACTACAAATGCTGTGTCTGGTGAGGACTCAATTTCTGGCTCAAGGACAGCCATCTTTTCTGTGTCCTCACTTGTCAGAAAGAGGAAGGGAGCTCTCTGGGCCTCTTTTATAAAGGCACTAATCCCATTCATGAGGGCTCTGCCCTCATGACCTGCTCAGCTCCCAAGGATTCTATCTCCTAATGCCATCACATCAGGGTTCAGGTTTCAAAATACGAATTTGGGGGCAGCACTAACATTCAGCCCACAGCAACTTGGCATAAACAGAAGAGCTATACAGAAATCCCCTCACCTTCCTACCCAGCAACCATCAAACCATCTCACTTATAATCCAGAAAGAGGAAATGATGATCCATGCCAGATGCAGCTGAGTGGCCTAGAGAAGCTTGGATTATGTCCTCTCTCGATTACTAGGGGTGAAGTCTCCCCGGCCTCATGGGTCCCAGCGTACCAGGTGGACCCCATCCTCCACACTGTCCCGTCCCTCCTGAAGTCACCCTTCCCCCTTATGCCCTTCAATGTCTCCCTCTCTCACAGACCATTCCCAATAGCATGCAAGTGTGCCAGCATCGCTGCCCATCACAAAACAGAGCAGAACCAAAACCAAAGAACTCCCCCTGGACCACGACCCCCGAGTCCCCTACCTGGCTGCTCCCCTTCAGAGCAAAGCTTGAAAAGGCATCTCTGGTTGCTTTCTAACCTGCTCACCTCACATTCTCTCCTCCGGCCTCCACAGAGTGGCCTTTCCACCCCACCCTCCCCAAGGACGCTCTACCCAGACCGTCATGGCCCCAGGTGCTGAGTCAGATGGCAGCTCCTCCAAGCTTCTCTTAGTTGGCCACACAGCTGCATCTGACATGGATCATCACTTCCTCTTTCTTGAAACTCGTGCCTGCCTCAGCTTCCCGGACATCCCTAACTGGTTCCCCTTCCCCTCTGACCCTTGTCTCAGCTCCTGTTCTTGGAAAGCCCCGGCCTCCCTCTGCTCTCTGGCTATACACTCTCCCTCAGTGACCTCCTGCTTCCAAGACTTAAAATATCATCTATATGCTAATGACTGTCTGTATCTCAACCCTGACCTTGGTATTTCCAGGTAGAGGTCTATTTGACATCTCAACCCTAGTATGGCCTAAACCGAACTCTTGGTTTCTGCCACCCCACTGGCTTTTGTCCCTCTCCTCATCTCTCCATCCTAGTAAGTGGCAACACCACTGTTGTTCAAGCCAGAAATCAGTTACCCATAATTCCAGCTGGGCATCCTCTCAGCTCCGTTTCCAGGACATACCCCAAGCCCACACATTCTCTCCATCTCTTCCCTGACCATCTCTCACTGGACCCTCCGATGGCCTCTTAACTGGGGCTTGCCATCCTCCCCGTGATCCATCCCCTCACAGCACAAGAGTATCGTTCAAGGGCGTAAATCACGCTGTGCTGCCCAACTGTCTCCAGTCTCCCAATGGTTACTCATCACTCTGACAACAAAATTCAAACTCCTGCCTTGGCCTGCAGCAGCTCAGTGGTCCAGCCCCACCCGCCTCTACGTCCGCCTCCCATGCCACTCCCTGCACCTCACTCGTGGGTGCAGCCACGCGGTGCCATCAGCTCCCATCTCCACGCACAGGTCCCACTGGGGTCTTCCCCTAACTGTTCCAACTCAGCCACTCTCCGGATCTTCCCAAGGCTGGCCCTCTAACGCGCCACAGTCTGCGTTCCCAGGCCCCTCGTCCACCGTCTCATTTCATCTCCTCTTGGCGTTCATCACGATCTCACATCCTCCTTGTGAGTCTGCTCCCTGGCTCATTTTCTGCTCTTCTTTGTCCCCAACTCACAGAACACTGGCCCCGTAAGAGCAACAGACTCCTTTGTTTTGGTCACTGATGTATCCTCAGCACCCAGAACAGGGCATGGCCACCAAGGATGCTCAGTGACTGGGGACGAGCTCTCACATTCGACCCTCCTGCAGGGAGGGCACTGAGCATCAGAGTTCATGGACACAGCCTCCAGACCAGGATGCTCCAAACTGCACACACAAAGTCAAGTCTGCTCATTAATTTTGTGGATCAGGCTGAAATGGCCTTTCTATCCTCCGACACTCCTCAGAGGAGTGGACCACAGCTCCCAGAGTTATCCCATGAGACAAGAAAGGGGACAAGGGTAGTGTGTGTGGTAGGGGACAAGCTGTTTCCCTGCTGGGCAACAGTGAAGATTCTGTTCCAACCAGGGGAGCGAATGGCTTCCCTCTCTATCTTCCCCTCTCTTTCTTTTCCTCCTTCCCTTTCAAGGGAAGAGAAAGAATGGCAGACAGGTTACTGCCCAAAACCCACAGCAACTCCCACACACATCACACACACACACACACACACACACACACACACACACACACATCACACTTCCACAAACCATCACACACACACACACCACCCCATAAGCACATTGGCACACAAGCTCCACTTACACTCACACCTACAGCACACACATACACACGCTGCCCCCCACACACCACTATCCTCACATACCTACCACACACACACACACACCACCTAATGCACACGCCTACGCACATACGCCATCCACACATCACCTGCTACACGCCATCGTCTACACACATGCAGGCTCCTCACGCTGAGCCCTCTCCTGGCTCTGGCTCCTTCTCTGCACAACCCTGGGGTTAGCGGAGCGTGTGGACAGAGGCGGTGCACAGTGCCGGGTCTCCCATCCTGCCTCCCGCAGAATTCACTAGAGGGAGGGCAGAGAGCGGCTGAGCTAGGAGCGTGCTCAGGAAGCGCAGGGTCCTGCCAGCTCAGGAGCTGGGGAGGACAGCAAGAGTCCAGCCAAGAACGGCTGGCGGCAAGCATCCCTGCCACAGAGCCCTTCACACACACAGGGAGCCACCGAGGCCACCTGGACAATGCTACTTGAAAGGAACCAGGAAATCCCCTTACCCCAAAAATCTCACCCCAGCACCTGGAATTCTACCAGGAGAAAGGCTCTTTGGGGTTAAATCTATTCTCTGGGGTCCTTTTTTCTTGTTGTTTTTTTTCCATGGCAGACACAAAGGCAACCAGAGATGAAGTCGCCAACACTGCTCATGCCACAATGTGAGCAGACCTTTCTACCCACTGACAGGAGCCCAAGGTCCTGGCTTTTATGGGGACAGAAAGAATAGAAAGGGAAGAGGGGAAGTGAAGGTCTCCTCAGCTCCAGGGCCCCCAGGGTGGGAAGCTGACTCCCTCCCCATCACCACCATGGTGGCCACTGGTCACCTGCCCCAGTCCCCTCAGACAGCCCAAAGCCCCTCCCTGTCCCACCTCCCTCTGGCCAGCAAAGGAGTCCTCCCCAAAAGGGGAGGTGGAGGAGGTGACCGAGCTGCAGCTAAAGCCCAATTGTGGTTGACACTCAGAGTCTCTGACAGCTGTTAGGAGAAGAATGTGATTTTGAAATTTAAATAACATACTTCTGCATTCGGCTCAGGGAAACAACCTAAGGATAAGCAGTTTATCGCCTGAGCCACCATGAAGCGGGGCAGGGAGAGGGGCCGCCTGCTCCTCCAGCTCCTCCTGCTGCCTCCTGCATGGCTGCCTCACAGGGGCCTCTGACAGGCACAGCTCAGCCTCCTGGACACTGAAGCCCACTCTCTCCAACCAAGGGGAGGGGACGCAGGTACAAAGCTAGACCCCCGCCTTAGTGGGGCCAGGAGCTCCGAGGGGCAGACTGAGGAAAGCAAGAGGCTTCCCTGGGCATCCAGGAGTCAGGCCAGGCCCAGCCCTGCCCAGTCCCAGCAGGCCACTGGGCAGCTTTTCACAGGAGACTGACTCTTGAGCCCAAGGGCAGGTCCCTCCCTCTCCAAGGCAGCCCAGCCCCTCCCTGGGACACAGGCCCCTCATCCAAGCATTTCTCTTGAGCTCTGATAGGGACAAGTCCTGGACAGGAGCCACAAGGGAGGAAACCACTGAGAGGCCATTCCCCTGCCTGCCCTAAGAGTCACTATTCACTGTCCCTGAGCTCACCAGCCTCAGAAGACTGGGGTCGCCTCATCACCCAAGCTTGGCCAGGCCTCCCAGCCGTGATACTGCCTGGAACGTCCTTCCCAGGTCCTCTCCCCCAAGCATTGCTGGTTGGTGACATGCCCTGAACTCCTATGATGTCACCAACACCACATGGTCTACACCACATGGGCAATAAACCACCTACAGGGTATCCCCATGGGTGTCTGTCTGCCCTGCCAGCCAATCAGGACATGGGTCCGATATTTCACAGCAATGGCCTGTGCCGCTTCCAGAACACTCCATGTGGACTAAACAAAGCACTCCTCCCAGCCCCAACCCTGCCTCCCACACGAGTGCCCCAGCGGAATCTAGCACGTCTCGGAACACAGGGGCACACACACCTCACAGCTGCTTGGACCTCACAGTTACTTCTTCCTGGGAAGGTCAAACACTCCCACAAAGCCATGGGCTCCCTCCAGTCCCCAGATGGTGACCCCAATTACCACCATCTAGAGAGATCCTCAGCACCAGTGCCATGTGAGCAGCAGCCTGTGTCACTGCCCATCCCCACTGGGCAGCTGAACTACTGCATATCACAGGGAGAAGAATGAGCTTCAGTGACCCTGAGGTCACAGAGCCAGGAGGGTAAGCCCAAGATTCAAGACTAGGACTAACTGGTCTCAAAGTCTACAATCCATCCTCCACTCCAGGACCCTCTGTGGATGTGCGTGCGGTTCAAAGGACAGTGTTTGACACCCAGGGATACAGAAGAGAAGGCACACACCAGACAGAGCAGGACCACTGCACACACGTGCCACAACACCAGGGAGTGAGCACCAGGAGGGAGGACTCCACGCCACGGCACAGGACAAAGGGTGGTGCTCACTTCTTGGGGGTCATATGCAAGTCTCCTCGGCAAAGGGGTAGTACGACCTAAGCACTAGCTCCTCCTCTCCTGCACCCCCAAAAAGGAGGTCACTGGAGCCTCCAGCAAGAATGTCCCTGCCCTCTCTTGATTCCATCCAAGCAAAACAGCCCACCCCAGCCTTGCTGGCCAGTCAAGGTAGACCCTGCCCAGTCTCCCACCTCAATCTACAAAAGGCCACCAAGCTCAGGGCTCACACTAGCCTCCATCTGTCCACACCCGGTCACAACAAGGTTATCACTGCCCGAGACTCCCACCCCACCACCAGCCTAGGGTCCATTCTCTAAAGCACTAACCTCACCAAGCACTAACCTCAAGCTGAAGACAGCCTCACGTCACCAAGAAGTATGCAGCCATTTTCCAAATGCCAAGTTCCAGGCCAGCCCTGCCACCACCTGCCATTGACCTTGGAGAAAGCACTCCATGATAACATTTAAGTAGCTAGCATACTTTTCCTGCAAAATTCCCAGCACCAGGCCAAGTGCTTACCTGCATTACCTCATTTAGTCCTCACCTAAACCCTAAAAGATAGGTATTTCTGCCACCCCTTTGCTGGGCAAGAGGAAACTTGGGCACAGAGATGAGGAACTTGTCTAAGGTATACACCAGGCAAGGCTGGAGCCAGGAGTTGAACCAGAACTACATCTGTCCCACCTCTCTGGGCCTCAGTTTACCATCAGGTGAAGGGCTGGGCCTACCCGATCCCTCAGTTTCCTTCCAGTTACAGAAGGAACACCAAAAGGTGCTCCACTAATGTGCTCCCTGCCTGTGCCTCGAGCAAGGTTGGGATCAGAAGCCGAGGCACTGGACACCCCAGCCCCACACCCTCCTGAGGTCCACGCCCCTGGCTGGCTCCAGGTCGCCTTCACAGAACTTCTGCCAGGGTGACCTCCTCTGCCTGAGGATCTCTTCTTCCTCCTCTGCCTTCTTCCACCTTCTCCTGCCTCCCCAGCTATATGCACAGGGTCAGAAGGGTCGCTCAACTTCACCATCGGCCCCTCCCCTCCCTCTAGATGACCTTCCACCTCCACGGCACATGTGTGGCTCCAAGGCTCAAATGTCCTCCAAGGCTCAAATGTTGAAGGCTTGGTCACCAGCCTATGGTGCTGTTAGGAAGTGGTGGAACCCCTAAGAGGTGGGGCTAGTGGAGGGAAGTGAGGTCACTGGGTGTGCCCTATCAGGACCCCAGTCCCTTCCTCCGTTTTTGCTTCCCAGCCACCACGGGGTGGGCAGCTTTCCTCTACCACGCACTTCCACCATGACGTTCTGCCTCACCACAGGCCCAAAAGCAAAGGGGCCAAGAGATCATGGCCCGAAACTGGGAGCCAAAATAAACTTTTCCTCCTTGCGAGTTGTTTATCTCAGGTATTTGGCCACAGCAACAGAAAGCTGACTAACACATCCCTAAGTGGCCAAGTCAGGGTCCAAACCCAGGACTGTCTAGCTCCTCTTCCCATCCACCAGGTGCCTCATTAAATGCTCTATTTCATGTTTTCAAAGGCAGCTTGAATTGCAAGAAACAGGACAAACCTCACTTCTTGTCCATGAAATCTCTCTTCCCCTGTTTAAGGTGAGGGCAGGACATTGGGATGCTTCCAACATCACTGTAGTGGTGAGTCGGGGCATAGCCAGACTGTCCTTCCCGACCTTGGCCTTAGGACTAGCTAACCCACAGATGAACCCAGGGCCTGCCAGGTAGGGACTAGGCAGAGAGGAGGGGCAGGGTTTTAGGCATCTGGCAGCAAAAGGTGTTGTAGGCATCCTGGTAGCTTTCCTTGCCAAAAGGATCCCAGGAGGACTTTCCAAGAATCCCAAAAGAGAAAGGTGAGAGATGAAGAACACATACTCTAGGAGGCCCCAAAACATGGCCCCAAATCTAAGATAGGAGGTGGTGAACAAATAGAGGCAACTGGGCCCCAAAGAGACAACAGCCTCTATCCCTGCAGGTAACACAGTCCAGAGGAGACCACAAGACTCCCCTCACCTCCTCCAACCTCTCCACACAGAGAAGGTAGAGGGGCAGCATTCAGTCAACTACAGGCATGTGGAGGTGGGAGGAGCTTTCTGGAGGGTCACCCGCAACCCCACAGGGCTGTAGCTTTATACACCCAAAGCAGCAGTATAAGGTCTTAGGTCACCCAGGCCAAGACTTCCCAGCCTGGGTGTTCCCCACAGGTGGGTGATAAATGTGTCCAGATACTGATGTGTCAGCCCACAGGGAGCCAGACGGGGGCTGTGATGGCCAGAGCTCCAAGCTGGTCTGCACACCATGCCACTCCACCATTTCCCATGTGTCTTCATGGGACAAAGAGCGGAAAGCATTGCTCTAAGCTCTGGTTTCCATTATCAGACAGGAAATGTGAGGTCTAGAGCCAGGAAGTGACATGCCAAAGGCTGCACAAGTGATTTGGGGCAGAGACTCAGCTGGAACCCAGCCTCCCAGCTCTTGTTCCGCCTTCTTTGTGCTCTCTCTACATTGGGCTGCTTAGTTTCAGGGCCTCCCCTCCCAGCTGTGCCCAAGTTTCCCCACAAGGAGCCATCCACTGACCCAACTCCAGGGCTGCTATGGGTCAACTAGAATCCACAGGGACAGAGAGGAGGGATCACCACAGTCCCCAAAACCTGGGCCTCATGGCGGGGAGTGGTCCCAGAACACAGAGACCCAGAGGTTGTGGGGTCCTTATCTCTGAGCAACAAGTGACAGGGAGCTGACTCAGTGAGTGCACATCGGGCGATTTCCTCATCTCAAGTTCATTCCAGGAAGATTTTTTGCTAGGAAGATACTGAAGTGTTGAGTCCAGGAAGCAACAAAGGCCTGGGCAAAGGTGAGGACCTCAAGCTCCTGTACCATTGGAGCCAAAGTGGTTTACTTACAGGAGCCAACCCAGGGGCACCTGCCTACACGGTGGTATTCAGCTAGTACCTGAGCAACCGGGGTACTCCCACCACAGCACACATATGCCCACAATCTCAGAAGGACCAACCCAAGGTGAATTCCTGCTCAAAACTAATCAGGAGAATCAGAATGTCAGTTAGAGGGACCTCAGTCAGTCCATCACCTAGACCACATGGGATGGGCAAGATTTATCACAGAGCTATCACAGTACCCACAGGCAGAACCAAGATGGGAACTTCTGCTAGGACCCTTCTGGGGGGCTCTGATGGTAGGCGCCAAGGGCAGGGTGCTCCATGTAACTGACCAGCCTTGAGGTCTCCATTCCATTCCCTACCACTTCCCACCACTGCCAGGGACCAAGGTCATGTCCAGTCAGTCACTCTCTGGCTACTGTAGTTTGAATTTTAAATGTCCCCCAAAGGCCCATGTGTAAAAGGCTTGGTCCCAAAATTGAAAGTACTGGGAGGCAGTGGAAACTTTTAGGAGGGAAGTCTTGAGGTCTTTAGGGCACTGGGAGTATGCCCTTGAAGGAGATTGTGGGAATCCAGTCTCTTCCTCTTCCTCAATTTCACCTCCCAGGTGCAAAGTGGGCAGCTGGGCTCTGCCACATACTCCTGTCATGATATGCCACCACAGGCTCAAAGCAACAGGGCTAACCAATCATGGTAAACCTTTTCTCTTTATAAGTTGATTACCTCAGGTATTCCATACAGCAAGGGGGAGCTGACTCACACAAGGAGTAAGTGCCTCGCTTCTCACATGGGTCCAGGGTTTCTCCCACCAAGGAGAAATGCATACCATCCCCAGCTCGATCACCCTCAATGGGAGAGGTGGTCACCTCAAGGGAGCAAGGTTCGTTCTTGTGTGGGCAGAAAAAAAACACTAGATATTATAATGGTTTGTGGTCATCCAAAACTCAACCTTCTGTGACAAAATTTTATTTCTTGGTATTTAAATTTTCCAGCTAAGGAGAATTAACTTTTCTCCTTAGGGAAGTAACATCGGGGGATGGTTGAGAAACTTTATCCCACAGAATTCTTCATTTGAAAGGGCTGAGGATCCCATTGGAAAGTCTTTTGTTCACAGTGTAGCAGTGTTTCTCAAACAGCAGTGACCATGCCCCCCAGGGACATCGAGCAATGTCTGCAGATGGTTTTCATTGCCCTGACTTGAGGATACATCTAGTGTGTAGAGACCAGGGATGACACTAGACATCCTACAGCTCACAGGACAGAAGTCAGGCCAAAGTGTTGACGGTGCTACTGTTGAGAAAACCTGGTTTAGAGCCAGAGGAACCTCAGAAGGTTTGATGGCCACAAAAGCGTCTGTCAAACCTGGACCTGCGGCCCAGAGACCCTCGGAAGCCCCTGAGAACAAGCCCACTCTGGTCATCCAAGCACCAATGGCTCTGGAAGAAGAGCCTCCGCCCAAGAGCAGCTCAGAGACAGGAGTCCCCTCTCTGGTGCCTGAGCAGGACCCCCTGGGCCCAGGTCTCTAACCAGAGGTGTTCATGAGGTCGAGAAGGGACCACGAAGCTCATTTGGCTCTGGGCCTGGGCCTGGCAGGCAAAGCTGGAGCCCAACATGGACTCTCACTCCTCAGGGCTGCATGGGGTCGGGACAGCCCAGGGGACAGAGATGCCTCCCTCCGTGGTCCAAAGAGCTGAGGGAAAACCCACAACAGACCAGGGAGCAGTAACCCCAATAATACGGGTGAGTCTCCCTCATCTGAAATGCGTTAAGACCAGAAGTGCTTTGGATTTCAGATTTTTGTCTGTCTGTTTGGATTTTGGAATGTCTGCATCTATGTAATGAGATGTCTTGGGAACAGGACCCAAGCACAGAATTCACTGGTATCTCATATGTACCTGTGCACACAGCCTGAGAGTAACCGGAGGCTCTACACAGCGCACTTGCACTTTGTGACCCATCACAAGAAGACGGGTGGAATTTTCCACAGGGGTATCCTATCAGTCCTCAAAAAATTTGGATTTTGGAGCATTTCAGATTTGGGATTTGGGGATCAAGGATCCTTAACTTGTACCAACCACGGCAGCTGATGGTTCCTAAATGCTCACACAAGCCTTGCAGCATGTGAGGGCTTTGTAATCCACGGGCTCACTCAGACGTCACAACAGTCCAACCAGGTACGTGCTCACCTCACAACGGAGGAGACTGAGGCACACAGAGCTTTAGCAACTTGACCAAGAAGAGCTCCAGAGCAGAAAATTGGAAAGAAGGAAAGCAGAATGAAGGACCCAGGGCAAGACGGGTGACGAAACAGGAGGGTGTCAGTAGGAGTCAGATTCAAGACCTGTCCGTGACAGCCTCGAGCTAGGAAGGTCCTCAAGTGCTTCTCTCCAGACCACCACGAGGGAAGTAAGCCACATGGTCTTCTTTACAGACCAGGAGCTGAGGCTCAGGGACAGTAAGCGACATGCTGATAAGCAGCAGAGTCAGGGAGCCCAGGACTCCTGAGTCCAGGCAGAGCTCCCAGGCCACATCCCAGCAAGGACCACTTACCTGAGAAGATTGAAGCAAGCCTGAAGATGTCCGAGAGGCGGGAGGTCACCGGCTCGTAGGGTGAGGCTTCGTAGAACTCCTCGCCTGGAAGAAAGAACAGCATCAGACACAGGAAGGGGCCTCCTGTCCAGGGCACTCCCAGCGCCCAGCAACCCTGTCCAAGAAAGTTCCACCACGAGGCTCATGAAACTGGGGAGACCGGGCAGCCACTCCCCAAGTGAAAAGGGTTGTGCTGGTTCGATGTGTCACAGGGGCAAGCGGTTTCTCTCCGAGAGTGGACCCTCCCCGAGAGCAGGCAGCACTGCCTGGTGCTTCTCTCCTGTGATCTCCTCATAGACCAAAGCAGCCCCCTCTGAAGGACTTCCAAATGCACTGGAAAAAAGGACAAAGGAGGTGGGGCAATAACCCATGGAAGGCCAGGTACAAATCATACAATCTGAAGCCAGAGGGACCCCACCATGGCTCATCAACACAACTTCCTCATTTCATAAGAGAGTTCTGGGGTGGCCCAGAGAGGTGAAATCACCTGCCTGAGGTCACACAGCTTCTCAAGGCAGAGCTGCAACTAGACTCCAGTCTCTTGGCCTTCACTCTGGTTCTGCCCAGGTCACTCAGGAGGAAAAAATTTCCTCTTTGCTTCCCAAGATGTCACCAGGAGAATCTGGCTGGAGGGGATGAAGGTTGCGGGTGGGAGGCCTGGTTCCCTGCTCCTGTCAACTTGATCCCCCTCCCCACCACCACCTGCCACCTCCTCAGACTTTTCCTCAGGCTTCAGGGTCCAGAGAGCTCGTGAGTGGAAGAGCAAGACAATGCCAGGAGATAAATGGCACCGGGCTGCCCCGGAGACGCCAGCACCTCAGCGGGAATCCCGCAGCCTCTGCCAGCACCTCACAGGAAGCAAATATCCCCAGGAGGCCTGGCCAGGGAGGAGAAATCAATGCACACTCATTCAGACGGGGCGTGTGGTGAAGGGGCAGACAGGCGGGGGCAGCGCACGGCTCACTCAGTGACCTCCATCCACCTGGGCAGGCACCTCCTGCCATGGAGAGCCCAGGTGGGGCAGCATCCAGGGGACCACTGCAGGGAGGCCTCCCCTCCCAGAAGAGGGCCTGGGATGGTCCCGAAGGAGGCGCCTCAGCTGGGCCCAGCAGGCCACTCTGAGGCCAGGACCGGGGGCACAGCTAGCCCGGTGCAGAGACCTGCTGCTGAGCCCCATAGGCTCCCAGAGGAGGGCAGAGCCCAGCACAAGGAGGAAACACCTCCCCACCCTGGCGAAGTGGCCTCTGCCTGCATCTCAACTCAGAGGAGCACCCCCTTCCTGGACAACACCGGCACCCACGGTGAGCGTCCGGCTGGAACCTGCTGACCGACCCCATCCAGACGGCTTGTTCTTCCTGGGCTCTGTCCAATTCCTGCTCGCTGGGCTTTGGGCCATCCCAGCCTGTGTGATCTCGGGCTGTGTCCTCCACCCGCTCAGGGCTCTTCATCTACGCTCTCCTAGGAAACTCCCAGTGGAGGGGCTGTCAGCTATGGCTGGGCACCAAGGCCAGCAGGAGCAGAGCTCAGGAGTCCCTTTTATAACAAAAGTCACTGTGCCTCCCGCGTGCCGCACTCCAGACCTGCTTTCCACGGGCTCATTCACGCCCTCCTCTTCAGCACTCTGTGAGCCAGGCACTATTATCCCCCACCGCACTGACAAGGAACTTGGGACACAAAGGCATTAGAGCAACGTGCCCGAGGTTGCTGAACGCCATGCAGCTGGGAAGCAGCAGATCCAGGTTCCAAATCCAGGTAGGTGGCTCCAGAACCCCAGGCAACACCACAAGGAACACAGCCTCCAGTACCACAGCGTTATTGAAACCGGTGGCTCTTAACTAAGCACTGACGGCGCGCCCTCCGCGGGAGCCGACCTCGGCTGCCAGCTGGACTCCCTTCCCAGCACAGGGTCTGTCCTTCCCAACCACATCTGGCACAGCTATGCACCTGGGGACAGGTCAACCAGCTCCTTGACTAAAGGGTGTCCCTGAGGGAAATGGCCTTTCCCAGGGTGAGTTTGGAGGGCCCATCTTCTCCAAATTCATTCACTTAAGCCGCCTGTTCCTGCAGCAGAATGCACCAGTAGGAAATCCCAGGCCTGGGCCAGTGACGTCAGATGCTGGGAACGGACACATGGAAGAGCCCTCTGCTCTTCACGAGCAAAGGATCGGGAACTTGGATCTCAGTGCTGCCTTTGGAGAAGGCAAGAAACCTGCTTTCAAACTCCCGGGCAGCCAACAGGGACAGCCCACTGTGTAAATACTGGAGGTGGTAATGACAGAGTGGAAACAGGCCCCAGGCCATGCCACCTCCCCCAGGGCAGTGCAAAAAGACCTGGATAAGGGCCAGGGACCCTGGATCCAAACCTGGCCTTCACAACCTCCTCACTGTGGCTGCCAAACAGGAGGTGACCCAAGACATGTCCAGGTCCTCTGCAGTTGAGACTCCAGGAGCTCTGAGGCCATCCGTGCAGAGGCCACGTGCCTGCCACAGCCTACTCCCCTCCCTCCACTGCCACTGCCAGTATTCCTCACAGGCTGAGGGCCTCGGCCAGACACCATGAGCTCAGCCCCATGTAGAGGGAAAAGGTAGCAAAGGCCCGTGTGTGCCCCACCCACCCACAGCGGCCTAGGCGTAGCCCCAAATCCACTGGGATCAGAAGGGAAATGCGAACCCACTACTCATGCCTCTCTTCTCTTTGGGAGAGCCTTCCCCTCCCCCAGCCCCAGGCCCAAGCAAGCAGGCTATCAGGTGTTCCTTAGGAGCAGCGAGGAGGTTCTCGCAGCCTCCCCAGGGAGACCTCTCAACCCCCAGCGCCCACTGGGAATAATTCACTCTCAGGTAGATCCTGTCACTCACAGGGACAAGTGAATGACATTTTCAAAGGCCTCTTGGTTGCCCCTGTCAACCCCACCCAGAATGATGTCTGGCCCCGAGACCCAGAAGAAGGGGGCACACCCTGGGGAGAAGAGGCAGGCTTCTGAGAGGGGGACAAGTTGGGGGTATTTTTCTGGGTGGGCCCAAAAAAAATCTCTCAGCCTGTGCAGTCGGCAAAGGGGCCGCAGCTTCTGCGGTGCCACCATCCTCTGAGGCACACCCCAGGGCTTCACAGATGGTCAACGCGTAAATGAACAAAACCACAATCTCCAGGTCCAGAACCAGGGGCAGTCGTCCGCAGTGAGACAGTCCCAGGTCTCAAGGGCCTTGAAGACCCCAGAGCAGCCCAAAGCACAACGCACCCAGCACCAAGCTCACTGCTAACAGGAACTCAGGGAGGAACATCTCGTTTCTCCAGGCTCCAGAAAGCACTGGACTCCCAAAGTCCAAGAAGGCCGTGAAGCTCCGGGGAGCCACTGACATGAGCAGGGCTGTCTGTGATCAAAGGCCCAGGAGGCCCCAGCCCTTCCAGCAGCAGAGTTTCCATCCCCTCCCTGTCCACTGTGTGTCCCAGCATGTCCACCCCAACCAGCTGCCCGCTGTCCTCTAGGTTGAGAGTGAAGGCTGCCAGGAAGAAAACAAGAAGTGAAGCTACTCTACTCCAGAACCAGGGTCTTCCTCCCAGAGTCAGGCTCTGGGTAAACAGTTCCTTGTCTCCTGCACAAAAGGCCACATGCCCAAGGACCTAAGTCCCTCTTTGCTTATTCCAGTTCCAGGGATCCAGGTTGCTAGGGAGAAGTGACGGCTGATGCATAAGGAATTACTTTGCTGTTAATGACAGTAACACCATTCAGTTATGTGCACTTCCCACCCAAGTGTTCAGAGTACATCTGAGCCAACTTAGAGGCCACTCAGGGACCCCTTTTTCTGCAGCCACCACAGCTCAAGCTGGAATCCTCCTTCCCTTCCTACACCCGAAGGGAGCTCCTTCCTGACCTAAGGCTAATTCCCCTATCCTGGCCCTGGGCCCACTCCCTGCTCTCTTCCTGGGGGACCCTCAGTCCTACCCGAAATTTAAATTCCACCCTGTCCCATCTTGAAATATATATATATTTGTATACGTACACAGACACAGGTACATATGTACACAGGTACATATATATAAATACATAGGGTGCCCTCTGTTCTCTCCTCTTCACACCAAAATTCTGAAAAAAGTTGTCTACATTCATCATTTCCAGTACCCCTGCTCCCATCCGCACCCTCACCAGGCTCCTGCCTCCCATGTCCACCTAAGAAGCTCACCCCAAGGTGGCAGAGACAGTGCCGTCCTTCTCCCACTTAACCTAAAGTACGTGCCACCGGTGGCGGCCCTTCCTTCCAACCATGAGCCCCTCCCTGTCTCCTCACTGGTCCTCTGACTTCTCCCCTAGGGCCCTCTCAATGGCCCTTGGAGAGTGTCCTTCCTCTGCCCATCTTTCAAAGTCAGCAGGTCAATGGTCTCAGGACTCCGCCACTGCCCTCCTCCCACCGTGGCTGTCCCTGCTCCCCGGGGCTCCAGTGAGCACCAGAGGCCAATGTCACTCCTAAATCTCTCTCCAGACCCCCTTCCTCCTCTGCACTCCAGATCTGCAGGTCTGCAGGATACGGCCCACAAGAGACACGTGTCCACACCTGACCCCACCACCCCTACACCCACTTCCTCCCACTCAAATCCTTTGCTGCTCCTTCTAAGCAGACCCATCATCCACCAGTGGCCCAAGACAGGAAACAAGGTGCCCTCCTTGAGTCCTCTCTTCCTTCCCCGTCTCAAGGGCAATCAGTCCCCAAGACCTGTTGATTCTACCTTCTGAAGAGCTCCTCCATCCCTCTTCCCCTTTCTTGCACTGTCCAGGTCCCCTCACCGTTTCCCCTGGCCTGAATCTCAGTATGGCTCCTGAACACCCTTATGAGTGACACTCCTCACCAGAACCACACGAGCATTCTTCTGAAGCACAGGCATGGTCCTCTGTCTTCCTCAAACCTTTCGGGGTTCCCTACTCCTGGGATCCACCAGATCTCACGCTCCCTGCCCCGACGTCTCCTCCCCACCCTTCCCAGGCCACCCTCTACCTTGTCCTGTTACCTGTAGTTCTGTGTGGGACGCAGACTCTCATGCTGCTCCCTCCACCCACCCCCTCCTTCAAGACCCTTCCCCTTTGTAACCCTGACTCTTCAGTCTCCACTTGGAGGCTGCCTCTCCCACGAGGCCCTTTAGATTCTGCAACAGGGGTGAGATGCCCTCCAAGGTGCTACCATTGTACCTGTGACATCCCAACACAGAAACCTCCACCCCCGACCATGAGCTCTGTGAAGGCAGAGGCCAGGTCAGCTCGTTCTCCACGATTCCCACACCCAGCAGGCAGGAAGCTCTCCATAAACATTTGCCAAATTAATACATGAACATCCAGCCAAATGGTCAACCCTCCTAAAATGCGCACGACTCCCTCACATCCAAGTCTGGAGCAAATCAGAGGGTGTCACTGGGGGAGGGGCTCCCAGGTTCTGCCTCCGGCAGGCTTGCCAAAGGACATAGGGCCTGCTGCCCACGCCCTGCCTGGAGACCTGGAGAAGGTGCCGAGGTGGCCACGAGGTCAGAAGCCACATGAAGGCCAGGCTTCCTGGGAGCAAGGCTGTGGGCCCGGATGCAGGGGAGATGACAGTGGGAAGCGGCAAGCGGGCAGCCCGTGACTTGCCTGGCCTTCTCCTGGCTCTCACTTCTTCATCTTGGCCCCTCTTGCTCTCACAGAGAAGAGGCCACTGCACTGTCCTTGCTTGAATCCCACCTCCTGCTCTTCCTCTGCCCTCTGACTCCCTGTTCTCCAGCCTTCCACCTCCTCCTCCTCCGGCTGTCACCCTTGCCCTCCTGAGTGGGGTGGCTGAGGTCTGCAGACAGCAGGCCCCAGGTCCTCTACCAAGCCGTCCTGAGCCCCTGGCCCGCCGCGCCCTCCCGGGGCCCACAGGGCTCACCTTCGGTCAGCCCCAGGTGGATGCTCCAGTAGATCTGCAGGCACTGCAGCTCCTTCTTCATGCCACGCTTGCAGCGGCAGTCGTACAGCGGGCTCTCCTGCAAGACCTCCAGGGCCGCCTGGCACTCCCGGTTGGCCAGCATGGTGTTGCGGTCCCGGCCGGCCAGGCACTGCCGCAGCGTGCGGTAGCGGGAGCTACAGTTGGACTCCGCTGCACACAGCTCATTGGCCCGGACACAGTCCACTGGGGGGCGCCAGCCGTGGAGCTCAGGGCCCTGCAGGGAGGAAGGGCTGGCCAAAGAGCGGAGGGTCTCGTCTGGTTGGTGGGGAGGGAAGACAAGCATGAATGAAGGCCACCACAATCTCCGACTCCACATGCAGGCCTGGAGCTTGGGCCCTCCTGGGGACGGCACGCCCACCTACACCAAAGCACACCAAGGCCAACTCAGCGGAACAGCCCTCCTCAGACCCAAGGTTTCAGGCCCTCGATCTCCCTGGCTCCATGGTGGGCACTGGGTTTCTCCTCAGCACAGGCCCTGGGCCTCGGAGCCAGGAAGGCCCTGGCTCAAGACTGAAGCAGTTCAAGATGCCACAGGTCCAGAGAGACTGTCACCACCTGGGCTTGCTGGGGTGCAGAGGAATTTCACCTGAACTTCGCCCAGGACCCCTACAAACTTCTAGCCACAGGCTCATCCAAGCACCTAGCTAAGCCTTGAAGATACCAGAAAGTCCTGACTCTCAGAACCTGTCTGGGCCTCATACACACTCTGCAGTCCACCACCCACATCTTACCCTAGGGAAACTGAGGCTCGAAGAAGGGAGATGACAACTCCAAATCACACGCAGAGGTGGAAAGGTCCCCTCTGATGCCTAGTCTCCTAATTCTGAGTTGCTAGACTTTGTGAGAAGACAGAATAGACCAACCCTGTGGTTGAGGCTGTCCAAGGAAGAGCGAACCCTTTGGGCCCAGCGCCCCAGAGCTTCCAGTCCAACTTCACACCAGATGGAGGCCTGAAAACTTCCCTGCCACTGTCAAGCTCCACCCCAGCCCCCCCAAAATAACACACATTAGGGGAGCCAAGGAGCAGCCCCTCTCTCCCTCTGCTCCCCTCCGTCCCTGCACCCACCTCTCCCACCTCCATCTCTCAGCTCCTCTTATCTCTGCCTCCTCACAGATTCATCACCTTCTCTCTTGGAGTGGCCTGGATTTCTCTCTCCTCCTCCTCCTCCTGTCTCTCTTTCCCTCTCTTTCCTTTCCTCCCCTCACTCCCCTAAAACCCTCTTCTCTTTTTTTTCTTCCTTTCAAAAGCCAAATAATAAATCAATTGCAGAAAGGTTGGAACTTCCCTCCTTCAGGCCCTGACTAGCAGATTGAGCCCTGCTTCTCCAAAACTGAACCCGCCACCATCAGTCCACCCTTCTGTCCCTGTCCTCATAAGGGAGGACACTGGGGAAGAAGATTTAGAGGTAATGGGTTGGGAGAGGCTGGCCTGTCCCTTTCAAAGCCGAGCTCCCAAAATGGTTCCCTCCATTTGTGGACATCTTCTTCCCATCTCCCTGTCCTTGCTAAGCCCCTAACTCCAGACTCTGCCCCAGAAAAGCCCCATACCATGGTCAGAGTCATCACTGCTTTTTCCAAGGTCCAAAGAATAATTTGGGAGGTTTCTCCACTCCCTTCCACTCCAAAACATAATAAAATCCTGGGTCATTAGTCCCCTCCTCAGAATACCGCAGAATCCCCCATCCCTGCCCAAAGCAGCCACTCTCCCGCCTTCCCCCTAGGAGGCCCTGCTCAGGGGGGAGCTACTGCAGGGGGACAGCGACACCTAGAGGTAGATCTCTGCACAACAAGCCTGTCACTCCCCAGAGCCAAGTGAGAAAAGGAATCACTCCCAGAGGGCCCAGAGCAGGAGGCCCACCCCACAAGGAGACAGCGGAGGAGAAGAACAGGGGACAGGCAGGGCTGCAGAAGGCCTCAGGGAATGGGGCAAAAGAGCCTCCTTCTCACACTGACTGCACCTCTGCCCCAGAACCAGAAGAGCTGAAGGATGTGGCCACATTGAGACAAGAACCTAACAGAAGCAAGCGAGTGCAGAGTGGGAGGTACAGCACTCGGATCAGCCCAGGCGCCAGCTGGAGACGTGTCCTCCACACCAGCTGAGGTGGCATCTTCCCTTCCCAGCTTCAGCAGATTCCTACATCCTTGAGCAGGACCCAAGTGCCTCTGGGCCACCAGGAGCAGCTGAGCCAGCCCCACCACCACCTGCACCTGCTGCCCCCTCCCAGCCCTGGGCTCTCCACTGACTCCACCGCAATGACCCAATAGGTGGTTCATCTTCCACCTGACCATACTGTCCCAGGGGACAGCATCCCTGGCATCCTCAGCCTCTGTCAGCTCAAATCCACAGCAGGCTTCAAGTCAGGATACTAGCCTCAGGAACTGGGACACTTAATAACACACACTCTGCCTGACCTGCATGTGGGGCCAGGAGCCACAGTGGATGGTCATGCCAGAAGCAAGGGCTTTCCCCACTCTACCAACTGGTTCCTGGGATAGGGCAGGGGCACACTCTGCAAAGGACTGATCCTTTCGCCAACTGTCCCTAACTCTTATAGTCTGCTTCACGACCCCCAGAACCCACCAAGCCCAGCCAGAGAAGAGAATCACGGTCACCTGGAGCCTTCAGCAAGGACTCTTAGACGAGGAAAGGGCAGAGGTATCCTGGGGATGTCTCCAAAACCCAGATGGAAGGAAAGTGGATCCATCAAGAAGAGACATGTGCAGCAGCTTCTGGAGACATGTGGGGGGCATGAGACCATACAACTGCCCTCCTGAGCCCAATGTCCCCCCAAAGAGCCAGATGTGTGCTGAAGGCCACTCAGGAGTGAGCCTCTGAGCACCCCAACTCCAGTTACTCTCCTCATCACACTCTGTCCCTAAATGCCAGCACAAGACGTCAGCATGCCTGGGCAAGAAAAGGCCTCTCTCTCCACGACAGGCCTCTGCCCAGACCTCACACGGATCCTTAGGAAGGACTCCAGGGTCCCTGCTCCAGAAGCACCCTTCACCATGTCCTCAGTTGAAACTGCCTACTAAGTCTCAAGTTTCTGAAAACCCTCCGCCCTGAGCAGAATTTCCAACCAATCCCCTACAGTCTTCTTGCCAGGAAAAGGGCCCTAGGGCTAGAGTGTCCCTACCACCAACCCAGTCCATTCTTTTGGGAGCCCTTTAATATCCTGCGGTCACTCTGCTAAGACCTCAGCCCAGCTTTGGAAGGGGACTCCTCAAGGGACAGGGAACTAAAGGGCTGTGACCCAAGGAGATGGTGACCACTCCCTCCTCTCCCGGTCTTGCACCCTCCCCACTCAGCCCCCAGACTGCAGACACCCACTGGGCATTTCTGCCTGTCCACCACACACATCTTCACACACACATACACGCCCACCACGAGCAGGATCCCTAGCGCCACTTCTGGGAAGGAGAGGAGAGCTGACTCTGCAGCCTCATCAGCTGGGGACACACATGGGGCTTTGGGCCTGGAGAGGGTTGCTCTCCTCTACCCCCAGCCCTCAGAAGGTGCCCACAACTGGGAGCTCTACTGGCCTGGGGGTGCGTAGTTCAGCAGCAGGCAATCTGGCTGTTTTGCCTGAAATGCAATTTTCTTTTCTTCGCCCTGATCATTCTAAGCCCCAAAAAGCTGTGTTTTCAAACCAGCAATGGGAGAAAAGGTCAGGTTTTATAACAGTCCCTTCAGAAGGAGAGCCCACTTCCAGAGGATTGCCAGGAGGGCTACAGGATGGCAGTGGGCTCTTCTGCTTCCTTGCTTTGCCCCTCCCACCCCAGAGAGAAGTAGCCACAGGCTTAGGGAGGCAGAGAGTGAAGGCCACACCCCAGGGCAGGGCCAGGCCCCCAGGGAACTCCTACCTTGACCCAGCCAAATATTACTCCCATTGACTCCAAAGCCCCATCCAGATCTATAAGATCTTGGACCTCTCACATCGACCTCCCAATCTGAGCCTTCCCAGAGCCCTCGTGCTGGAAGGAAAGGGCACACCCATGACCCCACCAAGGCAGCCTGGCTCACACCCACCACACAGCAGCCAGGGTGGCTGGAAGAACTCACGCTGAGGCAGATGTGTACCCCTATGTCCACACTCCTCTCTCTCTCTCTCTCTCTCTCTCTCTCTCTCTCTCTCTCTCTCTCTCACACACACACACACACACACACACGTTACCAGGCTTTCCACGGAGCACATATTCCTGGGCAGCAGCCCTGCCTGGGACTCCTGGCCAGCACTTGGCCTTGGAAACACCTTCTTTTCCTCCCCTGCACCCAGAAATGGCCTTCTTTAGACCCATTACCCCAGCAGCGGAGATTTCACATGGCATAAAAAGGGCAGGGGTGTGGGAAAGAAACCGCTGGGGTTGGGGTGGGGGTCACAGGGCAGTCTCCCCCCACCCCCCATCCTGGAGTGAGGGGGCTCACAGAATAAACAGTGGTCTTTGTTCAGATGCCTTTCCTCCCTCGCCTCCAGCCCCCACCTCCTACCTTCTTCACCTGAAGGAGCAAACTTTGGCTTCCTCTCTCCCTCCTCCTTCCCCAGGCACTGGGCCCTGAGCCCCAGAGGTGCCGCGGGGGAGGCCTTGAGGGCGGCTGGCTACCCTGTGCTCTTGCCCACCCTTCTGACTGGAGTCCAGGCAAAGGATAAGAGAAAACTTGCAAAGTGTTTCAGGGTGTGGGGAGGTGGGGTGCCATTTCCAGAGGTTGATTGGCAGGCAGGGAGTGACTTCAGGGCTCCCCATAGATGTCCAAACCGGAGCTCCAGCAGAAACCCTGGCCCTCCACAGCTACCCACTTCGGGAGCCTATCCGGAATGGTGAACTGGCATTTCACCAGCCTCTCCCCTCCCTCCTCTCTTCCAGATCAAGAGTTGGAATTTTTTTTCTTAAGTTGCTGCAATTTGAACCCATTATTGTAAGGGAAATGAGTGCCACCACGGCTTGCGAGTGTGTGTGCGTGGCGCGGGGATGGTTTGGATGTTCTAAGTCTCCTTCCCAATCCCCCAGCGCAGTCAGCAGGGCTGGGGTTCCTCCGCCCGTGTCCACACCGCCCAGCCCGCCGGTTCGCTAGCGCCCGGGCCCGGCTCGCCCAGCGGCGCGCGCTCTCCGCCCGTCTCCCGCGGCGCCCCGCTCGCCCCCCGTTCCCTGGCTTCGCTCCGGCGCCCGAACGCGCGGCCCCGCGCTGCCCCCCAGGCTCACCGCCCGCAGGTACTCACCTAAAAAGAAGAAGAGGCAGAAGGCGTTTGCCAAGATCATGTTAAATAAATCCCACAGTTTTTTTTTTTTTTTTTTTTTTGGTTTTTCTCCCTTGGGTAAAAAAAAAAAATGAAATGAAATAAAAATAACAATAATAATAGCCAAGCAGTGATAATCAGCCCCAAATCCAATGCGGAGATCCCAGCTAGTCCGCCCGATGAGGATCCAGAGTCTTGCGATTCTCGCCTCTGGCTGGAGGGGGTGGGGTGGGAGGCGGGCGGTGGGCTGCCACTCGACGCCCCCTTTGCCCACCGAAATCAAATACACACGTAGCAGTGGGTCTGGCCGCTTTATAAGCCAACAGCCCGGTCCTGAGGTCAGCCCTCCCCTCCGCTGGTCCGGGAAGGCGCGAGTCCCCGCGGGTCCAATTCCCCTGCGCTTCCCAGGAGGGGACTGGGGAGGTGGGGGCGAGGCGATTTGCGAGTGGAGGGCTGGAAGGAAGCGGCGAGGGAGGGAGTCAGAATAAATGCAAATAGCAAAGAAATCCACCGACGGGTGTGAGCGCCAAGGTACAATCCAGTCAGAGCTTCGAGGACCGGAGAACCGAGTCGCTTCTTTCGCACCAAGACGAAGAAAAGATTCGAAAAAATCTTCTCCCGCTACCCCTCGCTCGGCTCACTTTTTTCTAATGGAATTCCAGTGACCGTGTGTGTCTGCGTGCGTGTCTTTCCTCTCCCTCCCTCCCGCTCCTCTCCCTCGCTCTCGCCCTCCGCGCTCGCTCTCCAGCTCTCCCTCGCTCTCTCCCTCCCTGCTCCCTCTCTCCCTGCTCCTCCCTCCGCCCGCCCCCTCCCCCTTCGCGGCTCCCTCGCCGCGGCTCTCGCGCCCGCGCCCCTCTCCTCCGCCCGGGGCTCGGCGCTCCGGCTCCCAGGCGGCTGGCGGCGCAGGGCGCGGGAGCGCGGCGAAGCAGCGACACTCTGCAGCGGCGGCGGCGACACGGCGGTGGCGTTGGCGCCGGGGAACGCTGGCCGAGGGGAGAGCTCCGCCGCTGGCTCCCTTTGCTCAGCCGCCCGCCCTTCCCCGGACTGACCTGCTGCCTTGGCCGGAAACTGGCCGGCTCCCTGGGCGACAGCTCCTGCTCAAAGCCACCGAGGCTCCAAGCCCTCCTCCTCTACCCGCAGAGCCCCCTCCCGCTGCGGGCGGGCTGCGCCCTCCAACCCCCACGGCCACTGCCCTGCCCCCGAACCCTGGGCCGCCGGGTCTCGGAGGCCTGAGGAGGCTGAGCGAGATGGGAGGGCGCGGGTCGCGGGCGCCAAGCCATCCCGGAGGCCTGGGGGCAGGGCGCTAGAAAAACCCCGGCCGGGCGGTCTGGGTCGGGAAGGGGACTCCACCCTCCGCGGGCTGATGTGTCCCTCTATGGGGGAAGCCGAAGCGGAGCGTCTACCCGGTGGTGCAAAGGAACCAAAGGACGCCCTGCGGCGCCAGCGCCCCAAGCCGCGGAGCCCGGGCTCAGCCTGCCTGCCCAGCCTAGCCCCGCGCGCGCATACACGTGTGCTTTCCACGCGGAGCTCGAGAACTTTCCCCGCACACCGCGGCGCGCCGTACCACGCACGCCCCAGCTTCGCAGCCCTTGGAGACTTCCCTTTCCCCGTTGGTCTCCCCTCCCCCGGACCCGGGAACCTGCTGCTGTGCCGGGGCGCCCTGACCGCCTCCTCCGAGGCCTGCGAACCTGCCCAAACGGCGCCGAAAGAATCGGGCCGGGATTCGCATCCCACCGCGGCAGGAGAGCCCGGAGACCAACCCCGGCAAGGGCTCCGCGCCAGGTTCCGCGGCCACCGCCCCCCGCACTCGGCGGCCGGCTGGACTCCCGGGAGCTGGTCCCGAAACGGCTGGCAGCTCCCGGCTCCCGCGGCTCCGGGTGAGGACCCCCTCCCCAAGCTGGGAAGGGAGCGATTGATCCATCTGTCGGTGGGTCGGGCTCACCGGCGTGTTTTAGTCACAGAATTTACAATAAACGCCCAGAAGCACCGAAAGGAAAGCGTCTGGCTGGGAAAGGGTTGAAGAAGTGAGGCTGCTGACACGTTCCGGCAAGACCAGACGGGAGAGGCGGCGGGGCTGCGGACACGCGGGTGCACATGGCGCGGCGCGCACGGGAGCACACACCCACGCGCACCGGGCACCCCACTTTCACACTCCCTTCTGACACACCCTCAGCTGTGTTCGAGCTGCCCTGAATCCCCGGGCTTTCGCGCGCACATTCCTTGCAGGCAGCGCCGCGCGCGCAGACGCAAGATGCTGGGGCGGGGTGTGTGTAGTGCCTCGTAAACTTTCCGCGCTGCCCAAAACCGGATCTGAGCTGAATCCGAGGTGTATTTGGGAGTGCATGTTAAGATACATTAAAAAAAAAAAAAAAGATTTAATAATAGAGTAAATGCTAGACTAGACATTGCGCGAAGGGAGGGGTCACTCAAAACCAGCAGCCTTAGCTAGTGGGAAAGCTAGAGGGAGCAACTTCCATCTTGTGGATTTAGGCGGGAATGCGTCTTCTCCGAGCCTTGGAGCGCTGGGTTCTGGTCTTTTCCGAATACCCCTTTCATTCGGCCCATCGTGGGGCAATGGCCCTCGACCAGTGCATATTCTCCCCTGCCAGTGAGTAGTGGCCCCTAGAGACGCCTCTCTAGCAGGATAGTGAAGGGTCCAGGCAGGGGGCCTGGGGAACTAGAACTCCCCATAGACTCCTCGTCCATCCTCTGGTCACTCAAGTTCTAGGAAATGACTTAACACCTGAAAGGTTCCCCTAGCTTCCTTCCAGACTCAGGTAACTTAAGGAACGGGCTTCAGACAAGTGCAGGTTAAATGATGGAAAGTGACAGGAGTCACGCTGCTAGGGAGCCTTGAACCAGAGGCTGGGAGCCTGGACGTTAAAAATACTTTCTACCTGCCTCTCCTGCTTTCAGGGCCTTCTTGGTGTTCCAGTTACTGCCTCCTCCAATCCATTTGTACCCCATACGGGCATTTCCTCTCCTAAGGACACCCTCAGACTCCAAAATTACTGTTCAGCACGTCCCTCTCCCCTTTCCCCTGGTGGGGGGGAGGGGGGGACACTGTGTGTGTGTGTGTGTGTGTGTGTGTGTGTGAAAGTTAAATCTTCTGTATGTGTTTCTGTGTGTATGTATGTGCGCACGTGTGTATGTGTCTCCCTGCTACATATTAGGAGGGAAACTCTGAACTACATGAGGGCTTTGTCCCCCACTTCCAGTGAAGGGGACTGAGAAAGTAGCAATGGACACCCAGGAATGGCTGCCTCTGAGTTCCTATGGGGATGGAACAGGGAATTCTGGTAGCTGCAGGTAAGTGGCTGGGACCCTTTAGGAACTCAGGACCACCCAGCCACCATGATTGATGACACACACCACCAGCAATGTTTAACCTGTGGCTGTGGCACTCTGACCTTGGACCCCCTCCTCCCTCCTATCTGTTCAGGGGTCTCACATCCTCTGCCAACCCCAGCCCTCTGCCTGAGCGACTCGTGAATATGGCCTAGTCCATGTATCACATCATTATTTCCTGAGTATCTACTATGTGTGAGATCCGCCTACTGAACCTCTCTGAACCTCAGTTATCTCATCTACAAAATGGGCTTTTTAAAAAACACCATCCTTGTAGAATTTAGAAGAGATACTGTACACAAAGCAGCTAGTAGGATTCCTTACCGAGTTGCTCACCCCTTTCTTCAGGGATCCAGGAGAATGAGGGACCTTTGACAGGCAATAAAACCTAAGTGGCAAATGAGAAGCAGAGATAAAAAGCAGCCAGGGTTCAAGAGAAATAAGAAAGTACGTTCTAGAGGATAGAAGCAGCTTACAAGGAGTCATGGGGAGGGACACTGTTTCTCAGGAGATGACAACATAAGCCCTCAGGATGCCCTCTCACACCCTCCCTACCTGCATCCCTCCTCCAGCATGATGAGCCCCACCCAGCTGCTCCTGACTCCTGGTGGACCAGCCTCCTGCCCACCCAGGCGGCCAGCCCCTCCCCCCGCACAGATGGAGGGCACAGTGCGCAGCAGGAGGGAAAGAGAACACTTAGGCCTTTAATTCCCTTCTCTCCCCTCTGGTCCCACTTGTTTTGTAGAGTGGGTTCTCTGGAGGGCAAGAGCTTAGACTTAGAGAAACAAAGTAAGGGAACAGCCCCAGAGAAGGGAGAGGGGGCATTGCCCACCCCTGAACACACACACATGTGTGCACATGTGTTGACCGTACAGCGTGGCCATCTGCTCAGTGACCAGAATCTCATCACTGTATTTACTTTATTGGAAGGAAGAAGGCAGAGCGTTCCCTTGCCCCAGAGATAAAAATCAAGAATGAAAAGAAAACAGTGTCTCACCATCCCAAGAAAACATCAGGAACCACAAAGCTGGTTAGGGAGAGGTGTCACAGCCATGGGACAGCAGCCTGACCCAGGGCATCCCACCACCAGTCAACTAGCACAAATTTATTGAATGTCTTCTCTGTGCTCAGCATGGTGCCAAAGGCTGGGGGAACAGGGCCAGGGTGCCCTTGCCATGGAAGCATGTATTGATGGAGTTAAATCATGCACCCATGAAAAAAGAAAGTGAGCAACCCAAGACTTGCTGCACATGGGAGGTGGGTTCACTCTGGCCCTGAAGCATGAGTAGAATTTAGCAGAGCATGAGGACATTCCAGGCAAAGATACTGCCTCACCAAGGCCACAGCAGAAGGATGGTTTGATGAACACCCCACAGTTTGGAGAAACCAAGAGCACATGCGGGAGAACATCTGGAAGGGCCATCTAGGATGCATGGTGGAGACCAAGCACTGCAGGCTTCAGACTTGGGCCACTAGGAGCCAGTGAAGTTGTTTTGAGCAGATGAGTGACATGGTTTAGCAAGATTAGTCTGACAGCCATGTGAAGGAGAAAGACCAGAGATCAGTTGGGAGCTGATTGTAACAGTCCCAGCCTGCGGTAATGAGGGCCCCAAACCGGAGGTGGCAATGGGCATGGATCAGAAGAGATGGTTGTCAGAGGCTCTGCATTGCAAAGATGAATCAGCAGGATGTTGGTGGTGATTGAACACAGGCAAAAAGGGAGGAAAACTGCCTTCCATTCCTTGAAGGACCAGGCCAGGATAGAAAGACCAGGTCTTACAGTTTAGGCTTTGCCACTGGGAAAAATAAGTAGCCAAATTTGTGGCAAAATACGTGTAGATACTCCTTTAATTCTTATAACAATATGTGGACTAGGTATTAGTAATAGTCCCATTTTACACATGAGAAAACAGAGTCAAGAGAAGTGATTTAACTTGCCTAAGGTCATATTCTAGATGGTTGAACTAGGGTTCAAACTCAGGCAGTCAAGATCCAACTTCCTGCATCAGTCAGTCCTGCCCTCCATATAAATAAGCTAAGTGACAGCTCTCCGGGCCTATCAGTTTTCACATCCGCCTTAAGAACATCTCAGATAATCCCTTTTCTCCCTCCCTTGTCTAGCAACTGTGTGAAAAAATCCTGAGAACCAAAATTCCTTTCTTTGTTTATCCTTTTGACTTTGTCTAGCCTCCTCCTTGGAGTTCAAGTCTAGAGACCAGAGAGAGTCCTGTGTGCATGGCACAGCCTCACGTGCCCAGCTCTGCACCCAAGCCTGGAGCATCCTGGACATTCCCAGTCCTCTTCCAGGCTCCTATCTCCCTCTAATGGCTCCCTCACCATCATTTCCTTGGTACAGAGTCATTCAATCCTTGAGGCCCAGTCCAGAAAGAGCAAGCTAGTGTGGGAATGCAGACCAGCAGGGATTTAACTAAACTAGCTGATTCCCAAAGAGTGAACAGGGCTGCTGGGGGGCGGGGGGCGTGAGATGGGGCCAGGAGGGAAGAAATGCATGCGGCGCTCCTGAGCATTGATTTCTCTAATTGATTCTGGTCAATGTTCTCAGTGCTTCAGCATCCCCTTTAGAAGTAGGCACAGGCAGGAGGTGGGAAATCTGGCTTTACCCAGCCTCTCCCCAGGGCCCCAGAGACATCTCTGCAGCCCCACCCATCTGGGGAGCCCCCAAGCTCCAGGGGAGCCCATTAGAGGAAGCAGCTGTGGCTGCAGCTTAGTGGGGAGGGGAGGGATACAGATGGGAAGAGATGGACAGAGAGCCATCAGTACCACCTGAGGTGTGGATAGCATCCCACAGATACACAAAGCTCACATCCTTCGTCAAGTCCTTGCAACACCCCTGGAAGGGAGATGGGGCCAAAGTAGCTTCCCTTCTAAGTGAGCAAGGCTCAAAGATGGTTGTGGTCGTGTTAGGACCAGCAAGTGGCAGAACCAGGACTCAAAAAGAGATCCTCCATTCCCTGGACCAGTGAGTTTCCCCTACCAGTCTGGGAAACGGGAAGGAAAGATGGAAAGGGCAGGAAGCATCCACCCCACTGCAGTGCCCACACCAGGGCACCATGGCGGGCAGGGAGAAGGCCCCCAACGTAGTTTGGGGCATGGTCTTCCCAGGCCTGGGACAGCTATTGCTCTGAATTTCTCTTTCACCAGACATGCCAGATTCTGGAGAGGACCGCCATCCCTGTCCTCACCGGCCCCTTGGCACCTCCCCACAGCCGCAGGATTGAGCTGGTCAACAGCCCTTCTGTCACATTATCATAAGCCTGAACTAGCCCAGCTCATTGCCCAACCACCCCCACTCCTGACCACATTGCTCCATCTGTGGTTGGCACTGTTCTGACCACGCCCTGCCTTGTCCTGGTGCCAGTGCCATGGCTGGCAACCCCCAGCTGCCTGGAACAACCCCACAGCCGCTCTCCTGAGCCCACACACTTCCCAGCTCTTGGCACTGGCCATCTGCCAGGTTACTCAAGGTCAAGGAAGAATCAAGGGAGAGGGGCAGTGGTTGCTTCTGCCAAGCTGCAGGGAAACGGCTCCTGCTGCCTGGCACCTCCCAGGAGAGCTCTCAGACCCAGCAGCCCCCCACTGAGGCCATGTCTTTATTTAGCCAAGCCTGGCAAGGTGGGTGGAGCATCAGTGCCTGATCTGAGATGGACTGTCTCTTGAAGGGCCAGCTCCGTCTCCAGGGCTGAACAACTGCTCCTGAGGGGTTTTGAACAGAAAAATGGGGACCAGTGTCTCTAAACAGATGTGCCTTCCCTGGGTCCAAGATGGAGTTTGGCCAAATGAGCCCATTTACCTGCAATGCCTGCCCCCATCACCCTGAACTCTTGTTCTGGAATCTTCTTTTCCCACCATTCAGAACTTTCTGTCCTTACCCTGTTGTTTCTGTGTCCCAATGCTTTCCTGCTGTCTTTTCACTCTCACCAGAGTAGGAAACCCAGGGAGGGGGCAACGTTTAACCCAAAAGAATGCATCACTAATGGTTGAATTTTGACCATCATCTGCCCTCAGGCCCTAGACTCTTAGGGTTGGAAGGAACCTTCCGTGGAGACAATAATAGACATCGACAAAAATCTGTCATATAGGGTGAGTGTCCCAGAAGTTCCTCAGACTGCATACACCCTTAGGTGGCCAGCTACCCGTCAACCTCCCCAGGTGCTGGCCAGGTGTGGATGCAACTTGCTTTCAGCAGGACAGACAGAGGCCACTCCTGTCCCCTCCCACTCCCCAGTCCAAGTCACTGCATTCAAATGGTGGGCCCCAGGTGGGCATCCCTGGGTGTGAGGCATCTGCCACTACCTACTCCAAAATGGGGGAGTCTCCTCTCCCTATGAGGGAAGGGGTTTCTGCACTCCTCATCCTGCAATCCTCCCAGCTACCCCAAGAAAATGAGCCTTTGCTCTGGAGTGATTCCACCCAATGCCTGGCTCCTAAGACACACCCAACCAGCAAGTGTGGCGTTGTGGCACGGGGCCCAGACTAGGGTTTGAGTTCCAGCTCGGATCTGATCTTGCTGCCAACCCAGAGGAGAGTTTGGTACCGTCTGGGGGTATGATCTGCCCTCCGTAAGGATATCCCAGTTGCAAGAAAGGGGGCGGGGGGGTGGGCAGGAGGGAAAGAGCAGGGAGGGAGAAAGGATGTGTACTACTGGAATCTCTGTCCTCTGTGTTCCATCCAAACTTCTGCGTTTCATCTTCCATTCAATTCGTTCCACAGAATGAGCCAGGAAAGGAAACTCGGGTTCTAGCTGCCAGCTCTGACTCCAGCCAACCATGTGACCTTAGGTCCTCTGGGAGAGTAATTCTCTACCCTTCCAACCTCACCGGGGAGCAGGGTGATCAAATGAGACGCTGAACATGACAGCACTTGGAAGCATATGAGACTCCCCACAGCCACAGTGACTATTGTGGGTTTTTTAGGCAACCCGCAGCCTAGGGTGGGTTCTGGAGACCACCCCTCACCATCTGTTTCAGGAGTGAGTGCCCTGGGGCCCCCCAAACTACTTGGGACAGTTACCTTAGTGACTTGTAGCTGCACGGTAAAGAGGAACAGGGAACATTCCCTCCTCACGGGTAGGACCCCCTTAGCTCTCCTCACATCCCATACTCCTTACTGAACCCAAGTTCTGTAAGATGGAACCCACATCTTCATCATCACCATGATGAGTACCTAAGTGCTCAGGAAGTGTTTGTTGAGTGAATGAATGAGCAAGCGCTGCCTCTCACCCCATATGACCTCGGCAGAGGGATGTGGGCCCAGGACCCTGGCCTGTTTCCCACAACTCATCCCCTGTTCCTGGACTTCCTGGGGTCCAACTGACCCTTAAAATAAATGCTTCCACTTTTGCCCATTCTATTCTCCTTAGGAAAAATTGATAAATCTGACCAGAGGATTTTATTTATTTTATTTTTTTGCCATGTAAGTTCTTTTAATTCAAACTAGATTGGCTTATGCTCTTAACTTTAAAGTCTAATTCTATAAAGATTTAGCACATTAATGGGAGTCGGACTCATTAGAATTCCTGATCGACACAATGAATCGCCTGGTTCTTACTTGTTAGCAATGTAATCCCCCTCCCCCACCCCACTATGGCCCAGTGACCCCGATAATATTTTAGTCTGAAGAGGCAAAAAAGGAGCAGCAAGCTCAGTTCTGCCCCCAGGCCACCCGGATGAAGTGGGAGGGGGAGGGACAGCCCATGGATAACTGGCAATAGGGCGAAAACCCAGGACCCTCCCACCCCAGCAAGGAACCGCCCTTCTCTGCAGACAGAGGTGGGATCAAAGGCTGTTTACGGTGTTTACAGAGGAAAGAGTGGAGCTGATCTGGTGCCCATCTGCAGGGGTTAGCCCCTCCATACTTCCTGGTGCCCCAGAGTCCCCATGGCAGGGGACACCTTGGTGGCGGGGGAGGGTACCTTAAGTTTCCCACCAGCCTTCCACCGCAGGGAACCACTCTCCTGTCTCCTCTGGGCCAGCTGCAGCCTCGGAAGACAGTCTGGCAAACAGACCCTAAGTGAAGTAATAATCTATTTATTTTGACTTGCCAGTGCATGGTGTACTCCAGAAGCAGCAAAACTGATAATGGTCTCTTTTTTTGTAATCAATCTCAATCAATTATTGAATTCTTCAGTACCTTCTTATTACTTCTCTCTGACACATCCGTGTTTTAAAGAGAGACAGGCCTTAATGCAAGGTAATGGTTCTCTAACCGGAGAAATCAGACACCCGGGGAGAGGGATTCAAATGAGATCTAGGAGGAGCGGTGGTGGCATCCACATGCCCCTCCCTCCCCTACCCACGGCACAGATTGCTCATTGATCGCTGCTAAGACCTCTCAGTGCCAAGCGCCAGGCAGCCGCATCCAGTCACTTGGAGTGGGCGAGCGAGTTCATCTAATCCATTTCCAAAGGCTGGTTCCATGAATCCTGAGTCCCCTCCAGGTCTGTGCGTCTGTGAGGTGACTGAGGCACCTGGACTGACCAGGTGTTATGCCCAGTCATGCCACCAGAGGCCAGGGGGAGGTGTCTACCAGCTCTTCAGAAGAGACCTTCTCAGTTCTCTAGTGAGGACAGGGAAGGGGTTTGTGGGAGGAGACTTGTTATGCCATGCAAAGCAAACCTCTCCTGTTGGAGTCTGACTACTAATTCCCATGAACCCCTGCTACAGAAGAGCTTCCACCAGCCCCGAGGAAAGCAGGTTTTTCTTTCCAAGATGTCACTCACAGCCCTTGCCACACCTTCCACACCAGATACTCCATCCCATCTACCTGAGACCCAGAGAAAGCGAAAGGTCTCCCACCCAGCCCCCAGGGATAGCCAGGAATGGGGAGGCAGAAGGGCACACTGATGCTGCACTTGCTGATGGGAGTTCTGAAAGGTTACCACCCCAAGAACCCCTTCACAGGCCTGTCCTTTCAGAGTTAAAGTTAAATCTTCTTCCCTTCTTTCCTCTCCTTCCCCTTCCTTCCCTTTGTTTAAAGGAGCAGTATATTGAACACTTCCTAGGCTCCAGGCACTGAAACAGACACTGAGACACAACACCTGAGAGACATTGCCTCTGTCTTCAGTAAGACAGGAGGGAGGAGCTACAGTTTGGCAGAGGACCCAAATACATGAACAAATAAGTGCAGTGAAGTTTGTAAGTTGTGGTGATTGGATTAGGGCATCGTGGGGGAGAGAGACCAACTGTATAATGGGTAGATGTAGAAATGGGGATTTGAGAGAAGTCATTTCATAAAGAAAGAACACTGGCTAAGTCCATTTATCAGGGGTCATTTTCATATACATAATTACTCTAAAGATGAAAAAAGATGAGGGTAGTGAATCTACTCTATCCTAAGCTGTGGCAAGTTATGCAGTGCAAGGTATTCATATAAAATGTTGGACTTTGGCCCACCAACATGGGTTGTATTCATTAAGCTAGGTTAAGTTGGGCTTATTGCTGCAGCAACAAACAACTGCAGAGTCTCAGAGGATCAATCCTGTAAATGTTTTCTACTTCTTTATGCGCTAAGTTCAGTGTGATTGGCAGGGGCCTGTGATCCACACAGTCACTCAGGGATCAAGGCTGACTCGTGCAGCATCATCTTGTAGCTGCTGCCCCTGGAACACAAGGCCCCCTCAGTCATCAAAGCAAAAAGAGAGGTATCTGGAGGACAGAGAGCTGACCAAAAATGAAATGGGTCATTTTCACCCATAACCTATTGGTCTGGACCAATTACACCAGGACTAGTAGACATGGGGAGACAGATGGACTGACTGGTAAGTCTCAAAGTCTTTGTCACAGGGACCATAGGACCCTGCGTCCTGTAAAACTTGGGTATCTAGCTAATTAGAGGGTCCATTAGTATCTGGCTCCCTCAGGATCAAGCAAACTCTGGAGCCCATGCATTCTCCCTAACTCCAAAGTGACTGACCATGGCAGAGAACTAAGGGAAACCACAAAACTCAAGTTATTTCTGAGACTCTAATGAGCATTGAATTAATACAAGAAGAATCATAATTAACATTAACTGAACACATACTATGTAGTACACCCACATCGCCTGTAGTATCTCATTTTTAAACCTTGCAATAGCCCAGGAAGATAAATAGTATTATTAGTCCATTTGATATCAGAAGAAAATAAAGAAAAAGTGCATGATTTTTCATATTCTTCAATAAGTAAAATAGTAGAGCAGAAAACCAAACACACAACTACCCCATCTCCAAAAACCATTCTTCTTACCACCAACCTATACTGCTTCCCACAGGGGAATGGGCCCACTAATCACACACACACACACACACACACACACACACACCTTATAGTTCCTAGATCTCTCTTCTCAACCTTACTTTGTCACTAGCCTTATGCTTGAGTATATCACTTTAACTCCCTGAACTTCCACTTCTCATCTATAAAACCCAGATCATAGAAATACCTGTTATCTCCTTTCATGGTCTTATACAACAGTTTTTGTCCGCTACAACTTCTTTGCTATTATGGGACCAAAAAAAAAATAGTTGTGGATCAGACATTCCCCAGGGATAAGGCAAGGGTCTGAAGGGAGGTCACACCTGCTGATTAGGAGACAAAACAGGACAGATCCCTGGTCACCGGAGGTCTTGCTAACACACCTACATGGTCCCTGCCAGCAACTAGAAGGGAGTCCTCTCGGCCTCCTCTGTTGCCACCCTCTCTTTGGCACCTCTGACATAGTCTTGTGTTCATTTTTCCTGCGGAGGCTTCTGCGGGATCTCTCCTAAGTGGGACAGCCATGCAAGACGTTCTGTGGCATCAAGAGGGTTATCAAAGAGTGGAGCATCTCGCTTGCTGGCTGGGCTTTGGGTCTCACCCACTCCCCGCACCCTCTCCCACTCCTGCATCTGGCCCCTGCTTCCCCTTCCAGTCCCTTCTTCTCTATGCCAGCCTCTGACCCATGATGCTCAGGGAGCCCTGCTCCAGCCTTCCCGGTCCACACATCTGTCCCCCGGAGCACCCGTCACATGTCTTACCCTTCCACAACCCAGGCCCTTCCACAACCCAGGCCCTTCCATTGGGAGCTTTGCTTCCACCTAGAACAGCCTCCCCCATCTCTGCCCATAAAAACCCTCCCCAGATGCACTTGCAAATGTCAGCAGCAGTTATCCGAGGATGATGAGATTACAGATTATCTCTGTCTTCTTCTTTCCAATTTCCCCTATTTGCAGATCTGGGCAAGGAGCACGTGTTATTTTTATAGTCAGGAAAACACAATGAAGTCATGCTTTAAGTCCCTGCCCTCCTGTGAGACCCCTCCCCTTTGTCCCAGTTGACGGTTCTTTCTCCCGTGAAATTTTACAGCTCTCAGCCCTACCGTAAACGGCTCTGCACTCTAGTTAGTTTGCTGTGCATGAACATCTGACACCCTCAACCAAATTGTAAGCTCCATGAGAGCAGGAGACCCATTATCACCTCTTTCCTGCACTGCATGGCCCTCTGCATGTATCTGAACTACTGACTGAGTACAACCTTCCCTCCATATCTGAAAAGAATTGGCCCCAGAACCTGTGGATACCAAAAGTTCAAGGATGCTCAAGTGCCTTACACAAAATAGCACGTTTGCCTAGAACCTGTGCAGAGCCTTCCACATGCTTGAAATCATCTCGAGATGATTTCCAATGCCTAATTCAATGTAAATGCTGGGTAAAGAGTTGTTATACTGTATTGTGTAGGGAATAATGACAAGAAAAAAGTCTGTACACAGTCACAGACACAATAGGTTTTTAAAATATTTTTGATTCGGGGTCAGATGATGCTGCAGATGCAGAACCATGGATTCAAAGGGTCAACTGTGTTTACCAATGAGGGCATTATGGTGGCGGTGCTGGCACAGCATCCAGTGGCTTGAGGAGCCGTCGTGAAAGTTAGAACTAAGCAGCCTCGGGTTCCTGTAATCCACTGCCCTACATTCATACAGACCGTTTCTGACACTTCATTTGCCCACTAATTGGGTTTTATCACCCCCCACCCCAAGGGTAGTCAAAGGAGGCCTAGAGAGGGATTGCTACTGGCCCAAGAGTCCAGAACCCACATCGCCTGTCATCCTGCCCAGGACCTTAACCACTAAACCACAGCTGCCACTCCAAGACCTTATTAATAGCCATTTCTCTCTCCAGTCAGTGGCTGGACATGGCTTGCCAGGTTAATAATTTGTTCATTAGGCGCCTAATGAATGACTTGTTAATTGCTAACTTGATGAACAGCCAGCAGTCCCCATCTGCCTGGAGAAATGGCAGCAAATAACCGCAGAAGAGTCGGCCAAGCCCCAGCGGCTCCAGAGCGGGAGAGAGAGGGTGGCAGCTCCCTATTGGGGTGAAACCTGTCATTGCTGGTCCCCTGCAGCACGGCGGGGTCCCCGGGGAATGGGCAACTTCCATGGAGCCATCTCTTCTTCCTGGACCTATAACCGTCCTGCAGCCCAGATCTTCATCTCCTCTGATCCTCTTCTTCAAACCTGTCTCTTTCATTTCCTCCTGTTTTCATTTTCTCCAAGCTTCCACCACTTGACATCAGCACCACTCATTTTAATATGAAGTGATCTCACATTATGTATGACTTATAATGCAATGCCATTCTATTTTCTCAGAGTGTAGGTCCCATCCACCCCTCTCAAAGGCAGCTGTCCCCAGTGGACTTCAAGCTTCCTGAGAGCAGAAACTACATCTTTGTTATTCACCTTGAATGGCCCATACCTAACATCATGCCCAACTCATACATAGTTTTGAAAAGAGTGAAGGAATAACTCCAACCTCTCTTTATAAATCTGTATGAGTTTGCTCAAGCTGCCATAACAAAATACCACAAACTGGATGGCTCAAACAACAGAAATTTATTCTCTCCCAGTCTGGAAGTCTGAGATCATGGTGTCAGCTGGGTTGGTGTCTCCTGAGGCCTCTTTCCTTGGCTAGCAGATGCTGCCTCTTCGCTGTGTCCTCACATGGTCTTTCCTCCGCTTGTGTGTCCCCGGTGTCTCTGTGTGTGTCCAAATTTCCTCTTCTTATAAGGACACCAGTCACATTGAATCAGGGCCCACCCTCACCATCTCATTTTAACTTAATCACTTCTTTAAGGATCTGCTCTCCAAATATAGTCAGTCACATACTGAAATACCGAGCTTAAGACTTGTGAATTTGAGATACGTGATTCAGCCCACAACAACCTCTCACCCCAAAGACGACCTCAGTGCTGGGCACAGATTGCACATTCAATAAATGCTCTGAAGTTGACAGGCATTCCATTTTCTCTGTGAAAAGGGCTTCTCTTGGTGGCCTGGGCTCCCAGTTTTGCACAGACCCCTGAAAAACGCTGTGGAGTATTTAAGGCAAACCCTCTTGGTCATATCTGCTTCCCAATCCTAATGGCTCTGTTATTTTTGAAATCACTTTCAAGCTGCACTGAATAGAGATGATGATTTCTTACATTTGCATAGCAATTTTTCCTATCAGAGCACAGTCTCATTTTATCCTCTCAGCATTGCTGTGAGGGAGGAAGAGGAGTTGTCTTGATGTCCAGCTTACAGTCCAAGAATTGAAATAAGAAGGAGTTAGTCAACTTTCCCAAGTCCAGCTAACAAGGTACTGTCTTACCCTCCCAGGACCTTCCTTGGGAACCCCTGTAGAAGAGACTTGGTGGTTTTCTTCTCTGCGTCCAAGCGCCCAGCATGGGCCAGGCACAGAGCAGTCAGTCACCAAGAAGTTGGACATTACTTATAATGGAGAAGCCAGAGCCTCTCCCCAGAGCAGCCTGAGAGTCAGGAAGGAATGACCCTCACTGAGCCACCCAAATCCAGGCAAAACAAGCCTGAGGACCCAGTGAAGGGTCAACCTCAGATCCTGAGTTTCCCATAGCAGGCCAGCTGTTTAGTTAGGGTCCTGAAAGCCAAGAAGAAATTGAAGACAATTCTGGGAATCATCACTTCCACACCTTTTGGGTGACAATAAGAAAACGTGAATTGCAAAATTATTTCACATAGTATTTATTTTTATCTCTTTATTTTTAGAAGCTGCCTCAAATACATTGTGGAATGAACCAGGGTATGAATTTTAAGAATACACTATCTCACTTCACCCTCAGGGCAAGACTTCAACATCGAGAGGGAGAACCTTATACCCATTTGGCAGATGAGTAAAGGAAGATAGAGAGATCAGGTGTCTGCCCAGCATGGGGCAGGGATGCTCAGCACCCTCCACTCCACACTCTTTCCTCTTGGTTTCCAGATTTGGTGGTGGAGGGAGCACCCTGCGGACCTGGGCCAGGAGAGATCCCTTCTGAGGGCAGGAGGAAAAGGAACACAGCTTCTGTTTGCAGCTGCACCTCCCTCAGCAGACGCTGGTCCTACCATGCCCCCTTCTTCATTCCCAGGTTCGTTACCCATATGTTGACATGACTTTCTGGCCATAAATGGCTCTTGAGCTTCCCACCCCTGTTTCTCCTGTGAACAGCAGCTTTGCAGTGACTTCTAGGGAAGTCCAACGACACCCGTGGGAGAAAGAAAGGACCAGCAGATGTGGCCTTCCTGCACTCCTCAGTCAGCATCTTCACTTTGCTCTTGGGGACAGGGTGCTGCTTCTCCTGAGTCCTGGGCACAACTGGGCCACATCTGTTGCCCTGTCTGATCATCCCCCAACATGGTTAGAAACAGACTGCAGAACAAACAAGCCATAGTTTCTCACCAACTTGATGCAATGAGAATTTGTGATTGATCCCACCCCTCCCACATCTGTACCACCGCTGCCTCATTTCTGTATTCTTCTGGGATGAACATAGGTGCCCCTAAGCCAAACACATCCACAGACACATCCATAGTGCTGGATGCAGGGAGCGGGGAATGACCCACAATATGCATACAATCCTCCTCCACGCCCTCCTTGCCAAAGAGACTCCAGCCTGGGTGTGGTCTGCCTCCCTTCCTCTCCCCACCCCCACCTAATTGAAGCTCCAGCTCCCCATGATTCCCCAATCTCTTCAAGTCCTTCCGCTCTCTGGATAGAGTCTTTCCTGTGTATTTGCTGCCAGATGATTTCAAAATCCACAACTACTTGGCACCAGCTGCTTTTCATGCTAAGGGTGCAAAAGAACTGGTCCCTAGGGAGCACGTACATGGCAGATCCCTGCTGGGATGGAGGAAATGAAGGTGTCAAAGGAGCTGTTACTCAGAGACCTGTTCTGAGGAGGACGGAGGCAGCAGCTAAGGTCCAGATGAATGCCATTGCAATAGTGGGCTGCAGGCACTTGACAGAGCCTGTGGCTATCACAGGGACGTCAGATGCACGGCTTGAGTTCTCAGGGACTCAGAGAGGAGTGCAGGCTTCAGGAAACGGAGCCCCAGCATTGAGATGAGAGGTGCACTGAGGCACAAGTGAATCACCTGCCCTGGAGCCAGGGCTGGGGGGACCCGGAGAAGCCCTCCTGCAACTCTGAGAGAAGAGACACTTGGAAAACTGGCTGGCTTCCGGTCAGCACATCTGGAAAGGAGCCACCTCTCCATCGCCTTGTGAAAGTACTTGACCCTTCTGTCCTGTCCACAAAATCCAGTTTCAAATTGCACTGGTTTTGGAAACAGGCCCATGGCTGGCTCCTCTGGGACCCAGGAAATGGGAACATCCTGCAGAGAGAAAGGCACTTCTGGTTGAGCCAGGACATGGCAGGCGGGCACAGCCACCTCCTTGGGGGGCAGCTGGGCCCCTGTGGAAGTCCAGCTGGCAGCATCCCTCAGTACTTTCTGCCTCACGACTCCCCCTGAACAGAAGTAAGAACTGGCCCTCCTGCAAGGGATCCGCAAGGCTGGTCCCACCTCAGTGCTTCATGAAGTCTCGCTTAGAATGAGGGAGTCTTCTTGCTAAGCTCCCAAACCAGGAGACCTTAGAGTTTGCTTTACCAGCTCTTAGAGAATCTTGGGAGTGTTTTCCCAGGCTGAATCAGGTGACCTCCCGGGGATTCAATTCCAAAGCATCTCCTGCAGCAGCCACTAACCAAACTCACTGGCAGAAGCTGGGAAATGTGGTCTGTCCCTGTTCTTCCTCCACCCAGCGTCTTCAGGGTCCACTTGGGAATAACTCTTGTCTTCCTCTTGCTTAATCTTTATAGTTCCCAATGTCTTCAACCTCTTATCCCAAGCTCTTCAAAAGCCTGGGACCTTAGGGCACTCCTGTCTACAAATCCCCTCCCTCCACCTCCCCCAGGCTGTCCTCACAGCTGGTGTTCCCCAGAAGTAAAAAGAGATCTGCCCCCACACCATACTCATTGCAGAGGAGGCCTTAGCTTTGTTTTGTTTTTAATTAAACTTTAAAATATATACAGATTCAAAGGAAGTTGTAAAAATAGCCCAGAGTGGCCTCATAGACCCTTTGATCAGATTCCCTGAATAGTTACAATTTATATAACTATACTGTAGTAGCAAAACCAGGAAATCCATGTTGCAAGTGGGTGTGTAGCTCTGCCATTTCAGCAAGTGGAGACTCATGTAACCTCCACTGAAATCAGGATCTGAAACTGCTTCTTCACCACAAAGTGCCCCCCCACCCCTTCACCTTCAGTCACCCCTAGCTGTCACTCATCTGCTTCCCATCTCTATCATGTTGCTATTTCTGGTCTCTGACCCTCTGAGCTTTGGCCCTTGAAAGCAGACTAGGTAGACCCCAGCTGAGAGATGGCCAAAGCAGGCAGCCTGGGACAGAGCAACACAGGATACAGGGAGCCCAGCCTCCCTTGGATGCAGACAACCCACAAATGTGGCATGTGCCACGACTCAGTCCTCATCTGCCCATTTTTGGCCTCCCTGATCACTTCATTGTCTCATTCAGACCCCAAGACCCCTGCTGCTCTGGACAGCTGCTCACCTGCAGAGTCCACTGCCCTCCTGCATTCCATAAAGCAGCTTGCTCTCTGCTGCCCCCATCAGGTTGTCTAAGCTCAAAGCGACTAGACCACAGAATTTTAATTTGAAATTCTTCCAAGTCATGTTTCCCCCATCCTGTACCTACATAATTCATTTTTATTACCTAAATATAGGGTTTAATATTGGTCCCTGTTAAATTTCATCTTGTTTGTTATAGGCATCATCTCAGTTTGTCAGGATGTTTTCAAACCCTCAGCTATCTCTCTGGACCTCAATTATCCCTTCGAACTGTCATCTAAAAATTTAATAATCCTGCTCTCTGTGTCTTCTTCCACGTCATAGATTAAATTGTTGAGCAGGGTTAGGACAGAGTCCTATGGCACACTATTGGGGGTCCCTTCTCAGTGGAAATGATTGAGAGGTGGGAGGTGAGTTAACCCCTTTAGGGACTAACTCAGTGGCTCTTAGTCCATCCAGGTGCACTGCCAACTGGACTTCATTTTTTTCATTTATTCACAAGGCTGCCAAGAGTGATTTTACACTGCCTGCTCAGGACTGACCAGCACCAATAGCCAGATCTCAGCAGCCTGTAAGAATAAGGAGGTCATATTTCCTCATATCCAAGTTACAGTGGCTTTGAGTCATCACCCACTTCACTAGGGATCTAATTCTCAGGTATTCCCAAGAATCCAGAGGTTGTATTCACACATCTAAACCTCAACCCTCCCTGAAACTGGCTGGCTACTGCCTGCAAAGGAAACAGGAACTCAGAAGCTAGCTTGCTGGCTGATACGCCTTACCACAGAGTTCTTGTCCTTTAATCAAAAGTTTGTAGCAGCCAGGCATGGTGGCACATGCCCGTAAGCCCAGCAGCTGCAGAGGCTGAGGCAGGAGGATTGCTAGTTCAAAGTCAGTTTCAGCAACTCAGCAAGTCCCCAATCAACTTAGCAAGACCCTGTCTCTAAATAAAATACAAAAGAGGGCTGAGGATATGGCAAAAAAAAAAAAAAAAAAGTTTATAGCTTTCCCCCAAGGCCCACCCAGAGTTCTAGGCTAATCTAGGTCACTATGGGTTCTGGTGGCAACCTGCTGGCCTGGCCCTGGTGCTGACTCCCCTTCTCCCCCAGGAGGCAGCATGCAGTCCTTTCCTGCCTTCTGGCCTCTGCTGCAGCCCTCAGTGTGGCTATCAACATGAGGATGGGGACCCAGTCCCTAGTCTCACAGGACCCGCTTCTCCTGTATAGGTCCAGAATAAAAACAGAGACGTTAGAGAAGGATGGCCTGCAAAGCCACCCTGTGATGCCTCCTTCCCAGGTGCAGGTGGATCATAGCAGGAGAAGGGTAGCTCCTCAGCCGCCACCCCAGCAGCCCTGCTGAGTAGAAGTGCCCTGTTACGCTGATTTACCAATCAAATGGTTATCAAAAAGACAAAAGGGGGTTTGGTTGATCTGCTTTGTTCTAAGTGAACTCATGCTGGCTTCTAGCAATCACCTTTCTTTTCCAAAAACTCACAAATCATCAGTTTCAGTCATCTGCTTTGGAATTTTGCCAAGAATCAACATTGGAGTTACTGGGTAATCACTTCCAGACTCTGGGACGGTACCAAGCTAGCGGTGATACGTGGGAAAGAGTCTTAAGTGGAAACCAGGCTTCCCCAGGCCCTGACAGCTGTCCTTCCCCTCTTACCATCATAAACTCTCTCTCTCTCTCTCTCTCTCTCTCTCACACACACACACACACACACATACACACATCCATGGCACTCCCGGAGACTGCACACAAAAGACCTCAAAGCCCCTCTAACACAGACGAGCTACCCAGCACAAGGACAGCCAAAGGCACCGTCGCTGGCTCTTTCCCATTCTCTTGCCTCTCTCAGAATCACCGTCCCCTCTCTCCCCACCACTCCACTCTCTCCCTAGAGGTAACAGACATCTTCATGGCTCTGTCACTGTGATTCTGCTGGGACCACAGGAGAAGGGGAGCCCAGCACGTGGACAGGGTGATGGCCGGCTCTGACCCATGCTGCCGGCTCACCTCCCTCTGTGAGCACAGCCCTCCATGCATGTGATGGACGCTGACTGCCAGCTTGCTAACGTCCTTGTCTGCGGACGTTGCAAAGACACCTTCTTCCACGGCTGACTACTAAGGCTTAGACTTGAGTCTTCTCAGAATTATAGTAATTAAAGCTGAGAAGAGCCACATGCCAGAGCCCCTCCCTAAACCATCATCTCTGGACTTGACAACGGACTGGGCTCCAGCTCCAAGGTCATTCTGCCCTCTGAAGGTGCCCTTCCTCTTTCCTTCCTGCCCCTCTCTCCTCTCCACACCAGGCCTCAGAAAGCCCAGGGCTCATCCTTCCCTGCCCACAAATAAGAAATCCCTGGGAAGGCAGGCACCTTGGAAATCCAGCTCTTAGCATTTCAAATTAAGCATTACATGGTTGGTCTCCAAGCATTACAGGGAAGCATTTCATCCAGACCTTTCGAGGACTGGGGACCGGGTCAGAGACAACAATTGCAACTGGAAGGACTCATGACCATCCAGACCTGTCTGTCAAGTCCACACCTGAGGAAACTGAGACTCCCAAAACAGGAGTAACTTCTTCAAATTCAGTCAAGTGGTCCCAGAGCCAGGCCCCCCAGCCCTTCCACTTTGTGCCACAAGTTGAAGTAGCAGGAGGCCCTCACCAGAACTGAGTAGACACTGGCACCAGACTGTCAGACTTCCCAGACTCCAGAACCAGGAGCCCAAGCAAACCTCTTCTCTTTGTAAATTACCTAGTGTCGGGTATTCTATTAGAGCATTGAAAAATGAACCAAGACAGAAAGTCACAGGATTATTTTGCTTCTGAGCACTAGCTCCATGCACCACACTCCTACCTAAGCTCTTGAAAAGGCAAGAGGCTTTGGCAGCAACAAGTCAAGACAAAGGGAATGTGAACCAGGAGAAGAAGATGGCACTGCTGTGGGAAAGACTGAGCCCTACACAAAGTGGGAATGGGAATTGTTATGGTCTACATATGACTCGAATGTCCCCCAAGGGACGATGTGTCCAAGGCTTGTGTAATCCCTTGTTAGTGCTCAAGAAAGGATGGTTTTCAAAGGAACAAGACTTGCTGTACATAGAGTTATACTCCTAGAATCCCAACTGTTTGGGAGGCTGAGGCAGGAGGATTGCAATTTGCGTTCAAGGCCAGCCTGTGCTAGGGATGCAGCTCAGTGGTAAATCTCTTGTTTAGCATGGTCCAACCTTAGCATCCAAAAAAAAAAAAAGGAGCAAGTCGGGTCCCTCCTCTTCTCTTTCTTCCTCGTTCAAGGTATACCCACATCCACCACCCTCACCAGAAGTCCATCTTGAACTTTTTGTTTTGTTTTTGTTTTAAGATGGGTCCTTGCTGTGCTGCACAGGCAGGTCTCAAATTCATAGGCTCAAGTGATCCTCCCACTTCCACCTCCCAGGCAGCTGGGTTTACAAGGGCACCTCATGGTGCCCAGTTCAGATCTTAAACTTTGAATATCCAAAATTGTAAGCTAAGTAAACCTCTTTTCTTCGTAAGCATCCTGTGTCAGGTATTTCATTATAATAATGAAAAGTTGATAACACAGGGCAGAAGAATGGCCAGGCTCATATCCCCTTGCCTTTGTGGACTCAGGAACAGCAGCACAGTGTTGTGAGGAGGAGTGGCATTGCTTCCTTAGACGCTGTAGTGGTTGCTCTCTCCATGTGGTGGAACAATTGGAATGTCGTTGCCCGTTGAGTTATACCAACTTCCTCATTGTTTTTCTTTGCAAAACGAGGATGATAATAGGATGCACTACACGGGATGTTTGTGAGAATTAAATGAGATGCAAAGTACCTAGCACAGCTTCTGGCATATAATCAGCACACAATAAATGTTAGATTTTTATTATTGTTTTTATTTCTCTCTTGATGAAAAATGTATTATTTTTACACTGTTGTAAAACTAAGAAAACCCGAGTTAAGTTCTACAGATTTCATTGCTGAAATCATGACTTTGGACAGTTCTATTACATTTGTGTTACTTAAACAAACCAAAAAAAAAAAAATCCCTTCTCAGGAAAATTGGGAGGAAAGTGCTCCTTACTGCCCCCCAAGGCTGTGCTTATGCCCATAAAACACTCTCCCCGTCCAGGGCTGTTGCTCCTGCTCCTCGGCTTATGCTCACAATTTAATTCCCAGAGTGGTAGGGCCGATGTCGTGATACCTCCTTTATTTGGTTCTGAAATCCCAGGTAAAGGCAGGTTGGGGTGGAACTAGACTGATGCTCCTCTCACCTCTGGTCTGATCTCGCCGTGCATAGACAGCTGGGCAGGCTGCCGTCTGTCTGACCGCCCTCCCATACAGTGGGTCTCTTTGTCAGGTCCTGCATCTGTCCCAGGCCTCAGCCTGCAGGACCCTCACCTAAGGACAAGCTGTTCAGAGTCTTGGGGGGCTTGGAATTAGAGCCATGCATGGCTTACCGACAGGGACACGTTCTGACAAGCACGTCACTGGGCAATTTCATCCCCCCTCAAGCACCACGGAGTGCGCGCGCACCAACTCGCTCGGCCCAGGTCAGTCGTTCCATCTGATGCAATCAAGACACGCCACAAGCCGGCGACACACAAGGCTGCTGCGGGTGTGACATTATTTTACAGTAAAGTTTTTATCTTTTTATAAGTAGGAGTACACTTTCAATAACCTTAGAAAGTATAGAGTAGTAAATAGGCAAGCCAGTAATGTAGTCATTTGTTGTCATTATTGAGCATGTGCACTGTGCCTAATTGCGACCGTTGTTCTTTGGTAGGACTGGGAGCCCAGGTTTGGTGACACCAGCATCACCACTAGCACAGGAGTTAGGCACTGCGCAGCAGTGATGTGGGGGTGGGGATGCACTGGTACCAAGTTTTCAGCTCTAGCATTGGTACCAAGTTTTCAGCTCTAGCATAATCTTACCAAACCATCGGCATCCTATGTTAAACCCATCATTGGCCCAGAGCTGACTGTGCAGCCCACAGCGGGATGCGCGAAGACCCGCAGCTGCTCTTTCTAAAGGAGCGTGAGGTAGAGCTTTCTTTCCGTGCTGCAGGGACTTCTGGTACCCAGGCCTGCCACTCCCCGCTCCACCCGCTCCCTGCTCACATTCTCACCCCTCTGCTTGCCTTTCCCCTTTCCAAGATGATGGTCAGCCTGATCCAAGTTCCACAACTCCAGGGAGCGGGGTGCGTGTTCTGACCGGACCGAGTCCCTGCTGTTCCCAGCATGAGAGCCATACCAGGTGTAAGACTGTTTCCGTATTTCACATCAAATCCCGTGCTTGTTCCCCCCACAGAGAGGACCCTACCCCTCAAACCTCTATGTTTGTCCTCCACAGCCTTGCTCATAGTCTTCTCTCCTACAATGACTTTCCTTTACTGATCCAGCCCTACCCATCCTCCAGGAGGATGTTCAAGAGCCTCTTCCTCCTGAAAGCCTTCTTAGATCACGAATAGCCCACAATATTTACTTCTGCTTTCTAATTGCTGGACAACCCTAATGTCTACACGGATCATTTTCAAACTGCAGGTTGTGTATCACTAGAAGGTCATGGAAATCAATGTGATGGGTCATGATGAACATTCTTTAACAAAATGGAATATGAAACATCAGAATATATCACCAGTGATAAATATTGATTCTAAGCAGTGCATATACATATGCATGTGTTGCATACTGATGTGATATCAAATATATTCCTAACTGAGTTGAAAAACACTGGATATTAGTGCCTCTGTCCTAAACAGAACCATGAGCCTATAAACTGTCTAATGTCTTCACCAAAGAGAGAAGAATGGGAGGTGAGCCAAGATGGAGCCCAGCTGCCTGGTGGAGAAAGCTGGAGCTGGAGACACACGTCAGAACTTCCCACAATTTGGCAGGAGAAAGGAGTTAGCAGTGGACAAGGGCAGGGACTGGGTTTCTCTGCAAACCTGTGTCCCTGGCCCACGGAACCAAATAGTAAGTGTTCAAAAGTAAGTAATGAACAGGTGGTGTGGATGAGGCTACATCACTGCGATAACAAAAGAGAAGTCCAAATCTCCCTGGCTTCACGTGGTTTACTTCTTAAGTCCACTTGGGTCTGATGACTCTCCATGCAGTGAATCAGAAATCTGGACTACTTGCGCCATGTCCCACTTCCTGCTGCATGCACACATGGACGACATAGGCCACTTCAGGGTGGTCAGCCCGGTCACAGAGCTGCCACTAACTGCCGGAAGGACGGCAACCGCAAAAGCTCACTTGATGTTGGGTGAGCAGTAAATGTCTCTGCCGCAGCCTGGTCTGGGTACTTGTCTCTGCCTGACTCTGAGCATGAACCTCGCCTCTGCACTGGTCCTTCCACAGGACTTCCAGTGGTCTGCTCTACAGCCAGCACCGTCTGATCTCTAGAGATTCAGAGAAAACAAAGGCCCTGTCCCAGGTTGGAAGGCCCTAGAAGCAGTCACAGGACTGGAGTGCCCAGGGCTACAGGGAACGCCAGAGCATGAAAAAAGGGCAGGGTGTCCACGAGCTGTGCGTTGTTTAACCAGCTTCCTCCGTGGGAGTCAGAAGGATGCTGAATCCCACAGAGAAGCTCTGGGGAACAGGATAAAGCACACCTCAAAATTAGCTCCACCTCAGGGTTAGGGAGCTGAAGGGTTCATGGACGGGCTTCTGTCAGCAATGGTGGAGGCTGCTCCCCAGGAATTCTTCCCTCCTCCCTCCCAGCCTGCTGCTCTGGCTCATGCAGGCAGAGAAACTTCTAGAAAATTCCTTAGGGAAAGAGGTGCTAAAGGTGGCCAGCGACACTGCCAGAGCACACTTCAGTGAAGGTCAGGTCTGAGGGAACAGGACAAGGAGCTGCTCCCTCAGCCTCAGATGCCAGGGGCCATCCCTGACCTCACCAGGCAGGAGGAGGAAGAGCCAAAGTAAGGAGCTTACAAGTGAAGAAGTGATCAAAGGTCCTGGGGCACAGGGGAGGTCAGCCTGGCTCCCTGGAAGGCCCCCAAAGGCTCCCTAGGTGTGGTTCAATTTGGGCTGGATATTGAAGGCCAAGTAGGAATTGAAGACAGCCAGGAAATGCAGTGGAGACTGTCCCTTGCCTCCCCATGACCTGCATCACTCCTTTCTTCCCTGCTGACCATTCAGGTCACTTCTACCCTGTGCTCAGCCAGGTGATCCTCCAGGACTGGTCAGTGCCAGTTCTGAAATCCTGTGCCCAGGTGCCTCCACGCTGGCTTCCCCACCCCTCTTGTGCCTAGTGATGGGCAGGACCCATCCCAAGGGGCGTAAGAGGAGAGGAGCTGAAGGCAGGGCTCTGGAGAGGCACTTGCTCCCTGGGCGGAAGAGCAGGTGGGTTTGCTGCGTCCCTTCCTTTGCTCCTGTTGGAGGGCACCTATGCTGCCTAGAGGTGGACAGGCCATCCTGTGGCCAGCAGGGGTCAAGCACAAGGACAGAAAGCCAACAAGCTAAGCACGGCAGAGTGGGTGGACAGGCGCAGAGAATCTGGAATTCTGACCCATCCTGAGCGGTCACACAATGCCTGGCAGCTGCCTGCCTTCCTGTCACATAGAGCACACGAGGTCCTAGGGGTTTAAGCTCTGTTGACATCAGTGTCCTCTCTTTGCAGCCCAGGACATTCCTTATCGATCCACAAGGGAGAGTCCAGCAGAAAGACATTTGCGCCATGGATCATACCTGGGACAGTGAGAGGTTCCCTGTGGCTGGAGCGGGGAGCGTGCATCTCGGGGGAGGCGCTTCACAGGAAGGCTGAGGACGGAATAGGGAAGGCCACGTCATGGTGAAAAGTTCAGAGGAGAGGTTTACAGAGCTTTCAACAAGGACGTAAGATGATCATATTTATGTTTGGAAAATAATTGCATCAATCATACAAAGAAAGACTTGAAGACCCCGTTAAAGACACAGATGACATCCCCAGAGTAGGGTCCAATACTGTTCAGTATCATCTGCAGCTTCTAACAGAGCTGTCCTGGAAGACTTGACTTGAATTGAAACAAAATTACTCTAATTATTTTCATATGATCTGCCCGGCTTCCACCATTTGCCATTCAGAAAGGTTGGGGGTGTTTCAGGCTCAACCATAAACTGGGACACAGTGAGGAAGTGACCCTTTTGTCCTCAGCATGAACCATGACAACGTGGAAGGTTGTCTATGACTGACTCTGTGATACCCAGGAGCCTTGTCCTGCGCTCCCTCCTCATCTCTCCCACGAAATGGGCAGGAGATACTGCAGGAATAGTTTGATCAAGGCCTTCCACCCCCAAGGGCTGAGCAGAGAACCTGGGTCAACAGCTCTGCCACCCTGATTGGGGAAAAAAGTCTGCAGACCAAAATGTACACTGTTTCTGTAGGTCCTAGATTATCCAGGTCCCACTCTGACTCTTTCTTTAAATATAACATATATGCACAAGTTTTGGGGTGTGTTTTTTTTTTTTCGAGGATGAGAGAAGAGGGGAAATCAAATGTTTTCTCATGTGGCTTTCAACCAAACACCCCCAAAAATTAGGTAGGTCCCAGGGAGACCTGCAAAGATGAGGCATTGGACTTCATGTTCATACACCCATCAGCACTGCAGCCCTAAATTATATTTGACATTTAATTAAAACCCCAAGGCAGTGAAGTCAAGAGCTGAGCTGCTACAGTACTAGAAAAGGAGTTGCTCTTTGGGATAGATTCATTTATCTCCTGTCACCAAAGGCATCAACAGCCGCCCCGTGCCACCTCCCCTCTGCCCCCGCGGCTCCACTCACCACTGCTGGGGGAAATACCACGGCAGCAGAACAGGGTCCGCCCTCTCCTGCCCTCCCTGCGTCCCCTCAGGCACTCAGACGCTTGCACTGCCAGGAGGGAATTGGCCCTTCCCAGCTTCCATGTCCTCCAGAGCCCACCATGCCCCACCCCACTGCCTCCCACGGCCTTTCCTGGGTCTGCACTGTGCCTGTCCATAGAGCAGGGAGGCTTCCTTCCCCTTCTTTCTCTCCTTCCTTCCTTCTCTCCCTCTCTCCTTCCCCAGCCACATCCATGACTCAGGCCAGGTCAGAGACTACAGCCCACAGGCCACAGGTCAAATGCCTCTGGCTATGTGTCTGTCACAGACCACAAGCTAAGAATGGCTTTTGGGATTTTTAAATGGTCAAAAGAATAATATTGTGTGACATGTGAAAATAATACAAAATTCAAACTTCAGGGTTCAGAAGTGAAGTTTGGTTGGAACTCAGCCACCTCATTTTTTTTGTTTGTTTGTTTTTAATATCCCTTGGCTGCCGTAACAAAACGCCACAGACAGGGCAGAATATATTCTCTCACGGTTCTGGAGGCTGAAAGTCCTGAAAAGGAGCTGGGCAGGCTGGTTTCTTCTGAGGCCTCTCTCCTTGGTTTGCAGGTGGCCATCTTCTGCCTATATCCTCATGTGGCCTAGCCTGTGTGTGTGTCAGTGTCCCGCTCTCCTCTTCTTATAAGGACACCAGTCACATTGGATTAGGGTCCAGCATAGCGACCTAATTTTTACTTAATTACCTCATTAAAGGCCCTGTCTCCACATACGGGCACATTCTGAGATACTGGGGGTTATAAATTTGGGGTGACACAACTCGTCCATTGTATACGCTTTTGCACTCTAGTGGTAGAACCGAATGATTGTGACAGAGACCACATGGTCTACAAAGACTATTGGAGATCATTTTTTACTGCTGACGGTCTACTTACGATCTGGCTTTATATAAAAGTTTGCTGGGCTTTGCCACGGATTCCTCAAGAGTCACTCCTCACTTTCCTAATTCTGAACACAAGCAGGAACTTAAATGCCTCTCATTTTCACCTATAAAGCCCTTCCTATTCTTTTCGCTATTTGTTTTTGTTTTTAATTGGCAAATTTAAAAGGTATGCATTTATGGCATCCAGCACGATGCTGTGAAGTGTGCGTACATTGTGGAAGGGTAACCCTAGCTCATTTTCTCTCTATTCTTTCAGACACCGATTGTGGCTTTGCGTGTGACTACTCCTGGGAGTATTTGCATTTAAGTCAAAGAAATGAGCCTCGAATGAGAAACCATGGGTGGACAGAGGACCTGAGCTGAAATCAGTAGCCTCACATTCTGCTCACTGCACACAAGGGTTTGGGGACCGGCGTGTGACAGGCCCAGAAAGTCAGCACTAGGAACAGAAAGCCTGCATGCATCTGTCAGGACTCAGCATGGACAGACCCCAGGAAGGAGCCTCCGGGATACACCGGGGAGGAAAAGTGCCAGACGATGCTAGACCAGAGGTCCCTAAGAGGCAGAGTGTCAGAGGGGCCCTGGAGAGTAGGGGCCAGATAAGAAGGAAAACCAGGCGACAGGGTCTAGGAAGGAGGCTTGCAGTAAGCTCAGAGTCATCGGGATATCTTGGGGACAGCGGGGCCCTCACAATGCACAGTGTCCCAGGGTGCTAAGTGAGATGCTGGGGCTTAAGGGAAGAGCCCTGGAGAGGTGAGGTGTTATGCTTTGGAAGTGAGGTGTACCCAAAAATATCATGTGTGAGACAATGCAGAAAGGTTCAGAGGAGAAATGATTGGGTTGTGAGAATCTTAATCCAATCAGTGAATTAATTACCTGATGGGATTAATTGAAGTGGTAGGTTGTGGCTGGAGGAGGTGGAAATTGGGGGTGGCTGTGGGGTAGATATTTTGTATCTGGAGAGTGGAGTCTCTTCTTCCTGATTATGTGAGCTGCTTCCCTCCACCACCCTCTCCCGCCATGATGTTCAGCCTCACTTTGAGCCCTGAGGAATGCAGCTGGCCTTCTATGGACTAAGACCTCTGAAACCGTGAGCCCTCAGATAAACCTTTCCTCCTCTATAATTGTGCTGGTCAGATCATTTAGTCACAGCAGCAAAAAAGCTGACTGAAACATAAGGCCAGATCCTTGGCCCCAGGACCACCGTGCTGCATTAAGGGGAAGGTCACCTGGGCACAAATCTAAATGGGGCTCACAAACATGCAACAAATAAGTAACATGGTCTCAAAACCCAGGCCTCTGCATGCAGCTTCTTTAGTAACTTGGTCCCTGCTCCTACCAGAATAGACAGGGCTCAGGGAGGAACCCCCAACACGCCCCTGGGGAGCCGCTTAAAGAGCGTGGAACATATATTTAACAGAAAGGCACCAACATATGCCTCCCTGAGTCCCTACAGAATGATCCACGCTTGGCGCCTGCACTGCCAAGCACTGGCTGTGACCTTGGACAGCTATGTCCTCAGCCCCACTGACCTCCTCCAGGGCTGGGCCAGGTCCGTTCAGGTCCTTCCAGAAGTACCAAATCTTGAAGAAGCAGCAATAAGATTAGGCCTCTGATAGGCTTTGGGTTAGGGCCAGGAGAAAAGAGAGGGTGTTGGTTGGGCTCAGCCCAGAAACCCCCACTGTGGCCTCACTGCTATGAGAGCTTGATGGCAGCATGTGACAAGGAGGGGACGATGGCCTTGCAAAGGGAGCCCAGAGCTGATGGGTGTGCTCGGCATGCAAGCTCACCTGCGTGAGTGCATGGGCACACTGGTACACACGCGCGCACACACACACACACACACACACACACAATCAGCTTGGGGTGTGCTCTCAGCTAAAGATGAAGGAGCTCAACAAGGAGAAAGAGCCACCAAGAGGAAAATGAGCAACAGAGGCCACTCTCAATATTTCCTTGAAGAAACTCACTGGGAGCAAGAAGGAGGCCTCTTGGCGATTGTCTAACTGGCTGGCAGGGAGGGAGGGAGGCAGGGAGGCAGGGAGAGATTGTGTTAAGAGAGGATGGCTCAGAAGCAGGGTGTGCTGGAAAACATCTAGCCCTCTACAGAGGAAAAAGCCACAGCCCCACAGAGCTGTGAGCAGCAGGGAGCGGGGAGGAACATTCTGGGCACAGAGGCCTGTGGTCAAATAAAAGGCCTCACAGCCTCCTTTCCTCCCCTCCTTGGTGTACATTTCCATTTCTCCTGCCTCTTGCCGGCACACCCATCCAGCAGGAAGAGGTTAGGAGGGTAACCCCAGCCCTAGAGCTCTGCACTCTTAACCCTTGTTTTAAGAAACTTTTCCCTTAACACGCAGGCCTCATGCCCGGTTGTCCACGTTCACTGAGGCTTCTCAAGCATCATGAACTCTTAAAACAAAACCCGCACTTACCTGGTTTAATTCTGTTCTTTAAGTTCAAGCTGGAAATGACTTCACTCAGGGACACCACCTTAATACTCGCAGACATGAGTCCCATTTGTCATCGGGAGCCGTGGGGAGGGAATGAGACTAGAAAGTCAGCCCATTATTACAGAATAGCTGGCCTGGATTAATTTTTCTACCAGGACCTGAGAATCTCCCACCTGGAGCAAAACCCTAATTTATTCAAAGCACAGGTTCTACATCAGGACGTGGCCTCACAGGATGGTTACTGGGAGAAAGAAGTTGTCTTCCCATGCTCTCATCCTGAAATAGCCTTCATTCCCTTTACTACCATGTCATAGCACCACTGTCCACCAAATCAGCACAGTGCCACTTGGAACAGGTTTAATGTTTTGTATTAGTCCATTTTCTGGCACTATAACTAAATACTGGAGGCTGAGTCCTTTATAAAGAAAAGAGGTTTATTTAGCTCACAGTTCTGAAAGCTCAAATGGTGCCAGCCTCAGCTCAGCTCTAGTAAGAATTTTATGACACGTGATATCACAATGACAATGGCATCTTCATTGCTGAAGAGATCACATGAGATAGAAAATCAAAAGACTGGGGTTTCGCAAGGAAAATTTCATCACTCCCCTCCAAGGGCAGGAACCCCCAGTGACCTCCTGCTAGGTCCTACCTCTTCGCATCACCACACTGGAGAGCAAACTTCCAACAAGTGAACCTCTGGGGAACGTACTCAGAACATATTCAAACCATAGCATATTTCTAACAGGGTCTGTTCTTAAGGGGTGATGAGTTCCATGTGTGTACTAGCCACAGTGAAGTAGGGTGTGCTTTCTGTTTGGCCTAAAAATACTTCCCTCAGATACCTGGGGACCCTCATTCTGGGATTTGCATGTCCTTCTAGCCAATAGCAAAAAGCAAAAGAATGAATTATCTGGCCATTCCTACTGCCACAGGCCATGTGGGGATCCCCAAGAGGCCTCAGGATGTTCACAGCGTGGGCTCCAAGCTTCCTTAAGACAGCAGCTTCCAACTTGCCTCCCCTGCTCACTTTCCTGGGCTGAACAGTGAATTCCTGCACGTATGAGTTTCTGTGGCTGCCATAACAAATCATCTCCGGTTCCATGGTATTCTCTCACAGTTGTAGAGACCAGAGCTCTGATGTCAAGATGCAGGCTGGGCTGAGTGCCCTCCAGCAGCTCCAGGGGGGGATCCTGCCCTGTCCCTTCCTGCTTCTGGTAGCTCCTGGCATGCCTTGGCTTGTGGCCATGTCACCTGGCCACTGTGGCCACTCCACATGGCTCTTTTCTCCTTCATCTCAATTCTCCCTGTCCATTTTCCTATAAAGCTATCAGTCATGGAGTCATTTAGGCCCACCCTAAATCCACTAGGATCTCATCTTGAAATTCTTCATTCTGTCTGCGAAGATCCCATTTCCAAATAAGGTCACATTCCCAGGTACTGGGGATCAGGACTCAGCTCAGCTTTCATGGGTCACAACTCACCCCACTATACTGGCCTCCTGGTCGTTCTCCTTAGGAGGTCCCCTCTACCGAATGAGGACCAGACTCTCCTGTGAGCTCCTCAGGCTCTGAGTCGCCTGGCCTGCCACCCATTTCCAGCATCCCCCAGCATGCCCTGGGGATGCCCTCTCACCTTGCCCCCCTCAGTATCCAGTGTCTAAACTCCACTGTGCCCACCTGCAGCCCTCCCCATCCCTCTACCACTGACCTCCCTGACCACGCTGGCCAGAGAGCCAGTGGGAAAGAAAGGCTTGGGTCAAGACTCTGGGCACCAGATTCTGTCACTTACCAATGACTCTGGGCCTCAGTCTCCCCACCTGAAAACAGAGACAATCCCTCCTTCGTGGATTGGTGAGGACTGGGTGGCATAATGTCCATGAAAGGAGCTGCCATCCAACAACTCCCAGCAGACGTGTGCTCTGTGGCTATCTGGTCCCTCTCAATCCCCTCTCCCTCCCGGCTGGCGCTGTGTGTGATCGCTTGGCTCTGCTGGCCTTGGTTCTCCAGCCTAAGCATCCTGAGGAAGGGGAAGCGTCTGGGGCTCCTCTGGAATCTCCGATGGCGTGTGGCACAGCTAGAGTCAGTGAAGACTCCATGCCAGGACCAAACACCACCCCAGTCCCCAGAGGCCTGCACTCCAGACGGGACAAGCAGCCTCGCCTGGGTTCCAGTCCTGCGTTTCTCTGGTCACCTCCCTAGTGCACTCACCCTTGGGCCTCACAGCAGAGGCAGGGCCAGCCTGGCTCCTGCAGGCAGTGGCCAAGTGGGAGGGGGCAGCAGTGGAATGAGGGCCACCGAGATCCAATTCCACAGCGATTAAGGGAAGAGGGAGAAGCTCCCGGGGCCAACTGCTGGGTATAATTAGAGTGAACAGCCAATCGCAGCAGGCCAAGAGCCCCAAGGCCAGACAGGCTGGGCCCAGTCCTGTTCCAGGAGGACCCTGTGGTCGGCCAGGCAGGAGGAGATCTCTCTCCATTAGGTCCTGGCAGCGAAGGGCGAGCGGGCTGCTCTGCATCATCTGGGGGGAGCGGCTGAGTGAATGTGACATAATTCAATGAGGCCTCCGCATCCTCCACCCAGAGCGGGGAATTAGCAGGCCCGACCCTCGCCTCGGGAGGCTGCGTTCCATCCCCATCTGCCCGCATTGCTCCACTCCACGGCTGCCCGCCTGACCCGGGGCGCGGGCGGGGCGAGAGTGCTGGGAAAGGGCTCTGAACAGGGTCATGGGAAGAAAGAGGGGGTAGGAAGATGGGCAGGTGGCCTTGTCCAGGACATCCTGGGGTCGGGGGGGAGGGGAGGGGCGGGGGCAGAGAACCACAGCGCTGAGTGTTGGCCAGCCAGATGGCAAGCGGGTAGCCAGAGGGAGGAGGGAGGAGGGGAACGGAGGGGCAGAGAGCATGAGATGGGAGCCAGATAGACAAGGAGATAACAGATGACAGCAGCCAGAGATACAGAGATGAGCTGAGACCCAGGACAAGAGGGGGATAGAAAGAAGCTTGGTAAGGAACGCTAGCCTGGTCTGCAGCCCGAGGAGCTTCACGGAACGTCAGCCTGAAGCCCTCCTCCCCAGGACAGCAGCCCCTCGTCCTTGGTGACAGTCACTATTCTAATACTGCTCTTCACTGCATCCTGGTGGTCGACGAGATCACTCCCGCCTCCAGTTAGAAAAAGACTAGAGAGGATCAGCCACCTGCCCAAGCAACCCAGCTAGAAAGCAAGGAACCAGAGGTGGAGCTGGTTTCATGGCCACCAGCAGGACCTCTCCTGGGTTGGCTACAGGGGAATCTGTCCCAGCCCAGTTGGAACAGGTTTCCTGGGGTTGCAGACGAGGATGTGGTCATGGGACTGTGTCTTCTTGACCTTGCCTGGTCTTGTGTCCTGTTCCTGGGACACCTGGCACTCCCCCTTGCCTGTGCACAGGCCTCTCCAACCCCCAGCTTGCCGTTGGTGAATCTAAATCTCCTCAGAAGCAGAGGAAAGTGTCCCCTGAAGGCACGGCCTCTGCCAAAATTGACTACTTCTAATGGGGGCTCCAGATGTACTAGGAGGGACATGGGGGAAAGCAGGAAGGCCTTCCCTCTGAGCTTTCGTCATCCACCGTGGACAGAGTCCTCCTGACTTCTCAGGCCTGTCCTGGCTGCGTGACATGCTCTCCCCAGAGTTGGGGCTGGTGAATGGATGCTCATCTCTTGTTGCCTTTGGGTGCCTGCCCCAAACTCTCACGGACATTCCCAGCTGCAGGCACCAGCCTGGAAGCCTCTGCCAGTCAGACCAACCTCTCCCCAGGAGCAGGGGACCCGTCTGGTGGGAACCATGGAGCATCTACCCCTCTTCTCCCAAGGAGCTCCCCTGCCCTTCTTGGCTACTCACTGTAGGGTTGGAGGCTTCAGGCTGGGGCAGCCCCCACCCAAGCTTGCTGGGTACCCTCTGGCACAGCCAGGCCCAGAACCTCCCCTGTCCTCTGTGGGCAGGGAGAAGGGAGCCCTCTCAGCTCACAAACAGCTGTGCGGGGAGCCTGAAAGGAGGCGGGAGCCTGCTCCCCTTCACAGCAGTAGTTTCCTAACAACAAAGCTGGCATGCTCAGCGCCAGAGCCGGAGGTGCCAACTCACCCAACCCTGGCGCAGCAGGACCAAGACGGCACATCAAATGGCTTCCTCACTCTGTGGGGAGAGACACCGAGGGAGGAAGGCGGGAGGTAGAGGCAGACACGAAAGAGCCTGGAGACCCTGGCGAAGGACCCAAAGCTGGAGGGCCCACTGCATTAGGGCCCCTGTTGTTGCTGACAAGGACCCTGAGACCCAGAGAGGCACGGGGTGCTCTGAGGTCACTCAGGAGGGCTGACGTTGAAAGGGGTCCTCTCATAGCCATCTCAGCGTCAGGTCCTGCTTTATAGTTCTAAGAGGAAGCTTGGCTTAGTCACTCAGGGGCTGCAAGTCTAGCTGGGCCCCAGGAGCCAGTGACCCATGTGTCCTGCTCTAAAACCCCACAGCCTCCCGAACAGAACTCCTTCCTCAGCCTGGCAGCCGGGGCCCTCCCACCTTCTTGACCATGCCTGCTCCTCAAGGTGCAAAGTGCTGCTCACCCTGCGCTCTCCCATCCTGGCCACCTCCTGTCTCCCATGTCAGCTACTCCTAGAGGTCTTCCTTGAGATGCCCCAGCCTCAAATACTTCCCTGTCATCTACTGCCACACCATGTGTTTGTACCTCCTGTAGAGAAAGAGAATGACATTTACTGAGATTCTTTTTTACCTTCAGTATGCCCTGTATTATTATCTCCACTTTGCAAATGAAGAAACAGATTCAGAGAGGTTAAGTAACTCCCACAAGATTACACAACTAATTATTAAGTGAGTGGTGTAGACAGACCTGAAATTTTGGGTTAACTCAAGAACTGTTGTGCTCTGTGTTATAGTTGCTGTATATTGTCCATTCATAAACTCAGGGCAAGTAAGAGGGGCTATGCTTCCTAGCTCTGTATATGTAAGATAAACAGAACATTTGGGTTCATCATGGGCACTTCAAATAACCATGTAGAATGGATGAGTGGATGGATGGATGGAGAAATGGGTGGATGTGTGGATGGATGAATGGATGGAAGGATGGATGGATGGATGGATGGATGACTAAGTGGGTGGATGGATAGATGGATGGATGGATGGATGGATGGATGGATGGATGGATGGAAGGATGACTATGTGGGTGGATGGATAGATGGATGGATGGATGGATGGATGGATGGATGGATGGATGGATGGTTGGATGGATAGATGGATGACTATATAGATGGATGGATGGATGACTGTGTGGATGGATGGATAGATGGATGGATGAATGGATGTGTGGATGGATGATAGCTGTGTGGATGGATGGATGGATGGGTGGATGGATGACTATGTGGGTGGATGGATAGATGGATGGATAGATGGATGTGTGGATGGATGGATGGATGGATGGATAACTGTGTGGATGGATGGATGGGTGGATGGATGGATGGATGGATGGATGGATGGATGGATGACTTTACAGGTGGATGGATAGGTGGGCAGGTGAGTGAATGAATGAATGAGTAGATGGATGAATAGAGAAGTGAATGGATAGATGGATGAGTGGATAGATAAGTGGAAGGATAGATGGATGAGTGGATGGATGAGTGGGTGGATGGATGATGATGAGCAAGTAGAAAGTAGAAGTATGTGACATCTCCAGCTGAGAAAACAGAGGCCATTTGAAGAGCAATGCCAGTCTACCGTGGGGTGAAGGACCATTCCAGGGAACATATCAGTTACCAGCAACATTTCAGCAGGATCATAGAAAAGAGGAGCTGGCGGAGCTGCCTTGGAATTTAGTGGGTAGGGAGCTGCTACACCATTAGAGCAGGAGAGGGCCACTTCAACAAGGATCCATAGACTTGAAACATCAGAGATGAACTGGAGCATCCTCCGTGGTAATGAGGGCCAACCTATCATCACTTCTGCCCTCTGGATTCACAGATAAAAAAACTAAGGTTAAGGGAGAGGAAATGACATGCAGTATTGTACAGCTGGATCATTCTAGAAATTCAGTTTCTATAGAAACAAAATGACTTTTTTTTGTAAGGGGTGCAGTCAGTGGATGCTGGATGATGTCGAATGCTCCTGATACACAGGAGCCTTTCCTTGAGGAGACCTTGGGAAAGTGTGCAAGAAAGAAGTCCCTGAGAGGCAAGGGCTGCCGAACACCAAGGCCAGGGCACTGAAAGGGGCTGCAGCCCTCGCTGCTGGCATCCTCGCCAGCTGCAGGGGCCTTGGGACTGCACCTGCTTAGGCAACCGCATGCAGCCTCGTATTCTTAATCTGGGTGCAAAAGCATCTTGGTCTTCTCCACCTGCCTTCATGTTCAGAAGCCACTGCGACCCCAGCTCCACAAGGCCAACCCAGTGCCCGCCTCCAGGCATCGTCCCTGGGAGGGGAAGGGACCCTCCCCCAGGGCTGGTTATATCCTCCACTTTGCTCCAGGGAGCGAGCACACAGCTTGCTTTGTTGGGGCCCCTGTGGTTTAATGATAAGGAACAAGTCACCCTCCAACAGCTTCGCAAGGCAGGAGAGGAAGCTGAAAACACTGCCCTTCTTCCAGATGGGAAAACTGAGGCACTGAAGGCACTGGGCAATTTTCCCAGGCTGACACAGAAAACAGTGCCAGAGCCGGGACTCCTGCACCCCTCAGTCTCCGCTGAGCCAGGTCTGTCCACCTTCTTGGGTCTCAGCAGATGCCAGAGACCCAGATGAGGCCGAATGCAAATCCCTGCTCGAGAGACCCCATGTGTCCTTCCTCCTGTCACATTCCAGTTCCATATCCTCCTGTTCACTTATTTTCATCCCCAAGCATAAGGTGGGGATGCCCAAATCCCTGGAAGGTGGGTAGCAGCTGGGAGAGGCTTCAAAGGCCCCTTTCTGGAAAGAGCCATCAAAGTCATGGGAGGGATAGAGAGCAGCTCAGGGTAAGCAGCAGGGCTGGCAGCGCCCAGGCCTATAAATGGCCACAGAATCCCTCTAAGAGCATAATAGAATGGCCACAAGACAGGCCAGACCCATAGGCCTCAGCAGCACTAATGGTCCCAGCGAAGTCTGCAGAGGCTTTGAGCTCCTTCCCCGCCCTTCAAGGAGATGAAGCAGCTGCAGGCTCCACCCTGCCTTTCCCCACCCCTCATCCTGAACAGACAACACCAGAGGCTGGGCACTGTTGTCCAGACCAGACGCCACTTGGAACCTTCTCTCTCTGTTCCTCCATTCCCCTCTGCCCGCCCAGCTCTGCCAAACCCATCCTCTCTGCCACCCCACCTTAAAAATCTCAACAGAGAAAATATGTAGAGCCTACTACATAAAAAAGGCCCAGGCTGGGGACAGGGGCAGAAGGAGACCCACCTGCCTAGCAGAAATGAGAACTTAGCCAAGGGGCCCTCAAAAACTCAGGGACAGGGCAGACAGAGCTCCTAACAGAGCACATGAGACCCCATTTCTAATTCTACTCCTGTTCCTATCAAGCTGTGTGACTGCAAGCAAATCCTGTCCCTCTTCTACTCCTGTTCCTACCAAGCTGTGTGACTGCAAGCAAATCCTATCCCTCTCTGAGCCTCTTTCCTTTATCTGTGTAATGAGTAAGCTGGGGAAACCATGGCTGGGAAGCCACCTGTTTAGGAGAGGGTTCAGTCAGTGACTCCAGGCCCTTCATCACATCCTGCACTGGGGCAGCCTGCTTTCGCCTGTTTTATTTGCAAGGCCTTGGGTAAGGTTTCGTTTGGAAAAACAAATGTAATGATCATTAAAAAAAAAAAAAAAAAAAAAAAAAAAAAAAAAAAATGCTTAAATCTGTCAGCCCAGAGATGACCTCTGCGATTCCTTTCTTCTCTGCATCCGACTCTCAGTCCACGCCCAGAGTCTTGCCTGGCTGCGCTGGCCTAGACGGTCCTCACTCACCGTCCCTGTGAGACGACTGTAGTAACCAGGCCTCGTGACCCTATCCAGGTTGGGAACGGAGGTGCCACACACCGTTCAGGACACAGGTGCCCCTTGGAAAGTTACATGGCCCAGCGAGGACATCTGTGTCAAGTGTAGCAGGAGCATTTTAGCCATGAAGGACCGCACGGTCCAGGTGCAAAAGGGGCCATGGTGCAGGGGACAGACTCCAAGAAGAAAGTGGCTTGAACCCAAGTACAGGGTCCAAAATGGGGACACAGTGAACACACTACTCTGGTTCAGGGGTGAGCAGGGAGGTAAGCCATCAGGATTCTGGTGCAGTTGCCTGGATTCGGCTCCAATTCTGTCACACAACTGCCATCAGAGCGGGCCAGCCACGGCGCTCTTAGCCTCGGTTTCCCCACCCAATCTAAACCACATCTAAGCTTCCATCCAACTCCCTGCTTCTGCCTCTGGCTCCTCCCTGGAGGTGGCCTTGGTTGTGAGTTTCCATGGGAGAATGGAAGGACAGGGGACAGAATTCAAGGCCCAGAGAAGTTGGACCAAAACCTCCCAACTGAGGACCCCAGGCCTCGGCCCCCTGGTTCTCCCTCTGCCATATTCCCACAGTCAGAGGGACCAGAGGAGGGTGGGAGAGGAAAGGCAGAATCAGAAAGGACCACATCTGCCCTTTGCCTCCAAGGCCGCCGGCCCGCATCAGAGGAAGAGTCTCCTGCAAGCCTGGAGGAATTCCCAGCTGCTCCCAGGGGAGAGCACCTCATGAATATTCATAGTCACCAGAGATGAGGCCTTGTTTGCTTCATCGAATTTCCCAAATGCCAAATGCCATGACAAACAGCAGCCCTGTCCTCTGTCCTCGCTGACTGCCCACCTCCTGGGATGGGATGACCTGCACTCTGATCTCTATCGGTCCACCTCCCTCTCCCCCGCTCCTCCTCCCCTCCACTATTTGCCCTAACCCAAGCCCTCCCAGAGCCCCGTGTGTGTCAAGACCCTCCACTGCCAAACCCCAAGCTGAGCAAACAAGAAGGTCTGAGCCAGGCAGGTGGGCCGTCAGATCCCCCAGGCAAGGAGGGCAAACAGACTCAGCCTGGCGAGGCTGGTAGAGGTGGACGGGGACAGCAGAGTGCTTGAGCCCAGGGCTCAGGGGATATTCTGGCCTCTCATGGAAGGGAGAAGGAGATACAAGAAGGAAGGAAAGAGATATTCTTAGCGCAGTGCCAGGAATCCTACCTTCATTACAGTCGGCATGGCCCTCAGCACACAGACCTCCTTCAAAATGCAATTTCCATTTCACACAATGCAGAGGCCCATCAGCGGAGCTGGTTAAGTGAGTGATACCTTCTACCTACACAGACCGCTGGGGCCATGAAAAAGAATGTGGTATAGATTTAAAAAAATAACAATGTCCATAATGTGTTGCTAGGTGGTATAAGGAAATTGCAGAGTTATGCCTTCGAAAAACACATAAATAAAGGAAATAAGGAAGTTAGTGCATGCACCAGGAAAAACATCTGTAAGGACATCCACTGATAGCGACTGTCTCATCGGGCGTGAGGATGCGTGAGAAGGGATTTTTCACATTTCGCGTTAAACATTTCCTTGCTGTTCAAAGTTTGAGCGTTTTGCCATGATTGATTTTATAATCAGGAAAACCATTTTGGGGGCTGGGGAATGGCAAATTTCCCGTGAACAGAAGATGATGGGGTTGCTGCTACAGGGCTGAGTAACCACAGGGCTGGGGGAGCCTGGGCAGCTAGCTGCAGAGGGGCTTCCAAGGAGAGGCTGAGGCAGGTGTGGCCCCCCGCCTCCCCAAACCATTCCCACAGGCCTAGCTCCAATCTGGCCTTCGCCTTGAAATCCAGCTCTGTTTACTTCATTAAGTGTTTGCCCAAGGCTCACTCTCTGGAGAAGCATATTAAATAACTTTTGTAAATTCTTTCCAATTTACAAAGCGCTTGCACATTTTCATTCATTCTTTCGGAAGGGGTCGGAGTCTGCCCTGTGAGCCAGGCGCTAGGTGTTGGGAAGACGAACTAACTAAGCCATAGTCCCTGACCCTGCGAGGAGCTCCCCATGAACCACGGGACAAGTCTCAACTAGCCATGTTGGTGCCCTGTCCTCAAGGCTGTCACAGGTATGCCCCAGACAGGTTGGAGCACAGAGAGATGTCAGTCCTGAGCCAGTGGTGGTGCTGAGCTTCAAGGAAGCCAAGACATCAGTCAGAAGAAGGAGCAAGGAGCCTGCGAGGAAGAGCTCTCAGTCACTCGGGTCCCCATGCTAGGACATGAGACACCTTCACTCAATCTGCAGGACAGCCCTCAGCAGTACCAGGCCATGACCCCTATTCCATGGACAGGGCAGACTGGGAAAGGCGCTGGCAAGCACAGGGGATGGGAGAGGCTGGGAAGAGGCATCTCAGGTTCAGGAGCAGGGAAAAGAGGATCTGCCAGTTCACCCAGGGCCCCTGCAGTGCCCTGGCCTCCATCCCACACCGGCTCCCAGCCCAGACCTGACCGCCAGAGCCCTGGACTAACGAGCATGGAGCACTGGCAACCCAGTGCCTTGTAGGCCTCCCGGATCCAGAAGCAGCCCGTTCTGCCCGCCCTTAACATCTGGGGTGGGCTCTCTGCTGCGCTAGACTCTGCACAATCCTGGGGACACAGGCCTCCCTCAGAGTCCCCTGAACAAATAAGGCTCCTGTAAGTCTCCATGCTTCTGTCCATGCTGTTCCCCTCCCTCCCTGGAATGACCTCCCTGCATGCGTCAAAGGATGAGATGCAAACACAGCTGCCTCCGGCAGAAAACCTTCGTTTGCTCCCACCTGGGCGCCACTCTTCTCAGAACATGTCAGTCGTATGCACAGAATCCAAGGGCCTGACTGTCGCTTGATGATTTCTCTTTGCATGTGTCTTTGTTTTTCTGAGTAAGAGCGTGGGTATCTCCACATGTGTGTGTGTGCATGTGTCACTGAATTATAAATCCCAGAGGGCACGTGCTATGGTGTGAAGTTGTCCCCTAAAGCTCATGCAATAGACATTTAACCCTCAACTTTCACATGTTATTAGGGTTAGATGAAGTCATGAGGGTGGGGCCCTCATGGTGACATTGTGAATTTAAAAGAAGAGATGCCCGAGCTTGCAGTCAAGCTTGCACAGTCAAGTTTGCATAATTGCTCTATCTCACCATATGATACCCTCCACCATGTTGTGAAGCAGTGAGAATCCATACCATACAGTTGTGCCTCCCGCCTCCAGAACCTGAGCTGAATAAACCTCTATTGTTCGTTAACTACCCAGTCTGTGGCATTCAGTTATAGCAACAGAAAACAAACTATGGCAGCAGGATTGTGCCCTGTTCCTGCTGAGTGTCCAATCCTCCCAATCCATAAGGGTCACAGTGGAAGGGAAATATTCTCTCTCTATCCCCATGGTCAAAACCTCCAACTCTCTCTCACTCACCCCATGGTGCCCCTGCCAGGCCTGTCACCCCACAAGCTTGTTCTCCAGAACTGAATGATTCAGGAGCATCAACACAGCCCACTGAATGCCCCTTCAGTCCTGTGTTGGCAGATCTTGCACCACCAGCTAACACCATCACCCACCCCCTTGTCCATCTCTCCTTCTCCCGCCCAGTAGCCACCACCATATGGCAGCCAGAAGAGGGAACACAAGTTCTCATTTGTGTCTCACAAACCCAGCACAGGTTCCAGGCCTGAGGGAGTACATGGTGGCCCCAGGAGAACCAGCACTGTGGCCCTGAGCCCCTAGGGTCACTCCCCACCCCAGAGGATGCTCCATGTCCCTACACAAGGCTTCCCAACCACAGTGCAGGGAGTAAGGACTGGATAGGGAGACCGCCCTTCTCAAAAACAGCTCAGGGAGGTGACCAGAGTGACTGCAGGCATCAGCTACAAAAATGGGTCACTATGGAAGGAAAAAAATTTAAAAGGCAAAGATCTGTTTTTGCAACCTGGTCTCAGCACTGCCTGGGAACCGAGTGTGCCCGAGGGAGACAGAGAAATCTCATTTTTCTTCCCCAGGATAGCAAGGGCCACCAGATCTCCAGACCTTGGACCTCAACAGCCAAAACAAGCTCTGAGTTAAAACCAGGGAAGCTTGAGGGCCCCTCCTCTACCCACTCACCACCATCACCCCCTCCCCGGGCTCCTCCCTGGGACCACGACCTGGTCCCAGGGATGGGCACAGAGGGGCTACGTGGGCTGCTTCCCTCTGCTTTCTGGGTTGCTTCTAAACTGCTCCATTTCCTGCTAAGTAGAACACACCGGGAGAGACAGACGGCACTGAGCTCTGAGGGGGACAGAAATGGAGGCAGGAAGCTTAAGCCCCAGGCCCAGGAGGGGCCTCCCAGGATGGTCCAGGGGCGGAACCCAATAGCTGAAACCCAGAAAGGGAAGGGACTTGGCCAGGCCACCAAAGGTTTCAAGTAGGAGTAGGCCTGATGGCAACAGGTGTGGCTCATAGGGTGGCATCTGGGGAGGACAAGGAAGAGAGGACGATGGGAAGCCAGGACCCAGGGCCAGGACCAGGCTCTGCCTCCACAGAGTCACTTCCCAGCCAGGCCTCAGTTTTTTCATCTCTAAAATGGGAACGCAGTGTCAGCTCCACAGTGGTTGTGAGAACTGAATGAAACCCTCTGCATAAAAGATGCTCGTGTACGAGACTTAACATTCTATAGAAATGAAAGGCATTGTTAGGGGGCATCCCTCCTACCAATAAAGCCCCCAAGTTGGCCATGGGTGGATAGATGCTAAAGCTGGGAGGGTATGTGCTCTGGACTGACTGCTTGTGTCCCCACAAAACCTCTGTCAAATCCCAACCCCCATTCAGGGTGTGGTGACCTGTAATCCCAGCAACTACAGAGACTGAGGCAGGAGAATCATGAGTTCAAAGTCAGCCTCAGCAACTTAATTTCACACAATTTCAACACAATTCAGAGGCCCTAAGCAACTCAGCGAGACCCTGTCTCTAAATAAAACATAAAAAAGGGCTGGGGATGTGACTCCATGGTTAAGTGCCCCTGGGTTCAATTAATAAAAGAAAAGAAACCCCAACCCCCAGGGGGATGGCCTCAGGAGGGAGTGAGTGCCTTTGGGAGGTGACGATTATGACATGAGGATGGAGCCTCATGATGGGATTAGGGTCCTTACACAAGAGGCCCCAGAGAGCTCTCTCGGCCCTTTTCTCCTTCTAGAACAGAGCAAGAAGATAGTCATCCATGAATCAAAAAGCAGGCCCTCCCCAGACACCGACTCTGCCAGGGCCTTGATCGTGGGCCTCCGGACCTCCACAATGGGAGAGGTGGATGTCTGTTGTCCCAGTCACCCAGTCTGAGGCATTTTGGCCCAACGAACTGAGCCAGAGGAGGAGTTCCTGGTAGGACTCTCTCTCATTTCCTCTATATGCAAATGTTTCCAAAATAACAAGTGTGCCCAGACAGGAGGCTGCAGCGGGGACCCCGGGCTCCTAACTACGTTGTGTCCTTCCCGTTTCACAGAGACTGAGTGACTCGTTTCAGAGTGAAACTCAGGCCAAACCGTTCATCCCGCCCTGAGTGCTCAGCCCACGCACCTCAGGCCTGGCTTTTCTCGGTTTTAAGCCATCTTCAAGGAATGGCCGACTTCCTCTCTCTTTCCTATTTCTGAACACAGTTGCAGCAAGTCAGGACCCTTGAGCTTCTCAGGGCACAGCCCGTGAGCAGATCCCGGCTGGTCCACGCGAGGCCCCTCGTGGGCTTCTTTCTTTCCCCTCCACCTCTGTTCCCACACCGCCCAACCCATCTCCTCCCCGTGAGCACCTGCTCGGGTGTGCTCTCTGTACGTCCTCAAATATGCATATATCCTTGGAAATTATGGAGCTTTGTTTTGAGTATGTGTGTTGAATTTTCATCCGTGGTATTGTGCTATGAATGCTATTCTGTGTTTTACTTTTTTCAACCCGCACTGTGTTTCTGAGATCTAACCTTGGGGCTGTCTTATCTGGTTAGAGGATTCCACCACTACACAATCATCCCACGGTCTGCATCGTGGCAGTTGCTTTTCCATCCCCACGGAGGGACACTGCTTCACCACTGACAGCACATGCCACACGTTTCTTCATGGACGGCAGGGGACTTCCTGCAGGATTCATTCCTGGGAAGAGGATCACTGGGTCATAAAACATATGCATATTCAATTAAATAAGTTAGTAATTATTTGTGTTGGTGTCTTAATCCATCTTGTGCTACTGTAACAGAATCTGGCAAGTTCAAGGTTAGGAAGCTCACAGCTGGTGGGAGTCATTTTGCTGCATCATCCCATGAGAGAAAGCAGAAGGATAAGAGAATACATAAGAGGAAGAGAGGAAGGGGAGACAAACCCATCCTTCATTGGATACCCACCCCCACGATAAATAAGTCACCATCTCCATGATGACATTAATCTACCTAACCCACAAAAGGTACCCCTTCTCATTACTGTTGCTTTAGGGGTTAATTTTTCAACACATGGACTCTGGGGACACATTCAGACCACAGTCATTGGTATTTGTAAGTTGCTTCAAAAAAGGTCTAAAATATTCCAAGCCCTGATTCTGGCATGTTAACTAAAAATAAGTGAATAAATAGCACTAAACTTGCCAGATTGATTTCCAAAACCAGTGTACCAGTTTACACTCCTACCTGAATCAGGAGGTTCCCACCCACCTGCTCAGCAACCCTGGGTCTTGTCCCTGACTGCTGCCATCCTGAGGAGGGCCAAGTCACATTTCAATTGCTTGTTTCTTTGATTACTAGTATCTGGACCTCTTTCCAAATCCTTGTGGGTCATTTGATCATTTTTCAAGGAAGGAAGCAGTGCTGAAAATGTGTTTCCACTCTGCACAGTAAGTTTTGGGATCACATCTGCTGGAGGTTGACTTCATGTCTTGGGAGCAGAAGAAGAAGAAACAGAAGAAAAAGGCCCCAAAAAATATGGAAGGAGGAAGCAGTTGAGAAAAAGAAAGTTGTTTTCATTGCAGGTGAGTTGCTGCAGTCAATTACCTGGCGCCCCTCCCTTACCAATGCCCAATCCACAGCCCGGTGTTACTCGAGGGTCCCTGGCATCAGAGCCACCCAGAACTTCTGAAAGCACAGCTTGCTCTGTCCTCAGGGTTTCTGATTCTGTGGGTCTGGGTGGGGTGGAGAGTCTGCATCTGTAGCGATTCCCGGGCTCTGCTGACGCTGCAGGTCTGAGAAACATTGCTTTAGGATGCCCCAACCATCGTAGGGCTGGCACGGCGGGTGGGACTTGGCCTGCAAAAACCTCCATCAAGACTTTCAAAGAACAATGAAATCCAACTGGCCGCCCAAAGGACCTGTCTCTCCTGCAGGAATTGATGCCAGCTCTCCGCTCCAGGGCCTGCCAGGGTGAGGCCAGTGAGGTCCCAAGGAGCCACAGTTAAGAGTTTCCCTCTCAGGGTCATTCCTGGACCGGGTCTGCATCTGAGAAAGAGCGTTCTTTCAGTGGTACACCCCAGTGCTGTGCTTGCCTCCCACCGCCCTCGCCCACCCTGTCACCTCTCTCCTGCTCTTGACCAAGGACAGTCACTTTATTCATCATGGTGTTTGCATCACGCACGTCATCTCATTCAATATCCTGACAGCCTATGAAGTCCCATCTGACAGATGGGAACATGGAGGCTGGAGTTCTGCAGCACACAGGAAACTGCCCTCTCCTCTCACGCCTTTGCACCACTGCTGCCTCCTGTCCTGCGCAACCTTTATGGCGCTGTGTGACCCCTCTTGTCCTTTGGTTCCTCGCAACGCATCACGCTGTTTTGCATCCTCCTCAGAGCTCTGTGGATCATTGAGACTCTCATCCTCTGTCACAATGGAGAACTTTGAGGTTCAGAGAAGTCAAGGGCCCCAAAGCCACCAAGCTGGTTGGTCCCTGCATGCTCCAGGCTGTAGCCAAGCTGGCCGCTGTCACTGCTCAGCACCATGGCCTCTCCACCTGCAATGCATTTGCCCTGCATGCCTCTGCTCCTCTGCTTTGCCTGCAGACACGCCATAGCTCAGCCAGCACCTTCCAGGAGGACCACCATGCCCAGCCCCCTCCCGGGCATTCTGCAGGACCTGGCCTGGACCTAGCTCCTCCACCTGCACCCAGCTGCGTCGCCAGGAGGCTGTGGGCTTCACAAGATACACACATGCCTGTCTCCGTAACCACTGTATTGGCAGCAGGAACACCGGACGTGACCCACTGCTACAACTGCTGCTCTCCACTCAGCAAAGCCAGCTCCGACTCACCTCCTCAGGCAAAGCAGGGAGCAGAGGGAGCGGCCCAACAGCTGGGCCCCAGACAGGCTCCACTCCTCTCCAGCAACTTGCTCATTCCCTAGCACCTCTGTTCATCCTGGGTGTGGCTGTGCCTCCACCACAGCTGCCCAGCCTCAGGGGAGGGCAGGGGGCTAGCTTCCTGGGGGCACAGCAATATGCTAGGAAGAACTCAGGGCCCAGGTCTGCCCCTGGGGAGCAGGGATGGAGAAATAAAACATGAAACCCAAAACTCATCAATGTCCCTCCTACCTCCTCTCCCCTCAATTTTTTACCTGGATGACATCACATAAAGTGCATGCTGAGTTTTGTCTTAAAGCAAAAAAGAAGTTGCCCAAGGATGACTTGGAAGGGGGCAAGGGGACAGAGAGGTCAAGGCGAGGTGTGTAAACGCACAGCACCGTGCAGGTGCCTATGTATGTGTGAGCGTGTGGACATGAACTTACAGATCGGCCCTGGGCCTTTCACGTTCGCATCCGCAGGTCAAATCACACCCCTCCTGCCCTGCGCACATGCCTCGCCCTTCCTCCCAGTGCATTTCCCTGGCCAGGCCCCGAACAGCTCTGCAAAGAGACATGTTGAGGGCCCGGGAAACAGCCTGCAGCTGTGACAACAGGTAGGTCAAGGCCAGGAGCACCTCTGGGATGAGGAGGGCAGGAGAAACTCTCTTAGGGCCAAAAGGAGACCGAGCTGAACCGAGCCAGGCCAGTCCACCAGGGAATCATCAAGGATGCCCCTGAATAATGAGATGTAAATGGCCAGGGCTGGGCTGAGGAGAGGCTTATGTGCAAATGAGCAGACCAGGCCTCTACCTGGATTAAGCTCAGTTTTATTTTTAACCCTCTTTTGACAGAATTATGAGGGAGCAGGGCTACCAAGGGAGAAGCTGAGAGCCAGCCCCAGAGTGTGTCCCAGTGGACTACAGAGAAGAGGCTAAGTGCCCAAGCGCAGAGGGAGTCCAGACTCAGCCCGGAGCCTCTCCCCGTGGCTCCACAAGTGTGCTCACGGTCAAAGCCCAGCGTGCAGGAACATGGACGCAGATGCCCTGCACCAGCTAAGGGACCAGGCTGGTAGCGGGAGTTTGGGGCCTGAGGGTGAAAGGACCAGGAAAAAGGAAGAAGTCGGGGAAGGAAATCAAAGACTAGAGGACATGGAAGAGGAGGAAGAAGCTAGGCCTCCCTGGCTTTCCCAGAGGAGAGCAGGAGAGGGAAGACCCTGACCCAGGCTGCCTGCAGTGCCGCTTCTGCAAAGGAGTTGACTAGAAAGACGCAGGTCCTAATCCCCTCTGCAGTCAATGTGTGACCTTGGGCAAGTCCCTTAACCTCCTGCACCTGGATTTCATTACCTATAAAGTGGGAAAGAGCCATCCCAGCACTGATTCCCTCACAGAGCATCCGGGCTCAAGTGAGATAATGGATATGAAAGGGCTTTTTGGGAATCAACCTGGGTCTTGGGGCCAGAAGGTAAGAGCCTCCTTCACCACAAAAGCGATTAGGTGTACTAGGATGAGCTGGGCTTTATTCCTAATGTTTCTGCCCCTCGAGTTCCCATATCCACTGATTTGGGACAAGGTCAATCCCACATGGCCTTGGGGTGGGTAGACTTGGCATCTATCCTGGCTCTGGCACTATTCACCTGGGTAGCCCTGGGCAAGTCACCTCCCCTCTCTGGGCCTTAGCTACTTCGTGTGCAAATGAAGCTATTGCGCTGGATGGTCTCCCAGGCCCGGCACAGAGCCTGCTTACTATGCAGGCCGGGAGTCCTGCTGAGCTCTTAGCTAATGGGTGACCTGCGAGAACTCAATTTGTGTTTGGTTTTAGTTTTTGCTGCTTTCGCAAGAAATTCTCGGCGTCACACGGAGGAAGAGCAAGCATTTCCACTTCCTCTCAGAGTGGGGAGATTGGGCCCTTATGTTTCTGAGACCTGGGCCCGTCTTACCTTGCATCATGGGTAAGCAGGTCTTTTTCTATGACATGAGTCTGTCATCTGGCTGTCACATATCATCATGGGGGAAAAACTGGAAGATGCAGGCACTGTGGGGATGAGCCTAAAGAAAGGTGGAAAAGAAACGAGTGGAGAAAACAGAGAAATGAATGCGGAGAGGGGGTCTTGGACATGGGTATGGACTCCTGGGCCCCATCCCCCAAAGTGGTCCAGATGGTCTGGGGCCCAGGAAATGCCAAGTCTGGTGAACCCAGTGTAGCCCTGCTAGAGGGACATTGTATGAGCACCCCAGCTCAGTGTAGGACTGGGGCACCAGGGCAGTCCATACCTGGGCTCACCGGGGCAGAACCTCACCTTGAGGGTCAGTCTGTCTTGCCAGGTGACCACAGACCTCACCCACTGAGCTTCTGACTGTTACTCAAGGCCACTTCTCTACGACCCCAGGGCATTCACAAGCATCTTCCATGTAAACGAATGGGGTTCAGGCTGGCCCAGCGCCAGGCATGAACGACATGCCCTCACCTTAAGCCAATATTTCTTTACCTCAGCACTATGGACACTTGGGACCAGACAATTCTTTATTGTAGGGAGCTGTCCTGTGAACTAGCAGTGTCCCTAGCCTCTAGCCACTAAATGTCAAAGGCAAGACCCCCGCTATGACACCAAAATGTCTCCAGACATTTCTAAATGTTCCCTGGAGGTTAAACCCCCCCAAGTCGAGAGTCACTGCCTTAAAAGTTCAGAAATAGGGCAAATATTTTCTGTGACTGGTTTTCTTTTTCCCAATCCTTACAATTCCACTTTATCTCACCAGGACATTTGATGAATTTCTGGGGGATGATTAAAATCACACATCTCTTTGAGGACTCACTGCAAAAAGTTTGAACTTTGTAATGGAATCAACTGGTAGAATCTGTGGGCCTCAGATGCAAGACATGCTAGAATTCTCTCCCAGCCAACTGGGAGAGGAGGACAATTTAGGATCTAAGGGAAGGGACTCAGAGATAGAGCCTCACTCCATCGCTGGCCCAAATCACAGTACCCAATTGGAGTCCAATCAAGCTATTATTGAAGCCTGTGAGTCCAGCAGATCTGATGTCCCAGCAGGAGTCTTTGCTGGCTTCGGAGAGGACCGTCTAGGTTTAAACGGAATGCCAGTCAGTGTCTGGAGGAGCAGAAAGCATCACTGGCTTCCAAATGATCTAGAAAAATTCAGCCAGAGAGACAGGTCTCCAAGCAACAAAGTTAGGCTGGGGCTTCATGCCACCGAGAGGCTGAACTGCAAACCAAGAACCACGGCCACGCCACGAGACTAGTAATGCCCATGCTATGGTGTGGACTGAGGTGACTCCCAAAGTTCCTGTGTTAATGCAAGATGTGAGACTACTAGATTCTGAGAGCTGTAACCTAATCAGTAGTAGTCCATTTGACAGATTAGGAACTTGACAGGTAGGCAGGTGGGGCATGGCTGGAGGTGGGTCACTGGGGACATGCTCTTGGGGATTATACCTGGTCCCCAGGCTCCTGTTTCTCTCTTTCTCTGCTTCCACCATGAGCTGAGCAGCTTTCTTCCATCACACCCTTCTGCCATGATGTTCTACCTCACCTCAGACCCAGAGCAACGGAGCCAGCTGACCATGAGCTGAACCTCTGAAACCATGAGCCCAAAATAAACTTCTCCTCTAAGGTGTTCTTTTCAGGTATTTTGGTCACAGTGACAAAAAGCTGAACAATATAGTCCAGCAGAGTTGGAAGAAGGCCAGAGCTCATGGATACCTGGGGACACTTGGGATTTACCTGGAATACAGGGGAGGAACTATCACTATACAGCAGTCCACAGAGGTCTCCAGGAGCCAAGGAGAACTCTACTTGGAACTTCCCATTTCTGGACTATGTTGCAGAAAAGAATTTAAGTACACATCCAGGTATGAGTAACAGAACAAGAGATTTAATATCAAGTGACCGTAAACACAGGAGAATGATAGGACGGGCCATCTGAAAGAGACAGTGTGTCACCTTGTCTTGGTCTGGGTTTTAAAATTTATAGAGGGACAGTAGCTGGGGACTGAACCAGAGGTGGAGTCAGGGTCATAAAATTTCATGCAGTTTTTCTCTGTTGTCTATTGCCCTCGAAAGTTCTAATCATGCTACTTCCTACATCACATGTCTTATTAGCATCTAAAATCTCCACCCAGGGGTGTGTGTCTTTACCAAGGTCTTTAGCATCTACACTCCCTAAGTGAGTGATTCCTCCAGGTGCCCTGTGGTTATCTTGGGGATCTGTTGCTTTTTCAGCCATTGGCAAGTTGCAGGCCAGGACAAGAGCTCAAGGACACAGGCTGGGTTGCTCTGGAGTTGTCTGTTCTGTATGCCAGTGGCTTATACATGTTTCTCTTTTGAGACTCAGTGCTCTCTTTGTATCCTTCAATTCCTATCTGAGAACTACTGATATCCTTGCTTGCCGCAATACGGCAGCTGGACCCAGGTGAAAGGACGAGGTCCCCTGGTGCTTGACTATGTGGTGGCAGCACGGCCATCTCAGAGTCGAGCCTTGGGCACTGCTTGGGGGGAGTTCCCGGTTGATAAGTTGCCCATCCCCTCTTGGATGTGAAGTTCACAGCAAAGTCCTCCATTATCCTCTGCTGTGATTTGCATAAATTTCTCCCAAAGGTCCAAGTGTTTAAAGGCTTGGTCCCCAAGGCTGCACTTCAGGGAAGTGGTAGAACCTTCAGGAGATGGGACCTAGTGGAACGTCTTTGGTCCTTAGGGCCGTGAAAGGGATTGTGGGACCCAGGCCGCACTCTGGTCCTCTTTGGCTTCTTGGCTAGTGATCAGGTGAGCAGATTTGCTCCACCACGCATGCCTGAAACTGGGGAGGAAGGGCTTTACATGCATGGTGTTCCACTATAGCTCAGAAGGCAATTAGTGAGGGAAAGCAGGTTTTATTCAAAGCCAGTTGAGGAAGATAGAGGAGACCTTTTTCTTTGTCAAAAGCGCATCTTCAGGGATTCGGGAGCATGAAAAACTTTTTTAAGAGGAGGGGGAACAGCAGAACAAGAGACAGGAAATACACATAGATAGATTTGGTTGGCTGTGTTCATCAGAAACATGTCACATCTGTTTCCCCAGTGCCCATCCAGGCCAGGGGGTGGCCCCTCAGCCTCCATCCTCTGTATGAGGACGTTCAGAAGCTAAAACAATTCAGAGCTGTTCATTTCAAAGAAGCTGCTTCACTCCCTACCTTTGCCATCTGGCATTCCCAGCAGAGGCCTAAAAGCAATGGGTTCACCTAATCCTGGGCTAAAACGAAACCTCTAAAACCATGAGACAAAATGAAACTCTTCCCTTTATAGGTTGATTATCTCAGGTATTTGTTATAGTGTCAGAAAACAAACCCACCATCTCTTAACTGAATCGAGGTTGACATGTATGGGGCTCAAGGAAAGGCTGGGGGGTGCCCTGCAGGCTGCAGGAGAAGATCACATGACATGGGTGGCCAAATAACCTGGGGCGTGGACTCTGACCAGCCTACAGTCAGGTCCCAGCTCAGCCAGTCACGAGCTGCTCTGCCTAAAGCAAGTAACTCAGCCTCTCTGAGTCTCAAGTGTCTTCTCTGGAACATGGAACTAGCAAGAGGAAACTGCACTGAAAGACTTTGGGATCTCATGATGTGAAATCATGAAATATATATCTGATCTTCTTCTGGCTTCCTGCCATACAATTCCTAAAATCCTCGGAATATGCTAAAGTGATAAGTGTCTTTGTATGCTGATGGCAATGACTGATGGCTATCATCCTAGGCAAGAGGAGAGGACCAGACCCTGGAAATATCAAGGCAGGATTAGAGGGTTGGGACTTTCAGCCCTGAACCTCCCAACCTCTGGACTAGAGAAAGGACCTAAAGATTGAGTTGATCACCAAGAGCCAATGATTCAACCAATCATGACCATGTGATAAAACTGACATAAAACCCAGAAGGACAGGGCTGGGGAGCTTCCAGATAGCTGGACACACAGAGTATGGTGGCTCAGAGACAGGATGGAAGCTCTGCTCCCCTCCCCCCTTGCCTGTCCAAGGCATCTCTTCATCTCTAGAGTTTGCACTATACTTCATGATAAACTGGTAAACATAAGTGTTTCCCTGGGTTAGGAAGTCCCTCAAATAAATTAATCAAAACCAAAGAGGGGATCGTGGGAACCCCAATTTATAGCTGATTGGTCAGAAACACAGATAAAACAACGTGAGGCTTTCAATTGGCATCAGGAGTCAGGGGGACAGTCTGGTAGGACTGAGTCCTCAACCTATGGAATCTGACATTGTAGACAGTGTCAGAATTGAATTGAAACTGGGCATGGTGGCACACAACTATAATCCCAGCTACTTTGGAGAATGAGGCAGGAGGATCACAAGTTCAAGGCCAGCCCGGGCAACTTAGCAAGACCATGTCTCAGAATAAAATTGTTACAAATGGCTGGGGCTCAGGGGTAGAGTGCTTGCCTAGCATGCACAAGGCCCTGGTTCAATTCCCAGTACCCTCCCAGCCCCTGCCACAAAAAAAAAAAAAAAAAAAAAAAAAAAAACCTAATTGAACTGAATCAGGGGACACCTTGCTGGTGTCTTGTGCAGAATGTATTACTATCTGGTATGGGGACCTCTACATTTGGTGGCAGAAGCTTTCTGCATGGATTACTGAGTCACCTTATAGGAGAAGCTGAGTCTGTTTAATATTCGTGGAAATGGACTAACATAGGCAAAGCTTTGGCACAATGCGAAAGAGTCCTCAACAAGGGTGCTTGGCTCTTGTGACAACCCCTCTCTCAGGCATACCAGAAGTGGCTTCTGCCATCCCCACAATGCAGCATGTGGAGGGCACGTGCTTGTGTGGGTGGCAGGACTGAGGTCACCAGCTCCAGAAACCTGCCTGTATCCAAAGACAGCAACCCCAGTCCAGGGCACCACGACATGCTTCTAGTGGGTCCAGAGGCTTAAGGACAGATTCCTGCAGAAGAAGGTCAACTCCAAAAGCACCCACTGTTCAGACCCCACTGGGGAACTCGGGGGTCTTTATCTTCACCTGTCAGGTCATGAGGTGGCGTTCAGATGACTGTGTGGCATTCCCAGTTGGGAATTCCCAGGACTTTGTGGAAACCGCAGTGCCCCCTGATGAAGACATGTTGCCTAGTGTAACTTGTCTGTACACAGCCAGCAACAACTCAGCTCTACACTCTGGTGGGATTTTGTCCCAGTCTATTAAGAGGGAATCCAAAGCAGTGAGGTGGCACATGCCTGTAGTCCCAGGTAGCTGTGAGCTGGTCTTGGGGTCCCTCAAGAACCAGGGAGCATGCCTTCCCAGCAGGGACCTGCAGGGTGACCCCTCCAACTGAAGCCACAGGGACAGGGTCACAGCCTCTTGAGAAGGCAGAGGATGGTGCAGCAGATTTCCTCGGATCCCCTCGGAGAGGCAACATCTCAGAGAAAAACCAGGTCCAAGGCCACCTTGCGATAAGCACCCCACTTGGCCTTCCTTCCCCTTTCACAACCCTTATCATGCTTCATTGTTGACTATCTGTCTCCACCGCTCAGCTGCAAGCCTCACAACGGCAGGGACCTGGCGTGACTTGCGCTTTGCTGTATCCCCAGCAACTATCCCCAATGTTTGATGAATGAATACATAAATAACTTTAGAATGCAAATGTTAAAGCGATTTGAAAAGACAACATGGGATATCATTAAATCCGGCCATCTGGAAACACCGCCTAAGCCCAGGGTTACTGCTGAGGCTGATGCCCAATGGCTCATGAGGACTTTGTGGAAACCGCAGTGCCCTCTAATGAAGACATGTTGCCCAGTGTAACTTGTCTGTACACAGCCAGCAGAAACTCAGCTCTGCACTCTGGTGGGATTTTGCCCCAGTCTATTAAGAGGGAATTCAAAGCAGTGAGGTGGCGCTTGCCTGTAGTCCCAGGTACTCAGAAGGCTGAGGCAGGAGGCTCTCAAGTTCAAAGCCAGACTCAGCAACTTAGAAAGGCCCTAAGCAAATTAGCAAGACACTGTCTTTCAAAATAAAAACTTAAAAAGGGGCTGGAGATGTAACTCAGTGATTAAACACCCCTGGGTTCAATCCCTGGGAGAGAGAGAGAGAGAGAGAGAGAGAATGAATCCAAACCAGCAAGGTGTTCTGTGCCCGTGTAGTTCCAGCTACTCTGAAGGCCGAGGCAAGAGTATTGCTTGAGCCCAGGAGTTCAAGATCAGACTGGGCAACATAGTGTGACCCCTATCTCAAAAACAAACAAATAAAAAAAATAGTGAATCCCCAGAAATACTGCCAAGAATCCTCAAGGAATTATCATTCATTGAAGGACATCTGTACTTGAGCACCTTCAAAGGTAGGACTTGCACTTTCCCTAGAACTTCCTCCAGGTGGGGAACGGTACACTGAAATTGCCCTGGTCTTGAAATCAACAGAAGATAAATTCATAAGAGGCCTCCATGAGTCCCACACCATCTACACGTATGAGCTGTCCTGAGTGAAGAGAAACGTGGAAAGGGACCTCGGGGTCACTTCCTAGGACTGCCGTGTCATTGCTGTTCTAGTTAGCCACCCCTGTGCCTCTCCTTCCACATGACAGTGGCTCTGCCACCCTGGATGTGTTTACTCTCAAAACAAAGCAATAGCTTCCAGCCTTCAAGGGGCCACTTGCTTATACGAAAAGCAACAACCTCAAAACCAATATAACTCCTACTAGGAAAATATCCAGGGTTTTGGATTGACCATCCTAACATTGCTTCCAGGCATGTCAAGCCATTATTGACCTCTAAGGCCACACTGGAATGTTATAAGCATAGTCCATCTCTGGCCAGTGCTGCTTCCCCTCTCCCCACTGGGGCTAGGCCTGGCCACACAATGCCAGAGAGTTCTGATAGCCAATTGCTCACCACTTGAGAGCAACATCATCTGGCCACGAATTGATAAAGAAGTCCTAGAGATGATCACGAGAGTCAAGTCTCCTTCAAACTAATTCTATGTTCTTGCAATTACAAATCCCTTTCACAAATCTTTCCCAAGGACAGGCCTTCCCTCTTAATTATGCCACAATGTATGCATCCCTGAAATTAGAGGCCTCTGCTGGGCATTATGACGAGATGCTTATCTTCAAGCTTGAATGTACACTTTGGCATGCTGATGTGCTCCACTCTGTAATATGCAGGCTTCCAGAAACCTGCCCCAACAGCAGCCTCCACAGAGGAGAGCTGACGGCAGAAATGGAGGAATGGATTAGCCATGGTAAGGAGGGCAGTAACCACCCTGTGCTGCTGAGAGAAATGACTTCAAAAAAAAACCACTCCCCTCAGAGAGGAAAACCTCCCTCTTCCCACCTCAGCCGCAGAACTGACTGGGGGAACACAGTAGTGTAGCGACCCTCCGTGAAGGACAGAGGCAGAGAAGGGTAACCCATGTCCCCATTTCCAAGGTCCTTCCAAGCTAACAGGGAGAGGCCGTCCACACAAAGGTTACACGTCTCATGTCCAAATGACAATGTAGAGGAAATGCCATAGGGACACAGAGTGGAGTGGACTCTAAGCCTGGGTGACCAAGAAGGGACCTGTGTGGAGTAGGATTTGTACAGAGGAAACTGGACTCTGTGCAAGTAGTTGAGGGGCAAGGTTAAGGCCCTGGGTGCCTGAAAGAGGCCCCAAAGCCTCCCGGACAGTGGGAAGAAGGGGTGCACAGAGGTGCGGTGGAGACTGGCAGGAGTCTAGGGCCCAGAAGCAGCAACCTTGGGTCCTGCTTGAGACAGTCCCAGATTCCTTCAGTTGTCCCCTGTGGTTTTCAGTTTTCCCTACTCTCAAGACTGTCCCAGTTTGAGTGGAAAACTATATGGTCACCCGAGTTAGCAGGACTTCCGAGCAGCCACCTACTGAACCCACAGGCCTCTAGTAAATACCAAGCAACTGAGGTCACAGAGTCCCACCCTCCCTGACCTCTTCACACCTGCCACAGCCTTGTCCCCACAGCTCCTTCCCCATCCCTATCCCTTACCCCGGCTTCCCCTTGGAAAAGGAAAATGGTTATTTTTTTTAAAAAAAGAGAGAGAGAAAAACTTTTACAGAAGAGATTGCATAAACAAATGAAAGGATTAGTCAGAGGCTGGGAGAAGGTAGCTGCGTACATGTGACTGAAGATAGACTTACGTATTCAGAACGTACATGAAATCCCTACCGACCAAGACGGAAAAGACAAACACCCCAATGGGAAGATGGACAAAGAACATGGATAGATAGTTCACAGGAGGTCAAGTACCAATGATCATTAAAAGGTGTTCAACCTCACTAGTAATGTTGAAATACAAATCAAAACAACCAGCTAGTTTTATACACACCAGATTTATAAAAAAATTTAAGTCTGACAATGTCAAGTGTTGTGAACTAATGGATAGCCTCATGCACTGTTTGGTTGACGTCCCCTGAAGGGACAATTCGGCTCCCTCTGCCAACACAGAAGATGCACCCCTCCAACCCAGCAACCAGCTCCTGCCTGCGTAGCAGTGCCCACTTCTCACCGTTTTAGCTACCCATGGTCAATCGTGGACCAAAAATATTAAACAGAAAATTCCAGAAATAGACAATGCATCAGTTTTAGATAACTTTTGGTACTATATACTGCTCTATTTTATTATCAGTTATGACTGTCCAGCATCCACTGGAGGTCTTGGAACATATCCTCCAAGGACAAGGGGGGATTACTGTATATTCCAGAAGGCCTCTCATAGCCACAGCATAAGGAGACCCATGTCTCCTTGCACAGGTGAATGCTCAGGTGCCCAAGAAGAAACTGGACTCTGTGCAAGTAGTTAAGGGGCAAGGTTAAGGCCCTGGGTGCCTGAAAGAGGAGGCACCAGAAAGAAGAACAATGAAAAAAAAAATCTAAACATCCATCATCAGAAGATTGGACAAATAACTTTTAGCATGTCAGACCATGAATATTACATAGCAGCTAAAATGAATGAACCAGAATTACAACATTACTGGAAAATCCTCAGTAATGTTGAGGGGGGAAGCAAGTTGCAGATTTATACAGTATAATGCTATCTATATGCACTTTAAAGTACCCGAAGTTGATGTGTAGGTGTATGTGGGAGGGGAGTTTATGGAGACACATACGTATCAAAAGTATAAAAGTATGAAGATGACAAACTCCAAATTCAGAAGAGCGATTACCGCAGAGGAAGAAGGGGGGCAGGGGCTGAGGCGGGGCTGGGGGTTATTCAGAGAACCTATACTGAATTTGTAATATTTTATTTTTTTTAAAAAAAGATCTGAAACCAATAGGGCAAGATCTTAAAATATGATAAAACCAAGTGATAGATGAATGGATGTTCCTTATGTAATTGGAAATATTCTTGAAATATTTCACTATAAAATGAAAGGGTTCAGGCATGAGGGTTGGGTAGTATGGTTGTCTGAAAATACAAAGGTTGTAGAATTAAGAGGTCACAAGCCAGAGAAGCCTAGAGTGACTCCCCAGTCCCCTGCACGTGTGATCCTCTCCTCACAAGCCTGGGGGGCTACAGTGGGACAGGGTGATCCTCAAGACTCTGGCTGATGGGGACAGGCCTGGCTGGCGGGGAGTGGGCTCCCTCAGCTCTCCTTCCCCTCCTCTGTCTTTGGCTGGTTCTCGTTGGTCCCTTTCCCAGTTGGTCTTCATCATGTAAAAATATCTACTTGGACACATTTCCTCCCCACTTGGTTGTCACAGGAAAGAACTGAGTTTTCACCTCCTAGACTAAGATGAAAATGTTTGTTACGGCCCAATATAACCCGAGGTATAAATTTGTTCTGCAGCACTCAGATACAAGCAATGCCACGTTATCATGTGTCTAAATCAAATCCAACTCGGCTATAAGACCCCATCTTCAAGGATTGGCAAAAAAATTCCATCTCACTCATGATTTGGAGGGCTCCTGTCCCACCTGAAGATCACAAAAGGGCTAGGAAGGTTATATATTCCAAAGTCAGCCCAAGATAGGCACCACTGAGGTGCCCATTGTCCCAGCTTCCATGTCCTTTAACAGGCACTGGTTTCTCTTCCTTCATTCCAGAATTATCACCCAACACACTGTCCTCCAGAATGTAGAAGCTACCCTACCAGAGGTCCAGCCACCCACAACTCCATGTAAGTTGTGATTCATGGCAACCTGGGTCCCTAACCTCCCTGCAGGAAGCCACCTCCAAGGCTGAGTCAAACCTCCTTGTTAAATTCCAAGAGAGCACAAGACTGGGGACAACAGCCTCTCTGGACACCTACGGGGCATATTCTCAAGCACTGGGGAAACCATTAAGGTTTGTATGAACTAACGGGGCTGCAAACTGGGAATCCAGGTCCAGGACTGCCCTTCAGTCTGGGCTCTTCCTCTTGAGTTTCCATTCTGCCCGACCTTGAGATCAAGTTGACCTCTGCAGCCTGTGTAAACTGCCAGGGACGGAAGGGGCGGGAGGCCCAAAGTGGAGATGCTAGATTTACTGACATGAGGAGGGGATCAACGTGACCATATCTGAACCCCAAACTCCAAAAGTGGTATCAATGGTTGCATGTGGGCTAAGGCATTTTTCAGGAGATTGAATGTCCTTCTTGCGATTTATCTATTTTTCGATTTTCTAAAATGAATATTTATTGCTTTTATGATATAAAAAATGTTATTAATGCTAAAATTGCCTAAATATTTTTAAAATAACTATTCTTCTGGGCCCAAATCCACAGGCCTCTGCTAACAGCCAAGTGTGTGGGCCCTGGACCCAGAGGAGACTCACAACTGCCCTGCCCCGCCCCCACCCCACGGTTCTAAGGTAGCGCTTGCCCACCTTATGGTCCCTGCATGGCACCTTCCCATACTACTTGGGCAACCGTGGTTCCTTTGAGATTTGTGACAAAATGGGACTGTGTCTGCTGTCTCCTCCTTAAGATTAGGAGAGCAAACCCATGCGCCTCAGCCATGCGCCTCAGCCAAGGCCAGGCCCCTCTGCTCCTGGAGCCAGCGGCAGAACCACGAACATGATTGAGGGTGAGAGGCGGGCAGCAGAGACCCTGGACCATCATTAAGTTGGGGCCACACTGACTGCCACTGGGGGCAAGAGTTTATCACAGTGGGGCACACATAACTCAAAGTAGTGGGTGTCCTCTCTCTCTGCCGTGTCAGGCTGTATCTGGAAGCATGTGTTTTCAAGAGAGATGAGTAAGTCCAATTCAGGAGTGTAGAGTTGGCGATCTCTGCACTAAACTCCATTCTCCCACAGTTTTCTCAGTAATAAGAGGTATTTTTATCTCCTTCTGTCTGATGGTTCAGAACATGGCCAGGGAAGAGGAGGTGTTACATAAAAGTCCCCTTCAAGCGCCAGCAGAATTCAACTGACCATGAAGGAATCCTGACACACACCCCCTTCTGCTAACTGTGTTGGGGTAACTCCAGGCGACCCTGGCCCTACTGATGTTTGGACTGGATATTTTTTTGTTGTAAGAGGTTGTCCTGTGTGCATACAATGTTCAGCAGCACCACAGCCCGCCAAAGAACACCAGTAAAACAACCTGTGCTGTGGTCTGGAATGGTTTATGTATGACCCCCAGAAGTTCCTGTGTTGGAAGCTTGATCCTCTGTGTGATGATGTTCAGACATGGTGGGACCTTTAAGATGTGGAACCTAGTGTGAGGTCCCTATGGCCCTTCCCCACTCTGGCTTCCTATCTTGCCACATGATCTCTCCTTCTTGCACTCACTCCCACCGTGACACCGTTCACCACAAGGTGGTCACCAGAGCTGAGCTGAGGCTAGCACCATGTCTCTTGAATCTTCACAAGTGTGAGTTAGATAAACCTTTCTTCTTCTTAAACCACCCAGTCTTATATACTTTGTTATAGTAATGGAGAATCGACTAATACAAGTGACAATCCAAAGAGTCCCTCAGGTGAAGAACTTTTTTTATTTTCTACTTAATTAATACACAAAAACTAAATATTACACTTTAATGTGTTACTCTGTGATGCTCAATTCATTGACGCATTGTGAAATGTTCAAATCAGGTCAAATACATCTATCTCCTCAAACATTTATCATTTCTTTAGGGCAAAAACACTCAGAATCCTTTCTTCTAGCTTTTTGAAATACACAGTGCATAATCGTTATCTATAGTCTCCCTACTGAGCAATAGTGCACCAGAACTTCACTTAGTCCCCATTGATCAACAATTCCCCCACCCTCCTTCCCCCTGCTACAGAGTTTTATGCTCCCAGACTTCTCACCCAGCACAGAGTCAGGACATGATTGGACATATCAGGCAGGACCCTTCAAAGCCAGACCCAGGAAGTTTGCAAACAGCATAAAAGGAACAGGACTTTTGACCAAGTCAAGACTCACTACAGATATAGACATTCCTAGCAGAAAATGGCTAACTGCAGTAACAAGTCATTTCCTCCATCAGTCAATCAACAAATATTTATCCAGTTATGGATTGAGTAGTATACATTGGGCCCTGTTCCAGATATTGGGGACACAAAGACCAAGAAGATAAGCAGAGCCTTTGCCCTCACATAGCTTGATGCGATCAATCAATTTTTTTAAAAAAGACTTTAAGGGTTAACGACGGAGAAGTAGAGGGGGCTCCAAATGAAATTCTAAATCAGAGCCAGGAAAGGATCCTGGGTATCATCCGGAACTCTAAAATCTTGGTCTATCCAGGAAGTTACCCTTTTCCCTCCGCGGTTCCCTTCTCACCTGACTCAGAAGTGCCCCTGGTGGATCTGGAGCATGGTTCTGTCAGTGGTCACTTGGAACCAGGTAGGCCCTAGAGTATGGAGGGTGTGTCGGGATCCAGTTGACTTTGCTCCCAATTGTAACTTCTGATTCCATTCGGAGCCAGCTGAGGCTGCAGAGTAATCGAATTAGGCAAATATTATGGGGAAGAAAATGGGCCTGTAAGTAGCTTAAAGTGATGGAAATGACCTGAAGGTGGCCATGCAAATGGTCTGTATAATATCCTGTAATAACCCTGTCCAGGCAGCCCGAGGAGGCAGGCTTCCAATAATGAGGTGTCTGATTAGAATAATATTCAGTGGGAGAATGTGTGAGTGTCTGCATAAATCAGGCCTGGAGAGCCTCCCCAATTAGCCAGGAAGGAGACAGGCAAGGTGGGTGCCAACTCTGCACCGGGAGGCTGCTGGGAAGCCGCAGAGATGAGGAAGGAAAACTAATCATCCTCATAACAATCCCTGACATTTTATGGCACTTTACAGTTTATAAACCCTTTTCCTGGGCAATATTTCATCTGATCATCACATGGTCATTTTCAGGATTAAATGCAATGACTTCTGTTGGAAGAGAATGTTCAGTTTGGGCTGTGACTTTAGCCCCAGCAGGCAGCATGGTGCCTGGCATGTAGTAGTTGTTCAATAAATGGAAACCATGGAGGACCACAAAGCAGACAAATGACTGCTTTCCACTCATCTGCTTTTCTTCCCTATTAACACTGGGGATGTGAGAGACTCACATGCACCCACAGAGAGCTACGTTTTTCTTCCTCTGCTTTCCATGCAATAGGGGGAAATTGGCAATGTTCTTGGCAGATGGATGTTCAAAAACCGTTCCTTCCCTTCTTTATCCCCCATCTCCTCTCCAGTTGAACAGTGTCCAGGTGGAGTCCCCCACCTGCCCAGAACACCTCATTCCATTCAGTGATTGGAAATCAGGTATCATTTGTTGTGCCTTTAATTCATATCTTCGAAAAGTGACTGGGACTCAGTATGAACAGGGTCAGACACACGGGAGAGGAAGAAAAAATGGAGGAAGCCAATAGCCCTGGGAGGCCAGGTTCGGTAGAGGCACCAGCTACCGGCCATGCCTCCCCTCTAGGTACCTCAACCAACAGGCCACAGGGACAGGGGAAGGCCTGCAGGCAGGGCCAGGCCACACAACCTCAGGGAGAGGAGCACCATGGAGCGCTGTGCCATTCGCAGGGTTTACTCTGTGATCCTCACCTCTCCCCTCTGGGGGACACTTCCTTCCTTGCTGTTTCACTGATGAGCAAACCGAGGCCCAAATTTAAGTATCTTGCCTAAGATAACATAGCTGAGCAGCAAAAAATAAGCTTCTACCCAAGCTTTCAAATTCCAAGTCTAGTCTTTTATAGGTAAACGAATACACTCAGAAATCAAACCCAGGGGCAAACTCACAGCCTCATGTGAAGATTCCTATGTCAGCGTTTATATCTGCAAGAAGGCCTGGTGTCCATGGACACAAACCCACACACAGATATGGCTTCCTGTCCAAGTGCACACCCAAGCAACTCCTCAGAATGACACCTGACTTCTTGGGCTTTTTTCTTTTGATGTCAAATACTGGTAATTTTGCAGGAAGCAATCAAAGGACAGAGATAGAAGTTGAGGGACTGTACCCTGAATTGTTAATCTGGATGTAAGACCCTGAGGAAGTTTAGACCAAGTTGAGAAAAACTTGACCCACAGTGACCTTGACATGGTTACTTAAAGCCTTGACAAGTTCCAAGACTCCTCTGGGGTAGTTTGTGGGTATCAGTGTACTATCTGCTTGAATGAATGAATGACTCAGTGTTCCCTGACGAGCTTCCATAACAAGAGACCATAGATGGTGCATATTTATTTCTCACAGTTCCAGAGGCTGGAAGCCCAAGATCAAGTTGTCTGATGAGGTCTCTCTTCCGCACTTGAAGGAAGACAGCTGCCATTCCACTGTGTCATCACATGGACCTTCCTCCATGCTCACATCAAAAAAGATCTCTGGGGTCTCTGCTTCTTCTAAGGATGCTTATCCTGTTGGATTAGGAACCCATCCTTATGACCTCATTTAACCTTAATTACCTCCCCAAAGGCCCTTTCTCCAAATATGATCAACTGGGGGTTAAGACTTCAACATACCAATTTGGAAGGCTTGGAATTCAGCCCATAACCATGAGCCTGGACAGGAGCTGGGATGAGCCCTGGGGCACAGGAACAAGAGGAACACTTAGAAAGATACATTTCACCTTCAACCCACTAACGGTCCTGCAGGATCTTGGATGCTGCCTATGTTGGACACAGCTTCCTTCTGGAGGCTCCTGGAGGGGAAAGATGACGGAGGCCTGGATGGGTACCTTGTGGAATCTTCCCTGGGTACCCAGAAGACGTCCCTCCTGGCTCTTTCCCAGCATCAGAAGACAGGGCTGGGGGAGGAAGACTGGTGGTTCTGGAGCAGCAGGGAATTGAGCCCCTGAGCCCCTGAGTGACCACCTTCTGAGAAGGTGGGCCTGAGAGAAGGAGCTGTGGATAACCACAGATGGGGACTAGTTTAAACAGAGGTAGAGGTATGAGATTCCAGGTGGCAGAGCTGGAAGAGTCCCGGGAGATAAGCCCATCCAAATCCCTCACTTTACATATGGGGAAACCGAGGAGAGGGATTGGCCAAGCAGTAAGGAGTCTCCATGCCAGGTGCCACCATATTTCAAATTCCCTTCAGCCAACCTCCAGAAAGTGCTTCTCAAAGTGCCGGCAAAGGATCCCGGCATCAGAAGCACCCACGGGCTGCTTGTCTTGAAAGCAGAATTCTAAACCCCACACCCTGAGAGTCATTACATCTGAAATGGACCCCCAGGAGTCTACATATTGCTAAGCTCCCCAGGAGGGACTGGTGCACTTCAAAATTTGAGAATGAAGTCCCAGAGGGTCTTGTTTGCCATAGCAACTCAGAAACTACCAAGCGACATAGGAACAGGGAAGAGAAGACTCAGAGGCAGCACCTCAGGGTGATGGATAGGGAGAAGCCATGCTCCACCTGAAACCAGACCAGAGCTCATATAGTCTCTCACCTGTAATTGTGAAGGTGGAGGGGACCCCACTGATTCATCAAAGTCAGCCAAATTCACCCCAGTGATTAAGGGGGTACCAATGCCACAGCCAAAATGCCCATCAGAAATGTAGGCACACCACTTTGGGGAGGGACCCCAAGATTTGGTTCTGAGAAAAGCAGTAACCAGCCAGGTGTGGACACCTTAGATAGAAACCTCATGTACACAGAGGTCTTCCCCCAGTCATTTAGAAGTCACCCCAAAGCAACCAAGCTGCTCTGGTACTGCAAGGCCACTTAGTGGCCGAGAAAGGAACTGTCTAATCTGACCCCTTCCCCTCACTTTTCAACCAGACCCTCCTCCGGGCTTTCTGTGAGGGTGCATGACTCGCCTCCCTTTTCTTTTTCTATCTTTATTACTTCTCTCAGCTGACTCCCTTTCCAAGCACTTCCTTCACACAACCACACTCACGCTCTTTTTATTTTTTAATTTTTGTTTGTTTTTTGGTACCAGGGATTGAACCCAGGGGCACTTAGTCACTGAGCCACCACCCCAGCCCTTTTTTATGTTTTATTTTGAGGGAGGGTCTCACCAAGTTGCTCATGACCTCGCTAAGTTGCTGAGGCTGGCTTTGAACTTCTGATCCTACTGCCTCATCCTCCAAAGTCACTGGGATTATAGGCATGCACAACGGTGCCTGGCTCTCATGCTCGTTTAAATTCTGCCTTTTCAATTTATATCACTTGGGGTTTTCAAACTCAAATGCCTACAGGGACCAAACAAAATACATTCATGATACAAAGTGGTCTGTTCTGGAAATTAGCTTCAAGGGCAGGGGTTGTTCAGTACCAGCCCGCTATCACCAGGTGACAGTGCAGGGCCATAAACTTAAGTTACTCATTTTTATATCCTGGTTGCTAATTTTTAGAAACTTAAAATGCTATGTGAGTCAACCCAACAAAACATACCTGAAGGACCCCAGTTTGTGACATGTAGAGTAATTCTCACCCTTGTTTCTTATTTCCTTTCTTCCTCTCTCCCCTTTCTATTGATAAGCCCAAGTTATTACAATGGCCATCAGATATGAGAAAATCTTAGGTCAACACTACCTTAAAGAAAAGATAAAGTGGCATCCTTGAACTTTTAACGAAAATCAGACATTTCGAGAACTTACGAACTGCATGCCGTGGTGCACGACTGTAATCCCAGCAGCTTGGGAGGCTGAGACAGGAGGATCGCAAATTCAAAGCCAGTCTCAGCAACAGCAAGGCACTAAGCAATGCAGTGAGACCCTTTCACTAAATAAAAAATAAACAAATAAAGAAATAAGGCTGGGGATGTGTGTCAGTGGTCCAGGGTCCCTGAGTTCAATTCCTAGTACCTTCTCCCCGCCGCCCAGAAAAAAGAGAACTTGTGCCATCAACTTCCACTAAATCCCTTGAGAGAATCCTGAGGGAGCATTGCAGACTTCCTGAGACACACACACACACACACACACACACACACACACACTTCCACAGACCTCCTCCTCTTCCACATTAACCTGCTTCCCTCAAGCACCAGAATTCCAGATAAATAAAAAATGAGCTCGTATTCAATAGAACTGTTTTTCTGTTTTGCTTAATTACTAGTATGGTGACAGTTTTGTTTCTTGCCATTTCTGATGCAAATGCACAACGTTCCTACTTCCTCCTGGATTAAGCAGGGTTTTATGAGCTGGCCCTGAGAAGCCAGCAACCACTTAAAAGTCTACTCCTATGGGAACTTATGTGCCAAATTCCAAAGACACAACCTGAACAGATCAGCTGGAGGAAGCACAAGCAAGGCTGCCGTGTCTTCAGGGGTACACTTTGCTTTTCACACCACTCTTACTAGACTCACACACTGTGAGGGTGAGAAGCATCCTTAGAAATCACTGAGTCCACCCCCTCATCTTACAGAGGAGAAAAATGTTTACATGTGAGAAAATAGCAAGATGAAGTGGCATGCCCCAGTTCTCACGGTGAGACAGTGACCTGGGTCCCCAGACACCTGGTGCAGACACTGCAGCTTTTTCAGATGATGTAAAAGCTCTGCCCACAAGGCAGCCAAGAAAGAAAAGAAAGAAAACAGTAACCATCAGCATTTATTGAACAGGGGGGGTGTACCACGCACCGTGCTAGGCATTCAAGCTCGTTCACTCTTCCCAAAGTGCTATCAAGTGGTGCCATTATCTCCAGATGAGACTTCAGATTCACATGAGTCAGGTCTGTGTGACCAAAACAAAATACCTGAGTCAATCAACTTTTAAAAAAGGAAAGGTTTATCATGGGTCACAGTTTTGGAGGTTTTAGTCCATGGTTGGCTGACCCTGTTGCTTTGGGCCTGTGGCAAGACAACATATCATGGTGGAAGCACATGGCAGAGGAAGCTGCTCATCTCATGGCTCAGATATGAAGAGGGAAAGAGGAAGAGACCAATGACCCACAATCCCTCTTAAGGGCATGCCCCCAAAGATCTAAGACCTCCCACTAGTTTCCACTTCTTAAATGTTCCAACGCCTCCTGATAGTGCTACAAGCTAGAGACAAAGCCTTTAAAATATAGACTCTGGGGGACATTTCAGATCCAAGTACAGCAAGAGGGTAATCTGTCAGTCAATCTGTTAGCCCAAAGTCACACAGAGAGATTCTTCCAGGGTTGGAATGGATCAGGCAGCCACATTCTTGGTCTAGGTACCTCTTCAGCCCCCTCTCCACCACATCCCCAAAGGAAGATCTTTACCTTCCAGTTATCCAATGGATATAATGCCTCTTCCCTGCTGGAGAAGAGGTGGTCCCCAGGTGTAGGGTTTCTCTTTTAAGAAGGATCAGTGGAACTTTCCATTTTCAGGTCACTGATAGTCTTGGTGTCCCCAAAACAACTCTACCAATAAAGAACATCAAAAATATGATAAATAAAAATAAAGTCATCATTATGTACAATTATAATGCACCAATAAAAAAGTGGAAAAATAAAAATAAACTAATTTTATAAATGCATTACTGAACTGGTAGAAAAGTAAGAAAAATTTTGAAAGTCCTCCAAATCAACAGAAAACCCAGTTCCAATAAGTAAGTGTCCATTAAGGCCTGGGATGGTGCAAGAGGTAATCATAGGACTCCTGTGGACCTGGAGCTTGGGTTTCAATGGATCAACACAAAGAAAAGGGGCTCAGGAGACAAAATCTGGAAAGAAAGATGAGAGACAAGTGAGAGAATGTTTTATCTCACACTCAAAAAGTACAGGACACAGCAGGAAATGGGATGTACCTGTAGGAGAAAGGGAAAGTAACATGAACCTTGGCTACTGAAGCCAATTCCAGATAATGAGAGCAAAAGTTACAAGGAACAGTCACTCCTCATGAACTTCCCTGTGTGAAGGCTTTATACGGCCATGTCCTGTAACCTTGAACTGCACATTGAACCCATCAACCAAGGATTAGCTAAGAAATAGGCCTAAAATAACAAACTCAAAAGAGTGTTATCACCCCATCTCATATTTTTCAAACATGCAATTTTTGGTTCAGATAGATGATACATAGATGATAAACAGACATAACAGATGAGATGTGCACAAGTACATATGTACAAATGTATGGTATATACATAAATATATAGAGAGAGAGAAGAGAGAGAGAAAGAGAGAGAGAATTTCGCCATTGCGCAAACATCACAGAGTGTATTTACATAAAGACTGCTATGATGTCGTAGGCCATATAATCTTATGGGACCACCATCATAAGCTTGGTCTGTCATTGAAACACTTTTACATGATGCATGACTTTACATACATACATATACAAATATGATTATTTTTACTGGGTCTCAGTGGAAAAGTGTATTTTTTATTGCAGACTAAGTTTTTAAAAAAAAAAAAAAAATTCTATTAAACACAATTAAAGCCCCACATCAATTCCTTTCATGGGAAACTGAAGCCTACAGAGGCTGTAACCAAAAATGCTCCCTCAGTCAGGCAGAGTCCAGGTGAGGACCAGGCCTTTCTGTCTTTCCCCTTGGCAGCAAGGTGGTCCTAGAAGCCTTCAGCATGCACAGCTTTGGGCCAGGAAGCCGCTTCTTGTGGACCTTGGGGAGGGAGCCACAGAAGTCTGGCTCTCCACAAAACCAAGCATGAGGTGGTTTGCTTCAGTGCCTCCCGCTCCCTGGGGAGACCTCCTCCCCACCCCTTCTGCAGAAACTCCCCCAGCCCTCCTGTTGCCTCTGCTCTCCCGCCATTAAGACCTGGCCTTGGGAAAGGACTTACTAACCTTCTGCACACAAAGCTGTAAATTACTCCCCTGCTATCTTCATGACTGTTTGCTCTTCTCCTGCAGGATTAAAAGTTTAAGCCAAAGACAAGAATTTCTAACGGTAGAGCTTTTACCCGACGTGAGCAAGCCAGCAGGGAAGCACTGAATGTGGCAGGGGAGGGGAGGCTGGCTGGCACCCTGTGCAGACACGGGTGGTCCTGAGGGTGCCCTGGGGGTTGGCCTTGTTCCTCTCCCACGATCTCCTTCTTTGCTCATTTCTTTGACCTGGAACCCTCTAATCCTCCCACTCGAAAGCTTGATAAAGAGAGTAACAGATAAGATTGTGAAGTTATGAATTTGCTATTTTTTAACACACTGAGCAAAATTTCTAATTCTAGATAAAGTCTGTCCCCTCAAAGCCTTCACCTTGAGGGACATGTCATTTATTTCAGTAATGCTTCCATTCTCTGTTTTAAGAATATTAATAATTACCAATTATGAGATGCCTGCGATAGATCAAAAGCTATGCCAGGCACTTTACCCTCTGTACTCTATTAAATCCTATGAAAGAAGAATTGTCTTCTTTTAAACAAGACAAAACAAGTTTGATTCTAGGTGGATCAAACCTCATCAGTGGCCACAAAAACTCTAATCCCTAATTTTTAGTGATTGTACTTGATTCTCAATGACTTCAGGCTGTTTCCAGAAACCAAATGTACCCTTGAAATGCAAAGAGTGACCCCCACAGAGAACAGTCAAGAGAATGTGTCACATGCTCAGTTGGATTTCCCGAAAAGGAGTTCCAGGAATATTTTGTTCCATGGCAACATCTTTGCAATAAGTTCATGGCCTCCCAAGATGACTGCTTTGATATTTGAAGACACGTGCATGTGTGTGTGTGCACGTGTGTGTGTGTGTGTGTGTGTGTGTGTGTGTGTGTGTTTCTAGTCAGTTTTTTCACAGCTGTGACCAAAAGACCTCACAAGAACAATTGTAGAGGAGGAAAAGTGGATTTGGGGTTCATGTCTCCATCCATAGACTGCTGACTCCATTGCTCTGGGCCCAAGATGAGGCAGAACATCATGGTTGAAGAGTGTGGAGGAGGAAAGCAGCTCGTGACATAACAATCAGGAAGCAGAGAGAGAGCTCCACTCACCAGGGACGAAATATAAACCCAAAGACACACCTCCAGTGACATATCTTCTCCAGACACACCCTACTGCCCATTTCCTCCTTATCAGTGGATTAAGTCACTGTTTAGATTAAGACTCTCATGGCTCAATCATTTCAACTCTGAACATTCTTGCATCATCTAACACATGAACTTTTGGAGGACGCCTCATATCTAACCACAGCAGTGTGTTTCATCAGCCAAAGCACTTTAGAGATACAGTCTATACCCTCGGATCTGACCTGGTACTTTGAGAGAGGAGGGAGAAGAAAGTGTCACAGAATTTCTCTGCTGCTGGGTGAGAGGCATGGTAGCCATGTCCCCTGTGTCTGCCTCTGCTCCTCTCACCCCACTCCCTGGGCTGCATTGCTGGTGACAGCACACAGCAGTGACAGTGATGTTTGATCCCTTCCTGCAGGAGTCGCTGATCCAGAAAGCCTTCCCCTGTGAGGGTCCTTCGGGACTTTGGCACACCTTCCTCCTCCTTCAGCTCCTCCTTTACAGGGACAACTGAGTTTTTTGAGCTCATGTAGTGTTCTGTGGGTCCACTGCCTGCTCCCTCCTGGGCAGACCCGTGCTCCTCAGCCCTTCACATGCAGACACTGGTTGGGTGAGCCCTGGAGCGGCTCAACTACCACCACTCTCCATCCTGTCTCTCTTGAAGCCCCAACCCCTCCTGCCTCCCCTCACTCAACCTCTGATTCTTGTTTAGTGGATAAAGCTCTCGTGGCTGTGGCTGCAGCTGTGGTCCTGTCTGCCTCCCTTCTGTTGCAACGGCTCATGCACAGGGTGGGTGGCACCTGCTGCTCAAGCGCCTTCTTCCCCAGGCCTCCGTGACCACGCTTCCCAGTGGTTCTTCTCTCATCACCAGCCATGCCGTCTCTGTTGTCTTTGAGAACTGGTTCTGCTAGCCCTGCTGACCCAAGGTCCCAGGGACCAGTCCTTTGGCTTCTTTTCTATGAACACTCACTTTCAGAGCGAGCTCACACTGCCCTATGGCTTTAAAATACCATTTAAACATAATCCCTGACGCATACAGACTCTCTCCCAGTTCCAGATCCATCCACGCTCTCACTCACCCTCCATTGTCTCTTGGAAGCCACATCGTAACCTACCTGCTCAGAACCCGTGATCTTCCCCCAGACCTGCCATCCTGAAGCCTCCCACTTCTCAGGCAGTGGCTGCTCTGTTTTTGCAGGGATGAAGGCCAAAGCCCTTGGAGTCATCCCTAGCACCTCTCTCGCAGCTCATCCGATCAGTAGTCTCCTGTCAACCCTTGCCACCCCTTACCTCCACTACTGTCACCCCAACTGGCAGCTCCCTCCTCTGTCTGGATTATTACAGGAACCCCTCCCTGCTTCCACTCTTACCTCCCTGTCATTCCCAGAACAACAGCAAAGTGTTTTGTTCAAAGTTAAGTCACATCACTAGAAGCAACAACAAAAAGACAAACAACTCTGTTCAAAAAATGGGCAAAGGAACCGACATTTCTCCTAAGATAAACAAGCACATGAAAAGATGCCCAGCGTCACCAGGGAAATGCAAATCAAAACCACACGGAAATCCCACTCCACACCATAGAGGGCTGCCATAAAAATAAATAAATAAATGGAAAAGAGCGAATCTTTGTGAGGATGTAGAGAAATTGGGAAATGTGTGCACCTCTGACGGAAAGGTAAAATTATACAGCCTCTGGAAAACAGTATGGTGATTACAAGATTAAAAATGGAATTATCATATGGTCCAACAATTTCACTTCACTTCTGGGTAGATACTCAAAAGAATGGAAAGCAACATCTCAAAGAGGTATATATGCCTGACACTGGTCCATGCCTGAAATTCCAGCTATTCAGGAGGCTGAGGCAGGAGGATCACGAGTTTGAGACCAGCCTGGGCAACTTAGTGAGCCCCTGTCTCAAAGTGAAAAATAAAAAGGACTGGTGGGGGGAGGCATCTCAGTGACACAGCACCCCTGGGATCAATCCCCAGGACTGCAAAGAGAGAGAGAGGTTTTCACACCCATCTACATAGAAACACTATTCACAATAGCTAATAAGACTAAAATGCTCACTGACAGATGAAAGGATAATCCAGATGTGACATAACCGCTCAAAGAATATTGCTCAGCCCTCACAAAGGAAGGAAGATGGGACACGCATTACGACATGGATAAAACTTGAAGGCATTATGCTAAGTGAAATAAGACAGTTTCAAAGAGACAGAACGGTATGATTCTCCGACGAGAAGGCACCCAGAGGGGGCAAGTTCATAGAAACAGGGAGTAGAATGGGGGCTTCCAGGAGCTGAAGGAGTGCGATAGAGCAGTCCCCACTGAATGGGGACAGAGCTTCAGTTTTACAAGGTGGAAGTCGGCTGGAGAGGGGTGGCGGTGAGGGTGGCCAGCGTGACCACTGCATTTAATCCCATCAAATGGGACGCTTGAATGATCAGATGGCACAGTTTATGTTAGGTGTATGTGACTACCGGGAAAGAAAACAACTGGCCAGTCGGCTCAAAAATCCCACGTTGGCACTTAGGGGACACAAAGCCCCCGTGCCCTCAGGGGTTCCAGGCCCCCTCGGCCCCTCTCCCTTCCTTGCCTGCCACTTTCTTCTCCCTGTCTGTTTCCCCACGGGGTCTCCTCGGCTCTTCCAAGAGCAGGTTGAGGTGCTCCTGGCTTTGTGATCAGGGCTCCTTATGCAACGAGTGTTCTCCCCTGCCCCCTTAACCTGCTTTCTTTCTCTTCTTTGCACCCTCACCGCCTGGCATAGCATCCTCTGTCTCCTCTCCCTCCCGCCCAGCAGAGCTCCAGGGAGGAGGGAGCTTCTCCACTCCTGCTCATCGAGTGCTCAACGAGGTCCCCTAGACCAGCTGCTCCGGCCCATCCCACCCAGCTTGCCCATCCATTTGGCTCTCTTCCCTTGGTTTTCTTCCTGGTACCACCAGACACTCCAGGAGTGAACACCTAGGAGCTCCCAGGGTGCCCTCTGTCAGTGCTGGCTGCTTGTGCAGAGTCCCCCTTTGTGGTCCAAGAGGGGTTACATGCTTCTCAGTGAGCACGCCCCCACCACCCAAGGCCACCCACTGACCCCACTGACTCAAAGACCCCAAAGACCTGCTCAGGCCCTCAGAACACTGCCTGCCTCTGACAGGAGGGGATCTGATGGGGGACCTCACCGCCTGCCCACACTCCCATCATGCAGTACTTCCCCGAGCAGTGCTCAAGCCCAAGGCATGTCTACACAATGAAAAACTTCTCTTTTCGGTTCTCTTTCAGTGATCATGTTAAGGGATTGAACTGTGTCCCTCGAAAAGATGCATTGATCCATGCATGGTGGCTCATGGCTATAATCCTAGTGACTCAGGAGACCAAGGCAAGAGGATCACAAGTTTGAGGGCAACCTTGGAAACTTAGACTGTTATGGTGTGGATATGAGGCGACCCCCAAAAGCTCATGTGCAGGAAGACAATGCAAGAATGTTCAGAGGTGAAACTATTGGATAATGAGAGCTATAGCCTCATCAGTGGATTAATCCACTGATACAGATTAACTGAAGAGTAACTGCAGGCAAGTTGGGTGTAGCTGGAGGAAGTAGGTCACTAGGGATGTGCCTTTGGGTTATGTTTTGTCCCTCATGAGCGGAGTGCTCCCTCTCTCGCTCGCTCTCTGTCTGCTTCCTGGCCATCACAGCCGAGGCTGCTTTCTTCCATGCCCTTCAAACAGGATGTTCTGCTTCACCTCAGGCCCAGAGCTCTGGAAGCAGCCTCCTGTGGACTGAACCTCTCAAACTGTGAGCCAAAATAAACTTCTCCTCCTTTAAGGTGCTCTCCTCAGGTCTTTTGGTCCAGCCACAAAAGCTGACTAAAGCAGAGACCCTGTTTTAGAGCACCCCTGGGTTCCATCCCCGGTAGAGAAAAAAAAGAAAAAGAAATGCTGAAGTCAGCAAGGGACCCTATTTGGAAATCAGGTTGCAGCAGTGTCATTAGTTAGGATGAGGTCAGACTGGGGTGACCTGTGGTCCCTACGGGTGAGGACAGGAGAACCACAGGCAGGCTGCAGTGTGCTGACCAAGGCAGGGGAGGGGCCACAGAGCCGAGGCCCCGGAGCAGTGACAATCCCCAGCAGACTGTCAGAAACTGGAAGAGGCATCGAAGGAGTCTCCCCTCCAGTTTTCAGAGAGCGAGGGCCCTCTGACACCTTCCTTTTGGACTTCCCGTCTCTGACGTGTGTGATAACAAATTTCTATTGTTTTAAGCCCCTCCGTCTGTGGCAGCTGAGAAACTAATACAGACCCGGAGGACCCAAAGGAGAAGGTCCCCAGGAGCTAGCAAGCTTGTAATGCCTTTTCAACACTTGCTAATTGTCCCTGTTACACAGAGCAACCGGTCCTCTCCGGCTAAGAGTTTTCAGCAGGAAAGACACCTCGCTAAATTTTAAGAGTGTTGTGTGATTTCATTATATTTATATTTACGATTGCTATCTATTTCTGGCAAGTGATAACTGGCACAACAGCAAAAACAACATTTCCTTTTCAGATACACAGATTAAATTTTTTAAAAATGAGTTAATTTGGAGAAAAATATTATGTCACATTAATAGGAGTGGCACAAAAATACGGTAAAAATAGTACAGGTGAGGGTGGTAAGTGAAGTTTGGTACATACCATCTTAAGGAAAGTTAAGACCTTTAATGTCCCTTTAATGTCTCAAATCAAAAATGGAAAGAATATGAAAATGAAAATGGAAACTCATACAGTAGAAAGATCTTGACATGGAGTATCCCATGCAGACAACCAGGGCCTGCAGACAGACAGCCTCCCTCCTTCTTGTCACCAGAGAAAACCAGTCTGAAAAACTAGATCCCACTAAGCTGGGAGCCAGAGGAGCTGGGTGACAGTCATGTCACTGTCACTAACATGATGCGTGACTTTGGGCAAATGCCTCCGTCTTCCTAAACTTCAGCTTCCTCTCTGCAGAAGAGGACAAGACATTCTTCAAGATCTCTTCATTCTGAATTCTGTTTCTGGGACGTTGCTGATTTGGTGAGTTTCCCTCATGGGGAAACATCTCGTTTAAAAGAGACCTCGGGAAAGGGCTGACGGGAAATTCACGGGAGTGAGTTCCCAGTAGCGCAATCCCAGGTGGAGTGGTATATGGGGGAAGGATAGTTTTTAGGATGGTGGGTGGGCCACTCCTAAAACCACGCAGTCAGCAACCTCTGTCCCTACGAAGGCCCACCCCAGATTACAGCCTCCTCACCATCCCTCAGACAGACAGACAGACAGACGCACACACACGCACAGCCAAGCTCGGTCCCCTGGACACCTCCTTCTGCTCTAGTAGGAATCAGGGACCCAGGGTAAATGCTGCATTTTTCATTTTTGAAAAGCAAAATAAAGATATTTATTTATATGTACATCTATGCACATACAGAGAGAGAGAGAGAGAGAGAGAAGAAATGGGAGCAGGAAGAAAATCAGCTTTGACAACCTAATAAATGTCAATTTCTGAGGGGGGCCGAGTTCGAAGATGAATCTTCGGAACTTTAATTGGAGACATGATGCTCTCACCAGGCCGCAGCCCCCCTCCTGCAGATCCCTCCACAGATAGCAAGGCCCTTGCCTCTCTAATTGACAAGAGGCCTCTGTCTGCTGGGATTTGTTTCTGGGATGTCAAGATGCAAGGGGGGGGAGGATTCCAGGGGATTCCGATGCCCCTCAGAGAAGAGACGAAAAGCAGCAGGACTTGGGCCCCAAAGACGGAGGAGTCTGAGCAGCCACACGAACGCTACCCACACAGCGCCTGCCATGGAGCTGACCCAGCAGAGGCAAAGGATCCCCCTGGCCAGTGGGCTCCTTTCTGATCCAGAGATGCTCACTAACCCAAGCATGGTGGGGAATGGAGGAAGAGAGCCAGAGGGACTCAGAGGAGATGAGGAAGCAGGGGGTCTCCCAGGGAGAGGCAGCAGCCCCTGGTGTGGGGAGGGTGACTCTGGAGCCAGTCTGCCCGGAATCGCAGCCCAGCCTGGATCAAGGTCTGGACCTTTCTGTGCCTCAATTTCATCATCTGTAGAATGGAGACCATCACAGTCCCCATCTCAAAGCCCTGCGAGAGGTCTACATGGGCACTCACACTGGGGACACTGGGATACTCACTCATGCTCACGCCCATGTCATAAGGGACAGGGTGGTACAGGCACCCCAGCCCCCACACAGCTCTGCCAGTGCCAACTCCAAACTGCAGAGTCCTGGCACCAACGTCCAAACAGGCACAAGTCATCCACAAGACAGCCAGCTACCAAGGAGGACCACTGCTATGGTCAGCCGGGCAAGAGAAGCAGCCCTCACCGTCCGGCTCAGCATGGGCCAGCCTGCTAACACGGGCTCCTGGGATTTGAACCAGGGCCTGGAGCATGCTCTCTGCCATTGAGCCAGGCTTCCAGCCCTGACCAGCCATTTTTGGAATTGAACACCAAGGAATGCTGCTCCTGTCCCCTCCAGAACTCCCAAGAATTCTCTTCTAGGCCTCCTGCATACCCTGCAATTTAATTCACTTTCATATTAGTAATAGTCCAAGGAACTAGTATCTATATAGTGCTTCACAATTTCTTCCTTTCTGGGAACTGAACCCAGGAGGGCTTAACTACTGAGCCACACCCCCGCCCTTTTTTGTATCTTATTTAGAGACAGGGTCTTGCTGAGTTGCTTAAGAGCCTCACTAAGTTGCTGAGGCTGGCTTTGAACTCTCGATCCTCCTGCCTCAGCCTCCTGAGCCGCTGGGATTACAAGTATGCACTACCACATGTGGCTTACAAAGCAACTTTTAATGTGTGTTCTTGAATTGGGAATATATTCACGTTGTTCTAAAATTTAAAAATCTACAGTAAAAAGCAAATATCAAAGAATCTCCTTGTCTATCCTTCCAGACGCCAGCCTTGCCCCTGATAGATAACCATCAAAATTTTTTTATTTGTTGTTTTAGTTATACATAACAGTCTCAAAGATGCTTCTGGAGCTTCATTCTGTGTGCACAGGCAAATATTCCTATTTCCTTTTTTAAAACACAAAACCCCACCCTGTACCTGGCTTTTCTTCACTTGATGACCCGTCTTGTGCATAATTGGGAAGCTTTCTTCCTCTTCCCTTTTTACTGATGTGTAATTCTCCCTGATATGAATGGATCAAAGCCTCTTAGAAAGATCCCTGGGGATGGAACCCAGGGCCTCCAGCATACCAGGCAAGTGCTCTATCCTGGGTCACACCCTCCGTCCAAAGAGACCCCCCCCACGAGCATTTATATCACTTCAAATCTCTTCCCTATGCAAACATCATGCAACAAAGAGCTGTAAACAGATCCTTGGCACTTATGCAAATATATTTATAGGCTGAATTCCCAGACGTGGAATTGCTAGGTCAGAAGATTGTGTGTTTAAAATGTTGATAGATATTGCCAAATTACCCTCCATAGAGGTTATACACATTTGTCTTCCCAAGAGAAAGACGAGAGTGCTTATTTCCTTACAACATCACTATTACAGGGTATTATCAACTTTCTGGGCTGATGCCAATCTGATAGGTGAAAAAAAATTGTTTATCACAGTGTAATTTTGATTTACATTTCTCTTATTCTGAATGAGGTTGAGCACTGTTGTGTATATTTAAGGGCCATTGTATTTCCTTATCTTAGACATACTTTGCTACCCATTTATCTCCTTTGGTCTTCACAGTACCCCTGTGAGATACATGAGGAAAGTGTTCATAATCTCTGCATTTTAAAATGATAAAGCTTAAAGTCAAAGCATTTATGACTCTGGCTCAAAGCTGTAGGCTGGTGAGGAAGAGCCAAAACGCCATCTTGAATTTTTTTCTGCTGGCTGTATATTTCCATTTTATCTTCCCCATTAAACAGTGGAAGTCTTATCTGCCTTTGAATCACCTCCCAGGAACCCAGAAGTGTGCTGAGATGTGACAGAAGAGCGAGCCAGGAACCCAGAGTCGAGAGCCCCGCTTTCTGGACTCTGTGAGTTACTGTCTGTGTGCCTCTGTGCCACTCCCGGGGCAGACTCTCCACATCTGCAGAACCAAGATCTGAACTAAATCACCAAGGCCCCTTCTAGGAAATGATTACAGTGGGAAGCACCCCATGAATCTTTTATTATTATTTCTTTTTGAGTGGAGGAAATAGCCTCCCAAGATGAGAACTTTCAAATCGTACCCATTTATGAGAACCTAGTTTAATCAGAGGTGGTGAGTGAGGAGCCTGGGCAGGGGGAGGGGGCGCCGGGCAGAGCCGGGAGGGAAGAGGGGCCGTGCAGTGACCGGAGTCTGCACAGACTGAGGGTTCGGTGCGGATTGTGCAGTTTTGCAAACTGATTGGGATCCAACTGATGGCTGGAAACTGGCCATTGTGGGAATTTTCACGCTACAGCCATCAGCACGGGACAGCATCCCACATCCAGAGCTGGCTGTCCACCCGAATTCATCTCTGCTTGAGGGTCTGCAAGAAATCATCATTGATGGGGACCCTGGGAAATTGGCAAGACTTTCGGGGAGCACAGGGGGGCTGGGGAATTGAGAAGAGCTCAATGCCAGAGTCAGTCACTGGCCTCAGTCCCTCTTAGTCAGCCAGCACAGCAGTTGACTCAGGGTTCCACGTCAGCTCCAGGGAGAAGGGTACGGTCCCAGCAGGCACTGAGTCCCAGTTCAGCTCCCCACGCACTGACTGCATACCCTGGAGCCTCGGGTTCCTCGGGGGAGAACGTGCTACCCTCTCACGGGGTTCTGTGAAGACGGATGAGTTAGCCTGGACAGCATCAGAACAACCTCCGATGGCGCCTACCCTTGTCCTGTGACAGCAGCCGCAGGCCCCGCAGGCTCTCTGTTCCCGCTCTGCCTGACCGCGGGATCTGGGGCCGTTCTCTCCACCCCGTAGGCCTGAGTACGGGTCTGTGCTCGCCGATGCTCTAGGCTTCCCTGCTACTGGGTTCTGCCTGACCACAGGCTCTCAGAACCACCCGCCCAGGTCCCTTCCCCTCCTTCTCCACGGGGATGTCCCCGCGGCTCAGACACACTCAGGGAACTCTCTAGAGTGATCCAACTCGGTCTCTGGGTCTGGAGCATCATTCTCTCCGTCCCGATGTCCAGGTCCTGCTGTATCAGCACCCCGGAAACCTTCCCCTGTGCCCAGGTGGACCCGGCCCCCTTTCTCTGGGCTCCGGCACCCCAGCGCTGTGTCTGTTGGCCCCTCGGCATGAACACAGCCCACCCGGGAGACCCACAAATTCCCCGCCGGACTCCTGGGGGCAGGGTGTGCTGTTTCCTCCTCTGCCCCTCCCATGGCCTCCCCCTCATCCTGGAGGTTTTAGAGAGGAGAGGCCGGTCCGTCTGGAAGCTGTCTCCTCCAGTCAGAACCCGAGCGTTTTTAAGCCAAGTCCTGGAAGGCGAAGGTTTCCGTTCTGTTCCGTTCTCTCTGTCCCCAGGACCAAGAGCACTCCTGGGCATTTCCTCAGTGCTTGATCGATGTTTGTGGAATCAGTGCAAAAAATACACCTCCCACCCTCAACCCAAACCCACACACACACACACACACACAAGGTCGGTACGCACCACATTCCTGACTGTCACTTATTTCCTGCTAACCTAATCGTAATCGAGGTGCCGGCTGATAGTAAACTCAAGACATGACCGCTTTACAGAGGTATTTGCATTTTACAAGGGAGGCTTTTAGGACTGATGAAATCTTTCATGAGCCCATGTTGGAGGGAAGCCATCATGGGTGAATTATTTGGGGGAGGTATTTCGGGGTCTCCCCGCTTCCCCACTCAGAGTGCCTCAAAGCAGATCAGCACATAGGAGTCGGGTCCCCAAGTCACACAGCCTCCAGCCTCAACCCTGGGGACCCCAGTTCAGCTCTCCCTGACTCCTGAGGAGGAGCAGGCTGGGGCAGTCCGCTGACAGCTCCCTCCCCTCCCCCAGGCTGACCCGGACACATAAGAACTCATTTGATCTCTGTCAAAAAAAAATCAGGTGTTTATGCCAAGCTTGGAGTTGGTGCCCTGGGAAGCAGGCCTCCCTAGAAGAGGTTTCCCAGCAGGCCAGGGGTTCTGGGGTCCTCAGCTCCCAGAGGCCTGGAGCGTCAGCGTCACGAGACCAGCACCCTTAGTGCCAGGAGAGCAGGCACCCTGGCACTTGGCGTCACACCCCACAGCAAGGGCCAGAGAGATGATGGATGAAGCAGGAGACTCTACAGAGTGAAGGTGGCCCAGGAGTGCTTCCAAGGAGCCATCAGGCAGAGGAACTCCCCTGTCCCAGGCCACTGTCTCCCACCCGTAGCCCTCATGATGTCCGCTGACATCTCCCTCCCCTCCCCCAGGCTGACCTGGGGGCCCAGGCTGCTTCAGGACAGCTGGCCAGAAGGACCCGTGAAGACAGAGAGAGTCCTTCTGCGTGTCCCTCGACTGAGGCAGATGCCCTTCGCAGGAGAGTCTGAGCTTTGTCACCAGGGCCAAGCTGCAGCCTGCTAGACCAACTCCACCCCACATGGGGACATCCTAAAAATGGGGCCGTCCCAGACCCAGGCGGACTGGAGCAGGAGCGGGTGAGGTAGCAGGATGCAGCCCCACCTCCAGCAGTCACCCGAGGGTGCCCACAGAGGCTAGCAGTGACAAGCCCGGGGACAGTCAGAACGTGGCCTCCGCGGACCCCAGATGGGAGCACACCCTCCTGAGCCCCTGCCGGGTGTTGTCAGGGGCCACCCTCGGATCACCAGCACACTAACCCAGATCACGCCCCACCACCCCCTCAGGTCCGTGGAGGGCCTGGCGGGGAGGGTCCTGGGCCGGCCTGGGAGAGGCTCCAGCCCGCGCTGCCCTCTCCCGTGGGGGCGGGGCAGGGCATTCGAGGCCCCAAGAGCCCTGGAGCTCTTCCCAGCCCCCCAGGGCAGCCCTTCCACCCAGATGGTCTCCATTGACCTGCCGGAGATTCTGCCAACTGGTCAGTTCTCCAGGACGTCCTTCTTCCTGCTGTGACCTCCTCCTCCTCCTCCTCAGGCCGTCCATCACCTGTCCACTGCCTGGACCAGCAGGAAGGCACACCTCTTAAAGGAGCCACGGTCCTGCCCTGTGGTGCCCTGTCCACTGCCCCTGATGGATGCCTCCCTCTGCCCTGGGACCCTCACCCAGTCTAGCTGTTGGGTAGCCTGGTGAGCACTAGAGGAAGCCGGTTGGGCCAAAACCAGAGGAAATCCCCTCCAGGGGTCCCCCTGTGTCCTATCCCGCTCATCCTCAGTCTGGTGGCTTGTGGAAGCTCAGAAGACCTCCAGACGGGAAAAATGTCGGCATTTGCTTTCCTCGGGGCACTTGGGAGGGTGATAATGACTCGAGATGGAAGAGAGGTTCCCAATTCCCACTCGCCCTGTTTAGCTGCCCAGAAACCTCATGAGGTCAACAGAGGTTGCCAACTCGCTGACAGAGAAAACCGAGGCTCAGAGGAGCACGGTAACTTGCCCAAGGTGGCACAGCTGTCGGGCAGAGCGCCGGATTAGTTCTCTTTCCACTCTGCACCGCTGCCCCGGGACCTCTTCCGATCACACTCGCAGACGCCCTGGTGGGCAGCTGCCTGGTGCCCCAACATGGCCCCTTTGTGAGCACGGTGGCCGTGGGGCCAGTCACCCGTCTTCCCACACTCGTGTCTTCATCTGTGGAACACAGACGGCAGCCTCTGTCTTGAGAGGAAGGAGGCGGACGTGGATGCCCTGACCCAGGAAGCCCTGTGTCCTGGGAGCAGCCGTGGCCACCACACCCAGGCGCCCCTGGCCCGAGCCTTTGGGTGTGCTGTGACAAGGAGGCTCCACAGCTGATGGTGACACCCAGAAACAGAAGCCGCGTCGCCCTCTCTGGAGGAAGGAGCTCTGAGCCGATGACTCCCTTTGCCATGGCGGCAGCAGCGCTGGGAAGAGCCGGGTCGGTCTTGGGACGGGGAGGATTTGCACTCAGCGCAGACACTCCTGGAGGATGGAGGAGGAGAGCGAGGCCGGGGCGTGGAGGGAGAAGAGGCAGCCGGACTGGGGGTCAGCTCCAAGACTCACTTCCAAGCGCGACTCTGAACTTCACAGCCACCGGCAGGGACTGTGAATGAAGGACCCCAGTCTGTAATCAGTGCCTCCCAGTTGTGTGTGGCCGTCCCCAAGGGCGGACTCCCTGTCTTCCGACACTGGTGCTACCTCCTCCAAGGTGACACTTCTGCACTTCCAGGTCCTCTGGACACCACAGACTCCTGCTCCTGGACTGTGCTTGGCATCCTATAGCAAAGCAAGGAAATTGTCCTTTTTCTGTCTCAACCTGAACTAGAGGAACACTCAAATGTTAACAAGTACCCAAAGGCCTTAACAGCTCTAAGCAAAAGAGGGATGTCGAGAGATAGGTCTTAGAGATAGGTAGACAGAAATGACTCTACTTTAGTCTAAATGTGCACACTGGACTTGTGCAGTACACAACCTGTGCAGCTGTACATGGTGGGCCTGTAGACACTATATGGTCCTCAAAACATCTCATCTCCCTAGCCACTTGCTCCTTCTTCCTTGGGGAGGTTTGTCATGCTTTCTGGAGACCTCACTGCCAATGGTACCTAGTAGAGTTGTTTACTGCTCAACCTGCCCAACCATGCACAGAGATCCTGCAATGCCCTCTCCTTCCTTTAGGATGAGTACTTTACCCTGAATCCTAGCAGTGGGTTTCACTATAGGGTTAAGTTAGAACCGAAACCCATGTTTTCCTCACTCCCTCCTGACAAAGTCTTTTCTGCTGCTTTGCAGTCCTAAGATTGCCCCAAGACACGAGCCTGTGGGGTCAGCAGGAACTTTGAAGGTCCTCTCACCCCACACTGTCCTTTTGCAGATGGCAAGATAAGGCCCTGAGAGGGGAAGAGACTTGTTTGATATTCTGTGGTCATTTAGTGACAGAGCCGGGCTTAGAGCTCCTAGTTTTGTGCCCTAACTGGTGTCCCACATTGTCCCTTCTCAAAGACACGGGAGGTTAAGGACACTGCACGTCTAGGAAGCAACAGTTCCCGAACTCAGCACCCTCTCCAGGGCTTCTGGTCTCTCCAGCTTTGTGAGAGAATCAAAAGGGTCCTTTTCCTCTTTTCTTTTTCTCTCTGCTGGGCCATAGGACCCTGCAGCTGGTCAACCACGAGTCAGGACCAGGACGGGACCGGACAGGTTGGCTGCAGGGGTTCTGCTGAGGACTGAGTTTCCGAATGCCCGCCAGGAAGGGGGCCTGTGTCTGCGTGGGTTCAGGCTGGCGTGGCTGGACATGGCTGGGCCACTTGGCCTGAGCAGCCCCAAGGCCCCTGGACCCTGGAGGCCTAGCTCTGAGTGCAGGTCCCCGCCTCCTGCAGGGCCTGTCAGACCTCAGCCCACGACATCCTCCGAGTGCTCCACGCCCCACGGGGCCGGCCTCAGCCCACCCTGACTGCCCTCAGTCTCTCCCTCCAGCACTTCTGACCCCCAGTCAGGCAGGTCCCCATCCCCTCAGCCAGGGGTCCTTGACAACACCAGAGGTTTTGTCACTGCCTCTCGGGAGCGACCCTGGCATCAGATGGCACAACCCCCCAGTCACCTGGCCTGGAAGCTGGCCAGCTTCAGGAGCCACCCTGCTCCTCGTTAGCTGCAGCCTCCGAAGTCCCTCCTTGCCCTGAGACTGGGCAGGGCCTTCTTACCCAGGCTGCTCTCCGAGGACCCCCTCCACTGGATCTCCTGGTCCCTCCTCCAGACACTGTGCCAGGTTTGTCCTGGGCGTGTCCACATCCTCCTGGTCCACCAGACCCGTCCCGGTGGCCTCCCAGGCCTCCCGCCTCCTCTCCCTCAGCCCAGCCTGCTTTGCACTGACGCAGTCGTGGACCAAGTGCATCCGAGCTAGGAGCTGGCTGCCACCCTGATTTCAAGTTGGCTGCTAGCAAAGCAGCTCCTCGGGGGCGAAGGTCAAGGATAACATGGTGGGAGTAGCCATCAGAGGGAAACCAAAAGGGAACAGGTCCACATAGCCTGCCTTCCAGTACGGCTCAGGGAGGTGACCAGCAGGAAACGAACAGCCTCCGTCTCAGCTGCCTTTAATTAACCCGGCCTCTCCCGCACACCCTTGGGCATTTGCTCAGGGACTTGCCGCGGCGGCATTGCGGAAGGGAAGAAATCCTTGTATAGAAACCGGCCCGGCCCTTGCAGAGAGGTAGAGTGGGGAATCCGGAGTCCCCTTCCCTGCTGCCCCTCCCCTGTCCACACAGAAGGTCAAAATGATCTCCCCACCAGGTGTGGTGATGCTTTCCTGTAAACCCAGTGACTCTGGAGGCTGAGGCAGGAGGAGCTCAAGTTCAAGGCCGGTCTCAGCAACTTAGCGAGACCCTGTCTCAAAATAAAATATAAAAAGGGCTGGGGGTGTAGCTCAGGGGTAAAGTGCCTCTGGGTTTAAACCCAAATTCTCTTAAAATGTAAAGACGCCTAAGAGGGATTTCAACACTAACTTGGCCTCAGTTTCCTTAATGGAAAGCAAGGGCTTGGGCAAGAGAGTTGCTAAGGCCTCTCTTCTTGCTCAGACATCCTGCTCCTCGAAATCGCAGTAGCGAGGAGTTTCTCAGCCTCGCAGGCCTGCAGGGGGCGCTGGCCTGGGCAGGAGTGGGGTGATGGAAGGAGAGGGGCGCAGGGAGAGGAGGCGCCATGGAGGAAGTGTGCCTGTGCCCTGGGCCCTGAGGGTGCCCTCTCCCTCTGCAGGTTGGCAGCAGAGGCTCAGCACCAAACAGGCCCTTGAATCCAGGGCCATTCTCACCTTTAGCCTCTCCTGGGGCCCCAGCGACCTCACTGGCTCTGAGCAGTTAGACCCTCTAGCCATGCCTCGCCCCAAAGCACTTGCTTTTTAAAGGAGGCTGGGGACCGGGGTTGCAGCTCAGAGGTAGAGTGTCCGGTGGCACTGGGTTCAATCTCTAGCACCCTCCCCCCGAAAAAAGTCCTGCTGGGAAAGAAGAGGGGAAGCTCAAAAGCACACAGGGGCAATCTTGGCATCGATGGGGAGAAATTTCTAGACGGGTCAACCTCCAGGGCACCACCAGTCACAGCACGGTGAAAAGCACCTGCACAGCCCACCCCCGGGCACGATGGGTTTATTCTTTCAACCAAGAAACAGTCGTTGGCCAGACCTTCCGTGCCATGTGGGGGGACATAAGGAATTTGGCGTGAGTGATTCCTGTGCTTGGGACAGCGGCAGTCCAGGGAGGGAGATGGTAAACCTCCGTCAGAACATTCTCTGGGCTCCTCTCTGCCTAGCCCCTTCCCAGCCTCCTCCTCTCAAAACTCTTAACATTCCCCGAGTCCCTCACCGGTGTGGCTGCAGAGCAGTGGCCCCAGGGGTCTGCGCTGATGCCTCCAGTCTGCAGGGGGCTCCTGTCCAGCGAGGGGAGAGTGCCCGCAGCAGCTGATGGAAGGGGGTGCCCTGCCTCAAGCCAAGGCGGTCAGGTCCGCCAAGCATCTTCCTTTCGCAGCCCTCCCACCTCTGGACATAAGAGACCACCATGGCTCCAGCCTGGAGCCCCCATCCCGCTGCTGAAAAAAAAGGCCACTGATTTTCTCTCCTGAACTCTCCGCTGCTCTTCTTCCTGTCAGAATCCCACCTCTCCTTCCCAAGCCCTCCCACTTCCACAAAGCCCAAGCCCACCCTGCAAAGGTAAGGTGGGACTCTGCTCCTCCTGGCGGCCACATTCTTGTGGATAACAGGGGGTGACGGGCGCCATCCGGAGGAGCCCTTGAGAAGAGCGCTGTGTGCCAGGCACGGTTCTAGGAGCCTGGCCTTCCCGCGCTCCTGCGACGTCACCACACGCCCCCGAGGAGCCCAGTGTGATCTCAGCGTGCTGCATGCAGAACAGGGGCCCGCACCCAGACTCCAGACTCAGCCCAGGGAGTCAGGTTGAGCCTGTGTGCCCGGCTCAGGGCACTAAGCTGCCCAAAGCCGTTTGCGAACAAACTTATGTGAGAATGGTCTTATCATCCCAGGGCTTCCCCGCCCCGACCCTGCAGCCCACAGCCCTCCCATCAGACCCCAGGATGCACAAGGCCGACCGTACCCTGGGTACAGATCTTGGAATCAGCCCAGGCCTGGGACTCTGGGACCCCCACAAATCTGTCAGAACCTGATGGTCTCTCCTCCATACCCCCTGGCCCCCACCAGCCACCTCCGACCCAGGGATGTAGGAGCTAGTGTCAAAGGGAGGGTTCCTGGGGTGGGATGAGGTAAGGAAGAGAGCAGCCCAACCAGAGGCTGGAGATTGATGGGCTTGGCTCCATGCTGGCCGTGGAGGACCGGAGTCAGGCAGTGATGTACAGCCACCTGCCAGGGGGAAGCCAGCCTGACGCCTAATCGGATCAGACACCCCCTGCCAGGTCCCCTCATTCCTCTACCTCCTCCTCCCAGCTCACTGATCCCCCCTCTTGCTTCCCAACCCCGCCCCCTCTGAGGTCTCCAGCTGCCCTGGTTGATTTTATAAATGGCCCTTGCAGGAGGTGGGCACCTTGGCTAATTGAATCAGCGCCCAGGAGGCAGGAGGCAGGAGGCTGGTTAGCATCACGGCTGAAAGGTAGTGGCAGCAACAGCTTGAGTGGAGCCATCAGGGAGGAGCCTGAGCGAACAGAGAGGCCCAAGCAATCTGGGCCTTCATAGATGCTGAGGGCCATGGTGGGAGCTCACCAAAGGGCTGGCTGCCCGCCCTGCAAGCTTATGCCCAACGTGCACACACACACACACACAAGCATGCACACTCCGCAAAAAAAAATACAAGGAGAGGCAAAGAAAAGAAACAGGAAGAATGATAAAGTATGCTGTGTGTGCACATCAGCAGTCCATGAATCTGTGTACACATCTCCATGCTGGGTGCCTGTCGCGATGCTATTCCTACCCTGAAGCCACCTCTGCATAATAAAGTCAAACAACACCAACCACATCTCTGCCACGACAGGCTGCACATGAACCCCATCAGATACAGCAGAGTTGGAAAATACCCGTCGCCTGGTCCTTCTGCTATTCCTTTTCTGTGTTTATATGCATTGAGATACAAAAATACCACTGTGTTCCAGTTCCCCCCCCCCCCGCCCGGTGTTCAGTACAGTGACGCGCTGCACAGGTCGGCAGCCGAGGAGCAATAAGCTAAACCTTATTAATATGACGTACAGATGTCACACGGCCTAGGTATGTGGTAGGCTATACCATCTAGGTATGGTGCTGACATGATAAAAATGCTTGGTGATCAATTTCTCAGACTATGTCCCCATTGTTAAGCAATACGACTGTAATTACGAACAAAACCATTTGACATGTGTCCTGGTTATAGCCAAGTCTCTCGTGGTATCAGATCCTGGAGCCAAGAGACCCTTTCTGGGTAGTACTGCCACCTGATCTTCCTTTGTCTGGTGGCTTCAAGGCTGGTCGCCTTGAATGGTTGCCATGAATGGTTCCTTGCTGGCCCCTTGCTGCTCTTCCCTTGAAGGAGCCATAAGCCCTGTGCATGTGTCTCAGGAGGGTGGTCTCCCATGCTGACCCCTTTGTGGCTGCATTCAGTGGTCATCTGTGCTGTGGGTACACAGTGCGGTGGGCCTGTGGAGCTCCCCGAACCCCACGTCCCGGGGAGCTGGACCACTCCATGGCACTCCATGGCACTTCTTGGCTGAAGGAATGAGGGGCAGGCCGTGGGTGACAGTGGTGTGGCTGAGGCTGGCTGCAGTGGCCAGCAGCTCTTGGCAGGGTGGCCCACCCTCTGGATCACATTTTCCGAGAGGGGCCCTGAGGGCCTGCTCAGCGTTTCCTCAGTGACTGTCTCAAAGACTTTCATTACCCCCAACTTCCCCATAGGCTCCACTTCCCTGCCCTGCCATCCTCGCCCCACCTTTCTGAGCCTTCGGCCACTTCCCCTCATAAGGCCATGCCAGCCTCAGAGTGGGAGGACCCAGAAGCCCCTGGATCTCAAAGATGAGGAGAGGGGCCGAGGGTGGTGATCAGCTTACGCTCCCTCACCTCCTGGTCCACACTCCTGAAGACTGTGGGTCTGAAGGGACGAGTTCCCAAAGGAAGATTCCTCCAGTGCTGCCAAGCTCTTCTGGTGGCAACGGCCTTCCTTCAGGTCCAGGCCCCCAACCAGGCCCAGCCATTAAGCCCCCTGTGGCCTTTTCCACAAGCTAACACTGCCCCCTGCTGGGCCTATCCGGGATGGCCACCTCAGGTCCCACCTGAGGAAATTAGAAAAGTGGCTTTGGTGGATTGAGATACCTAACTGCCTACCAGAAGAAGGGGCAGAGGCTAGGGTCCTCAGGGGCACTGGGCCTCCTGCCTCCAGCGATCCTAAGACTGGGATTGAACGTGCACCTTGGGTACAGACAAAATGAGCAGGAGGGCCCTCATCCACCATCTCTAGCTGGCTCACCCTTCTCTCAAATTCCTTCAGAAGCTTTGTCTCCATGTGTGGCAATGATTCTGAGGGCCGATGTCAATCCATGTGCCTGTCATTCATTTCCCTCCTCAGCTCCAGAGCCAGGTCGCTCTAGTTGGACATTTTACAGTTACCGTAACTCGACTTCTTAGGAGCCTTGTTCTCAAAGCCTGAGTCGCCCTGAAAACCCCGCTTCCCTGTGGTCGGCATTCAACAGGACTTGTGATCCACAGGAGCTACCTCTGCAACACTTTAAGTCAGGCTTTTCTGAGTTTTCCCTTTCTGTTCAGCCCATCCCACCCACTCCAACCCCGAGTCTTCCACAGGGGCTGTTGAGGGTATTGCCCTAAAGCTCTGCTCCAATGGGATTCCCTGCTCAAAAGCCTTAATTCCTTCCTCCTTCCTCTCTAATTAGGTACAAATTCCCTGCAACCTCATTGGAATCTGCCTTCCCACCCACAGATATTCCTCCATCTATGCTGGGGTTACAGGGTTACATTCTGGTAAGTCCACCTACCATAAATTAAAACTATTGTAAGTCAAAATGCATTTAATATACCTAAACTAACTTAAGGGTTCATATATTTTCTCTCATATGTGGAAGCTAGAGAGGAGAAAGGAAAAGTAGGGGTGGAGCTCATGAAAATGGAGCTGATTTCAAAGGGAAATCAGTAGAGGAAAGGACCAGAGGTAGGTGGGGGGGAGGTGGGGAAGGAGGGGGGAAGTGCTGGGGAGGGATATTGGTCAAATTATATTGTTATATTGTGCATTGTGTGCACGCACGAATATGTAACAACAAAATCTATATGTGCACTTATAATGCACCAATAAAAAATGTGGGGAAAAAATAATAACAACATACCTAAACTACCAAGTGATCATGATGCCGACTGTGCTTGCCCAGTACTGATAAAGGCGATCCTACCAAATCTGGCTAGCTAGGGAAAAGATCAAAATTCAAAATCCAAAGCAGGGATTCTACTGGATGATACTGCTTTCACACTATCATGAAGTCAAAAACCCTAAGTCGAACCAAGGCAGTTCAGGGAGGGTCTGCAGATTGCCATACCTTCCCACTTAAGCACAGAACTCCTTCCCAGTGCCCCTTGTGGTCTCAGTCATGTTCTTATTTGCACCCAGAATGCTCTCCTCATATCCCACTTAACACTCCATCAAACTCCTTCCCACCTGAAAGTCTCACCTTAAACGCCTTTGGTAAGAATGACCTTTCCTGATCCCCCAACAAATAGTTATCTCCTTGGAAGCCCAGGGCGCTTTACCTCTTGAGGCACTCACGTCCCCTCTCGAGACAGACCTTTGTGCCCTTTCTGCCCTTCTGGGCTCTGCACGCCTTGGGGCCAGGGCAGTCTACAGTTACACAAACACAGTGTCCCATAAACGACTTGCTGCACTGAGACCACAACTGTGTGAACATTCTTTTCATAAGAGCAGGTTTTGACAAGGAAACCACAAGGGCACAGAGCCTGTGGGAAAATGGGGTGCAAGGAGGCCTGGGGGCCCCAAGGACCCATGGAGAATCAGGGCTGGAAGGACTCTCAGCTTCCAAGTGATGCAAGCCCCACTTGTCGCCAAGAGGGCAAGTCCCAGGGAAGGGAAGGAACTGCCCAGCACCATGCAGCCCATGGGCCCTTCCCACTGTGTGGGAGGCTCCGTGAATTCCAGTCCTGTCCTTTCTTACAGCCCAGCTTTTGACCAAACCCTCAATGCCATCTCCCACCATTCTTCTGGCAGTGACCCTATCCCAGCAAAGAGAAGACGTGCCAGTACACCGCCAAGGTTTGAAAGAGTCTCTCAAATCTCAGGTACTGGAAACAACCCCCAAGTTCTTATGTTAATGGCATTGGTAGGTGAGGCTTTTGGGAGGTGACCAGATCCAGTCATTCATGGATTAATGGGTTATCCAGGGAGTGACTTTGTTTCAAAAGTGAGCTCTCCCCAGTATGCTTGTTCTGTGTCTTGCCATGTGATGTCCTCTGCCATGTTATGACACACGATGGCCCCTGCCAGATGCCATGCAGATACCAACACCATGTTCCCAGACTCCCAGTCTCCAGACCCTTGAACCCAATAAACCTCTACTCATGTAAATTACGCAGTCTGGGGTGCTCACTTATAGCAACGAAAACAGACTAAGACATAGGCCTTCCTGAGGGTACCCTGACCTCCACAGGCCTCTGACCCTATAGACTGATGGCTGGGGCCTGGTCTAGGCTCAGGGAGGACCTTGCAGCTGGACAAAGAGGTGTCCAGTGGTGGTCAGTTGGAGCATTCAACCCCCTTCCACAGCACTCAGGTCATACAGATGTGGTTCAAAAACATTTTAATGCCACAGAGAAATCTGAAACCTCAGAAAGCTGCAACCAACCGCCTGGATGTCTGCAGCCAGGGCTGTCCCAGGAAGGCACATCGGCAGGCAGGAGGCCAGCACGAGCCAAGGAACTAGGGCAATTTGTGGATATCCTTTTTCCCTCTGCCCTAAGTGCCCCAGGTTCCCTTTAGGGTCAAAGTGAGAAAGGAGGAAGTGGAAAGGAGGAGGAGGAGGGTGGGGCTCTCCACGCACATTTCCTGCTCTGGGCTGGTGACTCAGGCAGCGGGCCCTGGGAGGGACAATCCATCAGGCCAAACAAGGCAGGCCAAGCGTGGGTCTGCAGGAGCAGAGGGCGGTGCTGTGGTGCAGTGGCCAGGCTGGAAGGGGAGCTAGGCCTTCCTCCCCCGCAGCCTCCAGCCACCCCGTGCACTTCAAGGTGGCCACGTCTGGACCTCCCCATCACTTTGGGCTTTTCTTAAGCACAACATTGTCATACTCAGTTCCCTGGGGCCAGTCAGAGACAGGCAAGTCCTGCTTCGTGCTGCTGGGGCCCCCTTCCTCGGTGGCCTTCCTCCTCCACCCCTCACCCGGGGGCTCCTGCGGGCTGTCATAGAGAGACAGGGAGAGCACGCCCTCGGGCTCATCGTATATGTGGTCAGGTGGCGGGGCTGAGGGCTCCTCGATGATACTGTCGTACAGGGGGTCAGCTGGGAGTGGGGGATGGCCTGCCAGCACGGCCCGGAAGCTCTTCCCCAGGTTTCGGGCCACGGTATCGAAGGGCACAGCATATTCTCCCTCGGGGCGTGTGGCAGGTAACAGCGTGCTGGGCGAAGGTGGTGGCAATGAGTCATGGGGCTTAGAGTAGGGGCTCTCTGGCCGAGGCACCACAGGGGGCACGGTGGACACTGTGACTGGTGGGCGTGGGGGCCCAGGAGGGACAGCATCCTTCTGGGCAGTGATGGCCTCTTCCAGGGCCAAGAAGATCTCATTGCCCTGAGTCTCAAACTCAAATTTGCCCTCTCCAGAGACACAGCGCCGGCCGGCCTCAAAGGAAAAGGTCACCTGTGGCCAGAACAAAGGAGGTTACTGTCCAGCTACAGGGCACTGTTGCTTCTCCTGGAAACCCTCCCCAGTACAGCCCCATGCCCCTGGCTTCCCTCAGGACCGCCGAGGACCACCGAGCCTTCTCCCTGAGCGCATTCCTCCTCTGCCTCCAAGTTTCTTCCTGATAAGCAAAGGCTGCCCCGCCCTCTCTCTGCCACCCTCCCCCACCCAGTGCACCCTGGGGACACAGCAGCCACTCTGCACCCCCTCCTTCTCTCTCCCTCGCCGGTCCCCACGGCTTTCCCTGCTCCCTCCTCCCTCCCCCCCCCACCTCTGCTGCTTCTCTCCTGCTGAGGAGGGCCTGCCTTTCCCGCCTCCTTTCTCCATTCTCTCCTCCCCTCTCTCCTTCCTTCTGTCATGGCTCATCCTCTCACCTGCCCCAGTGCAGCCCCTCACTCACCTTGTCCCGCCCAAAGCGCCGCAGGAAACTGTAGGGCCATTCGTACAGCTGGGTGCCTGACTCAGGGCCACCCCACAGCTCCAGAGCACTCAACCCCACCCGGAGAATATAGGGTCCTCGAAGCTGGCACCGCTCACTGGCTTCTGTGGGTCTCACGGTAACAGCAAATTCCTTGAGCGAGACCCCTGGGGAGGGGAGGAGAAAGAAGGCAGCAAATGGGAAACAGCTGGGGCCGCCATGCTGCCCTCCCCACCCCCGCCCCACCCCGTTCTAAGTGGATCATCCAAGTACCTGTGATCCCTGCCCAGCTCTTGAAGGCTGGGCTGCTGTGTGCCAGGTACCTCCAGTCCCTACCGTAGAAGGCATCGTGCCCTCAGACCTCACCCAGCCTTGGGCCCACGTCCTTCCTGCCACTGTTGCCAGAGCCGCAGCCTGGGCTCCTCCACCTCAGGTCTCACCCTGACCCAGCAGCCTCCCCGCTCTGCCCTGTCGCAGCTGCAGGTGAAGCAGGACCCCACCCTCCCACGTGCTTCCCACGACAGAGCCCACCAGCTCCTCGAGGGTCCACCAGCCAGCCAGAGCAGGGACTGCCTTGTCAACAAAGAGCTCCCCAGTCACAGGACGCCTTGCACAGCCAAGCCCAGAGGCAGCCACACTGTGTTCAGACAACTGCTAAGGTCCCAGCAAGGATCCTGACCTGAGCCTCCAGCTCGCCCTTTCCCACCCTCAGGGCCAAGCAAGCTGGGGTGAGCCACACCAGGCTCCCCCACCTCTGGCCACACCCGGAAGCCAGCAGGATAAGGGGGCCAGCTGGACGCAGGGCAACCACAGGCCGGAAGACTGGGCGGGCTGTGGGCTACGCCTCCTCCCAACCACGCCCCTGGGAGAGCACCCTGCAGCCCGCCCTCACCTGTGGCCGAGCTGCTGTACAGTTCATTCTCCTCCATGCAGGGCCAGCCACTCTTCCCCTCCAGCCCCGAGGGCCCTTTCCTCTGCCCCTGGGGAGAAGGTCCAGGTCTTACCACCAACGTCCCCCCCAGGGCCCCCTCTGGCCCAGGCTTTCTTTCAGGGCATGCCCAGCCTGCTAGACCTGTCCACCCTCTGGAAGGAAGTGCCCCAGCATCCTGACCTTGACTCTTCTACCACCTTCCCACAGGAAGTATCTAATGCTCCCCACATGCCTGTGGCCCTTTCTGCACCCCCAGATGACTCACAGGGAAGGCCAAGAGGCATATGGCCTGCATCCAGTCGCCACGCTCGGCAGTAGGGGCTGCCAGCAGGTACAGACGCTCCTTGGTCTCCAGAATGAAGGCACTGGTGTCCCGAGGACTGCTGGCCTCCCCGCCTGCCTCAGCCACCCGCAGGCAGTCACTGAGTCGGATGACCCTCCGGGTGGCCTCTCCGCGGCGAGGCTTCTCCGGGCCCTCCTGGAGCTCCAGCCGGGCCAGGGCGCAGCCTGACTCTCCATACAGCGCAGCTCCATACCGGCGCCACTTCTGAACCCAGGTGTGGGAGGTGGGGACCAAAAGGGTGACACCCAGAAGCAGAGAGGTGGTGATCAAAGGGGAGAAGAGGAAGCTCAGGCGAGGGGTTGGTGCAGCAATGCGGGGGTGGGAAGAGAGGGAACATTCACGGGAGATCAGGGAAGCACAGAGGCAAAAGGGCGGACAGGAATAGAAAGCTGGAGCTCAGCCTCCAGCCACCAAGACCCCTGGGCCTGCAAGGCGGTGAGCGGAGACTGCTGAGGGCAGCCAGGAGCACGGGGATGAGCCCCGTGGCTGCAGACTGCAGGAAGCAGGTGGGGGCCGACCCTGCCGGGACCGAAGGAAGGAAAGCTGAGTCTGGACAGAGGAGGAGTGAGGCAGCGAGGCGCAGACCACAGACAGTGTCCTCATTCTGTGGGGAGTCCTGAGGAAGGACCTCGCTCCAGGAACCTCCTCCTCCCTCCTGAACCTTTCTACCTCACACTTGACAGGTTGGGCCATGAGAGACAGAGAAGCGCCTGGGTGTGGGTCAGTGAGGGAAGAGGGCTTCCTCATTCAGGAGGCCAGGAGGAGGTTGGACAAACTGGGGCCCCAGAGCCTGGAGGTCCCAGCCCAGTCAAACATACCCCCACTAGTTAGGAACGGTGGAAGGAAGCTCCCCCGACATTCTGAACTGTCCCCTACAAGTTGTCTGCACCAGAAGCCAACAGAACAAGGGAACAAGCCACTAAGTCAGCACCTACCTTCCTTCCTTCCCCCACCCCTCACCCCACAACCCTCAGCAAAGAACACAGTTTGGGGACTGATTTGAGGCCTTGCCTGGGAGACAAGCGTCAGGAGAGGAAGCGACCCTCCAGGGGTTATCCTAGTGGACCGCGAGGTTCCCTTCAAGGATTTGGAGACACTGAACTCCCCCCGAAACCCAAGAATTTCTAGCAGCTCCTGAGCTGCTCTGCCCAGCCCTGGCCCAGCCTGGAGCCCACCTTGCCGAAAGTCTGCTGCTGCTGGAGGTGCAGGAAGCCCTGCTTTACAGCCACCTCTTCCATCCTGACCATCGCCGCCCGGGCTCCCGCCCTTTCTCCTCTCTCTTCTTGGCCTGTGTTCCCCCTTCTCTCAAGTTCATTTCCTCTCTGCCTAGAGTTTTCTGCACTATTCTAGTCTGCTCGATGACGACAGGCTGATAGGCCCTGTGGTTTCTTGCTCTGTGTGTGGTTTTCTTTTCTTTTTTTTTCTGATGAGTGAGCTTCATGCTCAAGCTTCCTGCATTTCCAGTGAGCAACATGCAATTTCCAGAAAGGCTAAATTTCAGCACTTCAGTGAGCAGCAAGTCAGGTAAGAAGCTAGCATGGGGAGTTACTGACCCAGGAATAGAGACCCAGAAAGAAAATCAGACAGTAAAAACAGGAGCAGAAGACCCCGTGGCTCAGGCTGGGTGCTGAGCATGACCAAGCAGGAAGAGACCTGGGGAATCAACCACCACAGCCTACTAATTGAAAAGGGAGAAAACAGACTTGGAAAGGTCTTAGGGACTCCTTCAAGGTCACCAAACCAGAACCCAAGGGCTCTCAACTCAGTGATAGCTGATCACACACTGCATTCCACACAAAGACATGACTGCCCAAAACGGAACCCTAGTCAGACAACACTGTTATAAGCACACAGATTCACCTGTTCCTCTACATGGGAGAACTGCCTGCTGCCAACAACACATGCACCCCCTGTGAAGATTCTAGAAACGGTGAACTTCCCCTCTGGAGAAGGAACTTATTCCCCAAGTACACCTCAACTAACAGATTTCACCTTCTTTCTAGTCCTCATGAGCATTAGAAAGATACTTGGGTTTCATCTGAAACTTAAGTTCCAGTAGCCTCATACTTTTCAAAGCTTCCAGGTACGCTCCTTCGCCAGTCAGCCAGCGTCTCTTGACAGGTAGGGCAGTGTGAACACAGCTAAGGCTGGGACTGGGGTTGGGGCTGGGGGTTGGGGGAGGAAGTGGAGACCAGGTCTACAGATCTCTAATGCACTCTTTTCCCAGGCCCCTAAGTGGAATCCATGCAAGAAGATACATGGCTTTGGGGAAAGCCAAGCGCCACAAGAAATTCACCTTAGAGCCAGATGGCTTAAAGAAGCAATCTGGAAGAAGGCACAGTGCAAAATTGTTGGGGGAAACTGTGAATTAGGCAAATACTCCTGGGGTCAATCGCATAATGGTGCTTATGTAACTGCACCCATTTCCTCTACCACAGGGGTTCTGTTGCCCTGGTAAGGAGAGCTGTGCATAGCTCAGGCCTTCTGCTGGACATGCCGTGTGATCAAAACAGCTTACAGAGGTGAATGGGCTGGCTCTGGGGGCTGGGCCGCTCCACCTCCCTGCCCTCAGTCAAATGTTTGAACAGGTTGATCTAAAGCCCAAGAGAGAACCATGCATATTGTCATGGAAAAGCATTCACTTGGAAGTGGCTAGGAGAACAGATTTATGATGTGGCCTACTCTGTGTCTAGAATCCCTAAGGAGAGTCAGCCCTGCCCGGAAGTAGGTGGGGTAAGAGTATTTAGGGTCATCTTAGGGACTGTCAGAGAGTGACCTTCAAACTTTAGTGTGGAAATCTTGCTAAAAGTGCAAAGGATGATAAAGCAAGTCTGAAGGCAGCCCGGAGATGCTGACACTGCTGGTGGGTGGGCCAGGCCACAAGGCAGCAAGGCTGTAGAGGATGTTCCTCCCAATACCCTGCTCTCTCTCCTTCCCCAAAAGTAATTGGGACACATTCCATTCAGAACCACAGGGGGGCGCCCAAGTTTACCAGATTCCTTGGAAACTGTTTAAACCTGGAGGTTTGAGCACCAGGTAATCCAGACACCCCCACCCCATCCCAGGCCTGTGGAAGCTGAAGAAGTTCTCCTTCTCCAGCCTCACTCTGAAGAAGGTAAGTAGCAGGACTGTACTAAAAGCAACACACCTGTCATCTGTCAACTTCAACTTCACCGAAGCACTAACCCCAATAGCTTCTGCCTAGCCTCTGGGGGCAGCATGTGAGCAGGGGCTAAGACCTCCCTCCCAGGCACAGCAGAGGTCAAAGAATTAGACAACCTTAGTATCCCCAGGATCAGTGAAGGGAAGAAAAAGTATCACAGAGGAAAGGATCCCAGTGGTTTCCATTGAGACACCAGAGCTTTTGGGCACCAGGCTTCTGCTTTCACTGGAAAGGGAGAGGCGCCTCGATTACAGGCCACTGGGACCCTTTCCTTCACAATGGTTTCTTAACAGGAGTTAAGAGAGATCAGAGCTCCAAGAACTTTGCAACTTTTTGTTACTATTCTCCTACAGAGATTAGCAACCAAATATTTACCACAGCAGAGCTTGTGAACTTTGGGGGCAACAGAGAAAGGAATAGGAGAGACTACATCTGACTACTTGTGCAAGCTTGGGGGTTAGAAACCTCAAATGATGTTATAGGTGGGGGCAATTACCTAAGCAGAAGCTCTGGGCACACAATGTAGGCTGTGAACATAGGCACAGAGTAAGCAAGAGAGATGACATGGGCCTGAGAAGGATGAAGGGCTGGGCAAAGTAGGAAGTGAGCAGGAATTCTGAAAGATCCCATCCCTGCCTCTCCCTCGGCACTGCTTCCTGACCCAGGGGAGAAGGAGGGCAATACCAGTCTCCAAGTTTCCTTCCTAGCCTCTCCTTTCTCCATTAAGTATGTTATTTGTACAAAAATCACATTCCAGCCAAGCACAGTGGCGCACATCTGCAATCTCAGCAGCTTGGGAGGCTGATGCAGGAGGATTGTGAGTTCAAAGCCAGCCTCAGCAAAAGCAAGGCACTAAGTAACTCAGTGAGACCCTGTCTCTAAATAAAAGACAAAATACGGCTGCAGATGTGGCTCAGTGGTTGAGTGCCCCTGAGGTCAATTCCTGGTACAAAAAAAAAAAAAAAAGAATCACAGTCCAAATATTAAATGGAAAATTCCAGAAACAAACAATTCTTAAGTAACTTAAATTGCTCTGTTTTACTACTACCTATTGTTGGTGATCTCTCGCTGTGCCTACTCCACAAATGATTTTAGCATAGGTGTATATGGGAAAGACAGCATTCACAGGGTTTGGTACTATTCACAGTTTCAGACACCATTGGGGGTCTTGAAATGTATTCCCTGAGGATAAGGGGGAAGTAGTGGACCAGAAGAACCCAGGTCTGGAAATTATCTGAGAGTAAGGGCCTATAATACAACAGAATTGCAACCATAGGAAGGCCAGAATGATCAGAGTATTTTGACAAGCAGAGGCACTAAAGAGATGAATTCAGATCATGTGCCCTCTTGTGCCACAGCAAGGATTTGGATTCCAAATACAATGGGAGGCCACTTAGGGATTATAAACAATGGTGTAAATTATGTTATAATTTTAATTCTACAGTTTTTTGGAAAATGAATTAGCAAGGAAGAAGACTAGTTATGGGGAAACTAGTTATAAATCTAATATCCAAGCCTAGGAGAAATTTAATAGTGGCTAGGACCAGGGTATCAACAGTGGAGATAGAGAAGCGGCCAGATTGGGGCATATATCAGATAAAGATTCAGCAAAAATTGCAGGTGGATTTAGATATGGGGAACTAATAAGAAAGAAACTGAGATAACTCCTGGTGCTTATTTTGAGCAACTGGATGAATGGATTCTGAAAAAGGTAAAAATAAGTGTATGGGTGGGGGGTAAGTAGGGGGGAAGACACAGAACTAGGCAAGGAAGCTGTAATCTTTCTACAGTCAAACAGGGTATCCAAAGACGACCACTGAAATAAGAATTCCAAGAATATACCACCATAGTGCAACACATGGCCAGGAGGCCCCTGACCCCCACCACCCCTGCTCTTTTCACTCAGTGCTAAAGGTTGGGCGCCGAAACACCCAAGTACAGAAACCAAGAGATGTTAACAGCATTGGGCTCCCCAGGAGAGGGGAAAGCTCTGCTTCACTTACACCTCCTAAATCTTTCCTAAATCTTTTGAGTCAATCTTGCATACAGAACCTTTGCTACAAAGGAATCTGGGTAATGTAGTTTTTACATGTCCTACCTTTGTGAACCAGGAAGCCACACTGGGAGGATGGAGAGAGCACCATACCACTATATCCACAACATAAAGGGTGGTTAATTCACTAGCACCGTCATTTCCATCGTACGTGGTAGCCCTTAGTAAACACAAACGTCAATTAACCAATGCTCTGGAAATCCTTAAGATTTAATGTAGGTGCCTTGAATGGAAACCAGAGTAGAATCCAATGTTAAAGAACCGGTATTATCTAACACAGTGCAAAAAAAGCAGGAATTGGAATCAGCCAAAACCTGCGGGGCACTGACCTTATGTCCAGAATGGGTGGCTTTCCTGCCAGCCTGGGTCTAGGGGTCCTAACGACCACCACCAGCACTTCTCCAGCATCTGACCCCTCTCAGGAGGCAGCCTCGAGTACTGGTTAAGATAGCAATCGCTTTCAGGAGATTAAAACGGTGCCTTCTGTGTGTTTCGATCACCACCACCACTATTTGGAGGTTATTTCCATGAATGCTTATGCAGGCGAAAAGGGCAGAAATGAAAACAAGGAAATCACTATTGGGGTCGCTGGTGAAAACTGATCAGAAGGAAATGGCCCCGAGCAGAAAGCTAGAAAAACACAAACAGAAACCCAACTGTTGATGACAGTGTATTGGAGAGTGATAACAGTGCAGGTGTGGGGGTGCGTCGACCCCCGGCACCACCGAAGCCCCTCTGAGTGGTTTACAGTAGGTGCGCGACCGTGTGGGGGTGGGGGTGGGGGCGTCCAGGGGCAAGTCAAGGGGAAGACACGTGGGCAGAGAGGAATACCCAGGGGGCAGGGGCTCCAGGTGGGGACGACCCCGGCCCCAATCCGAGAGCCCTCACCGTGTACCGAGGCAGGAGGCTGCGCCACCTCCCACGCCAGCGCCCGCCCGCCTGCCGAAACAAGCGCGGCCCCTTTAAAACCCATGTAAACAAAGCTTTGTTCCCCCAGCTCCCCTCCCTCGCGCTCCCCCGGCCCGCTCCTTCCTCCCACCCGGCGTCTCCGCGCCGCTGACGTTGCCCGCGCCTTTACGCCGTCCCAGCCGCGCTGCGCATTCTCCAACCGCGGCCGGCCCGCCGGGGCCTGCGCAGCCGAGCGGCGTTACGCCGCGAGCGTAGCGCGACGAGCCCCCAGCGCGCAGGCGCAGCGGCGACGGCGGCGGCGGCGGCAGCGGCCCCGGCCGAGGTGCGCGCTGGGGGGGAGGGGGGGCCGGAGAGGAGCATGAATGGAGCAAAATGGCGGATCATGTGCAGGTGAGAGGAGCCGCGGGGGGAGGGGGCGGCCTCGGAGAGCGGGGAGTGGAGTGGGGGGCGCACGCGGCCCCCAGGGCTCGAGCCGGCTCGGGGCTCGCCAGGCCGCGCCGCCGCCACTCGGGGCTGCCGAGCCGCCGCCCGTCCCGCAGCTCCCAGGCCTTTCCCGCCTCCCGGGCCGGGGGCCTCCTCCATCCCCTCCCACCCGGTCCCACGCCTCGCGCTGGGCGCTGGGGGGCCCGGATCGGCGCCCGGCGCGCAGAGCCCGGGCTCGGGGCCGCTGCTGCCTCCCCGCCGGCCGGAGGCCTCCGCGGAGTCCTCAGGGTCCCCCGGCGGGGAGGGGAGGGCGACCCCTTGCTGGAGGTCCTGAGGGGGCTGCCCCGTCACGCCGCCGGCCCTCCGCGGTAACAAAAAGGGATCCCCGCTCCGGTGACCCTCGCTCGACTGAGTCTTTCCCGCCGCCTTCCTCCTCACGGCCCCGAAAGCGAGAGACCCCCATCCGGCCTCCCGCCCCCTCCCTGGATGCGCCCTCGGCTCCCTCACTCCAGATCGCGCGTCCCAGAGGGCCGAGTCCCGGTCCTCCAAAATGGGAGCTCAGGCCTCGGCCCGCCTCCCCTCGCGTCCCCCTGTCCACGGTGAAGGAGTTGAGCGCCCACACCTCCTGTGAAACGCGGGGTGGAGGGGGGTGTGTCTGAAACGAGAGCTGCAGGGTTGGGTGCCGACGATGTTCGGGAGGGTCCCGATCCGGCCCCAGAGCCGGCCCGTGCGTGCTTCGGGGCCAGGCCACTTTTCCTCAAAGACACAACACAGGCCCGAAAAAAGGACAGCCCACACAAAACCCAGTGGTAACTGGAGGAGCGCAGGGTATTCCTGGCAAACTAGGTAAAGTTTCTCCTCTCTGTGCCTTAGATCTGATATTTTTATGACAGTTATTGATGCAGATCCATTGTCGGGAACCATCGGATTTTCTATGTAACCAATCCTACAGGTTTTGTGTTGTAGGAAGTGAAGATTAAAGAGCAATGTCGCCTTTACTTTGCATACTGTAATGGCATCATTCCTCAAGTAAAAAGAATGATCTTATTCCTGATATACCTACAAAAACAGCAGTGGCGTGACTTCTTCTCGTTTCTTTGGGAAGAGAAAGAGACTAAAAGGCTCATTTTGGAGACCAGGATTAGTAGACCAGATCTTTGGAATGTGAGGGACAAGTTATCAGAACAGGATTATATCAAGAAACAACCACAAATGAAGACCATAAGTTTTGTGTTTTGAAGCCTGCATCATGGCCAGCATCATCAAAAGTAGCAGTAAAACTTGGTACAAAGTGATAATAATAATAATAATTGTAATGTGGCACCTTGAGTTTTACAGCAGCTATTGCTAAGCATGAAGCAATTTATGTGATTTTTTTAAAAAAAATCTTTGCATCTTAAACTAGTAAGTACTCAGGAATCACTTCTGGCACTTAAAGGAACAGACTAATGCACAGGACTGATTTGTTTACAATAAAGAGCATTTTCGGTCCAGTGCTTTTGTATACTAGGGGTAAAAAATTAGTGTCCATGAACATTCCAGAGCATGGTTTGAATAGATAGCCCTTTCGAAGGATGCTTTGGCCTGCAGAGGAAGAAGCCAGTACTTTTATGAATATATATCTGTCTTGTTTCCTATAAAGAAGCATCCCTTCATGTGATCTCTCCCACATCTCTGGAGCAAAACAGTTGTCATTCCTAATAGTTAGAAAATCAAGATGTGTCAAAGCAATTTTCATAGCATTTTTGCTCAAAGGAGGATCTGTTGTTTTTGGTAAGGAGTTGTTTTTCTCTAATCCACCCTAAAACAAATCTATCAAAGTTAAGAATTAACTTTTCAAAACAGAGGGGAACATGCTCTCAGTGTTTTGTTTTTACTCTTCATTTACTTTTAAGAACTGTAATTTATCACCTGATTGAGTGGTAAGGAGTGTCTCTGTCAATGGGATAAGTTTGTGAGTGATTTTTTTCTTTCTCCAGAGAATGAAGTGTATGGCTTTCCTTTGTTAAACCACCAAGTTAGTATTGGGTACTCACAGACTTTAAAGTGACACTTTATTGTAACAGGACACCTTTCCACCAGAAAATATACACTCTCCTTCAGGTGAATTTAGTAAATAAAAACCAGTCTGCAGTACATTGAAGGGGGAATATTTTCCTCATAATGCTATTTGAGCTTGAAGTTTAATAAAGCAGTTTATTACAGGTTAAGATGATTATGTGAAAGCTGCACATGTAGACCTAAATAATTGAGTCATTATGTATCTAGTACTTTTCTGAACCACCAGGGTGAGTTTTTTTTTTTTAACTTGATGCTAAGCATTTTAAGATTGTCAAGTCCTCTCCATCTGAAGTCTTAGATAACTCTCCTCTAAGGTTATGTGTTATGGAAAATTTTAAATGCCATGAAACTTTAGTAATGGAAAATTATAATATTGGGTTTGTCTTTTAGCTCTGGTGCTGTCATAGTCAGGTGTCTTTAGGAGAGTGACCTGAAGCAGCTTCTTGATGTAATGGTTTTCTTATTCTTGGTCTTAAATGAACTTATCTATTTACCTCATTGGCAGTGGTTATAAAGCATTGCCTGGGGGGAAATATCAAAACTCATTCATATGTAATTATCTTTGGTTACTCCTCCTTCCATTTTCTAAAAAAATCTGAAGTTAATGAGAATAATGAGGATTTTCTGTCTTCCTTTGCTTACTAGTTATTGCAAAGAGATGACAACTGAGTAAAGTGGAAATGACAGATTAAGAAAGATCATGTGTTAATGGTACTAGCTGATGTTCAGGATCTTGACAAGAAAGGAAAGAATATATGTTAAATATGTTAATATGTAAGTATATTATACGATATAAGTAATAACATGAATAATTCTGGGGTCTTACTGGATGTATTACGTTGTTATGCTGCGCCTTACACAGAATCTTAATTTACTGGGCTCTTCATCATAACTAAAAACAAGATTGTTTTCAAAGTAGTCAGTTTGTTTTAAATTTCAGGTGTGCAGTAATTAAATATTGACTGCCTGTGTTACTCTAGGGAGCTATGAAGAATCATTACAAGTGACAGGTTAAAATTTAACAGGCTGAAAATTTTTAGCTGGATTATAGAAAAAGTGAGAGTTGTCATTTCAGCATTGAAAACATCAAGGAAATAATAGGCACAATGGGTAGTCCATTTTGAGAAGGGAGTCCTGTACAACTTTTGAGAGTTTTAAATGGAAGAAAGAAAAAGTAACTTTTGTAACTTTTTTCAGCAAACTAAAACAATGCAGGAATGTTTAATGTGTGCAAGGCCCTTTCTCTGCAGGGGATGCAGGATTAAGAAAGCCCTGGAGCCAGAAGCTGAAGTGTCAGATTCTGATGCTCTTTTTGGTTTGGCTTCAGAAGCACAAATTGAGGTACAAGAGTGAACACATAATACTGGGATAGCTGCATCCCCTTACCCAACCCCACCCCATCTCTCTTTTGTGGATTTTTACAATAATATGTCCATATTTTGATTTTTTTTGAGACGGTCTTGCTTTGTTGCCCAGGCTGTCTCAAACTCCTGGGCTCAAGGGATCCTCTTGCCACAGCCTCCTGAATACTGGGCTAATATGTCTACAGAGTATTTATATTAACTTGATAACTAAATTTATTTTCATTTGTGAGAAAATTAAGGGATGTATGTATACATGTGGTATCATTCAAATAAATACTTATTCAGTAAAACAAAATATTTTACTGTGATGAAATAATCTCTGAGATGGTGGTAATAGAAAGAAACATTGAGAAGATTCCTGTCCTGTGTCTTGCAGAAAATTAACTTCCATGAAGAAACTGATGTTCATAATCAGCAGCTGTATTTCTTCCTTCTTGGTTGGATTTTGAAAACAATGTTGTACCACAGCTCTTCAAGGAGGGAAAATTGCCAATTTAAACCAATGAGCTAATGTCTCTCTGTAGGTACAACTGCTGAGGCTACTCTGCTCACTTTGATAATATGTAAGGAAGAAGACAGTGTTTGGAAATTGCATCTTTTTTTTTTTTAAACAATCTAACATTATCTCCCAGATTTACTCAGGGTCAGAAACCTGGGAGTGGCTTAACTAGATGGTTTCAGTTGGGGTCTCACTTACAATCTAGTAGGTTAGGCTGTGGTCAGTTTCAAGGGCTGACTAGAGATGGAATGTCTGTCTGCTTTCAAGTACCTGTGCTGCTCCCGGCCTCAGTTCCTTGCAGCAGACTGAGAGCCTGGGTTCCTTTCTAGCTGTTTTCTGGGACTTCCGTTCTTCACCACATGGGCTGCTCCTAGTGCATCTTTTTAAGGATTTTTTTTTAAAAGTATTTAATGATGTCTCCTCTGTGTAAGTGACTCATCTTTGTTATTTTTTAACTTCTTTTTGAAATATGATGGATACCTAGAGACAGATAACCAAAAAATCATGAAAGCATTCTGTTTGATGAATTTTCACAAAGTTAACATTCCTTTACAACCAACTCGCAAATCAAATCAATGTTGTTGGTGCCCCAAAAGTCCACCTGGTGCCTCCACAACTACTCATACCTTGCCTCTTGCACACTCCAGGGTAATTACTGCCCTGTTGTTTGTTTGTTTTTTTATGGGTTTACAACTCATGCTGAGTAACTTGAGAATTTTAACTTCAAAGCCAGCAGGAGAATCAGTAGATATTCAGCTTTGGGGGGATTTTTTTTAAATTTATTTTGGAGAACATTATGGAAGCTGTTACTACTCTCTGGAGGGAGGTTGGAAGGGAGATGTACCTACACAAAATTTTGTTGGCAATTTCAGATCATTTGCAAACTTAGAAATAGAATTTAAAGATATATTCCTTTTTAGAGAAAACGTTTACATTTCATTGGAAAGCTGGTTTACCAATGTTTCTTTCTTGACCTCTTTAAAAGGCTAGTTCATGATTACAATATGTGTTCCTGAACAGTTACACACAAACCAAATTTTTAAATATTGAATTATAGGCTTAAGGATAATCAATACCAATGACTGTAAAGCATCTACCAATGTCCTTTTATTGCTCTGTGGACTCATGGAAGGAAGTACAAGATATGATATCCTACTTCCAGGGCCTTAATATTTGAATTGAAAAGATAATAACAAGCCTGGGTTATTGAGTTGTGAATTTGTAATGAGACCATGATTTTGTCAACAAGTCCTAAGTGAGGGATTATTGCTACCCATTACCACTTTCCCTCATTCCAGTACATCCAAGGAATACAGTTTACTCACAATTACAGTGACTCACTAGCAGGGAGTTCTCAGTGGGATGATTATAGTACTCAGGGGGCATATCAAAGCCCTGAGGGAGGGGGAAGAATTTTAAGAAACTAGTCTTAAGTGTTTCTGATGTTTACATACTTGGCTCTTTACCACTTCACACGTGTGCATATATGCACTCTCTTACTACCATAAAATGTAAAGGATGTTTGAGAGAGGGCGAATTGAAAACTTCACGCTAGCATTAATTGGACTTTTAACTGTTCTCATTTAATGCTTATAGCCACTATACAAGATAGGCATTGTGGAGATAATAGAAATTTTCCCTGAAATAGATTGATTAAAAGACCTGGTATCCTTGGAATATTGGAGAACCATTGGAAGATTTAGATGATGATTGTGGTGATAGTTATTGTAAAACTTAAACAAGTGGAACCTTAGTTGGGGGTGAGGATACTGGTATTTGGCCTTTTCTATAAGAAGTTTGCAGATTCTTGGTACATTTTCTTTGGGGAAATGTCCTCAAATCTATTGCCTGACTTTGGGAGAAGGGGTGGCGCCAACCAGAGTATGTTTCTAACTAAAGCCTAGTTTGGCAGAAACCAGATCAGACTCAGAAATTACTTGATATATTTTGTCAGCAGTGGCATTCTGGGATCTCTACTACCCTGTCCAAAATGGTAACCACTAGCCACATGTCACTATTTAAATTAAATTAAAAATTAAGTTCTTCAGTCATGCCATATTTCACATAACACATGTGGCTGGTGGCTACTATATGCTATAGTGCAGATATAAAATATTTTCATTTTCATGGAAATTTCTATTGAACATTACTACTCTAATAAGAACTTGCTAGTGAACCAAAGAGATTAGAAGCAGAAGTGGCACATAAGTTATAGAATTGCTTTCACTCACCTATAAAAATAAGCTAGATTCTCATCCTCCCATATGTGTATGAATGCAAATGGATATATTAAATGATTTATTTAAGATTACTTACTGATTATGCTGTAAGCCTATGATATGTTCTGTTCTCTTGGCCAAAGTTGAGAAGTAGTGTATTCATTTAAAAAAAAAAAAATCAGATTTTTATGATAGGCAATAGTGGGGGCAGGTGTTTGTTTTGTTTGTTTTGAGGGTTTTGTTTGTTTGTTTTTGCAATATGGGGAATTGAACCCATGGATGCTCCATCATTGAGCTACATGCCCAGCCCATTTTATTTTTTATTTCGAGGCATGGTCTCACTAAGTGCTCAGGCCTCAGACTTGTGATTCTCCTGCCTCAGCCTCCTGAGTCACAGATTACAAGGGTATACCTCCACGCCCAGCCTAAAATAGTGTTTTGAGGACGTGGGGGGGAGGTTTAACTTCAATATTTTCTTTCCCAAAGCACTTCACAAGACAAGCCTTCTAAAATATTCAGGTATTTGTAATCAGTTTATACATAAGTTGAAGAATATAGAAGATATTAAACCATTAAATCACTGATTCAAGATGCTATGTCCTGATACACTAGAACTCTTGGTTCCCTTCAGTTTCTAATTTTAAAATATTGATCCTAAAGTTTTTCATAGTAATAGCCTTAGTTTTGAAAATAATCCAGAAATATTCTGAGTTAGAGTGGTTAAGATGGCTGGTTTTAAGATTGAATTTATTGAATAGCATCTTTTTTTTTAATTGGTACATTGTGATTATACATAATAGTGGGATTCAATATGGCATCGTCATATATGCGCATAACAATTTGATCAATCTCATTTTCCAGTTCCTCCCCTATCCTCCTTCTTTCCTAGATTCCCTTCCTTAATTCTACTGTTTTCCCAAGGTCCCAGCTTTATTTTTCTAATTTCCACACATGAGAAAACTTATAACCCTTGACTTTCTGAGTCTGATTTTCTTTGCTTAACACGATGCTCTGCAGTTCCATTTGCTTTCCTGCAAATGACATAATTTTGTTCTTTATGCCTGAGTAAAATTCTGTTGTATATATTTACCACATTTTCTTTTTTATTCATTTTTTGGTGGCATAACTTGGCTATTATGAATTATGCTGCTATAAACATGTGGATAAGTATGTATTGCTATAGCATGATGACTTTAATTCTTCAGGACAGATACCAAGGAGTGGTATAGCTAGTGGTATAGGCACTTCCATCCCTAACCTTTTGAGGAACCTCCATACTGATTTCCATAGTGTTTGTACTAATTCATAGTCCCAAGAGTGTATAAGTATTCCATTTTCCCCACATTCTCACCAGCATTTATTGTTTTGTTGTTGCAGTACTGGGGACAAACCCAGAAGCATTTTATCTCTATGCTGTATCCCCAGTCCTTTTTATTTTGAGACAGTGGTAGTTGCCTCAGGCTCAAACTTGTGATCCTCCTGCCTCAGCCTCCTGAATCTCTGGTATTACAAGCATGCCCCACTGTGTCTGGCTGTTGTTTGTGTTCTTGATGATTGCCATTCTGAGTAGGGTGAAACCTCAATGTAATTTTGATTTGTATTTTTCTAATTGCTGAAGATGTTGAACATTTTTTCATATATACGTTTGCCATTTAAATTTCTTCTTTTGAGAAATGTGTATTTAGCTCATCTGCCCATTTATTGATTGGGTTATTTGGGTTTTTTCATGTTAAGTTTTTTGAATTTTTTATATATTCTGGATATTAATCCTCTTTCAGAAGAGTAACTGGCAAAGATTTTCTCCTATTCAGTAGCGTCTCTTAGTGCAGGCCATATAGCCCATCTGGTAGAGTGCCCGCCTTGCATGCTTGAGGCCCGGGTTCGAGTCCCCAGCACTGTGGGATTGTGGAAATAACAAACAAAGGAAACCAATTCTGAGCCTCCCAACCTTCCAGTAGCGTCTCTCTTTTTTTTTTTTTTTTTTTTTTTTTTTTTTTTTTTTTTTTTGTGGTACCGGGGATTGAACCCAGGGCCTTGTGCTCACGAGGCAAGCACTCCTCCAACTGAGCTATATCCCCAGCCCCCAGTAGCGTCTCTTGATACTCTTGTTTCTTTTATCATTCAGGAGCTTTTTTTTTTATTTTCTGTCATCCCATTTATTAATTTTTGGTGTTATTTCCTGAACTTTAGGAAATCATTGCCTCACCTCTGTATTGCAGTGTTGCCCATCTATTTTCTAATGCAATTACAAAGTTTCTGGTCTAATTTCTAGGTCTTTGGTCTACTTTGAGTTGACTTGTGCAGCATGAAAGATAGGGATCTAGTTTTATTTTTCTACATATTTTCTACATATGGATACCCAGCTTTCCCAGCACCATGTGTTAAAAAGGCTCTTTTCTCCAATCTGTTTTTGGCACCTCTGTCAGAGATCATGTGACAGCATTAAGATTAAGTTTAAAAGTGTTTCTTTGCTGAAAAACCTGTGATCCTACTTGTTGGGGGTAGACAACTGGTTCTAAACAGTGACATGGAGATTATTAAAGATATTATTAAATAGCCATTCTCTTTGGCAAAAATATTGTGTATCATTTTGTTGACATAAATAGAGATGTTTAATAAATTTTGGGTGATTCACTATTTAATGTCAATATCTTGCAAATCCTTCTTAGAAATGTTTTGCTAAAGTAGAGATGTAAATGCACCACCTAACACTGAAAGTTAGGTATGGGTATCCTATTTGATGTTCTTATGAATAGGTGTAAGGACATTGTTTTTGTTTTAGTCAGCTTTTTCCGCTGCTGTGACTAAATGACCCGACCAGCACAACTGTAGAGGAGGAAAAGTTTGTTTAGGGCTTGCTGTTTCAGAGGACTTAGAAAGCCGACTCCATTCCTCCAGGCTTGAGGTGAGGCTGAACATCACAGTGGGAGAGGGAAGCAGTTCACTTGGTGATGTGCAAGCAGAGAGAGGCTCCGCTGCCATATACAAATATGTACCCCAAAGCCACGCCCCAGTTCCCACCTCCTCCAGCGACACCCACCACTTCAGTTGCCACTCATTCAATCCCTGTCAGGATTAATTCACTGATTGAACCTTATTGCACCGTCTCTCACAAGTGAGCTTTTGGGGGCACCACATCTGTACCATAACAGACATGATGAGTATTTTAGAACTTTCCAAAAATGTTCATCTTAAAACAGCTTCTTCATTTCTAGTTTCAAACATACCTTATTATGTTCTCCAACTGACTAATGTCTCACATATGTACCCTAAATGTGTCACCTACTTGCTATATAACAGAATGGTATTGTTAGAATAGTATTATCTTGGTGATTTGGTGAGATAGAAGAAATGATAAGTATATACACCAGTAAATTTCCTTCATTTCTCTGATAATTTTTATCATGTACTATATCCATATTGCTAGGCAGTGCAAATACAAATGTGAATGAGGTACCACCGAGTCTATGCTTGAAGACCTTAATAACTAGAAGTGTATGCCAGCAAGGGTTATCAGGTGATTATCAGTAATGTGACACATGTATGCATAGAACATAATGAGACACAAGTGTTAGTCTTCCCTCAGAGATCTAGGAAGATCTTTTTCTTTTGTTTTTGTTTTTGCAGAACTTACTGGGGATGGAATCCAAGGGTGTTATTTTACAAAGCTACTTTCCTGACCCTTACTGTTTTTTATTTTGAGACAGGGTCTCACTAAGTTGCCCAGGCTAGCCTTGAACTTGAAATCATCCTGCCTCATGAGTGGCTGATATTATAGGCGCGTGCCACTACCCAGCAGGAAGGTCTTAAAGTGGTGGATGATTAAGCCAGATCTAAAAAGACCTGGTATTGTCCAAGTTATTAAGAGCACACCAGGCAGAGAGAGTGCCATAGCAAAGCTGTATGTTCACAGGACATTCTAGGAAAAGGAAGTAAATATGGCTTCTCTAAAGGAAATAAAGAGGAGCAAGATGAGAAATGAGACTGTAATGGTAGGAAGGGACTAGAACACCCAGAACCTGTTATGAAAGACAGAATGATTACTGTGGCAGTGGTAGAGAAAATTGATTGGACGCGGACAAAGTCGGCAATGAAACAGTATTGTGTACCAGCAGTAATCAGGTTTGGGGCAAAGTAGTAACTGTGAGGATGGAAAATAGAATATTGATGTTAAGGAGGTTACACTAGTTGGGACCTGGTTGACAGTTGAGTGTGAAAAGTAAGAAGGCAAACTCCCACATTTCTGGGCAGCCAAGTGGAAAGTGAATAAAAACATTGAGAAAGAGATCAGTCTTGAATGTACAGAGTTTGAGGTGCTTATCTACATTTAAGTGGAGATAGCCAATAAACACTGTTTTCTGATACCGAGTTGGGTTAGAACACACATTTTTATAGTTAAGGCCCATTTCAGTGACCTTCAGGTATTATAAATATGTAAAACATTAACTGCTGGCAACATGTACCCATCTTATTTCTGATTAACTGGCAACTAGAAGACTTGAGTGAAACTCTGGTAGTTTGTTCTACTTTATTTGCTGCAGTAGTCTTAGGTTCTGTTACTATCAGCAAGCATAAAATGCTTGTGAAAATCAGCAGTGAAATTGCATGAATTTAGTGTATTGGCATACATTTAATGCAAAAGGAGGTTGTATTACGAATTTGAATAAACCATACATCATTGGCTTCTGGAACCACCATTACTTAAAGGTTTCTCTATTAAGGCAACTAAGAGTAATTCTACTTTATCTGCCCTTGATCTCTTTTATTTCTCTGTCCTATTTTTACCTTTTGGAAAAACAAATTCCTTTTTCTATATCATGCATCATCTATTTATCCCCCTTTCAACTGCCCCTTTCAACTGCTGCTGTTTTAGGGGTACCCAGAAAGGATTTTTTTTTTTTTTTTTTTTGGCGTGCAGTGCTGAGCTACATACCCAGCCCTTTTTTTTTTTTTTTTAATGTTTTATTTTGAGACAGTATCCCTAAATTGCTGAGGCTGACCTCAAATTTGCAAACCTCCTGTTTCAACCTGCTAAATCCTGGGATTACAGGCATGCTCAAAGACATTTTAAAAATCTTCAGTTAAAAGGTTCTTTTTAGTCTTTTATATTGCAGTTTGCCTGCTCTTATTTGCTGACATGAATTCCTGGAAAGCATTTTTCATAGCTCATATAGTAGTATAAACTTAAAAACCAAGTTGATATTTTACATAACTGTTAGGGGAAAATGATTTAGAAATCCAGAGAATGAGAAAACCAGCAGTGTGTGGGGCATGTATGCCAAAGTCTCCTAAGAAACATTTAATTTTTTTTTTTTTTTTGCTCAGAGAGTAAATATGGCAGTATGAATTTTTTTGCTTCTCTGAATCAGAGTTCAGAATTCCAAGATTAAGTACTTACAATTGTTTTAATTGTTTTTAGATTTTTCCCTTTAACGTTCTGGTTTGAATTTAATACACTGCTTTCTTGTTGAGACTTCTAAAGTACTACATACAATGTTTGGGATTTTTCTCATGGGAAAAGAGATTAGGGGAGCTGAGAAGCTTTCTTTTGGATTTTTATGCCAGTGAAAACATTGTCCTCTTCCTTTTTACCTGTACCTTTTATCTACTCTTTCATCCTTTCTAACTTTTAAATGTTTATATCAACTGTTAGACTGTTAAGTCAACAGGCCAAATGCTGACTCTTAATATACTAGCCACTAGTCTCAGGAAGGACAAGTTGTGGTTGTTCGTTATTTGTACCTGTGACATACAGATATAAAGAAATAACATCCAAAATGACATTCAAGGAGAGTTGACTGTAATGTACATTGACCTCTGTTAGAAAATCAAAGATTTGCTTCTATAGGGCATGAAAGTATTAAATTGTTATGTAGTATACCATAGAACTTACTTTACTGCCAGGGTTGTAAGCACACACCACATTCTAAGATTTTAGAAGACAACTGAAATTTCCTTCTCTTTTTACTGGACTTAACAGTGTTATCATTTTTAATGTTATTTAATAGATGATGTGCTGCAATTTGAAAATTTGTCGACTTTGAAGCCCTATAAATCATTAGTTCTCCAATCACACATACAAATTTGTTTGACATTGGAATATTGCCCTGACCCATATTTTTAAACAGAGACTGAGTATTCTGATTATGTACAACAGTAGCTTGTTTCATGTTGAATATTGTATTTTTATTGTGGGTGTATTAAGAAAGCATTTTTAAGCCAGTGAACATTTCTGTACCAAATCTGTTTTGTTTACCCACAGCTTAATATTTGGAATGGTTCATTTATGAATACAATAATATTACTATATGTCCATGTTAATCAGAATAATAATGTTATCAGGTTAATGAAATGGAATTAGAATTACAAAATATTAAGCTAGAAAGAGTATAATAACCAGACATGGTGACATATCTGTATTCCCAGTGACCAGGGAGGGTGAGACAGGAGGATCTCAAGTTAAAGGCCAGTCTCAGTAACTTTGTGAGGCGCTTACCTTTTTAGTGTCTCAAAATTAAAAATAAAAAGAGCTGGGGATGTGATTCAGTGGTAAAGCTCCCCAGACTCAATCCCCCAGTATTGGGGGTGTGGTGGGGGGAGTACGATAATACAGTAAAAAGAATTCATTTGCCCTTTGTTTGGAAGGTAGCTTACTATTCATTATTGTTTTTGAGAAATAATATAGGAATTTTAATTTTTCCAGCCATCAAAAGTGTCATTTTGTTGTGCAGTACAAGTAAACATGCTTGAAAAAGGTTTAGCTCTCACTTGTGGTGTATCTGGGTATAGAAACAAAAAAAAAGTTCAGTTTTTTGTTTGTTTTTTTCTTTTATTGGTGGTGCTGGGGATTGAACCCAGGGCCTTGTGCATGTTAGGCAAGCACTCTACCAACTGAGCTATATCCCCAGCCCCCTCTCTTTGTCTTATTGCAGTGACTCCATTGGCTTTTGTTCTCAGCAAGTCTGCTGTCACTCTCCTCCTTCTGTCTTTAGTAGAAAGACTGTGTGTCTTAACTGGGACAAAATCTGGAATAGTCCCAGTTTATTCCTGTTGTCTTGGGATGCTATCTGGCTTAGCATTGTTTCAGACAAATGTGTCTCAGTTTGGAAAATAAGATTTGTGGTTCCCGTATTAAGATATTCTCTTTGTTTTACATGTTTTACTACAAAGTGTCTGTGGTAGGTTGATTTTTTATTGATCATTTTTGATGTGTTGCGTTTAGTAAAATCAGGTCTTCATGGTTTTCATCAGTTCTGGAGAATTCTCTGATTTTTTACCTTTTCCATTCTCTTTTTCTGGAAGCCTTTTTAGGAACTACTTGATGTCTCCCATGTATGTCTCAACCACTCTCATGTTTCATGTTTTTATTTGTTTTCTATTCTGGATTATTTACACACATTTCTGTTTTTAGGACACTAACTTGTTCTTCAGGTGCAGTTATTAGGTTGTTTAGTATAATGTTTGAAGCTTTTGATCTTAAAGACTGATATTTTCCATTTTTTGAAATTTTATTTCATTTCTATTCAAATGTACCTATTTTTTCATAGTGTCTTGTTCTCTTAAGCTTTTGATTACTTCAACATTTATACTCATCTCTGTCATGTTATTCAGTTTCTTAGATTCTGAGCTGAACTGGAATAGTTTTATCTGTAGGAACCTCATATGACTTGGGTTGAAAAAAGAGGTTTTTGCCTTTAATTCCACCTGGCACAGAAGTCTCATTGGCCCAAAGGCAGTTATGTCAGTTTCTTTTCCTGCCTGAACCAGAGTTTGACACCTGTCCTTAGTTACAAAGTCTTAGTAAGTTTTTGTTTTTCCTTTACCCAGAGTTCAGATCAAGACAGATAAGATTTATTATTTCCCTGTACTAGTGGACGGATTTTAAAACTTTTAGTTTCATTATATTTTTAGTCCACCTTTTTATTGAGATGCTTTGTTGTCTAATACAAATTACGAATCCAAGCTGGGTGTGGTGTTGCACACACACTTGTAGTCCCAGCTACCTGGGAGGCTAAGGCAGGAGGAGGATTGCAAGTTCTAGGCCATTCTGAAAAAAATAAAATAAAAAAAAGACTCAAAATTTTAAAAAAAGAATCACTAGGGACTGGGTTCCAGTACCCTAATTGATGCAGGCCCAGAGCAGACCAACATTCCCCATCTGCATTCTGATACTCGAAGGTTTGATTCCATGCTTACTATGCTGGTTTTTAGTTCCTTGTTAAGTTTCTGGCCCTGGTTGATTTTCCTTAATCTTTAGTTACTACAGCCACGCATTTAAGAGGATTGTTGTATTATTTTTATAGCAGCCCTAGATGTTTGTGGCAGGAAGTTTGGGAAGCCAACTGGTTTGCCATATTGCGGGAACCAAAAACACCGAGTGCGTAGGATATTTTCAGATGTATTTTTTCTTTGATTTTTTTTTTTTTTTAATATCAAGATGCAAGCTTCTTCAAGTGAACAAAATCATTGGAAATTAAGCTTTTAAGCTTTTTAACCCGAAGTCACACAACCAGTGTGAGCCAGGATTAAAACTCTAATCTTGGACTCCAGGTTCAGGTATCTTTCCAGATATTCTCTTCTTGACCTTTTACTTCTTTCTCATAGACTGGACTTTAAAGGGAATCTAGTTTTTTAATATAGTTTAGTGGAAGGAGCATAGGATTTGAAGCAAGATCTAAATTTTAATCCATTTAATAGTTTATGACTTTAGGCATACCATTTATAAAAAGATACGTTTTGCATTGCCCATTGAGTCCCCTTGAGGAAAATATATTAAGTTAAAGAAAAAAGAACAACCACCACCACCTTGGACACCACCTCATCCTACCAAATCAGAAAATACTGCTTGGTTTTATTTTGCTATGCTGGGGATCAAACCCAGGGTCTCCTGTGCTAGGCAAGTACTCTGCTGCTAAGAAATGCCCCCAACTCTGAATCAGAATTTTGATTGTGGCAGTATGTTTTGTTTTAATCAGCACCCTCAAGTAATTTAATTAGCCACCATTTAGAGATCACTAGTAATTATTCCTTCCACCATGACCTCTCTTTATGGCCAGCAGATGTAACCAAGAGAACAATTTTTGTCCTTTGGTTTCAGAGGCAATTTGAATCTCAAAATCTGCAATCCCACTTAACATCCAGGTTGGTAGATTTCTCTCCTTTAAAGAATGAGTAAGTGTGATGCCTGCCTCAGCAATGTTATGGTAAGGATTAAATAAAATTCCAAAATTAAAATAAATTAAAATATTAAATTAAATTTAATGAATAAATTAAAATAAATTCCAAAATAGTTTTGAGATTAATCCCCTTGTACATAGGGTAATGATGTCTGTCTTATTCCACCAGTTTTCATACCCCCCCTCGTTTCCTTCTACATAATCTACAGTTCCTCCATCCTTCTGTCACTACCCATCCCCATTATATATTATCATCCACTTATCACGGAAAACTTTCGACCTTTTGTTTTTTGGGATCGGCTCGTTTCACTTAGCATGATATTCTCCAATTCCCTCCATTTATTTGCAGATGCCATAATATTATTATTATTTATGGCTGAATAATATTCCATTGTATATATGCAACCAAAGAAACAAAATGATGTACCCCATTTGTGTACAATGAATAAAAATGCAGTCTGAAAAAAAATTTTTTAAATGAATAATATTTAAAAAAGGAATTAATCCCCAAACTTTCATGAATCTTCGAATTTGTGAGACCACAAAAGCAGCACTTCCTCAGAGTTCCATGGCTCATTGGTCTTAGAAATTGGAAAACCACACGTTACATCTCTCCTAGGAATTCACAGTGTATGTTAGCATACAGAAGATCTTAGAGATTTTTCTGTTTAAAACTGCTTTTACTTGAATTGGCAATTCCCAAACTGGAATTTCTTTTATTCGTGTAATCCTATTAGTGACCAGTATGCAGTGTTCATTGCACTGTGGGGCATTTTCAGTCTTGTCTTTGTTTTCATCTGAAATAGAGGAATTGTTTCTACTTCACGTAGGGTGTGTTGGGTGAAACGCAAGGGGAGGTAAGGCTGCCAGGGTTTGCGAGACTGCTTACTTCCTGCCTCTGTGCCTCGCTGCTGCATCCTCGCCAGCATAACCAAAACTTACTGTCATCAACCTGTGGCTCATTCTCGACAGACTCAGACTAATCAAATGGAAGTTCCAGAATCATACTCTACTTTTTAATGCCCAGCACAGTAAGGACTCAACTTTTCAAAACCGCATACCTTCTGAAATTTTTAATGAATAGGCAAAAATGTTTAACATCTATGTTTTATTTAATCATTGGTCCATTATAAATTAACACCATGGAGCATTTACAAATTCATATTGATTAGATTAATTAATCAGTATTTTGAGTTTATATTTTCAGAATACACCTGAATCCATCATGAAACTATTTGATTTTTAAAGTATCTTGATCTGTTATGTTTCAGGCCCCAGTACTTTTGATCGCTCTAGCACTCAGAAAAGTAGACCTCTTAGTCTCGTGCGTGTAATAGGAAAGGCCTTTTTATTTATCTTCGTTATATATGACAACAGAATGCATTTTGATTCATTGTACACAAATAGGGTACAACTTTTCATTGCTCTGGTTGTGCACGAGGTAGAGTCCCACCATTCATGTAATCATACATGTACATAGAGTAATGATGTTTGTCTCATTCCACCATCTTTCCTTCCCCTCTTTAATTGATTTGGTTTGGGGCTTTTTTGTGTGTGTGTGGGTTTTTGTTGGTGGTGGTGGTGGTGATGGTGGTGTTGTTTTTTTTTTTTTTTTGGTACCAGGGATTGAACTCAGGGGTGCTTAACCACTAAGCCACATCCCCAGGCCTTTTTAAATTCAGAGACAGGGTCTTGCTGAGTTACTTAGGGCCTTACTAAGTTACTGAGGGTGGCTTTGAACTCCCAATTCTACCTTGGCCTCCTGAGCCACTGGGTTAATTGATGCTGGTGGACACCATGGAAGCTGAGTTAACTGTACTATCCAAACTGCTTATCTGGTTCCTTAGGATTCTGAAGGAGCTCATCACTGTGTACTCCTGTTTCCATTACTGCTTTTTGTCACTCCAGTGTCCCCATCTGTATCATCTATCAGTTGTCAGCACAGAGAATATATTTCTCCTTTTGAGTTTGTTAATTACTACAAGGCTTGTTAAAAATCAGTTACGTTACTAATTGGTAACTTGGTTTAAATATAGAGGATCAAGCAGAAACTGAAGTACCTTGAACCAACAAGGAAATCAGTGCCTGATTATTGGTACCTTTGTTTCTCGTTTATAAAAGCTATGTGTGTTTATTAAGAAAATATTACATTCAAAGTGATACTCAGTTTTTGCAGTAGAAATGTTATATGGATAAAAGAATTTTCAAAGGGCTTGGAGAATTTATAAAGAAGATATGAATTTTGTAGTAAGTTCCTGCTATTATTATATTGCTATATTACTAAAACTTAAGAGATTTAAGATATGAATAATGTTTATGGGTCTTTCATATCAGTTTTTCTCAAACTTTCTTAATATATAGCCCCTTTTTGAAGGGGAATGGTATCTCACAGACCTTTCAGTATTGATTTACTATTTTGGTTTTAATGTAACATATTAACAAACAGAACTAGGTGTAAATTCCTCAGGGTTGTCGCTCTTATACAACTGTAAACTGATTTACAGATTTTGAACAAATCATAAAACCAATTACATTCAAATTAGCAGCATACATTTGTTGTGCTTGATGCTTTCTGTAGTACTGACAGCTATGCCATACATTCTGTTCTTTTTATGATGTCAAATTCACATAGCATAAAGTTTACCATTGGAAAGTATACAATTCGTTGACTTCACAGTGTTGTATAACCATCACCACTGTTTGATTCCATAACATTTCCATCACCCCAAAGACGGCAAAAAAAAAAAAAAAAAAAAAGGCACCGTAATTTCCTTTTTGAGTTCAGTGTACCAGTGCTGCTGTGTGCCTGTGATGACTCAACTCTCCTGCCATTTTTCTGCATTCAAAGCTCTGAGAAACTTGGGTTCCTAATGTAATTTGACCACAACCTCCCCACAGCAGTGTTGAGGATTGAACCCCACCTCCTCATGCATGCCAGGCAAGTGCTCTACCACAAGCCCAGCCCTGGTCATCACTTGATAGAATGCATCATTTACGTGTCAAGCCCACTTTGATCCTTTTTTATTAGCCCTCCATTAAAGTATAACTGCTCGGTAGTAGTGTACCTCTAAGCGGGAGTGTGAACACCAACATCGTAATACAGTGCTTGATCAGCAACTGAACCTCAATATGCTTATATTATTTCTTAACACTCATAAAAATGAAGATACATTATTTTAAAGTGCCCAGAGGGAACTCATGGAGCACCAAGACTATCAGATCCCATATTAAGAAGCACTAGGATAAATATTCTTGAGGTTTTACATGTGCTGCTTAATGAGAATGAGGAGCATGGGCATTTTAAATCTGTTATTATACTTTTAAATGTTTAGGATAATTGCCCTGCTGTCTGGAAATTATCTTTTTGGGAAAGTTTTATTTGTATCTCATTTTAGTAAAAACAAAATTTATTTACATAATTTTTTTCACTGGGAATATGAAAATACTCCCTTTTGGAAACTTCAAATTGATAATAAAGTGAAATAATTTCATATTTAGCCCTTGCATTCTCATTTTTCTCATATTATTTTGTAACTTAAAATAGATAAATGTAGGCTTTGCCTACAGAATGAGCCCATTGTTTTCAAGCAGTAACTTATTTGAGAGTTGTTTTTAACTGTTGACACAATTGCACGTATTTGTGGGGTGCAGTGTGATAATTTGATGTGTTTATGCAATGATCAGATTGAGGTGATTAGCATTTTCATCTCCTTAAACATTTATCATTTCTTTGAGTTGGAAACCTTGAAACACTTCTAGTTCTTTATAAGATAAACAATAAGTTGGTGTAAGTGGTGGCCAACCCTACTGTGCTGTAGGACACTAGCACTTACTCCTCCAAAAGAACTGTATTTGGCACCCTTTTTCCAGCCTCCCTGCCTACACTCCCTATGCCCTTCCTAGCCTCAAGTGAGTTGTATTCCACTCTCTACTTGTGAGAGCAGCTTTTTAAGTGTCAACATATGAATGAGAACAGTACTTTTCTTTCTGTGCCTGGCTTTACTTTTGGATTTTTTAGTAACTTCAGAGTAATTACTTTTAATAACAGAGTTATGGTGATTTTTTTCTTTATGCCAAAATTAATCAAGTCAGGTTCTTATAAAACTGCAATATGAGCTGATTTTGGATTCTGATGAATAATTTTTTAAACACCATATCAGAAAAACATCTTCAAATGCGACAGCTTTTCAAGAAAAAAAAAAAAAAAATACTATCCCAGAAGATCAGAGAGTAGTGACAGAGTGACAAGAGATGAGACTGTGACCAAACCATGACATGCTTTATGAACTAAGCAAATAAGATTTAATTTTATTCTGAAAGCCAAAGGGAAGTCATTGAACCATTTTTTGAAAAATATAATTAGCACACATTTACTAAACTAGTCTTTTTAATTTTATCTAGACTTTACTGTTTTTTTAAATTTTATCTAAACTTATTATATATCAGTAGGTGGGCTAAGAAGAGCATAAATCTTTTAATCTATCCTGAATTTTATCATACTTTAAGAACTAATTATTAACCTTTTTCATAACTGAAATACCTTTGCTTATAGAGATACAGTTTTCAAGTGTAAAGTTGATCTTTATACCACTCTATCTAATGTAGTTAAGTCTAGCCCTTAGTAGGCAAAACATACTGTTTGAAATTTTTGTCAGAGAGGTTAATCAAATATGTTTAAATCCATGATTTTGTGGGTTGAGGGTGGGGTGCTGGGTCCAGGTCCTCACACTGGGCAAATGCTCTACCACTGAGCTACATCCCCAGCCCCCAGGAGTTCTTAAAGATATTTAAAAGTAATAATAAAGTGAGCACACTGGCACACACCTGTAATCCCAGCTACTTGGGACTGAGGCAGGAGGATTGCAAGTTCAGGGCCACCTCAGCAATTTTGTGAGACCCTGTTTGAAAAAAAAAAAAAGAAATGGGGTTGTAATTCAGTGGTAGCACACACCTGGGTTCAATCCCCAGTGAGACAAAAATAAATGAATTAGTTAATAATAATAAAAATAATTGATCACATGCAGGGAATGGTAGGAGAGCAATTCATTATCTTAAAAATTGGTCAAGAATCGAATACCCTACTTTTTCTATGTGATTAGAACCAATGGATAACCAAATGGTAGATGAAGCGCAAAATGCTTTAAAAATGTGTTCCAACTAACAAATAATAAAGAAATGATATGATTATAGTGTCACCATTTTATAGTCCCTACTAACTAAATAGGTGGGATAGTAAGCTTCATTGGCTCCTGAAATCACAAAAAGAGAGGCATTTCTCTTGCCAAACACTCCTTGTGTAGAGTCTTGCCAAGGGGTGTGGAACCTAGGTGATCCAACCTCTGGATCCATCTGTCAGTTTTTAGAAAATACCCAAACCCGAGGGACTATGCAGGTCAAATAGCCTAAGTTCTTCCATAGTAAATTACAAGGAAATGAAAGAATTCGTGAGAAACTCATGGAATAAAGGAAAACTAGAAAACCACATTTTTTTGCCTGAGCACAGCTGAACTATAAAATCTAGGGAAGCACACATAGGTGCTGAAACCACAAAGAGAAAACAACAAGGAAGTAATCACTATAAAAATCAAATAACAGTTACTTACATCTGGAGGGTGGGTGGTTATGTTTGGGGTGGGACACATGGAAAAGGCTTCTGAGGTGGTTGACCAAATTCTATTTCTGGACTCAAGTGATACTCACTTTATGATAATTCAGTTGGTCATACACTGAATTATTGGAGAAGATTTACAGATAACAAATAGTATTCCTATGTATTTCTTGCAAAATTGGATAAATTATAAGTCCTGCTTGTGTGTGTGTGTGTGTGTGAGAGCAGTGTGATGTTTTTCATCAACTGTAGCCACAATTCTCAAACTTTTTGGTCTCAGGACCCCAAAGTGCTCTAATTTATGGGGGTTATATTTGCTATTATTAGAAAGCATTTGCTATTATTAGAAATTAAAAGCACAAGCCACACGCGGTGGCACACGCCTATAATTGCAGTGGCTAGGGAGGCTGAGGCAAGAGGATCGCAAGTTCAAAACCAACCTCAACAACTTAGCAAGGCCCTAAGCTACTTAGTGAGACCCTGTCTCAAAAGAGTGCTGGAGAGATTGGGGTAAGACTGGGGGTATAACTCAGTGGTTAAGCACCCCTGGATTCAATCCCTAGTATCCAAAAAAAAACTTTTAGAATTTATTTAATTCATTTAAAATAACCACCATAAACTCTTTATAAAAACCTTAAAGAGAGCATTTTTCCAAGACAAAACACAAAAAATTTAGTAAGGTATCATTTGTTTTACTCTTTTTGTCAATTTCTTTAATGTCTAGTTTAATGGAATAAAGATAAATTCTCCCTTTTGCTTCTGTTTTTGTTTGTTGTGTTGCTGGGGTTTGATCCCAGGGGTACTTTACCACTGAGCTACATATCTTTAGTTCTTCTTTAAGACAGGGTCTCACTGAGTTGCTTAGGGCCTTGCTAAGTTGCTGAGTCTGGTCTAGAACTTGAGATCCTCCTGCTTCAGCCTCCCCAGCCTCTGGGATTACAGGTGTGTACCACTGTGCCCAACTTGCTTCTATATTTAATCCATTATGATAATACTGTTTTGGTTAAAGAGTATGAACAAAATGCAGCCTCACACAGATATATAATTGAAAAGAGGAAGAGTATTATTTTAATGACCTTTTCTGATAATTATGGACATTCCTCAGTACTCCTAAAAGTGGTCATTTTTTAAAGGCTAGCTGCAGTGTGGAATCTGAAACTGTACCTGAACTTCCCTTACTGTGTTAGGCAAAAACCCATTGGTATCAGCAGAAGAATTTTATGCATACTCCCATTTTGTCACATGGAATATTAAAAAGATCTCTGAAGGTTGAGATTTAATAAAAAGAAATTTTCTCCTTCTTTCATCAAAGACATTCTCAAGTAATACTGAGTTTTTCTTTTGTTTTAAATGCTTGTGTGGTAGCAAAGAACACAAAGACTGCCAGTATACTTTGAAGCCACTGTCTTGGTTCGCAGTGAGGTCAGTGGTTTTATCCACCAGTGCCTTTGTACCTTTGGTGTACCATTTGTGTCAGTACAGTGAAGAAGGTATAAATAATATCTTGATGTTATTGTGAAAATATCCTGGATCTTATAGCCCTCCCAGAAGAGTCACAGGAATCCCCAGTGGTTCATCGACCACATTTTTGAGATGCTTGAACTAGAGAATTTTGTATGTTCTCTCTGTTATAGCCAGCACTCATCTTGGTTATATTTTAAGGAAGATATGAAAATAACTTTTGTTTTTAAGGAATTGACACACAATATGACTTTTCCTTACTTGTCAGGAATTAAGAACTTGATATTTTATGGCAGTTACTTTTGGGTGTCAACAATTAAATAAAATATTTAGGACTGTAGCGTTAAGATGCTATAGAGATTGACAGTAAGTTTCAAAATAGTCTATTTCACATCGTCTGAGGAATATATAAGCCCCTTTACTTTTTGGATTGCTGTAACTGAATACATTTTTCTCATAAGTGTTTGTTGCTGTAAATTTATTTAAAGAAATAATATTTAAGAATATGAAAGCAGATTTTGATAGTATTAAAGGGTGAGTAAATTTTTTAAACACACACGACTTTATTTTCCTCCCTTGAGGTAACCAAGTACAGAATCCTATTTCTTCCCTTGCCATTTTCTACTAGTGAGGTAGGGCCATGATGAAAGTTCTCATTCTTCCCCAATATCAGAAACATTTAAAGATATTCCACTGTAGTAAAGCAGTTTATTGACTGCTTGCTGTATGTTCAATGCTGTTGGATATCATGGAAAGGTAAGTTATAAACTCATTAAGGAAAAGAAGAAAACATATGCTCAAGATATAAATATGTGTTTGCAAGGACTGGAGAGATCTATATGGTCTGAAAAGCCAGAAAAAAAACTTCACTAGGGATTTAAGACAAACCAGTAATGTAGAAAAGGGAAATGTAAACAGAATATATGTGGATATGAAAAAAGCATTAGATGAACATAAAATCTCAGATATCCTTATATACATAATGTAATTGACTAAAATGTAAAGTTTAATAAAGTCTCAAATATTTGTGGAATTATTGAAGAATTAGTCAAGTTGCCATACCCAAGACTGCTAATCAATGAATGAGTCATTGATAGCTAGGAACAGTGTCTCTTTTATGGACCAGGGCTTTGACCAGGGACTTGTGCTGTTTTTCTTTTTATATAAGAAATATATTTTTATTAATAATTTAGATAAGGACTTTCTTTTGGTATGTGCTTATTGGATATCTCCTGTGAGCCATGTAATCTTTAATCTCAAGGGAAACTATTACATAAACAACTGCTGGAATAAAAGTTTCATAGGCTGGTCATGTACCGGTAAAGGGATTAATTGTTTGAGATGAGCTAGAAGGATCTCATTAGACTAGAACTGTTCTCCAAATCTGACAAAGTACAATTTTATACAGATAAGTCAAGATCCTGCATGTCATATGGGTATCATTGATAACGTGTGTCACATGGGAAAGATCCAATTTATTGTGTTGACAAGTTTGCAAAAAATGAAGGAAAACCCATTAATTAAATGAACATACTCAATCTGGAACATGGCGAGTGGTGAAGTTAATGTTTGTTTGTTTGTTTTTTTTTTTGCGGTACTGGGGATCAAACTCAGGGCCTTGTGCTTACAAGGCAAGCACTCTACCAGCTGAGCTATCTCCCCAGCCCTGAAGTTAATGTTTCTATAGGATCAAATACCAAAATGCAAGACTTGTTGCCCACTACAGATGAGGAAGTCAAACCTGAGATTGCCCCATCAGTCTAGGACCCTAGAAAGTTATTGGTGGTGGCAGCATTCCCTGGCCATTAGCAGAAGCAGGGGGAAAAAATTATAAATAAATTTACCATATACACACATGCACGTGCTTATAGAAAAGCCACCATACATGAGATTCTGTAGGAACTATAAGCAGATTTAGATTATCCCACCCTCCCTTGCTCACACATTGGATACTGACTGAATACTGAAAATTCACCAAATACAGAACAAAAAAATAAATATACATGAAATATGCAACAAAATAATCTTTAAAATGAGTAGGCAAGAAAGTGACCATCTAAAATGACAAGATGAATTAGAATAAAAATTAAATAGAATATTTATAAGTTTAAAATAATAGTTGAGGGGTGAGGTATAGCTCAGTGGTTAGAGTGCTTACCTACCACGTGTGAGGCCCTGGATTCAGTCCCCAGGACAGCATACTTAAAAAAAAAGAGAGAGAGAAAGAAAAGTTGTGTATTTTTAAATTCAGTGAACAGATTTGCTTATTAGACACAGTATTAAAGAGAACTGGAGAACTAGATCTGAGTATATGGTTTAGCATAGGGACCACAGAGGACTTGAAAAGCATGAAGACTAAGAGACAGGGAAGACAGATTATCTAACACTCCTAGAGAAAATGAAGGAGAGGAACATATTTGGTGATTCTTGGCTGAGAATTTTCTAAAACCGAAGACATGAATCTAATTAATGGAGCTCCACATATAAAAAAGGGATACTTTTTTTAAAAAGCACACATAGACACATTGCAGTAAAGTCACAAACACATGACAAAGAGGCCTTAAAATCAGAAAGATAACATCACCTGTATGGCCTTTTTAAGTAACCAAAAACCAAGTTTACTACCAGCACTTTGTTTCTTATGGAACTTTCTTTACTTCTGTAAAGGATGTACTTTAAAGGAGGAGGAAGACACCATGGAAGTGTGTTTGGTTATGTAAAAAGTAAAAATGAGTGTGTACGCCTACCATTCCAGCTGCTCTGGAAACTAAGACAGGAGGATCACAAGTTTGACACCAGTCTGAGCAACTTAGCTAAGGCACTGTCTCAAACTTTAAAGAAAAAAAAAAATTGTTTTGAAAGGTGGCTGGGATGTAGTTAGTGGTAGAGTGTCCCTCCCAGGTCCAATCTGCAGTACCATACTGCAAAAAATAAATAAGACCAAAGAAATAGGTAAGCATAGGTAAACCTAAAAAAACATTGTATCAAATAATAGTAATGTCAGATTTTAGAACTAAAAAGATAAAACAAAATAATGGACAATAACAATGTAACAGAAGAGAATCATAGTTGGTATTCTAAGGTCATTGTTATTCAAAAGGGTACAAGATTGCTTAACTTTGGGCTTTATTTAGAATGTGTGATAAATAGTGTTGGAGATTAAAAATAGAATTCTGAAACAAGCAAAAAGTAAGATAAAAGCATGAAAGAAGAATTGAGCCCAGGCGTATTAGTAATGACAGATATTAAGAAATCTCAAAGTTAAATGCATGTGGTTGAGTTAAAAACAATGCCAAAGGGCTGGGGATATAGCTCAATTAGTAAAGTGCTTGCCTTGCAAGCACAAGGTCCTGGGTTCAACCCCCAGCACAGAAGGAAAAAAAAAACAATGCCACAGACAAAACCACCACCTTCACCACATCACCACTACCTCCCAGCCAGCACACGCCCCCTATGTGTGGTAGTTCATTCCAATTTCCTGTTAGATCTAAAGGTGGAAGTGAAAGAAGCAAAGCGTTTACAGATATTACGGCAGAATATGACTTTAGATTAGGGAAAGATTCCTTAAGCAGGACAAGCAAAGCATTAATTATAAAGGAATGATAAAGTGGACTATATTTTTTTTTTAAATTCATCTTCATCAAAAGACACTATTTGAATGTAAAAGCAATCCAGAGAGAGGAAAGATCATATGAAACTGACAGACCTCTGAGGATCATAAAAGTTACCATAGAACAAAAGATTCAGCTCCTAAATTTCTGTGTGCCTCATGAAATAGCTTCCAAATATATAAAAACTGATAAAACTACAAATCCAATATCATAGTGGAAATTTACAGTCAGTTGTTGATAGGACAAGGAGCCAAAAAAAATATACTTAAGATTTGAACACAAGTTAACAGATTGGATTTGATGGACATTCTCAAGCAGACATGGAATGTTTATAGAAATGAACAAGAAGCTCTCACTCCCAAAAGATTGAGCATGACAGATTTGAAACCAAGAAACCAGTAGGTTCTTAGTGAAGAGGAATGGAGAGCAGACTTGGAATAGGCAGATTGGAGATCAGATTGTTTACCAGATTTGTGGCAGATTTTACCTTCGTATCTTGACCTCTGTAGTGAAACCTAATTCTTAATTGGAAGCAGAACACAAATTTCAAAGTACTTTAAAGGAACTTTTAAATGTTTTTATATACTAGGTTGAACCACGTTTTAAAAATTGCCATTTTTACAGGTGAAGAACATTTGGATATTTGGCTTTTTTTTTTTTTTTTAATATGTTTTGGTTGTAGATGGACACAGTGCCTTTATGTAGATGGATTGAACCCAGTGCCTCATACATGCTAGGCCAGCACATTACCACTGAGGCACAACCTCAGCCCCTGGATATTTGACATTTTTATATGGTTCAACCTAACAGAAGAAGGGGAATTGAACTTTTCTGTGTTCATTGTTTTTTTTACTCACCCTCCTCTAGGAGACAAGCATTAGTAGGCCAGAATTCAACCTCTTTCAAAACTATTTGTACTGGAGTCTCCCTGAGTGCATTTAATATTTTATACACTAGAAGGCATCACAAGCATTAGCAATGATATATTCTCAGAGTAGAAGTAGATGTGGGCTTTTTTCAGTGAAGCACTTGGCTTTTCCAGGGATCCCTTAAGAAGTCAGTACCCTAACAAGTATGTACACAAAATATGTGGTCTTATCCATAGTTGACCAGGAAATATTTCCCTAGACCTGTGGGCTTCTGGCAGCAGTAGCCAACCAAGGTCATGAAATGGGAACAAGTGGATAAAGTCAAAATAATTTTCTAAAAGTTTGGTGATGTCTCTGGACAAAGCTTTAGATACTGTATTTCTAGTTTGTATTTTACAATTGAATTGCATTTTTTTAGAGAATCTCATAAACCGACACGGTAGAGAAATTAACACTACAGGCAGAATTGGTTTATTATTCTCACTTCTTGAAGCTTAACTTCCACATTTATAATTAAGTGATTTTTCTTCCTAGTATAGCACTAGTCTTCCTGGTTGAATCAACTGTTGCTTTTTAGGATTCAGTTGTTGCTCTGGCAACCATCAGAGCCCAGCCCAGACATCCTCAGTTCATTGCTTCCTGAAGTAGATCGCCAGCATAACTGTCCTGCTTCAGAGCCTACATACTGAATAGCATGACTGTCGGTGCTAGCCCCATTGTTACCACTTGAATACAAGTTGTTTTTATGCATTAGTTATGCCAAAGTAGTTACAGAAAAGTTTAGCATTTGAGAATTCATTAGTTCAAAGCAGTGTAGTGGGGTTGGGGGTTGGGAGCAGTGTGGTGAAAAAGGTATGTAACCAGTGTTGAAGGTCATGGGCTTCTTAATGTTCTTTCCCCCACCTAACCAAGAAGGTATTTAGCCCTGCTGTCACCCTGCCAGGAGTCAAAGAACTCTCAGTCACACCCAGGGCAGTATTTTTAAAAAGCACTACAGACTTCCAAGGCTGTTGCTCTCAATAATTGTGCAGTTCTTAACTTTACTGAACCCTGTTGAGTGAGTTCGGATAGATGCTTTAGTTCATTACCATTTGGGAAGTCTTAGATTTCTGAAGAAAATGTAAGTAGTTGTGAGCGTTTTGCTTTAAACCTAATTACCAAAGCAGGAAGACAGAGTTTTAAGTTCCAAAGCATATTTTTAAGGTCATTCTTATTGGGGTCTGGATTTTGTTTGTTATCGGGAGTGGGGGCTTTTGGTTTAATTAGTGTGGTGGCACAAGTCTGCAATTGCAGCAGCTCTGGAGGCTGAGGCTGGAGCATCACAAATTTAAAGTCAGAGTGAACAATTTAGCAAGACCCTGTCTCAAAATAAATAATAAAAAGCGCTGAGGATATAGCCCAGTAGTACAGTGCCCCTGGGTTTAATCCCTAATACCCCCCACACACACAAAAATACATATAGCATGCATGTTAGATAGGTTGTTTTTTTCCTTAACTCACAACCATACCCTAGAATATTTCAGTATCCATTTGGGCTGAATGAACGTAAAATTATCTTCTCAGAGGCAGTTTATTTAATCTCACTTGTTTATGGGCTTATGAGGACATTTTCAAAGAAACACTTGTCTGAAGATTTAATTAGAATTAATACCATTTGTTGAAGAAATATTTCATGTTCATAAACTATAGGAGCTAATTTTTGGGAAGAGAAAATTATATCCCCTTCTGATGAATAAGGTTTGTTGGTGAGATTATGTTGAGGTGATTAGACTCTGTCCTATTGGTTTCTGTAAATGTTACTGTTTTTATTTCAGCTACTAGATCATCAAGTTCCTTTCAGGTTACCTATTTCATTCTGCACGTTTTGCATAGACTTTCCTTGGATGAATTCAGATTGAGGTGTCTTGCAGTAGACGCTGGTAATTTAATAAAACAACAGTATTTTATGAATTAAGCATGTGTGTGTGTATGTAGTATATACATACATGTTCCTGTTTGTATTTCCATAGGTGTTCTTTAACTCATATAAAATATGTACTTGTCTTTCACTTTTTTTTTTTTTTTTTACTGAGCATAACAACCAATGGAATCTTTATCTTCTACCTTAAATTTGTATAGAAAATTAGACTTGCTTGCATGCCTGTAATCCCAGTGGCTTGGGAAGCTGAGATGGGAGAGGATCACAAGTTCAAAGCCAGCCTCAGCAACTTAGCAAGGCCCTGAGCAATTTAGCAAGACCCTGTCTAAAAATAAAAATGAACTTGGGATGTGGCTCATTGGTTAAGCACCCCTGGCTTCAATCCCTGGTACCAAAAAAAAAGGAAAGAAAATGAGACATGTTTAAAATACCTAGCACATGGTTGGTACCCAGCAAACTGATCTTTCCCTTTGGAAGAATTGGTGTGTTTTGTCTTACCTATTGAGGAGCCTTCTTGGGAGACAAGTAGATGTGCCGGTTGGTTAATTCCTTCACCCTGAAAAGTTTGGATTCATTTTTTACTTTTCTATGAGGGTAGGGGTTAGGAGCAGTGTGGTGAAATACTGTAACCTGCACCTCTCTCTATCCTTGTATGTATCTTAGAGTTGTTCAAAAATAAGTTTTTTAATATGGTACACACCTACTTTTTTTGTTGTTGTGCATTCTTAATTCTCCTTACTCTGCTCTATTTTTTCATAGTATTTATCACCTTCTAACATAGCTTATAGCTTATTTATTATGTTTAGTATTGTTTGTCTTTTCTCACTATAATATGAGCTCCAGGGAGGGCAGGGTTGTTTATTTTGTTTGCTGATGTATACCAAGCATTTAGAATGGTGCTTAGCACATATTAGGCACTCATGTATTTGTTGTTGAACAAATCATGTTTTCCAGGTGATAGGAAAGAGACACTCAAGGGTTGGGGTATTTTCATGTCACATAAATAGTCTAGAGCAGAGTTGCACATAAAACCAGTGGTGAACACCCTCCGTCTCTAACCTTCAAGTCAGTGAGTGTTCTTTTCATTAGCTTGCCTTTTTGCTCAAGTTTAAATATTGATGCAGCTTGTCAGTATTTGGTCACACTTGGAGATCCAGTAGTCATATAGGTTGTGTGGTAAACCGTTTTCTTATTGTCTCCAGCTGCTGCTAATGTTTTTCAGAGAATTGTGTTCTTAGCCTAGTAGTTTAGAAAATTCCTTTTGAATAGTATTTATAGTACTGGAATACATTAAGTTTGGTTTGTTTGGTTTTTAATATTTCTTTAGTTGTAGACAGACAAAAATACTTTTATTTTATTTATTTTTATGTGGTGCTGAATCGGACCCAGTGCTAGGTACACGCCCTACCACTGAGCTAGAACACCAGCCCAAGTTCTTATGTTAATCATGCATATATATTATATATTATATATATTATATATTATTTATAGTCAGTTATGAGTTGTGTGATTATGTTGATCCGTAGAAGTGTGGAAATCCATAAAAGTGATGGGACACAGCAGTTAATCAAGACTGGATGGTGACAACTCAGCCCAAACTCAGCACATTTGTGTAAAATTCATCTAGTTCCACATGCACATTGTAGGGAAGTGCCTCCTTGGTGTTGGCTTTCTTTTCTAGGTTGTCACATGCATTTGGCCTGCCAATTTCCTTTGTGAGAATTAGCTGAAAAAACAACACCAGTTTAGAATGGAAGAGATGGTAAAATACCTGATGCCTGTAGTCATTTTCTGCAAGTTTGTTAAAGAAAAACGTTAGATTGTTCAAAAATAAGTTTTTTAATATGGTACACACCTACTTTTTTTGTTGTTGTGCATTGTTATACATGCAGCAACAAATCTGTTACAGTTACTGTCAACTCTGTTTCTCAGTCAAAGTGAGTGTTGGGATGGGTTTTTTGTTTTTTGGGTTTTTTTAATGGAAACAAATACATGGTTAAGCTGGAGGAACTCAAAGAGAAAATCTTTCAGCAGTTGAACGTCCAAATTATATTTATCATTTTGAGAGAAGGGCAGAACACCAGAGATAGCATATCAAAGAACAGATTCATAAGGCAAACCAGAGAGTTTTTGTGTCCCATACAGACACATTTGAATGAGTGGTAGGGGGTGATATAGAAAAGTAACAGTAATTTATGTAAATGTGAGCATTACTTTGAAATGATATAAGTCTAACTATTGAAGATTTTTCCTGTATTGTTCCTCTTAACAGAAAACTTTTTTTCTACCAGATAGTTCCAGTATGGATTCTAATTTAGGTAGGCAGAGAGCCACGGTTACATCTTCTCTGAATACCTGTGTGTTAAACTAGAGAATGGTATTCGTTCTGCTGCTCTAACATAACAGGTTAGTAAACCAGAAAAATATTAAGATGAAAAGTGAGGAGGAAGAGTAAGACTTTTTAAACTGGCATATTAGATTTGTTTTTGGCAGACTTTGTTTTTTAGAACCATTTTAGGTTTATGGAGAAATTGAACAGAAAGTACAGAGTTCCTCCATACCCGCTTACCCTCCCCTCCTGTTTCCCCTATTTATTAAAATTCATTCTGTGGTGTTCATTCTATGGGTTTTGATAAAGGTATAAGGACATGTGCTTCATTACTTTATTATACAGAGGAGTTTCACTGCCTTAAACATCCTGTGCTCCACTTGTTCATCCCTGCCCACAACCCCACACTCATCTTGCTACTGTCTCTATTTTGTTTTGCCTTTTCCAGAATGTAAAATACAGTTGGAATCATAACAACATGTAGCCTTTTTAGATTGGCTTCTTTCACTAGGCATTGTGTGTTTAAGTTCCTCCGTGTCTTTTATGGCCAAGTTTGGCACTATAAATAAGACTTATAAACCTTTGTGTACAGGTTTTGGTGTGGACATGTTTTCAAGTTATTTGAGCTCAGTTATTGAATCATATGTTAAGAGTATGTTTACTTTTATAAGAAACTACCACACTGGCTTCTAAAGTGAATGTACCATTTTACGTTCTCACCATCAGTTCTGTTTCACATTTTTGTGGGAAGCTGGTATTGTCAGCATTTAGGGTTTTGACCATTCTAATAAGTATTTAGTGGTATCTCACTGTTGATGGTACCTTATAGTACCCTGATGATTTATAATATATGGCTGCTTTTCATATATTTATTTGCCATCTGTATTTCTTCTTTGGTGAGGTATCTATTCAGACTTTTTGCCCATTTTTAAATTGGATTGTTTTCCTATTGCTGAGTTTTAAGAGGTCTTTGTGCATCATAAACATACATTGGAGAAAAGATAGCCTCTTCAACAGATGGTGCTGGGGAAACTGGAAGTCCATATGTAACACAATGAAATTAGGGCCCCTATTTCTCACCCTGCACAAAACTCAACTCAAAGTGCATCAAGGACCTAGGCATTAGACAGATACTCTGTGCTTACTAGAAGAAAAAGTAGGCCCAGCTCTTCATCATGTCAGCCTAGGAACCGAATTCCTCAACAAGACTCCTAAAAGCTCAAGAAGTAAAATCAAGAATCAATAAATATAATGGTGTCAGACTAAAAAACTTATTCACAACAAAGGAAACAAATCATGAACATGAACAGAGAGCCTACAGAATGGGAAAAAATCTACACCTGCACCTCAGATAGAGCATTAATCTCCAAGATATGTAAAGAACTCAAAAACTTAACACCAAAAAAACAAATAACCCAACCAGGAGAAATGGGCTAAGGAACTGAATAGAAACTTCACAGAAGAAAAAATACAGTCCATCAACAAATATATGAAAAAATGTTTAACATCTCTAGCAATTAGAGAAATGCAAATTAAAATTACACTGAGATTTCATCTCACTCCAATCAGAATGACAGTTATCAAGAATACAAGTAACAATAAATGTTAGCAAGGATGTGGGGGCCAAGGTACACTCATACACTGCTGGTGGGACCTCAAATTGGTACAACCACTCTGGAAAACAGTATGGAAATTCCTCAGAAAAATTGAAATGGAACCACCATTTGACCCAGTTATCCCACTCCTCAGTATATACCCAAAGGACTTAAAATCAGCATACTGTAGTGACACAGCCTCTATTGTTTACCACGGGGACTCGTGATATGGGGGGTGAAGAGCACAATGTCAATAGGGACCCTTACCCGAGAGCCGAAGAAACCACAGGGGCTTGTATGGGGGGTGAAGGGTGCAGTGTCAATAACCACACAGACACCAGGAGCCAGGTAAGAGCTGGCGAGCTAGTAGCTGCTGACTCATTTATTGCGGAAGCTGCTGCTGCTTTTATTGAGTACCTATCCAATCAGAGCGTCAATCAGCGCATCACCACTTGAAACCACCAATCATTTGAGGGTTTTGTATTTTGCACCAATGGGGATATATTACTCCACAAGCCTTGTCAATGTTTATACTCAATTCATAATAACTAAGCTATGGAACCAAAGCAGGTACCTTTCAACAGATGAATGGATAAAGAAAATGTGTACATATACACAATGAAATATTACTCAGCCTTCAGGAACACAGCTGTGGGATTTGCCTGAAAATGGATGGAACTGGAGACGTATCATGCTAAGTAAAATAAGCCAATCCCAAAAAACCAAAAGTCTGCTCTCTGATAGATGGATCTGACTCACAGTGGGGGGAGGCGGGGTTTCACCAGATTGGACAGGGTAAAGTGTGGGGGAAGGAGGTGTGATGTGAACGGGAAAGACAGTAGAATGAATTGAATATAACTTTCCGATTTTCATATGTGAATACACAACCAGTGAAACTCCACATCAAAAATGTGAAGTTATACTCCATGTATATGTGATATATCAAAATACACTCTATTGTCATGTATAACTAAAAAGAACAAATACAAAGAAGGGGGAAAACCTAAGAGTCTTGAAGTTCCTTGAATATTTTCCAAGTCCATTTACATTTATTTGGGTAGTTTATTAATTGCTTGAATCTACCCTTTTCATCTAGTTAGTGCAAAACAGTGTTGAAATGTGATGTTTGGTGGATTCAGAGATTGGTGATTGTGTGTTTGATGGCTTCCTTTGCTCTCATATATAATTCAGTGTTTAAATGTATTAACAGTGTTTAATATATTAACAGGATTCTGCATAAAATGCCTCTAGTACTCTGAAGTTTGAATGTTGTACCAAATTGATATTAAAAACAAATTTAAAATTATAAATGTGCTCTGGCCCAACAGTATTCTTCTGCAGGGTAACTTATATAATAAAGAACTGATAAAACCAAACAGCTCTTGAAAACCAGGGCTAAGTGAAGTCAGTGTTTATACTGCTTTCATTTTTGCTTCTTTAATGCCTAACTAAAAGAATATCACTTTCTGAACTTTGGAAGTCAGTTGTTTGACCATGCTTGCTACATGGTAAAGATCACTATTAAGTTTGTAAATCTGCAGCAAATATCAAGATTGTTCACACCACTATTAAGTTTGTAAATCTGCAGCAAATATCAAGATTGTTAGAGATGTGGGGTGGTACTCTTTTCAGTATGAGGAATTGAACCCAAAGCCTCACACATACTGGGCAAACACTCTACCACTGAGCTTAAAAATTTTATGTTGAGACACAGGGTCTCGCTAAGTTGCCCAGGCTAGCCTTGAATTTGGAGTTCTCCTGCCTGGGCCTCCTGAGTAGCGGGAATTGCACCACTACACCCAGGGTAGGGTGACGTTCTTAACAGGAGTATTAAACCTCTATCAGAATGTATTTACAGATATAATTGTTACAAATTTGGGTTCCCAAATACCTGGATGTTGCTTCCTTTCCTTTGGTGATATGCTCCGCCTACATAATCTACTTTCTTACTCAGCTGTTTTCATAGTAGAGTATATTGTTTTACTCTTTTAATACTGTCAGCAGGGCAGAATCGAGTTCCATAAAAGGCAATTTAGAGACCAACAGCTTTTTTTTTGATAAAGAAGGAAGTGAAGGTGGCAAAAATGCTCATATATGTTGTTTTTTCTTATTGGAACTCCATTTGCAAGTCACAAGATACAAAATTTTTTATGCCCAAGCTTACTCTCTTATACACTATGCTACCGTACTGTGCAGTGTCAATTTCAAAGCCAGCCTTCGAGGTTGCTCACCTGCCCTTGTCTTTGGAATGTTAGTTAAAAATGATTTTGCAGCTCTATAGAAAAACTTCCCAAAATTTAAAAGACAGCATGACTTCATCAGTTGAGGGGTTTTTTTGTTTGTTTGTTTGTTTTTGTGAATTAAAAACTTCAACATGGATCTTAGTGAGGACTTAAAATGAGAAATCCCACCCAGGTATTCGGTCCTCTGGTTAAAGAGGACAGTGTTAGTGGGGACCTTGGTGATGACTCCACTTGTCCCTTGAGCCAGTCTGCTTGAGTAAGTCCTGGATGCTCTCCATGTCTAGCTTATCATTCAGTAGTTGTCCTGGGATCTCACTTCACCATCATCTCTAGGGATACCCTTGATATTCACACCCTTGTGTTGGATATCCTGTGCCCTCCCCTCCGGGCTTACCTTTCTCATGAGTTACTTTTATTTTAGTGGCTCCTTGAAAAAGGGAGCATGGATGAGAGGCTTCTGTGTCTGGTAGGCCCCAGAGGAGTTTTGTTCTGCCTGCACCCTTGCCTATCTCTGGCTGGGGAGAGCCTCCAGGTTGAAGATCATTGCTTTTCAGATTTCTGCACACCTCTCTATTGGCTTCTCGTTTCCATGGTTAATTTTGTGATGTCGAGAGCCATCATACTCCTGATCCTTAAGTGTCACCTGTTGTTTCTTTTGTCCTCAGATTTCACAGATTTGGTGGATCTTTTCATTCTAGCAACTGATATTCTTCAGTTCTAGGAAGTTTCATCAAGTTATTTTGTCAATGATTTCTTCTTCCTCCCCAATCTCTTTTCTCTTTCTGGATCTTCTGGAACTGGATGAGGGGCATTTTGCATTGGCCTGAGCTTAACTTTGCTCTCATGTCGTCCATCTAGGGTCTTCTGCCATGCTATCCGTGTGATTGTAACTTTATTTCCAACCTGCCAGTAGATTTTGGTCTCTGCTGTCATAATTTTATTCTCTAACATCTCTTTTCAGGTTCCTTGAATGTCTCTTCAGTGGACTTAATGATATATCTTTTTTCCAGGGTGAGGGGTGGGGGAACATTGGGGATTGAACCCAGGAACTTGCTAGTCACTCTACCACTGAGCTATATCCTCAGCCTCCTTTTTTTTTTTTTTTTTTTGAATCATGCTTTCACTAAATTGCTGAGACTAGCTCAAACTTCTGCTCCTGCCTCAGCCTCCTAAATAATTGGGATTACATGTGTGCACCACCCCCCCATGCCTGTCCCGGATTATTTTTTGTGTACTTATTATTTAGCTCTCTGTCTCTTTCTCTTCCATGTGAAAGGCTTTCTTCTGATTTCTGGTACTCCTTGACGGCTCAGTATCAAGGTTATAGAGTCCAAAGCCAGTTGGAAGCTTGAAGAGCTTAGGTGAGGCTTGTGGGCTTGAGGCATCACAGGAGACTCATTTGCCACTTTGGGGGTAACGCCCATGTCACTGTATCTTCAGCTATTTCCTTTGTGACTACTGAGATTTTCGAGGGGGGCATTTCTAAATTCCTGCTTAAGGAGTACCATCTGTACATGACGTATCTGGGTCAATGCAGTGGGGAAGACATAGCCACCTTCCGTGTGGAGGCAGCCACTTTATCAACCCATTTGGCATGTGGTGCTCTTATCTTCAAGTGTGCACTGGGTTGGCTTAGTGTCTCCCAAGAGAGGGCCATTTAGAGGCACAGAATAAGGGGAGATATCTGGGAGTCAAAACTTTTCAAAGAAATACTTTTGTTGTTCTTTCTCAACTAGGCCTCCTCACTGGACCTCAGTGTCCAAGCAAGTGCTATAAATCAGGTTGGTTTTAGCTTTAGTCACTGCTAGAGAGGGATTTGACTTTCTTAGGTCACTTAACTTGGTTACCATTGATTTTTGTGGATTATAAAATTTTGTTGCTATTGTCCTTTGTCCTCTTTCCTATTCTTATGGGAGTATGAGTCATTGTTGTTGTTTTTAATCTAACTTTAGTGTTATTTTAATTGTTTTGGAAGGAACAAAATTAATGTGTGGTCAATTGCCATTTTAACCCAAAGTCCCTTTAGAAGCCTTTTTAAGAGTTGGACTTAACCATTTATGCAAGATATTTTTGTGAAGCTCGTAGTGTGTGCCAGACATACTCTTATCCTGACCATCCAGTGTGTGTATACATAATTAATACAATGGCAACTTTAGCAAATTTTTGAAGCACTTCAAGAATCTGAGAAAACAGTATCTGTATTAATATAGAAGTTATTCCTCTGTTTGAACAAATGCCTTGAAACTATGGTAATAAATATAGTTGTTTCCATGGGAAACTATGGACCTGTACCACCAGTGAGACCAGAAATACAACTGTATTGTAACTTAATTGTTCCCTGTAGTTATGTTCCATAAAGTCACCAAGAACATTGAGCTAGCAAATACTGAACCATTTTGGGTAAGGGATATACAAAGTTAGGTTCCCGTCAAACTTGTCACAACATCTGCATCAACCAGTTAGCATATAAACTTGTTTTATGTGTTTCTATTTAAAGACATTATATTTAATGTATTTTATTGATTCATTAACCTTGAACTCTGTACCATGATATGATATTCAACTCTTGGCCGAAAGCACTATGTAACTCATGCTTCAACAAAGCTTTATTTGACACACATGGTTTCTCTATCAGGCACATCACAACCTTGCACATAGGAACCCTAGACAGCACTTCAGCATTGTACTTAGGGGCCACTTCAGGCAGTAAAATCAACAAAAAGCACAACACTGCCCCCCAAAACTACCAAAAAATACTACTAAATAAAACACAAAAAGGACTGTACACTTGTTTACACTGTGAGATTTAAGACAAGAAAGCAAAGCATTGCAGTGTTCAACCTCAGTTGGGAATGTGTGTTCAGTAACTCATATTTGTCGCCTCTCTGCATATCCATGAATGACTGTGCAAAACTCCATGAGCAAATACTGATTTGTGAGTTACAAATACTTTAGCAAGTAGTGATTTCACAAAAACAGAATCCATGAGAGTGAGGACCAGTTGTATAGCCTGTCCCTAGTCCCTCTAGTTCTACAGGGAAAGGGCATTTAAAATTCCTTTCGAAGAACCATGACGTATTTTGTATTCATTTGTGCAAACAAATATAAAAACTGCTATTCTTTAGAGCTTTTAGTAGCCAGTAGAATAGGTAATAGCCAGTAATAAACTGAGTAATTAGCACATCACCTCACTGACATTTACAACCTTATGAAGTAGGTGTTATTTCTATTTAAAAGAAGAAAAAAATAGTTTGATGTAACATAAAAATTTAATCATTACTCGGTATTGAACCTCAACTCAAAAAGACCATTGTCCCTGCTGCTAGGTCACTGAAGTTGTTTGTGGGGAAAGGCACTATGCTATAATGACAAGATGTACGTATGTGTTACCTGATTTATTAAGGATAATTCTCTCTTTTGAAAAAAATTTGTACTGACTGTTGTCTTCATGACCATTTTAATTTTAATCTTGGACTTGCTTTTAACTCTGATTTACTTACATAGTTAAAAATAGGAAGAATAGTATATTATAATCATAGAATTTTAGAACTAGAAGTTCTTTGTAAATTGCATAATACAGTCCAGTTACTTTACACATGAGGAAACTGAAGCTCCTGGAAATGAACTTGCCGGAGTCACACGGTTAGTTGCTATCACCAGAGCCCAAATTGCTTAACTCTCAATCTCTTTTCTCTGCCTAAGTTTTTCATAGCCCCTTTTATTCAGAAGATTGTTGTAACCAAATTTGGCAATGACTTACTAGCCCAAGTTAAGCCAAAATCTATATAGCACTGTTAGCTCCCTCCTTTTTACATCTGACAAACTGGCAAGGGAGGGGGTTAGCCCAGGAAATACTTCCTTCTCTTTACAAGTGGCACTGGCTAGTGACACTTCAAAATGCAAGTGTTTTTGGACTTTCAGATTTTTCATAGGAAGCTGGAAAATCAGATATTATTACAAAATATTGCAGCCATGTCAAACTTAAAACCACACTGCAAGACCAAAACCAGAAGTATCTATGGGCTGTTTGAGGATGCTGGTTTGAAACCTCTGTCTTAGCAGATTTTTCTTACGCTGCAGCTTTCAGTTTTCAGCACCACCAGTGACTATGAGAAGGAAACCCAATTTTCAGTGACAGAATAAGTGAAGAATGCTCTTCAGTTACATTTATAAGTCAAAAACCATTCAGTGACCAGGCACAGTCACTCTGGCTGTTTATTTTGTGAAATTGTTTACGTGTGTTTTGGCCTCTTACTACCCACAATGCAAAGTCCTTATGTGTTTATTACAAGTTAGAATTGATTCATATTTTGAAGTTAGAATTTTGCAGTCTCACATGTTAACAGACTTACCATCGTTATCTAACGCATGCAAGGTTCTGGTACAGCAGTATCACTTGCTGAAGTACGCAGTTTATCTTGTTTGAAGGCAGTAGACATTACACAGCATCTGCGGCCAAAAAGTGTTTCTCGCCCTCTCAGTACTCTGAAAAGTAGAATGTCCCCAGATACATCCGAAAACCGTACCTTACTTGTTTCCTGAGAAAATAATGGAAATAATGTTTTTTCAATTAAAACAAAACACAAATTGATATGAAACTAAATATTCTAAATCTAAAGTACAATGGTAGGTTATTGATGAACTTCTTTCCCATTCATATCAGAAGATAATAGATAAGAATAAATACCTGGAGAATTTTGGGAGAACTGTGTCATTTATCCATACATTGAAAAAAATACACAAATCATAAATGTACAACTTAGTAAATAGTCACAAAGTAGACATGCCTGAGTAACTTGTATACAAGTTAAAATGTGAAATATTTATAACTACTATTAATGGGTATTTGACTTTTGATTTGGGAACTATTACATTTAGTGCTGCCATGAACATTCTTTTTTTTTGGGGGGGGGGCTGGGGATACGAACCCAGGGCCTTGTGCTTGCAAGGCAAGCACTCTACCGACTGAGCTATCTCCCCAGCCCCCATGAACATTCTTGAACGTATTCTTTGGTGAACTTCATATTCATCCCCATTGGGTCACATTACCATGAATGGAGTAGCTGGGTCATAGAGTATCCATAGGTTTAGCTTTAAGAGATGCTGCCAGGTTTGGATCAATTCAGACCCTTAAAGAGCATATGAACTCCACATCTTAACCAACAGTGATCTTGACTTTTCCAATATTTTCCATTTTCATTCTAATGGGTGTCTCATCATTGAGTTTTCATTTCCTGAGTGATTGCTGAGATTGAAACCTTTTCATTTGACCATTGGCCATTTGGATATCCTTATTTCAGGTTATTTCCACAATGGCTTTCTAAACATTGTACTTAAACTGACTTTTTAAAATGAGTAGTTTGCATGTTTTAACATTCTTATTCAGAGAGCTTGTTAGCTTCCCCATTGACTCCACTGCAGTACATGAGTTATTCTCCTCAGAAATAACTTCTGAGAGATCTCCTAATACATGTATAAAACCAAGATGACTTTGGCCCACAAAGATTACCTTCTGTTAACTTTATAAACAATAGGAAAACTTGAGTGAAATGTTCTTTTATGCCATTTAAACTACCAACATTAATAAGAAAGAAAAAAAAGTAGTGATTTTTTTTTCTTCTTTTTTCCCCAGTACTAGGAATTGAACCTAGGCGCTAGCCTCTAGCTTTTGATCCTCCTGCCTCAGCCTCCTGTGTAACTGATTATAGGCATGTGTCACCACTCCTGGCTTGCCTTTAACCTTTTTGGGTTCATAAATTCTAATGGGTAACAGATCAGCTGTTAATAAATAGAGCATTACTTACTAGAAGAGTTGAATCAGAAAAAGAATGGAGCTTAAATTGCCTTTTAAAAACAATTTTTTTTTTTTTTTGATACTGAGGATTGAATTTAGAGGTGCTTTACCACCGAGTCACATTTATTTATTATTTTGAGAGAGGGTCTCAATAAGTTGCTTAGGGCCTTGCCAAATTGCTGAGACTGGCCTCAAATTTGGGATTCCCCTGCCTCAGGCTCCAGAGTTTCTGGGATTACAAGGTGTAAGCCACTGTACCTGGCTTAAAATATTTTATACAGTTGTTGAAAATTTTTTCCTGCTTATATATTATTATAAACATTGACAGATTTGTGCTAAAAAATTCAAAAACTGTATACCATAGATATAATATATGGTATATATATGTAAATATATATACCATAGATATTATGGATCTTCTATAATCTCACCTTTGAGAGATGATTCAATTTGGTTTTATTCATGGAGATTTTCTTAAAATTTGCTAATATGTATCACAAATGTTTATATATATATAAACTGTATATATATATATATATATATATATATATATATACTGTTTGCCCCTTGCTCTTTTAACCTAAAATAATTCCTGAATTTTTATGTTTTATGATAATTGGATACTCAATATTGAAAGTAAGAATGCCTTAGTGAATAGATTTTAAAAATATAATTTCTACATTAGTCTCATTAACCTTCTAGGAAATGTCTCATTTCTGGCAAGATTCACAGTCCATCTTGTAAACACTTTGTTTCCTGCTATACAGAAGAGTTGCAACTTAGGATCTAAATTAACAGGTTGAAATTGCCTGATGTTTTTCAGCAATTCTTTTTTATACTTGAGACATCATAATTATGAAGCTTCCGTCTCCAATCTGGTAAATGCACTCTCTGTTCTTTGAAACTCATGGATTGCTCCTCCTCTGTGTAATGTAATGAAATGCAATATAATGTAATGTAATGTAATAGTAGCTTGTCTCAGATGGGCAGGTGGCAGTCAGGTCATGGACATGTGCAGAGACCTGCAAATCTGCTGGTCCTCCAAAAGTTATGCTTATTTCTAACTTATTACTTGACATTATTGAGAGTGTCATTAAGCCCTTCCAAAAAGCAAGTATCCTGGTGTCTAGAAATCTCTAAGAGGAGTTTTTGTTTTGTTTTGTTTTTAAAGCAGTGAGGCCAATTTAAAAATATAGAGTGTAAGGCTATTTAAAAAGCAATATTAGGCAAATTAAAGTAGATTCAAGGGTGTTCTGCTTTATAGAGTAGGACAACATCTAATCTACAAAGTTTTTATTTTCCTTTAATCTATGGTAACTCTTTAATCATTATACTCTAAGGTCTGTAGTTTCAACAAACTGCACCTTATGTTGAATTGAGAATTATTGAACTGCATTTTCTCTATCCAAGCTGAAAAGACTGTATAAACTAATGTTACTAAATAAAGGTGGTGCTTTTTTTTAAATACCTTCATTGTGGCTTTTTGCAAAATCACTCTGGTTCTGTGTTTGGGGTTAACTGGCTGAGTTTCCTGTACTAAAGTAGTACTTTGCTAGCTGAGGATCGCCTTCCAGGTTTATAAATGTGCCTTTCTGTTCCAGTGACACCAGATGGATGTTTCTGTATGGATTATAGGACAGGCTTGGCAATCTCGGGAACAGAAAATAGACATTCTTCTCTAGAGGCTTTTTTGTGACCGAAGTAGCATCAGATAATAGTTTTTAACAAAAACTGTGGATTAGGGAAAGGTCGAACATCAGTGTTAGGAAGGAAATGCTCTGCTGTGTCATTGCCACCCTCAGAGTGAAGTCCTAGTTTTAATAGCCAATCAAATAATTGTAAGATAAGTTATTTTAAGCTAGGTCCCCCCCCCCCCAAAAAAAAAAGTGATTCAAAATAATTCTAACCATTAGAGTTGCTTTGGAAACACTAGGAACTGAAAGACCATAAGTGTAAATGTCTTATTCCTCTTTTCCAGGATGGTGTGGGCAACCCAAACAAAGTGACTTTTAACCCTGTTTTTTAGATGTTACCACGAGTTGTTTGGGAAAACAAAATTGTTCCCCATTTGCTCTTCTGGAAACAAAGAAATAGAGCTGTAGTTCTTCATACTATATAAATGGTCAAATTACTTTTAAATTACTTTTGTTTTTTTAGCAGTCTTGTTTCCTGAGCTGAGAACTCATTTCCAGACTTACCCCCAAGTATGTTTTGTCTGCTAAATTAGCAAATGAAAACAAAACAACAAAAGCCCCACCATAACCTGCATGTAGGTTTTTAGCAGTAAGGAACTACCAGTGACAGATGTTTAGCCATTGTTGTGTGAGCAAGTGTCTTGTAATAAACATAAACAAGAATTGTGTCTGATTGATGAGACCTTGAGGAGAGTCATTACACCCTAAGCAGCAGGTCTGTCTAGGGATTATCTGTTGGAATTGGAAACCTCTGTGTGGATAACTGTGGGGGTTGTGAATTACTGTTGCTCCCTAATACCAAATTTTGTAGCCCGCTTTCATTTTTAGTTGGGGGGTCCTTCTGTTGGTGTCTCTGCCTTACCTGTTTCAAAGGATGTGTTCCTTTTAAGTGAATCATTTTATAGGAGGAAATAAAAACGAAACTTCAATGTTGAAACAAAACCTTGTGAAGGAGACTTAATCCCTTGTTTAGGAATGTGGGAATTTATAATTAAACTAACCTAATTTTCAGTAAGGTCTGAGCCAGTACTGGCAAGTGTAAAAGTTACTTTAACACATATTTTATGGCTTGTATAAAATTGGCCTTATCTTCCATTTCTTGTGTTTGTAAGCCATGTGAAGAAAATCAGGTACTGTTTGTAGAACTTCATTACTTGGTGTCTAACTTTACAATTGCAGTTTTCTTTGTGCTTTTGAATTGAAGAGATTAAGTGGGGCCCCTGGAAGTCAGAGAGAAACAAGTTCAGCATAAGCCTACTCACAGACCCAAAATAGTTTGAAGGGTAGTTTTATTGTTTTGTTTTGATGGTAGAGGATGTTGTTTTATTCTTTTGGGGGCTCTCTGAAGTGACTGATGATCAAGATTATCTTTCTTGTTTCCTTTAGGTTAATGTTGGAAATTTGTTAATCCGGTTAAATAAAATAGGAATTCTGCCTTAAAGGCTTTCCTGCTTAGTGGAAAAGCTGTGATTTATAAAGTCATGGTGTAATGGGAAAAGTGATAATGAAAAGCCTTGGGCAGACTGGCTGTGTAATATATTTTAGGCAATTTACACAGGTTACTTTAATTATTATTTTTCTGTTGTCGTTCTTATTAGAATGGCCATTTCTAGTAGTAGGATCCCCAAACTACTTAAACCAACTCTTGCTTGCTAAGTGATGAAAATAGGCTCAGATTTCTTAAAGTCCAAACCATTCCTTTAAAGGCTAACAGATGTTTACTCTCCTTCAGTCAGTGAAAGGTGATAGTTAAGTGTGGTCTTAACTAGTTCCTTTCCTCTTTGCCTTGAACATCATGTTCAGTGGAAGTAGATTTGCTTGCATCCACTTGGGCTTTTGACCAAAACACACACCCATAGATTGCCTGCCTCCCTGGAACTGGTTCAAGATTTGGAGAGAAGGGTTTCTTTGGGGGTGTTTCCCTTGTCTTATCTCCGGGTGAGCAGATGCTAAGGTCAAATTTATTTTGGCCCTTTCATTTTAAATTTGGAAGTGAAGCAAGAGTTTAAAGTACAACAGAAGAGACTGCTGAACTTTAGACATGAGGGATCCGGGGAGGAAGGTGCGTACCTGCATGCTGAAATGTCCTCCTAGAGGTTCTCTTGAGAGTGATGGTCCTTATGCAGATAGATAATCTTAAGCTAATAACTACCACTCAAGAGGAAAATATTTAAAACTATGGAAAGATCTGTGTGGCACTCAAATTGTGTGTTTATGTGCTTAATTTTAGCAGCAGTGCCTCTTGTTTTCATACTTGTAAAATTGATGACAGAATTAATGTATATTAAATTTTTATTTGAAAGCCTTTTGGAAAACTTAGGAGGATGAGTATTTGCAAGGAAAAATGTATCATTTGTGATTGATCAGGGAATGACTGAAAAAGTATATAGATATTTTAAGCATTCTGACGTTTTGTCTTCTAAAGCCTCAAATAAAGAGAAGTACAGCGGTTATCAAATAAAGGTTACCCAGCTTCTCAGAGATGAGAAGCCATTCTCTTTTCATTGGTTGTTATTTATCTTTATCTGGTAATTTTGAGCATAGTGCCTTGAATAGATAGGAGACTGGACTGACTTCTTTCTTGACCAATCTTTTCCAGAGCCTGGCCCAACTAGAGAATCTGTGCAAACAGCTGTATGAAACAACAGATACGACCACTCGACTGCAGGCAGAGAAGGCCTTGGTTGAATTCACCAACAGCCCTGACTGCCTGAGCAAGTGCCAGCTGCTCCTCGAGAGAGGAAGTGTACGTAAGATTCGACAAATCCTGGAGGATGGCAGAGGCTTAGGGGAATACTCTGGTTCTAAGCTCAGGGGTTCATCAGAATAGCCTCTGTTCCCTGATCTGTCATGTGTCCCAACCCTTTCCATTTTACTTTTGAAAAGCACCATGCTTGCCAGGTTTGCAGGAAAGGCCATGTGGCCTCATCAAGAAAATCTCTTGAAATGTGTACTACAGTCCTATCCTGTTTCATCTTTCAGAGACAGGGCTATATAGAAATGGCCTTTCCTACCTAAAGTCCTTATCTCTGAATAAGACCCTCAGTCTTTTGTGTTTTTCCTCCTCCATACCACAGCTGCTGTTTACTGCCTTTTATAGGTCTAGGAAACAAAGACCTTGACAATGAAAATTACAGGAAGTTTAGCTTTCAACATTAGAATTTCTTCCAGCTTAAAAATGGCATGGTAATAATCAAAATAATACTTCTAATGAGACATAATTTGGTAGAATTACTATTTTTTGCAAGAAGGAGGTCTTAGTAAGATCCCACCAGGATACCATGAAAGGGCATGGATAGTCGGAATCACAAGTAGATATTAGCAAATAGCTCTAACTTGCTTGCTTTCTCTGTGTGCATGTGTGCACATGTACATGGCATGCATTTTACTTTTACGTGGTGGGGATTGATCCCAGGACCTCTCACATGCTAGGCAAGTGCTGTACCACTGAGCTGCATCCCCAGCCCTTTTTATATTTTTTTTTTTTTTTTTTTTTTTTTTGAGATGGGAATCTGAGTTACCCAGGCTGGCCTTGAACTTGTGACCCTCCTGCCTCAGCTTTCCAAGTAACTGGGATTACAGTCATGCGGCACTGTGCCCTGCTAGCACTAGCAACAAAGCGGTGACATAATGGAGTGCGACTCTCCTGATAGTCCTAATGTTCAAAGAACTTTAGGCATACCTATCCATATTATCCTATTTCACAAATGAAAGGGAAGAAACTAAGAAGTGCAAACAGTAGCAGTAATTATTATTATTGTAGTAAAGGTAAAAATAGAAATGATGATTCAGTATTATATCTTGAATAGCAGGATCCCTTTAAAAAAAAAGTTTATCCCTAAAAATCAGTATAAAATTTACTTTTCATCTGGAAGGAGACAGTAATAAAATGAAAGCAGTTAATCTGTTGAGAGGGCAGAATTCTAGATAACTTTATTTTTGAGTTTTCATTAGTATTGTCACAGTGTTGTTTATGCAATAGATATAACAAATTTTACTTAGTTCAAATTATTCTTTAGTATCTGAGGATTACAGAGAATGAGTACTGGTCTATTCTAAGGTTTCTGCATCTAATATTTTGTGCATTTCTTTTAAATCACTTGGTCTTAGGATTGATCCTTTGCATTTGCCTGTGGAAGAGGCACAACCAGCACTTCAGCTGACTTCTGCTGGAGCTCTGCATGCAGTCTCTGACTGCTTACTCTGGGGCCTTGTTGACAGTTTACAGGCTAGAAGAAAGTAGAACTGGTACAATACTGAGCAGAATTATAGTGAACTTCCTTTATAATCTCTCTACTGACTTGTTAACAACTTGTCAGATGTATTGAATTATATATAAAAATCATTTACACATTATATAGTGTGTAGTTACAATTATGTGCTGTGATTATGGTAGTCCCTTGCATAGTATTAGTGGCTTGACATATCCACTTTACCCAACCAGCCTAAATCATGCTCCAGGTGAGTTGAATAAATATCAAATGTCAAAGTTCTTTTAAAAAATTTTTTTTGCCATGGTGTATTACATTAATTCTTACAGAAACAAATAGCCTACTGTCTTTAGGATTTTTTGTTTCATGGATAATTATTCTTAGACTCAGGAAGCTGAGGCAGGAGGATTACAAGAGCATTCAGGGCAGCTTAGTGAAACCCTGTCTCAAAACAAAAATGGAAAAGGCTGGAAATGTAGAACAGTGTTACAGTGTTCCTGGGTTGGATCCCAGTATGATTGATTTGACTGATGATTGATTGATCGATTGGTCGGTAGATAGGGCTGGGATGTAGCTCAGTGGTAGAGTGTTTGTGCAAGCCCTGGGTTCAATCCCCAGTACTGCAAACAAACAAACAAAAAAACTGTCATATATATTCCCCAGAGCTATAACTGATCAGTAGCTGTGCTGGTGGAAAGACATAATTTGGAGATTAACTATGCAGCATAATGTGTTAGTTTCCACTAATATTTTTCTTCTTTCTTTTCAAATACTATACATACAGGAATGTTTTGAGGTGAAACTTTGTGAAACATCAGTATAAAATCTCTTAACAAACCTTGTGATTGACTGACCAATACAATTTTAAGTCCCTCTTCCCCCTCTTTTACAGTCATCTTACTCCCAGTTACTGGCAGCTACATGCCTTACCAAGCTTGTATCACGCACAAACAACCCTCTACCATTGGAACAACGAATAGATATTCGTGAGTATGGAATTTTCTTATCTGGCCTAAAGAAATTAGTTTGTTTAGTGGTGTACTAGTAATAGATAAATGCAATTTTTTTTTTTTTTTTTTTTTTAATTTAATAGGTATGGGCCTGTTTGGTAAGGTGCTGAAATTGCTAAGCATACAGAATATCTAGAATCCAGCTTTTTCACAGAATTTTGGGCCTATGAAAGTAAAGAGGATCTAATAACAGTTACTTAAAGATAAATCCCAAGTCATCGCTTGTGTTGTCAGACAATTTCTTTCATTCAGTTTTTATTGTCACTTAAACTCAAAACTTTTCTAGGGATTTTGAATTCTGTATAGGACCATGTTATTTAACCTTGTAGAGGTATATCTGAGGCTACTGTGTTTTAGATCCTTCACATGGCAACATAAAAGACTGAATTTGAAAACCCACCTATGATCTTAAATTTGAGGTCCCAGCATATTTCTCAGCATAAAGAATTAAGAGAGTAAAGGGTGAAGAGTCTAACATTTCTTGACCTATTCATGCTTGAAGACAAACCTCCTTCTCTAGCAGAACTTTCTATTAAGTGGATATTTCCCCCTACAGGGAATTATGTGCTCAACTACCTTGCCACACGGCCAAAGTTGGCTACTTTTGTGACGCAAGCACTTATTCAGTTATATGCCAGGATCACAAAACTGGGCTGGTTTGACTGTCAGAAGGATGACTATGTCTTCAGAAATGCAATCACAGACGTCACGAGGTTTTTACAGGTATATTGTATGTATTTGATATAATAAAAATGGGAGAAGCAACAGAAATAAACTTATGTTTATCTATTTCTTAAAAGTTACACAAAAATGGAATTTTTTGGCATATTCTCTTGCCTCTTTTTTGTTCCTTATTGTCTTTACATTGTTCACCTCAGCACAAACATCCTTTCAAAAATTTCTACATACTATTCCCAGTGAAATACCATAGTTTATTTAACCAGTCTCTTACAGAAGGGCCTTTAGTTTGTTTCCAGTTTTTGGCTGCTAAATAAATACTTTAGTGGCTATCCCAGTACATTTATTTTGTGCTTGAATAAGTGTTTCTGAAAGGCAAATTCTTACCTTGGAATTAATTCAGTTGAAGGGATATTTAATATTTTCAAATAACCCACAAAATGTTATACCTCATTTATACTTCACCAACATTTTCTAAGAGTACCTGCTTCATATACATATGTCTCAGCCTGGGAAGCTAAACTTTTTTTTTTTTTTCTTTTTAATAGGTAAAACAATTCATATCTCATTGTTTGTGTCATGAATGAGACAGAACACATCTTCATTTGTTAATTTCCTACTTGTATGCTTTTCTGTGAACTTCCTATTTTACGTTTTTTTCCTGGGGTTCTTTGTCATTTTCTGTATTTAGTCTCTTCCTAAAGGCATTATTCATTACAAATGTGTTCTGCATTTTATCTTTTAATAATGTATATGCTACAGTGCTTATAGGAACTTTTTAAAAACCAGAGTTCTAAATCTTGCTGAGGTCAGATTTAGCAGTCTCGCTCTATGAAAGTTAGCTTTTATGTCCTGTAAGGTAAAAGGTAGAAACTATAATTCCTTGCTGCTTTGTCTAGGCAATTTTATTAGTGACCAGGGAATTTGTCATCCAGTAGCATGAGTGCATCCCAAATGCCAAAATCAAGCACACATGCCAACTCTTTCTACCTTAACATATTTTTTTAACCAGGACAGTGTTGAATACTGCATCATTGGCGTCACAATTTTATCTCAGCTAACCAATGAAATTAATCAAGTAAGTGCTACAGCCTTCCTCATTGAAGTAAGTGACATATTTTTTCTTAGTCTTGGTGTTTTCTGCTATGTGTGGGATGATCTTTTTTGGCCGTTGTGTGCTTTTGCGGTAAGTGATTAATGCCCTCTTGAAACAATCTTGTTCCATTGGGCTTTCCTCTGTAAGTGCAGCCTAACCTCATTCTTTTTTTCCTGGTCCCCTTGTGTCTCCAGAATATTGTACCCTCCCATCTTAGCTTTTCTCATTGGTATTAATGTTCATTTTAAAGATGAGAATTATGGTCCTAAGTGAAAACCACAATGAAATATTGCCTTGCTAATGAAAGAGAATAAGTCCAAAACAGGGACCATAAAAATGGAACCAGCATCATTTGTGTGCCCTTTTTCCTATATACATTAATGCATTATAGTCATGTATACATTTCTTGTTTCCATGTGCTACTACTAAAGATTTTCCTAGACTCTTTTCAGAATTCATGAACCATTTTGCTAAGACCAGTTAATTTTTTCTTTTGATGCTGGGGATCAAACCCAGAGCCTCACACATGCTGGGCAAGTGCTCTACCACTGAGCTGCAAACCCAGCCCACATGGGGTTTAATTTTTTGATAGTCATTAATGTCACATAGTACTACAGAGGAAACACCAGTGGCTTTTGTTTTTGTTTGTGTTTTTGCTCTGGCTATATTTTTTTTCAGTTATTTCCTTTCATGTTCAGCTAAAATTTTATACTTATTGAACAGGCCAATATTAATATTCATTATAATATCTCACCCTTAGGTTGTCAGTGTATTAATTACATTAGCACTACAGTTGCTATTGCTCATAATTTATGCAGACATTTTTATTAACCCCAAGAAATTTTAACTGTGAGTCAATACTCTTTTAATGCACTAGCTTATAGCCTATTAAAATCTGGAATCCACGTGTTTTCTGTCATGTGCAGTCCCTGTTGTGATCAGTAATTATCAAAATAATAACTTATACTTCTGAGTGGTTATAATATACCAGCCCCTTTTCTTAGCACTTTCTATTAACTAATCTTATTCTCACAGCAGTCTTGTAAGTTAGGTACTGTGGTTCTCTCATTTTCTGGATAAGAAAACTGGGACACATAAAGGTTAAATAATTTGCCTACAGTTATAGTAAGCAAGAGCATCTGAATTAGAACCCAGGCAGTCTTGTTCCAGAGCCTGTGCTCTTAACTGATTGGTTAACCACTATTACCTTTGTAGTAGGAGAGCATTCGTTAACTAAGTATAGAGATTGTGGCCTTGTTGTTCTCCTCTTTGAAGTATGTCACCATAAAATACATAAATGTTGGTATAAAAACTTGCAAGGCTTTACTTCTCTTTCGTAAGAAAGTGATGAAGCTGGGTATGGTGACATGCGCCTGTAATCCCAGTGGCTCAGGAAACTGAGACAGGAGGATCATGAGTTCAAGGTCAGCCTCAGCAATTTAGCGAGGCCCTAAGAGAGTCAGTGAGACCCTTTCTTTAAAAATATAAAAAGGGCTGGAGATGTAGCTCAGTGGTTAAGCATCCTTGGGTTCAATTCCTGGTACCAAAAAGAGAGAGAGAAAGTGATGAAAACATGTCTGCCATAGTTTCGGTATACTCTGTATTATGATCAGTATGACAGATTATAAATGGTTCATGATATATAATCTTGCAGCACCTTTGTTATATAAGTCTACATGCTCACACAGTGACACTAAAACTAGAATTGGAACATTTTGAACCTTAAATAACTTTCATTTTCCATAATTTTTTAGTTGTCAGATTCAAATCAGGAAATGTATTTGTCACAATTTCGCTTTGAACTTAGAAATAAAGTTAAGTAAGACTTTGTTGTCTGACAGACATTTTGCTGAATTAATTGATCAGTAAACAGATTTATGTTTTTAATAGGTGGTTCAACTAAAGATACCGTGGACAACCTTGAGATTCTTACATTTTATTTATTGTATGCCTACTATGTGTTAAAAATAGAAGGCATGTTAAGAAGTAAAAGATTTAGTCCTAGTCAGTGTGGTGGCACAAGCCTGTAATGCCAGCTACTCAGGAGCAGAGGCAGGAGGATCACAGTCTGGAGGCCAGCCTGGGGAACTTAGCAGGGCTCTGTCTCAAAATCAAATTAAAGCAGCTGGGGATATAGGTTAGTGGTACAGTATACCTGAGTTCTGTCCCCAGTACCATAGGAAAATAAAAGATTTAATCTTTAATTGCAAAAACATTTATAACTTAGCTGAAAAGATATGAACAGGAATATGTAAAAAATCAATATACCATTCATTGTCATTTATTTTAAGTTTATGACTGTTAAAGACTATTTTGGAAATTCAGGAGAAATTTCAGCCCTGAGTGGTTTGTTTACCAAAATTCAAGCCTTGCTATTCTGTTTTTGAGACTAAACCACAATATGACATGACAGTAATTATTAGCAATGTCTGCCAACAGTTTGTTAAGTTTTACCTCCCTAAGCGCAGAGGAAAATAAAAATTTGGAGTAAAAATATTTATCCTTTCTTTTGTTTTTCCTCTGTAAGCTTTTCACTAGATGATTTAACAACAATTTCAGCTTTTATTGGATATCCTCTGGTTTAAAGTCTACATGAAAAATTCTTTTGTTTTTACTTCGTTGTTCAATTAATTCTAAAACTGGCATTGGCCTATTCTGTTTCTACACAGGCAGATACGACCCATCCTTTAACCAAGCACAGAAAAATAGCTTCTTCTTTCCGAGATTCATCACTATTTGATATCTTCACACTTTCCTGCAATTTATTAAAACAGGTACAGTTGGGTCATGTCTCCTATATTCTTTTGAAAGGATGAGGATATGTGGGAATTTGTTAGGGGACAGCTCCAAACTGAGGAGTTTATGCGTTGCTTTAATCATTCATCTCTCCATACTGCACATCTAGAGATATACAAAAGCTGGCCGGATTAACCACTGAAGTTATAGAAAAGACTGATTTTCTTACTTCAAAACTATTCCCTTAGGTAAAGAGCAATAAGTGAACACTTACCCCATTCTCCTATCTTGAATCTAGAGTTTACCACAAAGTTAGAGACTTTACTATTTGCTTTTTTATAACCACATAAAACCTCTGTTCAGAGTGAAAGCATGTTAGTTTTATGGCATTTGGATTCTTGGTACTTTGAAAGTAGATTCAGACTGCACTGTTATCATACAAAACTAGGTTGTCTCCTGCTGAGTTAGAAGCAGCAAAGAAACAAGCAACATCTGTAAGGAACAGTAAATTTTGAATTTTTAACATCCATTTAGATTTAATAACCTAAAGGGATATACAGTATCACATAAGGAAATTACCTGGTTTAAAGTAGAGAGTTGGTTTTCAATTCATTTATTGATACAGTTGAAGAAAAAAGGTTAACCTACACATTTACAACAATGTCTAGATTCTTTGTTCCTGTGAGAAACTCAGTGGGGTTAGCCACTAGCTTTTGTTCATTTTTGGTTTTGTTTTTTTCTCATTTTCCAGTGTTTCCCAGTTTTAATTTTAAAGGCAAATTTGGATTCTTTCTGTTGTCCCTGTTATTGACATTCATCTTTTACTCAGTTACTTAGTGTTACCTATGAATTCCCAGATACTCCTGAGGTTTGGCAAGTTGCCTGGCAAAGGTGTTATACCCCCTGAATGGGGGAAAACTTTTGAGAATCAAGAGGCGAGTCTTCTTCACTGATCCTATCCGAAACAGATAACCAGCCAGTCACTGCGACACAGCTGGTATAGCCTTGGAGTCAGTAACCGTGCTTACTGTGGAGCTGTACTCAGCTGTATGGTCTGCAGTGAGTAAATACAAATCACAGGGGATTTTGTTTCAATGCTGGTTAGAAAGATTTCTGATGATGATCGCAAGGATAGTGTTAAAGAGGAAGGAAGGAAGGTGGGCAGGTTGTGAAACTTCCTCAGAACTCCCTCCAGTTTTACCTTAGCCATGTCTAGAAATTGTTAGGCTCTCACCGGCAAATTTCACATCCCATATTACTTCAAATTCCCTGTAGCTATTTTGTCTAAACACATGAAGAATAAGTTTTAAAAGGGGATTTAAGTACCAACTTCATGTTTTTATAGTAAATATATGTTATTAGTAAAAAGGAAAAGAAGGGATTTTCATAGTAACATTAACATGATAAAGTACAGCACCTTTTGGGTGGAAAACCATCATTTTCTGTGCTGAAATACAGTCCGCCTTTTCTGGCTCAGCATCCTGCTCCTAAATCTGGGAGCAAGCTGGGAAGAGAGGAACAATTGTTTGGGACTCATTGTGTGCCAATTTTTCCAGGCTTCAGGAAAGAATCTGAACTTGAATGATGAAAGTCAGCATGGCTTGCTCATGCAGCTGCTCAAACTCACCCATAACTGCCTGAACTTTGATTTCATCGGCACATCTACTGATGAGTCCTCAGATGACCTATGTACAGTACAGATCCCCACCAGCTGGAGATCAGGTAACAGAGAAATCGCACCACCTGGATCAGCCTGCCCTGCAGCTCCTCAGCATGCCTGATCGATAATCCAAAGAACTCCAGTGATCCCTTATTTACTTTAAAGCTTAGAATTTTGATAATTTTGATGTCTGTTTTTATAATACAAAGGGAGAAGTTGTTGGAGGAATCTTATAGATCCCCCAGCATGGGAAAACTCTTAGTGAATGAATAAGAATGGGCATGTATCTTTTACTAATCACTGAGAGATTTGTTAATTATTTAGAGTAATACTTACCTTTAAAAATAGTATCAACCCAGCTACTTAGGAGGCTGTGGCTGAAGGATAGCCAAGTTTTTCAAGGCCAGCCTAGGCAACTTAATGAGACCCTGTCTTAAAATTAAAAAGGTCTGGGAATGTAGCTCACAGAATGCTCCTGACCAGTACCAAAAATATGTATATATCAAAAAACTTGAGCTTATATTTGTTTTTTTGTTCCTAAGGATAAAATTTTAACTTCTTGATATGGTTAGAGGTGTTAGGATTGTCCAAAGTTCCCTGAGAACCAAAAAAGGAATGTGTTTCTTATAGTTGCTGCAATTGATATTTAAAGCGTGCTGGAGCGGGGGGACAAAAAGGCCCTAATCGTTACCACCTTCTAAGGAAATAGACATTCTGTAAGATAAATATGCAGCAGTATGTGCTCTCTTAATGTCTTAGAACAGAATAATACCAGTAACACTGTGCAGACAAAGTAAAGTGATGTCATTTGTCTTTTTCCAGCATTCTTAGATTCTTCAACTCTGCAGCTGTTTTTCGACCTGTATCATTCCATCCCTCCTTCATTCTCACCTCTGGTGAGTCAGGACCACTATTTCCAACACAAACTTGTTTCTAAAAAATAGCAATGAGTGTTCATTTTGTTTTATAGGATATAAATACTAAGGTTAGTTATCTAACCTTGTGAAATTTAGCTCACAGCCTAAAGGTTCTGGCAATAACATTTTAATTGTTTTTAAATTATTCCTATCTACTGACTGGCCAATTGCTGCAAATGGTCAAGCTCTTTTTGTTCATCTTGTCTGACTTTATACTGTATTTCACATCCATTGTTATAGGCTAGAGCATGGGGATTCATCAGACACTATCTGGCTAAACCATTAAGATTGTACTGAGAAGTTTTGACAATCCCTCAGGCAAATGTTACATAGTTATAAATGGAAACTAATGGAAAGGCTAATTTGCAACTCATCCTAAATAACATTTGAAAGGTATTAGGAATGGTATATTTCCTATAGCAATGATTAATCTCAAAATCATTCAGTTTCTAATACCCCATTGGTCCAGTATTTAGATTGTTAGTCTGCAATGATATTATACACAAAATATACAAAGAAAACACAGTAAAGTATAAATGTTCTGCATAGTGTGTCTGCAGTGGACTGATTTCCTGGCCTTTGTAGTATTTTTCCAAACTAATATGGACCTTTGATTTAGGAGAAATGTGAATTGAGTGTTGTGTGCATCATTTAGGTTACTGCAGGAAAAGATAGCACAGTCAAGAATGCTAATTAATGAAAAGACTGTTGGCAAAGGTATGGGCACAATGGAAGGGAATCCAGCAAGGGGTGGTGGTACATGAACAGGGAGCCTCCAGAGACAGAAGAAGGAAACTGGAGAGAGCTAGAGCCATAGCCAAGGGGAGGACTGAACAGCAATAGTTGTGGCCATTTATAGAGAAACTGCCCACCTAGCCCAGCCAGAGGGTGGGGAGAAAGGTTCTGCTTTTTTTCCGCCTTCTGACCCTCCTGCTGGTACTTCCCAGTGGCTTAAGCCAACCAGAATCCAGAGGACAAAGGAATGTGGCTGTTGTTGAGAGGCCATCTGTCCCAGGGGACAGAGCAGGGTGGAGAAGGATACAAAATAGATTGGGGGCGGTGAGGGGGGAGCAAACAATATAAATATCGAGCACAGCAGGGAAAATGTTTTCAGTGTAAAAGTTGTTTTTTCAGGGCTTAGATCTGACTTGTTTATTTCATTATACATCATATTCATCACTACATAGCAAAGCCTGACTAGCCAAAAGTCCTTCAGTTTTAAAACAAAAAAAATTAAATCTAAAACTTTGTTTAAAATATAATTAACTTGATGTTTCCTAAGCAAGAATCAAAGAAGCCATTGGGATTGCCGAAGAAAGTTGTTTCAGATACCCTAAGGAATATTGTAGGAGGGGACAAGGTGTAGTAAAAATAGCTGTACCATCTTAATCAGTGTGTATGTTGTGTCCTGCTCAGGTATTATCCTGCTTAGTACAGATCGCCTCTGTCAGAAGATCCCTGTTCAACAATGCCGAGAGGGCCAAGTTTCTCTCCCATCTTGTCGATGGTGTTAAACGAATACTGGAAAATCCACAGGTAAGATTTTTGAAAATTTATGTATGTATAGAATTAATGTATAGGAGTTAGAAAGAAATTCATCTAGAGGCCACTCTTAGAAATTTCAGAGAACCATTTCCTCTTGTTCTTTGAAAGATTTCTGAGCCTACATTTCTAGGCAGATTCTGAGAGTATCTGCCCCAAAGAGGAGCTTGTATCCTCCAACTTCAGAAATGTAGACGTCTTGGGAAGAGATCACTTTGATACAGAAAATAAGGATGGAGCTAGTCATTTTCCCCCAAGAAATTTAGACTCTAAAGTTTGGTTTTGGTTTTTGTTTGCATTTTTTAAATGTACACCCCTAAGTGTATAGAGCTGTTAGGGTAGGGAGGGAGATATTTCCCTTTCAAATAATCATTCCATAACTTGATTGCCCAAAATTCAGCTAACATCTACTATTTTTCCAACTATTACTTCTCTACAGTAGAAAAAAAAATCATAAAAACATTTTATTTTTAAATATACTTAGTTCCCTTCCTTTCTTTAAAAATTCCATTATTCATTCAACAAATTGTGTCATGCACCTACTACATGCCAAGTTTACAGTAATCAACAAAACAAATTCTCTACCCTACTATGCTAACAGGAAACATAATTAAGAATGCTGGTATAATATAAAAACAAGTCTATAATATTTGTTATTGCATAATAAAATATATAAGCATACTTAGGTAATAATAAATAACATAATGATAGAAACATTTGTGTAAGTTTACCATTGTAGTAAATTACAGTGTTGTGCTTAGTGTTCAGTGTGTCAGATGTAGAAATGAGAAATTTTATTAGGTTTCCATGGATAGGGAGTGAACAGGCCAGTCACATCTGAGATGATGTCCCTCTACCATGAATCAGCTTTACAATAATCGGCAAGGGGTATGATCCCTCTTGGATTTCCTTTGCAAACTCTGCCTGTTGAAACTAATAATTCCATCTTATTGGTGGCTATGAACAGATGAAGTATGGTTAACACATATTCCATTTTATCTTCCCCCATGCTGTTGCCAGAGTTTATCAGACCCAAACAACTACCATGAGTTTTGTAGACTACTGGCTCGATTGAAGAGTAACTACCAACTGGGAGAACTGGTGAAAGTGGAAAACTACCCTGAGGTCATCCGATTGATAGCCAACTTCACAGTGACCAGCCTACAGGTTTGTCTTGGATTGCTTTTGTGTTTCTTTTTAAACATTGGGATCTCTTCTCTTGCTCATTGATTTTAATCTTTTAAGGATACCTCCCGCTTCCACCCGCTTGGCAAAGGTGACTTTAGATATAAGTTATAAGTTACCCCGCAGAGTAGTTCCTCTTGCAGCCTAGTCTTTTAAGTTTACAGAAGTGCAGGGAAGGGGCTGTAGATGTAGTTCAGTGGCAGAGCACCTGACTCACTTGCAAGGCCCTGGGTGTGATGCCCAGCACAACCAAAAAAAAAGTGTAAGGGGTATGATTAGAGAAACATGTGGGAATTACCAAGGATAATATTTAGATTCAAAACAAAGAAAACTCCCTTTTAACCTCTCTGAAAAAGACAAAATAGAACAAGGAGCTAGACCAAAAAGTAAAAAGTTAGTGCCCTCTCTTTTTTAGTCATGTAATATAGAAGTATGCATCTCAAACAGTACTGTTTGCAGCAGAATCATCTGGGAACTTAATGAAGAATACTGGTGCTTGAGTCTTACCCCCACAGTTTCCAATTTCCTAGGTCCAGGGTGGAACCTTAACATCCCTATTTCCAACAAGTTCTCCAGGTGATTCTCATGCATATTAATATCTGAGAAACACTTGCATAGGGCTTTCTTTGTGGGTTGGGTTTACAAAGTCAACATAGAACTGCCTTCTCATTAGATGCTTAACCTCTGAAAATACTAAGAACTTTAAACTAGTTGCCATACATAGAACAAAGCTCATAAAACCTTATCCTCTTTTTAAAAACATCTTCATCCTGCTGGACTTGGTGGCTTACACCTGTAATCCCAACAGCTGAGGAGGATTGTAAAATAAGGCCAGCCTGGGCAACTTAGAGCTTGTCTCAGAGTAAAAAATAAAAATGACTAGGGATGTAGCTGAGTGGTAGAGCACTCCTGGGTTCAGTCCCCAGTAAATTAAAAAAAAAAAAAAAAAAAAGTCTTTTTCATTTGTATCAAGTGGTCTGGAACTTTGTGTGCAGAAATTAAAAATATGCCTTCTGCTCTTTTGGTTGTCCTTAGCACTGGGAATTTGCTCCAAATAGTGTGCACTATCTCCTGAGCCTGTGGCAGCGTCTGGCAGCCTCTGTGCCATACGTCAAAGCCACAGAACCCCACATGCTGGAAACATATACTCCTGAGGTCACCAAAGCCTACATCACATCCCGGTTGGAATCTGTGCACATCATACTAAGGTAAGGAAATTTGGATTGATTCCTTCATCCCATCATGCACACCCACTTGGCAAAGGGGGACTTGTCATGTGTTCCATCAGTGCCAGTACTGTTTGTTTATGGTTATCCCTCCTGGTCAGCAGAATAGCATAAAGTCTGAAAGAATCGTCTTTCTCTTTAACATCCTGGTCATGTCCCCTTTTTCCACTGTCTATAGCAATGAGTTTGAATACGAAGCATATTTGTATGTTTGTCCTTGCCACTGATTTTCTTCAGATGTGAGAAATTTATAGGACATAGGTGATGAGAATTCCAATGTGTACGTTATGGTGCTTAATGTTTACTCCTGAAGAAATAAGTCCAGTTAGCAACTCTGACTTCAGAGCTTACTCAAAGACGAAAAAATTCAGGGCAGCTATCACTGATTGCTGTACATTAACACAGGGTTTTTCTCTACATTGACTATTAACTGTACCAGAAACCTGTAGCTAAAGAACTGTTGGGCCCTTTCAAAAATGACCCATATTAAATTAAGTTGTCTTTGTTTTGTCTTTTCTTGTGTATTTTTCATTGGCTATTTTTCAGGAGTATTGACTTAGACTCTGAATGTCTGAAATGTTTTAATGTCACATTTTTAATTTCCTCAAAGTCAAGTGCATTTGAGTTACAGTCAATTTGAGTCATTTCAAAACCAGAATATTTATGAAGTTCACTGGAAGGCATTGCTCTATGCAGTGGGTTTCCGGGAGGCAGTGTTGAGGTAGAGAAGTGTATATGTAGGCTCTGGGCCCAAGGAGCCAGGTAATAGCAATGTGCTCTTGGTCAACTTTCTCCATTGCCTTATTGTAAAATACAAATGATAATAGACCTACCTTATAAGGTTCTTATGAGGATTAAATTAATATAACCTGGCATGGTGTGTAACACATGGTAAACAAAGTCAGCTGCTATTGTGCTGCCGCCAAATATACTATGATGAAACAATAGCACACCATAGAACAAGGTTTGCAAGGCTTGGTACAGGCCCATTATTCCTCAGCTGCAATTCTGAAATCCAAAATGTGAACTAAATTTTCTCAACAGTTTGGCACCAGAAATCACTTGGTAGCAAAATGTGATATGAGCTATCAGATGATTTATAGACCTTTTTTTTTTAATCCTGTTTAACATGACTGTTCACAATATTCATACATTTGCTTTGGAATATTAAATCTGAAAAGCCACAGGGCCCATTGAGGGCTTTATATTACATGGGGAAAGCATCATATTGTCTTCCTCAAATCTGAAAATTTCTGAATTCCTAAACACATCTGACCACAATAGCCTCATGTAAAAGACTATGTACTTATAGTCACAAAGTTTATTGTAGTTAGAGATAAGTGAAAGACTAAGCTGAAAGAGCTTGGAGAGTGAGACGATAAGGCTCAGGTTCAAGGCAGACAAATTAAGGGATAGGAATTCAGGCGGGAAGAGTCACTGCTGTCAAGTAGAATATACCTAAGGGAGACATGCCAGAGCAAAGGCCTCTGCCTTCTGACTTTTAAAATATCCTTCCTTGGCTAGAAGTAGTGTTGGCCTCTATGATAGGAAATGGTGGCTAATTTAAGGAGAAAGACAGCAGCATTGCATTGGGAAATTCATAGGCATATTTTAAGAGAGGCTCCTTCCTTTTACCCCTTTGGAGTAGAGATGGCCTAGAAGATCCCCTGGAGGATACGGGTCTGGTCCAGCAGCAGTTGGACCAGCTGTCTACCATTGGGCGTTGTGAGTACGAGAAGACATGTGCGCTCCTTGTACAGTTGTTTGACCAGTCAGCCCAGTCCTACCAGGAGCTGCTGCAGAGCGCCAGTGCTAGCCCAATGGACATTGCCGTACAAGAGGGTGAGTATATTGTGCTAGGGGTTGGGGGTATTCTAGACCTTGAGGAAATACTGTCAGAACTCTGAACTGCTTGCCACCTCCCTTTCCAACCCCACCCCCATCATTCATCCTCAAGTACCTTCATATACACAGTAGAGTATTTGCGAATGAATGAATACCACAGGGGACAAGGGAAAAGTAACTGAAATCATACCTACAGTGAGGGCTTTTAACTCTAAGGAAGTGCTACGTTTTAAAAGTAACAACCTTGTCAGATATAGGAACGTTGATTATCTGATAATTTCCCCCTTGGTATCATCCTTACCAGAGCAAGGAAGTAGCCATCCTGTGTAAGAAAAGTAAGATGTTATGACTTTACCAGAGTGTCCTTAAGATTAAGGAAGTTCCTAATGAAGAGTATCTTGGTGAAATTATCCCTGGAGATGACACTTATGAGGCTTCCTCCTGCCACAGGGAGGCTGACATGGCTGGTGTACATCATCGGAGCCGTGATTGGTGGCCGGGTTTCTTTTGCGAGCACTGACGAGCAAGATGCTATGGATGGCGAGCTTGTCTGTCGGTAAGACCACTCCCCAGCCACTTTCGGCATCCTGTTGATGTCCACCTATACTGGACAGTCTTAGGAAGCAGAACACCCATGAAAACAAAGGCCTGCTACAGCTCCAACTCCAAGCCTTTATGGGTACAGTGAGAGCTTCACCTATAAGCTTACAAAAACATTTCAGCAATAATTCAACAAGAAAATGATGGGGACAGAATTAAGAAAATTAGTGTGAGAGTAACCATTAATTCTGTTTAAGGATCATGTCTCCGTTAGTGGAATGTAGGCCGCTTTTGCCATGCCAACACAAGTCACAAGGGAAACTGGTTCCTCAAATGTCTCCAAAGGAAGAATTATAGAACTACAGACTTTCATCTCTCAGCCACACATCCATTCATCCACTTTGAAGATTTCAAGTTATTTTGCCCGGTGTGATGGCACATACCTGTAATCCAAGCTACTCAAGAGGAAGTCAAGGAAAGATGGCACATAACTAGTGATTTCTGAAAGCCTACCTAACAGAGTAATAAAAGGCAGAATTTTTTTAAGGCAGATGTTCTCTAACAGTTTGATCTTGGAACTACCATACCCTCTTAAAAAAAAAAAAGAAAGAAAAAGAAAGAAAGGAAAGAAAAGAAAAAAAGGCATTGAGGTCCCCAGAGGAGCAGTTGGGCTTTTTAAAAAATATGTATTAATTCATTGTAAAATATTAGTAAGCCCATTAAATGCTAACATAAAATATATTATTATGAAGAAAACTACTTTCAAAAAAATTAATGAGAAGAACAATGTTGTTTTATATGTTTGCAAATCTCATGTTGGAATTCAGCTGGATTCTCATACCTGCTTCTGCACTCAGTTTGTTGTGTCACACATGTCCTATAGCCTCTGGGAAACCTACTATACACTCACATGAGATTACAAGCAAAAAGAGCCAAAAATGTCTTAATGCTGTTATGAATGATTTTGTGACCCTGCAGAGAGCTACTACTGTAAACAGTTCTAAACCTTCAGATGCTCTTCTTAGGGATGGACACACTTCAACCTGATGCCATAGACTTTATTGGTCCCCAGACATCTCAATCTATAAATTCTTTTTAAAGAATTTGGGAATAACCTAGTTACACCTCATTAGTCACATTGAGATCATAGGCAACTTTTATTTTCTTATGTGCAGTACTGTGGATTGAACTATAGGCTGAGCTATACCCTTGGCCTCTCAATCTATAATTCTTATTCCTCTAAAATTCCCCTTTTGTCTCTTTCTACACCCATTTTGTTAATCAGATGCCATTTGCCTGAGCTGCCTTAATCCTAAAAAGAGTCTCCATGACATTATCCCATTGGCATTATTTGAAGAACTGAGCAAAGATATAATAAGAAAGATCAGGTGTGGTGGCACACACCTGTAATCCCAGCTCCTCAAGAAACTGAAGCAGGAGGATCACAAGTGTCAAAATAAGTTTTAAATGGCTGGGATATAACTCAGTGGTAGAGCATTTCCCTAGTGTGTACTAGATTCTGGATTCAATCCCCAGTACTGCAGAAAAAAAAAAAAAAAAAAAAAGATTTAACAAGAATGAAATCTAATGCCTTTCTGATTTTGCAGCCTGATACGGTACTATGTCATAATATATAAATTTAGTTTATATGGTGTCTTGTAGACTGGTTCTCAGTTCAGGTGTTGCAGCACAATGACTGGGTCTGATTTACTCACAATGTGTCACAAATAGTTTGCTACCTATTCTCACGCTATCAAAATGTCAGATGACTCATTTACAATAACATTATGCTTATTCATTCAGTATTCTTTCACTTGCACTCCAGTATGCTTTTGGGGGGAGAGAGGAGTGCAGGCAAAAGAGACAAAGATTCCGGTAGCAAATCTGCTCTTTGTCCCTGGAAGTGCTACCTGCCTATGAAAATGAAGCTTCACATGTCTCTATCCCCTTCATGACTCTGAGAGAAGAGATTGAGAACCCAGGGCTAGTCCAGTCTGTTTTCGTTAGTACAGATGAATGAAGCACATTAAATTGTTCTATCCATGCTCAGAAATTTTAGGAAATACGAAGACCCCTCATGCCAGTGTTTTCCACAGTTTTTAAGCTGATTCTCAGTTCTACCCCATCTATGATATCAGTGGACAAACATCTGACCACTCATTCCTTAGCTGTGGTTCCTGTGGGGCAGAAAAGGAGACTGTTTTTTTCCCTCGCCAGAGCTTACAGCCTGCAGACAATGCCTTTCAGGTAGGCTAGATAAGGAGAGGAGGTGTGTTTGGCTGCTTCAGGTAGGTTGGATTGTCTAGGGTGACCAGGCTATCCGCTGTTGAGAGTCATTGCTCCTCTTCCTCTAGGGTGCTCCAGCTGATGAACCTAACAGATTCTCGCTTGGCTCAGGCGGGTAATGAGAAGCTGGAATTGGCCATGCTGAGCTTTTTTGAACAGTTTCGTAAGATCTACATTGGGGACCAGGTGCAGAAATCCTCAAAGGTAACAGACTCACAGTTGGCTCCATTTAGTTCTCACTTCTCACATGTGAAATTGCTGATTGGGGGAAACTGTTGAGATACAGCCTCCAGATTTTAGGACCAGGATACTCCAAATGTTTTCTCTTAGTGTGTAGAATTCTGGGAGCCTCATTGAGGAGCTGGGTCCATTTCTCCTGTATTCCATATGCTTAACAAATGGCCAGTCAAAACATCTGTTGTTCTTCCCCAAATTGGCAGTTCTTAGTCTGTATACATGAATTAATGTTCAGAACAGCAGAAGGTTTTGGCAGAGTTTTTGTGATTTCAGGATTGAAGGGGACCAATAAGAGAGCTCAGCATCTATCCAGTATTTTGTAATACTAGAAACTAGCCCATCCCTTCAACAGTTGTTCCCAGGATTGTTTCCATTTTCTTCCCACATCTTACTCCCTGAATGTGGACAAAAACAGTCCAGGCATGTGATTGTTCTAATGTTCTCTGGTTACTTTCTCTCCCTTTAACATGACACCAGCTGTACCGCCGACTCTCCGAAGTTCTCGGCTTGAATGATGAGACCATGGTCCTAAGCGTCTTCATAGGAAAAATGTAAGTGTTTCAGCTTGCCCTCAGCAAGAGGCCCTTGCAGTCCTATTGCAACTGTACAATGTGATCTGGGCATTGTGCTGCCAGTGCCTGGGTATTCCAGCATTGATCGTTTGCGTCAGAAAATTGTGCCTTTGAGTGTGTGACAAGCTGTGCTTAGAGATATGGCCCGGCCCCAGAGCATTCCAGGCTTGTTCAGAATCTTGCCGAATCTCCTCTTTAGCCTCTGGGATCACAGGTGAAACCCTGTCATGGCATTAGCAAAATGACTCTCCCTCCCCAGTGACGGTGCTTGACCTCTCACCTGATCCCTGCGCTGCCCAGGATGCCCAGAGTATGCATCGCTTTCTGATGCTGATTTCCATTAGTTATGCGCCCCCCACCCCGGGGGGAGAGCCCCACTTTCAGACGGGCTTACTCCTCTCAAGGAAGCATCATACCCACTGAGGGTCTTGAATCTCCAAAATCTGGTTTGAATTGTCTTCAAAGTTGGCGCTCCTGATTGGCCCTTTTTTTGTTTTTGTTTTTGGTTTTAAGTTATGCCCCTTCAGTTATATTTTCCCCTCTTTAGGAGCTCAATTTATCAAAGCACACACTAGGAGCCAAATATATTACCCAGGGCTGTGTGCAAAGTGATGTTTTGCCTCCTTCCAACTATCCCAGCCCTAAACACTCATATCCATGAGCTGGTTAATAATTTAAGATGGAAAAAGCAAAGGGGGTCTAAAGGACTCTGCCAGCCAAGAATCCAGAAGCAAGGGCTACTAGAATTCTGCAGCTGACAGTGGATGGTGCAGGTGCAGAATTGCATACGTCTGCATGTTATCACTGCCGCAGAAATCTCTTACCCTTGCTGCAGAAATCAGCCCTGGAGTGCCCCAGAATTCCAAGGGCCTGGGTATGGGCCAGTGTAGCTTTGGAACCAAGTAGTGAAGATTATCTGAAGGATAATTTTTCTAGTCAACCAAATGTAAGTACGGAGATTTTATACCCATTTTTTTGTGGTCGTGATGTCTGTGAATTGGTGATGCAGATGTGTGGTGACTTGATGGATGATTTTCTTCTTCTCCCAGCCTTCAAGGAGACCAGGCAAATCAAAAGCGTCTCCTGCTTTTTTTTTTTGTTTTTGTCCTCCAGCATCACCAATTTGAAGTACTGGGGCCGCTGTGAACCAATCACCTCCAAGACACTACAACTTCTCAATGACCTCTCCATTGGATATCCTTTTCTAAGCTAGCTTCTGTGCACAGCATACAGTATGGCATGCTAGTCTTTGAAGTCATGGCCTCCTGCTGTTGCTAATTTCATTGACTATAGTATATACTTGGGTGTCCTCCATTTTCCTGAAGTCAAAAGCAGTACCCACACAGAATCCAAAATAATTCCAGACCCCCCCCCTAAAATGAGCCAACACAAAACTTAATAATTTACTATAGATGTATCCCTGGTTAGTCCTAAGGTCCTGAAATACCCAGGAGACCTAGTTCACAGGTGTACATTGTGGCTGAGGTTTTAACATCCTTAGTGAAAACAAAGTTCCCAGCTGACTGGTGGAAGCATCCTGATGCCAAGCTTTGCAACTGGAGTAGTGGCTGTCTTTCCTCTTGACTTGGATTATGTCTGCTATAAAGTTTGAATTGCTCTAGGTCAGCTTTTCACAACCAGGGGTCTACAAGAACAGTAAACCCTATAAAAGTATTTGAGCCATTTTTCTCCTCAGTTCTCCCAAAGGTTGTACACAGCTGGTGTCACTCTGAATAGGAAAAGAGTTTATTCGTGGTACACACTGGTTGCCTTAGGCGAGAGTGTAGGCTTAAGTTAGGTTCTCTCTTGGAACCCCCACCCAGGAAACCTACTCTAGGAGATTCATAATTCATAGGAGAAACTGCTGGGTTTTATTGATTTCCTTACAGATAGGTATTTAATATGACTGTTTTCTTATTGATCAGTTAAATACCGCTTAGAAGAGAACACTTTTATTCCTATTTAGTAATGGTATACTCAAGTGGTTTAGAAAAATAGATGTTTGGGTAAACTGTATTTAATCCTAGGGGTGTTTTTTTTTATCTTAAAGACTCTTGGTTGGCGTCACACTATCCTTGACTTTGTCTTTACGTACAGTAGTGTAAGGAAGCTAGTGAAGCTTAGTGCGGTACAGTTCATGCTGAACAATCACACGGTGAGTGATTTGAGCCCCTCTTCCCATCCTCTCTCCACCATCCACACACATGAGGAGAGGTCAAGCTGAGGTCCTGGCTGCCACCGCAGCACAGGCTGTTCCCACTCCCATCACGCTGCCAGATTACAGTTCCTAGTGTCAGAGCTACTTTTGGGGATCAGGATGACCTGAGCTATGTTGATGTCACCTGCTACATTCATACCTGAAATAAGTTGTTAGCAGGTAAACAACCACATAATTAAAAAAAGAAAAGAAAAATACCCTTACATCCTTAAGGAATGACCATGGAGCCATTAGCCTAAAAGGGCTCAGTAATTCTCAAATTACTGGCTTGCATTCTGCCTCTAACCCATGTTTTTACCTTTTTAACTTGTTTTCTTTTTTTCAATAGAGCGAGCACTTTTCATTTTTGGGTATTAACAATCAGTCCAACCTGACTGACATGCGGTGTCGGACTACCTTCTACACAGCACTTGGGCGTCTCCTCATGGTGGATTTAGGTACTGCAATAAATCCTAGAGGCTCACGAAGTAATCTGGCACTGTTTAAATTTTTAGTTGAGGACAGAAAACCAGATGTGGGGGAAATCTTCTCTGTTGTTTCAGTAATAGCAAAACCATCTGAAATAACAGTTGAATTTCACCAAGAACACATCATGCTGGCGTAGTCCCTATAACTGGAAGGGAATACAGCATGTTCCCAAAGTTTCTGTCTGATATGCATTGACTACGAAATTCTCATCTGTAAAGTAAAGGAATTGTGCTTTGAGACTGCTAAACGTATCCTGTTGGCCAGATATCTCCTCCACCCCAAGTTGAGGTGCAACCCACTAGAGACAGTCAACAAGGGTTCATTGTTCAGGTCTCTAGCACGTAGGAACCAGGAGCATTTAATCATCTTGTAGCACTGGTGGTGATAATAGTGGTTTGGGTCAACTAATAACTGGAGCTCAGTGGTTATTCTAATTTTAAGCTATTTGAATTTAATCCTACTAAAATGACATGTGATCTAGGTTTATGAAAAATTACAAGGAAAAGAAAAATAAACATGAAGAAAGCGTCCCAAGTACCTCTTTCAGGCTCAAGTCTTGCCTAGTTCTCATATCAGCCATTGTCCTTTCTTGACTGATTCTAGTTCTTAATGAAGGCAAAATAAATCATGTTATTCCTAATACACATACATATATCTCTGATACTGTGACTTGATCTAAAGAACTTAGGGCATTCCTGCACTAGAAAGTTTGTTGTTTTCTACTTTTAGAATTTGTTGACTGTATATACATTTTGTTCTTAAATTACTGTGAATTCCTGTTAGGATGAAGGGACCCTTGGAATTACACTGGGGCCTACTCATCTTTAATCCCAGCTTATTTCTCAGGCACACAGCTTCGATTTGTTGGAATCAGGGTGACACGTGGGGTTGTTTCCCTTGCAGGAGAGGATGAAGATCAGTACGAGCAGTTCATGTTGCCACTCACAGCAGCGTTTGAGGCTGTGGCCCAGATGTTCAGCACTAACACTTTCAATGAGCAAGAGGCAAAGGTAAGTCTGTCACCCACCAACTGATCAGCTTCTGGTGGAACAGAGTCCCTGAAAGAGTCCAGGTTAGCCAGCACTGCCAAAGTAGTGCTCATCCTTATACTACCCACTGGTTAGCACGTCTTCTCTTGGGATTGTGAAATTAGAGAAGTAATAGAGATTTATATTAAAGTCTAACTTTTTATATTAAAGTATATTTATTCTTAAGCATCTCAAGATTTTTTAATCTGCATTTTCAGATTTATTAACATAAAGTATTTACAGTTTCCTGACTTTTTAGTCACTGCTATATCTTTATAATTAAAGATTTTCATTTTTGATACTGCATATTTTTTCATTTTTGATACTGCATATTAGAACTTTTGCTGTTTTTCTTGTCTTTTTTTGTTACCAGGATTTGAACCATGGGCACCTTACCATTGAGCCACATTCCCAGCCCTTTTTATTTATTTATTTAGTTTTTTATTTTGAGTCAGGGTCTCACTAAATTGCTGAGGCTGGCTTTGAACTTGTGATCCTCTTATCTCAGACCTCCGAGTTGCTTGGGATTACAGGGGTCTGCCACCATTGCTTTTCTGGATCAATCCTGAGTAGGATTTTTTCAGTTTTATTAGTCTTTGACAAAAAACAAAAGCAAACATTTTTTGGTTTTACTGTAGTTCTGTTGTGTGTGTTTTCTGTTGTATTCATTTCCACTTTAGTTGACTTTATTCATTTCCACTCTCATCTTCATTTTCATGTTACTTGCTTTAGAGTTACTCAGTTGACTTCTTTGCAGCCCTTCTTTCCTGATATAATCAACACAAAACTGTTAATGCCTCTTAGCATATTATCCCACGTTTATTTTGATTGTGGTAAAAATACATAAATTTTACCATCTTAGCTGTTTTGTGTGTACAGTTTAGTAGTGTTAAGCCTTTCTACATTGTTGTGAAACCAATCTTCAGAATCCACAAGGTTTTTTTTTTTTTTTTTTTTAATATTTGTGTATACTTGATGAGTTTTTTTGTAATTTCCCATTTCCATTAAGATTCCTTCTTTGAATTTCTATATGTATGGATCTTAAGTTACTTTCAGTTGTTAATATCTGACTCTCCAAATTGTCGTTCCTTGATTGTTGCTTTCTTGATCTTTTTATTTCACACACCTGCTCTCCTGACCTAGAGGCAGCTGCTCAAATCAGAAGGTGCCAGGACATTAATATATTGGTAGTGCCTTCCCCTGTGTCCCTAACAGCACCATGCTGAGTAGGAGAGCCACCAGATTGGGTATTGCCAGGCTTTACCTGATATTGTAAAGTTCTCCTTTTTTGTCTGAGTGCCATAGTTTTCCACCTTCACATCAGGCTAGTCAGCAACATCACTTTGTCCAACGCTACCCTTTATCCTTGTATTTTAAGATCTGATGGGTACCATTCAAAAAGATGAGAGAGTAAATGTGGAACATATTGGTGACTTAGGCTACAGTATTAACCAATATCAAGGACTTAATTAAGGGGTATCAGTGAATATCATGTGTTTTCCTATCATATTAGTTCCATAAAAAGCAGGTAAAAATTACCCAAAAGACTGTCCTTGGCCTTGGACTACAGCAGTCAGACACATCTTTGTCACGTCCCATGGAACAAGTCTTTTAGATTGACCATGTTTTAGATTAGAAAATTGAGCTTCTGGTATCAGCTCAGGAATAGAACTATTTGCTTAAAGCACACTCTTCACAGAAGTGTGGTAATTTTTTGCCAAAAGAGTCAGGATCCCCATATGTTCTACCTTCTTGAGCATATTGATAACTGTTCAAGTTTATAAAAACATTGTTAATGCTGATAGAACCCCCAAGTAAAAATTCTGTTGACAAAGTATTGGGTTTGAAGTCTTGGTGCATGCTGTGGGTCCTAAGATGGGCCCTCCTGCCACCTAGCAACATGAGCACTAGCAAGTCATTCCGCCTCTTTAAGACCATGTCTCATTCACATCTCTGTCAGAGGAGAGTACAGTAATTTACAGCCCCAAGATAAGACATGATAGTCTTATTTCCAGACCCAAACCAAAGAGAAGGAACTACATAGATTGCCCCTTGTTTTCCCTCTGGTAGGGTCTACGTTTGAGTTCTTTTAAGACACAGACCTTTAGGATATGTCTCTTCTACCTTTTCTTCTGTGGGCCTTTTTTTTTTTTTTTTTTTTTTTAATCTTTTTTTGCTTACATTTATCACTTTAATATCTGTAAAACTTTCAGCCTTGTTTTTTGCTATACTGAGCCACAAACCATCCTATTTTCTTAGTACAGGTTGCATATCCCTTATCTGAAATGCTTACATCAGATTGTTTCAGATTTTTTTTTACTTCTTGTTTTTTAAATATTTGCATATACATAATGAGGTATCTTGGGGATAGGATCCAAATCTAAACACAAAATTCATTTGTTTCATATCACTCAAAATGTTTTGAATTTTTGAGCATTTCCTACTTTGGATTTTCATTTGAGGGTTCTCAACACGATAACAAGCTTTTCAGAACTTATTTTCCAAGTGAAAAGATCCCATTCTAGCTTGGAGGAAATTGATGCACAATATTCGGGGAGTATCTGTTAAACAGTGGAAGGAAGAATTTGATTACTTACATGATGTGTGAATTCCCCCATTAGATGATTATAGATTTGGCTTTTCTTCTATTTTTACATTATTGTCTTCTATTACAGCGAACCCTAGTTGGCCTAGTGAGAGACCTGAGAGGGATAGCTTTCGCCTTCAATGCCAAGACCAGCTTCATGATGCTGTTTGAATGGATGTATCCTAACTCAAACTAAAATTATAGTATACAAGCCTTAACTGGAGTATGACTTTATGATGGATTATCAGGACGGGGAATTGGCAAGGGTAGCATGGTGAGGCAAGAAGATGAGGAATTTCCCATAAGGTCTGCCATGTGTCCTATAAGCCACCACTGCAAAGTGGTCTAACAGCACAATGTTGCCTGAGGTTAGGACATGAATGAGGTCATTCCCCAGTTTCTCTTTTACTGAACATCACTGTGGAACTGTTGCATGTAAACTCCATTACACTTAGAAAAGAGAGATGGTTCAATATACTCCCCACCCCAAAAAAGAAGGAAAGAAAGAAAAGAAAAACAATTTTTAGGAATTAGGAAGTCTAAATTTACTTCACAATCTTAAACAGACCATTTCAAATCTGCATGCCTCAGTTTAAATATTTATGTCAAGGAAATAGCTTATCCCGTGTCCCATCATAGCAGTGGTAAAGAATAAATAACAATATGAAATACGTTGTGCTTTGCAAAAAGAAAGGCACTGTATAAAGTGTATCTATCTTTCTGGATTCAGAAATTCTTCCTTAGCTTCTCATTTACAGTTACCCATCCTACATGCCAATTCTCCAGCGGGCCATTGAGCTCTGGTACCATGACCCAGCCTGCACCACACCTGTGCTCAAACTGATGGCTGAACTAGTTCATAACAGGTAAACAGGCAGAAGACATCAGAAGGGCACAGTTGCCCCTTTAGCTGAGAAAACCCTGAGAGAATTTTCTTTATCTCATGCTTTGGGAAAACTGGGAGATAAGATGCACTGCTATCAAATTGGAAAACCTACAGAAGTTTCTTTTTGTTTGAAAGAATATCCCCAACCACACAAAGCCATAGCTGCCTGCAGGAAATAAGTCTTGTATCACTCTCAGGATTTCCATTCTTATGAGAAGGAAGTTTGGCAAACAAGATTCTGATTTCCCTGTCTACAGATATAAAAGTCAATGTGGTAATGGTGTCATGTCTGGCACATTTCAGAGTAGAGAAGGACATGAAATGTATGCAAATATCCTTCCTTTAGAAAGGTGCTTATTGGACAAACTGAAGAGGGATCAATAAAGTTTTACTTTTGTTGAATAGTAAGAAAGACTTCCAAAACACCACATTTTAAATTTACCCAACAATTTATGAATGGTTAAAAAGAAAAGGCCAGCACCTTAGCTTTGCTAGAATTTCAGGTGTATGTATCTGTCTCTCTTGGCACCCTGAGAGAATTGGTTTTCAAAACTACCTTAGAGCTGGGTGTAGTGGTGCACACCTGTAATCCCAGCTACCCAGGAGGCTGAGCAGGAGGACTGCAGGTTCAAAGCCAGCCTTGTCAACCTAGTGAGACCTTGTCCTCACTAAAATTTTAAAAAGGTCTGGGGATGTACTTCAGTAATTTATAAAATAGACACTTGAGAGCACCCAACCTGTGTCAGGCCACATCTGTATCTGTTGTGGTAGGCAGAATCTCTGCTTTCTTCACTGTCACATGCAGTAAGAAGGACAAACAATACCAAAAAGTACAAAAGGCAACTTCAGGTTGTGATTAAGTGCTGGGAGTGGGGGGGAATGAAAGGAATAAGAGGCTCAGGGAAGGCCTCTTAGAGACCTCAGTGACAGAAGACTGATAGCCCTGCAAATGTAAGGGGTGTTCTAACCAAAACACAGCTGCAGGAGTGCTGAGAGAGGCTGAACTGCTGGGATCTGAGACAGAAAATGCCACTGATAGGAGCCTGGTGAGTGGAGGCTGTACAGAGAGTCGAACCTCAGCAGAGGCCAGTTCTCCTGGTGCCTGGTGCAGCAGCAGAGAGGAATTGGCATCAACTCTCATTGCAGTGTGAAGCTTGCTTATTTTAAGCAAGGTTGTAAAATGATCTTGGTTACATCATCTAAAGGTATTGTTCTAGCTGCCTAATGTGTAAATAATGGGGACCGCTGCAGGCAGGAGTGGAAACAGGGAGGTCCCATAGGCAGTAGGTGGGTTCAAGGCATATTTTAGAACTAGGTCTTCATGGATTTGATGGAGACAGGGGAGTCAAGATGGGCTCCTGGATTTGAGACTTCACCAACCTTTGTCAGATGCTCAAATCTGAGCAACTAGGGAGACTGAGGCAAGAGGATCACAAATTCAAAGCCAACCCTTGTCTCCAAAGGGGATAGGGGTGTGATTCAGTGGTAGAGCACCCCTAGGTTCAGTCCCCAATATCACCACCACCACCACCCTGCCAAAAAAAAAAGAAAAAAAAAAAAAAGGAGGAAATCTGACCCAAAAAGAGGTTTTATGGTCTGATGAACAAAGAACTCAAAACAAGATTGTTGAAAAAATTTTCCTTTTCTGCCTGACTTCTCTTGTGGCAATCTAAGTTCCTTTGTATCTTTTCTTCTTCTAAAGTGGTAACAATGTATATACCCCTTCCTCCCTAAGTTGCCACTGAGGTTGTAAGTGTGATTAAATTATTGCCCAAAGGACTGTGATAGAAGCTATATGTCAAGAGAAATGGGGGATTTTAAAAGAGTAATTTTATATACTGCCTCTTTTTGTTTGCTTTAGCACTAGGATTGAACCCAGGGGTGCTCAACCACTGAGCCACATCTCCAGTCCTTTTATTTTGAGACAGGGTCTCACTAAGTTGCTGAAGCTAGCTTCCAACTGCATTCTCCTGCCTCAGCGTCCCAAATTGCTAGGATTAGAGGCATGAGCCACTACACCCAGCTTGTTTTTCAGCTTTTCTTTTTCAGTGGAAGGGATGGAACTCAGGGTTCACATATGCTAGGCAAGCACACTACACTGAACCTCACCCCAGCTCTGTTTGTTTCTTGACAGTTTTTTTAATTTCAGCACTGGAAACATGAATATAGCGTGTTGGTCTTTTAGAGATCAGCAACATAACTGTTTAAATATCTTCAGCTAACTTGGTTATCCTCACCTTGGGACCTACTCTAGTGAGAGCTTCATGTACCCCTATGTTCCAAGAAAACCCTTTTGACTCTTTCTCCCTCTGTGTTCTCTGCTCAGATCCCAGCGACTCCAGTTTGATGTCTCTTCCCCCAATGGCATCTTGCTCTTCCGAGAAACCAGCAAGATGATAACGATGTACGGTAGGTACTTTAGAGGAACGGGCTCCTGGAGGTGAATCTGGCTCAGCCATCACACTGTAAGCAGCATGCAGTCTCAGGTTAGCCCTGGCAGTAGTCAAGACAGCCTTCCTGGGGGTGCTCTGTTTTTCATATATATGTATCACAGGGCCAGCTGCTAGCAAGGGCCTGCTAGAACTTGTATACCTTTGGAATAGGAGGGTCAGGGTGGCATAAAAACTATTAATTCTGAAGTGACTGATTAAATATTTATCTTACGTGTCTACTCAGGCAATCGCATCCTGACATTAGGAGAGGTCCCAAAGGATCAAGTGTATGCTCTAAAACTCAAAGGCATCTCCATCTGCTTCTCTATGCTGAAGGCTGCTCTCAGTGGGAGTTATGTCAATTTTGGAGTCTTCCGTCTCTATGGAGACGATGCCCTGGACAATGCTCTGCAGACCTTCATTAAGCTGCTTCTCTCTATTCCCCACAGTGATCTCCTGGTAAGCCTTAAGCCTCATTCACTGATAGGATCTTGCCCCTCATCACACTTTTTTTTTTTAAACCTGTGACTATGATTGAATGTTTCTCCCAAGAAACTACAAGCTGACTCCTTTCTGCTATAACAAGCTTTTTGTTTAACCAATTGAAAGGAACTAAACTATTTTATTTAAGGTCTGCCTCCACCATGCTGAAGCCTGCACTGACTAGGCTGATCTTCTTCCTTCTCTGCCACAGGATTACCCCAAGCTCAGCCAGTCTTATTATTCACTACTGGAAGTCCTGACGCAGGACCATATGAACTTTATTGCAAGCCTGGAACCTCATGTTATTATGTATATTCTCTCTTCCATTTCTGAAGGACTTACTGCACTTGGTAAGCACCTCAGTGGACTGATTTATATACCACTTAACTAAACAGAAGGGGAGAATCCTGCCCCAGTGTTCAAAGGATTATTATATTAGGGAGTGGACCCTAACAACAGAGTATGATAGTCATAGTACATTCTCATGCAGCAAGTTCTTAGTGATCCCCTCCTAAGTACTAGGCACTGTGTGAGACACTAGAATACTATAATTAACAACACATAGTCCCTGTCTTTAAAGAGCTTTGTATCTGGTAGATGAAACAGACACACAAATGGACACCTGCCTGTTTACTATATTTACACACTGCAGTGGGGTGAGTGCAGTGTGCCACAGGCCCTCAGGAAGAACATCTAATCTCCTGGCTTTGAAAAGGTGGGGTCAGGGAAGGCTTGACAACAAAGCATACATACCAAGCTAGGCTCATGGTGCCCACCTGTAATCACAGTGGCTCAGGAGGATTGCATGTGTGCACATATAAACACAAAAATTTGGGGGAGATAACCTAGAAACAAGATGGTCAATAGGAACTGCATGGACTAGGATGAAAAAAGTTATGGAGCTGGTTGTATAAAAAACCCACAGCTTCTACTGCCCTTAGGAAAGCGTCTGAACACCCTAACCAGGTGCCTTCGTGACATTCAAATTTGCTCCTACTCACCAATTCAGCTTCACTTCATTCCTAACTCTTCTGCATTAGTGTAGCTATCTGGAGTTCTTGGCTCCTTCTTGCCAACAGGGTTCATGGCTAGGAACTTGGGTAACACCTGTGCAGCTTTGCTATGTATTTTTTTTGTACTAGGGATTGAACCCAGGGGTGCTCAACCACTGAGCCACATCCTCAGTCTGTTTTTTTTTTTTTTTTTTTATTTAGAGACAGGGTCTTGCTAAGTTGCTTAAGGACTCCCTCAGTTGTTGAGGCTGGCTTTGAACTTGCAGTCCTCCTAGGCAAAACAGAAATAATCAAGTTAACTGCAGAATAATCAAGATACATTAAAAATGTACACAAAATGGCTTCTGGGTTATCTGTTGTGAATTATCCATATGTCTGTGCCACTTCTGTGGTACACATTTACTTCCATCAGGAGCATATCCATATCTAGAACAGTCCAGTCAGGTGTCAGATCTTGCTTTGGAAAACTGTTTTATACCTTCTTAAAAATAGAGGGACCTTTCTGGGCACAGTGGCACACACCTGTAATCCCAACAGCTTGGGTGGCTGAGGCAGGAGGATCACAAGTTCAAGACCAGCCTCAGCAATTTAGTGAGACCCTAAACAATTTAGTGAAACCCACTTTAAAATAAAAAATTAAACAGACTAGGGATGTACTTTAGTGGTAAAGTGCCTCTGGGTTCAATCCATAGTACCAAAAAAAGTTAGAGGAACCTCTGCACTCCAGGTATCAGAGAATTATTTACTCTTTCAAATATTCATCATTCAGCCCCTTTGCTTCTCCTAATTAGCATTCAGTCCACAGGTTCTGCTACCATGTTCCCTTGTTAAAAACTCACAGATGAATTGGGCACAATGGTATACACCTGTAATTCTGATGACTTGGGAGGCTGAGGCAGGATGATTGCAACTTTAAGGCCAGCCTCAACAACTTAGTAAGACCCCGTCTCAAAATAAAACATTAAATGGGCTGAGGGTATAGCCCAGTAGTAGAACATCCCTGGATTCAAGCTTTATTTAGTACAGGGGGGGGGGGGGGACAAAGACAAGTCTGGCTTTCCCCAAGATGCTTTGAAGATAACAATAAACCCCATTCTAAAAAATGTAGATGTCCACAGGCTGTATGAAGTAACTCAGAGCATAGACTCAAACCTCAGCCTTCTTGGATTCTAATCACAGTGTTTTCAGTTACTAGCAGTGTGATTTTTCAGCAAGTTTCACAAACTCTCCAAACTGCGGTTCTCTCATGTAAAATAGAACACAGACCTTCTAGAGTTCTTGAGAGGACAAAGATAATACCTGTCAAGTACTCAGCACAGTATTTTTGCACAAATGAAGTGCTTGCTGAAGACATAACATCCAACCCATTGAGCCAGTAATTTAATGTTTACTTATGTAATGTATTACCATACACTCAGTTTCAAACTTAGAAATTGGGCTCAGTATGGTGGCACACACCTGTAATTTCAGCTCTGGGGGAGACTAAAGGCAGGATTGTAAGCTTCAGGGCCAGCCTGGGCAACTTAACTAGATGCTGTCTCAAAACTAAAAATAAGGGACTGGGGTTGTGGCTCAGTGGTAGAGCACTCACCTAGCCTGCGTGAGGCACTGAGTTCGATTCTCAGCACCACATATAAAGAAATGAAAATAAATGTCCATCAACAACTAAAAAATATTTTTAAAAAATCATAAAAATAAAAAGTGTGGGAGTGAAGCTCAGTGGTAGCACTTGCCAGTGGTTCAATCCCCAGTGCTACCAAAAAAAACAAACTTAGAAATTGGGCCTTGCTGTATGATGGTACGATGGGGTGAGAGGTTAACAGGAAACAGCCTGAGTAGGACTTTGGCTACTCAAAATGGCCACATGCCCAATTTTAATAGTGTACCTCTCTGGCATCTCAGTCAAACGTGATCTCTGTTGCCCAAGTCACCTTCAGCAGCTCAGTATCCCTTCTCTCTTCTGCCTGCCCCACTTGGTTCCAGACACCATGGTATGCACAGGCTGCTGCTCCTGCCTGGACCACATAGTGACATACCTCTTCAAGCAACTGTCACGTAGCACCAAGAAGAGAACAACTCCCCTGAACCAGGAGAGCGACCGCTTTCTGCATATCATGCAGCAGCATCCAGAGATGATCCAGCAGGTAAGGGTGCTGCCAAGGGGTAGGAGGCAGTGATAGGTTGTCCAACAATAGAAGAGAGAGGAAGCCAAGCAAGATGATGAGTTAACCTCTCAGTTTCACACTGCTAAGGGAGAGTTCGTGTCTTAAAATTTCAGTGGACTGGATGCAGAGGCTTATGCCTGTAATCCCAGCAACTCAGGAAGCTAAGGCAGAAGAATCACAAGTCTAAGACCAGCTTCAGTAATTTGGCAAGACCCTGTCTATTATAAAAAGTAAAGGGCTGGGGAGATAGCTCAATTGGTAGAGTGCTTACCTTGCAAGCACAAGGCCCTGGGTTCAATCCCCAGCACCGCAAAAAAAAAAAAATATTAGGCTGGGGATGTAGCTTAGTGGTAAAGCACTCTGAGTTCAATCTCCAATATCCCCCCCACAAGGAAAAAAAGTAAAAATTATAGTGAATTTTGAAATTACTAAGTAATCATTGGATATGGAAAATCTGAAAAAAATCAGGTTCTGAATTATTATTCTGAATGGCACAAACCCTTTGCCTTGATCTGAGACCAGTACTTGGAAGCAATAGTACAAAGCTTCAGAAAATATTTGTCTTGTTTACCCTACACCGAAACATCCTTTAGCCTAACACCCTCCTCTATTGGGAATCTATCAACTTATCTTGGGTAGCCACATACTAGGTCACTGCCTGATTTTCCATTTTCAGATGCTGTCCACGGTGCTGAACATCATCATCTTCGAAGACTGTAGGAACCAGTGGTCTATGTCTCGACCTCTACTTGGCTTGATACTACTTAACGAAAAGGTAGGAGAACCAGCTTCCTGACTGCAGAAGCAGTGGTGACATACATTTGGCTGTCATTTTTCAGGTACTATGAGAAAGGCTTATAGAAAGCCAGGCATAGTGGTATAGCCTGCATTCTCATCTACTAGGGAGGCTAAGGCAGGAGGATCACAAAGTTGAGGCCAGTTTAAGCAACTTAGTGATACCCTGTCTCAAAAGAAGGGGCTAGGAATATAGCTCAGTGGTAGAACACTTGTCTAGCATGCATGAGACCCTAGGTTCAATCCCTAGTACTGCAAAAAATTAAACTAAGTAAAGACTTCTAGAAATACCCCAGAAGTATGGCAAAACCAGAAATTTACTGAGCATGCCCTATTCAGCTTGCCTGTTACAAGTAGTGCTTGTGGCAGTTCAAAGGGTAAAAGGTGGAGAATTCATTTCCTCCAAGTAGTAAGAGAAACTCCTTTAAAAGAAGAAAGTACCTGTATACCAGCTCACTTCATAAATCAAATTTTAATTCCAGCTCTATCAAAAACAACAGGTCGGGGCTGGGGATATAGCTCAGTTGGTAGAGTGCTTGCCCTGTAAGCATAAGGCCCTGGGTTCAATCCCCAGCACCACAAAAAAAAAAAAAAAAAAAAAAAAAAAAAAAAAACAGGTCTTGAGATTTCTATAAAAGAAAACATCTTAAGGAGCTTTACAAATTTAAAATTCCTGATGTTTAGTTGGGCACACTCCTGTAATCCCACCTACCCAGAAGACTTGGGCAAAAGAGTCACAAAACCAGCCAGGGCAACTTAGCAAGGCCCTGTCTCAAAATTTTAAGAAAAAAGAAGAGGGTGTAGCTCAGTAGTAGAGTGCTCACACAAAGTCCTGAATTCACTCTTCGGTATCACCAAAAATAATAATTATTTTTCTAAGTAGAATGAAGACATACTATCCTGAATTAAAAAAAAAAAAGTAACAGAAGGCTAATTTGCTTTTCCCCATCTTCTCTTACCTTCTGTTTCACTCCTTGCCCACAGTATTTTTCTGACCTAAGGAACAGTATCGTCAATAGCCAGCCACCAGAGAAGCAGCAAGCCATGCATCTGTGTTTTGAAAACCTGATGGAAGGCATTGAGCGGAATCTTCTAACAAAAAATAGAGACAGGTAAGTACAGAGGACCCTGCCAAGAAATCCTGGGCAACTGTTATATTTTAAATCATTGAAAGGAGGGTCATTTTCTGTATTTGAAGCCCATCTAAACCAACACTGTCCAATAGAAAGCAAACCACATGTATAATTTTAAATTTCTTAGTAGCCACATTTTTAAAAAGTAAAAAGAAACAGGCAAAATTCATTTTAATATTTTATGTAACCCAGTTTATCTAAAATATGTCAATATATAATCAGTTTACACTTGGGTCTTAACATTCATTTTATTGTATTATCCTAAATTTTTTTATACTTACTGGCACACCTCAGTTCAGAAGCTAAATTTCATCAGTCATCCTTGATCTCTATTTAGATTTCATAAATTTCTTGTTGACAAAGTAGATTCCCATACCCAGGTTGTTCCAAACATACTAAGAAGTTTTCTAAGTAGCCGAACTGATTATCTGGGGGTTTTAATTCATTTTTATTTAATTTTAATTAAGGTGTTTTAATTTAAAATTAACTAAAATCTGACTGGGAAACTGAATTTTAAATTGTTTGATTCAGTTCTAATTTGTCCCTGCCACAGATATGGCTCACTAGCATGTGGTTAGCAGCTGCCATTTGGGAAACAGAGCTCCATACCACTGCTCTCTTGGCATTAAGAAATGAGACAGCCTCATCCTCTTATACCACCCTCCCTTTGTGAGGGTTACTTCCCACCCCTGTGATTGATACTCCTTTTGTAATGCCATGGTGGATTGCAGGTCCCTATATTTGACCATCTCTAGCTTACTATGAAATTGCCAGGTAGAAAGTGGGGCAAAGCTTAGCCAACTTTCCCTTTTAGTTTTAAGAGTGAGATAGAAACTGACCTAGAACGGGAATCCATCTATTCCTTTGTTTTTCTTCTCAGTAGCCACTCCTCTGCTATATATAAAACCTTCCCCTTCCACTCTCCCCCAATCCACATGCATCCTCTCTGCAGGTTCACCCAGAACCTGTCAGCATTCCGTCGAGAAGTCAACGACTCGATGAAGAATTCCACTTATGGCGTGAATAGCAATGACATGATGAGCTGACACCTCCTTGGACTCTACTTGTACAGAGCAGCGTCCCTTTGGTGTGGCCCAGAGGGGTGAACAATTGCAAGGGGAAGGGCCTGGCTGATCCTGGCTTCTTCCTCCAGGGGTGTGGGGAAAATGCAGAGGTCAACTAGCTACTTCCCCAGGGAATGGGGGTGTGTGTGCACTCACTAGTGGGCAGGGCGCTGCTGGTTCCTGGGCGTCTGGGTGGGAAGGGTGGTGGGAGGAGACAGAGACACAAACATCTGAGACTCCAGCCCCTTCCTCCTGGGGCCACCCAAGTGGGGAGAACCCCCAGTGTCCTGCCACAACCTGCCTTGTATAAACATGTACATTTTTTCATAACATTTTGAACAAGGTTTATATTGACTCAAGTTTAAAAACAAAAAGTGTGACTGAAAAATTTTTACAGAGTCTAGTGCACCAATGCTGATGTGAGGGGTTATGTATGCGAGTGAAGAAAATGTGTATTCTGGTGGCCTGAAGCTTTACTGGACAAGGATGTGTGAAAGTGCAGAGATATATTTAGTGACACAGTGTAGAGAGGCAAAAAAAAAAGTAAAAATTCCAAATGTATATTTTTTCTTATTGCCCTTTCCTTGCCCCCAAAATGATCACTTCCTGTTGCTGTATTAACCCTTGTTATTAGGAACTCTAAGCCATGCCAGAGCACGGTCCCTCTCATTTAACTGTGGATGCTGCCCTAGGTCCCCTGACCTCTTGCAGTGACAAGTAACTCCAGCTAAAAGTGTTTGGTGTTCTTATCTCCATCCTTTCTCCCACTTTGCTTACCCTCATCCTCAGACAGATGCCTCTTGCTTTTAAAAGTTGGATTTAACTATGTGTTTTAGGGTTCTTGGTCTCTGCAAAAGGGAGAGACCACAGAGAAGTAAATGAGCCAGTTGCTCTCTGGTTGAGCAATTTGGGTGAGTCCACCAGAGGCCTAACTGCGTGTGGCCATGACTTTGTCTTCCCCAGCCCTCAAGGCAGTGTGTGTGGGTGTGTGTGTGGATATTTATGTATGTACCCTGCACTCGTGAATGTATGTACTGGAGGAAGTTACGACAGGGGAGGGGTTCTTAATAACAAGGTCTACCTAGCATGAAGTATTTAACATTTTCCCACCCCTTGAAAATATACATTTTTATAAAATGAAAACCATAATAAATGTTTTGAATATAAAAAAAATTAACCTACAGAGGAAAATTAATGGAGAAAGCTATTTGCCTTGTACTTTTTCCACAATTGTTGCTGCTAGTTGTTCACATCTCTAGTTCAGCTCTTGCCCATGGGACACTCATCAATTAGGTTTTAATTTTATTTCTCTCCTCTACCCCCAGAAACAAGCCTGTTAATTTTTTTTTTTTTTTTTTTTTTTTTTTTTTTCCTTTTCCTCTGGCGACTGTGTGGTGAATCCTTTCTTGCGTGATCAGGTTGCGGATAGACTTGTAAGGGTGTTTGCTGCATACAGTGTAAGCATTGTGACCGCCAATAAACTTCAATGGTTTCTACTGACCTGGTTTCAGCAATCAAGTCGAGTGTGTGTTCAAGGACGTGTCTCACTCTAAACACAAAGCTGTTCAAAACATGCATTCTTAAAAGCCAGTGGGTGACAGAGTCCTCTCAACCTTAAAAATCAACTTGTTTCTCATTGGACTAAGTCTAAGTGGTGGCCACACCTATAATCCCAGTGACTGTGGAAGGTAAGGCAGGAGGATAGCACGTTCAAGGCTAGGTTGGGTAACTTAACGAGACTGTGCTCAAAATAGAAAAATAAAAAGGGCTGGGGATGTTGTTCAGTGGTAGAGCACCCCTAGGTTAAAAACAAAAAAGAACAATTCCTGGACTAAGTCTGACTCAATTTCTTTTAAAGTATGAGTGGTTCGACTGACATACATAGGGTATAGCATATGTCATCCCCAGATGTAAAGTGAAGCCACTCTCTATCTCTGCTTGCATCCAGGTATTAACATGGCCATGCATGGACAAGCAGTAATTAAAGAATGCCCAGCTTTCTTAATGTTCTGACATCATTCAATAGACCCTGACAAGTTCAAGGGCAAATGTTATTCCCTGGAATACTTTACAGACCTTATGGGCCAGATAATAGCAAATGAAGTACACTAGTGAATATGGACTCCTCCTAATTCCTGAGCTGCACAGTACCTAAGGATGTAGGAGCTTCATTATCAGGAACGCTGGAAAGCAGGCGTGTGTACCTTACTGTAGATTAATATCCAGTGATTCACAGGTTCAAGAGTGCCACTGTTGTCTGCCTTATATGCTCATTTTTTGTGCTGTTTCAGCCTTCTGGAAACATATCAGCTCAGTTCTAAGTTGTTTTGAAGACAAAAAAAATTTGTATTCTAATGGCAAATCTGTCTAGCACAAGTCTGATCCAGGCAACTCTGGAGGCTAGGGTGGGAGGATCTACAAATTCAGAGCCAGGCTCAGCAACTTAGCAAGACCCCCATCTCAAAAATAAAAGACAAAAAGGGCTGGGGACCTAGCTCAGTGGTAGAAGGCCCCTGGGTTCAATCCCCAGTGCCACCAAAAAAACAAACACAAAAAGGCAAATAGAATTGAGTGATGTAAGTTCCACCTGTAAGCCTAGAAGAGATACAAAATGGTGAGTGGTGAGGCTTCATTGATATGCAAAATACTCCTGGCACATACTCCAGGGACTTAGAATTCTAATTCTGAAAACAAAACAGGAACAATTTTCTCACAGGTACTTGAAGAAGGGTCCCCTTTGTTCCAACTATCTTGAGATGCCAGTCCATCTGCAAAATCCCAGAGCCTTTCCCCTTCCTTGCCACAAAAATAATTTGAGGCAAGAAACTCCTCAGGCATGGTGGTCTCCTCAGAACAGGCCGAGTATAGTGGCCAAGGGGCTGTTCCCTCCTAATTGCCAATTTTAAGAGTGGGTACCTCCCGCCAGTAGCCTCATTTTGGTAAAACATGATTCTTAATTTTATATGATTCAACCTAATAAAAGCGAAGTTATCTTAAGTCCTAGAAATCTTGTGGTTTTATTCAGTCAAAAAATGAATTTTATGGGCTGGGGAGATAGCTCAGTTGGTAGAGTGCTTGCCTTGCAAGCACAAGGCCCTGGGTTCCCAGCACCGCAGCAAAAAAAAAAAAAAAAAAAAAAAAAAAAAATAATTTTATGTAGGAGTCTATTCCTAGGCACTTTTTCCTGTACCTTACCATGAAACAACAAATTCTTTACTGTTGACTATTAAATGGTGTGTGTGTGTGTGTGTGTGTGTGTGTGTACTGATTTTGTTGGCTTGACCCAAATAGGGGTTATCTTTTCTCACGAAAGTATTAATCAAACGAAGGGAGGCAGACACTGTGGTGCACACCTGTAATCCCAACTACTTGGGAGGCTGAAACAGCAGGATTGCAAGTTTGAGCCCAGCCTGAGCAATGTAACGATATCCTATCTCAAATTTAAAAAAAAAAAAAAAAAAAAAAAAAAAGGGCACGGCAGCACACTCCTCTAATCCCAGGGACTCCAGAGACTGGGGCAGGAGGATTGCAAATTCAAGACCAGCCTCAGCAACTTAGACCTTGTCCTCAGAACAAATAAATAGGGCTCAGGGTCACATTTTTAACTTTTTAAATTTTAGGAAGTAATGACTTTCAGAAGATCCAACTTTCTGATGATAAATGACAGCCTACTAAGAAATAAAGGCTTTTCATTCTCCAAAACATGGGGTTATTAAGGACTTTTTACCCCCAAGTGGAAAAATGTTGAAGTGTACCCTATGAAATTTCACCCAGGTACACAGATCACTTTCCAAAATATCCATGGTAATGGGATAAAATGATAACAAAGGTCCAAAACACCTCCCTATGTCCTACTTGCCACAAGTCAACACTGTCCTCATATAAAATTTTTGGTTAGATCTAGAAACCTAAGCTGACATCTAATGTTGCCAAAGTCTCAAGTATTAAAGCAAAAAAGGTGAGGGGGGGAAAAAGTCACAGGGAACCTGTAAAAACCTTAACTGGGCCTTGCTTGAAAAATAAATTTTAAAAGAATAAAAATGTATTTATCAGCCATAATTATGCAACTTCCAGTTAGATGCTAGATAATGTCTAAAGGGGTTCTTGTCTTTAGCTTTCTTTTGGATCCACTACCTTTACCTTGGGTGCCTTAGATACTCTGAATTCACTGATTGTTAGCCACTTTGGTGTGTTTTCAGGGCCAGAAGATCAACTAGAGGAAGCAGCTGTCAGACCATTAGACATCAGACCATCAGGGTAGAGGGTGGAATCAAGTTTGGAAAGTTACTCCCCTTCAGAAAACACAGTTCTTGGAAAAACTTAACTGCTGCCCTTTGTCATTTGTTCATTCATCAAATACTTAGCATCTATAAATAGCTTTCTGATTGTCAGCAGTGGAAAAGGAAACTCTAAAGAAAAGCAGAAAATGTCATCTGCAAAGCAAATTTATTTCCACTCTTCTGTGTAAGATCCCTCAGTAGTTCAAACTGACTAAAATACAGTCAACAGGGGCAGGGGTTGTAGCTCAGTGGTAGAGTGATTGCATAGCACCTGTGAGGCACTGGGTTTAATCAGCACCACATAAAAATAAATAAATACATAAACACTTTTTGTCTACAACTAAAAATACTTTTCAAAAAATACAACAGGGCTGGGGGTATATATAGTTCAGTGATAGAGCTTGTGTTTAGTGTGTGCCGCATTCTGATTTAATTCCTAGCACCTCTCCTTCCCCACCTCCCCCCAAAAAACTTTGAACAGTTCTTAAGGCACCATACACAATTACACTTTCGTTTGAGATCCATGAAGAAAATTCATAATGCACTGAAGCATATGGCATCTATATAGCCTAGTTCATCTCATTGGGTTTGCAAAGGAGTGAAGAATGACAAAAAGGGTAATATCCTAAACTCTATTACTGTGTCACAGATTTAGCAAGTCAGACATCAGAATTCAAGGTCTGGAGGGACAACCAAACTCATGGTATAAAAACTGACCAATGGATTGTGAATTCAGCCTATGTAAAGGTCAGAGAGATACTGATAGGTACGCACCACAGCTAGTAAAAGGGTAGGAGAGTCTAGTCGGAAAACTCAAGCTTTCTCTTCCCAGCTCTTACGAGATTAATTGTACTCTGCAGTGAAGATAAAGCATCAACTCAAGCCGAATTACTTCAACTGGAAAATGAGAGTACCAATAAGAGTAACTGGCCAGTCAGGTGTGGTAGATGCCTGTTATCCCAGCTACTTGGGAAACTGAGGCAGGAGGACGACAAGGTCTTGGCCAGTTCATGCAACTTAGCATCCCAAAAAAGGGTCGGGGACCTAGCTCAATGATACGGCGCTCCCGGGTTCAAACCCCAGTATCAAAAGAAAAATGTAACAGGCCTTTATCAATTCATCAGAAAACTATTCCATTGTGTACAAACTTCACCAACCCAGCCACAAACACCGCGGTGGAATCCCTCCATTCAACCTGACAGACGCAACTGCTGCCACGGCCTCCTCACCCTCCTGCCTTTTCCTAGTCTGGAGGACCCTCTTTTCTCAGTCAAAACTCAAAGCCCGTTGTTCACCTACCCTTTCCTAGAACATAAAATCGAGCCCCACTTCCTCTCTAAAGCGCCCCCGTCCACGGTTTCCATCCCTGAATGCCTTAGGACCTACTCGTTTATTTGAACTGTTCTTAACCCCGTCCCCTCCCTGTCTCGCAACCAAAACACGCTCCTCTGGAGCCAGGACCAGGCGATCTTGTTAGGCCATGATGAATATAAGAATGTGTAAATTCTGGGTTGAGGGAGCGTCCGCAGAAGACGGTGAGTGGCAAGAGCAGGTGAAACTAATCTGAAGCTCTTGCAGAGCCCCGAGGCTGCCTGGTTCGGACCGGTTACACTCACATCATGACCACAGACCTCTACGGAAAGGAAAAGAGCAGGAGTCGTAGACACGGTCCCGCCCGGACCTCACGAAGGAAAAAGCTACCGCCCAACATGCGACTCTCTACTCCCCATCGGCGCTGCACCAGCAGCCGCCGGCCCGCGGACCCGGAAGTGATCCGCGCGCCCCTTGCGCCGGGAGCGGCGGTGTCCCGGTGCGTCTGCGCACACGGGTCCCAACCGCGCCCTTCGAGCGGCGTCGCTCGCCACGTCCCGCCCCGCCGTCCCACGCAGGCGCAGTCACGGACTCGGTCCTGCTGTAGGTTTGAGTTTGGGAGACTGTCGTTACAAGCGCTGCGAGGAGGGAGCGTTCTTGCGAAAGGCTGCCTCCCCGCCCGAGAGGGCTGGGTGCGGGGAGGACTCAGTGGAGCAGGCTTACTGAAGGGGATGCGCACCGTACGGCAAGGAGCGCTAGGAGGACGCAGGTGGGCAGGGCTGGCCAGTGGAGGAAGGCACGGACGCAGGCGTGAAACTTCGCCAGCCTTCCCGGGGGTTTCAGAAATCTGACTAGAGGTTGCAGCCCCGTATGTAAATCTCTGGATGAGGGGTGGGGCACAAGAGGTGAAATTTAATCCTAAAAGCTCTTGATTTCCAAGGCCACTTATCAAAAGCAACCTAGCGGCTCGTCTGTTTAACCCACCAGCTGGTGGGTAATACATTCGAACCAAGGCAAGGGTTGGGAGAAAGGAGTGAAGTGATACTAAGAGAAAAGAATCAACAGGGCTCTGTGACCAGATGCATTTGGAGAGTAAAGAAAAGACGATTCTAGCATGATTCTCTGGTTCCAGAATAGAGGGGCAGCTGAGTGAGGAAATGAGGGAGCGAGGGACAGGCAGTACGGGGGCGTGGGTACTGTAGGGAAGCAGAGCCTTTGATGAGTCTCAACGAAACTCTGATCCGAAGAGAATTCCCTGCTTTTGCTGGTGGCGCCTGAGAGACATCAGACTGAAGAAATAATACCAAACACACAAGTTCAGTAGGAGGGAACACTTCCAATTCATTTTACGAAATAGGCATCTCCCAAGCCGAATCCAGACATTAAATGAAAAAAGCGAAACAAACTTTTAGATTGCCATCCCTCATGAATTCATATGCAAATATAAACAAGACAAACCCAACAATATATAAGAGCTACCTTGACCAAGGGGGATTGATTGATCTAGGAATCAAGATCAAGGTTAATTTAACACCCCCAAAATAATAATTTACCATATAAGCAATATAAAGGAGAAATAATAGATTGTTTCAATAAATAAAAACGACAAAATTCAATACTTATTCATGATTTTTTTTTTCAGTGCTGGAATTGAACTGAGGGGCAGTTTACCACTGAGGTACATTCTCAGGCCTTTTTAATTTTTATTTTGAGGCAGTGTCTCACTAAGTTACCAAGGCTGGCCTCAAATCAGTGATCCTCCTACCTCCTGAATTGCTGGGATGACAGATATGCACCACCAAAACCCACTATTAGTGAATTAAAAAATATAAAATTTTGTTAAAAGCTTAACAAACTAGCAGTAGAAAGAAACTTACTGTTTTTGTTTTGTTTTGTTTTGGTTTGGTTTGTTTTGTTTTGTTTAATTTTTGGCTGAGCTGGGGATCAGACACAAGGCCTCATGTATGTCACCCTGCTCCAGCTCCAGCTTCAAAATAAATGTTCTCAAACTGATAAAGGACATCTACAAAAAGCCCATCACCAACAGCATAAGTACAGGTGAAAAACAGTGTTTCCCCAAAAGCCAAGAACGTTAAGGATGCCCATTCTCACCACTTCTATTTAATATTTTTCCTGGGGTTCTCATCTATAAAGCACAAGAAGGAAAAGGCACACTGATTAGAGAGGAAGAAATAAAATTCCACTCACAGATGTCGTGATTTAGGGTACCAAAAAACTACTGAGACTAATAAGTTAAATTTAGCAGAAACCCAGAATGCAAGACCAATAGACAAAAAACAATTGTATAGGGCTGGGGATGTAGCTCAGTTTGTAAAGTGCTTGCCTTGCATGTACAAGGCCCTGGGTTCAATTCCCAGCACCAAAAAAAAAAAAAAAATTGTATAGAGTGCTTGCCTAGCAAGCACAGACCCTGAGTTTGAACCCCAGCAACACACACATAAACATAGACACACACACAAATTGTGTTTCTGTAAACAATTCGAGGAAGAAATTTTTAAATATATGCCATATGCTGTGGCATCCAAACCATGAAGAACAAAAATAAACAAGATGGATGCCAGGGCTGGGCATAGTGGCACATGCCTATAATCCTAGTGGCTTGGGAGGCTGAGGCAGAAGGATCTCCAGTTCAAAACCAAAACCAGTCTCAGCAACTTGGGGAGGCCCTAAGCAAATTATCAAGACCCTACTTAGAAATAAAAAATAAAAAGGGCTGGGAATGTGGCTCAGTGGTTAAGCACCCATGGATTCAATCCCTGGTACAAAAAAAAAAAAAAGATACATGCAGCTCTGTACTCTAAAATCTGCAAAATACTGCTAAGGAAAATTAAAGATCTAAGTAGATTGTAATGTGTTCATGGAATAGATGAATCAAAACTATGTCAGTTATCCCCACATTGATCATCAATTTGCATCAATAAAATCCCAATAAAAATTTCAAAAGAGTTTGTTATAGAAACTGACGGACATAAATTTTACATGAAAATGCAAAGAATCTGGAATAGCTGAAGTATTTTTCAAATAGAATAACAGTTGGAGGACTTGTGATTTCAAGATTTACTATGAAACTATAGTGATCAAGACAGTGTGGTATTGGCCCTAGAGCAGGCATATAGATCTATGAAACAGAATGAGGTCCAGATATAAACCAACTTTTACAACTAATTTATTTTCAACAAAGATGCTAAGGTAAATCAGTAGGGAAAGGATAATCTTCAAAATTGGTACTAGAAGAAATGGGTATGCCATTGGGAGGCAGGGATGAACATTGATCCTTACCTAACAGTGTACACAAAAATTAACTCAATATTTCATAGGCTAATAGTTAAAGCTAACACCAAAAAGTCTAGAAGAAAACTTAGGAAAAAAAACTTTAATGACCTTGGGTTAAACAAAGATGTCTTAAAACCCCAAAGGCATGAACCATAAAATAAGGAAAAAGGGTTTGGGAATTTAATTCTGTGATAAAGCACCAAAACAAAACAAAAAAAAAAAAAAAAAAAAAAAAAGGAAAAAAGATTGGGTTTCATCAAATTTTGAAAAGACACCATCTAAAACATGAACCAGAAAGCCATAATGGAAGTGAAAAATCTTTGGAATACATAGATTTGACCCCAAACAAGTATCCAGCATATATAAAGAATCTCTACAACTCAATAAGAAAAATAACCTCAAATAACTCTTTTAAAATAGGCAAAATACTTGAACAGGATTTTTTTTAATTATTATATACACAAAACCAGTAATCCCTTGAAAAGATGTTCAACATCATTAGTCATCAAGGAAATATAAAAACCACAATGAAATCGCACTAGAAAATCAAATACATCTGCTAGAATGGCTAAAATTAGGAAGACTGACAATGCCAAGTGTTGACAAGGATGCAGAGCAATCGGAATTCTCATACATTGCCAGCAGAAATGCACAGTGGTAGCCAACGCTGCCACCTCCTGCTGCATCTCCAATTGAATCAGTAAGAAGGAGCATGCAATAGGTAGGCCTCTGTGAATCCCCTTGGCCATGAGGTCAGTTCTCACTGAGTGGTCCTGCACTGGCAGCACCAACCTCACCTGGATGCTTGTTAAAGATGCAAATTCTCTTAGCCCCACCTAGACCTTCTCAATGGGAAACCCAAGGTCAGGCCCAGCCAAGTGTGTTTTAATGAGCCTTCCAGGTGATTCTGGGCACAAAGAGGAGGAAAAAATAGCATGGGGGGAAAGGACTGCTTCTTGAAGGCTGATTGGACACCTGCCCTTCCTCTTCCCCTTCCCAGGCTTCTTTAACAGCCTGGTGTGGGCGTTGAGCCTCTGTTGAAGCGGGGGTGAGGCCGCAGTCAGTGAGAAAACCCATGGCCTGAGCAGCAGCACGGTGAGATTAACGAGGGGCTGAGGAGGCTGGGACCCAGGGCGTGAGTGGAACTAAGCCCAAACCAGACAGACATTCTGTCTTTTTTCTAAGACCCCCATGAGGTCACACACACGCGCACCCTCCCACAGGGCCAGGAGGGCCCAAAGTGCAGCCAGCTGATCTCAGCAAGCTGGGCTTGACAGAACCACCTTCTGCTCCCCGGTACTGCTGTTTCGGGTCTGGACTGCCCTCATCTGTGGGGCCGGAGTCTATAATGAGCCCTTGACCATGGCGCCACTCTTAGGCTGCAGCCAAGGCCCCATTCAGCAGAGAATGAGTTCTGCTGAGTTCCCAGCAGGGGCCCAGGGCCTCACTCAGCGCAAGCCCCCTCCTTACAGCTGCCCGCCACCACCACTGCTCAGCGACATGAGTCGCCCCAGCACCAGCAGCACAGCTGAAAAAGCACCGCGGAATGTGCTCTGGGGTGAGTGAGGAGCAAGACCGGCCTCAGGCAGCTCCACCCACCCAGCAGAGGGGGCGGGAAGGAGATGCTGGTAACTGGCCCCCAGGAGGGTGGCCTGCAAGACAGACTGGGGAGCCTTTCCTGGGCCTCCTGGCCCCACTTCACCCCTCTCTCCCTTGGCAGGAGGGGAACTAAATCAGGAGAAGCGGACTTGCACCTTCAGACCTCAAGTGGAGAGGAAGGAGAACTGTAGGCTGTTGCTCAGTGCGGTGGGTGTCCCTTAAGGAGGGGAAGAAGGATGGAGCTGGAGGTATTCTCTGGTCCCAATAGGCACAGTAGAATTCCAAAGTCTGCCCTTGGGGTGATGAAGTGCCTCTGTTTGCAACCCTCCTCAGATTTGTCTGGGGGAGAAAGCCAAAGAGGAGGTGAACCGCGTGGAGATCCTGCCCTCGGGAAACCAGGAGGACAAGAAGACACAGCCCATCACCATTGCCTCGCTGAAGGCCTCTGTCCTGCCCATGGTGAGCCATGCCCCACTGCTGCCCCACACTGCTGAGGACCTTCATGCCCCAAAAGTCCTGCTGTGCTGGAGAAGCAATTTAGCCCATGACTCAGAACCTTATTTTCATCCCAGCTTCATGACCTTGGGCAAGTCAAATAACTTCTCTTCAGAAGTTGGCCACACACTTGTAATCCCAGTGACTGGTGAGGCTGAGGCTGAAGGATCACAAATTCAAGGTCTCACTTAGCAACTTCATAAAACCCTGTCTCAAAAATAAGAAGTGCTGGGGATGCGACTCATACAGCACCCCTGGTTTCCACCCCCCTGTACCAGAGGGGACAGGTTACAGCTTTAAACTGTGTACTGCTAGTGAAAGGGACACTTGATTTGCATAATGATTTTATATGCAGAAATTTTCTTATTTTTTCCACTGCCAGGGATAGAGCTCAGGGCTTTGCGCATGCCAGGCAAGCACCCTACTCCTGAGCTACAGTCCTAGCCCCAGAAATTCTCTTGTTTCTAATAATTGATCTTGGCTTTGCTGTGCAGTTAATCAGTGTTTGTGAATAATGTCAGTGTTTGTTGGTGGTTTTCCTTCTATAATCCTGCTATACCCCTGCACTGGCTAGTAATGCAGATGTAGCACAGACGGAGTTGTGTCCTGACAGATGCCAGGAGTGGAGAATGCGTTTACTAACCCACAGAGATCCTCACCAGCAGCACAACACACTGCCAAGTGTCAGCAATTGGCCTTGCAGATTGTGGGCCGATGGGGCCGCAGCTCATTGCCATTGCCCACCACGAACAGAAAGGATTGGACCGGGTGTGTCTAGCCAGGAAAAGGTCCAAACTGAATATTCAGATATGGTTTCTATTGCATGTATGGCTTTCATAACACTTTAAAACCAGAAAATTGTGAGTTGAACCATCGTTAAATCAGGGATTGCTTGTGTTGGATAAATGTGAGAATGGATTTCTTCCTGAGTTGTTTGTTGTTGTTGTTTTGTGGGTTTTTTTGCACTGGGAATTGAATCCAGGGGCACTCGAGCACTGAGACACATCTCCAGCCCTCTTTATTTTTTTAATTTTGACACATGGTCTCACTAAGTTGCTAAGGGCCTCACTAAGTTGCTGGCTTTTTAACTGCTTCTAATGCTCCTTCATTAAGTGTGAACTTGCCCTTTGCCAAGGTAAGGTACCATCTAGTTCTGCTTTGCCATCTAGTCCTGCTTTGTTCTAAAAAATTGTTTTCTTTTTAATCATGATAAACGTTGTCAAATGCTTATCTGCTCTTATGATCATGAGTTTGTTCTCCTTTATTCCATTACTGTGGCAAATTATTTTAATAGACTGATATATGAATCTCTTTGCATTCCTGGGATAAACACTACTGAATCATGTAACTTCTAGATTTGCTTTGCTAATGTAGTAGCACTTCTTTACTCATAAGTGATGATGGCCTATAAATTATCTTTTGGCACATCAAGGCATAATAGCCTCATGAACTGAGGATGGAGCGTTCCTTCCCAGCTCCCTGGAATAGTGAGCAAAAGTCTAGGCTTAGTTAGTCCTTCAATCTTTGGGAGACCCAGCTGTAAAACGGCCCTCAGACCTACTTTCTTTTCAATCTACAGTCACTCCCTAGAAGGTTTCATCCATTCCCTTGGACTTAAAGACCCTCTGTACAAACAAAGACTTTGAAACCTGTTTCTGTAAACCCGATCTTTCTCTCTCGTGAACTCCTGATCCTATGACCAACTCAATGTATTTAGTAGAAGCCAGACTCAGTGCCTGAGCCTGTGATCCCAGCTCTTTGGGAGGCTGAGGCAGGATGATCACAAGTTTAAGGACGGCATTGGCAATTTAATGAGACCCTATCTCAAAAATAAAAATTAAAAATAAAGGACTGGGGATGTAGCTCAGTGGGAAAGTGCCCATAGATAATTCAATTCCCCAGTACCAAATACATATGCACACACACACACACACACACATATACGTATATATACGTACACACACATATGCTTACACACACATATGCTTACACACATACATATGTATTTAATTGAAATCTAGTAGATACCCCAAATTTAACATGTCTAAGTTCAAATTCTTAATTTTTATCTGTAATCCCCTGCCCATCTTATCCTAAATAGCTGTTCTTCCAATTAGTCAGAACAAAATGTCTTTTTCTCACAGTTCATATCTTATCTGCCAACAAATCCTATCTGCTCTATCATTACGATATATCCAACCCAATCTTGTCTTACCACCTCCAGCTGTACCCTAGTATGGGTGGCTGACACCTCCACCTCCATCTTGTTACAGGACCTCCCAACTGCAGTCGTTCCAAGGGTAGGCACTCACAGGGCTAAATCTAGCTCACTGCCTGTTTTGTAGGTCAAGTGCTATTGGAACTTGGCCACACTGGTTTACTTATATATTGCTTTGACTGCTTTGCCTCCATAACAGCAGAGGTGAATAATCTCAACAGAGACCACACCATTTGCAAAAACTAAAATATTACTATCTGAGCTGTGTATGGTGGGGCACAGCTGTAATCCCAGCAGCCGGGGAGGCTGAGGCAGGGAGATTACTTGTATGTGTGTGTGTGTGGTGCTGAGGATGGAACCCAGGGCTTCTCTGCGTGCCCCTACCACTGGAATACACTCCTAGCCCCAGAAAGATCCTTTTAAACACAAGTCAGATCATTTTGCTTCTCTGCTAGAACATTAGGTTAATAGCCTCCCATTCTACTGAGTAAGATTTTGATAGTCACAGCTGGGCAAGGTAGCACACACCTGTAACTCCAGCAACTCACCAGGCTGAAGCAGGAAGATGGCAAGTTTGAGGCCAGCCTCTGCAATTTAGTGAGGCCCTAAGCAACTTAGTGAGATCCTATCTCAAAAAATTAAAAAATGGAATGTTGCTCAATGTTTAAGTACCCATGAGTTCAATTCCTGGTACCAAAAAAGATTGGAGAGTCATATGGCCCACCTCAAAGCCCTCAGCAACCTCCTTGACCTCAACCTTAGCTACTCTTCTTTCCCTAACCCTGTTCAAATCATATTGGTTTCCCTGACTGTATTGTTTAATTTTTTGGGGGGGGAGGGGGTTGATGGTGGGGGCACTGGGGATTGAACCTAGGAGCACTCTACCACTGAGCTACATCCTCAGCCCTTCTGTTTTTTGTTTGTTTGTTTGTTTGTTTTAAATTTGGAGACAGGATCTCACCAAGTGGTAGAGGCTGACGTTAAACTTATGATCCTCCTGCCTCAGCCAAGTCCCTGGGATTACAGATGGGCATCACCATACCTGGCCCCTGACTATATCTTATAGTCCAAACACACCCCCTTCTCAGGGTCTTTACGTTGACTATTCCCCTGTGTTCCCGGGGCTTGCCTTCCCTCTTGAATTTAGTCTTGGTTCCCTTGGCATCTCATCTAGACAGTCTTTCTTGACCACAAGCAGCATGGACTCTTCCTGCTTCACCCGTAAGTCCCTCCACCTGCCATCATGGGACCCATCGCTAGCATCAGTTGTCATTTCTGATTGTCTTTCTCCCCATCCAGAATGTAAGTTCTAAGAGAGCAGAGGCTGCCCTGTTCAGTTTGCTGCGTATTCCTACAATATTGCCTACAATAGTGCCTGCCGTAGGTAGAGCTCCATATGCAGCGAGGAGCTAAATCAATGCGTTGTGTGGAATTGGTATGCTTTTAAGCTAGTTTAATGTAACAGCTATAGGTCCACCCAGATGTTTTTATTTCTTTGAATCCATTTGTCAGCTTTATTGGGGTAGAATTCATGTCATGCCATTTATCGGTGACAAGTGTACAACTGGATGTGTGCGAATGTGTTCCATCATGTGGCCTCGACCACAATCAGGGTAGAGAAAATTCCCATCACTTCCCAATACTTCCCTCTGCCTCCCTGGCCGTCCTTTCTACCTGTGCCTGTCTCTGGCAGCCACCGATCCACTTTCTGTCACCGTAATTTTTCATTTTCTAGAATCTCAATGAAATCGTGCAGCATGCAGTGCCTGGTGTCGGCTTCTTTCACTTGCCAGGACGCTTTGAGATTTATCCACATTGATCAATAGTCACGTGCTCCTTTCTGTGTTGGATGGCTCCATCCTATGGCTCCATGTCCTGGTTTGTTGAATCTGTTGATGGACATTTGTGCTGTTCCCAGTTTTAAACTATTATGAATAAAACTGCTATGAGCATTTGCGTGTAAATCTTTGGATAAACATGTTTCACTTCTCTCGAGTACAATGGTGGGCGTGAAATTGCTGGATCGGACAACAAGCACACATTCAACTTTATACAAAACTACCAGTTTATTTTCCAAATTGCTATATAATGTTTGCATTCCTACCAGCAAAGTTTCTTACAACATACCTCTCACAGCTCACGTCCCTATTGGGCATTTGCCTATCTTTGGAGAATTGTCTGTTCAAGTCCGTTCATTTTTTTTCTTTGGGTTTCAGGTTATTTTAGTATTTCTTTCTGCTGTAGTTCTGCTAGTTCTTTCTATATTCTGTATACAAATCCCTTATCAGATTATCTGCAGTATTTTGTTCCATTCTGTAGATTTTCTTTTCACTTTCCTCTTATTTGCAACACGGATTTTTTTAAGTTTTGATATAGTTCAATTTATATAGTTTTTTCTTTGGTTACTTTTGGTTTGGGGGTTGAATCTAAAACCTATTGCCTAGCCCAAGGTCACAAAAATTTAAACCTACAACTTCTAGGAGCTTTAGGTTTTTAGTTCTTATATTTAAGTCTAGGATCCATTTTGAGTTAATTTTTGTATATGGTGTGAGGTACACAGATAGCATTTTGTATGTGGGGGTATGTGGTACTAGGGATTGAACCAGGACCCAGAACATGCTAGGCAGGTGCTCACTGAGTCACATCCTCACCCTTTTTATTTTGAAACAGCATCTCACTAAGCTGTCCTGGATGGCCTTGAACTTGTGATTCTCCTTGTGGCTGGGATTCAGGCGTGTGCTTCCACCCCTGCCAGACAAGATTTTTAAATTTCATTTTGCAATTGTTCATTTAGTTTTATGTCCTATGTCTTAGTCCTTGCAGCATTTTGATTCCTTAGAATTCGTTCTGTGCGTATTTGTGTCATCTGTGAATAAGAGTTTGACTTCTTCAGTTTCCATCCACACGCCTCTACACCTCTGTGTGCATCTCTGACCACACTTCAGTGACTGGGACCTCAAGTAGGCTGTTGAATGGAAGTGGTCAGAGCAGGACCATCTTGCCTTGTTCCAGATCCGTGGGGAAAGCATCCAGTCTTCCCAGGATGTCCCGGACCAGTCGAGAATGTTCCATTACCCTAGTTTTCTGAGATATTTTATCATAAATGACCATTCAATTTTGTCGAAGGATTCCTTTCTGTAATTTACCAAGGTGATTATTTTCTCTCCTTTATTCTGTTATTTGGCAAATTAAATTTGATTTTCAGTCCATTATAGTTATTGATCACTCTGCATTTCTGGAATGGGCCCCGTTTGTTATATTATCCTTTTCTTTATTGCTGGATTCTATTTGCTAATATTTAATTAAGCATATTTGTGTCTGTTTAGAGCAACATTGTCTGCAGTTTCCTTCTTTTTGTCTGGTTTTAGTATCAGGCTAATGCTGGCCTCCAAATGAGAAAGAGGGTGTTGTCTCCTGTTTTTCCGGAAGAGTTCATATAAATTTGGTAGAATGCACTATTGAAACAGTATGGTTAATTTGTGTATGTGTGTGAAAGAGAGGGAGACAAAGATACAAGGTCCCACTATGTTGCCCAGGCTGGCCATGAACCCCTGGGCTCCAGCAATCCTCCTGGCCACAGTCTCCCAAGTGGCTGGACCCACAGCTGTGTGCCACTGCACTCGGCTCTCATTGACCTTTAACCTGTTAAAGATTAAAGGCCTTTAATAAATACAGGCCTATTTGAGTTGTAGGTCTTTTCGTAAGAGAGCTTCACTAGTGTCTTTTAAGGAAGTTTTCCATTTCATCTAAATTGTCAGATTTCTTGGCATAAAGTTGTTCATGACATCTCTTTGTTCCATTTCTGTGTTATCTGTAGTGACATCTGCTCTTTGGCTTCTGATATTGGTAATTTGTTTTTGTCCTTTTGTAAAGCTTGTCCAGAGATTTAATAGTTTTACCAATTTCTCTCAGAAACTAGCTTTTGGCCTTATCAATTTTCTGTTTATCTGCTTTTGTATTTTATTGATCTAGGCTTTATTTCCTTCTATTTATTTTGTTTTGGACTTAGTTTTTTGTTTTTCATTTTGTTCTGTTTTGTCTTGATACTGGGGACTGAACTCAGGGTGTTTAACCACTGAGCTATATCCCCAGCCCTTTTTATTTTTCATTTTGGTAGAATGGTGTTGCTAAATTGCTGAGGCTAGTCTCAAACTTGTGAACCTCCTGCTTTAGCCTCCCAAGTCACTACATTTTAGTGACTGGGATTACAGGCATGTGCCACCCAGCCTGGCTTCACTTACTCTTTTTGTAGTTTTTGTTTTGATTTTTTGCAGTGCTGGGACTTAAACCCAAGGTCTTACATGTGGTATGCAAGTACTCTACCTCTGAGCTACATCCCCAGCTCTGCTCTGTTCTTTTTTTATTTATTTATTTTTTAAAAATATTTTTAGTCCTAGATGGACACAATACCTTTACTTTACTTCATTTTTATGATATGGTGTTGAGGATAGAACCCAGTGCCTCACGCATGCGAGGCCAGCGCTGTACCACTGAGCTGCAATCCCAGCCCCTGCTGGGTTTTTTTGTTTTGTTTTGTTTTTTTTAATTTATAAAGGGAGGAGAAACATGTTTGTGTATACACATATATGTTATATATGTACATATATATACATATGTGTATACATATATATAGTATGCTATACCATATATAATATATATGTATATTTTGGTCTTTTATAATACAAGCATTTCATGTCATGATTTTCTTCTAAGTACCTTTCTAGCTTAACTCACAAATTTTGATAAGTATTTTTTGTTTTCATTCAGTTCAAATCATTACCACTTTCCTTCATCAACTCAGGTATTTACGAATATGAGTTTTTTAAATTTCCAAATAATTGGGGATCTTCTAAGATGCTTTAGTGGATTTCTAGCTTAATACCATTGTGGTCTGAAAATGTAACTGGTAAGAATTCAGTCTAAAATGTAGTGATTTGTTTTATGGCCCAGAATATATTTTGTCTTGATGAATATTTTGCTTACACTAAAAAAAAAGAAAAAGTGTGTTCGGTTGGAGGTATATTGCTCTACATCAAGTTAGATGACATTTTTTTAAATTTACACAAATAGGCAGGCATGGTGTCTCACTCCTGTAATCCCAGTGACTCAGGAGGCTGAGGCAGGAGGATCACAAGGTTGAGGTCAGCCTCAGCAACTCAAAAAAAGGACTAGGAATGTGGCTTGGTGGTAACATGCCCTGGTTCAATCTCCAGTACCCACTCCCCCAAAATAGTCAATAACTCTTTTACTGAGCATTGAGGTTAAAACCCAGAGCCTCACGTGTCAATGAGTTCACCACTGAGCTACATCCCCAGCCCTAATCTCTAGATCTTCTTAGTAGTGTTTATGTGGTGTATTCTTCCTATTTTTTTCATTATCATTTTACTTTTACTCTCTAAATCTTTATACATAAAGTAGTTTTCTGTGAAACAACATAAAAGTGAGTCTTACTTTCTTATCCAATTGGATATTCCTCCCTCTCCCAGTACTGAGGGTTGAACCTAGGGGGCACGCTACCGCTACTATAGCCCCTGACCTTCTTATCTTTTATTTCAAGTCAGAATCTAAGTTGCACAAGATGATCTCAATCTTGTGATCCTTCTGCCCCAGACTTCCAAATAGTTGAGATTACAGGTGTGCACCACTATGCCTAGCCTAGACCATTAACATTTCATGTAATTTATCAACCTGGATTTAAATGTATCATGTTGCTATTTTCCTCCACCTATTTTCCTTTCTTCCTCTTTTGGATTAACTAAATCGTTTTCATGAATTTTTTTTTTTTTTTTTTCAGTGCCGGGGATCAAACTCAGGGACCCAAGCAGGCCAGGCAAGCTCTCTACCACTGAGTCACATCCCTGGCCCTTTTATGATTAAACTTTCATCTCTACCATTAGCTATACTTAATCATTTTTTTAGTGACTGTTTGAGGGCTTACAATGTGCATCTTTAATGTATAACAATCTACTTCCAAATAATATTATACCTGTTAATGTACTCTACAAGACTATTACTGGTGGGCATGGTGGGTGGTGCATGCCTGTAACCCCAGCTCTCAGGAGGCTGAGGCAGGAGGATCACAAGTTCAAGGCCAGACTCAGCAATTTAGTGAGACTTTGTCTCAAAATAAGAAATGAAAAAGAGGCTGAGGCTTGGCCCAGTGGTGCACGTCTATAATCCCAGAGATTCAGGAGGCTGAGGCAGGAGGATTACAGATTTGAGGCCAGTCTCAGAAACTTACTGAGACCCTATCTCAGGAAAGAACTAAGGATGTAGCTCAGGTAGAACATTCCTGGGTTTCAACACCACTTTGTGCTGCAATGAAAAAAAAAAAAAAAAAAAAAAAAAAAAAAAGGGAAAAAGAAGAATGTTAGTTCGGCCTCTTCCATCTCTACCTCCTATCTTCTGTGGTATTGTCACAACTTTACCATCAATATAGGCTATAAAGTCTATACTACACTGTTACATTGTTTTAAAAGCCCTAAAGCCCAAATTAGAATAATTCATTTCTAATAGTTGCTCACATATTTACCATTTTAGATCCTTTCGTTCCTTTGCGTAGATTCATGTTTCCATTTGGTAACACTTTCTTCTGCTTCAAGGACTTAAACATTTCTTGTATTGCAAGGTCTGCTTCTGATGAGTTCTGTCAGCCTTTTTTGTCTGGAAAATTCTCATTCACCTTAGTTTTGAAAGACATTTTTACTAGGTAAAGAATTCTAGATTGAAATTCGTTTTTTCCTTTCAATACTTGAAAAACCTTGCTGTTTCCTAGTTTGTATTGTTTGGAGAAATCTACTCATATCTTTATCTTCTTCATTCCTTTTTTTCCCCTCTGGCTGCTTTTAAGATTTCTGATTTTATCGTCAGGCGTGGTGGTACATGCCTATAATCCCATCAACTTGGGGAGGCTGAGGCAGGAGGATTGCAAGTTCAAGACCAGCCTCGGCAATTTGGTGAGACCCTAAACAATTTAGCAAGACCCTGTATCAAAATAAAAAATCAAAAGGGGTGGGGATGTGGCTTAGTGGTAAAGCAGCCCGGGATTAGATCCCTAGTACCAAAAAAAAAAAAAAAAAAACAAAGAGTTGACTAAATAGATAGTCAGTTATTTGGCATTTGTTGAGACTTGATTTATAGACAAGTACATGGTGGTATCATAGGGTTCTATGTGTGTCTGCTAAATCAGGTGTATTAAGCTTTCAAACCTGTCACTTTTTTAATCTACTTCATCTATCAGTTAGCAAAAGAAATGTGTTACAATTTCCAATTATGCTTGTGGATTTTCAGTGAATTCTTATTATAATTTTTTGTACCATGTATGTTTATTTTTTAATCGAAATTTTAAAAAATTGCATAGATAGTCCCTAACTCATAATAGTTCAAATTAAAACTTTTCAGCTTTATGCCACACCATGATTAGATGCATGTTGGACCTCCTCATTTTAGTTGCCCACGTCTTAGCCTTTCTTTCATAGTTTTGTCTTTTGCTATTTTATAGGGGTTTTTTGCTTTTTATTTTTATTTTTTTCTCTTTCATATATTTGAAATCTCTCTCCACTTTTTACTGGGTAAGAGGGTGGGTACCAGGGATTGAACCCAGGGGTGCTTAACCACTGAGCTACACACCCCAGCCCTTTTTTTATTTTTTCACTTTGAGACAGGGTCTCACTAAGTTGCTTAAGGCCTCGCAACTTAAATTGCTGAGGCTGGCTATGAATTTGTGATCCCCCTGCCCCAGCCTCCTGAGCCACTGGGGTTACAGGCGTGCGGCACCACACCTGGCTTGTACTGGGTAATTCTTGACAGTATCACTGCATTTTACTAATCCTTGCTTACACTGGCTTATTCTGCTTTTTCACCATTTAATCAGTTTATTTTCATGCTCTTATTTTTCACGGCCAGAAAGCTGCATTTGCTTCTTATCTTCTTCGGGTGTCTTTTAATGGTTCCGATTCTCACTTTTACATTTATTTGGTCTTAGTCAGGTTCATTCCGTAGTGTGGGACCATTCTCTCCCATCTGGACTTCTTGGTTGTGCTCCTCCGAGGTCGTCTTTCTCTCTCTGCCGACTCTGGCAGGGCTGTCTCTTGAGTGCTGTGATTTTACGTGGTGAGCTCCTCCTCGGGGGGGGGGTTGGTTTGCTTGTTCTGCTCTGAAAGTGCCCTGTGTGGCCTGAGCCTGGGGAGCGTCCCAACCGAGTGGTTTTGTCTACATTGCCTTTTGTTCCAGAAATATCCCCAGCCTGGGATATCACACCAGCTTCTTGCCTGGCAGTGCCCACTGCGTGAATCCAGCCCTCGGGGGTGTGGGAGGCACAGTTTAGGGTTTTTAGGTTCTCCTTTATCTTCCTTCAAGTTTGCTAGGTGGGTTTGTTTGAGTTTTTCAGGTGCTGGGTCTTGTGCTAAGTCCTCCAAGAGCCCTGGCCTGCGCGTCTTGGTTGCAGTTACAACTCGCCTCATCTCCTGCCCACTTCTGAGTATGAAACCCAAGGCCCACGATGCCCTCAGGCCCAGCTCTCCCCTGGGCTACCGCAGCGCTAGCATGTGACACTTCTGACTCTTATTTCTGCCTCACACTCAGCCCTGCGGTAGCCTCATCCAGCATGTCGCGCTGTGTCTGGCCACAGAGTTCCAGTTTTGCTTACCTCCCTCCTGTCTGAACCAGAAACTCTAAGTGCATCTCTCTAAGCCTCAGCTTCCTCTTCTATAAACAATAGTACTTCTGTTATGGACTCTGTGTGTGTGTGTGAATTTAAGTGAGATAAAGCAGGAAAAATGCTTATCATGGTGCCCAGCACATGGGAGAAGCTGGAAAAATATAAGTTCTAGAAAAGTTGGCTCGGGTCCAGGGATGTGTTCCTCTAGTTCTGGCACCCAGGAGGCTGAGGCAGGAGGATCACTTGAGCCCAGGAATTCAAGACCAGCCTGGGCAACATAGTGAGATTCCCGTCTCAAAAGAAGAAAGAAAGAAATTCGGAACATTTGGAAAAAGTATAAACACAATAAATACCTTACTTTCCTCTGACAATTATCATTGGTGTTTTAGCATATTTCTAACCTTTATTCATATGTATCCATATGTTTCTCGTAATACAAAAGTTGTACTGTACATCCAACCTGGCATCTGCTTTTCACACTTGCTCAGTGGGTAAGTGGCTCGGATGCCGTAACAAGGTACGGGGGACAACTTTATTGTCACGGTTCTGGGTGCCGGGTGTCCAGGAGCAGCGTGTGCTGTGGGTAGGCTCTGGTGAGGGGCTCTCCCTTACAGGCAGCCCCTCTTGGTGTGCGCTCACATGGTGAGAGGAGAGAAGAGCCCTCTGCTAGCTCTTCCTATCAGGGCGCTGTCCCATCAGGACCCCCACATCCATGACCTCATCTGAATCCAGTCACCTCCCAAAGGCCCATGTCCAAATACCATTGCGCTGCAGGCTTCTGGGGCTTAACTCTGAATTTGGCAGGCGAGGTCCTGAGTCGGGCCACAGCATTCCGACTACTCTAACAGCTGCCCCTCCTCTTGGAAGGCAATCTGTGGTCTGAGAGTGAGATTAGCAGGTTCCCGTCTTGGACAAGGTCCACCTCAGCAGAAAGGGGGCAGATGCCAAGGTCCACTCAGCCCATGAGCATGTGTGGTGGGGGGAGTGTATCTGAGTATCACCAAGGCCAGCCCCCAGCAGTTGCCAAACCTCTGTGACCCTATCTCCTCTGCTCTGTCCCCACATCCCTTCCACTGCAGGTCACCATGACAGGAGTAGAGCTTTCTCCTCCAGTTACTTTTCAACTCCGGGCTGGCTCAGGGCCTGTGTTTCTCAGTGGCCAGGAATATTATGGTAAGTATGAGGTTGGGCATGGGCAAGTGTGAGGGTATCGTGCCAAACACAGGACTAGGGACATACTGGGTACTTAAACACTTGAGAGATTCTTGAATTGAAGGACAAAATCCCCAAAGGCAACGTGATCACCAGTAGCCTGAACTGGAAGGCCATGGCAAGGTCCTGGTCCCATGTCCTCTGTGGGCCTCAGCCCCTCACCCATAGCATGAGAATGGGATCACCCTTGGTGTCATTTTGAAGAGTCGTTTCAAGAATAAATGAGGTAGTCAAAAGAAGCGCTTAGCATGATGCCTGGTACACGGGACCACCTCAGACTGGCTGGTAGTAAGTACGAAGCTGCGTAATGAAGGGAACCACAGCAGCTTGTTATGATGTTGTCCCCTTCAAGACTCCTTCCGCTGGACCCTTCTCTGTCCAGCTGTGACTCTCTCATCAGGGTACTCTCCTCCCCCAAATCCCTTGGTGTGTCCCATTTCCCTTAGAATAAGGGCATTCATCTACTCACGAGGGTGGAACCCCATGACCTAATCACCTTCCACTGAGCCCCACCTCTTACCCATCCCACCACCTCAACAACGCCATGCTGGGGACCGAGTCCCCTTGAACCTCCTCACCCTCTGCTCACCTCAGCCTTGTCCCCCACCCCTTCCTAATGTGCATGGTCCTCCTACCCTGCCCTCTTTCTACCATGCCCACCTTCTGTGAGGTTTCCCAGGGTCCCACTTTGTGGAGGGACAGAAAGGCTCTTGGCAGTAGGTAGGCAAACACTTTCAGCCCTATGCCAGGACTCCCCAGGACCACACTTGGGCACAGTCTTGGAACAGGACAGATGTGTCACCCAGCTGCTCAGAAGCTCCGCCACTCCCCCACTCCACCCCTGCCCCTTTGCCCATGCCATCACAGAAACTTCAGACCTACCCTGGGAAGAAGAGGAGGAGGAAGAGGGGGAGGAGGAGGAGGAGGAAGAGGAAGAAGAAGATGACGACGATGATGATGCCGAAGCGTCTCTAGAGGAGACCCCTGTCAAACAAGTCAAAAGGCCAGCGCTGCAGAAGCAGATGAGCATTGCCAAGGTGGGGGAAGAGCAGAGCTGTTCCGATGAGATGGGACCCTGCGTAGGCACCTCAGAGGAACTGGGCTCCAGCTCGGCCCCGCCGCCCAGGCGAGCCTGTGGGACGGGCAGAGGCTGCTGCCACCAAGTCCTGCCCGGTGCTCAGCTGGAACTGCATGGGGCTTGGGAGTCTGTCCGGCCCTGGGCCCTACCCTGACTCTCCTAGTAATGCTTGGTTTTGGTTCCCAGAAAAAAAAGCTGGAGAAAGAAGAGGAGGAGGCAGTAAGGTAACTCTTCGCACCTATTAAATTAGCCAAAAGTCGTTAGCTGAGGCACAGAGTGTGGTTCCACGGGCAGACGCAGGAAGGGACACTGGAGCTGGCATAGACCTCCTGGAAGGCACGAGAGTGTTCTCTTCTGAAAAGAAGCCTATTCGAGATATGGGGTAATTATACGCATGGTACTGTCCAAAGACCAGTATTCAAATACTGCCATGGCATTATTCAAGTACTGGTGAAAGTGGCCAAGCACGGGCACACGCCTGTAATCCCACAGCTTGGGAGGCTGGGGCAGGAGGATTTCAAAGTCAAAGCCAGCCGCAGCAACTTAGTGGGGCCCTAAGCAACTCAGTGAGACCCTGTCCCTAAAAAAAATACGAAAAAGGGCTGGGGACGTGGCTCAGTGGTTAAGCGCCCCTGGGTTCGATCCAAGGTACCAAAACAACAACAAAGAACTAGTGAATAATGTAAGCATTCTAAATGTCCACCGACATAATAGTTAACTAAATGATGCCCCCCCACTCTTTTTTTCCTCCTTTGGGTACTGGGGATTGAACCAGGGGCACTCTGCCACCACAGAGCTATATCACAGCCTTTTTTATTTTTATTTTACTTGAGGGGGATGGTACTGGGGATTGAACCCAGAGTCATCTTTTACCACTGAGTCACATCCCCTGTCTTTAAGACAGGGTTTTAAAAAAAAAAACAACAACAACAATCAGGATCTGACTAAATTGCTTAGGGCCTCACTAAGTTGCTGAGGCTGGCCTCAAACTTGTGATCCTCCTAGGTCAGCCTCCCAAGTAGCTGGGATCACAGGCATGTACTACCATGCCTAGCCACATAATGCTGTTGAAGCTTACAGCAACCTAGAAAGTGTTGATAGTTCAAAGAAGGATATCAAACCATTTTCATTTTATTTCACATGTTTTTAGAAATAGTTTACAGAAAAAATACACTGAAATGTTAATGTTGGTGGGAAGTAAAGAAAATTATAAGTAATTTATTCTCATGTATTACGTGCAATGCAGTTAAAATTATTTTAATAATGAAAATGATGCCTGTGATAAATAAAAGAACGCAGCTGGAAGCCTCAGAAGAAAAATCATGTTTTCTTAATAAAAAGAGAGGCAGAGCGACCCTGGTGGCAACCAGGGCGGGATGGGCCAGCGGCTGCCACCTATCCTGGCCCACCTGCCCAGGTGAGCTGAGCAGGCATGCGGGGGGCCCAGGCTTCTGGCATCAGGCCTGGCTCTTGCCCACCCATGACCCACTCCTTGCCAACCCCACCCTGTTTCAGGTTCAGCCTTTCAGAGAAGAGCCCTGTGAGAAAGGTGAGTGGCAGCAGGTGAGGCTGGCCTCACCTCTGGGGAGCCTCTGGGTTCTGGGAGGCCGCCCAGGTCAAGGAAGGGAGTGGAGACTGGAGCTTTCCCTCATCTTCACAGGCCAAACCCCCAGTCAGACCTAAGAAGCTGGGTTCCAAGAAATAGAAGCCAGAAGGGCCACCAGCCCCCCACACAGAGGGCTTTCCTCCTGCCGAGCGCTGGGTTCGGATGTCCCCCTACCAGCCCCCTCCAGCTGAGCCTCGTGGTGACAGGGTGTTGTGAAGGCCCCACGGGAGCCTCACACCCCCACCCTGCGATTTCAAGAGGCCCTGGGGAGAAGAGCCTGAGAGCACAGGCCACAATAAAGTTTGCCTCGTCAGGCCTTTCTCCTCCTTCCTGGGGCGGCCTCGCTGGCTACAGCTGTTCGCGCGCCCGGTAGAGGGCGCCACGAACCAACACTCGGGCCCTGGGGGTGCCCAGGATGCTCAGGGCCGGCACTGGGCCCGGCCAGCTGCACAGTCTTCAGGATCTACCTGCTCGTGCCACCAAGAAGAGCCTGGTCCCCAAGCCACCAACTCCAGGGCCGTCTTCCCCGTCCTGCTCCTGTCAGGCAGCCATCTAATGTGCAGAGCACCCATGGGCGCCTCCGGGGACTGGCTCTCCCAGCCTCTGGGAGGGCACGAGTCCCATGGGCCACTTGAACAGGGCCTAGACCAGTGTTGGTGTGAGGCCAATAGACAGTTGGGAAGTGGCCTGAATGACCACTACATGGCTTGGGCCGCCTGCCTTCTCCAGGCCTGCCATGGTGGCTTTGGGGTTCTCTTTACTGATGGGTGACCCTGGCTTAGTCCCTGACGCAGGCAGGCACGCAGATAGCCCCCCACTGCACAGGATACTGCAGGGCTTCTGCTGGCCTCTCCCAGCACCCTGTGGGCCAGGCCTGAAGCAAGGCAGAGAGTGCCCAGGACCCCCAGGTTCAGGTCCAGGAAATCAGAGGTCTTTGACACCTATGTGGGAAATTAAGCAACGGGCTTTGGACTCCTGTTCAGCTCATCGGGCCCTTGGTAGGCAGCTGGTGTTCACTGAGCTGGTTTTGGCCACAATCATACAGGATGGACAAAACCAATTCCTTACCCTCAAGTCACCTGTGATCTAGTGGAAAACAGAAGCCAGCGCTATAATTTCAATTACCATTCAATGTTTTTTTTTTTTTTTTTTGCGGTGCTGGGGATCAAACCCAGGACCTTAGTGCTTGCAAGGCAAGCACTCTACCGACTGAGCTATCTCCCTAGCCCCCATTCAATGCTTTGAAGGAAGTAGAACAGCTTAATTTCCGTGGCGGGGAAGGGCCATTTGTTAGGCGCCTTGGAAGCTGAGGACAAGAATGAGTTAAGTCCAACCAGGCGCTGTGGTGCACACTTATAATCCCAGCAACTTGAGAGGCTGAGGCAGGGGGAATGAAAGAGGCCAGCCTCAGCAACTTAGTAAGACCTTGTCTCAAAACAAACAAAAAATAGTGCTAGGGATGTGGCTCAGTCGTAAAGTACCCCTGGGTTCAATCCCCAATGCCCGCCCCCAAAAGAATTAAGTCCAGTGGATGGCTGGGCTGCTGCACAGCCACAGGTATGTGGCACGGACTTCCTCCCTTCCCCCAGCCCCAGGCGAGAGCCCTGTGGATCACACAGAAAGGCCCTCAACAGATAACCAATGAGCATCTGATTTTGATCTGCAGGCACACAGTAGGTATCTTGGCAGATGGGGTTCAGTCTGCGTTCCTAGGGCGCCCTTTGCCCTTCTCCCTTCCCCTACCCTAACCCTCTGGGTTTCAACAGGAAAAGGGTGGTCTGGGGCTGAAGCAGGCAGTCACCAGGGGCAGATCTGCAGGTGGGCTGTGTTTGCAGCAGCTGGGCTGTTGGGAGGAGCAGGTGCTAGACGGCCCAGCTGGGGGGTGTTGAACTTGGCACTAGGGGGTAGAGATTACTTCTCACTTCCCTGATCGCCTCTCGACCCCATTGATGTTAATGAGCTCTGCCTTCTCCCCTCCCTTCCCCCAGCTCCAGTGGCGGGACAGTCTGCCAAGTGAGGTAAACTGAGGTTGAACCACAGAGTCTGCCCCTTCCCCTGTTCTTGCAGTACTTGACACTCAGTCATCTGAGAAGTCATCACAAACCTCAGCTGACCTGAGCTGGCCGTTTTGACAACAGTAGTGGCCATTTCCTTCTTATGAACTGGGGACCTGAGACCAGAGAAGTAAAGGGACTTGACATCAGTCATAGAGCTGTAAAGGCCAGGCAAGGGGATGGAAATAAAACCCAGTCCCTGGCCTACAGCACAGCATGGCACCTCCCCATTCGGGGCCTGCCACTGGCTCTCCCATGGGGTGAAGAAAGCCAGGCCTCCGAGTACCGAGTGGAAAGGGAGAAGGGGCCAAAGAGATCTCACCCAGGAAGCAGGCTACCCTGCCACGTCCCAGAGCCCCCTGGCACCAGCCTCTGGCTGAGCCCCAAAGCCGATCTTGACTGCTGGCATCTGTTACCATGGAGACCTGGGCTGAGGGCTGGCCAGTGATAGCAGACCCTGTCCCCACCCACAAGAACCTGGAGCTCAGGCTTAGAGGCCTTGATCGGATCCCAGTGTCCCCTGGGTGAACGAGCCCTGAGGGCACAAGGTAGGGTCCCCCCTCCCACTACAGCTGCCACCACCACCATGGAACACCAAGGCCTGAGCCCTGTGAATCTGTGCCCTCCAGCCTGTGACCCACCTGACCCCTGGGATTGAGGTTGGCTGGAGATGGCTTCTAACACCCGTCCTGGGAGCTGGTGGGGTGTGAGCATGAGGTCAGGGGTTCTCCACGGGATCAAGACAGTCAGATGGGAGAGAGAGAATGGGGGAGGTTTCCCTGGAAGAGGCAGAGACTAAAGTGGGCCTCAGTCATGGGAGGAATGTGGAAGATGAATGTGGGCAAGAGGCTCAGCAGGGGCTGAAGGCTGCGGCTGGGTGTGGTCAGAACAGCAGGCACTGTGCTAGGCATTTGAGCATCCGGCCCTTTGTCCTTCCCCAGTGGCACCTGCCAGCCGTGAGCCATAAGGTGAGTCATCTGCCCACTCTGAGTCTTTATCTGTGGAATGATGGGTTGAACTAAACGATGAAGCTCTAAGATCGCTTCCAGTTTTGATGTCATTTGAGTCTGAGTCCAAAACCCTGGACTCCCCTGGTTACTTGAGCCCCCATCCTCCTTAAACCAGTTCAGACCACTTACTCCCGGGCCCCCAGCTTGGTGCTTAAGCCTGGGGAGGGCGGAGCTGGAAAGCCCCCTGCTGGAGCTGGATGGAGTGCCCGAGGGGGCTGCCTGGCTTGTTTGTGTGGTGGCCAGGGTGGCAGACCACTTTGTGGATTGCTGGAGCTCAGGAAGGCGAGAGGAACCCGGAGGTGAGAGTCTCACCCCGACAGTCAGCTCCTTAGGTAAATAAACCCACATCCGCATTTCCCCTTTCTCTTCCCCAGGCACCAAGAACTGCAGGGAGTCAGAGCTGAGGCCCGCCTCTCTTAGACCTCCCAGCACTCCCTGCTTCCACAGTCACCACCATCCACCTTTCTGTAGGGAGGGGACAGCATAGAGCTCCCTGGTCACCAGCTTTCAGGACCTCCCTGTCATCCTAAAGCCCAGGAAGGCTTCTGAGTCCCTCCAGGGAAGCCCGGTCGGGTTGGGGCTCTGGAGGGCGTGGCCACGATTGGAACTGAAGGACCGTGGACTCACCTGGTCACTCCATCCACTAGTCGGCTCGTTCTGAGCAAGTGACCTCCCAATGTTTCTGTTTTCTCATCTGCAGAAATGGTGAAACTGGCCCAGCATAGGGCATGTGGGCCTGGGGGGCAGCCCAGGCAGCTGCTGGGGAACAGGAGCTCAGGGTGGGGCGCGAGTGGCGGGGCGGTAAGTGGGCTGGGTTTTCAGGCCAAGAGCAAGGCTCAGGGCGTTTTGCAGATTTCAAGTCTGCTAAATGCTGTTCTGGCGTTTGGTCCCCCAATACCCTGAGGCATTGTTACCCCCATTTCTCAGAGAAGACTGCGGAGGCGCCCGGGAGAAGTGGCTCGAGTACCCTGCTCTTCTCCATCTCAGGCCAGCTTTTGTGACTCCAAGACCCCCAGCTGTACCTTCGTGCCCACCTCCAGCCTGAGCCGCTGCACCCACCAGTTGCTAGGGTTGGACAGCCTTAACCCCTCCTTCCCAGTGGCAAGGGGTGATGAGAGGCAGCGCCAGCAGCCGCTCAAGCCAAGCCCACCCCTGCCCCCTGGAGGGAGGCTCCTCCTTTTAAGGCTGCTTCTGGGAGTTCCCACCCTGAGCCAGAACCCGCGACCCCAGCCCCAGCTCAGTACCTGCGGCTCACCCTCAAGATGGGGCGCCAAACCTGAGCGCGGGAGCAGCTGACCCTAAGAGGGGAAGGCGCCCTCTCTCCCGCTGCCTGCCACACACCCCGCACCGCCTGGAGTAAGGCAGGTCCGTGCGGGTCAGGAATAAAGCGGGAGACTGCAGGGGCAGCCTCCGATCGAGACCGCTCCCCAGCTCCATCCTGCGCCGGGGCAGCCCAGCCCGGGGCTGGCAGCCCAGAGGGCGCGAGCTCGGGAGCCCCCACCAGCGGCGGCTTTGCAGCCTCACTGGCGGGGAAGGTGGACACCTCACACCTCAGTCTCCCAATTACGCCCTCCTCCCCTCCTCCCCTCCTCTCCCTCCTCCTCCCTTCTCTCTCTCCTTCCCCCTGAAAACCTGTGGCTCCGAGAGACCTTGACTTCTCTAGGACTACCCCTGGGGCCTGCCCACATCTGCTCCTGAGTTTGGGGGCAGGGGGGCAACCGCCCCAGAAGTCTCTCCAGCGATGGGAGCCGCCCGCCTGCTGCCCAACCTCACTCTGTAAGTGCGCTCACCACCTGGGACTGGACTTCTGGTGCCATTTCCAGTCCCGGGGCAGACCTAGGTCCCCCGACTCCCATTTGGGTGGGCTGGGCCGGGTGGAGCAGGGTGGGGAGCGGGGCTGGGGGGCCTGGGTGCACCCCTGGGCTTGCCACTGGCACCTACACCTGAGTCTGCCTTGTCCCCTTCACAGGTGCCTGCAGCTCTTGATTCTCTGCTGTCAAACGCAGGTAGGCGCCCCCACTGCCCGGCCTTCCCACAGCACCTAAGAGAAGGGGAAGGTGGTCTCTGAGCCTCTGGCACAGGCAGGCTCTGGCCTCTCCCGCATCTAGAAGGTGCTGAGTTTTGGGGGATGATTGGAAAAGGAGCTAGGAAAGCCTTGGGGATCGAGGGAGGTTTGGATCTGAGGCCTCCCTCTGAGGACACCGCTGCTCCCCGAGTCTCTGCTGCTCTCTCCATCCCTCTGCGCTGGGCTCCCGGAGGCTCAGTGCGCGGACTCTCCAGACTCAAGGGAGGGAGCCCTGGAGCCCCTGAGGGGAGGGGGCAGTCATGGCGCAGGTGAGGCTTGAGCCTGCAAGTACCTGAAAGGACAGGTTTTGGTGCAATCCTCTCCTGTGGTCCCCTGGTTGCCCGCTCCCACCTGCACAGAGGTCCAGGAGGGGCGAGGCTCCCGCAGGCACAGTGGGAATGCCCAGCTGGGGTGCCGCCTCCTTACCTATAGGGCGCTGAGGTCAAGCCCAAAGAGATTTGTTTGGGATGGAATTCAGGGTTTGCCTCTTCACACCCCCCACCCCAAGTCTGCCCTCCGCCCCCCAGGCACACCTCCCACCCCCAGCCTCAGCCCCCTGTGCGAGGCTCGTCCTTTTTTGTGATCCTCCATAAAAGTGCAGCTATTAAAATGCAGTGGTCCAGAACCGCTCTGGGGAGAGACCGCCTGGCTTTCCCAGGCCAGAGGCCGGCTTCTCTTCCTATCCAGTGGGGACTTTTTTTGAAGGTAAATGCCTTTTCTCTGGGAAGGGACAGGGCTGCCTTTGAAGCAGTGGGGGGGTGGGAGAGAGAGACAACGCCCCCCTTTTCCTTCCCCCTTTTGCTGTAGCCCCGTTCCAGGCCTTTTGCTTCACACATCCAGGGAGAGCAAGAAGAAAGCCCCCAGCCTGTCTGGGAGGGGGCTGGGGGTGGCCCAACCTGTTCTGGAAGGGGAATTAGCACAATGGTGCGGCTGGCCGGGCGTTTATGGCCTGGCTGAGGCCCCATTCAGGACGTGGGGAAGGTGGCAAGGCTGTCCTTTCCCCCTTGAAGTGCCCCCTCACCCCCCTGCGAAGGGGGGCAGCAGGCTGAACCACAGCCATGCTTGAGGGGCCGGCTGACAAGCAGCTGTCTGCGGCTGTGGAAGGGGAGGTCCCCCCGCAGCGGGAACATGAAAGGGACAGGCAAGGTCCCGCGGGGAGAGGGACTTGTGGGCTGTGGGCTGTGGGGGGGCGTGGGCTGCTTTTGTGTAAGGCTTGAAGGGGAACAGGGAGAGGAGGGGGCTTTGGGGGGCCCTCTCTGCCCCTGACCTGGAACAGACTGCCAGGAGGAGGCTGCCCGCCAAGAGGGGCGGACAGCCTGAACCTGGGCCAGGAGGCTCGGGCTGGGACAGTCAGGGACCCCACCCCGGGCAGGGAGGCCGGGGAGGGGCAGGCTGGCAGATTCCCCCACCCCAAATTCTCACCTCAGGATTTTCCAGGGTGGGGTTCAGGGTAGTTCCCAAACTTGTCCCTCTCTCCTGGAGTCTGGCGTTGACCACAGGCAGTGAGCAGCAGCAGGATTAACCAGAGCAGGTTAGACCTTTGGCCTCAGAGCTGCTCCTGCCCCTCTCCCTCCTCAAAGGTGATATTTCCCACCCCTCTCCCTAGGTGACCGTGGCCCCTAACAGATGCCCAGTTGTGTCTAGCTCTGTCTGGATGGTTGGGATCAGGCCTGGTATGCAGATGGAATTAGGGCCAGGCTCAGTGCCACACACCTGTGGTCCCAGCTACTCGAGGCACTGAGTAGCTCAAGGAGGATCACAAGTTCAGGACCAGCTTGGGCGACTGAGCAAGACCCTGCCTCAAAACAAAATTAAGGTGGGGCAGGCTGAGGGTACAGCTCAGAGGTAGACCACTTCTGGGTTCAATTCTCAATATCAAAAAAAAAAAAAAAAAAAAAAAGGAAATTAGGAATTCTGGGCAGGGCAAGGTCCTGCAAAGGCCTTTAGTATCCAGATGGAGAAACAAGTGAGATGCATCTTCACGCTAGAGATGAGGTGATTTCCAGTGGACAGGAACTGTCCTCCTGGTGGGCACCTAACAGGTGACCAGAGAGCAGGAAGTGACCTGTTTCTCCCCAACTCAGTGTTACAGATGGTCGAGGGCAGCCCCAGCGTGGAGGTGGTGATGGTAGTGGGCCCAGCTTCCTAATGGTGCTTGGGTGGAAATGGCTCCTCTCTCAGTCCTGGGAAGAAGAGCACCCTCCACCCACCCCGGGAGCCTCAGATACACTGTGGCACCAGAGGTCACATTGTGGCCCAAGCAGGCAGGCAGCCTGCGAGAGCAGCCATTGGGTCCCACAAAGAGCACCTCCCATGAGGGAGGTACGTTGACCCACAGAGCCCACAGAAGAGTGAGCAGGGGAAGGGGGACCAACTGCCCATGGAGCCCATGGGGTTCAGTGTGCTTGGGGAAGAGGCAGGGGAGCAGGACTGACAGGGGCCTACAACACCCCAAAGATAAGGGCCTAGGGAACCCCAGCGTATTCTCCAGTTACCCTAGCTCAAAGCATCTAATAAGCGGTCTGCTCTGTGCATATGTGCTGGGCCCAGCATCTTTCCAGGTGTGAGGGGAGGATAAAGGAGAAATCTGGTAGTCCCAGCTAATGCATCCAAGACCCCAGAGGTAGGGAAAGGAGGTGTGTCTCAGGTGGGCTGCGTGCCCCTGAGCACCTCTTCCACAGAACATGGGGAAGGAACACCATGACCTTGAAGGTTCCTTCCAGTTTTCCTAGTTAGGATTTCAAGTCTGCTGTAGCACTGTGTCCCCCAAGCCTGGGCAGCCACAAAGCTCCTGCCTCAAGCTGGACACAGCCAAGAGGCCATGATGTCTCACCCAGCAGCCTGGGAAGGTCACGTCCATATGCCATCTCACCCTGCACCTTCTACTCTGCAGGACACAGGGCCTGCCTGCCCCCACTGCACTCACCTAAACACCCCTCTCCCCCATGGACCAGTGGTGGCGTCATCCAAAGCAAATTGACACTATTTTTCCCTTGGTAACCGCAAAGGGGGAGAATCACCCGTCTCCTAATTTTAACCAGTACGTGAGGGACCAGGGTGCCATGACCGACCAGCTGAGCAGGCGGCAGATCCGCGAGTACCAGCTCTACAGCCGGACCAGTGGCAAGCACGTGCAGGTCACCGGACGTCGCATCTCCGCCACCGCTGAGGATGGCAACAAGTTTGGTGAGACCCGGCCCTCAGCTGCAGACCTGGCCTCCTGGTCCATCCCCAGGTCCTGTGCCAGGGCTGAGGCCACAGTGGGAAGGCCCAGGGAGGAGGGCCCTCAAGGGGCTGCAGGCTACGGGCCTGATAGTTCTCAATCCTCTCACCTGCCTGAGGTTGGAGGTCAGACCAGTTGGGGGTCCCTTTCTGCACCTCTGGGTAGCAGCCCTGAGGACTGAGGCCTTTCTCTCCTCCCCATACAGCCAAGCTCATAGTGGAGACAGACACATTCGGCAGCCGGGTGCGCATCAAGGGGGCGGAGAGCGAGAAGTACATCTGCATGAACAAGAGGGGCAAGCTCATCGGGAAGGTGAGGCTGCAGACAGTGCCTGCTGGCAGCGGCAGGCCCAGCAGCACCCGCGTCCCCTGCTGACCTGCCCACCAAGGAAAGACAGGGACTTCTTATGACTTCGTATTCTCCTCTCGGCCCACTCACTCCACCTCCCTTTTTCTCTATTTCAATGGCTTTCTTAGCCTTCTGAGGAGACTCCCTGAGCCATAAGGATCCCTGGCTCTGATACAAGGTGCATTTCCCCAGCAGCATTCAGTAAGAGTACTAGCACCCACATGTTCCTGTATGAAGGGCTAAGGGCTGAGGAGAGTTGAAAGTTGGGGCACATTTAAGATAGAAGCTCCCCCAAGTTCAGCAGGTCCATGGTCTCCAGCTAGCAAGATGCACACTAAGCACTTGGTGATGAACCCTCCCTCAGTGGGGTCCAGCTTGTCAATAAAGAGAAGTATATTTCCTTTGGAACTGGAAACCCCTGGCTTTCAATTCTGGCTGATGCTCGCCAAATAACCTCAGGTTTCTCATCTGTGAAATGGGCATAGGGAATGGGATTCAGAGGGTTAAAGTAGGCTGCTGTGTCTGACACTCTTTTTTTTTTTTTTTTTTTTTTTTGAGCAGGGGCACTGGGAATTGAACCCAAAGGTACTTTGCCTCTGAGCTACATCCCTAGCCCTTTTTTTTTTTTTTTTTTTTTTTTTGAGATAGGGCCTCACTAAATTGCTGAGGCTGGCCTCTAACTTGTGATCCTCCTGCCTCAGCCTCTTCAGTTAATGGGATTACAGGTGTGCACCACTGAATCCTGCTCCTTATTTCTTTTTATCAGAGACAGTTGCTTCCCTCTCTCCACTCAGCAGTACCCCTCACCCAGATTGCATGAGAGCTCTCAAGTACCAAGTGCCCCAGGGACATGTATTACCTTGATCTTTAAGTCATATGTTGGGAAACTGAGGCTCAATGGCTAAAAGCCTCAACTGCCAAATAATAAGCCTGTATCTCAGTTCAGCTCTGACTCCAAGAAAAGCTTGCTCATTTTTCCCTCTGTTGCCTGGCTAGCAAGGATGCCCACGGCATCAGACAGTTGCCTCCTGGGAATGAGGGACCTTCAAATTAGGTCCAAAGGCAGGTAGCCCCCCCCAGGCTGGGTGGACAAATCCTCCTCCTCCCTTCTCCTGCAGCCCAGTGGGAAGAGCAAAGACTGCGTGTTCACCGAGATCGTCCTGGAGAACAACTACACGGCCTTCCAGAATGCCCGGCACGAGGGCTGGTTCATGGCCTTCACCCGGCAGGGCCGGCCCCGCCAGGCCTCCCGCAGCCGCCAGAACCAGAGGGAGGCCCACTTCATCAAGCGCCTCTACCAGGGCCAGCTGCCGTTCCCCAACCACGCCGAGCGGCAGAAGCAGTTCGAGTTCGTGGGCTCAGCCCCCACCCGCAGGACCAAGCGCACTAGGCGGCCCCAGCCCCTCACGTAGTCGGGGAAGGAGGCGGGAACAGCTGCCCCGCAGCAGCCTTCCCACCCCCTTCCCTTCCCGATCCAAAGACTGGGCTGGGATGGAGGGAGGGGGACCAGAGCCCCAGGAGGACCCTGAGGACCTGAAGCAGCGGTGCCCCCAGCTGGGAAGGGACAGGACTGTGGCACCCGTGGGCTGGCGCCACACACTGGAATAGGCTCCTTTCTGGGGCAGCGGCAGATCCCAGGAGAGGAACTAGTGTGTCACCCTAATCTCAGAGCCAGCCTCCCAGCAGTGGCCTGAAACGAGCAGCGGACAGGTCAGAAACGTGAGCCTGGCACAGGCAACCCGGAGGGAGGTGGCCGTCTTCAAGTCTTGCTCCCCAAATCCCCCTCAGTCTGTCCCCGGCTCCCACGCTCCTCCTGGTCAGAGTAGGAAGGGACTTTTGGTTTATTAAAAAAAAGAGAGAGAGAAAGGGCTGCCATTCCCCCTCGCCAAGCCCCAGGCCGCACCCACCCCAAGCCCCAGAATAAAACATTTTCCTGCAAACGGGTCATCTGAAGTGGGGCGGGCCGGAGTCACGTCGGCCCGGGCCAGGGGCGCGCGGCCGCGGGATGGGCGGCAGGTGCAGGGGCGGGGGCCGTGCGGCGGGCGGCCCAGGGCGTGCCCAGGCCCCGGGGACCGGGCGGCCACTCCCTCTGCGGGCTCCGGTGTCCTCGGGTCGCACGGCGCGTCCCGTGCTACCTGTTGGGGCGGAAAAACACCCAGCCCCTAGGTGGGGCCCGAGCCGCCGGGCCGCGCGTCCCGCTGGGCCCCAGGCCGAGGCGCCCGCGCGGGGCCCGCGGGGCGGGCAGCAGCGAGGCCGGCGGCCGGCGGAGCCTCGGGCCGCGTCGCGGGGAGCAGGATTGCTTTCTTCCGGTGAGGAGGGCCGGGCGGGCTGGCGCTGGGGCGAGCGGAAGGGGCGGGCGCGGGAATGTGGCCCCTTGTTCTCCCCGGTCCCCGCTGCGGGGGCGGGGGCCACACCTGAGGGTAGGTCTCAATTAGAGGCGGCGGCGGCGGCGGGCGCCCTGCCCCCGCCGCGCTCTGGGGTGGGCTTTCCCACAGGCCTCCAGGTGCGCCCGGGGCTGCGACTCGGGCCATAAAGCCGCCTCCCGACGGCGGCGCGCGGGCTTTTCATCCGGGAGGGGGCGGGGCTGCCCGGCCTCCCCCGCCGGCCTCTGCTGCGGGACCCCCGGCCTCAGTTTCCCCGCCCGCCTGCCCGCCTGCCCGCCTGCCGGCCTCTTCCCAGAAAAGTTGGGCAGGAGATCAGGGGAAGAGGAGAAAGGACGAGAGCCATCCCCTCTCCCCACTGCTCCCGAGAGGGGCCTGAAACGAGGCGAGAAGGGGAGATGGGCCGGAAAGGGAGGCGGCAGCCGCAGGCCAGGTGGACGGCGAGGCTGGAGCGGAGCCTGACCCCAGCCCCGGGCCATTTAGAAGGTGGGGACCGCAGCAGCCGAGAGGGAGGTCCCCAGGCCTCAGGACAGACATTCTCCTTGCAGTTTGTCATAATTGCTTTTCACCAGGTTGCTTTTTTTCTCTCCCCCCATCACAAAGAGTCTTAATCCTGGTGAAGACCGTGGGCTGTGTTGGGGGTAGTTTTCTGGGGTGTGTAGGGCGGGTGGTCTGGAGCCGCAGCTGATAACTGGCGAGTTCAATGGGACTTTAAAACTGGGGCAACACCCAGCAATTACTTGAGGACAAAGGATCGGGGCCCCCCAGGTGTGGAGGACTGGACTTTGGGGAGCGGGGGAGGAGGCCGGGAAGGAGGTGTGTTGGGGAGTGGGGGCTCTTACAATCACTGTGATTTCCGCAGGAATTTGAGACATTCTTTAAGACTTTAGACTGCCTCCCCCCAGCCGGGCCTTTGGCCCACCCCCATCCCCCACCCCCTTGCTCGGGTTAGAGACGGCTTCAAAGGTGGACGGGGCTCTTTGTCCTGCCTGAGCTTTCTTCTTGGCCTTTTTCTGGCCCCTCCCTGGCTCTTTTTGACCTCCCCAGCACAGGCAGGCCTCTGGGGGCCGGCTCCAGAAAGCCCTCACTGTTTCCTTTCTTGCCTTTTGAGGTGAGACCTGGCAGGCAGGGACCAGGAATGGGGAAGGGCAGGAGAGGGCAGCTTCAGAGGCCCGCTCGTCTCAGGTAGTGCCTTCACCCCAAGCCAGGTCCTGGCCTGGGTGTCTGATGCCTGCTCTGGCTTCTGGTTCCTGGCTGGGCTCTGAACTTCCTCACCACCACAATTCTTAGTGCCTCTGCCCTGGAGCCAGGCACCCTACTCATCCTGGGGAAGTCTGCTCAGTTCACTCCTTCCTCATAGAAGATGCTTTAAAAAAAAGAAGCTGCTGCCACACCAGGCACAGTGACACATGCCTGAAACCTGGTGACTCCGGAGGCTGAGGCAGGAGGATTTGCAAGTTTGAGGCCAGCCTCAACAACTTAGCCCCTGTCTCAAAGAGGGAGGCAGGGCAGGGGTGCAGCTCAGTGGCAAAGAGCTCTGGTGGATTCAATCCCCATTATCACTGGGGAGGGTGAGGAAGCCAAAAGAATGGATCTCTGATAATCTGGGAACTTCAGAAGGGAATTAATGTGCATGTGTACATGATGGGAAAGAGGCTTCCTCAGGACCCAGGACCACACCTGGCTTCAGCAGCCCTGGTTGCTTCCTGTTCCTGAAGGTTCTAGCAAGTGTGAGCAAGGGGTACCCCCACGGGGCCGCTTGCTCTTGGCAAGATGAACCCACCAAGGGGAGGAAGTGAAGGAAAAGGGTGGCGGCAGAGCATGCCTCAAATTCTGCACCTGTTTGGAATTACTGAGACCTCTGCCTAAGAATAGCCCACATATCGATCTCTTTCTCCGCCCTGTCCTCTAAGTGGCCAGATGAGGTGGAAGGGAGCCAGAGCAAGAAGCCAGCGGGAGAAGAGTCCTCTTACTTTTTAGGCCACGAAAGCTGGTTCTACTTATGTCCCCGCCAGAGGCCAGAGGCCTCCCATTCACCAAACCAAAAGCCTTGCTTCAGTCCTCAGCCTTGCTCTCAGACCCACAGGAGGACCGATTCTTGAACTGCTTCCCCTGAGACTGCAGCAGCTCTCCTTGGCTTCTCTTTCCTGGCTTCTCCTGTAGAAACAGTCCTAGGATTTCTTCTGTGTTCTTTCCTGTATGCTGTCTCTTGTCAGCTATCTCCACACCCTCCGCTCCGTGCACACGACTGTTTTCTCTCCTAGACTCTGGAATTCTGCTCCATTGCAGGCCTCCCTTGAATCTGTCTAAATTACTGCAGTGGCTTCCTCGTGGTGCCTGCCCCAGCTGTGTTCTCTGCACAGGTGGCTCCGCTTACCCTGCCTACCACACACCAGCTCTGTGCAGGCCCATCACTAGCAAACTCCTGTCCAGGCTATCCAGTCTCCCTGTCCAGCCGTCTCCTTAGAGCATCCCCTTCCAGAAATGCTGTTAAAACAAGAACTCTTGCCATCACAAAGTGTGCTGTCCCCATGTCTGTTCAGAGCACCCCCTGGACTGGCAGGGGAGCAGAGAACATAGAACACTAGGCATTCTGGAAGTTCCTGCTGATGGGCGCAGTGGTGCACGCCTGTAATCCCAGCAACTTGGGAGACTGAGGCAGGAGGATTCCAAGTTCAAAGCCAACCTCAGCAACTTAGTGAGGCCCTAAGCAACTTAACAAGACTCTGTCTCAAAATAAAATGTAAAACGGGCTGGGGACGTGGCTCAGTGGTTGAGCATCCCTGGGTTCAATCCCTTGTACCAAAAAAAAAAAAACAAAGTTCCTGCTGCCTAGCAACTCTTCTCCAGCATGCTCACTTGCCTGGACACTAGCGGCCTGCTCTGCTCCGCAGGCATTTGGCCCTCTCCCCGTCTGTTGCCACTGGTCTTGCTGGCTGATCACTTACCTTTCTTTGCTTCATCCAGCACCATTGTTACGTGTATTTGTGTGATGGTTCTGCTGGATAAAAGGGCCTCAACAGTAAAAATAGTGTTTGCTTCCAGCTTGTGTCCAATGCAGGACAAGTGACAAGGGAAGTGGATATTGAGGGAATAATCCAACTGAGGTCCCAGAAAGAAGTCGTTGCCCAGGACCCTGCTGTCCCTTCAGGTGCAACTCAGTTGGAGGAGACTTCAGCAGTTCCTCTGTACGGTTCTCAAGCTCTGAAGCTCTGTGCTAATCCTTCAAGTAATTTTAAAAAATTGACAACAGGGAACTTTCAAGGACCTTCAAATTTATTTATTTGGAGGGATAAAGCTATAGACTTTTTTTTTTTAATGTGAGGTCTGTTTTTTTTTTTTTTTTTTAGTTGTAGATGGACACAATATTTATTGTATGTGGTGCTGAGGATCAAACCCAGTGCCTCACACATGTGAGGGAAGCACTCCACCTCTGAGCCACATACCCAGCCCAAACCCTTGGCTTTTTAAAATCTCTCATATTTTTATTTTGGAGGGATTGAACCCAGGAGTGCTTTAGCGCTGCTCCATCCCAGTCCTTTTTCATTTTTTATTTTGAGACAGGTTCTCCCTAAGTTGCTGAGAGTGGGCCTCGGACATGCCTCAGTCTCCTGAGTCACTGGGATTACAGCATCTGGCTTGGGACACTTATTTAGGGCAGGAGGTTTATTCCCATGTGTCACTTGTGGCAATCTCACATTCAGAGATCTGAAACCATTCACAGTGGCACGGCCAGTGAGCACTGTGGTCCAGACTCTTGCCGTCTTCAAAACCTGTTCTCTGGTCCCCTGCCAGTCTGGTGGGTGCTGGGCGGGAGAGAGGGGGCGGTGCACCCGGGAGGGTGCAGTGGTGTGGCTGGGATCAGCTGGAGTTCAGTGGGAGGAAGAGGCACAAGGGTGGACTATGGAGGGGGAAGCACACTGGAAGGAAGGCTGAGAGGTAGGAAAATGTGAGGCTTATTCAGGGGAAGGTGAAAGATCCATGAGTTTGACAGGAACTAAAAGTGCCTAGAGAAATGGTAGGAAGTGGTTGAGTCAAGTTCTGGAGTCGGGTCTAGGTAGTGTCAGGGAGCAGACAGGAAGGCTTCACGAAGGGGAGTGACAGATGGAATGGTCAGGCGAAAGCATTCTGGGGGCTGAGGTTCTGGGATACTGGAGGCCCAGAGGGAAGAGGATGTGGCTTCTAGTCGCTGGTGAGAAGGGTCCCTTCCTCCCCCCCACCCCCCACCCCCGCCAGGCCTGGATCTTTGCTCTCTCCCTCCTCCCTGGGTCTTCTAGTGCCCTGGAAGAACCTCTTCAGGAGTTAATATTTAGACAGATGGGGGGCACTCCTGGTGCCACCCCCGCCCACCAGCATGTTGGTGCATGGGGTGGGGCCAGGGGGCACTGGAGTGAGACAGACACAGCCAGAGAAGCCTAGTGCATGCGCCTGGGAGAGGGGGCAGGTGGCAGGGCCAGAGTCCGCTCAGGATCTCTGGCACCATTGACCTTGCTGGAGAAGGAAGCTAAGAAATAGGTGTCTGGGGCCTGGGACCCCCTGCCAGAACCCCCTGTTGTGGATGAATGTGCCAGGAAGGAAGAACTCCCTGAGAACTCCCCAGCTTTGAACGGTAAGGTGGTCCTGCCTGGTCAAGTGTGCTGAGGAAGCTCACCTGGGCCTAGACTGACAGACACTGGGTCACCGTTGCCTGCTCTCTCATCCCAGCCCTGAGGTGGGGGCAGGCAGACCACAGGGAGGGCCTCCCCTTGAGCTGGCCTTGGAAAGACTGGGAGGAGGGGGCTGGAGGCAGCGCAGTCCTCTGCTCAAGACAGAGATGAGGAAAGAACAGAAGGAGAGGATGGCAGGGGAAAGGGTCTCCCGGCCTGGCTGACCCCCAACACGTGCACCTGTGCACACACCAGGATCCCTCCCGGCAGGAATGACCTTGGCAGCTACCACTCCTCAGGTCGACAGAGGGAGCCCTAGCTCTTTTCTGCCCTTGGGTCCGGAGCTGGCTGGGCCTAAGACTATTCCTGCCCAAGGTGGCTGGCCCTTGGAGGGTCATTCCCAAGGACTGAGGGTCTGAGGCATGGGGGACAGTGGGGCAGGACCTTAAGGGACTAGAAGAGAGCTATCTAACACTCTAACTTTTCTCTAGGTTGAGGGAAATGAGGGAGGGTTTGGAACTAGGAGGAGGGGAGGAGGTACAGAAGTAGGGGTCCCTCTGACACACGCCCACCCCAACCAGTGCTCTTCCCATTGGGGACCACTCTCGGATCCTTTGGCATCAGGGCTGCTGCTCGCTTGTCTGTACGACCCCTCCCAGCTGCATGCTAGGCTTCCCAGGATGGGACAGTCTCCCCAGCACATCCTCCCCCTTGAAGCCCAGCCTGCTGCCTGGCCCTGAGTTAGAGTTCTCCTGAGGCCATCCTTGGAGCCAGTCCTGGACTGAGAGGGAGGAGGGGAGGCCTGGTGGGCACGGGAGGAGCCCCAGCCCCAGCACTAAGAGGCTCCCTGCAGCACCCCCTCAATCCCTGAGGAACAGGCCGTAGGAGCCACAGCTTCCTCCTCCTCCCCCCGCCGCTGCTGAGCCGGGCCTGGCTGCGGCTGGTTGTCTTGGCAACCGGAGGTGGAGAGGAGATGCGCCGAGGGATGGAGGTGTATGTCACCGCAGAGGCTGCTGTGCTCCTGCCCCACGCCCCAGGCCCCTGAAGGTACTGAGAACCCTCCCCCTCCTCTACCCTCCTCCAGGTCCTTTCCCCCCACACCACCCCATACCACACGCTGGCTGCCATTAGGAGACTCCCTTCCTCTGGGCTCAGCAACTCCCACCCAAGGCTCCTGACCCACCTCATTCCAGGCCCCTGTCCACAGTGGTCCTTCCAGCATCAGCTCGCCCCACCCTTCCCTCTGGGGACCCTAGTACCAGATGACGTGTCTCCTGGGGTGGGGTCTGGTGGAGGCAGGTACAGGCAGGGGAGGAACCCAGGTGGTGGAAAGGTCAGGAATCCTGAAGGGCTGAGTTGCTCTGGAGGTTGGAGGGAGATGTTCAGCACTGGAGTGGGGCCAGACCTCCCCTCTCTCCTCAGACCTGACTCGGGAGCAAGAAGGGTGGGGCTGAGGGACTGAACGCGGGAGGCTGGGCTGAGGCCAGGCTGGTTGAGGAGGCCTGCGAGCCCCTCCTGCACATTAAAGGTACACCCCCTCCCACGTCACTCTCCTGGCCTTTCCCCCTGGTTGTGTGGATGCTTCTCCACACCTCAGGTTTCCTCTGTACCTTCCACTTCCACCGGGCCCTCCCCGCACCCATCGCAGCTAAACCCGGATTCTCTCTCCCCTTTCCCAGCCACTCACTGCCTGCGGCTGCGTTGTCATTTCTGTCTGGAACACCCTTCCACTTACAGTCTGCTCTGCCTTCTAATCCAGATACACCTTCCCTTCCTGTTCCCTCCCGTCCTCTTTGAGCAAAGGATCCTGGGGCACACTCTCACCTGTCCCCTTCAAGGTCTCCCCCTGGGAGTTTCCATTCAGATACCCAGAGCCCCCTCCCCAGTTTTGAGACTTCCTCAACAGCCAGTACCATCAGCTGACTGGCTGTGGGCAGCGGTTACCAGGGCAACAGCAAGGCTGCCTAGGTAGGCAAGTCTGTGGTAGAGGCGGAGGGAAGAGGGGGAGCCAGCCAGGGAGGGTCAGGATCGCTGGCTAGGCTCATTACCCTCCTGCCCCTGCCCAGGGGGGCACCCCAAGGCCAATGACAGAGGCCGAGTGGTGGAGGTTTTGCCAGACAGGGAAGGCAGGGCTCAGGAAGTTCCACACTCCAGAAAGGGGACCACCTGGCGGGAGCGCCCTTTTCATAACACTGCCCTGGGGAGAGCTGGGCTCCTTCCTTCTCTCTCTGTGGCACCCTATCGCAGTTCCCAGGGGATTCAGGTCCCTGAAGGACCAGCCTGAGTCTCTGGCACTGAGGACCTGGTTTCCTGCCTTATTCTATTCTCTACTCCCAGGAGAGCGCTAATCCTTGGGTGACCAATTTGGTACCTCTGCCTGTACCCTCCACCCAGAGGCCTCTGCTGCTGCTGTAAGATGATGGGGTGGCCGTGATGGGGCAGGAAGGAGGTACAGGTGCCTGGAGAGCCATGTACTGTCCCCCTCAGCTCTCAGTAGCGCATCCCCCAACCCCAGCAACTTGAAGTCTCTGGCTGTTTATGAGAAGGACCGAGGGACTGTGAGTGTGTGTGCGTGTGCACGCACACGCGTGTGTATCATAGAGCTGGGGGTGTGGGAAAGGGGAAAAGGACAGCGCAGTGGATTCTGCTTCGTCATGATGCCGGTTAATGCTCCTCTTGTTTGAAATGGATTGAGCTGCAGCCCGGGTGGAAGAGCAGCCATCCAAACACACCCTCCGCGGCCACTATCAGCTGGAGGCGGGAGGGTGCGGGAGGGTGTGGGGGAGCCGAGGCCACCCGCCAGTCATCCAGCCGTCCGCTGCTGCCCGCCCATCAGACGAGGAGTCCCCAGCACGGACCCAGCCGCGGTGTGGCTGGCGGCGCAGCAGGGTGGGGGCGAGGAGGTGGGGGCCCGGGGGGGAGATCAGCGCTCAGCCACGACCAGCTCCCCTCCTTTGCCAGCTCCCACCCCACCCACCCAAAGCCGGCTTTCTTCCTGTTATTTGTGCTTCGGGAAAGCACGGCTGGTTTCCTGGAAGAGACGCCTCTTACCTAGGCTCCTGAGAAAACGCAGCCACAGCCTGTGGACCAGGGCCTGCACCTCTCTGGGGCCTTAGAGCATCTGGGTCTCGGTTGGGAAGAGGTAGGTGGCAGGGTCTTCGCCTCTCTTCCCTTTCCCTGGCACTTTGGGCTACAGCCCCTGCCTGGAGCGGGGCTTTGGGTGGTAGCAGGAATGCCCCAGCTCTGGCAGCTTGCTCAGTAGGAGACAGGACTTTGGTTACCAGACCCTGGGTTTGATCTGATCTGGGGAAGGGGGCCTGGGGCTTTCCATGCACACGGAGTCCATGCTGCTAGTCTAATACCCGCTTCCCTGGCCCTGCCCACCTACTTTCCCTGACCAGAAATCCTAGGGACGGAATTGTGGGGGCATGGGTTGGGCAAGGGAGCTGTCCCTCTTTGCTGAATAATGGAAGAAGAAGCCACAGCCAGCTGCCCACCCATCAGGTGCACTCCAGGTGGCAGCGGTGCACTCAGGTACCCCAATACTGTTGATCTGGAGTCTGCTCCTGAGCCCCTCCTAACCCTGGCTGGCCAGGCTGGGTGGGACCAATGGAGAATGAGGCTGGTGGAGGGCGCGGCTGCAGGCCTGGCCTCTGCTCTCTGGGTCCTGGGTCCTGGTGCAGTTGTGCCTGATGGGGCTGGGTGCTGAGCAGACACAGGCCCTCCAGGGTCCTGGGGTCCCTGTCCCGCTCTAGAGGTCCCTTGGGCCTGGCAGTGAGCTTCCTTTCTTGGGCAGGCGCACCTGGTGGTTCCCTCCCAGGAGACTTGTTGCCAGGTTGTGAGAGTCAGGGGAGGGGGCCAGTCTCAAAGGCAGGCTGTGCAGCTGTGGGAGTGAGGGACTTGGAGAGGCCTCCAGGGTCCTGCGAGTGTTGTTGCTTGTACACGTGCTCAGCTCAGGGACGGTGGCAGCATGTGGTGTGGGGGGCTGAGGGTAGAGAGCGGTTGCCAAGGGGAGGATCGGTGGGTGGGTTCAAGTGGGTGTCCTCAGCACCATGTGGCGCTGTGTGGGAGCCTTGCTGGAGAGTGGGGGCGTGATCTGGCAAGCATTGCTGCGGAGTCGCCCCGCGTGCACCTGTGTGCACGTGTTCTGTCTGCAACTGTGTGTTGGCATGGGGCTCTTGGGCCCATGTGCACCTGTGAGTCTTGTCTCAGTGCTGCCAGCCTCTCTGTGGCCAGGCCAACACCTGGGCCAGGGTGTCCTCTGGTGGTCAGATATCTGCAGAACGATTCTTTCAGAGCTTATGAGCAAAGAGAGAATAGGGATGTCCCAGAATTTCGAAAGAATTTACTGAGAATGAGCCCACCACCTCCCACAGCTCTCCCCGAGTAGTTTGAACATCAGGACCAGATATAAGCAGAGACTGGAGCAGGAGCAAGCTGGGACCAAGCAAGCTCAGGGGGTTGGGGGAATTAGAGAGGAGAGACCTCGTCAAAGGGAGGGTATGTAGAGAAGATCTTCAAACCCAGGGAAGAGAGAGATCCAAGCAAAAATGGATGACTAGATACCCATTTATGGGGGTCAGAGGGGAAACGGGCTAGAGGCTCCATCCTGTGTCATCAGGAGGGGTAGGGCAAAGCCTGGAGCAGGTGGTCTCGGCTCACCACCTGCCCCTGCCTGATCCTGCTCAGAGTGAGAGAGTGTCATACCGTGTTGTCATTACAGGCACCCTATTCCTAGCAGGTAGAACAAGCATTTTAAAAATTGCCTGTGGGAGACGGAGAAAATGAGAGAAGAAAAGGAAGTGCCCAGGTTTTCCCATCCTTAGAAAGGCCTGGGGTTCAGGCCTGGTCTCAGTAAGGGACACCTGGTGAGCCATTGGCCTGGAGCAGGCTGAGCCCTCCCTTGTCCAGCGTCCTGCCCCACCCTCCAGCGCATTCACACACAGCCACTGGAGTGCGCCTGGTTCCTGCCCTGTGGTCTGCTCCACTGGCCCTTGGCCTTCTCCTCCCCACCCTGGGATGCTGTTTTGGGAACTGGTGACCTAGCTGGATCCTGCCTTTATTTCTGGCATTGAGTTGTTGCCACAGCAACTGCGGAGGTGGGGCCCAAAGGGGGAGAGAGAGAGGGTGAAAGGGAAAGAGAGAAGGAGGGAGAAAAGACGAAAACAGAAAATAAAAAGGGAAAGAGAGGCAGGAAGACAGGGGCGAGGCAGTCACACTGACACAGGCAGAAGCAGAGCTGGGCCAGCCTGACCCCAGCCCACTTGACCAGCTCGCCTCACTTCCTAACTCCTTTACGTCTGCAATGCCTCCAGCCTGGCTGGACCTTGCCCGGTGGCACAGAGCTGGGTCCCCCAGACTCCCAGCTCCTGTTCTACAGGTGAGATTGGCAGACCAAGTTCCAAGTTCAGATTGAAGTGTATTCTTTGGGGATTCATTGAAAAAAGCACTCATTGGCTTTGGCCCACGCCGCCTGGGAAGGAATTCCACCTTGACTCCCCCGGGGCGGCATTTGGCTGGTCACCCTCTCAGCCTCATCTCTAGTGAGCAGAGTGCTGGTTTGTGAGAAGTTCACTGCGGACACGTGAGAGTTCTTAGCACGGAGCTGGCCCAGGCCGGTCGTGCTGGCAGAGGATGGAGAGCAAAGGCCGGACCAGAGACCTGAGGCCTAAGGCTGCGGTTCTGCTGGACGTTGGGCGTCGGAGGGGTGCCAGATGCCTTCCTTCCTCCAAGTCTGGATTTGACCCTGCCAGGAGCAAAAGCCTTGGGGCTGGGTGGGCACAAACTGAGAGGTCCCTGCAGGCGGGTCTTATCACTTACTTCCCAGGGAGCTGCCTGGCTCTGGTTGGAGATGAGAGGGTGGGTGGTGTGAGGTGGGGCTGGGCTGGTGGCTCAGATAAGGCAGGGACACACAGCTGGGGGAGGGTGGGGCTGATGGGAGGATGAGAAGCCTGCTGGCAGCCTCCCAGAGCCCAGGAGGCTGAGAAGTCCCTTCCGCCACCTGGGCTTGCCTGCCGCCACGCTTTCCTCTTCCCCTCCTCCCTCCCTTCCTGCTGCAGTCTGCCCTTTTGGTGTGTCTGTGGAGGTCGCTGGGACCTCTGGAATGCAGGGAGCTAGGCAAGGAGTGTGCATGGATGGGAGAGGGGGCCAAGCCTGCAGTGGGGCAGGGAAGAATCAGCTTTGGGGAAGGGGCAACCCATGGGTGGAGTAGCAGGTGCCTGCCTGGTGATTTAAGGAGCCAGAAAATGCTCACATGCGCACGCCTCTCTCTCTCTCTCTCTCTCTCTCTCTCTCTCTCTCAAACCAAAACATTCTCCTTGCTTGCTTTCTGGCAACCTAAAATTTCAGCAGTAAGAACTTGATTCCTTAAGGCCCAGCCCAAATTAAAAAGCAAAGCTCCCAGAGGGGTATGATTGTATTTCTGCCTTCAGGACCTCCAGGGAAGTAACTGAGCAGCTCGCTCTCTGACCCGGGGCAGGCCCTGGGACTGGCTGTGGAACTCTGAAAGAGCCAGGGGAGGAGCCCCAGATGTTGAGCAAGACGTGCAGCAGGGCCTACTGTGGATAAGGAGGGGCTGGGAGGTGAGGAACTGAGGAGCTGGTGACTAACATCACAGTTTTGCATGGGGAGAAGCTGAGGCAGCGTGAAGACCCCCTCTTCAAACCTGGATTCTTGTGACCAAGTCAGAAAGATTTCAGACATGTGGCTCAGAGCAGAAGGAATGAGTTTACTGAAGGAACAGGAAAAGGGAAAGAGGACACGCTGAAGGGAGAGAGCGCGTCCTCTCAGAGAAGAGGGGAATCGCGTGATCCCAAAGAAGTTTCCAGAGAGTCCCATCCAGGTCCATCTCTCTCTCTTTTTTTTTTTAATTAGTTGAGCTATATATATATCTTGTTAAAAATATACTTTTAGATGTAAATGGACACAATACCTTTATTTTATTTATTTTTATGTGGTGTTGAGGATCAAACCCAGTGCCTCACCCATGCAAAGCAAGCACCCCACCACTGAGCTACAGCCCCAACCCTCAGGTCCACATCTTGACTGACAGCAGGGTGACATCAGACTTTCAAGTCCCCACTGTCATGGCAACACTAGGTCACCTTGGCCAGTGCTGACTGGTTCTAATTGTATTCTTAGCCATACATCCTTTCATATTTTATGGTTAGGAAGAATTATCCTTATCTCCCAAAGTTTCAGGATCTGGTCACAAAAGTCTCCTTCGGGGTAACTCGGGTTCCTCTTATCAACATTATTTTGGGCCTGCATTCCTCCTGCAGTGAACAGGTAGTTTGCTGAGGAATGTGACATATCCTGTCCACTGAGGCCAGGCAGGGCTGCAGGTGAATTGCTTCTTGGAAAAGAAAGCACACGGGGGTCAGCACGGTGGGCCCATTTGATAGGATTATTCACTAAACTTCATGTTCCCACCATTCACATCTGTCTGTCCCCTAACAGTATCATGGTTAATGGGCTTAAATTTTACATAGTACTGTGTCCTTGACCAACTACCTAACTTGTTTAAATCTCAATTTCCTCTCCACAAACCTGAGCTGATAATAATAATAACTTAGCAGGATTGGATGTCAGGATTTTTTTTTGGGGGGTGGGATACCAGGGATTGAACTCAGGGGCACTCAACCACTGAGCCACATCCCCAGCACTATTTTGTATTTTATTTAGAGACAGGGTCTCACTGAGTTGCTTAGTGCCTTGCTTTTGCTGAGGCTGGCTTTGAACTTGAGATCCTCCTGCCTCAGCCTCCTCAGCTGCTGGGATTACAGGCTGGCAGATGTCAGGATTAAGTAGAAGAAAGAATGTAAAGTGCCCAGCACAGTGCCAGCCATAAAGAAGATGTATTGTTATTATCACTATTATCACTGTTTTGGTGACCGTGGGGATCACAGGGCCTCACGCATGCTAGGCAGGTGCTCTACCACTGAGCTGTATCTCCTGCCCTTTTATAAGTTTGAAACATGATCTTGCTAAATTGCCCAGCCTGACCTCCGACTTGGGATCCTCCTGCCTAGGCCTCCTGAATAGCTGTGGTAACAAGCCTGTGCCATCATGCCTGGCACACACCAAGTATTAAATCTTACTCTGACCACCAGTATCTGGAATCATGTTCCCACAGCTGTGCCCATGGCCTGGTGTCTGCACACGTGTGAGTGCAGGTCTCGGTGTCCGACCAGGTGTGTGCGCTGGCACGTGGCTCACCCCAGACCCCTCCCCGTCTCCTCTCCTGAGCAGTCGCCACTTTGAGTGACAGCCACTGCCCCCTCTGCACCCCTAAAATGGTGTTTAGGGGAGGGCACCAGGGCCACCTCCAGGCTCAGCTCCAGAACACTCACATTCTACCCAGGCCTACCCAAGCCTCGCTGTGCTCAGCTCTACCTGCTCTTCAGAGACGCCTCAGACCTCTACTCACTGCCCTGGGCTACCTGTAAGATCAGCACCTAACCCCTCTCACTGGGAAAATACAAGTCTCCCAACTGGCTCCCTTTAGGTGTCCCTGTGTCCCCGTTACCCCACTTCTTGCCCTTTCCCCTCCTTTGAGGAAGCACGTGCTGTCTTCCAAAGCCAGTCCTCCACTTGGGCACAGACCCATCCCCTTTCTCCCTGCTGGCGCCTCACTCCACCCAGTGTCCCCGCTCCTGCAGCCTCGAGCCCTTCCTCTGCTCGCCTCCTCCTTTGCTGCCTGCCATCATGGTTGGCTCCCCTTCCCTTAAAAACCCACAACTTGCCTCTTCTTCCAAAGTCACCTCCCAGCACTCTCCTGTCCTGCTAGGGTACTACTTGGAAGTGACACTTGCCCTCTGCATATAGCCTGGTCAGGCCCTGCCTGTCCGTCACCCCAAACCAGGAGGCCATCGGGCCTTGGGGCCTTGACGTGGAACTGGAGGGAAATCCCTCTGGCACCTCTCCCCGCTCCTCCCCATGGCAACAGCCTCTGGCTTCCCTGGCACTCTGGTTTCAGAGCCCCTCCACCCCTCCTGTCCTCCGTCTCAATGTGAAGTGCACACTTCCTGGTCTCAGGCCTTTTGCTGAAGATGCAGAGGATCGGCAGACACACCCCCTGCCCCAGGACCTGGCCACCTGCTTCCCCATCCCCCTTTCTGATTGTGCCCTCCCTGGCTCTTTCTTTCTTCCAGTCCCCACGTGTTTCTTAGATGCCGTTTTGACCTTCTTTCTCCCTCAGCAATCGCTGTGTTGACTACCGCCCAGCCCAGCCCAGCCCAGCTGCTTTCCTCCTGGACCTTCCCACCTGCTGCTACCCATGACCAGTTCTAGGTGAACCCATGCTGTCCCCTCCTCCTTCCAGTCTCTGCATGGCGCCCGCCCTCCCCTGGGGACCATCTTGCTTTGCACCAGCTGCCTCTAGGTTTCCGGGTTTGCCTGCTTCCCTTCTCAGCCCCCCGCATCTAGACCTTCACAGTCCTCTGCTTAAATACCGTTGCAGCTTCCTGGCTGGTTTCCCTGCGGACTGCCTCTGACCGTCCCGTCCAGCTCCAGGGCTGCAGCTAGATGGGTTCCCCAAACACTGTGTGGATCCTGTCACTTCTTTGGTTAACAAACAAACAAAAACTACAAAACCAAGTTTTTACTTCTATTTCTTTCCCACAGAACATAATCTAACTCCTGTGTGGGACCCTCCTCCTGTTCCAAAAGTATCTCAAGCCTCAAGCTCTACCATCCAGCCATATCTGCTGTCCCCCAGATAGACCCAGGGTGTCCCCATGTACCACCTTTGCTCTTGTCATTTCCTCTCTCAAAATACTTTTTTTTTTTTTTTTGAATGATCTCAAACTTGACCTCCTGCTCTGAGGAACCTAATTCCCTCTGCTGACACCCCGGCAAGGGTAATCTGTCTGTCCCTGACTTCTCCTAGCCTACGCTGTCTTCCCGCACATGTGGTTGTTCATCCCGCACGGGAGTTATCTGCAGGCAGGCCTGTCTTCTGGAAGGGCACTTCATTGCTTTGACTCATCCTCCTGTTCTCCTTGGGGCTCCTCACAGTGCATCACGCTGTGCTCACTGCAGAATAGGTGCTCAGAAAGGATTTGCAGAGTGGATGGATAGAACAATTCATGCCTGGTGGGTGGGTGGGTGGGCGGGGGATGGAGAAGCATTTGCTGCTAGGGCTGAGCCAAGTGTATAGTGAGTGTAACAATAGCTATTAGCAATAGTAAAAGCAGTGAGAACTTACAGGTCTTCTAACACTACAGGAATGGATTGTGTTGCTTACGCCTAGTTAAAAGCATCTCACAGTGAGCACTAAGAAGTCAAGGGGAGCTTGAAGCTCTGGAACAGTCTTTCTTCTCTCTTTTTTATCTTTGGTACTCAAGGTTAGTCTCACCAAGTTGCTGACACGGGCCTCGAACTTGCAATTCTCCTGCTTCGACCTTCCAAGTTGCTGGGATTAAAGCATGCACCACCAAACCAGGCTGAATGGGAGGCTTTCCCTGAGAACCAGATGCTAATGTGCATCAGGTGGCCAGTCTTGTTGTGGAGATGCTGTGGTTCTAGAATTCCAAGAAGACTTGAGAAATTGAGCAGATCTGAGTCTGTGTCCATGGTGCACAGAGTAGACGCCATGAATTAGGCTATGCTGAGGACAGCCATTTTTAGCCTGGACAAATCTTTTACCTCTCTGAGCCTCAGAATGGGCCTACCCTACAGGATTGTCGTGGTCATTGCTGCCCTCCAGGGTTAGCAGTCAGGCAGCGTGTGATCAGCTACTTAGTTGTGTGGTTCTTTTTTCGGTCCACTGGAATGCAGAGAAGGGCTTACCAGGAAGGACTAGAAGAGCAGGGGAGGGGACTTGCAGATGAACCTGAAGCACGGGTGGCACTGGGGAGACAAAGATGTGGGCAGACGTGTGTGAGGACGGATGGGAGCCAAGGCCCAGAAGTGGGAGTAAGGGCTGCTTGTGTGGCGGGCAGGTGGGTTTGGTGACTGAGTGGGAGCAGAATGGCCTGATACAAGTACAGGTCAAAAGACCAGGAGCACCAGTGGCCTCCCTCAGTCTTTGGTGACTGTTGCCAGGAATGGCTACGGAAAAGCCCCTAAGTTGTCAGTCCGTGGGGAGGTGGAAGTACAGGGGATGTGTCGTATTTTACAGTCCACTCATAACTTGCCTGATCCTCACAGCAACCCTATGACTCAGGGACTATTACTACCCCTCATTTTCTAAATGAGAAGCACGGAAAGGGTAAATAACTTGCCCAGGGTCACACAGCATCTGAGTAGCAGAGTTCCTCAAGCCCAGGCACTCTGGCTTCAGAGCAGTCCGAGCTGGTCACCACCTTAACCTCCTTGTTGTACTTTCTGTAGCTGACAGTTCTCTTCATTTTGTGGCTTATTGCCTGCAGATGGATAGGCAGCCCTGCCGCTGCCACACTGGACCTAGCTGGAGGCTCACTGCGTGTTAAGGGGTCCAGGACAGGGAGGAGGAGAGGGGGGGATTGCTGGGAGAGTCACCGAGGAAGGAGAAGGCTTGGGTCATGGTCACCATCTCCTGCCCCAGACCAGACTTGGTACGCTGGGTACAGACATTCTGAGAACTTCGTGGGAAGCAGGGATGGAGCGCAGGCCCCAAGGATGCCTTGCCAAGTCCCTCAGGAAGGCTGCCTGCTGTACCAGGAATGCCAGGAGCTGTGGGCCCCCTCTGGGGCCAGCAGCAGTGTCCAGCCAGTGGCCTGGCCGTGGAACTCCGTGCACTTCCCCGCACCGCCCCTCCTCCCCACGTCCCTGCGCTCGCCCCTAAGTATGACCATGTTCCTCGGTGTCAGCGTCACTGGGAGAATGAAGGAGAGACGGGCAGCGGGACACGGCTGGGGTGGGAGAGGGCCTGAAACCCGGACTCCTGCGGGCCGGGGCAGGCAGGTGTGACAAGGCAGGGGATGTGAAGGCCACACTGCACGGGGAGCCGGCTGACCCCTGCCGTCATTTCCTCCGGAGCCAGAGAACAATGGCTCAAAAACAAGTGCCGCGGTCCGCCCGGTCGCCTCGGTCCGCACGCGCGCCTTGCTGGGCCGGGCGGACGGAGAGCTGAGCGCAGCGCCGCGGGACCCCGCCTAACGGCCCTCTGGCCGCCACCCTCCCTGTCCTTCCAGACCTGCCTCGCGCCCGGCAGCCTGGAGAACCGCCGCGGGATGAGGATGCGACAGCGCGGGGGGACGCCCTTGCTGCGGGAGCCGGGCCGCGCCTGACACCCCGTCCTCTCCCCTCGCGCACAGGCCTCTGCGAGTGAGCGGCGTGGCGAGCTCCGTGCCGCATGGAACGGCTGCAGAAGGTGCGCGGGCGGCGCCCGCCCCGGGCCGGGGGCGCTGGGGCCGGGGTGGGGGCCGGCTGCCCGCGAGGGCCAGCTCGGGAGTCGAAGGCGCCACCTGGTGGCCGCCCGCCGCGCAGCACGCCGGGTCCCCGGAGGCCTAGGGCAGACCCGCGCCCCCGCCCTCGCACCCACGCACATGCCCACTCGGCCGCCTTCTCGCTCTCCCCAGCAACCTCTTACCTCCCCTGGGAGCGTCAGCTCCTCCCGAGACTCCAGTGTGCCCGGCTCTCCCTCCAGCATCGTGGTGAGTACCCCTGGCCTCCACCAGCACCGCAGGCAGGCTGGGAGGAGGGAGGGCGGCACCCCGCTTCACTCAGAGCCCCCCTGCTGGTCCTGCCCGCGCCTGGCAGGTGGAGAGAAGCCAGAGCAGGGACGGTCCCCACCGCCCCGGCAGGGTCTAGCCTTGGTGCCTTCAAAGTGCTAGTCAAAGGACTATGGTGCTTTTTAAGCCATCTAAATCCCTAAACTTAAGACAATGAGCTATCAACTTGTGAGAGTGGACATCTAAAATGGCTGCCCACTTTCTTGGCAACAAACTAAGCCCAGCCAGCAAGGGCAGTGTCCTAGGAAAGGGTTTCAGCACATCTGTTCAATTTGCCCCATTTCCCCCATTTCCCTTCAGGCCAAGATGGATAACCAGGTGCTGGGCTACAAGGACCTGGCTGCCATCCCCAAAGACAAGGCCATCCTGGACATCGAGAGACCTGACCTCATGATCTATGAGCCCCACTTTACCTATTCCCTCCTCGATCATGTGGAGCTGCCCAGAAGCCGGGAGGTGAGTGGGGTTAGGGACTGGTTCCCCAGCCCACTGGGTGGTGACTGGGATCCCTCTGTGCCTTCTTTCCCAGAAGCCAACCTCCACCCAAGGAAAAAGGGACCGTGCGTGGGAATCAGTTGGGAATCAGGGAATTGACAGACTGGCATTTGCAGAGAGCAGGCAGCAGAGCTCAAGGTTAGGGTGGGGCCACATGTAGAGAGCTGGGGAAGCCACCTTTGAATGGTAGTGTCACAGAGTGGGGTTGCGCGGGGAAAAGGTGGAGTAGGTAGCAGGACAAGATGTATAGAAAGAGCTTAGCGCTGAACTTGGGGGCTGGAAGTCCTAGCTCAGGTCCATTATGACGTTGTGGCCTCTGTTTCCTCTCCTGTAACAGAGGTGACAGCTCTGCCTGTCTACCCCACAAGGTGCCTGAAGCAGTGCAGGGGCAGGTACTTTGTCATTTGTATTTAAGAAAGGGACAGGGTCATGGCTGAGCAGTGAGCTGGGGCCAGACTGTGGAGGGACTTAAATACCTGGCCAGGAAGCAGACTTCTTTCCTGGCTGCTTGATGGCAGGGTCCCTGCCATTCCTTGTTAGTCTCTGAGGACAGGGCCTTAGCTAGCTGGCAGTTGGCCCTCAGTGCATCCAGCCCACTGCTCCAAGATGGCAGGCTGCTTCCTGCTCAATATGGAAAGACTCAGGACTCTCCTGAGAATACCAGGAAGAAGAAGGATGAAGGCCAGCACTGGGAGTTGGCAAGGATCCCAGAGAGAAGAGAATGGCAAGGGAAGTGTGTGGAATTGGGTGGAGGGTGAAGTGGCCCCTGCGAGGTTCCAGGGATGAGGGTTGAATCCCACCCTTGTGACTCTGACCCGCCCCCTCTCCATTCACAGCGCTCTCTGTCGCCCAAATCCACATCCCCCCCACCATCCCCAGAGGTGAGTCTGTCCCACCCTGAAACCTGCCCAGCCCTGTTCTGATGGGGCCCCCCAGCTCCCCTCCCCCCAGGATCCAGACTGAGCTCTGCAGAGTACAGGGGATGACAGACTCAGCAGATCCCAGCCAGTCACTGGCCAACTCTGCGCCCATCTGTCTGTCTGACCCAGGACTCATTTAACACTCTCCCTGGGCAGATGGAGTCCTTGAATGCCCTTCCCCTGCCACAGCGTTGCTCTGGGGCTGGGACATAGGCTGCCTGGGTAGGAAGACAGTGAAGGGTGAGAGGCCAAGTGGTGTACCTGTGGCCAGAGGGGCGACACGGGGGACCTGGAAGCTGCATACTTCTGTTCTGCAGGTGTGGGCAGAGAGCCGGACCCCTGGAATCATCTCCCAGGCTTCAGCCCCGAGAACCACAGGAACCCCCCGCACCAGCCTGCCCCACTTCCACCATCCCGGTAGGTCTGGTTGCCGGCATGGCTGACCTTGCCCTGTGACTTCTTTCTACTTCAGGACCCCGACCCCTTACTCACAGCCCCCTGCTCCCGGGCATATGAGCCACCACCGCCGTGGCCGGACCCCAGACATCAGGACCCAGGCAGAGCTGCTGGGGCCAGTGGGCCTGTCTTGTCCTCCCTCCTCCCCGACCCCTGGGGGTCAGTGCCAAGCCCTCTCGTTCTGTCTTGGCCCTTGGTCCTGTTCCATTTGTCCCTTTCCATTTGTCTCCGTCTCCAGCGTCTTCTGCGACCCACATATCTCCCTTCTCATCTGCTCTTGTTCCCTGTCACAGAGACCACCCGCCCAGACTCCAACATCTACAAGAAGCCACCCATCTACAAGCAGAGAGGTGAGGTTCCCCTAACTTCCCAGGGTCCCCCTTCCTGTGCAGGCTGGGGGGTTGTGGCGTGCTGAGGGCTGGCTGGGAGGGGACGGGATAATAACCATTGGTGACCGCATGTGGTGTTGACCCTGGCGCTTTGCTGTCCTTTGCTTCTGCATCCAGGAGCAAACAGGTGTGAGGGGAGAGGGAGGGAGCAGGGTCAGGTGGGGCGGGTGTGTGTGTGCCAACTCTGGCCTCCGCCTGCAGAGTCCACAGGAGGCAGCCCTCAGAGCAAGCACCTCATCGAGGACATCATCGAGTCCTCCAAGTTCCCCGCAGCCCAGCCCCCTGACCCCAACCAGCCGGCCAAGATTGAGACTGACTACTGGCCATGCCCACCGTCGCTGGCTGTCGTGGGTAGGAAAAGCCGGGGAGAGGGGAGGCAGGGACCCCTCCTCACTACCCCTTGGCCCCTGTTGAAGCCCCATGAATCCAGTTCCACCCCACCCCACGCCTGGTAGCTTTTAGACCTACAGTCCACTGAGCATCTGTCCCTGCTCCCCTGTGGGGCTGCAGTGAGCAGCCTGTTAGTTGTTCCTCCTCCCTGGTTCCTTCATTTATCTGGTCACTCGAGACACATGTCTTAAACTTCTGCTGTGTCCCAGGCCCTGTGATAGAAGCTCTGGGGGAGAGAAACAGAAACTGAGGTCTTGGTAGCAGGGAATTTAAGTCATGCGTCTCTTTTCTTCCATACCAGGGACTGAGCCCAGGGGCACTTAACCACTGAGCCACACCCTCAGACCTTTTTATATTGTATTTAAAGACAGGATCTTGCTAACTTGCTTATGTCCTTGCTAAGTTGCTGAGGCTGACTTTGAACTCACAATCCTCCTGCCTCAGCCTCCCAAGCTGTTGGAATTACAGGCGTGAGCCACCACAACTGGCCCCACATGTCTCTTTTCTGCCTAGCTTCACAGTGAGGAGAGGAAATGTTACTTTGGTTTTTTTGTACTGGGGATTGAACCTAGGCGTGCCCTACCACTCAGCCATTTTTAATGTATTTTTATTTTGAGACAGGGTCTCACTAAGTTGCTGAGGCTGACCTCAAACTTGTGATCCTCCTGCCTCAGCCTCCCAAGTTGCTGAGATTACAGGCATGTACCGCTGTGCCCAGCTTTATTTTTATTTTTTAAAATTGTTATTATTATTTTTGGTGCTGGGGATGGAATCCAGGACTTTGTGCATGCTAAGCACATGCTCTACCACTGAGCAGCACCCCAGCCCCTACTTAATTACTTATTTTGCTTATTTATTAATTTTTATTTATTGTTGTCCTGGGGACTGAACCCAAGGCATATGGACAAGCGCTCTACCACTGAGTCACCTCCACAGCCCCTTTATTTTATTTTTTTAAAAAGACTTGTAGCTCCAGACTTGATGGCACGTGCTATATCCCAGCACTCAGGGGCCCGAGGAGGGAGGATTACTTCAGCGCGTGAGTTTGAAATTAATCTGGACAACGTGGCAAGACTCCCATCTCAAAAAAATTTTTTTTTCTTAAATTAAAAAAATATTTAAATAAAAATAAAGAAGAATTTGTAGCTCATCGGGGGGCGTCCGAGTGCCCTGTGCAGAGCCCGACCCGAGACGCGCATGGAGCCGTGGCTGATGGGCCGTGCTACCTCTTGTCCTCTAGAGACAGAATGGAGGAAGCGGAAGGCATCTCGCAGGGGTGCAGAGGAAGAGGAGGAGGAGGAAGACGATGACTCGGGAGAGGAGATGAAGGCGCTCAGGGAGCGTCAGAAAGAGGAGCTCAGTAAGGTAGTGCCTCAGGCCCCACTTTGTCATCTGGGGAACACACGTTCCGTCCCATAACTGGCCCCAAGCGATCATGCCGGGAGAACGTCCTTGTTAAACAAGCGAGAAACCCTCTTCTTCCCAGGATTCCGGGTGCTGCTTTGGAAGGGACTCCTGGACTTTCGGCTTCTGGGGGGATGGGAGCCATGGAAAGGCCACCTTCCACAGGGGCTTGTGCTCTGGCTGGGGCAACATGGGATGGGAGGTCAGCACAGTAGAGTCAGCTGAGTGCTTTGAAGAACCCAAGGTGGCTGTAGGTCGGATAAGAACAAGGGACTCTCTGGGCCCCCGGGGCACAAGCCAGCCACCTGGGAAAACCATCCCTCCTCCTTCCTGCAGTTCCCAACTCTGGCCTTAAGGAGGTGAGAAACGGGGATCTGTGTCTCAGCCCGTCTTCCTCCTTCCTTCTCCAGGTTACTTCCAACTTGGGAAAGCTGATCTTGAAAGAAGAGATGGAAAAATCACTGCCTATCCGGAGGAAAACCCGCTCCCTGCCCGACCGGACGCCCTTCCATACCTGTGAGTGCCGTGGAGGGGCCTAGAATCACCTGGCCAGCGCCGGTGCATGGCAGGTGTCCGCGCGTTGTTAGACGTGGAAGGTGTGGGTCAGCGGGTTGTGTGAACTGAACCAACACTAGCCCAGGGTCTGCCACGCCCTCCGTATTGGGGAGATCAAAGTGAAAAAGAGTGGGGTGCTGACACGGAACGTGGAGTGTGGTACATGTGGCAGGTGTGGAGACAGAGGGTGCGAGGACAGTGACAGGGCCTGGGTGGCTAACCTGAGTCTTAGAGGGTGAGACAAAAGGAGCCAGACAAACAGTGAGAAAGACAGTCTGTCTTTGCAGACATCGGGAACAGCGTGGGGGCAAAGGCAGGGAGCGAGCCACATCCTGCCCTGCTCGGAGAACTGCCAGGAGCCAGGATTACAGAGCAGAGTACCAGGCAGTGAGGCCAGAGAGACTGGCATTCTGGGGCTTTGAGTGCCAGGCTTTTGGTGATTTAAAGCTTGCCTGGACTTCCCTAGAGCATGTGACCTGAGAACCCCAAAATGATTTGGCAGGACTTGCAAAACCTAGACCTAGAAGCCACACTGCATCACTTCTGTTGGCCAAAGCAGGTCACAAGGCAGCCTAGACACCAAGAGGGGAGAGAGGCTCTGCCTCCTGATGCAAGGAACTGTAGGGTCATGTTGCAGAAGGTAAGCAGGATGGGCATTGACGGTACCAGCCATCTTTGGAAATGATCTGCCACACTCTCCAGTCATCTGATCACGTTAAGTCAGCTTTCCTTCACTGTAGCAAAAGACTTGAGGTAGCTAACTTTTTTAATAAAAAAGGTTTGTTCAGCTCACAGTTGTAGAGGTTCAGGGACTCACATCTGGAGATGGCCTCCTTGCTTGCAGAGTCCTGAGGTGGCATAGGGTTCACATGACAAGAGACAGGGAGAGCAAGTGTGCATCTGTATGTCTGTCTGGTCTCTCCCCCCTTCTTATAAAACCATCAGGATTCAATCGTGGGGGTTCTATCCTGATGACGTATCTAATCCTAATAGCTCTCCAAAGGTGCCACCTCTGAACGCCGTAGCTGGGTTAAGTTTTCATCGGGTAGCACCTCACAGTGAGGATTAAATTGCACCACAGCCTTGGGGGCCACCCTCGGACTGTGTCCACCCAGCCACGGATCTTCACGGGCCCAGGAGGGTGGGGAGGGATCTGAGGAGTAGCTAGGAGGTCGAGTGCGCTGGATGGAACCCCGTGGCCGTGGGGAGCGAGGGGCTGGGGGTCTCGTCTTGGCTGCTGGGTGTCAGCCTCGCACTGAGATGGCAGAGGCGGGTTTCCAGGGAGCGCAGGGCCTGGTTCCAGGCGGGTGGGGTTGAAATGCCGGTAGGGCCGAGTTGGGCGGCGTTGGGAGTTGGGAGCGAGAGCCTTCAGCGCGGATGTGGTGGGGGAATGGGGGAGAAGAGACCGTGGGTAGAGAGGGGAAGGCCAGGGCGCCTGGAGGACGCATCAGCCAGGACCCGGGGAGGGCTGGTTGAGAGGCCTGTGGGGAGGACTTGGCGCCTCGGAATGAGGGAGGCTGACCTGGAGGCCCCTCCTTTGAGGGGTGAGGACGGCTGTGGGGACAGGCCAGCTTAGGCGCTGAGTTGTCTGCTGTGCTTCTGTGTGAGGTGAGGGGTCGGGAGTGGTGCGAGATTTACCTCAGCTTTTTTGTTTGGGCGGGGGGTTGGTACTGGGGACTGAACACAGGGGTGCTTGACCACTGAGCCACATCCCCAGCCCTTTTAGTCTTTTACTTAGAGCTAGGGTCTCACTGGGTTGCTTAGGGCCTCCTAAGTTGCCGAGGCTGGCTTTGAACTCAGTCCTCCTGCCTCAGCCTCCCGAGCCCATGTGCACCACTGTGCCTGGCTTGCTGTGCTGATCCACAGGCGGGGCTCTTCCTCCATGGCTGGCGGCAGGAGGGTTGATTGCAGATTAGTGTGTTTAAGGCAGGTGCTGAGGGGCCAGCTCACTGCCGCAGAGACGCCTGACCACAGGGAGAAGCTGAGAAGCCTGAGATAAGACACCAGAGTTCTCTAGGAGACTGATGGGCCAGCGGGGTGGGGTGAGACTGAGCGGGAGCTACAAACAAGGGTGACTGCGGCCACCAAGTGGGGTCTCTGACAGCTTGGAGGGACAGCACTGGTGGCTGATAACAGGCTCTGGAGTGTGGGTTTTTTTTTTTTTTTTTTTTGGTACCAGGGATTTAACCAGGGTGTCTTACCACTGAGCCACATCCCCAGCCCCTTTTTTATTTAAATTTCGAGGCAGGGTCTTGCTAAGTTGCTCAGGGCTTCACTCAGTTGCTGTGGCTGGCCTCGGACTTGCAATCCTCCTGCCGCAGCCTCCCCAGTTCTGGGATTACAGGTGTTGCCTCCACACCTGGCAGGTTTTCTGATAACAGAGGGAGAAGCCTCTGGGACTGGGAATTGAAGGACCTATTGTGGCTACGGTGTCAAGAGTGCCCAGGGTGCCAGTTCAGGGTGGGTGGGAAGTTACGTAGGCATCTTAAATACATGCCCTCGGTAGTTAAGGACTGGAGAATGAGGTAGATAGAAGGATGCGTCAGGTTGGATTCACCCCCAATGTTCTACCAGGTTCTTCTCAGCCAAAAATGAGCTTTTTAACTTGCGTTTGGGCTTTGTAAGGTTGAATAGCCAATTGCTACCCAAATATCACTTTTGGCATGGATTCGTGCATGATCCATGGTCATGGGGTTGTGCAGGTTACTTTTGTATCTGATCAGCCTTAACAGTTCAGAATCACAACAGGCTTGTCTTGGAGCTGTCGGTTTCAAACATAAGTAAGGAGCCCAGCACAGTGGCCCATGACTGTAATCCCAGCTACTCAGGGGGCTGAGACAGGAGGATCACCATTTTGAGGCCAGCCTCGGCAATTTAGGGAGGCCCTAAGCAACCTGGTGTCTCAAAATAAAAAAAAAAAATTAAAAGGACTGAGGGTGTAGATCCATGGTAGAGCACCCCTGGGTTAGATTCCCTGTACCAAACAAACAAACAAGCAAGCAAAAAACATCAGTAAGCATCTAGAAGTGATTTGGAGTGAAAAATCTTCCTCTGTGCTTGGCAGGTTGCCATTGCATCAATTGGTTGCAGTATAAATGCGTACTTATCACAAGAGTGTCCAGGGCTTCAGTCATGAATGGTGATTGCAAAGGCTGATGATTTTCCCTACCGTTGAGTATCTCTTATCTTAAATGCTTGGGACCAGAAGTGTTTCAGATTTTGGAGATCCACCCCACTTCAGATTTTGGAGTATTTGTATAGACTAGTTGAACACTCCTAATCCTCATATCTGAAATCAGACATGATGCTCTGAAATCCAAAACTTCATGAGTGTGAGTGATGGCAGCAAAATTTTGGAGAATTTCAAATTTTCAGATTAGGGATGCTAAACCTGTCTGAAAAGAACCCTTAGGTTTCCACTGGGCATGGTGGTGCAGGCCTGTAATCCCAGCATCTCAGGAGGCTGACGCAGGAGGATCGCAAGTCAAGGACAACCTTGGCAACTTAGGGAGACCCTGTCTCAAAATAAAAAATAAAAAGACCTGGGGATGTAGCTCAGTAGTAGAGTGCCCTTGGGTTCAATCCCTAGTAGCAAAACTAAATAAACGTTTTTCCTTACAGTTTTGAATCTACTGAGGTTGAACAAATTTATGCATGTGTATGTATGTATTTATTTTTTAAGCATTGGAAGATACTTTACTCAGACCCTTACAATAGGTATCAGGACTTTTGCAAAGGGATCTTGGAGTGGAGTTGAGAGACTGGGTTCAACTCCAAATGCAGTGTGAGCACGTGGGAATTTACAGCCAAGGAGCATGGTGTGTGTGGTGGGGGCGGTGGCTAGAAAATGACTAACAAGAAACATCAGGGTTGAGGGGATTCTGGCTAAAAGGACCACACAGTATTTTTACTGGAGACAGAACATCACCCAGGGGTAGCAGAGGTCAGAAATGGAGGATATTGGGGAAGCTGGTGTTCTTGCTAAACTGCCTGAGCAGGATTCTTTGATAGCCCTGGATTTTACAAGAAATGGACAGACCAGATGGGGGTGGTGGCACATGACTGTAATCCCAGCAGCTTGGGAGGCTGAGGCAGGAGGATTGAGTTCAAAGCCAGCCTCATCAATTTAGTGATGCCCTAAGCAACTCAGTGAGACCCTGTCCCTAAACGAAATACAAAAAAGGGCTGGGGACGTGACTCAGTGGTTGTGTGTCCCTGGGTTTAATCCCTGGTACAAAAAAAGAAAGAGAGAGAGAGAAAATGTACCCACGGTCCTAGGAGAGGGTTCTGCAGCCTGACAGAAATTTGGCCAATCTGAGAATCTCTCAGTGTCCCATCTTGTTGAAGAAAAGAAGAGTCATTCTTCTCTCCTTTGAACAATATTGAAGAAAAGAAGAGTCATTCTTCTCTCCTTTGAACAATATTGAAGAAAAGAAGAGTCATTCTTCTCTCCTTTGAACAATACAAATCCCCGTCCTCATTTGGTCGTCTTCAATTTACTAGAAACCAGCTGAATCGTCTGTAAAGAATATTTGCTGGATGGTGCTAACAACCATGGATTTAATGAGGAGGAATTTCTATGCAAATACAGAAAAATAGATGATTCCTGTAGTGGGAAACCCAGCGTCCGAGTCCAGAGGGAGGCCGCTGAGATTTCTCCGTGTTGGTTTTGAGGACAGTGACAATCCCACAGATGCTCTGGTTGCAGTTTGAGCATCTCTGGCGATGGCCTCAGAGGTTCTGATTCACTTTCTGAGTGGCCCACAGCCCGCGGTTGTCTTCTTCCACAATTCCCAGCCGCGCCCAGTCCTTACCCGCGCTGGTCATCTGCCAGCAAGAATCTGGTCTCCAGCGAGTGTTGCTCTTTTTCTTTTGCATGTATTTTAGGATTTCCAAAGTCTGCTTAATTTCAAGAATTAGAACTTTCAGCCTCTTTTTCTTTTGAGCAAGTTTGGGCTCCATGAATTTCTATGGTTGCTACTGTTCTCCCAGCTTCTTTGGTACTGTATCTGCAGTCTGTATCCTCAGGCTGATTCTTGAAGGAATCTACCTCCTCCGCAAACATGGCCTCAGGAGTCCCCCAGGCGGAGGCTCAGCCTCTTCCGGGCAGCCACTTCTCCTGTGCCACCCCGAGGCTAAACAAATTTAAGCAAAAATATTTGTCAAAACAACTCCTATAGAGCCTGTATACACACCATGTGCGGAATATATAGTCTATAAACCGTATAAAGCCTGCGGTGGTGAATGTCTGTAATCCCAGCTGACGCGGGAGGCCGAGGCAGGAGGATTGCAGGTTCAAGGCCAGCCTCAGCAGTTTAGCGAGAACCTAAGCAACTTAGCTAGACCCAGCCTCCACATAAAAAATAAAAAGAGCTGGGAATGTGGCTCAGTGGTTAAGTGCCCCTGGGTTCCATCCCTAGTACCAAGACCAACCAACCAAACAAAAAACAGCAGCGATTTCTAGTACTTGTTTTGGAGATGAAGGAGCACTTTTTTTTTTTTTTTGGTAGGCTGGGGCTGGGACCCAAGGCCTCACTCATGTCACTCATGCTAGGCAACTCTTCTACCACTGAGCAATACTCCCAGCCCAGTGAACGAGTTTTTTTTTTTTTTTTTTTGGGGGGGGTGCTGGGGATCGAACCCAGGGCCTTGTGCTTACAAGGCAAGCACTCTACCGACTGAGCTATCTCCCCAGCCCCAGTGAACGAGTTTTGAGATTTGTTCAAGCTAAGAATTTTAGTTATGAAGTTCTTTCTAGGGGAGCACATTACTGAAAACGAATTTTCTAGAATTGTAATCTGCAGTGCTTGGTTTAGAGGTCTAATGAAACGTGCAAGTTGCCAGAGACATCCAGTGACGGAAATGTGAAGTAGGTTGGCTGCTGGCGTGACCGTGACCAGCGGACTCTGCCCAAATGATGATGGCTTCTGTGTTATAATGGCAGATGTTCAAAGTTTGATGGCTGGCTGGGTGTGGTGGCACATGCCTATAATTCTAGCCCTGGAGGCTGAGGCAGGAGGATCATAAGTTCAAGGCCAGCCTCAGTACCTTAGCAAGACCCTGTCTCAATAAACAACAAATATGTTTGGGATTGTAGCTCAGTGGTGGAGCAATCCTGGGTTCAATCTCCAGTACCACAAAATAATTATTTTAATTGCTAACAGTGTTAAATGGTTATAATCATTCCATTATTTCGATTAGACTTTGGATTTATCTGTCTATCCCAGAAGCCTGATTCATGATGGTGAGCTTCCGCTTAGGCTCAGGATTTTCACACTCAGACTTTTGGTCTGATTGTGTATTTGGTGCGCTCTTAGACGCGCCGGAAAAGGCAGTCTGGGTAGATCAGAAGCCCTGGCACTGTGTTGCTTGCTGAAGTTAATGGGCGGGAGCTGGGAACCAGCCAAAGCCCACCTGGTTCCCCTCAACTCCCCCTTCTCTGCCCAGCAAGCAACTTCTGGCAGGGGAAGTCCAGAGGGGCGTCCCTCTCCGGCAGGACCAGCAGGTCCGAGGCACTGAGCCGCTTGCTCTCTTCCAGCTTTGCATCCAGGAACATCTAAGTCATCTTCTCTCCCCTCCTACGGCAGGACCACCCTGAGCCGGGTAAGGCCTCTGCATGGCGGGCTGCATGGGAGAGCTGCTCGCAGGGCACACCTGGGGGCCTGAGCACCGGGGGACAGGGAGGCCCTCAGTAAGGAGTGTCCCCAGCTTCCTCTGACCCCTTTGTGTCCTTTCCTAGCTACAGTCCACAGACTTCAGCCCATCAGGAAGTGAGGCTGGAAGCCCAGGTGCGAAGCGGGCTGGAGAGAGGGGAAGGGCAGCCCAGGCTCCCGGCAGCCTGTGGGTGGGGGTCTGTGTGAGATGGCGCCGCTGAGCTGCCGGGTGTGGAGGCCTGCCCTCCCTGGGGTCGCCTCTGAACAATGACCCTTGTCTCCCGCAGGCCTGCAGGTGAGTGTCCCTGGAGGGGAACAGGTGGAGCACCGGAAGGCAGGCCAGGCAACCGGCAGCGCTGGGGAAGGTTGGGTGTGGGGCCGCCGAGGGGCCTGGTGAAGACTGCCGAGCCCCAGGGTAAGGCTGGGACGGTCTCCCTGCCCCGCTCTGGCTCACTGCGGCTTTGGTCTCCCCAGAACGGAGAGGGCCAGAGGGGGAGGATGGACCGGGGGAACTCCCTGCCCTGTGTGCTGGAGCAGAAGGTGAGGGCAGGGGACCTGACCGCCACAGCGGGGTGGGCAGTGGGGGGTGAAGCCAGGCAAGTCGAATGTGCTCGGGGTCCTCCTGGAGATGGTCATGGGTGGCAGCAGGGGAGCCGCGGGAGATGGATGGCAAGATGGCATGAACCCAGTGGCCTCTGCAGGTGGACAAGGGGGCCTGGGGAGGAGACGGGTGATGTGGACAGGAGACTCCCTGAGCCTGAGATGGCCTCCCTGCCCCCTCAGATCTATCCCTATGAAATGCTGGTGGTGACCAACAAGGGGCGAACCAAACTGCCCCCAGGCGTGGATCGGATGCGGCTTGAGGTATGCGGGGAAGAGGCACTGGGGGCGCGGGGCTTCCGTGGGGCTCCTGTCTGGTGGGGACCCGGGCCTCTATCAGTGCCCTTAGTCACTCGGCACAGTCCCCACCCTGAGCCGCCTGGGCATCCCCTCACAGAGGCATCTGTCCGCGGAGGACTTCTCGAGGGTCTTTGCCATGTCTCCTGAAGAGTTCAGCAAGCTGGCCCTGTGGAAGCGGAATGAGCTCAAGAAGAAGGCCTCCCTCTTTTGACTGCCTGCCCACCGTCTCCACGACCAGCCCCTCTCCTGTGCTGCTTCAGGGCTCTGGAGCTGGGGCCACTTGACCCCAAAGTGTCCTCTTCCCCTGGTGGGCTAGGAGCAGTGGGAGGCAGGGCAGAAGCAGAGAGGGCTCCATTCCTCAGGGCGAGAGAGTGCCGGCCTCTGCAGTCCCAGAGCCATGAGGCATGGACTTCCTTCCCCACAATGGGCCGGGGCCTCCTTCTATCCCTGGTCCACACTGCCCAGCCAAACCCAGCCTGGTCTCCAGCACACAGAGAGTTAATGTTTGCACCTTCTCCCTGCCTGTCACCCCCACATGAAAGTCCCCAGAATTGGGTGAGGAGAAATGAAGGGGGTACTAAGTGGTGAGACCGGTCACCTGTCCTGCACAGGTGGTGGGATGAGGCCAGGTCCAGACAGCTCGGGGGCCCTGTGTCCACCCGCCCAAGCACTCCATTCCCTTCTGACAACTCCCTGCACCTGGGCTTGCTGCTTCACTGACTGGCAGGAGCAGGCTCCAGCTGGGCGTCCAGCAGGGTGGTCTCCCTGCCCTCCAGCTTGCCCTGTCTTCTACTTGTGACCCCCAAGCTTTGAAGCCTCCTCCTCCAGCCCCATGGCTTCCCCGGAAGCCTCGGCTTAGAGTGGAGATGCCGCCTATACAATGCCTAGCCTGCCACCAGTGTCCAGGCAGAGCCAGCCAGGGGGCCTTCTAGCACTTGCCCTGGGACCGGTGGAGCCCGGCCTTGAGCCTCCCGTGGATGGGATCAAGAGGCCAGGCTTGGGACATCTCTGAGCGTCCTGGCTCCCAGGTCCCACCCATCCCCGAGCATCCTCCACTACGCTCTCTACAGAATGTAATTTACTGGGGCCCCCCTGCTGCTTTCCTCACCTGACGCCCGCCCGCCCAGCCGCAGCCCAGCTTTCCTCCTCTCCAGACGCGTACGTGTATATAATTATATATATATTTTTGCCCAGGCCTGGGTTTTGTTCCTGCCCAGACCCTGGCATTCCCTTTCCACGTGTGTGTGATCATGCTGGGAGAGGGGACTCTGCTTGGAATTAAAAGGTTGCATTGGGTCCCTAAATCTATTCGTCTCTGTGAGCCACCAGCCCTGGGTGAGAGGGACAGATGACGTCGGGCTAAGGGAGGCCATGGGAGAGAGGGCTCACGTGCGGCACACACAGTTGGAGTGTGTGGAAAGATGGTGCCCACACGCCCCTGCCTAGCCCTGGGCCCCAGAATCAGGGGCTGGTGTGGGCATCTGTCTCCTCTCCTTTGGGGGCCGGTGATGGTGGCAGAGAGGTTGCAGGTGGGAGACAGAAGCCTTGGTGTTTAGGACTGGAGGGAACCTGAGAGGAAGCCTGAGATGACTGCCCCTGTCTGCCACCAGGGCCCTAAGTGGTCACCTTGGTGGTCAGACTCATCAGCATGGGACCTGACTGCACCTCCCCGGGGGCCATGGTGATCGCTGTTCAGTGGGGAAGCCAAACACACAGGGACGGGTGCCGGTGCGGGTGTGTGCGTGTGCAGGTGTGGGGAGCCAGGGCAAACAGGAGGAGCAAGGGACGGCGAGGCCACGGGAGGAGGCCGTGATTGGTCTTGGTCGATGCAGCAAGGCTTCCCACGGAGGACAGACATGGGACAGCGTGGCTGAGGGGTCAGATTTGGTCAGAACATCAGAAGGAAGGCTTCAGGTGTGCACGGTGAAGGGGGTCAGGACCAGCCTTGCCTGACTGGGACATCAGTGTGGGGAAAGACGGTTGGAGAGATGTCGCAAGTCACACACCCAAGACGGGAGCTGGGGCTTGATCCAAGGCCCCTGAGGAGTCTCTAGACCCTTTGGCTAAAGCAAAAGCAAAGTAGATAAGAATCACTCAAATCTGAACAATTATTTTCAACTGAGCATCTGCACAGGGCAGGCAAGGGGTGCAGGGACAGAGAAGCAGGCTCCACGTGTGCGTGCCTGCCACCAGCATCCACCAAATGTGCAGAGGCCTGCCCCAGGCTGGGCATTAGGGACACAGCAGTGACCAGGCCAGCACAGCCCCTGTCCACATAGAGCTCCCAGGTTATTGGGGAAAATGTCAAGGTCACTGCACACCCAAGGTTGCCAGAGACAGTGTGTAGTCAGAGTTAATGGGGGGAATGTTTGCTGCCAGCCAGATCTGACACTACATCCCAAAGGGTTTTTTTTTTTTGGTGGTGGTGCTAGGGATTGAACCCAGGGCCTATGTACTTGTGAAGCAAGCACTCTACCAACTGAGCTATATCCCAGCCCCATCCCAAAGGCTTTTAAGGGCCTGGTAATTTAGAGCTGCTCAGTGTGGGGCTTGGTCCCTAAAGCAAAGCCTTAGGGAGAGTCTATGCCTTCTCCATACCCAGCAGTCACACGGATGTAAAACCGGGAGATTAGTCCAGTGGTTTCCAAAACTTTTTAATAGCAAAGCTTTTTTTTTTTTTTTTAAAGATCTTACACAGCTGGTGGTCGAGTGCTCACCTAGCATGAGTAAGGCCCTGGGTTCAAACCTCAGCACCACATAAAAATAAAATAAAGGTACTGTGTCCACCTATAACTAAAACAAAATATATATAAGCAAAGATCTTACTATAAGTAATTAGCATAAGTTGAATTTTATAGTTAATTATGAAATTAACTGAGAACAAAGAAGCTATCTGATGAAAAATGTCAAGTCAAGGATTCTCTATGACAGTTGCACTTCTGTCAAATGCGGCATCTAATTTATTATTGTGCTTGGTGGCACAGTATTGAGGGAATCCTGATTCACCCAGATAAGCAGCCACAGAATTGTGATTTAAAACCGTGTGAGTGGATTCCTTCAACTCTTCCCATGGAGAGGCAGCCACCCTGGCCCTCTCCTTGCATCTGGACTTGGTGCTTCTCATTTAAAGCAGATGACCCTGCAGGGGCCTGGACTCTCCATTCAAGTTGATAGGAGAGGTTGCCCCCCGCCCCAAATGAGCTAACCTGGCTGCAGAGCTAAGTGGTCTCTAACACCTTTGTCATTCACTGGAGTTTTTAAAGTAGCACTTCTTAAAGTCAAATGAAAGGTTATGGGCTCCCTGTGCACTTGCGTTATTCCCTGGAGTTCCTGGAACCACAAGAAAGGGAGAACAGCCGATTCCATCCGGCCAGCATCCTTCATCTGTGAGGAAGTGGACCCACGAACGGGCAGCGACTGGACTGGAACTCCGGTCTCAACTTCCTGGGGTTTTTCCCTAAGTGCCTCCCCACGCATAAAACAGCCCTTTCTTCCCTCATTCTGACACATCGTGGCCTAACAGTCCACATTTCCCATAGGAGTCCTCATGCGGGAGCCTATCCGCAGCTAAACTCTGAAAATATCTATTTTTCCCAAGCAGCTGCCAGACCCTGGTCTGCCCTGTGGTGACTCAGTTGTACTGCAGCTTCCATTTCACACACACTGTTACCTGGGGCAGGCCTTGGTCTCCTGGGCCTCTATCTCCCTGAGGAATGGAGCCCCAAAGGCTGGCCAGGGACTGCAGGGGAAAAAAAAAGAGCCAAGACTGTAAAGCTCTAGGCTCTACAATTCTGGGAGAAGCTACTTTTTCCTCTCCAGTGTGATTTTTTTTTTTTTTTTTTTTTTTTTTTTTTTTGGTACTGGGGATTGAACCCAGGAGCACTTTGCCACTGAGCAACATCCCCACCCTTTTTTTTAAATATAATTTTAAATTTTGAGACAGGATCTTGCTGAGTTTCCCAGGCTGAACTTTTAATCCTCTGTCCCAGCCTCCTGTGTCACTGGCATTACAGGTGTGTGCCACCATGCCCAACTCTAGTGAACTTCTTGCGTGTATGGTGGTGGGGTACTGGGGATTGAACCCAGAGTTGCTTGCCACTGAACTACATCCCAGCCCTTATTATTATTATTTTTTTTTTTTGCGGTACTGGGGAATCGAACTCAGGGCCTTGTGCTTTGCAAGGCAAGCACTCTACCAGCTGAGCTATCTCCCCAGCCCTTATTATTTTTTTGAGACAGGGTCTCACTAAGTTGCTGAGGGCCTGGCTAAGTTTCTGAGTCTGGCCTGGAAGTTGGGATCCTCCTGCCTCAGGCTGGTGAGTCGCTGGATAGTGCCACCTGCACAGTGGGACTCCTGATACCTTCTCCTCTCTTCATATGATACCAGTGATTGACAGAATTACGTTTTAAACAGACAACAGCCCTGTTCTTGAGAAGAATCTCTATCTGGAACTAGAATGTCTACTCCAAAGACCCAGGAAGCCCTGCTAATTGTTGAGGGCCCTGTCTGTGTAATTCTACCCCAGCCCCACTAGTGATTGAACCCACGGGTGCTCTACCACTGAGCTACATCCCCAGCCCTATTTTTTATTTTGAGACAGGGTCTCAATAAGTTACCCAGGCAGGCCTGGAACTTGTGATCCTCTTACCTCAGCCTCCAAAATCACTGGGATTACAGATGTGTGCCACCTGGCCAGGCCTGCCTATGTAATTCCTGGATGCAATTTCCCAAGGCTGTTTTCCACTCTGGAGACCCACCATCTGTTTTGTTTTTGTTTTCCTTAGTGTGGCTTGGAAGGGTACAAGTTGTGGCTTCCTCCCTGGGACCTCTAGAGTAGTAGAAACAAAATGGAGCCACAAATAGTTTTAAACACTTGCTATGCCTGTAATCCCAGCTACTTGGGAGGATGAGGCAGGAGGATCAAAAGTTCAAGGCCAGACTTGGTAACTTAGGGACACCCTTGTTTCAAAAAATAAAAAATGCTTGGGCATGTAGTTCAGTGGTAGAGCACCTTTAGGTTCAATCCCTAGTATTAAAAAATAAAGAAAAATAAAATAAAAAGGGCTGGGAATGTAGATCAGTGGTAGAGTGCCCCTGGTTCAATCTCCAGTACCCGGGAGCGGGGTGGATACAAAGCGACAAGTGTAATTATTTAACCCAGTATTCCTAACACATTACCTTCCCAACGTGCAATCAACATAAAACATGATTAGGGAACTATTTAACATTCTTTCTCTTCCTGCCATACTTTCCGAGTCTGGGTGGCCTTGGCCTTGCGCATCGGGCAGGACCCGCACGTCTCCGGCGCGCCACAGCCACAGGTGGCGGGGCCACTGTGTGCAAGGCTGGGGCGCAAAGCGTTGGGCGCACACCCTCAATTCAGGAGCTCTAGCTCCTCGTCGAAGGGAAATCCGGTTCACCGTAAGGGCCTTTCTCCAAGGCGGGGTCGCTGGCGGTCACCGGCTCCCCAGGACGCCCGGTGGCCCGGCCCGGCTGCGCGCTGCGTGGCTCCGGCTGGCGCCTGGCTCGCGGGCCCCGGGCGCCCCCCACGCGGCGGTCCCAGCGACCCGGGCCCGCCGGCCGCGCGTCCCCAGCCCGCCGCCCGGGGCGGGGCGCAGGGCCCGGCCCCGCCTCCGCCGCCCGGCGCCTCCTCCGCCAGCGCGCCGCCGCCGCCGCCGCCGCCGCCCGGAGCCGGCCGGGCCGCCATCATGCTGAGCCGGCTCGGGGCGCTGCTGCAGGAGGCCGTGGGGGCGGTGAGCCGCGGGCCGGGGGGCGGGCGCGGGCCGGGGCGGCGGGTGGCGGGCGGGCGCGCGTCCCCTCGGGCGGGACCCCTCCCCGGGCCCGGCCGGCTCCTGGGCCTCCCGTCGCGGGTCGCCGCCTCGGCACCGCGCGCCCCGTGGCTTCTTCCGCAGGCGCGCAGGATTCCCGGATCCTCTCCAGACCGCCCCACTTTCCTGATCCTGCGCCCGGACCGCTTCCTCTCGTGCTGCGCGCGCCCCACCGCTCCCCGGCTCCCCAACTCAGCGCTCCCTGCCACCCACAGTTTCCTCCCGGTTCCCCCAAAGCCCCTGCCCTCGCTCCTGTCAGCTGCGGTCCTCTCGCTCCCTCCCTCACCTGGGTTTGAAAAACAGTCGCCCCTTCCCCTCCTCTGAGCCCCGCACAACTCCCAAGACCCCGATGGCGGTCAAGCCGTGGGAAGTACAGGCCTTGGGTGACCACGTCCCCAAGACGGGAAAGAAACCGTCCCCAAGACAGGAAAGAAACCGTGCCCAAATAGCCGCCTGTGGGAGAAACGCGGTCTACAGCACGCATTGAGCCGAATTGACCCTGATCTGGGAAGGGGCCTGGTGGCTCCGGGGTGGCCTGGTGTGAAAGAATGTACTGATTTTTCACATTCTGTCAGTATGTGTTTTTGCCATTTTCTTTTGGGACAGGGCAGGTCCGGGACAGCCCAGGAGGGTTCACTTCACTTTATCTGCAAGATAAAGTGCAGTTTAGATAGGGTGGGAGGAAAGCCCTCTCTTGAAAGCAGCCTTGCTAAGACGCTGCGAAGTTAATTCTTGTTCTCCTAATTGATGAGTTCAGTGTATCACATTGTCCCAGGAGAAACATCCTTGGGTTCCACCCCTCCCCATGTCATCCCTTCCCCCGTCAGAGGTGGTTGTGGTTCCACCTTGGCGGACATGTTAGGGAAGTAAGAACCTTACACACACACACACCCCTCTTCTATGCCTCCCAGCCCCTCTCTGCACCAGACCTTAGGTCTGAGCACCACTGGAGGAGAGGTTCCAAATGGCCTTTCCTTTCTTTCTTATCTGTCCCCAGTCTCAACAGCTGTCATCTTAGAAAGTGATCTGATAAGCTAATGCCAACAGTGGGAAAAGGTCCATCTAACAAGGAGGAGGGATGGACATGCCCACCTGTTCCTTAACATGCAGGGAGTTCAGGCATGGCACTGGAGATATTGGGAGCAGTGGAGATATTTTTAGGCAGGTAATCTCCCCACCACTACCACTGTATGCAACATGTAGGTCCTGGAAGTGTGGCCCTGTGTGATCTGCTGACATGGGAATCTCTCTCTTCCACTCCACCCCTCTGGGATCTAAGTCTTTCCCTAGGCTGAGTCACCAAGTCACTGTGACCCTGGAAGCCAGAGTAAGACCAGCCAGAATAAGAATCATTTGGATTCTTTCTAAAACTAATATCTCTAAAAAGAAACAGTTTGGTATAATTTCTTTGGTCTGGCATTGTAGTGGCTAGTAATATTCAGGTGGACTGTGACCCTGCCTTCTCTCAACAGTTTGTGCTGGCTGACCTGCCCTCTCCTGGGCTTTCTGCTCTTACCTGAGTGTTCTTTTTGGCTGAAAGCCAGCTTAAGTATTTTTGGAGACTAAATGATATTTGATGGAGGTGAGACCCCATCACAGAAACAATTGTGCTCTTCAGGGCTCAGGGGCATTCCAAGGCGAGGGACTGTGGAAAGAGCGTTCTCAGAGGTTTATAGGAATAGGTGGTAAATGTGGAGTGTTCACCGTGCGCAGAGCCCTCTGGGGCAGGCTGGTGTAAAACACAGAGCCCTGGCCCTAGGAGGGCTCTCAGTTCAGCAGAGGTGACTGACTACACAGCCCAGCAACGTCACATAGACGTTAGTAAGACGCAGTAGCTCATCATGGAGTGTTTGGAAGTCTGTGGGAGGCGACACTTCAGGAAGGGCCGTGGTCCCATAGCCAACTGAAAGAAGACAAGATTGCCTGGGGCCAGGGTGGGGAGTGCCTCAAGCGGTCCTTCCGGTGTCCCCCTTTCTCCCCTGGACACCCGGGCTTCTAAGCGATCTTCCTGCCATCGCCTGCTCTCCTATACGAGGCTGTCAGATGAATCTTCCAGAAACACTGCTTAGAAGGTGGCATTGACCTGTTCCCTGCTGCCTGCAAAATAGTCCCCGGACTTCTTGGTTTGGCCGAGGAGGCCCCACAAACTCATCAACCCTGTCCTTCCCCAGATACACCTCAGAGTTCCCTTCTGAAGGAATGTCTTTCTTCTCGGTTGAAATCTGATCCAGTTCAAGCTTGAGTTCAGGGGTGGCCTCAGTATCGCCTTCCCTGTTCTGGCTGGTAAAAGTGACCCCATCTTTTGTGAGAGTCCCCTCGCCACTCCTCTGAGGCCTCATACTTCTCCCTTGTAGGTTAGTTATTCATTGTGATTTTTCCGTTTCTTAAGGACTGAGGCTTCGTCATTCTGGTCGCAGCATCCAGCTCAGCACTGTGCACCTGCTAGGCACTCACAAGATACTGTGCGGTGACCTGACGGGTGCGTGGCCAGCTCTGTGGGGCGGAGAAGCGCAAGACTAGAGAGATGTGTGCAGGCAGGAGTCCAGGACAGGGCTTTCTGGAGCTGCCAGCGTTTTGCTGGACCTCAGGGGGGACTCTCAGGACCTAGGCAAGTGTAGAGGAACTCAGGGACCCCAGAGCAGTGTGCCCTGAGAGAGGCCTAGAGGTGAAAATGAGCACCTGGGTAGGGACTGTTTGATGATGTGCTTTTCTCCTGCACACGTTCACTCTGCAACGGAAGAGGAGTGGCCCTTTTTGGAGAAGTTTCTAGGGAAGGTGTTCATCACTGGGTCTGAGAACATGGAGATGAGAGAACTGTCACAGAAGAGGGGAGCTTAGTGACTTGCACACAACAGTGGCCCAGCTCTCTTAGAAGGAGTGGCCGAGGGGGCCAGGAGTAGAGTTGACTAGGGAGTTAAGGGGTGCAGCCCGAAGCCTTGGATGAAAGAGGTAACCCATAGTAGGGCTCTTCTATGCTGATGTTCCCTGTCCAGCTGAGTAGAGTCTGTCATGGCCTTGAACATGGATCTTCATAGATTGAAGGGACCTGAAACTTCGTCTTTGCAATGATTCCCACTTCTGTCTTTCCACGGGTCTTGGTTCCTGCCTGTCCCTGTCTTCTGGCACGAGCAGGTTGTGTTGAAATGCTGTTTCCCCATCAGCGTGCTTAGCTCTCCGGGACAGGGTCTGCGGGATAGGGACACGTGGGAGGAAGGGGTGGCTGGGGAGTGGTGCTGAGGTCCTTGGCAGGAGCTGGAGACCGTGCTTGTGTGGCCTGGAGAGATGTTACTCTCGGAAAGGCTGAGAGTGGAGTGGTTCCTCCAGGGCCTCGTGACCACCTGACTGGACGCTTCACAGGAGCGTGGGCGTTTGTTCCTGGTAGCACCGGCCACGGCGGGCTCATGGTCATTAGCGCTCTGCTCTCTCTGCAGCGGGAGCCCAGCATCGACCTGCTGCAGGCCTTCGTGGAGCACTGGAAGGGCATCACACACTACTACATCGAGAGCACAGGTGGGGCCTGCTTCTCCCCAGCCTGGGGACTCCTGGAGGAAGCCAGGGGGCAGACTCGGTCAGAGGGTCACAGTGTAGGTGACGTCCACTGCCCAGAGCTGGAGCCAAGCCAGTGGAGACAGGGAACAAGAGGAAGATAGAGAACCCTGGCTACCTGGTCTTTGTGGCTTGGTTGCAGCCTGCACCCTGACCTTTTAGGAGAGGACCCGTAGGAAGGATGAGTCGGGATAGGGAGGCTGGGGATCTCTTGGCCTGACTTCAAGGCGAAGGTGGCTTCACTTGCCTCAGCTTTCTGCTCGGTAGATCCTCCAGGCCTTTATTCACTGCGTGCTTGTGCCTGGGGTTACTGGTGAAAAGAAATGGAACACATTCCCCCTTTCCCTGAGCCAACCTTAGGACATTTCCCTTATGGAGACAGTTCTCTATAGAGACAGGAGGAGAACAAAAACCAAGGTCTGGCATAAGCCTGGGTCCTTCTCTCTAAGCTGACACCTACCTTAGAGGGCCACAGCCTTGGGTCATTTGGCCCCTGAGATCACTCACGAGGGGCAGAAGCTGATTGGTTGCTTTGTAGTCAACATTCCTGTATTGGTGGATGCAGAATGGTTGCTAGGCAACCAGATCCTGCATCCTTAGCTTTCCACTTCCCAGTGTTCAGACTGTGTGATTCTAGGCTACACCGTTTCGAAAGCTTTCTTTCTAGCCTGAACCAGCCCAAGAAATTACAAAGTGGCCTTTGGGCACTCTTAGGACCCTCTGAGGATTCTTTTAGACCAGGTTTCTTAGTCTTAGCACAGTCCACATTGGACTGGATTGTGCTTTTAGGGGGAATGTCCTGGGAAGTTTTGTCTGTTGAGCAGCAATTCTGGTCTCCATCACCTGCCTGCCATCAGCACAACCATAAATGTCTTCAGACCTTGACCCCACCCCACATCCAGTTGGGAGCCACCTCTTTAGACTACAGCAGTCTAACAGAGATCCCCAGACCACGGGAGAGTGGGATGAGATCGAGAACTGGCTCAGACCCACCTGGGGCTTTACCTGCATCCAATTCTTTAATTTCCAAAATGGTTCCTAGACCCGAGGAGGCTCCTGAGAGGAGGAGGCAGGCTGCCTTGCTGAAGAGCCTATGCCTTAAAGGAAAGCTAGGGGGTGCTCCAAGGCCAGTCCCAGAGCTTTCTCTAAACACCCAGCGCCCTGTGCGGCTGGCTCCTGAAGCCCTGCCATGATGGCAGAGCAGGTCGGGTGGTGTGCAGATTGTGCCCTGTTTTGTAGAAAACGGTACTGCCCTTTGTGAGCAGAGAAGGGGCATAAACAGGCTCCAGGGGGTTGTCACTCAGGAAGCTTCTAGAAATAGCCTGATATGTGATAGACCCCTGAGTTCTCAGCTGCTCACTCAAGCCCAGAGCAGACAGGCAGGCAGCTCCTAAAATGTCTTCCTGTGGGCCCATGATGTGTCCCTGTCCTGGGGCTTGTAGGAAAATGACCCTCTGATAAAGGCCATATCCTGGGCCTCATCCAAAAAGACTTGAAAATATAGGAACTGTAAACTTCCATTTCCTGGTTGTCCTCAACCCCTTACCTCATCTCCCAGATGCGACCTACCCCTTCTGGACTCTGAAAATATCCATTTTCATCCCACTCACCCTTGCTTTCTGAATCTCCGTTAGATGAAAACACCCCGGTCAAGAAAACAGATATTCCCTGGCGGTTGAGGCAGATGCTGGACATCCTGGTGTATGAGGAGCGGCAGCAGGCAGCAGCTGGCGAGGCAGGCCCCTGCCTGGAGTACCTGCTGCAGCACAGGATCCTGGAGACCCTGTGCACACTGGGCAAGGCTGAGGTGGGCACGCCCAGGGAGCCTCCAGAACCTTCCACCCCAGCCAGCCCCAGGTTCCTTTTCTACCCTGTCCTCCCACATACCCACACTAAGGGTGGATGAGCCAAATGGAAAGGGTGCTGTGGTGTCTCTCTTGGGGCATCTTACCTCCTCCCAGAGACTCCTGTTCTTTTTATGCTCATTTAGCAAAGATACACTGAATACCTGCTATGTGCCAGGCTGTGTTCTAGACACCAGGGACACCGCAGTGATGAAAAGAGACGGGAATCCTCATGGATGAGGGACAGGATAATTGTGTATAGTTGGCCCTTGTTATTCATGGGGGATTGGTTCCAGGATCCCACTATATCTCCCCTTAAATACCAAAATCCGTAGATGCTCATGTCCCTTATTTTAAAATGGGGTCCTGGATCCAATCCACCATGGATACCGAGGGAGGACCATGTTTGCATATAATCTATACACATCCTCCTGAACCTTTAAATCCTGACTAACCAGGTGTGATTGGTACATATTTGTAATCCCAGTGGCTCAGGAGGCTAAGACAAGAGGATCACAAGTTCGAGACCAGCCAGGACAACTTTCAGCAAGACCCTGCCTCAAAAAAAAAAAAAAAAAAAAGAGAGAGAGAAAGGGCCAGGGCTGTAGCTCAGTGGTAGAGCACCCTCAGTTCAGTCCCCAGTACTGGGGAAAAAAAAGTCATGCCTAGATTACTTGTAATGCCTAATACAAACGCAAGTGCTCGCTGGGCACAGTGGCACATACCTGCAATCCTATTGACTCAAGAGGCTGAGGCAGGGGAATTGCAAGTTCAAGGTAAGCATTAGCAACTAGCAAGGTTTGAAGTTACTTAGCAAGACCCTGCCTCAAAATTAAATAAAAAGGGTTGGGGTGTATCCTGGTGGTAAAGTTCCCCTGGGTTCAATCCCTGCTACCAAAATCAAAATAAGAGTATGAAAATAGTTGTTTTCCTACATTAATTAGGGAATAATAACAAGTGAAATGTCTGTGCATATTTGGTACAGATGCAGTGTGGGATTTTTCTTTTTCATCGTTTTGATCTGAGGTTGGTGGGTCTATCCTGTGGATGTGGAGGGCCATCTATCGTATGTTTGATGATGACTCAGTTGTAGAGAAAACTAAGGCAGGAAAGGGGGTTGGGAGTGCAGGGACGGCCAGTTGACAGGGAGGGGAGCTTGTGAGGAGCCTCCGAGCTGTGACCAGGAGGAGTTGAGCCCTGGGGTTTCTGGGGAAGAGCGTTCTGGACAGGTAGCCGCGACCTCGTCTCTGACAGGGCGCTCTGCTCCTGACCCCAGTACCCCCCAGGCATGCGGCAGCAGGTGTTCCAGTTCTTCAGCAAAGTCCTGGCCCAGGTGCAGCACCCCCTGCTGCATTACCTCAGCGTCCACAGGCCTGTGCAGGTGAGGGGCCAGGAAGCCAAGGGGTGTCTGGGAAGGAGGCCCTCCTGCCCCACCACCCTACTCCCATGTCTTTCTGCCCCGTCACCCTTCCAGAAACTTCTCCGACTTGGTGGGACAGTCCCTGGATCCCTCACAGAGAAGGAGGAGGTGCAGTTCACCAGCGTCCTCTGCTCCAAGATCCAGCAGGATCCAGAGCTGCTCATGTACATCCTCGAAGCAAGTATTTCTGCAGAGAACGGGAAGGGGAGGACCTGGAACCTCAGGGGCAAGCCCCCTCATCCCTTCGAACAAGCAGAGAGGCCACAGGCAGCTTCCCTGAGGCTCCAGGCTGAGGCCCTGTCCCTGTACTCTTAAGGGAGGTCCCAGCCGAATGGTCTCCACTGCGACCAAGGCATGTCCCCTTCTTTGCAGGGTAAAAAGATTATCGGCAGGAAGGCGGCATCCAGAGAGTCTACCACCCTGCCCAAAGACTCCACCTGCCACCCGGACAAGGACAGTTTCCACAGTGGTGCTCCTGACAAGGGTTCCCAGCTGGATGGGGAGCACTGTGGGGCCCAGGCCTTGAACAGCCACCTGCCTGCAGAGACTGAGGGGCCAGATAGTGGGACTGGGGAGAGTACCCTGATCACCTCCCTGCTTGGACTGTGCAAGAGCAAGGTGCTAGCCTCAGCGATGAGGGCGGAGACAGGGAAGGGTGGGTGAGTTGCTGGGAGGTGACTTGGGGCTTCCGGTGCCTGTCCCTGATGCATATCCCCGTCCCCTCAGAAGAGTCGAGTGGCCCTGAAGGCCCAGGAGAACCTGCTGCTCCTGGTAAGCGTGGCCTCCTCAGCAGCCGCCACCTCCCTGGCACAGAGCAGCCCCTGCTGCGTGGCCCTCACAGAGCACCTTTGCCAGCTGTACCGGTCCCTGCCTGCCTTCCTTGACCCCGCAGACATCGCGGCTTTAGAGGGCATCAGCTGGAGGTAGGTCCTTGGCCACGAAAGGCCCGCAGCTCATTGCTCTGGTTTTCCACATAGGCTGGGGACCCCTGCTGACCACCTTCTTGAGGCTACAGAGAATCCCCAGGGGCCTTGTCACCCTTCTGAAAGCTTCACTTCTGCAGTCTCTGATCACAGGCCTGCAGGAGACCTGGCCCCAGTAATAGAGGCTCAGAGGAGGAGGAGAGGGCTGGCTTCCAGATGTCCCTGGGGAAGATCTGGAAGCTTCCCTCTCTCCCTCCAGACTTCCCACATCCCTCTCCCCTAGGTTACCCAGTGCACCATCCGATGAGGCATCCTTCCCTGGCAAGGAGGCCCTGGCTGCCTTCCTGGGCTGGTTTGATTACTGCGACCACCTTATCACAGAGGCACATGCGGTGAGCAGGGGCAGGCACAGCCGGGGCGCTCTCATGGCATCCCTTACCATCCCAACTCAAGGACAAGTGGAGCAGAGGCTTGTTGCCCGGGGCCAGGAGCTGGCAGGGTCCCTGTTAGCCAGGCCCCTCTGTCTGGCATGCAGGCACTGTGAAGACAGTGATTCCCAGGGAGATTGTGATGGGTATGAACGTGGCGGAGACACACTCTTTGGTACTCAGGTGGTTGCGGATACCTTGGCAAAGGCGGTGGCTGAGAAGCTATTTGTGGAGACTCTGCAGCCCCAGCTCCTGCATGTGTAAGTGTCTGCCCTGTTTCTTGGGCCTTGGCCCATACCCTCCACACCAAGCCCCTTCCTGTCCCTTTGAGCCCAGGGACCGCCTTGGCTAGAGTTGCGTCTGTGTGCTTCACTGGTTCATGTGTGACACACCTGCCCCTGGCAGCACATCACTCTGAGCTTCATGACCTCAGTAGGGACATGTTAGCCAGAGAAGGAGAGCAGCAGAGTGTTCTGCGCCTGTGCTCTCTCCACCCAGCGCGGACCGCGCGCCTGGCTACGGTCCCTCTCCCTGTAGGTCAGAGCAGAGCATCCTGACCTCCACCGCCCTGCTGACGGCCATGCTGCGCCAGCTGCGCTCCCCTGCGCTGCTGCAGCAGGCTGTGGCCTTCCTCCTGGGCACCGAACGGCACCCCGCAGTTGTCGAGGACAGCCCCCGCACCCTGTGTTCACACCTCATCAGACACTGCGACCACCTCTCGGACGAGGTAAGACCGGAGGGACGCCTGACTCTGCTCACCCCCACCCTGCCGAGGGGGTCTCCTGAGCACTTCTTCCCATCTTCATTAGCTTGCCCAGGAGATTCTGCCTCTGAGGCTTTGAGCCCCTCAAAGCAATGACAAGGTGATTGGCAGCTGAGCTGTTTTTGTTACCCAGTAATTTTCTGTGGTGTTGTGTGGTATCATAGTTTTCCTATTTATTTGGCTTGTTGGAGGTTCAAGCCCTCTGTGATATAGGGGAGGCTGATAGTCCCATTTTTTAGATGGGGAAACTGAGGCAACGACCTTGCCTCAGATAGTGCATCAAATAAGTAACAGAGCCGGGGATGTAGCTCAGTGGTGGATCTCCTGCCTAACGTGTGTGAGGCCCTGGGCTCGACTGCTAGCACCACTCACACGAAAGGTAGCATAACCACTTCCTGCTTCCTGGGCCACCCTCCGCTCAACCTCGCACCCCAACACCTGCCACCTTAACCCCTGGCCAAGGGCAGTGACCTCTCCCTTAGAGGACTCTTTTATCTGGGCCGGCAGTTCCCAGGCACTGAGGTGGGGGGCACCCTGCCGCCCCCTCTTGCTCCAGATCAGCATCGCCACACTGAGGCTGTTTGAGGAGCTGCTTCAGAAGCCCCACGAGCAGGTCATCCGTGACCTGGTCTTGTGCAACCTCGAGGGCCGTCTGTACGTGGCCCGCGGCTCACCGGAGCCCGAGAGTTATGAGGACACCCTGTAAGTACAACTGGGAGGCCCGGGGCTGCCCAGGACCCGGCCCAGCCCTCAGCGCACCCATGAGCACCCACCGCCCGTCCGTTCATTGGCGTGTGCGTCCGCTCTGGCCGCAGAGACCTGGAAGAAGACCCCTACTTCCCCGACGACGGCTTCCTCGACTGCAGCTTTGCGCCCCCCGCACAGCCCCGGGCTGCAGCTCCTCCCACAAGTGCCCACGGCAAGACCGCAGTCACCGAGATTGTCAACAGGTGGGAAGCAGGTTAGGCAGTCGAGCCCCTTGACTCATGTTCTGTTTTGGGGGTCCAGTGAGCGGGGAGCCCAGGGAAGCACCTCCACACCTGGGCTCTCTCTCAGTTTCCTCTGCCTGGTCCCTGAGGAGGCCAAGACCTCAGCTTTCCTGGAGGAGACCGGCTATGACACATATGTCCACGATGCCTATGGCCTGGTGAGTGGCACCTCTGCAGTCCCCTCTTGCCCTTCCAAGGCATTAGGTTGAAAAATGCCTTTGATTTCCTGCCCAGGGGGCCCCAGGCCCATCCCTCCTGCAGGCGATCCCTCTGCTGGGCCCTTCTGGGCCTGCTTCCCCCACTGTTCCCCAACTCTCCCGCTTTCTGCTTCAGTTCCAGGAGTGCAGCTCCCGCGTCGCCCCATGGGGCTGGCCCCTGGGTCCTACACCCTTGGACCTCCATGAGCCCGAACGGCCTTTCTTTGAGGGTCACTTCCTCCAAGTGCTGTTTGACCGAATGGCCCGGATTTTAGACCAGGTAGCCAGTAGGACTGGGCCCCAGAAGAACTCCAGGCTGGGGCTCTGAGTCCTTCAGGAGAGCAGGCGCTAGCCACAAGGCTGGACCCCTTCTCTGGGTCTTCATCTCCATGGCCCCTCGCCTTTCCCAGGCGGGAAGCCCCATCTCACTTCTGCTTCACATGCCCTAACATGCTTTGGCCCTCAGCCCCAGGGAATCCATGACACACACATCACGTGAGTCTCCCACCCCCGCACACGTTCACACCAGCCAGGTGCCTTGCTGGGGGAGTGCAAAAATGCTCACCACCCCCTGCCAGTCCTCCCAGTATTGTCCATCTCGTTCCCTCCAGCCGTACAGCCTGAACCTGCAAGTGACCTCAGTCCTGTCCCGGCTCGCCCTCTTCCCCCACCCCCATATCCACGAGTACCTCCTGGATCCTTACATCAACCTGGCCCCTGGCTGCCGCAGCCTGTTCTCTGTGCTTGTTAGGGTAAGAATGCTGGGGAACGGGCAGGAAGGGAACTGGCCAGGGGGCTGGGGGCTGGAACCCTCGCCAGTGCCCGGGAGAGCACAGGTCCTCCGCCCCAGCCCCATGGCACAGCAGAACCAGGGGAGCCTGCAGAAACATGGCTGGTCCCCATCTCAGTCCTCCCGGTTCCCATTCCAGGTGATTGGAGACTTGATGCAAAGAATTCAGAGGGTACCCCAGTTCCCAGGCAAACTGCTCCTGGTACGCAAGCAACTGATGGGCCAGGTCCCCGGGGAGCAGTAAGTCACCAAGGGTACTGGGTGGCTCGGGTGGGAAGGTCGGGGGAGTGTCTGGCCACGGTGTCAAGCCTTGACATCAGGCTGTCATGCTGGGAACAAGCCTCCACCACCCAGCATGTCCCCTGTGCTGTCTCCCCTCAGGCTGGAGCACCAGACCCTCCTTCAGGGTGTGGTTGTACTTGAAGAGTTCTGCAAGGAGCTGGCCGCCATTGCTTTCGTGAAGTTTCCCCCACATGGTCCTCAGCTGAACCTCTCCCCACCCCCGGCAGGGCAAGTCTGAGCCAGGAGCATGACCGGCGGGTGGGGAGACTCCCGTCCACAGCTCTGCTCAAAAGCTGCCTCCTGCCTGGCCCTGCTGCCGCTGCTGTCCTCCAGGTTGGGGGCCTCAACTCCCAGGCCAATTCCGGGAGGCCTTGACCTGTTGATCACACAGCCCTGGGTTTCAGGGAGTGGGCTTCTGAGTTGCCCTGGAGCAAAAGAGATGGCTTCCCAGGCAGTACGGTGTCCTCGGCCTTCTCGGAGAATCTGAGTAATGGCCAGTGAGCGCCTGGACCCCTGTGTTGTGACTCTCTCCTCAGTACTGGCCATGTGTGGCCAGGGCCATGACCTGTGACAGACAACTCCAGGGGCAACAGGGACTGAGCTCCTGGCTCTAAGGCTGGCCAGGAGCCCAAGCCAGAGAGATGGGGACCAGAAGCCCTGTCTTGAGGCACCACAGGAGCTGCTGAAATTTGACAGTTTTTCCCTGCCTTCTTGGCTTGAGCCGCAGAGAAGGGAACGGTGGGGGATGCCCCTCTTCCTGCCCTGCCCTCCCCTCCTGGAGACTGTTGCAAAATTCCCAACTGCCTCATGGCACATGCCCAAAGCATGCTCCGCACCCAGGCGGGGGCAGCCACTAATGAGAACCCCAAAGCCGTGGCAGCCAGGGCAGGTGGGCGCCTTGGAGCTGGGGAGCCAGGTGCCAGTCCACAGCTCCAGCTGCTTCCTCTCTGGCGCCTTCCGAACCCGTCTCAGCAGGTCCACAACACCTGGGCAGAGAGGTCAGTGACCAGGGGAGGCCATCCTTGCCCTCCAAAGTCTGCCCTAGCTTAGTGCTCTCTGAGGCACACAGGAGCTCAGGGCAGAGACAGGCAGGCTGCCCCTGCCTCCAGCCCCCCGAGGCCCTATGGGGAGGGGCCGAGGCACAGGCAGCCTGGTGTTGTTCTCCCCGTGTGCACTCCACCGCTGGGCTGCCACTCCACCCGGCCCAAATCTGTCTCGACCTGCAGGAACATGGGCGTAGCCAGGCATTACCTCACAGCGGGACTGCAGTGGCTGGCTTGGCTCCTGGGCAAGGAGGAGCAAGCCAGAGCCCCTTTCGCTTCCTTTTCCTGCCCATGCCGCTTCTAGAAGCCTGGCATAGGTTGCCAAGAGGTGACATGAAAGAGAAGGGAACTCAATGACCTCTACCTCTCCCGCATTCCTCCCAGCGGGGGAGGACTCTGCTGCTTCTCGGAAGAATGCCATGCACGTGTGCATGTGTGCACAAGGCGTTGGGTGGCACAGGAGAGCAGGTGGTGGCTGGATTGGGTCTGGACTCAGATTCTTAAGACGTTCGAGGGTCCGAGAATCACAGGCCTCAAATCAATGCACTTTGGCATTTGCACGGTGTCTTCCCCAGATAGCACAGCAATAAACAGTGTGACTGCGTGGACACGGTGGCTCCGTTCTTCTGCCTTCTCATCCCCTACCCAGAGCTTCACTGCTAATTTGGGCCCATCTTCCACCCCTAGGAAGCCAAGTTCAATTCCTTTTCCAGCACTGGAGCATAGGTGGGTGGTAAATAGAGACAGGCTCTGGTAGTGCAAATCCAATATTCCTCCACACCTGCCAGGAACCAGACTCTCTTGGCTGAGCAACATGACACTATTTCTACTTAGCTCACCTACAACAGCCTGCCAGCCTGGGAGCAACCAGGAGGGGACAGGTCGTGTGGGAGTGTCTGCATGCAGGTCTCCTTTTCCTGGGTTCGCTGCGTGCTGTGTAACTGTCATTCGTGAAGGGTGGGCCTGATATTTAACACCTTCGTCCTTAGATGTATTGAGAGGGGAGGGGGCTCCTCTGAGAGGTCACTAAGAGCATTCCAGGGTCAGGGGGGCAGAGAACTTAAAGAAGGGCCCTCCTGTGGCTCTCAACCAGGTGCATATAAGAATCACCTAAGCTGGCTTTTTCTTTTTTAAACCCCACCCCCTGCCCCAGCAACATCCCCAGCCCTTTTTTAAAATTCTGAGACAGGTTGCTGAGGCTGGCCTTGAACTTGCCATCCTCCTGCCTCAACCTCCCCAGTTGCTGGGATTATAGACATGTGCCACCATGCCTGGCTCCTTTTTAAAATGCCAGTGCCCAGCCCGCCTGCCCCAGCAGTTCAGTCAGTTCGGGGGTGGGGCAGAAGGGTATGGAAGTTCTCTAGGTGACTCTCATGTGCTCCCAGTGTTGAAATGACCAGGCTAAATAGTGGAAGGGATATCACTGCCCTTCTGACGGAGAGGGGGATGCCTCTCAGACACTCCGTGAACCAAAAAGTGTTCGGTTCATCATTCAGAAGATGTGGGCCGAGGATTTCAACCGCTCTCCAGAGGCCAGAAAGACAAGATGGTGGCTAAGAGAGAAGGCAGAGACTGGGAAGGGCCAGAGTTCCCCTAGCCCTTCCAGTCAGTGTGTTGTCACCCAAAGGAAAGCCCATTCAAGTGTTCCCCTGCCAGGATCAGAAATCTGTTCCTTAGATATGGTGATTAGTGCATGATATATTTTATTTTTACCTTTGGTTTTCCCCTAAAATTCATTTATTTGGAAAGAAAAAAAAAAAAAGAAAAAAAAAAATATATATATCCTGCCATGATTTGGCAGGAATCTGAGAGGAATTGAAGAAAGGGTTTAACACAGCTCAGGCTGAAAATGTAAGCAGGCAGAGGCGAGAGGGAGCGGGTAGGGCGCAGAGCCTGGGAAGCTCAGGCAGAGGCAGGGGGGGCATTTCTGGCTCCAGTCCCACCTGCACCTTCCCGAAGTCCCCACTGCTCAACTCCTGGAGGAGTTCCTCCCAGTCACATCCTGCCCAGCAGGACAGAAAAGCCTGAGCCCCGGTGGGCTGAGTGGTTACCGTGAACAGCAGGAGGTACCAGCCCCCGCCACTCTGTTGGTGCACTGGGGTGGGGGGGCTGAGTGGCTGTGGGTGGGACAGGGGAGCAGCAGTTCTCGGGAACAACAGTCTCCCTCACTTCACCCGCAGAGACATTTAGGCAAGGAAAGGCAAGGTGAGCAACAGCTATTTACTCAGCAAGGGGCCCTCCTTCAAAGGCCTCCCTACACCCTCCTCCAAGTCGGAAGTGCTCGGAAGAATCAGCATGCAGGCCTTTACCAAGGTGGGCATAGAAATGTGAGGAGATGCCATCTGGAGATCCGAGAGCTCCTCATCCGCTTAGGGAAAAGCATGTGTGTACCCTCAAGGCAACTCGGTGCTTGCGCTCTAGACTTCTTGCTTGGTTAAAAGGCACTGTCCCTTTTGGTGCAACCTGTTCCACAGAGTTCCCCAAAGTTCCCCTGGGAATCAGGAAAATGGCCCCTAGGCTCTGTGCAGTCAGACTGCCAGCCTCCTGCCTGCCTCAGAGGGAGGGAGGCAAAGTCTGGTAGAGACGCCCTACTGCCCAGCTCCTGCCCACGGCTGGCACCTCTCTATCTGTTTAATGGGACAACAGAAGATTCCTGGAGCCTCTGTAGGAGCTGGGTTTGTAGGTCTCCCTCCATCACCTTCCACCAAAAATAGTTCTCACCCAGAACCTTTGGGGGCTCATCTTGGATCCCTGGGTTCCGAAAAGCCACTGTCACCAGCACATTCAGGCAGATGCCATCTGTTTGTTCTTTGCCCAGGTGCTGCAGTCCGAGCAGCCCCTTGGTCTCCACTGCCAAATTGTGCAGGGTCAGACACTCCTGTAGCAGCCGCAGGACAGCCACCTTGATGCCACCCCTCTGCTCCATGGGGGTAAAGCCACAGGCAGTGACGGGCAAATGAGGCATCCCCACTGTGCCCACCAACACCCACACTGTCTGTACATTAGTAAAGGTGGTCACCAGCCGCTGGCAGACCAGGCTGCAAGGAAGCTCTTGGGGTAGAATGAGAGGATGCCTGGCTTGCTGGCGGTACCGGGCAGCCAGCTCTACCAGGTGCAGGATGTCATGGGCCCGCAGTGGAGTGGGCAGGGAGATCCGTGGGTACCAGCCAGCCTGCAGAGACTCAGCATCTGCCTCCTTGGAAGTCTTGAGAATTCCGCCTAGGGGAGATTTGGGGGACAGGAAGAGGGAAGGTATTAAAAGGAGTGTGGGGACTGGCAGGTTAAGGAACGCCCAAGAACTCCAGCCCTGATCAGGGAGGCCATGAGCCCTCGGGCTGCAACCACCAATGCCAATCTTGTACGAGTCAGAACAGGGCTGGCTGTGGAGGGGCTCATCTCACCAGAGGACAAGCCAGGGGAAAGGTGGCCGTTTGGCCCCTGCTCACGTGCCACCAAATGGGCTGTACCTGTGGGGCGAGCAAGGAACACGAAGCGGATCCAGGAGGGGCCCCGCTCCTCCACCAAGAGCAGCGTCACAGGCTCACAGTGCAGGCCAGCCTCCTCCTTCACCTCCCGCTGCAGTGCCTCCACGATGGTCTCCCCAGGCTCCATTCTCCCCGCAGGAAGGTACCATGAGCCCCGGCACTCCCTCTTGGCCTCCTGGATCAGTAGCACCTCATCCTGAGGGGGCAGAGAGAATCTTCACCCCCAACCTGGCTGGCAGTCTGGGGCTCCAGAAGAGTGGCCCTCAAACAAACTTCCCCACCCAGGAGTGGATCTGCCCAAGACTCCCTCAATGGTGGACCCCTTCAGAATGCTGAGCTTTCCAGGAGACTGGCCTTTGTGTGGCTAGGGGCCACAGACATCTCTGCTCTGTAATAATTCAACCCTCTGTGATTCAGAAAGACTTCCATTTCAGCAAGGGGCTAAGAGTCCTGGAAGCTGCTTCAGGGGCTGCAGATGAGGGCAGCCACTGTCCCGTACTGATTGGTGTCTATATATATCACAGTGTAGCTCTCACCTCCCCCTGGGATTTACAAACTGCTCGTGGCCAGGCCCTACTCTGGTCACAAGCTTTGAAACTTGTAGCCACCCTCCTCTCGCCCCCTATGACCCACCCCTCCCTACGGCCCTGGACCCCTGTAGCTATCATTACATTGACTAGTACAGACATCAGCCCAAAAAGAGCTCTAGGGGTGCCAGAGGCCTGAGTGTAAGCTCCCCATTCCATTTCTTGGCAGTCCTAACCAGCCGATAGAGGGTCCTGCTCCATGTCACCGGTGCTAGAGTCCTGGGAAGGGAGGAGGATACCATGGCCCTCTCCTCAAGGCGCTGAGGCCTACTGAGTGAGACCAACAGCTCCCGGGCCTCAGTGTCCTCCTCTGTCTATCGGGAAAATCGGAGGGCTCAGATGCTAGTGTGAGAGTGCTTGGAAAACTGGGAAGCGCCACGCACAAGGCAGTGGTGGCTGCGGCCGGCGTTGGCTCCTGGTCCCCACCTGGGCTGGCTGCGCGCTCCCGAGGCCCAGAGGAGGGCCGGCGGGCGGACGCTCACCTGCTCGTTGAGGAACACGGCCAGCACCACGTAGCAGACGTTCTTCCGCAGCCGCACGGGCGCGGGCGGCTCGCCTACCGGCCCCGAGTCACAATTCTGTACGTGCAGCCCCCGGCCCCCCAGCACGGCCGCCAGCGCCCGCGCCAGATCTTCCGATGCCATCGAGTCCCCTGGCAGGCTGCGGCGGCCGAGACCCGCAGACTCCAGAGCCCGCTGGGCTGGACGTGGGCGAGCGTGGGCTCCTTTGCCCAAGTCCCCTCCCCTGCAGCCTCCGGCCGGCGCGAACGCGGAAGCGCCCGGCGAGCCCCGCCCGCTGATAGGCTGCGTGTTTCCGCGGCCTGCACCGATTGGCCGGCCCAAGTCGGTCACCGAAGGGGCGGGGCAGCCCGTCAGGGGCGGGGCTCCTGGCTGGGCTGCGGGGTCCCTCGCCGCGCTCCTGCCCGCTTGTCGTTCCACTCTCTGCCCGGCGATCTCCCGCCGCCAACCCCTCTAATTCCTCCAGCTCGCACCTGTCAGTGCGGGTTCCGACGGTGACGTCACCCTGCCCTCAGGGTGCTGAGCGCCCCGGCGGCCGGTGTCGGTGGCGTCACAAACCCGATGACGTTACGGAGATCCGGGCCCGCCACTTGGACCCACTGTCCAACTTTCATCATAAACAAATTAGGGCACTGCCCGAGATAATCATCTTCCAAATAACTTTCTTCTTACTTCGTTAAATTGTACTAAAGGTCACGTGGCCGGGTGGACACAGACCAATGCCTAGGAGATTCTGATCTAGTTGGAGAGATGGACATAGACATTTCGTAAAAAGTCAACTGACGGTTATAGGCTAAGCGCTAAATCATTGGTTTGGGCAGAGGATGTGACAGACGGAGGCTCAGAGGAGGGAGAGGACAGGACTGGGATGGTCAAAGTGGGGCAGGGTTGGGGATGGGAGGAAGGGATTTGGGGCTGAGAGAGAGCCTGGAATCCAGGGCTCAGCCTTCATTAAATACCCCTGCTCACGGTATTTCCCATGCAATTTCGAGGCCGCCCTGCCTCTGCTGCAGACTGAACCCTCGGAGGTATACGGGTGATGCCCTCCCACCCAGCATGCAGGGCCTGGCGCATGGAGAGCGGGTGTGGGTTGTTTTGGCCAGCTCCTGCTTCTCTCCCAGCCTGACCTTTCCTCCTCAGAGCTTCCTTTAACCTCCTCTCGGGACAGGAAGGCAGGGCCAGCTGGAAGGAATCTGCAAACAGGCCAAGCCTGGGCTCCTCACCCCATCCAGGCCTCCCCTTCCCTCCTCTCTCCTGCTGGCTTGGTACACCTCCCTTTTGGGGGGACAGTGACTTGGTGCTGATATAACTCTGGGCTGCTGGCTGGCTTGCTGTGTGCCCCTGGGTAGGTTGAACCTCAGTTTCTGCATCTTTAGAGTAGGGTCATAATAACCCTTGGTCCACAGGGTTGTTGGGAAGCCAGGACATCTGGAGAGGAGTTATGGGCCTGCCAGCACTGGGCACCTTCCCCAGGCAATCCACCAACGCTCCAGACTGAGCTCTCACAGCCATATCACCTGTGGCCATACAAAGATCTGCCCTGGTGAAATGTGCCTAGATGGCTGCGGTAGAGCTGGTCTTCACTCTCAGGAACACCTGGCCTGCTTGGGTCCTTCTCACACACTGATGCTGACTGCAGAGTCCCCAGAGGCAGGGTGCTGTGTTGGGCCACAGGGTATGCCTCATGGGTCCACGATTTTTGGAGGCACTTGCTGACCACTGCTGCTCCTAGTCCCATCTGAGACCTCTTACACCACAAACAGCTGAACTTATAGGGCAGAGCCAGGACCCCAGAGCTACAGATAGCTTGTCAACACATTTGCTGTGTGTATTTATATCCCTCAACTTTCCCATCTGTGAAGTGGGGGCAGCATTGGTCACAGACTCCTTTCTGCCTCCCAGGGATGATTTGAGAGAGTGAGGTCATGTCTGGGCAGGGCTCTGTGAGCTTCAGAGCATCCTAGATAAACACCAGACGGCCAAACTGCCTGGAAGAGCAAAGACAGCCACAAACCACACCTCCACTCCCTCACTATCATAGGGAAAGCACTCCTTCCCTATCCAGTGGGCCTCATCAGCCCTGTCACAAGTCACACCTGCGGTCAAGCAAAAAAAAAAATAATAATAAAAAACCCCTTGTAAACTTTTGTTGTTGTTATTGTTTGTTGTTGTTGAACCCAGGGGCACTTAACCACTGAGGCACATCCCCGGCCCTTTTTTATATTTTATTTAGAGTCAAGGTCTTGCTGAGTTCTTAGGGCCTCCTAAGGTGCTGAGGTTGGCTTTGAACTCACAATCCTCCTGCCTCAACCTCCAAAGCCAAGCTGCTGGGATTATAGGCTTGTGCCACCATGCCTGGCCCCTCATAAACTGTTAAGGACACACAGGGTGTGTACCCTGTCCTTCCAGGTGTGCTAAAGGAGACAACAAAGAGGTGGTGCTCCTCAAGGCTTTGGGAAGAAAAGAATAGCCCAGCTGTTTACCTGGGACAGAGGGGAAGAGCAAGGGAGGGAGGGAAAGCAGCTGAGACGGTTTGCTGTGTGTCCTCCATTCTCAGAGGGGAAGAACTCTGCAGAGGTAGGAAGCTGTGCTGTGCAGTAGGCAGGAGTGGTCTGAGCCAGCCGGAAGGGGCATGTGCATGCACATAGGGTATGAGCCCGTGAGCAAACAGGCCTGGGGTAGGTGGCCTCCTCGGGGACATGGGACTGATTTGGGCAGGCAGCGTGGGACAAGGGTGTCTGTGACACTAGAGATTACAGAGCAGCAAACTCTGTTTCTAGACAGAACAGTGAGGGTGAGAAAGTGGTCCAGCTACAGGAGGGGGAGAGGTCTGGAGCAGAGTGGGCTTTGCACTAGCTCTCCTCATGACCTTGAGGGAGCCACATCCACCCTGAGGCCAGCTGTCAAATGAAGGCATTGTTGGATCCTGGAATAGAAAAGTCATATTAGTGGCAAAACTGGTGAAATTCCAGTGAAGTCTGTTGCTCTGCTGATGGGTCACATCAATATTAATGTCTTAGTTTTGATAAAGACACGTGTTTATGTAAGATGTTCCCGTTAGGGGAAGCTGGGTGAAGGATGGTTGGGAGCTTTCTGTGCTCTTTGTGAAATGACTGCAAATCTAAAATTATTTCAAAATAAAAGGACTGAGAATTTTAGAAGGAAAAAGAGGAAGCAGGCATGAGACGTGCACACCCCAAGTTCACTTCCAGCTCTGCGATGGGTGCATCTGTGGTGTGTGGGCCAGAGAGAGAAAGACTGCGGACAGAAGGTGGACAATGAGCTCCTGACCTCGACCAAACAGAGGTCTCAGGGCCTCTGTGGGGGCACAGTGCAGAGTACCCCAGGTCAAGTCTCAGGGTCAGTCTCCATCTGAACTGGCTCTATCCCAGGCCTAGTCCTAGAACAAATGGACACAGGTCTGCCTACTGTTTGCAAAGAGTTGGACCACATAGGACCTTGAGGTGTATGGGAGAGGAACGAAGTGCAGAGGAGACAAGTTCTTGGGGAGAAGAGAGGCCCAGTGACTGAGCCTTCCCCACCCCAGTGGACAAAGTTCAGAGCAACATCTTTCCCAGGAAGGACCCTTTTGTGTTCTGGGGTGATATCAGGACAGGGCTGGAGAAGGCGAACTATAGGTAGGAATGTGTCATTCAGTGCGACTTGGAACATGATCAGCTATGAAGTGTATATTTTAGGAGAGGACAGAGAAGAGGGCAAGTTCATCTTTAAACTCCAGGAAGACTATAATATAAATGAGGTGACCTGAGTCAGAAAACTTGGTTCAAATCCCAGTTCTGCCACTAAAATTGCTATGTGACCTTGGGTGACTTCCTTCACCTGAACCTGCCTGTTTCTGCTTCTATAAAATGGAAATAAATCATATCTATCCCAAAATAGTGATAAGGGATTAAAGGAGATCTTTTCAATGAAAGGTATTAAATATATTAAAAGAAAACAACAGTACAGTAAAATGTAGGAGTTCCTAACATTTTCTTTCCTTTTCTTTTTTAATCCCAAGAAAAAGTGAAAGTAACCAAATTCTCCAAACAATGAACAAACCTAATTTTTTTCTTTTTAAATGAGGGGTGATTATATAAATCATGACACAGCCACTGGGTGGAATGTAAGTAGCCGTTTAAAATGAAGGTTAGGTAGCAACATAGAAGAGAGGGCGACACGGCGTTAAGAGAAAGAAACCAAACAGGAAACACACAGTTCAACCCGGACAGGACAGATCCCTGGGGAAACACGCCCAAACACTAGTAGTGGTTGGGTTGGGGTGAGCAGGGTTGGGTTTGCAGGTAACTTTCTTGTTTTCTAAAATGTTCAGAAAGTATGTTACATTTAAAATAAAAAATTTTATTTAATAAAAAATCCCCGAACCACAGCAGGAACAATTAGGTCTGCCAAGAGCTGGCTGAGATACACAGGGGAGGGCAGAGGGAGAGCCACACCAGAAGGGCCCAGGGACGGCGGATGGGAGCAGAATGGCAGTGAAGCTCAGCCTTGGGCACTGTGGCCACCGAGGGTAGTCAGCTGGGCAGGGCTTCCTGGATTTCCCTCCAGGTCAGGGCAGACGGGAGGGCAGCAGTGGAGAAGGTGGGAGTTTGCTGGAAGCAGTGGGGCTCCAGAGTCCACAGGCCAGTGCTGCCCAGGGAGGCCACTTCAGTGCTATGCCCGGGACTGTGTCTTGCCTGCTGTCACAGTCAGGAGCATCTTCAGGGGGCAGCTCCCTGGGAGGCTCCAGGAACCCAGACTCCCAGAAGAAAAGCAGGCAGTGGTATTCGAGGTCCCTGTCACTGGGTCCCCAGTCCCCACCTGCCCCCTCTCTGCCTCGGCTCTCCTCCCTCCCTAGGCCACGTGGTCTGCAGGAGCAGGGCCAACCACACTGGCAGCAGTCACAGAACAAGAGTTTAATGGAAATCACGAAGGCAGGAGGAGGGGGCAGGGGTGGCATCACGGTGTCCTCTCCAGCCAAGCCAGGCAGTCCCTGATGCCATCTCCTCCCCACACCCACACTTCACAGCTCTTCTGGCAGGAGGGAAGAATTGTGGGGGCCCCCAGTCCAGCAGGTCTGCAGTGGGAAGAGCTGCCAGGGAGCCCAGGTGTGATAAGCAGAACTGGAGGCCAGGGCGGGACGGCAGGGGATGAGGCAGCAGAAGGAAGTGTTGCTTAGGCCAGAACGATGCCCGAGGTCCCCCAAAGAAGGGCTGTTTGTCTCCTGTGCCGGGGTGCAGGCGTTAAAGGGAGTCAGTCACCCTTAATATGGAGCGGGGTGGAGGGGTGGAGCAGGTGCCAGCCTGCAAAGGTGAGTGCGAGCTTCTTCGGTGGCACTGTGGTTGTGGGTGTTAGGACCCAGGCAAGGGTGAGGAGTGGGGTACCCTGCTTGTGCCAGAGTGGTGTTTGTGGGATTGACCAAAAGTCCCCAAGTCCCCCGGCACCTTCCCTGGCTGAAGCTGCGCCAGGCAAAGCTGCACCAGATGGAGCACCTGGACTACCTGCCTGCCACCCCGCCCCACCCCCATGTCCCCTATTTGGCCTCCTCTAATGTCCCCACAGCCACCTTCACTGCTTGGAACACCGCCCAGTCCATCTAGGAAAAAGAGAGAGGACAGGAATTCTCAATCACATTCCAGGACCTGCACTCCCCGTCCCCCTCAAGGAAACGCTCTCCCTGCTTAGGAGCCTGACCGCCCACCTGGCACAGAGCCGGGTCTGGCCTGCCCACCACAGCCATGTCCCAGGGGGACTTGGACAGCACACTCAGCCTGCCGGCCAGTGTCACACTCACTTGGGCATAAAGCAGGTGGCAGTCAGGAGGCAGGCTGGGTCCCTGGTGACAGAGCTGAGCAGAGAGGGCAGAGGTCTCAGGGGACAAGAAGTGCTGGGTGACGCTGACTGTGCTCACCAGGCCCTGCACCTGTGCCAGGGAGGAAGTGGGCAGGAGGGTCAGTGGAGGCTCAAGGTCACACACCCTCTCCCTGCTTCTCTGGTCCCTGAGGTCTACTTCCTCTGATGTCTCCACCCAACTCTCAGAGGAGAGGTCCAGGATACAGTGTGTCCTAAACCAGACCAAGGGGACGCCAGAGGGCCACCAAGGAGGCCCTGGGGTGTGGCCACTTGGACTTGATGACTTCAAGACCCCACAGCTTCTGTCTGCTTCCTACCGCAGGCCATGGCTCCCTGCCCTGCCTAGCTCTGGGGCCTGGAGAGAATGCTGTAAGACCCTGGTGCTCTCTTGTCGCTTGCTTCTGATACCCTGACCTCCCTGCGGAGCCCCCGCCCACAGGGGAAGCACCTGGTGGGGCGCCCCTGCCGGCACCAGCACGGCCTCTCCGGGGGCCTGCAGCAGGGTCCAGCAGCTCACGCCCCACTCCTCCCGTAGGCGCCGACGCAGCCCCGCGTCCAGGTAGCAGCTGCCTGGGGCACCAGGCTCCAGGGCACCTGCCTCAGCAGGGCACACCTCAGGGAAAGAGAAGGGGAGATGAGCCAGAGGTGGGAGGGAAGGGGGCCGCAGGAGGACAGGGACATGGGCTTCACAGAAGCCAGGGGCGCAGGAGAGAGCCGGGACAGTCAGATCTCGAAGGGCAGGCAGGGGAGGGCACAGGATGGGAGAGAAAGGGGCTGGCGGTAGGACAAGGGCAGCTCAGGGTGTCGCAACGAACATTCAGCTGGAAGGAGCTTAGAGGAAGGGATTGAGGGCGCTGGAGCTGAGGGTCTAATCCTGCTTTCCCCGGAGCCAGCTGCCTTGCCAGCCTCTGTGGCCCTGGCTTGGCCCCTGCTCTCTCTCAATGGTGCTCCTTTCTCCAAAACCCAGCAAGATGTCCTGCATGATCCCCATTCATAAACTGCTACACCAGGCGTTACCGTCGCATCTGTGACTAGCCTGTCCTATGCTAAGGTGGGGGAACAGGGAGCTGTGGCTCCTGGAGAGACAATCCAAAACACTCAAGGCACTCTAAGATCCTGGATCCAGAAGCGCAAGGCCACACAGAGGATCTGGTTCCCAATGGGTGGACAGGCTTGCTTGTTCAGACCAGGGCCTCAGCGGCAAGAACTGCTATGGGGGCCGACACCAGCCCAACCAGAGCTCCTAGGACAGGCAGGGACTCGTGGAGGCCACGGGAGGAGGTGCCCAGGGAACACCTGCTGAGGTGAACGCCAGCATCATGCTCCAACTGGCCACCGGCTAGATCCACCCCCTTCAGCTAGGACCTCAGCCATTGTCCCTGGGCTTGGAGCTACAAGACTGGGCAGAGGGGGGCAGGGAAGGCTGGTGAACCAGACTAGACCCTAGAGACGTGCCAGCCAGGTGCCAAGGTTCCTTTGCCCAGAGATTCAAGTCCATCCTGAGGCCAGAGCAGTGTGTTCCCAGGCCACCCAGTGAGGATGTACCCCCTCAGCCCTCTCCCATGAATCATCATGTTGGGCCATATGGGACTGCCCACAGCCAACCACACCCTGACCAGACGAGGCCATCTGTTTATGACGGTGTGCCTCTGTCTGTTCCCTTCTGGATGTCCCAGCATCTGCGTGTGCCTCTGTAGATGTGTGCACAAGGTGGTGGAGGACAGCACCTTGGCCTCCGCATGTCCGTGCGTGTGCCTTAGAGGGGTGACACTTTGTGGAAGTCTTTTCCCCAGGATAACTGGGGCCCAGCTGGACTCTGCAGCCACGAGGCCGCTGTCCTGGCTGGGTCTCTGCTCTGTCACCTGGTCTATCTCCCTCCGCCCTCTACCTAGCCAGCATCTCCCTTGGGCAGTCCCTCCTCATAGGGTGGAGCCATGAAAGGGGAGCAGCAGGGTTCCCCTTGGCCTTCTGCCAGTCTCACGCGCCCAGAGCCCAGGAAGGGGAAGCTGCCTGGCCCAGGAGGAGCACAGAGTAGTGACCTGGGTCGGAGCAGACCGAAGCTCCGAGCTCAGCTCTACCGTGAGCCTCCATTTTCTGGTCAACAAAATGAGACAGGGCAGAGGGCAACGGGGGGACATTAAAGTACCCAAGGCCCTTAGCACAATGCCCAGTTTACACCATTAGGTCCCCAGGCTCCTGCTACACCCTCCTCCTCCTTAAGAGTCCCTCCACAGAATGGGGGTCCTAGTCTGCCTTCTCCGCCCCTGTTTGAATGAGTTGGGGCAGTCCGGCTCACCTGAGGGGCTGGGGTGGGGAGCAAGCACATGAGACAAGGACTCAGGTACATAAGACAAGCTCCCGGGCTGGAAAGGGGGTGGGGAGGTTTCCCGGTTCCCTCCTCACCATCTGGAGAAAGCGGCGGATGCGCTGGGCGTCCTGTGCCCGGAACACGTGCCACACGGTGCTGACCTGGCTACCAGGAGACCAGAGTCCCTCCCCATCCAAGCCTGAAAGGAAATCTGCAGGAGACAGATGGCTCAGGTGGGCCCAGAGCAGGTGGAGACAGGCACCTTTGTCACTAGCTTGTTCCCCCTCTGCTCCCCAAGAGCAACGTCTTTCTTTTCTTCTCCTTTTTTTTTTTTTTTTTAATGGTCCTGGATATTGAAACCAGGGTCAGTTTCACACACGATAGGCAAGTGCCACTGAGCTACACCCCAAACCCTTTTTATTTTATTTTGAGACCGAGTCTCACTAAATTCTGATCCTCCTGCCTCAGCATTCCAAGTAGCTGGGATTGTAGGCATGTGCCGCGGCATCTAGCTGACCCACCTTTCTGTGCCCGGTGCCAAGCAGGCAGTGGCGCCTCCGCATGAACCAGGATGGTAACCAGGTCAGCCACCTCCACACAGAGGTTCTTGGTCCCCAGGTGTCCACGGTGTGAGCTCACGCCTGCATGCAGATGGAGAATGGATGGTTTGGAACAGAATAAAAGAAGCACTGTGGGCCCCAGGACCTCGGCAGGGACACCAGTGTACCCCAAGATGACAGATACAAGGTGAGGGCAGGGGATGGCCAGGAGTGGCAGGGCACTGCACTCACCATGGGCCGCCCAGAGCTGGGGCTCCAGCAGATGCAGGGCGAGGCCCGGCGGGAGGTAGGAAGCCAGGTTGAGTTTCCCGTGGGGGGCACAGTACTCAGGGAGGGGCAGGCTGGACGCCAGGTTCTCCAGCCTGTGGGCAGCAGGCTTCATGCTCAGCAGGTCCAACCCGAATGCCACAGGCCCCACTGGACACTCCCCCACCACACGAGGTGACTCCGGAGGGGAAGCTGAGAGCACTGAGGGTCCCGGGGGTGGTGGGGTGCTGAAGGAGGAGGGGTGGGAGGACAGGAAGAGGATGGTGGCGGAGACGGGGCTGGCCTTGGTATTCCACACACCTGCTGATGTCCTCATCTCCCAGAGCTCGGTGCAGCAGGAGGACAGAGCCCTCGTCTGGCTTTGGGCGCACTGGGGGAGAAGACAGAAGGCCACTGGCCTACGAGGAGCTTGGTCCCTGGGTCCCTGTCCCAGTGGTAGCAACGCACAAGCGTGGTCCCTGCCCTGGGCCCTACTTCCTGCCACCCCACGTTGGGAATACTTACTCTCGGGCTGAGAAAATCCCTCCCAGAAGGCTGTGCTGTCCAGGCTTGTGGGCTTGGGAGGCCCATGGGGGGTCAGCGCCTGCACCTGGCCTCCAAGTGCCCCCAGCGCTCCCATCCCCCACAGGTTGCCCTGCAGTGTTCTCTGAATCCCTGACACCAACACGGGCTGCGGTGGGGAAGGAAGGAGGACAGGACATGGGGAGGATGAGCGGAAGCCCACCGTGGCGGGACTGGGACGTGTTGTGACAGCCCCAGAACCACCCGGACAGCTGGGGCCGAGTAACCAGCCTGCAGGGGGGCGAGGTGAGATGCTGGGGGGCTCACCTGGCCCTGCCTCCAGTGCTCCTGGAAGAGGCGGAAACCTCGCCGAGGCCTGGGCTCCTGCAGCCACAGCAAGGCCCCCGGGGGCTGCAGCCGGGGCCTCACTGGTGAGAGGGGCAGGCTCAGGCCCTTGCGCAGGCCCGGCCCTGCTCGAAGGCCGGGCCCCAGGGCTTTCTCCTGGATCTTCCGTTCCACTACCTGGGCAATGATGCTGTCCAGGATGTTGGTGATGCGGTCATCCTGTGGGCAGGGAGGGAAGCGGGGCAGCAGGGCTCAGGACCCATCTGGCCCCACAGGGACTGTGGCCCTGTCTCTGGTCCCCAGACTCCCAGCCCTCCCCGCGTGCCCTTGCTCACGCTGGGCAGAGCAGGAGTAACGGGGGCAAAGGCCATGTGGATCCGCTCGTGCCCCAGGCAGAGTTTGACAGCAGTAGAGGCCAGCAGTTCACAGAGAGAGGGACAAGGCAGGGGCCCTCGGCTGGCACGGTCCTCTGTTGGGGTCTCAGTGGAGTCTGGGGTCTCTGTTGGGGAAGAAAATCGTGAGGGACTTCCCTTTTGGCCCCTTCCCTTTGCCTCAAAAGGCGGCTCCCACTCATGTGGCGGGTCTGCTCTCCTCACAGCATCCGCCATCCTAACTGAGGGGACCTCCTAACCTTCGCCCAAAGGCAGTTCCAGAGCCTCTTGAAACTCTGGCCTAGAACCAGAGTCTGACTGGAGAGGAAGCTGGGAGACCTGTCTCCAGTGGAGGTGGGGGTGGAGGTGGGGATGGCTGTCTTCTTTCTTCTTTTTGCGGGGTGGGTACTGGGGATTGAACCAGGGGCACTTTACCACTGAGCTATATCCCGCCTGCCCTTTTTATATTTTTATTTTGAGACGGGGCCTTGCTAAGTTGCTGAGGCTGACCTCAATTTGTGATTCTCCTGACTCAGCCTCCTGAGTTGCTGGGATTACAGGTGCGTGCCACCATGCCCAATAAGGGTGGCCATTTTCTAAAGCAACGGCAGCTTGTTCCTGGACCCTCCTGCTGCCCCCTGCCCCAGTGCATCACTGTCCAAGGAGTGCGAGGAGCCACTCACCCTCTTTGATGTCCTTGGTCCTGTGGGGATCCCCGTTGCAGGAAGGTTGTGGAGTTGAGGGAGTTTTCTCTGTCGGCTCCTTCTGTTAAATTCCCAATCCAACCAGAGGTTTTTAAAATGGCAGCTACAACTCAACTCAACCCCCAAGAATTAATGGTGAATGCTTGTAAGTCCTAAAATTGTGTTCACAGGTGTAAGTATTATTGGATATAATGTGAGAAGAAGCTACTCATGGACTTCTCCATACAGTATGATCTAAAGTATACTAAAATAGATGCAAATAAACATATTAACCAATGACTGGAAAAAAATATGTCAAAATGTTAATGGTGACATGCAAGGTCATTATTGTTTTCTTCCTCATGCTTTGTACTTTCTAAAGTTTCCACAAGGGGTATGGGGCACAGAGTCTGATACTCAGAATGTGCTTAGAGAAATATTTCTTTCTTTTCTTTTCTTTCTTTTCTTTTCTTTTTTTTTTTTTTTGGTACCGAGGATTGAATTCAGGGGCCCTCGACCACTGAGCCAGCTGCTCAGTCCTATTTCGTATTTTATTTAGAGACAGGGTCTCACTGAGCTGCTTAGTGCCTTGCTTTTGCTGAGGCTGGCTTTGAACTCAAGATCCTCCTGCCTCAGCCTCCTGAGCTGCTGGGATTGCAGGCATGCGCCACCACACGCACAAGAATGGATAACTTTTATCATAAAAACACGAACTTCATAAAAACTTGGCAACGTGCATGTTGAGTACCTACTGCGCTTGGTGCTGGGAAAACGGAACTAGAAGAAGCATGAACTGGAACAGGACTCAATGCAGGCAGGGAGTGAGGTGGGTGTGGAGGTGTGGCTGGCGCTCCCTGCTAGGATTCTAACCCCCAGGAGAAGTGGGGAAGTAGCCAAATTCCACTGGCTTCTGTGACCCTCTTCTGTGGCTTCTGTGATCCCCATCAAGAGAAGGCCCAGCCCCTTACAAGGCATGCTACCCAATCCTGGGGCCTCCTGTCAGTCTTTGTCAACGGAGCCATGCCCTGGTTCTTACCTGCTGGCCTCCATCCGCAGTGGCCCACACCCGGGCATCAGTTTGGCAGGGGCAATGACCCCGGATGTCAAACTTGACCCAGACCTGGTGCATGGCAGTGCTCAGTTCTGTCAACACTGGGGGTAGAGAGGAGAGTGGGAGGTTGGTGGGGAGTGTAGGCCAGCAACCGGGAGGGCATGGCACCAGGGTGAGGGACAACCAGACAGGAAGCTGGTCTCCCTCAGGACCCACCCACTGCACGCTCCACCCCTCCACGATGGCTCACCCTGGCTAGAGACAAACTGGGTCAGCATCAGAGAACAGGCAGTGTGCCCAGCCTCCTGGGCACACTCCTCCGTGAACTGCTCCGGAGAGCCTGTGGGGTGGGAAGGGAGAAGCTGCAGGTCCAGAAAGCAAGGTAACCATGGGTTAAGGTCAGGGAAGCAGGCCAAGGACATGATATTAAATCAGGGGCTCGACAAGCCATAAAGCTTGTTGCTTTCTGGGAAACTTAGGCACAGAGTGACACAGAATTCTTTGCCTGCAGAAAGCAAAAGCTTTCATATGCTGAGATACTGCAAAATCTCAAAGTGGTCATGTGGCAGAGAATGTTCCAGAATGTTTCTGATTCTGGAAATTTTTTTAGCCATATCTCTTGGAGCACTGATAAACTTCAAGAACTCAGGTGGTTGGGTTGAAACAAGGAAAAGAAAACCGAGAATTATGAAAAGAATGGGATACAGTCAGAAGATCTAAGTCTAAATCCTGGCCGTAACATTTACTAGCTGTTGGTCATGGGCAAATCACTTAACCTCTCTGAGTTTTTCTTATCTGGAAAATGGAGGCAATCATACCCACCTCACAGTGTTACAACAGGTTTAAAAAGATGCAAGCTGAGCAAAATGGGAGGCATAGAGTAGGCACCCGACTTCTCTTAAGGGTGGGCAAGGATACAGGCGTGGCCCTTGATCTGGGGAGAGGGAAAGTTCTGCTCTACGGGGCAAGGAGCAGCGGTGGCTGAGGCCTGGGCTGGGCAGGGTGGGGAGGCTCTTCAGAGAGAGGCAGCCAGGAAATGGCCGCATGCCCTAGAGCAGGCCCTCAGCAGCCTCCCTCTCTGCCCACTCACCCTCAGCCCCTTGGCCTCTCCCTACCTGCTTTGTCCCGGGCCCTCCCAGCACCAGACATGCGACCACAGGCCACACACAGCCGGTGGCTGCAGCGGGGGCATCTCCAGTGAGTGTTGAAGAGTCCATGGTGGCAACGACTACAGCAGCGAGGAATGCCCGGGCTATCCTCAGTCATGGCTGGCCCCCGGCCTGCTGACCACAGGAGAGATCAGGGTCAGGGGGCTGAAGACAATGTCCCTTCAGCTTCACATAGGAAGCCTCCAGGCAGAGTGGGGAGGAGCACGGAGCAGTTTCCAGCGAGAGCCACCTGGAGGAGGGAGACAGGCCCCTTGATTCCCCCCTACTTACTCAGCGGCCCCTGACAAGAACCCCCCTGCAGAAACCACCCCCTCAGGCAAAGCCCTCCAGGACAGCGGAGGCTTTAGCTTCCCAGGCCTGTCCAGGGATTTCGCCACTGGGCCTGAATTAATAATCCATACCACTTCCAGCACATTCCTTCATCCAACTCCCTGCCTCCCGAGCCCTACTTGCTACCAGAAACAGAAGGACTGGCCACTGCTCAGGTGGACTTTCCTGCAGGGGATGCTGTATTTTCAGAGGGAACCTTAAGAGCCACATCTGTCTTTACCCATAGGAGTGGATTTTATTTTTAAGAGCAAAATTTCAGATTAAGCCATCTTTGCACCCATTCAGCAAGCACCTGGACATGTGCTGGGGTGGGGACTCCCAGCTGCTCAGGACTGGGTCCCTGCCCTCCCAAGACTCATGCGCCAGGTGGTGAGATGGACCCGCTGACACATGGTGACTATGCGCCAGGAGCGAGGTGTGGTGGGGCAACTTTACAAGTGGGCCCCAAAGTATGAGTAAGTTTTCATGCACCAGGTAGGAAGGGAGGAGCAGGGTATTCCAGACCGGGAACAGCCAGCGCCACGGCCCCAGGGGATGGACAAGCTGGGGAGCTCCGGGAAGGGAAGGATAGATGGGTGTGCATACTGGGAATCCAGCTGGGAACAATAGGAGCCAACAGAAGCTGACAGTAGCTGGCTGAAGAAAACTAGGGTGCTGGCCTTTCTGGGGCAAGAGGAGCCACAAGTGATCTCTACACCCCGCCCCTTCCAGCGCCAGGCAGGCCCAGGGCCGTGTGTTACAGAGACCACTTGGGTGCAGTAGAGGCAAGCCAGAGGGGACAGCCTGGAGCTGAGGACCGCACTGCACGCCCTCCAGTCTTTAACATCAGCAGGAATCCCACCAGCCTCCTGGGCCCACAGGCCTCACCACCCCAGTAAGCCTCCCGCCTCACAGGTTCCTGCAGACACTTGCACTTGGCCCTGCTTTCCCCACAAGCCCTAAGGCTCTCTGGGAATTGGGCTGGACCAGGTTTTACACTTCCCAGCATCCCCCACCCAAGCCAGAAACCTCAGCGTTGACTAAGAGACCGAGTCAGGAGTAAGGACAGATGAGGCAGGAGCTCTTCTGAGGTCACAGCAGGCCTGGGAAGCCACGGTGTGGGGGGAGCGGGCATGGCAGAGAGAGGGAGGTCAGCTCACCTTCACGCTGTGCCCAGGCCAGGGCCTCCCGCTCCCTCCGCAGCAGGCGGCACAATCGGTCCCCCAAACCACTCAGCAGGTGCTTGGCGAGGCCCCTGCTGAGTCCAGCTTCAGAGCCAGACCCTCCTCCCTCCTCAGAGCTGCCCGGGGAGTCTTCCTCCTGCTGATGCTCCCCTCCCAGAGGCAATCTGTAGGCCAGGCAGAAGCGTGTGAGGAGGGAGCCCCGGGCCAGAGGACGGGATGCTGGGGCAGCCAAGGCAAGGCTCACCTCCGAGCTTGCTGGGAGTGGCAGGTCAGCCCGCCCACCTCTCCAGCTGCCTGGGCACAGCTTTGGCATTGAGTGATGCCTGCCGACAGGGCTGAGCAAGGTATGTCCTGAAGTCCGGGGTCCTTGAGGCTGGTCCTGCCATCTTGGGGTCCTAAGGGGACAGTGCAGCTGGTCAGGAGTTTAGGTTTCTGGGGCTCATGCCAACCCCAGCCCCCGTCTCAGCACCCACCCCGTCAATACACTCAGTCCAGGCTCTTGCCCCAGGCCTGGGAGGCGTAATGCAGAACCAGCAAGAGCAGGCCAGGCAGCCAGAAGGTTCACACACAGACTGAGCAGTGGCCTGCCTTCCTCTGTCCTTATTCCTGACTTGGTCTCTCATGCCTGGCATGGCCTGATGCCACGGGAAGGGGTGTCTGGTATCAGGCCGAGGGCTTTGAGCAACTGGAGCGATGGTCCTCACACAAGTGTGGGATCCTTCCAGTGTAGAGTCTGGATAGCTCCACTGAGGGTTTAAGCGACACCGCTGGCTGCGTGAGAATGTGAGGAGACAATCCCAACGTGGACAGACGGATGGAGGGCGCCGGAAAGTGAGAAGGCTGGAGAGTTTCAACACAGGCCACAGGTGCAGTAACCCAAGAAGGCGAGGGAGCCAACTACTTCCCAGACCAGACGGAGGTCTGGGAGGCACAGATGGACCCATGCCAGGTGCAGAGGTATTTGGTCAAGGCCAAGGAGACAGTCCTGATCCACACCCAGTAGTCCAGAAGACTGGGAAATTAGGGGATCTTAAAGAACCCAGCAGTACCAGAACCCTCTGTGAAGGACATCATGTAGCAGCAGAGTCCAGGATGTGCCCAAGGTCCTAACGGTGGAGAGTCCAAACTGAGCCTCTGTGATCCAGCTGGGCAACAGGCAGGACTTGGGATCCTTCAGGAGAGGTGATGCTCAAACCAGGATTTGTAGCACAAATAATCAGAGCAATGAATATTTACTGAATGTTTACTAAGAGCCACCAATTCTATCATGCCCTCGATGTGAATTATTACAGTATTCAATCCTTGCAGCAAAGTTCATGAGGTAGGCACATCTTTTATCCCCATTTTATAGATGACACAACTGAGGCCCAGAAGTTGTTCGCCCAAGTCACACAGCTACTGATCAGCAAAGTCAGGAAGCAGGCACTTTGACTCCAAAGCCTAGGCTGCCACCAACACACCACGGCTTGGCAGGAGATGGGGAGATGGCAATCATCAGCTGGAAGGCGGAAGGCTCTGGCTGTAGATGCTGAGAAGCCCCAGAGAGCCCCAGAGATTGAGGCAGGAAACGGACAACTGGGTGTAGTCCATCTTAGAGCACCTGTGGACCCTGTCCCCCACAGAGCCCCAGCTGGGCTCTTGCTCCCAGTAAGGCTGCCAAGCCCCCCACGACCCTTACCTTTCTGTTCCTCATGCTGTTCTGCCTCTGCCTTGCTCCCTACTGATGTGTCCAGCACCTCCTGCCAACCTCCAGTCCCCTGCCCCACGGTGCCTGGGAAAGGATCAGGTGGGCGCTTGGGGGCAGGGCCACGGGCTGCTCCCTGAACCTCAGGGCTGCCTGCCCTCTTGAGGGCCCGGAGCCGGGCAGTTGAACTCTTCTCTTCCTCAGGACAGTCGCCTGGACACCCAAACTGCTCCGAGTGCCGCGTGAGCCACGTCTTCTTCAGCTTGGTGTGGTGGCTCGGCAGGCAGGCCCTGGGACCAGGCACCTTGCTCACTGCCTCGCTGGATTCACGGGGCCCGCTGGTCCCCTCCTCCAGGCCCTCCTGGCACTTCCCACAGGAACCAAGATCCCCCTCTCTAGCAGGTGGGTGGGATGAGCAACAGCCCCCCTGGGTGGTGGGAGGCCCAGGAGAGGGGCACCTGGGTGTGGCTGGTGGCCCCAGGGGGTACCCAAGGCTGCCACTGCCTGGCACAGCCCAGACGTTGCCAAAAGTATGAACCAGGCCTGGGGGACAAGTGGGCCAGGGGGGCCGGGGAACAGGGTCTGGATGCCCCAGGAAAAGTGGGCAAAGATTCTGCTGCCTGCCAGCTCCTGTCTCCCCATCCCTCAGGTGGAGTGAAGGGCCTTCTGCCTCTCGGGCTCTCTGGAGGTGCCCACCAGGGGCTGAGCCCAGCAGGCCAGGTTCCAACGTGACCAAGGGCTCCTTTGCCAGCCTGAGAGTGCTCGGATCCTTGTGATAAAAGCCCTAAGAGCGGAGAAAGAGTTAAGTTAGTGCTGGCTTGGTTCCCAGGACTTAAAAGGACAGGCAGGACCAACACCAGCAGTTGTCATAAATAAAATACTGCTGCTGCGAAACCACCGAGCAGCTCCCTGATTGGGTGATAAATGGCACTGCCCTGGGTCCCCTCAGTGGTTCCTCATTGCCCTGGGATCCCTCCAGAGCCTCCCCGGGGATTTTTTGGACTTCACCACAATCTAACAACTAACGTCAGCCCATGGCTGACACCGTCAGTGGGCACCTGGGACCTATTTGGATGATTGGGTGCCTTAACCCATAGTAGTTTTTAAGTATTTTAAAATCTCAAACTGGGAATGGGGTTGCCTATGGGAGAGGAGCCTTAGATACAAGTCATGAAGTCCCCAGCACATCCCATTCCCAGGTAGAGAGAGGCCTTGCCTACCCTCTGCCCCAGGACAAGGCCACACATTTGAAGGGCAGAGTTTCCAAGGCCTTGGCCTGGGTGGACAGAGTCAGTGGCTGCAAAAGCCTGAGGACAAAGGAGGGCCAGTGAGACAGAGCTGCTCAGGGGGCTGGCTGCACAGGCTGACTCCAGGGGATAACTCTGAACTCCTCCAGGCGAAGGAGCCTCATCTTTCATCAGAATGGCCAGGCAGAGTGGCACCGTTAAGCTACAATGTGTGTCCTGAGTCCCAGGTACCTACCCCTTCTGCTCCAGCACTCACCTTGCTGCCTAAGCTGAAGGCGGAGGGCACTTTGGGCTGGCCCCCAGAGTACACCCAGGGGTGTGGGGCCAAGGGCCAGTCACATGGACGCTCTGGGGGCAGACTGGATACTAGGTAGGGCGGCAAGCAGGTGGGCACCCAGAAGGGAGCTCGCTCCAAGATCTTGGTCTCCAGCAGGAAAGGGCAGTGCACAGGTCGGAAGGCCACAGGGTCACTCTTGGCATGGCCACCACTATGCTCAGGAATAAGGGGGCCGTAGCGAGGCGGGCATGCTGGTCCGCAGAAGGCTAGTGGATGGGCCAGCATCGCCTCTTTCCAGCGCAGTCCTTCCTTGCTACCCAGCCAGCTGGTCTTCCTCTCCCCATTGCAGGGGCCCTCACCCTCCACCAGTGGGAGTGTGTCCTTGGGGCCCTGAGGGAAGCCAGGAGGAAACCAGGAGTCTGGGGTACTCAGGACGCCCCTCCAGAAGGGAGCGGGCTCTCCCAGGCACAGTGCCCCATGGCGCAGGCTATCCTGCAGTGGAGTACCAGGCTCCTGTCCCACGATGCCGTTCTCAGGGGCTGTCTTCTCCCAGGCTGGGGTGTCCTTCAGGAAGCTGGGAGTGCTCTCCATCACTCTCCTGCCCTCATGGGGCTCTCCCAGGGGGGTCCCTAGAGCATTACCACCAAAGCATGAGTTCCTTGGGCACATGCCCCAAGCAATTTTACTGGTGGCACAGAGCGGGCACCGCCCTGGCAGCACCAAAGTGGCTCAGACCAGTAAGGCAAGTGCCAGCCCACAGCCGTGCATCATGTAACCTACCATGTGTGGCCTGAAGGATCATGTCTGGGTGGGATGCTCCAGCATGGGGAGCTCCCCCCTTCCCCCAAACTCTGTCCCCACCTGAATTTGAGGGTGCAAGTTCAGCAGAGACTGCCATTTCTAGGATGACATGTTCTGACCTCACAGAGCCAGGAATCTGATCATGAGCCCTGGAGAAGGACAGGGAGCAAGAACCCAAGAGCTTAACTCTGTGGAAGGTGGGAGCACAGGAAGGCCGAATCCTGGCCCTGACTGTCACCTACTGTGTGAACTTAGGCAAGTCTTCTTGTTCCTCTAAGCCTCAGTATGCCCAGGTATAAAATGGGGCTCGGGTCTCCAGGGATTCTTCCCAAACAGCAGCTTGTTGTTTTGGGGGTGCTGCTTGCCAACCTCCGCCTCCAGCCCCAGCTAGACAAGACTGGGACTTGTAAGCCAGGTAGACTGGAGTCACTGGGAAGGGCAGCTGGCCAGGGCTGCTTGCTGCTGTCTCCCTATACCTGGGCAGCCCTGAATCAGACTTCCCACGCTCCAGTTTCTTGGCTTTTTCCAGCAGAGCCCCAGGACAACGGCTAGGATCTGTGGTGGCTGGTCAGGGGAAGAGTGAGACAGCAAAAGACAAGGGACTAAGAGGTTGCGGCTGGGCTGGTTAAAGCTGCCCTCGCTCTGCCGGCAACGCTAGTGCCGGGGTGCCGCTGGTAACTGCAGCCTGGCAGGGGGGAGGGAAAGAGGCGGGGAAAGCGGGCTGGGCCCCGGAGAGAGAAGCAAGGGAGGGAAAATTGAACGTGTGCGCGAGGGACCAGGATGACAGGTGGCACCAGAGCGGCAGCACTCTCTTGGCGCAGTTCTCTCGGCCGGCCCGCGAAAGCCCAGAGAGGGAGATGCGGACCAGTGGCAGAGGGCGCCTGGGCTTTCCTGAGCCGCCACTCCCAGCGGTCCAGCCCCTAGTAGGGGCATCCTAACTTCTCGGTGGGAGGATGTGCGGCCCAGCCCAGAGGGGCACGGGTAACTCATTCCCTGCGTGCGCCGCGGGCTCGGCTAGGAATTCCCCCGCCGGGAGAGTCCCCTGAACATTAGGATGCCACGGTGCCCCCCGGGCGCCCCCTCTCGGCACTTACCTGGGCTTCACGGACCCGGCGCGGCGCGGGCGGCGGCGGTCCTGTTGGCCGGTGCCGGACACCCGCTCCCCATGGGCCGGCTCGGGGCCTCCCGGCCGACGGGCGAGGACGCGTTCTCCTGCTCGCTGCTCAGCGCGCTCGCGTTCTCTTTCCCCCCGGGCGGCGGGGGCGCTCTAGGGCCGCAGGTTGGAGGGGTCGGACTCCGGGATCTGCAGGATGCGGCACACGGCGCGGATCGGCCGCACCAGCTTCTGGGCCGAGGCCGTGGGTTGCGCCATGGGACGCCGAGACTCCGTGCTGCGCCTTGCGGAGGGCCGGGCCGGGGCTAGGGAGCGAGTGCCCCCGGAGGGAGAGAAGGAGCCGGGCCGGGGGGAACGCGCGCCCCGGGTCGGAGATGGCGGAGTTGGGGGAAAGGTCGAGGGGCCGGGGAAGGGGGTCGTGCCTGGAAAGGGGGCCGATCCCGTGACCCAGGAGAGAGGCACCAGCGAGGGCGCAGCACCGCGCAGCGCGGCTAATGGAGGGAGAGCGCGGCGGAGAGCGCAGCAGGACCTCTGATCGCCATCGCCAGACGCGCAACTGAGAGTGGGGAAGCTGCTCCGCCGGTTTCCTCCTCCAGCACCCTGCGGGAAACAGGAGCCCGTGATTCGGCGGCCCCGCCTGGGCCTGCCCCCTCCTGAGCCCCGGGGGCTTCCGCCAACGCCCCGGCGATGCCACCGGCTGCGCACGGGGAGAATGAGCCCTTTGTTCCCCCCTCCCCCCGCGGCACCCGGGCGCCTGCCGAGAGAGGCTCCCCCGGGGCAGCGTGCCAGCTTCCCAGCCGCCCCACCCTCCCGTGGGCCCGGCCCCGGAGCCTGGCAGGCGGGCAGCACCCCCACTATAGGTGCCAAGCCCGGGAACTGGAGCAAAGGGCGGGAGGGGCCGGACCAGGCCACGGTGGGGCGGGGTGCCCCCCGGGGTACCAGGGCGGGGCGGCTGGGAGGGGGCAGTGCCAGAGCTGGCAGGGGCAGTCGGGTTCTCACGGGTCAGTGATGGGCGCTCTGACCCACGCCAGCAGGGCCTGTGCCTGCTGGACCACTCTCTCCCGGTCCTCTCCAGCTCTGGCACATAGGCACACCCCTCTGGCTGGTGTCTGCTCTACCTCATCCTCACCTGGCCAAGCTACTCTTCATGGTCCGGACACCCAAGCCCCTTTCCAAGCCCAAACGGCACAAAGTGCTGTGCTTAGAAGTCTGAGAGGGACTTCTGTTCAGTCTAAGAGCTTTGGATTCACTAAGTGCCCAGAGAGGTGATGGGACCAGAGAGGCTCCATCGGGCCTTGCATTCCAGGGTTGGTGGGGTCAGCCGCATCCCCAGTGTTCCTAGTGCTCCCAGGCCTGGTGCTGGAGAGGAGCCTATGGGAGTGGCTCCTGGGAGGGAGCAGCAAGTAGGAGAGGAAATGGGCAAACAGGGCACCCTCCACCCGAGGAAGCATCCCGGCTCCTCTGCGGGGGTGGTTCCAGAGCACAGACACAAACAGACAGATTCAAACACACACAGACAGATTCAGACACACACAGAAACCCACACGCCCAACGGGCGCTTCCCTTCCCCTCAGGCACCCACCTCCTGCCCCTGGACTCCCCTGCCTCCCTGTGGAAGCCATGGTCAGCCTGCCTTCACCCACCCTGAAACAGAAGGGACATCCCCGTCCCACTCTCCTGTCCCCTGGAAGGGATGAGTTCTGGAGGCCTCTAGCCTGGTCCTTAAGTCACAACACCACCATCGCTGGAGAGGGGAACCAAGGGGATCTCAGAACCTTCTTCCTGAGAGACTGGAGCAAAGGCAGAGAACCTTTCACCAGTTGCAGAGAAGAGGAAGGGTCCCCGAGAGAGGGGCTCCAAAGGCAAGGGCACCGGACAGGACTTGGGCCATGTTGGCATGGATTCCCCCAGCCCCCTGCCTCCCCCAGAGGCTGGTTCTGTGGCAGGGCCAGCTGGTAGGGATTGTTTACATGTCTGAGTTACTCTCACTCCCTCCTTCCCCAGCTCCCCTGGGGGTGGCCAGACCTGAGTGTGCCAAGGGAGATGATTGTGGAGGGTCTAACAGGGGCTAGGGCCCAAGGCTCTACACCTGGCCTCCTGCTTCCAGATTGGCTCCAGGTTGCAATGGTGGGCTGGGGTGCCTGTGGTCCCCGTCTGTTCCTCTGGCCTGCCTCCTCAGCAGCGGAGGCTTGTGGGAGAACCCCAGGGGAGAGAGCTGTGGCTTGGGGCCTGGAAGAGTCCAGAGTGAGAGAGCCTGGGCTGTCCAGAGCCCTGAGGGCTTGTTGGCTTGCTGCTGTCATCCCCAAAGAGGATGGGACTGTCCTGGGGGATCAGAACAGATACACCCCCACCCTACCCCCCAGGTGCCATGTCTCTCTTGTCAGGTCACAGCCCTCGGACTGAACCAGGGCTCTCAGGACAGGCGCCTGGAATGCCCAGGGGCTGATGGGAGTGGGACTGGGGGAAGGACCCCCTTTCTACGCCCACCCGGTTCCCCATCCTGCCTCGGAGTCCATGCCACAGGCCAGAGTCCTTGTAGCTGACTGTTCTGAGTCTGAGGATGGAGCCCAGCTGAGGAGCCACACAAAAGACACAAACACAGAAGGAGAGCCACCCAGCACATGCACAGTGGGCCACGGCACGCTGACCAGCTCCCCCGGACACGCGTGGGTCCAGCCCGGCCCGCACCGACCCCTCGCGCACTGACGCACACGCTGACACACACACTGCTGCTGACGGGCACAGCAGTGCCCACAGCCAGCTGCCCTCTTGCCACCCCAGAGCCCCTTACCTGGGCAAGCACAGTGCCCCTCGGGTGGAGCAGCCCCCTGCCCAGGGGTGGGCAGCAGGCAGGGCGGGGGAAGGAGCCCCGGAGAGTCAGGCCAAGCTGCCACTAATCCGGGCGGGGAGAGGGGGGGCACCCACGTCAGAGCGGGGACTGCCGGGTGGAGGGCATCTGAGGACATCCCCTCCCACACACGCGGCCGTCTGGGCACCTAGCCCTGCTTCCCCAGCCCCTCCATCCTTCAGACAGCTGAGGCCGGCCCCCCCACCCCCCACCCCTGTGGCAATGCCTGGGGTGGGGGCCCTGGGGGAGGGGGAATACGGGAGAATTCTCCCAGGACCTGGGGGAGGGGGAGGGGACGGGAAGTGTGGAGATGCTTTTGGAGCCAGGAGGAAGCTCAGATGCCACCTCCCCTCTCACCCACCCACCCACATCCTTGACCTAATTCCTCTTCTGGAGCCCTCCTTCTTCTCCTGACGCCCGCCCCCCACCTAACCTCCATTCTGCCCCAGGGCTCAGGACCTTCATGCCGGGCAGCACCCGCTCTGGCCCCAGGATTCCCCCAGCAACGGGCATCCTTCTTCTGCCCAGGTTTTGACCCCATCCCCAACTATTGGGTCCCCCAGGCCCTGGTGCTGGGTGGGGGGTGGGGGCAAGAGCCTGAGCGCTCACCCCTGGCCCCCTTGGCAGAGGACGGTGCCCACCAGGACGCCCCTGCTCCACCTGGGCCAGGCTGCCTGGGTGTAGAGGCTCAGCATGCGCAGACACGGCCAGTGGGTCAGCGTGTGCTGTGACAGGAAGCCAGAGGCAGGGACGGGGCCCGGGACGCCGAGGGGCCACAGACCGGAGGGACAGTGGCGGGCTGAGGCAGGGAGGTGGAAGCACTACCTGGAAGGGCCACAGGATGGAGGGAGGCGGGGCAGAGAAGCAGGGAAGACCAGAAGGAAGGGCCACCTGCCCCAGGAACTGGGAGGAAATGGAGGAGGCCCCGGAAGCTGGCCAGGGGCAGCGGAGGGAGGTTCAAGAGGGGCCAGAACCCAGCAAAGGTGCACTGTGCTGGGGGGGGCTGCCCTTGGTGGCTTCAGGTCCCTTCCCAGCCCTGATCCTGCCAGGCGCACTGGCACTGTGGGCAGGCGGGAGTACAGATGAGGCTTCCTCTGGAGCCCAGGCCACAGCGACTGAGGGTGGGCCGGGGACCCTACCCAGGGCCAGCAGGGACAGGTGGAGGGTACGTCTGGAGGTTCTCAGAGGGGCACCTGGGCTCTGAGGGAAGCCCAGCCGATACCCAGTGCCCCAGGCCTCGGGATCACGTGTATGCTTGGCCAGGAATGCCTAGAGCTGGGACTCCTCACTCCTTCCCCTGCGGCCCCAGGATGTCTTGTAACCTGTACAACTAGAGCCAACCATTCGTCCACCGGTCTTATGGAGACCCTGGTGGTCTCATGGCTTTGTGGTGAGCCCCAAGGTGCTGTAGGGCACAAGAACAAAGCACAAGGCTGTTCCCACCCCGGAGGAGCTATGGTCACTGAGTGCATTTGTTCTTCTAGTAACACTCTTTCAGGCTGCTTAGGTGTCAGGCCCAGGGCAGGGGCTGTAGGTGACTACTGGGGAGAAGGACAGGTTAACAAATGACAAGATGTTTCTAATCCTGCCCTGGGAAAATCAGGGGGCTCTTCATGGAGGAAGTGATGCTTGAGTACAGAAGTCAGACAATAAGCAGCACTTCCCCACTGAATTACACACTTACAAAAATATTTCACTTTGGTTAAACCACTTGTTCTGGGCTGGGATACAACAGTAAGATGTCTGTTCTTTATGAAGTCACAACATAGCAGGGGAGAAAATATGATGTACTCAGGGGGAAAGAAAAGTACATGCAAGAACAGAATGGCAAGAAGTCCAGATGAGCAAGCCAGGCAAGGCAGGGGTGTGCCTGAGGAGGGCTTCCCAGGAGGTGATGTCTGCCTGGGGTTCAAAGTGCAAACAGGAAGAGGACAGTGGGCCAAGGAGAAGGAGCACCCCAGGGGACAGTGTGCACCAGCCGGCTGTGCAGAGCTAGTCGCCAAGTCTGTGGGGGGGCCGCATGACCTGCCTACTCCCAGCACCTGTCCCAGAGTGAGGGCAGGTGAAGCCCCAGTCCCACAAAATCCCACCCCTTCTGGTCTGCATTCCTTTGCCGGGTTCAGCGCCTGCATCCACTGCCGGCTTCCATTTGGTTCTGTGGAGCCTGTCTTCTACCTCCAGGACTCCTGAACCAACTTGCAGCGGGAGGCGTGGTCCCCAACTCACGGGCAGCACCACTGTGGACCGGCTGCCGCAGCTCTCATAATCCCCATTTTTCATCTGTAAAATGGGTATAGCCTCTACCCAACAGGGGGGTTGGGAGGATTCAAAGAAACCATCCCTGTGAAATTCCCAGTGCAAGGTCAGGCATGCAAAACGTTCCATACACGTTAGTCTCCTTCTCCCTGCCTCCCAGGCAAGGAACAGCTCATTTACTTGGGTACTGCATAGTGATTAAGTACATTGACTCTGGAGCCAGACTGCCTGCCTCAAAGCCCAATTCTGCCACTTACTAGCTGTGTGACCTTGGGCAAATCACTTGTCCTCTCTGTGCCTTTTTTGTTTTTTTTTTTTTCCCTATTTGTGGAATGGAGATAATAACAATAGTACCAACCTTCCGAGATTGTGAGGATTAAATTAATATGTCAGGGGCTCAAAGCAGCATCTATTGTGCCGCAGCCACACACTAGATACCAGCCACTACTAGTCTTTGCATCCTACCAAACCTGCCAATATGGCTGGTACCTGGCAGAGGCTCAAGACAGATTTTTGGAATGAATTAATGAGGAGATCAGACAACACCGTGGTGCCAGGTAAGGCCACATAGGAAGCCACTGAGCACCAACATGCAAGGAGCTAAAGCACCCCAGCAGATTAAGTGCTTTCCCCCAAATAAAACCCAGATAATCCCACACCAAGAGTTAATCCTCCTCCTCTCAGGCCATCCGAGTCAGCCCTTTCCCCTTCCTCTCATCCAGCGCTCTCACCCACCTCTTTGCTTACTCAAAAGCAGAAAGGAAGAGCAGACGTGGGGGTGGACAGGGGGCAGACCTGGGGCACAGTGGTGACACCAGCATCCAGAGGGCTGTCCCAGGGATCAGAGGAGGGGGTGGAGCGGAGCCAGCCCAAGCTAAGAGCCTGGGTCTCAAGAGAGCAGTGGATGGCGGGCCAGGGACCAGCGACCACCAGCAGCAGGGAGGGCCTTCAGAGGAGGCCCGCTGGAGTTGTGCATCATCTCTGCGGCCGGCAGCCAGCAGCCAGGCCCGGGCAGGGCGAGGCTCTGGCCAATCTCCCAGCCCCGCCCTCCTTGACCTGGAAGCTGGGGGCAGCCCAGATCCCGGCAGCTGCTGCCCTCTGGTGGCCACTCCTCAGAGTGCAAGCCACCCCTAAGGTACCTGTTGAGAGAACTACTGTGCCTGGGGAGCTATTGGGAGTGAAGCCAGACTTCCAAGCCCAGGCTCAGGACTAGGACCCTGGGCCTGTATGGGCAAGCTTTCAGGTGCCCCCTCGCTGTCCCCGCCTTCATGCCCCCTGGCTTGCCTACAGCTGAACGTTCCAATCCTGGGTTCCTCCTCTTTTTGGATTCCAGCATCTCGTTAGGTCTGGCCCTCACTCTCCAGTCTGTGCACTCAGCGTTGCCCGAGAGCTCATTCATGACAGCAGTGCCACCTTTGAGGTCTCCTTTGAGGACTGGGCTCACCCGGCACTGTCTCCTTCCGCCCTAGACTTGGCCGTGCCTGGCCGGCACTATGACGTAGAGTGTGGCATGAGGAGGGGAGATAAATCAAGAGAAGCAGAACACCGTTATGTATTTATTTATCAAAATGTTCACAAGCCCGACCTCATTCACCAACACAAAACACACTGCAAGGGCACACACACCAGGCCTTGGAGCAGGCTGTCAAGTACTTTGAAGGACAGGAAGGAATGGAGAGTTAGTGGACTTTGGTTTCATCTGCAGGGGTTGGGGGTGCTCTGGTCCCACACCTGAGAAGGCAGAGGGCTGAGGAGGCAATAAATAGAACGCTGGGCCCAGCCTGCCCTGGAACCATGGGTGCATCCCAATGCGGAGACCCACAGCCTCTGCCCTGGCTCTTAAGCAAACAGGGCCGGGAGGGACACGACCCAGGTGGCTGGCACAGCAAACCAGATGTGCACCGAAGGCCTCCTGCATGTAGCCCTGGCACCTGCAGGGCCTGAGGTAAGAGTGGGCCTGATCCGCAGACCCTAGCTGTCCATGTCTGAGGGTACAGTCTTTTTCCGCGTTCGGACCTTCAGGGAGCGCGAGGTGCCCTGGCGAGAGAGCAGGCACTCGGTGAGAGGCGTGGGCTGCGGTGCTGCACAGCCGCCACCCTCACACCTCCTTGCCACTGACCTCCCGGACCAGCGGCTTCCTCTTGACCACACGCAGGCTCTGGCTCCGACCCAGAGGCTTCTCTCGGGGCCGGGCTGGTGGCTGGGGGACTACCTCCGTATCCGACCAACCGCCCTCCTCTGTGTCACTGTCCTGCAGGCCCCCTGCCCGGTACCCTGCAGAGAGGCCGGGGAAGCAAACCTGGCCATTGACACAGTCTCCAGGCCTGGGACCAGGCCAGAACTTCCTCCAGCCCCGGGGAGGCCATCTTCCTCAGAAAGACTCCAGGCCTCTCTGTTCACTCACCAATGGGTGGCCTCCGGCGGGGTACCTGGTCTTCCAGGTAGAGGGGGTCCTGGTAGGCGGGGGCAGGGGTGTCGGGGATGGAGCGCAGGTCCTGCATGGAAAAGCTCCGCAGCCGGCCAGCCAGTGCGCCCTGACTCTGTGAGGGAGGAGGAGCTGAGTCACCTGGGAGGACAGGGGCTCCTGGGGGAAGGGGCTTCAGTAGAGTTGCCCAGGGACATGAAGGGTCACCCTGCAGCTAATCACTGGGGCACAGAGCTCAGAACTGAAAGCAACTCAGCAGCCTTCAGCCCCTGGCCACTTGGCAGGAACACGAAACTAAGGCCACAGGAATAGGAGCAGCCAGGAAGGTCTGCGCTTCCAGCTCCGTGGTCCTGCACCACCTCACCTACCCTGAAACCCTAGCCCTGACCCTAATTGCCATCTCCTGCCTCCCTGGCAGAAAGCTGGACGGGGTGGGCAGGGCGGCGGGAGGGCTGGGCCCACAGCACCTTGGTGGCGGCCTGCACCGCAGCTGAGGCAGCCATGTTGAGGCTCCGCTTCCCGAGGCTGAGCACTGTCTCGTAGCTGCGCTCTTTGGCCTGCACAATGTACGTGTCGATCTCCTGCAGACCCGGGGGAGGAGAGCTCAAGAGGACAGCGGGGGAGTCTCTCTGCCTCCGCAGACCCTGAGCCACCAGAGATTGCCATACCTTCCGGTCCACCCTGAGCCCGTGTGCAGCAGCCACAGATGAAGGTCCAGAACGCACCAGGAGCGGGGCTCCCCGCCCACTCGCCTGGCCTGCACCTCAGTGAGGGGCCACCCCCCATCCCCAAACCAGCTTCCAGCTGGCACTTCACACCACCGGTCACTCACACGCACCCATGTGGTCAATCTGGCCGACAGGAAGGCCAGGCCTTGTCAGGGTGCCATGGTCCTGGTGTTAGAACCAGGTGTCCCTGCATCCTGAACCCGGGGTCGGGGTTCTCTCTCTCCGCCTCCCCCAGGGTACCTTCTCATGACGGGACAGGGACGGGTGGACGAACTTTCGGTAAAGTAGGCTGGCCCCCTTGGTGTAGGGCGAAAGCAGCCACAGCACAAAGGCCATCTTGATTTCATAATAGAAAGGGAACCTGCCAGCACACAGAGGGGCAAGGTGAGCCCAGGAGCCAGGCCAAGGGTAGGACTCCCGGCCCCGTGGCCCACCAACCCCTGTGCCCAGACCAGGAGATAAAGATGTCCGTGAAGGTCTCAGCTGCCATGAAGATCGCAAAGACGATCCAGTACATCATCCACCGGACCTGTGGGACACAGAGCACAGAGGTCGGCCTCGGAGCCTGCGGTGCCAACACCGCCCCTGGCTGGCCCAGCCCAGAGATTCCAGAGAGCCTGTCCCGCTGCATTGCTGCATTCCCCCATGCCTGGCTGGACAGGAGCCTCTGCCAAGCTGCCGCTCATTCCTGTGCCCACCCCGTGCACCTCCACAGGCACCCAATGGCCTGCCCTCCGCCCACACCCACCTCGACAGGGCCCACTCCCTCCTTCGCCACTCCACTCAGGATGTGCCACTCCAGTGTGCCCCTAGAGAAGGGGCAGGCCAGCTCAGACCCTCCACACCTCAACGAGTCCCCCGCCAGGGCCATCATCCTACCCCACCTCGGCCAAGCCCTCCTGCCACCCCTCATGCTCACATATTCACGAATGTTCTTGGTCTTCACGGCCTTGTAGGATGCATAAGCTGGATACAGCATCCCAAACACCAGCCTGGAAGAGCAGCCGGGGGAGTGTGAGGGGCAGCATGCTCCCCTTGCACCCTGCCAGGTGGCTGCCTCCCCTACTGGGGTGCGCAGTGGCAGGGCCTGCCCTGTTTTTCCCGCTTGGCTTGCACAACCCACAGTGCCTGAGTCAGTGCCCCGGAGGCCACCTCCCCACCCTGCTGTTTACAAACATCCCAAGCCTGCCCAGGCCTGCACCCGTGGCCCATGGGTACATGATGGAGAGAGAGCACAGCTGCTAGACAGGGTGGGTGAGAGCATCAGGCTGTCCCCTCCCCTGGGTATGCAATCAGGCCCAGAGCCACCAGACCTGGCACCGCTGGGCTGCAGACAGGCATATTTGAGCCAGGTGCTGGAGTACTCAGAGGTTAAGGGTAGGACTGAGTGAGGAGGCTGAGGCAAGGTTGGGAGTCACGTGACTGCTCAGATGGCAAGCAGGCCCCTGGCTTCTCCACCCACAGTGTGTCTATTTCCTTGTGTTTGCTCTGGCCGTGGTCTGCCTGTGGCCCTCAGCCCCAGGCATCTGTCTGCAGAATGTGTCTGTGAGCATGTGGATAGGGTCACCATCAGTCAAGGATTCTGAGGAGGGGTGGGGCAAGGACGCGGTGCCCAGTCCCGCGTGCCGGCCCCCAGTCCGTTAACCTTTGCGGTGAGTGTTGGGGGAGGTGTGATGAAGCTCAGAAAGTTCCGTCCCCGCCAGACGTGCCCAGCTTCCACCCGAGGGGCAGGCTGACACCAGGGAAAGAAGGGGTCTGAGAGTGGCCATACTCACACCACCAGGCGACAGATCATCCAGGACACCATCCTGACAGGCTTGGGGACGAGGGGAGGGCCCCCAAAAGACGCCCAGGAGGGCGCTCACGCGGGGGCTGGGAAGGGGGACTCAGTGGTGGTGCAGGAACCCGAGGGTCGATCCGGCTGTCCCCTGGCAAAGGTGGGGCTCGCCGCCCACTGACTCCGACCTGCAAGTGCGGGGAACCGGGAGAACCCTGAGACCAGCGGACTGGGGCAGGCGGTGGGCAGGGAGGAAGCCGGCTCGGGAGCTGGCACCGGCGGGCTCGCTCTCCGCCCAGCCGCGCGGCGCGGCAGTTGCGGCTGGGACCTGCTCTGTCGCGGAGAACCAGGTGCTCGGCCCTTGCCGGGCGCCGCTGCTGGTCCCCGGCCGGGGTGCCGGGTGTCGGTCTTCGCTCTTGCGGGTGGCCGCGGTCCCAGCGCGCCAGGCAACCGGCACCGGCCTCCGGGGCGGAGTTTGCAACTCACTTGAAAGTTGCACGGAACTGGGTCCTGCCCAACCCCAGGTCTCGGGCGCGCGGCGCAGGCGCAGTGCGGCCCCGCAGGGGCGGGGCAAGGTCAGGGAGGTGAGAGGCCGGCCCCTTAAAGGGCGATGCGCAGCCGGACTCGAGGGTGGGGCCGTAGGGCTGAACAGCCTTCCCAGTAGGCAAGTCAGGCGGTGGGAAGGCGCAGCCGAGATGGGGAGAGAGAAAGGAATCCTGGCCTCCAGAGTTCTCACGGCTTTTCACTGCTACTCCCAACGTCCTTCCCCCGGTCTCATTTTTTCCCTCTGTAAAATGGGATAGGGCATGAAATGGGTAGGGTCCAGCCTGGAGGCTCAGGCACAGGCTGGCAGCAAACTTGGATGAGTGCAAGCAAGTTCCCGTGTTACACCACTGGCGCAGAAGTCAGTAAGCACCTCAAATAGAGGAGCGCAGGCCGGGGATCCGAGGAAGTCACCCCGCAGCAGTGGGTTTCAAGGAATCCACTTCTCTCTGGGGCAACGTTCCATGGCGCACACACCAGGCCGACTCCAATGACTTGGGAACCAGTACCTTTTTCACCAGAAGTTTGAAATTGCACCTGTTCCTGTGAGTCAGGAACACAAATAACCTTTGGGAACCCCACGGCATCCACGCTTGCGGTTTTGTACTGTTTTTAAGTACACGGAGTCTTAACTTTTGCAAGATCAAGGAAATATGCTCAGGGAAGTAATTTGGCCACTGTCACCCAGTAGTGTTTATTGCTGGCTGATACTAAATATATGGCATGGTTAGACTTCAGAGGGATCAACAGTGGCCAGCTGTGAGTGGCCCTAGTGGGGGACAGGGAAGTGAAGAAATTACTCCCGGAGGGAGGAGCACAGCTGGAAGGAGGGAGAAGATTCTAAAAAGAAGGCAGTCTTTGCTGCCTTTACACCTTCCCACATGGGATTTCATTCTTTGTGATACCTGCTTCCTGCCTCAGCTGCTCCTTCTGAAAATGGGGAGAACAGTGTCCCCCTGCTGTGCTGAGGAGAGGGTGAGAGCAGAGCTGCTCCCTGGGGCCATGGGAGCGGAAACACATACCACTTTTTATTAGAGCCATAGTTAACACCCACAGCCGATGAAAAGGATGGGTTAGGTCATGATGGGAGTCAGGGAAAGGAGGCTTTTGGGGGATAAATAAACACACAGTGATTATATGGCCTTAATTATTATCATCAATTTTATTGGTACTGCTGGGTGTGAGAGCCAGCAGTGAAACCAGCCCACAGGAGAAACTCTCCAGGGGCATCATGCCTTCCTCATGCTCACCCGCCCCCAGCCAGATCCCATCTTGAAGGAAAGAACCACCAAAGATCCCATCAGGAGGGTCCCAGCCACCATCCAACTAGAGGCAGAGACAGGGTTCTTAGGCGAAGAGTATCTCTGGTCTCCTTAAAGAAGGATGTGATTGATGGAAAGGGGGAGCAGCTAGGGTTATAGAAGAGCGAAGGGACATCCATCCCTCAGGAGGCACATGCGAGTCCAGGTCCTTTGGCACGTCCTCCCCACCGGCTGTATTCCGGAGCCCCACGCCTGAGCTCATTAACTGAGAACAGCTCTCCTGTGCCCACTCTATGCCCACCTAGCTGGGATGATTTCTCCCATGGTAACTCTGGTCCCAATGCTTGTGCTTGGGAGATCGACAGGACAAGAAGTCAGAGGTCTGTGGCTGAGAGCAAGGCTCCGTGTGGAGGGGCTTTAGGCTGGCAGCTGAGTAGTGTCACCCGTCCTCGGCTTTGGAAGAGCGAGTGAACTCTGGCTTCTGTGGCCTTTGGTCCTGAGCTATTGACACAGTCACCCAGTTAAACCAGGTTGCTAAGCAGCTCTCTGGACACATGGATGAGCCCCAGGGCAGGTGACCAGGCAGCCATGCAGCAGAAAGCTGGGCATTCAGGGACCAAGAGAGAGAACTGTCTCCCACCCTTGGGGGAGCTCTCCCCTGGAGGGAGCGGCTGCCACAGTGGTGTTTGTCTTTCAGCTGGGCAACACCATGTCAACGAGTCTAGAAGACTCAACTCACTTTCCTTGGCAACCTCTTCCAGGCACAGGCTGAGGGTCCATTTCCCCTTTGGAAAAGCAGGACAGACGCTCCTGAGATGATGAGGCTGAGGCCAAGGCTGCCTGCTCAGCCAGGAGCACATGAATGTGGTTCGAGGAGGTGGACACCCAGACGAGTCACCCATTGTGGGTGTGGCCTTCCGCCGGGCATCTGAAGCCAAAGTCAGATGTAGGGTGCAGGAGTTCTCCCCAGAGATGTATTGCCATTCTCTCCCACAAAGCATGCTTCCAAAGCCCCCTGTATCTCATACATTCCCACAGGCCAATACAGATCATAATTATGTGCCACTATCCAAAGGGCCAGCTAGGTGGGCATAGAGTGGGCACAGGAGAGCTGTTCTCAGTGAATGAGCTCAGGTGTGGGGCTCCAGAATACAGCCGGTGGGGAGGACGTGCCAAAGGACCTGGACTCACATGTGCCTCCTGAGGGATGGATGTCCCTTCGCTCTTCTATAGCCCTAGCTGCTCCCCCTTTCCATCAATCACATCCTTGCATATCTTAATATACATATAATGCATTTAAATTTCATGATAGCTAACCCTTTCAGGTATGTATTGTGATTATACCCACTTTATACATGAGGAGGCTGAGACTCGTAGTAAAGTCACACAACTGAGTGTGACTAACTGCTTTTGTTCAGCTAGTTAGATGGCCACCTCAGGTTTCCAAAAAGTAATTTTTCTTCTTCTCCTCCCACCCCACCCCCCAGTACCTGATTCTGTACTGGGGATTGAACCCAGAGACACTCTACTACTGAGCAGTAGATACAGCCCGGCCCTTTGTATTTTTTATTTTGAGACAGTCTTGCTAAGTTGCTGAGGCTGGCCTTGACCTTGCAATCCTCCCGCCTTAGCCTCCTGAATCACTGGGATTACAGGCGTGTGCCACTGCGCTTGACTGTAAGTTTTCTTATCTGCTTTGCCGAAGGAGAAGTTGAGGTTCAGGGAAGCCAACTGACTTGCTTGAAATCTCACACCAGGCCGAGGGACTGAGTCCAAATTCACACATGTGGGATCATGACTGCAACCTGGAAGCCATTCTGCTGGACGACACGGTCTGCAGTTGCCTGGTTCCTGCTGTCTGCAAGCTGCGGGAGCTCTCAGACCTGGTGTCCACCCCTGTGTCCACAAGTACTCCCTGGAGTGATCAGCGAAGGGGTGACATGGATACATCTGTGAAACGTGTGACACATGAGAGCTAAAGGAGCCCTGCAGGAGGGAAGAGGCCTATCCAGGGTGACCCAGCTTGGTACCCTCTGCCCGAGGAGCTGTTTCCCCAGGGTCTATCTCCTATCTGTCACCTGCCACTGACCTACTCAAGGCAGCAGAAGCCTTCCATTCCCTAAAGACCGTAGATGGCAAGGAGGTGACGAGGAGACGAGGGGCGCCATGGTTTACCACCGCCATTTTGCCAAACGACCCTCATACGCTGTCTTCAAGACCCCCATGTTCCTAGTGCCCTCAGTGTTACTTCTGGCTGCCCCCATCTGGCTCGTCCCTTCCTTTCTCTTTGTCACGGGCTCTGTTGACTCTGTTCTCAGACGTGGAGAGAAGCACTGACCGCCCACAGGGCCCCAGCTGCCTCAGTCGGGACAGTGTCCCAGAGGACCTCAAGGTCAGGCAGAAAGTCAGGGCCACGTTGCCTGAACAGGGAGTCAAGGAAGGTTCCTGAGCAGGCATGACATGATGGAAGAATGCTTCAGGGAGGCTAGTCTGCAGGATGTGGGAAGCGGGTGGGCAGGGAGGCGTGTAAGGGCCTGTGACAACAGTGAGGAGGGCTGGTTTGGACAAAGGTGGTAGCAGAGAAAGGAAAACAACACAAATAGTGCCCATCTGGAAAGTCCTGGGGACAAAGCACGGAGAGGAGACTTGGTGGCTGATTAAATATAAAGAGAAGAGGGAGTGATGGTACCCACGACTCCAAGACGCCTCACCGAGGGTGGAGGGTGGCAATAAAGGACATTGCTCACACGGGGTTGGGGGCAGGGGGCCTTAAGAGGGACAGGCTGCTGAGCCAGCCTTTGCCATCACATGGATTGCAGTTGACCTCTGTCAGGGGGACAGACTCAAGTCTCAGTGAGTCCCAAGCCTGTAATCTCCAGGAAGGAACATTGGCTGTGAGTCACCCCAGGTGGAAGAGATTCGTCACATTGGCCCAGCACCTGAGTGTCATCACCATGAACTCCTGACCCCAGCACCAGCTGACCTTGGGGGTCCACTTCTCTGAGGGAGGGGAGCCCAGAGGGAGAGGGTCTGGAAACCAATGCTGACTCCTGTGTGCGGCAGGGACAGGTAGCCCAGCCCTGGCTCTGTTCCCAGTGAAACACCTTGATGACATTTGAGAGCTGGCAGTGGGGTGGAACTTTTTATTTGAAGCAAGTGAATCATAGCATTGCCCCCAAGTGTCCCTGGGCATCCTGCCACAAAGAGTCCTAGCACTCTGGACACTCCCCATCTCCACCAGCCTCGCTCCTGAAGCTCTGTCCCCAGCGCACAGCAGAGGGCAGCAGAAGCCTGGCTCAGCCACCCGGGGTTGTGCCTCTGTGGAGCAGAGGGCTGCCAGGCCCCCAGGATGCTTGCTCGAAGCCACGCTCTACTCCTGGCTCTTGCACAGGTGGCTCAGGTGCTCCCAGCTGCCCTGGCGTGGTCAGCTCTTGCACTCCACAAGGACCAGTCGCAGTGCAGGACCACACTCCAAATACGGGGTGGGCCAGAGGATGGTCGGAGCCCCAGGAGGCAACAGCTACAGAGAAAAGCAGAAAGAAAACTTCCATCTGAGCCGCCTCCTGTCCCCAGGTGAGCTGGAATTCAGGGTCACAGAAGAAAACTCCGGGAAGAGTGGCAGGCGGTGCTGGGAAGAACCCAGGGGTAGGGGCCGCGGAGGTGACTACTGCTGCTGCTTATTGCTTTGGGCAGAGGGGCTTCGTCCTCAGGAGGCCACACTGGAATCACAGGCTCACCACCATTCTTGTCCTTTCCAGCCTCAAGGTGGGCACACTGGGGTGAGCAGAGGAGAAAGAGGGATGTGGGCTCCGCCGAGAAGAGTGGTGAGGAAAGAACAGAGGTGAGCCCACCGGCAGGGCGAGTCGGCACGCGCGCGCGCTCCCGGACATGTTTATATAGGAAGTGGGAGTGTGGATGGGTGTGTGTGAGTGCGTGACCAAGTGTCTGCCAGTGTCCATGTGTGCATGCAGAAGGGGCACAGCATGGGCGGGTGCACCTAGGAGAGTGACAGCTGTGGCCAGGGTTGCAACACTGAGTGGGAGCAGATAAACAAACACCTGGAGCACCTAGGGGAAGGCAAAGCAGGAGAACAAGAGGGTGTGGCTGTCCCCCTCCGCATACCCCATGCAGGAGAAAGGGGGTGTGGCCTGTGAATGGGGGAGCAACAGGTGCACAGATACTAGAGGACCTGGGTGCTGGGGTGCCTGGCATATACGCAGGTGCTCGTGCTGACGACATTGACGAGGAATGGCTCCCCTGGGCTAGTCCATGATCTGTTCCCCGGGCTCATGAGTGTGTGTGTGTGTGTGTGTGTGTGTGTGTGTGTGTGTATGTGTGTGTGTGTAAGGGCACATATGCAGGCTGGCCGCATGTGACTTCACAGGCACATGTGCTTGCTCATAGAGGCCCCTACCAGCCTCTAGCGCCACTTTAAGGACCCCGGAGGCCTGGGCACCCCTCTAGGCACTGAGATCCACCACAACGTGTCGGTACACCAGTGTTTGTCCCTTGAAGCTGGGGGCCAGGAGCAGCTGAGCATCCCCGGCAGGCATGTAGCAGAAGGCCCGAGGGGCCTGTACAGCCAGCTCCTGGAACCGCACAAACTTCTGTCGCCTCTCGTCCCACTGGTAGATCTGGGTGAAGGAGAAGTCGCTGCCCAGTGCCAGGTAGCGGCGGCCACCCACCAAGAAAGGCTGAAGGGCCAGCGAGCCACGGGAGGGCAGGGCCTGCACCTCAGAGAAGTGGGTGCCTTCCCAGCGCAGGATCTTGGAGTCACCAATGTAGCGACTGAGGCACAGGTAGCTGTCGCGGCCGGCACGAAAGTGTTTTACAGCCTGGGCATCAGGCACCTGGGTCACCTCTCCCTGGGCCACAAACTGCTTCTGGGTACGACTCCATTGGTAGATGACAGGCGCCTGGGAGCTGCTAGACACAATCAGCCGTGGCTTGCCCTCGCCGTCCACAAACTCTAGGTCAGTGTCCCGGTGCCAGGCGTGCAGGGCCTGGTGAGAGTAAAAGCCATTCTGGTTCCAACGGTAGAGGCTGGTGGCACCTGCCTTGGAGCTGTCGGCCACAGCGAAGTACCAGTCACCGTCAATACGGAAGGCCTCTAGGTCATTGGGCTTGCGCACTCGCTGGGGATCAATGTCCTGCAGCTTGGTGAAACGTGTGGTGTTGGGATCCCAGTGGTAAATGTAAGAGCCACCAAACAGCTGGGCCACCACCACGTACAGCTGGCTGTCCACCACCATTGGCTTGCAGTGCACAGCTGAGGGGGCTGTCGGGACAGAGGCAAGTGAGACCAGGCAGGACCAGGTGGACCCCGCAGCTCCCGCCCCGTCTTGCTCATCAGGGAGGATCAGTCCCCACAGCCTGCTGCTCCACCCGCACTGGCGTCATCCACCCGGGGCTCAGGGCTCCCTAACTTCTGACTGTTCACAGCCAATCATCAGCTTTAGTATCACCCTTTCTCCACCCTTACCCTCAAGGTTCAAATACAAGCCAACACTGAGCCCAAAATAGGTGTCCCTAGATATTGATCGATTATTTAACCACATGTCAATCGCTGGATTTTTACTGTGTGTGATCACTTGCACTGAGCATGAACACGTATTACCTCCGTTAATCACACAGAAAAGGACCCATCATTTTGCCCATTTTACATAGAAAAAAAAAAAAAAAAAAAAAACCCTGAGACTCAGAGAGAGAAAGTGACTTGCCCAAACTACCGCACTGGCAAGTGGTCAGCAGGGAGGGTGAGAAACCCTAGGCTCACCAAAAGGCCCCCTTGATGTTTGGATAGTGGTGCGTGAAAGCACATTCTCCCATCTTTGGAAGGGCTCTTATAGGCAAGGATGAATGCCCTTGTGTGCTGTACGCACACCCAGCTCTGTCCGAGCCCTTCTCAGGCGCAAAGCACGTGAGGCCACACAAAGCTCACCTGGTATGGGACCCCTCATCCCTACCTGGCCATCGCTGCTTCATCCCTCTCCTCCTCATCCGGACCCCACCTTTCCCCTGAAGAAGCTGACGCAGGGGCTCAGACACACGTGCACTCACACACAAAGCTGTTGCACACCATCTTGACTTTGTCCACGGGGTTGCCCTTCCCCCTGCCACCACACCCTTCCCTCCCTTCTTTTCCTCCTAAGTTTCTCTCAGTCTTCAGTCTTAGCTCCAACTCTGGCTCCAAAGCTGAGCTCAACAGCCACGCCTGTCAACTCCACATTTCCCTCTGACTGTCCTCTCCATCCTTCAAGAGGTGGCTTAGGGGCTGGGAATAGAGCGCAGCGGTAGAGTGCTTGCCTAATAGACGTGAGGCTGTGGGGTCCGTCCCCAGTCCCCAGCTTGGACATCCCCTCCATAAGGCTTTCTTGATCGCACAGAGTATTGTGTTTGAATCTTCCTCTTAGCATCTGCCTCCTGCACAGATGTCACCTGTTGGAGACCTTGTCTCATCTGTCCCTCTACCTCAGTGGAGTTTCCTTCCCCGAGAGCCTACGGCCACGTTCCCCCAGCCTGGGCCAGGCACAGGTACCTGGGATTCTGTCATAGTCTCGGAGCTGCCTTTCCACATAATCCCACTTTAGGATGGTGCAGGCACTGGCGCCTGGCTGGGCCAGAGCCAAATAGAGGTCGCTGGAGTAAAGGAAGGGCTCAGCTGACACTGCTGGGAAGGACAGGGTCTGGTAGAGCACAAAATCTGCAGGGACAAGAGGCAGGAGGAGCTCAACACCAGAGGAAGAAGGAAGTGGCCACTGGGTGGGCGTTGCGGGGTGGGGTGGAGGCTCAGGTGGGGCCAGGGCACCGCCTCCTACCCGTGGTGATGCAGTCAAATTCCCGTAGAGGCAGGTCCTGCACCTTGTGCTCCTGGAAGCGGGGTGGACTGGCGCAGTAGATGGGCGCCACGGTGGTGTTGGTATGCGCCAGCCACTCCACCAGCCACTTCACCTTGCAGTCGCAATTCAGTGCGTTGCCCCGCAGGTCCCTGGATGGCGAGGGCAGGGCAGGAGAGCACAGAGGGGACAGGCTCTGAGCTGCTCTGCCTACCCTGCCCTGTGGGCTTCAGAAGCAGGCCTTGTCAAGGCTCCCTCCGTGGGGTTGTCACATGCTGCTTTGCACCAGGTAGAGAGGGGGGTTTCCCTGGGTGGCTGCAGCCCTGTGAGCACAGGCTTGGCTGGAGGAGTGTGGGTGGAGGCAGCCTCCACTGTCCTCCTTGGCCAGGTGCCATTTGCCGTGGACAACCTGCACAGCTGTCTGTCCCCTTTTCTGTTCCTCCAACCCACCCACCATCCAGGGCTTTTATTCTCTTGTATAAATAATGACAAATGAGTGTGGCTAGGCTACAGGACCCTAATGTAGACTCAAACCAAACAGACATTTTCAAAGCACATTTTTGGGCACTTGGGATGTAGCTCAGTGGTAGAAGCATATGCCTAGCATGCATGAGGCCCTGGGTGTAATTCCCAGTACTGAAACACACACACACACACACACACACACACACACACACACACCGTTTTTTGAAACATACACACGGAGTATCTCGTGTGTGTTTTGTAAAGGTCCACAGGTGACTTGAGGAACCCCAATTTGGAAGGCTACTGTCTACATCGAACTCAGCCTCACCTTCTCAACCCCCAGAACCCAAGCCCTCCCAGCCTCTCAAGACCTTGTGATCACCCCCATTCTAACTCCCACGCCACTCTCTCCAGGGATGCTCCCTCTAGAGCCTCCTCAGAAGAGGCTGGAGTTGTGCCTTACAAGTCACTCAGGATGTCCAGGGGCCGAAAGATGTCTCTGGGCAGCGTCTGCAGGTTATTGTTGGCCAGTGAACTGCAAGAGAAGCCTCTGGGTCACCTGAAAATAATGACAGAGGCCAAAGGCCAGAGGAGATGCAGGGCTTTGGTCAGTGTGCATATGCATGTGGGGTACTCACAGGTGTGTCAAGGACTTGAGGCCCCTGAAGGTAAACTTGGATAGCGCCCAGATGTCATTATTCTCAATGAAACTGGAGAAAACGAGAAATTGCTCAGCTGGCAATCAGGATTCCAGAGCCCCCCGGCAGTGATTTCCCTCCTAACCCAGATCCCAGCCAAGACAGGCGTCCACTGAGTAGTGTCACTAAGCCTGTAGGGACAGGGCATCAGGTTGAGTGGTACCGGCAGAGGCATGGAAACAACTCTCTGCTCAGGAAGCCGAGGGCTTTTCCCTCCCCGCCACCAGTCTTCTTGTTCCACCTCCCCTGCAGCCCACCCAGCCTGGGCTCCCTCCTTCCTTCTACTTTCCCATCACCCCTTCCTCCCACACACAGGTACTGCAGGTGTGACAGTCCCGTGAAGGCGTTGTCTCCAATCAGCGTAAACTTGTTGGAGTTGAGTAACCTGGGGAGACAAAGGTGGAATCAGAGCTTGCAAGGGCGCGCCTGCTGCCCTAGCCCTGTGTCTCAGCCCCAGGCTTCCCCGCAAGGTCTGGTTGCCCGCGCCCATACCTCAGCCCCTAGCAGAGGACCCCTGAGTCGCCTGTTCTGATGCCAGAAGCTCCCAGGGTCCCATTTACTCCTAAAAATGGCAGGGGCAGAGTTCTCCTGCCAAGCTGACTCCCGGGTTGCCCTCATGGCGTCTCCTCACCCTCACCCCAGCGAGCTCCAGCCCCTGATGGACAGCTCTTCTGCCTTTGCTCCCTTTCAGTTTCAGGCTCTTTCTTCAAACCTCAATCCCTGTCTCTAACATGATGAGCCCGTGTCCACTCAGGCATCGGTTCAAGCTATTTCACCCCAGTCCTTTCCACCTGCTGCTGTGACTCATGACCCCAGACTGCTCCACCTTTTGTGACCTATCCTGAAGGAGCAGAAGGACACCTACATCCTCATCTCCAAAGGTTGCACCACCCACTCTCCCTCACCCCAGCCCAGCATCTGTCCCCTTCTCCCATGCCCCACCCGCCCTTCCACAAGGCCCCATCCATACAAGAACTGTAGCAGGGGCAGGTGGGAGAAGGCTCCATCCTGAATCTCTGAGAAGGCGGCATTCACGAGGGTCCTGTAGGGGACACTTAAGTCACTACTGTGGGGAGTCTGCAGGGTCTATGGAGGTAGACTGAGCAGTAACTTCTGTTCTCATCAGCCTCGCCCCCACCTCGAATCTGTCCTTCCCTTTACCTCCCAAACTCACTGCCTTCCTTCAGCACTCTCCTCCCCCACTGCCTTCAGGAGCACCAGTGGCCCTAGGTTCACCTTGGTTCTCCGCCAAGAAAGGTTCCATTACCTGCACCATCCTCATCATCCAAACACCCACAGTGCTGGTGCTGTTGAGGGATGGGGTGTTGTGGTGGGGGAGGGGCCTGGCATCCTGCTCTCAAGGACTGGCAGCTTCTCTAGTCCCACAGGCAAGGGTGGGGGAGCCTTGGGGCTAGTTGCTGCAAGTGAGGCTTGCCCAGCTGGGTGCAGAGCAGCTGGCCTAGTGGCATGCCAGGGTACCCCAGGGCAAGCTCCCTTGTCATCCCTCCCCCGCTGCCATCCCTCCCCGCCTTTCTGCCTTTGGTATAACACCACAGTCAGGGGCCTCTGTGCTCTTGTAAATATGCACTCCACCAAGTCTAAAGCCCTGCACACAGTAGGTCTCCCTGCTGCTGCTGCTGGTGATGATTCACCCTTGACCATAAACTCCTGCTTTCTGGAGACTGAGGCTGCATGACTTCAGAGCTGTGTGCAGCTGGGGCCTAGAAGACCCAGCCCTGAGGACCCCTGGGGTCCTCCTGGTCTTTACAGTCTGAAGAGCAAAGCAGGGTTTCTCCCATCCACTCCCAGAGAAGTGGTCCTTGCCCTCCTGCTCCCATCCCCACCCTCAAGGCCAGGTGGACACTCACAGGGAGATGACCTCGGAGGGCAGGTTCCTGGGCACTGCCTTAGAGTCCACACAGAAGGCGGTGTCCCTGGTGCAGGAGCAGCTGGGTGGGCAGGGGGGCGTCTTGGGGGGCCTCTTGGCACTGACTTGCAACATTAGGCAGAAACCCAGCGTGGACAGCGCCAGCAGCCCCGGCCCAGGGCCCCGCCTGGCCCGCAGCCCCGCCATGCCGCCTGCAGGTTCTCCCTCCAGCCACCCGCCCTCCCGCGCCCCACCTCTCCCTGCAGGCTGTGCCACCCGCGCAGGCTGTCACCTCTGAGCTACCGCAGCTCCGGCCGCCTGCCCACTAGGCGCAGCGGACTCCTGCCCTGGGGCGCCGGCTGCGGTCCCCTCCCCTGCTCGCTCCCGCGATCCGCCTCGGGAGCGCTGCGCGGAACCTGGAGCCGCAACCGAGGGCTGCCGGGGCTGGGTGGATGCGGACTGCGGCGGGTGGCGGGGGCGCGCGCGGGGGCGGAGCGGGGAGGCCTGAGCCTGGGAGCGGCGGAAAGAAGGAGTGGTTGCACCCGGCCGCGGTGTGCCCTATAGGGCTCTTTGCGGCGATCTGCCTGTGTGTCTGGTCCCCGGTCTCTGTGTGTGAGTGCATGTGTGTGAGAATACACGCGCATCCGTGCACTGGGGAGACTGTGCACATCCGTCTCGGCCCGGGGCGCATGGATCCATGTGCCTCTGTGTATCTGCATGTGCGTTTTAGCTGTGAGGGCACATAGAGTTTAGGAGCATGTCATAAATGACACACGTACATCTGGGTCGGCATGACAGATTAGAAGCTTAAGGATGCTCGTATATGTTATCATGTCCCCTCCCTCCCCCAGCCCCCGCCACTAAATATAATGTGTCTTTGGGCTGCAAAGGGAAATGTAGCCACGGAAGCTGGAGTGGCAACGTGTGGAATTCTGGAACATTTCTCACTGCACAGCCACAGCCGGTAGGAGCTGGGAAGTGCCCTGGATATGTTCCCGTCTAGCCCTTTGTTTCACAAGGGAGGAAACTGAGGCTTGGAAAGCGGCCAAGCTCCATATCTCTACTGTGTGCTGTGTGCTGAGCATAATCCTCTGTCCTCTTGAGAGAGGCGATGCTGACTCCTTTTTACAAATGAGACAAGTGTGGTTCCAGGGCCAGGAGTCCAACTTCAAAGTTGACAGCAGTCCTTTACGGCATGGATCTTCAAAGGATGGCTCTGCGACCACTGGTCCTTGAGAACATTTCACGGAGCATTGAGATCAAGATACTTCTCCTGGCCTCCTATGGTGGCACATGCCTGTAATCCCAGCAGACTCCAGAGGCTGAGGCAGGAGGATTCCAAGTTTGACGCCAGCCTCAGTAACTTAGCGAGGCCCTGTCTCAAAATAAAACATAAAAAGACTGGGGATGTGGCTCCAAAAACAAAACAATAACAACAACAACAACAAAAAAAACCTACTAAATAAACAACAACAACAACAACAAAAACTTTTCTTAATAAGACGACATTGTTTGCCTTTTTCACTTCCACGCTCCCATAAGGAGTACCCTGGAATTTTCCAGAGGTTACATGATGTGTCTTCTATTAAGCCCTAAATTAAGGAGATTTGCAAAAAATGCAAAACGGTGATACTTTTCTAATGTTTTGGCAAAAAAATAGTTATTTTCATTTAGAAATGTGCGTGATTCACTATAACATATAATAGGTTTGTCATTACTACTTTAAATAAGTGTTTTTAAATTCCTCAGCAAATACCAATATAGCAGACCTCGATTGATTTAGCTTACATAAAACAAAAGCTCTTTGGGGTCCTTGGTACTTTTTGAGAATATCAAGGGATCCTGAAACTAAAAAAATTGAGAACTGCTGCTCTATACCATGACATCTCCAGGGAGGACAGGGGCACTGTCCCAAGAGCTCATAGGTATAGGGCAAGAGAAACCTGGAAGTCAGAGCTGGGCTTCTTGTCGTGTGCTCTGTCCTCTGTCCACATCAGTGGAGGACTGAGACTGCCGGTCCCCAGCTGAACCCAACCTCGGCCTGTCCGGGTGGGTTTTTCTGCTCTGAGCTGAAGTCCACTCAGGAATGCCCCTGCCCCTTGATACCCACTTGCCACAGTGTCCAGCCGTCTGTGCTGCCGTCCCCATGCTAGCCTGAGGGAAGCAATGGGGGTGGGGAGCGTGGCTGGGGCAGCTGGGCAATGATCCCCACCCGTCCCTGGCACAGCTCTGCCCAGCACACAAAGGGCAGAGTGAATCTTGTCCCAACCCGTGCAGCTGAGGAGCTGGGAGGAGGAGACGGAGAGGCACACACAAAAGGGTGCCACCATGGGGTTCTCCACCACCCAGAGCTCTCAGAGGGCAACCCAGAGACAGACGCAAGGAGGAGTCTGGGTCCTGTGCTAGCCAGTGAGGGGTGTCCCGGGGATGAAGCCCGTGATGATAACAATGACGACTGGACTTTACACCAGCAAAGTCGCTGGAGCTCTCCAACAGCCTAGGTAGAGAAGACAGGCAGTGGTAGTCCCATTTCACAGATGAACAAATGAAGACCCAGAAAAGCATAATGACTCACTCTGAGTCCCAGAGCTGCCAGTGGAAGCACTGAGCCCGCCGCCTATCAAAGGAAAGCACTCTGGGCCACCCAGCCAGAGGCCGCTCCTCTGGTGACGGTCTTATGGCTGCTTGTAATTGCATATGGCTATGTGCTTGCTTCTTGTCCTGTGGCAGAGTCACAGAAGCACCAGGAGAGCGTGTTTCTTTTCTGTCCAGGGTGCAGCCTGGTTGGAAAGACAGGGCAAACAAAAGCTCCAGTGTGAACCCCGGTTGGTACCAGTGGTAGATGAAGGTGAAGCAGGGAGGTGAGAGGATTTCAGAGGAGGCACAGCAAGGTCACAGAGCAGGAGCTTTGGCTCTTGACCTTTTGGGGTGGGTGGCATTCAGAGAGAAAAACGGTTTAAGCACAGGCCTAGAAGACAGATGTCGGTCTGGGGGTCTAGGTTGAGGGCTATGGGTGACCAGCTAAAAGTCCTCCCTCCTTCCTCCTCCCAGGAGCACAGACCGCTACCAAGTGGTGTCAGCATCTGAACTTCATTTATGAAACTTGACAGCACCCTTTCCCAGCCCCCAAAGACAAGTTATTTGGTTTAATTTTTATTTCTTAAAGCAATGAAACTTTGAGAACGACAGCCTGCCGCAGACACTGAGGACCTGGGAGAGAACTGGGGTCTCTTCCTAGCACCGCTCACAGCACCTGCTCAGAGCAGTCCCCATCACTGGATACTGCGGCCCCCTGAGATGCCCACAGGGACCCCGCGATGCCTGCAGTTCTCCTTGGCTTTCCTGCTGGCCTGGCCAACTGCCCACCTGGCTCAGGCCCAGTGCGTGTGAGTCAGCCATCAATCCCAAGGTTGTCAGGACAACGGAGGGTGGGAGAGCAAGCCTGGGGGGCGACGGGATGGGCACTGCAGGCGAGCTGTCTCCTACATCTGGCACCTGCACACAGCTGAGGCCAAGCAGAGAGGAGGACACTTGCTTCCCCTCCCTCTCCCTCCCACACCTCTCCACCTCCTCCACCTATCCTAGGACACTCATCTGCTGGACGCTTAGGCAAATATTTAAAGGGGCAGTTGGGGGGGTGGGAGGAGTGTGGTAGGAACAAACATTTCCTTCCCTCTTTTCTCCCCTGAGCAACTCAGGGGTTCTCAGCTCACATGCCATGCTGTTGAACAACCTTGAGCGGAGGCCCTCCAGCTGGAGAGGGTTCCTTTGGGGACAGTGGAGCCTGCCAGGGCTGAAGAGTAGGGGGCCAACTCCTGATCAAAGGACAGGGACAAGGTGTGAGGGAGCCTGGAACTGGGTGACATCTTAGAGTTAAAGTACAGCTGGTTCTCTGTATCCATGGGTTTCACATCTGCCAATTCAACCAAGAGTAGATGGAAAGTATTTGGGGGAAAAACACACTGTCCGGGCTGAACATGTACAGATTTTTTTTCCTTGTTATTATTCCATAAGTAATACAATATAACTACTATTTACATATCATTTACATTGTATTAAGTATAAGTCATCTATAAATGATTTAAAGTATATGGGAGGCCATCTGTAATCCCAGCAGCTAAGGGAGACTGAGGCCAGAGGATGGCAAGTTCAAAGCCAACCTCAGCAATTTAGTGAGACCCTAAGCGACTTAGTGAGACCTGTCTGTAAATAATATATCAAAAGGGGCTGGGAGTGTTGCTCAGTGGTTAAACCACAGTTCAATCCCCAGTACCAAAATGTTAATTAATTAATTAGAAAATAAAGTACACAGGAGGATGTACATAGGTCACAAGCAAATACTAGATACCATAAGGGACTTGAGCATCTATGTATTCAGTATCCATGGGGGGAGAGTCCTGGAATTCATCCGCAGGGATAAGGAGGGACAGCTGTATAGGAGGACAAGGGAGTCAGGCCAAGAGAAGGAGGTGTGGGGCTCTAGTCATACATTCATGAAGGTTTATAGGTGAAAGGACTTTTGAGACCACATGGCCCAGCAAGTGAAGGGGAGTCCAAGAGAAAGGGTGTGGCCAACTCCAAGTTATTGATAGATTTCACTGAGTACGTTAAACAGAGATGGGTAAGAGTAAGGGAGAGGGGAGGGATGTATGGAAAGTGAATGGGTTTGGGTGCATTCAGGGCACATTTAGTTTTGTTGGTTTGGTGCTGGGGATTGAACCCAGGGTTGCTTTACTACTGAGTCACATCCCCTGCTCTTTTTATTTTTTATTTTGAGACAGTCTTGCTAAACTCCTGAGAGCCTCACTAAGTTGGTGAGGCTGAGCTCTAACCTGAGAGCCTCCAGTATCAACCTCCCCATTTGCTGGGATCACAGGCACACACCACCCTACCTGGCTCTGTTTTGTTTTGTTTTGGTACAAGAGATTGAACCCAGGGGCGCTTAACCACTGAGCGCATTCCCAGCCCGTTTTTAATATCTTATTTTGAAAGAAGGTCTCACTAAGTTGCTTAGGGTCTCACTAAATTGCTGAGGCTGGCTTTGAACTCATGTTCCTCCTGCCTCAGCCTCCCTAGCCACTGGGATTACAGACGTGTGTCATTGTGCCCAGCTGGCTATTTTTTGTTTGTTTGCTTGTTTGTTTTTTGAGATGGGATCTTGCTATGTTGCCCAGGCTGATTTCCAATTCCTGGGCTCAGGGGATCCTTCTGCCCCAACCTCCCAAGCAGCTGAGACTACAGGAGTGTGCCACATTGCTGGGCAGATGGGCATCCAAGGATATAAAAGGAGTTCAGAAGGACAGGGGATAAGAAGGCTGGCAGTGTGGGCTGATCCAAGGACAAAAGTTTGGGACCACACCCAGCCCTGTGCAAGGAGGTCCTGGCCTAGGAAAGCAGCGTCAGGCATGGAATCTGTCATCAGAAGCCTCTGGCTTACAGACCAGCCCAGAGCAAAGAATGAAACACCCACCCTGACTAAGAGTTTCCCACCAGCGGGGACAGAATCTCCAGAATTAGGAAAAGAATGACTGGGGGCCAGTCTGAGGTTAGTGCAGGATGAGTGGGAGGTGGGACGCAAGGCAAGCAGCACTCGGGCCTCTGAGAAGTGCACATTGACGGACCTTCACAGAGACCCTCGGGGTCTCCAGCACCACCTCCTCTGCCCCCTTTCTGGAGCCCATCCCTATGCTTGGGGAAATTCTGTTGGGATGGTCAGAACCACAGCTGGGGAGAAGTTCACCCCGGCAGCAGAAAGGAGGAAGCACAGGGCTGCAGGGCAGGTAGCCAGCAAGAAAGGCAGACGTGCCAGGAAGACACCCACGGCGAGAGGCGCAGGTGGCCTGCGGGCAAGTTTGCTCAGCTCACCAGGTTTGCTCTTGCTGGAGTCAAGAGGACTCATGCGCCAGGGCTAAGGGCCCTTGGGGGCTCTTGCAGCTGGCTTATCAGGACCTTGGCTCTGAAGGGCCAGGAACAAACAGGCTTCAAAGCCAAGGGCTTGGCTAGCAAACAGGGGACCCGATCCTTCAACTCTGTCCCCTCTCCCTGTGGGACGCATATAAGACCCTGGTCACACCTGCAAGATGAGGAGAGGAGGTCTGCAGCAAGATGGATGCGGGCAGCAAGGAGGTCTTGATGGAGAGCCCACCGGTGAGTGTGGTCAGCTCTGTGTGCGTGTGTGCGTGTGCACACAAGTGTACTGGATCCTGCCTCCTCCATCCTCCCTGGGTCTGTTTCTTCATTCGGGTTCATTCAATCAACTAGCCTAGGACTGTGCTGTTAGGTCTGGGACACCAAGACCCCTGGCACAGGGCCCCTGGGCAGAGAGACATGGAAGCCCATAATTCTGACAAAAAGTGGCTGGGAGCCACCATGGGGGTCGGTTAATGAAAAGGGCTCTAGAGAGCACTGAGAAAGAGCCACTAAGTACTCGGGAGGTCACAGGAGGGAGCCGTGGCAGAAAGAAGCAGCAGCATGGATAAAGGCCTGGAGGTGCAAAAGCCTGGATCATTGGGAAACAGGTGCCACCACTGGGGTTCAGGAGGGTCTAGAGGGAACAGCAGGGGATGACTGGTGAACCAGGCTCTCTTGGGTCCCTCCTAACCCAGGCTTGTTGGAGTGCTGGCCACCTCATCCCAGCAGGCTCCTCTGACCTCGGCCCTCCTCTGCAAATCCATAGCACTGGCTATCCGGCCCTGAGAGGGTGTGGGAATGTGTCCAGTTTGTGCAGGGAAAGGAGGGGACATCCTCATGACCTCATGCTTATTTCCCTGCCTGCCATCTTGTCAGGACTACTCGGCAGCCCCCCAGGGCCGGTTCCGCATCCCCTGCTGTCCGGTGCATCTCAAACGCCTTCTCATTGTGGTGGTGGTGGTGGTCCTTGTCGTCGTGGTGATCGTAGGGGCCCTGCTCATGGGTCTCCACATGAGCCAGAAACACACCGAGATGGTGAGCAGGCCCGGGATGGGGTGAGCAGTGGGCACAGGGCATGTCAGGGGGCCGTGTGGGCTGGGCAGATAGGAAACCATCAAGGGGAGTGGTGGGGAGCAGGCGAGGACAGAGACAGGAATGGGGTGGCACCCGACTAGCCTTTTCCAACAGGCTGCTGTCCTACAGGGTGACAGCCAGTTCCCTCTAGCACCTGGTTCTGCTCACCTACCCTGAGCTCTCAGGAGAGAAGGAATTGCTTTTGAGTAAAGGAGCCAGAGGATGGGCAAGGGCACTGAAGGGCTGAGAGGGGAAAGAGGAATTCATGGCACACTATAACCACCAGGTCCTTGAGATGAGCATCGGGGCACCAGAAGCCCAGCAACGCCTGGCCCTCAGTGAGCATGCGGGTGCCACTGCCACCTTCTCCATCGGCTCCACTGGCATCATCGTGTACGACTACCAGCGGGTGGGTGTGCCAACCTGGGGAACCGATGACAAGGCTTTGCTAGAGCCAACCAGCTGTGCTACTTCACTGCACCCAACTCTCCATCTCCCTTAGCCCTTTGCCTCCCCTGGGGTGCCTGAATCCCAGACTCCAATGTGACTTCCCAAATGCAGTCTAGAATGAGCTGGCTGAAGACCAGGGTTAGGGAGCCAGCAAGGCAGGGACTTTCCCAAATGACCTCCAGCATTCCATGCCCAGCTCCTGACTGCCTATAAGCCAGCCCCAGGAACCTACTGCTACATCATGAAGATGGCTCCAGATAGCATCCCCAGTCTCGAGGCTCTCACTAGAAAAGTCCAGAACCTACAGGTAGGTGTATCAGTGAACGGAGTGGTCTCCCTCCCTCCTGACATCGTGGGGAAGAGCATTTAAGATGACAGCTATTTGTCACCTGTGAAGCACTGCTTCTCTTGGGCTGCCAGGTGAGTGCCCCTTTATACCCTCAACCAGCACCAGCTTCCCTACTGTTCTTAGCTGCCCACTGTCCGGGCACTGGCCTCAGCTGAATCCACATACTCCCTGTGGGCTTCTGACTTCTGGCACAGGGAGGCTGCCCGACATGCCTGGGGTACCCCAATAAGGGCTGCAGGGTGAGAAAGAAACTCAGTTTTCAGACTCTAAAGCAGGTGCTCTTTTCAGGCCAAACCTGCAGCGTCTAACTCCAAGTTGGGCCAGGAAGAGGGGCACAAGGGAGGCTCTGAATCCTCAAGAGGAGACCTGACCTTCCTGGGCCTAGTTGTGAGCACCCTGTGTGGAGAGGTGCCTCTCTACTACATCTAGGACTCCCAGGTGAGCAACTGCAGCTGCCAGGGCACTGAGCCGAAGCAGGAAGGTCTTGGGCCATGCAGCTGATCAGGCACTGGGATGCCCTGAAGCCAGTGGTCTAGGGAGCTGGGGGGAGGGAAGGCTCACAAGACACAGGCTTGGGCACCCCAGACAGGGGCTCTCTCCCTCACATGATAAACAACACTCTTGCTTCACAGGATCTGTGGGAGTGAACCAGGCAGGAAAGATCTTCCAGCAAAGGGTCTTTTGCCTGCTGCGGGCAGAAGCTGCTCCAGTCCACACCCCAGGGACAGGCCCTGGAGAAATGGAAGCGGTGGGAGAGGGTGGGAGGGGAGGGGGCAGAGGAGAGGTGGCTCCTCTGGGCCAGGGGATTCCTGCCACAAAAGAATAAAGCAACCTGAATGAAAAACAAAGGGTCCAACCTGTACCTTCTGACACCTTCTAAGTCCAGAGTGCTGGGGCCGGCTCGGGGATGGGGCGGGCCTTGGGGGAACAGTCGGGGTTTTGCAGTGTCTCCACTGTCCCAAGAGTGTTGGGATTCAGTCCATCCCGGGTTGGGGAGAGGGGACAGTGGGGAGGGGACCCAGGAGCCATCCACGGGCGTGAGGCGCCCTCCAGTGGTGTGTCGGACGGAGGGGCAGAGACAGAGACGGCGAGAGAGACAGAAAGAGAGGGCGAGCTGGGAGAGAGCGAGGGTCGGAGGGAGGGAGAGACGAGAGATGCCGGCCGGGACCACGGTCGCAGCCCCAGGGACAGAGGCAGAGGCGGCGGCAGAGTCCTGACAGCGTGTCCCGCGGCCGGGAGGGGCTCGGGCCGGCGGCCGCGGGGCAAGTCGCCGCTAGGGGGCCCCGGGCGGGAGCGGCCGCCGGCCGGGCACCCCGGGCGCCGGCGCCCCCTCCCCGGCCCCGGGCCCGGCCCCGCGCCCCTCCCGGGCGGGCGGCGCGGCTCCTCGCCCTCCCCGCCCCGGCTGGCGCGCTTCCCGGCCGGGCCGAGCACAGTCCCGGCCCCGAGGGGGGCCGAGCTCGGGCGAAAACCCGCCCTCCAGCAGCTCATTTCCCTAGGCGGGGGGCGGGGGGCGGGCGGGAGAGAAAGGGAGCAGCGCAGGGAAGGGCGAGGGAGCGCGGGGCGCAGGGCGAGCGCGAGCCCGGCGAGCGGGGGGCGGGAGACAGGAAGCGGGAAGGGAAGAGGTAGGCAGCGCGGGGGGAGCGAGGAGCGGGCGGCCAGCCGCCGGGGAGCGCCTCCCCCTCGCCGCCAGAGCTCGGTTCCCCGCCGCCGCTCCCGCGTCCGGGTGCGACCCGCCGCCGCCGCCCGCCAGCATGCCCGGCGTGGCCCGCCCGCCGCTGCCGCTGCCGCTCCGGCTGCTGCTGCTGCTGCTGCTCCCGCGCCCCGGCCGGCCGCTGGACTTGGCCGACTACACCTACGACCTGGGAGAGGAGGACGCCCCGGAGCCCCTCAACTACAAAGACCCCTGCAAGGCGGGTAAGCGCCCCCCAGCCCCCCGCGGCCGGCCGGGGCGCGCGGTGCCGGGCGCGGGCAGGCCGGGCCGAGTAGCGTTTGGGGTTGGGGGAGGACAGTCCAGTGTGGGAAGCCGGGAGCTGCCTGGTTGGCAATGCAGTGGGGAACAAAAGAACGAGGGAGAGAGGGAGGGGGAAGTTTGGGGGACTTTTAGGACCGAAGTTTTGCTGCTGTTGGTGGACGGCGCCACCGCTGCCTCTTGCCCTGCCAGAGGATTCCTGGGGAAATCTCCCTGGGTCCGAGAGGATCCCGCGACCAGGGAGGCTTTTCCTTCTGCAGGAAACTTTTCTGGCCAAACTCCTTGTGTGTGTGTGTGTGTGTGTGTGTGTGTGTGTGTGTGTACGAGTGTGTGTGTGGTGTGAGTGTGAGTGCGCGCGCGCGCGTTCTTCTCCCTTCTCCCCCATCCCTCCAGCTCTGCGGAACACTGCTGTTTGCCAGCCTGTCTGTCCCTCTCCCCCGCCCTGGGGCTGCACATCTGTCTAGGTTAGTGCTCGGAAGCCTGCAGCTCCAAGGAATAGGTCTCCCAGCCACCACCCCTGTCCAAGGGGAAGAGAAGTTTTCCCTGGGATCCCATGGGATCTTGCTCCTAGCCTGTGGTCCTAAGCAGCAGCAATAGCTTTCTGGGACTCAGAAGACAGCTGTCAAAGTCAGAGAAGGAGGGGATATACCTGTGCCCCTGTGTGCTAGAAGGGCCCTGCCAAGGCCAAGATGGGATGGAAAAGGGGACACACAAAGAGAACTCAGATATTCTGCATCAGCCCTCTTACCCCACAGACACCAGAAGCTAATTAGCTGAGGTCAGGGCCCAGAGAGAGAGCAAGAGAGCAAGAGAGCAAGAGCAAGAGGGAGAGAGAGAGAGAGAGAGAGAGAGCGAGAGAGTAAGAGAGTACATTGTCCAGGAGGACCCTCTGTAACCCCTTCACTATTTCTGGGACCTGAAGAGTCCCGCCCCTGGAGTGACCAGATGGCCCAGCACTCAGGCCATTGGCCTGATGGAATGACCCTGAACAGGCTGCCTGGAATGCTCAGGGGATGAGATATCAGAACCTTTCCTCGATTTCTGCCTCTGACTTCAGCCTGTCTCTAAATAGCCAGGGCCAGGGTCATGGTTCCTAGAACTGTAAACAAGGTGATGAGTGGGTGCAGGCCCTGGGAATCCCGGTCGGGCCCTCTCCTTGCCCTCCCCCTCCTCACTTTGGGTGGAATGGGAGACCCTTCTTCCTCCTTATCTGCTGGGCTGTGGGCAAGCTGGGAAGTGAGCTGTCATCTTTCCTGCTGGGCACATGGGGTGAACAGGAGGCAGAGTGGATAGGGCATGGGGTCAGGAGGCAACCTGAGCTAGTTTTCAATCCTGGACTCATTAGCCATCCCTCTTGGGAAAAGTAACCATCATCTCTGAACTTTGGTGTTCTCACCTGTAAAATGGGACCATTATTATATCTCTCCATAGAGCTGGTGGTAAAGACTAAATCTGAGAACATATTAGCCATTACCACATAGTAAACATGAAAATGTTGGCTTTCTAACCCCCTGGGTTCTGTGCCTCTGATTCTCACTTCATTTTTTTTTTTTTAAAGGGGAAATGAGCTTGGTTTTTAGGGAAAAATAATGTCTCCCTGACCACATCCTTCTCCATTCAATGTTTTACATTTCTGCATTCACTAATGCCTAATATGTCCCAGGCCTGATGTTGTGGGAGGTACAGAGAGATGCCAGATAGGCCCTGCCTTCAAAGGGCTTATAGTCCAGCAGGGACTGAGAGCTCTCAGGCACAAGTGTGTGAAGTGCCATGCTGGAGGGTAGGAGGCCCCTCCACCCCTCTTAGCCCTGATGGCAAGGACTTCAAAGTGATTGGAGTGGGCTGGGAAGGTCTGTGGACTCTTCATAGAGAAGGGGAGGGGGAGGCCTCAAAAATGGATAGGAAGCCATGCTGATGTTGGAAATGGGAGTGATTTGGGGAACAGCAAGAGGCTGAGGCTGTATCCTCAGTCTCAGATTTCATACTAGGGTGGGGCTGGCTGAGTTGGAACTTCAAACAAGGGCTCTGGAGAAAGTTCTCCAACAGGGTGAATTGAGGCTGGTGGGGAGCTGGGCCAGGCCTGGGGGTGGCCGAGAGGGCCCGAGAGCCTGACAGGGCCAAGCTTCAAGGTCAGATCAGGCCTCCCTCTTGGGTGTGACTGATGCTCAAGTCCCATGGCCCACCCCTGGAGGAAAATTGGATTCTAGTTCCTAAACACAGACACACACACACACACACACACACACACACACACACACCTCAGTTGAGCCTGGCCTGCCACCCCTGAACTGTGGGTCCCTGGGCTGCCCTCTCTGTGCCGTCTTCTCCTGCCTGGCCTTATTTCTTAACCCTTCTGCATCCAGGGGTCTAAGATGCAGAGGCCACTGTGGCAGGCACCGGTCTCTTTCCTTGGAATGTGGCTGGTGGCCCTGCTTACCTCGGCTTGCTCAGCCCTCCCCAGCTTTCTCCTCCTTCGCTTCCTCCACTTGCACTGTGGACCAGCCATGAGAGTCCCTTTGACTCCCCCTGGCTTACCTATGATCCTCAGGTTGCCCTGAGGATAACCAGGCCCTGTCATTTGAAGTCGCTTGGACAGTTACTGTCTGAGTTACGGTTACTATTGCAGTAAGGGCAAAATTAAGGCCCTTGGTACCCTGGAGAAGTTCCTGGACCTTCTGTGCAGGAACAGCACAGCAGGCAGGAAACCAGACTGGTCTGCTGGTGTGCTCAGAGCTGTTTCCCCAAACCCGCTCTCTGGCCCTTGCTCAGGGAGATTCGAGGCAGCCCTGACCTCTTGCATACTGGGATGCCAGACAACAAAGGGGTCTGATTTCCAACATTGCCAGTGACCCTCAGGGCTCTGGGAGAGAACTGGAGACAGGAATTGGGGCACAGTTGATACCACAAGCAGAGAGGTCCATGGGCCTGACCCTGAGCCAAGGAGGCCCTTGCTTCCACCCTGACCTTAGCTGGCAGCTTGGAGTCTGTGGGCAGCAGCTCCCCGGCACTCCCACCACCTTGCCCTGGTGGCCTTGTGGCCCAGGTGTGGACTTCAGGTTGCCTTGGGGGTAGGGTATAGGCCATGAGCATAGCTTCTTCTGTCAGTAGACCACATCCCGCTTTCCAGACACACTGAGTCACCCACCCACCTAAGCCCCTGCTCCCTGAGTCACCATGTCTTTTAGGTGCCCCAAGGGAAGAGGAAGACTGTCTCCCTGGGTCCTGGATGGAGGGGGCTGGTGAGATTCCTCAGGAAGAAGGCATTCCTAAGAATTCAGACTCCAGAGGTTTAGGGAGAAAATATTGGGGAAGGGGAAGAGGAGAGGGATGCAATGGGCCACTTCCCAGCCACTGTGGACCTCCTGTGGAAGGATATTCATATTGAAGAGGCTCAACTAATCTTGCCTGCTCCCCTCTCTATGCAGTGTGCACCCCCATCCATTTCTAGGCACCCCTTCTCCTTGGGGGAGTGTGGCCTGTGAATGGAGTACACACCTGCAGTTATTTGAATATTTGAAAACTTCAGAACTTAGAGAACTGGCTGATGTTTGTGCATATTTGTGTCGTTTGCAAGTGGATGCACAGTTAAGTTCATTTGCACGATTGCCCCCCCAGACCCCTGTGTAGAAGCCTGCCCTGCACAAATGGCTTTGACACTCCACCACACCAGCCAGGCTTTTCTTCCTGTCTCCTCAAAAGAGGCAGCCTTGCCAGGCACAGTGGTGCGTGCCTATAATCACAGCCGCTCAACTTGGGAGGCTGAGACAGGAGGATCACAAGTTCAAAGCCAGCCTCAGCAATGGCGAGGTGCTAAGCAACTCAGTGAGACTCTGTCTCTATATAAAATACAAAATAGGGCTGGGGATGTGGCTCAGTGGTTAAGTGTCCCTGAGTTCGATCCCGGGTACCCCACTCCCCCCACAAAAAAGAAGAGGCAGCCTTACTGTGCCCTGGGTATGGGGATTTGGAATGCAGAGCTGACCTAGGGACAAAGATCCTGCCCAGGTCCAGGCTCATGGTTGTGGCTGTCTCCCTCTTTCCTGTTCCTGGCCTGGCTATGGAGAGCTACAAGTGCTCCTGTCTGTTTTACAGCCAGAAAACAAAACAAAAACTTTTGATCTGTTTGAAAACAATTAATATCCTGACCCTGACCCCTGGGCTTCCTTTGGGTCAGGAGGGGCATCCTGGACTCTCTGGCCTCCAGATTCCCTAGCTTCCCCAGGTTGGGATCCCAAATGGGTAGGCTCTCAGGCCTGGCTCTTGGCCTCTGGCTCTCCTGCCACCCCACCCCTACTCCCACCCCCACTCGGTTCCCACGCATTCTTCAGCCATGACATCCCCACCACAGGGCGCCTGCTCCCAACTAAGCACCACAGCTGGGCCCTGTTCCTCCTTCTACTTGCCCTACCCTGGGTCCACACTGCCCTGGTTCCATATGCCAGCAAGCTTCTGTGACTCCTCTCCGAAAGTTTCCCTCAATTGGGGTGCATGTGTTAGGGACCTGTATGCCCAGGGAAGGTATAAAGCTGACCTTGAGCTTCTGGGATTGACTTTGGGGTGGTATTGACCAGTTAGTAGATGCTTCCTGTGTTCTAGATTCTGTTGTAGGGGCCTCATTGCATGGCTTAGTTCCTGCACACAGGATTCTATCATTAGCCCCATTTTGTAGAGAATATTGAGTTTTAAAAGAATTTTCATGACTTGTTAGCTAGAATTAGTGAGCTGGAAGTCAAAGACAGATCCAACTCAAGGACCTTGCTCTTTACAGACAAAGCAAAGACAATCTAAAAGTCTAACTATCTGAGTTCACTTGCCTTCTGTATCCATGGGTTCCACATCCATGGATTCAGCCAGCCTTGGATCAAAAATATTTGGGGAAAAAATTGTGTCTGTACTGAACATGTACAGACTTTTTCTTGTTATTATCCCTTAAATAATACCTGACAACTACTTACATAGTATTTACATTGTTAGGTATTACAAGTCATCTCTAGATGACTGATTTGAAGTACACAGGAGGCTGTGGGTAGGTCCTGTGCAAATACTACTGCGTTGTATATAAGGGACTTGAGCATCGGCAGGTTCTAGTATCTGTAGGATCCTGGACCGATCCCCTGAGGAGACTGAGGGGTGACTGTGTATGGTGATGCCTGTGGAGATGGTGTGGAAATCTGGAGGTGTGTGCAAAGGTGCAAGGTGTGCAAAATTGTGGGGATATTCATGTGGTACATGCATACCTGTGTGACATTGGCACATAGGAATCCACTGCATCTTCCTGGTCCTTATGGGACTGTCCATCCCATATCCTTCCTGAGGCCACTCTTGGATGTCAGCTGAGAAGCATCTTCTGTTGCTAAGTCAAGGTCACAGAGGAAGGCTCTTAGGTGAGAGAAACCTTCTCAGGGGCTGGGAGAGATCTGGACCAGTTGTAGGCTGATGTCCTCTCAGACCCAAGGTTCTGATCCTGCAGCCAGGAAGGTGGACTGGCATCCAGCCACAGGTTTATCTCTGAGTGTTTGCAATGAGACACTCCTGGGCAAAAGCTGGGCTGGATTGCAACTTGCTGGGCGTGTTGAGGGTGGGCCAGGATAAAATGAACGCATTAGTGTGAAAGCACACGTCATTTCAACATTTACATAAGGTGTCATTATCGCCACTGTTACTGGCTTAATGAGTTCAGAGCGTGCCGCTGGTTTGTGTGTGTTGGAGCTTGTGCCTGTGTGTTTTTTTAGGACTATCTGTGAGTCTGCATTTTTTGGTGGATGTATATTTCTAGGGGGCGTCTATTTTTGTGTATTTACAGTATGGGTTCTAGGGAGGTAATGAACTTGAGTATAGCGATCACTGGACTGGGGATAGGGAGGCTTGTTATAAATCTAGCCTCTCCAGCAACTAGCAGTGAGGTCTCAGTTAATCGGCTCCCTTCTGGGCCTCAGTTTCCCTCACTGTAAAATGGGTGATAGGCTAGATGACTGCGAAAGTCATTCCCGCATTCTGTCGAGCCGCGTCTCAGTGTGTGTGTGTCTTGAGCGTGTTTTTGCATGTCAGAATACTGGCACGGTATTTCATTCATTCAAAAAACATCACTTGAGTGCTTTCCACCTGAAAGCCCACTGGTGGGCACCACTTGCATTGCAGGGATCTGTGTCTGACCTTGGTGGCTCTGCATTTGACAGCATGGGTGTGGATGTCACCCTGTGTCCACAGGAACACAGACCACATGTGTCTGATTCTGCGTGTGATGAAGTAATTGTATTTGTGTCCACCCAGTGGGGCCAGCTGGGGAGGAGAGACCTGTGTGTCAGGCCTCAAGGTTAAAACAATTTGTGTAATGCTGACCGCGTGGCCTGTGCAGCCCTCTGCCGGGATGAGAAGCAGATGTCACCATGGGCGGGGCTGCAGGGAAGCTGCTCCGGTTGCACCTCCAACTCAGCACCCCCTGCTTCAGCCCAGCCCTCCTGAAGCTCATAGCTGGGCTCCTTCAAAGTGGCCAGTTGTGTGGCTTCTGCTTCCTCTTGCTCCCGACTTCTCAAAAAGAAGATAGGCAGCTCAGCCCATCTCTCCAGAAACATCTCTCCCCAGTGCCAGAAATTGAAATGGCCTGTTTGGGAGTGTCTCTTCCCCTGGGGCCTTTCTTCTCCTGAGAGGGGACTGAGACTAGGAATCACTTGAGAACTGTTGACCCTTTCTCACCAGCTGGCAAACTCCCAGTGTGTCGACCTGCCCCAAGTCTTATTGCATTGTATTATGACTTTATTTGATCAAAATGGCATCTGCTGTGTGAACACCACATGCTCCGCACAGTGCCAAAGTTATGGGCCCACAGATAGACTGCACTAGTCAGCTTTCTGATACTCTAACAAAATAGTCAAGATAATTGACTTAGAAAGAAAATAGGTTAATTTGGTTCATGATTCTCAAGTTTCTAGTGTTAGATGGTGGTGGACATTGTTGACTTCTGATTAGGCAGCAGCACATCATGGCAGAAGAATGTGGCAGAGCAAAACTGCTCACCTCGTCAGCTAGGAGGCGAGGAGAAGAGGAAGGAACAGTCCATAGTCCCCTTTAAAGGCACACTCCTAATGACCTAATGGCCTCCCTTAAGGCCCCACCCTTAAAGGTCCACATCACCTCCCAGTAGCACCTCCCTGGGTACCAGCCTTTCACACAGGGACATCTGGGGCAGGGGGACACTTATACAAACCATGGTATGGACACTACCATCCTGCCCCACTGTATTTTCTCCCAAGCACTTGTACTCCAGGCGGCAATGAACTGTCTGGAATTCTCCAAGTCAGTAGCTAGTCACTTATGTATTGTAGAAGGTGGAGTCCACAGGAGCAGGGACCTCTTCTGTCCTGCTAGTCATTAGCTAGTGCCTGACCCGGGTGCTAAGAATTGCTGAAGAATGAAGGGATCTGTGACGCACTGTGTCCTTGGGGAGCTCACAGCCTGGTAGTGGTTGGGTATCAGATTTGCCAGGATTTTATTGTATTGTTTTATTTTTTGTGGTGCTGGGTGTCAAACCCAGGGCCTCATGCATGCTAGGCAGGCACATTACCACTGACCTACGTCCCCAGCCCTTTTCTTTTTAAAATTTTTTTAGAGATAGGGTGTCGCCCTGTTGCCCAGGCATCCTCCAAACCCCTGGGCTTAAGTGATCCTTCTGCCTTATGCAACCATGGTGTGTACTCTCCTGCCCTGCTTTTGCTGGGATTTTAGCTAAAAACTGACCATGATCTCACAGCAGATTCTAGAAGCTGATCCCTCACTGTCCTTCTTTTTCTCCCTCCAATGGCATGTAAGCGTCAGAGTTGTTGTGGGGACCAAGTGGGCATGCCCGCAGGGTCAGAGATGTCAGCAAGCTGCACCCAGTCCCAGGTAAGAGACTAACTCAGCCCCTGATCTCTTCTTTTTTCTTTAGTTGCCTTTCTTGGAGACATTGCCCTGGACGAGGAGGACTTGAGGGCCTTCCAGGTGCAGCGGGCTGCGGATCTCAGGCTGCGTACAGCCCGTAGGTCATCCATCAAAACAGCAGGTACACTGGGGACAGGCTGGTCCTCTGCGTCCCAGAAATGGGTTCCAAACTTGGGGAAACAAGGAACCCCCTGTTCCCAGCCAGGGCCTTCCAGTTCAGAGGCCTTGAACTTGAACCCAGTGCATGGGTTTATCTTCCTTTGGAATATCTTTATCCGTCCCACAGAGAAGTAGGAAGTGTGGAAGGCAAGAATCCACAGCCTTTCTGCTCAAAGCTTATAAAGTACTTTCAGAGATGTGGTCTAATTTGACTGTCCCCAACCACCTTCAGAGGTGTCTGTGAGGTCAACTCCTGGTTTAAACTCATAGAGGTAAAGTGACTTGCCCAAGATCACACAGCTTGTTTGTGGAAAGACTGGGACTAGAACCCATCCTTCTCCCTCCAAATCTGAGCTGCTGTGCCAAACACCATAATCTCCTGGGCCTGCCGGTCCCACTGTCCCTCTGGGTCCCATCTTGGGAGCTTTCTTCATGACTCTTTCCTGACTGTCTCCGAGACAGGTGGTACACCTCTGTTTTCGGTGCTCTTGCTGCTCTGGTCCTAGTTTTTAGTATCTCACTCTGCCACATGGGAATTGCTTCCATGTCTCATCTCCCTAGCTGGTCCTAAAGTGCTTCAAGGTCAGGGTTCCTTCTTTTCCCTGGTGACCCAAGCCCCTAACAACTTCCCTGGCACTTGTGTGTGGAGAGGGGGAATGGAGGAATGAGGACCTGGGCTGGGCTGGCTCTTCCCAGACTTCTTACTGTTCTACAGAGGGGCAGAGGCTTGTCACTGCTGTGCAGATGCCTGGGGCGGGTCCTGACACCCCACAGGAATTCTGCTGCTCAGGGGTGGGGACGCCTCCCAGGGGTCTGCCAGACTGTCATCCTGTCCAGCAGGAGGGAGGCTCTTGTGGGCAACCTGGAAGTAAAGGTCAGCTACCTCAGAAGGCAGCTAGCATCAGAGAGTGACCTGGTGGCCTGGTGACAAGTGAGGCTTACATGGCCTTAGTGCAGACTGGTAAGCATGGCACAGGGGAAGCCACACAAAGCCAACTCACCAGGTCACTTTGGGCAAAGCTTTGGCTTTAGTTTCCTCATCTGTCAGATGTAGGTAATGGCACTTGCCCACATCCTGTACAGCTGTGTGTCACGTGAAAATGTGACCCTGAGAAACTTACAGGAAACGTAAAGTTCCATGTGCTTCACAGATACCAAGTTTTGTTAGGTGGGGGGGGGGGGGGCATTTTCCAAATCCCAGATCCCCCAGGTCCTCACAGTTCCTAGGAAATGAGCACATCATTGTTCTCTTTTGCAATTATAGCCATTCTTACCATTGATGGTAGTTATGAATAGTTATAGCATAACTTCATAGTAATTATAGAACTTTGTAGTTATTCTGTGTAGTCACTGCAAACACTGAGTTAGCGAATACTGAATCATTGCTCCAGGGGAACATGGGCTCTGCCAGCTTCTGTTCACATTTTTGTTAACTGGTCACCACGTGACCTTGACTTATGTGTGTTTCATTTAAAGACATCTTATTTAATACATAGTTGATTCATGAACTCACAGCCAACAACACTGACTCAGGCCTGAACAAATTTATCTAACACATGCATTTCTCTGTAAGACACATCCCAGACTTCTTGTCCTTGGGGACATGAGATAGCACTTTACATTACACTTGAGAACCATTTTAAACAGCAAAATCATCAACAAGATGCACCAAAATGCAAAGAACATGGCACTCAATAAACCTTAGAAAGGACACTTGTTTATAGTATGAGAGCTGAAGCAAGGCAGTGTCACCTCGTTCGTCCTCCGCTGGGACGGCGCATGCCGGGTAACAACTTTTACACTGCTCTGTGCTTCCATGAATGACCGTGAAAGCCCTGAGAGCTGACCTGGGGGTTACAGATGCACTTTAGCAGGTAGGCAAATTCACAAATACAGAATCCACAAATAAGGGGGCCCCTCTGTACTTTGTCTCCTCCTCCTGCCCTCCGCCCACCTGCTGCCAAAGCCTTCCTCTTTGAATTCCAGGAAACTCTTCTGCCCCTGACTGCCAGGGTGCTAGTGGGCAGCCTCAGAGGGAATCCCAGGGGAGATGGAGAGGCAGGCCCCGGAGCCGGCGGGCAGCAACCTCCAGACCAGAACGTGTGTGGCCCGATGGGGTCATCCCCTTTGTCATTGGGGGAAACTTCACTGGTGAGTGGCTGCTGTGGGGCCCAGGCACAGCCTGCATCTGGCTCTGGCCTTGCTGCTTTGGCCTCTCTGTCTGCAAATTCCCGTTGAGCGGTGCTCAGAATGGCTGGGATGCTCTAGCAGCGTGTGGCAGTGGGCCCCCTGGGCACTGTGAGAGCCTGCTTCCTTCCTCCCGGCAGGCAGCCAGAGGGCAGTCTTTCGGCAGGCCATGAGGCACTGGGAGAAGCACACCTGTGTCACCTTCTTGGAGCGCACCGATGAGGACAGCTATATTGTGTTCACCTACCGACCCTGCGGGTGAGCAGGGACCCGTGGGTACTGCACTCCTGGCCATGACCCTTACCCAGGCTTTGCCCTGGGCTCTGCCGCTGCCTCCAGCTGTGCAGCGCCCTGGTGTGCCAATTCCCTCCCACCATGGGGTATCTCGCTGTTGATGTGGCTTTGACCCTGGCACACAGCCTGGGCATTGGGTGCTCAGGGACCCCCCCCACCCCTCCACTCCCCTGCCAACCTGGCAGCCTGGCCCGGCCCCTGAGTGGATGCACTCCCCCAGCTCGGGACCGCCCCCCTGAGCTGGCCCCGCCCTCCAGGTGCTGCTCCTACGTGGGTCGCCGTGGTGGGGGCCCGCAGGCCATCTCCATTGGCAAGAACTGTGACAAGTTCGGCATTGTGGTCCATGAGTTGGGCCACGTCATCGGCTTCTGGCACGAACATACAAGGCCCGACCGGGACCGCCATGTCTCCATTGTGCGAGAGAACATCCAGCCAGGTAGGAGGCACCCTGGGTCCCCTCCTGGGTGGGAGCTGCATGGGCTGCCTAAGGGCTCCCTCAGGCATCCGCTCAGGGCTGGAAGCAGCTGCCCAGGCGCAGGTTCAGCTGACCTGGAGGGTGGAGCTGGGCTGCCAGCAGCCCATACCTGGATGCTCCTGCAGGCCTTTCTCTTCACCTTTCCATGGCCTCCTGCCCTCTACCAGTTGTCTTCTAGGGTTTTCTTCCCTCAGCCTCCCTCTCCTGTCCCCTCTGGCTTACCCACTCTGTCAGCCAGACATTCTCTACTCCACTGCTCCCTTCCCATAGTCCCTTGGGCCTCCTTCCAGTAGGTCCTCCAGTCACTGGCTTCTCTTCTGGAAGTCCTCCCCAACCCAGGCTTCCCTTGGCTGCTCCCCAGGCCCTCAGGTAGGGGGCCCCCTGCAGATACAGGGAGGACGCGGGCTCCCGCCTCCCCCCACACCCTTTTTCCGGTCTTCGCAGGGCAGGAGTATAACTTCCTGAAGATGGAGATACAGGAGGTGGAGTCCCTGGGGGAGACTTACGATTTTGATAGTATCATGCACTATGCCCGGAATACCTTCTCCAGGTGAGAGATAGGCTGGACCTCCTTTGGGGCGCCACCCAGCCCTGCCTTCCGGAAGCCATTTCCTTTCCACCTCCTGCTTTGCACTGGCCCATCCTTCTGCCACAGGCCTGGAGGACAAGAGTGCCCTCTGTGTGTCTGCTGCCGTGGTGGGTATTGCCCGTTGCCCTGCACACCTGGCTCCCACCCCGGACCAGCCCCACCTCCAGCTCAAGACACCCTCCTTACCCTGGCCTGCTTCCCAGAGACATTCAGAGCCCCCTGAGGGGGTGGCCCAGCCTCCCCTCCCTGAGCGTGGGAAGTGGCCCTCCCTCCTCCTCATGGGCCTTCCTGCACTGGCCTTTCCCAAGCCTGGCTCTTTCCTCATCCCTTCCCTTTCCAGGAGGTAGCCCTTCCCCCTGTCTCACAGCTCCTTCTAGACACACTTTTCCTGCCTCCAGACCTGAGGGAACAGAGGTCAAGGAGGGGTAGTGAGGTCATTCTGCCCTCCACACCCACAGACCCTCCCGACGTTTCCCACCGCATCCCCACCCCCTGCTGTGATCTGCCCAGCTGGGTGTGAGTCAGGGGCCCTGGGGAGGCGAGGGCCGCAGACTTCTCCTTCCTTCTGCTCCTCCCACATGGAAACACCCAGGGTTAGCAGGGAGGAACCAAAGGCCAGGGCACTGGTAGATTGGGAGTTGGTGGGACTGTCCCCATGGTCTGGGCTGGCCACGGTGGAACCTGCCTTTGTCCTTTGGCCTCACTCCAGGTGCTTTCAGATACTGCCCTGTCAGCAGGGTGACGAGTTGGCCCGATAGTCCTGGGAGAAGTTCCCCAGGGCTGAATCAGCATGAGGGGCCACAGAGGCCGGAGCCGGTGGGGCTGCAGAGATGATGGATGGGGGCCTGCATCTCTCCTGGGGTTGGGAGTCAGGACCAGACCGAGCTGGGGCACCTGGGGGGTCCCCAGGACATCACTGGCCTGGGTCTCTGACCTCCCAAAGCATACCAGTTTCTGTGGTATGGCTGCCACGGAGCAGGGTGGCTGCTGGTCAGTGGGCAGCTTAATGACAGGGTGAGACGTCTCCACCCGTCCCTGACCCTGCCGAGGAATGTCTGGGCTCTGGCAGGGTCGTGACCTGTGGGTGCACACGGCCGAGCCACCCCTCCTCCCTCATCTACCTTCCCACGGACTCCCGCTCACACTCTCCCTTTTCTCCTAGGGGCATCTTCCTGGACACCATCGTTCCCAAGTATGAGGTGAATGGGGTGAAGCCCCCCATTGGCCAAAGGACCCGGCTCAGCAAAGGAGACATCGCCCAAGCCCGCAAGCTCTACAAGTGCCCAGGTCAGAGCAGGGAAGGGACGGGACAGGCAGGGTGGAGGGCAGGACCTGGGGCCACTAAGAGGGTCAGAGCTGTAAGTCTTAGAGGAAGGTGTCGGGAGAGGCACGTGGAGGGTGGACCAGGTCTCACTCAAGGACTGGAACTGGGTCTAGGATCTGGTGGTGTGGGAAGCTGAGCTGGCGCCCGGGGCTGGAAGAGGAGGGGGGAATCAGGGGCTCAGGACAGAGGACTGGGCAGAGGGAGGGCTAGAGAGCAGGAGCAGGAAAGAGGGGGAAGAAACCATTCCAGGGGAGCGGGGAGGAACGGAGGCCCACCACAGGAGCTTGACCTTAACTGTGGAGCCCGTGGAGCCCTGGTGACGGGGCATCCTGTTACCCTGGCAGCAGCGGCCCTGGAAGCTAGGATGCGCATGCTCCTGTGAGCAGGAGGGTGGATTTTCAAGGGGCAGGGCCAGCCCCTCTCCTCAGCCATTCCTCTCTCCCCCAAAGGCGGCCAGGGCTCAGGGGTGGGTGAGCCAGAAGGCAGGGGGATTCGGCGCCTGCAGCCCGCTGTGCAGTCATTTCCTTTCCTTGACAGCCTGCGGAGAGACCCTACAGGACAGCACAGGCAACTTCTCCTCCCCTGAGTACCCCAACGGCTACTCGGCCCACATGCACTGCGTATGGCGCATATCTGTCACGCCCGGGGAGAAGGTAACCGCGGTCCTGAGCCCTGAGCCTCCCCTCCTGTACCAGGACCCCAGGAGTGGGACAGCATTTCCTCTGGGGAGCCCCAGCCCAGGGTCTGGTCCCACATGGGGGTCAATGTGGGTGCCGGTGACCACTGCTGCGAGGAGGGGCTTCTGCCCATGGGCAGCCTTCCTCCACCTTGGGGACTGTGAGAGGGCACTCCTTCCCAGAGGTGTTGCTGTGCGTGTCTGCCGTGCAGGGCGGTTGGACTGCCCAGCTCTTCCGGAGTGACCTCCTAGGTGCTTGTCACCTAGCCTCTTGCCATTCTGTCAGCCACCCTGTGTCATTTCACAGAGGAGGCAACTGAGGCACAGGGAGGTTCCGTAACTTACTGCCGGTCACACAGTTGACAAGGAGTGAGGTGGGATTTGAACCCTTGCCAGGACTGGGTTTCATCCCAGCCTTGTCCCTGCCGGCCTTTGAGCTTGGATGAACTGCTCAGCCCCAGCCCGAGTCTCTCATCTGCCTCATCAGGGCTTGGGCCAGGGGTTCCTGCAGGGCCCTTGTGGTTCTGATGAGCTGTGGTCCCGGAAGAGTTAGGGACCCAGACAAAGGCCTCCAGCAGGATGCTACCTGGGGTGTTGCTTCTTCCCACCCTTCCTCCTGGTGCTGGGATCCTCCAGTCTTGGCCCCAGGGGCCTGACTTTGCGACCCTGACTCTCTCACTCCTTTCCTCCACTCTACGTCACCTGTGGATCATTCCTGATCCGAAGAGGAAGCTCAGCCTCTGTCCCTCTTACCTGGGCGAGCCTGGTTCTCACAGTCGCTGCCTTTGTGGGACTGGCTTGGGTAGACTATGGAAGGAGGTCAAAGTCGTCTCAGCAGTCCTCCTGCAGGAAGGCTGCCCTGGTGGACACCGAGTAACCACGGGCCCGGAGCCTGTCTGGTGCCACCTCCCCAGCAGGGTTGATCCAGGGTTGATCCCGGTTTGAATTCCTGAGGTGATGAGGGGCTCACTACTTCTCAGAATATTCTGTCCGTTCTCTAGCCAGCTCTTCATAAAGAGGGGAAACTATGGTCCCTGAAATCTCCCAGTCCTTCCCTCCAGAGCTCTTCATGGTAACTCACCTCCCTGTTTCCCCGTCAGCCCTCCCAGTCTGGGAGGCCACACTCCTGCCTCCTCAGAGCTATGCGTGGGCTTGTCACGTGGAGTCTGAATTTCTCAGCCACCCCAGACCCACATTCCTTCATATTCTTAATGCTTCCAGAAGTGAGCTGCGAAACTTTACTCCCCTTGACTGAAGTGTGGAGTCCCGTCACCCAGCAGGTGGCCGTGCTTCTTACCTGTGCCATGGCTCCTTTGACAAGCATGTCTTCATGTCCTCTTTCTGCTCTTTGATCAAAATGCAGACAGGACATAAACCAAAGCAGATCCAAGCTCTACCTCAAACTGACATGGATCCATTTACTTGCAATCTATTAACTTAACATTACCTGTTGATGGGGATGTGTCTCCTGAGACCTCTCCTTTGTCATCTCTCTTTCCCTGGCACAAGAGGTGGTTAATAAATGCTGAATACCTAAGCTGGAATGTCTTAGCAGACTACAGCCTCTGTTCTGCCAGAGGGTAAAACCCCTTTGAAAATGGGAGCAAAACACATTTGATGCCCTGTGATCAGGTTCTTGTTTTCTGAATGGTCACAGAGCATCTGTTTCACTGGGGATTGACAGTCAGCTCAGTGGTTTGCAATTCCCAGAATCCACTCCCAACTCCCTCCCAACCCCCACTCTAAACCATACACACATCACACTTGAAGATGGGGAAAGCTTCTGCTCTGAGTTCTCAAGATTACACACGCTGATCACATCTGCAAGTTATTTGAGTGTCCTCTGATGTCATTTGTGAGCCTAGAGAGAAACGCCAATTGAGAGAGGTCCTCACTGACTCTTTTTCTCCTATATTATTGAGCAGCCTCTATTTCCTGTACAAATGATGCTGAGGTTTATTTTTGCAATCCAAAGATCGTTCTCAAGTGTAATATACTTTAAAAAAATTTTTTTGTAGTTGTGCTATGTACAGAATGGCTTTGTTTTATTAGTTTATTTTAGGTGGTGCTGAGGATCAAACCCAGTGCCTCACACGTGCTCGGCAAGCGCTCTGCCACTGAGCTACAGCCCCTGCCCACGTGTGACATACTTTTATTGAGAATTGAGTAATTTTGTCTTCTCTCTTGGATGGCATTTGACCATCTTCCCTCAAAAGGGAATGTTCTTCTCATTCCAAATCTCACTTTAAATTGCAGTCCTTTTTGCTATTTTGAAATGACTAAACTGACTTCCTTCTTCCTTCTTCCAAGGATCTTCACTACTCCAGCCTTTGGACGTATCACCTGCAAATAATAATGACAACAGCAGCCAATTATTGAGCATATGATTGGCCATGCTTTGACTTGTATTCAGTTCTTTTTCTTTTTCTTTTCTTTTTTCTTTTTTTTTTTTTTTGGCACTGGAGATTGAGCCCAGGTATGCTTTACCCTGAGCTACATCTCCAGCCCTTATTTTTTATTTTAAGAAAAGGTCTCACAAAATTGCTTAGGGTCTCAGTAAGTTGCTGAGGCTGGCCTCAAACTTGTGATCCTCCTGCCCCAGCTTCCTGAATTGCTGGAACGATAGGTGTGCTTCATCACACCAGCATGCGTTCAGTTCTTTGCATGTGTTATATCTTTTAATTAATACAACAATGTTATAGACCCAGTCGTCCCTGTTTTGTGTCTGAGAAAATGGATTTGGAAGATTTAGTAACTGGCCCAAGATCACAGAACCTAGATTATGACACAGGAGTCTGAGATTCCCAGTGTAGCATGTTGATCTAAAACCCTGCAGCATTTCAACAATGACTTTGGTGCTCTTCAGCAAACCCGTGTGCCAAACCTGACTCAGATGTCACAGGCAGTTCAGGCCTCAAGAGGAATGGAGTCAGGTAGGGTGCTGCTTTCTTTTCTGCTCAGGAGTTTGACTCAGTCAGCAGGGTGAGGTGGCTTGGCCAGGAGCAACTTCCTTCCCTGTTCCTGAAAGCATGTGTCCCAGGTCGCTAGTGGACACCTGGCCCTGACCTGGGAGCCTGTTTGTGCTGCTGGCCCCCTCCCTCCATAATTCCCAGAAGACTCCACCAGTTTTCAGAAGCCTGTGTGTAACACCAGGAGAAGTGAGCTGAGGTTAAAAATTCCAAATCGATCAATGCATTGTTGCAGAAATGCATTGAATAGAAAGCAGTCCAGCTGTAAGTGAACCCAAGCTAGCACCCTGGGGACCTTGACATTGAAGGCTGGTGTCCTAGAATAATAATGGCCACTTTTTGCTGTTGTTCTTCTTCTGCATCCCACTTAAAACTTGCAATTGCAATCTTTTCCACAGTTTGGAACGGGCAAGGCCCTGTCTTTGTTATTATAACAATGACATGCCAGACAAAGTACTGGGCATCTGACCTCACTATTCCCCACAATTTAAGGGCTGAGTACTGTCACCACTACTGTGGTGACAGTGGGTACTGTGTAGGTGAAGGAATTGAGGCTCAAAGCACTTGGGGAACCTGTCCGGGTCTACTCAGGGAGCAGCGGTGCCACTGGCACACAGTTCTGCTCTACCCGACTCCAAAGTCAGATCTTTCATCAGTGAACCTTCTGTAAAGCCACCTGCTCTAGTGGGTGGACTTTGACATCTATTTTGGCTGTTGGGAGGTTGTTTTTCATTTGCTTCCCAGTGCTTAGCTTATTGCCAGAAGTTTGAATGACAGGTGAATCTGATACGATTATGCATGTCACACGTATGCCAGGCACAGGAAAGAGCCTTCTTTTAGGATCTCCCAAGTCTCTGCACTTACCCCATTAGCAGCTGAGCCAAGGACGCACAGTGGTTCCCAGGCAACAAAGCAGAGGAGGAGAGTGTTTTAAGGAGCTCATGGTCAGCAGGCAAACAGTGCAGAGAAGCCAAGAAGATAAGAACTGCAAATGTCTCTCGGAGGTGGCACATCCACCCTTGTTCCCATTCCCACCTTCTGAAATCCCGCCTGTTCTTCGGGGTCCAACCCAAGTTCCTTCTATTCTTCCCATTGCTCAACCAGGCAGAGGGACCCCTCCCTCTCCTGCAAAGCCCACGCTGCACCCTCACCTAAGTCTCTTCTTCTCGGGTGCTAGAGGGCATGGAGCTCTGAGGACTAAGAGAAAGTGGACACTTGTCCTCAGCATAGCCACTGAGCAGACTTAACCAGCACCCACAGAGACCACATGGGCTATGGTGCAGGGTGTAAGTTTAAGAACCAGTGCTTGGGTTTGACTTCCTGCTGTGCTGTCTACTAGCTGTGTGATCTTGGAGAAGTTGCTTAACCTCACTGTGCTTCTGTCTGCCCTCCTGTACATTGATTGCACCTCCTCACACAGGTACCCCCTTCATGGGGTTCAAATGAGGATTAAACAAATTAGTCTACATCAAGTGCTTGGAGTAGTACCTGGCACGTCATGAGAATTCCATGATGTGGGAATGTGCCATCTTTTCTGTATTCCTGCGTGTTCAATGAGGAAGCCCTAGGCAGCTTCCCTGGGTGCTTCTTGCCTGTCTCCACATCTAGGCTTCTCAACTGAACCAGTTTAAATAACAAGTCGTCTTCAGCAAACTCAACTCTCATAGTGGAATTCACATTGGCTGCATATTTGTGCCAGAGCCGGCTGTAAACTCTATTCATATAAATTTAATTACCCTAAGTCCTATGAGGCAGGTCCTGTAATCATTACCCTCTTACCAAGAAGGAAGCAGAGTGCCCAGAGTTCAGGGGCCCACCTGAGGTCGCACAGTGAGGCCATGTTGAAGCCAGTGAGTGGCAAGGGTTGACATGGCCACCAGCACAGGACCTGAAATGAGAAGTGAGGCCTTCCGTCAGTGCTTTCCTGAGCATCCAGCAGGCGTAAGGAGGCCTTCCCAGGTGTGGGTGCACCTGGAGACCCTGCGCCCCCATCCTTCCACCCCCCAGCTCCCAGGGAGCCGTCATGATCACCTCCATCTTTTAGGCAAACATGCTGAGGCTCAGGAAAGCCCAGCCACAGGCCGGCGTTCACAGGCAGGAAGTGATGGGGCTGGCCAGGTTTTCTTTGGCAAAGGACTGTTCCCCTGCCACCAGGGCACAGCTGTTTCCACATGACAGAAGTCGGTACAACGCTTAATTAGACACCTCTGGTCTCAATATAGCTGTCGCCTGGCCTCCCTGGAGGATGCTCCTAACCACCAGTGCAGGTCTCTTCCTCCTGAGAGCAGTGAACTGCGGTTCCTCCTGTGCCTTAGGAGGTCTTGGGTGGGCCTTTTGGGGCTCTGCCCGCTAGGTGTGGCTTCCTCAGATCTCATCCTCCCTGGACAGAGCCAGGCCTGCTTTTGAGGAGGAAGGAAAAGCAGACGTTTGTTCTTAGCCCGGCCGCTGTGCCAGGCACCGTGAGCGACCAGCCAGGGTTGGCTGCTGCCATCTTGTCCTCCCAGGGATTGAAGGAGGGAGCCCCGGTCCTCTTCCCAGCACCCCTTGCCTCTCTCTGCCTCTAGGTTTCTCCTCTGAACCATTTCAGATATCAAAATATCTTCAGCAAACTCAGTTCCAATAGCAAAGTTCACATGTATTGACTGCTTACGTGTGCCGGTCCTGCTGGAAGCTGTACACACGTACACTTCCCTCAGCACTCTGAGGCGGGTCCTAAGGGGCCATGGGCAGGAGTGGCGGAGGGTGGAAATTTGGGAGCCAGGCTGCCCTCACTCAGCCCTTGGCATTCCTTCTTCCATCCAGCATCTCTTTTAGATATTTTTGTCATTCGTTAGATATAAAAATAACACATGCATGCTGTGAAATCTTGGAGCAGTCTAGAAATACATAAGTATAAAAGTAAATATTCTCCCCTTGGTCCTCCTCTGAATCCCACTCCTCAGGGGTGACTAAGCATTTGGGAACACTGGTGTGTCCTTACAGACCCTCCTAGGCGCGTGTGCATACACACACACACACACACACACCCGTCTTCTGCATCTTGCCTTGCACTTAACTCTTAAGTCATGTCCTGGTTCCGTGTCTGCTCCAGGGACTTAGCTCATTCATTTTCATGACTGCCTGACCTCCGCCGTCCCTTCAGTTAGTTTTTCAGTTGCCCCCTGCAGGTCACCATTGATGGATGCTTAGCTTAGGAGTTTTTCAAGTTTCCATTATTACCAACAATACGTTAGCAAATACCTTTATACTTCCATCTTTTTACATTTGGGCATGTCTGCTTGTAGAGTAGGTTCTTAAAAGCAAAATCCCATTTGAGAAATATTTATTGAACACCAACTACGTGTCACATGCCAAGGAGTCCATGGTGAATTAAACAAATGAAATTCTTGCCTTCTATTTTGGTAAATGTAAAGGAGACTGAGACAAAAGCAGATAAATAAGTCACCATGCAGTAGGTCAGATGGGTAAGTGTTAAGGGAGGGAATCAGCAGGAGGAGGAAGCAGCAGGTAGGGACACCGATGGAAGCCACCGGTCAGGGAAGGCTTCATTCTCCTCTGGTGGGTTGGGGCAGAAACCTGCAGGAAGTGAGAGAGCATGTAACAGGCGGCTGGGAAGAGCTTCCAGGAAGCAAACGCAAAGGTCCTGAGGTAGCTGTGGTGTGTTTGAAGATGGGTGAAGATATGGCTATAACTAAGAATGCAAGGAGAGTGGACGGAGGTGGGGTCAGAGAGATAACAGGAGGCAAATGGTCCTTTGTGATGAGGACCTTGGATTTAACTGAGTTATGTGCATTAAAGGATTTCAAGCAGGGGGAGATGTGCTCAGATTTACATCATAAATGCTCTGTTCTGGTTGCTCCTGTTGAAGGCAAGGTACAGAACAAGGATTTGTGGACTTATTTCAGAATAAAGATGATACCGAGCCTGGAACTCAGAATGAAGAGAGAAGAGGTGGCTTGAGATGAGAGGAGAAGCCAGGCACCTATAATTCTATCTCTTTTGGAGGCTGAGGCAGGAAGGTCATAAAATCAAGGCCAGCGTGGGCAACTTAACCAGACCCTGTCTCAAAATAAAAGGGTTGGGATGTGGCTCAGTGGTAGATTGAACCCAACCATAGGTTCAATCCCCAGTACCAAAGAGAGAGGGAAAGAGGGAGGGAGAGGGGCAGGGTGTGGATGTGTCCCTGGCAGCAGCTAGTGGTCCAGAATCCCCTGTGGCCTGGCTGTGTGGGTCTCTCTAGCCTTCAGGTTACAAGCACTGGGGAGGCAGCAGGCCGGATGTAACAGGGCTGTGGTCTTCAGTGAGTACCATGAGGAGAAAGAGGAGCAGGAGTAGGGGTCAGATGCAAGAGGCACTGACAGGCTGGGCCTGGTTTTCATCGGGGGACTGTGATGCAGCCCTCTGCTGCTTCCTCTGGTTACGTTTGGTCATTTTCAAAAAAGAGTAAAGGTTGCATCGTGAGGTGCTGTCTGGCTCCCCAGCAAGAACTAGACTGGATTTGCAAATTCAGTTTCAAAAATGCTGGGACCCAGAACAACTCGACGCTAATGATCATCAAGAGGAATATTTAGTTCCGTTTCTACAAACATGACCTCACCCAGTTCTAGCTCTGGGTACCACAGTTAAAAGGCCCGCCGAACGATGTATTTAAACTGATGTATGAAAAAAATAATCAGAAAGAAAAGAAAAAGAAGGAACTCAGAACCAAGGTTGATGAGAAGCAAGGGACTGGTGGAGTTGAGAACAGGGACGTGCCCAGGCCTGGGGCAAGTCCCGAGGCAGCAGGTAGGAGAGCTGGGGGAGTGGATGGAGAGGAGGCTGGGAATGGAGATAAGGGGGATCAGCATTTATTGATGGTGCCAGGGCCTGGGGCAAGGCCTTCTGGAGGCCACCCAGGAGGGATAAAGAGAGGGTAGAGCAAGGACTTCAGAGAACTGAGATAGGAGGTGGAAGAATCACTAATGTGAGTGTTAAAGCCATCTAGCTTTGTGACAAGACCACAGGAAAGTACCCAGGGGCCAGATGCTCTTCCTTGTCAGGGCACAGCCTTGACCCTGATACGGACAGCAGGTGCCAGCATCTGCCCTGGAGGGAGTGTTTTCCTCCTGGCCCTACCTGAATGCATTTATTCTTTGGTGGGGTTGGGAGGGGTAGTACCAGGAATTGAATCCAGGGGTGCTTGACCACTGAGCTACATCCCCAGTCCTTTTTATTATTTTATGTAGAGACAGGGTCTTGCTGAGTTACTTAGGGCCTCACTAAGTTGCTGAGGTTGGCTTTGAACTCATGATCCTTCTGCCTCAGCCTCCTGAGCCACTGGGATTACAGGTATGCACCACTGCACCCGGCTCACTGTCTGCATCTAACTCTTCAATAAGGCAGAAAGGAGGCCTTCTGTCCCCTTCTTTAGTAGGGAAGCTCACTAATGCAGACTAGGAGAGCCCCTTGGGCCCGAGAGTGTCCATTGCACAGGCCCTGTGGGTCCAGGGAACACCCAGAATCCCTGCTTGTGGGAATTCTGGCTGCACAGCAGGCTTGGGGCTCACTCTGGATGCTACCAAGAAAGTGGTTTCCCTCCTGGAACAAGGGCTTAACTGCTCTCCAGCGCTCACTGAGCATCTATGAGCTAAGAAGCTGCAGTGGGGGAACTTAGGACAGGGCCTGTCCCAGGGAGTGCCATAGCAACGTCAGGCTCTTATCCCTGTTTTGCACACCAACTGGCCGAGGCCCAGGGAGGTTGGGTGGTTCACGCAAGAAATGCAGGGCTGAGGCCCAAACGCAGGCCTGGGACTAGAGCCTCGTAGGTGTATCTCGTCCCTTTCCAGCCTAAGTTCATACGGGGAAGTATATCTCCTAAACCCAGTCAAAGGGGAGGATTCAGATCTAGAATTCTCCACAGCACGAACACACCTGGAATCCCTGCCCAGTAAATATGTGCTGATTGGTGACTCAGTTGTCTCTCTGTCCTCTCCTGTCTGGCCCCTTCAGTCCCGTTGTCTCAGACACCCTTCTGCCCTTACCACCCTGGGCCTGTCCTGTCAATGGATACTAGGGATTGAACCCATGGGTTCTTCACCACTGAGCCACATTCTCAGACCTTTTTTGTGTTTTACTTAGAGTTGGGTCTTACTGAGTTGGTTAGGACCTCTCTCAGTCTCTGAGCCTGGCTTTGAACTCAGGATCCTCCTGCCTCAGCCTCCCAAGCTGCTCGGATTACAGGCCTGTGCCACCACCCCCAGGCTTTTCTGTCTTAACGACATTGCTGTTTATCCTGACCTTAAGAATAGCTGACTTAGCTGTTTAAACCCCGACATGGGGGGGCAGTGCAGTGGAACCCCTGGTCTCACACGAGCCTTTGGTAATGGGGACAAAGGACATGCATTTTCAGTAGGAACTGACCCAGGCTGTGTGGGAAGAATACTGACCATAAATGGCAGTTAACTCTTCCCTTAGTGACCCATGTCGTTTGAAGCGGGCAGTGGCCGTGCAGCAGGCCTGGGAGGCCAGTGCCAAAGGGGGGGCGGTGTAACGCTTTCTCCCCTGCTTGCCTAGATCATCCTGAACTTCACCTCCATGGACCTGTACCGCAGCCGCCTGTGCTGGTATGACTACGTGGAGGTCCGCGACGGCTTCTGGAGGAAGGCGCCCCTCCGAGGTAAAGCACGGTCCGCTGCGGCCGGCACTGCGGCTGCTTCCTTCCCAACGGCTCACACCATGCTGTCTTCATCCTCCTCCAGGCCCATCACTTTGTGGGGTGACAGCCTGGTGCGGGACCCAGGAGTTCTGGCATAGATAGGCCAGATTAGCTACTGAGCACTGTGACTTTGGGCCAGTCCTACCCCTATCCAGACCTTAGTCCTCGGTGCAGTCTTTGGGGTCTCCCTCAGAAGGCAGCTGTTGCTGTATTGTTGGGGGACATCAGAGTTGACAGAGAGAGCCAGGCAGGCTGCTCTGTGCATCCCCAAAGCTCCAGGCGCTCTCTCTTCCTTTTTGGGGCAGTTTCAGAGGCCCTGCTTGTCTGTCTACAAGGCCCCACGATGCAGCTAGGCTCAGTAGCAGCTCATTACATACCCACCGGGAAGGCTTTTAACTCACTTCAGAGGGCATCACACCTGGCACAGTGGCTTGACCTTGTTTGCACAGGACACTTTGTCCCTGGGAGCAAGTGCAAGGAAGTCAGTGGGGACTAAGTAGGTCAAAACCACAGGATCACTGAAGTTGCTTTAATGGTCATAGAATTAGGGCAAAGCAAGTCCCTGGTTGCTACAGGACATCTGCATCAAGCCTGAGGAGCTGCGTGACATTCCTTCTCCCACCTGGATGTCATTCTGCGTAGGGCTGCCTCAGCCTTCGCTACCTGAGCCCCACAGCCTGTGCCAGAAGCAGCCCCACGCAGTCTTGCTAGCCCTCTCCTTTCTCTCCAGACTCTGATGTTCGAATAGTTCTCATTAGTCACCCAAAGCAGCTGTCATTACAACACTTCCTCTGCAGCCATGTTAGGTCTCCAAGATTACAATTTCTTTCTCATAACTGACATTCCTAGGCCAGCACCCTCTGTCCCTTGCCGAAAGTTGGGAAACACCCAATCTTATTAGGAACACACAAATCATCTCAGTCGATTCTTAACTGCAAAGACTTCCACAGATGGCCAACCTCATCCCTTATGTTGACACTTGGGTTTTACATCAGCGGGGATGTTTTCTGACTCAGTCCCTAGATCCTGGGATTTGTTTGGGATCCTGGGGCGCCCCTCTGCCTTTGATCCAGTGAAGGTATGCCTGTAAGAGCATGTCATGATGTGCAAAGAGAGCTGCGTCCCTTTCTTGATTGTTACTTCTTTTCATGGAGACCAGACAAAGCAAGGTAAGTAGTGAGGGTAGTGTGCTCTTTAAAAAGGTCTATAGTTCCCTTGCAGTCACATTAGGAGATCAGCCTTTCCTCCTAGAAGCAGACTTCTAACCTATCCTTGAAGGTATCTCTAGGAGTTCAGAGCTAAGCTTGACCTTGGACAATCCACGCGCCATCCAGCAGGTGTGTGGTCTGAGGAACATGTGCTGGAGGGTGGCCGCTGACCAGGGCAGAGCCCCAAGCCTCCCAGAGGGGTGGGGCTCCTTCAAGATGGGTGTTGGGGCTCAGGGCTCAGGTCTCCTTGGTCCACCCTGTCTGCAGGCCGGTTCTGCGGGGGCAAACTCCCGGAGCCCATCGTATCCACCGACAGCCGCCTCTGGGTGGAGTTTCGCAGCAGCAGCAACTGGGTTGGAAAGGGCTTCTTTGCCGTCTATGAAGGTACAGGGGAGGGACAGTATGGGGTTCCTGGGCACCCTGGGCACAGTTGTGCAACTCCCTGGGAGGAAGTGGAAGGGTGGGGTTGACAGGGCAGTCAGGGGGGTCAGTGGCACTGGAAAGCTGGGGCACGGGAAGAGCTGGAGGGGTGGGAAGGGGCTCCCATCAGGGCAGAATGTGCTGGCTCACTACGCTTCCGTCTCACCCCGTATCCCAAAGCCATCTGTGGGGGTGACGTGAAAAAGGACAACGGCCATATCCAGTCCCCCAATTATCCAGACGACTACCGGCCCAGCAAAGTCTGCATCTGGCGGATCCAGGTGTCCGAGGGCTTCCACGTGGGCCTCACATTCCAGTCCTTTGAGGTAGGCCAGAGGCTGCGTGACCTGACCCTTGAATCCCGTGTTGGCGACTGAGCTAGGCTCAACACCTGTCTGCAGGCTCCCGGAGGCCGGGGCCCTGGCAGCCAAGACGGCCCCCACACTGATGGAGCCCCTGACTCCTAGATTGAGCGCCATGACAGCTGTGCCTATGACTACCTGGAGGTGCGGGACGGGCACAGTGAGAGCAGCACCCTCATCGGGCGCTACTGTGGCTACGAGAAGCCCGATGACATCAAGAGCACGTCCAGCCGCCTGTGGCTCAAGTTCGTCTCTGATGGCTCCATTAACAAGGCCGGCTTCGCAGTCAACTTTTTCAAAGGTGCTGCCCCCTCTGCCCATGCCCCTCCCGTGGCCACGCCACCTCCTGGGTTCCTTCTTCAGTCATTCAACATGAAGACTACAAGCAATGCAAATACCAGGAAGAGGATGGGCGCCCCTCTCCCACCCCCTTTTTTTTGGCACTGTGGATTCCACCCGGGAGCACTCTACCACTGAGCGACATCCCTAGTTCTTTTTATTTGTTTTTGTTTTTTTTTTAATTTTTTGTGGAGTGGGGGAAGTGCCCAGGAGCAAATCTGAGCCACTGAGCCCCATCCCCAGCCCTTTTCATTTTTTTTTTTTTGAGACAGGGTCTCACTAAGTTACTTAGAGCCTCCCTATGTTGCTGAGGCTGTCCTTAAACTTGCAATCCTCCTGCCTCTGCCTGCCCAGCCCCTGGATTACAGAAGTGTGTCACCATGCCCTGCTCTTGAGGAAATGTGGGCAAAATGGGGAGAAAAACCCACAGAGGAGGAGAGGCTGGAGAGGCTCAGGGAGAAAGTAAGGCAGCATGGATTTTTTTAGCATGACCTTGGGCAGGGTATTCTCCCTGAGACTCAATTCCTCACCTGTAAAATGGGCACAAGTTTTGTGGAAGGACTGAAGGAAAAATGAAAGAGGAGTCCTTTGGCAGAGAATAACAGCACACAGGAGGCACTGCAGAGTGGTGGTGGCTGCCAGCCAGCCCGTGTGCCCTGTGGGGTCCCCTGGGTTCTGAACAGGCATGGCTCTGGGCCGGGCTCAGCTAAACAGGCTCGTGAGACATACCTTTGGCTTTTCTTCCCATGATAGGTGGTCACAGGAAACCTGAGAGACCCTGGCCTTGACCTTAAGCAGAGGGCAGGAAGAAGGGGCCAGGACCTGGGGTCTGACACCCTCTTTCCTTTCCCTGCAGAGGTGGACGAGTGCTCGCGGCCCAACCGCGGGGGCTGTGAGCAGCGGTGCCTAAACACCCTGGGCAGCTACAAGTGCAGCTGCGACCCTGGCTATGAGCTGGCTCCAGACAAGCGCCGCTGTGAGGGTAAGTGCCCGCCTGCCTCCCGCCCCCGTTCCCACCCTCCTGCTCTGGGACAGTGCCCTTCCTGGAAAAGCTGGAAGCATTCCCTAGTACTCTGTTCCCAACTGAGGGGTAAGAGATGCATTGACGTCGCTGCCGCGGAGGAGACACACTGGCTTCGGGGATTGTTCTTCTTACTGTTTTGTTGATGTTGATCTTGACCTGCCGATCGATACCACCACACACCAGAGGGTCCCGATTCACATTTTGGAACCCCCTGGTCTCTGACAGGTGCTGAGTCTCAGTCTCTGGGCACATCCTCAAGGGGCTGGTGACAGCACTCTCTCGGCACCCTGAGCAGCCCCCAGGTGTGCTTCCCAGGTCTGCCCACTGCACTGCTTTCCCGAGCCCCTCCCTGCCTGCCTCCCCGTAGCAGAGGGGATAGAAATGGCCCCAGCAGAGCCCTTGGGCCCCTCTACTCCTTCCTCCAGGCTCACCTCTGGAGACACCCATCCTCCCCTTTCCTCCTTCCCGTCTGTCCCAAGCCCTCGGACTCTGGATTGCACAGACTTCTTTTCCTCCTAACTGCATCCCAGGCCAGCTGTCGGATCCCTCCCTAGAGTGGGGACTCCTGGCCATGATGCCACTTCCTGTGTCCCCCCAGCTGCCTGTGGCGGGTTCCTTACCAAGCTAAACGGCTCCATCACCAGCCCAGGCTGGCCCAAGGAGTACCCTCCCAACAAAAACTGCATCTGGCAGCTGGTGGCCCCTACCCAGTACCGAATCTCCCTGCAGTTCGACTTCTTCGAGACTGAGGGCAATGATGTGAGTGGCTTCTGGGGCCAAGGGGGACAGGAAGGCATGGGGCATGGGAACTCAGCTCAGAGCCCACCTGTGCCCTCTGAAAGAGGTCCAGGCGGAGAGTTTGTGAGAACGCGGAGGAGATTGCTCCCAATTCAGGCAGGTGGGGATGCAGGACATTGTGCTGGAGTCAGGGCCCACTGGGGCATTACAGGGCACCCAGCAGGACCCCGTGGGGGGAGCAGAAAACTACAGGCCGGAGGATCTGCAGGATGGCAGCCTCCCTAGGGCGGTCGTGGTCAGGAGAGATGTCCCAGAGGAGGCAGCTGGAGCTGGGCTCTCCACAGGTGTGCAAATACGACTTTGTGGAGGTCCGCAGTGGGCTCACGGCTGACTCCAAGCTACACGGCAAGTTCTGTGGCTCCGAGAAGCCCGAGGTCATCACCTCCCAGTACAATAACATGCGCGTGGAGTTCAAGTCTGACAACACGGTGTCCAAAAAGGGCTTCAAGGCCCACTTCTTCTCAGGTACCCCCAGATTCCCCACCTCCCAACCCTGCCTCCCCTCCGAGGACAGGGCTCCCTTCCACCTGCCTGTGCACCCCTGTATTCCAGCCCTCCCTGGTGCCCGGCCTACCCCCTGCTCCCCCCACTCACCGCCCACCACCAGGCCAGCTCCTCCAGTGTCTGAGTCCCCAAGGCCATAATGGTGCCAGACCCGAGCAAGTGCAGAATGTCTGCATATAGAAATGGAATGTGGGGACGTTCCAGGTACTCAGGGCCTGCATGCCAAGGCCTGAAAGAGGGCAGGTCCTGGGGACGGGGATCAGTTTGGCTGAGAACACAGGGTAGAGGAGAAAAGAAAGTGTTTGCCTTGGACTCTGGGGCAGATTATCTGGCAGTGGCCCGACTTTCTAATCAGACCCAGCATAAGCTGAACGGGTTATTGCTGGGGCCTTCTGGAAGGGAGTCGCCTCCCTCCATTTAGTCCCAAAGCCTTCCCACTCCCCTCAGCCCTCGGGGGTGGGAGACCCGGTCCCTCAGGATCTCTTGACTGAGCTGCCCCACATAAGGCTTGGCTCAAGTCCCTGGGCCCCCATCTGGGTGGTCCAAATGGTCCTCAGCCCCCACCGCCCCCACCCAGCCTCTCAGAGCTCGACCTCCAGGGGCCCAGGAGGCCTCTTCTCTACTTGACTCCCCCAGCCTTTGGCCCAGGGCTGGGCTGCAAGGCAGCTGGTGTCCTCCAAAGGCAAAAGGGCCATAGCTCAGGCAGTAAAGGGCAGGAATTCTCTGGAATGGAGCATGAGGACAGCAGGAAGCCTGTGGGCTGGCTGGAACAGGTGGTTCTGTGGAGTAGTGGTGAGGAAACCCTCACCCAGCTCTCCTGGTGGGCCGGGCATAGGGTGGGCAGGAAGCCCCAGGCTGTGTCCATGCCACCTCCCTTCTCCCCTCCTCGCCCAGGGTCCTGCATCCTCGAGCCCCCTATGTGGCTGCCCTGCACCCCTGCCTGCCCCACCCGGATGCCATGCACCTGCCTTGTGCACTGGTCCCCTGCTTGGCACTGCCAGCCACCCTGCTCTGCTTTAGTGCTCAGTTGGGCTTCTGCCCCGCAACCCCTGCCCCACTGCTTGCTGAGACCCTCTCCCTGCAAGGCCAACCCCTTCTTTCCCTGGGCCCACCTAGAAGTCCTAGAAGGTGTTTACCAGAGGGCTGAGGGGACATGACACCTGCTCGGGGCTGCTCCGCCCCGGGAACCATTACCTGCTTACTCTTGTCTCTTCCTGCCCTTGTGTTACTCCCATCTTGGAGAGGGCGGGGCCCACGCTTATATCTGACAGGCCTGGAGTCATTGCCCTGCCCCCCAACCTGCATGACCCATGCCCACCCACTCAGCCCTGCATAAGACACAGGGAAGCACGTTGGCATACGCACGCACATGCGCGCGCACACACACACACACACACACACACACACACGCATTGCCCCATGGCACAAGAAACTTGGAGAGGACCCTCACCCATGGGCGTCAAGGTTTAGCCCTCAGGGCCTGGGGCTTCTGACTCTGGCCCCCCCAGGAGGGGGCTCTTTGGACTTTTGGGACACCCATCGAGGAGACCCTAAGCCAAGAAGGAGAAGCAAGAGCCTGAAGACCTTCGGTCTGGCCCCAGCACCTCCAGGGCCTTTGGGCACTGTAGGGTGAGTGCCATCTCCTTGTCGGCCCGCGCCCACCTCCCCTTGCTCCTGTCCCTCCCGCAACTTGTTCCTCAGGTGCCGAGGTGGGGCTGCCCATTCCCCCAGCCTGTGCCAGAGCCCCTGCCCTGGATGTAGAGGTAGCCCTCCCTGGGACCGACTTTCCCTCACTCATTCCTGCAGCTACCACCTCACCCACCCACTCAATCTTCTGGCAAGTATTTATCTTACCCATTCTGTGTGCCAGACGGCTAGCTAGATTAGGGGTGCAAACACGAGCCAGGCGTGGGAAGGCATGGGAAGGACGACCCCACTCAGTGTGGGAGCTGAGCCCCAGCTCCCAGCAGTCTGGCAGCGTCCTCTGTGAACCCCAGGACAGGGCATGGCGTGCCTCTCACCCCACTGCCCACGACCAGCGTACAGGCAGTGTCCTTAGGCCCTCTGGCAGGCTCCTCCTGATGTGCGGAGAAGGAGCCCTTGGGAAGAGACCTGGGGATTTCATCTCCTGGCCCCATATTCCTGCAGGCCCCAACAGGTCTGGCCCGCCTGCCTAAGGGTGGGAGAAGCAGAGTCTCATAAAAGCTGATGCTCAGGCCCTCAGGCTCCTCCTGAGAGACCAAGGACAGGGACCCCGTCACAGACCCCACCTGGCCAGCGGGAGTCTTTCCACCACATCTCTGGAATTCTAGACGTCCTTTGCACCCACACACCTCCCCCGGATGCCCACCTCTGTGCCAGCACACCATTCCCCAAATGACCACGGGCAGACCTGAGAATATGTGGCTGTGGCATACACATGCCCAACACCATGAGCGCGTTCGTGTCGGGGGTCTCCTAGCACGCGAGCAGTGCCGCGTGAGTGGGCTGCTGGGGAGCAGGTATATGTGCCTTTGCATCCTTGTGTGGTGCCCCACAGCCTGTGTGCGGGTGTGCCCGTCTCCGGTGTGTGTCTGCCCGGGCGTGGTGTGTTGCAGGTGTGGGTCTGTGTTGGTGGTGTGGACCGCATGCATGTCTGTGCTGCCGTGTCTGGACATCAGCACGTCTGCGTGGGCAGCATGTGTGCGGCTGTGCGTGAGTGTGTCTGCGTCTGACGCGCTCTGTCCATGCCCTTGTGGGAGCGGGAGCGCGAGCGCGGCCTCCCAGCCCCCTCCCTGCACACACCGTTCCTGAGCCAGCGTCCCCGTTTCTCGCCTTCCCGGGGTGCACGCCTTGTGCATGCCTCAGGTCATGCTGTCCCTCCAGGCCTTCTCCCTGCCACAGGCTCCGCCCCTGTCGCTGTGCCTCTGCCCACCTGCTGACCCAGCCCTCATTGGCCTGGCTGCGATGACATGGCCATCCCGCATGTGTCCGCCGCCCTCCGCCCCGCCTCGCCCTGCCTAGCTGCCTCAAGGCCCGGGTCTGGTTTTCACTGCTTTCCCTCCCTGGTCCCTGCCCTCCACCCCCACCCCTCGGTCCCTTTTCTCCTTCTCTCTGTCGTTTCAGAAAAGAGGCCACCTCTGCAGCCCCCTCGGGGACGCCCCCACCAGCTCAAATACCGAGTGCAGAAAAGAAACCGGACCCCCCAGTGAGGCCTCCCAGGCCTCCCAGACCCTTCGTTACTCAGGAAGCTCACCTCGGACAGACGGAGTGGGCTGGGGGCTTCGGAGCCCACCCACCCCCTGCCTCTGCTCTGCCATTCCGGCCACCTCCTCTGGCTGGACAGAACTGGTGCTCTCCTCTCCTCCCCTGTCCCCCTCAGCCGACAGGGGAAACTTCCCTGCCCCCCTCCCATTTTGATGGTGTCTGTGACATTCCTGTTGTGAAGTAAAAGAGGGACCCCTGCGTCCTGCTCCTTTCTCTTGCAGTCTGCTTGTCCGTGTGTCTGTTTTTCCACTTGTCCGTCTGTCCAGTAAGCAGGTAATGGTAGAAGTCCCGATGCTGGTCAGCTCCAGACCCCCGGCCCTCCCTCCACCCCACTTCCACCTTCTTTCCCCACAGCTGGGCCCCGCTCAGCTGTCTCCGCTTGATGCAGTGCCCAGGACCCTGTCATCGCCTTGGCCTCCCCCTCCCACCAGCCCGCTGCCTGTCACTGGCTCTCTCGCTCTCCTGGTGGGGGGAAGCCCAGCCAGGCCTCCTGCTTCCCCTGGGGCCACCAGACCTCAGCCTCATACAGACCAGGCTGCCCTTATTTACCCCTAGACAAGGACGAGTGCTCCAAGGACAATGGCGGCTGCCAGCAAGACTGTGTCAACACATTCGGCAGCTACGAGTGCCAGTGTCGCAGTGGCTTCGTTCTCCATGACAACAAGCATGACTGCAAAGAAGGTAAGGGCTGCTGGAGACCACACTGTCAGCTGGGGTGACTAGAGCCACCGGGCATCCCAAAACACCCTGGGGCGTCAGACAGGTAGGTCTCCGCACTAGGGGTGGAAACCAGCAGTGTCACCTCCACTGACCTTGGTTGAGACTCATGGAGCAAGTGCCCACTGAGGTCACCTCACTTCACCTCCCACCTTCCCTTCCCAGGGTATTCAAACTGTGCACTGGTGGTCTCTCATTGTCTGAGTCAGGAGAGGCGCTCACAGCTGCCCGAGGCTGTTTTCAGGCTCTTCCTGAAGCCTAAGTGCAAATCTTTCTCTTTGTAAAGACCTCCTACCAGCACACAGGCCCGGCACACAGAGGAGAGCGGGTAAGAGCACGGACTCTGGAGCCAGGTTGCCCAGCCCCATTCTGCCACTTAGCAAGCTGAGCCACGACCTACCACCTCTGCGCCTCCTCTGCTCCTGTGTGAAATGTAGATCATAATCATCCCTACCTTAGAGGGCCACTGGGGAGCCCTGGAGTGCCCTGAACAGGCACAGTTGTGTGTTTCCATGATCAGTTACATTTCTGACCCCTGGAGATAACAGAACAGGGCTGCTGTCTCCCTGTGAAGTTCTGCATGTGCGTGTCGAATATCCCTAATCTGAAAATTCAAAGTGCTCCCCAACTGGAAACTTTCCAAGCATCCCCATGATGCCACAAGTGGAAAATTCCACACCTGACTTCATGAGATTGGTCACAGTCAAAACACAGGCACGTGAAAAATAGTGCATAAAATTACCTTCGGGCTACATATATAAGGTGTACGTGAAATGTGAATGAATTTCCTATTTAGACCTCAGGCCCATCCCCAAGATATCTCCTCACCTATGTGCAAATATTCTAATATCAGAAACATTTCTGCCCAAGCATTTTAAATAAGGGATACTTAATCTGTGCTTACCAACAGCTCTCATGTCACGGTGGTACATACCTATAATCCCAGTGACTTGGGAGACTGAGGCAGAGAATTGCAAGTTTGAGGCCAGCCTCAGCAACTTAGCAAGACTTCAGCAACTTAGTGAAAACCTGTCTCAAAATTAAAAAGAACCAGACTGGGGATGTTATTTAGTGGTAAAGCAACCCTGGGTTTAATCCCCAGTACAAAAAACCAAAAACCCAGCTGTCATGCCATCACCCATATCATCCAATACCTATTTGGACACAATATACATGGTCTACTCTAGGTCATTAATTCCATGTCCTCTGTCTACTGAGCAGTATAATTCCAACAGCACAACACAGACCCATCTGTACCACTGTATGACTTGGGGTGAGTCACTTAAACCTCTCTGAGCTCCAGTTCCTCACCCATGAAATGATAAAGAATGGCACCTACTTTGTAAGGTACTGAGAATTACAGACATTGCTCTGAGCACTGAGCACAGTGCCTGGCAAATGACTCTTCACCATGATTAAGTGGACAACCCAGTTGACGGCAGTGGTGCGTACTTGTAACCCCAGCAGTTCAGGAGGCTAAGGCAGGAAGATCACAAGTTCAAAGCCAGCCTCAGCAACTTCATGAGGCACTAAGTAACTTAGTGAGACCCTGTCTCAAAATAAAAAATAAAAATGAAAGAGATGGGGATGTGACTCTGTGGTTAATTGTCCCTGGGTTCAATCCCTAGTACAGAAAAAGAAAGAAAAAAAAAAAAAGTGGAACCCAGGTGGAAATAAAAAAGCTGCTAAGCAGAATAAACAGAACCAAAGCACCCCACAGTGCACAGGAGTTAAGAGCTTTCCACGTGTGGAGCTCCTGGTCCTTGGAGCACTCACATCTTTTAGCTCAAGGGGGCCTTATCTGATCTTGTCTAAACTGTATTCTGGCTCTGTAGCCTCCATGGAAAAGAGGGTTTTGATAAAGAACAGCATCAACCAGAGAGCCAGGAGAAGATGTTCCCCTTCTGGGAAGATGGCCTGTTCATCTGCTTGTCTGATTCACTTGAGAAGCACCCAGGGTCCCTCACTCAGGTGCAGAATAATGACAGATCAGTCCATATCCCCTGGCCCATGAAACACCCGGCACTGCAGTTCTGCCGGGCATTGGAGAAAGGAGTCCCCGCGCTCCTGAGCAGACCAAAGCCTAGCTGAGGAGAGACACCAGTGTGCGAGGGCAGCAGCAGGGAAGCTGGTGTGGAAGTGGGGCAGGCAGAGTGGCCACGGAAGCTGCAGATGAGCGATGAGGACAGCCCTCAACTCAGCAGAGGGAAGGCAGGAGCTCAAGCTGCTTGTACCAGGGACTTGGAAGGGCCCTGATGGGATGTGTTCTAGGAGCCTCTGATTCAAGACCAAATCTGCCCCTTTTTCCTCCCAATCCTACTGCATACTGTCTGCCCACTTGCCCTCAGAGGGACCTGCCAGAGTGCATGACCATGAATAGTGATCATCCGCTTTTCAGTATGCACTTGGGAGGCCATGCTTTTCAGAGGCAGAAGTCAGACTGCTGTGGACGAAGGAGGCATAAGTAGTGAGAATGTGGTAGCCAGTTCTCCAGAAGGTTAGCTGGGAAGAAGAGGAGCAACGAGGGGTCATTTCTGGGGGTACAGAGGAGAGTTCTACAGGGTGTACTGAGGTCCATGGGCTACAGAACTGGGAGAGACCCTGAGTGTGTCCTTTTGGTGGGAGGGTTCCTGGTGTGGGCAGCAATAAACTTTAACCCCCAGAAAGATGATCTATGCTGACAGGGAGAAAGGACAACTTCTCTGAGGCCACAGGGCGGGAGGGAAGCAGGGCAGGTTTGTGTTTGAGGGCCCTGGTATCCTCAGGAAGCAGGAGAAGGGATGGTCTGCAGCTTGGATGGGGAGCAGTTCAGATGGGGGCTCAAGGAAAGAACTAAAGGTTTCAGACAATTGCTGAAGACGAGAGATGGAGCAGGCAAAGGACAAGACCAAAGAGGATGTAGTGTCTAGGGGGCCAGTGAGGTCAGAGATCACAGATGGAGTGTTCTAAGATGGAAGAGCAGCGCTCAGGGAAGCCAGCGTGGATGGGCTGTTTGGTGATTAGCCATGTAGTACAGCTGGAGGGGGAGGTCAAGTCAGCCTTGAAGGAAAAACCCTTCAGGTTTGTGGGGGCCAAACTTGTGAATTTGGCCACCCTCAGGTTGAGACCTGCAATGATCCTGCCTGTCTTGAACGCATTCAGACTTTCTCATCATTGGTTTTGAAGCAACGCAACGTTAATGACTTTATATAGCATTTACACTGTTAGGTATTATATAAGTAATCCAGAAACAAGTTTAAGTGCACAGGAGGATGTGCATAGGTTCTATGCAAATACTAGGCCATTTTATATAAGGACTTGAGCGTCTGTGGATTTCGGTATCTATGGGGAATCCTGGAATGAATCCCCTGAGTGTACTGAGGGACATCTCTACTAGGAGAAAACAGAAAGGGCAAGACCAGGGAGGTCTCTCTAAAGTAGCATAACCACTGTTGGCAAAGCCAGGGCCTGAACACATTGGAGAAATAGGAGCAGCCACAGAAGGTGAGTTGCTGGTGGCAAAGCCCAGGGTGAGGCTGTGAGGAAGGGAGATGGGAACCCATGGAACGGAGGTCAAGGGACAGAACCTGTGTTGGTGGACCAGCCACCTGCTGGTGGACGTCACCTAGGAAGGTAGCAGGAGGGGGTGCAGAGGAAAGCTGAGTTAGGTGCCAGGGTCTCCTGTGGCCCGCGGATGGCAGTATCAGGAGGCACAAGGGCTCATGGCCCAGAGCTGGGAGAGTGTGATACATTAGGGTGTCAGGATTCCCTGGCAGAGGTGGTATGGCCAGATGGCCATAGAGGCTCACCTAAGGCCTCTGTAGGCGCCAAGTAGTTAGACTTGCCCCAGGCACGGGTAACGGAACAAGAAAGACACGATGGGCATCTTCAGTTCATTTTGTAAGCAGGAGAGACAAGAGACAGAAGAAAGGAAGGGCTTTCCTCATAGGAGGCATCAGAACATGGGACGCCTCAGAGTCCCTCCATCACTCATATATCCACAGCTGGCTGTGACCACAAGGTAACATCCACCAGCGGCACCATCACCAGTCCCAACTGGCCAGACAAATATCCCAGCAAGAAGGAGTGCACCTGGGCTATCTCCAGCACCCCAGGGCACCGGGTCAAGCTGGTAAGGCCCCTGCTCCCCCCATGCATGAGTGCCCCACCCTCCATGCCAGGTAACTCTGCTTGCTTCTGTCACCTCCGAAGTGCTATTGTGTCAGAAGTGCTGGCTGCAGACAGGGTGGCCTGACTGAGCTCATGGCCTGTCATCCCTGCAAAGACAAACCGGCCTGTACACAGGCCCCCTTTCCCAGTGTACACTGGAGGTGTTCCTGCATTACCCCATTCCTGGCCTTCCCTCAGCAGAATCCCCCCCCAGCTTGTGGCCACTCCGGTGGGTGTGCAGGAGCTGGGGTCCAGAGGCCCAGGTTTGAAGCAACCCATTCCCTGCCTCAGCTGCCCCTGGTCACTTCCTTAATCTCCACTCCTGCCTCATGTTCCCCAGACCTTCTTGGAGATGGATATTGAGTCTCAGCCTGAGTGTGCTTATGACCACCTGGAGGTGTTCGATGGACGTGACGCCAAAGCCCCTGTTCTTGGCCGTTTCTGCGGCAGCAAGAAGCCTGAGCCCGTCCTGGCCACAGGCAGCCGGATGTTCCTGCGCTTCTACTCCGACAACTCAGTCCAGAGGAAGGGCTTCCAGGCATCCCACTCCACAGGTGAAGCCCACCTCGGGCCAGCACTGCCCTCTGCTGCCCCCAGTGCTGTAGGCACGACTGTCCCTGCACTCCAAGCCAGGCCCTGGCAGGGGTGGCCTTTAGAGGGCTGATGAAGACACAGACAGACAGAGCCCTGTGCCCCTGAGAGGCAAGACAGCGCGTTCCAAGAACGGGCCCGAAGAGTCGAGTGAGCACTAACGGTGGGGAGAGGAGCTCACGTAGGGGTTAGGAAGGTCAGAAAACAGCAGTGACAACATCTGGGGAGGGGGAGGTTGGGAATCCGGGGATAAGGAGGGACTCCCAGAGTCCCCCCTGGTGGCACATGTGGCAGTACATCGAACCCCCCCCCCTCCAGCCCCCAAATGCACCTGTTCGCTCACTGTGTGGCTATTTGTGAGCATATAACGTGGGTGTGGCAGCATGCTAAGCAAGTAGCAAAAATGGCCTTGGCCCTTGAGGGGCCCACCCTGCTTTCACCTGCTAATGTGACTCCCTTTGACTAAGCCGTCCCTGCTTGGAAGGACTGGGGCTCATGGCAGTGAATCAGACATGAGACCTTTACCTTCCTGAACCTGGTGCCCAGGAGCCTGCGAAGTCAGGTCAGAGATTACAGCCTGAGACACATCACAGTAAGGGCACAACCATAGCTGGGGGAGTCACTCTGGACAGGGGCAGGAGCCCCCGTGCAGCTCAGGGCATACACAGATGGCAGCAAGTCATTTAGCTGGGCTGGAGCAATGGGCGTGTGAGGACAGCAGTGGAATGGAAACCGTGAGGCTGAAGAGAGGCTGGAACCCATCCTGGGAGCCAGGAGTGTGGACCAGGGTGTCAGCTGCCAGCTCTGTAGCCTCTCAAGCCACCTATCAGGGAGTCCCCAGAACTGAGGGGTCCATCCTCTTTTCCTTCCCGTTAGCTCCACCCTGACCCCAGCCCCACCTAGCCTTTTCCCCACCTCCTTCAGGGGACATGAGCACCCGGGCACAGGAGAGAGGCCAGAGGGCATCGGGCAGAAGGTGGCTGCCAGTGACCCTGCCCTGCATGTTCCCGTTTGCCCTTCCCAGCACAGGGTCATAAACCAGAGGCCAGAACTCCATCTGGCCCACAGACCTCGGTATTTGGCCCACACATTGTTTTTTGAAACTTTGAGCCAGCACTTAAAAATCGGGAGTTTTCATCTAAAACCCAGAGCTTCTCTCCTAAGAATGGAAGCTCTGGTGACAGTGAGCCACATTCTTCCATGACAGCTCTCAGCTGGCCAAATTAACAGTGTCCTTTTGAGGCCAAGTGTGCCTTCCCCTTGCAATCCATGCTGCCTGTCACCCGAGCCTCACCCCAGAGCACCCCAGCTCCTCAGTAGGCACCTAGCCAGAGGTGGTACAGCAGGACCCTTGCTCGGCCAAGTCCTGAGCCAGGTACCGCCCGCCACTGACCACACGGCCTCCCTCCCCTGCTTCTTTTCTGCCATGAGGGTTCAGCCTGATGTGGTGCAGTGCCCAGCACCCGGCGGTACTCAGGGGGTGGTGGCCAATTTTGTCATCCCCTACAGAGTGCGGGGGCCAGGTTCGGGCAGATGTGAAGACCAAGGATCTTTACTCCCATGCCCAGTTTGGTGACAACAACTACCCGGGCGGGGTGGACTGTGAGTGGGTCATCGTGGCCGAGGAGGGCTATGGCGTGGAGCTCGTGTTCCGGACCTTCGAAGTGGAGGAAGAGACGGACTGTGGCTACGACTACATGGAGCTCTTTGATGGCTACGACAGCACGGCCCCCAGACTGGGGCGCTACTGTGGCTCAGGGGTGAGTGCCCTTTTGGCCCTGTGGCCCTGTTACCCTCCACCCTTCTCACCCCAATCCTGAGACTCAGTGCCAATACAGGACATGCCTCTGGAGGCCTGGGGTGCTAGGCTGAGTGGCAGCAAATTCCTGACCATCTGTAGACAGTTGGAGGTGCTCACCCACCTGTTGGAGGCCACCCCACCTGGGCCATCCCCACCCAGGAAACCAAGTCCTCTATGGACAACTCAGAGGTCCTTGCAGCCTCCAGGCCAGGCCTCCTGATCTAGGCCTATAGGGTCATTTCATCTAAGGGGATAGTTTCTCCTGTCCTTCTTAGCCCCTTGCCTCTGTCCCAAAGCAGATTGCCAGGACCTGGAGTAGGGGGCAGATGGTACAGCCAGAGGCAGGGATGGGGGGCCCGAGCTGTGGTGCTCTCACCGGTCCTGGCTGAATCACAGAAACACTCTAGTCTCTTCTTCCTCTGCCAGTTTCTCCCCTTAGTGAGAGGGCCGCTGTCTCGAGCCAGGCAGGCCCTGGGCACTGCTCGCTCCCGAGACACACTTACAAGAGGCAGCAGCAAAGTCAACTTGACAGGCTTCTAACCAAGGCCATGTGCTAGCCCACGGGCGGATGTTTTCCTCCCAGTAAGAGCTAACGGCTCTCTCTTGCTTGCTCTGGCGCTCTCTCTCTCTCTCTCTCTCTCTCTCTCTCTCTCTCTCTCTCTCTCTCTCTCTCTCTCTCTCGTCTTTTTAAATTCCTTCTATCTCCAGAGAAAGCTGCCATCCTTCCCTATCTCTGTCACACAAACACACGCGTGTGCCTTCTCACACACGCTCACACGCACACTCAGACATGCTCCCTGCCCCGCCTCGTGGTCATACTCGAGGGCAGCCCAGGTACCCCAGGAAGGGTTAAACCTCAGGAGCAGCAGCAGCTCCTGGGTCCAGCATGTCGGAGTCTCCCCTTAGGAGCAGAGCTCTATTCTCATGTGGCCAGTTGTACTGGGCCAAGGTGGGACAGCAGAGGGAAGCAGTGTCCAGCCCCCGACTGCCCATTCAGCTGCTCTGGCATCCCAGGGCTAACTTGGCATGCCCCCTTTCTGCTTGGCCCCTTCCTCTTCTGAGTCACACATCAAATGGAGTGTCTCCAAGGGGCATCTTTCAGAGATCTCTCCCAGGGTGGGGCTCAGGGACAGGTTCTGGGAAGGAACCCACGCAGGGCTTTGTGGCCCAGTACTGGAAATATGCCCAGAGTGCTCAGGAATTATTTCTCCAATGCCTGGAGGGGCAGAGTATTGCTGTGGGCTGTGGAGCCACCTGGGAAGGGTGTCACCTGGCACAGACCACTGCCAGACCAGGCATGACAGAATCCAGGTCTGGGAGAGACCGCGCCTGTCCCTGCTGCTTCCTCTGTGTCCTCACAGCACAGAAGTGCTGCTCCACCTTCTCCAAGAGTCCACTGGGACAGCAAGAAGGTGGCCCCCACTGCTGCCTCTCACCTCTGCACGTTTTCACATTCCTCCTCTTGCTTGGCCGTCCCCTGCAGCACATCTGCTGGGAGACCTTAGAGCTTTTGCTCCCACGTGCAGTTGAGGGCTTGAGGCCCAGAGAGGAGGGGTGGCTTGCCCAGGACTGCACCACTAACTAGTTAGTAGCAGAACTGGGTTTAAAATGGAAGCAGCCTCTGAACATAAGACATGCTCCGCTCTCCAGGTGTCCCATTAATCCACCAATAGCATGACACGGTTTCAGGGACCAGGGGAATTGGTGACAGTCGGGGGCCTCAGGGAAGGAAGAGAGCAGCCCCTGTCCTCCTTCCTCCTCCTCCTCATGCTCCACGTCTGTCCCTTTCTCCACCAGCCTCCTGAGGAGGTGTATTCAGCCGGAGATTCTGTCCTGGTGAAATTCCATTCAGACGACACCATCACCAAGAAAGGCTTCCACCTGCGGTACACCAGCACCAAGTTCCAGGACACACTCCACAGCAGAAAGTGACCCCCGCCCTTGCACGGGCAGGGATGGCAGTCCTGCTTCCCTGGGTCACCTGGACTGGACAGTGGGGGTGGTGGGCACAGGTGACACCCCATGCCTCACCCTCAGGCACCAGGATCTGCAGAGCCAACGGGCCAGGTGAGGCTGTCCTCTGGAGGAGGGGGACTTGGACTGCTTTGTAAGCCACTTCCCCACCGTGCCCTGCCAGAGCGAGGGGCCAGGGCCAGGGACCCAGAGCTTCCACCAAGACACTTGAAGTGACCATTCCTCCCTGGGACCCCTGCCTGGTGGCAAGAGGGCCTGTCAGCAGAACACTGCCACTTCCTGCCATCTCCACGTGCTGTATTATGCATAGCGGGTGGCCCGTGATCTCCATTGTAATGTACCTTTTCCACTCCTCTCCAGCCTTGATCTGGTTTTATTTTGACCCCCACTTCCTCGTTTCCTGGGGCACAAGTGTCCGTGCATGTCCCCTAGGAGCCACAGTGGGGCGGTGGAGAGGAGAGTGTGGAGAAAAGGCAGGGCTTCTCAGGCCCGCTGGCTGGTCGGCCACACCGGGCACCCCAGCCAATAAACTGAAAGTGTTACAGCCAATATCCTGTGCCAGATGCTGTCTGGGACATGGGGGCGGTGGTGTCTCCTTCCAGATGTGCAGGCTTGCTGGGTGTCCGAGGCTGGCTTGTGGCCAGACATCTGGCTTTGCTGGCTTTCCTTCCCTCCTGTGAGGTGAGATTTCACACTTGGGCACGGGAGCGCGCGTACACGCATGCCTGTAACTGCAGTCTGCAGGCACACTGCACACACACATTGTTCCCGGCCCTCCCACACAACAGGAGGGTAGAACATTCTATAAAGAGGCTGTCTGGGTGGAGGGAGGAGGTATGTAGAAGGGTTTGGGTTGTGTCCGTCCATCTGGCTTTCCTTTCTCGGCTGGAGCATGAGGGGCTGTGAGGGCGTCTGACCAGGGGAGCTCGCTGGGAGCCAGGAAGCCTGTATCTGCTGGGGTGGGGCCAGCTCAGCCCCAGTGCCTGCCTTCCTGTGAGCTGCCCCCCAGGTCTCCCCTGTGGAGACACTTGCTAGGCAGCCACTGAGCAAACACTCTCCCCAGGAGACCCAAGGCTGCAGACTCCATCCAGCCCCTCCTTCCTGCTGCTGTCCCCTCTCTCCAACCAGCTCTAAGACCCAGACCGTGCCTCCCAGAGGCCAGAAGAGATCTCACAGCCCTGCTCCCTCCCTTCCAAGGAGGCTGTCCTCCCCGTTCTCTCCCTTATCTCACAGGGAAATAAACAGAAAGAGGACAGAGAGGCTGCCCTCCTGCCTGGGCTGGCCACCTCTAGATTCTGGAGCGTCGGAGAGTCCGTCTAGGTCTCAGGCTCCCAGAGAGCCTTCAGTGGACCATGAGTCTCTTACTGCCCTGAAGCTCCTCCCTATCACAGGGGCAGATGCTGTGCCATATCTGTCTGGACTCCAGGGACCCACCCGCAGGGAGCACAATGGGAGACCCCTTACTGGCCCATTAAGCAGAAAGCAGTCGTGGGGAAAAGGTGCATCTTCCAGGAAGCCGGCCTACTGTCCCCGCCAGGCTGCAACCCTCTCCTCCAGGCCGGGCCACAGGGGGGTCTTGCAGCCCTGCAAAGGGAGAGGAGAGGCCCAGAAGAGCACTGCTTATTGCAGCAGCAGCGAAGTCACAGCAATGACGTCATGGTCACCGTTTCTTGCTCCCTTCTCTGATAGGGATGCTCAGGACAGCCTGGAGGACCATGAGCAGAATAGAAGGCCAGCGGTGGGAGCCTCCTGGCTGGGCCACCCAGACGCTGCCCACCAACCTGGCACTGGCTTCTTAGCAGAACTATCGTCAGTGGCCACAGCCCCCACACCAGCTCTCCCTCCAGGTGCTTCCAAAGCACCAAGGACCACAGTCCCTCTCAACAGCCATGTGCCCAAAGGAGCCAAGATCATAGACCGTGCTGATAGAGGGACAGTCTACAGAGATGTACACGGCCCCTCAGCCTAATCAAGAGTCCTTATGAACCCACATAACCTCACCACGCCTATGTCCCAAGACTCCATCACCCATGCAGACTCAGACTTCTCAGGGTTGAGCCTCCTGGCCTCCACTGGGCCCACTTTTAGAGGAGTCAGTGGGCTACAGCACCCCAGGTCTAGGCTGGGCCCAGTGGAGGAGGTTCAGTGCCAATAGTAAAAGGTGCGAAGCATCCAGGAGACCCATACCAAATAGCAGCTCTGCAGGAGGCTTCTGTAGAGGCCCAGAACTGCAGCATGGGCTCCCAGACCATCCCAAGACCATCTCCAAATCTTGAAGGCCACTGAGCAGGTCCTTAAGGCAGTCTAAGGTCCTCTGTCATAGTCAGCCAAGAAGCAGGGGGACAGGTCTATCTAGATGGTCAAACGTTCGCCCCAAATGCTTGTAATCAGGGAGCAGGCAGCCAAAGCAAGGATGAGGGGCAGGCTTTGATGGGAGAGGAGGAGAGGAGGGCAGGGAGGAAGAGGATGTAGAGCAGAGCTCTCCTCGGGTGTTGGAAGCCATCCAGGAGGCTGCAGGCCATGGAAACATTTCAGAACTTAGGAAAGCATAGTGTTCTCCAGCGTAGGCTACCCTCACCTCTGGCTGCCTCAGGGCTCTGGACTAAACCAGCTGCAGTGCAGCTCAGGAGAGCCATGGTTAAGGAGACAGTGACTCCTCCATCCATTTCCCAGCCCCTGTGTCCCTGGGGTCCCTCTGGTCCCCAAGCACGGCTAGCTGTGGAAGAGCCAGGCTGGAGCTGCCCAGACTCTGCAGCCTCAGCCTTACTGGGGGAGATCAGCACGCCCAGAGCTCCCAGACTTCTCTCCCTAGGACCACCTCTCTAGCCCTTGGCACAGAGGACAGTCCAGCTTGGCAGTCGGGAGACCTGGCTCTGCTACACTTAGTTCTGTGACACTGGCCAAGTGTCCCCTCCCTGGGCCTCTTCTCCCTAAACCTGCAGCCAATCCCAGCGCCTTTCCTGCCACAGAGGCAGAAGAAAAACCCCAATGTCTAGGCTCCAAAGCAGCCAGAATGGAGGGGTCTGGGCTGTTGAAGTGACTAGCACCCTGGGAGAGGTGTCCAGGCTTCCAGGCCCACCATTGGCTTGACTGTCAAATCAGGAAAGACGGGAGCTCTGCTCGTCACTCCTTGGTGCTGCTCATTTCTGTCCACCCGCCCCGCTTGCCCTCCGCCCACCTGCCTCTCAGGAGTAAAAAGGTCACAAGCCTGAGAGCAAACAGCCCACTGTGAACCCTAGCTCTACACTGGGTGACTGTGTGATCCTAGATAAGTCACTTAACTTCTCTGAGTCTTTTTCTTTCATCTGTAAACCTAGGATAATAATAAAACTTGACACAGTTATGAAGAAGGAACAAGGTGAACTTTGAAGAGAAACTGTCACTGCCCCTGACAAATAGCAGACTCTTGATAAGTGGACCTACTTTCCCTTCTCCTGTCAGAGTTTTCTCATTTCCGGGCTACACTTTTCCTAGGCTAAAGGAACTCTCTGGGCACACTGGTCTTCAGCCAGGCGTCAGGAGCTCAGTGTACACTACTCCTGCCAGGGGAGCAGTGCTTAACCACACAAGGAGGGACTGGTGGGGCAGCAGGGCCATATTTCTGGTCAGCTGGTAGCCTTTCTGGGCATCTCCGGTATCACACCCTGTACTTGACTGTCCCTGCATACAAGGCTGATTCTAGAATCCATGAAAAGTTTGCTGCTCCGGTTTGCAAAAATAGAAGTGACGGACGCGGAGGGCTGGGGACGAGGGCAGCCAGATGTTCTCCCCAGAGAAGCCCAAGGCCCCCAACCCAGACTCCTGCCAACCAGAGCTGCTGCTTCTGCCCATACCTCCCCTCCCCCACCAGGACATCTGGTTCCAATCTCCTCCAGATGCTGCAGCCACGCCATTTTATGGCCAATCACCTCAGCTGGGCTTCCAGAAGGCCTCCCTCCATTTTGGGGGATGGTCCCTCTTCATCCCTTTCCTTGAGACCCCAGCCACCTCTTTTCCTAACATGAAAAAGAGACACTGTGATGGACTGAGAGCTGGTCCCCTCCTTCCTTCTGCTTTGTGGAGGGCGTGGGCTTTTACCCATTAGGATTAAGAGGAGAGATGCTGGCCTGGGAGGAAAGAGCCAGCAGGGATGTGTGGTACACATCTGAGCGGAGGGGAACGTGGGAGTTGTGTGTGTTGGGAGGTCACGTGTGCATCCACATGTTTGTGTTGGGGTGTCAGTGCATTTATGCCTGCACAGCCGAACGCCCCACCTGTTACCTGTCTTCTGACCACTGCATGTCCCCTGGCTGCCTGCACTGGACAGAGGACTACCCCAGGTCCTTGTGCTGGACTGTGGCAGCTACAGTCCAGGGGTATCCTTCACATTGGCACTCTCTGGGGCCTCCTAGGTTCCCTTTCAGTCCAGCCAAGGGAGTATGTGCCTGCGTGAGCATGTGTGCCTCACACAAGACCTCTCTCCTTGTTCTGGGTCAGATTAGATAGACCCCTGGTCAGAAAGGAGCCCAAGGCAGACTCTGACAAATGCCCTGACCCTGCTCCATCTGACAGGTACTTCAAGCAGCCTGAGGCTGGCCGTGTGCCGGGGAGTGGCCATCTGGACAAAGGAAGTAGAAATAGCCTTCTGGAGGAAACTGCAAGGGGCCTCCCACCTCCCCTGGCTGCTCTCGTGCCCCAGTAAGAGGACTCTGGAAGCCCTTCTACTTCCTAAGAAACCCAAAGGGCTCTCCCAGGGAAGACTGAACCCCGAGCCCCTTGAGAAATCTGAACACCAAGGTCTACCCCAAGGCAGGAGGGTGAACCCTGGAGTCTCTCCCCATCCTTGCAATCCTAGGCTCAAGTGCAGCCCACTGCGCCTTTAAAATTAAGCATCCCAGGCATTCATGACTCCACAGCACCCCCTGGAGTTTTTCTGGAACTAGCACAGCCTTGGTTAGCTGGAAAAGGTGTAGAGAAACTCCTGAGGGTCACTGTGTCCCAGGCTGCCCCACCTGTATCTTACTGCCCAAAGCGGGTCCTGACCTTCTAGGGAAGGCAGGCACAAGGCAGTAAAATGGGAAGATTCAGGTTTCTGCGTCAAATCCTGAGCACTCTGACCTCCTGGTGTTCGACACCAGCATGCCTTTTAATTTCCTGTGCCTGAGTTTCTTCATCTGTTAAGTAGGAATAGCACTGTCCAGGGCCATTGTGCGGACTAACAGAGTTGATGGATGTGGTGGTGCCCATCCAGTGCCAGCCCAACTCGGGTCTCAGGAAGCGGTTGCCTGTCCTTCAGCTTTCCTTCCTATCCTAAAGAGGCCATGGTCCAAGGTCCGAGGACACATGTGAACCTGGCCCTGACTCAGGCAGTGTTGGTAGATGCCTCTCTGACTTTTCTGGATCAGCTTCACTCCAGCAAGGACCATTTTAATAAATCCGTAATAATAGACGCAGAGGTGACTCAGATCTGCAAACGAGGAGCCCTGCCGGTGGGGGAGGGGGCACCCCTACTCTCGGGAGCGGGAAATACAGTGGTATGGCAGACTGTGGCAGGGGCAAGGGTCTCATTGTGCCCACAGACCTTGGTGAGGTCTCCAGATCACCACAGGTCTGCCCCTGAGAGGCCCCAGTGTCTCCTGAGAAGCAGAGGGTGGGCCCAGATGACCTCCAAAGTCCCTTCCAAGCTGGTAATGTGGCTATGCATTCTGAACCCTGCTGCCTACGGGAGAATCGGATTTACCTTGGAGATAAACTCCAATGGCCTGTTGGGGCAGTGGGTATCCCCATTTGAGTTCCTCTGTGGATTGTACAGCTCGCCCACTCCACCCCTCCCACCTGGGGCCAAAGAGAGGCACCACTATGCTCACCATGCCCCAATATTCATAGTTAAATTAACCCCCAGGTGTTGGTATCAGGAGGTGGGGCTTTGGGGGGTGATTGGCACCAGGGTGGGGCCTCATGAATGAGATTAGCGTCCTTATAGAAGAGATGGAAGAGCTTGCTCGCCCCTCCCACCGCATCAGGATAAAACCAGAAGAGAGCTGTCTGTGCAACAACATCAAACCCACTGGTGACTTGACCTTGGACTTTTCAGTCTCCAGAATTTCGAGAGGAAAATTTCTGTTGTTCATAAGCCACCTGGTCTGTGGTCCTTCTTTAAGGCAGCTGAATGGATTAGGACAGGCGGGGCCCTCCGGCCATGGTGGTTTATTGATACACATCGCAAGCACAGCACAGGCGCCCAGGAAAGACACGGAGCCAAGGAGGGCAGCAAGCCATCCCCACAGCAATGCCGTCAGCACAGGGGAAAGGGCCTGGGGTCCCGTGTCCTCTCCTACCCCGCACATTTCCCAGAGGCCCCAGGGATCCTCACCCACCCTGAGGAGGCACTGACTGCAACACTCCCCAGCAGCTGGCCATCCACCCGCCCCTCACTGAGGTATGGCCTTGTTGGCCTGTCGGCCCCTCTATCCTTCATCGCAGAAATCCAGCTGCTCGTCCAAGTCCCTGTCACCTCTGCAAGAGTCACTGAGGCTGCTGTCCGTGGCCTCTACCAGCACCTCCCCATCTCTCCAGCTGTTTTGCTTGTCTTGGGGAGTCCACCTTCTCCGCCCTCACGCCCCGTACAACAGGAGGAACTAGGCGAGAACGCAGGGAGCCCAGGGAGGCCTCCTGGAGAAGTGGCCAGGAGAGCAGACAGGACAGGAGGCCGCTTGTGAGGCAGAGTGGCAGAGCCCACAGCCCGGGTCACACACAGGCACAGGACAGTCACGGCACCATGGCACAGCGAGCGAGTGAAGCGCACAGCCAGGTGGGGTGCCAGGGCTCTGCAGGCAACCTTTAGTTCTTTAGTTCCAGGTCAAGCCCCATTAAGGAGGCATGAGGCAGCCTGCTTCCGACCGAGAAAAGGGTCTCAGGGGTCTGCTTCCCCCTCCTCGACCCTGGCGGCTGCTGCTCTAGACCCCAGCGTTCTCTGAGCAAGGGAGAAGCTTTGCTGGGGCATGTGACATCTTCACATAGAAGAAAGGAAAATCCCAACAGCCTGAGCCCCCAAAGCCAGGAGAAGAAAAAGGGCCCCCTTCTAGAGAGCTGAGGACATCCGAGTGGGCAGGTGGAGGAAGGGAAGGACAGCTCTCCCATGCAGGAAGAGGGTTATCCGGGGCAAGGAGCAGCAAGGGTGTGACAGCGGTGCAGGAGACTACTTACAGGAAGGAGGGAGGGGGCTGGCCTGGGTGGTAACCCCCAGGCCCAGCTCAGTAGGGAGGGGGCTTTCTGGGGTGGCCCTGAGTGGGGTGGGCGGGGCTAAGGAGGAGGTGCCCCACAGCTCTCTGCATCTCCCTGGAGGTGGCCAAGCTACACATGGGCTTTGACCCAGAGATGCTTCCCCAGGAAAGCCTGGAAGGTGGGCAGGACTCTGCGAGTTGGAGGCCTGGATAAGGCAAAGAGCCAGAATGGGAAGCCAGGGGAAAAGGGGGAGTTCTCTGGAAAGTCAAACCACCCACCAGCAGACCGAGGCTCAGAAGCCTTCCCGGGTCCACCAGGCCTGGGGTTGGCCATGCTTACCCAGAGGACCACCATCCACTGCCTCCAATTCCAAGGGGTCGGGGAGGGGCTGGTGGATGGAGCAGAGGGAGCCGGGGGGCAGGGGAGAGAAAGCCAGCTCCCGGAGCCTATGCCACCCACCTCACCTCCCATCATCTCTCCCGGCCCCTCAGCCCCCCAGGAGTCCCTAGCGGCCCACGCTGATGTTGCAGGTCTTGCAGCTGGGGTCTTTCTTGGCGTCAGCAGTGGACAGGCTCATGAGCTGGTGCCCGCTGATCTCCCCCAGGGTGCCCAGGGACAGGTCAACAGGCTCGGTGTAGATGATCTCCAGGATGAGGTCCTGGGCGTGACGGAAGACCAGCTCCCCGTCCTCCACGCTGCAGGTCAGGAACTTGTTGCAGGCAATGTCCAAGAGGGGCAGGCGGTCGCGGCAGAAGCGGTCCCCGAGGGAGCCCTTGGGCGCCAGCACCAGGATGGCGTAGTGGTAGGCTGTGTACATACAGTAGAAGTCCGCAAAGTAGAGGTTGGTGCTGGGGTTGAAGAGGCGCTGGGCGGGGATCTGGAAGCGCCAGCGGCCGTAGGGGGAGTCCTGGGGGGGCTGGCCGGTGTTGAACTCCGTGTTGCAGCTGAAGAAGACCCCGTGCAGCATGCCGCTGGTGGGCGAGCCATGGCTGCCGCTGTTGTCCTTCAGGTAGGGCTGCAGCATGTTCCCGCAGTGGGTCCTGCCCACCCAGGAGCAACGTCGAAGGGGAAAGAGAATGCCACCGGTTAGCCGCGGTGAGGCTTGGCTGCTGGCTCCCAAAGCGCCCACCAGCTGACAGCCTCTGCCAGTCACAAATAGAGCATTCCAGAACACAAGCACGAGAAAGGCTCTGGAGATTAGCTCATGCAGCCTGCTTCTTCCCAGAGAAGAGCTCTCCCAGCTGAAAGCCCTTCAAAGGGGCTTGACTGAGATTAGCAAGGCCCTCAAGAGCCGCCCCTTCTCGGCTCTCTGCTGCCCACCCCGACAGGGGCACCCCAGCGTGGGCTCTCTGCCCTGCTTCAGTACTTTGCAGTGCTGTTCCCTCTGCCTGGCCTGCCCTTCCCATCTTTCTCCACCTGACTTGGCAAATTCCTAATCATTCTTCAAGGTCCAGAGCAGGGGTTCCCTCTTCTCTGAAACTTCCAGAAACATCAGGTACTTGCATTCAACCAAGATTCAGCTGCCTATATGTTCAGGACACCGGCTTTTGCTGAATGATTACATATACACAATGATGACACTGAGTCCTTCCATACTATCTCTCAGACCAGACTCTGAGGTTATTAATAGGGTGGTCTGTACCTTAGTGTTTATATCCAGACCCCCTAGTAAGGACCCTGGCACACACAGATGTTCCCTGTCCCTCTCTTCCTTGCTGGTAAAAAAAAGTCCAAACCAGACCACTGTCCCTCTTCCTTAATACAAATACCAAAGGCCCCAAGGTCCCCACTGCACTGGGTAGGAGCCAAACATCTACCCCCACTGCCCGTAAGGATAAAGACAGTAATGGTGGAAGTTTACCCCTTCCTAGCTTAGAAAGACATAGACTCGGAGCAATGTGCTCAGGCATTGGGGAGGGTAAACCAGCCCTGGTCCTATCACACTCTCCCTTGGTCCTGGCTACCCTGAGGGACAAGTGATGTGCTGACTCAGCTGGTCAACTGAGGCCCCCCTTGGCCTCAGGCTCCTCATCTGTACACTGAGGATGTTGGATTGGACCATCAACTTTCAAAACACCTTTGGACTGCAGAACCCCTCTTTTTTTCCCCAAAGGAAAGTATACATAGGTGGGTCATAGGCAAATAAAATTGAGGCTGCTCTGGCTGAGGAGGTTCGGGACCCACCAAGCCCACCTCCCCATGTACCAGCCTCTCAGCAGCACCCTAGGAGTCTCCAAGGAACCTCCTTGACTCCTCAGCCCCTGACTTAACCAGCCAGCTGGGGTCTCCCCAGAACCCTCCATGTTCAGGTCTCTTTGCATCCTCCTCGTCAACTCTGTGATCCTAGGTCCTGAATTGGAGAGATGGCAGACCTGTGGTGGTAGACCCCAGGGAAGGAACTATCCCAGAGTGGAAATCAAATCCAGACCTAATTTATCTGGGCTTGTTAGCGTGGTGCTGTGCCAGGTGGCCCCGACCAGAGTCCTCAACCTTCCCTGAACCCAATTCCAAGTAGCAGTCACTTCTGTGATGTGAGGGTGAGGGGCCCCTGGAAGAGGCTCTGGTAACGTAGGATGACCTCGACAGCCAGGGCAGAAGGAAGAAGAGCTGGGGAGGGACGGAGAGGCCCAGCAGGCCTGCAGGGGTCACAGCCACCCTACCTGGCATGTTGGAAGTACTCCTTGTGATGATTGCGGTAGAAAACCGAGAAGCGGAGCATACGGCCGGCGATCTGCTCAGCCTTCTCCTGCAGCTGGGCCAGGTGCTCCTTGGCATAATCTGCAACAGTCCGGGTTGGGTGAGGTGAGCCAAGGGCCAGCTGCAGGATCACAGTCTCTTCTTCTCCCCTCTGCTCCTACCCAACCCCCACCGTGCTCGCCAGTCAACCTCTGGCCAGTACCCTGGAGCAGCAGGGGGACCAGACAGGCCCCAGCAGCAGCTTGGACTCAGATGGGAACAAGCCAGCTGGCTGCAACTGGGAACATGGAGAGCCGCATGCTGTCTATTCTTGTCACCTCTGCATCCTCACTACCAGAGGCGCAGGACTCCCCCAGTCCAAAAAGGGCAGGCTGCCCCGTTTTTGTACTAGGGGCCTCAGGGGCTTTCATCCCAGGCCATGCTCCCATGCGGAAGCCAGTTGTAATGACAGGTGGCTCATGAAGAATTGGAAAACAGCCTGGGCTCCATACACATGAAGGTTTGGGCAGACCAGCAGCTAAGACACTGGCTCTCTGCTTCAGCCCTTCAGGAGAACAGGAGCTGGCATCAGGATAGGAAAATAGAACCCTTGGGCTTGGACCTGGGCTCTGGGGCACAGTCAGGCTGCTGCCAGGCTGGACGATGTCTTGGTATCAATTAGAAAAAGGTGCCCTTTCCTTAGTGCTAATGCATCACTGGCCAGGGTACTTGATCGGCAGGAGAAGGGCAGACTGAATTGCAGCCATCTCCGGCTCCCCAGTTTGAATTAAACGCCCATGCATGTGCAGTTCTGAGAAGGAGCACCTCCAGAGTTGGTTTGCAGCAGCTCAAGGAGACTTGGGGCATAGACCTTGGCAGAGGATGGAGCCAGCAGTCTTGGAGGCCCCAGGGCAGAGAATGTTCCCTTGTGACAGGAGAGCAATCTGGAGCAGTTCTCACGTGGACACCAAAGGGATGAAATATTTTGGGGCAGATCTTGGGTCACTGGTGGCCTTGCACACACAAGGCCAGAGTTCGTTTATGCTGAAATTTTGCAAGGTAGTTTCTACTAAGAGAACTTACGGACCATTTTTACAGGCTAAAGGGAAACTCAGGAAAAGAAAAATGTGATTGTTCCACCAAGTGTCCATTGATGGACCACTGATGAACAGAATGTGATCTATCCATACAATGGAATGTCAACCAGCCTTAAGGAGGGAGGAAGTGCTGGCACCTGCTACAGCATCCGTGTACCTAGAGGACATCACACTAAGAGAATTAAGCCAGTCACACGCCAACAAATCCTGCATGATTCCATCTATCTGAGGCACCTAAAGGCAGAAAGGACAATGGTGGTTGCCAGGGCTGAGGGAGGGAAACGGGAGTGACTGTTTAATGGTGCTAGAGTTTCGGTTTTGCAAGATGGAAAACTTCTGGAGAAAGCTTGCACAACAATGGAATATAGTTGACACTATTGCACCGCATACTTCAAAACAGTTAAGATGGCAGATTTTGTGTTATGTGGGTTTTACAATTTTTAAAAATATGCTGCATTCAAGCCAGAAAAGTAACTCCATCTCTTTATGGAGGTGGCATTGTCTTCATGAATGGTGGGGACTCCGGTCCCTCATTAGAGACAAGGCAGGCTCTGTGAGGGCAGGGGAGGGCCCTGCCCACGTGTCCTCCCTCTGGCTGCAGCATAGTGAGTGCCCTGGGCACAGCAGGTGTTCTCGAGTGTTTCCTGGATGAAGGATGAAGACCCCCTCTTGACCACAACTAAGCCAGCTGTGCCAAGGAAGCAGGACAGTGATATGACAACAGAGCCTCACCCCCTGTGCAGAACTCCACTGTCTCGCTCCAGCCGGACACCAGGTACTCCCCGTCGCTCTGCTTCACGGCCGTCTGCACGGCCACACTGTACTCTGTGCGAGGGCTCAGAAACCAGTGGCCTCTCACGGTCATGGGCAGTGGTACCGCCTTGGCCACAAGTTTGGTGGGGACATCCTGAGAAGGGGGAGACAGATGGAGAGCCAAGAGTCAAGCTGGGGGCCACACCCAATCTTGGCATTCTCCCAGAATCCCTACTCCCAAGAGGCCCCCTCTTCCTCCTGAGGAAGGCCAGTCTCAGGCCCACAGGGGCTCCATGCCCCCGCTACCATTTTCCTGCAGCAGCAAGCAGAGGCTCCTGGGACAACACACAGGCTCTCCACAGCCTCTACCTCTCCTAACATCTCTGGATGCCCCGTTCTCTTGGGCACTGAGGGAAAAGGTCACTTAGGAGCAGGCCCCAAAGTTGAAGGCGGCAAGACCTTCATTTTTGAGGGAGACTTCGAGAGCTCAGCACACTGCAGTGCCGTCTCCACGGCAACGGCAAATGCTGAGAAGCCAGGGAGGAAAGGAAAATATGCCTTGTTCTTTGGGGGGGAGGGTTAAGGGGGTGGTATTGAACATTCACATCACCGTGGCAACTGGCCTGCCAAAAGACACCCAGATCAGGAGAGCCAGTTCCAGAGAGAGAGAGAGCAGGTGAGGGTGAGTGGCCCCCGCTGATGCTGTTGTCCTGGGAGCCAGCTTCTTTCCACCACTCTCCCTACCCCTCTGTCAGTTGGAGGAGATGGGAGGCTGCCTCCAACCTGCCCCACGTGGGCTTTTACCCCAAGCGAAGGACACGCCCTTAAGGACCCTTTCACATTCCTTTTCTAGACCAAGCAAACAGTTGGCCAGCAGGCAGATGAGGGACAGAGAGAATGTTGGGGGCCGAAGGGAGCTTCAAGGACCCAGCAAAAGGGACCACCAAGGGTCCCACTGCCCACCTAGTCAAAAGCAGGGCTGCACCGAGCCAGAATTTGTTGGAACCTGAGACATCACCCCCATGTGTCATGTCCTCAGTCCCATCCCACTGCCCGGGCACTCTGCCCCTGTCTGAAGTCCCAGTCATGACGCTGATAACAGCGTTCACGCTGTGCCAGGCATTGTGCCAAACACCACGCAGACATTACTCATGGAATCCTCTCGACAACCCTGTGAGGGTGGATGTGATGATTCCCTTTTCACCAAGAGTGGAATGCAGGCTCAGAGAGGTCAAATCGCCTTTCCGAGATGGCCCAGTAAAACTCCGGATGTGGGCCGGACCTCGGACTCTGAGCCCTTTCTCTATGCTGTCTATTATCCTGCCTCCTTCGGGAACAGGGGTTGGGGAGAAGCACCTGGGCACCCTCGACTCACCCGGTGCTTGAACTTGTTGGAGTTCTTATTCTCCTTCTTGTTGAGGTCAATGAAGTAATGGGTGACCCTCTCCAGGTCACTGTCCTCCATGGCCCAGGAGATGCGAAAGGAGTCACAGGTGATGTTGTTGATCTCAATGCTGTGGGGAGTGGACAGCAGCTCCATGCTGCCCTCTGGTTTGGCTCCTGTGGGGACTGAGAGTGAGGGGAAGGATCAGCATCTCCCTCCCACCATGGAGCTTTCTGGAATGTGCTGCTCCCAACATTCCTTGCAAAGTGGAGCCTTGAGAACCTATCAAATGCACCTGCCCCCTAAATCTTATAGGAAAGAATGGATGGGAAGATGGAGGGCAGGGACTCAAGGTGGGCTGGGTGTCTTGGGGGCTCTGCTGTCCTCCGAGGGTCTGTGGAGCAGAAGGTACCTGACAGGTGGCAGAGGCAGTGGGAATGCTACAACGCTGGGCAAGGACAGATTTATAGCAGATGGAGCGAGGAGGGAGGGGGCCCCAAGCCAGCAGGCGTGAAAAGAGAAAGAGTGGGGGTGGAGCGAATGGGTAAGAGGCGGAGGAGAGGCAGGAAGCACCTGCTGAGGGGCCGTGGGGCTGAGGTCCGAGGAGAGATGGAGAGGAGAGGACAGAGGCAGGTGGCAGGCCCTGGCGCCTGGACTCCTCAGGTGCCAAGACCCTGGGGCTCAGTCCTCTCTCCCTGGGCATAACTCAGTGAGGGTCCCCACACTGCAGGACTGGGAGGACACTTAGGTGCATGTGGATGCATCCAGGGTGGGAGGGGCAGTGTGGGTCACTGCCTGCTTCAATCTCTTCTTTCCACCCATAACTTTTTTGACACTCACTTTGGGCTGATCCTCACCTGACTCCTGTGAATAATTAATTATGTTTCAACACGGATGTCTACTGTGGGCCAGCACGTACTAAAATTCCCAAACATTATCTTATGTGAGTCTCACAGTAGGTATGTGGTATCAGTGTCCCCATTTTACAGACAAGGTAACTGAGGGCTGGGTGTTAGCATCGCAGGCCACACCGCCAGCAGATGATTTGCACGCTGGAGGCCAAGCACTTTATCACTAAGGTTGTGCTTATGTGTGCGTATGCACGTTACATGTGTGTGACACATGGCACATGCATGACATGTGGCCATGCATAGGGCATATGTTTCTGCTCTTTATTTTTCCTCCTGTTGATGTTTTTCAAGTCATTGCATTTTCTTTCACCTGCCTCTTTTACTCCTTCAGCTCTACCCTGACATCTGGTGCCCTCCGGGCGTGAAAGGACTATACCAAGGTCTCTCACCTGTGCTTTAACTGAGAAGAACTGACCAACTTTGTGGCCTGATGCACCTGGACTCCCAGAAACAGGCAGGGAAAGAGGATGCAGAGGTGAGCAGCCTTTCTCCAGAGCATCCAGCCTCACACTTTCCAGATTCCTCCCTCTAGCCCAGCAGCCAGAACACCCTCATACCACCTCCTCCTCTGCTCTCTTCCCTCTTCTCCTCCCCTTACCTAGGAGTTAGGGCGAGGGCACCCTGTGCCTGAAAAATGCAGGTACTTTTATTTATAGCCTACAGAAGATCCAGCCCACACCTTCCCATCAATTAAGCCTGTTCCAGAGCCTGGCACCTCTGAATTAACCCGTGGGCTGCCTGGGTGACAGGTATAGGAGGCTGTGGTGGATGGCCCTTACTTGCCCCCGGTGTCCCTTGCATACTATTTTATCTTAGTTTCCCACCCTAGAGCCCAATGCTAGTGCTTCACATAGAGAGAATTACATGGTAAATAAGAATGGAAGGGATGCCAGGTCCACCCCAAAATAAAACAGATGGGATCGGGCATCTGGAAACAACCCTACAATAATAAACCTGTTTGCAGTTGTGGGACAGGTGTGGCGCAGTGGGGAGTTACCAGCTCCCCACATCCCAGCAGAAAGCTCCCAGGGAGATACGTGTGTGCCCCTCACATGCGCACACACACATGGCCCCGCGCAGAGGAACACAGATACATTCCCACCTGCGAAGCCCTGAACGGCTCCCACCCGCAAGGGAAGCAGCCTATGCCTGCTCTGCGAGTGGGCACCAGCTCCTCTCCTCAGACTCTTCCCAGAGGTAGGGGCAGCTGCGGGGCCTGGGGGCCCGGGACCCGCAGCTGCTCATCCCTTCCTCTCTCCAGTTTTGGGAGAGCTTGGATGACTCCCCAACCCTAACCTGCGAGAGTGACAGTGACTGATGCCGAGAGAACATGCAGCCAGGGTGGCCCAAGGTGGGCGGGAACCCAGCCTCTCTATGCCCAGCTGCCTGGGGAAAGGCAGGGTGTGAGCGACAGGTCGAGGCAACACCCCAGAAACACCCACCCTCCCATGTGAATCCGCCCCAAGGCCAGCATGTACACACCCACACACGGGCGGGCACGCACACACGCACACATGTGCCAAGGGTGCCCACCCGCCCCAAACACACCTCCTCAGTGCTCCTCACTCCCACAGGCTCACCGACGCACGGAGGCACCACCTTGCACACCCTACGAATGCCCCACAGTTTCCCCTCCGCAAACTGTCACCTTCACGCAGTCCCACACATGATCCGTCCATAGGCTCATGCACCCCCACAAGCACGCATCCCTCCTCACAGCCATATTTGGGGAAGAGAGGAGGCTGTGGGCACCAACATGCATGTGTGCCACCTCCCCAAGAAGGCATGCGATCCACACGCCTGCCTGCACGCATGTACATTCACACCCACGTCAAACACAGCGCCCCCCCCCCCTTCTGGTATCCTGCAATCTCAAAGACACAGACTTTGAAAGCATGTTTGCCTCTGGTCACACTTTGCCAGGCTGATCCCTCGCATGCCAACAGGTTTGTGCACCTACGTAGTCTGCCCACAGACCACAGTTTCTGCCCACACTTACCACCTCCCAACCCCATCCTGCTTTGGAGTTGCACTTCTCCATGTAGAAACCGTCTGGTTGCATACACCCCCCCACCAGGTACTCCTACCCACATGACAAGTGACATGTCCACTCCCTAAATAAACTGCCTCACAGGGCCCTCACCCACATATACCCACAGGATACTCAGATAAGCGCCCCCGCACACATGCACCTCACGCGTGCAAGAAAGCTATGTTCCTAGACATGCCACAAGCTGGCGGAACCCCCACGCAAGCAAACTACACGCAGACCTTTCGACGAAAGCAAGGTTCCAGCCTCCTCCCAAGTGCGCACACATGTTGGTACACCCTGGTGCCCCTTCCCCATGCCCATTCCAAGAAGCCACCATGCCAGAAGGAAAGCTCCCCCATCCCGCTGTCCCTGTTGGCATCGATGACTGCAGCAGAATGGTCACGGGGTAACTAACTGTGTCGCCCTGGAGACTGGATCCAGCTGTTAAGTCCTTTGCCAAAAGCCTGGGGGAAAGGGGACAAGGTCGTCAGCCCAGCAATCCAGGTGGGCACCCCAAACAGTGACAGGACCCTGGAGCCCCCAGCTCCCAGCCTTTCAGGATAGCCGGCAAAATGGTCTGGGAGGAAGGGCACTCACCTGGCCTCACCGCGCTCTGCGAAGGAAGACCTGGTAGGGAGGGAAGGGAGAGACCTCTGTGTGGATGAGCTCCCCAGGCAGGGGACGGGCTGCTGGACGCCTGGGTCACGGGCAGCCGCGTGCACCCACTTCTCTCCCGGCGACCACGGAGGTTGCTTCCATGCCCCGCAGGCAGCTCCTGTCTGGCTCTGCGGCGAAGCCCTGCTGCCCCCCGTGAGACGCTGTTCCCAGCTGAGGGAGGGAGCGAGCACAAAAAGAGAGGCAAGAGCGAAATCAAAGCAGCGTGGAGGAGAGAGAGGCAGAGAAGGCGAGAAAGAACGAGAGAGACAGACCGAATCTGGCTCCACCAATGGGATCAGTGGCTGCACAGCGTCAGGTGATAATAAGCAAGCTTGGTCCCTGCTCGCTCGGGCTGGTGGGAGGGGGAGAGGGCAGAGGGTCTCCCAGGGAGCGCCACGGATGTCCTCGGAGGCAGTGGCTGCTGCTGCCACCTTTCCCCCATTCTTCCAGGACAAGCCGCCCTCAGAAGTCCCTCCAACACACCCCCTACTTGGGAATCTCTGACTTGAACACAGCCCCCAAACTTTAGGATGCTGGGAGAGGGGTGGAGCTTAGCCCTAGGGCTTGGGCCCCAAAGCGGGATTGTGATTGGGGGAAGGGGAAGGAGGCTATGTAGGGGAAGGGTGGGCATATGAGTGGGGGTGGCAGGGGCCCTCTCTTCAGTCTGGGTTCTCTCCTGGGTACCTTTCACTGATCCATGGCTCCATTTTCTTACTAAGTCTATCAAGAGACATACACTTGCAGGAGACTCCTGATTGCCCAGGAATCCTCCAGCTACTTAACTGTCCCTAGGGAAAGAAGCACGACAGAGTTGTAGGGTAGTGAAGAATGCACAGAGGCAAGAAAGTGGGGGTGGGCGGACCCCCAGTTTTGAGTGTTCTCTTCCTAACTAGCCTTAAGCCTCAGCTAGAGAGAGTATCAGCAGGAGCTTTGCCACCACCAAGAAACAGGGCTCTATGGATGCAACCAGGAGAACGTCTGCGAATATTTGAACCAAGCAGCAAACAGTAGCAAAGTTCAGTGATGAAAAGTGCAGGCTTTTCAGTCAGACAGAAATGGGGATAATTTCTGCTCTACCACTTTCCAGCTGAGTGACCTTGGACCAGCGAGTGACTCAGCCTCTCTTGAAGCTTCAGTGTCTTCATCTGTCAAGTGGGATAATAATACAGGTTTATTGTCATCATGGACTGAGATCATTATGTAAATCACTTAGCTCTGGGCTTGGCACCTAAGGTGTGCCAGCTGCCTGTCAGAGTTATCTTTCCCATGGTTATTGGCAGAGTCTGTGAGGAGCCCACAGTCTCCTAAAGGAGAAGGACGGACAGTTAGATGATGCAATCAGAGGGCAAGGAGCAAACAGCCAGCACTCTGTATCCACCAGATTCCCTGTTTGCAGATTTGACCAAGGATTGAAAATATTTTTTAAGTGTATTTGTACTGAACACTGTACAGACTTTTTCTTGTCATTAAGCAACATAGTATAACAACTATTTTCATAGCATTACCTAATTCAATGGGTTACATTGTATTAGGTGTTATAAATCATGGAGAGATGGTTTCCAGCAAAAGCAGGATGTGCACAGGTCATATTCAGATACTACCCTGTTTTAGATGAGGGATTTGGTCATGCTTGGATTTTGGTGTCCATGGAGGTCCTAGAACCAATTCCCTGAGGAGACTGGGGGATGACTGTGTTCCAGGTACAGGTAAGGATTCAGAGCAAGAAGGGTGGCCAGCTTCAGGGCACAGGCAGAGCACAACCTAGAGAAGACAAGCAAGAGGAGGAGGGTGGAGGGGAGTCTGGCATGGGAACAAAGATGCCTCAGAGAAAAGAAGGCATGAACTGAGCACAAGGGACACTCATGGAGACGGACTTGGAGATTGCAGGCATTGGTGGTAATGGTCACAGCAGGTGACAGTGACAAGGAGTGAAGAGTTCACGAGAATGGGAGACAAGCAGAGGCCAGCGCAGCCTTCAGTGGGTGTGAGAACCGGAGCGAGTCCAGTCAGATCCTGAGCATGGAATGCAGTGCAGTGTGTTGCACTGAGGCAGGATTTAGCACTCCCTTGACCAAACACGACAGGGTCCTGCCCCCTCACACACCTACGCTGATGTCGAAACTCAGAAGAGATGCCAGGCGTCACCTCCTGTTATGAACGGCACCAACCATCTGGCCTGAAACCCTGTCCCTGGGTCCAACGTGTGGGACAGAAAGTAAAAGGCAGGTTCTCCGTGACTTGGTTTTTCCTTCTGTGAAAGGCCTCCCCTGTTCCCAGGGGGATGGCACCGGGAGAGCGCATGAGATCACATGTCCCAGGGGAGAACCATAGCTGTCTGAATGCCCTTTGTGAAGCTGTGCACTGGCACGGACAAGCAAGTCAGGTGAGGGTGCAGCTGATGGGGCTGTGCCTCTTCTTGCCTCAGAGAATTCCTCTACAGATCAGGAGAGGAAACACGGGCTAAGAACAGGGCTCAGTGTGCCAAGCATAACTAGCTCCATAGGAAACCAAGCAAAGACACACTTTGGCTGCATTTTTAATAACTTTTTTTTTTGTATCAGGGATTGAACCCAGGGGTGCTTAAGCAGTGAGTCATATCTCCAGCTCTTTTAAATATTTTTATGTAGAGACAGGGTCTTGCAGAGTTGCTTAGAGCCTCACTAAGTTGCTGAGGCTGGCTTTGAACTCGAGATCCTCCTGCCTCAGTTTCCTGAGCTGCTGGGATTATAGGTGTGTGTCACCATGCTGCACCCAGCTTAATACTAACTTTTTCTTACACAGGTCAGGATCATTGTGGAAAGAGGGAAACTTTTCATTGCAAAAGTTTAGAGAAAATTAAAATCACTCATTTTCTCACCATTTGGAAATATGCATATGATATAATGTAGAGTGTATTAAAAATGGAAGGGAAGAATGAAAATATTGTTGTGTAACCTGCTTTTTGCATTTGCCAATACCTCCTCTGTTCATCACATAGTTTTTCTGGAGTCATTTAAAATTGCTGCCTCGTGTTGCTTTGTTAGGTGAATATATCCTTTTGTGGAACCCATTCCCCGCTCCTTGTGAATCTTTTTCTTTTCCTCTATTCTGCAATGAACATCCTTATGGAAAAATCTCTTCCCACGCCTTAATTATTCTTCCAATAAAATATCAAAGGATATGGACCTGATTTGGATTCTGATTTAGCAAAAAAAAAATTTTTTTAATCCTATGTGGCAATTAGAGAAATTTAAATTCTTAACTGGATATTTGATGATATTCAGGAATTGTAAGTGTTGATAATGATATCATGGTTACTTCTTAAGAGTCCTCATCCTTTAGAAGTACATATTGTAATATTAATAGGTGAATGGCATAATATCTGTGATTTGTTTCAAAATGATCCAGGGAGGATGGCAGTGGGCGGCAGAAGACAAGAATGGATGATTGTCATGAAAGCTGGGTTCTTTGATATTCTCTCCGCTTTTGTGCCTAGTTGGAAGTTTCTATATTAAGCCTTACATCTAAGTTGTGACCACAATGATAACAAAAAAAATTATTAAGCCTCAAGACACAGAGGTAGGCATGCAATTCTTAAAACAGTTTTGAGAGTAGATTTATCAACCCCATTTTTAAAAGGTTAATGGTGGGAAAGCAGACTCAGTTCATAAGTAGTGAAACTGGTATTCAATTTCATATCTGTCTGAGTGCAAAGGCCAGATTTTTCTTGAAGGATCTATAGAAGGATGCATAGAAAATGTAGCATCTGATGTGACAGAGAATGAGGCTGTCAGTGAAAAAAAATCTTAGTCTTAATACTGCTTATGCACTGTTTTAACACAATATCTTTATTTTATTTATTTATTTTTATGTGGTGCCTGAGGATTGAATCCAGTGCCTTACTCATGCTAGGCAAGCACACATCCCCAGCACCTGCTATGCACTTTACAGACTCAAGCATATGTTTTGAGGCTGAACTAAGTGTGGTGACCCAAAAGCCAATGAAACATACCCATCCAGCCATAAAACTCTTGTTCATCTATTACAGAAGACAGAGGAGGGGAATGAATGCCTGTTTATGAGGACAGTATGAGCAGGGCGTGGTGGCACACACCTGTACTCCCAACAACTCAGGAGGATGGAGCAGGAGGATCTCGAGTTCAAAGTCAGTCTCAGCAACTTAGTTATGCCCTAAGCAATTCAGCAAGACTCTGTCTCTAATAAAAATATAAAAAAGTTTTGGAGATGTGACTCAGTGGTTAAGCAGCCTGGGTTCAATCCCCAGTACCAAGGGGGGTTTAAAAAAAGTACAATATGGATTTCCCAGTGCTTATTTACTTTCTCTTTTGGACTGCATTTAGACATCCTGCAATTCTCAATGGTCATCTATTTCAAACTTAATGAAGAACATTCACTAAAGTGATTCTAAAAACTGACACTAAGCATTTACTCTATTAAGGAATAGAATGAAATTTTTACTTTTTAAAATTTAAATATTTAGCTATCTTAAGGCATGAAAAAATACTAAATTATATATTTAAGGGCTGTGAAAAAGTAAAGGAGACAAAAAAAAAATGCTGATAAGCCAGGCACAGTAGCACATATCTGAAATCCCAGCAATTTAAGGTACTGAGGTAGGAGGATCTCAAGTTTGCAGTTAGTCTCAGCAACTTGATGAGAACCTCAGCAACTTAGCAAAAGCCTCTTTCAAGATAAAAAAATAAAAAGGGGGCTTGGGTTGTGGCTCAGTGGTAGAGCGAGTGCCTAGCATGTGTGAGGCACTGGGTTCATCTTCAGCATGACATAAAAAAATAAACAAATTAAAAGTTATTATGTCCATCTACAACTAAAACTATTTTTTTTAATTTTTAAAATTTTTTTTATTGTAAACAAATGGGATACATGTTGTTTCTCTGTTTGTACATGGTGTAAAGGCATACCATTTGTGTAATCATAAATTTACATAGGGTAATGTTGTTTGATTCATTGTTATTTTTTCCCTTCACCCCACCACTCCCACCCCTCTTTTCCCTCTATATAGTTCTTACTTCCTCCATTCTTGCCCCCCTCCCTAACTCAAACTCTAACCCTAACACTAACCCCTCCCACCCCCCCATTATGTGTCATCATCCACTTATTAGCGATATCATTCGTCCTTTGGTTTTTTTGAGATTGGCTTATCTTACTTAACATGATATTCTCCAATTTCATCCATTTGCCTGCAAATGCCATAATTTTATCATTCTTTATGGCTGAGTTAAAACTATTTTTTAAAATAAAAAGGACTAGGGATGTAGCTCTTTGGTAAAGCAACCCTGGCTTCAATCCAGAGTACCAAAAAAAAAAAAAAAAGAAGGAGAAAGAGGAGGAGGAGGAGACACACTAACGAAATACTGAAATATTGGAAGAGCAAAAGAAACGTCAAGGGGAAAAGATGGGGAAGAGTGAGAGAGAATTGTAAATGACATGAGAAGTGGGAGAACTAAAATAGAACCATGGTGTTGGAACAGTCACCAAGTGACACTGAAGAATGGAATACCCCAGCACTGCATGGCAAGGCGCTGGGACCAGGGTTCCAGGGTTGAATATGAGCTACGGCTGAGAGGTGAAGTCTTCCTTCCACTCACTCAATATGCATTTGCCATGCTTCTTTGAAGACAGATGCTTACAAAAGAGCCTGTTATGTTTAGATAAGAGGAGTCCCCAGAAGCCTACTTGTGAGCGATGCAAGAATGTTCAGAGCTGAAATGCTCGGATCATGACAGTTGTAACCTCATCAGTGGATTAACAATCACTAAAGTGATTCTAAAAACTGACACAGCTCTAAGCACTGGGTGGTGACTGGAGGCAGGCAGGGTGAGGCAAAGGAGGGGGTATGATTTGGGGGCTTATACTTTGTCCCTGGTGAGCCAAACCTCTGCTTTTATGTTGGCATGCCCTGAGCTGCTTTCCTCTGCCACACCCTTCTGCCATGATGTTTGGCCCACCTTGGACCCAGAGCAATGATGTCGACCATTTATGGACTGAGACCTCTGAAACCATGAGCACCAAATAAACATTTCCTCCTCTATATGGTTCTTGTCAGGTCTTTTGGTCACAGTGGTGCAAAAGCTCACTGAAGCAGAGCCTATAGAGAAGACATATGAAAACACAACTCAAAATGGCTTTTATCTCTTTTACTTATTATTTTTTTGTGTGTGTGGTGCTGGGGATCAAACCTGAGGACTTGCTCGTGCCAGGTAAGTGCTTTACCTCTAAGCTACAGCCCCAGGCCAAATGGCTTCTATATTAATGGTACCAAATTGTTTCTAGAAGCAATCCACCCTTATTTTTCTAATCCACATCCAGATTCGACATTTGGTCTTAACAAAACTGGAATTCATTCATCCATTAAAATTTTTTTAATTGGTTGCTTTCTATGTATTAGACTGTTTCAGGCAGAGGGAAGAAGGAGATGGACACCTCCAGATTCCCAAATTCCTCCTCTTATAAGGTTTTCTTTCTGGTAGGAGCAAAATAGACAAATTAATAAACTGTGGTGTTTATTAATAAACTAGGGTGCTGATAAATGCTTTAGAGAAAAGTAAGTCAGTAAGGAGGGAGTTACAATTTTAAAAAGGGTCATCACGGAAGGCCTCTCGGTAAAGGTAATTCGGGGACAAAAACCCTGACTGAAGGGAGGGGAGGAGTCATGCAGAATTCTGCAGGGAAGAGCATTTCAGACAGCAGATACAGAGGCCCTGAAGCAGAAGCGTGCCAGATGTGTTTCATCAGCAGCTGGGGCCCAGTGCAGCTGGAACAGTGACTGAGGGTCTTGCAGAGGGTCTTGTGGATGCCAGAAAGAGGGCGGTGGCGGGTCAGGTTCTGCAGAGCCTCAAAGGCCAACCTAAAGCCTCTGTGTTTTCTTTGTGGTTGTTTTTTTTTTTTTTTTTTTTTTTTTTTCATTTAGCAGTACTAGGGAATACCCTAGGTCTTATGTATATTAGGCAAGCGCTCTACCACTGAACTACACTCCCAGTTCTTTTTATTCTTATTTTGAGACAGGATCTCACTATGTTGGTTGAGACTGGACTCAAACTTGAGATCCCCTGAGTAGCTGGGATTATAGGCGTGTGCCACCACACCCAGCAAGCCTCTGTGGTGTTTGTTTGTTACTAGGGACTGAACCCAGGGGTGTTTCACCACTGTGCTATATCCCTAGTCTTTTCTATTTTCTGTTTTGAGACAGGGTCTTCCTAAATTGCTGAGACTGCTCTTGAAGTTGCGATCCTCCTGCCTCAGCTTCCTAAGCTGGAATTACAGGCAAGCATCACTGTGCCCAGCTAAACCTCTGCTTTGTACTCTGAAATAGGCATCCGTTAGGAGTTTAAGCAGAGGACTGGAGATATGACTTAGCTGGTAGAGTGCTTGTCTCACAAGCACAAGGCCCTACGTTCAATCCCCAGCACTGCAAAAAAAGAGAAAGAAAAAAGAAAAAAAAAAAAGAGTTTAAGCAGAGGTGTGACCTGATGTAAAATGGGTCAAGTGTACTCTTTTAAGATTAGACTATGGGGGCACATCTGGAAGGAAGCCAAGCAAGAGGTTCTTATAAAAATTACAGCAACCAATAATGATGATGGGCCTGGACCTGAAAGGTACATCCGTGGATGCAGTAAGAAGTGGTAAGATTCTGCCTAGATCTGGAAAAGCTCACATCTTAAGTGTGGAGTGTGAGAGAAAGAAAGGAATCAAGAAGAATTACAAGAATTTTGACCTCAACAACTAAAGGGATGCAGTTGCCGCTTACTGAGATGGGGATCTTTTTGGAGGAGTAGAAGGAAAAGAAAGATCAAAAGTTTAGATGCAGACCCAGGTTTGAGATGCCTAGCAGATATCCAAGTGGTGGTGTGGGCCAGGCAGAGATACACATTTGGGGTTCAGAGACTGAATGGTCTGCTGGAGACAAGCATTGAGGAGTCATCAGTACCCAGTATTCTCTTCAAAGCAGAGGAAACAAACCATGGCAATAGCGTAAGTATAGGGGGAAAAAATAGGAAAATTCCAAGGACTGACTCCAAAAGGTCTCCAATGTTTGGAGGTTAGGCAATGAGGAGGAACCAGCAAATGAATAGCCTACAAAGTGAAGCAAATAAATTAGGGTACATTGCACATAGGGACATGTAATAGCTTGAACTTGGGTAGTGTTCTCATACCACACATTCCTTTTATTTTACTGATTCATATTCAAAACAATTCTTTATTCATTCACATTTCCAATGCCCATGGAGAATTCACAGGAACAGGGTTTTGACAGAATCACATCCACTACATGGGGTTCAGCTAATAATAGTTTGCAGGCTTCCTTTCAGGCTTGAAAAAAAAAAAAATGAACACAGGGAAAATGAAGAGAGAGGTGTGCGAAAAAGTAAAGAATGAAAGCAGAATGGTGTTGAAATCATATTAATTTAATTGGAGGGAAGGGTAGAAAAAGTTCCTGAAAGGAAATTATAATAATCATTGATAGGAAGTAACCTCTAAAATGACAAAGTAGAAGGCCTAACTGAAGTCCCTTTTGGAGGTAAAAAACGGCTTTGGAAAGTCCACAAATATTGCAAGAATCAAATGGATTTTAAAAATTATAAATGTAAGACAACAATGTGGAGTATTATTTAGCCATTAAAGTAAAAATTTAGAAGACTATTTAATAATCAGAAAAATATTCATAGTATTTTATTAAGAGTAAACAGTTGGAGTCTAATACACCAATGCTTCAGGCATGAAATAAATTATACATGTCCTTTTCCCTGTTTAAAAGAGCAAAATGCAGATTATAGCATTATATGTAAAATACCTTAATTTTAAAAAAAACTAAACACAAAGAAAAATAACTTCAGGACTAGAGTTGTGGCTCAGTGGTAGAGCACTTGCCTGGCATTTGTGAGGCCCTGGGTTCAATTCTTGGCACAACATATAAATAAATTAATTAAATAAAAGATTCATTGACAACTTAAAAAATATTTTAAAAAAAGAAAAACACCTTCAAATATATATAAGTTGATGGAATAATGATTTTAATTTTCTTCATGTTTTTAAAAAATTACCAATTTTCTGTGGTGAATTTTTGTGAGAACACCAAACAAAAAATTAGAAACTGCTGGAAGGCTGGTATACTTCACAGTTCAAAAAATGAAATCAAAGCAATTTCATTTAGTGCTCCCATTAGAAGCTAAGGGTTGCTGGGTGTAGCTCTGTAAGGGATAAGAGGGTTTGGGTTTGCTTTGGTTTGATTATCCTAACACCAACGTAGACCAGAGTGTAGTGGGGCACACCTGAAATTCCAGTGACTTCTGAGACTGAGGCAGGAAGATTCTAAATTGAAGGCCAGCCTCAGCAACTTAAGGAGACCCTGTCTCAAAATAGAAAATAATAAGGGGTGGGGACTTGGCTCAGTGATTAAGTTCCCCTGGGTTCAATCCCAGGTACCAAAACCAACCAACCAAACAAACAAGTTAAAATGAATATGGAGAAAAGAAATTTAAAAAGCTCTGGTTAGAAATCAACAAAATATTAATGTATTATTAAATTGGCAAAAAAAGTTTTAAAATTTAAGAGCCAATACTTGAAAGGATATGGCAGTATCTATATTTATATTCTTTTATACTATCTATATTCTTATACATATATTACTAGTGATTGCATTTTATTTTAGCATAACACTTTTTGAAAGCAATTTAGCAACATGGATGATGAGCCATAAAATGCACATATTCAAAATGATATAGCCACTGTGGAAAAATTTGTCAGTACCTTCTGAAACTAAGCATTCAACAACCGTACAACACAATCACACCCATGAACGATTATCCCAGAGAAATTAAAGCATCTGTTTACAAAAATACTGTACATTCTTCACAGTAACTTTATTCACAGTAGCCCCAAACTGGAAAATAACTCAGATCCTTTAAAGGATGAAATGTTAAACAAACCATGGATATTCAGCAATAAAATTGAACAAAGTATTGATACAGGAAGCAATTTGGATGATATCCACAGAATTATGCTGAATTTAAAAAGCAATCCCAAGAAGTTACATAGTGTATGATTCCATTTCTAGAACACTTTTGAAATAACAAAAATTGTAGAAATGAACAGATTAGAGGTGGGAGGAGCGGGGCTGAGGGAGGTGTGGATCTAAAAGGGCAACTAGAGATCCTTGTGATGAAAATGTCTTGTATCTTGACTGTAAAAATGTCAATATTCTGGTTGTGATGTTGTAGTAGAGTTTTGCAAGCTATTACTATTGGGGGAACCAAGTAAACAGAACTTGGGACCTCTCTACATTATTTATTACTACTGCACGTTATGTCTACAACGATCTCAACCTTTTTAAAAAAACGTACATCTTCTTTTGGGCAGTTTATTCCTGGTATGGAAATCTGTTCTAGGGATATTAATTCAAAAGCAGGAAAAAAATTTTGAATATACCAGATGTTCACTACAGCTTTATTTATAACGGGGGAATGACCTAAATGTCCAAACAGGGAAACAGGTTGTCATGATATGATCACCTGAAAATTACAATTGTCATTTGAAGCAGCAACAAAATAGTATCTGAAAAAGGAGGATATAAAATTGTGGTACAATATGAGTTTTGTTGAGATGGGTAGGTACGTTATAAAAATTTTAATAGCAGCAGTCTACATGGAATTCTAGAAGAAAGGGTTTCCTTCCCTCAAACTCTACGTAATGGAATCACAATAAAAGTTCTTTGAATTCATCCCTCCAGCAGTAGAGCAAACTTCATTTTCAGATTCCTTCCAGGTATTGAGTTAAGTGAGCCCGAGAGCCCGCACAGACGCGAGCCCAGGGCAGGTGCGATTAGGTACCCGGGTCTGCTATAGCAGCTCCGGGGCTGCCCCACGGTCCCACTCCGGACCCCATAGGAGTCTGGGGATGTCCTCCCCCCCGCCAGGGCGAGGCCGCCGTCCACAGGTACAGTGACCACTCCAAGGTCACCAAGGAAAGCCCGCTGCCCGGGCTCGGCCTGGCCCTGGGCTCCCCGATTCTGACTCTGGGTCTCGCTCTCTGCCCCGCGCCCCTCGCCCCAACCCAAGCCGCAATCCACAGCTCCCAGAGGCTCCGCCAGGCGACTCCCCACATTGCAGTGTGACGACCACCAAGGTCCCCAACCCTGAGGTCAGCCACTCTACCACCACCCCGGGTCAAGACCCCAGAGCGCCGCACCGTAGTGTAGCCCAGACCTGCCCCCTCATCCTTTTTCGCCCTCTCAACCCAGCTTTTCCCGACTCCGGGAAGAACCGGGAAGAGAAGGCGGAGGGGCAGCGAGGCGCCGCCTAATAAATACTATGGCCTGGCCCCGCCCCTCAACGTCACTTCCGCCTCGCGCCAAGATGGCGGCGCCCGAGCTCTGCCACGCAGACTTCCGCCCTGTTCGGAGATCGCAATCTGACGGCGGGCCTCGACGGAGGTGAAGTCGTGGTGTGCGGCAGCAGTCCCGGTGCGTCCCCGCTCGGGGCCTGGGGAGAGGGCGGGGGCGAGCTAAAGGCTCTAGCCGGGGTGGTCGGGGGAGCCTCGCCACGTGGGAGGGGGAGGAGCTGAGATGCCGCAGCTGCGACGTCCTGACGGTGAAGGGGCGGGAGGCCACGTGGGTGGGGTTCCTCCCAGGGTCCGCGTGTCGGTCCCTTCAGGTGACTTCGTTGCCCATTCTCGCCCAGGCAACATGTCGGAAGGAAACGCTGCGGGCGAGTCCAGCGCGCCGGGAGCCCCGCGACCGCTCCTCTCTGGGGCCCGGGGGCTTGTCGGGCGGCGGCCTGCACCCCCGCTCACGCCGGGCCGCCTTCCCTCCATCCGCTCCAGGGACCTCACCCTCGGTGGAGTCAAGAAGGTACCTGAAGGCTCGTTTGAAAAGAAATCCAACTACCTTGAATTCCAGGCCTCTGGGATTCAACTCATGTCGTGTAGGACCTAGTCTGTCCCCAACAGTGATGTTGGGCCTCGTGAATCTTGTCCCCAGACTTCTGCATACTCCTCTACAAATGCTAGGGAACCTATTCCAAGTCTAGGTACTGGGTTCAAGATGTTGAGATGTAATTGAAGAGCAGAGATCCTAATTAGCTCAAGATGTTGAAAAGCAGTTTGAGCAGTGCTTATTTGTTTTTAGTGTGTTTTGGACATCTTTAAAAATCCCATGAAAAACATTATGTATATGACTGTGGATGTAAAAAGTAGCCCTGAAAGGGAAGGACAGGGTGACAGAAGCATAAAGTACAATTTCTTAAAGATTTAACATTTCCTTGGAAAATTCTGGTGATGAGTATGCCTGTGTCAACCTGTTGTGAGTGCTGGCAGGTCTTCTGTCTTTGCTACAGAAGCATTGCTGTAGGAATTATTTCCCTGCGGTAGTGACTGGTCTGTAGTGGTTAGGAGACAAGTGAGGTTACATCAGTTCCTTTGTTTTTGGAAATTTTGGAGTCTCTCCTTTTATAGGGGAGAAGCTGAGATTTTGGCATTTTGGACACTCCTCTCTTCTCTGTAACTCCACTCCCTTCACAGCACGATGGTCTTCCTTTTCAAGCACATGCCTGTCTCTGAAAACTCTTAATAGTGTGGAATGTGCAGAAGAGAGCTATGCTGATCTTGGCCTATAGAAGATGCCCATTGGGAATTTTTATTTTCCTCTGTACTTTGAGGTCAGAACTTACCAAATCAGTGACTCCTGTATTTTACTTTCAGAAAACCTTCACCCCAAATATCATCAGTCGGAAGATCAAGGAAGAGTAAGTAGCTAGGTCTGCTGAATACTTGCCCCTTATATACTTGCTCTGAATTGGGGGCTTTGGGGAAGTGACTAGGTGTGTGGCTCAGAAATTTGAATTTTTGTCTTTGGTTCTTTTTAGTAATGGTTTTTGACCCTGGCTTCTAGGTGATTTTTAAGTGCAAGCTTTTAAAAAACACTGATGTGAAAATGGGTGGAACTAGAGACCATCATGTTAAACAAAATAAGTCAAACTCAGAAAGTTAAGGGTTGTATGTTTTCTCTCATATTCAGAAACTGGAGAGGAAAAGAAAACAGAGGTGGGGTGGGTCTCCCCAACAAAGGGAGATAGCAAAGTAAAGGGACCTACTGATGGAGGATAGGGAGAGAGAGGGGAAATGCCAGGGGGTGATATTGGCCAAATTATTATATTATGTGCTTGAACAAATATGTAACAAATCCCATCGAGTGTACAACTATAATGCACCAATAAAAAATGAGGAAATAAAAAACAAACAAAAATCACCGATGCCTGAGATACTGTGTGTTAGTCAGTTTTCCATTATTATAAGAAATACCTGAGGTAGGTAAATAAACTTAGAAAAGATTAATTTTGGCTCTTAGTTCTTACAGTCATGATCAATTGGCCCCACTGCTTTTGGGCAAAGCAGCATATGATGGCAGGGTGTGGCAGAACAAAACTACTTACCTCATGGCCTGGATGCAAAAAGAAAAGAGAGAGGATGAGGAAAGGATCCAGGTTCCTCTATCCTCTTCAAGAGCATACCCCCAGTGACCTGAAGACCTGCTACTAGGCCATACCTTATCACTTCTACCACCTCTCAAAAGTGCCAAACTAGGAAGCAATCCTTGAGCACCCAGGCCTTGGAGGACATTTAAGATCCAAACATGCCTGTAATACCAACAACTTCAGAGGCTAAGATGAGATGATCACAAATTCAAGGACAGCCTGGGCAACTTCATAAGACCATGTCTTAAAATTTAAAAAATAGAAAGGGCTGGGGATACAGCTCAGTGGTAGAGTACCCCTGGTACCACCAAAAAATAATAAGTAAATAAACAAAAATGTAGCCTCTTGCTTTCAGTCAGTGGGGGGAAAAAAGTCCGTGTTTTTGGACAAGAAGGTAAAATGGAGCAAACTGCAAGGCCCCTACCTCATCAAGGAAGTGGGGAAAGTGCCAGACCTAGGACTGGGTTCTACTGTTCATGGCGTACTTACTGGCTCATCAGCTTTCTGCTCGGTTGGATGAAGTGCATTTGGGGAATAGGACCGGTTTGCTGAGGCTGAGAGAGTAAGTGGTTTCCCTTCATCTATTCTTTTTTCCAGGCCTAAGGAAGAAGTAGCTGTGAAGAAGGAGAAGCGTGAACGGGATAGGGATCGTCAACGCGAGGGACATGGTCGGGGCCGGGGCCGCCCAGAAGTCATCCAGTCCCACTCTATCTTTGAGCAGGGCCCTGCAGAAATGATGAAGAAAAAAGGTAGAAAGAGATAAGTCATGGATTTCAGTCCAGACTGCCTGAGGGAAGGGCAAGAGGGACAGAGTTCCCTTATCCCTACTGAACAGGATGATTTCCCATAGGGAACTGGGATAAGACAGTGGATGTGTCTGACATGGGACCCTCTCATATCATCAACATCAAAAAAGAGAAAAGGGAGACGGATGAAGAAACCAAACAGATCCTGCGCATGCTGGAGAAGGATGATGTAGGTACTAGGAGAGGGGGTGAGGGGACTCCTAGGGAAGAAGAGCTCACTTATGTCCTGGGACCCTGGTGAGTGGCAGGAACCTTTGGTTAGAAAAGGACTAAAATGAACTGTGATCCAGGTACAAGTGCTGTCAAGCTGTGTGACCCAACTCTTCTTTGGTAGTTTATTGATGACCCTGGGCTGAAAAACGACATACGAAACATGCCTGTGCAGCTGCCCCTGGCTCACTCTGGGTGGCTTTTCAAGGAAGAGAATGAAGAGCCAGATGTTAAACCTTGGCTGACTGGTCCCAAGGAAGAGGCTATGGAGGTGGATGTGCCTGCCGTGAAAGGTACCTGGTGTCAGTTAACTTCCCTCTTCCCTGACAGTCCCCAGAGTTTCTCACATGAGCCTCCAAGACTTCCGCTCATGGGCCATTCCTTTCCCATTCCAGTTCCAAAATACAGGAGCTGAACAAAGACACAATTTGTCCCTCTCTGAGGGTGTATGTGTTGACAAGGTTCAGTAGATGGGAGCCTCAGATATAACTTTTTAGAGAAGTCACACACCTCTTGAATGTGCTGTTTCTTTCTCTCTCCGTAACCAGTGTCTCCCTCCAGCTTCGTGACTGAGTGACAGTGGAACAGATGGGGGTGAAGGACTGGGGACAGTGAGATGACATAGAGGGAAACAACTTGATGTCCCTTCCTTTGTCTTATCCTGGGCAGTAAAAGAGGAGCCACAAGATGAGGAGGAGGAGACTAAGATGAAGGCTCCTCTCAGGACAGCCAGGAAGACTCCAGGCCTCTCAAAGGACATATCCGTGGCAGAGCTGCTCAGGGAGCTGAGCCTTACCAAGGATGAGGAGCTGCTGTTTCTCCAGCTGCCAGACACCCTCCCTGGCCAGCCGCCCACCCAGGACATCAAGCCTGTCAAGACAGAGGTGCAAGGCGAGGATGGACAGATGGTGGTCATAAAACAGGAAAAAGACCGGGTATGCTCAGGAGTGAGTTCTGGGGGAAATTGCAGGGTAGGCGTACCAGGCAAGAGAGCTGACCTGTAGGGGAAGGGCAGGGGTGCTACCCAAGATGAAGTGAGAATGATATGCATTGGTCCTCATCTGCAAGGGCTTCAGGGCCTATGTTTTCAACCCTAGTACCTGTGTGTGCTTACTTTTTGTAATGAATAATTTTAAAACAGACAAATGAGAGAATATGAGTTCCTGTGTACCATTGTTCAGCTTAGCAGTTATCAGTATTTTGTCCTTTTGTTTGTGGCAGGTTTTGTTTTATAACCAGGATCAGAAAGCCCCAGAAGAAAGTCCCTCTTTGGGAAGCTTGTTCTGGCCTCTGCTGCCCACACCTCTTTGGAGGATGTAATGGGGTTCATTCACAAAAGTTAGAGTAGCGAACTCCTTGCCTAGTTTCCATCCCTTGCATCTCTCCACAGGAAGCCAGGCTGGCAGAGAACACTTGCACCTTGGCTGATCTGACAGAGGGCCAGGTTGGCAAGCTACTCATCCGCAAGTCAGGAAGGGTGCAGCTCCTCCTGGGCAAGGTGACTCTAGATGTGACGATGGGAACCACCTGCTCCTTCCTGCAGGTGCGAGCCCCATAGGGCCATGGAGAGGCTCTGGATGGGCTGGGCAGTGCCCAGGGAGGGAGGGAGTTTCTTAGCATATCACGTGAGAGTCACAGAGGGCAGGGCATGGTTCTCATCACTGTCCCTGTGGTTGCAGGAGCTGGTGTCTGTTGGCCTCGGAGACAGTAGGACAGGAGACATGACAGTCCTGGGACATGTGAAGCACAAACTTGTATGTTCCCCCGACTTTGAATCCCTCTTGGATCATAAACACCGGTAAAATGAACAGATGGAGGATGATAGTGACTATGCCCATGGCTGCTGCCTGCTCCAGACGTTTTGTTCTCAAATCCCTGCGACCCAGAAGGGGCCTGTTTAGCCCACCCACTCCAGCCTTTGGCAGTGAGCCTTCTAGTTTTTTCCCCACCAGAGCCCACACAGCTCCCTCCCCAGCAGTTGTGAATGGCACAGCGATCGTGCCACAACACAGATATGGAGGGCACATCTTGCTGCTGGAGACTGGTCCCTGCTATTTATTTTTATATTTATATCTTGATCTACTCAACTGACTGCATCCTTCCAAGGTGGAGTGGTCTCTGGGAAAATGGAGGCTCCTTTTGGGGGCCTGTGGGGCTGCAGGGCTGGGAAGTGGAAGGGCTGCTGCAGATTTGGCTTCTGCTCCCTCTTTCCTCCCAGGAGGCCGGTAGGAGAGAGAGCAGGAATGGAATCTGAGACTTACATGCTCAGTCCTAGCTTGTTCCAAGTTCTGTGTCCTTGGACAAACTACTTAACCTTTCTGAGCCTCATATTCCTCATCTGACAAAAATGGGGATAATACCTACCTCACAGGGTTGGTGTGAGGATCAAATGGAATACTGTGGATGAAAACTCCTTGCACAAGGCCAGACATGTATACTTGTAGGCACTCAATAAACCTTAGTTTCCCTTTCCTTTGCCTGAGTATTTTCAAACAAAATGTACATTCCATGAATCAGAAGAAGTTAGCTGTTAATGTCTCCACTTTTGTCTGTCCATCCTTCCTTTCTTCCTTTCATTCATTCATTTTTGTGGCACTGGGGACAAACCCCAGGGCCTTGTGCATGCTAGACAAGCACTCTGTCACTGAGCCATGTCCCCAGCCCTCCTTGATGCTTCCTCTGCATTTCATTCCACCCCACCCTGGTTCTGATGCTGTAAATGTTCAAGTCTGTTTTTCTGTATCTCATCTCATAGTTACTCTTAGCTGCTGTGTGAGTTACTAGTTGTAAACTTTGTTAAAAGAAATCAGGGACTCCTTTTGGCACTTTGCAAAGGCTTTTGGCCCAAACTCATTCTCTTCACCCCTACAATAAGTAGCCAGTACTCTTTCAACTTTCATTAAAACATTTCTCAAAAGAAACCTGGGAGCCAGGTGTGGTGGCACATGCCTGTAATCCCAGCTACTTGAAAGGCTGAGGCAGGAGGATCACAAGTTTGAGGCCAGCCTGTGCAACTTAGCAAGACCCTTTCTCAAAAGTTAAAAGAACTAGAGCTGTAGCTCAGTGGAAAGTTCTCCAGTACCAAAAAAAAAACCAAAACAATGGCCACTCAGAATCATCACCACAAGTCAAATAGTGCTAAAAAATAAATCCTTGATAAGACAAAGGTTAGAGCTGATGCTTAACAGGTGACGTCCCACTTCAAAATCTCTTTTGAGTCCCCCTCTGCCTCCTGTGCCATCACCAGATCCTCTGTTGAACATGGATCCCAGTCCCAGCTGCCATGCTCTCTCGTTGAGCTCATAGGTCTGTGATCTTGGTCCCTTCTTCACATCATTTCTGTTCTGTGTAGTCCCTGAAGCAGTAGTTTCTCCTTCCACCCTGGGTAGGACTGAGACTGTTTTTAGGTTAGAACAAAGTGGCACAGCAGTGTCAGGTGGCTGCAGGCTGACGAGAGCCTGCTCATCTCAGTGTGTTGCCTCTGCAAGACGAGTGAACCCCAGTCCTGGTGAGAAGTGCCTCTGCACTGCCGGCTTGCCCCCTAGCTTTTGGATGCGTCTTCCTTTAATCTCACTTTCCTTCTTTCTGTTCTGCTGTTATTTATCCAGCATCGCTGGGGCTTTCCCTACAAAGCCTCTCAAGCTGCCCGGCCTGCAGCCGTGAGGGGGATTGAATATTTAGTGACCACATTGCCCTTTCTGAAGCTGAAAGCTTGTGTTAGTTCTGTTCAGTAGTGTTCTGCTCTTTTCTCATTATAGAGGACTGGTGTAGAAAGGGATCCTTGGAAGTATGTGCCATGGAAATCCTGCTCCGTTCTACGCTGGGCTTTGATTAGCTCTGGGCTGCAGCTTTGTGTTCTTTTCAGTAGCTGAGGCACTGCCTTTGGGTCTCTGTTGTAATCCCCTTTCTCTTACTTCTTTGGTTCAAAAATACCCTTCTACTTATATGACAGGGTTGGGGGCTAATCCAGCGGTCCTGGTATTTTGCAGTCTTTAGTTCTTTGGTTCTTCCAAGAAAGCTTGAGGAAGAGCACATGCCACCTCACCTCTGTTCATTTTATCTCAGGTATCTTAGTGAAGCTTAGGACTCTCACAAGTCCTTACAGCTTGTGATCCCTGATGCACATATTAGATCTCATCAATAAAACTGTGGAGAAGCCAGGAGTGGTGGGTACAGACTATGATCCCAGAACTCTGGAGGCTGAGACAGGAGGATCACAAGTTCAAAGCCAGCCTGGGCAACTTGATACTCCCTACCTAAAAAATAAAGGGCTCAGTAGCAGAACACCCCTGGGTTCAATCCCTAGTACTGAGGGGAGAAAAAGAAAAATGTGGAGAAAAAGGCAAGGCAAGTCTGCTTTCTTGGCTGTCAAATATTTCTACCAAAAATATGTGCAAATAACAGGAGAAAAACCCAAAATCAAATTCATATTGGGTGCAAATAGATGCAAATTTATTACTACCTGCATCTGTGTACACATATTTTGTTAGAAACAGAAGGGGAACCATAGGTTTGTTCATTTCTTTACATGAGTAAGTGACAGTTTGGGCTTTAGAGTTAGACTTGGATTTGGATCCATCTCTATCAGTAACCCTGGGAGAAAAAAGTCACTTATTTTTCCCTAAGCCCAGTTGTTTTTGTTTTTAATTTTCCAGAAGAATGAGATAATGGCTTTTTTATAATGATGCTTTTATGTTAGAGTAAAGATGAAGTATATTGGATGCCAGACAGATAAGTGTCTATAACAGGATGTGTGACCAGCACAAGGAACAGGAAACTAGATTGACAGAGACTTCAGCAGCAAGGATGTTCATCACGTAGCACACAAGTTCTGGAGATAGGTGGTTCCAGAATTCAGTGGTCATCACGATTTTCCTGGATCCATTTACTCTGCCATCCTCAGTGCTATAGAATGGCTACTTCGCTTCTCAGCATTATTTCTTAAAATGACAGTGTTTAAAACTATTAGTCCATTTTTTTTGTTGCTGACACTGGGGGCCACGCCTCTACCACTTGAACTCAGAGGAAACCACATCCAAACCATAGCAGAAACCAAACAGTAAGCAATGGGCAGCAGTTGAGGATCTTTTCCCTTGCTCTGCTCTTAGAGAGTAGTTTTAGAAGCCTCATAGATTTGCTCAAGTCTTTATAGGACTGAGCCATATATCTGCCCTGGGACCAGGCACTGGCAAAGGAAAAAAGGTACACAAGTTTATTCCTGGGTATACTGTGGCCTGTGAGATGGGATTTTGTTAGAAGGAAAAAACAAGAGTGGCAGTTAGGTAGATAATCTATGATAGTTGCCGCCATTTTTTGTTTTGTTTTGAGCCATATCCCCAGCCCTGTTTTTTGTATTTCATTTAGAGACAGGGTCTCCCTGAGTTGCTTAGCGCCTCGCTTTTGCTGAGACTGGCTTTGAACTTGTGATCCTCCTGCCTCAGCCTCCCAAGCTGCTGGGATTACAGGCGTGTGCCACCACACCCAGCTACCACCATGTTTTAAAAAATATTGTAGCTGGGGCCGGGGTTGTGGCTCAGTGGTAGAGCACTTGCCTAGCACATGTGAGGCTGTGGGTTTGATCCTCAGCACCACATAAAAGTAAATAAAATAGAGTTATAAAAAACTATTAAAATATTGTAGCTGTCTTGGGAGACTGAGCCAGGAGGATCACAAGTTCCAGCCTCAGCAACTTAGCAAAACCCAATCTCAAAAAGAAAAGAAAAAGAAATTTGTAGCACAGTACAGCATTGTGTCACACACTTGTAACTCCAGCCACTCAGGAGGCTGAGGCAGGAGGATCTCAAGTTCAAGGTTAGCCTCAGCATCTTAGACCTTGTTTCAAAATAAAAAGGGCTAGGGATGGAGCTTAGTGGTAAAGCACACCTGGGCACCCTGGACAAAATTCCCAGTACCACAAATAATAAAAATGAATAATTAAACAAAAAATATTGTGGTAAAATCATAAGATTTGTGTCTGTAGAATTTTTAATGTTTAATCACTTTTTATTCTAAATAAACTAGTTTTTTTAGTTCATATTCATCCAAATTTTGTTTATTATATACAATATAAATTATATGCTGTTTTACTGGGTGCTCCAACTCAGTCAATATGCAGTTCCTCCATGTCACTGAGTGTCATATTTCAGATAATTTGTGAGTTAGCTGGAAGCATTAAAGATAGCATCTTTTAATCAGACCCACCACATGTTCCAACTGAATTGAGCCCTCAACCCTAGGGTCTTAAAGGTAAAAAGACTTACTTCTTAGTTATGGTACACAAAGGTTTAGTGCTAGCCTGGGCAACATAACAAGACCTTTGTCTCTGAAAAAACTGTGTGTGTGTGTGTGTGTGGATGGAGGGAGTGGGCAGGGGAGTGGCAGGTTTATGACAGTAAGTAGGGCAGGCCTCCCACTGAGAAGGTCTGATCTGAGGAGAGGAAGCAGTAGGATCAGGAGAGACAGAGAGAGTATTCTGGGCAGAGGGAAAGCTTGGAGACTGGTTTGGAGCTGAAGGAGTGAGAGGAGCAGCAGGAGAGGGTGCCTTTATTCCACTGTAAGGACTTTGTCTTCATTTTTAAATGGGGAGTCATGGCAAGCTTCCTTGCTTAAGTTTCCAGACAGTGATGACTGGCTGCTGTGTTGAAACACAGGCCGAGCACGGCTGCAGATCCCAGGCCACACAACAGACAAGTGTGCTTAGATAAGGGTAGTGGATAGTGGTAGAGCGTAATGGTGGATGAGTAGGGAGTGATTGGATTCTAGACACTTTTAAAATTTTTTCAATACTGAGAATTGCCTCACACATACCAGGCAAGCACTCTACCACTGAGCTATATTCCCAGCACTTAAAAAAAATTTTTTTTTTTTTGAGACAGGGTCTCATTAAATTGTCCAGGCTGACCCCCAACCTACAATCTCCTAACTCAGCCTCCCAAACCCCTGGAATTACAGGTGTGAACCACAGGGCCCAGCTCTAGATACTTATTTTGAAGTTTTAGCCAGCTTGATCTGCTGATAGATTAGTTGTGGGTGTGAGATAAGAGTCAAGTTCACTCCGAAGCTTTGACAGTAGAAAACAGTCAAAAGCTGTGGGAAAATGGCCTTGACTTGACTTCCTTCCATCTTCCAATCTCAGTTAGTAGGAACTAATTCACATCTAGAACTCTACTGCAAGAGAATGGGGAAATGTTAGTATTTTGCTTTCTAGCCCCTGCGGTCCAGCTTGACGCTTTACAAAGGCCTGCGGGATGACGAGTGCCACCTACTATATCCTCTGCAGTTGTGGCACTCGTCTAAAGTTGGAATGTGGCCCTGTGGTGCTGTGTTCCAGAAGGAAGCAGCCCCTTTAGCTAGACCCGCACTCAGGGTGACTTGAAAACCTTTCTACGGTATTTTTCACAAGAATTCTGGAAATGTCTTATGTTGTACAACCTTAGTGGCTAAATTAGAATCTTATCTTTGGGCTACAAAATTTTACCCAAGCAATCATGCCTCTGTGTCTGGATATTTAGATTTTTCCAGTTTTTCACTGTTTAAAAAAGTGACGTGATAAATAACCTCGTTAAATTGTTGCCAGCATTGTCAACTATTTTCCTAAGGTTCTTTATTAAAAACAGCTTTACTAACTGGGAGCAGGGGTGTGCACCTGTAGTCTCAGGTACTCGGGAGATGGAGGCAAGAGGATCACTTGAGCCAACAAGTTCTATACCAGCCTGCTGAAAAACACAGCAAGACCTGTCTCAAAACAAAACAAAACATCTTTGTTAAGTCAAATTCTGTGACTTTTTTTTTAAATTGGTGTTCGAAGCCAGGGCTTTGTGAACGTGAGGCAAACACCTTGCATCTGAGCTACATTCCAACTCATTCTGTGACATTTTTAAGACTTTTGATAGATCTTGCCTTCCAGAGTGTTTGCACCTATTCATATGCTCCTTTGTAACCTTAAATGTGTGACTGAGGTTCAATTTTTAAACTATATGAGCATTAAAAACAAAACAAACAAACAAAAAAAACCCCTGCTCATTTGGAGACCTGCCATGTGCTTACAGGACTCTGGGTGGTTACCTAACCTCTGGTTGGTCCCTTCCTTCATCAGCAGAACTGGTGTGCTAAGGACATCCAGCTACCCGTGGTGAGTTAGAATTTCCAAGTCAGTTGTGTTTTTTCCCAAACTTGTTTTGGGTAGTTGTATTTACTCTTGTAATTACATAATTTAACTAAGCAATTGCATAAACTGATAAAGCTGAGGGCTAAAATAAGGTCATTTCTGTCAGAAATATGGTAAATACTTAATTTTAAGTAATTATTTAAACTGATGAAATATGAGTGCTAAAATAAAGAGTTCTTAGTTCTATGGAAACTAAGGTAAATGCTTTGGAAAGACTCAACAAATGTGAGTCACTGAAAATACTGTTGCATTCAGTTTAGGCAATATGAATATAAATATAGAAGGGACATCATGAACATCCAGGGTCATTTGTTCTCTGATTGCTTCACAAGATCTCTAATGCTTTGACTTCTCAATGCGTTTTTAGAGAAACCAAAATTGGTGTTCTTAGCAGTGCATTGTAGATTCCATGGAATGCCAACCAGCAGGCCCTTTCTCAGAGAAAAAGACTTGTCCCTACACCATTGGATGTGCTTTTTATGTGTGTTAGGGTAAAGTATTTAAGATGGATATGTTTCTCTTTTTAAAAAAAATTTTTAAAAATAGTTGTAGAGGACACAGTACCTTTATTTATTTATATGCAGTGCTGAAGATCAAACCCAGTGCCTCACACATGCTAGGCTTAGCACTCTAGCACTGAGCCACAATCCCAGCCTGGATGTTTCTTTAATTAAATCAAAGTCCATTCAATTTAGAAAATGGCATGGGACCCTCCTATGACCTCTGTGATCTCAGGTCCCAGTCTCCTCCTGGGTCATCCCACTCCAGCCACTCAAACCTGTGCTGTTTGTGTCACATGGCAAGCAGGCTTCGGTTTTGGAACTTTTGCGTTCTTTCCCCAACTACCTAGCACTCACTTCCCCCAGGTGTCTGGTTTCTTGGAGCCCTTCAGTTCTCTCAGACTCCCTGGCCACCTTCCATAATCCAGCAAACTCCCAACCCTGATGCTCCTTATGCCCCTTCTCTTGCTTTATTTTTCTCAATAGTATTTGTCATCATTTGACTTATTCTTTCTTTTTTTTAATCTGATATTCCATCTAGAACACAAGCTATAGAGTAGAGATGGTTTTGTGCATGACTTTTCCCCCAGGACTTAAAATAATTTCTCACACATAACAGGCACCAAATAAATGTTGGGTGAAAGAACACAGGCTTGACTATACTTGTGAAAGTTGTGTGTGTTCAAGAATTTCTATATTTCTGTGCAAATATACAAGTGAGAAAGTTGATATGACTGGACAGTCTCCTAGGTTCCTCCTAGGGAAAGACTGTCCATTACTCTCTGGAGAAAAGAAAGGATCAGGCTGACCTTGTGGGTAAAACTTTGAGCCAGTTCAATGAACTATCTTCATGGCTTCCCCTGGCGAGTGTACAACTGGCACTGGTGTTTACACAAATATGCTGTGTGCACTCATAAACACCAAAGGGACTTATACCAATCAGAAATTGCAGTATAAAGACATGTGCTCATATCTTCAGGACCCTACAACCCTAATGACTCTGAATTGTTCACTTTGTTGATTGGAGCATGTGTCCAAGAGAGGCAATGTCCACCTGGAAGCACCACTGTAGGGGTTTTGAATTTGTTACTTTCCTGATGTGGCTAAGAAGTAAATATGCTCCTTTTGAAAAGCAGCTCTTAGCTTGCTACTGGGTTTTCATCAAAATTGAACACCTCACAATAGCCAAACTATGGAACCAAACTAGATGCCCTTCAACAGATGAATGGATAAAGAAAATGTGATACACATACACAATGGAATATTACTCAGCTTTAAAGAAGAATGAAATTATGGCATTTGCAGGTAAATGGATGCAACTGGAGAACCATGTTAAGCGAAATAAGCCAATCCCCTAAAAAACCAAAGGCCAAATGTTTGATATGTGGATGCTAATTCACAATAAGGGTGGTGTTGGGAAAAATAGAGGTACTTTGCATTAGGCAGAGTTAAGGGAGGGGAGGGGATTAGGGGTAGGAAGGATAGTAGAATGAATAGAACATTATTACCCTATGTACATACAATTACACAACTGGTGTGATTCAACATCACGTACAACCAGAAAAATGAGAAGTTATACTCCACATATATATAATACGTCAAAATACATTCTATCATGTTATACATTCTATCATGTATAACTAATTAGAACAAATTAAAAAACTGAACACCTGAGGAAATGTGTTACAGAATGTACCACTGAAGCCTGTGACTGGCCTCCCATTTTGGGGTGGACTAAGATTTAACAACTAGCAATGTGGTAAGACCCCAACCAGCCTCTCCTGTCAAAAATGGTATATTCCAGTATTCTGGCCTGGCCCCATTGGCATTTCAGATGGATGTGGAAAAAAAAAAAGGCACCTTTTCCTTTGGGGGCAGTTTATTCTCTGCTCTACAACCTAAAGCAAAGCCACCAGCTCAATGAGGCTTCCAGTTTGCAGAGGGTCCCCTAAATGCCAGGCCTTGTTTCACTGATGTTTGGCTAAACTGACACCAGCAGCATCCACAGGCTGCTGTGGCTGTTCCGTGTCAGCTCCAGCTGTGTGAAATGGAGAATGGATATGGTCGCTACACTCAGCCGGCAGATCTAAAACTGTTCTCTAGCTCTGGCCAATACTCCTTGATGAACCCAGTTCTGTTTTCACCGACTCAGGCTGTTGACAGTGACCTACCTGTTTGGTCTGCCACCTGGAAGATTACACACTGGCAGATTAAAGATTTCTCTCATTAGGGCCACGAACCATGTAAACAAATCATACTGCTGATAGAACCATGTGGGTCACTCGTGTAGGTGCCCGTTCTCTGATGATATGAACTGGAATCGAGGTGTAGGCTGTGTCTGCAACTCCCAGATTGCTCCCTCTGCACACCCTTGGGCACCAAGTAAAGGACTCTGCATTCCAGATGCACAAGCCACCACTGCATACCAGGCTTGTGACTCCTGATAAAAGTCGGACCATTTGTCTCTTGGTGAGGGAGGCCACAATGCACAGGGTAAGGAAATTGAGTCCACCCAACCTGACTGCCTCTTAGGGCTACAGGCTTACCAGTGCTGACACTCTTAGGTTTCAGTGTCGTGTCCCAATTAGTTGGCTCTGGCCACCCCATCAGGACCCTTGAAAATAATCTGTCATATTTTCAACTTTGATAAAAGGATGCACCTTTTATCACAGTGGATGCTCCAGCCACTCAAGGCAGACCTTCCAGACTGCCCACCACACACGTGATATTGTTGAGCACTGGAGTGGCCTCCTCAAAACAACTTCTGAGTCTCCCTCTGCTGTAGTATGAATGTCCTTCCTAAAACTCACACTGAAATTTAATTCCCTTTCTGATGGCACTGGGAGGTGAGACCTTGAAGAGGTGGTAAGGATATGAGGGTGGAGCCTGTTTTCTCTTGCTCTCGCCCTCTCTTTCCATGTTGGCCTCTGCCATGTTATACACAGAAAGAAAATCCTCACCGGATGAAGCCCTTCAATCTTGGACTTCTTGCCTCTAGAGTTGTGAGAAATTTATTTTCTTTATTAATCACCCAGCCTGTGGAACTCTTTATCTATTTACCTTTTTTTTTTTTTTTTTCAGTACTGGAAATTGAACCCAGGGCCTCACATATGCTAGGCAAGTGCTCTGCTGCTGAGCTACAGCCCCAGCTCTTTGTGATATTCTCTTATAGCAACAGGAAATAGACTTAGCATCCATTTCCTTTTTCTGGTCCATATATGTTACTAAGTGTCTTAGTCTGTTTTCTGTTGCTATAATGAAATATCTGAGATTGGATAATTCATAAAGAAAAGAGGTTTATTTTGGCTCACAGTTCTGGATATCCAAGAGCATGGCATGAGCATTTGTTCAACTTCTGATGAGGGACTCCTGACAGAAAGTGAAAGCCAGTACATGTGGAAGAGGGGCATGTGTGAGAGAGATATCAAGGGGCGGTTCTGGACGTGCTTTATAATAACCTGCTCTTGCAAAAACTAATCCATTCTGTTGATTACTAACCCAGTCTCATGAGAAAGACATGCATTCATTCATGAGAGAGATGCTTCATGCCCTAATCACCTCCTGAGGGCCTCACCTCAAAACTGCCACACTGGGAATCAAATTTTAACATAAGTTTTGATTGGGACAAACCATTTACAAACCACAGCAGTAAACCATAGCACTGAACATAGCTGTTCTCAGGAAAGGACCATTGTGTCTTTCCACTCTCTGGGTATTAATTAGGATGAAAAGATGAGATGGTAACCTGGAGACCCAGGAGAGCAATGGTGTAGTTCCAGTTCAAGTTCAAGTTGGTCTGAGAACCAGTAGAGCCAATGTTGTATTTTCAGTCCAAAGGCTGATAGGTTTCAGACTCAGGAAAAGCAGATGTCTCAGTTTGAATCTGAAGGCAGGAAAAGGCTGATATCCCAGTCTGAAGGTCATCAGGCAAGAGGAAGTCTCTCTTAATTGGAGGAGACTCAGATCTTTTGGTCTATTCTAGCCTTCAACTGATTGGATGAGTCCCAACCTCATTAGGGAAGGCACTTTGCCTTACTCAGCCCATCAGTTTAAATGTTAATCTCATCAAACACTCTCCCAGGGACACTCAGAATGTTTGACCAAATATCTGGGCATCCTGTGATATCAAGTTGACATAGAAAATTAGCCATCAGCTGGATGCAGTGATGCATGCCTGTAATCCCAGCGGCTTGGGAGGCTGAGGCAGGAGAATCATGAGTTCAAAGCCAGCCTCAGCAATTTAATGAGGACTTAAGCAACTTAATGAGACCCTGTCTCTAAATAAAATATTTTTTTAAAGGGCTGAGATGTGGCTCAGAGGATAAGTGCCCCTGGGTTCAATCCCAGTACCAAAAGGAAGGAAAGAAGGATGGAAAGAAGGAAAGGAAGGAAGGAGAAAATTAACCATCACAGTCATTATCTCTTTTACTTGTAACAGCCATTTTAATGGTTATGAAATGATATTTCATTTGTGGGTTTGTGTTTCTGTAATGAATAATGATAATGTGCTTTTAATGATTTGTATATCTTCTTTTGTGAAAGATTCATTGATCCCTTTTGCTCATTTTTAATATTTTGTTTTTTGTCTTATAATTGAACCATGATATGTTTTGTTATTTATTTTTTTCTCATGAGTTCATCTCTACTGATGCTTTTTATGTGGGAATTTTGGTAGCCTGGCTAAGGGTATATTCCTCCTGGGAGGGTTTATATTTACCCCTGCCAGGAACCCAGAGGTACCACAGACATAGTCCAGTTAAATAAAATCCTTCCTGTAGATTCTAGGCTGAACAGGGAATACAGTTTTTGCTTGTTTGTTTGTTTGTGTTTTTGTGGTGCCAGGGATTAAACCTAGGGCCTTAGCACATGGTAGGCAAGCACTCTACCAGCTGAGCTGTATCCCCAGCTTTAGTATTACTGTGGCTTTAGTGATCTTATTTTCTGAATAACAACCACCACCACCAATCATAATGCATGGTTAGAACAAAAGTATATACAAAAACAAAGGGCCAGAATATTTGAAGTTATGACTGCCTAGGAAAGTCAAAATTGTATATAGTTATAGGTTCTCTTCACCCTGAGTTTTAGAGTTTTAGCAGACTTATATGAACAGAATTTGGTGTTATAGCTTTTTTTTTTTTTTTTTTTTTTTTTTTTTTGTGGTGCTGGGGATCGAACCCAGGGCCTTGTGCTTGCAAGGCAAGCACTCTACCAACTGAGCTATCTTCCCAGCTGGTGTTATAGCTTTTTTTGAGTTAAAAAAAGTATTACCTGTAATTTAACTCAAAATACCTTATCTTATTATGGTACGTGTGTGCTGTATTCTTTTAAATGACAAATAACAACTGCATGTATTTTGGGGGTACAGTGTAATGATTGATACATATTTACATTATAAAATGATTAAAGTAAGCTAATTTACATATCTGTTACCTCACATATTATCTTTTTGTGTGTCTGTGGTGAGACAGTGCTTTTTGCTTGTCTTTCTCCAGTACTGGGGATTGAACCCAGGGGTGCTTTACTACTGAGTTACATCCCCAGGCCTTTTTATTTTCTGAGACAGGGTCTCGCTAAGTTGCCGAGGTTGGACTTGAACTTGCAATCCTCCTGGCTCAGTTTCCCAAGTTGCTGGTATTGCAGTGTGTGCCACCATGCCTGGAAGTGTGTGCTATTTTTTTGTTGGTTTTGTTGAGACCAACTCTCACTATGTTGTCCAGGCTGATCTGGAACTCTTGGGCTCAAGCCTCCTCCTGCCTCGGTCTCCGAAGTATCTGGGATTATAGACTCACTACCACATGCGACATTGTGTATTTGTTTGTGGTACTGGGGATTGAACCCAGAGGTGCTCTATCACCGAGTTATACCCCCAACCCTTTTTATTTTGAGACAGGGTCTGGCTAAATTGCTGAAACTGGCCTTGAACTTGTGATCCTCCTGCCTCAACCTCCCAAGTAGCTAGGTGCTCTCCATGTGTTATTTTATTTTATTTGGTACCAGGGATTGAGCCCAGGGGCACTTAATCACTGAACATCCCCAGTTCTTTTTTTTTTTTTTTTTTTTTTTTTAAATTTTGAGACAGGGTCTCACAAAGTTGCTATTGGACCTGCTAAATTGCAATCTCCTGCCTCAGTCTACTGAGTCACTGGAAATACAGGCATTTGCTACCATGCTCACCTCTAAGTGCTATCTTAGGGATGGACAATTAACAATTGAAGTACCCTGGTAGGAAACATAAACTCCAGGAGAGGTCGATGTGAGTGAATTATGCCATTAACATAGACGAGACACATTTGTGTCTTTCCACAAAATCAGAATTTTTGAATAACAATAAATTTACAAGCTATATTACTTTCATTGGTTGTGATTCATTAAGTCACTTGGTAGCCATAAGCCCAGCAATCTTGAGTTCTTTTATTCCAATCTTAATTATTAATAGCTGTAACACTCAAGTCACATACCACATTTTAAACAATGAGATTCATATTACAGAAAGACTAAAAAGGGTTACAGCAGCCATGGGGCTTCAGGAGGCTGCACAGGCAGAGAGCAAGAAGTCATTGAGCAGTCAGATAAGAGTAGGGATCAGATGAACTTGTTAAGAGTGCAGAGCTATTGGGGCACAGAACTTATTCTAGGACACGGTCCAGAGGGCAGGCAGTTCAAAGTAGGCCAAAGCAGAGAGATAAGGCTGAGCTGAAGTCCCACGGACAGAATTGGGAGTTCATGTTGACCTTATGATGAGTTCACCAGATGATCTGTTCATGGGTTGGCGTGTCCTGCCATTAACTAGTATTGGGGTGCTTCTCCTTTTCTGGGTTTCAGGTGAGGGTGTTAGATCTTGATGAGCTTGTGGGCCTGGTTTTTCTGATATGGGTTTGATATGCCCATGCATCCATGTACTTCTGATTTAATTTGGAAAGCTCACAGGTGGTTCTTTTTTATTATCACAAAGTTTGTGACTTATGATTGTGCTGGACAGTTTTTTTTAACTTTTGCTACAAAGTAGTTTATTACAACAGAGCTTTAGCACAAGACACACCTACATAAAGCACACAACTGTCCTGATTACCCCACTAGGGGACCTTTTTCTTCCTCCTTGCCTTGTGGACTTCTTCTAAAAAATACGGATCTCCTTGGCCGCAGGCAGCATCTGCTTTTTCTTTAGAGCTTTGTTCTTCTAACTCTTCGCATTTGCCCGTGAGGACCTCCTGCTCTGCTCTCTTCTGGTGGTCCCTAGTGGCTGCTGCTTATTTCACTCCACTTTTTCCAGCTTCTTCTCCAGTTTCTTGCCTGTACTTTGCTGCCACCATCTTCTCCCCAGGAGGGTTGTAAGGTTTGGGGTGGGCAGAACTACACGGCACAGCTGGAGGTGGCAAGTTCCCGTTAGGAGAGCCCCTGGAGGTAGAGAGGCTCTGCTGGGAAGAGCCCAGGTTGAACTCACGGCTCACACAGATGCCACCATGATTATCTGAGGGGGCGTCTTCCTCCTTTCCACACTAAGGGATCCCGGTAAGGTAAACAGCAGAGTAGAGCTTCCTAGCTCCTTCAGAGATATCCACTTCACTGCAACCTCTAAGCAAAAAGAACGCTCTGGAGTGAAGGAAGGACAGGACCGCCTGAGAAAGGGGAAGAGTTTGCAAGAAGGTGAATGGGGCAAACTGATCCACTTCTGTTCAACTTTCTGGGAGATGGCCAATGGGGTTCATTGTCTGGGGAGCATCCTTATTAGTCTCCTGGACACAAAGAGATCACATGCATCATCTAATGTGGCCAAAAGTTCAGCTGGCATGGTTTCCAGGTCACCTATTCTCAACAGGCCATCAAGGTCAAACTCCTTCAGATCCATTTCCTCCAACATCCAGTCTGTCCCAAAGAAGGTATCTTCCTTGCCCATGTCAGAGATACTGACTAACCCAGGCACAGCCAACCATTCGAAGAGCCCACCTTAGCCTTATTACTGGAGAACCCATGAGGCTGGAAGTGCTTGGCCACCACCATGTAGTCTTCTAGGAGAACTAGGCTTGCTTATTTATTTATTTATTTATTTATTTTGCCATGCTGGGGATTGAACCCAGGGCCTTGTGATTGCTGTTTTTTTAAAATTTTCTTATTTTCTTAGGAAATTAGTGTCTTTTATATTTTTTATTTGTTCTTATTACTTATACATGATAGTAGCATGTATTTTGACATATCTACATGGAGTATAACTGATCATTCTTCTGGTTGTACATGATGTAGAATTATATTGTAGAATTACATATATGTACATGGGAGAGTAATGCCCGATTCATTCTACTATCTTTTTTATTCCCATTCCTCCTCCCTTCCCTTCATTTCCTTTCCTTTAATCCAAACTACTTCTATTCTTCCCTACCCACACCCCCTTATTGTGTGTTAGCATCCGCATATCAGAGAAAACATTCAACCTTTGGTTTTTGGGATTGGCTTATTTCACTTAGCACGATATTCTCCAACTCCATCCATTTATCAGCAAATGCCATAATTTCATTCTTCTTTATGGCTGAGTAATATTCCATTGTGTATATATAACACATGTTCTTTATCCATTCATCTGTTGTGGGGTACATAAGTTGGTTCTGTAGCTTAGCTATTGTGAATTGAGCTGCTATAAACATTGATGTGGCTGAGTCACTGTAGTATGCTGTTTTAAGTCCTTTAGGTATAAACTGAGGAGTGGGATAACTGAGTCAAATGGTGGTTCCATTCCAAATTTCCTGAGGAATCTCCATACTGCTTACCATAGTGAGACCTAGACTTTCTTCAGCCCCCAAACCTGACTGGTTGAAGGGGGACATCAAATCTCCTGCCAACACCTTGCTGTTAAGGAAGTTCACCTCAATCACGTTGAGGATGTTACTTCCTCAATGAATATACTTAATTCGAAGGTGTCTTTGTGGGTTACAGTCATGCTACTGCTGGATCATGACAAGCTCTGTGGCTTAAGTTACAGCAAAAGTCCACACTGCTACAGGTACTACTGTCTAATATGCCATGGGAGGGCACGAGTCAAGGCATACTAATGGAGGGCTCTTTACCTAGGGGCAGGCAGAGCAGAAATGTGGGTGTTATTCGTTTCCATAAGTGACATCTGGTGGTTATTTTGTTTCCCAGACAAGTTACCCTCATTCTACCTTAGCACTTGTTCTCAAGATGGAGTAGCTCAGGACGAGGCACAGCCTAAAATCTGCATTTCTATACATTATGAAATGACTCAGAGTAGGGCATTACCTGCTGTCATGGCCTGCTCTCCACAGTTGATTAGCTTTTGAAAGATTCCGAACAAATGCCTGTATTTCAGACAGAACTTCGACATCCCACCACCACCCACCCTGTGCTGAAGATGGAACCTAGAGCCCTGGGCATGGTATATTTGCGCTCTCCTACTGAGCTAAACCCCTGCCCCATTGTGACCATCTTTATTTTCAATCAACACCAAGATTATATATTTTCTTTAGTGAAATAAATAGTATTCATGATGTATGAACTGGCTACAAATACTGTACAGAGGCCACCTGCTCTTGCATGAATGCTGTAGAAATCTAAGGAACCCAATCTGTATCACTTCCTTATGTTGCTCTGGTTTAGATTACAAAACAGATGTGCTCAGAAAATCATCTGAGAATTACTGTTGCCTTAGATCTAGCAGAAGACTTACTGAATTCTGCCCCTAAAATACTGTTTCATGTATGATGAATTTATCTTTCATGCAGGTGTAGGTCAGAGTTCCAAAAAGGACTGGGAGCTGGGACTTCATCAAGGTTACAGAACAGTTTATATAACTGATTTTTATTGCACTTGCTACTCAATGTTTGCATAAGTAACAATTCTTATAACAATGTAACATGGTAAGTTAGTTAAGGGATAGAGGAACTGACAATGTTATAACAGTATGTTAAACAAATAACTTGTACAGTGTAGGGCATCCTGCCAATTTCATTCCCACCTTGAAAATCTTCCTACTCCAAATAGTTTTCAGACTCTATTCTCATTCAATATGGAAAGGAGGGTCCTTGAATATATGGATTAAAACAAGGCATGAAATATTTGAGGCCTTAAGGGGTAAGGTCAACAATCCTTCTCTAGTCTTATTCCATGTAGAGCTATCTGGAGGTCTCCACAGCATCTGCCAAAGCTTCCAGAAACTTGGCCCCCACCACTTCCCAAAATCTAGGGGTTGAGATGGGGCAAAATTATTTGCCAAAATGGTTCGGAAGGGGGTAAGAAATTTTTTTGGGGTGAAAATATGCTTTCATTGCAGAATCGGACACTAATAATATTCTAGTCTGAAGATGCTCCACTCGGCTCATAGATTTATGTAATAATAATTTTTGGACATTTTTGGGGCGTCATCTCGTACTAAGTATTTTATATACATTATCTCCTTATCATTTGTACCCTTCCATACAACCCTATGGATGCCTACAAATTGAACCCGGGGCATGTGCGAGCTAGGCACTCTACCACTGAGCTACATCCCCAGTCCCAGTATTATTGTTTTTTGTTTATCACATATCCCTATGGCCTCTAATTGGGAGAAATGGGGCAAGTCAATATCAACAAGAGCATGTAAGCTAAATCTGTTCACAGGAGTTGGCCACGGAAAGGGTCTCAGGATCTCAAAAACATCTAAAAGCTCAGACTACCACGTAATTTCTAACAATCCTTTGGGAGGAAGCTCCTTGCAGAGCAAAGCTGCTCCAAATGGACTGCCTCTTTTGCAGACGAACCAATGAGATGGCTGGATATTGTGAGTGGCATGAGGTTTGGCCAATGGGCTCAGTTCAGGTTCCTGAGCTTATCAAAAAAACTGTGGGAAGCACGTGGATCCTTCCGCGTGGCGGATGGGTTTGAGTGCGATGTTCTTCAAGGTGCAGTAAGGCCGGTGAGGACTTAAGCCCAGGTGAGAGGATAGGAGTCAGGTGTGGAAGGCCAGGAGGAGCGAGCCGCAGGTGCGGGCTGAGTGGGTTTTTGCTGTAGCACGTGGTGGCGAGCTGGCCATCCCACCCACTCCCCACCGCCCAGGAGACGCAAGGTGCCCTGGGGCCCTGGGTGGGGCGGGGGCGGGAAGTCGTTATTTGAGGCCGGGTGGGTGGGAGGGAGGAGCGGAAGACCGAGAAAAGTACCAAAAGGTGTCGGGAGCAAGGGGGACCCTCACAAGCGTGGAGTGGTAGCAGATCCCCACAGGAAGCTACTGGGTTGAGGGAAAGGGCCTTTTCTCTGGGTGGAGAAAAGGTGGGATGTACCTTTAGGGGCCTGGCGGGTTAGGCCCCAGGCCTAGGGCCCCAGCTCAGAGCAGGGCTTGAAGAAGCAGGGGCTGGGGCTGGGGCTCAGTGGTAGAGCACTTCCTAGCACATGTAAGGCCCTGGGTTCGAGCCTCAGCACCACATGTAAAAATCCATCAGCAACTCAAAGGAATATTAAAATAAGAGGCAGGGAAAGTTGGTCTGGCCTGGCTTCCTTCCCGTTGAAACTTTTGGGCTAACGATGGGGGACAGGGAAGGGTGGAGAAAGAGGCTTCCAGAAATTTCTGTGATTGGTGGGTGTTATAGCACCTATCACTATGTGCCAGTTAGGCATCTGTTTGTTCTAGATTTTTAGTTGGGGTTGAAGAAATGTGGGCAAGGACTCCAGGCACACCGAAAAGGGGTTTTGGCAACTAAAGGAGAGACCCACTGTAATCTAAGAAGGGAAGCTAGCTAGCCTTCATAGAGTGAAAAAGGACAGATGCATTTTAAAAAATTCACAAGTCCTTGAACTACCTCCACCTATACTGTTGATTTAGGAGTTGTCTTTTCTTCATATGCATGGCCTGAAAATTAATACCATAGATAGAATTTCAAAAGTTAAGAAGAGGCTTACTTATTTTTTAGTTAAGCACTACATGGGGATGTAGCTCAGTAGTAGAGTCTGTGTTAAGCATGCACAAAGCCCTGGGTTATCTCCTCAGCTCTGCAAAAACAAACAAAAACTACAATAACAAAACAATTTCAGGAATTACAGACAGGTCTGGACAATAAGAGGAGCTGTTATAGAGAGGGAGTCCTGAGATTTGTAGCTTATAAAGTAGTTTTGAAGAGGCCTGGTGAACTTTATATTCTGGGGAATGTGGAGAGAGTTAAATGGAACCGTGAAATCCTGCCCGTATTGTGGGTTCAGAGTAGAAAGGCTCTGTACCCTGGACACCTCTGTTCTGGTGGATTTTGAAAGAAGCATTTTATAGAAAGGAATTGGATAAAGATTCAGAGAGGCAGGGCTGGGGTAGAATGTACATGTGAGGCACTGGGTTCGATTCTTGGCACCACATTAAAAAAACAAAAACAAAGGTATTATGTTCATCTACAACTAAAAAAAAAAATTGTTTTTAAAGATTTAGAGAGGCAACCAGAGAAATCATGGGGATGAATTTAATACAGTTGTAGACTGGGGGAAAAAATAGAAATTTGGTAAAGGAGAGGGCAAAAACCTATAGATATTTATTAGAATAATTTTATGATATGGCCGTGTTAAGTAATGTTTATAAACCAAAATCATCCCCATATGTAAAATTCACATCCTCCTACAACAGGTGATTAACTTATAGAACTGAGTTGTCTAAGGCTTTTTAAGTAGAAACTAAGTTTCAGAAGAGATCCAGCTTTTAAGGGATTATTAATGGAATGTGTTTAGAATTTTCCAGGCTCATATACAAGCTTTCCAAGTGAATATGTTATAAACACCTGGTTACGTCAACTTAAAGTAAGTGTGTGTGTGTGTGTGTGTGTGTGTGTGTGTGTTTAATGCTTTGTGAGTCTGTCTTAAAGGAAAAGGAAAACAATTGGGAATTTAATCTTTTTTTCCAATGCCAACAGGTAATTAACCAGAACAGGTTCAACATCTGCATCCTCTGCAGACTTCCAATGGATCCTATCCGACCACCATTCAGGGGCCCTGCTCCTGTTCACCCATCCCAATGTGTACGGATGCCAGGCTGTTGGCCACAAACTCCTCGGCCTTTGGACTCAGCTCTCGGTAGGGCAGGGCCTGCAGGCAGAGGCCATATGTTTGGAAAGCCAGAGGTGCCCAGCACACAGAGCCCATCAGCACAAAGGGTAAGCCATATCTAGTTGCAATGTATACAGCTTAGCTATATGAACAGAGAAGGAGTGAATTTCAGAGTTCTTAGGAACCTGGAAAGTCCATACCAAAATCAAGAGGTTGTTTGTTTTCAATAAATAGTTGCATCTTCTGGGTGTGAAATTCAAATCCTAGAGTTATAAGTCTAAAAAAAGTACCTCATAATAATCACTACATGGACTTGGGTAAGGGCCTTTGGTCAGTCCTCTAGCTTTAGTCTGTTCATCCATCCATTCATCCATCTGTCCATTCACAATTGGGAGGCTTAAAGGTACAGCTTGTTGCCAAACATGGTGATGTATACATGTAACCCCAGCTATTTGGAAAGCTGAGTCAGGAGGATTGCAAGTTTGAGGCCAGCCTGGGCAACTTAGTGAGACCCTATCTCAAAATAAAAGGGGTCATGGATGTAGCCCATTGGTAGAGTACTTGCCTATCATGGGTTCAATCCCCAGTATTGGGGAGCAGGGAAAATACACACACACACACACACACACACACATCCTGTTGCTTCTTTTTGATTGTTCAGGTTTTCATCCTGGTTGGCTCCATGGTATTGGCAACAACTCCTGAATCTGAGATAACAGTTGTTAGATTTGTTCCTTTTTAAGTTCTTTGCCCAAATCGTAAAGAAAAAGAGGATCTTCAACTATTGCTACTGCAGGGTGACTGCATGTGTGCATCCTTAATCTCTTAATTATAGAGTAATTTTAAGAACAGTATTTGTCTATGATTAATATATGTCAAAGATAAAGAGCACATACAGGAAGAACTTAATAATGCAGTTATGATAATTTTAAGTAGAATTGTCAGTGTCAGTTAATATTTCTGTTGGAAGAAAAGTGCATGACAGTAATCGTGTATGTTTATTCAGATGAATTGCTCGAGTCTGTGGGTGGCTTTTATTCACATGGCAGGACTAATTCATGTAACTGTAGTAAACTTCCAGACTGCTACAGGAAAATAATAGCAGTTTTTGTTGGATAATATTACAATTTCTAATACCCATAAGTGATCTACCCTTTCTGAAACCAGTATACTTGTTCCCTCTTACCTTGGGTAAACAAGGAGTAAACTAGAAAAATGGAAAAGGTAATTATTTTCTTTTTTATTTTGTTCTACTGTAGATTAAAATCATGGAATTACCTCCCTCCCCAGTACTGGAGGTGGAACCCAGGGGTACTTTTCCACTGAGCTCTATCCCCAACCCTCTTCTCTCTTTTTTTTTTTTTTTTTTTTTTTGCGGTACCAGGAATCGAACTCAGGGCCTTGTGCTTGCAAGGCAAGCACTCTACCAGCTGAGCTATCTCCCCAGCCCCCCTCTTCTCTTTTATTTGAGACAGGGTCTTGCTAAGTTGTCCAGGCTAGCAACTTATATGATTCTTCCACCTCAGCCTCCCAGGTAGCTGAGATTATAGGACAGTACCACAGCACCCTGCGCGATTGTGAACTTTTAACCTAACAATTTATACTTGAAACTCTAATGTGCTATAGTTATGAGTATTGAAAACATTTTTGTCTTTTTTGTCCTGGGACTGGAATCCTGGATGTGCTAGGCAGGCACTCTACCACTGAGCTACACCCACAACCTGAAAAAAAAAATTTTTTTTTTTTTTTTTTTTTTGTACTGGGGATTGAACTCAGGGGCACTTAACCACTGATCCACATCCCCAGCCCTTTTTTGTATTTTATTTAGAGACAGAGTCTCACTGAGTTGCTCAGGGCCCCACTAATTGCTGAGGCTAACTTTGAACTCATGATCCTTCTGTCTCAGCCTTCCCAGCCACTGGGATTATAGGCCTGTGCTACTGAACCCAGCCTGAAAAAACATTTTATAAATTATTTTTGTGCCTTATTCTTAAAACATTTATGGAATTTAGAGGTGATTTTTATTATTTAACCAAGGCTTCAAGAAGGTCATTGTTTCTGGGGTTTTAAACTTCATTTTAAAATAACTTCATTCATCAACTTTTCCCAGGAGTCTGTGGGTTTGGTGTCCATGTTCCGAGGCATGGGCCTTGAGACAGTGTCCCGGACCCCTCTGAAACGGGAAGTGCCTCCTTTAGGTAAGTGGAAAGCTAACTTGAGAATCTGCGGTTGTATGTATGATTACTTGGTGCTTAAATCCGTACAATTTCTCTTCAGAAAAATAACTGTACTTTGAAACATACTCAGCTCATAGTCACAGCTGGGCTTGGTTCTTCCACTCAGGCAGAGGCATTTTAGGTCGAGGCTTGTCTGCTAACATGGCACGAAAGGACAAAGAAGAACCCCGTCCCACATTTCCTGACCCTTCGGTGTTGGCTGCTGGGGATAGCAAGCTGGCAGAGGCCTCGGTTGGTTGGAATCGGTGGGTAAAGTCACTTCTCATGCAACCATTGAGTTCAGGGGGAGAGAGAAGCTGTGGGAGGGGACATGTCATCTCATGATAAGCATTGCTGAGGGGACATTTTCCAAAATCAGGGAGCTGCTGTTGATCAAGGCAGTCACTGGGAGAGGAGGAAAAGTTCTCCACTGGGTTGTCTGTAGCTTTGTTCACCTCTCAAGAAGTTGCCCTGGTTGGAGGGGTTCTTGTATCTGGTGAATCACACTGCTTTCTGTTCTGCTCTGGAAGATGGCTGTAAGAGAGAACTGACTGTCAGTGGCTGTTGGAGAGTGAGTCATGATTTCGTGTTTTTGAGAGAATGCTGAGGCTCTGCCTGGGCCCCTTTGGCTGACTCCTCCAGAAAGAGAATGTAGACTCACAGAATGATCTAGATGAAGCACAGATAGAAACACGACTAGGAAAGTTCTGATTTGCTTCCCTTTTCACCATTTCAGAGTGCTAGGAAGGGGGAGTTTGGATTCCTCATTATTACCATTGGGAAGAGCAACTGGTGGTATCGGCAGAGGAGTGGACAAGTCTCCCAGCGTGTTTAGCCTGGCCACTCGAGATCCCCCACGACTGTCACCACCCCCACCTTTGCCTCAGTCCTCATTGCGTTCTCCAGACTGCCCTCCTGTCCTGACCATGGAACACAAGGAAAAGTAAGTCCGGAGCTCTGCCTTGGCAGTAGAGGGATTTCTGAGGAGGATGTGCCTCCTGATCTCTGCCTTTGGGCTGTAACACCATTGTTGTGTTCAAATTCCTCCTTGAGTGACAGGGTGTTTTATTTTTTATTTTCATTTTTTGCCATTGGGGAGATTGACAAAGAGGTGGGACAATTCCTGATGAAGTGCGTATATGTAGTAGTACTGGAGAGCAGACTCATGGCCTGCCATTTTCCTTCCATTTCAGAGTTCTTTGTTTTGTTGAAGACAAGGAAAAAACTTAGGAGAAATATTCCAGCATGTCCTCACCTGCTGTAGAACCAATTCTTTGTTCTTGGTTAGCTGGCCTCATTTACTATGGTGCTATGGTTAGGACGGGTAGCCTGGCCCTGCCTAACTAGAGGTTGCTAAGGATTTATCTTCTCATCTTCAAAGCTTGCTTTGTACATCTTGGTTCTTGGTTTGTGTTAAGTGAAGTGTGAAAAAACATTGCTTCCTCATCCTTTTTGTTGTTGGTATGGGTTGTTTGTTTATACATGTGGGTGCTTTTTTTTTTCATGTTGCCCCAGGGTGGTCTCAAACACCTGCCTTGTCCACCTGAGTAGCTGAAACTACATGATCTGGCTGCATACTTTTTTTTTTTTTTCCCAGAGAGCTTTTTGTGAAGCAAGGATCAAAAGGAACACCTCAATCTTTGGGACTGAACCTCATCAAAATACAGTGTCATAATGAAGCAGTTTATCAATATCATGTGACTTTCAGGTATTTGTAGCATTTATTCTCTCTGTTGCTCACTTCCTTGAGGGCAGGAATGGTGTGATAACTGAATGCTGTTCTTTATAATTCTTTTCTTCGTGTTTTCATTGGTGCATTTTAATTGTACGTAATCGTGGGATTCATTGTCCCATATTCATACATGCACACGATGTGACAGTATTCTGTATAATTCTTGGTGATCCTCCCGGTGCAGTGATGCCTGTAGTCAGATCCTGGAAGGAAGTTTAAGGTTAATATTTTTGTGTTTTATGTTTTTAAACCACATTACCAATTCAGATTTTAACTCAAGAACTACAGGGTTTTGTATGAAGTTAGAATTGGGTTTAATGTGAAATGAATAAAGCTTAAGTTTAGGGCCTTCTACTTGCAAGGGTCCCTCCAATGATCTTTTGACTTATTTTGTGTGTGTAATTTTGTACTCCTTGCCTTAAATGCACTCTGACAAATGGTATAGGTGCTACATCCCACAAAACCTGGATCCTCCTCTTCCTGTGTCGTCATAGCCAACGTTTGACATCTGATTGTGACAGTCTAGAGTTAAATTGGAGGGTGAGGAAATAAAGGAAAAGAACTTTAATTATGTGTCAGTAACTTCAGGATTTATCATTCTTTTTTAAAATTAAGATTTATATTAGTTTGTGTTCTTGTAAGATCTTAGGGGAGCCATTAACTAGAGATTGTTACCAGGAATCGTGAATGTGAATGACTGCTTTGAAATACCTGTGGGGAAAATGAGAAGCCCCATTTTCAGAAAAATTGACAGTTTATGTTTATCAGGTATAATATGATGTTTTGATATATGTCCACACTGCAGAAAGATTAAATCAAGCTAATATACCTATCACTTCACCTACCTTGTTTTGTGATGAGAACATTTAAGATCTCTTGGCAATTTTGAAATATACAACACATCATTATTAACTATGGTCACAATAGTGCAGCAAATCAATAAAACTTATTCCTCTGGTTTCACTGGAGCTTTGTACCCTTTAACCAACATCTCTCCTCTCCACCTCCCCCACTGCCCTCCGCCAGCCTCTGGTAATCACCATTTCACTCTCTGAGTTCAACTTTTTAGATTCCACTTCTAAGTGAGATCATAGAGAATTTGTCTTTCTGTGCCTGGCTTATTTCACTTGGCATAATGTAGGTTCATCCGCATTGCCACAAATGATAGAATTTCCTTACTTTATAAAGGCAGTATAATGTAGTATTTGTGTGTGTGTGTGTATGATACACACCATGTTTTCTTCATTCACACACTAATAGATGTGTCTTGGCTATTGTGAATAGAGATGAAACAAATACAGGAGTGATTTGTACTGATTTTAGTTTCTTCGGATATATGTTCATAAATAGGATTGATTGCTGGATCAAACAGGAATTCTGTTTCTAGTTTTTTGAAAAACCTCCCTACTTTTTCCCAAAGTGGCTATACTAGAGAGTCAAAATTTTTGAAGGGCAGTTTCTGATTCATAGCACAAGTGGAAGAATTGGAGAGAAAAGAAACAGTTATGAAGACCAAAGGAAGGACCCATTTGAATGAGGAAGAAGGGGTTAACTTTTGACAGGAAAAAAAGTTACTGGATTTACTTTCAAGGGGGCACTTGGTTGTTTTCTAGTACCTCTGTTTGAATTACAGAGAGAAAAATCTAAAAGATTAAAAGAACCAGAGAGACCATAGGCCATGAGAAATAGCCAGTGAATCAGCACTCACTTTAAAAGCTTGTAATAGGAATGAGAAAGGAATAGTTCTGGAGGGCAGCAGAGTGTCTTCAACAGAGGTAAGAAAGTCCAGCCGGAGCAGGGAAGGATCCAGGAAAGGGAGCAAGCAGGAGCAAGCAGGCCCGCTGGGAAAAGAAGGGGAGACCAGTGTTAAAGAGAGGGGAGAAGGCGTTCTCTGAGAAAGCTTGACAAACCTTAAGGAAGCAGAAAGGGTCATGTGAGTTCCTATAGGTCTCAGGGCACTCGGTGTTGAATGGGCCATGGAGAAGGCATGGAGCGAAGTGTTTGCAATTGTAGATCTGGACCCATGAAGCTGCAGTATGAAGGTGATTCTAGGTCAGTGAGAGAATACTGAGTAGACACAGTGGACTGGGCATCCTGCAGCTTCCTCATAGTACATGAAGGGAGTCTAGGGAGACAAACTTAAATACTGTGTTCAGAGGGTGGCTGTGTGTATACAGGTGGATCATCCAGAGTTTGAAGTGCTCCAAACAAAATCTGAAACCTTTTGACCATTGACAGGGCATCAGTGGAAAATCCCACACCATGAAACTTCATTTCATGCCCAAAGTTATTTAAAATACTATATAAAATGACTTTCATGTTTTGTATGTGGCATATATCAAACATAAATAAATTTTGTGTTTAGACTTGGATGCCATCCCCAAGAGATTTCGTTATGTATATGCAGATATTCCCCAATCCAAAACATTTTGGTCCCAGACCTTTCAGATAAAGGTATATTCATCCCATATATAAAATTTTTTTCAAAGAAATGTGATGTTAGCATGGGAGTGTTTAATTTTAGGGACGATTATGTTGGATTACCACTTGATTTTTTTTTTAAGTCTTTCTTCATGTACTTGAACATCCTTGACCCTTTTTGACCTTGTGTTTGTTCAAACTTTGCAGTTGTAGAGTGAGGTTGTATATTACTGTGATATAATGGGACAGTCGTACAAAGTAGCTGCTGATACTTTTCAGAGTTGTAATATTTGTGACAATGAATTAATAAAATGATGAAATAGCCCTAAGTGAAAAATGACTAGAGTAAAATCCTGTTTTTTAAAACACCTTAAAAATGTATCTCTGAAGACTCTAGAGCAGGAATTAGTAAACCACAGTTGGTCCAAAGGTTAAACCTGGCCCACAGCCTGTTTTTGTAATGAAGTTCTGTTGGCACATAGCTACACATTAGTTTACTGTAGAGTTGCAAGACATATGGCCCACAAAGCCAAAAATATTTCTAGTCTGGTCCCTCATAAAAAAAGGTTTTTGATCCCCTGATCTAAAGTCCCCTGGTTATATACACTGACATGTTAGGACATATGTCCTTGGGAGTTGGAATAATGGATTGTTTTTATTTTCTTTACCTATATTTTCCAGTGTTTCTGTGATGAGCAGGTGTTCCTGAGTCCATTGTAGTTTTAGACATCTGTGTATTTTTTAACATGACCACTAGGTGGAGCAATTACAAACACTGCTTCTCTAACATCCCTTTCATCCTTTACCTATTGCTCAGCTGTAGTAAATATTGTTATATGAGCCAAATTGAAGTGAAATTCTCTTTATTATTTTACAGCCCCAACGTGGAGTGTAAAAGCATGAGGTTTGGCATGTTGAAGGACCATCAAGCTGTCACTGGAAATGTCACTGCTTTTGATGGATCTATTCTCTATCTGCCTATTAAGCTTCAGCAAGTGAGACCAAAGGGGACATGTACTTTGGGGGGAACCTAAGAGTGCTCTGGTGTTTTGGGTGGTGGGAAACTGTAGATTCCTTTTTTTTTGGCACTGAGGATTGAACTCAGGGGCACTCAACCACTGAGTCACATCCCCAGCCCTATTTTTGTATTTTATTTAGAGACAGGTCTCATGGAGTTGCTTAGCACCTCACCGTTACTGAGGCCGGCTTTGAACTCATGATCCTCCTGTTTCAGCCTCCTGAGCCGCTGGAATTACAGGCGTGTGCCATCGTGCCCAGCTACTTCTTGAATGTTTGAGTTGAACCTTCTTATTTTTAGAGGGAAGGCAGGTGTCTGCAGAACAAAGCAGAAATTCTTCTGTCTGAGTTCTGTAAGAAGTATCTTCTCACATAAGAGACCTTTGATCTCAGTGATAAAGAATGACTTAAAATTTCAACTTCAAACTTCATTGGGTTTATATTACCAAATAATTTCTTAAATCCTAGTTATCATGCTTATGATTTTGCTATTGTGGGCCTCAAAGTGAGGGGTAAGTAGAAAACACATTTTGAGAAATTTTGGTGTCCTCTAGAAAACAGTTGGATTAAGTTAGGCCTTGGTCATTTCTTTTTACTTGTGTATATATTTATTTGTTAGATTCTTGAGTTAAAAAGTCAAAGGAAAACTGATGATGCCGAAATCAGCATTAAGATTCAGTTGACAAAGATCCTGGAGCCCTGTTCTGATCTGTGCATTCCCTTCTACAATATTGTTTTCCGGCGGTGAGAAAATAACTGCAGTCTTACTTTGCTTTAATTTTAATCTTGTATCTGCTTTAATGCTTTTCAAGAAGCTTATGGCATTATGGACAATACATATGTCTATAGATGGTTTTAGTAAGTGATTCAGTTATTAAACATTTAATAAATACATTTATTTATAATAATCTACAAAAGGATTATTAAACATTCAATAAGTAAATGGATTATCTTTTTTAAAAAATTGTTTTAGATAGTTGTAGATGGACACAGTATCTTCATTTATTTTTATGTGGTGCTGAGGATCAAACCCAGTGCCTCACACATGCTAGGCAAGTGCTCTACCACTGAGCCACAACCTCAGCCTGTAAATGAATTATCTTTATGCTAACTTAAAAATTATCTCACAAGCGATAGGCCAACTTTGGGTAAATTAAATTGGGTCTGGGGATAGCTGGATGGGGGATGGATACCTTTGGATTAGTTTAAGAACTTTCAAAGCAGATTGTGTATTTAATCCGGTTGTTAGTGAGGGGTTACTCAAGGAGGAAAAGTGCAAAAATATTGGGAGAATTTTTCTAGTTCTTGAATTTCAGGATTACAGATAGCTCATAATTGTTTAATATCTTTTGAGACTCCCTAATTTTCTTACAGCTCTTATTCCCAAATCGCCTGTTATTTAATGAAACAAAGCTTAAACAGACCTAATTCTGTTTGCCATACTTGTTATTCACACACTTGGAAACTGGCTTTTATATTCTCTTTAGCTAATGGTGACAAGTAATGTGAATTGAGCCTGGGGGATATCTCAGTGTTTGGCTAGCTAGTAAGTAAGAAAGGCTGCAGTCACTTGTACATACTCCAAGACAAATGCTTTGATAATCTTTATTTTTCTTTTATCAAGACTGATCTTGACATAAAATCTGTATTGTACAAAGAACAAAAACATTTCTGACCCTTTAGATTTCAAAAAGAAACCACAACTAAGAGTAATGGAGCTTCTTTTCATCATTCTTCCTTTAGGAAGCCCATTCTAGGACTGGGGATGTAGCTCAGGGTAGAGTACTTGCTTAGCGTGAGTAAGGCCCTGGGTTGCACTCCTCCTACTGCACAAAAGAAAGAGGTGGTGGGGGAGAGAGGGAGAGGGGAAGGAGAGAGGAGGGAGAGAAGAAAACTCACTCCTGCTTTTTATTTCAGAGTAATGAAACTTTTAGATATGAAGCTCGTGGGGAGAAACTTCTATGACCCTACAAGTGCTATGGTACTGCAGCAGCACAGGTTGGTAACTTTTCCCCTCATTTTTTACTTTTGTATGTACTGGAAAGGAAATTTTCATTATGGCTATCATACTAAGGACAAAAAAATTCAACAGTTTTATGGTAGTGAATGCAATCAGTTAAACTTTTTCCTTTTTTCAGCTTGGATTTTTAGTAAACTTTCAGTAGTGTTGATTTAATTTAGTTTGTTTCCTGGGGCTTCCTCATTGTTATCAGGATAATGAGTCAGTTCAAAATATTATTTCACATGGGGGCATGGAAATGGCTGTTTTCCTTTGGAACTCCAGGGTAAAGGCCACCTCTCTCTCCAGATTGCAGATCTGGCCTGGCTACGCAGCTAGCATCCGCAGGACAGATGGAGGTCTCTTCCTGCTAGCTGATGTCTCCCATAAGGTCATTCGAAATGATTCTGTGCTGGATGTCATGTGAGTGAGTGGTGGGATTTTCCTTTAACGTACTGATGGTTTTCTGACAGGTTCAGTAATAGCTGGTCATAATATAGAAACTGTTCTGTTGGATTTTCAGTTGTAGAATGGATTAAGAGAACTGAGTGGGTGTGCTCTTGTCCCTAAGTCCTACCAAGATGGACATCTGAACAGACATCTACTGTGCTTTGAGGAATCATATTTCTTGGGTGGTCTAAATCAAATTAGATCTAGCTTTAAGCCCCTATTTCCGAGATTATCAGAAGTCCTGTGTCAGGCATCACCCCATTATATCATAGACTGTGGGGTGTGTGTGGTCATGGTTCTTAGTGCGACTGCAATGTCCAGGCACTCAGCCCCAGAGCATGCCTGTAATTGTTGGGACCCCTGCAACTGGTATGGCCACCTTTGTCCCCTGAGCCTTTGTGTTCTTATGGATCCCTGGAAATCAAAAAAGGCCAGGTTTTTCTGAAGGTCAGAAGGGCTGGGTTATTAGAAATATGGCAGCTTTTCCTTTCATGGAAACCATACCTGTGCATGGTTTGCGTACCACAGTGAGCCAAGTTCTCAGTAATTCATTTAATGGCCCATCCTCACAGATCTCAGTACCATCTTAGAATGCCTAGTAAATCCTGATGGGCTACAGTTTGACTGGTTGCTCTCTAGCTGGCTGGGTCACCCCTATCTTGGAACTCCCTCTTCTTCCCCTCAGATCCCATGCCTACTGCTTCCGTGGTTGTCCCTTGCCTTCAGTATTTTCCTGAAGAAGAGGTCATAGAAGGAAAGGATTTTGATCTTACATGTGTGTAAATGTCATTAGTGTACCTTAGGTAGATCCAGTGTAAAGTTCTAGGTTGGCGGTGCTTTTCCCTCAGAATTGTTTTTACTTTAAGATTTGTTGTTGAGGGGCTGGGTCTGTAGCTCAGTGGTAGAGCGCTTGCCTCGCAGGTGTGAAGCACTGGGTTCGATCCTCAGCACCACATAAAATTAAATAAAGATATTGCTTGCCCATACAACTAAAAATATATTTTAAAAAAAGATTTTCTGTTGAAAGATCCAGAGTCATGTTGATTTCTGATTCCAGAGTCTTTGTATGTCTCCTTCACTCCTCCTGGCCCTTGGGAAGCACCTGAAGTTTTCCTTACCTCCATCTCCTGAAGGGTTGTTTGCATTCCGATATTCCTTTCTGCACATTTTAGGATTGTATCTGGGATGAGTTTGTCTGAAGGAACCCCTTGTTGAATTCTTTTAATGTGGAATATGCTGGTGACAAATTTCCTTCAAATTTTATCTGAAAATGTTCTTTATTTTGTCTTTAAGTTAAAATTTTGGATTTGGCAGATATTTTCTTTCAACACTTTGAAGATATTCTGTTACATTGTTTCTATTGACAAATCAACTGCCAGTGTCCCTGCTGTCTTTTAAATTGCTTATTATCATCATTGGTTTTCAGATGTTTTACTGTAACATATCTAATTGTGATTTCTGTTAAAGAAAAAACTCATGATACTTGTTGAAGAATGTCAAAGCAGTCAGACATGGTGGTACTCGCCTGTAGTACCAGCAACTGAGGCAGGAGGAGCACAAGTACTCAAGTTTTAAGATGAGCCCCAGCAACTTGGTGAGACCCTGTCTCAAAAATTTTAAAAAGTCATGAGGTGGGTGAGCTTTAGATGTAACTCAGTGTAGAGTGCCCCTGGGTTCCAATCCTAGGACCCCCCCAAAAAAGTGTTGAGGTAGATTTCGTGCAGGGTCTTTGCTGCAGAAGGGTTTTTTAGTAGAGGAGAAAGATCAGATTCAATTCCAAATACAACAAGGGATTTATAGCCAAGGAGCAGTGTGGGTGTCAGTAGATGGAAGCATCAGGGGTTGGGGAGATTCTGGCTCAATAAACCTAACAGGATTCTTGCTGCAGTATGGCCCTGGGGGATCCGGTATCACAGTGATCAGATATGAAGGGTGGGGATTCTAGCTAAACCAATGTAGTGGGATTCTTACTAAAACAACACGGTGCTGAACAATGCAGTAATGAAAATGGAAGCCCAAAAGTTAGAGCCTGGTTGCATAGAGAATTCAGAAGAGCTTGAGGTAGAGTTTGGTAAAAGAGAGAATCTTTGTCGTTTCCCAGTGTTTGTGCTGCCTGACCCTGGCCTCTTCCCTTGAGATAGCACTATACTTATTGACGTGGCTCTAATGTGTAAAAGACGGTGGGAATAAGGTGGTGTCCCCTTTCCCCCCTAGTACCAGGGATTGAACCTAAATCCTCACACATACTAGGCAAGCACTGAGCTACATCCCCAATCCTTTTTTATTTTATTTTGAGATAGTATCTTGCTGAACTGCTGAGGCCAGCCTCCCAACTTATGATCCTCCTGCCTCAACCTCCCAAGCAGCTGGGCCTGTAGGCATGCAGCATGGTTCCTGGCTGAGAGAATATCATTTCTGAGAATAGATTATGGAAAGGGTATGTCTTCTGCGTGGGTGCTCACTCTTGCTGTCTCATGGGCACTCATCCTGGGGGCAACCAGCTGCTATGCTATGGGCAATTCTGTTGAGTAACCCCACCAAGTGAGCTTGGAAGCATATCCTACTCCATTTATGCCTTGAGACTTGAAACCTTGCCACCTTTCAGGAGCCCCTGAACCAAGGCACTCAGTTGACCATATCAATTTCCTGACCCACAGAAACTATAAGATAATAAGTCTACAAATACAAATGTATGTAAATGTATGGACAAATGTGTGTGGTTTTATTTATTTATTTATTTAATTACATACAGTTCCGGGGATCAAACCCAGGGCCTCTCACATGCTTGGCAAGCTCTCTACCAGTGAGCTATACCTTCAGTCTTTGTGTGATCTTTTTAAACAACTTCATGGAGATATAATTCACACGCTGTACAGTCCACTCATTTATAGGGTATGGTTTGATGTCTTGTAATGTATTCACAGCACTGTACGTCCATCACTACAGTTTTTCTTTTTTTTTTTTTAAGGTGCTAGGGATCAAAGGCTAGGCAAGCACTATCACAGTATTACATCCATATCCCTATTTTTTTTTCAATTTGATTTTGAGACAGGGTCTTGTTAAGTAACCCATCCTGGCCTTGAGCTTTCTATCCTCCCTCCTGGACCTCCTGAACTTCCTGATTTTTTTTTTTTTTTTTTTTTTTGTGGTGCTGGAGTTTGAACCCAGGGCCTTATGCATGCAAGGCAAGCACTCTAGCAACTGGGCTATGTCCTCAGCCCTCTGAACTTCCTGAATAGCTGGGATTACAGTTAGATCACACCTGACTTACTACTGTCAATTTGAGAACACGTCCTTCCCCCAGAAAGAAACCCCACAGTCCTTAGCTATCATTTCCAATTCCTTCATCATCCCCCAGACCTAGGCAACACTAATTGATTTCCTATCCCACCGGCTCCAAACATTTCATATGAATGGAATCCATATGTATAATATTCTTTCCCTTGCCATATTTTTTGTTTGTTTGTTTTTACCAGGGATTGAACCCCAGGGGCTCTCAGCCACTGAGCCACATCCCCAGCCCTTTTTATTTTTTATTTTGAGACAGGGTCTCACTGAGTTGCTTAGGGCCTCAGTGAGTTGCTAAGGTTGGCTTTGAACTCACTGTCCTCCTGCCTCAGTCTCCTGAGCTGTTGAGATCACAGGTGTGTGCCACCATGCCTGGGGCATAATGTCTTTGAGGTTCATCCATGCTGTAGCATTTATCGATATTTTTCCTTTTAGTGGCTGAAAAACATTCCACTGTATTGCTATATATTTTGTAGTTTGTTTTCCATTTGTTAGTTGATGGTCATTGGGTTTTTGCCTTTTGGCTATTATGAATAATGATTCATGTACAAATTTTTGTCTGAACATATGTTGTCATTTCTCTTGTGTAGATATCTTGAAGTTCAATTGTCAGGTCATGTGCTCTGTTTAATTATTTAAGAACTGGCAGATTGTTTGCCAGACCTGATACACCATTTTACATCCCCACCAGCACTGTAGGCGGATCCCTGTTTGTCCACATCCTTGCCAATATTTGTTATCTGTGATTTTTATTTTTAACTGTCCTACTGTGTGAAGTGATACCTCCATGCAGATTTGCATTTCTCTGATGACTAATGATGTTTTCATTTACCTGTTGGCCATTTGTATATCTTCTTGGAGAGGTATCAGTTTAAATCCTTTGCCCATTTTTAAATGGTTTTGTCTTTTATTAAGCCATAGGATTCTTTATATATTTTAGGTACAGATTTCTTATCAGATGTATAATTTGGAAATATTTTCTTTTATTATATGGATTGCCTTTTTACTTTCTTCATAGTACCCTTTGAAACAGAAATTTTTAGTTTTGATAAACACCTATTTACTTGTACTTTTGGTGTCATATATGAGAATTTACTCCCCCCAAAGCAGCCTGAGATAATCTGTGAAAATGGTTTGCTATTCATTTGATCCAGAAAACCCCATAAAATCATGCAGATAGATTCAAATCTTTGTGTTTACTTGAAGAACACCTGTGAAACTGCCCAGGCTCTTAAGGATATACATATTCCAGAGGCTGCCAAGTATCTGAACACTGTTGATTTATTTACTTTTTTTGTGATTCTTTAGATTGAACCCAGGAATACTTTACCCCTGAGCCATATCCCAGCCCTTTTTTTATTTTTTATTTTGAGACAAGGTCTCACTGCATTGCTGAGGCTGCATTGAACTTGTGATCTTCCTGCCTTCAGTCACAGGAATAATTAGGCGAGCACCTGGCTGAAGAGTGTCACTGTAAAAAAACAGTATGTTCCATTCTATCCTGACAATAATGGTGTTGGTAGGTATGCCCCAGCCAAACAGTGTGTCTGGACAGAGGATTGGTAGCCCCCAAAGCATAGAATCTTTGCTGCACTTGCTTCAAAATATAGAGAGTAATGCTGAATGTAAGTAGTTAGATGTACTTTCTCTGGTCATTGAGCATATCCAAATGAGCAGAGCCTCTGCACTTAACAGCCCTCACTGAGAAAGAACAGATTGTTCCGAAAGCGGAAGGGGAGTTTGCACAGAAGAAAAAGATATCATGAAAGAAACTGAAGAAACAAAAACTTGTGAATGTCCCATGTGTGCTTAGACCACTGTAATTTTAAAACAACAACAAGGTATCATTATGTTATCCAGGCTAGTCTCAAACTCCTGGGCTCAAAAGATCCTCTTGCTTCAGCCCCTAACCGCTAAATACAGGTGCATGCCACTGTGCCTAACTCTGGCCAATGTTATTTTAAGTCACAATATGTTTTTTACCAGTACAAAGGAGAGTGCAAGAATTAGGATTATAGTGTGCCTTGATATAGGAAGCAGACCTTCTTCCAACGACAGGTTCAGACTTTAATTTAGGCAAACTCATGCTGAACAAGAAAGAGAAGCACCAAAGTCATCCAGGAATTTGGGAACTCTATCAGATTCCAGTCGCAGATAGGAAGGGACTGTGAGATCAGTGACTCAGCTATCATTGACCCTGGAGTATGGACTGAATAAACAAAGTTATCTTTTGCAAATTGACAAGATGGAACTGCTCTCATGAAGTTTGACCGAATATTTACAGTTTGGGTTCTGGTCTAATGAACTTTTAACTTGAATATCCTTACTAATTTACCTTGACACCTTTGTCATAAATGTCTGAGGTTCTTTCTCATGTAACTTAAAACTAATTTCCCTCTGACTGCATTGACTATAACTCCTGAATTTTTTGTTGCTGCTTTGTGTTGAATCCAGGGTTTCATACATGCTAAGCATACACTCCACCTCTGAGCTACACCCCTCACCCTCAATGTCAGTGGGTTCTATGTACAAATTTTGCAACTTCCTATGATTCTATATTTCAAAGTAAGAAATTTTTAAAATATTTTAATATTTTGTTATAAATACAGAATTAGACCCTGGGTCTCAAAACTTTAAAGTTCTAACATGTTAATCTAGTAATTCTACTGGTCTCAAAGAAGCAATTGTAAATATGGAAGAATCTTTGTAAAAGATGTCATGAAGAATTATTTGTGTGAAACAAAAGAACTGTTACTCAAGGTGTTAAAATTAAGGTACCTTCTGCTTAGTGAAATAGTATTATGCAATCATTAATATTTTTGAAGAACTTGTATACTTATTTTTCTACAATGTTACGTGTATTTTATAGAAAATGATTAAAAATATGAACATAGGAAATAGCTTTTCTATGTTCATATTCATATATGAATACACCACTGGTGAAACTCTTCATTATGGTCAGCCACAAGAATCGGATCATCTCCTTTGCTAGCAAAGCAAAAAAACTTCTTTTTTCTTTTTCTTAAAAAAAAGAATGGGATCCTAATTAGAATAAACTATATTCTATGTATAAATAATATTTCAAAATACACTCTTCTATCTTGTATATCTAAAAAGAACAAATAAAAAAATTGTATGAGATCTGGAGCTAGTAGCCTTGTTCATTAGGCCCAGTGGGGAAAAAGTGAGTATAGGGCATAGCTTAGTGGTAGAATGCTTGCCTAGCATGTGTGAGGCTCGGTTCTCAATCCCCATACTGCACAATAAACATACACATAAAACCATAGGTACTGTTGATCAAAACTGTATAAACAGGGGCTAGGGAGATAGCTCAGTTGGTAGAGTGCTTGCCTCACAAGCACAAGGCCCTGGGTTCAATCCCCAGCACCGCAAAAAAAAAACAAAACAAACAAACAAACAAAAAAAAACTGTATAAACAGGAAGCCAAAATTCATAAAAAAGTTCTGTAATAAAATCCCGTTTTTAGAGAGTAAATTTACCACCTCACTGCCTCTGGACGTAATGTATGTTTGCATACTTATCCCTCTCATTAATTTTTTTCACCTCATGTGTTCTTTAATAAATATCATGTGTTTTTGTTTTTGTTTTTGTTTTTGGTATTGGGGATTTAATCCAGGAACATTCTGTATCTGAGCTGCATCCCCAGCCCTTCTTTTTATATATTATTTTGAGACACGTTGTCTATACTGGCCTCAAACATGGCAGTTCTTCTTCAGCTTCCTCATTTGCTGGAATTACAGGCGTGCACACTGCACCCAGCTCATATGTTATAATTTTAATACTAACCAACTATAGACAGGAAAAACAAATCATAGCGCATGACTTAGAAAGCATTTTTGACAAGTTACCCATATTATGACATTTGATCATTTTTGAAAAAAATAGTTTTTGCCTATGATACTGGTTTTTAACTTTTTTAAACTGGCATGAGGCCAGGTGTGGTAGTGCATACCTATAATCCTAGCATTTGGGAGGCTGAGGCAAGACTATCAAAAGTTTAAGGCCAGTCTCAGAAACTTAGTAAGGCCTAAACAACCTAGCAAGACCCTGTCTCTAAATAAAAAATAAAAAGGGCTAGGGATGTGGCTTAGTGATTAAGCACCCTTGGGTTCAATCCCCAGTACCAAAAAGAAAGAGAGAAAGAGAGAGGGGGAGGGAGGGAGGGAGGGAATTATGGGGGGGTGGGACCATGTAAGAGGTTAAAGAAACCAAACCAAAATAAAATTGCAATGTGATTTTGTGTGTGTGTGTGTGTGTGTGTGTGTGTGTGTGTGTGTATTGGGGGGTGGTGCGTGCTGGGGCTCAACCTCAGGGCATTATGCATGTTAGGCAAGTGCTCTAACACTGGGTCATACCCCTAGCCCTACTGTGTGTTTCAAAATTGTTTTAAATTTTAAATTATGTTTTATACATAACATTTACTATTTTAGCACAAAAATTACCGTTTCAGCCATTTTTAAATGATAGCTTAGGGCTGAGGGTGTGGCTCAGTGGTAGGGTGCTTGCCTGGCATGCCCAAGGTCCTGATTCAATCCCCAGCACCAAAACAAAAATAAGAAAAATAGAAGTGCAAGGCCAGCAGCACTTCTCTACTAAAGTAATAGCTTAGTGGCAATAAGTGCATTCATAAGGCTGGGCCACTGTCCTCACGCTGTATCCCTGGGACTTTTTCATTATCTCAAATAGAAGTTGTACCCGTTACAAAGTAACTCTGCAGTATGTCTGCTTTGATACTTTTCTTCAAAATTTGTGTGTGTTTGTATGTAAGTGAATGAAAAATACATGATATATTTAAGCCAATAACATTTTGCCAAAAAGTCCAGTTAGTTCTTTTTAGATTAAAAATAAAATAGGTGCAAAGTCATTGGTTTTTATCTACTCTGTAATATTTTTTTTTTTTTTTTTTTTTTGGGTGCTAGGGATCGAACTCAGGGCCTTGTGCTTACAAGGCAAGCACTCTACCAACTGAGCTATCTCCCCAGCCCCTATCTACTCTGTAATATTTGATATTGAAATTACAAGATATGGGCCTGAATTCCTTGTTTCCATAATCTTCAGTCCAATTTTAGCATTTTCTTGACAATCTTCCTCCCAAATCGAACACCTCTTTTCTATAGTTAGGGAAAGGGATTTGGTAAGAGAAAATAGAAAATTGTCATAGGGCTATGAGAATAAATTATAACTTGAAAATTGTTTAAGTATGGCTTCTAAACTAGTAGTTGTTTTTGACTTTCCTAATTACATATGACTATTCTGAACTTCTTTTACCAGTGTATTCAAACTGACTGACAGAAAAAGACCATACATTTAGGTGGGACTTGTTAACTTTCTAATAATTCATTCATTTAAAACATCCACCACATGCTGTATCCGGTGTGTATTAAGCACTAAGTACTCATAGCAATGATGATGCTTGTAAACACTCAGTTTTTTTTTTTTTTTTTTTGCAGTACCAGGGATCGAACTCAGGGCAAGGCAAGCACTCTACCAACTGAGCTATCTCCCCAGCCCAACACTCAGTTTTATTATTTATGATAGGCACAGGTCTGAGTGTTTTGTATTTATAGTCATTTTGTTCTCTCAACAGCATGAGTTAGGTGCTTGTACTAATGCCACAGGAGGAAACTGAGGCATAAAGAGATTAAATAACTTGCTCAAAGTCTCACAAACTAGTAAGTAGCCAATTCGAGCTTTGAATCCAGGCAGTTGGCTCCCGTGTCAAATTGGTGTTGAGGTCTTTCATTTATTGCAGGCTTTCTTAAGGCAGGTTTTACAGAATAATCAATACTCAGAGTAGTAGTAAATATTCTGATTTGAAAATTAAAAGGTTGGGGAGGAGTCTGTGGTTCAGTAAGTAGGAGATAAACTCAGTTTGCTTCTGTATATCCTGATATGGTAATGGACACTGAGCATCTGTAAAAGGATTTTAAGTACAGGAGGCCTCAACTTCCTGGTTGTGGGTTCCCCCAGATCAACCTTGCAGAGACTGTAGTTCCTAAAGCATATACCCACAGGGTGAAGTCCCACTTCCACCCCATCCCCAAACCCTGATTATCACCCACCCTTCCTCTGCTTGGAGAGTTGCTTTTATCTCTGTCCCAGCCATTTGTGTGGCACATTTCTCTTTCAGTGGGGCTGCCTCTGTAAATATCACTCATCTTGCTCTGGTGTCTTTACATGCGGTGTCTGTGAGTTTCCTGTGCTGCCTTGGTCACAATCCTGCTATACAGGTTACTCAAGAGGAAGTTTGTCTATCTCAGGTCTTCTCATCGCTGGGATTTTTTTTTTTTTTTTTTGTACTAGGGTTTGAACCCAGGGACACTTAACCACTGAGCTACATCCCCAGCCCTTTTTATTTTTTTAATTTTGTGACAGGGTCTTGCTGAGTTGTTAATGCCTTGCTAAATTGCTGAGGCTGGCTTTGAACTCGCGAGCCTCCTGCCTTCACCTCCTGAGCTGCTGGGATTACAGGTGTGTGCCACCATGCCCGGCTCATTCCTGGATCTTTAGTGCCATTACCAGTGCCTGCCTGGTGATAGGTACTGTGTAGTAATTTCTTTCTTCAGCTAGGAAAGGGCATGTATGGCTTAAGGAATGATTTTCTTGTGCTGTTTGCAGACTCTATCCTAGTAATAATACAAATAATTGTTTCATGCTATAAGTACCTTATGTTACAGAATATAGTGAATTTTAATTTGTTATTGCTGCTTTTAATATGATTTTTATCTTTTCATTATTTCTGTTGATTTTTTTTTTTTTTTTTTTTTTGTGGTAATGTTAAAAAGGAAAGAGGCAAGAGTCCCTCCCTCTCTTAAAGATACAACTGGAACCCTCTGGTGTTAGAGAGCTGTGATGAGACCCCTAGGCCCCCAAATTACTTATTTGTGTCCCTTGTTCCTTTCATGTTACCCTGTGTGTGCAAATGTGATCCAAAAGTCTCTTGCCTCTTTCCAAAGGCATGCCATGTATCAGCAGAGCAAGGAAAACTTCCAAGACGAGTGCAGTAAACTTCTGGTTGGCAATATTGTTATCACCCGATACAATAATCGGACCTATCGTATTGATGATGTAGATTGGAATAAGACTCCAAAAGATAGCTTCACAATGTCCGATGGGAAGGAGGTCACATTCCTGGAATACTACAGGTAGAAAGAAGAGACTGGGTTTGGCCTAAGGGTGGTGTGGGACGTGGAGGATATCGAGTTCCATAATAGCATGCAACTTCATTATTAAAATAATGGGATTGGTAGTGTACCTCAGATCCAGCAAGCTTGTTTGTGGGGTTGACCTGAATGTGCTACGCTGACAGTTTCCACTCTTTTAGTACTTTGAGAAGTTACTACATAAATTAATCTCCGGGCTTTGAATTGTATTTTCCTTAACTGGTTTTGTTAGAATTTTAGTCTGGTGGAGATATTAAATTCCAGTCATTAATCATTCAACTCTTTTCACCTAAAGAATTGCTCGAGCCCATTAGCCTGAGGAAGTTGTTCACATATTCTTTCTTGGACATTTAGCCTTAGTTCTCCTCTTTAATTGCATTGTGACTCAAGCCTGCTTTTTCCATTATCCTTTTCCAATGGATCCTTGACAAGAGTATTCTGTGAATTATAAGCCTCGATCCTGGTAAAAGGCAGAGGCTGAGTGTGTGTTGCTTTAGAGTAGTGATACCACTTCTGAAAGTTTTCCTGCCTCATCCTTGCTCTAGCAAAAACTATGGGATCACAATTAAGGAAGAGGACCAGCCACTGCTGATTCACAGGCCCAGCGAGAGACAGAATAACCGTGGAACGGTGAGTGAGTTGCCCAGCTTACAACTTCCAGTGCAAGGTGGCTGCTTGTGTCATTCCTCAGGCCCCCAGGGAGCTGTGGAACTGTGATTACAGTGTGGTGGGGAAGCTGGGCAAGGCTTTTGTCTCACCTGGCAAGAGTTGCCACATCACACTGGTAGAATTTACTTTTGAAGTCCCCACAAGGAGGAGCTAAATATACACATGAACTATTTAGGTAAAAGGAATAAGGAGAATGTCCTGTCCACGAACATTAAAACCTCTGGATCCATTAGGGAAGGTACATTTAAGAGGGAAGGAGAGTGTCCCGTCACCTGACTCCTGCCTTAAGTGGGAGGATCAGGATGAAAGGAAAGAGAGGCCACGGCTTGATGGGTTGTTTTAACGTTGTCTTGAGGCCAGGCAGAATTATGTTTTGTTTTTCTAGTTTTCCCTCTTTTTGACAGTTTTATTATTTTTCGCTTTACCTACTATAGCAGGCTGTTTGTGTTGTGACTGAAGGGACAGTGGGTGACATGGTTGTGCTCTTCACTGCAAGTTGTGGCCTGGCCATGCTGCCTTAGGCCGGGTTGTTGCCCTCCTCCTTCACTGCTTGCTCTCCCTCTCCATTCTCTCTCCACAGCTGCTAAAGGGCGAAATCCTGCTGCTGCCTGAGCTTTCCTTCATGACTGGGATCCCCGAGAAGATGAAGAAGGACTTCAGAGCCATGAAGGTTGGAATCCTGCTGTTACCATGGAGTCAACCCCTGCATTGAGTGGTCATCTGGGACAGCAGTTTGAGTTAGAACTGGACCAGGTTCTGGCTCTCACTGTGGCTTGTGTCACCTGAGCAAGCCCTTTCTTTCAGACTCCTCTCTCTGAAACAGAATCTGTGCCTCTTCCTCCACATAATCTGGAAAAGCATGTCACAGCTTCCTTGTGAAGGTCATTAGATAGCAGAGGGACTGGATTTCAAAGTTAAACAGTCCTGTCTCCATCCTGACTAAAGAGATGGATGATGGGTAACTGGTTGTGTAACTGCACATGAGGCTCTTGGAGAGCACTAAATGATTATAGCATGTCTACAAGCCTTCAGGTTGTTTGAAGGTATGGAAGAGACAAGCAAAAAGTCAGTGAGAAGATAAGGATAGACATTTGTTTTACAGAGCTGAGAGGCACTGGGATTGTGAACTAGCTAGAACTAGCTGAGAAGCAGAGGTGGGGACAGTTCCCCTCCCAGGTGGTGTTTGGCCAAACCCACTGCCTACTACTCTAGGGTCCATGCTTGATCTACTGTGTTGTCTTGCTTTCCTTTTTTGTCCCAGACTTATATGCCATGTCGAATTTTTAGTAATATCCTAAAGATCTTGGGGTGAAGCTGAAAATTGCTGTGAGAGATTTCTTTTGTTCCTGTTTACCTACTGCTACTACTGCTTTGATTATGTAGGTCAAGGCCCCTTCCTTACAACTCCCAGTTGCCTGATGACTTTATGATCCCAGAGCTATCTAGATAGCCCCATAGTTGCTGTTCTCAACAGCAGCTATACAACTCATTAGTCCAAGAAGAACAAATAAAGAACTCATGTGATTCAGAACCTCCATGTACACTTGTTAGATATTACTCAATAAAAATATTTAGCAGGCACCTATATGGGTCAACTCTGTGGCAAGTTCTGGGCAAAAAGTGCCTCGTGCTGACATCAGATGGCCAGTATAGTATGACAAAGTGTAAGACTGAATATGGTTTGCTCTTTTGTTGTGTGTGGCTGGATGCTGGCAGATGAAATTTTTTCTTTTTACTTTTCTCAAATTTTAAATAGGTGTACTCAAGCCCTTTTTGCTAGAGTCTTTTTTCATAGACTATTTGGAGTTTTAAATTTAGAACATACTTGGAAGAAGAGAAGATTTAGATATCATAAAGAAGAGCCAATAACCTTTAAAATTCTTCCTTTTATTATTCAAGTTTTAATATATACCTTACTCACATTTCTGAGATTTGCAAAAGTCCTTCACAATATTTGAAAGTTTCTGCTGACCCATTAGGAAAGAGGTTTATGGAAATATTTCACACACATTTGGATTTATGTATCTAACTTCATATAGGATAAATTAATACTTTATTTGTGGCACTGCTGGGGGTCGAACCCAGGGCCTTGTACGTGTTAGACAAATGCGCTTCCACTGCTCTCCACCCCAGCCCAGCACCTTAACTTATTATCTCCATTTTAATTCTATTTAGGATTTGACCCAGCAGATCAACCTGAGCCCCAAACAGCACCATAATGCTTTAGAATGCTTACTACAGAGAATTTCAAAGAATGAGACGGCCAACAATGAACTGACGCGTTGGGGCCTGTGTCTACAAAAGGATGTACACAAGGTAAACCAGGAGATGTCAAGGTGCAGGGACAGAATCCGCCAAAGTTCTGGAGCCCTGCAAGGCCTACTGACAGCCTCCTTACTGACTTCATTGCTTTATTCTCATACCTATTTTTCCATCCCTTGGTCCTTTAATTTTCTTGACTTAATTTGCTAGTATTATTTATAAATTTTTTTCCCTCTGTATTTCCCAGGGATCTTAGCTAATAATTTCTGGGGTAGATAGCAAGAAAAGTGAATATTCACTTACAACTTACTGCAATTTAGCTTTCCAACCCAAATTATTCTTAAAGTTCTACACGTCTTTCCATTTCCTTTTGTTATTTTTTTTTATTCTCCAAGTTTTTTTTTTCCTTCTCAATAATTAACGTGTGTTTCCTTAAATATGCCACTGTTATTCCTTCTATAAACCTAAGAAGTCTCTAGCTTGTGTACTCTGATTTTCTGGTGGCTTTTTCCACCTGAGTTTGCCTGAGTTGCTCTACTCCCTGTCACCTTGGTTGCTTTGATCAAGTTCCTTTGCATCTCTTTGTTTCCTTATCTTTAAAATGAGGATAATGATTGAGTTAAAAAATTAAATAAGGACTGGAGATGTAACTCAGTGGTAGAGCACTTGCCTAGCATGGATTCCATCCCCAGCACTGAAAAAAAAAAATTTTTTTTTAATTAAATAGGATAAGGGTGTTGTCTTAAGAAATTTTGTCTTTAATTTGCTCTTTTCAAAGCTTCCCATGAAATACTTCGTACTATATGCCTCTACTCACTGGTTCTTAGGAGATAATGTTTTCATTTCCTTTCTTGGGATACCATGAAAGAACAGTACTCATAAGCATTTTACCCACATACGTCCAGGTTTTGATTGACATGGATCGTGCTGATAGAAGTTTCATTTTTCTGCCATTCTCAAAAGTTGTAACAGGGCAGATCTATAAGGTGAAGATGACTAGGCCTCAGACAGCAGTACCGGTGTTTTCCTAAGTAGTGTTTGTAGATGGTTTGTGTCATAGATACTTTATTTTCTGTTTAGATTGAAGGACGTGTTCTACCAATGGAAAGAATTAACTTAAGAAATACTTCATTTATCACATCTCAGGATCTAAATTGGATTAAGGAAGTAACCAGAGACCTTTCCATCTTGACTGTAAGTGATTTTTAAGGGGATAAAGAGAGAACCAGGGTACAGAAATTAAGAAACAGAAATGGCCTAGTATCCTCTTTTTTTAGAGTAAGTACCACTGAATTCCATTCTAAATTCCCTATTAAACAAGGGTTCTTCAAACAAAGCAGTGGAGGAGTTGTTATAGGGAAGCAGAGAAGGAAATTGTTGCAACAGTGATTCATCTAGTGTTTGTTTCTTCTTTCTACCTTTTTTTCACTGAGGGTTCCTGGAAGATGTTTTTATCCTTGAAAGAAGTCCAAACAGTACCCCACCAAAGCAACTGGCATATTAGCTATTTGCATCAAATAACAAAATGGTATATAACTATTTATAAGTATTTTTGACCAACCCGGTCTTGGTGGCCATGTATAAAATATATCTATTTAAAAACTTTTTGAAACTTTTAATTGAAATATATTTAAAGAAGCAGCACATTTACAAGTATATAACTTGATGAATTTCTACAAATTAAATAGACCTGTGTAATCAACACCAGGGTTTAAGAAACAGATATTTCCAGGTCCTAGAAGCCCCCCTCCATGTTCCTAGTTAGTCTACCCTGACCCCTCCACAAACATTCAGAATAACCACTGTCCTGTTATGGTCACAGCATAAGTACAATTCAAGGTGGGGTTTTCTGTACTTCATATGTACATGGAATCAAGGAGTGTATATTCTTTTATATCTGGCTTTTTTTCAATCTTGTATTCATAAGTTTCCCCTTATTGTAGTTGTACATCTTCTGTATAGTATTCCATTATGAGAATATGTCATAGTTTGCTTATACATTCATGTGGATAGTAGGCATTAGACAAGACAGGACTTAAGCATGGTGAGTAAAAGTAATTTATTCTCTAAAATAAAATCTCATGAGTGAGAGTTTGGTATGTTTTAGGTTGTGAGAAACACTAAAAATAGCTTGTGATTGTTCCTAGATCCCCATGCATTTCTGGGCGCTCTTTTACCCAAAGAGAGCAATTGATCAGGCCAGAGAACTGGTTAACATGTTAGAAAAGATAGCTGGCCCCATTGGCATGCGCATGAGCCCACCGGCCTGGGTCGAACTGAAGGATGATCGAATAGAGACCTATATCAGAACCATTCAGTCCATGCTGGGAGTTGAGGTAATAAATTAACTTAATTTGAGTAAATGTATGGGATCTCTTTTTTAAAATACTTAAATACCCAATTTTCAGTGCTTGATTATCAGTCTGCTGTTGATGATGTCAAGGAACCTCTGAGTTGCACACCAAATAGTGAACTGAGGAAGTATTCTCAATGCCCTTTGGTTATTTTTGTGTCTCATTCTGTGTTGGCACCCTCAGTCACTCTAGTGTTCTTTTTCTCACGTACTTGGCTAGGAGAATAGCTGACTTGACTTCAGTTCATTATCTATAGGACATGTTGTGCTCAGAAAACAACTACTTGGGCCAGGTGCCATCTTTCACGATTCAGTACTGAGCTGTCACTGTCTGGTCTGGCTCAATATTCAAATTGCTCTGGTGATGAACTTGGCCGATGGCCCATTGACTGAGTTCTGATAACTTGTCTGGAACCCCGGAGTTGAACAGGTCAAGGCACTCACAACTCAGCTGTTCAGATCTTCCTGTTCTTAATCTGTTTGTAAATAAAACACAGGAAGAAGACTAGGGAGAGGACAAAGGCAGGAGAAAGGTTTTGGGAAGTGAGTAACCCTTGAATCGAAGACTCTGGTGAGTTGAATTATTCTGATGAGATCAGTCCTAGAATTTGATTATCTTGACATCCCAACTTTCTCTTTGTGACCCACCTCTCTTGGTGGGTCATCTGTAGATCACAGTCTCATGATCTCTCTCTCTGCTTTTGAGATGGGGTCTCACTATGTTGCCCAGGCTGATCTCAAACTCCTTGGCTCAAGTTATCCTCCCACCTCAGCCTCCTGAGTAGCTGGGGCTACCCATGTGTGGTAGGGCTCCCAGCTTTCATGTCCTCTCTTGGGTGTTCCCTTCATAATTTCCTCCCAGCTTCCCATGCGTGTCATAGTCTGCCATGGCCTTCCTCAGGCATGGTCAGTGATTAGTTCTACTCTGCTTTCAAAGGACCAGCCCAGTTCGGTATGTCAACTTCCCAGTTCAGAACTTCTCCCGTTTCTTGTGTGAGAGCACATAGCCAACAGTTTTCAGGTGTGAGGATATGAGTTCCATTCATAATGTTTCCCACCTGTACCTCATGTGGGTCTTACTGTCCCTTTTTTCATCTGTAGGGCATTCTGTGTTATTATTCTCTTTGTGAGAGATCAAGTGGATCAGATGTGTACAGGGACAACATAAGAACATCAGTGAGTGAAGAGGACTAGGAGGGACCTGTAATAAACTAAAGAGGGTAATCCCTGTGGAGATACAAGCTCACTATTGCCAAATTGATCCATTACTCATTTTTCAGTGTAAATTAGAATTCAAGATTTGCATATATATGCACCTCCCTATGCTTAAATTGAAAAAAAAAAAAAACTTATAAATTGCAATGGGGACTAAACAAACACATCAGTTTGCTGTGCCCAGCCCACTGGCTCCCAGTGTGCATCCTCACTTGATTTACATTGTCCTCTGTTTTAACAGCAGTGTGGATTTTGTTTTGTTTTGTTTTGTTTCCTTTTGTTTTGTTTTGTACTAGTAACCGAACCCAGGGACACTCTACCTTAAGCTACATCCCCAGTCCTTTTTTTTACTTTTTATTTTGAGACAAGGTCTTACTAAGTTGCTGAGGCTGGCCCCAAACTTGTGATCCTCCTGCCTCAGCCTCTTGAGTTGCTGGGTTTACAGGCATGCACCACACCGAGATAACAGTCTTGATCAGGAGCAGTGTTCCACTGATTTGGATGTATAGCAGTGTCTAACATAGGGCGTTGGCAACCTTGTTTCTCTTGAGTGTTGAACACTTTGGAAGATCCTGTATTTCAGCTTTGGCTCTCTGAAGTAGTGAGGGACAGAAGATACTGACAAGAGGGATGCTATTGGCTGTGTTTCTCTTCCTAACCAGAGAGTGAGGAGTAGCTACTATGGATTTGGGAATAACTTCATTCCCTCTGCATTTGACTCTGAACCCTTTTTTATAGTATTGCATTTCATGTTTCCTCAGAGTGGTCAACCATATTATAGGAGTAGATAAATCTTTGGTGATCAGGACTGGCTCTAGATATTAAATAGTAACATATCACCCACCCATGCAGAGTAGTCCTAAGCCCAGCGAATGCTGATTCAGATTCAAGGCCTTTTTCTGGTTGGAATGTCCACTGGCTTTCAGTTCTTTGTCCATCCTAAAGGTCCTATGGCTTTGCAAACTCAGTCCCATGGAAGTTCCTAGAGAATTCGGGAACCTGACCCTTCATGCTTTATCTTTTCAAGGGGAAGATACAGATGGTTGTTTGCATCATTACGGGCACACGTGATGATCTCTATGGGGCCATCAAGAAGCTGTGCTGTGTGCAATCCCCGGTGCCCTCACAGGTGAGTAGAGTGAAGTAGAGGCAAGGAAGCTGCCCTAGCCTCCCCCAGGGTTTGGGAAAATGGGTACCTGTGTTCAAAAAGACCACAAGAGCTATCGGAAGCCATTATGCTTGGAACCTTGTGTTAAAAGGGTGCCCTGTTTAGAGTAACCAGTCAAAGAGCAGGTAGCTCTTCAAAAGGACAACTTCCAGCTTGGTTCTAAGAGCGGAGGCTTCACTCTGAGAGGAGAAACCTGTTTTTCCTAGCGGGGGTTAAAAAGGTTCTACTATGAACCAGCATGGTGGTGCACACCTGTAATCCCAGCAGTTCTGGAAACAGGCAGGAGGATTGCAAGTTTGAGGCCAACCTCAGCAACTTAGCCAGACCCTGTCTTAAAATAAAAAATAAAGAGCCAGGGGTATAACTCAGTGGTTAAGCAGCTCTGGGTTCAACCCCCAGTAACACCCCCCCCCCAAAAAAAAAAAAAAGTTCTACTCTGCACCAGGTGCTCTTGAAAGTTTTCATTTGTTAGGGTTTTTTGTTGTGTTAATGTGTGCATTTTCATGTATGTGTACATATGCCTAGAGACACTAGAATTAGAATTATTAATACCAAACATACTGTGTGCTAACTTAAATTTCTTAAGTGTAGTGTAGTCAGTCTTCATATCTGTGGTCTTTGCATCAGTGGATTCAACCCACCATGGATTGAAAATACTTAGAAAAGTTACATCTGTACCAAAAATGTACACCTTTTCTCCTTGTGCTTATTTCCTAAACAATAAGCTGTAACAACTGTTTACATGATGATCACATTGTATTTATATGGCAGTTACATTGTATCATTATAAATCATCTAAAGATGATTTAAAGTGCACTGGAGGACATGTGCAGTTTAGGTACACATCCTGTGCCCTTGCATGTATTGGACTTGAGCATTGTGGAGTTTGGGATTCTCAGGGTTCTGGCGCAAAAGAGCAATTGTGTTTACTTGAGAATGATTCATATTTATGAGAATTCAATGATGTCCTGCCTTTCCTATATTTTTTGGTCTTGTCATTATAGGTCATCAATGTCCGGACCATTGGTCAACCCACCAGGCTTCGCAGTGTGGCTCAGAAAATTTTACTTCAGATTAACTGTAAATTGGGTGGTGAACTCTGGGGAGTGGATATTCCTCTGGTGAGTGTGCTGAGGTGTCTTCACTTGGTTCAACTCTCCACAGAATGCTGTCCAGCTCTTTTCCTAGTTCTCTGGTTGTCCTTTCTGTTCTCCGTGCTACTCAGGAGTCTGAATGGTTCACTGCCTGATTTTGACCAGTCCATGAGCTAAGAATGGTTTTTACATTTTTAAATGGTGAAAAAAAAATATATGAACATTTTATGATACTTGAAAATTATATGAAATTCACTTTTCAGTGTCCTTAAAAATGGTTTCAGTGGAATATAGCTGCATGACTTTGCTGCTGTCTGAGACTTTTTGTCTGTTGTAAAGAAATAATTGAGCAGTTCCTACTGAGACAGTGTGGTTCACCAAGCCCAAGATATTTTTTCTTTAGTCCTTTCATAGCAAAGTTTGCCATCCTTGGGCTAGATCCCTGACTTTCTTTGTTGTGCTTAGAAATTATTGAGTTGGAACACTCAGCTCTGGAGCCCCTTCTCTTCAGAGAAGTCTGTTATTGTTGATTTTGCAATAAACCTGCTGCTTGCTTGCTGAAAAGAAAAGAAAAAACAACATGTTAAATTGTGGCAATCTTTATCTTTCTTTCCCAGAACTTGTTTTCATTTGTAAACCTAGGGAGAGGTTGCTTTGGGACTCAGATAATAATTAGAGATGGAGCAGTGGATAGGTTGGATTTTGGTTTTGCTTTTTGTTTTTGTTTTCTAAACTAGAAACAGTTAATGGTGATCGGGATGGATGTTTACCACGACCCCAGCAGAGGCATGCGCTCTGTGGTTGGCTTTGTTGCAAGCATCAATCTGTAAGTACTACTCCTGGTTGTTATATTTGGTCATCTCATTATGGAGTCCTGAGTATCGTAATATGAAGAACCATAACCTCCTCCCTCCTCTGCCTTCCTGTGGCATTTATTTATGCAGCCCCTTTATCAGACTTGCTGCCCACTGCAGCACACCCTCCTGTGAGGGTGCAGGCTGTCCTTGTTGTTGGCTCCCCAGTAAATGTGGTGGTGGTTTTTTTGTTGGTATGCTCATTCCCAGTATCTGCAGAAATTGAGAAAATGAAACTTCCTGATGTTCCATCTCTTATCAGCCTCCACCTAGGTTTGATGTATATATGCTTTCAGATTCTATTTTGTGCATGCATACATTAACGTGTATGTGATACACTCGCGTGCACACACGTGTACATACATAGAGTCGTATGTTGCTTGTGTGAACATCATAGTGTACTTACACAAATTAAGTTGTCCATAACATCTCTAGGCAATGTCATTTCATGGGCCCACTGTCATATATGCAATTTGCCCTTGACTGCAATAATGTTATGTGGCATGTGACTGTTTATACATGATATGTATACACTCATGTCTGTTTATTTATACAAATAGGATATTACTGTGCATATTATTCCTCAGTGTGTTTTTTCACTTAAAGTGTATATTTTGAGTATTTTCCTGCATCAATACAAAAACATCTCAACCAGTTCTCTTTAGCTGCTGCACAGAATTTATTGTATGCTATGTCACTATTTATTTAAATAATCTTCTGTTGGTGGCAATGAGGTTGTCAGTTGTTTTTTTTCCCCCTTCTTGGAAGTAGTTTTGTAGCAAATACTGAGAATTTTATATATTTTTTAAAACATTTTTTGTTGTAGATGAACACATTTATTGCTTTTTTAAAAAAAAAATGTGATGCTGAGGATTGAACTCAGTGCCTCACATGTGCTAGGCAAGCACTCTATCACTGAGTCACAACCCCAGTCCCAAGAATTTTATGTTTTGAAGTTGCATGTGGCTTAAATATATTCTCCCATATCCTCCATGTTCTTGCATATAACGTAAATGCATTTACTAGATACTTGTTGATCTAATTCAGAGAGAAAGCTGTGTGTGTGACATGTAGACCACGTCTTTGTGTGAGTGTCTGTTCACTGTCCCCTCTCTCTGTCTCTCCCTGCCTACCCACCCATCCCAGCACCCTTACTAAGTGGTATTCTCGAGTGGTGTTCCAGATGCCTCATCAGGAGATTGTGGACAGCCTGAAGCTGTGCTTGGTGGGCTCCCTGAAGAAGTTTTATGAGGTGAGGAGAATAGAAATCCTAAGGTTTCTGGGTTTTTAAGGACTATGTCTCTGAATACTTGAACAGAAAGTCTGATGCAGTAGGAGAGATCCCACATCAAAGGTGAGTCTCTAAAAGAATCATTGTCGACAGAACAAGCAGCTCAGAGTTCTTTCAGCTCAAAGAGCCAAATGCTTCAATTTGGTTGGGTAAGTAATAATTATTTCCCTAGCTGTCCGCCTGATGCCTGCAGACACAATTTTCATGCCCTTATCAGGAAAATTGGGGGTAAATGTCAGCAATTAAAGCAGCTTATAAATTTACCCAGCTTTTTATGACTATCATTAGGCTCTGACTCTTTTCATTTTGGTTTAAGACAAAAGCTTTCTTATGTTACTCCTATAACTCCAAAGAATGCTAACCATGGAGAATTGCTGTCATTAAGCTGATATTGGGTCTGGGACAGTGAGCAAGCAAAGTACTGATTTTTTTCTTGGCCTGTACATCAAAGGAAACACTGATAAGTGCCTTTCAGTCTTAGGGTGGGTGCTAGCCCTTTGCATACAGGTTAAACAGCAAGAAGTTTAAGTCAGCTTCCCAAACTCCACTTTGTCTCCTTATAGAATAATGTTTCCTACAGTGTCCTACAAATAGTTTGATACTGTTGATGTGTTAGAGATGATGAATTTTTGTCTCTAAGGTCTGTATGATATGCTACTTTGTCACCATGTTCTGTCATTCCTTTCTTTTTCTTGTTATTGTTTTCCTCAAAGTTCTGTCTTGGAGGACCTAGCTCAAATATTACCTATTAAACCTTTCCCATTTTCTCTCACTCCCTCTCTGCTCTTATCTTTTAGTAAGAATTATTCATGTTTCTCTCCCAAGGTCCTTAGTTTGTATTTTATGTAGTAGTTATCAGATCCTGCTAACTTAGTTATTTGTATGCTTACTTTCCGCTCTGATTGGTTTTTACTTTGAGTACTATTTGGCTATTGTTGCCTGTGTAACACATTACCCTAGAACTTTGTGGCATGCAACAAGGTAACAGGTTACCCTAAAACTTTGTGCCACAGAACAAGGACATATGGTATTCATGGTCAGGAACAATGGGCTTCAGTTTTTTTCCCCACATGGGTCTTGTGATGTGGTCTTTCCACGTGGCCATTTGGCCTTCCTGTCAGTATGGTGGATGAATTCAGAGCACTGATATTTCAAGAGATGGAGAGAACCAGATGGGGGTCATGCTGCCTTTTATGCCTCAGCCGTGGCAGTCACACAGTAGCACTTCTGTTGCGTTCTGCGTGCTGAGTTAGTCACAAAGTCCTGCCCAAGTTCAAGGGTGGGAAAATAGATTCCACCTCTTACTTGAGGGATGGCAAGGTTCTGGAAGAATATGTCCAACTAGAGATACTGCTGTGGCTATTTCTGGAAAGAACAATCTGCCATAATATCTTAATTACTTTTCTATCACTTCAGGGCCTTGCACACAACTGACACTGTTCTAGGAGAATTACATTGGACTTCTAGTGACACAGCTCTTTTCTAAGTTAAATAACTGTTTTGATTTTTGTTTCTTTTTCTGAATTATAGACTTTAATACTTATTAAATCCCATTGAGCCAGGTCAAAGAGGAAATTAATCATTGTTTATTCTAAATCTAGAATGAAGCTAGTCATGTCAGTATTCTCTGAATCATAGTGTTTCATTTGACTCTAGTCTTTACCATCATCTTAATCTTTCGTCCACTTTTGCCATTTTTCTGTACCTAGCAGAAATCTTTATATTGAAACTGTTTTGATCTTGTCTCTCCCAGAGTTTCTCCTGATTCCTTAGCTGAGCTGCCTGAAAACAAATTTACTCCTAGGTTTTAAGGTTCCAACTGCCTGAAGACTCCCCAGTTTTGTCTTCCCATAAGAGTGATGATAACCACCAGAAGTTCCAACACCTCTGAAGTAGTTCTCTCCTTAAGTGTTTCCATCCCCATTTACATTGGTGCTTATGGCTCCTTGGCAACAACTTTCTCCTGTCTTAGATATTTTTTTATCTGCATGTATCTCCATACTCCTAAACAGATTTTTTTTTTTTTTTTTTTTTTTTTTTTTTTTTTTTTGCTTTTTCTGTTTGAGACTTGGCTGTTGTTTTTCTGATATGGAAAATGAGCTCTCATGGCACTGGTACATGGTTCCCTTCCCCTACCTCAATTTTCCCAATATAGTTATATTACACAGTCTTGTTAAGTCATATTTTAGTGTACATAATAGTATTAACAGCCATCACATAATGTATTTTGACTATGATTTCTTTCTTTAAAACATTTTGGTTTTTTCCTGGAATTAGTGATTGCCTTGTTTTCCTTTTTCAATTTCTGTATATTCATCATTTATTCTTCCCTCAAACAATTTTAAACTTTTCCTATTAACTTTAAACACACCTGGTACTCTATATAATACCCTTGTTTTCATGGAGAGCTTCTTCCTAGAACTCTTTGTTTTATCTTATAGCAAGATACTAGATACTATACCCCATGTTTACCTTTTGACTTTCAAGTTCCTTCACCATCTGGGGACTTCCTTTTGTCTCTCTTCTGTGTTGAGTGTCTTTTTTTTTTTCTTTCTTTCTTTCTTTCTTTTTTTTTTTTTTCCTTGTGAAGATTGAACTCAGGGTGTTCTACCACTGAGCACATCCCCAGTCATTTTTATTTTTTATTTTAAGACAGGGTCTCACCAAGTTGCCTAGGCTGGCCTTAAATTTGAGATCCTTTGCCTCAGCCTCCAGTGTAACTGGAATTACAAGTGTGTGCCTGGTGCCTGGCTGGATGCCTTTAGCTTTCTGGTTATTTCATTATTTATTTTGTTGTTTTTGAATGACTCTTTCAGTACCTTATTGACAACATTTTGAGAGTTAGATACCTAAAAATATCTTTATTTTACCCACAACTTTCATTGTTGTTCTGGGTATTTGTTGAATCCTTTCAATCTGGAAATAAGCCTATAGTTCCATGAAATTATTTTCTATTTACTTCTTCTCATCTGTTTCTACTTGCTTTTCCTTATCTTCTAAATTAAAGTTTCCTAATTTTTATTTTATTTCCTATTTTCATATCGTTCTTTCATCCTAGTTTGTTGATTTCCTTAACTTTATGTTTCTTTCTAACATATTTATTTCAGAGATTTCACTGTTGATATAGAAATTGAGGGACCAACACAGTAAAGTTAAAGAGAACAGTCCCCAGGATTGCTTTCACTTCTGGAACCAATTGCACATTCACATGTTTCCCTGCCCAGTTTTGATAATTCACTGAAAGGACTCATAGATCTCACCAAAAGTTTCTTTTACTTGTGGTTGTGGTTCGTTGTAGCAAAAGGATAAACATGAAAATTAGCTAGGGGAAGAGGTACATAGGAAGAGTTCAGGAGAAGTACCATACTTGGAAGGAACTTCATGTTCCTCTTCCTGAGGGGTCAGGACGCATTAGTCTCCTCTCACCAATGTATGGTAAGACACATGGAGAATTGCCACCAGGGTTGCTTACCTGGGCCTTAGGTGTTCAAAGGTTTATTGGATATCCCATACATGGGCATGATTGATTGATTGCTGTTGTGATTGATCTTGGTCTCTGTAATCGTGATAAGCTGAACTGTGTGCAGCACTGAAATCCCTTGCTAGTTAACTTAGTGACAAGGTGGGGACTGGACCGAGATTTCTTCAAACACCTTGAACCTCTTCTCCTCCTCCACTCACTGCTGAGTGATTTTCACAGTTACCCTGGGGGCAAGGCTGCAGGTGTCACAACTGCAGAGCTGACAAAAGGGGAAGGCCGGAGAAAGTGAAAACCCTACAGAGCTTGTTGCTCTTACCCAGACTTAACTGGTTTTCCTGAGTAAGTGCTCTTTGGGTTGTTGCAAGCCTGTATTTGGTTTCCACAGTTCTAAAAAGGTTGGATTTGACCATTTTGTCAGTATTGTTATTGCTTTTATGGAGGTCCCCTTTCTGTCATTTAAGAATTACTTACTTAGAAGTTCTTTTGTCAGTCCAGCAGTGTTCTAGGGAGAAGGTGGTTAGCCTCTTGGACACAGTAAGGGTGGGATGGAACTAGAGAACCAACATCATTTTTGTTTGGGTTCCTGAAGGGCTGCACCCTAGGAATAATGGTGAATGAGAGGCATATAGACCTGTGTGGTAAACTGTAACTCACCTTTGAGTGGATAGGATGATCCAGCACACTGGTGTTCCTCAGTTGTCAGAATGCTAATACCCCTGGCATCTGGAAGAAACAAACCTAAATCTTCTCTGTAGGAAAAACATTATTCAACACCCCACACTGTATGTATTAAGATTTATTTCTTTGCTTTTATTTTTATGTATTTATTTTTGCAGTGCTGGGGATCAAATTCAGGACCTCATGCATACTAGGCAACCTTCCTACCACTGAACTACATCCCCAGCCCCTCTGTTATTTTTTTCTATTAAAATATTGTGTTTGAAGCTGGGCATGGTGGTGCATGCCTGTGATACCAGCTACTTGGAAGCTGAGGTAGGAGTCAGCAACTTAATGAGACCCTGTCTTAAAATAAAAAAATAAAAAGGACTGGGGATGTAGCTCGGTGGTAGAGTGCCCTTGGGTTCAGTCTCCAGTACCTGGGAGAGTGGGAGGAAGGTTGTGTGTGGCACTCAGTTTTTAAAAAGAAACACTCCTGGGAACCATGATATACACTTGTAATCCTGGGAGACTGAAGCAGGAGGATCACAAGTTGGAGATGAGCCTCAAAATTTAGCAAGGCTCTAAGTAACCTTAGACCTTTTATTCTGAGTCTCAGAATAAAAAATGACTGGGAATGTAGCTCAGTGATAAAGTGCCCCTGGATTCAATTCCTAGAGCTCGACCTCTCTCCCCTGCCAAAAAAAAAAAAAGGAACACACCGAGTACATTCCCACTTTCTGGGCTGTGAATCCAAAATATTACTAGGATTAAAGAAGAACTAGAAAAACTATTGGTAAACCAATTCTGACTCTTTTCATCCCCCAAATATAGGTTAAGGTGACTCTGATAGTTTAACTAATAGAAGCAAATACATCCCATGTACCAGGAGCAGGTATATCTTCTGGGAGAATGTTCCATCATTTTAGGCATCATATTATTCCTGCTAATCAGATTACTTCTGGCAGTTGGTAGATAATAACTAGAACATAAGTAGAGAAAATAAAGGGATACCAAAACCCAAGAAAAACAATAAATAGGCAGTTCTGACCCACAGAGGATTCAGATAATTGATCAGACACATTTATAAGTCTGATCCAATGGAGCACATCTGTAATCCTAGCTACTTGGCAGGCTAAGACAGGAGGACTTTAAGTCTAGTCTTGCAAAATAATGAGACCCCCCCCGCCATCTCAAAAAGTAAATAAAGATAACATACTTAATATCTTCAAAAGAAAACATTAAGAATTTTAACATAGAATTGAAAACTATGACAAAACGAGGTATTTCTAGAATTGAAAATGATAATAACTGAAATGAAACACTCTATAGATGGGTGTATGTCATGCTTTCTGTGGTAGCCACTGAAGGAAAAGAGCATATGTCTGGGCATATGAGTGACAGAGCACTTGCCTAGCAAGCACAAGGTGTTGGTCTCAATCCCCAGCACCATAAAACAAACAAACAAAAAACCCATACAACTATCAAGATGTGAGAGGGAAAAAAATAAATATTAAGACACATTTTTAAATGGAAGAAAGCAAAGAAAAAGAGTACAAGTGAACAGATGGGATAGATAGCAGGCAGATAATTGTACCTTGCAAATATGCTAAGCCAGTCACAAAAGGCCACATATTATAAGTTTCCTTCATAAATACTCAGAACAGGGAAGTGTGGAGAGACAGGAAGTAGATTAATGGTTGCCCAGGGCTGGCGAAGGGATAGGAAGAAGATGGATAGGGCAGTGATCGCTGGAGTTGAGTTACTTTTTTGGGGGGTACTGGGAATTGAGTGAACCCAAAAGTGCTTTATCACTGAGCTACATCTTCAGCCATTTTTTTTTTTTTTGAGATAGTTAAAGTCTCACAGAGTTGCTGAGGCTAGTCTCAGACTTTCAGTCCTCCTGCCTTAGCCTCCCAAATTGCTGGTATTACAGGTGTGCATCACCATGCCCAGCTAGAGTTAGAGTTTTACTTTTTGAGGTAAAAAAAGTTATAAAATTGACTGTAGTGGTGGTCACACATATACGTGAATATATGTGAATATACTGAAAACCATTGAGTATACTTTAATTTGGTGATTTGTTGTATGTGAATTAAATCTAAAATCCATACAGACAAAAAGGAGAGAAGTGATTTATAGAGAATAAAGAATAGGGGGTGAAGATTTACTGTTAATGGGTACATTGTTCCTTTGAGAGTCATAAAAATATGAAATTAGATAGTGTTAGTGGTTATACAAACGTATATAATTGTGAATGTATGAAAAATTACTAAATTATACACTTTAAAATGATGTATTTCATGGCATGTGAATTACATATTGATTTTTTGTGTGTTGTATGTGTGTATGAGTACTGGAGATTGAACTCAGGGCTGTTCTACCACTGAGCTACATCTGCAGTTCTTTTTGTTTTATTTTGAGAGAGGGCCTCACTAAGTTGCCCAGGCTGACCTTGAACTTAGAATCCTCCTGCCTCAGCATCTTGAATCACTGGATTACAGGTGTGTATGCCACCACCCTCAGCATTATATACCTTTTTTTTTTTTCCCCAGTGCTGGGGATCGAACCCAGGGACCTGTGCTTGCAATGCAAGCACTCTACCAACTGAGCTATCTCCTCAGCCCTATACCTTTTTTTTTTTTTTTTTTTTTTTTTTTTTAAGGAGAAATTGCTGCGCATCGTGGCACATGCTTGTAATTCCAGTGATTTGGGAGGCGGAGGCAGGAGAATTGCAAGTTTTAGGCTAGCCTCAGCAACTTAGCAAGGTTCTAATCAGCTTAATGAGAACTTGTCTCAAAATAAAAAGGGCTGAGGTTGTGGCTCAGTGGTTAAATACCCCAGGGTTCAAAGAAGAAGAAAAAGAAAAAATTGCCAGACATTGTCATGCAGGCCTATAATTCCAGCAGCTTGGGATACTGAGACAGGAGTACTGCAAGTTCAAGGTTAGCCTCTGCATCTTAGTGAGGCCCTAACTCAAAAGATTAAAAAAGTTGGGTTTGTATCTCAGTGGTAAAGCATCCCTGAGCTCAATCTCTAGTAACAAACAAGCAAAAAATAAAAATTTAAGATTTCCCCACATAAAATCTGGAAGAATTTTTTTACTAGTAGACTCATCCTCCAAGAAATACTAAAGAAAGAGAATCCCTTACACTGAAATAAAATGACACTAGACAGTAACTTGAATCCATATGAAGAAATAAATGCTACCAAAAGAGGAAACCACATAGATAAATTTAAAAGAAAGCAAAAATGTATTTTTGTTAGTAACTTTTCTTCTCTCTGATTTAAGAGAAAACTGCATAAGGCAATAGCTATAAATCTGGTAGAATGTGCATATAGTATATAACAATGTCATTGGTACAACAGTAAAGACAAAGCATGTGGAAGGGATGGAGCCACATAAAGCAAAGCTTCTATATATCACTGAAATTAATTTTGTTAATTATCAAGTGAACAAGGTGTTTATTTGTTTACTTTTGGCACTGGGGATTGAACCCAGGGATGTTTTATCACTGAGCCACATCCCCGGCCTTTTTTTTTTTTTTTTTCTATTTTGTTTAGAGACAGGGTCTTGATAAATTGCTTAGGGCCTTGCTAAGTTGCTGATGCCGGCTTTGAACTTAGTGATTCTCCTGCCTCAAGCCTCCCAAGTTGCTGGATTACAGGTATGCACCCCCACACTCAGTGTGAATGAGATGTTTAACCTCATGTTAAAATTTTAATCTCCAGGGAAACCACTAAGAAAACTACTCCCAGGGCTGGTGTGGTGGTGCGTGCCTGTAACCTTAGCCACTGGGAGGCTGTGGCATGAGGATGGCAAATTTGAGGCCAGCGTGGGCAATGTACGTAGCAAGGCCCTAAGCAATTTAGTGAGACCCTGTCTCAAATTAAACAATAAAAGGACTGGAGATGTGGCCCAGTAGTTGAGGGCCCCTGGGTTCAATCCCTGGTTAAAAAAATAAATAAATAAATAAAAAAGAGTGAGATAGAAAAAAAAACTCCAGAAATTATAAAAGTTCATATAACTCGGTAAAACGAGGGAATTATAATGGTAACTAGAAAATGTCTATTTAATACAAAATAAGGTAGTTATGAAAGAGTAGGAGAATTAAAATATATATATGCCCATAGAAAACAAAATCTCACCTTAATAATTATATTACAATCCAGTTGCAGTAGCACGTGCCTGTAATCTCAGCATCTTGGGAGGCTGAGGCAGGAGGATTGCAAGTTTAAAGCTAGCCTCAGCAACTTATCAAGACCCTGTTTCTAAATAAAATATAATAAAGGGCTGGGGATGTGACTCAGTAGTTAAGTCCCCCTGGGTTCAGTCCTTGCTACCAAAGAAAGGAAAAAAAAAAAAATAACATCACATGTCAGCAGACCCAACACCACTTAAAAGGTAAAGAGTAACAGAATGGAATAAACGAAAAACACGTAGGGCTGGGGATTTAGCTCGGTGGTAGAGCACTTGCCTGGCATGCATGAAGCTCAGTTCCCAGAACTGCAAAATAAAAAAAAAAAAAAAAAAAAGTATGGGTATGCTACCTACAAGAGTCACATTTTAATTTTAAAGATGTAAGTAGGTTGAAAATCAAAGGGCAGAACAAAATATACCATGGAAACAATAACCAAAACAGAGCTGAAGTGGCTATATTAGTAGCACACAACCTCAGCAAGGCCGAGGATGTAAGATTTTTTTATTTATAAAATTTTTATTAAAAATGTATTTACACATGATGCAAGATTTTTATGTACAATAAGTTGTATTTCTTTATAGTAGCAGTGATCAAATCCAAAAATTAAGGAAATAATTTCATTTACAATAGAATGAAAAAGGTACCTAGGAAGAAAAGAATAAAAGACAAATACGAAAAACTACAGAAAAAATATTTTAAAGATACTGTCTCTCTCTGTTGCCCAGGATTGCCTCAAACTTATGGTCTCTAGTGATCCTCCTGCCTCATCCTCCCCTGGAGCTGGGACTACAGGTGTGTGCCACTGATCCTGGCTTGCAGAAATATTGTTTAAAAATCGAAATAAGAGGAAAGACATCTCATTTTCAGGGATAGGAACATTTATTATTGTTATGAAGGCAATACTTCCTTAATTTGAGCCTATAGATGGATAAAAAATAGATAAATTGGACTTCACTGAAATTAAATACTTTTGCCAGGTGTAGAGGCCTGTGCCTGTAGTTTCACGTACTTGGCAGGCTGAGTAAGGAGGATCCTTGAGCACAGGAATCCAAGAACCTCCTGGCAGCACAGAGAGAAGCCAGATCAAACCAAACAAACCTCCTGATTGAAAACCTTAGAGCTGGGATGTAGCTCAGTGGCAGTGCTTGCCTAACATATGAGGCCGTGCATTCACACCCCAGCATGGAAGGGGGAAAACAAACTTATGCTGCAAAGGATGCTATCAAGAAGGTGAAAAGACAACCCATGGAATGGGAGAAATTATTCCCCTGATTCATTTGATAAGGGTCTAGTGTTCAGAATACAAAAAGAATTCTTGGAGCTCAAGAGAAAGATAACCCAGTTTTAAAATGAGTAAACATTAGAATAGACATTTCCCTAAAGAGTATATGCAAATAGATGATAAGCATATGAAAAAGAGCTAAATATCTTTAATCATTATGGAAATGGAAAACAAAATCAGTGACAATCCACTGTCACACTAGAACCAGGTAAAGACACAAGAAAGAAAACTAAAGATTGGTATTTCTAACAAGCATATGTGCAAAAATCCTTGACAGAATATTAACAGTGTTAATCTAGCAATACAAAAAAGAAGTATATATTGTGATCATAGTGAGTTAATAATGCTCCTCCAAATTCATGTCCCCTGGAACCTGTGAATGTGCCCTTGTTTGGAAGTAGAGCTTAAAATGAGATTGGACTGGATTAGAATGGGCCCTGCTCCAGTGACTGGTGTTGATCCAAGAAGAGGGGAATTTGGACACAGATACACAGGGAGAATACTTTGTGAAATGCAGACTATGGAGGAGAAGATGATGTGAAGGTGAAGGCAAAGGTTGAAGTGATGTAAGTACAAGCCAGAAACAATGGTAATAGGTAGCAACTAGCAGGAGCCAGAAGAATCAAGGAAGGACTCTTCCCTAGAACCTTCAGAGGAAGCATGGCCCCACTCACGTTGTGCACTCTAATATTCAGAACTGGGAGGCAATACACTTCTCTTGTTTCGAGCCACCCAGTTTGTGGTGTTTGGTTACAGCAGCCATGGGAAACGAATACAATACCCAAGTGGTTTTTTTTCTTTTGTGGTGCTGGGGATTGAATCCAGGGCTTTGTGCTTGCAAGGCAGGCATCTACCAACTGAGCCATATCCCCATCCCCAAGTGGGTTTTATTCCATTTCTACAAGTCTGATTCAGAGGAGACCTTCTACCAACAAACAACAATAAACCCAGCTGACATCAGACTTAGCTGTGAAAAACAAAAACTAGATGTTTTCCCTCTAACATAAGGAATAAGACATGCTCCCCTTGCAGCACTTGTTGGCTTCATATTTGAAGTCTTAACTAATGCAGTAAGAGAAGGAAATTAAAGGGCTTGGGATATAGCTCAGTTACTAGAGTGCTTGCCTAGCATGAAAAAGGCCCTGGGTTCAATCCCCAGAACCACCAAAAAAAAAAAAAAAAAAAAAAAGAAACTAAAGGCATAAAGATTGAAAAGGAGGAGAGAAAATCATCTTCATTTGCATGATTATCTGTTGCTGTGGTTTGAATTTGTCCCCCAAGGCTTCCCATATTGAAATTTTTGTGCCCATTTTAAGGTACTAACAGGATGGGACATTTTAATTTTGGTGTTTGGAGGCGTGGCTTATGGAAGGTGATGAAGATGACCTAAAGTCACATGGGTGGAGCCTTCGTGAGTCAGTCCTGCTAACTCTGTGAGAAGGAGAGACCAGAAGAGACACGCAGGTGTGCTTTCCATTTCTTACCACATGATGCCCTGTACCATCCTGGAATTCTTCCAGAAAGAAGACCCCCAGATGTGGCCCTGCAACCTTAGAACTCCAGAACCATGAGCCATGCTATGCCTCTTTTCGTTTGAAGTCACTCAGTCTGTGGTATTCAGTTATTAGCAACAGAAAATGAACTAATACATTTCTGGAGAAAACCCCAAGTAATCAAGAACCAAATTAAAAAACTTTAAAACCAAACCAGACAAACCCTGTTGGAACTAACAAGTGAGAACTGCAAGGTTGTACAAAGTTAATATGTAAAAATTAATTGCTTTCTTAAAGAAAACACCCACTTCCCTGTGTCCCAGCAATGAAGAATTAGAATTTCCAATTAAAAACATTACAATTTGTATGAGTACAAAAAAATGGAACACTCACATCCACATGCGAAAAATTTCTAAATTATGATGAAAAATATTAAAGAGTAACTATAAACGGAGGTAGAACTCCATGTTCATTGACAGGAAAACTTGCTGTCATTATGGTGTCAGTTTCTCCCAGTTTTGATCAGTAGATTTATTGCAGTGAATCAAAATCCCAGCAGGCTATTTCGTGGATACTGACAAACCCATTCTAAGGTTTTCATGGAGAGGCAGGAAATGTAGGACAACTGACATTACTGAAGAACGAAATCGGAGGACTAATAGTGCCCAACTTGAAGGCTTAACTATAAAGCTACAGGAATCAAAATTGTGTGATATTGATGAGGGAAAAGATAAATAGGTCAAGGGAAAAGAACAGCCCAGAAATAGACCTATACAAGTAAGCCAAGTGATCTTTAAGGAAAAAATAGCAACTCAATGGAAGAACAGTCTTTTCAACAAATGGTGCTGGAACAAATATGGGCAATTTGCATGCCAAAAAAAAAAAAAAAAATCAACCTATAGTCTCTAGACCTTCCACAAAAAAATTAAATCAAAATGGAGCATAGAACTACATTTAAAATGCAAAGCCATAAAATTTCTAGAAGCTAACAGAAAATCCAGGTGACCTTGGATTTGGTGATACCTTTTAGTCATCAGGAACACAGTCCATCAAAGAGAAAAAGGATAAGGTAGATTTAATTAAAATTTTTGACTCTGGGCAGGGTATGGTGGTATATACTTATAATTCCAGTTACTTGGGAGGCTGAGGCAGGAAGATCACAGTTCAAGGCCAGCCTGGGCAACCTAACAAGATCCTGTCCCACATTTTTTTTTTTTTTTTTTTAAAGGGCTGGGAGTATAGCTCAGTGGTAGTGCACCTCTGAGTTCAATCCCTGGTACCTTGGTGTGGCAGGGGTTGGGTGGTGATCTGGGAAAGACATTATTAAAAGAATGAAAAGATAAGCCACAGACTGGAAAGAAAATATGTGCAGAATACATATCTTGTAAAGGATGAAAATTTACAAAGAACTCTTAAAGCTCAAGGAAATAAACAATTCTGTTGAAAAATGGACAAAAGACTATTCAGGCATCTTGCTAGAGAATATCAACTGATGGCAAATAAACATGAAAAATTCCAAACATTCTCTTAGAGTTTCACACTTTAAAACTGATGATACGCCACACCTATTAGAAATTCAAAATACACGTAACTCCAAATGCTGGCGGGATGTAGAACCACAGGAACTCTCACTCATTGCTAGTGGGAACGTAAAATGGTACAGCCACTTTGAAGACAGTTTTGATAGTTAATTACAAAACTAAACAAATCTTGCCATACTATCCAGTAATTACACTCGGATATTTTCCCAAATGAACTGGAAGTTTATGTCCACACAAAACCTGCACATGAATGTTTATAATATTTTTACCCATAATTGCTGAAACTTGGAAGCAACCAAGGTGTCCTCCAGCAGGTGAACAGGTAAATTCAGTGGTGTATCCAGACAATGAAAGTTTACTCAGTGCTAAAAAGAAATGAGCTATCATGCCATGAGAAGACAGACGCTTTGCAGGCAGCAGTGGCACAAGCCTGCAATCCTAGCTATTTGGGAGGCCGTGGCTATCCTGGGAGATTAGTGTAGACCTGTCTCAAAATTTTAAAATGACTGGGAATGTACTTCAGTGGTACAGTGCTTGTAGCCTGTTGAGTCCCTACCCCCCCAAAAAGACAGAACCACCTTAAGTGCATATTACTAAGAGAAAGAAGCTAATGTGAAAAGACTGCGTAATGTGTGATTCCAACATAGGACATTCTAGAAAATTGTGACTACGGAGTCAATAAGAAGATCCGAGATTTGGGAGAGGCCTAAGGTTAGACACAGATGAAGCACAGGAGATGTTTAGGTTGTGGGAATATTCTGCATGTTACTGTAATGGTAGATACATGACATTATACATTTTTCAAAACCCAAAGGAAAGTAAAACACAGCGGAACCTCGATGTAAACTGAACTTGAGTCATTACCAACGTATCAGTGTTTGTCCGTCAGTTGTAATAAACACGTCACCCTAATGCAGCATGGCAATGACAGTGAAAGTGCAGGAGGCCACTTGTCGCCTCCATTCTTACTTTACACATTTAAAAACTCTCTGAAAATAACCTCGAAACTTAAAAACTACAGACACACAGCGAGATCCCTTGGTATGCACTAGAACAACTTTTTTTAAAAGATGGGCAATAAAAGTGTTATTGAGAATGTGGAGAAATGGGAACCTTCATATATTGCCAGTGGGACTATAAAATGATGCAACTACTTTGGAAAATGGTTTGGCAGTTATTTAGAAAGTCAAACACAGATTTACCATATGACCTAGCAATTCTAAGTACATACCCAAGAGAATGGAAAACATGTCCACACACAAGGAAAACACGTCCACACACAACCTTGTATACAGATGTTCATAGCAAAAGCTGGGTGTGATATGCACACCTGTCACCCAACTACTCGGGAGGCTGAGGTGAGAGGATTGTGAGTTTAAGGCCAGCCTCAGCAACTTAGAAAGACCCTGTCTCAAAATAACAGAAACGAAAACAACAGTAAAACAAATGTTCATAGCAGCATTGTTCATAATAGCAAAAGAAGGAAACTGTCCAAATGTCCCTGAATCAATGAATGGACAAAAGAAATGGAATGTGTATGTATTTTGTTGCAATAGAATATTATTCTTCAACAAAAAGGAATGAAGGACTGAGACAAGCTATTGTATGAAAGAATGATGAAAGCATTATGCTGAGTGAAATTATTTAGAAACCAAAGACCACATATTTTATGATTTCATTTGTTTAGTATAGGCCAACCCTTAGAAAGTTCATTAGTGGAACCTGATGCGTTGGCACACACCTGTAATCCCATTGGCTCTGGAGGCTGAGGCAGGAGAATCATGAGTTCAAAGCCAGCCTCCACAACTTAGTGAGGCCCTGAACAACTCAGCAAGACCCTGTCTCTAAATAAACTATAAAGAAAGAAGGACTGGAGACATGACTCAGTGGTTAAGACCCTAGGTTCAAACCGTGGTACTAAAAAAAAAAAATCAGTGGGTTCCAGGAATTTTAAGATGCATGAGTGGGAAGTGACTGCAGGTGGTACGGATTTCCTTTTGGGGTGATAGATAAGTTCTAAAATTAGGTGGCGCACACCTGTAATCCCAGTGACTTGGGAGGCTGAGGCAGGAGGATCACAAGTTCAAGACCAGCTTCAGCAACCTAGCAAGGCCCTATTCAACTTAGTGAGACCCTGTCTCACTGTCATCCCTGGGGATATATATAGCTCACCGGTAAAGCCCCTGTGGTTTCAGTTTCCAGTACCAAATAAATAAAATTAGTGATGGTTTCAAAATTGAAAAAAACAAAAATCTTTGAATTGTATCTTTTAATGGGGTGAGTTTTATGGTATATCAAATTATATTTCAATAAAGCTGTTCAGAATAAAAAGCACTCCTCAGCCACGCAACCTTATTGCTGTCCTGATGGAACCCGCAAAAAGGAAAACAGCTGCCCGTGCTGGCCCTTGCCCCCATCCTCCCACTTCAACTGCTGGCCACTTTGAAGGCTTCACCTAGAGGTAGTTACAGCTTTTCCAACTGTTGGTTTACCACCTGAAGCCTTCCAGGCAGTCTTAAGCCAACATGTGATATTTAGTCTGTATTTAAATATCTATGTCTTAAGTATAGCGGTTCTCAAAATTTTTAGTCTTTACATTCTTAAATATTACTGAGGGCCCCAAAGAGTTTTCATTTACATGGGAATATATCTGTCAATAATTACCATATTAGAAATTAATTTTTTCAATGTCTATTAATTTCCCTAAAAATAACAATAAACTGGGCAGGCATGGTGGTACATGCCCTATAACCCCAGCTATTCAGAAGATTGAGGCAGGAGGATGGAAAGTTTGAGGCCAGCCTTAACTTAGACCATGTCTTAAAAAATAAAAAACAGTGTGGTATGCAACTTGGGAGGCTGAGGCAGGAAGCTTGCAAGGTTGAGGCCAGCACGGGCAACTTAGACCCTCCGCAACTTAGCAAGACCTTGTCTTAAAATAAAAAATTAAAAGGGCTGGATGTATGTAGCTCAATGGTAGAGCACCCCTGGGGCTCAGTCCCCAGTACGACAAACACGCACACATTAAAGAGGGAGACATGCAAGTATATGTGTGTTTATATATTTTAAATATATATTTGTAGAGTAATATATTATAAATATGCACATAATTTATTCCTCCTAACCCTGAGAAGGTGGTACAGTGACTGTTTTTCTCCATATTTCAACTGAGAAGATTGAGTCCTCACGGTATAGCCAAGGGGCAGTGGACTCAGACTCAGTCCCAGATCTCCTGACCCTAAATCCAGTGTCCTGTTTGCTTCTCTGTAAAATGAAGTTTCTTCCAAATCAGTTCCTGGGTTGCCTCTTAACACAGCATATCAGGGGAGCTGGCAAGATCGAGAAGGTTGAGCCCCACGCTGGAACATGGACCAGAGCTGGGCGAGCTCCTGGGCTTCAGTAGCAGGGGCCGGACGAGGAGGTGCCCCTGAGGGAACAGACGCCAGCTTTTCTTCCTTCCCTTCACTCTGCTCAAGATGGAGTGCAAGGGAGGAGTTTCCACTAGATGGCTTGAGCCATCTGCATGTCCTGTGGTTCAGGTGGTGGCTCTTGACTGGAGGCGGTTTTGTCCTCCCAGTGGGCAGTGGTCATAATGGGAGAGAATGCTGTTGGCATCTAGTGGGCAGAGACGGGGATGCTGCTGGACACTGACCCTACAGAGCACAGGGCGGCCCCCCACGACGAAAAACTATCTGGCCCCAACAGTCGGCAGTGCTGAGGGGAGAAACCCTGGGTCAGAGCCTGGCGCCTGGAGGCCTGCTCTGTGTCCAACACCGTGTGCTGTTGGCAGCGGGCGGGACCGAAGTTCTGCTACCTAAAGGAAAAATAAGTACCACAAACGGAGGCAGCAATTCCAGGGACTGTGACGATGAATTACATGTTTGTAAATGTTGGAGTACTTGAGGTTTCTCAGAAAGAGGGGACATTCATAAAATATTTCGACCTCTGAACTTAAAAAAGAGTATAGGTGTTTATTTTTAGAAAGGGTTCTTTGGAATAAAATTTTCATGTAGGATAACCTCTAAAGAACAGTGCATGCGTATGTAATTAATATTTAAACCTAATTCATAATTTAGTTTTTTGAAGGGAATTATGAACAAAAAAACTAGAGTGAACACACTCAACCAGAATCAAAACTGAATTAAACTAAGGCCAGGTGCGGTTGGCACATGCCTATAATCCCAGCTACTGGGAGGTTGAGGCAGGAGAATCCCAAGTTTAAGGCTAGCTTCAGCAACTTAGTAAGAACCCGTCTCAGAAACTGAAGGATGGGGCTGGAGTTGTGGCTCAGTGATAGAGCACTTGCCTAACATGTGTGAGGCACAGGGTTCAATTCTCAGCACCACATGTTAATAAATGAATAAAATGTCCATCAGCATCTAAAAAAATGTTTTCAAAAACTAAAGGATGAGAGTTATAGTTCAGTGGTAAAGCATCCCTGGGTTCATTCCCCAGTACCAAACAACAGCAACAAAACACAAACAAAAACCTGAATTAAACAAAGGTATTTTTAAGAGGACTTCTTACTAAACTTATTCTCTAAACTTATTCTCTAAACTATTGAAGTTGAGCACAACTAGAATACGATTATATTCCCCAAATGGGGAAGCACTTAATTCTTCAAACCGATTCAAGACAACAATTTATTACTTAGTTATAATAAAAATATTTCACATTATGCCAGAATGTAGGATAATATTTAGTAAAGAATTCCTTCACTTAACAACTTTGGATGTCGCCAATATGTCAGATGGTGGATCTGTGGCTTGTATGTTCCTTTGTTAGAATTTCTCTAGCACTCACCATGTTCTTTGCCTACACAGTTATTAGTGTTAAGTCCAAGTATAAGGAAGACTGATTCAGCCCATAATTTTCCTACTGTTCCCTTTAACTTTATTCCCTCTGTTTGAAGATAAGCTGTGTGCATGTGACTCATAACTTGCCTATTTTGCTTTCATGTTTTATAACACCTCTGCTGTACCAGGCCTGTTTTACTACCCTGAGAAAGTCTAGAAATGATCATCAGCTTTTTTCCATGCCTGTCAGACATGGTAACTTTGGAGCCAGCTGTCAAAGGCATCCACTGTTGTAATTGGAATGAATCTCTCTCACTGTGGTCCTTTGCCCAAGGGCCCCATGAATCACTTCATTTGGGTGTCATTTCAGGTGAACCACTGTCTACCAGAGAAGATTGTGGTGTACCGTGATGGAGTATCTGATGGCCAGCTGAAGACAGTTGCCAACTATGAGATTCCTCAGCTGCAAAAGTGTTTTGAGGCTTTTGAGAATTACCAGCCCAAGATGGTGGTGTTTGTAGTTCAGAAGAAAATCAGCACCAATCTGTACCTGGCTGCTACTGAGCACTTTGTGACTCCCTCCCCTGGGACTGTGGTAGATCATACAATTACAAGTTGTGAGTGGTAAGTGGGCAAAAAAAGACAGTATTGGAGGAAGAATAGGTTGGAGAAGTTATCTGCTTCCTGGGTATTGGGATGGGGAGGTTGCCAGAGAGATTGGAAGAGAATTCTCAGATTCTCCTTTTCTTTCTTTTCTTTTCTTTTTTTCTTTTTTTTTTTTTTTTTTTTGGTGTTGGGGATTGAACCCAGAAGTACTTTACCACTGGGTTACAACCCTAACCCCTATTTATTTTTTTGAGACAGAATCTCACTAAATTGCTCAGGGCCTCACTAAATTGCTCAGCCTGGACTTGAACTTGTATCCTCCTGCCTGAGTCTCCTGAGTTGCTGGGATTAAAGATGTGCACTAGCAGATTCTACTATTTTTTTTTTTTAATAAAACTTTAAGCTGGGCATTGTGGCACAGGCTTGTAATTCTAGCAACTAGGGAAGCTGAGGCAGGAGGATCACAAATTGCAGGCCAACCTGAGAAATTAAATGAGACCTTGTTTCAAAATAAAAATAAAAAGTCTGAAGATGAAGCCCAGTGGTAGAGTCCCCCAGGGTTCAATTTCCAGTGCCAGGGGTTCGGGGGTTGAGGAGGCTAAAAGGAAAAAAAGGTTTCAAAACATTTAAAAACAACAACAAAGCTTTTACCTCTTACATACAGAATTCTACCGTTGTAGTCTTGTCCCAAGACATAGAACACTAACCCTTCCACACACAGGTAAAGGAGTTTCTGCCACCACCGCAGTAGCCTAATGAGTCAGGAGACCTAAATTCTAATACTGATTTGATTCCTTTGTGTCCTTGATTCAGTCATTTACCTCAAATGATTTCCCAGATCTTCTTCAGTTCCCTCCAGCCAAAGGACCAGGTCCTTCAGTGGTGTTTTTCCCTCCTAGGGTGGATTTCTACCTTCTCGCCCACCACGTACGACAGGGCTGTGGCATTCCTACACATTACGTCTGTGTTCTCAACACTGCGAACCTGAGCCCTGATCATATGCAGAGGTGATAACTTATTCCTTCTCACTCTCATTTCTGACCAGCTAGCTAGATGGGGTCATTGCCTGCCCCCCTGAAATACCTACCCCTTGACTTTGACCACAATGGTATTCTTTTGAGAGGTAATTGGTAATCCTGGTTTTACAAAATTACTTGAAAAGCTTAAAAAAAAAAAAAAAAAAAACCGATGCCAGCCAGCAGTCCTGAACATTCTCAAGCAGTCTTATTTATTTAAGAGACAAGGTCTTGCTGTATTGTTCAGGCTAGTCTTGAACTTGCTGGACTCAGCTTTCTGAGTAGCTGAGATTCTAGGTGCACACCACTGTGCCTGGCTAGCATTTGAATTTTTAAGAAGTGCTGTGTATGGTTATGACCACATTGTGTCTGAGACTCAGTGTCCTTGAGTTCATATTCTCTGAACCCGCTGCTGAGGTACTCACCCTTCTGCAGCCTTTCCTCGTAGGCAAAGAAAGGCATTTTCTTCCTGTTGTCTTTCTTGATTTAGTATAAAAGTAAGAAAATGAGAGAATTTACCCATCCTCTGGCTTACAAATAATGGAAATAGAAACAATTACATGGAAAAATAATGATCCCAAAAGCCATTTTGTATATTCCTGGGTTCCCCAGTTTGCTGGCAAGGGCGCTGTGTGTCATTTCCCCTGTGAGCTTGTGATCACACCCAGAATGGGAAGCAGAGGGTGATAAAGATCACATTTTCTTTTTGGCCTGCAGGTTGACTTTCAAACTGTGTCACATGTACTGGAATTGGCCTGGTACCATTAGAGTTCCAGCTCCTTGCAAGTATGCCCACAAGCTGGCTTTCCTGTCTGGACAGATTCTGCACCATGAACCGGCCATCCAGCTGTGCGAGAACCTGTTCTTCCTGTGACCGCAGCCTGGGCATAGGCTGGTAGGAGAAATAAGACTTTGCAGCTCAGCCATGACTCTTGCAGAATGAGCAGAGGCAGAAGTGGGATTTTGTGTTGGTGTTTTCCCTTTCTCTAACCCTGTAGAATAGGTTTTCCTTTTTTCTTTTAACTTGATATCATCAAGAAGCAAGTTTTCAAGTACCAGGTGGAAATTGCCTTCCTGTCTTTGAAGAGCAAATGATGGTAGTACCATGCAGAGGCAGACAGAGTCGGTGGATGTAAGGGAGCCATTAAAAGCCTCCCAAGAAGCTGGGCACAGTGGCACACACCTGTAATGCCAGAGACTTGGGAGGCTGAGGCAGGAGGATCACAAGTTGGAGGCCAGCCTCAGCAACTTAGCAAGGCCCTAAGTAATTTAAGGAGACAGTATCTCAAAAAGGACTAGGTATGTAGCTCAGTGTGACTAAGTGGTAGAGTGTGCTTAGCATGTGTGTGGTCCCAGGTTCAATCCCCAGTGCCCCCATAATAAAGAGCCTCCCAAGCCAACACAGCCGTAGAAATCTGCAGAAGTAGCGTTTGTACCTGGAAGCTATGGTTATGAAGCAGTTCCCATTTCTGGCACCAGAGCTGTGAAGGTGAATAAAGTCATTGCAGATGTCTAGAGAGTTACTTTTTAGGAGCAACTGGGAAAGATGAAAGAAAAGGCTGTGAAGCAGAGTTTTTCCAAGAGAGATTACTGTTGCCCACAGGTGTGAAAGGCAGGTAAGACCCTCCCCTGGGGCATAATCAGGCCTGTGTATTCTTCTTCCCTGGGGACTGAGTTCATGCCACCTGTGCCTGGAATCCGATTTAAGGTGGCTTCAGTTGTTCCTCAGCTTCTTGAGCAAGTTTTTTCTGTGCCTTTCGGTTGCTTTACAGCATACCATGTTGCTCTCTTGCCGCCCCCCCCACCTTTGTTTCTTGTGACTGATCTTCAGTAAGTTTCAGTTTTGTAAGTAACAACCTGAGCACATGGAAAGAATTCAACAGCTAGGAAAGTTCAGGATGAGGTGTGAGCTTTTAATTGACCCTTCCTCCCAGGTACATGGCCTTTATTTCTGAGTGTATGTTTGTAAATGGGATTGCTCATTTCTCTTGCACAAGAATGTCTTCCAGTTGTGGGCTTGTTTAGCTAGGGATTTTTCGGAATCCTGGTTAAGATTTCCAGAAGTCAGCTTTGGAAAATGGAACACTTCTACCAAAGTCCACACATTACAGTTTAGGAAGTTACCACTCTGCCTGCGAGTTTCAGTGTTTGGGGGGAAGCACTGGTTCTTCACTGGTTTTTTCTCTCTCCTCTCTCTCTGTCCCCTCTTTTTCTCCCCTCCCCATTTAAAAATCTTCAGACTCATTTTTATCATACCTTGCTTTGCTGGGTTTTAAAAGCCAATCTTATTTAACTTTTTCAAATTGGTATTTATTTATTTATTTGTGTGTCTATTTGTGTGTCTATGTGTTTTGGTGTGATGGAAGGGAGAGAATGGAACACAAATACCCATTTTATACGACAGTGCATGAGAAGAAGAACTTCAGCTTAAACTCCTTAGAAGAAGCCAAGAGAGCTTTTAATTTGTAGCAGTGCCAGCAGAGGTTGGGAAGGGATGTGTGTTGATGGGGATTTATTTGGAGTTGGCTACAGAGGGCGAGGCTAAGGCTGGGAATCTAAAAACCACATGGAAGCACTGGTCTCCGGCTGGAGAGATCAGCTTCTGATGTTCTTTAGAAGCATTTTGAACTTCCCTTTTAAAGTTGGATTTCCTAGTGCTCTTTTTCTCTTAGATAATCAGAAGAGATAAATACTTGAATATAATATAGAAATTTCTTCACTTTTTATTTCTGGTGTGTTGTTTTTCAATTTTAATGCCAGGTGATTGGATCCTGGGTGGAAAATAAAAGTAAATTTGTATAAATGTGCAGTCATGCTTGAAATAGTATCATTTATTTATTATATGGATATAATTCTTTTTCTTCAGACAGTTGTAACACTTAGAATCATTCATTTATTACTCTCCATGCAAGGTGCAGCTTGGGCGTTAGTAGCCAGATGATTCCACCCTGAGCTGAGTAGAAGACGTATTAGAGCTGTCTCACTTCTGGGGCAAATGTGGCATTTATAATTTGTGTGTGTCAGGCTGGGGTGCAGCTCAGTGGTAGAGCACTTGCCTGGCATACTCTGAGTTCCATGCCCAGCAATGGAAGGAAAAACAAAACAAAACAAAAACCGTAGATCTCTGACACATATTTTGTGTGTTTGTGTTTGTCTTGTTTATTTAGATCTCTCTAGAACCAGAGAGTGCACTTCAGGTGGTCTCCCATTATTAAATGCTTGCCCTTCTTTATGTATACTTTACGGTATGTCTATAATCGCCAGAAATACCTTCCCAAAGCATCCTGGCTGCCCCTTTCAGAGCATTGCAGCTTTTCTGTTTATTTAGGAACTCGACTCTTTAACAACCAGTGCTTCCTGAACTCATTCTACGCGGTGTGCTACAGGGCCCTGTTCACTTGGGCAGCATTTCATTGAATGATGTAGAAAAGGAAGGAATTTTAGAAATATCTAGTTCTCTATATTGAAAATCTCAAAGTGAAGGACCTGAAATAAAATTCTCAGAGATTTGGGATTATTGAAGAAGACCCCATTTCTCTTTCTGGTTCTATTCCTAGCTTCATCCGAGTTTCTTAGTAACTTCTCCAAAAAAAAAGGAAAATCAAGAGAATGAGAAGACAAGCCATAGACTTGGAGAAAATGCCTGAAAAAATACACATCTGGTCAAAAGTTGTGTTATCCAAAATGTACAAAAGAACTCTTAAGAATATCATAAGAAGGGACTAGAAGTGTAGCTTAATGGTAAAGCACAGGCTTAGCATTTGGGAAGCACTGGATTCAATCCCTAGCCCTCCCCCCCAAAATATAAAAATTTAAAAATCTAATTTAACATAATCTTACCATACATCAACAGTTACACTCCTTGGCATTTACCCAAAGAGAGTGAAAACATCAATACAAAAATTTGCATACAGATGTTTGTAGCAGTTTTATTCATAATTTTAAAACTTGGAAGCGACAAGATAATAGTAGCAGAGTGTGATGTTACACAACTGTCATCCCAACTAGTTTGGAGGCTGAGGCAGGAGGATCACAAGTTCAAGGTCAGCTTGGGCAACTGTGTGAGAATTTGTCAAAAAATGAAAAAGGCTGGGGATGTCGCTCAGAGGTAGAGCGCTTGCCTGGCATGTGCCAGGCCTCGGGTTCAGTTCCCAGTATTGCACAAAAGAAGAAAATAAAACAAAAGAAAATGTTCTCAGTGGTTAAATGCATAAACAAACTCAGGTATCCAATCAGTGAGATATTATCCATTATTCAAAAAGTAAAGCATGGTCATGAAAAGACATGGGAGAACTTAAATGCAGTCATTCTGGAAAAGGCAAAGCAGTGGAGGCAATGCAAGGACTAGAGGTTGGCGAGGGAGGGAGGGACTAGGTAGAGCGGAGGTTCTTAGTGCAGTGAAACTACACATGACACTGCACTAGTGGGTCCGCGTCATGAATTGTTAAAACCCATAGGCTGTCCAACACTAAGAGTGCACCTTGATGTCAACTATGGACTTTGGGTAAAAGTGATAGTGAGGTTCATTGGTTGTAACAAATGTACCATTCTGGTGGGGGATCTTGATAGTGTGGGAGGCTGTGTAGGAGGGCTGGGAGTACATGGGAAATTTCTACGCATTCTGCTCATTTATTCCTTGAAATTAAAACTGTTCTAAAAATAAGGTTTGTTTTATTTTTGTTTTAAATGAGGAATAATGGGAGACTCCTGGCAACATGGTAGCCTGAGTTGAACCCGGGGTGCTTAACCACTGAGTCCCAGCCCAACCCTTTTTATTTTTTATTTTGAGACAGAGTCTCACTAACTTGCTTAGGGCCTCACTAAATTGCTGAGGCTGGCCTCGAACTTGAGATTCTCCTGTTTCAGCCTCCCAAATTGGTGGGATTACAGATGTGCGCAACCACACCCTGCGCTGAGCTGACCATTCTGACAAAGAAAAGTTGACGAAAATAGTTTTGTTTTGGGGGTTTTGTTCTTTGTACTGGAGGATTGAACCCCCTGGGCACTTCTATTGCTGAGCCCCAGTTCTTTTCATTGTTTATTTTGAGATAGGGTCTTGGTAAGTTGCTGAGGCTGGCCTCAAACTTGAGATCCTCCTGTCTCAGCCTCCTGAGTCACTCAGATTACAGTCCTGCACCACTGCACTTGGACTTTTTGTTTTTGAGACAAGGTCTCACTGTGTTGCCCAAGCTGGCCTTGAACTCCTGGGCTCAAGTGGTCCTTCTAACCCCAGCCCCTGAGTCGCTGGGACTACAACTGTGCGCCACACCTGCCTTGGCCAAAGTGGAAAATATAGTTTTAACTGAACATAACTGAACTTGGGGAAAATGGAACAAAGGAAGGAAAAAAGTGAACCAGGGGAATGGAGGAAGGAACGGTCATATCTAGGTACAAAAAAGGGAAATCAGGGAGGTAATAGTTGATACCAACACAGCTCCTAGGGCAGTGGACAAAATACAGGAGCAGGAGCACTCAAGTCTTTGATTCCCGGGAAGGCTAGGAGATGTGGCCTCAGATCCTGTGAGGTGCAGGATTGATGGAGTTAAGTCTGCAAGATGAAGAAAGCTGTAACCTAGAACGGCACTAAAAAGTTCCTGCCAGCCCTCCTGGGGAAGCAGCAAGGAGACTTGAGAAATTCCCCTGCTGGGGCCACCCACACGTGTGTGTAGCCTGAATTTTTGTTGTCAGCTTGCTAAAGGACCACAAGCTGAGAAATTAACTTAAGGTTTACCCAGACTGGTGAGCACTCCAGAGTCCATGTAGAAACCAACGTAGTCAACTGGGTTGCTGGAGAGAGCACTTCATGGGAGAGAACAGCTTGGAGAGGAGGAAGAGGGTTCGGCATTTGTCTAAGAAGCTCCTGCATATTAAAACAGAAAGAATAGGCAACAGTGTGGAAGATATAAAGGCTGAGAATTTTCTAGAATTAAGGACATAAGAATCATCTAACTGAAGAAAATTGAGGATAAAGAAGAACAGTTCCACTGTTAGATGCACTGTACTGAAATACCGAATACCAAAGACAGAGAACTTTAAAAACAACCAGAAGTGAAAGGCAAGGCTTAAAAGGAAGGTTTGGCATGAAAGATGCCTGAAGACAGAATGCAGCTGTCAACATGTCATTCTGCTTCCAGCTAAACGATCACAGGTGAGGACAAAAATGACTAACTTTGCTGGCCTGCCTGTAATCACAGCGACTCGGGAGACTGAGGGGAGGATTGCAAGTCTAAGGCCAGCCTAGGCATTTTAGGGAGACCCTGTCTAAAAAAAAAGGGGGGGTGTGTGGTTCAGTGGTAGAACACCTGTGGGTTCAATCCCCAGCATTGCAAAAAATCAAGACCAGAGCAGAAATGAATGTTAATAGAGAATTTTCCATCGTTGAAAAATTAGAGAAAAATGAAAAATCAACAAACTCATAAGTTAGTTCTCTGAAAAGATGAACAAAGTGAGCAGACCTTTAACTAAACAGGCCAAGAATAAAAGAAGACTCAAATCACTAAAACTGGGTGGAGGGGTGGTGATTAGGAAATGCCACAGACACATGGTTTACTAGAAAATCAGACAAAATTAACACATGCCTTTCATTTTTTTCCTGTACCAGGGATTGATCCTAGGGGCTCCTAACCCCTGAGCCACATCCCCAGTCCTTTTTATTTATTTTGAGACAGGGTCTTGAACTTGCAATCCTTCTGCTTCCGTCTCCCAAGCTGCTGGGATTAACAGGTCTGCACCACCACACTCGGCGCGCTGACACATTCCTATAGATGATTTGCTACCAAGTCAACTGTTACTTTCCCCAGTTCTTTTTTTGTAAGACCATGAGAGAGTAATACAGACGATTCACAGCTGCCCTATACTATTCACAATAGTATAGGGCAGTGTCACAATAGTATAGGGCAGTGGGTCCTCAGACCTGATCGTGGGTTGAAGAGGACCTTTCCATCCCCTCTGGTCCCCCCGAATTTGTTCCATGCCAAAACAGAAAATCATTTTCAAGGAAGTACCACTGAAACCTGGTCATCCATCTCCTGACAGACTGTAGAAAAGTTATGGCCCCTTGGTCAAAGCCAGTTTGGCCTTGAGCTGAGCTGAGCTAAAGTAGCGCTGGGGACCTGTAAGAAGCATCCTGGAACATCAAGTCGCCTGCCTTGTCAATACAGACCACCCAGGGGCCTAAAACTTCTGAGTTCCCAGTTCCGCCAGCAGCACTATTAGTGTCATCATTTCTCTGGCTTCTTTCCCAAGGCCTTTCCCCTCCCTTCCCCTCACCAACGGGAAACCTGTCCACACACCTTTGGCAGGCAGGCGTGGCCTTTTGTAGATGGGAAACTGCAGCAACGAAAATGTCATTTTCTTGTGCCCGGTTCCCTTAACTATTGTCCAACGTCAAACTTTTAGTGAGCTGGTCTGTCCAGTCATCCAACAAATATTGATTGATGGAGAATCTGTTATGTACGAGATGTTACACTAGGGAATACAGCTGTATATGGAGATGTCTTGTAATAAAGGGAGATTAAGGACTAATAAGGTTAGACATTGCAATTAAATACTTTGAAGGGAAAAATGTAAGTATCATAAACTATGTTAATTCTGTAGGTCATAATACAGTAATTGTGAAATCAATTTACTGGGTTTGTCACTACTTTTATCAGTGCATTGCATATATCAAGGGCATTTCATTTTGTGAGAAAAAAAATGTATTTTTTGTGCTGCTGGGAAATCAAACCTGGGGCCTTGAGCATGCTAGGCAAACACTACAACTTAGCTACAACCCCAGCCCCTATTTTGTGGGAATTTTTCTTGCTATATTATTTATACTGGAATTATGGTATTTCTTTTTATGCTTTAATGTGGGGTACAGTCAAAAAAGTTCGAAAGGGTGGATCAAATATGCTTAGGAACTTTCAAGAATCTTGCTAAGGGGAGGTTACTTTGAGTTAGAATTTTGACAAGTAGAAAATAGGTTATGAGAGGGAAAAGGGTATCTTCAGTGGACAGAGAGAGATTGGGGCCTCAAACTGGCACTTGATGAAGGACAGTACCATCGGTGACAAGGTAAGGTTTAGTGAGGATGTACAGAAAGAATTTTGTGTGTGGGTGGATGTGGAGACTTAGGACCTTTTGGTTTTGAGCAAGTTAATAATTAACCGTCTTCCCCTCATGGACTACTGATAGCTTATCAGCTTTGGTTGCCCATTGGACTTTGGCAGCTCCACCTTTACTCTGATTGCAAACAAGTGAGACCCTGTGATAGGCTCGCTGGTGGGGTGTCTTTTCCTTCCTCCCCTCCCCACTCTGCACTTTGAGCAGTCTCCTTGACAGGCGTCTCACTCTCCCAGGCACAGTACTGAAGCCTTACCTGGAGGCACCACGGACTGCTCTTGCACCTCAGCAAGGGACTAACACTTCGTTGGGATGTGTATTTATGAGCTTCATTCAGAGCTGTATATTTGAAGCATTTTATTTTACTTTCTCTCTGGGTGGGCTTCTCATTAGTACTTAAGGGAAAGGGCCTGATTGGGACTGACCTGTTGTGACAGCCCACTGCACTTCAGATTGGAGTCCCAAATGGATGACATAATGTCTGAAAAACGGAGTCCAACCAAGAAGGATAAATATAAAGGGTTATTACAGAGATGAAGGGGTTCAGTAGAAATTTTGCAAGAGATATCATTACCTTGAAATTACTTGGAAAAGACAGGAGAGGAGTAATCACAGGCGCTCTCCCCCTTATCCACTGACGCAGTAATTACAGGGTGGGGGTAAATGAATTTAAGAAAAACCCAGGGCCCAGCTATAGTCTCTTTCAGAGTGACAGGAAAAATCTGGTCTGGCTTCAGTGCTTTTTTTTTGTAGTCATAGATGGACAGCATGCCTTTATTTTATTTATTTTTATGTGGGGCTGAGGATCAAACCCAGTGCCTCACACGAGCTAGGCAAGTGCTCTGCCACTGAGCCCCAACCCCAGCCCCTCAGTGCTTTCTTTTTGACTCCCTCTCCACTCAGCACTGAAGAGCCAGCAAGCTGCCATGGGGCATCAGGTCCTTGCTGCCACCTGCTTTCCTTTCCTCAGCACTGCCTTCATGGGGGTGCTTTCCCCAAGAATTGTAGGGGTGGGATGTTGTCTCCCTCCCCTTCACCAACTCAGAGAACCTGGTGTCAGCTGGGCACCAGTCACTGTGCTAGAACAGGGGCATGGATACTAATTGGGCACAGTTCTGCTAGAAGGTCCTTTTTCTGGGTCTCCCTGACCTAAGTGGCAGCTGGTTTAGCTATAAAGGAAATAATCCTAAAGTCTAGTAGAATAGAACAATGGGAATTCAGTGGGTGGTTTATTTTCCCAAGAAATCTGCATTTCCGAGGTCTGATATCCATCTCAATAGGCCGATCCCACAGCGGAAAAGACTCCCAGGACACTCCGCACAAACAGTAACATCAGTCCTAGCTTTGGGTTAACTGACAGGGCTCTTTAGAAGTCTGAATATGTATTATCACCAGTCTAGCAAAGGGAGCCAACCTGGATCCATCTGGCTGGCTGGATTGGCCCACCTGCCCACATAAGAAATAGGTAAAAGATGGAAAAAGGAAAGATGTACTCCCCCACCCCCCTTTCCTTTCTCCATGTTTCCCCATTCACAGTACAGATCAGGCAGGCACAGGGACTGGGCTAAGGTGTACATGGGGTAGGCTTAAACTGCCTCCTCTTTCTATATAGTGAAATATATACCCCGCCCCCCCCGCCCCCCCCCCCCGCCCTTTTTGGTACTGGGAATTGAACCCAGAAGCACTTTACCATTGAGCCACATCTCCAGCCCTTTTAATTTATTTTTTAAAAATTTGAGACAGGCTCTGGCTAAGTTGCTTAGGGCCCTGAAAAGTTGTTGAGCATGGCTTTGAACTTGCAAATCTCCTGCCTCAGTCCTCACTGAGTCACTGGAATGACAGGAGTGCATCACTATGCCAGGCAAAAGTTAAGTACTTTTAAGTAGGCAAATGAAGGAAAAAGGAAAAAAACCCAAGTTTAAAAAAAAAGTGTTTTTTTTTTTAAATCGGTACCTTACACCTTGGTGGGTTTGCTGTTACATATTCATACATGCACATAGTATAACGATATAATTGGTTAATATCAAATGATCCAGATTGATCAAACTGCATAAATTTATTTTTTCCTATTTGCCTATTTCTTATGCAGGCAGGAGAATATGACCAGCCAGCAGGATCCAGGCAACCTCTCTTGACTTGACTGCCAGTAACATTGTGGGGAAGTGGAGCAAAGTCTAGTTTGAAAAGTGAACATAATATTTGGAACTTAAACAAGACATTTTGGTTCTTTTGGCTGGCGGAGGTCTACAGAACAAATATAGTCTATGGGAGCGCCCCCTCCTAGAGTACCTTTCGGAATTAGGGAAGAAAGAAGCTTTTTAGATTAAACAGCAGTGTTGGAATACATACATATATCAAGTGAGGGACGCTCTTCCTCCACCAGCGTGGGATGGAGGCCAGATGGTGAGAGCGTTCCACAAAGGGGGCAGAAGGTAGAATGGGAGGTTTCCGGGGGAAGGAGGAGCCTGTGGCGCCTCTGAGAAGCAGGAATGGAACTCAGGAGATGGCTGGATGAAGCTGAGCGGGCCAGGATCCAGGACCGGGATGGCAGGCGCAGGAGGGCGCGGGCGGGCAGGCGCGGGTACCCTGTGGCTGCACGCCGGCTGCCCCACGTGGCAGGCCCTGGGGAGAGCCGGGCGGGGCGGGGAGGGGCGGACGGGGGCGGGACCTGCCGCTGACGCGCGGGGTATATAGCCGGGCATGCGCGCGGCGGCGGGGGCCGGACGCTGGGAGGGGGGGCGCGAGGTTGTCTTCGCGGACACACCGACTGAGCTGCTCCTACCACTGCCGGCCACCCTAGGGCCTGGCGGGTGAGGCTGCGCGGGCCCGGCTGCCGACCGCCAGGCTGCAGGTGAGGACGCAAAGCGGACGCGCAGGATGGGCACTGGCGACGCTCCTCCAGGCTTGGAGGCACCGGGTGGGGGTGGGGGTGCCAAGGACTGAGCCACTCGGGGTACCGTGCACTCCGGGGCGGCCGGGTCTCGGTGGCACCTGGCAGCGGTGCCACGATGGCGAGGGGGAGGTCACAGCGAGGTCCCTTAGACTGGCCAGCCTGGGATGTGTGAGCCAGACAAGGGCGCCCAGAATGTCGATAGTTGCGCGGAAAGGCTGAGAAAGGCTTCCTGGAGCCCGGGAACGCGGAGAGCAGGGTCAGAGAAAAAGCACAGTGGACGGGAAAATCCGATGCCCTGCCCCAGAACAGCTCCGGTGGGGCCCTGGTGTGTGGACTTTGCTTTCCAGGAACTGTGTACCCCCTCACCCACCAGACCACCTAACACCTGAAGATCGATGGCCCAAGTGTTCTGGCTGAAGCTGGAGAACGGCAGAGAGGCACCGGGCTAAGCCTGGCTGACCGTGAGGATGGCTCTTTGGCTATTTTTGGTCGGTACTGACCAAGTTAGGTGGTCTGGTTCAGGCTGCCCCCTTTCGGTGTTTTAGGGCTATGGGACAAAACAGCCATTCAAGCATTTTCACCATGGCATCCTGAGTGCTGATTAAGCGAGGAAAATATCCTCTGCTCTAGGTTTGGGTTCAGATTTAAGGATCTAGTATCTGCCTGAGCCGAGGTTCTGAAAGGAGCGGCTTCTTTAAATAATTAAATGACGTGTGTGTCCAAGGGGATCCTGAGTATGACTTTGTGAGGAACTGAGCACTCTCCTGTGGGGAGGTGCAGGGCTGCTTTGACCCTACCCTTCCTTCTGGAGCTGCCTGGATTTGGATTTGTGGCTTTAGTGCCCTTCCCAGAAAGTCTCCTGCCCTTAGGATAGGTGCCCTGCCTGACTGTGGTGATGCTAGGGTGGGTAGGGGACTGGTAGGGGGATGGCCACGTGGTCTTTATTCAGGCTCAGCTCCTAACCTGGCCCTGCGACCTTGGGGAGGGCTCAGGTCAGCACTAAGGTCAGACCGGGATCTCTTATCCTCAGTGTGTGCGATTTTGTAATCCTTACCTCTTAAAACACAAACCCTAAAAACAGAGGAACTTGTCTCCTTCTTGTTGAATCCACAGAATAATGTCTGGAATCATACCTTTCAGGGGCTGGGGTCAGAGCCACATATTCCCTTTCCTGATGGAGTAGGATGGAGTAGTTCTCATCAGTTGTGGGGAATTCAGGAGCTAGAGTAATGGTCTCTTTCTGCAACTGCTTTGCAGGTGTACCTGGGGCACTGAACAGTGGAGTGGAGTGACCCTGGGTATTGTCTCTTCTTCCAGAAAGACTGGGCCAGAAGTCTTCTTGCTTAGTCTAACTTTTTTTTTTTTTTTGGGGGGGGGGGAGTACCAGGGCTTGAACTCAGGGGCACTTGACCACTGAGCCACATCCCCAGCCCTGTTCCCTATTTCATTTAGAGACAGGGTCTCACTGAGTTGCTTAGGGCCTCAATAAGTTGCTGAGGCTGACTTTGAACTCAAGATCCTCCTGCCTCAGGCTCTCAAGCCTCTGGGATTACAGGCATGCACCACCATGCCCAGCTTAATCTAACTTTTGTTGCTTACCTGGCCTTTGGGACCCTGGGAGTAGGAGCAGTGCAGGATGGGGACATGAGAGTCAGGTTATCAACTGAGAAACCAGCAAACCTGAGTGTGGCACGGGGCTGAACATATCAGCCTTGTCATTTAGGCAAGAAGAGGAGCAAGAATTGTGGACTTTTTGAGGACATGAGAGCTCTGTGACTCTGAGAGCAAAAATCTAAACCCAGCGTTGCTTTAGGAAGAAGGGCCAGGTCCAATGTACAGGGGCTGGTCCGAGCTCTGTGAAGCCACTGCGGTGGGTCAGGAAGGAGGCTTGCCCCCAGCCTTCCAGTGTAGACTCTTGGTGGGAGGAAAGAGCACCACAGAAGATGAGTAAGGTGGCAAAACCAGAGCTCTCTAGTAGAGATGGAGGTGGGGTCAGGGGATTCGAGGCTTCTGGGCGAGGTGGGCCTGGGTCTAAATCCTGGCCCCATCACTCTCCAGCGGGGTGGGGGGGTTCTAAACCTTGGTGGGGGCTTTGAGATTTGTGCCTAGAGTAGGAGGAGGCCTCCTTGTCATCTTCATCATCTTTGTGGGATGGAGTAGGCTACTGAGGGGTCACAGAAGCTCATAGGCAGGTTGGGTTTTGGGACTGGTCTGAGCCCAGACACAGGCTGGATTCACCTCCTTCTTAGTACCTCCCCGCCATTCTGGGTAGGCTGCTTTTCCGTGGCCTGCCAGGGAGTAGCCCGCACTGAGCAGTCTTAGGGAAAAGAGATGCTTTTCCACCTTTAGTTCTGGAAACTACTTTGATTTCTGGGCCCATGATGGCCAGGAAGGACTCACAATGCCTGTGTGTGTGTGTTTATATGTGTGTCTCTACACATGTACACACTGTATGTGTCAGTCATGGGGCTGTTCCTGTTTCCAGACCCTTCCCCCTTCTTCCTCTTTCCTTACCTGCTCACACTCCACACTCAGTCCATGTCGAGTATCAGCAGACTTGGAACCTAAGTCGCTCTGCCGTGAGTTGATTTGTATACACTGGGAATTGGACCTTCCTCTCTCCACTCTGCCAGAGTAACCCCCCCTGTTCCCACTTGACACCTGAACACCTGGTGCCTTTGCAGAACCACAGACTTAGCATGTTACCTGGAGGAGCTTTGTTGTAAAATGAAAGACACTGGATCCAGAGATGCTGATTGGTTCCTTGGTCACCAGTTACTCTGAGGAAGAACAAAGAAATGTTCTACTTTTATTCATAAACTTGACGAAATTGCCCGTACTCCCCATCTTTTCCATGGAATATTGAAGGGGAGAGATCAGTTGTCCCTGAATATATTGGGGGTGAAAGGTGGCCCTTGCTTCTGCCAGAGGAGTTTCTTCTGGGAGGGTCTCCTACTTCCTTCCCACTCAGACTCCCTAGTGATAGGGGAGGATGTGGTGTGAGTGAGGAGGGGTCACATTGTGTGTGCGCAGGACACAGACACACTAGATGTCTGCAGTAGGTCCTCTCTGACCTCGGGGCTTGGCGGGCTATCAGAATGCAGGAGATAAGGGGTCCAGAGTCTCCTAACATGGGACTGCTGCCAGCTAGGGCCTTATGCCTGCCTTACCACAAGGGCTCCAAGCCCTAACTGCCATGGAGCCTCCCAAACGGGGCTCCTAGTTGGATCCAACTGATATTTGGAGGCAGAGCTGCCTGTCAGGCCCTCCAGCCTACTCCAGGCCAGGAGCCGCCTAGAGACCAGGCAGACAGATCCTGCCAAGGGAGCCTGGCATGCCCAGCTATGGGAAACCTAAGTCCCTGCCTTGGCAACAGAGATCTGACTGTTCTCAGGCTCCTAACCTTGCAGCATCAGATCCCAGAGAGTCCTGGGGTTTGATGGAATGAGAAGGTGATAGTCGTAAATTTATAGCACTCAGTATTGGTAGTTAGTAAAAAAGATTGCGAGTTCAAAGCCAGCCTCAGCGATTTAGCAAGAGTCTAAGCAACTCAGTGAAACCCTGTTTTCTAAATAAAAATATAAAAACAGTCTGGGGATATAGTTCAGTGGTTAAGCACCCCTGTGTTCAATCCCAGTTTAAAAAAAGAAAAGTTAGAAACTTAAGTTAAAAACTTGTTAAAAGGGGGCTGGGGAGATAGCTCAGTCGGTAGAGTGCTTGCCTTGCAAGCACAAGGCTCTGGGTTCGATCCCCAGCACCCAAAAAAAAAAAAAAACTTGTTAAAAGTTATGTATTTTATCTTAAAAACAGGTATTTTTATTCACCAAGACCTTTCTTTCCCCCTCTGCAGTGCTGGGGGTCAAACCCAGGGTCTGGAGCATGCTGGACAAGTGCTCTACCACTGAACTATGCCCCAGCCCCCAGCCCCTTTACCGGCTAGACTGTTGGGTTAGAGCCAAGGGGTTTTTTTTGTTTTGTTTTGTTTTTAGTTTCTAGGTCTTTAATTAGCCTTCCAATTTGTATGTAAAAATCATACCTCCACATATACCAGTGACTTGGGAGACTGAGGCAGGAAGATCACAAGTTCAAAGCCAGCCTCAACCACTTAGTGAGACCCTAAGTAACTTAGTGAGACCCTGTCTCAAAATAAAAAATAAAAAAAGGGCTGGGGATGCGGCTCAGTGGGTAAGTACTCCTGGGTACAATCCCTAGTACGACACAAACAAACCTTTGTTCAGAGTTCTAAGAACAAACTGAGTTAATCTCTGAAGACATATATTTATGCCCTAAAATTCTATCTCAGAAATTTCTGGAAAATTCAAAACTACACAGGCACAATTTTGCCACATACCACATCACATAGCATATCATTTCACTCTGAAAAATGAGAGTGAAAAAATGCTTAAGGGCTGGGGCTGTAGCTCAGTGGTGGAGCCCTTGCCTAGCATGTGTGAGGCACTGGGTTCGATCCTCAGCACCACATAAAAATAATTAAATTAAAGGTGTTGTGTTCATGTACAACTAAAAAAAAACTTAATATCTTGATATTATAATACAAATAGTTTTTACCTCAGGGACCCCAGCTGTAATTTCAAAATTGCTGTTCTGGATCACTTAGTTTGATTTTCATAGAAATGAGAACTTTTCTTCCTTCATGTTCAGTTCCTATTTAAGTGAATCGTAGTAATCATAAAAATGAGTAGAACCAGCATACAGAGGTTTGAGAACAGGCACAGCTGGCTCTTGACAGGTGGCCCCTCGGTGTCAGGGGCTTGGCCAGCCCAGTGGAGCGCATCTGAGAGTCTTCTCCATGAGGACAGACCAGATGCTGTCTCCATCTCGAAGCCTGTGAAGTGAGTGTGGAGAGCAGCCAATACTCCGGGGTGGTGTGCGTTGAGCCTCAGTGAGTGGAACAGAGGAGGAACTCACCCAGGCCCACGAAGGGGCACAAGTGGTCAGGAAGCATCCCACGAGTGGAACTGGGCCGTGTTCTGAGGGTGAGGAAGATGGGAGAGGGAGCAGGGTCCCATCAAGGAGGGTCATGTGAATAACTTAGGAGTGGCCAGCTAGGCCAAGTGGCTGAAGGAAAGTTGGGTCCCAAGCCTTTGCAAGATTCAGTCTAAAGAACTCTGAGCTGTTTCCACGTCAAACACTTCTTGCTCCATGTCCGTAGCCCTTGGCCTGGAGGTCCAGCTCTTATCCTGAGCAACACTGTGATCCCAGGTCCATGTTTCCTCCACTAGTCTACTTAACTCCGTCCTCCTGCCTCCTCCCTGGTCCTCAAAAGCCTGGCACACCCTCTTTTCCAGCCTCCCTGAAAAGCCTTCACAAGGCCTCCAGAAAGTATGCAATGCCACAGAATCCCCCAGATAGTTCTTTGGTTGTTTTTTTTTTTTTTTTACAGTGCTGGGGATTGACCCCAGGGCCTTAGTGCTTACAAGGCAAGTGCTCTACCAACTGAGCCATATCCCCAGCCCAGTTGTTTGGTATTTTTTTAAACTGTATTTTCTTATCAAAAATAGTGCTTGCTTATTGTAAATAAGAGTAGAATATGAAGGGAAAGTCTATAATCCTGCTGCAGAGGTAGTCTCCTGCAGCCTGTTAGCATCTTTCCTTAGAGTTCCTTTTTACAGTACAAGTCATATCCACCTCTTAACCTTTGCATCCCTAATAAGTTTGTCTTATGACTGGATCATAATTTACTCAACCATCTCCTTTCATTTTTAAATTTTAAACTTTTTATTTTGAATTTACATGTACCAAAGAGTTGCAAAAATAGATTCTTATGGTGTAGTACAGTTATTGAGAGCAAATCAACATGGGCACAGTATTGTCACCAGGATTTTCATAATGTCCTTTTTTCTGTTCCAGGATCTGCATTGCTGTCCCCCATTGCTTTCAGTTTTTGTTTTTCCTTAGTGCCTTCTCCAAATCAGTTCCTGGGATTTCCTTATTAGAATGCCATACATTTTGAGCAAGCCCACCACAAATGATATTGCATCTTTTCCAGAGCTTAGTAATGAGGCATTCATCATGTTGGTGTCTTTTTTTTTTTTTTTTTTTTTTTTTGAGGGGGTGTTGGGGATTGCACCCAGGGCCTTTTGCATGCTAAGCCCATGCTCTGCCACTGAGCCGCATCCCTAGCCTCCCCTGTGGGTCTTCTTACTGTTGCCATTACCTGATTACTTTGTGTCTGCTGCATCTCCACACTGGAAAAGTCACTCTCTGGCTTTCCACTTTGTACTTTGAAGCAGTGCTTTGAGTCAGTGCAATTCTGTTGCTCCTCGTGCTTTTTTCCTCTAATTTTAGCATCCATCTGTGCATCTCTTGCAACAATGATTTCTGTGATGTTTGCCTAATGATTTTCTATTTTCCTTCCACATTTATCAACTGGAAATCCACCCCATTTATATCAGATTTTAATGTATAGGTTAAAATCTCATATGATTATTATTCATGGCTCAGATTGTTCCAGCTTTGGCCATTTTAAGAGCTCCTTTGTCTCCTGGCTTTTTGGTAAGCCCCTATTTTGGGGGTCCTGGGGGGTGCTGGGAATTGAACCTTAGGGGCATTATACCACGAGTGAGCTATAACCCCAGTTTTTTTTTTTTTTATTTGAGACAAAGTCTCCCTAAGTGACCAAGGCTGGCCTCAGATTTGTGTTCCTCCTGCCTCAGCCTTCTGAGTTACTGGAATTATAAGTGTGTGCCACTACGATGGCCCCTATTTATTTTTTTTTATTTATTTTGTTGCACTGAGATTGTGGCCCAGTGGTAGAGCACTTGCCTAGCACACATGAGGCACTGAGTTTGGTCCTCAGCACCACATGCAAAACTAAATAAAATAAAGCTATAATTTTAAAAAATTCACTAAAAAAAAAAAAAGAATATTTAATTCTATCCTTTAAAATTTTTTTTATTTTGTTGTGCTATAAGATATTCCTTCCTTATCTTGCCACTTCCTTGCCCCAGCCCTAGAATCTTCCACTTCTCCAAGGAACTTATTATTGAAGAATGGTGTTTAGAAACTAAGATATGTTTGCTTAGTGTGCTTATTGCTACTGGAGTTATCTTTGCTTCTTGGCCTCTTATGTGCACACACAAATTTCTCTATCTGAATGTATATTAAAAAAACAAGTTTATATGGTACTTATTCCAGTCTTAACACCATAGGTTCATTTTATTTTAGTCTTTTCCCTTTTGTTCTTTATAACTGTTTTTCTCTAAAAACAGTGAAAAACTCTTCTAATAGTCATTTTTATAATGTTGGGTGGTAGGTTATTTTCTAATCCTTTTGCTTCAGCGATTAGGATGCTGATCTGGACTGTAGATTTACTTGACTCTGCTCACCTTTTATATGACAGAGACAGAGGTGAGCACCCCCGATTACCACGGGGCTCTGCATCTAAAGCTGCCCTGGGACACACTGAATGTTTTGTTAGCATCTCCCTTCTGAGTGCCCCTCTCAACTCTGTGCTCACAGGACCAGGACTTCGCTCCTCATCACTTGCTGCTCTCCTGAGCGGCGCTCCTGTGTGGTTCCTAGCTTCAGAATTCATTTCACACAGATAACCCACTGTACCTTGATGTTAGAAACCAAAAGGACTGCCTGGTCCAAGGTCACAAGCAGTTACCACTCATTCCCATAGGTACTGCTCTTAGTAGGCATGTATTTTAAAATTGGCAGTGGGTTGGGTTAATTGGACGTTAACTTGACCAGGAAGAAGCACAGAGATCCAGTACAGCTTTGCTCTGCCTGTGACCCGATCTTGTCATTTTTCTACTCCGGGAAGTGAAGGTCTGTCTGTCTGTCAGAGCAGTCAAACTTATTAGTCCCACACACTTCGTGGCTTAAGCTGCACCCATTTACCATTTCACAGTTCTAGTCTAAGCATTGGCTGGGCATGGTGGTACACACCCATAATCCTAGCAACTTGGGAGACTGAGGCAGGAGGATTGCATGTTTGAGGCCAGCCGTAGCAACTTAGCAAGACTCTGGACTCTGGCAATCCCCAGGCTTCCCACCTCCCTACCCCCCAAATAAAAAAGGAAGTTTGGGCATTGACTGACTTCTTTGCTGAGGGTCCCACAAAACTACAAGGTATCTGGAGTGTGTGTGTGGGGCTCTGCCGAGTTCACATGACTCCTTGTGGCTATAGGACTAACCCCCCCCACCCCCCACCCCCCGCTTCCTTACTGGTTGCCAGCCAGGAACCACTTTCTGTTCTTAGAGGTTCCCACATTTACTTCCCTGTCTTTTTTTTTTTTTTTTTTTTTTTGGTACTGGAGATTGAACCCAGGGGCGCTTAACCACTAAGCCACCTCCCCAGCCCTTTTTATTATTTTATTTAGAGACAGGGCCTCACTAAGTTGCTGAGACTGGCATTGAACTCATGATCCTCCTGCCTCAGCCTGCTGAGCCTCTGGGATGACAGGTGTGCACTACCGCGCCTGGCTTCCTTCCCTATCTTAATGTCAACTAAGAACTGCAAAATTGGGCTGGGGAGATAGCTCAGTTGGTAGAATGCTTGCCTCGCAAGCACAAGGCCCTGGGTTTGATCCCAGCACCGCCAAAAAAAAAAAAAAAAAAAAGGAAAGAACTGCAAAATCCCTTTTGTCAGATAATGCAACATAATCAGCCTCCTGTTTACAGGTCCTGCCTATACACAAAGGTGAGGGTCCCTGGGGTCGTCTTGAATTCTGTGAACTGTAGCTAAAGTGATGGAGCCTTAATTCCAGCACCAAAATGTTTCCTAGGGCTTCCCTAACCATTCGCCACAACCTCAGTGGCTTCAAATAACAGGAATGTACTCTCTCCCAGTTCTAGAGGCCAGAAGTCTGAAATCAAGATGTAGGCAGGTCCTTCCAGCAGAACCTCTGGGAGAAATCCTTCCCTGCCTTTTCTAGTTGCTGGTGGCTCCTGGTCTTTCTTGGCTTGGGGCAACACTAGTGTCTACCTCCATCTTCACATGTATCCCCCACCCGTGTGTGTGTCTGCATCTAAATCTCTGTCTCCTTTCTCTTTCAAAGATTTGGGTCATTGGATTTAGGGCCTGTCCAAGCACCAGATTGATTTCATCTTGAGATCCTTAGCTGATTTCCTCAGCAAACAAAGCCCCTGCTTCTCAGTCAGGTCATGTTCTTTTTCAGGTAGACATGAATTTGGGGAGAATACTATTCAAACTACTGTACTTGGGATGTGAGAGAATGGCCCTTGTAAACTCTGGTTCATGGAGCTACAGAAGAGAAGGGAGACTTCTTTCAGACAGAAAGTGGACCTGGTTGCCATGGGGGTCGGGGCCCAGCTTCAGACCCCTACGTCTTCTTGTTGGCTCAGCTCTGAAAACCCTATGGGGAGGCCTGAAGTTCTGGATCCAGATGTTTTGCAGAACCAACACCTGTACAAAAGGCTGTTGATGCAACAGTGTCCCTGCAGAATGTGGCAGGGCTGCAGAGAGGGGAAGCTGAGTTCACGGTGTTCAGGTGAATCACAGAATGCCATAGCTAGAGGGGACATCAGGGTCTAGTCCAGCAGTCCTGAAATGGCAGCCTAGTGCTCCAGCAGGTTCAAGGCTGAGACACCTGAATCTCACCCAGGCAGCTGTGATCTGAAGAACTGAGGTGAGACCACCTGCCCCCACCTGTGATCAGGTGAGGGAAGCAGGCACAGGTGGAGTCCCGCCTGCAGCCGAGGACTGGGATCTACCTCCAAGTGAAGATCTTCAAACAAGGGGAGAAAATGCCCCTCGTTACCAGTAAACCTTTCCCTTGTTGAAAGTTAACTGTGTGGTACTGGGGATTGAACCCAGGACCTTACACATGCTAGGCAAGCACTAAGCTGACCTCAAATTTGAGATCCTGCTGCCTCAGTCACCTGAGTAGCTGGATTATAGGCATATGACACTGTGCCTAGCTTTGTTGTAGTGTGTCTTTCAGCAAGTTGTTCTTCTATCCTTAGTCTCAGCGTCTTCATCTGTAAAATGGGGATGATACTGCATATCCTCAATTAAAAGATGCTTTTAGTTTTTGTTTTAAAATTATTTATTATAAAGTCACTTAACAGAATTTTTATTTTTTCAAACTTAAAAAAAACTTTTTAAATTCTGATTACTTGAACCCAGGGACACTTTATCACTAACATATGTCTTTAGCCCTTCTCTTAAAATTGTATATCGAGTCATGGTCTTGCCAAGTTGCCCAAGCCAGCCTTCCACGTAGCTAGGATTACAGGTGTGAGCCACTACCCCAGCTAAACTGATATTACTTTAATGTTTTTGAAATAAGGAGCTGTCTCATTGATGTGTACATTTAATACAGTGTTTTTATTCTGAAAAACTGTACTTGATATCTCTTATAATTAGGGAAGGACTACAGGATCTCTCTTAGCAATGTGGTTGGGAAGATCAAATAAAGTAATGCAAACAAGGCGCTTAGCATAGTGCCTAGTGGACAATAATCGGTCTCAGCAATTGTTACTGTGATTATTATAAAATTAAGGAGGAAAGGACAGTGTAGAAGTAGATGGGTTGACCACTGAACCAGTGCTGGTTTGGGTAGATGGTTAAAGTATCCAGAGGCTCTGAGTCTGGGACCGATGTTCCTGCTCAGCGATGCCTGTGGAAACCCAGGCTTTTCCCACTCTCTTTTCTGCTGTGCCTTCCTTTGCATGTGCTTTGTCCCTGTGCTTGTCACTTTCCAGCCTGTACATCTAGACAAGGAGGAAGGGAAAGAGGTGACACCCACACAGGCTTCAATAGCCACTGGCCTCTCCCAATGTAGAGGACACATTTACCTCTGTCTCTTAGTGTTCATGAATTCCACAATCCGGGTTTACAAAGGAGATAGATCATGCACTAAACAATATTGGTTGGAATAACTAACTGTTTAGAAAAAATAAAGTTAGAGTCTCTTAAATTATGCCAAACTAAGTTCTAGATAGGTTAGAGATTCACATTTTTAAAATGCAAGAAAATTCAGGTGTATATGTTTCTAAATTAGAGGGTGAGAAAGCATTTTCTAAACATGCTACAAAATAGGAGAAACTTTGGTAACTTATGGTAGAGTACTTGCCTAGCATGTTCATGAGGCCCTGGGTTCCATCCCCCACCCCAAATTTTTCAATTGAAATAAATTAGAATCCTTAAAGGAAAAGTGTGATGTATTTGACTTTCATTCTATTTAAAAATTGTGTCACTAATACCAGGTCACAAAATTAAAAGACAAATAATTAGGAAGAAAGGAAATTTGAGCTTATGACAAGGTTAATATTTTCACCATACAGTAAACTCTTAAATAAACCAATAAGAAAAGAAAATAATAAATAAATAAAAGAAGGTGACTCAACAAAAGTGGACGAAGGAAAGCAGGGTAGTTTAGCCCACTGTATACAAGTTGGACATCCCTAATCTGTAAATCTGGTATTGGAAATGCTCCAAAAATCAGAAAGGTTTTTGGAGTGCCAGTGTGACAGTACAAGTGAAAACTTCTACACTATGAAACTTTGTTTCATCAATAAGTTATTAGAAATATTATTAGACTGTGGCGTATGTAATCCCAGTGACTTGGGACGCGAGGCAAGGGGATCACAAGTTTGAGGGCAGCATCAGCAACTTAGAGGGATCCTGTGTCAAAATAAAAATTTAAAAAAGGACTGGGGCTATAGGTCAATACTAAAGTACCAAAACAAAAAACAAAAACAAAAAAAATCTGCTGGTTGTCAGAGTCAGCAGAGACGGGGAGGAGCAGGAGCAGAGACATGGGCCCTCTCTGTTCTGAGGGCTGAATAGGCCACCCCACAGGACACTTTGGTCAGTATCTGGTACCAAACCTCCCCTCCCCACCCAATGCTTATAAGGTACGTGTGAAACATAAATGAACTTGTGTTCAGATAGCTCATGTATGTACAAATATCCCAAAATCTGGGGGAAAAAAATAAAATCTGGAACTTTTCTGATACCAAGGAGTTCTCAACCTATGTCAACCAGCCCCTGCCATTTGTTGCTGGATCTCACCCATCATTCTTTCCATTCTGGGAAGTTCTTCATCCCTCAGGCTTCCCTGTACCTTGCTGGGGTGGGGAGGGGGAGAGGAGGCAGAAGCGCTGGGATTACTGGGCTGCCCTCCAGGGGACCCAAAGGGACCTGCCCGGAAATATGGTAGACCTGACCAGCTGTGGTTCTTTCACTTCTTTTACTGGAAGACTGAAAGGTTCTGCCAGTCAAGAGGACCCTGTACTACCGGGCACTCTTGCTGTCCTTTCCTGGAAGCCAGAGGACTCTCAGGCCAGCCCTCAGGGACTCTTGTTTTCTTAGAGCACAGAGTACCGAGGCTTGGGGCCAGCTGCAGCCTGCGGGCCTGCAGGGAGGCTGGCCCTGCTCTCCGCTGCTCTCTGCCAGACGTACTGTGCTCTGCCTACCAGATCCATGAGACATCCCCTGACCTGTCTGTATTTCCATGCTGATCGTTTCCCCCATGTTGGGTAATTTCCATCTGACCGCTGGGCCAGTCCTTAGGATCCCAGGTCCCTGGGTAGTTTCCAGGGCAGCAAGCCATGGGTATTCCCATCTCTTTTCCCAGAAAGATGCAAAATGTACAGTCACCCATTCCCCCAGACTCGGGGAGCTGACCAAGGCACCCTTTGGGGCAGTCTGTCCAGCTCTCAGAACAGAGATCCCACGTCCCTGTTTCTGCTCCTCTTCCCTTGTCAGCGCCTCTGACATCCAGCAGATGCCACGCAGAGGTGCCTCCCACGGCAGAGGCAGAGGCAGAGGCCTTGACCGCAGGTGAACCACGGTGTGTGCAGCTCTGCCGGCCAGCCTTGGCTGTGACCTTGGTTACTCTCACACCACTCCTCTTCCTGGCAGCCACTCGTGAGCCCCCTCCCCCAGCATCTCTGCAGTTGGCACGCTGAGATCGGTTGTATGTGTAATGGGAGCAAAACTCAGAGTTTCCATGAGCAGCTGAGAAGTTCCAGAAACAGCCTGTACTCACGGGCTTCCCTTTTTCTTTCTGTGACACAGGGAAAAGTGCAAATGTTACTTTTGGTGGGATTATCCATGGTTGGTTGCTATGCTGGGCACCTTTGTTCTCAGGGATGGGAGAAGGGAGGCTGCAGGCCTGTACCTGCCTCCTCCCCTTCACCTCATGCTTTACTTTTTTTTTTCTTTTTTAATATTATTTAGTTGTCGATGAACTTTTTTTTTTTAATATTTTTTTAGTTGTCGATGGACCTTTATTTTTTTATATTTATTTGTTTGTGGTACTAAGAATTGAACCCAGTGCCTCATGTATGCTAGGCAAGTGCTCCACCACTGAGCTACAACCCCAGCCCTACCTAATGGTTTTAAAAATTTTTTTCACCTTAGTGTTTTCCACCTTAAGATCAGATTGTCTGAGTGACCCTGCAGAAGGGGCTCCTACCCACTTCCCCATCCCAGTGCTGCTCAAAGTTCACTCAGGCACATAGACCACAGAAAAGTACAAAACTAAAATGTGCCATAAACGGGCAGTGGGAATGTAACACATTCTTTGGGGACCAAAAAGATGTGGGGCACAAATCCAGGCTCTGAGAATCATACAGTTCCCTCAGGCTTTGCCCTCTTGGAATTTGCAATCCAGTAGGAGGAGACAGATGTATAAAGAGGAAAAAGACTATTTTAGAAAATGACCTGCTATGCGGAAGATAAGGCAGGATGTCTGAATGACTGGGAGACTCTTTGTGGGGGGGTGCCCTTCTGCAGTGAAGAGGTTTCATCTGAGCTGTTATAAAGATGTGGGAAGAGCTTCTAGGCAGCAGGAACAGCAAGTCCAAAGGCTTCAAGGTCAGAATGACCTTGACATGTCCGGAACAGAAAGCCTGAGTGTCTGGAACTTGGTGAGTGAGAGGGGTCAATCGTAAAAGCCAGTGGGGTGGTCACAAAGAGCAGTAACTTACAGGCCAGGACAAAAGAGTTGGTTGTCTACTCCATTTTAACTGGGAAGCCAATGGAGGGATTAAAGCAAAGAAAATACTCTGATCAGATTCTGACTTTAGGAAAATGAGTTTCATTAAGTGCTAGGTGTTAGACTTGGGTACTTTTATGTGTGTGTTATACTTAAAGGGAGGAGTGACAGAGTGGGGTTGGTGCTGAGCACAAGCAGTGAGAGCTTTTGTCTTAACTCACATTTCAGCATTTCTTCCACTCCCTCAAATTCCTCGTGCTTCATGGGCTTTATTTACTAGGAAAACTTGGATGTACCCTTGTCCTCAGGGAGTTTACAGCATGGTGTCTTCCAGATCTTCCTTAAGGAAGTCTCCAAGAAAGTGGCATTCAAAAGGCACCTGTTATTAAAAAGGGGGACTGTATGCTTGGTTGCATACAATTCCTTCATGAGCACCCACAGGCTTTTGGGCTGTCTCCAGGTTTTTGGTGACTAGTGCTAGTGAAGGAGTTCTTACATCATGTCTTTCCTCCTCTCCATTTGGGGTTGAAAGCCACTTGAACTGGAGTGTGTCTCCATTGCTGCCCAAACCAGGAACCCTTGCTATGTGACAATCTGATTGCCCTTTGGGGTTAGTGTCGCCTGGAAAGGGTAAGCCTTTAAGTCTGGTTAGAATGTTGATCCCTTTTTAATAGGCAAGCAGTTTGTAGGAGGTAGGGGAGGGGAAGAGAAGGGAAATGCATGCATAACTAGTTATGGTGTGAGGCAGGTCACTTCTTTGCTTAAAGATAGCCGCCATACCCATACCTTGAGGGGTTTTTGTTTTTTAATCTTTGCCCACGTGACCCTGATCTCAGTGTGATATGAGCCAGATACCTGGTTGCCTTGCTCTGGACTTCATCTATGTGTGCTCTTGACTGTGTCTTTGTAGAGCTCTGGCCCAGGCAGAGATGGGCAAATCCAGAGGGCACAGGGGCTGGGTGTGGTGGGGCATGCCTATAATTCCAGTGGCTGGGGATCCCGAGGCAGGAGGATCACGAGTTCAAAGCCAGCCTCAGCAACTTAGCGAGGCCTTAAGTAACTCAGTGAGATGCTGTCTCTAAAAAAAAAAAATACAAAATACAGTTGGGGCTGGGGCTCAGTGGTAGAGCGCCCCTGGATTCAATCCACAGTAAAAAAAAAAAAAAAAAAAAAAAAAAAAAGAGGACAGAGACCAGGGTCCTCATGCTTTCCTGAGAAGACATTCCTGTCCTCCTGCCCTTGACCCAGTGGCCTACACCATCACCCTGGAAAGGTTATGCCTGTGGACATAGGCATTTGCACTTAACACAGGCAGCAAGTACTTATGAAGGTCCTGCTAACCCCACTTGAACTATTAGGAAACAACCAAAGCAGTTCCTCAAAATATAAGCCTGTCATTCTATGACAGCCTAACCTTGAAACTAGACAAAGGGGAGAGTGTGTCCCCGGCAACTCAACTGGTACTAGAACTGGAGAGGATTGGGGTAGAACAGAGGTAGGCAGTCAGGACTTCCTGCAGGGCGTCCCAGCTTCTCATGTCCTGGCCCTTCACCCTGGCAGAGAGAGCACCCTAGACCTCTGCAGTTTTCTGACACTGTTCATTGTCAGACTTTCTAGTCCTGTGGGAAGGTGTGGGAATAGGAAGGCACAGGAGTGAAGCAGATAGATGGAGTGGAGCCCAGGCAAGAGAGTAATGGCAGGTGAGGGTGGAAGGAGGGCAGGAGCCTAGGCAGAGGAACTCAGGTGCATTGCTGGGGAGAGAAGGTCTTTACTTGAGCTTCGGTAGGGGTGGGAGGGGCCAGCGACACCTGGCAGTGGTTTCTGGGATTTCTCTTCTGGAGCCTGAAGTCTTAGGAAGCAGGTGCTTCGGTGCGTGGCGAGCCCGCAGTGAGGTAGCAGAGGATGTGGGAAGGCCTTTCACATCTGTCATCAGATGATGGCTGCCTGTGACCTTGGCCAGACAATGTACTGTGTGGGAGGTTGGGACAGTGGGAGGGAAACTGGAGGAATTATGATTCATAAATTTGATTACTCAGTCTCCCCCTGCTGCCACCTTTCTTACCCAATTTGGTAACAGGGTCTTATTTCAATAACCCTTTTTCTCATGGGAATAGGGCTTGATTATCAACATGTTGGTAAGACTCAGGGTCATGAAGAAATCCAAAGCCCAAAACCACTCCTGCCTTTCTGTTAGGGCCTGGGTCATGTGCTGGGGAGCAGTAGCTGAGGGGGAGGCTGAGTACTGGGTGGGACAAGCTGGAGGGCAGAGCAGCGGGCCTCTGGCTTTCGTGTGAACGTGGGGGGCTCCAGGAGACCTTGGCTCAGGAGGATCTGAGGTGGGGCAGTGGGAGGCAAGCCTGGGCAGAGGTCTGGGTTGCAGGTGAACAGTGGAACCAGAGGCCCTTGGGTTGCATTTTGTGCAGAGTGTTACCACCAGAGAGATGGAGTCCCTGGGTACAGCAGGAGAGGTGACCCAACTTGTCACAGCCCCAGGGTGGGGGTCATCTTTTCTAACCCCGCTTCTATCCCCTGAGAGGAGCCTGTTCCCTTCTCTAATGGAAAACCAAAGGCCTGCAGCCCTTAACCAGGAAGCATAAATATGCCAGGCTGCGTTGCTGTTAGGCAGGTCACTTAAAAAGTTATAAGAAGAAGCTTTACTTTGTTTGTTTGTTGCAGTACTGAGGATTGAACCCAGGGGTACTCTGCCACCAAGCTACATCAACAGTTCTTTTCTTTCTTTCTTTTTTTTTTTTTTGAGACAGGGTCTTGCTAAGTTGCCCAAGCTGAACTCAGACTTGGGCTCCTCCTGCCTCAGTCTCCCAGGCAGCTGGGATTACGGTCATGCACCACTGTGCTTGGCTAAGCTTTGTTCTTTAGGTTGAACTGGTCTCTGCTTCTGCCTACCTCCTGTCCATTCTCTGCCCAGCAGCCAGTCGGATTTTTAAAAAGCACCAGGAGCTGGAGGTGTAGTTCCCCTCAGCTACTCTCCCAGCACATGACCCAGGCTCTGGCCTAGCATGCGTGAGGCCCTGTGTTGGATCCCCAGCACTGGGGAGAGAGGTGGGGGAACCACACCAGACCACAACTCTGATTAAAATGCACCCTCCCCTTCTAGATGAAGTTTAGCCCATTTTTCTCTCCTATGCACATCTCCATGTATTCTCCCTGACCACTGGGAATTCCTTTTTTTTTTTTTTTTTAATATACATTTTTAGTTATAGGCAGACATATTACCTTTATTTTATTTTTATGTGGTGCTGAGGATTGAACTCAGGGTCTCAGGCATGCTAGGCGAGCGCTCCGCCACTGAGCTACAACCCCAGCGCACTGTGGATTCTTAAGTCCTTAGATTCCTGAGGCTCCAAATGTAGCTGCACCTTGCTGGAGTATCCCACCCCCATCCCCTTCACTGCGCTGACTTTTCCATGTCCTGCTGGTCTCAGCTAAAACAGTATTTCTGTGGGGAACCTCTCTGACCTCTAACAGCAGATCGGTTGCCCTGTTATGTTCTTTGTTGCTTCCTGTTTTTAACGCCGGCACTGCCATGGTTAATGGTGCTCCTCAGCTTGTTCCCCCGGCACCACACTAAGGTAATGGCGGTTTACTCTTGGTGTCCTGGCCTGTTCATTAATAATACCTCCTTTGGATAATTATGGTCCAGGATGCCAAAGGTAAAGAATGAAAAACTCTGTGTTCCAGCGCCCGAAGCATAGTTCTTACTATGCACGAGAGCCGGGATAAGAGCCCTAGCACTGCTAATATAAGGAGGCAAACAAACAAAACCCCTACATGTTCCTGATAACCTTGCACTGAACTCCCAGTGTGATCCAGATTCTGCCAGTTAGATGTGCTTGGTTCAGTCTTGTGTGCACAGTCCTGTGGGAAGAGGCAGGGTCTCCTCTTCCTCAGGATGGGCTCTGCGATGTTGTTTTGCTGGTGTGGATCCTGGTAGGGGCAGCATAATTCTGGAGCAGTCAGCTTCTTTATGCTGTAGCCACTTGACCATGGCAGAGGCAGTGACTTCCTGGCAGCTTAGTTCTGCAGCATGATCTTGGGAGTAGCCCCTGGGAGCTCAGCCTAAAGTCTTTCTTCAGCCCTACTGATGAACCTTCAGGCTGTTTAATATCCTGTGCAGAATCCCTTTCTGATTGAATTGTCCAGCTGAACGGAATTACACATTGCCCTTGTTATCATCATACTGGTAAAATACTGGTCAAAGTGTTTGCTCTCCCTGCTACATAAGGGCAGGTATCTGGTATAGCCTTTGCATTCCAGTGGTTAGCATAATACCTGGTAATTATTGTTAGAAACCAGCAGGCATTGAATATTTGTCGAATGAATGAACTCTTGGACTGAGTTTTAAGTCTGGTAAGTGTGAGTTCAGTTAATATAAATGAACTTCAAAGCCGTGGGCTTGTTTAGGGATGAAGAGGGCGAGAAATGGTGGTGACTGTTGACCTCAGATGATCTGGGGCAACCTTGGCCTGTGGGCATCCTGGATGGACTGTCTATGGAAGTAAAATGACATTTTGAGATGAAACTGCATTCTCTGCTTCTACTGGTGGATGGGGTCTGCATAAGTTGCAAGTCTCTGCAGCCCAGAAAGCCTGTTTTAGTGTTAGCAGCTGATCATAACAGGGTGTTCCTGCTGGTGTCACCTGGCAAAGTCAGAGAGTGGTGCGTTGTGGGTCTTAATGGTGGGCAATGCCCTCCAGAGTCGCAGCAGACCCCAGCAAACTCACTGCCAATTTCTTCTTTCTGGATTGTTGTCTTGTGAATTTGAAGAATGAAATCCATAGATGAGAAAGAGTAAGGATAAAAGAGTAGGGTTTATTCAAATGGGAAGGAAAGAAGCAGAACTCTCACAGGGCATGAGGGGACCCATAGGATTGCCACTTGAGTATGCTAGTCTAGGAGTTTATGTGGCTCCTGGGTCAGTACTGATGGTCCAAATTTATGCTAATCAGGTTTTGGAAAAGTACCAACACCAGAACCTACAGTCTCCATTTGGGTCTGCCCCTCTTCCGTTTTCTCACCCTCTCTGGACTGGGCCAGCTCCCGCAGGGCAACAGGCCCTGTCTCGCCCTGCCTCAGGCCCATGCCAGCATGGTGAGCTCTGTGAGGCTGCAGCCCATGCTGGCTGCCCACGATCCAGCCTTCCTGGGCCCTCTGCTGGCTTCTCTGTGGGGATTAATGAGCTGACCGCAGTTTTGTGTCCAGAGAGCCATATCACTGAGACAAGGTCTTGGATTCAGAAGGAGGCGTTGAGCTACCTATTTATCGGGGCCTTGTGGATGTCAGAAGGGAGGCTGAACTTCTCATCTTCCAGGAGAAAGGCTCTGCTTCCAGCCCCTTGTGTGCTCAGCACTGTGTAAGGCCTACACTGGAGGGTGGGGTGGGGATAGGAGTAGTAGGCAAGGACCCTCTTTGCCTTTAAGAAACAGAAATCTAATTAGGTTTCCTGGGAGACCAGGTAATTAGGCATCCAGAGAAGCTGGAGAAAAGTGCTAGAAGAGTAGTCCAAAAAAGCTTCCTGGAAGAGTTGGTACTTAAGATAACCTCTGAGAAGAAGCATTCAGGACTAGGTGAGGGCATTGCCCAAGAGGATGGGGCCTGAAGTGTTGCACTGTGTGTCCCCTAAGCTCTCTTATTTACCACAGTGCCCCTGTGAGCTTGGTCATCTCAGTTTCACTGTGGTGGAGACTCATGGAGTGTCAGCTCCCACATTTGATGGCAGGTCTGTCTGACCTCTCATACTGTCTGATGATTTGGCCTCTAGATCATGCTTTTTATTTATTTGACCCTGATTAACAAAGCTGGGGAGTTTGGCTTCAAGTGGGTGACGCAGGTGGTGGATGTGAGCACCACGTTTGCTAATCCACTTGCTGGATCCTGGGGTCTGACACATGGGAGTGAACTGAGGGACAACAGATCAGACTTTTGCAATCAAGCGTCTGGGAACTGTTTACGGGTGAATGGTGGGAATGGAGGTGACCCTTGCCCTGGCCTTGGGTGGGGTGCTGGGTGGAGAGTGCTGGCAGGCTCCTGTGGGCCCTCCCTGTCCATTGCTGCCTGACTCAGTTAGTTCTGGAAGTCCTCTTTGCTCTGTCAGGTCCAGCCCAGCAGCAGGACTGGAGCTGGGAATGTACTTCTTCCTACTCCTGGCTCTGGCCTCTGGGCCTGCCTGTCATTAAACTCACTCAGAGCTCAGCGTGGGGCAAAATAAGCCTTCCCTGGCCTGTCTGCTGTCTGTGCTGGCTGTCCCGGGTGCTGACCACCAGCCTCTGGCTTCATAACCTCCTCCCACAGACGCTGACACACACAAGGGGGCTCAGTAAATATTGGTTGATGAGCAGCAGGCTGCTGGTTCTAATTTTGTTCCCTGCTTCTGGGTCACCATTGTTTTTATTTAAAGTTTTCCCATGCTGCCCCTCCCAGCAGTGTGAGGTTTCATGGGGACACTGAATGGGCTACTGCCTCTTGGTGTGCCCCCCACCTCCGGCACCATCTGTGGAAATCTCCCACCTTGGGTGGCCTTTGGCTGTGCCAAAGCTTGAGGCTAAGGTTCTGAAAGAAGAGAACATCCTTTTAGGGTATGTAGGAGAATGATCAGGTGGGAGGGCAGGAGGAAGTAAAAGAATAGACCCATTGAAGGCCTGGGCCACTTGGGCAAGGCTGGGTTTTCAGGCTGCAATATTTCTCTCCACGTGGGTGAAATTTTCAGCCTAGGAGAGCTGGTCCAAGGGGGAGTGACTTTTTCTCTGGTGTTCATTGGGTGGTGGTGGTGGGGCCACAGGATGTATATTTTTTTCTCAAAGCTCTCTGAACCCCTAGAGGGGCTCTAAGGTGGTATTTACTTGAATACCAAGCTTCAAGACTGCTGGTTTTCAAATTGCAAATACAGGGACTTAGATGACTGTATCATTGTAGTGTGACCATGACCATGAATATTGAGAATATTCTATTGAGAATATTGAGAATTTGCAGGGCACTTACTGGGTAGTTTTCATAGTCATATGTATCAGCTTCTATGGGTTCTGGATTTTGTGTCATACTTAGGAAGTTCTTTCCAACTCCTTGATTATGACCACCCCCACTTCTAATTGGGATACATCAATAGGTTGAAGTAAAAAAACAAAAACACTCTCAGACTTGCTTCTCAGATAGTTGTCATCAATATTAGGTGATTCCAGGTGTTTTTGCAGGCATAACCACGGACCAATAAATAGACATAGAGAAATAGAAATAAGTACTTCTCTGAAGAAGTTATAAAATTTCTCTGAATGCAACTGAAGAAAAAGAAACTGCAGTAAAATCAAAGGAATTATCAAGCCTTAAAGAGAGAATTTCTTACCCAGAGAAGTAAATAGCTTGAGTCATGCATAATTACTTGTTTTCAATTTAAACAGTACCTGTTGACTCTGCTATGAAAAAATGAGGACATTGGAATTCTCACATTTGTTCTCATCTTTTTTTCCATATCTTGATTGTTAATTATATTATTAAATTTTTCATTTTTATAACATTTAGGTTATGTCCTGTAACCGTAACACCCATAATGATTTTTTTATTATTTCTTGTGCTGAGGGGGCTTAATGCTTGTTCTCAGTTGGTCCTCTTGCTAGGCTTCCTGCATTCCGGAGCACTTTATTATTTCTGTATTACTTAGTTGCATTTCATTGTTAAATCATTTTCCTCCCTGGAAGGGGACTGGATTCTCTGATATCTTTCATCCTTGAGAATTTCCGCCTATTTTCTCCATCAAATTCATGTGAGATCTTGGCCAGGGTTAATCTTCTTGATTTATATTTTCTTCGTCTCAGAATTGTGTGGACACGTTTGCACTCTCTTCTGATGCCAAATGTTGTTACAGGAAGATGAGGATAGTATGAATTTTCCTCTACTTATAAAAGAAGCTTTAGCGTCTCATAACTTTTACAATGAATTATATGGGGAAAGAAAGAATCTGGCTAAGCTGAGTAAGTACAGTGCGTACTTAGCGTGCTAGGTCTTTGATCCCCAGTAAACACCTCCCTTCTGAATGAAATAAAGAATCTCTTGCACATGCCTGGAAAAGTCTCGTCTTTAAGTTCAGTAGCTGAATAAGGCAGTGTCTCAGTCTTGAACTTCTGAGAAGTTCAGGTGCATTATTTCTGCCCTCAGATTCAGTTTTTCTTTTTCCTTGTGTTATTTATCTTTGGACATTCTGTTCTTAGGTCAGCTGTGCTCCTGGTTTATCTCAAACTTTCCTTTGTCGTATCTCTGTTCTCCATTACCGGCAGAATTTAGTTCCTTATCCATTATGATGTATTAGTTCTTCAGTGATCTTTGTTCCTCTTGGTGGTGAGCCTGCAGCTCCTTGGGTCTCCTGTGGTCGCTCTGTGGCCCAATCACTGTTCTAGTGCAGTTAGGCTAGCTGGGCGGCACTGCTTTCCCTGGGGCCACTTGTCAATGTCCCCGGCATTGCGCCTGTTGGTCTGCCCTTACTTTTTTTTCCATCCTGTTCACTGCTGGTGCTGTTCTGCTCAGATGGAAAGTAACTTTCCTCCTACCAGGTTGCACTGGTGCGTTCACTTCCTACCTCAAGCACAGGCTGCCAGGCCGGGTGGGTGAGATCTGCCCCTGTGACCTGAGACAGGGTGCAGGGAGGGGAGGTGGGCGTGGGGCTGTCCTCTGCTCTAGATTTCAGGAGTGGTCTCTGTAGCGTGGTTCAGCCCACTGGAGTGGAAGGTGTACTTCCTTTCCCTTGGAAGGGGAGGGAGGAATATTGTCTGGAATTGGACACTTTCCCCAATTCAGTATGTGACTCTGGAGCCCTCAGCCTGTTGTTCTTGGTTCACCTTCACTCCCTGCTGTCCCAGTAGCTTTTCCCACTACTCCTCAATTGAAGGGGACAACAAATGGGTGATGGTTGGCCTCGCCAGATTTGTGAGAATTTTTCTAGTTCCCTTGTGATTTGGACCAGAGGTGGGAAATGAGCTGTGCATAGGGCCACCTTCATTCCTTCCTCTGCCCATGACTTTGGTTTTTGTTTGTTTGTGTTTTGGTACCAGGAGTTGAACTCGGGGTGCTTAACCACTGAGCCACATCCCCAGCCTTTTTTTATATTTTATTTTGAGACCATCTCACTAACTTGCTTAGGGCCTTGCTGAGGCTGGCTTTGAACTCATGATGCTCCTGCCTCAGCCTTCCAAGCCACTGAAATTACAGGCATGTGCCACTGCACCTGGCTGCCCATGGTTTGGGGAGTTAATATCTGATTATGTCTATTTGCTTATTTATTGACTGTTGGTGATTTTTGTTTTTTGCTTGCATTTTACTGTTTTTTTTTTTTTTTTTTTTTTAGTTATTTTATTATCAGGGAAGATTGTGCTGCCATTTCAGTTTCCTATCCAAATCTTTGTGGGGTGTTTCCACATATTTTCTCTTTTCTTTTATTTATAATTTATTTTTTAGTTACTGGGGATTAAACCCCAGTGTACTTAACCTCTGAGCCACATCCCCAGCCCTCTATTGTTTTGAGACAGGATCTCACCAAGTTGCTGAGACTAGCCTTGAACTTGGTGATCCCCCTGCCTCTGCCTTCCAGGTCTCTGGGATTACAGGTGTTCACCACCGTATGCAGCAAAACCAGATTTATTTAGCTCACGGTTCTGAGGGTGTAAGGGCAGGTTGCATGTGAACGCAGCTCTGCCGAGAAGCTCATGGTAGAAAGCATCCTGGTGGGAACCTGAGCATGTGAGACGAGGTCACATGGCGAGATGGGAAACCAGGGTGAGGACCTCTCTCTGGGCCCCAGCTCTTAAAGTTCCCACCCTCTCTTCATATGCCACATTGGGAGCCAAGATTGCAACTTTGGAGAACATGTGCAGACCATCCAGACGAAGGCCATTTCCCGCTTTCAAACTAAGGAAACAGGATTAATAGGATTAGCAGGATTAATGACTTGCTAGAAGTCATACTACCAATTCAGTAGACCAGACTTGAATGGGCCTGTGTTTTGACTGACCCATTCACATGAAGACAGGTGAATTTTCCACTTGGGGCACCATGTCATTCACTCATTGTTTAAGATTTTTGATTTCTTGTTAAGGACATTCAACTAGAACTGGGTTTTTTGACTCCTTGAGCCTCCACTTTACCGCAGGCCAACTTTGTCTTTTTTACCTGCAAGTTTCTTATGTTTTTTCTGCACTTCTCTGGGGCTCAGAAATGTCCCTTGACTCACCCAGAGCCATTTGCTTTTGTATTACCCACTAATGATTAACCTTTCGACCAGTAGGTCACATGGCCTTGGAAGGGGGCACCAGAGAAAGACTGGTTTACTTGAAGGTCTTCTGCAGAAATGAGCTGTTGACTGGGAGAGAGCCCCAAGATGGTGGTGGAACCCCTCTGTCATAGCTGGTTGAGTCCTTGATGCTCCTAACCCTGGGTGCTATGCTAAGACCACAGGAACCTCAGTCACCTCCCCTCTTTCCTTATGCATATGAGAACAGAAGTTTCCTTTTACATTCAAGTGCTATGTTGAGGGGAAAGCCTAAGGTGGTTTGCCAAGGCCAGTCAGTAACGGACCAGGAACTCTGGGAAATGTGATTCCTATCAATATGACTTCTTTGTCCCCCTCACCTACTCACCCACCTCCATCCTGGGGCCTTTCATTGGTTTGGACTTTCAGCCTTTTCTTAGTTTTAAGTAAGGTGCTTTGTAAAACCCCACTTCACACTGCCCTCAAGCTGACCTGGGCCTGTGGCTGACTGAGACCCCAACTTCAGAGCTGTCCCGTGGCGGGGGACTGTGCTCCCACACACCAAGACTTTGAGGAACACAGAGTGGGCATCATGGGGAAGCATTACTAGCATACGCCTTCTTGGCCTCAGAAACAGTCTTGCCTTCACCAGATTTAGCTCTGGAGTACTTTGTCCTCTTCCTGTTTGGGGTCTGTACCCAGAGGAATCAGGTGGAATTGAGCGCCTTCTGGCTACTCAGGCCCTGTTCTACTGACCTCTCAGTGCCTCAGTATCATGGTAAGTTGCCACTTTGTCATCTCAAAGAGAAGTCAAAGTTGGCTCCCCTCTAGAGGGGAGGTGGACCTGGACAAAATGGTGGGGAACTTAGCAATAAGGATGTCTATGAGCAGAACTGCCCCTTGAGTGTGAGATGCTTCTGGACCCAGGGAAGAGGTGGCAGTAGGCAGGATTCTAATTTAAGAGACTCTGGGATGGTAAGAAAACTTGTGCTCCATAGAGGGTTCCAGAATAATAGTCTTCCCCCGTTCCTCCAATGTCTTTGCCACCACCCCCAGGCCTGAGGCAGTGGAATAATTTACTTCACTGAGCTGGGTGAACAAAGGGCCAGAGAGCTCCCAGCTTCTCTGGACTAGGAGGGCCTGAGGGCATCAGCCCAGCTTTTGTGACGTTCCTGCTTTCTTCTTGCCTGCTCTTCCTAGCACTCCTGGGCTGCTTTCTCTCTTGACTTGAGGGCTCAGGTCCCTGGGGTCCCAGAGTGGGTCCCCTCAGGCCACGCATGGAACAGGCCAGAACCCCTGCCCAGCCTTGCTCTGCCCTCCCAGGTTCAGTAAGAACTGTATTTTCTTCCCCTCTTCTTTCTTTCCTTCAGAGAATCTTTTATAAACTTTTGTGGTTGCTACTGCTAAGAATAACATATAGTTAAAAGGCAGGGAGATCTCTGCTGGAGCAGAAAGCTCCCCTTTCATGCCTGCCAAAAGAACAGGGTCACTTAGGTTTGGAGTGTCTTCGGCAGCTTTGGGATCTTTGGAACAGGATTCCTTACTATAGTGACACTCCTCTGACCCTTTGAGGGGGTGACTTCAGCTCTCAAGTGCTAGGTTGGACGGAAGGACTGAGTTTACTAGATCTGCCCACCTAATGGGAACTGGCCTGGGCTGCAGAGCCCCATTGGTCTTGTGGCCATCACAGAGCCTAAAGCTCAAGTGACTAGAGGAAAGAACAGGTGTTCTGGCCAGGAGAGAAAAGGTCACCTGGGAGAAGCAAAGGTGGCCCCATCGCTTATCTGATTGCACAGCCAGAAGCTGCCTCTTGCCTTGCCCTGCAGGCTTTCTGTCTAGTAGCCACACCAAGGGCCTCTGGGCCAGCAGAGAACAAACGCTTCATAAAGCCTACCTCGAGAATGCCCATCCAGGTGAAGATGCTAAAACTGTCCTGGGTTGTTCACCCTTGAAGTGTTTTTGTTTTTTCAGAGTGTTTTGAAGTTGTTGCAGATACATTTGAGAAACATATTTGAAGTGGAAACAATCTTTTGTTTGTTCTGTTCTGTCGATTCCACAGCAGGAAGCCAGTAATTCAGCTTGGCTTCTAAGGCATCCTTGGGTATCCCCCTCCCAGCTCTTCAGGACATCCTAAGCCAGGATGTAGAATGCTTATTGGAGCTGATAGACATTGATTAAGATCTGCTGGGCACACTGGCATATGCTTGTAATCCCAGAGACTCAGAAGGCTGAGGCAGGAGGCTTGCAAGTTCAAGATCAGCCTCTGCAACTTAGTGAAGCCCTAAGCAACTTAGTGAGACCCTGTCTCAAAATAAAAAGAAAAATGTGCTGGGGATGTAGCTCAGTGGTAGTACCCCTGGGTTCCGTCTGCAGGAGAAGGGAAGGAAGGAGAGAGGGATGAGGAGAGGAAGGGAGGAGAGGAAATTGGCAAAGATCTGAGTTGTGCAGATCTTGTGGCTCTTCAGGTCATGTATTTTGTCTTTATGCCGAGAGCACACTGGTTAAGGTGCCCAGACGAGGGCCTTTCAGATCTGGCTTCGGTTCATGAAAAAGTCAATTTCTGGCTTTGCTGGTATGGATCATGTTTCCTAATCTCTGGACCCTGGTTTCCTTATTATCTGTTAAGTGGAGATAAGTTTCCCAGCTTCTTTTAAAGGAATCAGTGAATGTCAGGTACTTGGTTAGCAAGGTCTGCCCTTGGTCAGCGCCAGCTGCTGTGCATCATCTCTCCACCATTTTTTCCTAAATCTATGCACACCTTCACTCTTCGTGTTAACAGCATAACATGTGCCTCGGATGTTCGCGCTGCTTGGCTGAATAACTGTTTCTTTGAATAATAATAGGTTTTAGTCCTTTGGGCCTAAGACCCACTCCCCTCCCGCTTCCCCACTACCATAATTTAACTTTTGGTTCTTGGTGGAGATCTGAGTTGTGAGTGTCAGAGTAACACTTTCAGAGACCATCATGTTTGCTGATCCATCCATTTGTGTATATTCCACTTAAGCGAAGCATTTTATGTGTCCTTGTTCTGTGTATCCCCCATGTGTAGAACCCACAGTCTGATTGACCCTGGTTACCCTGGCGGTGCAGGACTTGTGTAACGTGTATGCTGCAGGCCTGGAGTTGTAATAGTTTCAGTTGAAAGTAAAGTTAGCCATCAGGTATTCCTCACGGTTAGCATTAGCGGCTTAATGTTTGGGCTGAGTCAAAGTTAGAAGAAACCTGCTAATTATGTCTTAGAATAATTATAGCCAGATTTTGAGTGCTGTAGTTCAAGTACTTGGCAAGGGCCTTGCTGGAGCTTGGGCCATTAACTCTTCACAATAATCCAATGAGGTGGGTACCAATTTTGCAGATGAGAAAACTGATATATGGGGAGGTTGAGTAACTTGCCCAAGGCAGCTTCTGTTTTGAGCGGCGTTATGGAATTCAAGCTACGTTTGGCACTAGGGCCCTGGTGAGCTACATTGCCTCCCTGGGTCATTCTGTGTTAACAACATTCTGGGTTAAATAACTTACCCAGAATCATATAACTCTAGGGCCAGGGTTCAGGCAAACCTGTTCTGAGCCACTCAGATCCTGTTCCTCTGTCACAAGCCAAGATCCAGAGGTAGAGCGGCACACTGGGAGGCATCTGGTGCTGGAGCCCTGGGAGCCTGGGGAGCTGCAGTGGTTGAGCTCTTCCTGGTCTGGAGCAAGGAGGCTCGTTTCCCCCTCTGGGTGTTTGCTTCTGTCACTCATTAAATTACAGCCCTACTAAGGAAAATGATCAACAAAAGAAAAATTACAGTCAGCACTGCTACCATTAACTGTTGCTTTTCTGTGTTATTTTGCTCCATAATAATTTACCCTATGTTCTATCCATTTTATGGTTTTTTTTTTTATATCTGCATAATATTCCAAGAAAATGATATCATTTACTTGGATATCTTCCTGTGTATGACCTATGTATTTATTTATGTATTTGTTTATTTTGGCACTGGGGATTGAACTCAAGGGTGCTCTACCTCTGAGCTACATCCCCAGCCCTTTTTATTTTTTTATTTTGAGACAGGATCTTACCGAGTTGCTTGGAGGTGGGAGGTCTCACTGAGATATAAGGCTGGCCTCAGTCTTGTGATCCTTCTGCCTTAGCCTCCCAAATTGCTAAGATTACGGGCATGTGCCAGCATGCCTGGCTTATTTTTGAATTATTTTGATTAGGGTAAATTCTAGATGTAGAATGATTCATTTGAAGGACTTAAATATTTTTTATTATTTCATAACTTTTTTTTCAAGAGTTCTATCATTTTTACAGTTGCTGGCAATATCTTACTTCTGCTGCTACATAACCTCATGGACATAAGGTTGTTTTTATTTTGTGATTTTTAAAAAAAAAATTTATGTTACTGTTAAATTATTTCATTTCACTTCAGTTTTATTTGTGGCAATGGGGTTCAAGCCCAGGCACGCAAGTTCTCTACCATCGCAATATACCCCAGCCCTGAGGTATTCTGTGTCAAAAGTCTACTTTGCCATTTTAATAAGTAGGAAGATGGCACCAGTCAAGTTCTTTTTTTTTTTTTTTTTTTTTTGTGGTACCGGGGATCAAACTCAGGGCCTTGTACTTGCAAGGCAAGCACTTTACCAGCTGAGCTATTTCCCCAGCCCCCAAGTTCTTAATTGAGTTCTTAATTGAATAAATTCTCAATGTTGTGGAGAGACTGTTTTTTTTCATCATTGATGGAATTTTTGCTAGTCTTTTGGGTTTGTTTGTTTGTTTGTTTGTTTGTTTTTGGACAGCCTGCCTTTATTTGTTTATTTTTGTGTGGTGCTAGGATAGAACTCAGTGCCTCACATGTGCTAGGCAAGCGCTCTGCCATGGAGCTATAGCCCCAGCCCCTAGTCTTATGGTTTTCCCTTATTAGGCATAGTATTTATAGTTAAAGAACTTTATTTTGGAGGGTTCCAAATGTAACAAGCTCACTGGTTCACACCTGTAATTCCAGTGACTCTAGAGGCTGAGGTAGGAGCATTGCAAATTCAAGTCCAGCCTTGGCAACTAGTGCTACCTGTCTCAAAATAAAATAAAAAGGGCTTGGGGGTGTAACTCACTTCTGGGTTCCAGTCCCAAGTACCACCAACACAAAACCAACCAAAACAAAACAAAAATAGACAGAAGAGGGGCTGGGGATGTAGCTGGCTCAGCACTTCCCTAGCATGTGTGAGGCACTGGGTTTGATCCTCAGCACCACATAAAAGCAAATAAATAAAATAAAGGTATTGTGGGTATTATGCCCATCGACAACTGAAAAAAAAAAAAATAGACCAAAGAGCCTGAGCTCCCAGGGTCCCGGTTTGTCCCACCCATCTCTGCCAACACCACACACCCACCTCCTTTATTATTTTGAAGCAGATTCCAGATGAGAAGTCATTTGATCTAGGGTTATTTCAGTATCTCTGAAAGATAAGGCCTTTTAAAACCACAGCTACATTGTATTATTTTAACTAATTGATCAATTCTTATTTTTGTGCTGGGGGTGGAGCCCAGGGCCTCATACTTGCTAAGCACTTAACTCTACCACTGAGCTATGCCCCCAGCCCCCGCTTTTAACTTTTAAATTTAATTTAGTCAAACCTGTCGAATTTGTCCATTTTCTTAATTTTTATGTATTTCTTTTCAAAGCAGTGACTCTCAAAGGATGGGTAGAGGGAGTGGAGAAGGGCTAAAGTCAGACTGTGATGCTTATCAGATGCAGGGTCTGAGGAGAGGCCAGACCCTTGGTGCTCGGTGAGGGGCTGGTGGGTGTGGGGCTGCAGGCGGGCAGGGAGAGGGAGGCCTGGCCTTCACCCCGCTCTGTGCTCTGGCAGGTGTACCTGGTCACCATGAAGCTGCCATGCCCAGCCCTCCACAGCTGCTTCCTGCTGACCCTGCTCAACATATGGAGAGCTGCTCCCGAGGCCCATGCCTCTTCCGTGGACGTGCAGGCCGTCAGCGCCACCTCTTTCCTGGAGGACCTCATGCATCGCTATGGGGAGGGCGGCAGCCTCACCCTGCAGCAGCTGAAGGCCCTGCTCAACCACCTGGATGTGGGAGTGGGCCGGGATAACGTCACACAGCCTGGGCAGGGACACAGGAACCTCTCCACGGTAAGGCTCCCTCCCCTGTGTGCCACTTCATTAGGGTGGCTGAGCAGCTGGATAAGACAGGTCAGGGAGGTCTCGGTGACAGAGCAAGCAGGCCAGTCCTTTTCACCTGCTGTCTGAATCAGCCCAGCCTGCGTCTCCAGCAGTGCCTCCTCACCTGTGTGGTGCTTTGAAGCCCTCTCACAGGGGAGCCAGGATGTGGGGTGCTGAGCACCGTCAGACTATTCTTTGGAGCTGCATATGGGTGGTCTGGCATTGCTGGTAAGTCGTGGCTCCCAGGACAGCATTTGTTTATTGTTTTTTGGGTTTTTTTGTGAGGTATCTGGGATTGAACTTAGAGACACTCAACCACTGAGCCAAATCCCCAGCCCTATTTTGTATTTTATTTAGAGACAGAGTCTCACTGAGTTGCTTAGCGCTTCGCTCTTGCTGAGACTGGCTCTGAACTCTGAGATCCTCCTGCCTCAGCCTCCCGAGCCCCTGGGATTATAAGTGTATGCCAACGCACCTGACCCAAGACAGCATTCTAATAGAGTTTACAGTTTCCAAAGCCCTTTGCACACTATTCCAGGTGAGCCTCACAGTCCCTTAGTGCAGGGAGAATTATCTTCATTTTAAAGGAGAGAATTCTGGTCCCACATGAGTTCCTGGAGGGACCAGGACTAGAACTTGGAGAAGCCAGGTCTTTGGGCTCTTGGTTCAGCATCCTTTGTTCCTTATCGGCTTGGCTAATCAGAGTCTGAGGCTATTTGTGGCAGCCAAATCTAAGCCAGCCACAGGGTCTTTATATATCTGTTCTGTTCTCTGTGCTGAGTCTTGTGGGAAACAGAAGCATGAGTCATGTTTTAAGGCGTTTGCTGTCGACACAGGGAACTGGGATCAGAATGACATTATGTCCTGTGGGCTGGACAGTAATCGGGGTTCAGAAAGGAGAGGGGCGATACATGCGTGCTGGAGTAGTGAAGGAGGGTTCAGGCCTGAGGTGCGGAGTGAGAGTGGACCAGGAGGACCACGTGGCCTGGGTTCAGAGCCACGTGAGTGTGGTCAGCGTCTGAGTCGGTGAGGAGGCTGAGTGTGCCATGGGGGCAGCCTGAGCCCAAAGGCCTTCCACATGGGTCTCAGGGCCTGTCGGGGCAGCAGCAGTGTCCTCAGGTCACCAGAGTCTAGCCTTCAACTTTATAGGCCCAGAAACAGGTGTTCTCAGCACATTCAGGGGGCTCTCAGAAATAGACCCAAGTGAAACCAAACTCGGAAAAGGACTGACGCCTACATGTATAAAGTATAATTAGAAGAAAAACAGTAGCGCTTCCCAGGAACAGCATGTGAGAAGCACTTGCAGTCCCTCGGCAGGTGGCTTGGTGCTCATGTCTGCTGACCAGCCCGTGCTTGCTTTGCAGCCAGCTTCGAAAATTTAGATTCTCCTTGCCTCACCTCCTCAGCACGCCCTTCAGGCTGAGGACAATCCTGAGGTTAAGGAGACTATATTCCCCCAGGCACTGGTCTTCCACGGTAGCACCACAGTTTCAAAGGAGCCCATCCCTACACATGCCAGCACTCTTGAAGTATCTGGAATCCTGATTTTGACATAATAGCTCCCTGGGCTATTGCGATGTGCAGATTGTGGTATGTTCAGGTATGCAAATAGAATCACAAACCACACCCTGGTCACAATGATTGGAATCTTGTTATTCCTAAAATTTCTCCGACAACCCCATTTACAGATAGGTGTGCTTAGCACCTGTGACTTTCCTGGGTGGCTGGTCTCCAAGATTACTGATCAGATTTTCAAGATTAGGGACTTCTTGCTCCCATCTCTGGAGAGGAGTCCACAGATTCCCTGCAGCGTGGACATTTCTTTCTTTCTTTTATCTCCGGGCAGGCTGCGGAGCCTGCTGCTTGGCAGGGCAGGGCGTGGGGTTTGGTTCTGAGGCTCTCTGCACTTCCTCCTTGCAGTGCTTTAGTTCTGGAGACCTCTTCGCTGCTCACAATTTCAGCGAGCAGTCTCGGATCGGGAGGAGTGAGTTCCAGGAGTTCTGCCCCACCGTTCTCCAGCAGCTGGATTCTCAGGCCTGCACCTCTGAGAACCAAGAGAATGAGGAGAACGAGCAGACAGAGGAGGGGAAGCCGAGCGCCATCGAAGGTGAGTGGGGCAAGGGAGGCAGGAGCCTGGAGTGTGGCGTGTGCGGTGTGACGGCAGGGCTGAGCTGTCAGCGCTGCTCCAGGGCCCAACACCGTGATGACGTATTGAGAGTCACCGGATTCACAGGGCTGGTCTAGCACATTGCCAGGTGCTGGGCTGGTAGCTGGCAAACACGCAGTGTTGGGCTGTGGGGCCTGTGGATGTCCTTTTTGCTCATTTTCCTTTTTGCCTACTAGAGGGCCAGCCCTTAAGACCTTGCTTGGCCCGCTTCATCTCCCCTCCTGCTACCAAGTGCCTCTGCTTCAGCCACACTGGGCTGGACCCTCAGACTGAGGGTCACACGACCATGGGCCCCTGACTGTTCTGAAGTCCTATAGCACCAGCAGGTGACACCTGACCCAGCCCGTACCACTTGCGCCGTCTCACACTGTCGCACACTGTCCCTGCCATCGTGGCTAACTCGTGTTTAATCTCCTATGTTGTTTCTTCAGGCTCTTCCCCTAAAAGGTAAGTTCCTTTTGGGTAGCAGCCTGGACTTTTTTCCCTAAGGCTTCCACACAGCACCTGGCAAGAGGTGGACTCAGCAGCTGGTCGATCTCTGTCGGCCCAGCTCACCCCCCAATTCGGAACAGGCCCACGCAGCCGCTGGCGTGCTGGCCCTCAGTAATGGGGGCCCTCGTCTGTTCTTGTTCCTCCGCAGTGTGGGGCTTTGGTTTCCTCAGTGTCTCACTGATTAACCTGGCCTCTCTCCTGGGAGTCCTCGTCCTGCCGTGCACGGAGAAAGCGTTTTTCAGCCACGTGCTCACTTACTTCATCGCCCTGTCCATTGGAACGCTGCTCTCTAACGCGCTCTTCCAGCTCATCCCAGAGGTGCAGTAGAACAGGCCCTCCCGGCCCATGTCCGTACCCCACCCATGCTCCCCGGCGCCCAGCGACCGCCTCCTCATATCAAGGGCCACCAATGACTTCTCACTCTGGATCTCAGGGCTCTCGCTCTCCTCAGGGCAGCCAGGTTTGCCTCTGGCCTCGTCAGGTGCCGTCAGATGCAAGGCTCCTCCTGTGTGCCCCCCTATTGGCAATATGTGGCTGGTGGCTCTGGCAGACCAGGCCTTCTGTGAGGGAAATTCTGGGGGCACTTGGGTGTGGCACCTCTGGACCGAGGTGGGGAAGAGCTCCTAACCCACCCGCAGTTCTGGCCAGAAGAGGGAGCCGTCCTTCCGTTCCCTCAGGCTGTCTTTTGTACCATACAGAGCCAAAGGTAGAACAAACTATTTAAAAAGAACAAACACAATAAAAAATATAAAATAAACTAAAGGGCGCCTCAGCCTTTGTTCCTTGCATCTTGACCTTTTCCTGACTGGGACTGACTTCCTGGTACCCTTACTTCACTGTTTTGACCAATGTTTGGTAATTTTGTTTTTTAATTGTCATCACTGAGGAGCTATAAAAATAAGCCCAAGTTGACAGCGTGCCCACCTTTTCAGATCAGGCAGGGACTGTGGTGTGGGGGGTGGTAATGCACCAACCTCCCTTGGAGTGGCGGAAGCTGCCTTTCATAGAGTCCACGTCAGCAGCTTCCCTGCCTGCCCAATTGAAAGACCAACCCAGAGCGGATGCCAGTGGGGTTGTGTGTCACCTTATCCTCATCCATAATTCTGAGACCACCTTGATGCTGTCTCAGAATTTCACGTGGATTTAGCAAGTATTTCTCAGGGGAGGCCTCATCTTGGGCTATTTTTTCAGCTCTAGAAATTGAATTTATTAATTTTTTAAAGATTTGAAATGAAATGCCTCATTGCCTGTTTGAATGAAGCTACTGCCATTGTACATGCTCCGCCCTGTGTCTCACAGGGGAGTGCCTTAGCCTGGCACAGGTCTGTCCTGCCCTTCGCTGGGGCTGGACTCAGCCCGGAATATGTCCGACTGAGAAATGCGAGAGGAAGTATTTTTTTGTGACGGGGTGATCCTGGAACTCTGTTCTGTACATCAGAGAGCTGTTTCAAGCAAATTGCTGAAGTGCAGAAATTGAATATGATGGGCATTGGGTCTTATTCTCCATCCCTCCTGCCCCATGCATCTGACTTTGTTGTATTTTGCACAGATTGCACTGTGTTGTATTTTGCACAACCTCTGGATTGTGCTGCGTGTGCCTCGGTGACACAGACTGGACATGCAGAGGCAAATCCTCAGCATAATGTGCAGGTTCCTCTGCTTGTCACATGTCCTATTAGAGACTGTCCTCAAGTCCAAAGTCTGATGGACCAGAGCACACCTTGGACGTGTAACAAGCTAACACCCTGCTGGGTGCCTGCTGGGCACCCCAACTGGCAGGGATGACTCAGGCCACCAAAGATAGGGGCGGTAGTCACAGGGTTCCAAGGCCACCTCGAGCTCCTCCTCATTTCTCTGCACTGATTGAAGGAAATTTCATCGGAGACTTGAATCACTAACAAATTTTCCATTTCTCTCTCCCTCCCTACTTGTCTCTTTGATTTTTCTTTTTTTTCTTTTTTTTTTTGTTTCCTTTGTTAATATCCACAACTGTCCCTATCGCCTCCTCCCTTCTCTCCCTTTTCCCCCTAAATGGTGGCTACCCTGCTCCTTGTCCCGGGTGGGCTGGCAGTGTGGGGATACGGTCTCCTCTGTGTCACCGTTATCTCCCTCTGCTCCCTCATGGGGGCCAGCGTGGTGCCCTTCATGAAGAAGACCTTTTACAAGCGACTGCTGCTCTACTTCATAGCTCTGGCGATTGGAACCCTCTACTCCAACGCCCTCTTCCAGCTCATCCCTGAGGTATGGCGAGCCAGAGCCCCTGCACCTGGAGTGCACCTGTCTCCTAGGGGGACAGCGGGCACAGTGGGAGGACCCTCCAATTACATGGAAGGTACAGGGAGGGGCTCTCCGGGGCCTTTCCTTTGGGAAGTGAAGCCAGGACTTAGGTAAGAGGTAGGAGAGGCTGCGGAGTGTAGGTCTAAGAGGCAGGTTCAAATCCTGCTGCACTGCCTCCAGGTTCTTCCACCTTGGGCAAGCCGCTTACCTCTCTGTGCTTCTACTCCTGCCTGTAAAATAGGGAAGACAGTGGGACTGACCTCAAGATAACGTGAGGGTCACACGAGATAATATTTGTAAAGTGCCTGGTGCCGGGAACTGTTAAGTGAAAAGATAGTTCAGCAGTGTGACTTTATGGCTCTCAGTCTGGTACTTTTGGTGCAGAGTAGTAGAATCCAGGGGTCTTAGTAAAAACATCAGTTCATCAGGAGTTTGGAGGTGGAGACAATCCAAACAGCACTCTGGTTTCCCATACACTGACAGCAGTTTTGTCCCTTGTCTAGGTAAATGAAAAAATCCTCCACGTTAGAGAAGGGAGCTTAGTATTTGTAAGGTTTGGAAGGCAGCCTTGGAGATGCCACATCTGACTGGGTCCAATGCCTTCAGCAGACCCATTAATTACAGTAAGCACAAGACATTGCACGTAGATGGTCTGGCAGCCCACAGAGCAAAAGGATGACGCCACATGCTTATTAAAGCACTTTGTGTTTTCTAAAATGCTGACTTGTTCTTAGCTGAGCAAATCTGTGAGATCTATTGAGCCAGTCTTGTCTTACCCATGGAATCTGACCTGCGCAGGAGTACCTACCCTGAGCCCAGGCTCCAGGTTTGCTGACCCTTGAAGTCAGGCTTTTGAATACTGCCATCCTCCTTGGCTTAGTGTGGAGGGGTGCGAGCTGCCTCTTTTCATCTCACTTTTCCCTCAATGATTCACCTCTCCTTGAGAGCTGACCAAATGGGCTACTTCTACTCTAGAACATGACCTGTATGGCTCTTGATTGAGGATGGAGCCTTTAAAAACCTAAAGGAAAAGCACCTTTTAAACAGCCAGCATTCCCCATTGTTAGGTTGACTCCTCTATGCAACCTGATCTTGAGGGAGACTGGAGTTTATTCAAGGCCTGTTCCCAGTTAGGAAACTGAGAAGTGGGTCATTGAACACTTTGACACCACAAATTGGGAACTGAACTTGAAAGAGAATTCTCCTGCTTTCTACTCCTGTCCTCTTTCCAGTGAATTCTCCCCCCCACCATTTCCTTTTTTAAAAATATTTTTTAGTTGTAGATGGACCCAATATCTTTATTTACTTATTTATTTTTATGTGGTGCTGAGGATCAAACCCAGTGCCTCACACGTGAGAGGCAAGGGCTCTACCACTGAACTATAGCCCCAGCCCCTCTCCCCCTTCTTAATAAGTGAGTTTTTTCAGAAAGAACTTGAAACAAATCTTCCCTTCCCATCTGCACACCTGTAGTCCAAGCTGCTTCACAGGCTCATGCACTCAAGACCAGCCTGGCAAGCATAGCAAGACCTTGTCTCAAAAAACACCACCCCCTCCATTTTTTTTTTTTTTTTTTTTTTTTGGTTTGTTTGTTTGCTTTAAAAAATATTTATTCACGTATCTCAAACTGGTAGAGATCTTACTACATTTCCCAGGCTGGTCTTAAAATCGTGGGCTCAAGAGATCCTTCTGCCTCAGCCTCCCAGGTAGCTGGGATTAAGGCGTATGCCACAGAGCCAGACTTCAAAACCTCCCAAGATTGACACCTACAGGGATGTTGATGGCTTTCTTGGCTTTGTGGCTCCCATGAGGTTTGTGGTTAAGAAGATGCTGCAATTCTTGCTGCTTAACTGGGGAATGGATTTCCCTTTTAGAAAGCATAATTCCACCACTTCCTGTTCTGTTTACAGGCACATCAGCCACCGACATTAAATAAGATGAAAATAAACACAAGCATCCTCTCCTTAAATATGGGATGTGCTGACAGGATGCTTTTATATCTAAGTGTGGAGAGAAGTTAAGGCATTCCTAATTAAAAGTTGAAGACCATGTGGTGCAGGCCTGTAGTCCCAGCTACTTGGGAAGCTGAAGCAGAAGAATCCCAAGTTCAAGGCTAGCCTGCGCAACCTAGCAAGACCCAGTCTCAAAAAAAAAAAAAAAAAAAATTTAGAAACCCATATCCAGTACTGCTCTTCCTAAGATTAAAATCCTAAAGATTGTCTGTTTTTTTTGCATGGGAAGATGAGCAAGAAAGAACCTAGCAGGGCTGGTGACATCACATCAGGGGAACACCAAGATTAGTTGGATTTTGCTGGCAAGAGGAGGGGCAGACAGCAGAGGTATTTCAGGATGTCTCTTTCCTAGAATCAAGGAAGTAGTTAAGAGATGAGCGGGAACCAGTGGAGATATTTATTTTCTTAAACTCATTTTGTTTTCCTGGGTCCACAGGCTTTTGGTTTCAACCCACTGGAAGATTATTATGTCTCCAAGTCTGCGGTGGTGTTTGGTGGCTTCTACCTTTTCTTTTTCACAGAGAAGATCTTAAAGATGCTTCTTAAGCAGAAAAACGAGGTGAGGCCAATCATCAGTTAAAAAAAAATGTTCTAGGGAAAGCACCCGTCTCAGAGTGCTGAAGCTTTTGGCCAGGTGTTGCTCCACCAATGCAGTGAGGTGACCTGTCTTAGAAGCCACTGGTGCCATAAGGAAATCATCCTGGTTCACCTTATGAGGATATTAGCCAGGGTAGAAACCCGACTGGAAACTGGATCTGGCCAGTGAGCCCTTTTCTAAAGCAGCAGTTTATCCCCTTTGCTTTGTTCTAGATTATTTCCTAAACATCTGATGTCTGACTGTAAAGAAAAGGACTGACTAACGTAGCAAAGTTCCAGAAAGATGACCTTCCATGTCCGGCATGTGGTTGTTCCCTGACAGTGGTGGAGTTGCACTGAAATGCTCATGGCAGAGGAGAGGCTCTGAGTCCTTTGAGCAGTGACCCCTCATGAGAAGGAGGGCACCCACGGGTTCTGCCTTGGTATCTGACACCAGGACCTTAGCCTCACGCTTGGTGCTGTGACGTAACGATTTTCCTCCACCTCTGTGCGTGGCCTGCTCAGGTTTCCTTGGATGGTAGTGGTGAGGTCTTGGAGCACTCACTCTGAGGAGGTGTTCAGGGAGCTTGGTGAGGGCCACACTCACCCTGCCCGTGTCACCCCACCAGCATCCTCACGGACATAACCATTATGCCTCGGAGTCGCTTCCTTCCAAGAAGGACCAGGAGGAGGGCGTGACAGAGAAGCTGCAGAATGGGGATCTGGACCACATGATTCCTCAGCACTGCAACAGCGAGCCCGATGGCAAGGCCCCGGGGGCAGATGGGAAGGTCATCGTGGGCTCACTGTCTGTGCAGGTCTGTGGCCATCAGCGGCTTGGGGGAGCCTTCAGGAGGCAGAGGCCTTGATGAGTCAGGCATATGCTGAGAGCGTGGTCTGCCCTGTGACCTGCGGGTTGTGGGGATGTGCTTTCTCATAGGACCTACAGGCTTCCCAAAGTGCCTGTTACTGGCTGAAGGGCGTCCGCTACTCTGATATTGGCACCCTGGCCTGGATGATCACCCTGAGTGACGGCCTCCACAACTTCATCGATGGCCTAGCCATTGGTGCCTCCTTCACCGTGTCTGCTTTCCAAGGCATCAGCACGTCAGTGGCCATCCTCTGCGAGGAGTTCCCACACGAGCTGGGTGAGCACGCAGCCCCTGGCGCCTGTGCTAGCGACCTTGGTTACTGGTACAGCCCCACTTAATGGCTCACCACTTACTGCTCAGTGCCTCCTGTAATCAGTTAACACCCACTAAGCTGTGTGGGATCTAACCACAGTGTCCTAACAACTGAGCCAACAGCAGCTTAGAATGATGGAGTTTTTCACAGGGATATTTGTCTCTCTGTAGCCCCATATGCTGAGGCTCAGTTTTGTCGCTTGTACCAGGGGCTACCTTACAGAATCACCTTGAGGTAAGCGAGAGGTGGAACGGATTTACCACCTCTACTCACTGTACCCAGTGTTCAGTAAGGGTGATCTCTTACACCCTGGTACTCTTCCAAAGACAGAGGTGTGTGTTAAAAGTCTGGCAGGTGATCCCTGGACAAGGCAGAACTTGGGAGGTGCTTGGTTTGTTCAAGTGAGGGTATAAAAAGCCAGGAATCCAGAGGCTCAAAGATGACTCAGGGTTCGATCCTGGCTTTGCCATTGACTGGTGACTTTTCTTCCTCACGATTTCATTTCTTAAAAGGATCATGTGTTGTAGTTGTAAGGAAGGAAGTTCTTTCTGTTTCACCTTCAATCAAGAGAAATGAGGGCTGGGGAGATAGCTCAGTTGGTAGAGTGCTTGCCTTGCAAGCACAAGGCTCTGGGTTCAATCCCCAGCACCGCAAAAAAAAAAAAAAAAAAAAAAAAAAAAAAAAAAAAAAAAAAAAGAGAGAGAGAGAAATGAAATGAGGCTGTCACTAGTTGGTCATCTATTTTCAAAATCCTACATGTGGTTCCCAGCCTCTAGGCTGGGTGTGTGTGGCCAGTTTGGCAGATGGGGCAGCTCCTGAACAGGAAGACAATGGTCAGTCTTGATTCTGGGGCTGTCTTGAGTTTTACCGAGACTTTGTCCATAGCTAAGCAGTGTGACTTACCCATGTTCTCCGTCTCCCAACTCAACTTCCTCCCCTTCATGTTCTCCCTGCCATAGGAGACTTTGTCATCCTGCTCAATGCCGGGATGAGTATCCAGCAGGCTCTGTTCTTCAACTTCCTTTCTGCCTGCTGCTGCTACGTGGGTCTGGCCTTTGGCATCCTGGCCGGCAGCCACTTCTCTGCCAACTGGATTTTTGCACTGGCTGGAGGAATGTTCTTGTATATTGCTCTGGCTGACATGGTAAGTCTGCCACAGTTTATACCTCGTAGGCAGAACTGGGTCAGATTATTAAATTTGTGAATAGGAGAACAGCTAGGGGACATTAGTTTGTTTTTAACAACAGCTTTATTGAGGTGTCTTCACATACAACACAATTCACCTACTTAAGGTATACAATTAGTGGTTTTTAAGGAAATATTAAATTCCACCCCACTCCCCAAAAGGTCTCACTATGTTGTCCAGGCTGTTCCTAAACTCCCTTAACTCAAGAGATATCTCAGCCTCCTGAGTAGCTGGGACTCTAGGATTCCAGGTGTGCACTAATTACACCTAGCTATGAAAACTTATGTTTCTATGAGCATGTCATTAAAGAAAATAATTGTGCTCAATCTAGGGTCCTTACTTAAATATTATGGAATAAGTATATAGAGATAAGAAAGAAGAAAGGGAAGGAAGGAAAAAAATCACCCATAATCTCTCTACCTCATAATAATAACAATTAACACTGTTTCTTTTTTATCTCAATGCATTGTATATGTCTGTATGTAAGTTAACTGTATTCACATTGATTATATAATTTTATGTCCTGATTTCTTTCTTCTTTTTTTTTTTTTTTTTTTTTTTTTTTTTGCGGTGCTGGGGATTGAACCCAGGGTCTTGTGCTTGCAAGGCAAGCACTCTACCAACTGAGCTATCTCCCCAGCCCTGTCCTGATTTCTTTTACTTAACCCATCACAGATGTTTTTTCATGTTGTATACTCTTTGTAAATATCCTTTTCAATGATGGTATTACTCAATGAGAGGATATACTTCAGTTCCAGAATTAGAATTACAGGCTCAAAATGGATATATGGTTTTAGGCTTTATTTTTTTTCTTTTCTGGGTACTGGGAATTGAATCCAAGGGTGCTTTACCACTGAGCTACATTCCCAGCTCAGTTTTTTTGAGACAGGATTGTGCTAAGTTGCTGAGGCTGGCTTTGAACTTGCAATGCTCCTGCCTCAGCCTCCTGAGGGATTACAGGTGTGTGTGAGCCACCATGGCCGACCCCTGGTTTTAGGCTTTTATTAGCTTTCTTCCATTATCAGTGGTGTCTGAGAGTGCACACTGTCCTGTGTCCCCACTTTTGGTGTCCCACCTAAGTCGGTTGCAGTCTCAGCCTGCTCTGCTGCACCTTGAACCCAGCCATGAGCTTGAACTCCTTTCCTTGTTTGTTGGCCCGATGTGCTCTTGAGCCTGTTTGCGTGAGTTATTTTTCCTTACACATCCCTTATATATTGCGTATATAAAGAAGATGCTTTACTTTATATATATACACATATACATATATATATATATATTTTTTTTTTTTTTTTTAATATATCTTGGGAATAATGTTTTTGATGAGGTGGTAAGAGCAGTGACCATCACCATCCAGGCTCACCCCAGGGAAACAGTGTAGACTGTCTCCTCTTGTGGGGAATCTGTGCCATGGGTAGGATGTTTTGGCATTCCCTAATGGCCTCACAGTGGTCACCTGCTTTGCTGGCCCAGCAGCATGAGGCCCTGAATCCCAGCCACGTTGTAGTTCCAGTTTCTGTCCCCTTACACTGGTGCTTGATTCCCAAAGAGGTGGTAACAACGATTCGTCAGTAAAAGAGATCTTTTTTAAGTGGTTTTAAGTCCACGATAAAGGGTTTCTTCTTCTTTTTTTAAATCAGAGTTTCTTTTTTCCTTCTTCAGTGGTGCTGGGTGAAACCCAGGGCCTTGTGCTTGCCGGCAGGTCCTGGACCGTGTAGCCACACCCCAGCCGGGAGCACAGTCATCTTTAGCCAGCTTCTGAACACATCCAGGGCCAGGTGTGGGCTCAGTGCTGTGCCTTCCTCCGCTGTGCAGGGAGCTGCAGCTACCATTGCCCTGAATCTCCTCTGTCAACTAATTTGCAGTGCCTCTCAATCACTGAGCTGCCCTGGACTTGTAAGGTTGAGAGAGGAATCAGAGCTCTTATTTTTCTCTCTTTTCTCAGTTTCCTGAGATGAATGAAGTCTGCCAAGAGGATGAAAGGAAGGGCAGCGTCCTGATCCCCTTTGTCATTCAGAACCTGGGCCTCTTGACCGGCTTCACCATCATGCTGCTCCTCACCATGTACTCAGGGCAGATCCAGATCGGGTAGGGTCCTGCCAAGAGCCAGTGGGACTGCAGGTTGGGCCCTGGCCCCTGGACTCGGCCTCCACAAAGCTCCGTGGAGGAGGCAGTTGGATTAAAACAGGCACAGGCTGCCCGCCTGCGTCCAGATGTCAACTGTGTTTAAAGTGCTCTGTCCTAGGAAGAAGCTGCCCTGGTGACCGTTCTCCAGGTAGTGCCTCACACCCTCCCTGCCCGCTTCCTCACGGTGGCTCTGGAACCTGAATGTTGTGTACAGGACAAAACTCTCCCTTTCCTCTCTGCTCACCCTGGACTCTTTCTCTTGGAAGCAAGCAGTGAGAGATTTTTAGTCTTTTACCCTGCAGTGTAAAAATAGAGCTAGCAGTTACAACTTGGTTAGAAATATTAGGAGGTGAAGAAAAAAGAAGAAAGAAAGAAACATCAGGAGGTGATTCCACACTTTGGGGCCTGTGGCTTGTTTTGAAGCAGATTCTTCTCTTCTTACAGAGAAGGGACCGGAGACAGGGATCCCTCCCCGCCCCCCCCCCTTTTTTTTTTCTGCCCCCAGTCTGATGAGTTGTCTGTTCTCTCAAAGAGAACTTAAAGTTAGCAGGTGAGTAGTGCGGGAGGAGAGGCAAGGACCATCCTGAGCATGCCAGGAAATAGAACCAATGATGGGTGTCCTCTCGTGATCCTCACTTGCTCTCACTGGGGTGCTGGGTGTTGATTTTGTGCAGCATCTGTGTCCCCCAGCTGCCCCGTTGAGCCAGCGTGGAGGTTCGATCGCCTGGGCCTTCTCCACTTTCAGTTAGTACTGATAGAATGGAGGAGCAGGAGATCTGCAAAGAAGCAACGGTTTTTGCTGTGATTTCCACCTCCCTTTCCCAGCTCCCTTCTAAGAGGCTTTTTTGATCCCTCCCTAGAAGCACACTGTGAGCACAGTCAGGATGTGGGGGTTGCGGGGAGACTGCACACTCACCTCCCCTGGTCAAGACTTGTGGCAAGCTGACCCGTAGGATTAGAATGCAGTACTTTATGCTTTACTATGACAACAGGAATCAGAAATGGAAGGAGTGCAGGCAAAATTTAGGACTTGTTAATTACATAAATAAAAGTTTGAGTACTAGGGAACTCTGGACTATAAGGTTAAAAACTTGGGCCTCTGTCGAAGGTATTGCTGCAAGTAGGGTTTGAATGGCATTGTCTAGGTTACTGCTTCCTCCCTGGCCCCAGACATCAGAGGTAGAATCCTGTATTGAACTGAGTACAAATTGCTCTAATTCTCTGCAGAACATGGATGGATGAACTTGGCTTTAACACTATGGGCCAGCCTTGGGCACTGTGGAGCCCCCTCCTCAGAACTCTGGCTTCAAGGGGAGCTAATCTCCAGGTTCACTAGGTGAATTGATTTATTATTATCATATTGATAATGTGAGATTCTTCAGCCACTTTGGGGAGCCAGTCTCCCCAGAAGCCTTTCTTAGTGGTGCCGCAGTGCAGCCCAGGGGCTGTGTTCGCATGACTGACAGGAGTACTGGTTCATTGCCATCGCCTGAGTTTTTCTGTCCTTCCTCAGAGAAACTGTCCACCATTATTAATTAAAAGCAGCATCTATTTTGTTTTTGTTCTTAGGGAACGTCCCTCCAACCAAGAATATTCCTGAAAAGAGTATGAATGGGAAAACTGCTGGGAGTTCTTATTAAGTTTCTCTCCCGACCTTGCCTGTTGACTCAGATGGATTTAGAATAGGCTGAAGTAGGAGGAAATGTTAGCAATCAAGAGTCTAGATTGAATGTCAGGACCGTCTCCTGAAAGAGTTAGGGTCCAGTTTTACCAAAGAACCAATTCCTTAAATGTTGGAATCTAACTTTTTATATTTATCTTCATCATTGTGTTATTGTTTTAAAACAATTTTGTCTTTTTTGTTTCATTTTTCTCAAACTGCTTTCAAGAGGTAGCAGAAAATAACATTTGAGTCTCTGAGGCTGGGAGTGTAGCTTAGTGGTGGAGCTTCTGCATAGTACACATGCAAGGCCTGGGTTCCATCTCCAGCACCCCCCCCCCAAAAAAAAAAAGACTGGAAGATTGCTTTATCTAACTTACATTAATCTATTACAATTTTAATTTTAGCATTCCCTATAGATCCTGTCATTCCTTTAAAATACCTTTTGTCTTGGAGTAGAGTATTGACTTAGAGTTAGTGGGTTTCTAAGTTTAGGAGAGGAGCTTAAAAATGTTATCTTTAACAAATTGAAAGACAAATATGAAATAGGGTGCTGGCCCTTTTCACGCACACCTACATTACTAACTCAAGCACTTCACCTTCATAGACAGCTGCCTCGGGGGGATCCTCTTTCACCTGCATGGGTGCAGAGGCCAGCCCCAGTTGGAGCTTAGGAGGGAGGTGGTGATGTAAGTTCCCATTGGCAACAGATCTGCCTCATGAGTTGAAAATGTAGCGATTTCATTTTGACTTTTAAGTGTTGACCTTGCTGTTCTAAGCATCTGTACATATTAGAAGTCTGAGGAGTAGTGAGTTACAGGACTTCTCCACCCGGCATCACAAAGGCACCTTCCACCTCTTTCCCGACAGACCGACTCCTATTAATGTCAGCAAGGAAAGTACATGTCACGTAGGAGCCCTAGCCAGGACAGGGTTCTGCTACTTCTCACCTTCTGTCCTTGCCCCCAAAGATTTTGTGTCTAGTGTTACCTGGGGGCCATTCCACAGTGGTCCTTCATTCACCTTGGGTTTGTAAAATGAAGACTTCTCTGTGTGAGTAGTCTAAGATCTATTTTTAGGAAGTCCTCTTACAAAGAGACAGAAATATTCCAGAAGTCTGCTTTAAAGAATAATAATAATAAAGTCTGATTTTTGCAAAAGAAAGAGGTTAGGTTTTATTATTCATATTTCCCTTTACAGTTCTACAATTACATCACAGTATTTTTTTAAAAAAACTCAGGTGTTATGAGAAAAATTAGGAAAGAAAATAACTTATGTGGACTGTAAATGTTTTATTTGTAAGATTCTATAAATAAAGCTATATTCTGTAATTATTAAGAATCCATGTGTGATCTTTGACAAAAAATATTGTGCATGTAATGAAGACAGGTGAACACAAGGTGGCGATGGTGTCTTGCTGACCTCACAGGTTTGTTTTCCCCAAGTCTGGCTTATGTTTTGACCGTGGGATTTGGAGGGAAATTTATGTGTCCTAATATGCTCACTTGAAAAATGGTTAGCTTTGGGCTGGGGGTGAGCTCAGTAGTAGAGAGCTTGCCTAGCATGTATGGAGCCTTTGGTTTGATCCACAATACCACAAGAAAAAAATTTTTTTTAAATTGGTCTTATGACCTTTCTATGTTGCATGACAAAGAATTGTAATGTTTCTTTAAAAACTTCAGAGCCGGGCGCAGTGGCGCAGGCCTGTAATCTCAGCAGCTTGGGGGACTGAGACAGGAGGATTGCGAATTCAAAGCTAGCCTCAGCAATGGTGAGGTGCTAAGCAACTCAGTGAGACCCTGTCTCTAAATAAAATATAAAATAGGGCTGGGGATGTGGTTCAGTGGTAAAGTGCCCCTGAGTTCAATCCCCAATACCAAAAAAAAAAAAAAAACTTTCAGGCTGAAGATATGGCTCAATGGCAGAGCACTTACCTAGCATGCAGGAAGCCCTTAGTCCCATCCCCAGCCAAAAAACTTTATGGAGCTGTGATTTCATTTGTTGCCCCACAAAAGGATTGTGATATTTAAGCTCATTGGAGTTGAGGTTGTTGCTCAGTGGTAGGGTGCTTGCCTAGCATGTGCAAGTTTGTAGTACTGGGTATTGAACCCAGGGGTGCTCTACTACTGAGCTACATTCCCAGTCCCCTGCCCCTTTTTAAGTACTGGGCATTGAACCCAGGGCCTTGCACTTGCTAGGCAAATGCTGTACCACTAAATCACATCTCCAGCCCATTTTTTTAAATTTTATTTTGAGACGGGATCTTGCTAAATTGCTGAGGCTGGCTTTGAACTTGGGATCCCCCTGCCTCAGCCTCCTGTGTCTCTGAGATTATAGGTGCGTGCCACAGCACCCAGGGTAATTGCTGATCTTACACCAAACTCCTGGGCGGGGCTATATCTGGTTTCTTTTTACGATCTTGGCACCTGCTGTGCAGAAAGAAAGGGTGGAAAGACCAAGTGAAACGCCTATGGATTCTGGACTTGTGACCTGCCCCTTCTCATTGGCAACAGATGCTGGTGTGTTTTCCAGAGTTTGGTGATGGTTTTCCTTATGCCTTCTTTCCTGGTCCACCTTCATTTAGAAACATTTCGAAACAGGAGAGAATCTGTGGCCCTTACAGAACAGAAGTAAACAGCTCATTAAGAAGATTAAAAGCTTGACCTTAGCCATCTCTTTGTAATACTCTTAACCAGCTAAGCCACTTAGGACATTTTTGGTGGAAGGTGAAGCACAGTAAAATTTAAAAGGTACTATAAATTAGTATTCTTCTATCTTGTTGCTTATTCTTTTTTACCATTCAGATCTTGTTTAGCAGTATCCTTTCCAAGAAGTAAAGGACACTGTATGTGAACCCAGGCTTTTGATCTGTAGAAAAACACTGCCTGTCTATTTTAAAGATTATGTCTTCTTCACAATCCAGTATAAGATACCTAGACTTCTGAAGAGTGACAGGTTCAAATCCATGTACAAGTGAATCCCTTTATCCTTCTGGTATAAACTGAATTACATTCCACTTATGATAGGTGGCTTTTTTATTTTTTTTTAATTACAATAGGAAAAAAGCCACAGGTTGGGAAAGATCCAAAGCACCTCATCAGCTTTTGGCTAAGTGTGTTAAGAGCTGTCAGTCAAAAGAGCATTGTTTACTCAGGGTTTATTCTAAAGGAAGAGAGGGAGATACCAGACTATCCTTCCCATATAACAACAATCTTTGACCCTGGTGACAGGTGAGATTCCAGGAAGGTAGCTTCACTTGTAGTTAAGGAATAACCCATAAGTGTTCTCGTTCTGCTAATCACAAGCCAAGAGGTCATCATTTCTTCCACTAGGTTCTGGCTGGGTTGTTGGTTTGTCTTTGGGCTTTTCCCCCATGTCTGTGGTTTATTTGTAGATTTGTTGCACACCCAGGTTGCCTGGGAATAAATTTAGGCAATGGTCCCCCTACTGTTTTCACAGATACAGTAACAGAACCATCAGTTAATTTCCCAGTAGAGACCCTGACAGATTTTTTTTTTTTTTTTTTTTTTTTTTTTTTGGTGGAGTGGGTGGTTACCAGGAATTGAAACCCAGGGACGCTTTACCACTAAGCTACATCCCTAACCCTTTTTATTGTTTCTTTTGAGATAGGGTCTTGCTAAGTTGCTGAGACTGGCCTTGAACTTGCCTCAGCCTTCTGAGTTGACTGGGATAACAAGGGTGTGTGCATCACCAGGCCTGGCTCTGACAGATCTTTGATCAAGTAATTCTAGATGAAATGCTTTCTTAAAATACATATCTTCCTGCATTTGACTAATGTTTTAAATTCATCAAGATCAAAGAATGACACCCAAGCCAGTTAGTTGGAGATTCCTTCTAAGAATATGATACCAGTCTTGTGGTTTTTAAGAAGGAAAACTAATTCAATAAAGGGAATACTCATTTTGCTCACATAAAAGACTGGGTCTTTACTTGCAGATGTTTGCAAGGAGGGAAAGGAAATCTTTGATCTCTAGTATCTTCCCAGACTGAGAAATTCTTTCAAGTGCCATGTTCCTATAACTTCTTGAGATTTACAAAAGGAGACTTTTGAGACTATTGTCTGCTTGTGTCTTATAAACATGGCCTTTACGAAAAGACACTACCAAATTCAGAGTTAGGATACTATAACTCTAAATAATGTTGGGGTTTTATTGCTCCTCTTGAAAACGAATGAACAGGAGAATTAGATTTTAGATTTTTATTTTCTAGGAAAGATTTTGGTTTGGTTTGGTTTTTTGATACCAGGAATTGAACCCAGAGGTGTTTAACCACTAAATTCCATCCCCATCCCTTTTTATTTTTTATTTAGAGACATGGTCTTGCTGAGCTGCTCAGAAACTTGCTAAGTTGCTGAAGGTGACTTTGAACTCTCGATCTTCCTGCCTCAGCCCCCCAAGCCGCTGGGATTACAGGCGTACACCACCATGCCCATTGGAAAGCTAATTAGAAAAAAAATAGATTATAGTGATTTTTCAGCATAGATGATTCAATTATATATTCTAACTAAAAGGGCAGATCAAATCTAAACATTAGAGATCTCAAAATCACCTTCATTTGGCTTTAAATTGTATTTATGTCTACAAATCTAGTTTGTTAATTATACTCAGCCTAGTAGAAAATTATTTTGTGTTCCTTGGTTCACACTTCAGCATTCTGTTTTAAAACTGAGGCTTGATAGCATGGAAAGACTGGCTTGATCTATATAGCCAATGATAAGATTTCTTCACTGAAAAAAATGCAGTTTGTTAGCTAACTTAAATGAGAAAGTCCTTAGAACTAAACTGTGTAAATTAGTTGATTTTTGAACAAATGTGTAAAATAAGCAAGCACCAATGCAATCCTCCAGTATTCTGGATTCTGTACATATTTTCAGCAGAAAAAGTACAGGATTTTGAGTCCAAAGAATGGATTTGTGTCAATTCCATCCTTGAATGACTGCATGATCTTTAATAATAGATTTAGCCTGTATGTTGCACTTTAATATCTTTATCCACGAAATAGTCTCTGTACTATATCCCTAAGCAGAGCAAGAAATAAACGTATGAGAAAGTGCATCACCAATTACAACTGTACGAGTAGTAATTAACATTCTGTTGTTTGGATTCCCTTAAGAATCTGCAAAAATATGTTTTCCCACACATTTCTCACGCCCCAGAGGACATATACTCAAAACTTTAATTTCATTTGCAGGTGTGAAAAGAATGGGGAGAGAAGGGAGAGGAACAGGGAATAACCTCTTAAAACTGCTGTGTCCCAGGTTAAGAACTTCTGTTCCAGATAAGAATAAGATGATACTCGTTCAACAAATTGTTAGGTTCCCAATTGGTGGCAGGAACAGTATGACAGCAGTGGACAAGAAAAGTGGACAAAGATCTTCCTCTTAGGGAGTGGTGAACACAGAAACAAGTGCCCTGGAGAGTTAACGGAGGGCAATGAGGTAGAAGATGGGTGGACGGGGTATCCTTAGCTGCAGGGGTAGGAAAGGGTCCTCAGCAGGTGTCATTTGAGTTGAGTCACAGCTTTTCAAAGATGTAGGAGAATGTACCAAGCAAAAAGGTCAGCAAATACAAGAGCACTGGTACAGAAATAAGCTTGTTGTGTTTGAGGCCAGCACGTATTAATTAGTGCATTCAGCACAAACCAGGTCAGATTGGTGGATAGCAGGCACTAGGAAGAGCTGAGCTCAGGGGCAGAACCCAGGCAGGCCAGCAGGAAAGGGCGAGGCATTTGAGATCTTTAAGCAAAGGAATGACAAATCAGCTTTGTGCTTTTAGAAAGATCTGCTATAGACAGGCACAGTGGCGCCTGTAATCCCAATGGCTTGGAGGCTGAGGCAGGAGAATTGCAAGTTCAATGCCAGCCTCAGCAATTTGGTGGGACCCTGTCTTTAAAAAAGAAAAGAAAGGGCTGGGCATGTGACTTAGGGGTTGAAAGTCTCTGGGTTCAATACCCTGAAACAACAGAAAGAAAAGAAAGATCTGCTATATAGAAAAGTGGACTGTAGGGGGAGGAAGTAGACAGGATTCTAAGTTTTTGGCTCTAGGATCTCCATGAACCTCAGTGCCCTTCACCTGTGGCATCTTAGCTGTGGAATCCTGGAAACCAGGCATGAAAGAAGCATTGAATTCTATTCTAGACAATGCATTGTGGAGGGGTGCCACCATTTTCTCCTGAAAACAACAATATAGGGAGGGGTGGCAGGAAGAACTGGCTCCAGTACTTCTCACAGTCCTCACGGTATTGGGTTCATCTAGGCAGACTAGGGGAAACCCCACTGAGGGGTTTGCACGGTACCCCAAAATGCATTGAATATCAACCTGTGGATATATACTTCCCAATCAGCAGAACTTTCATCAGCATTTATTTTTATCTTATAAGCATCTCTAGAGATTTTTAAATTGATAGCAGACAGGATGTTTTGCTTTAGGTCATGCTTTTCTAATTACAAAACATATATTTTTCTTTTTTTGCATTACTAGGGATTGAGTTCAGGGGCTTGAGCCACAAACCCAGCCCCCCTCTAAAATTTTCTTTTGAGACAGTCTCACTAAGTTGCCCAGGCTTAGCCTTGAGCTTGTGGTCCTCCTGCCTCAGCCTCTCCAGTAGCAGAGATTACAGGCACGTGCCACCACACCTGGCCAAACATTCTTATCTGAACTTGATAATTTTTTAAGACCTCAAGATTGAGGAGTGTCCATGTCAAGGTAATTTAATCAAAACTACACACACCTGTAGAAGACATGAATTAAATATACCGTATGGTATCCATACAATATGTTATTAATAGAAACTCATTTAGTGCTTTTCATATAAAATTGGTGAGTATACAGTACAAAATGCCTTTTGCTCTACATAGTTATTTCAGAAATGCTTATTCTACTCTAGGTTTTTTTGTACCAAGGATTATACCCAGGGGCACTTAACCACGGAGCCTCATCCCCAGCCCTTTTTATTATTTTACTTTGAGACAGGGTCTCACTAAGTTCCTGAGGCTGGCTTTGAACTCACAATCCTCCTGCCTCAACCGCTCAAGCCCCTGGAATTATAGGCATGCACCGCTAAAACCAACTCCACACTTTTAAAAATATCCTATAATTCTTTTGCCTGCATTTAACATAGAAACTTAATATTTAATGGTTTTTAAAAATATTATTTTAGCTGTAGATGGACAGCATATTTTATATTTTATTTATTTTTATGTGATACTGAGGATCGAACCCAGTGACTCAACATGCTAGGCAAGTGCTCTATTACTGAGCTACAATCCCAGCCCAATATTTAATGGTTTTGTATAAATAGAAACTGAAACCAGGTTACTTTTATACAACAGTGAAAACAAGGATTCCCTGTGCTTTTGTTAAACTAAAAGAGTTCATAATGATTTCTCAGAGGACTTGGTCATTAATTAAGACTTTTGATGTGCTTACAGAGTTCCAACCGCCAAGTCTCACAAGCCCCGTACAAAGGAACCTAAATTTGAAGCAATTAATAGATATGCCATTTAAACATGAATCTGGGAAATTTCAAGTATTTATGTCAATTCTGACCAGTGCATAAAGTAGAAGGAGAAAGATCATGTCCTGGAAAAGTAGCTCAGAGGCAGTGCTTGTCTGGCATACTGAGGCCCTGGGTCCCCAGTACTGCAAAAGAAAGGAAAGGGATGAAATTCACTAATTAGATAACTGGACAGATGGGGTGGTCCTCAAACTGAGTGAAATAGGACTCTAGTTATTGCTGGGACCTGTTAATGTGATGACCCTAAAAGTACCATCGACAGGCCCAGTGGCACATGGCTCTAACCCCAATGACTGAGGAGGAAGGCTGGCAGATTCCAGGCCAACCTGGGCAACTTTGCAAGATCCTCTTTCAAAAATAGAAAGGACTACCAGGCTGGTGGCACACACCTATAATCCCAACGGCTTGGGAGGCTGAGGCGGGAGGATCTCAAGTTCAAAGCCAGCCTCAGCAACTTAGTAACTAAGCGAGATGCTGTCTCTGAATAAAATATTAAAAAGGATTGCAGATGTGGTTCAGTGGTTAAGCCTCCCTGGATTCAATCCCTGATACCAAAAATAAGTAAATAAATAAATAAAAATAAAAAGGACTGGGGATGCAGGTCAGTGTGGAGTCCCGTTATGTTCAGTTGCCACATCACAATGAAGTAAATCTTACTCATTGTAAAAAAATGGGAAGGGAGCCTCATTAAGAGTTTTCTTCTTTCTGTATTTTCATTCATTGAGGTTTCCCCAGTTCAAGGAGTTGAACCCAAAGTTTCAGGTGTGATAAGCAAGTGCTTCTACCTTTGAGCTGCATCTCCAGCCCTTGTTTGTTCTAATCAGAGAAGTCATTGAGAAAATCTTCCAAATGAAAGTTTTATAATAGTCTCATCATAGAAAATGGGAAAAATACAGAAAAATACTTCACTGAGTCACACTTTTTTTTTTTTTTTCAGTGCTGGGGATTGAACCCAGGGCCTTGTGCTTACAAGGCAAGCACTCTACCAACTGAACTACATCCACAACCCCTGCACTTCTTTTTTCTTTCTTTTTTTTTACGGGTGCTGGAGATTGAACTCAGGGCTTCCTGCATATTAGGCAAGCACTATACCACTAGGCTGCATCTTCTAACCCCTGCTCAAGTTTTCTTAAATAATACTTGATCTTTCTATGCAAGATGTACTCTGATCTTTTCCACCATTTTCCATTACGACAAAACAAACAATAAGATCACACCTGTAGTGTCCAAATCAACTGATCTTACAAACTTTAAGTAACTGATTACAACCAATGCATCACAATCTAGTCTGTGTTGGTTAATATGAGTAAAAGCTGGCCTTGAGAATACTCATGAATATAATATCTGTAGAAATGTATATATGCATCTATGTATATATATGTTTGTAAATATGCATATATTAACAATAGCATTGATATAAGAAAAATTGGAGGGCTAAGGATTAGGGATTGGAGTGAGAATTTAATTTTCTTGTACAAACTTTTCAAGTATTTAATTTTTTTTAAACCACGGGCCTATGTTATTTTTTAAAATATATTTATCCCAAGTACCATCCACAAAACAAAATAATAACACACACTGTGTGTGTGTGTGTGTGTGTGTGTGTGTGTGTGTGTGTGTATGTAAAACTGAAAAGACAAAAGGCCTGAGAGTAGTTGGGTTCACATTGTAAGTTCAACTACCCGTGAGAGTGGGTAAATTATTCAGTATCCTGGGCTCATTTTCCTTATCTGTAATATAATAATGTCGGCCCAGGGGCTGGGTCTGTAGCTCAGTGGTATAGCACTTACCTAGCATGTGTGAGGCACTGGGTTTGATCCTCAGCACCACATAAAAATAAATAAAAAATAAAGACATAGTGACCATCTACAACTAAAAAAATAAATAAAGGGGAAAAATGTTGTCCCACATGAACGCCTGGACTTTGACTTTAGATATTCGAATTTGCCAGTCATGCTTTGAGTTACCCTCTATCTGCTGGAGCATACTGAATTACTAGGTATGAGAAAAGCAGGTGATGTCATTCATTACAACAAACACCAAGCACCCCCCATAAAACAGGAGCAGGCTAGAAATTGGGGATGGAGCCTCAACAGCCTAGTGGGGAAAGAGCCACATGTAAATGAACTATACTCTACCATGCTTTAGGTATTACTGACCAGTTCACAAAAGGCTCCTGGTCCACAGAGGCAGGGTCTCTACCTCTGCCTGGGAGGATAAAGAAAGCTTCAGAGTGACTGCCTCCATACAGCTTTGTCCAGCCCAGGCCACCTCCTCTCCTTGCTCTTGAAATCCCATCCTTCCTTGTGGGGCCACAGCCCTCCCTGAAGGAGCACCAAAGTTTAGGCCAAATAGCATATACGTGGCAGTGCTGGAATTTGAACCCAGGTTCATTCTTTTATTTATTCATCTGCTCATTCAACAAATCCTTGTTTTTTTTTTTTTTTTCTGTTGGTTTAACACACAAATGAAGTACTTATTTGTGCCAGACATTCTTCTAAATGCTTTACAAATACTCATTTGATCCTCACTACAATCCATAAGGTAAACACTGTTATTATCGCTATTTTATAGACAAGGAAACTGAGACACAGACATGACATAAGGCCACACAGTTTAGTAGGTAGCCTAGTGAACACTATCCTTGTCAAGAAAGCTGCCTGACAAACTGCCCACTACAGCACTGCATGGAATGTGGGGCATTGGGTCCCCGAGAATCCAGGTGTTCTGTTGTTTATCAAGGAATGTAAACACTCTGCAGCTCCATCTTTTCTCTATGCCACCCTTTCCAATGAGATTCACTGTGCAACTCTGCCTTCTAGCAGATTCCTGGCAGTCCTCTGTTTAGTGAAGGGCTACCTGCCTCTTCTCCAGACATCAGAACTCCCAAGCGTCCTTTACTTCTGAGAAACCCAGTGGGTTGCATGCTAAGGCCTATGACTTCCAACAAGCAATGACACCCCAGCAGCTCCAACAGAGCCTGATACCATCATTCCACCTATGCGTGTGGTTAAGTTCCTTCACTTCTCCGGGCCTTGGTTTCCTCTCTAGCAACAAGGAGCTGATCAAAATAGTCCCCACCCATGGTAGATGCTAAGGTACTCTGCGTAGACCCTCTTCCCAGGCTGGGTACTGTCTTCTGGCTGCTTTTTGAAGGCTGGAGACTAGCCTTAGCTTGAATGGGAGTCCCTGCCCTGGGAGGTTATGACCGCCGCTCCCTTTCACTGAGGACCAATGCCTGACTAGTGGCACCTTCAGGTCAGACTGATTTTGCCTTGAGGTGAAGCTGTGTGTAACTCATGCTCTAGAGCCTGAGGTGAGACCAGACTGAACTTCAAAAAATTCTTTAAATCAGGTTCACTTTATTTTGAGGTCGGGGGTGGTTCCAATTTAAGAACCAAACAGGGAAATTTTCCACTACTGTTAGTGAATAGGTATTTCTTCACATTGGTTTGGGAAGTTTTCTTAAACTTTTTTTAATGATCTTATTTATAGTCTTCCAGGTGAATTTGAGCATTAGCTGTGTTGCTGGGCCCAGTATATTTCTGATCTTTAGATGTTCTGTTTGATAGAGGTGTGGGCCTCTGATCGTGTGCGCGCACGCGCGCTTATGATACCGGGGATTGAACCCAGGGCCTCCTTCACGCATGCTAGGCAGTGCTCTATCTCTGACCTATATCGCCAGCCCTTTCCTTTTTCCAATTTTATTTTGAGACAGGCTAAGTTGCCCAGACTGGCCTCAAACTTAAAATTTTCCTGTCTTAGCCTCCCAAGTAGCTGGGATTATAGGCATGTCACCACGCCCAGTTCTGATTATGCCTTTCTTTTCCGTTTTTTTTTTTTTTTTTTTTTTTTTTTTTAGTACTCAGGATTGAACCCAGAAGCATTGTACCACTAAGATAAATCCCAGCCCTCCCCCCCTTTTTTAGTTGTATGACTTTATTGGACAATCAGCAGTTAGTTCTCATCCACATTGACTGTGTAGATTTTTGAACGTGGTAACAGGGACGTAGGTTACCAAAGTATAGAGCTTGTTTGGCGAATCTTTATCCTCATTATGTTTTCTGGACAATTGCACATGAATACGATACTGGACATTCCTTATTCCTTTGGCCCAGACAGCTTTGTTGAGCCTGGTATCGATGTGCACATCTGGAGTTCCCATCTCCTTCATGGCAAATTTCCAGATCTCTTTGAGTGCCCGAGGAGCCCACTCCATGGATGCGCTTGTGAATGTTGGTGGTGTATTCCCAGGTCACGACCTTGTTGATGGCAGAACGGCCCTTCTTCATCTCACCACCCTTCTTTGCAGGAGTCATTCTGCCGGGCTCAAGTTTATCCTTTTTGTTTTGAGATGGGTCTGGCTAAATTGCAGAAGCTGGTTTCCAACTTTAAATTCTCTTGCCTCAACCTCACCAGTTGCCCAGTTTTGATTACTTCTTTTTTTTTCTCTCTCTTTTTTTTTTTTTAAGTTGCAGATTGACACAATAACTTTATTTCATTTATTTTTATGTGGTGCTGAGGATTGAACCCGGTGCCTAACATGTGTGAGGCAAGCCCTCTACCACTGAGCTACAACCACAGCCCCATGATTGCTTCTTAAATGTACAACTTCCTCAGATTATCCGGACATTTCTCATTTGGAATCCTGAAGGCAAGACCCATGAAAACGGAACCAAATTCTGTATATCCTCTAAAGTTTTCCATCTCCTGGGGTTACTATGAAAGGTCTTGGGTCAAAACACCAAAATTTAGGGTCCAATTTCAGTGTATATCTCCAGATTTTCTTTCAATACATAAATCTATGCTAATGGTCCTATAGTCTTTAAGCAAGGAGCTGTCCTTTAGCAAGGAACTTTCTGCCATGATGGAAATGGCCTATTCTACCATGTGCAATAAGGTAGCCAGCATAAGCACTTGAAAGGCAGCTGGTGCACAAAAGGAACTGAATTATTTAAATTCAAATTTACATAACCACATTGGCCGCTGCAGTAACTGCTAGGACTGGTTTTCTTCTAAACTGCAGGTGCTTCCTTGGATTTCAGTTCCAATATTCCATTAGCATTGCTAATATCGAAACACTTTTGACTTTGCCCCGTCCTATATTCGGTAAGAGAAAACAGTTGTAGCAAGATGGTTCGTATTCAGTTTCTAGGCTTATATTTTAAAGAGCATTAAAGTTCAGTTTTTAACCTAGAGTTGAGCCAGACTGTCAATACTCTATAGAGACTTGCCCATGGTGTTGAAAGGGAACAACCATCCAGAACACTGCAGAATCACAAAAAAGCATAGAATAGGGAGGCAATTACTGTGTCACTGAATCAAGAGGGAAAGGGGCCCCTCCAGTTGGGCAGGTAACACACACACTTAAGGCAAAGGTCAGTTTCTTCCACTGCTGAGGTCTGGCCCAGGGGTCCCAGGGGCGGGGGCGGGCGCGGCGCCTTACTCTTGGACATAGAAAAGAAGGGAAGGGTCCTTGGAGCCTAGCTCAAAACTGAGGTCCCCCGAAGTACTGTTGGAACTAGGATGGACGCGAAGGTCCTTCTTACGATACTGAGTGCATTCTGCAAACATGAGAAGTTAAACCAGGGGCCTTCAGGGTTTGGGTCTGAGCCCGGGGAGGATGACACAGTGGCGGGCAGAGCCCTGGTCGCTCTGCAGCGGACGGGGCAGGAGGGTCAGGCCCGAGGCTGCAGGGTCGCCGGCGGGGCAAGATGGCCGCGCCTCGCCGGCCCCGCTGCGCGAGCCTCGGGGCTGCTTTTGGCGTTGGAGCCGGGGCAGCCGCACGCGGGAGAGAGGGAGCGGGGAGCGCGGGCCCAGACGCGGGGCAGACGCACCGCGGAAGCCGGGACCGAGCGGGCAGCGCGGAGCAGGCGCGCGTGCGCGGCGGGGCGCCGGCGGCGCGCGCGGCGCGGGGCGCGGGGCGCGGGGACGCGCACGCGAGCGGCCGCGGTCGCTCCGGTTGCCCCGCTCCGCCGCGGTCGCCGGCGCTCTCGACGCGGTGGTCCCCGCCAGCCGCGGGCGCCGCAGGAGGGAGCGGCCGGTGCGCCCGCAGCCTGTCGGTGCAGCCGGAGGCCGGTCCTCCTGGTTGGGGCCGCCCTGGTCGGGGCCGGGCGCGGCGGGCTGACGGCCCCGGGAGCGGAGAGCGCCTGAGAGGAAGGCGGCGAGGCGGAGGCGCACGTCCGGCCGTCTCCGGGAGCCGGGAGGAGGCCGGGGGACCATGTCCGGGAGGCACGCACAGTTCTCCACCACCGATCGCGTCATCAAAGGTGCCAAGCGGGCCGGGCCTTCCTCGGCGACCCTCTGGAAACGGCCGTCGCTGGGCGGCGGCTCGGGCGCGGGGACGGAGGGGCGGCGCGCGGCGGGGGCCCGGCCGCGCCCACCCCGAGCGGGACCGGGAGGGTGCGGAGCGACCGGCGGGCGGCCCCGCCACCCCGGGCACCGGGCAGCGGGCGCCGTGCCGCCCAGGTGTGGCGGGGATGCGCCCACCACTCCCGGAGGGCCGGCGCCTCTGTTTTTCTTTCTAGATACGGTTCCTCCTTTCTGGTCTCCTGACTCGGGGCAGCTGGGCTGGCGTGGGCAGGAAGTTCCCTGGACCTTTCAAATCAGGATGTGTCGGGGTCAGGGCTTTCTTGACCCCTCTCCCAGCCCTCTATTTAGGACGAATATCGGGTGCCTTTGGCCCACTTTGTCTAGATCGTCGCTCTGTTACTAAAGGAAACTTAATATGCTGACATCAATACAGGGAAGTCTGTTTTATCTTTAACTGGCAGACCTCTTGACATGATGTTGGTCTTTTATTTTTCCTTTGACTGTAGACTTGGGAGAGTAATGTTCTCTAATTCAGATGCCCACCTTATTAGGTTTTTGTTGTTGTTATAAGAAAACATAAAGTGCTCCTTTCGGAGTCTCGGAGGGTTTTATGTTGTAGTTGTTTCTGCCCTTACACTGATAAGACCTGTCAAACATAACCACTAATTCATCTTCTTTTGTCCAGCCGAGAGACTTAAGCCCAGCCCTTCTCTCTCTCCCTCTCTCTCTCCCTCTCTCTTCCTCTCTCTTCCTTCCTCTCTCTCCCTCTTCTGCCCTCCCCCCCTTAACAACCGTTTTGAAAACCCTATAAGAAAGGAAAATACTTGGATGAGTTGTGTCGGTAGCCTCTGGATGAAGTGGTTAGCATTACAGAGGAAAACTATTAAAATACTTTCTTTTCTTTTTGGTATTAGAGAAAGGAAACTAAGATTGTGACAACAATACTTTTTAAAAGAGGAAAAGCCTATTGCATGTTTAGGGAAGGATAACAGTATCAGTATCGTAAATGTTGAATATTTACACTACCTAATACTTAGTAAATACGATAGTATTTTTGAGACTTGTCTGCTCAGTTTTTGGATATCATTAGGGTTCTAAGTCAACTGTTCTTAAAACTGGCATTTCTTTAACAGCTAAATTATTTTGACCATTTAAATGTAAGTCTTCCTAGTATCTAAGCCATAATTATGGAGGATATAAACTTCTTTTAAGACTCAGAATAGGCTACATGTAACCTTTTTTGATGAATCAAGGTCATCATTATGTACATTAACTTCTGTGCGGTGCTGTTAATATGGCTGGTGTGTTCTGCTGGGGTGTTGGCAGTTTCCTCCTGCTCTAAAATGACTCCTCACTACTATACCATTTTAGTGTTTTGTCTGTCTTTATCTTTCCAGTACTGTTCTCTGTCAAAATATGTCCTTACTTCCTTCTAATCTGCTACTTCTAAGCCGAAGTGGTCAGGGAAGCCAGATAAATCAGAACTATGTGTCAAGTCAGGATAAATAAGATCTTAGTGAAGCTTAGTGGCAGCCCTCAGACCTTCAGGAATCTCAAAATTTAATCACCACTGTACAAGGTAATTTCTACCATAAAAAAGGAGAATCTTATATGATCCTTTAAGACCCTTAAAAAAGTAAAGTAAAAAAAACACCCCTAAACATTCAGGTGCTGGTTATTGCTAGGCATGTTCATACCTAAGTGAACACCAGCCTCATAGTCTAAATAATGTAAATTTGTTCTTCAGTCAAATTACCAATTAGTGCATGTTGTGTACTTTTAATGCTAATACTACTGGTTTTTTGTTTTGTTTTTGAGGCAGTTTTACTGTGTTGTCTAGCTCAGTCTCTTTTAACTCTTGAGCCCAAGCGATCCTCCCATATAGGCTGGGACTACAGGCATATGCCACCATGCCAGACATGTGCCACCATATATATATATATATATATATATATATATATATATATATTTTTTTTTTTTTTTAATGTATCCTGTGTTGCCCACGAACTCTTTTTTTTTTTTTTTTTTTTTTTTTTTTTTTGGGGGGGGGGTGCTGGGATTGAACCTAGGGCCTTGTGCTTGCAAGGCAAGCACTTTATCAACTGCTACTAGCTATCTCCAGCCTGGCCTCGGGCTCTTAATCCTCCTGCCTCAGCCTTATAAGTAACTGGGATTATAAGCATGTGCCACTGTGTCTGATTTAGACTCCTCTTAAATAAGTGAAACAGAAATGATTTCAGGCCCTTGTAAGTGTGGATTTATCTCACATAAAAAAACTTGATCATAAGAACTTGACCACAGCAATAGTTGGTAACAATGTTGCTTTTTTCCCCTCTTTGCTTTCCAGAGGTTGAAATAGTTGAAGTTTCTTTTTAAGAAAATAAGGTGTGTGCGAGGCATGGTGGCACATGCTTGTAATTCTAGCGACTCTAGGGGATGAAGCAGGAGGATGGCAAATTTGAGATCCTGGTTTTAAATAAAAGTAAAAAATGGTGGGGGTTGAGGATGTGATTAGTGGTCAAGTATCCCTGGGTTCATCCCCAGTACCACAAAAAAGAGAAGAAAATATAAATAAAGTCCATTGTATTAGGTACTAAATCCTGATCTAATGCTGTCCTGTTTGGCCAGATTTGTCTACATTTATTCACAACTCAAAAGCTTCTTCAGAGGTGATACCACACCCCAGTTATTTTGGGTTTTGTTATTTCCTCTTAACTTTAAATTCTGCTTAATTGTTTTGTTTGAGCAAATCTTGGAGAAGAGTAGATGGGTGTCAGAGATTTGTATTTTAAATGTTCTTTAAATGGACCTTTCTGAAACCAAAGGAGGCTAGGCTAATGGTCAGAAAAACCTAGGTTTTACTTCTGCTCTGGACATTATTTATGACCTTGGGTTTTTTTTTTTTCTTTTGTCTTTTTACCCTATCTTGTATTCTTTATTTACATTAAAAATTTAATCTGTAATAATACCCTTCCTGTCAAGCCCAGGTCATGCAAATGACATAACAGTTGTGAAAAGCTTAAGGTAAATATTATGAAACATGATGGTAGTTTGATAACACCTCTTACTCTGTAAGTGGTTAGTAGAGAAACCATTAATATTTGAAAAATATCAGATTTAATATATGAAATTATGTTAGGAAGCCCTTAGGAAAATATCAGTTCTACAATATGAAGGTGCTCTGGGTGGATTTGCACTGGTACAATGTGAAGAGATAGACCTGTTGTAGAACTTCCTTGGCTGCTGATTTCTTCTCTAGCAGTTGAAGGTGTTCATTTTATATTTAAAAATTCTTACACTTTCACCATTAAATGTTTTTTGAGTGTGATTTGCAGTGAGCCCTAATAGGTACTCATCTCTTTTTTAAAAGTAGCATCCTTGCTCTAGGCTATCACTGTGAGGGGCAACAAACCAGAGGCCCTACTGGGGTTCCCGGGGACTGGATTCAGTCACCTGCTCCTATCAGAAATAAGAGAAAACACTATAAAAAGGAAAAATGAATTTAATGGCAATTGGCCAGAACTGAGAAGGTAGCTAAGCTGCCTCCACCTGCCCTACAGGAACATTTACAATTTATAGGAGTAAAAGTCAGAAAGTAAAATATATAGATTTAGCCAAGCTATGCTAGCGAGAGATAAGTTATAGTTCCAGTTTTTTCAGCTTTTCCTGGCACTGTGCTTCCTGGCTATGCTTTCTGGCTAGTTCCTCAGTTTCCATTCACAGCATGAGGAAGTTCAGTTACAGAAAAACAATTTATCAGGAAAGTGGGAAGATTTAATTTTACAGGGACTCAGTTACATTACCACTGGTATCTGGAGTGGAGAACTAGAAACTCAAAAGGATGGAACTGTGAAATTCTTTCAGTTTGCTCCCCACTCACCCAACCCCTGATTTCCAAATTTCTTTTTCTGTTTTGGGGAATTTTTTTTTCTTTGACAGTAGATTTCCATAAAGGCAGTTTATTCCTTTGTACTGAATCTTTTCAGAAGGAACAAGGAAATTTCTGCAGAAATTACAAAACTGATACGGAGAATCCATTGTCCAAGTTTGTCATTTGGTGGCTGAGCTGAATAGGGTCTGTGACTGAAAGTCAAGCCTCTTTTCATTCTCTTGGAATTCAGACAGGCTGTATATTCCCTGTGTCCTGCGCCACTGACTCCTTCACATTAGGAGTGATGTGGCTGTAAACTTTCTTAAAAGACTTTTAAGAAGAGTAGTATAGACAGAAATCGCCATTTCCCTGAGTGCACCCTTCATCTCCTTTCTCTCTCTGTTAACTATACTTCATTTATTTCCATTTTTCTTGCTGCCCTAAAATATTCTTTTTTCTTTTAAATACAAGCTCAACCCTGTCAATCATAGAATTTGAAAGGCAGAAAGGGAAGAAAACGAAGACTTCATATTCCTTAAAGGTAGAAATAACTGCCTTTAATACTTTTCTGCATTTCGATAGACTGGTGTATTTTGAATTTAAAGAAAAATGGATCATACATTTAAGGCTTTTATAATGAAAATATTTCATATTAGCATGAATTTTGTAATTTTAACAATATTTCTATGATGGTTTGAAAGTGCTCATACTCATAATTGGTTTTCAGCAGAGCAGCACACTAATCACTTCCTAGAATACCAATTTCAGAAAAAACATTTCGAGTATAAATTTTCAACATCAATAAGTGTTATAGTGTATATCTGTTATATTTTTTCAACAGCATTTGTTTAATTTACAATTGTAATTAACAAGCTGTTGAACTTTAGAAACATTAGAAATTGATGCTATTTGAGATTCATGCATGCGAGTAAACTCACAGAGCCCTGGAAGGACTCGATTTACTGGGGATTGAACTTGCTAGGCAAGTGCTCTGCCATTGCTGCTGCATGCCCAGCCCCAAATGTTTTCTTTTCTTTTCTTTTCTTTTTTTTTTTTTCCTTTGGTACTGGAGATTATTGAACCCAGGGGCAGTTAACCAATTGAGTCACATCCCCAGCCCTTTTTAAATATTTTATTTAGAGACAGGGTCTCTCTGAGTTACTTAGGGCCTTGCTAAGTTGCTGAGGCTGACTTTGAACTCTCTCCATCCTCCTGTCTCAGCCTCCTGAGCTGCTGGGATTACAGGCACCACTGTGCCAGGCTCCAGACATTCTTAGAAGTTTGTAAAGCATGGAGATTATGGCAACTCATAGGAGATCTTTTAATCCTAATGATGATGATGGTGATGATGGTGATTATGACAGCAGTTGACAGGTATGCGGAACCTCCCCTGTGCCTGCCACTGCACTTTGTAGTTTATTTAACCCAGTAAGCTAGGTTTTATTAAACCTCTTGTACAGGTAGGCAGACTGAGGCAAAACAGGGTTAATTTGTTCATAATCATGCAGCTACTAAAAGAATTTGAATCCAAGTATGTCTGACATCAAAGTTCATGTTCTAAAATCTTTACTCTCTACAACCACCCAGCAGAGGATTTTATGGTCAAATCATGAACAGGTAGGGAAGAAGCAAGTTGTGGGACAAGATTCTACACAGAAGTAAGGCAAAAAGCCCTTTCACAGATACAAAACCTTCCAGGGATCTACAAGCAGTGACAAAGTGGGTTGGAGATGGGGGTGTGAAATGCGAAGGAAGAAGGCTTAGGCAAGGCTAGGGAGGTGTAGCAGGGCATTGTTCATCAGCTGAGTTAGATTTTATCCTTTCGCAGGAAGTGCCCTTCCTGCCCATGAAGGATTTCCAGCACAAGAAGGTGATGTAGCTTAGTGGTAAAGTGCTTGCTAGCATGTGTGAGGCCCTAGGTTTTATCACCAACACCAAAAAAAGAAAAAAAAAAAAAAAGGTGGTTTTCATGTCCTTTGTTCACACTAAATGATGGTTCTTTTCAAGGGCAATAACTGAATCCTTAGTGCTGAACACAGTACCTGGTATAAATGGTGCATAGAAAATGTTTTAGTAAATGCAAACATAAGAAACTTATTTTCTGAAAGACAATGTAGGAAAAAGCCCAGGCTCTGCTAATTACTAGCTGTGTGATCTTTGTTATTTATTTTCTTTGCCACAAATTTAAAATGGGACAGATAGGCCAGGCACAGTGGTGCACACCTATAATCCCAGCTACTCAGAAGGCTGAGGCAGGAGTATTGCAAGTTGGAGGCCAACCTCAGCAACTTAGGGAGATCCTGTTCTCAAATTAAAAAAAAAAAAAAAAAGGCTGGGCATGTAGCTCAGGTGTAGAGCACCCGGTATACAAACAAACAATAAGTTAACCGTGGTCCGAGAATATAGTTCAATAGGAGAGTACCTGCCTAAGTATGCTCAGGTGTCTAAATTGATTCCCACACTGTGGCAGGGGGATGTTCATCTTGAATCTTGGTGAAATTTGACAGCAGATCTAGTTTAAGTTAGCAGGTATTAAATGAAGATTTAAAGACTGAAGGAGGAGGATTGCAAGTTTGAGTTAGCCTGAGCTTCTTAGCAGACAGTCTCAAAATTTAAAACTAAATAAATAAAAAGGGCTGGGGATGTAGTGCAGTGGTTGAGTGCCACAGAATTCAATCCCCAGGACCCCCCCTCCCAACACACACACACACACACACACACACACACACACACACAAAAGTGTTGTATATTTTCCTACTGTAGTTTCCTTAACTTTAAAGTACTTAAGGGCCGGGCATAGTGACACATGGCTATAATCCCAGCAGATCAGGAGGCTGAGACAGGAGGATCACAAGTTTAAAGTCAGCCTCAGCAACTTAGCAAGGCCGTAAGTAACTCAGCGAGACCCTGTCTCTAAATAAAAATTTTAAAAAGGCTGGGGATGTGGCTCAGTGGTTAAGAACCCTGGGTTCAATCCCTGGTACCAAAAAGTAAAAATAAAAAAGAATAATAAAGAAAATGCTTAAGGTGAAAATTTCTTTTTTTTGTAGTATATATAAAATTTTGGAAATCATGTATTTATAAATAAATACTTGATGAATTCCTGTCATTTCTAGTTATACTTAGAAGCTTAAATATACTGCTTGAAATGTACTCACACAGTATAGTATATAATAGCTTCCTAAAAATGTAGCAGAAAATTAGGCCTGTGGATTTGCCTGTGACTAATACCACTGGAAAAAGAGCAGCTGACTAAACTGGAGACCGTGTCTGGTGTGAAATGTCTGCTCTCACAGTCTATAAATTGATGATACTTTAAAGTTTAAACTTGTGATCAGTTGCTTAAAGAGATGAGACTTAATTTGTGTTCTTTCAGTTTGTGCACTTAGGTATTTTTATTCTTCTGACCTAGGGCTTTATGGAAGTTTTAAAGTGACACGATAGTTTTAATGAATGTCTGGAGTAATAAACGTAGATTTATCCATGGTAGCATCTTGGTGGTTTTTTAGTATTGTGCACTGTTTTATGGAACATATATGATGTCGCTGTAGAAGTTATTGTTTCTGTTGGGGAGGCTCCTCAAAGAACTAAAAATAGAACTGCCATACGATCCAGTAATCCCACTGCTGGGTTTGTAGCCAGAGGAACTGAAATCAGTGTGCTGAAAGTTTATGTGTATCTCATGTTCATTGTAGCATTACAGTAGCCAAATTATGCAGTCAACCTGAGCGTCCATCAACACCAAGTATCCACTGCATATGTACATAATGGCTAGGAGTCAGCTTTAAAATGAGGGACAGCCTGCCATTGCCAACATGGATGAATCTGGAAGATAAACTATTAAGTGAAATAAGGTAGGCACAGAGAGACAAATACTGCTTGATCTCATAAGTGGAATCTAGTAGAATTAAACTCAAAAGTAGAACGTAAGGGGCTGCGTAAGGGGCTGGAGAGATAGCTCAGTCGGTAGAGTGCTTGCCTTGCAAGCATAAGGCCCTGGGTTTGATCCCCAGCACCCAAAAAAAAAAAAAAAAAAAAAGTAGAACATAGACTGTTGGTTACCCGAGGCAGGCAGAGTGGAGAGGGAGGAATGGGGAGCTGTTTCAGACAGGAGGAATAAGTTTTGAAGTCTATTGTACTGCAGGGTGACTATAATCAATACTAATGGGTTGTATATTTCAAAGTAAGTGGGAGTAAATTTCTCACCATAAAAAATGATAGGAAATTGCTCTGATGAGTATGTTAATGAGCTTTTTAGTACATCCCACATCATATACATGTATCAAAACATCATAGCCCATAAATTATACAATTATAAGTTGTCTTTTTTTGTGTGTGTGGCACTGGGGATTGAACCCAGGGCTGCTTAATCACTGGACCACATCCCCAACCCTTTTTGATATTTTATTTAAGATAGGGTCTTGCTAAGTTGCTTAGGGCCTAGCTAAATTGCTGATGCTGGCTTTGAACTTGCAATCCTCCTGAGCCGCTGCAAGGGTGTGCCACTGCACTCAGCTTATCATATTTTTTAAAAAGCAAAACCCCAATACAAAAGAAAACATAATGAGCAAAATATACCAAACTAGCACTCCATGAAGTTGAAAATGTGACTTCACTTCTAACATGACAAATAGCCTAATTTTTAAAAATGGCATTGCACAAAGAAATTATCTCTTTATGCCTTCTAGGAAAAAATACTGTTTCAGTTGACCATCACTGAAGGTTGTGATTATTTGGCTGGTTCTAGGAAGGCCACATCTTAGCTGTACTTTGAAAGTGAGTTTCGTGACCATCAAAGAGCAGAGGGAATGATTTCAAAGAGCTTGATCAGATCATTAGAATAAAATTACTTGTTCTAATAAGTTTTGGAAGAGACTGAAAGGCAGTATAATTTTCAGCAGTAATATTTAATATAACCTCTTCAGCTGTGTTCAACTGGTTCATGATTGGGAAGGCAGGTGAGCAGATTAGGAAATGAATTTGCGAAAGTAGGGCAGGCTTGCTGGCTTAAAATAGCATGAAAGCTGAGTTATTTGTAGTGAATAGAGATAGCTATTTAGGTAAACCCTAATGTCCCAGGAGGCTGAGGCCATACAGTCATCTAAAAATAATAGCTTATAGGCCAGTAACTTTTCAGGCATATCTTTTGTACCTCAGGATTTAAATGATTATCACCAATGTGGCCTTTTTTATTTTTAATTTTTATATTTTGTTTTAGTTGTAGGTGGACATAATACCTTTATTTTATTTTTATGTGGTACTGATGATCGAACCCAGGGCCTCGTGCATGGTAGGTGAGTGCACTACCACCGAGCCACAACCTCAGCCTGCCTTTTAAAATTTATACAGATTCGTATCAGATTTTACTTATATTACCTGAAAATATATACTGTTTATGTAGTAGGTGTATATTAAAGCAGTTTACCCAGTTGAATTTGATAGTGAAAAAGCTACAGAATTTCTTCAGTGAACTTAGAAACTGAGTTTTGAGAACTTTTTTCTTTTTCTTATGGATAATTATAGATTCAGGGATGTTTCAAAGAAATGTACAGGAAGTTCTCAAAAACCCTCCCATAAGGTCCTCTTTGGCCACTGCATCAACCTCACATACTACCATAGTACTACATCAAAACCGGAAATTAACATTGGCACAATGCAGAGTTTACATTCCATATGCACTTCAGCGTGTGTGTCTGTTCATGCAGCACACACATATTAGCCTTGCCTTACCAGAACAATCACAATACCCCTCCGTGGACTGAGGGTGCAGCTTAGTGGTAGAGTGCTCAGCTAGCATGCATGATCCCCAGCACCAACAGGAAGAAATAAGAAAAGATACTGAACAATACTCTCAGCCCAAGACTTAATATTTCCCCTTTATTTCCTCTTTATAGACATACCAACACCCTGTCTCCACTAGAAACTAATTTTTATGATTTGACTTTTTGTTTTGAATGATGTGCAGACCTGGTTTGAATAAGGTTTTGACTTCTGAGTTGGAAGCACTGTAAAAGAATTTCCGTTGAAATATAGGTAATCTTAACAGTAACTGACACATGGTAGAATCTAGGTTTGGGTGCACTAACAGATGAATTGGCTTAGAATGATGGTTTTCAACTCTGGTTACTGAACAAAATCACCTGTGGAGCTCATAAAAAACCTGAAGAAAAAAATGGTAATGTAGCTCCATTTTGGATCTTGACAGCTATGTTGAGTATAAAGTGCAATTTGAGCCAGGCATGGTGGTGCACATCTGTAATCTCAATGACTCTGGAGGCTGAGGCAGGAGGATTGCAAGTTCAAAGCCAGCCTCACCAACTTAGCGAGACCCTAAGTAACTCAGAGAGACCCTGTCTCAAAATTCAAAAACTGAAAAGGGGATATAGGTTAGCAGTACAGCACCCCTTGATTAAATCCCCAGTATCACCACACACACACACACACACACACACACACACACACACACACATTTATATATAATTGAAATGAATATGGAACACTTAAAATATTTAAAATCTATATGGTAGGTATGTGTATTTGTATTATTTCCTAAACCAATTTTTGTAAAATTATATGTATATTTAAAATATTTTATTTAAAATATCCTTATGCCCTTATGCCAGGCGTGGGGATACATGCCTGTAATCCTAGTGGCTCAGAGACTGAGGCAGGAGGATCCTGAGTTCAAAGCCAGTCTCAGCAACTTATCGAGGCCTTGTCTCAAAATATAAAAAGGGCTGGGAATGTGACTCATGGTTAAGCACACCTGGGTTCAATCCCCAGTACTAATAAATAAGTAAAATATTCTCTTTTTTTGTACAGTATTAATATATGTATCTGAATATTTCTCTTTTCTCCCTTTTAGTATTTCTTCATTTTATTTTGATACAGGAGTAGGGGACTGCTATAACAAATCCCTTTAAGTATAGAAGTAGCTTTGGACCCACCAGAAAACTTACCCCAGGCTCAAATTCATGCCTTCCTTGATTTCATCATTGATTACCCCTTATAAACTTCCATGCAATGTCTTTACCATACAATGTATTGTGTCAGGTTTCTGTGTATATATTATACCTTGTTTTATGTGAATTATTTTGCCTACCTAACTAGAGCATCATAATCTCCAAGGTAAACTCCACGTGTTAAACTTATATTTCACACATTATCCACAGTGTGTGAGTGTATGAGCATGTAGTAGGAACAAGATAATTATTTAACTAGAATATAATTACTTCCCTAGTATTTCTCCCTTTTAGCCCTTTGTCTGCTAAAGATTCCAAATGTAACTTAACAAATATCTTGCCTGTAATCCCAGTGACTCAGGAGACTGAGACAGGAGGATCACAAGTTCAAAGCCAGCCTCAGCAACAGCAAGGCGCTAAGCAACTTAGTAAGACCCTGTCTCTAAATAAAATACAAAATAGGGCTGGGGATGTGGCTCAGTGGTTGAGTGCCCTTGAGTTCAATCCTGGTACCAAAAAAAAAAATCACTGTTACCCAGGATTCTAGGAAAGCTAGATCTGTTTAGTTATTGAATGTTGTCTTTTTCAATTGGTAATATACAACCTTTCAGCCTTTAGAAGGATGACACTGAATGACGAGTGCAATTATAAATCTCAACTGGTGTTGGAGATGAGACTGAAATGTATGAGTTTCAGAAACAAGTTTGTGATTCCACACCAGTCTTTCCTAGCTGTTGTTATTAGGAAAAGAGGAAGGTGGTGTTAATCGTGGTCAGTGGATTTCTTCAAAGTTTGCTGCATTTAAATCAAATTCAGGAGGTCACCAACCATAGTTTTTAAGTAACTTGCAAAAATAAGGTGTTTCGTTATTATAAAGAAGAGTGCAATTTTAGCTTGTGACATTGTTTCACATATTGAAGTTGACACCAGACAAGTAGATTTAGTGATTTATTATTTTTAGCTTTTTAAAAATAGAGCTGCAAGTTTCTTACTATTCCTTAGTGCAGTACAGGTGTGAAGTGTGTTGTAAATAGTTTGTTACCAGCAGTTTTTGAAATCTTGAATGATTTTGTGTATCTGTGGAAGAATTAGAGTAGATTCAGAATTACCACTAATGACTATTTCACTGTTACTTTGGTGTTGGGGGGGCAGGGAGAAGGAAGGAGTTATAGTTAACTAAAATTATACAAAATCCATTTGTTTCCATGGCATATCTTATATATGAATGCTATTTGTTGTGTGTTATGCCTATGTAGTTGTTGTTTGGACTTTAGTGGTCTTTCAGAGAGATTGTTTTCATTCTAACCTATGTCATATTACTCCTATTTGAGGAAAAAGTGTTAATGACTGTTTGATTACTATCGTTTGAATGTTTATGTGCCCCTACCAAATTCACAAGTTGAAATCCTAACCCCCAAGCCATAGTATTAGGAGGTAGGGTCTTGGAGAGATTAAATTTTTATAAATTTCTAAAAGAAAATAGAGGAGAAATATTTGTGACTTTGGAGTAGACACAGTTTTCTTAGGTCACAAAAAGCATGAATCACGAACTCTGGTAATTGTACTTCATTAAATTAAAATCTTGTTCTTCTAAAGATGTTTCATTAAGAAAAGTAAAAAGCAAGCCAGACTTGGAAAAAATATTTACACTAGATGTGTCTTACAAGGAACTGATATCTAGAATGTGCAAGTAATTTATAATTCGCTATTAAGTGGAAAACCAGCAGAATTTTTAAATAGGCAAAAGTTTTAAACAGATAAGTCACAAGTGAAGATATATAAATGGCCAGTAACTTACAAGAAGACATTCAACATCATTAACTTTTGGGGAAATGCTAATTAAAACCCCAATAAGATCCTACTACACAACTGTGAGAATGATTGAAATTAAGACAGTGACTAAGTTCTGGCAGGGATATATAAGTGACTGGTACGCTGCTGGTGGGGATGTAAATTTGTGTAACTGCTTTTGGAAAATTGGCAGTTTCGTAGTATGTTAATTATACACTTCCCATACTATCCTGGCATTCTACGCTTGGGTGTTTATCCAAGAGAAATGAAAACACAAGACTTATACGCAGATGTTTATAGCATCTTTAGTTACAGTAGCTCAAATCAGGAGATATCCAATAGATAATCTTAATATGGTATATCCTCATAGCGGAGTACTATTGACTCATGCAAGGTATGGCTGAATCACATATTCATTATGCTCAGTGAAAAAAGCCAGACACATACTACATAGTTCCATTAACATAAAACTTTAGGAAGTGCAAATGAATCTGCAGTGACAGAAAGCAGACCGGTGATGATTGTCTGATGCTGGAGGCAAAGGGAGAGAGGGGTCTTTGAGGGGGATGGAAATGTTTCTCTACTTGATTGGCGTAGTGGTTTGACAAATGCAAACATGTGTCAAAGCTTATCAAATTCAGCACATCAGTGGATGCAGCATGTAGTCCCTCAATAAACCCTACTTAAAAAATGTTGTGGAGGCTATTATAAAAGTTCGGATTTCACATAGGTGGTTTACTTTGGCTGAAAAGAGATTGCAGGGACTGGGGGTGTAGCTCAGTGGTATTTATTGTCTCATATGTGAGATCCAGGGTTCAATCCCCAGTGCCACAAACAAAAAGTAAGATAAAAAATAAATTGAAAGAAGCTGGGCTGGGGATGTGGCTCAGTGGTAGAGCACTTGCTTAGCAAGTGCAAGGCCCTGGTTCAATCCCTATCACTGCAAAACAAAACAAAACAAAAAATCAAAACAAGTTGCAGTTAATAGGCTACTCCAAAATTGAATTAAAAGTCTGGGAGAAGAAGAATGGAGACTGAACTAGAGATCAGTAACTAGTAATTTGCTTTAGAAGGATAACATTTGCTTTGAAATATTGTCTGGAGTTGAAATCCCTCCTTTTAAAAGGTACCCTTTAGGGAAAAAATATTTGCAATATATGTAACAAGATTACTGCCAGCTTGAATATATGGGTGTATTTTTAGTCATCTTTTATTTAAAGAACTATAATCTTAAGTTTGGAGAGTGAGCAAAGTATGTTTATAGATAATTTATAAATGGATAAATTCAAGTTGCCAATAAACATCTGCTTATAGATGTGTGAATGGAGAGATTTGTTGCCACATTGTTTTTTTCTTTTTCTTTTCTTTTTAAGGAATGGGGACCAAACCCAGGGTCTTGTGCATACTAGTCTAATGCTTTTTTGCTGAGCTATCCACAATACACACATTACTCTTTTTTGGGGGGTGTTGGGGATTGAACCTAGGAGAACTTTGCCACTGAGCTTTATCTCCAGTCCTTTTTATTTTGAAACAGAGTCTCACTAAGTTGTGTAGGACTTCTGGAAGTGGCTGAGGCTGGCCTTGAATTTGTGATCCTCCTGCCTCAGCTTCAAGAGTCATTGGGTTTATAGGCTTATGCCACTGTACCTGGCCACACATTATTCGTATTAGCAAAGAACAAAACAAAACAAGTTAAAAAAAAAAAAAAACAACAACAACAGAATAACCACAGTGTTTAATAGCAACATTATACTATCTCCATTGTGAGACTCTGACCTCTGAAAATTTTATAGTAGGAGAATATTGGCATAAGAAAATATTAATAGTTTATTACTAAATCAAAAAGATTATATAAAAATATTATCCAGGGCTGGGGATATGGCTCAGTTGGTAGAGTGCTCGCCTTACATGCACAAGGCCCTGGGTTCAATCCCCAGCACCGCAAAAAAAAAAAAAAAAAAAAAATCCACCAGAGAAACAATAGTTGTACCCCATTTGTGTACAATGAATCAAAATAAATAAGTTAAAAAATATTAACATATGCCAATATTTTAGAAGTGGTTATATTTACCTGGTAGGAGTCTTAAGAGATTTGTTTTTGTGGTGGTTATTATTTTTCCTTAGTGTTCCTTAATTTTTTTTTTTTTTTTTTTTTTGGTGGTCGTGCTGGGGACTGAACCTCTGGGGCCTTGTGCATGCTAGGCAAGTGCTCTACCACTGAGCCACATCCCCAGCTCTATGCTTCTTAATTAAAAAAAAAAAAAAAAAAAAAAAAAAAAAAAAAATTTTACATTGAGTGTGTAGTATTTTTGATTTAGCAAAATCTTCAAAGAGTAGTTTAAAAGATGAGCAGAATGTTTATGGTTGATACTGTATGGTTACTATGCTGTTGTTTTTGTAAATTCTTTTTTAAAATTAAAAAAAAATTTTTTTTTGGTTTGTTTTGGTGGTACTGGTGATGGAACCAAGAGGTACTGTACTACTGAGCTCCATACCAAGCCCTTTTTATTTTTTGATTTTGAAGTGGGATCTTACCGAGTTGCCATACTGGGCTCAGACTTGGGAGCCTCCTGCCTCAGCTCCTGAGTAGCTGGGTTATACTCATTTGCCACTTTCCAAAAGAGTTTTTAAAAAGCTTGAAAATCTCAGTTTATTTATAGCACTGTGTGAGTCATTTTGTCAAGCATAGCTCCACATCTAAGGTTTATTTTTAACAATAAATTAAAGAGAAAAAGATATAAAGCTAATTATCACCCCTAATTGCTAGCTCATTTTCTAGCCTTGTAGAAGTAGATAGTGAATGTTCCTGTCTGCTAACAGCCAGCGAGAGTGAATTCCAGACAGATCGGATAGGGATAGTATTACTATAGATTGATTCATTTGCAATAGAATTTTCATTTTACTTTTTGAATAAGTAATATGTAACATGGTACAAAATTTGAAAAGGTGATTTAACAAGAAGTCTTCCTGTCTTTAACCCTTAGTCAGCATTTCTCTGCCTTGGACACGATAAAGCCCACACTAGAGACCACTAGGAACACATCTGTGCCTCAAAATATGTCTCAGTTATTTAGCCTGCTGTGGAAGGAGTGATATATACTGGAAGAGCTGTGGGGCATCTTGGAAAGAGGGAGTTTATAAAGAGGCCTTGAAGGGTTTTTAGGAGCTGTCACTAGTTGTGGGATACATGATGTTAGGGTCTATGGAAGTCGGAGGTCTGGTCAGGGATTGGCTAGAATCGTTGGGGTGAGTTATTGGAATAGTCAGTGGTTTTGCCTGTAGTCCATGTGAATCCCTGAGAAGTTACTGTTAGGTTATCTTATCTGTGGGGTTAGAACCTTTATGTCTTGGAGAGCTAGTATTTTTTAAAGATTTTAGCTTAGAAAGTCTGTGATATACTTTGTGGTTTGGTTTGGTTCTGTTTATCTGTTTTGCAAGCAGTATTTTTCTGAGCATTTGTAAGCAATTTGTAGTTTCTGTTTCAGTTTTCAATCTCTGCTTTTGATCATTCTGCTAAACTGGAGGATTTCCCATTTAGGGGAGTTGATGAAGCAAGATTTGTCCTTTATTTCTTAGGTTGTGACTGTTTATCAAGCTGTCAATTATAGATATTTTGACCTTTAAAGCACTGGGCCATTTTGTCTTTCTTAAATGTCTTAGATGATCATTTATTGCATTGGTTGGTATGAAGATTCTGGAGGTAACACAGTAAGAATCTGCAAAAGATAGAAACTCAGGCAAGAATTATTATTAAATGAAAATAATGTCCCATTTATCTCAAAACCTATGTGATATCTTCCTTTGGTAACCAAGTAAATTTTTTTAAATTTTGGAGGGTTGGGGGGATAGCTCAGTCGGTAGAGTGCTTGCCTGGCAAGCACGAGGCCCTGGGTTCGATCCTCAGTACCGCAAAAAAAAAAAAAAATTTTGGAAATGGATTGTTCACATTTATAAGTGTCTGAGTTACATCCAATATTTGGAGATTGTCATGAGTAAAGGTCTTGATATTATTAGCAGTAAAGGAAGGGGTCTTTATTAACAGTCTAAACTCTTGGACCAGTGGAGAAAGAAGAAAACAACCAAAAGGATAAAAGACAAAATCCTGCAAAGTACATGGTAATCAGTAGCATCAGCCAGTTGGGAGGTTCTGATGTGTTCTGGTGATCTTGGATGTAAATAGTCTGTTCACAGTGTGTTCTGCTTCTGGACCAAAGCAGTTATAGAAATCCTGACTCAGCCACAGTGTCTCTTCATAGCAATGATGTTAGCAATATGCATGAATAATTTGCTCTCTATAGTATCATCCACAAGACTCAATTCCCAATCTTTAACTGGAAACTTTAGGAGAATGTAAGGAAGAAGCAGAAGCCACTTGTGGTTGATGAGACTGTAGGCTTTAGTTAATTTATTATATTAACCAGCACTGTCAGATGAAAGAAAGTGGAATCTCCTATTATAGTAAAGTACATAATCAGTTTTATAAGGATTTAAGTCACTGATTATCCTGAAGTAAGGACATTGAACAGAGGACACTGACACACATACAGGCCTTCCATTCATTTATCCTGTAAAGTGTATTATGAATTTCATCAGTATAAGCCTATTTAAAAACCAAGATATAAAATATTTTTACTGTCAATCTTTATACATGAATGTATATTTAACCTAAAAGACACCCAAATGTTGAAGCACAATTTATTTATTCTTATTGTATTTATTTATTTTAGAGACAGGGTCTCATTATGTTGCTCAAGCTGATCTGCAGCTCCAGCATTCAAGGGATCCTCTTGCCTCAGCCTCCCCCGTAACTGGGACTACAGGTGTGCCCCTGAGCCCCACTAAAGCATATTTATTGTTAACTTATTTTACTTATTCGTGATTAACTTAGAAACACCCAGCTTCTCTTGATTTGTTAGGGTTTTATTTTTTCTTTTAACCCAAATTTAATAAAATAAAGTTTTGATTAATTTAAAAATTGGAGAATGCCAAGCAAAGCTAATAATTTTTGTAATCCTTTACAACTTTTTAAAAGTTTTAAAGTGCTGAAGGTCTGTATTATGTAATGACCATTTAGAATAAACTCAAAAATGTCTAGGTGTGAATAAGATTTTAACAGTAGCTGGGTGTAGTGGGGCATGCCTGTAATCCCAGTGAGTTAGAAGACTGAGGCCTCAGTAACTTAATGAGATCCTATCTAAAAGTAAAATTTTAAAAAATGGGCTGGGGATATAGCTTAGTGATAGTGTGCCCCTGGGTTAGATCCCTAGTACTAGAAAAAATAAAAATAAATTAAAAACTTGTTTAAAGTTCTCCAAGAGGCCATTTGTAGTTTTTAATATTTCCTTGGTGAAATCATGCTGTTTATTGAATTATACTCATAATCAGAAAATATGAAGGAAGTGGGCAAGAGAGGCCCAGAGGAAACACAGCCTGAGAGAACTCCACGTTACCTACAGCCGGTGGGAGAGCAGTCCCTTTGCAATCACACATCTAGAAGACCCAATGTGACACCAAGGGCCAACTGTCATCCACCAAGAACAGCTTCAGGCAGACAGAACTGAACAAAACGTTTCTTGGGCTTATAAGACTAAGGCAGAGTTTGCCCAAAGACAGATCTTTGAGATCTGAACTTGCCAGCCTGTGGAGGATGGACTTACTAGGCTCCTGTCTGCCCTCTCTCTGTGAACTTCCTTTTAGTTAGGGAGAAGCCAGATTTCACTCAGGAACAGGGTGGTCTTTGATGCTGCAGTGCCCAACAGAAGTATGCTCAGCAGAAGTATGGGGCTCACTCATTGTATGCAGGGTCATCCTGAGCAGGGTGCTCAAGTGGTCTCAGTTATGCCTACTTCTTTGTAAATGTGGTTCTCACCAAAAGCAAGGGGTGTGGCTGAATCTTAGTGCAAAATTCAGTCCTAAAAGCCCATTGATCAAAGGATTTTTTACATTTTTAAAAAGTTAGGTTTACTTAATTTGTTTGGATAAAAAGGGAGGAAGTTAGGAAATGGACTGTTAGGAAACAGTACTCATTGGGCACTGTTAGATTAGAGGCAGTTGTTAGATTTTATGCTGGAAGTTTGTAATCTGGGAAAGCATTACTTAGAATTTGTAAACCAGGTGAGTTGTTAGAACTTCTGTTCTAACTTTAGATAAAATCTAGTGTCTGTGCTGAGTTACTGTTAAATTAATTTGCCTGAAGTCTTATTTGGAACATATAGATCTGAAGGATCTAGTTTTGAGTTTAGATAGTCTGATGCCTTGTGGTTTGGTTTGCTTAGTTTATCTCTTTTATGAGTCAGAGTACTCATAAGTTGTGGTTTCTGTTTCAGTTCTAAGCGGGGCAGTCAGTGTTGCTTTCTCGTGTGTACCAAAAGTGCATTTGTTTGAAGGGTAGCGCGGTGGTATAGCATGTGCTTAGCTTAGAAAAGATGGAATTACAATTGTAGTTGAGATCAAAGTGCCTGCCAAGCTGAGTTCTCATCTGGATCTCTGGTGAAGGACTTGCTTCTAAGCTCATTTAGGTTATTGGCCGAATTCAGTTCCTTGCAGTGGTAGAAATGAAGCCCTTATTTTTTGCTGTTGGTTGATCAGGAGCCACTTTCATCTCTTAGAGGCTGCCTGTGTTCCTTGTTTTGTGGCCCCTTCTGTCTTCAGGCCAGTAATGCAAACTCATACAGCAGACCCTTCCCAGCCTGCAGATGTCTTAACCCCTATGTGACCTCTAGGTCCAGATTTTTTAAAGTCTCATGTGATCAGGTCAGGTCAACCTTCATAGGCTGATCTGGGATCTGCAGGTTTCCTTCATGGAATGTTTTTTAGTGGGCTAGGGATTGAACCCAAAGCCTCACGTATGATTGGCAAGCACTCTACCACTGAACTACATCCTCAGCTCAGGGCAGTGTTTGATGGAAGAACTAGGAGAAGTTGTATGTATCCCAGGGCAAGGAATCTTAGGGTACGTACCTCCCCACCCCACAGCATTTTAAAACTGTTCTTAAGCATAAGCCACAGAATTTCCTGTGTCATTTTAGTAACCCTTGGTGTTTTGTAAGTATACCTTAAATTTGAGGTTAAATTTTTGAATGTTACTGGTTAGAGTTGGTCTGTGTTGCAGCTGTTGATTTGAGAAAAGGTATATTTACTTAAGTATAAAATTGATTAACAGGAAAAGTGATTCCCAAGGAAATTGACTATTTTTCCCCTCTGGCATCTGTTTACTTTTCATTTTAAAAAGTCTATAAAAATTTGAAATTAAGCAAAGAAGATAGGAAATATAATGCCATTGGTAGTCCAAGCACCCTTGCTTATACTTTCCTCATTTTTCCAGTTTTTATTATTCACTTAGAATGTCATTATAATCATGTAGAACACATATAAAGATATATGCTGACTTCTTAAATATATAAATATATTTTTCCTGATTATGAAAGGAATAGAGAATCATTGAAGAAAAGTTGAAAAACAGGAATATAGGAAGAAAAAATAATTTAGAATCTCTCATTAATACTTGAATATTTCCTTGCTGTATTTTCCAATGCATTTTTTTAGTTGTGATTTTGATTACACTGTATGAGTTTATTTGTAACTAGAGTTAACACTGGTACACTAATAATATTAAATATGAGGTATTCGACATATTATTTATCACCTAATAGGTTTTCTTTTTTGTGTGTATGTGCCAGGGACTGAACTGAGGGGCACTTAACCACTGAGCCATATCTCCAGCCCTTTTTCTTATTTTATTTAGAGACAAGGTCTCGCTGAGTTGCTTAGGGCCTTGCAGAGTTGCTGAGGCTGGCTTTGAACTTTCGATCTTCCTACCTCAACCTCCAGAGCTGCTGGGATTATAGGCATTTGCCACCATGCCCAGCACCTAATAGGTTTTCATAGCCTAACCTTTGAAAATAGCTTCAATGATTGTGCCATATATAAATTTTTAAGTTAAAAAACACATCTTTAAAAGTTTTATGTATGTATGTATGTGTGGATATATACATATATACACACATATAATTAATATTTATAATTAATATTAATATATCATATTTATATAATATATTGATTAAATATATAATATATTAATTAAAAATAAAATTAATATATTATATTTATATATAATGTATTATTAAAATATATAATATGTTAATTAAAATCAACATATTATATTTGTATATAATATATTAATTTTAATATTAATATATTATATTTACATATTATATATATTAATTTTATATTTATAATTGATATTTAGTGAACGGGTTTAAAAAAAAAAAGCTCTATTGTCTATCCAGAAGGACTTACTCCCAGATAGCCAAGTTCTCACTGCACCTGGTACATGACTGTGGGTGAACTGAGGACAGTAGGTTTCCACTGGCTCTTCCTTCTTCCCTGAGACAAGACATTGTTGCTGGACATTTTAAATGGGAACCTTGAAATTTACTTTCAAATCAAACATTTAAAAACTTCATGCTTGGGGCTGGGGAGATAGCTCAGTCAGTAGAGTGCTTGCCTTGTAAGCACAAGGTCCTGGGTTCGATCCCCAGCACCGAAAAAAATAAATAAATAAATAAATAAATAAAAACTTCATGCTTTTCCTCAATAGTCTGTCATTTTTACATTTGTGTCCTTTATGTTTATTTAGAAAGAAGAATCATAAGTTGTTTTTTACCACTGGCAAATCAGAAAATACTTATGTAATTTCTAATATGGCACCCTAAATTATTTTGAAATTTGGGAATATATCTTCTTTAATATTTTGCCTGTAATAACTGAGCTGATGTTCCCATTTCGTTTGATAATAGCTTGCAAAATATAATGTAGCCCATTTAAGATGGGTTCTTTTTTTGTGGGGTGGTTGGTACTGTGGATTGAACTCGGGCACGAGCTGCTAGGATTACAGGCTGTGCCACTGTGCCCAGCAAATGGGTTTTTTGTTTGTTTTTGTTTTTTGCTTGGTACTTGGTACTAGGGATTGAACACAGGGCTTCACTCATGTTAGGCAAGCACTCTACCACTGAGCTCTACCCCCAGCCCTAAAATGGGCTCTTATTTAAAGGTATGAATGGAGGCATTGGTAACTTAACTGCCCCAACCTTTTAAATAAAGTATCACAGCTTCTGCTTTCCAGAAATAGCCCCAGTAGCATTCCTAATCTCATATGCTTTCACAAAATTTTGCCTCTTCCCATAAATGGGTGGAATCTGTTTCCCTACCTTTGAACCTAGGTAGGCTTGTGACTGTTTCAACCAGTTGAGTATGTTGGGATGTTGGGAGGTGACTTCTGAGGCTATAGTGTAAAGAGGACATAGCTCCTATTGGTAGTGGTACTCTGGACCCAGCTACTCAGGAGCATCACTTGGGCCTGAAATTTGAGGCTAGCCAGGGCAGTGTAGCAATACCTTTAATTAATTAATAAATAAATAGATAGATAAAGATATAACTGCTTCCTGACTCTCTTTCTCTTGGGATGCTTGTCCTTGGAACTCAGTCACATGAACAGGCCACATGCAGGTATTCTCATAAAAAACCTGGGCTAAGCCTTGGCCAACAGCCAGCATTAACTGCTGGATGAGTGAGCAAGAGAGACAGCATTCAGATAGTTCTAGCTTGGGATTGTTGAGTGTCCAGCAGAGCCCCAGAATTTAGGGTGCAGAGCTGTCTCGTGACATATACCAGTAATCCCAGGGACTCTGGAGACTGAGGCAGGTTTGCAAGTTTGAGACCAGCCTCAGCAGTGAGGCACTGTCTCAGAATAAAAAATAAAAGCGCTGGGAATCTAGTTCAGCGGTAAAGTACCCCTGGGTTCAATCCCTAGTCCCCACCACCATCTCCGAAAAAAAAAAAAATGTTGAGCAGAAACAAGCCAGCACCACTGTGTCCTGTCTGAATTCATGGTCTGCAGAACCTATGAGAGATAATAAAAGATTATTGTTTTAAGCCACTGAGTTTTGGGTTAATGTGCTACATAGTAGAAGAAAATTAATACATGTAATTTCTATGAATCTTTCATAGGGAAACAAAGATTTGGACAAAGACATATAAGTAGGATGTTCATGACCGTTTAACTTATAATAATAAATAAAAAATTTTTAAATAGTCTATGCAACTGTAAGAAAATGTTTAAATAAATTATGATGCATACATGTCTATATTTTCAAAAAGAAAGTTGAATAATTGTTGTATAGATTATTAAAAACAATCAATTGTATGCTTATGTAAGTAAAGATGATTAAGAACTAAAATGTTTTCATATCTAGTAAAGAACATATACCCAGGATATAAAAGAATGTTAACCAGAGCTGGGGATGTGGCTCAGTGGTAGAGTGCTTACCTAGCATGTGTGAAGCACTGGGTTCAATTCTCAGCACCACATAAAAATAAATAAATAAAATAAAGGTATTGTATCCATCTTCAACTAAAAAAAATTTGAAAGTATTTATTAGCATCAGTGAAAAAAAAATCAAACAAATGTTTTAAATGACCAAAAAATTGAATAAGCATGTCCCCCCAAAAGACATCCAGATGGCCATCAGTTACAAGTGGAAAGGTGTTTAGCATCACTATTCATAGGGAAGTGCAAGTTAGAACCTGAAGAGGTACAGGTAGTCACTTGCTGTGAGGGAATAAAATTTAACAGGAGCTCCGCCAGTGCTGGCCAGGAGGTGGAATACTGGAACCTACATCTCAGTGGTGTGAGTATGAAGTGGTGTGTTCACTTTGTGAACTGTGGGAAAATCAGCACCTGTCCCATAATCTTTCTGCCTCTCTGCTAGGTGTAGACACAGAGAAATGAGTACTTCATGTTCTCTGAAAGACACGTAGAAGAGTGTTCTTAACAGCTTTACTCTTGGTAGCTCAAGTTGGAAAGCTTGTCTAGTAATGACATTTTGCTACTCTTACCTTTCTGTAGTAATGCTTAGCTTTTAGCTGTCTGTATTTAGCTTAATAGGTGATGTTAATGGAAATTGATTTGGGGTAACCTCCACCCCAGTTTTCTACCTTTTAAAACTATGGTTTCAATTTCTTTCTTTCTTTTTTTTTTGGTCAGTGCTGGGATTGAACCCAGGATGCTTTTTGTTTTTTGTGGTTTTTGTGTGTGTGTGTGTGTGTGTGTGTTTAAGATATTGATAAACCTCTATTTTATTCATTTATTTACATGTGGTGCAGAGAATTGAACCAGTGCCTCACACATGCTAGGCACATGCTCTACTACCACTGAGCCACAACCCCCAACCCTTGGATCATTCTTGAACTTTATTAATTTTAGCTGCTTTTACACTTTTCAGTTTTCTGTTTAAATAATGTGCTTTTTTTGTGTGTGTTTTCAATTTCCCGTACTGGTTCACTTTGCTCAGATTAACTCTTTATGCTTGGGTTTCTGGTAGATACTAAAGAGCAGTGCAGTCTATGAGCTTCCTGCAAGGTAGAAGTGCCCTTCTAGACTTGTGGGCTCCAGTATGTGAGTTACCAGACACATGAAGCTATTGAGCACTTGAAATATGGCTAGTGCAATTGGGGAACTACATTTTAGATTTCATTTAACTTTAATTAACTAAAATTTAAGTTTAAACATGACTGATAACTACCTTATTGGATAGTACAGCTGTAGAGTTAAAGAAGGATGGGCCGAGGAAAACAAGAATTGAGAATGATATGAATGAAATTAGGGGGAAATTGCATTTATTGTGATTAAATTAGAGTGATGGTTCTCATTCTGTATATTAGACTGCACAGTAGAATTACCTGGAAAGATTTCTGAAAATACCAGTTTCTGGATCACCAATCTAAATGAATTGGATCAGAATTTCTAAAAATGAAAAGAAGCATCCTATTTTCAGAAGTTTCGTAGGTAATTCTATATGCCATCAGGGTTAAGAATCAGTGGCTTAGTCCGAATGGGTGTCTCAGGCTTCTGTTAAAATGCTTTCATTTCCGTGCTGTTCTACATTTCAGAAAAGCTTCATGTTGATCTTCAGATAACACTTTATTTATTTTTTGTGGTGCTGGGGATTGAACCCAGGGCTTTGTGCATGTGAGGCAAGCACTCTACCAACTCAGACCACACTTTTGAGAGGCAAAGAATTTTAAGAAGAAAGGTTGATCAGGAGTTTTGAGAGGCAAAGAATTTTAAGAAGAAAGGTTGATCAGGAGTTTGTTACAATTCTGATAGCAGAATTGTAGAATTCAACAATTTTTTGTGGGGGGGGTACCAAGGATTGAACTCAGGAGTGGGCACTCAACTACTGAGCCACATCCTCAGCCCTATTTTTTGTATTTTATTTAGAGAGAGGGCCTCACTGAGTTGCTTAGTGCTGAATTCAACAATTTTTGTCTGGTTCAGATTAGTTTCTATATGTCTCAACAATGATCATGTATATAGTATTTAAGTACTTATAGTAAATAAGTACTTCAAAGTTTCAAACTTTTTCTGCAGGACAGTAACAAAGGAGGAGGCTTTTGTTTTGTTTAGATTAAATGATCAGGGAAGAGATTCCGAAGAGGTAGCTTTGAACACAGCACGGAGTAGAGTGAGGTACAGTCACTGGTACCAGTGCCTGAGCTGATGCTGTCGGGTGTACCATTTCGGGCCACTCTCCCTCCATCTTTAGTGTAGGACTGTGTTTTGATAAACTCCAGCCCTTCCCAGCCAAAACAATGCAGGGTTAACAGGGATTGATGTGTAGTCTCAACACACCAGCAGAGTTAAGGCTGTGAGCCACAAGGACATTTATTGAGAAATGTGATCATTCAGGGGTGTCAAACTACAGTCCCTGAAATTAACTAGACTTTTAAATATCCGAATGGTAGAGACTAGGGGAAAGGAAGTGAACCCTAATAAAATATGACCAAGCGATGGCTGTGGATGAAGTTGCTGATTATCTGCTGAGCTTAGTTGCATTTTTACTTCAATTCCCTCTGACTGTTTTTCTGCTTCACTCTTAAGACATGTATGTGTGCACAAGAATTACCTGGGGAATTTTGTAAAACTACAGATCCTGGATGAATCCCCAAAGTTCCTAATTCTACAGGTCTGAGATTCAAAAATACACACCTTTCCCCCTCTAAGGCACAGACAGATTTATTTAGGAAAGCATATACATATTCAAGGGAGAAGGTGGGGGTGGACGACAATCTCAAAAGAGAGATGCCTCTCAGGTAAAGTAAGGAATAGGCACTCAAGGGAGAATTCGGGCAGTCTCCAGAGGGAGAGGCAGCCCTGAGAATATATACCTCTTAAACAGATACCTCGGTTGATTCAGAAGGATGTTGTTCCTGGCTAGGTTGTTTAAATGAGGGTACTTGAGAGTAAGTGGAGGGGGGGGGGTCACTGTTAATAATCACATCAGGACAGAAGCAGTAAGGAGTATCTTGCTAGGCACACTAGGATTTGTGGTTACCGTATCTGTGACACATTTTAAGAAAATGGCAATTTAAAGTTTAATTAGAAGTGTCTGGTCATTTCTTTGTTCATGACTAAACTTGGCTGGATTTCCTTAGTCTTCTCAGGGTTGTAGCTGTTTCCATACTACCATGAACTATCTATTAGAAGGGAGACAGAATTCGAGGCTTTCAAACATAGCTAGGATTAACTGGAGCAAGGGGGGACCCACCCTTTTAAAGGTGGAGATTGTTTTCTCTCTGATTTGGAAGATTTTTTCCCCCCTTAACCTGAAAACCTAGGACTCTTCTGGAATTTACTGCTAGGCCTGTTGTTCCAAGTCAATCCTAATTCCTGTTAGTGTTCCTGGCTCAGCTGTCTCATTTCTCCTAGCTGGGCACAATCCTCTTGATTCATTTCAACCTTGCTTTTGTTCTCATTTACCTAAGTGACTTGTTAACTTGTAGGGGGTTTTCATTTGGGGGGAGCACTGGTGATTAAACCCAGGAGTGATCTACCACTGAGCTACATCCCCACTCCCCAGACCTTTTTATTTTTTATTTTAAGATGGATTCTCACTAAGTTGCCCAGTCTGGCCTTGAATTTATGATCCTCCTTTCTCAGCCTCTAGAATAGCTGGGACTCTAGGTGTGCACCACCCCACCCAGAGTTTGTTTTATTTTAAGTAAATTGTTTTAAGTAAACCTCTCTGAATTATCTCCTCCAGAGCTCTTTATGTTGTCACCTCTACTTTTTTCATGGGTAACAAAAAAATGAGTTTCTTATTTTGTAAACTGTTCTTTGCAACTGAGTAGTACTGGAGGGAAAATATTTTTTATTAGCAGTGTTACCACTAATAGAAATTGAAAAATAAAAATACCTGCGGGTCTTTTTCTGAAACCATTTGTACTATGGTACTTTTGTTGTTGGTTCCAACATTTTTGGGCTTATGTGGTTTCATTTTGTTTTTGGTTTGTTGGGCAAACTACAACAAACTAGTTTCTTTGACTTAGAAAGTAGAAGATTAAAAACAAGCGGGTTTCATTGCAGGATTAAGTAGATGGGCTAGCCAGAAGTTGAGAATAAAAATTTAAAAACCATAGAGACCTTGGCATGATGGTGCATGCCTATAATCCCAACTACTGGCAAGGTTAGGTCAGGAAGATGGTTAAGTTTGAGGCCAAGAGGCCAACCTGGGCAATTTAGGGAGACCCTGTTAAAAAAGTGGGAGGGCAGGGATGTAACACAGTGTTTACCTAGCATGTGAGTGGTCCAGGGTTCAAGCTCCAGTACCGAAACACAGTGCACAAACCAAAAAATGGTAAATTAAGTATGCAAAGAGAACTGATTCATTGTAGAATCTCCCACTTGTCTAGTCTTTGAATTGCATTTCCAGAGGACTGTTGGTTTTCTGAAATCATCTACAAGGAATTAGATTAAATATAGTTTGGGGGCTGGGGGTGTAGCTCAGCGTTAGAGCACTTACCTATCTATGAGCTAGGCTGGGGGCTAGGGAGATAGCTCAGTTGGTAAAGTGCTTACCTTACAAGCACAGGGCCCTGGGTTCGATCCCCAGCACCACAAAAAAAAAAAAAAAAAAAAGAAGAAGAAGAAGAAGAAGATATGAGCTAGGCTGGGGTGGAATCCTAACACTGAAGAAGGGGAAAAAAGTAAAATATAGTCTTTTTTTGGTGTGTAATACCAGGGATTGTATCAGATTGTATCTAGGGCCTCATACTTGGTAGGCAGGTGCTCCACCACTAAGCTATGTCCCCAGCACTTTCCTTTTTTATTTTGAGACAGGGTCTTGCTGAGTTGCCCAGGCTGACCTTGAGTTTGTGATCCTCCTGCCTCAGCCTCCTGAGTTGCTGGGATTATATGTATATATGTTGTACTGGTTGTTAGCATTTCCAGATTAGAAAACACAATTAGAAAACACACTCTTATCACTGAGCTACATTCTCAGCTCAAATTGTGACCTTTTTTAAAATTAGAATCGGTCATTTATGAGATATAGTATCTTAGATGCTAGGCAAACACTAAGTTACATACCTGCCCCCCACACCACTTTTTTTTTAACAGGGTCTCCCTAAATTGCCCAGGTTGGCCTCTTGGCCTCAAACTTACCATCTTCCTGAACTGTGTCTGTTCTTCTGAAATTTATGCTCTGTCACTACAGCAGATGTTTTTCAGATCTCTTATCTCATTTTCAGTGTTCTCCTTGTTATCGGTAGTACAATGCAGTAAGAGCAACTACCTTTTAAGAATAAAGTGTGTATCTGTGATTGCCCTGATCAGAAACTGGAGTCAGACTTCTACAACATATCATTTTATTAGCTCAATTCTGTAGAAGAAATAAATGCCAATTTGGTGTTAAAATCATTTTTCTTGCCAGATGAGGTGGCACATGCCTATAATCCCAGTGGCTCAGGAGGCTGAGGCAGTAGGATTGCAAGTTCAAAGTCAGTAATTTAGTGAGGCCCTAATCAACTCGGCGAGACCCTGTCTCTAAATAAAATAGAAAAAAGTGCTGGGGATGTGGCTCAGTGGTTAAGTGCCCTTAGGTTCAATCCCCGATACCAAAAAGAAAAAACATTGTTTTTCTTCCATTTGTTTTAACCAGTTTCATTTTAAATACCGTTTTCATAGATTGAAAGGTATGATATTCATATCATCTAGTCCCTTGTTTCACTTTTTGTTTCCTGAACCACCTTCAAGTTGTTCACATTTATGTATAAAATATCATATTTATACACACAAATGTTTTAAATGACTTTGACTTTTGACTTGACCCTCTTTTTTTCTTTTGTAGTTCTGGGGATGCACCCTGCATCTTACACATGCTAGGCAAGAAAGCATTCTTACCACTGAGCTGCATTCCCAGCTCAAATTGTGAACTTTTTTAAAATTAGAATCGGTCATTGATATATAGTGATATATAGTAGCTTAGATTTTTTTCCACATAGTTCTGGGGCTGTGGATGTGAAATTATGGTGATTATCAAAATTAATTTGTCACATCTAGGCATTTTAAATTACTTTTTTTTCTCATTCTAGCTGTTCCCTTTCCTCCAACCAAACGGCTTACTTTGAAGGAAGTGTTTGAGAATGGGAAACCTAAAGTTGATATTTTGAAAAACCATTTGGTAAAGGAAGGCCGAGTGGAAGAGGAAGTAGCCTTGAAGATAATTAATGATGGGGCCGCCATTCTGAGACAAGAGAATACCATGATAGAAGTGGATTCTCCAATCACTGGTATGAAAAGCATTTATAGGGTTACATTTAGATTTGAGCTAGTTTTAAGAAATGGTTACAAACTTAAAGGTGGTGTGATTATTTTTTCTGTGAATTTTGAGACAGTCTTTGTCTTAGCATTGTTTGTTATTCCTTGAAGAAATATAATTTTAAATGCCTAACATTTCTAGTAGGAATATTTCATATCAATATGTTGACTACCATTACATAGCAATCCTATCAAAATGTGATTTAAATTAGTTAAAATGTGATTCCTGTTGGTGTAATGCCTTTTTTCTTCTAAGACGTAAATTTTCACTTTACATTATATGTTTTTTGCCTAGTGTGTGGTGATGTTCATGGACAGTTCTTTGACCTGATGAAGTTGTTTGAAGTAGGGGGATCACCAAGTAACACACGCTACCTCTTTCTGGGTGACTATGTGGACAGAGGCTATTTCAGTATAGAGGTAAAAATGAAACTGGCAATGTTGGAGCGATCATGTTACCGTTAAAAAGATTTGTTTTCCATTCTTTGGTAGAAGAAATTAAAATGTGAACACTGATAAAATTTATATAAATTTTGTTACTTCAACAGTTAAAAAAAATGTTTTCCATTGATAGGAAAAGACTTCCTTTTTCTATCAGAAATCTGGCATATAGAAGATTATATTAACCCAGTTTTGAAAATACATTTAGTGTTTACTGACCTTTCCTTTCTGAAGGTAGTATACCTGCTACATATAAGTGACATAAATTGCTTTTCCCATAAACAGGGTTTGAATTAGCTGACCTTAATTATAAGACTATAAGCTGCTGAGCTACAATGAACTCTTAGATTATAAGCCAATAGTAATAAGCAGGCACTTAGCTTTTTGTAGGTTTAATTCCTGATACTGTTGTACATAGTAAACTCCTAATAAATGTTCATTGAAGGGAAAAATGAATTGCAGATGAGTTAATGAAAATTCACAACTTACTTTTATGTATTTTGAAAATTGAATTATAAGATCATGGTTAGAATTAAAAACCAATATAAGCTTTTATGTATAAAAGATAAAACTTTTGGGCTGGAGTTGTAGCTCAGTGGTAGAGCACTTGTTTGGAATACAAGAAGCACTGGGTTCTATTCTCAGCACAATATATAAATGCATAAAAATAGAATTCCATCAACAACTGAAAGATAAAACTATTGTAGAACCTAATGCAAGGACTTGAGTACAGTGGAACCACCATGCACTCATATTTAATGTCCATTGAGTGAACTCTATATGCTTGGCAAATAAAAGTGCCGTAGCTTTTGAAATAGCGTGGTGAATTGAATTTGTAATGTGCTCCAGAAGAAGCAGGAGGTGAGAAATGGAGTCTGCTTGTGCCATCTTTAGTCCTGCTTGCCCCTCAGAGTATGAGAATCTCAGTATACTACATATGTCCCTGGAGGTGAATGGTTTATTTTTCATGTAGCATCTCTCCTAAGTACAAGTCAGCTATGTCACCTGATGGTCAACCAAAGCAATGTCATTTGAAGCTCAAGGAAAAATAAGCAGCAGAATTAATTGATTTTATGTTTTAGTTAGATTGGCATTCTAAATTCATGACTCAGAGAAGTTCAGTGTTATTTGCTAGTGCATAAAATTAATTTAGTGTCAAATATGAGGACAAAAGTTAATGGTATGAACTAAGAAAATAAGCCCCTTTTCCCTGCTGTAAGTTCTCCTGCTACTCAGTTGATGTCCACATTCTCTAAGGTACTGGGGGTTAGGTGGAGTTCATCATGGACTGTCGCTGAAAAGCTTTCCTGTTGCTATTCACATTGTGTTTCAGTAGACAATAAGTCAAAAATGTGAATGTTTGAAAGACACATTGAAAGTTTATTTCTCAGGCTGGGGTTGTAGCTCAGTGGTAGAGCACTTGCCTGGCACATGTGAGGCCCTGGCTTCGATCCTCCACACCGCATAAAAATGAATAAATAAGATGTTGTGTCCATCTACAATTTAAAAAATATTTAAAAAACACTTTTACCCTGGGTTCAATCCCCAGCACCGCAAAAAAAAAAAAAAAAAAAAAAAGGAAAGTTTATTTCTTTGTGTGTTTTGTTTTGGTTTTGGTACTGGGGATTGAACTCAGGGGCCCTCAACTACTGAGCCACATCCCCAGCCCTATTTTGTATTTATTTAGAGACAGGGTCTCACTGAGTGGCTTAGGGCCTCACTTTTGCAGAGGCTGGCTTTGAACTTGAGATTCTTCCACCTCTGCCTCCTGAGCTTCTGGGATTATAGGCATGCCCAGCTTGTCTTTGTGTGTTTATGAGTATGAGGTTTCAGAGGCTGTAGAGCTTTTAATTTTTTTTTGCTGAACTTTCAGTCATTTTATTTAATTAGACATCTTGTTAAACATAACTGTTAGGTCAAATTATCTTCTGATTGTTAACTCATAATTTAAGAGTTGTTTTAATTGATTTAATAAAGCACATGTAAAAATATGTAGTGATTTTTGTGCACCTATGCCATATTCAGAGGATTTTGCATTATGCATTTTTTTCCTCAAGAATCAACAAAGTTTTCTGAATGCCAACTCTGTGGCAGGCTACGAGAATAAAAATCATGAACTGGAGGTATAGCTCAGAGCACTTGCCTAGCATGCACGAGGCCCTGGGTGCAATCCCCTATACTGCAAAATCAAAGCATATTCATGGGCTGGGGTTGTGGCTCAGTGGTGGAGCACTTGCCTAGCATGTGTGAGGCACTGGATTTGATTCTCAGCACCACATACAAATAAATAAATAAAATAAAGATCTGTCAACATCTAAAATAAATATTTTAATAAAAAAAATTTATGTTCTCTGAAAAAGCTGACAGTCTTATAGAGAGATACACTTATGAATAGATCTTTGAGTATAATATGAAAAGCACTTGTTTAATTATCTGCAATATTCTTCATATTGAGACCTAGCACAGTCTTCTGACATATACTAGCTACTCAATATTTGTTTATGAATGAATATTAATAACTCATAGTTTCCATATGGATTTATTCTGTTATTTGATGTTTTCTAACTTTGAAAGGGTTTTTCTAGAATAATGTAAGAGACATATGAATTGAAACTGGAAGGTGACAATGCTTTATCAGTTTTAAAACTGAATCGTGGGATATATTTAGTTTCAGTTGGAGGTCGCTAGATTTATAAACTACTAACATTATAAACTTCTATTGGCTACAGCTTAGTCCAAAGTAATACAAGTATATACATGAAAAATAATATTTTACCGATTCCCTTGATAACTGTGTTATATTTTTGTCAAATGGATGAAAGTAAGATTATGGAATCCCAAATGTATATTTTTATTACAAATAGTTCTTTTTTTGTAGAAAAATTTGGAGATGTAGAATCTAAGAAAACAAAAACCTTCTAAAAATCAGTACTCTAAAAATCATTAACATTTTATTTTTTGCGCTCTTTTTTTCCCTTCCTTTATGTTTGTATATATTTTGTGTTTTTTTAAATTGGGATCATTTTGGACATATATATATATATTTTGCAGGGTGTGGGGTACAAGGAATTGTTGAACTAGGGGCACTCAACCATGGAGCTATATCCCCAGCCCTATTTATTTTTTATTATGAGACAGGGTCTTACTAAGTTGCTTAGGGCTTGCTAAGTTGGGAGACTGGCCTCAAACTTGTGATCCTTCTGCCTCAGCCTCTTGAGTTGCTGGGATCAGACATGTACCACTATGCTTGGCTTTTTGTGACCCTTTTCTATTTAACATTGTATCAATTGAATTTTTCTCTATCATTCCAGTTTCTCCAAAAGTATAGTTATGATCTAAATACCATTTACCATTCTTCTACTGTTGGATAAATAGGCTCATAGCTGGTAGTGTGTGGTGCCTGCCTTTTCCCTCCTTTTCCTTACTGAAAAGATAACCTGTTTTATTCCCGGTAAATGGGACTGGGGCTTGGGGGAGAACTTTGATCTCAAGGAAGAAAGGAAGGGCTTTATTCCTACCCCAGTAAACGGGCTCTTACTGGTCTGAACTAGTTAAGTTAAATCCATTTTCTATCACTTGTGATTGGTCTAGGGCTCAATATGGGATTCTTTTCTGCCCACTAATATATAAGGCAGCTCTGTTAGGTATGGTTTTTGAAACGTTTTCTTTCTGGATGAAAAGGCTCTTAGAAGGTGAAAGCTTTTAGACACCCATTCTACCCTGTCATTTCAAATGTGGATGTGGGGCAAGAGGTGGAGCGCTTGCCTAGCATATGTGAGGCACTGGGTTCGATCCTCAGCACCACATAAAAACATAAATAAGTAAAATAAAGTTATTATGCCCATCCACAACTTAAAAAAAATGTGACTGTGTGTCCTGTGGCAACCATTGGGTCACTATGAGGAGGTGACATGATTAGGGATAAAGCAGATGTTCTGTGAATCACAGATCAGAGAGGTGGCGAGAGCCTGATTTCTGGGTGACAACGTTGAGCTGATATACCAAAACTGAACGTCTCGTCTCCCGACTTCTTATTTTATGAGATATTTAAATGGCTTTTTGGTTTATGTGACATTAATTAGATTTTTATCTCTTGTACTGTAAGTAGTACAGTTGTTTTTTGTTGTTGTTGTTTTGTTTGTGGTGCTGGGAGTTGAACACAAGGACTCTCACATGCTAGGCAAGTGCTTTTCCTCTGAGCTACACCTCCAGTCCTTTTAAAATTTTATTTTGAGGGGCTGGGGAGATCGCTCAGTCAGTAGAGTGCTTGCCTTGCAAGCACAAGGCCCTGGGTTCGATCCCCAGCTCCCAAAAAAAAAAAAAAAAAAAAAAAAAAAATTTATTTTGAGACAGGGTTTTGCTAAATTTTAGCCCAGGCTAGCCTCAAACTTATGATTCTCCTGCCTCAGCCTGGGGTCACTGAGATTACGGGAGTGCACACAGCGTTGTTTTTCAATTATTTCTGTTGTATATATTACTGAAGTTAGCATCTTTTTGAGTACATCTTTGATAATATGTCTGATATTTCCTTAGATCAGATTCTTATAAATGAAATACCTTGCTCAAAGAGTAGAGCACACGCCTGTAATCCCAACAACTTGGGAGGCTGAGGGAAGAGGATCCCAAGTTTGAGGCCAGCTTCAGCTACTCAGTGAGCCCTAAGCAACTTAGACTCTGTCTCAAAAAAGGGGAGGGGCACTGGAGATGTGGCTCAGTGATTAAGCAACCCTGGGTTCAATTCCTGGTAGCCCCGTGCCCCCACCCCCCCCAAAAAAAGTAGTAATTGAGTGAGCAGATCTGATAATCATGACCTTATAAGTGAATTCCATAAGAAAATTGTTCAGCTACATTCTTTTCTTTTTTTGCTTTTGTTTTTGCAGTACTGAGTATTGGACCCAGGGCATCTTGCATGCTAGACCAACTACATCCCCAGCCCTTTTTTTGTTTTATTTTGAGACAGTATCTTTCTAAGTTGCCCAGGCTGGCCTTGAACTTGTTATCCTCCTGCCTCAGCCATCCAAGTAGCTGGGATTATAGGCATGCATCATTGCATCTGCCAAGAGACATTTCATGATTAGAAAGGGATCAGTTCTTTAAGAAGATATAATCCTAAATGTTTCTGAATCTAAAAACAGAGTTTCAAAATTGATGAGACAAAAACTGATAGAACTGAAAAGAGAAATAGGCAAATCTACAATTTTAGTTGGGCATTTCAACAACTTTCAGTAAGTGATAGAAAAATTAGACAGAAAATCAATAAAGGTATAAATGCTTAAACAAAACAGTCAACTTAGCCTTTTATGTTCTTCCTCTTTCTTTGAGCCCTTTTTGATTTTCTTATATCACAGGATGTTCCAGAGCTGGAGGTGCTACTCAGTGGTGTAGCACTTGCCTAGTGTACGTGAAGCCCTGGGTCTGATCACCAGCACCCCCCCACACACACACATAATCAATCACAAGATGTTCCAGATTAATTTTGGTTTTAGGTTAAGGGTTTTTTTTGGGGGGAAGGGGATACTAGGGAGTGAATCCAGGGCCACTGAACCACTGAGCCACATCCGCAGCCCTTTTTTGTATTTTATTTAGAGACAGGGTCTCACTGAGTTGCGTAGAGCTTGCTAAATTACGATCCTCCTGCTTTAGCTCCTGAGCTGCTGGGATTATAGGTGTGCGCCATCATGCTGGACTGGTTTGGGTTTTTAAGGTACCATCTTGCTGTGTTGCCCCACTGTCCTTGAGTTCCTGGACTCAAGCCATCCTCCTATCTTAGCCTCCTCGGTAGTTGGGACTAGAGGAGCAGGCCACTAAGCCCAGGTCATCTTGTATTTTTCCTGCTCCATCCCTATAACTAACCACTTCTCCATAGTCCTGGTCCTTGCCATTGAAGAACAGTATTCTTAAAATAAGACGTAAGTGCTAGGAATACACATGGCTGCCTTTTAAAAATGGGGCTGGGGGGGTTGGGGGTCAATGGTGATAGGCCCTCTCCACAAAAAGAGTTGGGAAATACACATGTGCACTAACCTATGAATATACTCATGGTTTTTTTTATTTCTATATGTATTTGTGTATACCTTAAAAACCATAAATTCTCGTGATACCTTTGATATCAACCCAACATCACAAGTTTCATTCTAGCCTTTCCCCTTTGCTGCCTGTCATTATCAAAAAACTGTTTACTTATAGTACTCCGTATGTAGCTTTCCACCTAACAGTGTGTCCTAGAACTCACTCCGAATCAGTTTATGGCGATCTCTTTCTCTTTTATAGCTTCATAGTGCTGCACTGTGTGTATGTTCACAACTTGTTCAGCCTCTCTCCTGTTCTGTTCATTTAGATTGTTCCCAGTATTTTGCTATTACAAGTAGTGCTGAGTTTTGATATATATTTTCATATTGTTCTAGAAGTGGTACAAAAGTTAAGTGAATATGTAGTTTTTAGTTTTTGCCAAATTATTTTCTTACTGTGCAAATTATTTTCATTTCTTCAAAGTTAAATTTATATTTTATTGCCTCTGGATTTTTGGTTATTAGTTATAAAGATTTTTTCCTATGTCCTTGTTTTCTTCTAGAACTTGTATAAATTTTAACTTTTAGTTAGCTCATCAAAAATCTTTTAAAAAAACATGTAGATTACTCATCCACTTGCCATTTACTATGTATTACATAAGCTGTGGATCTTATTTTACCTTTTTTAAAGTGACAACTAGTTGTCCCAGAGCCATGATTTGAGATGCCACCTTTCTTATATGTAGATTTTTAGATGTGCTTGACTCTATTGCTGTGCTATTTAGAACACTGATACATTTATATTCTGCATGTGCCAGCGCTTTTTTTTTTTTCAGGGATCGAACTCAGGGGTGCTTAAGCCCTAAGCCACATCTCCAGCCCTTTATTTTTTATTTTGAGATGGGGTCTCCCTAAATTGCTTATGCCTCACTAAGTTGCTTAGGCTGACTTTGAACTTGGGATCCTCCTGCCTCAGCCTCCCCAGCCACTGGGATTATAAGAGTGCACCACTGTACCCAGCTCAGCAGAATGTTCTGATGATAGACGTTTATAGTATGTTTTAGGTCCCACATCAAAGTTTCTGTTTTTGTGGTTTCCTGGCTATTCTTGTATGTTTGTTTTTGGAGTTGTGACTCAGTGGTAGAGCACTTGCCTGGCATGTGTGAGGCCCTGGGCTTGATCCTCAACACCACATATAAATAAATAAAAAATAAAAATAAAAAGATTCATTGACAACTAAAAAATATTTTTTTATCAAAAAACATTTTTATTATCAACTTGTTTAATTTCTCCAAATAGTTGTGGGTATTTTTATTAGAATTTCAATGGTTTATAAATTAAATTAGGGAGAACCATAATCTTTTTTTTTTCCTGGTGCCAGGGATCAAACCCAAGACCTCATGCGTGGACAAGTGAGCGCCATCCTGTGCTCTGAGAACTGTAATCTTTTAACTGTTGGGTCATCCTGAACAAGAACACTGAGTGTATTTCCTTTAGTTAATGGTTACTTTTCTATCATTCAGTAATGTTTTAACATTTTCCTTGTATGAATTTTGCACTTTTCTTATTAAATATATTTCTATGTGTTGAGGTTTGTTTTGAAGAGTTTCTCTTCCCTTGGGTCCTGTTTATCGTTTGCGTGTAAAAAGGTTATTCATTTTATATGTTGATTTTATTTAATTTAAATTTTTTTAGTTGTTGATGGACTTTTATTTTATTCATTTATTTATATTCAGTGCTGAGAATCAAACCCAGTGCCTCTCACATGCTAGGCAACTGCTCTATCACTGAGCCACAACCCCAGCTCTGTTTGTTGATTTTATTTCTTGCTCTTTGACTGAATTCTTTAATTATTTGAATTAGTTTTGTCATTCATTTTTTTTTGTTTATTTTTGTTATTCTATTGTTAATTTGCACATAATGATGATTTTACTTTTCCTTTAGATGTTTTTAAGCCTTTAATCCAATTTTTTGTCTAATCCATTGATCTGTACTTCTACAATGTCAAATAGTAACAGAGAGTCAGTGTCCTCACCTTGCTCTTGATCTTGGTGGAAATGCCTTTAGTGTTTCATTATAGAGTAATTATATACATTTTAGTGTTTCATTATAGAGTAATTATATACATTTTCATATATAGACTAAGATATGTTTGTGTGTGAGTGTCTTTGTCAGAGGTCTATGTATTAGATAGACAATGGAAACAGAAAGCATTGATTTCTATGAAGCTCTTCTCTGTCAGATTCTAGGGCAACAAGCATATCACATTCAAAAGCTGATTTATTTTGCACCTTGGAACTAACAGTGAGATATGCCATTATAGCAAGTCACTTGGATTTTTTATTTGTTCTTTTTAGATATACATGATAGTAGAGTTATTTTGGCATCTTATAGATATATGGAGTATAACTTATTCTAATTAGGATCCCACTCTGGTGGTTGTACATGATGTGGAGTTTTACTGGTTGTGTATTCATATATGAACATAGGAAAGTTATGTCCAAACTTGGATTTATGTAAGATGTCTTTGTGTGTTATGATAATCACAAAGAAATTTTATCCTTCAATTTGTCTTGTAGTGTGTGCTGTATTTATGGAGTTTAAAGATTAACCATCCCAAAACATTGTTTCTGCTTCGAGGAAATCATGAATGCAGGCATCTTACAGAATATTTCACCTTCAAACAGGAATGTAAGTATAATCACTTCTCTGGAGTCTTTTTAGTTATTCTTTAGCCTATTCCAAAGTGAATCAAATATAAAGGAAGAAAAACAAAAAAACAATCAGTAGAACTCAAATGCTTTTTGAGTAGAACTCAGACGTATTTTTTCCTGGTAAAAACTAAGTTTCCTCCTCTTAGGATATTTGTTATTTATTTTGAAAATAACTTTTGAGTTCCCCCCACATTTATAAAGTAATAAATGTTGGATATTTGGAAAACACAGAGAAGATAAAAATTGTCTGTAATTATACCATTTAGAGATAATCACCATCTCATTAATTGGGATATAGTTTTCTGGCCTTTTTTCTCTCTATAAAAACTTGTTATGAAATAATTCAAATACATATATCTATATATATCTTTAAAATAAAATTTGGTTTTTATTACATATATGGGTTTTTGTTTTGATTTTTGATACTGGATTTGGGTGTGTTGCCCAGACTGACCTCAGACTCTTGAATTCCTGAGATGGAAGAGATTCTTGCCACCATGCCCAGCTTGTACTGTTTAATAAATTTCTCTTTTCACTTAGCATAATAGCATTTTCCATATTGTTATGTATTTTTAAAAACATGATTTTAGAATGTTACTTTAATATTTTTTAAGTATTCCATCTTATTAATGCCCTATCATGTGTGTAGTCAATTTAGTAACAACTATAGGTATGGGGGTCCTCTCTGCCATGTCCCACATGGAGGAGAAAAGGGTTAACTGCCCGAGGAGGATATTGGCAGTATATCACTCAATTACCCAAAAACTTATCTACTCAATAAACACACAAGAGCCAACACTCTTTTTAAATGAGAGGGGACATGATGGGTCTGGCCATACCAGCTCTGACCTCTTACAACAACTAGCTTAACTCTCTTTTATTTATAGTATACAGGTAAAGGGGGCAAGGACTGGGAGGAGCTTCTTCTGTGATGGACAGGATAGGATAGAGTTGGGGGATCCATTCTCTTAGGGGGAGTATTTCAGAAGGAGAAGGGAACAACTCCCACACAGCGCCATGTGCTTCCTGGCAGTTCCTAGAAGCCAGGCCTCTGCATCCCATGACTCAACCTAGTCTGATTCTGCTAAATAAGGATGACTTCCCACATGTAGGGAGTTTAGGTTGTTTTCAATTGTCAATACAATAGTTTAAAACAAAAAAAAGTTTAATATGAAAGTGAATTTTTTTTTGAAAATTAAAACATTAGTAATTAACTTAAAAACAAACCAGGGAATGATCAGGAGGCCAGGAGTCCGCAAACTGGTCTGCTGGGGTCCCTGCCCACTAACAAGAGGGTTTGTTCAGACCACAGCTCTCAGTAGCTGCTAGAAAACTCCCAGGAACCCGGAAGTGAAAGCTGAGGAAGACTCTCCTTTTGTAGATTGAAGGATCACCCAAACTTGTGAAGAACTTTTGGACTGCAGTTGGGAAAGATGCACAATTCACTCCCTCATTGGAGGTTTCTCACCAAGATCCACCAACCAACCAACTCAACCAGGACAGGACCTGAACTAGTGACTTTTCTGTATGGGTCTTCTTCTTCTTCTTCTTCTTCTTCTTCTTCTTCTTCTTCTTCTTCCTCTTTTCTTCTTCTTCTTCTTCCTCTTTTCTTCTTCTTCCTCTTTCTTTCTTCCTCCTCCTCCTCCTCCTTCTCCTCCTCCTCCTCCTTTGGCACCAGGGATTGAACCCAGGGGCACTAAACCTCTGAGCAATATCCCCCAGCTCTTTTTTATATTTTCTTTAGAGACAGGGTCATGCTAAGTTGCTTTAGGGCTTTGCTTCTTTGCTGAGGCGGCTTTAAACTTGTGATCCTTCTGCCTCAGCCTCCCAAGCTGCTGGGATTACAGGCATGCGCCACTGGGCTGGCCTAGCATGTTCTCTATGAAACGAGGAGGCTAAGCTAAATCTCTCCAATTCCATCTGGCTTTATTTTGTTTTAGTTTGGTTTTGTGTTTTTTGTTGTCATCATCATTGTTGTTGTTGTTGTTATTTTTGTTTTCCGAGATGTCTCACTACCTTGCGTAGACTGTCCTTGAATATAATACTCCTGTCTCAGCCTCCCAAGTAGCTGGGACAACAGGAATACATACCACACTGGCCCCACTTGGCTCTAAAATTTACCGTTCCCCAAATAATCCTTAATATGCCTAACTACTAGTGTTCATATAGTTGATATTTTGATCATGGGTTTCACTTTGTGTCCTATTCAGATTTTTCTTCAGAGATTATTATCTTGAAATAATATATTATAAATATGTAAAGTTTTATGCCCCCAAAATATTCAAAGTTTAAAACTTTTAAATTGTTTTTCAGAAACTCAGAGTTTATCAAAGTCCCACCACCCTGTATTGGTTGGTAGACCTCATTTGATAGTGTGTCATATGTTCCCATTAGTTCTAGTTGCCAGTCACAACTAGATGTGAGATGGCAGATGGAATGGCAGCTTCCTTCCTTGTAGAGCCTGAACGGAAAGGTCATTGCTATCAAAAGAAATTTTAGAGTAGTAACATGTTTTAAAATCTCCCTCTGATAGAAAAGTCAACTGCATTTGGGCAAGATACAGATCATTGTAGCCCTGGGGAACTTATTAGAATAAGTACTTCAAATCTGTAGATAATTACAAGAGTGTTAACAAGTAGATGTACTATTGGTGGATGTTTAAATTGGTATATGTATTTAGAGAACAGTTTGCAATATCTATAAAAATTTTATGTACATCTCATCTACCCAGCATTTTGACTCTGTAAGAATTTATCATACAGGCCAGGCTCTGTTGTACACTCCTGAAATTCCAGAAGCTCAGGAGGTTGAGGCAGGAGGACTTCAAGTTTAAAGACTCAGCAGTTTAGCAGGGCTCAAAGCAATTTAGCAAGACCCTGTCTCAAAATAAAATATCAAAAAGGGCTGGGGATGTGACTCAGTGGTTAAGCACCTTAGGTTCAATCTTGGTACCCTCCCCCCAAAAAATTATCATATATGTTGCATAAGATTTTTAATGCTGTAAAACAATTATAAACCTTGTGACTTAAAAGAGCACATTTATTATCTCGGAGTGAGGGTAGGTCAGAAGTCCAAGTACAGCATAGCTGAATTCATTGAGCTAAAATCAAGGAGTTTTTTTTTTTTCCTAAGGTCCTAGTTGTCGCTGGTCCTTGCAACTGCAGGATTCAAGTTCTCATTTTCATGCTGTCTTTTGACCTGGGATCACTCTTAGCTTCCCATAGGTTGTTCCTAGCATGGATGTTTACTTTCTTCTAAGCTAGCCCAAATGCATCATCTCTGCATTCTGCCATTAGCCAGCCCTCTTCTTTTAAAAGGCCCATGTGCCATAATTTTCTTCTTCCCATACATCGGAACATAATCATGGGAGTTTCATCATATTCAGTTTCACAGAATGTAGGTCCTTACAGGTCATTTTTAGAATTCCACCTACCACATAGATACATGGACAAAAAGGTAAGATAGGGATGTTCATTTCAGTGTTCATTGCTAAACACCAGATGACCTAAACGTCAATAGGGACTGATTAAATAAGTGATAATATATTTTTAAAAAATGGGATACTAGGCATCTATGTAAAGACTATGTATACTGTTATGGGGAGATGATAGATAAATTGTTAGGTAAGAGAAGCCATTAGCAGACCAGGTGTACCCTGTATAGAAGAAATTGTTTTTGTTTTCTGGTACTGGAGATTGAATCTCGGACTCTCTACTGCTGAGCTTTTTACACCCACAGCCCTTTTTATTTTTTATTTTGAGACAGGGGTCTCACTAAATTGCCAAGCCTGGCTTCGAACCTGTGGTCCTCCTGCCTCAGCCTCCTGAGTTGTTAGGATTGCGGGCTTGTGCCACCACACCCAGCTCAGAAGAAATGGTTAACAGTGATCACCTCTGGGGCACTGTGTCAGGAGGACTTATGCTTTTAACTTTTTATCCTCTTTAGTACTGTTTGAATTATTTTTCACTTCCACCATGTACTACTTTTGTTTTTTGCAAACCGGTAATTTGAAAATTACCCAATTTGGACCCAAACATTTAAAAGGCTTTTTAAAGTACTCCCAGTAATTTACTGAGTGCTGTTGGTTAAAAATGACTGTTGCAGGGTTTTGGACAGCTTCTACAATTTATCATTTAGGAACCACTTCACCAAATGTTTTAAAAATTTGAAATATTTTATACTGGTTTTCTAAAACAAATATTAGGATATTTCTCAGCACCTCTGTTTCTTAGGGGAAAAATTAAATCTTGTGTATTAAATTAAATTAAATCAATTAACAAAGACCCTGCAGTATAATACTTGATAGAAGTCAGCTTGTATTGTTTAGAAGTACATAAATAATGAATAAATGTGCCTGGGGATGCCTCTGTTCTACATTAAAATTCAGGTTGGTGGTTGTTTTGTTTGATTTGAGATGAGTCTCATTGTGTTGCCCAGGCTGGTCTTAAACTGCTCAAGCTGCCCTTCTGCCTCAGCCTCCCATGTGCCTGGGACTCCAGGCATGCACCACCATGTCTAGCTTAAGGTTCAGGTTCTTAAGTGACATTTGATCTACTTCCTCTGTTTTATCAGAACTTTGTTGTTATTTATGCTTGGTGCTGGGGATTGAACTTGGAGTCTTTTTTTTTTTTTTTTTTTTTTTTTTTTTTGGTACTGGGGATTGAATCAGTGCTTAACCACTGAACCACATCCCCAGTCCTTTAAAATTTTTTTTTCTTTTTTTTCTTTTGACACAGGGTCTCACAAAGTTGCTTAGCAGCTCACTAAGTTGCTGAGGCTGACTTTGAACTGTGATTCTCCTGCCCCAGCCTCCTGAGCCTCTGGGATTAAAGGCATGTGCCGCCACATCTGGCTTTGGAGTTCTTTTTTTGATAGGTATATTTGGTTCAAAACATTTTTAGAACAGGTTTAGGAAACATTTTAAGTATCTCCCTTTGCACAGAATTTTCTACCTCAAGTTTTTATTTGCTTTCTCATGCTTTAATGCAGTTTTAGGTTTGGTTTTTTTGTTTGTTTGTTTTTTCTGATACTGGTGATTGAACCCAGGGCCCCATGCATGCTAGGCAAGTGCTCTGCCACTGAGCTACACCCCTACCTTCTTTAATGTAGTTTTAACCCAGTTGCTTAATTTTTCTCTTGTCTATCAAGATATCCTTCTCTTTCATTCTAATGCTCCATCTGAAATTTTAATAAATCTTGGAACAAGAACACAAACTCAAGTGAAAATTTAATGTTTATTCCTATATAAGGAACGAGCCTTTTGTTTTGTATGGATTTTTTTACTGATAAGCTTGTCTCTCTCCAACTGCCACTGTGGCTTTTAGAATCAGTACCTTATAATTACTGCTAAGTGGTATTTAGGATCAGATTGTGCAGCTGCAGTCTTGCAGTTCTGTTAATGTTTTTAAGGGGTGTAGATGGAGTCTTCTTGTATCAGTTCTTAAAACTGCTTTATACTGTGGGGATTGTTTTTTCTAATTTTTTTTTCTTCTTGTGTTCAAATTCAGAGATAATTTGAGTAACAAAGAAAAGTGTAACAGTTAATTTTTTTTTTTTTTTGCGGTGCTGGGGATTGAACCCAGGGCCTTGTGCTTGCAAGGCAAGCACTCTACCAACTGAACTATATCCCCAGCCCTAACAGTTAATTTTTGACATATCATTTGCATTTACAAAACTACTTTTTTATTGAAGAAATCCAGTGTTTTTACGATTTCATCTCATGAACTTTTGGATCCAAAGTTCTATAGTGCAGTAATTTCTGGTTCACTTGGGCCATCATTTGATGGCTTACTGACAAGTTTCAGACAGTCTGGTAATTCTGTTAATGAAAACAGTATTATTATGACAAGTTCATCTTTTTCAAAAGCATGCATTATTTGTTATTGTCAATTGTAGCACTATTTAGCATAGGAAAAGATCAGCCTGGTTTTCTGGTGGTATAGCCATAAAGTGAAACACTATGTAGATATTTTAAAATAATAATTACTAAGCTCCCTTTGAAGAGTAGGCAATATTTTACCTTTACCATCTTATCATTTTTACCATCTTTATCAGTTTTTGTCAGTGTTTTGAAAATTAAGTTGACGAGGCAGATCAATAGGAGAAAAGCACATGTGTGTATTTAAAATAAGGTTTACATCACATGGGAGCCTTTTAAGAGTTGAATGTTACATGCATACTGACTTGGACAGAGTACCAACTTGTGGAAAAGTAGCTAAATTTTATGGAGAGGCTAGAAGATAAAGAGTTGTTTTTGTTGTTGTTGTTGTTGTTGTTGTTGTTGGGGGGGGGGTACAGTGCTGTGGACTTAAACCAGGACCTGTGCAGGGCAGAGCCCTTGTCTTGCGTATACTCTACCACTGAGCTACATCCCCAGCCCACTAAGGGCTGTTTTAATGAGGTCCGTACAGAATTATCTGAGTCAGTCTCTCTTTCCCGTTCTTGCTCACAATGTTAGTTTCCTTCTAGTATAGAGAGGGTGTCTTTCACAAGAAATTTCATCTCCTGCTTTTAAGAAACAGCATGCAAGTCAGTGTGTCAGAGTGATCTTCTTGCACCTGCTGTTTTTTAGCTGCCTTTGACTCAAAATAGTCAATGTGCCATAGCAGCATATTTTAGGGTAGCATATTCTCAAATCCTTCATTCTTCATATTAAGATGTTTCATGTTCTTCAAAATGTTATTAGAATGTGGTAATCCCAGCTACTCAGGAGTCTGAGAGGTAGGAAAATTGAAAGTTTGAGGCCGTCCTCAGCAAGTTAGCAAGATCTTGTCTCAAATAAGAAAATAAAAAGATCTGGGGATATAACTCAGTGGAAGAGCACCCATGGGTTCAATTCCCAGTACCACACACACGAAAGATATTATTAGGTACAAAAAAGCAAGATCAGAACAGCTACCATTTTTGGAGAAAACAAAAGGGATCTGTACAAAGAGAATAGTACACACATATCTTCTTATCTGCTTGTGTATGCAGAGAATATCTTTGTAAAGATACCCAGGAAATGAATACTGGGTGCCTGTGGAGAGGGGACAGGAGACACTGTGGACCTTATAGCATTTTAATTTTGAATCACATCAGTGTATTGCCTGTGTTTTTAAAAAATAAAAGCAAATAAAAAATTTAAAGCAACATAATCAATGACTGGACCAGGTTGTGGTTTCTTGCAATTAGTGCTGACTCGAAATTGCTTTCAGAGAAGTTTGTTAAAATTTCCGTTTTGTTAGTGATATATGTGGATACCTGTTAGAACTTGTATGGGTGTGATCCTTAATTAATTCTTCCTTAATTATAGAAATAATTGTTTTATGTAATATATCTTAAAATTTCTAAAGAAAACAGTGCTCTTCAATCAGCTTATTTAACCTTTGAGAATTATATTTTTAGTTATTTGGTTCTGCTGTTAAAATAATACTTTAAAATAATGATTAGGGCTGGGCTTGGTGATGCATGCCTGTAATCCCAGCAGCTCAGGAGCCTGAAGCAGGAGAATTACAGGTTCAAAGACAGCCTCAGCAACTTAGCAAGGCTGTAAGCAACCTAGTGAGACCCTGCTCAAAATAAAAAATTTTTAAAAAGGGTTGGGGATGTGGCTCAGTGGTTAAGCATCCTTGTGTTCAATTCCTAGTACCTCCCACCCAAAATTGCCAAAGATGGCCTCGAACTTGTGATCCTCCTGCTTCACTGGGATTATGGGTATATACTACCACGTGGGGCTAGGCTTCACCTTTTCAAGGTTCATCCTCTTAAAGTTCACACACCTTCTCCCCCTGGGGACCAGGCTTCTAGCACATGAACCCTTGAGGGGCACACACAAACCATATCCAAACCATAGCACCAAGGAAGGAAAAAAAATGCTCCTTTTCTCTTAAAAAAGCCCATCTTTCAATTTCCCACCTGTTATTCCATGACCTTTCCTTCCTGGAGGATTGTGTACACTCCACCTTGTGCCCAGTGGAATGTTTTCTTGTTCCATAGTCCCAGCTTGACAACCACATGAAAATACAATTTGTTAACCAAACATTTCTAAATAATAGATTCAGGATGTAATTTAGTATAGATCTTAAAAAATCATGCTCAGAAAGATTATCAATATTTCATTGATGTCTCTTAAACTCTCCAGTTTCCACTTATATGTCTTCAGTATCTTCAGGGAATCTTTTAAGACCCAATAAAGCTGGGCATAGTGGTGCTCACCTGTAATCCCAGAAATTTGGGAGGCTGAGGCAAGAAGATCGAAAGTTGGAGACCAGCTTCAACAACTTAGCAAATAAATAAATAAAAAGGGCTGGTGATATAGCTCAGTGGTTCAGCGCCCCTGAATTCAGTTCCCAGTACTCGGGGGGGGGGGGCAATAAAATTCAACTCATAAGACTATCACAGTCTACACTTGGCTTCCATCTACTTAGAAGGATAGATGGGTCAGGAAGGGCTGCAGCTGGCACTGCTTTTCAGTGATGTGGTCCTCTTAGGAGTGCACACAGCAGTCCAGAGCTTTCTGTCTCTCTTGCTACTATTTCCCCACCAAAGTCACAGCTCAGGTGCAAGCACATAGGATCCACACTTGGCAAATCAGGGAGCCACTGATTTAGAAGCCTCATGTGCCACAACTGACAGTATCTCTTATAAAAGCTCTATTGGCAGAACGTTCAGGGTCCCAAAAGGGACATACCCAGTTATGAGTCACCACCCTCAGAGAACCCCAAAGCTGTAGCTTCCTGCCAGGAATTGGGTAATTTTTACTATAAGCAATGTGGCCTAAGAAGACAGCTGACAGTCACCTTATCAGTTTTCCAAGGCAACAAAGCTTAAAACTTAATCCAGGGTGACATTCATTATTAAGGAAGAGAGGTTTTGTTAACCCTTTATCTGTGACTCTTCAAAAATATCTTTACAAAGGTGATTGTAGTTTCAAATTTGACTAAAATAAATGGCTTGAAATAGCTCCGTACTCTTCTGGCTCATACTTTGAACTTTTTCCCTTTTTTGGTAGGTCGAATCAAATATTCAGAACAGGTGTATGACGCGTGTATGGACACATTTGACTGTCTTCCTCTTGCAGCACTCTTAAACCAGCAGTTTCTCTGTGTACATGGAGGAATGTCACCTGAAATTACTTGTTTAGATGACATTAGAAAAGTAAGTAAGCTTTTATTATTCTTATATTTTTAAAATTTTGTTTCTTTGTTGCAGTCAGTTAATAAATCCTTAGCTGAAATCTTTAAAATATAATCAAAAGTAAGGAAATACCTGTGGTCTTATCATTTCAAGATAACTACATTTAATACTTTGATATATATCTACCAGAAATTTTCTCTCATTTTTAAAAATTAAATCTGCTTTTACCAACTGGAAGCATAATATATTTAGTGTAGCTCTGAAACTAAATTATGTTGAAGGAAAGAAACCAAGGTTGTAAAGAATCCCAGTCCTGCCATTAATTGTGTAACCTTGACCCACTCAACCTCTTGGCACATTTTCTTGGTGAAATGAGGAAGTCGAAATGGATGGTCTTAGGATTCTGCCAGCTCTGAATCATGACTTTGAAATTGTAGATGATATAATTTAATTTCTCCACTTGATTTACATGGTAATTATTTCCAGGATTCTCTTATCTTCATGACTGAAAGCAGAGGACCAATGTTTTATTTGCTTACATTGTTCTACAGGACCATCTTTCTCTTCTCTACCTTTGTATTCTCCTAGTTCTCTTACATAGGTACTGAAACTAAAGATTTTTCTGTTCATAAACCGTGTTCTCCGAATTCAGTCTCCTGGTAAGAGTGTGTCTCTGGGCCCTGACTTTTCTGCTGCTTGACTTTCCCTTTTTTTTTTTTTTTCTTTCGGTGTTGGTATTTGAACCCAGGGCCTTGTGCTTGCAAGGCAAGCACTCTAACTGAGCTATATCCCCAGCCCTTGGCTGTCTCTTTTACATAGTTACTCTTGAATTTAACCATTTGTAATCAATTTATTAATAAAAAGCTCCCTTTCAACTCAGCAGAAGGCCTTTTCTTGTCACTCAACTATTCTAGTTGCTTATGTTCTTTTGGTTTTTATGCTTTTAACTAAAGCAGCAGTGACAAAAACCTAAGTTAATAACTAATATTGAAATGCCATCACTGCATAGAATAAGAAGAATAAAAACCCTATCAAAAGAAAACTGCTCTTTCAAAATCTCTGTTGGAGGGCTGGGGATATAGCTCAGTTGGTAAAGTACTTGCCTCGCAAGCACAGGCCCTGGGTTCAATCCCCAGCACCGCCAAAAAAAAAAAAAAAAAAAAATCTCTGTTGGAATGAAGTGAACACAGCGGCTGTCAAACCTTCTCTCCTGGAGGCAACTGGAATTAAATACATCCAGTCTTTCCAAAGTGGTGTCTTGATAGTGGTTGATCTCATGTAACTGAGTGAGCACTGCCTTAAGTGTAGGATGTGAGGGATCCTTTTCTTCAGTGTGGGTAGATGGCAGGGATATCTATAAACATTTATTATAGAAAAATATTAAAAATCATGGATCTGAAATTTTTTTAAAGGTTCATTTTCTTGTAGGAAAATCCTGTAGGGACTTACTGCCTTCTCTCCTAATAGATTCTTATAAGTGGAAAAGTTTTTTTGTTTTGTTTTTTGACCCACCTGCTTCCAAGAGCTCTTTTGCTTTCCTGATTTTGGTGTTTTTTTTGTTTTTTTTGTTTTTTTTTGACTTTTATGTTGTCTTCCAGTTAGACAGGTTTATTGAACCTCCTGCCTTTGGGCCAGTGTGTGACCTGCTTTGGTCTGATCCCTCCGAGGATTATGGCAATGAAAAGACCTTGGAGCACTATACCCACAACACTGTCCGAGGGTGCTCTTATTTTTTCAGGTAAGCTAATCTTCAATGCAGAAAATTATGAAAGAAATACATTTTATCAAATTGTTTATAAGCATTTAAACATGTTGTATCAGTATTTTTATTTAATTTCTTAATAGAAGTTAGAAGATTCTTGTCTGTTTGTTTTATATTTTCTTACTTATTATGCCCTAAGAAGTATAATATACCTGACATAGTTGGACACTTTTCAGTGCTTTGGTATTGCCATCTGATCCGATGTGATCTAGATTATTTGTTCCTAAACATTATCTATATACTTTTATAAAAATAAGGATATCTTGGCTCTTTCCCCAGAGATTCTGTTTCAGTAGTTCTGAGACAAGGGAATCCTGTTATGCTTTTAAGAGCTTTCCAGCTTTTGGAACCTCTGGTACAGACCAAGATATAAAAAGAACAGGACATTGTGATCTAAGCCCAGGACGTTTCCTGGAAGTTGGCTATTGTCCTAAGTCTCACATGGGAGCTTTCATTCTGGTTTGCCAGTTAAAAACCAGGAGATACAGCTGGGAATGGTGGCACATACCTTAATCTCAGTGACTCAGGAAACTGAGGCAAGTTCAAGTTCAAGACCAACCTCAGCAACTTGGAGAGATCCTGTCTCAAAATAAAAAATAAAAAGTATTGGGGCCGTAGCTCATTGGTATGTGCCCCAGAGTTCATTCTCCAGTACTAAAGAAAGAAAGAAATTTTAACATATCAGAAGATACAAGGAAGTTTGAAATATAAATTATTTTAATCTGAGTATTTTATTGTGATAAAAAATACATATATTTTGCCCATACACACACAAGAAAACTCGATTTTGCCATTCTTCTAGACAGCCTTTTTGCATTCCTCCCTGCCAACCTTTTCTATAACTTATATGAGAAATCATTTAAATTTTTTTACATTGCTTAAAGAGCATAATACTTACTTATTATTTCTGTGGTGGTCAACCTGGCAATATCTCTCAACTTTAAGTGCTTTTGATCCGGAAATTCTGCTTCCTAAAATTTAATCCTGTGGATAGGTAGTTGATCCTCATTCTTTACAGGTTCCATATTTGCGAATTCTCCTACTCACTAAGCTTTGTTTGTAACCCTAAAATCAGCGCTCACAGAGCTTTCACAGTCGTTCACGGGCACGCACTAGGCAGAGGGACAAAAAGTTTGAGTTGCCTCACAAACTGTTTCCCCGCTGAGGTTAACCATTAAGGTGAGGCTCTACCTTCTTGATTCGTCTCTCCATGTTATAAACAAGTATTCTTTTTGCAGTCTATTAAGGACAATATTTTTCATGTCTTTATGTTTATTGTTAGTGATTTGCTATTTAAAACTCCCCCCAAGCATAGTGTTAAAGTGCTGCCTAATGTGCCCAGAGGCAAAAGCTGTGTCGTCTTTCAGAGAAAATGTGTGTGTTAGATAAACTTTGTTCAGACGTGTTATGGTGAAGTTTAAAGGCAGTGAATCAGTAGTGTATTTAAATAAAGTGTCTTTGCATAAAAACTCATCCGAAACGAGGTTATGTATTAATTGCTTAATGAAAATGCTATGCCTGGAGATTCTCAAGAACTCAACCCTGTGTTTCCCCTAGGGTCAGTGGTTCATACTTCACTAATTCAGTTTCCAAAGCAACATTATAGAACATAGCTACTTGAAGTAATGAGACTCGATTCCACTTGCATGTGTGAGAGATGTATGTGCAAGTGTATTCCTTGCTTTATTTGTGATAAAAGGTTGAAAATAACCTGAATGTTCACTAGAGGACTAGATAAGTAAATTAAGGTAAATCAAAAGAAGGCAATAGTATGAGGCTGTTTTTAAAAAGGGAAAAAGAGAAAGAAACAAACTCTCTGTAAACTGATATAAAATAATCACTAATATAAAAAGTACTGGATTATATATTATATACTATACACCTGTCAACATTTCTTTTTTTCTTTCTTTCTTTCTTTTTCTTCTTTTTTTTTTTTTTTTTTTTTGGTGCATGTATACAAGGGATTGAACTACCAGAGAGTCACATCCCAGCCCTTTTTATTTTTATTTTTTATTTTGAGACAGGGTTTCCCTTAAATTGCTTAGAGTCTTGCTAGGATGCTGAGGCTGGCCTTGAACTTGTGATCCTTCTGCCACCATACCTGGCCCATCTGCCAACATTTTTTTTAAAGCAAGGAAGGAAGGAGTATGCATATGTAGTTGTCTGAAACTGAATAAATTATCTCTGAAAGAGTATTCAAGAAATCAAGAACATTGGTTGCTTTCAGGGTTGCTGGAATATCAGGATAGAAGGGAGGTATTTCAGTGTATATCCTTTTATATGTTTAAATTCCACCTCGTGTGAGTATGCAGTCTTTTATTTGTTCATTTTTAGTGTTATCCAGGTATAATTGGAAAATAAAAATTGTATTTATTAAAGGCATACAACAGATATTCATATACATTGTGAAATGATCACTATATTCAATTAACATATCCTTCACCTCACATAGTTACTATTTTTTGTATCTATATGGTAAGCACTTAAGATCTACCCTCTTAGCAAATTTCAAGCAACCAGTACAATATTGTTAACTGTAGTCACCATGCTGTATGTTGGATTTCTAGAAATTAACTAATCTTTTATAACAAACTTTGTTTTCTCTCTCTGTCTTTATTTGGCTGCTGGGAATTGAACTCAGGGCCTTGAGCATGCTAAATAAACCTGCTATTACTGAGCTGTACTCCAAGTCCTACTGTGTACTCTGACTGACATCTCTTTTTACTCAATTCTGCAACCCCCTGGAAACCTCTGCTTCTTTGAGTTCAATTAGTTTAGATTCTACATATAAGTGAGGTCATATACAGTATTTATTCTTTTGTTTCTGATTTATTTCATCTAACAGTGTCCTTCAGATTTATTCATGTCATAATGAGTGTCAGGGATCTCTTCTTTTAAGGCTAAATTTTACACACATACACACATACTTGGGTTGATTCCGTAAATTGGCTATTTTGAATAATATTCAGTGAGTATGGAAGTGCAGATACCTCTTCAGGGTGCCAAATTTATTTTCTTTGAATGTATACCCAAAAGTAGGATTACCGGATCATGTGATAGTTCTCTCTTTAATTTTTCAAGGAATTCCCATCCTGTTTCCCTTTATAATTGTACTGATTTACTTACCCACAAGCAGTGCACCAAGGATTCCATTTTCTTCAACATCCTTCCCAGTACTTTTTTGTCTTTTTGGTTATAGCCATTCTGACAGGGATGTTGTCATTGTGATTTTGATTTTTAGTTCCCTTATGATGAGTGATGTTGGGCATTTTTAAATATCCCTGTTGACCATTTGTATGTCTTTATTCAAACATCTTTTCAGGTTCTTTGCCCTTTTTTTAATCAGGTTATTTCTGGATTTTCCCTCGTAACAGTTTCCAGCTTAAAGCCTGTTTTGTCTTACATATGGATAGCCATTCCTGTTCTCCTTTGATTACCATTTGCATGGAATATCTTCCTCCATCCCTTTACCTTCAGCTAATGTGCATCTAAAGTGAGTCTCCAATAAACCGCGTGTACCTGGGTCTTGCTGTTTTATCCAGGCATTCTGTGTGTTTCTATTGGGGAGTTCAAATAATTAGCAATAGGTAAGAACTTCACTATTGCCATTTTGTTCCTTGTTTCCTGCCTGTTTTGTGGTTCTCATGTTTCTCTTTTTCTCTTGTTTTTCTTTGTGATTTGTTGATTCTTTCCTCTTTATCTTTGTATTATCTCCTGCACTATTTTATTTTACATGATACATTTTACAATTATGGAGGTCTCTCTTAAGCTAAGAAGAACTTAATCACATATAGAAACTCTACACTTTATTCTCCAAGTTTCCATTTGTAGACTTTTGTGTTCATGGTTATTCTTGCTGCTTTTGTGAATTATATACTGGTTTAAAAAGTGATTTACATGTATTCACTGCAGTATAACAATATTCTCTGTCTTTATGTTTACCTTTAACAGTGAGATTTATACTTTTATATATTTTCATCTCATTCAACATCTTTTTGTTTTGACTTGAGTAATTCCCTTTAGCAGTTCTTTTAAGTCCGGTCTGGTGGTAACAATCTCCCTCAATGTTTGTCTAGGAAAGTCTTTGTATCTCCTTTTTTTTTTTTTTTTTTTTTTTGGTACTGGGGATTGAGCCCAGAGGTGTTTAACCACTGAGCCACATCCCCAACACTTTTTTATATTTTTTAAATTTAGAGACAGGATCTCATTGCATTGCTCAGGGCCTCACTAAGTTGCTGAGGCTGACTTTGAACTTACGATCCTCCTGCCTCAGCCTCCCAAGCTGCTGGGATTATAGGCATGCACCATTGCTTCCAGCTCTCTTTAAGACTTTGGTTGTCAGGGTTTTTGTTTCTTTGTTTTGTTTTTCTATTACTAATTTGAATATAGCATTTCCTTTTCTCCTTTAGTACTCTCGTTTGTAACTAGCTGTTTTCCTTTTGCTCCTTTCAAAATTCTCTTGTTTTGACTTTTGACTAGTTATAATGCATTGTGGCGTAGACATCTTTGTGTTTACTTATTTGGACTTCATGAATCATGATGTCCATTTCCCTTCATAGATTTGGGAAATGTGCAGCCATTTTTTCTTTAAATAAGCTTTCTGTCCCCTTTCCCTCTAAATCCTCCTTGTTATATTCTCTTAATGCATATGTTATTTTGCTTAATTCTGCCCCACAAGTCCCATATACTTTCAATACTCTTTTTTTCCCTTTAACTGGGTAATTTCAAATGACCTGTCCTTGATTTTACTAATGCTTTTCTTCTGTACAACTGAGTTTGCTAATGAAGCACTTTTTTGGACTTTTCAGTTCAGTCATTATGATCTTCTGCTCCAGGATTTCTGTTAGGTTCTTTTTCAGTGATTTTTGTCTCTTTATTAACATCTTGGTTTGTTCCTATATAGTTTTTCTGATTTCCTTTAGTTATCTGTGTTTTCTTGTAGCTCACTGAGCTGCTTTAAGATGATTAACCTGAACTCGGTTGTGCAATTCATGGCTCTCATCTCTTTGGCATCATTTATTGGAGCTTTAATAGTTCCGTATTAGTGGTGTCGTGTTTGCCTGATTCTTCATTATTCATGTATACTTGCATTGGTGTCACTGCACGTGGTTTTGTCAGGGAAGTATCTTTTCCTGCTTCGTGCTGACTGATGGCACTGCTTCTGGGATCATGGTTGAGCAGGGCTGGAGCTGGGTCACAGGGCTGCAGTAGTTCCACATTTGGCAGGCTTACTACTGGGCACAAGAACAAGCGTATCTCCTGTCAGGTTCCTGCAGGACCACCTCTGTAACTCAGTAGAATGGGACTCAAACTAGGTCACAGGGCAGATTCAGTTCAGCATTTGGGTCCAGTCAGCAGTATAATAGGTGTGGCTCCCACCAGGTCTCTGGAAAGGTAGGGTTGCCTCTGGGCCATAGTATAACAGGAGTAGAGCTTGGTTGTAGGGATGCTCAGTTTGTAGGGATGCTGGGTCTGCATGGCAAGTCTGTTACTGGAGCAGAAATTGTCATAGCTAATTTCAGGGACCTAGGAGTGTAGGGCTGCTGGCAGGACTGGCGCTACATCCACAGAGGGACAGTCTATTTCTGGATCTGTGACTGAGACCCGGAGGTGGTGGGTTGCATGGAAGGGAACACTTTCCTGCTCTAAGCATCGCTCCTCAGTCTTGAGTCCACTAAGACTTCACAACCTCCTACCTCAATCCTAACACCCCCACAGAATCACTTTGTCTATGAATGACTGCAAATCGCTGTTTCTGTGCAGGCACAGGGGCTGGGGACTTTCTATTTTGCCATCTTGATAGTGTCCCCTACAGTCTATTTTAAAAGTTAATTTTTTTCTAATGAGCATAATGAGAAATAAAGTTTTTTTAAAAAATAAGCTTAATAATTAATACCTGAATAATTCCAGTTAATTTTGTATTCTCCAGTTCTTCCTGTCAGGTGTTTATCATTCAAAAAGATAGTAGTACCAAGACTAGGTTAAGAGTACTGCAGATACCATATTTTTCATTAGAATATGGTTGACTATAATATTTACATCCACTACTGAAATATTGCTGTATAATATTGTCTTGGTGTTGATAATATTAGTGAAGCTTTAAGTAGATCCTTTTGTTTTCTAACAGTTTGGTAATCTGATGGTTGAAGAAAATTGTGTGCTGTTTGTACCACCTGCTGATTCTCACATACAAGCGTGTACACACACTTGCTGATACAGCACTTTTTTATACATCAAGAAGAGTTTTGGTGCTGTATTAATATTGTTATGGGTTAAGAGGAAAAAATTCAAAGATGAAGGCTGGGTGTGGTGGTGCATGCCTATAATCCAGCAGCTCAGGAGGCTAAGACAGGAGGATCACAAGTTCAAAGTCAGCCTCAGCAACTTAGCAAGACCCTGTCTCAAAATAAAATACAAAAAGGGCTGGGGATGTGACTTAGTGGTTAAGGGCCCCTGGGTTCAATCTCTGGTACCAAAAAGAAAAAAGGAAGAGCTCTTTCAATTCTAGGGTTGTCTGTTATCTTTGTGTTTGATCTGTAACGTATTGGTGAAATGGAGAAACAGGGTGGGGAGCACTAAACTTAATAGAAGTTCAGTCGTGTGTCATATATACAATCTTGAAACAAAATCAGCTCATATCATCTTGGCTTTCCCTTTCCCTCCTATTAAGAAATAATTGTTTTAGGGGCTAGGGATGTGGCTCAGTGGTAAAGTGCTTGCCTGGCATGCGTGAGTCCCTGGGTTCAAATCCCCCAGCACCAAAAAAAAAAAAAATGGTTTTAATTCTGGATTTATATTTCTTATTTTTTTTTCAGTTATCCTGCAGTTTGTGAATTTTTGCAGAACAACAATTTATTATCAATAATCAGAGCCCATGAAGCTCAAGATGCTGGGTAAGTTATATTAAAACTACATCAAATATCACTGCAGAGTTTTTATCTTTACTATCAAGACAGACCTGCTATTATCTTTCTTCCAGGTATCGAATGTACAGGAAGAGCCAAACAACCGGCTTTCCATCACTTATTACAATTTTCTCTGCCCCCAATTACCTAGATGTCTATAACAATAAAGGTAAAGGAGTCCAAGTGATATTTTGAGTTTGTGAGTAAATGTGATCTCTAGTCAAATATGTGTGTGTGTTCTTTTACTTTTTAATTTTGGGGTATCGGGGATTGTGAACCCAGGGCCTCATGCTTGTTAATAAGCATATACTGTACCACTGAGCTATACCCCCAACCCAAGGTATCTTGGGAGCCCCTATTTTTAAATATAAATTTTAAATAAGCAAAAAAGATGTGTTTAGCATGTGTGAAGCCCTAGGTTCAATTCCTATCACCTTAAAAAATAAAGAGAGAGAGAAAAGCAGTCTTAATTGAAACAAAGCTAGCAAATTTAAAATACTGCTGTGTGGTCTTCATCTCCTAGGAGTTATTGGGCTCTTTATGAATATAAAAATGATTAAAGTAAGTTTGTGCTGCTAAGTCAAAGCATAAGAAGAATAAAGAACTTCAGGATTATGTTAGAAAGTTAGCATAAATTATAGGCTTTTATGAATTTGTTCATAACAATCTCAAAAAATTACCATTTGGTGTTTTAATGTTTGTGAATTATTAAGCTATTTTTGTTTTCTGGAGATATGGTATGGGTAGAGTCAATAGCATACAAAAAAATAAGAAAACAAACAAACAAAAAAACTCCTTCATTTCAGTCCAAGCCCTGCCAGAAACTAATAGTGTGACTATGGGTGAGTCACATAATCTTTATAAACTTCAGTTTTCTATAAAAATAAATATGGAATATGTGCATGCCTTCTGTTCCAGAAATCCTACTTCTAAGACTTTATCTTGTGTTTTTTGAAATTTTTCAAAATTTCAAATTATGAATCAGGGCAGTGGTCCTACCAAAAACTTCATGTCTCTGTAACTATTTTGTTGTTTATAAAGTATGACTATAAAATAATAGGACTTTTTAAACAAACATGCCAAAATGAATATATTCAGATGAGTATTGTCCCTTCAAAGTAGTTACCCTGGGAGGCCAGATTCGTATTCCAACAGTGCAGTCATTGTTCAGAAACATTTTTGGAACTCCTCTTTTGGCATTGCCTTCAGAGTCTGCGATACATTCTTTTGATTATCCTCAATGATGGGAAATCTTCGTCCTTTGAGGGTGGATTTGATTTTTGGACAGCCAAAAGTCATTCGGAGTCAAGACTGATAAATAAGGTGAGTGATCCAGCTAGATGATACATTTGGGGTCGGAACAAGGTATGATTATAAGGTAATGAGACTGTTTCTCTCATGTTGCTTATGCACTGGCTCTGGAGGCAATTCCAGAAGAAGAGTTCCAAAAGCATTCTGAGTAATGGCAGCATCTTTGGATTAATTATATAGCAGGGCAGCAAATTGTGTTGAAAAAGAGCACTAAACTAGGATGCTGAATTCCTAGTTTAGTCCTGCTTCACTTTTAAGTGTGTCATTTTAACAAGATACTGAACTTCTCTGGGCTTCAGTTGATCTTTAAGATACCTGTCACATAGAGTTGTTGAGGATAAGTTGGAATCATGAAAATGAATATTAAGCATCACTTAAAGCAAATGATCCTGTAATGTTTTGCTGTTACCGGTGCCTGATGTGATGACATCAAAGGACCACACTCATCTGATATATAAGGTCTTGTGTGTTTGTAGTTGGTGTTTTCTTAAGTCTCATTACTTTATAGTCATACCTTGTATATGCAGTTGGGGAGAGAGGATTCAAAGAGATCCACAAAATACTTAATATTTACTCTGTTTAAACTGTAGAGGGCTAGGGATGTAGCTCAGTGGTAGAACACGTGCCTAGCATGTGCGGGTCTGCTGGATGCAAGCCCAGTACTGAAAAAAAAATTTACTTTGGAATGACATGTGTCATTTAAATCTGATTTAATGTCAATTCATTGCATTCTTCTCTGACTTGCTATCTTTAAAAAAAAAAAAATTCTTTAAATTCTCTCCTAGCTTTATGGTTTTTTTTTTTTATTTCTCCCAGTTCTTCTCTGAGCTATCCTATAATGCTCTGCTTCTCCACAAGTTCATTCTTTCTTACTTGCTTTTTCCTAATCTTTACAATATATGAACAACTGGTTTTGTTCTGTTCCTCCCTTATGGTGGTATGCACTGCATGTGTTGCTGGACATCCTTAAGGACATCTGTGGCCTCTCCCCAGTATTTGTAATGAAGACTCCCTTCACTCTTTTTTTCTAGCTTCCTTATTAGGTGTATCTGTTGATTTCCCAGTGGGCTTATCAGTGTGCTCAGTTGAAAATTGCCACCTAAATCAGCAGCACTAGGAAACTTAGTAACTCATTTTCTGCCCCATTGGAATCTGGTTTTATTCTTGAATTATTCTTCAGTAAACCTTTTAAGCCACAGTTCATTCTTTTTGGGTTTTCCTGTTAGCTTTGACATAATTGGTAACTTATCTCAAAGTAATCTTATTTTCCTTGGTTGTTTCCCAAGTGTTGTTTTAGGGAAAAGGCATAAAATATGACATCTGAAACAACCCCACTATTACTCAATTACTCCCAGTACAAGTGTCTTTTTTTATTAAAAAAAGGAAACTCCATCACCCTTTTCTGCTTCCTCTTTCTTCTGTTCCTTTTCTTTTTTTCTTTCCTTTTTTTTGCATATTCATTAGGCTTATTGGCATCTGCAGATTATAAATAGAACTGATAAACAGTTCTATTGGTTGCCTGAAAGACACTTAAGTTAGGTTTTTTAAAATAAGATTCTCATTCCACTTTTTTTTTTTTTCCTGTCCCCTGGAACATACCCGAACAGAATTTTTTAAGCTGTTGTTTCTAATCATCCCTTATTGAGATCCACCTCCTACTTCTTTTTCCCATGTAGATTGAGAGAATTATTGAATAGTGATACATTCATTGAACCTAAATAAAATACATGTATGTGAAAATAAGGAGTATGTACGTGACAGCCAGGGTTAGTTTTTAAGAATTGGAAATCCTGTGTTAGTGTATTTTCCTTTTAGTCAATTATGTACATTTTGGGCTTTCAGTAACCCAAATTTTAGGGACACCAGGCTATCTATCCTATGACAAAGAAGCAGGAACCAGGAAATGACCTGTAGCAGTCATTTCTAGAGAACTACTGTACCTCATTCTATTTTTCTGCCTACAGTAAAAATAAAAGAATAGTGCAGATAGCTTTACTGGTGGTGCAGACTCAGAACTGGTGGATCTCAGAACTTTTAGAATAGAAAGAAAATCTTTTTGGCATCAGAGCATGCATACAACTGAATGAACTGTGAAGAGGAGTAATGGACATTTTAAAAACCCACTGTATTTTACATGGAGATGGTATAATCTACTTTTGACCATTAATTGTAAATTGCTCCAAGTTTACTATTTACATCCCCCAAGTTATCAATGAATTGATAACTTCTATTTATAAACTCAGAGAGTTTATTTAAAAGCTTTGGGTCTGGCTGAGGACTAGTAAAATAGACTTTGTCCATTTGATGAGTGGCATTTGCCTTCAAAGAAGAATTACGACTGTAACCCTTCGGTCTATAAGAAAAAATAATGGCGAAATTTTTCTCATGTGGAACCCAGTGTTCTATAGTTACTGTACAGTAAGCCCTTTAAAGTTGCAGAGCTCAATTTTTTGTGTGTTTTTATTATATGAGCTCTTAGGTAACTTTTCCTTGGAATACTTCTTAAGAGAATGAACTATATAAAATGCCTAAAATTTTTCGTCAGCCTTGTACCTAGTTTTGTATCTCCATATGGAAGCTAAGTCCCTGATTCTCTGTAGTAGGTATGCAGCTACTACATGTCATGTTCCTCTGTGCCAACTTTTTTTACTTTTTCCTTTTTAGCTGCAGTGTTGAAATATGAAAACAATGTCATGAATATCAGGCAGTTTAACTGTTCTCCACATCCCTACTGGCTTCCGAACTTTATGGATGTTTTTACATGGTCTTTACCTTTTGTGGGGGAAAAAGGTAAGAGAACCAAAACATGCCTCTGGACCCTCCATTCTCTAGTGACTGAGTGCACATTTGTATTTGCATGAGCTCCCTGGACGGTTCACAAATGTTTTTCTTAAAGTTCATCAGAAACATTTGCTAAGTAGTTGTCTTAGTGTGTCTAAGTTGTTAAAATAACAGTCACTATACCATTTCCTCAGTGATTTCTTCAGTACTGAAAAGATTTAAACAGAATTTATTGTCCTTAGAATTTTATTTGTACAGCTACACAAATAAGCTATGCAAACATAAAACAAGCCTGTTGAACCTAAGCTCTTTGTAAAATGGGAAGATATTTTTTTCATGTGTGTATCTGAACAAAAAGCTCTGATCAGCCATCTGATAAAATCAAATAATTCTGCCACAGAATCCTTAAAGCCTGCGGTCTCTTACTGGAGCAAGTAATCTACCTGAATTCTCTGTAAACCCAGTGATCTACATTTAATGCCAATGCTTCATAGCTATTCTTAATACTATATTAAACAATGTTATGTGTATTTATTTAACATATATTTATTTAGGTATCCATAATACTTAAGAACATGTCCCTTGTGAGTTTTGTAACATTCTTGTCTTGTGTAGTTACAGAGATGCTGGTGAACATCCTCAACATATGCTCCAAAGATGAATTGATTTGTGATGAAGAAGAAGGTAAACTATTCCTCATTTGAACTATAAACCTAAGATATTTTAGGTTGGATTTTAGTTTATTTTGAATCATTTTAGTCCTATTAAGATTATTATGTTCATCATAGAAAAATACAGGAAACCAAAACTAGAAACAGCATTCACCCATAATGCTACCATTACACGGATGTCCACTGTTCATATCTTGATGTCTACTATGTTTTTATCTTTGCATGTATTTTTACTCTCATTATTCTATTTCACAAAAATTTAGGTTATATAGCGGTACCAGGAACATTTACTTTTTCTTTGTAGACTAATTTCTAATGGTTACATAGTTGTCCATGTTAATCATTTTTATATTAAACAATCCCATGTTGTTGGATAATAGATTTTTTTTTCAATTTTTTGCTTTTAAAATCTCTACTGTTTTGAAAATTTTAAGTTTGTATGCAATGAGCAGGGCTTCATAATATATAAAGCACAAGTTGATAGAAATATCCACAATAATACTGCAAGAATTTGACAGATATCTCTCAGTAACTAAAAGAATAAGTAAGCAAAATCAGCAAGATTATAGAAAATTAAAACAAGATAATCAGTGAACTTAACCTAATGAATATTTAAAAAACAGTATGCCCAATGAATGTAGAATATACCTCCTTTTCAAACACACTTGAACATTTACAAAGTTGATCATATCCTGATCAACTTTCAGATTTCGAAGGTTTAAAATCTAATGACTATGTTCTTTGATTATATGAAGTTAAGTATAAATCAGTAACAAAAATAAGTAAAATACTCCTACATTTTAGGAAATATTAAAATATACTTATCTATGGGTCAAGAAAGAAATCAAAATGAAAATTTCAGTATAATATTTTTAAACTAAATGAAAATTAAAAGTATGATGTGTTGAAACTTGTGGTGTACAGCTAAAGCTAAACTTAGAGGAAAATTTGCAGCCTTAACATACATGTATTAGAAAAGAAGAAAGGCAAAAAATCTGAACCCATATCAATAAATCATCAAAGGACAGATAGCACATTAAATCTTAAGACAATAGAGTGAATGAAATAAAACATTAAGAGTGGTATTACTGAACAGGGGTTGTAGCTCAGTGGTGGAGCACTTGCCTAACGTGTGAGGCACTGGGTTCAGTTCTCCACACTGCATATGAAGAAATGAATAAAATAAGATCCATCAACAACTAAAATATGTATGTATACAAATAATTTTTTAAAAAGAGTATTATTGCCAAAATATAAAAGAATACAGTGCAAAGGACCAGCAAAATCAAAGTGTGCTCTTTTGAAAAGACTAATATAATGGATGAACCCCTTGTAATGTTGAATGAATAAAAAAGAAGACAAAGACTGGGAATGTAGCTCAGTGGTAGAGCATTTACCTAGTATATCAAAGGCCCTGGGCTCAGTCCTTAACAGTTTAAAACAGGAAGACAAAAATAACCACTTCTAGTTCCAGTACGTAGGATACAACACCACAGGTTCTATAATCTCATACCTCACTAAGAAGCAAAATCTCTCATTTAGTTTTCCTACAAAGAAAATACCAGGTGCAGATAACATCACCAACAAATTCTACCAAACATTTAAGGAATAACATCAATCACCAATCTTATACAAATCTTCCTGAGAATAAAGAAGAAATGCTCTCCAACTCATTTAATGAGGCTAGTATGACTATGATACTAAAACCTGACAAGGATGTTAATTTAGATACTATGAGTGTAAACAATGATAGCAAACTAAAACCAGCGGTATATATGAAAAGGATGTTACCTCCCAACCAAGTTGATTTATTCCAGACACACTTAGAGATTATTTTGGGGGGTTGGGCACCAGGGATTGAACTCGGGGGCACTCAACCACTAAGCCACATCCCCAGCTCTATTTTGTATTTTATTTAAAGACAGCGTCTCACTGAGTGCTTAGTGCGTCACTTTTGTTGAGACTGGTTTTGAACTCCCAATCCTCCTGACTCAGCCTTCAGAGCCCCTGGGATTATAGGCATGGGCCACCACACCTGGCACACTTGGAGATTTAATATTCAAAATATCATTAGCATGTAAGAAAATAATGGCATTTTTAATATTTGGTTTATATCCACTTTTGAAAAAGTAAACCTCATCCCTATCATATTCCAAACACAAAAATAAATTCCAGGTGAATTTACACATTCAAACATGAAAGGTAAAGGCACTGGGGTTATAGTTCAGTGGTAGAGAGTTTCCTAAAGTTGAGTTCCTGGTTCAATCCCCAGCACCACCACCAAGAAAAAAAGAAAAGCAATAGTTTCTAATATTGATAATATAAAGTATCTTCATGACCTTGGAGTAGAAAGAAAATTTATTAAAGAGGACATACAGGAAACTATTAATAAATTGAGGAACATTAAAAGTAAGATTTTTTTTTATTCAGAGACTCAATTAGATGAAAAGCAAGCTACAAAGTGGGACAGGATTTTGCAAAACAGCTAACAAAAGCTGTTTTGTGAGAGATAAAAAAGCCAGGCACAGTGCACACACTTACAATCCCAGCTGCCTGGGAGGCTGAAGCAGGTAGATTACAAATTTGAGGTCAACTTGCATGACTTAGCAAACCCTGTCTCAAAATTACAAAAAGGAAAGGACTAGGGATGTAGCTCAGTGGCAGAGCACTTGCCTGGTATGTGTAGAGGCTTTGGGTTCAATCCCCAGGACTGCAATACTAATACTAATACTAATAACTAATAATAATAATAATGGCAAAGTGTTATCCAAAGTTGATATATTAGAAATATGCTTAACAGAAATATGTGCAGTGGAGAGATAAGTGCAGGAATACTCATAAGCAGCTAAATTCACAGTAACCAAAACTTAAAATCAGCCCAAATGACTGTTAGCAGTAAGAAGGATAAACTGTGGCAGGGTCACATAGTACAGTAGTACATGGTGATGAAAATGGACTCTAGCAACAGGGAAAAGCACAGAGGAATCTTACAAAGATAATGTCGACCAAAAGAAGCCAGACCAAAAGGTACATACTTGGTTGTTTCAGTTACATAAAATTCTAACACAGTGACAGCTATAGTCGGTATGGATGCATGTTTGCACAGTAGAACTATAAAGAATGGCAAGAAAACAATTCCAGTGAAAGGCAAAGAATGATTTCCTTTGGGGAGGAGAGAAATTAAGTATTAGGAAGGGCCTGTGGGGAGCTTCTGGGGCACAAGCATTGTTCTGTTTATTAACCCGAGCGACATGGTTTTATAGGCATTTGCTCTTCAATAAATCATTGAGGTATATATACATTTTTTTTGGAGTTTTCTGCATATTTATTAACTTCACAATAAAAAATGTTTAAAAAGTTACATACTCACAAAAATGGAGAGATTTTTATAGGAATTTTTTGAAGCTGGAAGAACAAGTGTCTTAGTATTACTGACTCAGCTGATTCAGGAAATCCAAAGCCCCCGTTAGCAATAGGGAATGCCGAGTTCCAACGTCTGCTAGAATTGGGAACTGGGGGATGGGGGTGGGCAGTGAGCTAAGTTAAGTAGATTGAATGAAAGCAGTTAAAGTCCTTATTGCCACTGGGAAGCTGCCCCTTCTCCTGGAGGCTAATCTCTCTCTCTTTTTTAATTTTTATTTATTTTTATGTGGTGCTGAGGATTGAACCCAGTGTGTCACACATGCTAGGCACCCCAGCCCCGTTTATCCCTTTTCTAAAGTGTAAACCAAAAGATTTCTGGACTGAGAATACAATTGACAGCATCAGTACCTGTCAAAAACAAGTGAAATAAATAACTAAATGCACACTCAGTTCCCTAACCAAGGCCTACCCTGATCCCCCAACTTAAAGCTCAAAGTCAGCAGCCCACATGCTCTGAGTCATGAGTGAACAGCAAGGACTATCAAACACCTAAATAGAGACTCCAAGAGACAGCAGAAAATGCAAAAGGCAACTTGAATCAACTTGAAATTCTGAATATTTAAAACTTAAAAAAGGAAACTATCCCTTGAAAATAACAGAAGATGTTGACTCCATTAAACAAAATTACAATGTTCTTATTAGATTTGTAAACTGTTCTTTCCTGTATTTCTGTTCTTTGTTCCACAAATGTCATTTTTTTCTTTGTCTAATGTTATTTTCATGATGTATGAGAAGGAGAAAATATTAGGCAAAATAGATGGAAGTAATGCAAAAACATTAAGATTTTAAGAAATGGAATAAATAACTGAGAACATGACTGTTTAATGTTCTGTCCTGGCACCAAGATGTCTCTTATTATGAGCTGGTAGTAAAAATGACAGCCTGCTTCCCTCAGTGCATTTCACTTTGATTTTTTTTCTCTTCCATAAACACTCACATTCTCTTTTCATATTTGTCTTCATCTCCTTGTTTCTTGGTGTCTCTTCTTCCAAAGATCACTACATTTCAAACTATCAGAAAGGTACCCAACTAAAACATGCTAAGAGGTTAATACAATCTGTAAGAGCTTAATACTCACGGTCTATCCCACAATGATCAATCAGTTAGACATTTTTAATTGGTAGTTGAACAGTTTCACACCGCTCTCCACCCTCCCTGTGAGCAGTAATGTCTGAGTTTTCTCTGTGCCTGCTGCTCCATTCAGTAGGACATTGAGAGCTAGAGGTGAGGAAGCAAAGTCCAAGCTTTCTTTTCTTGGTTTTTCAATACCATTACCTGGTGCATTCCTGGACCTTGACTTTTCATGGGTGGGTATTTCCTAGATCTTAGATGAGAAAAAGCCATGAAGTCTTGCATTAACTTTGTCTATGTTGCTTTCTAAAATACCCATCCTTGTATTGCACAGTTGTCAGTAGCACTGTGAGGAAATAACTCACCTGTACCAGTAAGCAAAACTTATAAAATAAGAGCAGCCCTCACTAAGTTCAGGGGAGCTGGCTGGATGTTCACGTGCAGGAGACTGTTGCTCGGATGATCACTTGCCCTTCGGCAGCCCAAACCCTGCATCCTCAGGTGGCCCACAGCATTCTGAACAGAGATCTTTGCTGTAGCAACTATCTGTGAGGTTCGTGTGCATGTGTCTCATTCTTCATCGTGTTTTACATTTCAGAATCACAGAAGTTTCTACCCCTCATAGATCTGCTCAGTCTCTTTCATGGCCCCTTCATTCTGTACTTCACTTTCCCCTCCTCTGGGTTCTGTTTAATTTTAATTGTTCAAAGTTTTGTTTGTTTAAACAAACTAAGGCCTTGATTTCTATAAAAGAAAAAGTTTCTCTTAAATAAGAAAAACACTTCATCCTGCATTTTTTAAAAACCAAACTATTGACACATTTCTTTAACCCACTTCTTTGTGTTCTCTAAGGAGGTGCTGCGGTTCGAAAAGAGATCATAAGGAATAAGATCAGAGCTATTGGAAAGATGGCCCGAGTCTTTTCAATTCTTCGGTAAGGATCAGTCTATCATGAATGACAGTGTGGGATAAAGGCATTTTGAAACTAAATCAGAAGTTCATTATAGAGTAGTTTTTTAAGAATTGGAATTTGGTATTGGAACTGCAAGTCTTCAGGTTGAGTGCAGATTGAACCAGATTTAACTTGGTAAAGTGACTAAAAATGTTCTGGCAAACATTCTCTTGTTTCTTGCGTAGAGGTAGTGTGGTTAGTGACTTAGTGGGGATTTTGGAGCATATGTTCAAAGCCTGACTCTGTTTCTTAGTTTTGTGGTCTTGGATTTAATGTCTGCCTCAATTTCCTTATATATAAAATAAAAATAATAATTGGACCAGGGCTGGGGATATAACTCAGTTGGTAGAGTGCCTGCCCTGCAAGCACAAGGCCCTGGGTTCAATCCCCAGCACCGCAAAAAAAAAAGAAAAAAAAGAAAAAAAAAAATAATTGGATCAGATTCACAAGGTTGTTAATTGGATTCGTGAATGTATGGGTCATATTGCCTAGTGGTAAGTGCCTTAATTAAAAAACAAGACCTGGCTGAGTGTTTAAAATTGGAATATTTAAGGAAAACATTCCTTTCTGAGTCAGGGACTGGCTCAGAGGTAGGGGAACCTGCTTTCCATCCCCGTGCCTTTTCCCTGTGCGCCTTTTTCCTGTGCGGGTTGTTGCCTTTGCTGAATGATGGCTCCCTGGCGTTAAGCAGGGCTTCAATGTTCCTTTGCAGGGAAGAGAGTGAGAGTGTGCTGACTCTCAAGGGCCTCACTCCCACAGGCACCCTCCCGATGGGTGTCCTCTCAGGAGGAAAGCAGACCATTCAGACTGGTGAGTACTCCAGCACACTTGCACGATGCTCCCCTCATGCGAGCTGTGCCCCCACACCTAGCAGTCAAGGTGAAATTAATACGTAAGGCACTGAGCCGGGCGCTGTGGTATGTGCCTATAATCCTAGGGGTTTGAGAGGCTGAGATAGGAGGATGGCAAGTTTAAAGCCAGCTTCAGCAATGACGAGGCACTAAGCAACTCAATGAGACCCTGTCTTTAAGTAAAATAGAAGATAGGGCTGGGGATGTCGCTCAGTGGTTGAGTGCCCTGAGTTCAGTATGGGGTACCCCTACAAAAAAGTAAGGCATTGTTCAGCAAACGATGCTAGAGTAATTGGATATTCATCTGCGGGAAAATGACTCTTGACCCCTGCTTTCCTCTGTGCACAAAACTAATTCCAAATGGATTTTAACTTAATGTAAAAGATAAAACAATAAAACTCCTAGAAGGAAGTATGGAGAATAGGTATCAGGGTAGGTAGAGTCCATAAGCAGGACCCAAGTACTAACCTTAAGAGAAAAATGTAAGTTGATTTCCATTAAAATTAATTTCTCACCAAGTGCATTGGCGCACACCTGTAACTACAGCAGCCTGGGAAGTGAGGCAGGGGGATCACAAGTTCAAAACCAGCCTCAGCAACTTAGTGAGGCCCTAAGCAATTCAGCGAGATCCTGTCTCTAAGATATAAAAAGGGACTAGGGATGTGGTTCAGTGGTAAAGCGTCCTTGGATTCAGTCCCTGGTAAAAAAATTTTTTTAAATTTCCCTTAGCCAGGCACAGAGGAGTATGCCTTAGTCTTAGCTACTCAGAAGACTGAGGCAGAAGATTCACTTGAGCCCTTTGAGTTCAAGACCAGCCTGGGAAACATAGCAAGACTATCTCAAAAAAAAATTTTTTTTTAATTTTTCTTCATGAAAATGCATGATTAAGAGAAGGAAGCTGGGCACAGTGGCACACACCTGTAATCCCAGAGGCTTGCGAGGCTGAGGCAGGAGGATTGTGAGTTCAAAGCCAACCTCGGCAACTTAATGAGGCCCTAAGCAACACAGTGAGACCCTGTCTCTAAATAAATAAAATACATGAAGGGCTGGGGATGCGGCTCAGTGGTTAAGTGCCCCTGAGTTCAATTCCTGGTACCAAAAGGAGAGAGAGACAGAGAGAGAGAGAGAGAGAGAGAGAGAGAGGGAGAGGGAGAAAGGCAAGCCACAAACTGAGAATTTTTGTTTTTAGTTGTAAATTGACACAATACCTTCATTTTATTTATTTATTTTACTGTGGTGCTGAGGATTGAACCCAGTGCCTCACGTGCACTAGGCAAGTGCTCTACCACTGAACCACAACTCCAGCCCCTGGTCAAATGATTTTAACAGGTACTTCACAAAAAGGATATCAGAATGGCCAATAAGCTTATAAAAGATACTTAATATAGTTGTTCTGGGAAGTGGATATTAAAACCACAGAGAGATACCACTACATACCCACTAGAACAGCTAAAATTTTTAAATATGACAATACCAAGTATTGGTGTTTTTGTGTGGAACTAGAACTAGATATGCTGGTGGGTTTGGAAAATGGTTCAGCCACTTTGGCAAACTGTTAGGCAGTAAAGCTAAACTTGTCTTTCTGCCCCATAACCTAGCAGTTCCACATCTGGTATATATCCCTGAGAAATTAGCACGTATGTCTACCAAAGAATGCACAAAAGGATGTTACTATAGCTTTATTAAAAATAGCCCCAAACTAGAAGCAACCCAAATGTCCACTGATGGTAGACTAGATAAATAAATTGTGTAGCACTTATACAGAGGACTACTGTTCAACAAAAAATGACATGTTCTGGCTATGTGTAATAAGAGGCCAAATCTCACAAATCACATTGTAAATTTAAAAAGCCAGACACAAAAGAGCACAGACTGTCTGAGGCATATGATGTTTACTACTCAGTGGTAAGAGAAGTCAGAGTTATGCTTGTTCTATTGGGGGAATATTAACCCAGAGGATCACTGGGACTTCTGGAGTGTTGGGGTTGGCCTGTATCACTGTCTGTGTGAAGTTACCCATGTGTAAGTATAAATAAAAAAGAGTTGAGCTGGATGCAGTGGGACACCTATAGCCCCAGCTACTCAGAAGGCTGAGGCAGGAGGATTGCAAGTTCTAGGCCAGCCTTGACACCTTAGCAAGACCCTATCTCAAAATAAAAAATTAAAAGGATTGGGGATGTGACTCACTGGTGGAGAGCCCCTGTGTTCAATCCCCAGTACCAAAATAAAAATTTTTAAGAAGGAATTGAGCTATATACTTCTGATTTGGGCCCATATGATTTATTTCATGTATATTTTATACCTTAAGGAGGACAGTTGTAGGGCATTAGAGTTTCTCAGTCAGAGAAGGTGTTTTCTTCTTTGCCTGCAGTCTCCAGTACCATGTTCACCTCTTCAATCAGAATATCACTTCTAAAACTTATGTGGGAGCTGACTTCTAAGCAGAGGGCTTGATGGAGTCCTGGAATAAAAAAAATCAATGCTTTCAGGGTGAACATAGATTTGGTCAAACAGGGAAAGGATAGACTCACTTCCTGGAATTACTAGGCCTGAGAACTGTCAAAAGCATTACTATCTTAAAGTTTCGCTGCTTTTTTTGCTCCCTTTGTTTTGTTGAGCTGTTCCTGAAGTTTCTTTGGTTTTGTTTTTCCTCTTGTTCTCCTGCCACAGACAGGAGTTCTTTTCCTCCTGTGGAAATTTTACCTCTGTCAACTAATAGGAACAGCCCCCTTCCTTTTTTCTTTTATATGGGATTTGATTCCTCTTCTTCTTTCTCTTTCAAATTGAATACTAAAATATTAGAATTTAGCTCTTGAAAAAGAAGACTGAACATTTTCTCCTTGGAAGTATATAATTTCTTCTCTTTTATTTTTTAAGAGACAGAGTGTCTATATGTTGCCCAAGGCAACTGGAACTTCTGGGCTCAAGCAATCCTCTTGCTTCAATCTCCTGAGTAGCTGGGACTACACTCATATGCCACCATGACCAGCTTAATTTATTTTCTTAATTCCCTCAGTTTCATAGAAACAATCAGTAAACTATTTCAGATTGTGGGTTTTTTTCCTGAAATAAATGTGCAGATTTTTTTAAGCAAAATGCTTTTCCACTATTGTTTATCTGGTAATTAGTCATATAAGATATTCTGAGAGCAGCTCTGACATGGATGTTTTAGAGTAATAGGAAGTAATAAGTAACAAGGGTAAAGAAAAAAAGGAATGTCCTATAGCATTCTTACTTGAAAAGTTTTGGAAATTTGTTGATCTACAAAGTTGTTTTAATGTAAGCCAATTTTTTTCTAGATTTTGGAAGAACAAATCTGTAAATCAAGAACAAGCAACAAAAAATTGTTACAGATGTGTTATCTGGGAATTTGTTTATATCTTGGTCACCTTGGGTTCAGGCCCTACACATCTAGTTTCTCCATTTTTCATTTGCACGAGTATTTTAATCAATTTAGAATTATTTATTGATACTTCTGAAATCTATAGCAATCTCCAAAAATGTTTGACTAAAATTACTACCAACTTTTTAGAGTTTCTTCTTTTTTATTGATTGACAGAAACTGAGTTTATCCTTTTCATGTCTGAAGCATTTCCACAGATTCACTGGCAAATTGGAGCATCGACTAAAAAAGACCTTTCACTTTTCATGTAACTTTACTCGAAGAGTTTTTAATCAACAATATCCCATGGTCTTAAAACATAAGTTCATTTATACTCCACCTTGTTCCAGGAGGGATTGGAGTGAGCTGCAGTGTGCCTGTCATACAGGAAGATAAAACAAATGTGCTTAGACATTACAGCACAAAAGAATCCAAAGTAAAGCCGCCAGCAGCCACAGATTTGACTCAAAGCTTCAGGGGAGCCAAAATAAAGAGGAAAGCCAAAACAGAACAAAATTCACAAAAACTATAGTATAAAAAATCAGATCAGTTAAAAATTGGACTGTAGCTCAGTGGTGGAGCACTTGCCTAGCACGTGTGAGGCACTGGGTTCGATCCTCAGCACCACATATAAATAAATAAATAAATAAATAAATAAATTGGACAGTATCAAAATTAAAAACTTTTGCACTACAAATGGTACTGTCAAGAAAGTGAAAAGTGCTGGGGATGTAGCTCAGTTGGTAGAGTGCTTGCCACGCAAGCACAAGGCAATCCCCAGCACGGCAAAAAAAAAGGGAAAAGACAACCCGCAGAATGTGTGAAAGTATTTGCTAATCATGTATCTCATAAGGGACTGATATCTAGAAATGATAAAAAACTTTTACAATTGAATGATAAAAAAAGATATCACAATGGAAAAAAATTGATAAAGAATTCGAATTGACGTTTTTTCAAAGAAAATGTGCAAATGGCTCATAAAAAGATTTCTGACATCAGTAGACGTTCAGGAAATGCGAATCAAAACCACAAGGAAATGCCACTTCATAGTTGCCAGGATGGGTACAGTTAAAAAAAAAAAAAAAGTGTTGATGAGGGCTGGGAGGAACTCAGTGGTAGGGTGCTTGCTCAGCATGTGCAAAGCCCTGGGTTCCATCCCCAGCACGGAAAGAAAAAAAAAGTATTGATGAGATTCTAGAGAAATCGAGTCCCTCACACACTGCGTAGGAGCCAAATGCTACACCTGATTTGGAGAAAACAGTCTGAAAGTTCTTCAGATGACTGAACAGAGTTACTCTATGATCCAGATATTCCAGTCCAAGTTATTTCCCTCTACCCCACAAGAAATGAAATACATCCTCACAAAACCTTACGGGCAAATGTTCATAAGTGACATTCTTCATAATAGTCCAAATGGATACAACACAAATGTCAACTGGATGAGCAATGTTGTGTGTGTGTGTATGTGTGTGTGTGTGTGTGTATGTGTGTGTAAAAATGCTATTTAGCCTTAAAAAAGAATGAAATCCAGGTTCATGCTTCAACATGCATGGACCTTGAAAACGCTGCTAGGTGAAAGAAGTCAGTCTCCTGAGTCAGCATATAATATGATTCCATGACATGAAATGTGCAGAAGGGCAAATCTACAGAGACAGAAAATAGATGAGTGGCTGACTGTAGTTAAGGAGAAGAGGTGAGGGAGGGAAATGGAAAGTGACTGCTATGAGTAGGATTTGTGGGGGAGGGGGTGATGAAAATGTTTTAAACAAATTGCAATGGTTGCACAACCCTAGATATCTCAAAACGATTGGCTTGCACACTTTAAACAAGTGAAAATGAAACAAATGAACAAGATGTTAAAGAGAAAAAGGGCTGGGTTTGTGGCTCAGTGAGAGAGCGCTTGCCTAGCATATGTGACGCACTGGGTTCGATTCTCAGCACCACATATAAATAAGCAAAATAGAGGTCCTTTGATAACTAAAAAAAATTTTTTTTTTTTTTTTTTGCTGTGCGGGGTTTCGAACCCAGGGCCTTGTGCTTGCAAGGCAAGCACTCTACCAACTGAGCTATCTCCCCAGCCCTAAAAATACTTTTTAAAAAAGATGTTAAAGAGAAAAAAGAAAACTGTTGAGTTAATTTTACATAACTGTTTCTTATAACGTCCCTTGAGGCGGGCTGCTGTCATAATGCCCAAAGTGAAAAGCAGTTCTAGGAGAACCCAAAACAAGGTGATACCAGAACTCACCAGTGCCATGTAGATTTTAAACTCCAAGTAGGTCAACACTCTGCATACCGTTTTAGGAAAAGCTTGTTCTTCCACTCCCTCACAGTCATGACCCCAGTGTACTATTAGAAAGCACTCTCGTTCTCTTGCGTAGTTTATTTGTTCTATGGCGATTAGAGAGGGTGTGGCATTGCTTTGACACACACCTACGGTGGACAAAGTCAGGCACTTGTCAGTTGATTCCATGCACCCGTTTTTTTCACTTTGCCTTAGGAAGTTAGCTCTGCGGTTCTGTTTCTCCTCTTGTGACTGTAAAGCCTTAAGAACAGCAAACTTGCTGCTCATATTTTTTCCTGCCCTTGTTAAGAAAATTGCTATTGAAGGAAATGATGGGGCTGTCCTGTAGGATATTGCTACAACCTGTAACCTCTTCATATATTAGATTTTTTTATTGCCTGAAAGAGAAGGCGCTACTTTTTAGATTGCTTCCATTTTGATCGACAAGGGAGGGACAAGATGACTTTTCTAGTAATTTGTCTTCTCTCTTGCACACTGAATGGAAGCCTCCACCACATCTCTAATCCCAGATGGTTACATGAATTTTCAATGGAATTGAATAGTTCTATCCCTTTGCCAGCTTAGTAGTCCACCCAGGACAAGAAATAACCCCTCACTTCTAACTCATTTTTCTTTCCTTCCAAATGCCAGTCTGTTCTTCAAAGGCCCCTAGATTTTTTTTTAACTAAGTAATTTAAAAGGATAGTTGGCCCCCACATAAACCATTTGAGAGCATAAAAAGAAAAGTAGTATTAAATAAGCGAATGGGACCTAGCAGCAACTCATTTAATATCATCTGAGATATTACAAACTAAAATACGGTTGTGATGTTAATTTGTTTGGTTCAACAAATAATTTTGATATATGGTGCACAGACATAAACCGGCAGTTGGCTATTTCAGATGAAGAGAACAACGTTCTGATGCCACCTGAAATGTTCACAATACTAGAAAATCTCTGGAAACCCCGTATTTTGACCCAGTCTAGTTCCCGTCAGTCATCCTCTGGCTTCTCTGGCTAGTGGACTTCACCGTGGACGGGGTAGGCTAGCAGACCAGCCCCTGGGATGTCTGCTGGCAACAGTGCTGTTGGTTTACTCATTCTTTTTCTGTCTTCGTTTTTGCATGCCACTGCGCCTGCCCTCTTACAGCCACAGTAGAAGCGGTAGAGGCCCGGGAAGGTATGGCCGTATTACTCTGATAGATGTGCTCATGTGTCTGTCTACTCGTTTTAAAAAACTTTATCAACATTATAAAACTTTTATTGCATCACTAGAACTGTAACAATGAGGAAAGGAATAGATATTCCTACCATGTTCATATGCCCTGTATTTTTATTCATTTCAATCACCTTCACCACAGCTGAAGTCCTTGCTGGGCTCTGTCAGCGTCATTTCAATGACTGAAGCTTAAGCAACTTGTAGTGAGAGGTAAAGTGGTTAATCTTATAGCCCCTCCATATTTGAGACATCCATTTGATTGAGAGTCAGACAGGCCAGCCTCTTTAATGACTCTAAAAATTATTAAGAACAGAGCCAAAAGTATGGTAGAATTTAGATTGATTCATTTCTGAGGTTGCCCTAAGGCAATCAAGCTAAATTATCTTTGTTTTGATGGAGAGACATATTAAGTAACACTCTTTAAAAAACCTGTTTTTGAAACCTGTTGGAATTGATAAACCCATGTTACAAATTTGTTTTATTAGGTAAAGTGGTTCAAAATGGAAATTCCTTTTCTTCATGATAACAAAGTTGAATCAGAAGGAAAATACCTAGAAGCTGTGTTGATGGTTCTTACATTCAGTTCCTGGTAGTGCAAGATAAAAAACTGTTCTAAACAAAAAGATCAGTCCTTACTTTTTTGTTTTGTGGTCAATGTGGTGTTTGTGCTTAAAGCAACTGCTCTGTTTAACTTGTTTTGTTATCCGAGGGTTGCCTTTTTTCTGGCATTGAGCATGTTTCTGGCCCATTAAAAACTTTCTCAGATGTATTGGGGCTGAATAAGAACTTGTTAGTTGTTTACCAGGTCTGTCTCTGCTGTGATTATTCGTATTGAGATTTTTATGAGCATTTCCATTTTGGTTGCCCTTGGGGCTCATGGAAGCAGTAGTTTTAGACATGACTGATTCAGTCAAATGTTGCCTGTTCCCTTCACCAGATACGTGCTCCCTGGCCACCTTTTGTGTGTTCCTGGGAGGTTGCTGTGTGCTAAAGACTGTTGATCCGTTGCTTTGCTGCCTAACTGAGCACTGCCCAACCCCTTTCCTGTTTTTTCTGTAGCCATCAGTGGGTTTTCACTTCAGCACAAGATTCGAAGTTTTGAAGAAGCCCGAGGTCTGGACCGAATTAATGAGCGAATGCCACCTAGAAGAGATGGCACAAAACCTGATGGGTCAGTGAACTCAGTAACCCCTGCACACCCAAACTTCGCACACCAGAGCGGCCAAGGGAAGAAATCCCCGTGATGCCAGAGTCCTGTTGCTGCACAGGTGGACCCCAAACTCATGCACAAGTCTTATTTATTTATTATTGGAAAACAAAACAAAAACAATTCAAACAACTTAAACCTGGAGGTGCAATCATAATTCATCTGCATTTATTCTGTAAGAAAGGTGATGGTTTTATAAATTTTTTTAATTTATGTTAAATATATAAGAAGTACATCTGTTTTGTTTTCCCCTTTTTCCTCCCCAATTTTTAGGAACTAATTTGTTGTCAATACATATGTGAAGTCTTGTGCTATAAAGGGACCTTCCCCTAATAAAAGGGCCTTGGAAACCTCAACCCTGGGTTTCTGACTTGAACTCGACAACCTTTTTCTCTTGCTTTTGGAGGGTAATTTCTTTCATGTAAGAGCAATAGTTTTTCAAACTCAAAAGATTTTTCTCCTTTCTGCGTGGTGCCATTGAAGAAAGTCCTCTTAGATTTTAGTAGCTAAAACTGCTTCTTTTCAGATAGAAAACTTGATTATTCTAGAACTTCTGAGCAAATAACCCTGTTTTAGTCAACTTTTTCACTGCTGTGATTAAAAGACCGGACCAGAACAATTGTAAAGGAGAAAAAGTTTACCTGGGGCTCATGGTTTCAGAGGTCTCAGTCCATAGATAGAAGGCACCATTCCTTGGGGCTTGAGGCGAGGCTGAACATCATGGTGGAGGAGCGTGGTAGAGGGAAGTGGCTCACATGATGATCAGGAAGCAGAGAGAGACTCCACTTGCCAGATACAAACTATAGCCCAAAACCACGCCCCGAATGCCCACCTCCTCCAGCCACACCCCACCACTTCAGTTATCATTCAATTAATCCCTATCAGGGAATTAATTCACTGATTGGGTTAAGACTCTTACTACCCAACCATTTCTCCTCTGAACCTTCCTGCATTATCTCACACATGATCTTTTGGGGGACACCTCACATAAAGCAACCAAAACCCTGTGGTTTTAAGGGCCAAGGAGAATGTTTTCTATAACAATGTAGTTTCTTCTTTACTCAGTTTCTTTTAATATATTCTACTATAGCCAAATAAAAAATGAGGAATTTTCTTAGAGTTACCTAAAATTTTTGGTTTAAATGTCCCTCAGAGTTTGGAGGAAAAAAGACTTTCAAAAACTTTGACTGTTGTCAGATTCTTTCACTTTGATTTTTGAATCCCAGATGATTTGCCCCACCTGCAAAGGAAGTCATATTTCTAAATGTTTTATAAATGCCCTTAGTAGAACCTTCCACAACTAGAAGTATTTAAGCCCTCCTATACCATTGCATCAGCTGTTGTTTCTTTTGTTCTCATCATCCTTCTGTTTTTTAGTGTATTTCTGCAACTAACTGGGGTAATGGAAACTGAAGGTGGGATGGTCCCCTTGTGAATTGAAGGTCTCGCTTAAGGGCACTGGATGAGTGAAGATTTCCTGTCTACTGGATCTAATTAGAAGATAACTACTGGGTTGTTTCTCCATCTTTCAACACTCATTAGATTGAACTGTATATCAACCTTCATTAGAATATTTTGTAATCCAAAAACAAGTGTTCAGATGTAATGTTTGAATACTCTTAGTTTGTTTTTCATGTCACAGTCAACTCATAAAGGAACTTTGGGAGATGCTTAGGCCCCCATTTTTTGCTTACCCTGATCACAGGTACCATGTTGCAACACTCACTGACAAGCTCTCTAATGAGTGTGCGTGTCTGAAAATACAATATGGAAGCATGGAAAATGCAAACTGACAGTTTTCCTTAATGTCATCTGGGATGAGGAGCAAGTATCTCACACGCAGGACTTCATGGTGGGAGCTTCAAGGAAACCAGAAAAACAAAAAACAACATTATATTTTTCAAGAAAAGCCATAATTTTCTTTAGAAGAATGAAGATTTAACCCATCTCTGATTTTCTATACCTTTTGCTAATAGTTCCCGGTTTGTTTATGACAGAGAACCAAGCATTCTTGGGGATTGGAATTCGCATGCATGAGTTGTTCTGTTCATAAAAGAATGATAGAAAGGATATTGTGGGTGGAGATGAAGAATCTCCTTCTGGGTTGTAAGCAAAACCTGTGAAAGAAGGAAGGGGAAAATCTTGAGTAACTATCTTTCCTGATTGCCATTTCTTTAATTAATTAAGCTCTGGGACATCCTTACATCCCTCTCTCCCAACCCCAGGAATAGAAATCTCTCCTGTGAAAGTCAGCCCACATGACAGATTGTGGAGACTCCCTTGCCCCTTTCTCCTTGCCTTGTGGATTGAGGCAATACAGTCCACAGGCGGAAACCATACTTAAGGCCTCCATCAGCAGCCTGTAGCTAAATACTTACTACAAACCTTTAGAAGCAAAAAATATTTTATTGATTAAAAAGGATGATTATTTAGGATTGTCTTTATTCTCAAAAAGAAATGGTATAATGATAAAGGCAAGTTTCTTTGAGCTGTTGAGTGTCCTGGAGTGAAAAGGTAGAAAGTCCTGATTCAAGAAAACATGAATGTCACGTGCAGCAGCACCAGATCCCAGGTCTTAAAGGGAGATAGGGACTGGGCCTGTGGTGCATGCCTGTAAACCCAGCAACTCAGGAGGCTGAGGCATGAGGATCACAAGTTCAAAGCCAGCCTCAGCAATTTAGTGAGGCCCTAAGCAACTTAGTGAGACCATGTCTCAAAACTAAAAATACAGGGGACTGGGGATGTGGCTCAGTGGTTAAGTACTCCTGGGTTCAATCCCCAGTACCACATAAGGGGGGTGAGGGATAAGGAGGTTTGAAAATTATGCTGAATTCTAAAAGTGAAGACATCTTCTGTTCTCTAGAAAGCTGGGTGTGTATTTCAACATTTTAGAAAGTCGTGTGCTAGGTGTGTCCAATTGATACAGAACTTCTTCAAGTGGGTCTCCTGTCTGAGGCTGTAGCACAATAGCCAAGCACTTGCCTAGCATGTATGAGCCATGGGTTAATCCCCAGCACTGCAAAGTAAGTAAAAATAAATTTTTTAAAAGTGGGGCTCTCAGTTGGTATAAAGTACCCACATATGCATTTGCATTTCTGGCTCAAACAGTTTAGAAGGCCTAAGTCATCAAACAGACTTCACTGGATACTTTTAAAACATATTCTCAAATGTTTTAATCTAAACAACAGCTTCCAAGGTGACTGAATGCCTACCCTGGGTTTGCCTTTGGACTACTGTTTTTGCCTAGAGCCATCTTCCCAAACAAGCACTCTGAAGCTGTCAAAGTTCTGCAGAGTTGAGTTGTCAAAGCCCCTTCTGTTTTATTAAGTTTTTCCCCTTGTGTTCAGAAGTACTAAAAATACTATTCCTCTTTTTCTCCTTCACGTTAAAGTCCTCAGGGACCTTTTTCTGAAATTTCTCCCATTTTGGAAAATAGAAACAAACCAATCCACTTCTCAGATCAGTTCACTGGGCGTGTGTGTTGGAGGTCTCCTTTGTAAACTTTTCTGAAGTACCATTTTGAAAATGACACTTCACCTGGACTAGGTTTTCCAATTTTGGTTGCATGCACATCATATGAATTTTTTAATTGATCAGTTGACTTTTTTAATCAGAAATCAAAAACTCATCTAACCCAAGTTCAAAACATACTTTTAAAGCTCTGTGTTCTGAAAGTTTAGAGTGAAAGAAAAATAAACAATACACCAGCTAGGTGTGGTGGTGCACTTCTGTAATCCCATCTACTGGGGAGGCTGAGGCAGGAGGATTGCAAGTTTGAGTCCAGCCAGGGCAATTCAGGGAGACCCTGCGTCAAAAATAAAAAAGCTGGGGGGTGTAACTCAGTGATAGAGAGTGCCTCTGGGTTCCATCCCCAGTACCAAAAATACCTGTGTGTGTGTTTGATTAATGTTTTAATTGACTCTAATTAGTTGTATATGACAGGAGAATGCATTTATATATTTTGATAGGTCATACATAAATGGAGTGTAATTTCTCATTTTTCTGATTGTACATATTATAGGATTACATTGGTCATGCGGTCATGTATGTACGTGAGGTAATAATGTCTGCTTCACTCTACTATCCTTCCTACTCCACACCCCTTCCCCTCCCTTCAATGCCCCTCTACCTAAAGTAACTCTTATGCGTGTTTAATGAAATGCTATAGCTTTGATTTTTCTTAAAACCTCAAGGTGACACTTTGTTGATTTGCTGGCCTTTTGTCACTAGATAGTGATCAACAAAGTAAATATTGCCTATCGCACTCGGATGTACTTGTTAGGGCTCCCTGCCTAGGACCAGGGTCATGCTGTCCGAGGGTATCCATGTTTTTCATATCCTTTTACCTGTGTTGGAATCGTTTTTTCTGGACTTCTGTGAACAGCTGCCCTCCAATGAAGCAGGTTTCTCTCAATGGCAAAGACTAGTTTTCTTATCTGATACCTTAGGTATGATTTCCTGACAGTGCTCAAAATAGAAAGAGAAAGGCCTTATTTGTTTGACCACTAGAATATTTTTACTTAATGTCATTAAGGAGCAAGGACAGGATTTCTGAATATTAGGTAGATTTGGGGCCTTTCAGAATTGACCTTATCCCTTAGATTCCCTTCTAAGTAGTTTTAAAACCAAGTTTGAGGCAACTGGCTTCTATAAAAAAAAAAAAAAATTATAGCCATCTGAGATATAGCTGGGCTTGCTGCTTGGGATTATTACTCCAAAGTCACTCTAGCCTCAGAATGAGGAAGGCTGAAATCAGTTCCCTCAACCCTCCCTTATTTTGTGTAAATAGTGTAACTGATCTCCAGAATATTTTACTGTACTATGTCTCTAAATAAAAATATAATTACTTCAGAATTAAGTTTGTCCTGGCCAACCTGGGTGATCAGTCAGTTAGACTAATTTTAAGAACTTGTCCCACATTGACTGATTCTAGTTTTTCTTTATATTACTTATCAAGTTTTTCTCCCCAATCTTCGCATTGAAAAGTATTTCCTATCCCATAAAGACTTGCTGAGATGGCATTCTAGAATACCCAATATTTATTGTAGTTGTTAAAGTAACAGTGGAACCCAAGTTTCTTCCAAAACACTCAGCTTTCCCTGCCCTGGCAGAAAAGAGCAGAGCCCCAGTCGTGGGTATGAGGCTCCAGTTTGCTAAGTTATTTGTGGTTATTAAACCATGGGTTCCATTTTGTCTGGCACCTGGCCCCATCTCTTCTGAAGTCTGCTATACTGGCACTAATGGACCACCTACAACTGGGTATTCAGAGACGGAGTAGGGTCTGGGTTACATGGTGGACAGTTCTGAAGCACAGTATTGCCACAGTCTCTTTTGAGCCTTGCTGTGATCAGAGGATGGGAGGAAAGCCTCAAGAAAGAGCAGTTGTGTGTAGTGGGGAGAGTTGTGTGACCAAAGGACAGGGTTGTTAATCTTTATTTGGGGTGCCAGCTGCGAACCTGTTTAAAGTAGAGCTTTGTGCCATTGACCGTGAGAGGGAGCCTGTGTTAGTCTGGCACTGGGGACCTGCTCTGCCTCTCTCCGGCTAAAGTGAATGGGGTCATGTTAGCTGCCTTCATCTATGCAGTCACAAAGGTGAAGATGATCCTGAGCGTATACTCCCCCTTGGGAGGCCTTGGCCTCACGCCCCGGCAACCGTGGCAAGACTTGCCAAATAACACCTTTGTCTGAGACGGGTTATGCAGCTTCTCCTCAGTGCCCTCATGACAAGTCAAGGTGGCTTCAGATCAAGAAGCGAGAACAGGACTGGGCGCATTTGCCTGCGCTGCTGTGGAGCGAGGCCGTGCACACTGCCTGCCTGTAAGTTTCTGGACCAGGTTCCCTTCATGCGGACAGGCACCTGTTTTGCATGTTAAAACGAAGTGCATGTAATGAGGCAGCCATAGATTTTGATTTGGGGCAATAAAGCTGTGCTTTTTCTATCGCAGAACCCTTTTGAAGAGGCCGTGGTAGATGCAGGATTTCCCCTTCTCTGTGCATTGTACCCATTGTCTGTGTTTCTTAATAGAAATGTCGGCCAACTTTTGCCGAGAAAGGATCCTGGTTTTGCTTCCTAGATGGTGAGGTAGTCAGAGGTTTGAGACTGGCTGGTGGTGTCATTTTTTTAGGTTCTTCTGAATGGTGGGATGTTTGCTTGCACTTAGAGATGACCTGCTTTTGGCTTTCAGATATATTAAAGAAAATGGCAGAAATGTTACACTGGCAGACGTCATTTTAGTAAGTCTTTTTTGTGAACAAGAAATTAATTTGTTAGACCTTTCTTATTGTAAATTGGAAGTCGTGTTTCAGGTTAAAAAAAGAAGGGAACACCCTTAAGATTGATTGATAACTTTATTGGCTCCTGCATCTGCATTTCCTTTATTTCCTGGTGGAGGTGTTTCTATTTGACTGTTACCCATTTAATAATTCCAGAAGAGAAAGCCTGGCTTGTGATGTCTGGCCTAGTCTCCAGACAATGTCAAGGAATTCCCCTCCCAAGGGAGGTTCCCCATCACAATAAGGATCTCTTTCCTTCACCCTCCAACCTTCTAGTTTTAAAGTGCTTTTGTGTTTCTGTTTTTCCTCACTCAGAATCCACTCCCTTGCCCCTAACTGGCTCCTGGCCTTTTGCCCACCACTAATTCCTGCTCAATCCCACACCCCTCTCCTCCTCTGGCTCCTCCAACAGAGGCGGCTACTAGAAGAAAAGAAAGAAAGACATCCTAGGAACCTAGAGTCTTTATAAAAGATAAAAATAGACTTTTATTATAGTAATTTAATAACCCTGCATGTGATCCTAACAATAGACATGGATGAATTCCAGCTTGGGAGAAGTCAAAGCCAGAGGAGTTGAGGTGCAGTTGGACTACCAAGAACAGGTAGCACAGGACCAGCCTTTTGATTCCTCTGAAAAGTAGAAATGTCTCGAGGTGCTGTGGACTCACAAGGACAAATAAGCTCTCTGGGCAAGTGGGGACTGGGGATGGGAAGCACCAGGCCTTGGAGAGGGAATTTTACAGATCATGACAGTTGAGGTGGAAAGGCTAAATCCAGGACTGACAGGCACAAGCAGCAATCATGACATTAAATGTAGCCACATTAAGGTCATGGTGCAGTTTGCAGGCCAGAAAATGTGCCCAGATATCTAATGGCACAAAAGCTAAGTGTGTGTTGTGGGTTCTGTTCTCCTAGTGGCACCCTGATTAGCAGCATCCTCTCCGTTAGCTAAAGCCCCAGTAAGGTGAGGTGATATTTGCCCTGATTTGCAGGAAGCTTTTTGAGAGCCTGGGAATGAAGGACTGAAATACAAATTTATATTGACCTTGCACTAGATCTTGATGGAATTCCCACTTGCCTGCTATAATAATGTATGGTCTTTTTCTTTTGGGGTTGGTTGGTTTGTTTTTTAATCACAACTTTCAGGTCTTAGGAAGAAAATCTAATGTTGATACAGTGGATTGATAATTTATGGTAAATTAAGTTGCCATTTAATGTTGATGCAGTAAGGAGAAAGTTCATCACAGAATTCAAAGAGGTGGGAAGACAAGGTTGTTCTTTGTGTGGAGACTAGAGCATTACCTCATGGTGTCCCCTAGCCAATCAGCCTCATCCTCCTCATCTCAGTTTACCAGAGTGGGAAAAAGACTGAGGCAGACCTAATTTTCCAGCTCCTGGTTCTGTGCCCTTCTCGTGGCCAAATTGACTTGGCATAGTTTCCCCTCTGAGGTCACTGCTTATTTATCCTTCCCTTATAAAGCCAGCCGGCTTTCTAAAGAGCTGACAGCCACTTGCTCTTCATCCTTTCTGAGAACTAAAAGAGGCTCCTCCAGCTCAGTTTGTCTCAAAGACTCCCCATCTGCACATTGTGCTCATTTGCTCATCCATGAAAAGGGAGAGAGAAGAGTCATGGATGTGATGTCGCTGTCAAGGTTTCCTTTGGGGACAGGCTGGATAAACTGGATGAAAGGCTAAGTTCTGTCACAGCCTTAGGGGTTTGGATGTGACTGACTGAGATCCCTGGATAGATTCCTGTTACATCACGGTGTGCTTATGGGAAGCTCATTCTCTACTTCTGTGGTGTTCCATAGCCACTGTCCCTGCTTGGTGGGTACTTTTTCACTCCGAGCCACTTCACAGTGACTAGACCAAAAAACTCAGATCCAGGTGGGCCAGGTCATGCCATTGTTAGCATAGGAGGGCCTTTGAAGCCCCAAAGTGGGTCACTTGCACTCTTCTCCCTTGCTTGACCCTGTTCCCATGAGTGAATGGCATGGACAAGGGCCATCCATAGAACTTGGCCAGCATTGCAGGAGCTGGAATCAGGAGAGGACCCAGGAGAAAGGATGGGGCCCAGGGGATGAAACAGAGTCCAGAGCTGCACTGGTATGTCCAAGGTGACTCGGTTTCACTTCCTCACGGTTGTGTCACTGTGGTCACCCCTTTAGAGACGTCCTAACTACTGAACTTCTTTACTAAGCCCTTCTGGTCTGCAGGAAAATACTCTTTTGAGGGCACAAATGAAAAAGGACTCAGAGCCTATTTGAAAAAGGTACCAGAGGGGCTGGGGATATAGCTCAGTTGGTAGAGGGCTTGCCTTGCAAGCAGAAGGCCCTGGGTTGGATCCCCAGCACCACCAAAACATAAATAAATAAATAAATGCACCAGAGTCCATCCCTGGGCAGGAGAATGAGAGGGACTGCAGAGGCTCTTCCTTTATCTAATGTGAGGGGACGAGGGCCCAGTGCAGGAGAGATCTGAGTGCGACTAATGGCAAGTTCCCAGGACTAGAGAAAGACATCAAGTGTCTGTCTTCGGGGATCCCTAGCTTCCCTTTCCCTACTTGGGAAGTGAACCCCAGTTCTCTGCACTCTACCTACCTGGTCTTTCCCTGTGAAAGGAAAGGGCAAGTTATACTTCCTCTTGGTGACGGAAGTTGCTTTTCAGACTAACTTGCTTTTTACCCTCCCGTCCTTCCCCACATGAGGAACCCTAACATGTATTGGTAGTCCTTGGCTGTCATGCCCTGAAGTGGGGGCTAAGGACAAGAGTGCTGTGGGGGGATATGGGCCCAACAGAAGTTGACTTCCAGGGCTCCATGGTGCATGCTCGTGATCCCAGCTGGGCTGGAGGCTGACACAGAGGGTTGTAAATTTGAGACCAGCCTGGGCAACTAGCAAGACCCTGCTCAAAATAAAACAAAAAGGGCCGGGTATGTAGCTCAGTAGTAAATATGTACAAGGCCCTGAGATCATTCCCCGGTACTGAGAGGAAAAAAAAAAAAGTTGGTGGCCTTGGGCACGGGTGGGGATCCTGGTGACTGGAATCAGATAGCTGAGAAAACAGAGCAGTTATATAACTGTGACTATGTTTACTAGGGCTCAGGTGGCTGAGGAGGCTGAGGCAGCCCCCAACCAAAGGCAGCAGCAAAGGTAGGTAAGCGGCAGACTCACAGGGAGGGCAGTCTCCCTCAGACAAGAAAGCACACAGGGGCAGCAATGGAATCTGCCCTGGGGCTGATCAGGGCCTGTTATCTGGGACAACCTTCCCCAGCTCAGCCTGGCCCGGAAGCTGTGCCAGCCACAGAGGCAGGCCAGCCACAAGGAACCAAAGCCAGGGGTAGGAGGTGGGAAATCGGACACCTGATTCTTGGCTGAATCTCAGAACCTTGCTACTTTCCCTGCTTAATCTATTTTTCAAAAAGGAAATCTCCCTAAATATGGACAGAAAAGGAGGAATTGTTCAAGTTTCCTTTATGTTTTTCTGGCCCATTGGTCCCAACAATCTCTTTTTTTCTTTTGGTACCGAAATTGAACTCAGGGGTGCTTAACCACTGAACAACATCCCCAGCCCTTTTTATTTTTTATTTTGAGACAGGGTCTGACTAAGTTGCTTAGGGCCTCGCTAAGTTGCTGAGGCTGGTTTTGAACTTGCAATCCTCCTTGTTCAGTGTTCCAAGTCACTGGGATTACGGGCTTGCACCACGATGCTCCGCTCCATCCTGTCTTCTTTGCACCCAGTTGAGCCCCAGGGAACAGGATAGGTTAAACCTTCAAGGGCAGGTGCTGAGGTGAGCCAGGCCCAGGCCTAAGTAGACATGAGGGGCTGAGGAACAGGCCCAGGTCTCTAGCAGGCCTTCCCCACCGACTCCTCCAAAGCTGTTTACCTAACTCCCCATTCCCATAGAGATGGAATGGGTGGCGGTCCCCAGCTCCTTGCCCATGGCTGCCACCTCCCTTTGTGAGAAGCCGGAAGTTGGAACCTTTAGCAGCTCAGCATCACCCTCTACATTAAATATTTATCTTGGAGTCCAGGTCAGAGCCCTAGAGGATAAGAGAAGCTTGCCGCTGGTGAGGGATATGGCCAGGATTCCTGGAGTTGGAAGACCTTCAGCTTCGCCATGTTTGGAGAACAAGGAAGATAATGAAAGTGATGTGGCCCTTCTTAGACTCAAGGACCCTGACAGGTGGGAAAGCGTGCGACAAGGGAAATGGGTATTTGATTTATCCCCAAGGGAGGAAAGAGGCTGGTGCCAAGGGGTGGTGTGTATCCAAGTTTCAGGGGAGAGACACTCCTACCTGCCCTGTCCCAGGGCAGCTGCCTTCTGAGGACACTGGCTACCCACACCTCCTCATCAGGAGAGGCAGATGTTGGTGGAAGGGACCTCAAAGGTTATCTTGCTCAGCCCCTGCTCAGTGCAACAGTTGCCTCTGTAAAAGTACCTTGCAATGGCAGACTTGGAACCCCTTAATCATTTTAAAAATCTTCCTTGGAAGCCTGGGATCTGCAGCCTGCACCCAATGGTCCCCTTTCTGCCAGTGCAGCTAATCTGTGACCATGCAGCAGCAGGCAGACACTGGAAGCCTCTGGCATGCCCTTTGCAGAGCTCCCCCTCAATCTTAGCTTTCTATATGATCTTGTGCCAATGCTGCCAGGATAGCTCTTTACCGGAACTGGGAAAAGAAAAATAATAGCAGTCAGGGCAGTACGGGTTGAAAATTGCTTCCTCTTTGCTCCATTGCCTTTCAAATTTTTGAGCTGAACGCTGCACTTGAAGAACTCTAAAGTGCATGGTGGCCTTGGGTACCACTTTGTCACTCAGTAGGTATCCAGTAGATACTTTCATGGTCCCCTAATTTATCAACGATCATTCCCAACAGTATCTGAAGTGGATGAGTAGCTATTGGATGGTTGATTGGTTGAGGTTTGGGGATCCCAGAGGTAAGCCAAGGGCTAGAAGCACTCTAGGCTTGACTTCCACTGTCAGTAAACAGTCATGAAGCACCCTCACTTTCTGTGACAGGCCCTATGCCCCTATACAGGCTTGGCTGGGAGGAGGGAAGAAGTCAGCGCCAGAGTGAAAGGGGCGGGGCCCTGGAGACCCGTGTCAGAGTAGCGGGAACAGCGGAAAAGCAGGAAGATCAAAACAAATACGGTGTATGGGAACACCAAGACCCTCCTAACCTCATCCCCGCCCAAGGGACCCCACCCTCATCCTCTTTAGGGGCGCGGCACGCCCTGGGCCGCTGCCTGAAGCCAATTTCCTCAGGGTGCTTGCACGTGTGAGCATCCGCACATTTGTCAGTGCACGCGCGCAAGTTTTCTTTGCACACGCCCGGCGCGCGCTTGTGCATGCACAAACTTTCCCCAAGAGTCCGGGAGGCGGCGGGGCTTTCGCTCCTGGGCCATCCTGCCTGTGGGGCGCCTTTATCTCGGTCCCAGCCTGCCTGCTCGCGGGCCCGGCAACCGCCTCTTCCAGGCCGCCGGAGGCGTATCGGCCGCAGGCTCCACCCGGGCCCTGGGACTCGCAGCGAGTGCTCGTTAATCACTCCTGCCCTCTGTCCTGGCTCCGCCGCGCAGCAGCTCGCTCCCCACACCCTGGAAATGTCGCTGGAAACTCTGAGTGGCCCTCGCTGGCCCGCCCGCCCCCTTCCGACGCAAACCCTTTGGTGGGGGCCAGGGAAGGCAGCTGGGAAACCGAGCGGGCTCCCCGGGGACCCTCGGTGGCCCCTCCCGGCGCCGCCTCCTGGCCGGCCCGGCCCCTTCGGAGAGGGCGCCAGCGTCCCCGCCGCGCGCCCCGACGGAGGGTACTAGCAGCCCCGCAGGAGCGAGGGAGGGGAGCCGGCCCTGCCGCTCCTCCCCACCCGCCGGCCCCAGTGCAGCAGATCCGAGCCCCGAATCCCCCGCCGCGCCGCTCGCTTGCTCTTGCTCCCAGCGCGCCCCCTCGGCCTCCCTCTTCCTCCTCGGGCCTCTGCCTGGCCCAGCGTACTGACCCGGTCACGAGGGCCGTGACGGCCCGCGCTTCTCTCTGTCCTCGCTCCCCGAGGGCCCGCCGCGGCCGCGCCAGGCTGGAACCGGGCAGGGATGCTCCAGCCCTCCCAGGCGTCCTGAGGCCCCACCACCTGCTCGCCAGGGAAGGTAGGTCCCTGGGAAGGAGAGGGGCGGGGAGGAGGCGAGGCCGCAGCCCGGAGTGATCTCAGCCCAACCGAAGGTACAAAGCCCCTCCCCTAGGGTCCCTGTCCCAAACTCCAAGTGGAAAGAGTTGTGAGCCACTCCTCCACTTCTATCCAGAAAAGGCGAAAGTCTTGAAAACTTGTCCCTGCCCACGTGGACTTGTAGTTGGTAAATACCTGGGGAAGCATAGCGCCAAGTCCCCAAGGTCAGGGACTCAGAGGTGAGAAGGAGTTTGCCAACCACAGCTCCCCATTTCCAGCCTTTTGGTGCTGGCCGCGTGGGTGAGGGGTCTGCCTGAATTATGGGAGGACTCCAGAGTTTCCCATACCCTCTGTCCTCAGCTAGGCAGGGGACCAGTTACCCCAGCATGCATCCATCTCCTTAACTCTCCTGGCTGGGCTGCCAGGAGAAAAACTGGGACCACCTTCCTACCCTACCCCTGCGTTTTCCTGGGGTGCATCACATGGAGCAGAATTGGGGAAGGAGCACATTGGGGCACCAATGGACAGCAGACCCTGAGAACTGGTGGCCTTGGAACCTCCTGCCCTGCTCGTCCTAGAAGAGGGTACTTCTCTGAACTGGGTGGGTGGGAAGGGACACTAGAGGAGGAAGGATCTGTCAGCTGATGGTCAGGACTGCTGATGCTGATCCAGCAACTTGGCCTGGGCAGTCAGCAGGGCAGGGAGGGGTGGCTGCTAGGAACTAGCCTGCCCCAGGTCTCCTGACCTTCCACTGTCCCTGCTTCACTTTCCTTATGAAGGGAGGCTGGGCAGCAGGAACTGGGGTGTGTCTCCATGTTTTGTTTGGGTTAAGAGTCCTAATAGGATCCAGCTGGTGAGCTGCCCCTCCTCCAGCCTCAGCCCTCCACTCTCCCCCATTGGCACTTGGCATGGAAGATCTGTGTCCCCAGTAGGCCACTCTGATGTCAGAAGGCATCCCCGCAAATGCAGACCAGAAATAGGGTGCTACTCACAGCCTTGTTTTTACTCTTGCCACCCTTATGCCCACCCCAGACCTGAGCAGGAACTGGGTACAGGAGACGAGAAATCACAGCCCCCTATTGTAGCCTCATCCCCTCGGGTACCAACAACTCTTATGCTGTTCATATGACTGCCCACTGCACACCTCCCCACCTGCTGCTACTCAGCTGACACCCCTCTTAACCACAAACCCCATGTGACTCACAGGACCCTTGTGATCCCCCCAAGAGCCATATCATAACACTGCATGTATATTCCACCGCACACACCGGGCGTCTGCAGGCATCTGCTGCCCTGGTGAAAGCCCCACAGACCCCACAGATGCATGCAAGTCTGATTTGGTCCAGTCCACAAGGTGGTGGAGGTTGGCTCCTTCCTGGCCTATCCAACAGCAAAGGTGAGAGGGCCCATGTCATAGCTCTCTGGCTACAAAAGCCCCCTTGGACACCTCCATCTAGGATCTCCTCTTGGTTTTCTTGAACTTGTCTTAGTTTGCTTTCGCAGTCCTGGGGATTGAACCCAGGGCTTGACACCTGCTAGGCAAGTGCTCTGCCACTGAGCTACATCCCTAGCCTCTCTTGCGTACCTCCGTCTCCTGTTGCCCGCAGTCTCTGCCCCCGCCTGACCTAAGTTTTTCATGGCTGGCTGGGCACGGTGCTTTCAGGGAGGACCCTCCATGCAAAGCACAGCCTGGAGGTGCAGGGGAGCACTCAAGGGCGACACGCCTTTGCCGGCCCCCACTGTTCCCTCTCCACCCCATGCCACCAGCACCGGCACCTGAGCCCTGGTCTCCAGTCTGTGAAGGAGGCCGGAAGGGAGCCGTTCTCCCTGAGCTCTGGAGTGGTTCCGCTGCTGGAAATGCTCCCCTGGGCCTGGTAGGGATCAGGGCATTGCTGGCTGCTTCCCAGTGGGCAGTGGGCGGCTGGCCTTGCTGTTGGCCAGGGCCTCTCCCCTGGCATGGGCCCAAGTGACTCCTTGTGCTTGTGGACAAGCAGATGCTGCTGAGAGCCTGGAGGCGGCAGAGGAACTGAAACAAAGTCCTGAGCACCCAGACCTCCCTCTCCCCTAGCTGCCGCAGGTCCCCCATGCCTGCCCTCTGGGGAGCAGACGGGGCTGGCAAGGAGAGCCCAGGGGGCCTAGCCAGCAGGCCCACAGGCCCACTCCTGGCCAGCCTTCCTTCCCTTCCTCCTTGCCTGGGCCTCCCCTCCCCCATTCCCACCCGGAGCTCCTGCCCGGACCTAACAAGGGCCCATTGTGCGTCTGGGAGCCGGCACGGGCAGCCTGCAGGCGGGTGCCCGGAGCGGCCTGTTTCCTGGGTCCTTGAGCTCCCACCCAGCTGGCCCCAACCTCCTCCCACAGCCTGGCCCTCCTCCCCCACCCCAGGGTCCGCCACGGGGGCATGGACAGTCCGGGCCCAGCAGGACTTTCCCATCCTCCCTTCTTCTCTGCAGAGGACTGGAAGAGGAGCAGCTGGTACACTCGGAGTCGGAGTCCTCCAGCCTTGACCTGAGCATGCAAGGCCCACCCTGCAGCCTCCCTGCTGGGCTCAGCCTAGATGACTTCATCCCTGGCCACCTACGGGCCCACGTAGGGTCACCCCCCCGGGGGACACGGGTGAGTGGGACAGCGAGGAAGCAGGTGCACCGTGGACCCACAGTTATGGGGACTAGCAGGTCAGGCAGGGGAGCAGAGAACTGAAGGGGTGAAGAGGAGGGAAGAGGTCTAAAGAGAGCTCTAGGGAGCCTAGGTAACTGCCCACAGAAAGGTGAGGCCGGGCCTTGGACCCTCTTCGTGGGTGCAACCTGTGCCCTAGGAGCCATCCCTCCCTTTCTCCTGGGGAACCTTCTGGGCCCTGAGCTGCAGCTCCTGGCCCCTCCCCACAGGTGCCTGTGATCCGGAATGGTGGCTCCAACACCCTTAATTTCCAGTTCCATGACCCTGCGCCCAGGACCGTGTGCAATGGCTACATCCCACAGAGGAGAGAAGCTCCCCAGCATGCAGGTGGGTCTGCTCAGGAAAACCTGCTCCAGGACCCCTGTGCGGGCGAGGCGGGGGTCTGAGCCCCTGGACCCTGCCATTTGGCACCACTGTATCAAGAGGGAGGGGCAGCAGAGGAGGATGGATGTCTCAAGGTCATGAGGTACCCAGGGTCCTGTGGGCTCAGCTCAGGGCCCTCCTGAAGTACTCCTTCCCTCCCACTCCTGCCCAGTGCCTGAAGAAGGGAATGTGCAGGATCCATAGCCCCAGGTTCAAGGGCACAGTCAGTAGGCTAGGGAATGGCTAGGATTGGGCTGCTCAGGTCTGTAGTCCCAGAGCCCAGCAGGAGGTTGGAGAGGCAGCTTGAGAGCCTGTCAACTAGGTCCCAGGGTCCCCAGACCCTGGGGACCTCTGGATGCAGGCCAGCCCCGAGGACTCCTTTGTTGAGCACTCTCTTGAGGCAGACACTGTAAAGCACTACTGTCATTCAACAAGCAATCACTGAACGCTTGCAGCACAAGGCAGCCACTGCAAGGGCGGTTTGCAAGTCTCATCTCATTTAACCCTCCATGTTCCGGCCAAGCTAGGGTCAGGAACAGAGGCTGAGCAGAGACCCTAAACCTTTTCTGTCTGGCCCTGAAGCCCTTATGCTGCTACCTGGCTACTTAGGGGCTAAAGGTTCTGGGGAAGTTGGGGACACAGGACGATGACTAGGAAACCAGTTTCTGTCCTCACTGTCCTCGGCTGTGTAAGTACAGCCTCACAAAGTAGGTATCACCGAAGGCTTGCCACCATTACTCTCCTTTTACAGCAGTGGAAACTAAGGCACTGAGGGGGTGATTGATGTGCCTGAAGTCACACAGCCAGTAGGTGGCAGAGCTGGGGTCTGAATTCAGGTCTGTTCCCTCCAAGCCCAGCCTCTATTCTACCCCGCCCCCGCTAGGACATGGCCTGCATTGGCTTAAAGTAATGATTGCCAGCCCTCATTCTGCAGACTCTTAAGACAGCCCCAGGAAAGCAGGACAGGGTGAGTGCGGATACATATTTCTCAAAACGAAATCCATTTTAATTCACTTTAAGAAGTAAACAAACAGAAGCCTGTGGTGCTGCTGGGATCAAGAGGTTCGTAGAGTCTGCGTCATCCACTCAAACAAACAAGGAGCTGTTGAAACTTTGAACCCATAGGGATCAATGTTCTGAGGATCTAAGTGACAGACAAGGTCAGGTGGGGCCCCTGCCTTCAGCTAATGCTGTCCTGCACGCGCCCCACAGACCCTGCGTGGTATCAGACCTGGCCAGGCCCTGGCACCTGGCCCTCTGCGAACTCCAAGACCTCCACACCCCAGCATGCCCAGAACTGGTCAGCCACATGGACCAAGGACAACAAGCAGCGGGACAAGCGCTGGGTCAAGTACGAGGGAATCGGGCCTGTGGATGAGAGCGGCATGCCCATTGCCCCCCGATCTGTGAGTCGGGGCTGGGGGTCACGGACAGATGGGACCTAAAAAAAGCTCCACTTGTGTGGGATAAATCAGGGATGGGGCAATAAAGGCTGCACCCAGACCATTGCAGACTAAGCAGGGTGAGTTTTGGGGGATCATGAACCCCATAAAGTTATGGGCACCCTTGTGAGTGGGAGTTGTAGGAGTGGGAAGGCCTCCCAGCCCAGCAAGTGCTGACGGATCTGAGGAGGCCTTCAGCATGCCACCAGCGCCCTCTTCCACCCGCCTCCACAGCTCGGGGCAGCCATGCTTCCTCGCCAGGAAGCCGGCACTGGTAATATACCCTTCCTGCCTCCAGGACTGTTTTGAGTCTTGGGCAAGCCAGTGATGTGAAATACCATCTCCCCCTCCATTATCACTCTTATCTTTCGTCACCTAGAAACACATGTTCTTTGTAGAAGCATTAGAAACATAGAGAAGCCAAGAGGAAAAGTAAATCACCCCAAGTCCACAGTGTAGGGATCAAGATCGTATACACTGATGGAGGCCTGCTTACGTGACATGCTGCTGAAGTTATTCCTCCTGAAGACATTCCCCAGCCCACCCACAGGGCCTTCACCAGTGGCCAGAGAAGGGCTCACCAAGGAAAGCCTTTTGTGGCTGCTATGGGGGGTGGGGCGGGTGAGCAGGGAGGCCCAACTTTGCATTTTCTGATTCCAGAGCGTTGACAGCCCCAGGGACTGGTATCGGAAAATGTTCCAGCAGATTCACCGGAAAATACCAGGTTAGATATCCTCTCCTGCCAGAGTAGATTTTGGTATCCAGAACTTGGGGAGGAAGGGAAAGAGAAGGGGACTTACCTGCTTGGGGGATTCTTCTCCACCTGCCTGACCCCAAGGCTTTAAGGTCAGTGGTCCTTAGTATAGACAAAAGAAGTGACCAGCTACTGTCCCCAGTGTCCTCTGAAGGTACAGGAAGGCAGTCCTTCCCTGAAATCTTTCTTTGACTTTTCTGTTAGGCTGAAGTTCCAACAACATTAGGGGTCATTCTTCCACATGAAGCATTGGTTTCTTCCACAACTCAAAATGCAGACAGAGGGCACCTCATCCAGTCAGTCCCTGACTGTTGAGCACTTCCTGTGTTGAGCACTCATCTAAGTGCAAAAGTTATAAGGGTGACACACAATGAAAAGAAACCTTCTATGTGGCAGATGGCAGAACCAGCTAGGGAGAAAAATAAAGGCCAGGGGAGGGACCAGTGCAGATAGGCTGGGACTTCACCAGGACGGTCTGGGAAGGCCCCTGTGAAGAGACCCTCGAGCAGAGAGCCAGGGAGTGAAGGAGGCCAGCCAGCAGAGCTGGGTGAGGAGCCCTCCAGCAGAGGGAGCTCTGAAGACTCAGAGGGAAAAGCATGCCTGGCATGTTGGGGACCAACAAGGAGCTCTTGGACCATAGGGAGGGGCCTTTGGTGCGAGATGGAGTCAGAGAGGTCATAGGCCCTTTGGGCTTGTTATGAGAACACTGGCTTTTACTGTGCAAAAGATCAGGAACCACATGAGGTTCTGAGCCAAAGAGTGGTAAGTTCTGACCATGATGGCGGAATAGGCTGTCTGAGGCTGCCAGGTGCAGAAGAGTTGGTGGGGGTAGGGGTCAATTCCCTGGTTGGTAAAGCTAAGGAGAAAATGGCTGCCACGAAAGCTCTGCTGTAATGAGACCTAGACCTAGAGACCTAGACCAGGGCAGCGGCAGCAAACCTGCTGGAATCTGGTAAGGACTCTGAATACACCCAAAGTTAGTCATTGGATTTTTTTTTTTTTTTTTTTTTTTTTGGTACCATGGATTGAACCCAGGGGCCCTTAACCACTGAACCACATCCCCAGCCCTTCTTTTATATTTTATTTAGATACAAGGTGTCACTAAATTGCTTAGGGCCTTGCTAATTTGCTGAGGCTGACTTTGAACTCTTGATCCTCCTGCCTCAACCTCCCAAGTAGCTGGGATTACGGGCATGTGCCACTGTGCCCGGCAGCATTCAGTTTTAGTACATGTCACATCTGAGAAGAGATGTCAAATAGGCAGTTGACTAGTCAAGACTGTAGTTCAGGGGAAAGGTAAGCTGTAGGTAGGACTCACTCAAAAATGAGATATTGATTTAAAGTTCCTCAGGTAATTCTAAAATGCAGCCAAGGTTGTGACTCTTAGGATAGCTGTTGTAGCGGTTGTTCCTCGGTATCTGATGGGGATTGGTTTCAGGACCCTCTGAAGATACTAAAATTCCCTCATGCTCAAGTCCCTTGAATGAAATGGCATAGTACCAGGCAGAACCCACTACTCAGGTGTGATCTGAGCCTGTGTGCTAATATGATAGCATATAACCTACCCATCCTCCCATATACTTTATTATTATTATTATTTGGTACCAGGGATTGAACTTGGGTGCTCAACCACTGAGCCGCATTCCCAGCCCGTTTTGTATTTTATTTAGACAGGTTCTCACCGCGTTGCTTAGGGTTCGCTAATTTGCTGAGGCTGGCTTTGAACTCAAATCCTCCTGCCTCAGCCCGCCCCCCACCTCCAGCCACTGGGATTCCAGCTGTGCGCCACCGCGCCTGCAGAATGGGATTTTAAAAGACAAAAGTGGAGAGTGGTGTGACGTGCAGAATTTTGACCATGGAGGTCAATGGGCTTCATATATATATATTCAGTTGCAGATGGAAACAATACCTTTATTTTATTTCTTTTTATGTGGGTCTGAGGATCAAAGTCATTTCCTTACACATGCTAGGCAAGTGCTTTACCACTGAGCCCATCAATGGAGTCCTCGATAGAAGTGGCATGGCCCGGGGTGGTGGGCTGGGGGCAGGCGGGAAGGTGGTGATCCTCAGCTAGTTAAGGTTTGCTGTGAGGAGAAGCAGAGAAACTCAGCAGCCAGTGGAAGGTGGGCTCCTGAGAGGGGCACTTTGGTTTGCTGAGGGGTAGGTGGGCTGGCTGGTTAGTAGCTCTTCCCAGGACACCCCCGCCCCAGAGGAGAGGGTCTAGACAAGGGGGAAGCAAGCATTTAGAAGAGAGCACAGAAAGAGAAGGGGAAATCCAACCTGACAGGGCCAGGGCAGGTCTGCAGAGGTCAGGAGAGGGCGTGTGTGGGAACTGGGAGGGAGAAGCGGATGGTTGGGGCCCAGAGGCTGCCCCTGCCCACTTGGCTCACCCAGGCCCTAAATCTGCCAGAGGCATTTCAAGCCCTCCCAAGAGCTGCTCTCCTAATTCCTCCCTCCCTCGGGACATTCCTCAGGCCCTGACTCAGCGCTCAGCTCTAGGCAGGAGGGAGGCTGGGAGTGGCCAGGGCTTCCCATCCCCACTTTCTGCTCCATCTGTGACCTGGTCCTTTCTGCTCCCCAGACCTGCAGCCAGATTGGACCTTCCAGGACCCACCCAAAGGTGAGGGGGTGAGGGCTCACTCATCCACCCTGGCCTGCTGCCTTAAGCTGGGAAGGCAGCCTGGCTTGACTTCAGGGCTCCCCAGGTGGCTCTGTTCAACCTGAGAAGTTTTGCACTTCATTCTGGGAAACTCCAAATCCCCTGGGAGGTAGTAATTAGTAGATTTAGCTTCCTTCCCCATCCTGGGAATCCATGCTCTGCCACACCCTGGCTGAGATTCCCATGGGCCTCTCTTTCCTCATCGGTACAATGAGGACCACCTACCCCAGAGCTGTAAAACTCTTGGGGCAAAGTCCACATTTAGTGGCCTGAAGAACTGTCTCTGCCCCCTGTGAGCCAGCCACCCAGATGCAAGGGTGGACGTGGATGCTGGAACTTCAAATGGTCACCCAACCCCAGCTCCTGACTGTCTTCTTCCACCTCCAGTGATTTCCCCGTGGACCTCCTCTGCAAACCCCAATCAGCCAGGGCCACAGCAAAGAACAGCCTCCAGGCCGGACCCTCCGGTGACTTCCAGCGGGTGAGCTGTGGGCTGGGGCTGCATGGCAGCCCTGCACTTCCCTGCGGGGACCAGTGCCCCCTCGTGGGTGTATCCGGCACAGCCTCAGAGCATGCAGAATGAGGTCTGGCTCCTCAGCTGGGCTCTGTCCTGTCACCATCCTGTCAGATCTTCCCTCCCTCCAAGACAAAAGGGGAAAGGTGACCAGGAATGGGCCTGGCATCTATTCGTGGCCAGGAACACCTGCCATGTGTTTGTGGTGGACAGGAGGAACTCATTCCCTGCAAAACTCCATGGGTCATGTGCACCTCATGCGGTTTCCTAGGCACCCACAGATAGAACTGTGGAGGGCAGCTTGGTCCTGTGGCCATCTACTTTGAAGCCTGAGAAAAAGCAATCGGTGTGGATGAACCAAGGTTCCCATCCACATGCAGCTGTGAGATGCACTGTAGAGAGCTGAGGGAGAAATGCCTTCCTCTATGCGACCGTTCAGGCCCATGGGAACCAGGAGCTTTGCTCTGAAAGTTAAATCCAAGAGCTTCTCGTGCCTTTATATGGAGGGATCCCACTCACTAGCATGGCCATGACCAGCCTGTGGCTCTTGGCACCATCAAGAGACTGAAGATCTCCAGACTGAACCCAGAATTGGGGGTTGAAGCCAGTGCACTGCCACTAGCCATGTGGCCTTGGGCCTCTTACCCAAGCTGAGCCTGGGTGTCCCTAACTTGAGTGGGGACCATGTGTCAATTGTGAAGACTGAATGAGATCATGTTTGCATCCTCATCACGATTGGCACATAGCAAGTTTACACAAACATTAGTAATATACAGGCTCAATTATGACTAGAGCTTCCTTTGATTAGCAATGACACATTCCATTCTCATGATCACTTTTGTTATTCCTAAAATCAGAATAGAGTCATAATTATAGCCAACAAGTCCTGACCCTCTGGGCAGACATTCCATCACTTGATAAGCTTGATACAGTGGTTTTACTTGGTACAAACTTTCAAACTAAAAACAGAGGCTGGAACATTAAAGCCAGCCAGGAAAGAGCCTTGGAGGGAGACAGCAGAGTGCCTCAGTAGCTGGGGTGGTCAGACAAATGAGGTCACTGAATCCAACCAACACCCCCATGAAACAGAAATAACTTGCCCAGGGCTCCGAGGAAGGGCTGCCCTAGGTTTTCCTGGAATAGCATGCGGCCTATACTCTTGGGTACGTGTGTAAGTCCACTCAGCTGTGGCCGCAGGAAAGACCAGATTCATGGAAACTGCATAGACTATACCAGGCCAAATAAATGCCTCACTGTGCAGCAGAGTTTTGTGTCAGACCCTCTCCTGGGCACCCTTACCTAATCACTCCCATTTTACAGGTGCTGCACTTGAGTCTCATACAACTTCCCAAAAGGTCAACTAGGGGATGGAGCTGAAATTTGCACTTGCAGCTTACGCACTTGGCACTATTTAACACTGCTTCTGCAGTAAGAGACAGGGGCAGGCAGAGATAGCATAGGCCCCTTGGTGGGATGGGGTCAGGAAGAGAAAGAAGTAATGCTATATCTTCTCCCAGGACCATGTTCTCACTAATGCCTCAGTTTCCCTAAAAGGAAACTGATGTCCTTCCCTTTCTGCAGGAGAAACTGGGACCACTCTGAAGAGTTTTCCAGAAGCACCTTCACCTATGATCCCGGAGAATTCTCCCCAGAGCTCCAGCCCCCAAATCAGGTAGCAGCTCATCCAGTATGCTCCCCATGCACCCTAGCCCCATGATCTGGTCAAGCCCCTCTGCTGACTATCACAGGCAGTGACCTTTCAACTTGAATCTTTAGGAGGGCACTGGTGGTTCAGGATAGGGCAGGGCCTGAAAGCCTGCTTTTTGAGCCTGGGTAGAGCCCCAGTACCCCTCTACCCAAGGTAATGGCTACCCACATTTGTGCAGGTGCCCAGACATGGAGAGAAAGCAGACGAAGTCTGGACAGAAGATTCCTGGAACCAGTTTCTACAGGAACTAGAGACTGGGCAGAAGGTGAGTGTGGACCTGGTTCTCTGGGCACGCACACGGCCACTCAGCTTGAACATTTGGAAAGTACATTCACCCCCTTACTCCCTTCAGCCCAAGAAGCCACTGGTGGATGACCCTGTTGAGAAGCCCTCCCAGCGCATTGAGGTGAGTGGTGCAGCAGGTCTGGAGGGAGATTCTGGGTCATGTGGGCCCCAGTGACCATGAGCAAAAGCCACGAACCAAAGACCCAGACCCTCTCTGCTCCCATACAATTTATTTCTATCCCAGCATCCAGGACAGTGCCTGGTATACAGTAGGTACTCAATAAACACATGTTGATCAAAGCAGGAGCAAAGGAGGGAGTGTCCAGTGTGGACTGGAGTTATCAGGAAGTATTTTTGGACCCAGAGCTGAGGGTTTTGTTTTGTTTTTGTACTGGGATTGAATCAGTGCTTTATCACTGAGCTACATCTCCAGTCCTTTTTAGTTTTTATTTTGAGACAGGTTCTCACTAAGTTGCAGAGGCTGTTCTCAAACTGTGATCCTCCTGCCTCAGTCTCCCAAGTCACTGGGATTACAGGCATCCACCATGCTGGGCTCTGGAACTGAGCTTTAAAAAGATCAGAGGATGGGCTGGGGCTGGGGCTCAGTGATAAAGCACTTGCCTAGCTGGGTTAGGTTCACATTAGGGATACAGGGAGAGCAGAGAGCTTGGCCAGGCAGAGCTAGAGCTGCTCAGGGAGATATGTATGCACATAAGCAGAGACTTGGAGAGGAAAGTATGGAGGCAGAGCTTGCACCTGTGTATGAGTGCATGTGTAATATGCGTGGTTCGCTGGGGTGGGCACTGCGGGGGAAGCCTGGATGGGTGCAGTGAAGCCAGGCCATGGAAGACCATAGAAAACGATGGCGTGGAAATGGACCCCACAGACTCTTGAATAGAGACATAACATGGCAAAAAAAAATGGTAGGGAGGTACCATCAGGAAGTACTAGGGCCTTAGCAGCACCTGGAGTGCAGGCGCAGGAGCGGGCAGGGAGGCCTTCGGTACACCCGGAGCCACGCCCCTTCCAAGCCACTGCAGGCATGCCCTTGACCCAAGCACTGTGGGACCTGGCCTGCTGCTCGCATCTGACCTCTGAGCAGCCCCGCTCACTCACGCACACCGCGCTGCCCTCCTCCCACCCCTCCCCCCACCGCCCAAGTCTTCCCCACTCCCAGGTCCTGCTGGAGAGGGAGCTGGCCAAGCTGAGCGCTGAGCTGGACAAGGACCTGCGGGCAATTGAGACTCGGCTGTCGTCCCCCAAGGTACCAGCCTCTTGGGGTCCTCCTGGGGGACGCCGTTGGCCGCAGAGGCGGGGACTGGGCGGAGGACAGGCAGTCTCGGCTGCGGCCACCTTGGGCAACTTCAGCCTGTTGCTCGCTCCCCTACAAAATCCAGGGCGTCGACTTTCCAAGTGACCCCTGGGAACCCTTCCAGGCCCACTCCACGTCAGTCAGTCGTCCGGGGCTCGGGTCCCCGCCCACCCCGCCCCGTCCCAGCCGCAGCCCCAGGGACCCCGACTCGTACCGGCCCTTGTTTCCCGGGCCCGGCCTCCCTCTTCCGCCGCGCGCCTCCGCCCGCTCCTGGCTCCCGCGCGCGGCCGACTCTAGGACCCCGCGTCCCGCCGCCCTCCCGCCCTCCTTCCCTCCGGAGCCGCGAACTTTTCCGGAGGCGGCCTCGGCTGCCTGGGCCCCGGGACCCCGGGCCCTGACCGCGCCCCGTCTCCCCGCACAGAGCTCGCAGGCGCCCCGACGGGCCCCGGAGCAGCGGCCGCCGGCCGGGTGAGTGCGGAGACGCGGGCCGGAGGAGGGGTCCGGTCGGCGGGCCGGGGCCGGGAGCGGACGTGGCGGGCCGGGCGGCGGCGCGGGGGCGCTGGCCCGGCCCAGTGCGGGGGACGCGCGGGCCCGGGGGAGTGCGCGGAGGAGGGGCCCGGAGAGTGGGGAAGTGGCCGGGAGGGACCCGAGCCGCCGCTCTCCGCAGGGGGCTGCCCTCCCGCGCCCCGAGGGCCACTTGCCCAAGCCCGAGGACTTGGGTGGCGGCGGTGGGACCGCAGCCCCACCACTTCCCACGCGCACTGTCGCCACCCGGCCGTCTCCGGCCTCTCCCTGCCCAAGGCCTCACCCTTTCCCGGCCGGCTGCAAGGGAAGTAGGACATCCTGTTGAGAACCCAGGACCTGGGAGACGCCTTGGGAGGAGGTGGCCGGGGTGGGGGTGGCGGGAAGATCTGGGGGAGCGGGGAAGTCTGGAGGGGCGTCGGGTGGCGTCCGAAGCCCCAACCGGTGCTCACTCTGTGTGTCCGTGCAGCCCGGCCTCAGCCTGGAACTTCAGCTCCCCGCATGCACCTTACCTGGGTCCCTCCCAATCCCTGAGCCCACACAGAATGGCGGATGGAGGAGGAAGCCCCTTCCTAGGTCGGAGAGATTTTGTCTACCCCTCCTCAGCCCGAGGTATGGACCGAATCCTCCCCTCACCCACCGCCTAGATGTCCAGCTCCCAGATAGGCTGGTGCCCCTGGTGGGCAGGGATCCCGGTCACAAAGCCCCTTGCTTCTCTAGCGTCTATCCTGGGTGGGGGGAGCATGACCCCATCCCAACCCCCAGATATGACCTCCCCAAGTTAAGGTGGTACTTCTCCACAGACCTTAGTGCCTCCCAACGAGGCAGCAGCCCAGCCAGGAAGGAAGAGAAGAAGGTAAGGAGGGCGCACCAGGGTCAGGGTGCAGGGGGACCCTGGAACAGGTCTCCTGCCTGAGGTGACCCACTCTGTTCTCTTCCCCTGCCCAGAGAAAGGCTGCCCGGCTCAAGTTTGACTTCCAGGCACAGTCCCCAAAGTAAGTGGCCGTCTCAACCCTTTCCTTTCCACCTTGAGTAGTCTCTGCACTATTGGTTGGGAGACAGGGCTTCACGAGTCACCCCTGGAGGGTGGAGGGGACCTGGGTGCTCTGGCAGGGTCTGAGGAGAAAGAGGCTCAGGAGGGCCTCATCTTGCTGTGACATTCTGACTCTGGCCTGCAGGGAGCTGTCTCTGCAGAAGGGTGACATTGTCTACATCCATAAGGAGGTGGACAAGAACTGGCTGGAGGGGGAACACCATGGCCGGCTGGGCATCTTCCCTGCCAATTACGTAGAGGTGAGTGGGAGGAACAGGTGCAAGCAGGAGCCAGGCTGGGAGGGCCCAGGGCTGGGAAAAGCCTGGAGTGCAGACACCAGGCTTCCTAAACTGTGAAACTGTGAGGGGCCCAATGCCTTTCATCCCCCAGAAGGCCCGGTGTTCTGCAGGTACCCAGGAAAGGTTTGCCAGCTGAGGGTGGAGCCAGCCCAGGGGAGACCAAGTAGCCCAACTTCTCAGCCAAAAGCCACAGCCCCATTAGTGTCTCAGACTTCCGCTGTTTCAGAATCCATCTCCCAACTGCAACCAGCAAGAGTTGGAAGCGTGTGACTGTTTATGAGCCATACATAAATGCATTACCTCTTTCTGATATCTTGCCTCCTTTGTTCCTCACTGCCTGGGGAGTGATAGATAATCCCCATTTTACAGATAGGACTCCGTGACAAATTATAAAGTAGAAGATTAGAATCTGAGCATGGGTCTTTCCATTCCAGATACAGATTCTGGACTTCACAGAGGCCTATAGGTTATCTTTGGTATTGGTGTCTTTTGAGGAATGTCAAGTTATTGGCATAAAGTTGTTCATATGATTACCTTAGTATCCTGTCCTCCCTTTTTTTTCTGGTGCCATGGATTGAACCCAAGAATGCTTAACCACTGTGACACATCCCCAGCCCTTTTAATTTTTTATTTCGAGACAGGGTCTCGCTAAGGAGCTTAGCGCCTCGCTAAGTTGCTGAAGTTGACTTTGAACTCACGACCCTTCTGCCTCAGGCTTTCAAGCCTCTGGGATTTACAGGCATGTGCTAGAGCACCCAGCCTTTAGTGTCCTTTTAGTATCAGTGAAATCTGTAGTGATGACCTCCCTTTAATTCCCAATATTGACAATTTATGTCTTATTCTCTCTAGAGATTTATTTATTTTCTTTTTTTAATATTTTTAGTTGTAGATGGACACTACTTTGATTTTATTATTTTTTATGTGGTGCTGAGGATCGAACTCAGCACTCTGTCAGCACTCCACCACTGAGCTACCACCCCAGTCCCTTATTTATTTTCTCGATCCTTTCAAAGAACTTATTTCATTAATTTTTCTCTATTGTTTTTGTTTCTAATTTCATTGATTTCTGCCTCTTTATTATTTCCTTCTTTTGACTTTTTTTTTTTTTTTTTTGTGGTACCAGGGATTGAACCCAGGGGCGTTTAACCACTGAGCCACATCCCCAACCCTTTTTGTATTTTATTTAGACATAGGATCAGATGCTTAGGGCCTTGATAAATTGCTGAGGCTGGCTTTGAACTCGTGATCCTCCTGCCTCAGCCTCCTGAGCTTCTGGGATTACAAGCATGCGTCATCGTCCCCGGTGACTTATTTTAATAATATATAATAATAATGTTTAATTTGCTCTTACTTTTGTAGTTTCCTAGAATGGAAGTTTAGGTTATTGATTTGAAAGTTTTCCTAATAAAAATATTTGATATTATAAATTTTCCTTTAAATACTGCTTTAGCTACATCCAGTGAATTTTAATTTTTTTATTCAACCTGAACTATTTTATCATTTCCTTTGTGACTTCCTCTTTGACTCATGGGTTGGGTTGTTTCATTCAGATTCTTGATTTGATAGCCATCATAAGGCCTCTCCTACCTATAGGTTATTTCCTCTGACCCTGAAATTTCACAAAGTTGGTACAATATTCCACTCTACCAGTTATTTATATCTTAGTGTGAAATTGTTGATTAGCTTTCTGTTTTTTTGTTTTTGTTTTTGTTTTTTTTTCCAGTACTGGGGATTGAACCCAGGGGTATTCTACCACTGACCTACAGCTCTAGCTCTTCGTATTTTGAGACAGGGTCTCCTTAAGTTGCTGAGGCTGGCCTCAAACTTGTGGTCCTCCTGCCTCAGCCTCCCAAGTTGCTGGTATTATAGGTGTGCACCACCATTCCCAGCTGGCTTCTTGATATTTATGAGCAGGGGGAAGCAAAAGCAGCACAGGGATTTTGGGCACCTGATGGGGTAGACAGGGAAGGGGGGAATCAAGACACTTGAAGCAAGGGACACTTGGTTCCCAGCAGTGGTAAAAAGTTAAATCCTCAGTTTTCAAACAGATTGCCAGCTGTTTCCTACAACTCCAAACACCAGGATTCCTCTGCAGTCCAGCCTAACTTTCCACCTGGACTGCCTTCCACCTCAAGCTTGCCATACCCGCTCCACCAGCACCTATTCCACATACCTCTACTGGAAATTCTTCCTCTGGGAAGCCTTCTTGGACCAACCCCTCACCCTGCTTGGGCGACTCACCCTGACCACCCCCAGGGCTTGTGTCTGGGTCAGTGTCCACCACCAATGTCTTCTCTTGTCCTGGGCAGCTCTTGCGTGCTACTGCCTTCTCTTTGGTGCCTTGCCCTCCCAGCAGCCTGAGCTGTGTGCCCAGTAGGTGCTGGGCCAATCCTTCTCATTGCCTTTCCACAGGTGCTGCCTGCAGATGAGATCCCCAAGCCCATCAAGCCCCCCACCTACCAGGTGGTAGAGTATGGAGAAGCTTTGGCTCAGTACAACTTCAAGGGGGACCTGGAAGTGGAGCTATCCTTCCGCAAGGTGGGAACAGGGGGAAGAAATGGGGTGGGGAGGGGACAGGAGAGGACATAGACAAACTTTTTTTTCCCATTGCTGGAGATTGAACCCAGGGCCTCATGCATGCCAAGCAAGCACTGTACCACTAAACCACATCTCCAGCCCAAGCCCTAAAAAAATTTATTTAGTCAGGCATAGCCATCTGCACACAGTATTTCCCATTTTTTCAAAACTCTTAGAGTCTTGTTCCCCTTAACTTAATCCATCTTTAAAAGACTATTTTAAACCTCTAGAGGTGTATTTTTTCAGCTGCATGTTGTAGATGATGAGAATCATCATCTGCACTTCTTTTTCTTTTGGGACTGGCGAACCTCAACCACTGGGGCATATCCCTGGCCCTTGGTATTTTTGTCTTGAGACAGGGTCTCCTAAGTTGCTGAGGCAGGCCCGGAGCTTGCTGTGGTCCTGCCTCGGCCTGTAGAGTAGCTGAGATTGCAGGCTCAGGTCGCCATCCCTGGCTCTGATCTGCATTCCTAAAGGCATAGATAGAAATGCCAGACTGCACTGGGTGCAGAAAGGGTGCTTTCTCACACTGTGGCAGTTCTGTGTATGTATAAAAAGACATTTTAAAAATGTGGAATGTGGTTAAAAAATAATAATTTTTTTTTGTTTTTAAGAACGCAGTCCTGGAAAGCAAGGGCCTGGTCTCCCTTGGGTTGATGTTTTTGAGGGCATGGAGGCCATCAATGCCCATAGTCAGGGCCACCTTCAGAGCCAGCCCCAGGCACAGAGAAGAAAGGAAGGGGCTGCATGGGGAGGGGAAGGGGCAGAAGCGGGTAGGTAAGGTGAGGGCTGGGGCCCATCCTCCCTGGGCAGCCCACCAAGGTGGTGGCTCTGACCCTAATGTCAGTCAGCATGAGGGCTTGAGGAAACCACCTGCTCTGAGGGGTTTGTTTTTTGATGCACTTACGACAGGATAACCCAGAGGGTGAGGCAGGGACAGGCCTGAGTCGTGGCAGTGGTGACTAACACCTGTCCAGTGCTTCTTGTAAGTGTGCTTGTACCTCACAGCAGCGGCATGTTTATCCCACTGAACACAGGAGGAGGTCGAGGCTCAGAGAGGCAAATCAGCTTGCTCAAGGCCACACAGCTTGGACTTGGCAGAGCAGGTTTGCGTCTCTGTCGTCAGTCAGGCTCCCCTATGACTGGAGCTCTAGGAAGGGACTGCTCTGAGCTCAGTGTATGGAGGGGGGACACTTTAGCCAGATGGGCTTCAAAGAGGCAGGCCGTGACTGGAACCCAACACTGCCCGCTGAGGGAAGAGCTTAGACGTCTGCTTGCTCCCTCGGGTGGTGTGGGTTTGGCTGGGCGTCTCCTTTCCGTCCGTGTGACTTGGATAACCTGCTGGCCCCCTCCGAGTCTGATCTCTGTTGTGCGCAGTGTTAGTCCTGAATGAGACAGTGCAGGTAAGCATCCTCAGGTGCCTGTCCAGTGGACACTGACTCTCCCTGCCCCCAGGGGGAGCGCATCTGCCTGATCCGCAAGGTGAATGAGAACTGGTACGAGGGGCGCATCTCAGGCACGGGGCGCCAGGGCATCTTCCCCGCCAGCTACGTGCAGGTGTGCCGCGAGCCCCGGCTCCGAGTCTGTGAAGACGGCTCCCAGCTCCCTGCCTCTCCCCGCCTGACCACCACTGCCCATCTGGCCCGGCACCCCAGCTCTCCCTCAGCGCCGTGCAGCCCAGCGGACCCCACCGACTGGGGGGGCCGGACCTCCCCCCGCCGCACCGGCTTCTCCTTCCCCGTCCAGGAGTCCAGGCCCCAGACCCAGGTAGAGGTGGCCAGTCCCCCATCTGACACTGGGAGTGAGGCAGCTGGGCCAAATCTAGCATGGCAGCCCCACCCCCACCTTGGGAACCCCAAACTCCTCACGTGGATTCTGGCCCGTGAGCTCCAGTCCGGGGAAATCCTGGCAGCCAGCCAGTTCTAGGTGGGACCCCTAAAGCCCGCCACTCTGTCAGACCGGACCACTCTGTCATGATGTGCCAGTGACCGTCTCCAGGAGGGTGGTGCGGAGAGTCAGGGCTCTGTCGCTTGCCTTGCGTGCTGTGTGACCCTGGGAGGTGATTTGTGCTCTGTGGGTTTGCATTTTCCCCCACTGTGGCTGGTGGTGCGGTCAGTGTGAGGCCAGGTTTCTCTTAGCTGCAGGGCGGGGTTACTCCACTCCCCGGCTGGTGCGCTCCTGGCTCGCTTGCCAGGTGCACTTTGTTGAGCACACAGTGTGTGGGACTCTTCTGGGGTTCCAACTTTGTTCATACTGCCAGAGAGAAATCCAGTCACTGACCCCACCTGGACCCGGGAGATAAACTGAGGCAGGGTGTAAGGTGCTCAGCAGGGAGGTGGGCCACCCATGTCTCCTCCCTCATTCTTTTTTGGGACCCTTCTTTCCTCCTGTGGACCCCCCAGACTCTCAGCACCCCTGGGCCAGCCCTGTCCCACCCTCGAGGGTCCAGCCGTCCCCTGGACTTGGGAGTCTCCTCCCCCAACACCATGCAGATACACTGGACCCCGTGAGTACTGTCGGAGGGTTCCTGGCCAGGGTGGGGACCACCAGCAGGCAGTGCTGAGCACACTCACCCCCCCCTCTGCCACCCCTGGGAAACTCCCTCTCGCCAGTGCTTGTCCTCGCAGAGCTTTAGGTGACTCGGGCGCAGGGCGAGAGAGCAGGAGGGGCCTCGGGAGACTCACAGGAGGTGGGGGCTCCTGGCGGAACTGCCAGCCTGGTCGGGAAGAGGGCGAGGTCTCGGGCAGCCCTAAGGATGTCTCCTGCAGGTACCGGGCCATGTACCAGTACAGGCCCCAGAACGAGGACGAGCTGGAGCTGCACGAGGGGGACCGAGTGGATGTCATGCAGCAGTGCGACGACGGCTGGTTTGTGGGTATGTGGGTCTGGGGAATGGGGCAGGCCAGAGGTGTCGCAGGGTCCCAGGGACACTGGGTGGGCTTGGCTGCCTGTCCACACTGGTTCAGCAAAGATACTCGGTCTGACCACCTCCACTCAGCATCTGACCTGAGTCCCGGGCAGCCCAGGACTGCTGCTTCCCCAAAGCCAGTGTTCCCTTAGTGCCTTCCTGGTGCCCTGAGGAGGGATGAGGCCCAAAGGAAACTGGCCCAGCCCAGGGCCATTGACAGGTCACTGTCTGCTCAGGGCAGGTGTCTGCTCCAGGCCCTTGGTCCTTCCCACTGCACACATTGACTCCTAGGGGAGAGGTGGTGGAGGGGACCAGGTCTCACACAGGGGCATAGTCCCCACCTGCCCTGCCCCAGCCCACTCCTCCAACCTCAGGAGAGGAGGCAGTAACTGTCCCAGGGCAGCTCAGGCAGAGGACTAACAGGAACCCTCTACTGACTCTGACCTGGTTCAAAGTGACCTGCCCACCAGGCTTCACCTGGCCTGTTTCCCAAGAGTGGACAGATTCTATCCAGGTCTCAGCATCAAAGTATGGACCAAGTAGAGTGAATAGCCACCCCCCCACACACACACCCTGCAACAAGTAGGCTCTGGAGTCCGAAGGTTGGGGGACTGCCTGGGAAGGGGTGGCCATGGGGATAGTCCCCTTGACCAGGTGAATCCCAATACCTCAGTGCAGACCAAGCTTCTGACACCGAGGATTATTAAGCACTAACTTGTTAGGAGTCCTTTCCTGCTGAGGGATGGGCTTCAGCACATTCTCATTTTACTCTGTACACTTATGCTTTTGAATTTTTTTTTAACACTACTAACAAGATTTTACACGTTTCTATAGTCAAGAAGAAAAAGCAGCGCTCTTGTGGTATAAGCCACAGTGCTCCAGAGGAATGGCTTGCACCTGCTCTGTCTGTGTGGTAGCCATTAGCCACATGTGGCCGCTTGAGTTTAAATTAGTCGAAATGAAAGAAAATAAAAAAGTTCTTCAGTGGCACCTGCACATTTCACGTGCTTATTGCCACCTGCAGCTGTGGTTATGTTTGGACAGTGCAGGTCAGGGAAGGTTTCCTGGAGGAAGTGGGGACTAGGCCTGGATGGGCAGGAGACTGACTTGGGGAGACTGATGGGTAAAGGAGGTGCTCTGGGTGGAGCAGGAGCATGGTGGGTATGCTTCTGGATGGCAGTCTGGAAGAGAGGCCCTGGAAGGGGGAGTCCACCCAAGGCCTGCAGTACCCTTCACTTCTTTCTGTATTCCTGTGTTTCTAGCATCCCCCACTTCACCCCAGAGGCCTGGATGACTCCTAAGCAGCCGAGTGGTTTTGGGGAATTAATTCCCTGGACCTTCTTTGGGTCCTACCTGCCCATCTCTGAAATGAGGGGGCCATACTAATCCAGCAAGTTTCCTCCCAATATAAGTTCTGTGATTCATCCTCCTGCTTCCTGGCTTTCTGGAAGAAGGTGGAGTATGCAGTGCTGTGTGCAAAGCTGTGCACATTTGTCGATTGCTCTGATTCTTTGATTATGGAATTTAGGGAGTGCAGCTTCGCCTATCTAAACTTCTGCCACTAGGGGGCAGGAACGAGGAAAGCAAACCAAATCCCCCCCTCCCTGGGAAAGGGACTCTCCCTGCAGTTCTGGGCACTGCCAGCAGGGGACCCGCCCCTCACCCCTACATTCCTGTTACATGAAGGAGCCTGGGGGATCCTCTTTCTGTCTTTCCTCTTTCAGGTGTCTCCCGGAGGACCCAGAAATTTGGGACATTCCCTGGAAATTATGTAGCCCCGGTGTGAGTGGTCTCCATGGCAACTTGGAGCCAGCCAGGATGGGGTGGGGAGCAGTAGCACTTACAGGAGGGAGCGGGCCCCCCACATCTCCTCCTCCCCCAGACCTGCTCTCCCAGCATCTGCAGAGACCCCAGCAGCCTTCCCTTGGAGCCCCTTCAAAGCCCCCTGGACTGATTCCCACCCACAACTCACAGGCATTCCTCTGAAAGCCCCTTCACCCCCACCCCCACTCCCCAAATACAGAGGTCTGCTTTGAAGTGGAGACTGTTTCCAGGCCTTATTAAGACCAGACTCCTAGCCCCCCACCCCCACCCGCCATTGCGTTTCCTCTAACAGGGACGGCTCCCAGCTTCACCCCCGTGGGGTTCCTCTAACAAGGACCAGCCTCCTAACCTGATGCAGACCAAAGGCCTCCAGCGCCCGCCTGCAGGACTTCCTCCCCTTTCTTACCAGCTTGCCTGCTGCCCCTTTGCCTTCTGGCCTCCAGCTGGGCCTGGGAGTGAGGTGGGGGACAGATGCAGCCCTTCTTAGCCTTCAAGGCCTCCACTTCCCAGAGGCTGGTGAGGCCCGACCTGGGCTCTGCACATCCTCCTGTGGCCACGGTGCCCAGCACCACTGGCCTATCCCTAACAATGCGCAGGGAGACTTTGCTGTGCTCTTACCTCTCAGCTCTCCCCCATGCTCAGATTCCGGCTGGAAGATGGTGTAAAATAAATCTGGTTACCAGGGTCCTTGTCTCTGAGTCCTTTTCCTCTGGGGTGGGAGAGGCCTCCTCCTGCTTGGGATTGTGGGGCTTCATTGCAGTGGGCTGTGCAGTGAGGCAGGGGTGTGTGAGTTGAGGCCAGCTCCTGAGTACTCAGTCCTCCGCAGGCAGGGATGGGCAGCCACCAGGTCTGGGCAGCTAATTGACAAGAAGTGCTGAGAACCAATGTCACAGGGGCCAGGGCAAGATCTGTGGGAGACACCAGAGCCTGGAACTGAATGTGGCCTTGTTTAGAGGCTGTTTTGATTCTGGAACAGCCACCGTGGGGTTGCTGGACTAGAAGACATTCTAACTGTTCTGCTAATGTTTTCCTTCTGTGCACTCCATTTCCACACTGATGCCCTTGTGTGTTTATTCTCTGGGCTCAAGTTTTTGAGCAATCAGTTGCAGGAAGCTGGGAGAGGTGGGGCACAGCAAGGCAGAGCAAGTCTTCTTGTCCTAAGGTTTACAATCCTGGGGTTGGGTGGCTCCTGGGGGGCCATCAAGGATGGCACAGCCCGGGCCTAACTGCTCCTCCATGAAAGGAAAGCTCCGTTCTTGGGCTGCTACTGAGAGCTGGTCAGGGAGTAGGCATTTCCCCTGATGTAAGCCTAACTGGCAGATCAGGATTCCTTTTTTTTTTTTTTTTTTTAATATATTTTTTAATTGTCAATGGAACTTTAAAAAAATATTTTTAGTTATAGATGGACACAATACCTTTATTTTTACATGGTGCTGAGAATCGAACCCAGTGCCTCACACTTGCCAGGCAAGCGCTCTGCTACTGAGCCACAACCCCAGCCCTCATGATTGCTTTTTACAGGAGAGACTGAGGCTCTGAGATGTTCAGGTGTCTAGGTCACATCAGTCTTAAATACTGACATGATTTGTATAATGCCCAGGTGATGCTTGTCCAGAGATTCTGAGGAGGGTCATACAGGAGGTCAGGGACTGCCCTGGGGTGGCCCAGGGTCAGGGTGCTTTTGTGTTCTTGACCTGTCACTGAAGATGCCCCCACCCCAGGTGGGTGGGGAAAGCTGGTAACTGACGTGAGGGGTGGAGATGCCTGGTTTTGTCAGGACAGAAGGGAGGGACCTGGGCCCATAGGGCAGTGGCCTGGCCCGGCCAGGTTGCTTAAGCCTGGGTGGGGCAGCTCGCTCTTCATCCATTTTCTCCACCCAGCACTCACCTCCACCTGGCTCTAAATTGGCAGTTCCCATCCTTGACTAGAAGTGACCACTCTTCAGGAAGCTGCTGGCCTGTGTTTGATCCCCCCTCCTGGCTCTCTTCACCTTCCCTGATGCCCTCGTAAAACATCAGGGTTGAGACTTCTTTTCCCTTAGAAACCAAATCCACACCCTTGCTTTGATGGGGCCCTGGAAACTCCCAGGTAGCAAATGAACCCTTTACCCGCCACCTCCAGTCTGGCACCATCCTAGTCTGTTAAGACGGCCACTTTTGTACCTGGCATGAGGGGGTAGGTGAAGGGAGGGTCAGGATTTCTGGGGATGGTTTACCCCATCAAGTGACAAGAGTGATTTGTACGCAGGGCACAGAATCACTTAGAGCAGGATGGGTCCCTTCTGTGTCACAGAGTCATGACCCAGCTCAGCGGACTTGTCTTTGTGGTAGGTTTTGTGAATGCACAACCCACAGAGCAGGAAACGCTGCAGATGAACCTATAGATGTTTATAGACTGTCCAAAGTACACCGGTGGAGGATCCCCCTGAGGACCACATGGCTCACTGCCTGGCACCCAGTGGACACTCAATAGATATTTGCTGAATGAATTTGTGTGTGTGTGTTACTGGGGATTGAACCCAGGGACACTCTACCACTGAGACTTTTTTTTTTTGAGACAGTGTCTCATAAGAGTGACCCTGAATTTATGATCCATCTTCCTGCCTCACCTGAGTAGCTGGGATTACTGGTGAAAACTACCACACCTGGCTTGAATATTGTTTGAATCATTGACTGGCTGAATTGAATGCACGAATTTCCCTTCCTTTGTCCCCGCTCCCTGCCGCCACCTTCCACCCTCTCATTTGTGGCAGGCGCTCTGTTTTTACACCTCTTTGTAATCCTTGGACTTTGCCTATGGAGAGCAATCTACATGATGGGAGGGTAAGCTAAGCATTACTACATAGGGAAACTGAGGCCTGGAAGAGCTGAGGAAATTGCCCACAACCACACAGTAAGAGGCAGATGTGGCATTCGAGGCTAGATTTGTGTGACCCCCAAGGCTGTGGTTGCCTGGCTTAGATTTCTGGCTCCCTCAAGGGGCTTCCGGGGGCTGAAGGTATCCCTCAGTGGAAAGCACGTGCTTAGCATCCAGAAGGCCCTGGCTTCCATCCCCAGGACGGAAAAAAAAAAAAAAAAGAAAAAAAAGAAAGAAAGGTGGTGGATGCTTCCAATCTAGCTGGGGAGGTATGGCTGGTGCAACAAGCAAAGCACCCTGCCAGGAGGCTTGGGGTTAGTCCACAGGAAAGTAGTTTACACACCCAGGACAGAGGCTGTGGGAGGTGGCAGGGCAGACAGCTGGACAGAGTACAGGAGGATGAGACGGGGACAGGGTAGGCAAGGAGGTGCTGAGGGCACTCCTCACAGAGGAACTCAGAGGAATGACTCACACCTGAGGCAGGCAGGTTACAGCTGTGCCCACAGGTGTGCTCCCCAGAGTGCCAAGTTGGAAGGCCAGCCGAAGGTGCAGGAGGAGGCTCCGAGGGCCCAGACTTCCCCAGGGTGAGGGTTGCCAGGTATGGCTCTGGGGAAACCATTGGCCAGATGGCTCCTCCTGCCTGAGCTGGCACCTGAGCCTCCTTCTTGGCTGTCTTGTCCCTATCCCTAGCGCCTGTGCGGTAGACAGATGGGAAAGGGCAGGCAGAACCAGTGGTGGTGGTTCAGGCTGGTCCACCTCAGGCAGGTCAGCAGGGAGGAGAGGTGCCTGACGACCCTCCCGTCAGGAGTCTCCATCTTCTCCAGGTCCCCCTGCGCAAGGCGGGCTTGTTGGGTATCTCAACCAGGGCACTCTGCGTTTAGAGAAGGAACCATGGTGGACCACGCTAAGCCAGCATGTCGGATGGCTGGCCGTCCGTCCAGGAAGGGAGCAGAGGAGGGCGGAAGGGTGGCCCTAGCTTGGGATTTGTGGATGTCGAGACCGCATTTGCGCCAGCGTGGGAGCTGGAGTGGGCGGAGGAGCCGGGAGGACCGCAGGCAGACCAGGCAGCCCTCCCCGGCCGGGGGAAGAGGGGCTCGAGGACCCTTTTGTAGAAGGGGCACGCGGCCGGCCTGGGGGAGCCTAAGGGGGCAGCTTAGGGGGCGCAGCCTGTCTGCGCAGGGGGAGAGAAGTCGTCACTTGAACGGCGTCCCTGCATTCAGGGGCATTCGGGAGGATGCGGGCACCTCGGCAGGACGACGGCAGCCTAGAGGGGGCCCTGGGGAGAGTCTGTCACCATCTCTCCAGTGGGGCGCGGGCCAGGTGGCAGCGCCCGGGCTCAGCAGCGCGGAGGAGGCGGCTTCCCGGGCCAGGGGCGGCGGCAGGGGCGGCCCCGGGATCACATGGGCGGAGGCAGGTCCCGGAGCCCCGGGCGGGCTCTCCCCAGAGTCGGGCAGACGGCGGCGGCGGGAGCGGCGGCGGGTCCTCGCCCTCCTTTCCTGCCTCCCTCCTTCCCTGCCCTCCCCGGCCTGGCCGCCCAGGCAGACAGGTGAGCGGCAGCCAGGTGAGCGCGCGCCCACCTGCGCACCCTCCGCACGGCCGCGCCGGCTCTGGCCTCCCGCGGCGGGACCCTGCCCTCGGCCCACAGCCCCTCTCCCTGCAGCCTCTTCTCGGCGTGGGCCCCGCTGGCCGGCACTCCCCGGACACCGTGCTCTTCCTCCAGCCCCCTGCCTGTGGGGGTACTTTGGCCTTAGAGGGAAGAAAGCTCCAGAACTGGGAGAGCTGGGCAGACAGGCTGGGCTCCTCCCTGCGGCACCAACAGCGCGGACAGTCGGAGTCCACCGGCCGGCTCAAAGGTCTGGGAATCAGGGCATTCGCGAGCCACCAGCACCCGGCCTTGGGAACCGAGAGCCCGAGGGCCTGGGGACCCGGGGAGGGACAGAGCCCACGCCTGGGCAAAAGGGGAAGCTAGCTGACAGGGGAGGGGCAGACAGACCGGCTGGCCTGAGTATCCCCTCCCCAGGGTGCCGTGTTCTGGAGAGAGCAGGCAGCACTTGCAGTCTCTGGACCTCCCCAGGGACAGCCCCAGGATGGGTGCTGGGCAGCTTCCTGCCAGGGTTGGCTCCTGGCTCCAGATCTAGAGGCTCAGGAAATCCCACAAGGGCCTGGTCTGCAAGGACACTCCCTTGCCCAGCAGAGGGGGCAGTGGATGGGAGGCCTGTGGCCCCAGCTGGCAGGCAGCATCAGCCCTCTCTCCGGGCTGGCCAGCAGCAGGGGGTGGGTGTGCCCCAATCTGCAGATGAGCCCTGGCCTCCTTGCTGGGGCTGTTCAGAGGGCAGCAGGCCCCTGGGGGCAGTGGGAAGTGGATCTTGTCCATCTGAATCACATTGTCAGGGGCTGGGCAGGCAGCCAGGAGGCCCCTCTGAAGACCTTGACCTGACCCCAGCCAACCCCCAGCCTGGTCAGATTTTTACTTAGTCTGGTGGGGCCACCCCTTCTTTGCTGTCTCTCCTGTGCCAGAGTCTTTCTTTACCCAGGCCACCGGCCTGCCCTCCCCCAAAGTGGGGAGGAAGTACCTTGTGCTGTCAGTTTTGGGGACAGGAAGCAAGCACTTGAGAGACTTAGTCCTGATGGTGGAGGAGGGGAGGAAGGAAATGCAGATATCTCGACGCTTGCCAGCCCCTGCCCACCCATTCTCCAGCAAGGCCCTGTGTGGCATGAGGATAGCAGCCTCTTGGGAGCTGCTGGGCTAAAGACCACGAAGTGGGAACTGAGCCGGTTTCTCAGGGTGGGGGGAAGTGAAACTTGGGGGTGAGGGAGGGACTTAGTCACTTCCTCTACCACCCCAGCCCCTGACGTCTGCTTGGGGACCTGTCACCTTTTCTCCTTTTTCCCTCCAGTAGGTCGTGGGGAGTGGACCCCACCTTCCTGTCCTCCCCTCCTCAAGCATGGCGCTGACGGTGGATGTGCTGGGGCCAGCACCCTGGGGCTTCCGCATCACCGGGGGCAGGGATTTCCACACACCCATCAGGGTGACCAAGGTAAGGACTAGTTTGGGAGATAAGGAGCTACGTACGCCCTGTCTACCCCGGGTTCCACAGATGCCTCCCTTGTTTTGTTCTGGAGTCTGAGGCCTGCTGCTGGCAGTATGGGCAGCAGGAGGGCTGGGCACTGTTGCTGTGGGGCCTGGGGCCACTTTAGGAACCGGCTTCTAGGGAGTGGGCCAAGGAGCGGGCTTGCCCTTTGCTCCTCAGTTACTAATCCTACACCTGCTGGCAGCCATTTGAGGTGGTTAGAGGACAAGAGCCCCCTGAGTTCTTGACAGTTTCCTCTTGACCCAGGCTGGGAGCTTTCCCACAGAGGGCGGTCGGTGTGCAGGCAGCCACCTGCAAGGTGTGATTTGCACGGGCAGGGCTCTCTATCAAAAGTATTTCCCAGCTCAGGTCCTGAAAGTCTGCCACCACACATTCCTGGGAGGCCTCGGTTAGAAGCTGTGTGTGTGTGTGTGTGTGTGTGTGTGTGTGTGTGTTTTGGGGTGAGAGGAGAGGAGGGGGCTGCCACTGGAGTGTTTGGAGGGGATTAACCGGTGAGCTGGACAATGAAGGGCAGAGAGAGGGGAGTGGGGGTCAAAGGTTGAGCCCAGTTTCTGTGCTTCTTGGGCAGCAGAGGGAAGTCCCCTCCTGCTCCATCCCTCCCCCGGTGCACCACCACCTCAGCATCTCTGCGTGGCTACGGTGAACCCACCCGCTCTTTATCCCTGGCAGGTAACTGAGCGGGGCAGGGCAGAGGCCGCTGACCTCCGGCCTGGAGACATCATCTTGGCCATTAATGGGGAGAGTGCAGAGGGCATGCTTCACGCTGAGGCTCAGAGCAAGATCCGCCAGAGTGCCTCACCCCTGAGACTGCAGCTGGACCGGTAGGCTCCCCACTTCTGGGCCTGTGGGCCTCCCCCACCCTCTGCAGGCCCACTGTCAGGCAGCTGCCTCACTCCACCCTCAACTCGCAGGGCAGCCCCATCCTGGCCTTCCCAGGCTCCTTTTGCACATCTCTGAGGAGGTCCCAGGTTCCAGGCCCACAGCAGGGGAGAGGGAAGCAGGGTGGGCTGAAGGGTGTCCCTTTGGCCAGCTGGTTGAAGGTGGGCGCCAGGCTGGGCAGGTAGCCACAGGCTGGGCAGGGCAAGCTGGCACCAGCTACCTGGAAGCCCGGGTTTGACAGGTTCCCAAGAGTGCACAGGGTGTGGGCATGAAGTGGGTTGAAGAGGGGAGACTTCTAAGGAAGGTGTGTCCTAGGCGGGTCTCCGGACCCTGGCCTAGAAGAGGAGGTGGCCTTTATTCAGATGTAGGTGGGGGAAGGGAATTTGGGCCTCTTTTTCTCATGGAGTTCCTTCATCCCTCCGGGTCACCAGGTCCTGCTGGGGAAGGAAGATTCCTGGGCTTATGGGATTTTGAACCAGAGGCCAGGGTTGTGAGGACCAGGTGGCTTCCTGGGGTGGGCCATCACAGTGAGTCACAGATCAGGAATGCTGGGAGATTCCAAGTCAGGAGGGCCCTCTGGATACCTCCCACCTCTCTGCCGGCACTCCTCCTGCCGGGCTCTCTCCAGCACTGCCGCATGCCCCCCTCACCCAAGAGCTCTTCCCCGAGTGCTGCAGGAGCTGACTCCCATGACGCTGGCTCTCTTCATGCCACTCTGGCCCCTGAGTGTTTGCAGGAGTGGGACCCAGGGGAGGAGGGTGGAGTGTACCTTATGGCATCTGGGAATGGAACCCAAGTCTACAGGAGGTGGCAGTCTGGGATGGGGAAGGATGGGAGCTGCTGACACCATCATCCCCTCTCGGGTCCCTCTCGGGAGCACATACCCAGGCAAGCCACAGCTCCAGGGGGCTTGCTCCCTTTGCTGAACCCCCTCCTCACCCCTCCCATGGGCATTCAGATGCTCTGGGGCAGGAAGCAGGGCTCTGGGGCAGAGCCGGAGCTGGGCTCCTGATACCTCCCCAAGGAGGCAGAGGTTCCACTGACTGACTTCTTCAGAAGTGACCAGAAGTCTAGGGACTGTGCAGCGTGTGGTCTTGGCGTAGCGAGGATGGGAAGCAGGGGCTCTCTCCCCACTTTAGCCAGCTTCAGCCCACCAGTGACCTCCTATTTAAGGTCCCAGCTGGCTCCACTGGGAAGGGCTTTGGAAAGGGGTCCCTGGAGAAGGGAAGCTCCTGTCACTGGCTACTCTTGGTGGAGAGAGGGCCTGCTTATTGCTCTGGTTCTCCAGGTCCTTCAGCTGCCTGTCATGGAGGGAAAGGGGCTGGTCTGCCCTTGTAGGAGAAGCCTGAGGAAGGGACCCTGAGTGACCCTCTCACAGGCTTCAGGTCACCAGCAGTGGGGGAAAGCCTGTGGGTGGGGAAAGTGAGTGTCTGGCTCTGGCGCTGAGGGGCTTTGGGACTTTCAGCAGTTCATTTCCCCTCTCTCAGCATCAGTTTCTCCAGGGGTTCAACCGTGAAGGATTATTTCTATAGAGTCGGCCATCGTCCCCAGCTTCCACCTACAGACCGATGCTGACCAGTGACAAAGTCTAGATGGAATGGGGGGGGGGGGAAGAGGAGTGGGATATGAAAGGAGTTTCTAATAAAATTGAATTTATTGAATGTTTTGCTAAAATTACATCTTTTCTATTTTTGGGACCAATTCTGTCCTTTCTTTTAAAAAAATGATGGTGGTTCGTTTATAACAGCTGTTTGTTTTGAATTTGGCTAAGTTAAAAGCTGACAACTCATGTCCACATGTCCTGGATGTTTTGCAAGTCTTGAGAACCAGGTCTGGGGACAGCATCGTCACAGGGTATAGGGGGTTGGGGGGCCCAGGACTCCTGGGACACTTTTTTTCCCTCTGTTGCCTCTTCAGGTCTGGGGCTGCCTCTCCTGGGCAGACCAACGGGGAGGGTTGCTTGGAAGTATTGGCAACTCGCTTCCAGGTAAGCCATGGCCTTCGGGACTAGGAGCCGCAGCCCTGACCACCCCAGCGGTGAGGCTGAGGGAGCGAGCTGCGCAGCCCAGCTCCTCCCACTGCCCTCTCTCCACAGGGCTCTCTGAGGACACACCTTGACAGCCAGTCCTCCCTGAGGTCTGCCTACTCCAGCCCGGCCTCCCTCAGCCCCCGGCCAGGCAGCCCCTTCTCCACCCCACCTCCCACCAGCCCACTGGCCCCCTCTGGAGCGCTGGTGACTAGCCACAGGTGAGCACAGCAGGTGGGCGCCTTGGCCTCCTGGGCTACCAGATCTGGGCCAGGCCCCTCAGAGTCTCACTAGTTACCCTTGGGGACCCCGAAGGCCCCTCCTTGTCCCTGGGCAGGCTGTGGGGAGCCCTGCACCCACGCTCCATTTCCTCCCTTTCAGTTTCCAGGGTCTGACACACTCACCAGGCCTCACTGCTGCTGACCGATTCTCCTGTGGGAGCCGCCCAGCAGGCCGACAGGTGAGGACCCAGGGGGGAGAAGCGCCTTCCTTTCCACCCGGCTGCCTGTGGGGCTCTCCTGGTGACAGGTGTGCTTTTCTATTGAGCCAGAGGCTGTGGCTTCTGGTGGGCCCCATGTGCCTGAGACCTGCCTGGCCAGTGCCCCGTCCCTCCAGACCTACTCCTCACCCCTCCTCCCGCTCCGCCACCCCCCTCCCCTTCCTGCTGGCTTCCTCCCTTCTCAGTGTTTCTCTTGGGCTGGGGCTGACATAGTTTTGCTGCTGTTGTTGGGATAAATCCCTCTAGGCTCTGGCTGCATCTCTTGAACACATTCCTCCCCTCCCCAAGCCCCCAGCTCCCGTCCCCAGCCCTCCTTCCTGCTCAATCTCGGTCAGCCGGTCAGCCTGGATAAGCCCCTCGGGACTGTGGTTCTGCCCCAGGCTGCACTTGGCTTGCTCTCTGTCTGCCTCCCTTTGCTGGATTCCTCCTCCGCCCAGGTCCCATGTACACTGGTGGCATTTCTCCTCCTCAAGGACAGGGGTGAGGAGGTGAAGGAGTGAGGCAGCAAGAGTCCTGGACCACAGCTGCTGGGGGCAGCATGGGTGGGGGCATGTCCAGCCTTTAGGGTGAAAGGGATGAGGCCCAGCTGCTGACATCTTACCTCCGGGTTGATTCTGCTGTGTTCCAGAAAGCAGAGCCTTAGGGGGTGGCTGGGGGAGGGTACTAGAAACTGGGAACTCTAGAGAAGGACAGGGTTCTCCGGGGTTGCCCAGGGCAGGCTTCCTGGTAACCAGCCCTGTGCCTGCCTCATGGTCAGCCTGGAGGGTACTATGGGCATGGAGAGGTGCTCCCTGAAATCCCTGTCTTTAAAGAATTTAAGATGTAGTTGTCTAGATAAGACAAATATGCAAAACAGTTCTGGAACAATTAGGCTCTAAACAGTGTGGTAGTAATTACAAAAGGAGAAGGTGTTCTGGAAGGGGAGAGATAAATGTGGGCCTCAGGTGGCTTCATTAGGAATTTTTCTGGTCACTGGAGGGAGCACAGGGTGGGCTTTAGAGGATGATGGGCAACAGACATTCTGGGAGAGGAGGAGACAGGGTCCGAGTGAAACCTGGTGTGTTTGGGTATGGGGGGGTCCCAGACAAGCTGGAAATGACCTTGGCCTAGGGCTGGTGGTCCCTCCTAGCTGCTTTCTGTCTGATCCTCCTGGGGGCTGTTGTCTCTGGAGGACCCTGGTACTCAAGGACAGGCCTTCATGGTCTCCTTAGGGGACATGGGTGGCAGAGGGGAGTAGGCCTCAAACCAGCAGCACCTGGGAACTTGTTAGAAGTGCGGATTCTCAGGCCCCAGTCTAGTCCTGCTGAATGGGACACAGGTGTGTGGGACAGCGATCTGCACTTTAACAAGTCCCCATATTAAAGGGCAGCCCAGGGCTGGGTGGCAGGGGGACCCTGATCAGTCCCACCTCTGTTGTGAAGCCTGCAATAGACCCTCTTCCTTTCTTGGCGTCAGCAGACTAGATGGTCTGAATTCCCTTCTCCAACCCTGAGGACTCCCGTCACTCCTGTGACAAGTGTTTATGGAGCAGCTGCTTCACGTCAGGCACCCTGTAGGCTCTGGGGATGCGTTTATTGGTAAACAACCAGAAATCCCTCTGACCTACAGACTGTGCCTCTGGGTACAGGAGTCACAGGCTCCATAGCTCCCTCTTGAGCGTCACTGCCCTTTGGTGTCTTAGAGGCTCAAAGTTCATGAGAAAGAAGCACATTTGATCTGATTAATTTCCAAAATGTGTTGAACCACAGAATTTCTCCTGGCACCCATGCTCCCCGGAACAACTTGGAGGGCTTGGGCTAGAGACATGCTCTCGATGGGCATGGGAGGAGGAGCAGCCTTCCTGATCTTGGACAGGAAGGGTCATTCTGTGAAGGCAGGGTCCCTCCCTGTCTGGGGAGGAGGTAAGGCAGGTCCTCTCCAAGTGGGAGCGTTGGCTCTCCAGGAAGGGCTGCGGGATGGAGGGTGTGGAGGTGCCCTGACCTGGCAGCAGGCTCCTGACTGGCTGGGGCTGTAGAGTCCAGGGTGTAGGACACCTCCAGCCCTCTGGTGCTCTCTGGAAACTGCAAATGGCCCCCTCCAAGCAAGCACATGCCTTCCGGAGCTAATGCCAAGAGCTCTCCCTCTGGCTGGGAATGAGGACTTGGCTCCTGAGGGGGCCTAGGCTGGATGTTAGCCCACCCTCTGCCCAGGGCTGGTACCCCATGGAGGGCACGTGCTGCGGAGGGAACCCAAAGCTTTGAGAATACTAGGCAAGTGCTGCACCACGGAGTTAAGCCCCAGCCTGCGACATTGTTCTTGAGGACCCCGGGCACAGTTCTTCAGTCAACCACACAACGCTGGCTCTACCGGCAGCTTTAAAATTTGACTTCATAATTCATCCTTGACTTTGAATAGTAAAGTGAGAGTATTTGGCTTGCCAGGATCTCTGCCCTGGTCTCCCTGGCCTCCCTGACCTGCTTGCTTGTCCCCTCTCCATTAGCTCATTAGATGGCACCCCCTCCTCCACTTAGTGGTATCCGGTTGGGGTTGGCAAGGACGGGGACAGAGTGGGGGAGGACACTGAAGTGCTGGCCAGAAACCAGCCTCAAGGGTTGACAAGGAAGGTGAAGGTGAGGAAATTCTGGAGCCTGGATGGATGGGCATCCCTGGGGCCAGGGCGTGGGCTCAGAATGGGCTTGGCTCCTGAAGTTCTGTGGGGCAGGACCAGACCTCCTAGGGCAGATGGGCGAGGTCAGGCAGCCAGAGTCTGGCCTTCTCCGGGGAAGGAGCAGCATGTGTGGCAGGAGCGCCTGCCCAGCCCCTGACCTGACTCCTTGGCTCTAGCCCTTGATGTTACCATGGCCTCACTGTAGGGCAGCTAGCTGTGTGAGTTCCAGTCCCAGCACCACATTAACAAAACAAAACAAACAAATTGCTCCAAATCTCACCCGGCCCTCCATGCCTCTGTAAACACTCCCAGGAGCTACACATCAGAGCTGGAACCAGCCACCACGGACTGGGACTGGTCATTCTTCAGCTCCAAGTCCTCTCCTGCCACTGAGCTACACCCCAGGGCAGGAGCACATCTTGTCCATCCTGACCTTGCAGTTCTCTGCAGTGAGCTTGACCCCTTTTTCCACCCTTTTACGTTTCCATGGCCTTCCCACAGAAGGGCAACTGGCTTCCTCTCTGCTTGTTCTGTGGGACCAGAGCCCCAACAGGCAGCTTGACCTAACAGAGAGGGGCGTCCGGAGCTAGTCACTTGGTGTCTTTCTCCGCCCCTTGCTCGGCCTCCTCGCAGATGCCACGTGCCTCCGCAGCTGGGCGCTGGCCCCACCTTGGCTTCTGGAACCCTGTAGCCCTGGTGCCCTGGCCCTGTGGGCGGGGCAGGGTGCCGGTCACTTGCAAGGGGCCTGCTGGTCAGCGGGGGCCGGGCGCCCCCTGGCGTTGGTCCGGGGAGCAGAGTCTGGCGGCGCCCGTGGGCGCGTGGTGCTGGGCTGGGCCCTGACTCCTCCCGCTGCTCTCCTCCCACAGGCCGGTCTCGGCCGCGCTGGCGACTCGGCCCTGCGAGTGCTGCCGCCTTCCCCAGGCCCCAGGTCCTCCAGCCCCAGGTTCAGGTACCAGAAGACCCTGCAGGGTGGGGAGGGCACCTGGAGGGCCTGAGAGGGACAGGTGGGAGGCTGGCTTCACCGGGAGGGATGGCGTCCCGCCCCTCTGAGCCTGCTGGGCTCTCCGCCAGCTCCCAGAACGCCCTCCCCCATGCTCTTCTGACCTGTGGCTTGTCCTAACACCCGGCCCGCATGGGACCCTCATTCCTGGCTGCCCCACCCCGCAGCGTGGACTCGGAGGCTGGGAGCTGCCTCCTGGAGGAGGACTCGGAAGTGTTCAAGATGCTGCAGGAAAACCGCGAGGCTCGGGTGGCCCCCAGGCAGTCCAGTTCCTTTCGGCTCCTGCAGGAAGCTCTGGAGGCTGAGGAGAGAGGTGAGGCCGCAGGCTCCATGGGAAGGCGAGTCCCTGGGTCTTCTGGGACCCTGACCCCACAGGCTAAGGAAGTAGAGTTTCTGAAGTGTCTATTAACTGCTCATCACAGAACTAGGGGCCAGGGAAGCCGTGTCAAGCCACAGTCCCTGTCCTTAAAGAGCTTACAGTCTGCTCAGAGTTACCAGGTATGCACACAGAAGGCGGCAGGCAGTGCTGGCTGAGACCAGGAAAGTGCCTAGGGAGTGGACGTTGGGCACTGGGGGCTAGGTCTCTAGGGAGGGCTTCTTGGAGGTTTTGACTTGGCCCCAAAACAAGACCAAGACTTCAATAAACAGCCTTAAGAAGGTGGCCTTGGAACACTGTGGAATGTGGAGGCCCAAAGCCAGAGGGCTGATGGGTGTGGCATGAGAGAACAAGTCTGGCCTGGCGGCAGGGAGCGTATTCCCTGTGATGTGGGCCTTCAGAGCCAGGCTGAGGAGCCCTCTTAACTAGGAGAGTCAGGGAGGTCACCCTGCCTGGTGAGGTGCCGCCAGGAGCAGACAGACCATGTGGGCTCCTGTCAGCCTTTTGCTCTTCATTCAGTGAACAGGAGTGGGATGTGACCCTCGAGAAGAGCTCTTTTTTACTGGGGCAGACTGGCCTGGCCAGCTCCCAAGGAAGGGGATGCTGCGAGATCAGTGTTCTAATCCTTCAGGAGGAATGCTCTTTAGAGCAGCAGAGAGAGACAGCGCCTGTTCAGGGGAGAGAGGAAGAGAGATGATGGAACAGGCAGGCAGGAGGGGACTTGTTGCTGCAGAATGACCGTCCCTGGGGCTGGCTCCTAGGAGTGTTTGCAGAGGCAGGGTGGGCCGGGTGAGATTTGGAACAATTCTTTTTTTTTAAATGATGTGGTGCGGGGATGGACTTAGGGTCTCGCACATGCTAGGCAAGTGCTCAGCCAAGGAGCTGCGGCCCCGCCCCAGAGCACATCTCGTCCATCCTGACCTGAGGCCTCTGCAGTTCCCAGAAGAAGGCCCAGGGCCAGCTGTGGTGGGGAAGGGGAGCACAGACATGTGGTGACTTCGTCAAGAGAGCCTCAGGGTCCTTAGCTGGAGCAGGGACAATAGCGGCCCAGTTTCTCTGCGCGCCTTTTCATGCTGTTCACCTGCTCAGATGCAATACTGCATCCAAAAGCCCTTTGAAAACTACAAAGGCATGTGGCACTGTCATTGCCTAGCACTGTTGACCGTGACTGGATCACGAGGGAGGGAACACCTACTTTGAGGTCAGGCACTCGGCACCGATGCTCCCAGGTTGCCTTAGAAGGGCGAACTCAGGGGCCATGGTTGGCCTTCATGCCCGCTGCCAGCCTCACCCAGGGTCTGGCTGGACCTTCTTTCTTCCTCCTATGGGCCGTCATACCCACTATTGCTTTTGAGTCCCATAAGCATCTTCTACAAGCCTGGGAGCGGCCCCAGCAGTGTCACTAAATACAGCTGGCTGCTGCCGTAGGTGGGGGAGTTCTCAAATGTCCGTCTCCCCGCCCCTTCCAGGTGGCTCGCCTGCCTTCCTGCCCAGCTCCCTGAGCCCCCAGTCGTCCCTGCCCACCTCCCGGGCACTGGCCACCCCACCTAAGCTCCACACCTGTGAGAAATGCAGCACAAGCATCGCGTGAGTGTGGGGGCCATGGAGGCGGGGTGCACTCTGGGGGCGCGGGGCGGGGGTGTTGTCAGGCAGGGCTGGGCAGCCAGTCAGGGACCCTGAAGGGAAGCACTGCCAGTGGCTTCATGTCCGGGCTATTTGCAGTCTTCTCACGATGAAGACCTGGGCTGGCTGCTTCCTGAGTGCCTCCTCTTCTCCTCCTCCCCGCCTCTTCCCCATTTCCTCCCCTCTCCCCAGAGGAATGAGAAATGCTATTGCTTTGGGTTTTTTTTCCATAATTTCCAAACTTCTGCTAGGCACAGTGGTACATGCCTGCAATCCTAGCTACAAGGGAGGCTGAGGAAGGAGGATTACAAGTCAGAGGCCAACTTCAGCAACTTAGTGAGAAATTGCGCAACTTAATGAGACCATCTCAAAAATGAAAAAATAAAAAGGACTGGGGGTATAGCTCAATGGCAATGAGGGGCCCCTGGGTTCAATCCTGAGCCTGAAAAAAATCTAAGCTTCTGAAATCTGCCCCAGGTCAACTCTGGCTCCCTGGGATCCATAACCCCATGCCTGATCCTCCTCTCTGTCCATCCTGTCCCTGTCCTGAGACTGATGGTTCTCCCTCCCCTGCAGGAACCAGGCAGTGCGCATCCAGGAGGGGCGCTACCGCCACCCCAGTTGCTACACCTGTGCAGACTGCGGGCTGAACTTGAAGATGCGAGGCCACTTCTGGGTGGGTGACGAGCTGTACTGCGAGAAGCATGCCCGCCAGCGCTACTCGGTGTCCACCACCCTGAGCCCTCGGGCCTGAGCCCCACGGTGCTTAGCACAGCTCTGCTTATCGCAGTTCTGGACATGGCTGTGCCCAGAGCAAGTTGGCAGGGACGGGGTGACGGTGGGTGGTGGCTCTTACATGAACTAAGTTTGGGCCCCCTTTGTCCTCGCTGGGTGAGGTCAAGGGCTGGGACTTGACTCGGGCTATGGGTACCAGGGGCAGCCCCACTCTCCCTGGCCTTCCCCCTGCAGGACAGGTACTGCACCACAGGCTTCCTTTGACACCTTTGTGCACAGGGTGGGATGCAGTGTCTAGGAGAGGGCTGGGTCAGAGGCTAATGGTATTCACTGTGCAGAGTTTTTGACATATGAGCTTTATAAACATTAAACACGGCCAAAAAGTAGATGTCATTTTTTCTTCTTTCCCCTGCCCTTGCGTAGGAGCTGCTCCTGGGTAGAGTGTGTGTTTACCTCCTGTGGTCCTCATTCCCCTCCACCTGCTCTGCTGCCAGGGTGCCGGATGAGGTGGGGTGGGGGAGGGGATGGAGAGGGAAAGAGGTTGCTTCTAGATGGGCTGGGTACTTCCTTACCCCTCTTGAAAAGATGCTTGGTTTCCTGGGATGTTTCTCATTTGGGGGCCTGGAGAGGGGCAGAGATGCTGGGGGACAGGAACAGAGGACCAGAGAGGTGGAGGCAGGTTTCTTGGTGAGGCAGCCTCATGCTCAGCCAGAACTGGACTAGGCTAGCTGTCTTTGTGGTCCTTGCTCTACCTGGTGTAAAGCTGCCAATGCAACTGTTGTACACAGATGAGCTGGGTAGGCAGAAGATGGGGGCTGTAGAGGGATATGACTGAAGCACCTCCTGCACATGCCTGAGGCTGCCTGCCCCATTCAGAACCAACTCACCATCCGTAACCTTGGCCTGGGGCTGCAGGTTGGCCTTGCCTGGGAGGGAACGGCTGAGTCCCACCTTGAGGGATTGCCACTACCTGGCTCGGGGCCAGGCTGGTCTGCTTGTATCTGCCACCTCTTCCCTGGGAGATTGCTGGCTTCATTACTTTTTTTTTTGTACCAGGATTGAATTCAGGGGCACTCCACCACTGAGTCACATCCCAGTTTATTTTGTATTTTATTTAGAGACAGAGTCTCACTGTGTTGCTCAGTGCCTTGCTTTTGCTGAGACTGGCTTTGAACTCTTGATCCTTCTGCCTCAGCCTCTGGAGCGGCTGGGATTACAGGCATGTATCACTGTGCCCAGCTGGCTTCATTAGTTTGAAAAAGAAAATGATTGTCACAGCTGGTGCTAGGTATGCCTGCCTGAATGGGGTTGCATTTGAGAGGGTGTGGGGCGTGGTGATCTCCTGCAAGATTTATCAGTCATCCCTTGTTCTAGTCCCAGAGGACATCTCAGAAAGTTCTCATGGGAGCTGCTGGGTGCTCCAGACCCAACCTGCCCCCACTCAGCCTGGGATGGGCAGCAGCCTCAGGTTTATTTTCACAGAGCAGATCAAAGGTGGCTTCAGAGGGCGTGGGCTCTGACGACAGCCTTATGCTATCGGGCTCTTTGAGAAAGGGATCTTGGTGGAGACAGTGTGGCCTCCTTGGGCACCTGTGGATGTAATTCACACCTTGATATAATCGTCTCACCTTTTGCCTGGATGGCTGCCTGAAGACAAGCCTTTATTTTTAGAGAAAAGATCAAGGCTGGCTGGCCGGCCGGCATCTGGCTGGTGGGGAAATGGGCAGCCTCTTTGGTGCCACCTAGTGTCCGGTGCAGCCCAAGGTAGGGGAGAATGCTCACGAAAGGTGAATTCTGCTTCCTGGTAAATGCTGACTTGGGCGCTCAGCATAGTGGGAATATGAACAGAGACACTTTTCTTGCTTTCCTGGAGATGACAGGCAAGAGCGCAGTGCAGGTGGCATGAATGAAATGCATATCATGGCAGCGAGTGCTAAGGGCTATCTTGCCGTGGGTGTGCCCAGGTCTTGGGTCTTGGGCAGGCAGACGAGAGAAGTCCTAAGAGGTTGGGGTGACTGTGAGTCCAATGTTCGGTTTAGGACGGTGGTCGCTGGGGATCCTGAGCTAAGACCGGAAGGGAACCTGGAATGCAAACTTGGTTTGAACTTCACCTTAAAGGCTGGGATCGGGGGCCACTTTGCAGATGTTAAGCAGAAAGTGTGGGTTGGACTCTCGATGTGGGTAGATCCCCTCCTGTAACAAACCACATGGGTTAGAGGTGTCACAGGAGTGGAGGAAGACAAGTGCGGGGTGGGGACAACTGAAAGTGCCTATGCGGGGGGCTGTTGATTGCCACTGGGAAGTGGAGTGGGTCCAAGCTAAAATCCACCTCTGGCCCTTGTTCTTGACCCGTGGCATCTGGCTCTCCTCCCAGGAGATCTGAGGGTTTTGATACCAGAGTCCTCTGCGGCCACACAGACAGCCTGGGCTTGGCAGTAGACTCCGTTGGAAGATGCAGTTATTAGCCAAACCAGTTTGTCAGCAGAGGTTAAGGGCAGTCTCTGATCTTTACCCTGGCCCTTGTCCCCACCCCAAGCCAGTGAGCTGAGTATCCTCTGACCCATACTGACCACCTGTGCTGTGGGACTTTGTACTTCTCTCTGCATTTGGGATGATAAGTTCAGAAATGACACAGGTTTAGAAGTAGCTGAAGATAGCCTCTTATACAACCCCCTTCAGACTGACCTGGGAAAGTGATGTTCCCAAAGTTATACAGCCAGATAATTAATGGCTAAAGATGTGCTAGGGACATTTAAAATGCTTTAACTGTACTCTCACAGTACATAGATAGGGTATCCCTATCATTCTTGTTCTATCCATGAAGAAACTGAGGACCCAGGACTCCTCCAGGGTAAGGGGAGGGGCTGAGAATAGAATGAGAGGCTGCCTCCAGGGCTTCTGGATTGCTGGGCACGGGGCTGGGGAAGGGTTGACCCTCTGTCACAACAGGCAGCTCCAGTGTCTAGGAGAGGCAAGCTCCAGCCACTGCAGGTTACAGTGGGAGGTCAGGCCCCTTTTGCCTCTCTGGGCTGGCAGGAGCCAGCTGCCTCCAGCTCTTGGCTTTGCCCTACCTCCCCCGGGGCCCAGCTGAGCACTGAGCTTGCAGGAAACTCACTTCCTGAAGCTGGGCTTTCCCACAGAAGGGAGGTGGAGGGACTGAGGGCATCGTTGGCCAGCCTGAGGGATGACTACTTAGGCCACATTGTGTCCTAGGAACTTAGGGTAGCTGCTCACTTCATCAGGTGGCAGCTGGGGGTGGCTGTGCCACTCCCAGCATCTCTCCTAGGGACATGATTCTGGTGGAAGAGGCAGGGAATAGAGACTGAGGAGGTGGCAAGTCATACAGGGTTACAGCATTCTGGGATTGGAGCTGCCACAATCAGGGCAGCAGAAGACAAAGGGAGGGAAGTATGCGGGTCCCCCATGTCAGGTTGGGTCCCCATGAGGGCTGCTGCTGTTCCAATCTAGCCAGTATCTACACAGGGGGTGGGGCCATAGCCTGGAGGGGAGTGTAAGTCGGGTGAGTGGGGGTTCTAGGAGCCACACACAAAGCGTTTGTGCTGAGACACTGCATTCCTGCTGGCTGGGCTTCCTGTTTCCAGATGCATTCCTGCCCCAGAGTCACCACGGAGACTGCTTGGAATCTGGCCCCACATTCTCCAAATTCAGAGCAAGATCTGGCAAAGGCACCCTCCCTTTACCTCCCCATTCTCACTTTGGAGGAAGGAAACCACCTGGCCTGCATGGGGTGTGGCACAGCTGGGGAATTTGATGCCCCCATCTTCTTGGATTTGCAGAAGGTAGTTCTGCCAGGATGCTGGCATCCTCAGTTTCCCTCTCAGTATTGGAGAAGAGGCATGGGGCTGGGGTATCCAGAACCATAGGGCCAGAAAGGGGCAGTTCAGCAGACTAGCAGGGGAGTGCCTGGGTCTGAACACCGAGGTGTTGAGAAGTGGTAGGTAAAGGCAAGTCAGGGACCTAGCAGTCATTTTGCATGCTGGGCGCTTGCCTGTGGACCTCAGTTTCCTTATAAAGTCAGGAAATCTGATCGTTCGTGGCTGTCTGATGAAGGCTCCGGCAGAGAATGTTTCAGGATGGGTTCTTGGAAAGAGCGAGGAATAGAGGGTCCTTTCCCTCCCGGTTACCAGTCACTTCTTACAGTGGCTCTGGCTCCAGCCCCTCCCCCAGAGGCCCAGGTGCAAGTTTGCACGTCCGCCAGCCGGTTCCCTTATCTACCTCCAGGGGATTTGAGTCCTGCTGAGATTTTTTTCCCCAGCCCTACACGCTCTTCCAGGTGGGGACATTTCATTGGAAGTCACCTGCCCTCATCTGGTCACCAGGCTGTCCCACCCTCAGCAGCTGCCTGGGCTTCTTTTAAGATGGGTGTTGGGGGCGGAAGTCCACGGGCCACGAAAGGGGATAGGGAAGCAGTCACACTTCAGGTCAGTCTGCAGGCTGCTTGCGGCAGCTGGCCCACCTCTTCCCCACGCCCTGAAGATGCAGCCATCCCCAGTTCCCAGGCACCCAGAGGAGAAAGAGGTACGGGGCCGGGTAGGGGGTTCAGATGTAGCCCAGGACAAGCGCTCTGCAGCTGCCGTTAAGGGTTTCCCAGTGCGCCGGAACCATTTCCCCTTTCTTGGCGCCAGAACTCTGACAGGCTGAGAGACCTGCCCCCAAGTCGCACAGCTGGGAACGCCGGGCCCCCGTCAGCGCTCTTCCGTCTGCCAGCACGTGGGGCTCCATTTCCTTTCCGGCTCCTGTCCAGTCCTCCCCCCCGACCCCCGGTCTCCAAGTCTGCGGCCGGAAGGCAGAGCCCGCCTGTGGACCGAGGGCGGTGACCCCGCGCCGCGAGCCAGCCCCTCGAGGGACAGCGGCTCAGGGCCCTTCCCTTCGCCCCTGCCAGGATTGGGGGCGCGCAATGCAGGCAGAGGGTGCCGGCCAGCCGCGTCCCAAAGGGCCAGCACCCCTCGCGGCGCCGCGCCCGCCCGCGCACCTGCTTGCCCCGCCCAGGCCCGCCCCCCGCGGGGAGTGTCCGGCGGCCGCGCCCAGCTGGGTGGGGACGCGCGGGCAGAGCCCACTGAGCTCGGCCGGGGACACGCGGGGATCGCTCGGGTGGCTGCTCCGGCTGCTGCCCGGGCGCCGCGTCGGGCGGGGAGCGCGCCATGCTGGGCCGGCGGCGCGTCTTCGCCGTGGAGCCGCTCGGCCGGGGTGAGTCGCCCACCCCCGGGCCGCCGGGCCTCCTGCCTTGGAGCCACCACCCACTGCCCGGCCCGGCCCCCAGCGGGCAGCGCCCACCCGCTGCAACCCACTCGCCACAAGAGGAGCCTCAGCATTAGGCTAGGGTCTCCTTGCGCACTGGACTCTGAGGTCTGGGTCAACCAGCCACCGCCTCCATCCCACTTCCTCGGGGTTCATTTCCCTCTTGCTTCCGCTCCTGGAGCCTGCCTCAACGCTGCTGAGGTTGTCTGACTCCTCCGTCCCCTGCCCCAAAAAGACCCTTCGTGGGGGCGAACCCCTTTCCAGAGTAGTGCAGGGGTGGACTTCTGACCCAGAGGGACCGGGTTTGGCGTCCAGCTCCACCTAGGCAGTCACAGGTTCTGCCCCATTCCTAGAGGGCCTGGCACAGAGGTGACAATAAATGGATGCTGGTTTTCTTTCTTTTTTCTTTTAAGCTCTTCACAAAAAGGTAACTATTTCTCGGTTAAAAGGACAAAATCTCAAATGGTTAGAACGACTGTTATATTTATCACTTTTCCCCAAGATCCTGGAGAGACTTCATCTTGCACCTTGTGCCTGATGCCTCAGGGGCTCCAGAGAGCAGTGTGAACTCCAGGCTTCACTCTTTGTGACCTTTGCCTTCCCTGAGGCCTGCCACTGTCTACTCCATGTTGGGAAACAGCCCAAGAACCTGTAGTTCCTGGCTTAGGACTTGGAAGAATTAGGTCCCCCCTAGTGGGGGGAGCACACGGGATAGACCATCTTAGGAGCTGACCAGCATGATCTGCAAGGGCTTTGCCTACTACAAAGCCCAAAATATGGGTTCCTGGTTGCTAATGATTATTGTAGAGGGAACCCCTCCTAACATCTCCCAAGCAGAGTGCCTCATGTGTCTTATGTTGGTTAGGCTGTGACTTCCCTTGTCTTTCCTTCACCACTGGCCCAGGACACTCCTCTCCAGGGGAATGCTGCAGGTTGCTAGGAATGCTGGGGGTGTTGAGAGCAGCTTGCCAGACCTGATACTAACTCTTCTTGTAGATGGGGCCAGGAAGGACCTGGCATGCAGCTGTGTAGTGCCTGGAGTCACTAGTACCTACAGACGGATCCCGGATGCAGCTCATGGTTGCTCATCAGATTCCCAGAGGGAAGAGGGTGAGCTGAGAAATCTCAGAAGGCAAATGCCACTTCTCAAACTGGCCTGCCGGGATTCAGGTGTAGAGATGGTGGCTGGGGACAGCCCCCTGGCTACCTTACCAGAACTTTTGCAGGACTCTCTGGACCTTGAGCCCATGGGGAACCCTGAGCACCTGGCCCTTGCTGCCAAAGAGCCCCCTGCCCAGCTTAGCCGGCTGCTGGCAAACCATAAGCTGGAACAGGTGCTGGAGCGGTCCCGCCGGCTCCCCAGCTTGTCTGGACAGCATGGTTCCCGGAGCAAGCCAGAGTGTGGAGTACCCCTTTTTGGAGCAGAAGAGCAAGAGACCACTGAGGCAGAAACCAAGCTAGAGGCAGGCCTGGAAGCAGAGGTGGTGAGTATCAACCTTGGGCTGGGTGAATAGTGAGGTGGAGACAACCCTGTCATATGGAACTTGTAGGGACCCCCACCCCCTCTAGTTGTCCCTGGAGCTCTCTCGGGGTGGGGCATTCCTTGCCCCTAATTGATGGTTGTGTCCTTACTTCTTGCCTCACCCTACCCCCAGCTGTGTGTAGCCACCCCTGCAGAGGAGGTGGGTAGATTTGGATACCATGGGGGAAGCCAGTTTGGGTGTGGGTTCCTCTTTGGCTTGTCCATCCTGCTCCCATTTGCTGGCCGAGCCCAGCCTGACTGCCCAGAATGGGAGGTTCATTAAGTCTGGAAGTCTCCCCTATCTTACTGTTTCCCACAGGTGAGGAGCGTGGATCCTGGGTCCTTGGCCTGCCTCCCAGGGCAGGGTCTTCGCTACCTAGAACACCTGTGCCTGGTGCTGGAGCAGATGGCGAGGCTCCAGCAACTTTATCTACAGCTGCAGACCCAGAGACCCCCTGGGGTGAGTGAGCTGCAAGCAGGGTGGCCAGTCCAGCGAGTCTGGGAGGCAGAGTAGGGGCAGAACCCCTGGAACCATGACTGGCTTCAGAATAGCCTGAGCTTTCTAATTAGGTCCTGATTGCTTCATCTTTCCTATCCAAGGGTCTTGAAGAGGAGGAGTCAGCACTGACCCCTTTACCGTCACCTTTACACACCCCAGTTAATGGGGTACAGGGACCAGGGGAGCTGCTAAGCAAGACTAAGGAGACAGGTGAGGGAGAAGAATTGTGTTTCTCTCTGTGTCCTGCCTGTTTCATGTGCCTGCCCGTGGTTCCACCAGCAGACCCCCTGAGCCTTAGATTGATGGGGTGGCTTCCTATTTCTGGCCCTGGGTAACCTGATTATATTTCTGAAGGGGCAGCTGCAGCTTCACCCCAAAAGGTGAGAGTGCTCAGCATCAACCCTCCCAGACTGACAGAGGCCCCAGTGGAACCATCTCACAGTTTTCTACTCTCCCAGGGACACAAGGTAGTGGTGGATATATGTGGGGCAGGTGGTAGGATGGGGTGGGTGGGCTAGGAGATGGTTGGAATGTGTAGGTACCCAGAAACTTTGGGAAAATAACAGGATTCCTATTTGGAACAGGTGACTTGTCCTGTTCCAAGGACAAGTTGGGGGTATATGTGTGGTGAGGAGCTCTGTGGTGACCCCTTTCCCCTCTGCTCAGCAGGATCTCTCCCACTGGGACAAGGTCAAGGTCCTCCTCAATCGGATCCGTTGGAGGAGCCCCCAACTTCCTGAACCCCCTGCCCCTCCTGATGGTTCCGGCCCTAGGTGAGTCCTGTGCCCAATCTGGTTTAGTGGAGGGGGAGAATACTGATGAACCAGAATGTTGAGATTGTCTTTTCAGTTGTCATCTTTGTCCCTTTGAGAGACAGTGTTGAAGGGGGCTCTGAAAGAAACAAAAATTAGTTAAAATGCCCCATTTACAGATGAGGAGGTTGGGGACTGGGTGGGGTTGAGGGCGGTCATTTTCCTAAAGTTTCAGGTGAGTCAGTGACAGAACCAGGAGATTATGGAAAATGTCCTCACCCTAGCACAGCAAGCCTTCACCCCTTAAAACTGAAGTTTAGGTGAGAGAGGTGGCTTACCTATGGGGAGAGAAAGGTGGAAGCTCAAACAAAGGATTCACTGTGGGTGAGGTCCTTCACACTTGGGAATTCATCTGACTAATTCTTCAGGGGGTAGAAGCACCAATTTAACATCTCTGGGTTTCCCACAATAGCTAAGTAGTGATCTATTGACATGGGACCATTGTTTTGTCTTAGCTTGTCTCCTTTTCTTTTCCATAGGATTGAGTCTAAGGACCTCTCTGAAAGACCTCAGTATCACCCCCACCCGAAGACCTTTATGCCATCATTAGTGGTTAAAAAACGACGAGGAAAAAACCTTTCTGTATACTGAGACCTCTTGGCACACCTGGTGACTCTGGGTGGAGGGGATTTACTGTGAAGTCTTCCTCACTCTTTGCCCTGTTGCTGCTTCTCTGCATTGCCAGGGAAGGATGCTGACTTGCCCTTCTCCAAGGTGAGGGCTAAGTCTGTCTCTTCTGAGCAACCTGGCAGAGGAACCCTGGTTCCTTGAGAGGCCCCAAGGTGCAGCAGCTCCAGGGCTCCTCCTCCTTGCCAGAAATCCCTCTGCTTAGACAATGTGAACTAACTTATTTATCAGATACCCATGGAGCATGTTTGGCACAGTGATGTCTGGACCCAGCATGTTGCAGATGTGCTTATGCATCTTTGTGGGACTATCAGTATTGTCAACTGGCTGGATACAACCATCCCTACAGGAATCGTGTATCCAAATGGTCAGCCTTCTGGGCGAGGTAACTGGAAGAATGAAGCTGACCTTCATTCTATAGTGATCAGTTACTGATATAGATTCCTGTGCTTCTCCTCATACCTGAATTGGCAGCCCTAGAACAGAGAAAGTCACTGTCCTGGTTCCCTCTGTATTGAGTCTTGTCCCTGGAGCACAGACCCTGAAGACCACACAAGGAATTGGGAGGCTCAGGGACAACGTGGAAAACAGCAGAATAACCTTCAAGGTCAATTCTCAGCTGCTCTGCTCCATATTATCTTTTATGTGTCAGAACTGAAACCAGAAGCCCATACTAGCTTTTAGGCCTTGACAAAGTCTGTTAACTTCTGAGCCACAGCTTCCTATTTGGGATAATGATGCCTACCCTGCCTACCTCACAAACGTGTTATGAGGATAAAATGAGATTAAACTGTCTCAAGAGTGCTGTGAATGTTAATAGGAAAGAGGGGCAGGTATGGGTGCTGGAGAGAGGCTGGAGTGGAGGGATCATGGGCAGTCAGGGGTTTAGGGGGTACTGGAATTGTTAATTGGGACTAAATGGCCATTTTCCTGGCAAGATTTTGAGCAAATCATTTCACTGAAGTCTCTCAGATTTCATATGTGAAAATTAGGGCATAGATTCCTGACCTGCTCACTTCCCAGGGTTATTATGGAAGTGCAGCCAATGGAAGGGCAGGGATAGGAGTGGGGCTCATTGGCTTGAGTCAGAAGAATGTCCCCTGGAAATAACCACTTTCCAGGCAGAAATGCTTCTCCTCCAGTGACGTGGGGTTGCCTCTCTTGCTACTGCCGTCTTGGGGGCTGCCAGAGTGAGGCTGGTGTGCGGGTGGTAGGCCCTCCCTTGTATGAGGCTGGTGTCTAGCTCCAGCTGTCTTTGGATTGGGAACCAATGCTCTGAAGCCTATTTTTCTAATGGGACATTTTAAGCGAGGACACCACCGAGGCGCGGCTTCCGAATGCGCATCCGATCCGAGGAGGCGCACTTCCGTTCCACAGTTGCAGCGGGATGGCAGGCGAGCGTGGGGGAAGGGAGAGGTCGGTGGAGACGAGGGAGGGACCATATCCGGGAGAGTGGCAGCTTCCGACCAGTGGTCGCGCTTCCGGAGAGGCGCTTCCGGTGGCGGCGGCAGCAGTGGCTGTGGTGGTTCCGGGTGCCTTTGTCCCCCCGGTGTCGCGGCCCTGGCCCGCAGGTGGGTTGGGGGACCACCCGCCGCCTCTCTGCCCTTTCGCCTCTCCTCCAGCCGAGGGGTTGCGGGGGCCGGGCGGCGAAGATGCACCGGGCGCGGAAGGGGCCGAGTCCCCTCCGGACTGCAAACCCTGTCTCCCTGGCAACAGCCTCGGCCCTGGGGGCGGGCGGGAGGAGGAGAAACCGCGCGTCTTCGTCCTCCCACGGTGGCCTCTCCGCGGCCCGGCCCGGGAAGCCGTGAGCTGTTGGCTGCTGAGGCCGGAGCAGAGGACCACGGAGCCCGGGAGCAGGAAGGCGGCGTTCAGGCCGATTCGCGTCGGGCCGCTGGGAGAGCTCCCTTCAGACCAGCGGGTCGGGGGAACAACGGGCCAGGCTTCCGGGGAGAGGGCCCGCACCACCTCGCGGGCACCGGCCTCCTCCATTTTTCCCGTTTCTGCGTGGAGCGTTTTAGCATGTTTTTGAATGAATGAATGTCACCGGATCTCTTTCCAGTCTCACACCCCGTCAGCCTCTTGGGGGGTGGCATGGCATAGTGAGAAGAGTGCTAAGTTGTTGGGAGACCTGGGTGAGAGTCCCAGTTTTGTGGCCTGGAGCAAGTCCCTACATCTTTCTGAGCTCATTTCTTTTTCTGTAAAAAGACATGTCAGTATCACCCACCACTAGGTTACTGTGAAGGCAGACTGGAATAATGTAATTTCTTATTTAATTTCCTGCTCTTTATATGGTCTCCATCCATTTTTCCATTCTCAGTATCCATCTCTTCACCTTCCTTAAGATTCTTGGGATTTTCCACTTTTCTAGGGATAGATAGAAATCTTCCATATGAATATTTAACTTTTTTTTTTCCTGATTGAAGGTTTTTCCCCAAGACTCTGAAAGAGGACAGCATTCCCAATGTCCCAGTTTAAGCGCCAGCGGATCAACCCACTTCCAGGGGGACGCAACTTCTCAGGTGATCACTCTTGTCCCTACCTGGTCTCTTATTGGGATGTGCTCTGCAGTTAGTTTCCAAAACTATGACCCTTGGGGTTTCCCAGGTGAATGTTTCTTAGGAAACGAGGAGATGACCACTGTGGCTGCCAGTGAAACCCTTAGGAGGAGCTGGTTGGAGCCACTTTGCTTTCCTTTACCATATCCTCTAGCTATCTCTGGGGCTTCAGGTGGTAGGTGCAGTTCCTGGAGGTTGCTTCTCTGTCCCTGTAGGCGCAGCTTCAACATCTCTTCTGGGCCCTCCTCCTGGTTTGCTTACTCCTCCTGTGGCCACAGACCTGTCCCAAAGTGCCAGGCACCTTCAGGTAGGTTGGGCATCCTTTCTAATGAGTTTCAGCCCTTGGAACTACCCCAGCATGCATGGATGCCTGTTGCTCTTTTATTTTGTACATTCCTGACTCTTTTCTTGTTAGTGGGCTGGTATGGTAACTAGACACCCCTGACTGGGGACTTAGTTTCTGAGTCCAGGGAAATCTTCAAGGTGCCTCTTGGGATTAAAGAATTGGAAATCCTAGAAGCAGTTTGTCATCCAAGAAACATCTCATCCTTCTTCCTTACAGAAAGTTTATGTCTGCTGTATGATTCCTTCCATATGAATCTCCATGTAATACTCTAAGCTGGGGTATGGACAGAGGGGAGACCCTAGTGATAGAGCATGATTTTGTTCAGGTTGCTTCCTATTACTTTTAACCTGCCCTCTTCTCTTGCAGGGTGGAGAAAAGCAACGGGTTTTCACCGGCATTGTTACCAGTTTGCATGACTACTTTGGGGTGGTGGATGAAGAGGTCTTTTTTCAGCTAAGGTAGGCTTGAGGCTAGTCTCCTGCTGGAAATGCTTACAAGATTCAGTTATGTCACCATGCTGGTGGGGCCATTGCTTTGTTGTTTTTATGTGAGGTGTAAGAAATCTTGGTGGGAAGTGTTATATGGGGGCAGCTAGGGTGGTTCGATCAGGTTCTCTCTCCTGTGTTGGCAGTGTGGTGAAGGGCCGACTGCCCCAGCTGGGTGAGAAAGTGCTGGTGAAGGCTGCATACAACCCAGGCCAGGCAGTGCCCTGGAATGCTGTCAAGGTGCAAACACTCTCCAACCAGGTATTCATCTCTCCTTAGCATGTGTGCTGGAAAGGGAAGTGGGAGAGGAAGGGAGGTGGGTAGGGGGCAAGGGGAAGTGGCAGAGGGGAGGAAGAGAAGCCTCTGTGCCCAGATAACTGGGCAAGAACCTTGCTTTTGTCGAGGGGGTGGGACTGCATCTTTCCAAGGTAGTGAATGCTTCAACTCTGGGATCCCCTGAATTTCCTGGCAACTGTCCTGCAGCCCTTACTGAAGTCCCCAGCACCTCCCCTTCTGCATGTGGCCGCCCTGGGCCAGAAGCAAGGAATCCTGGGAGCACAGCCCCAGTTGATCTTCCAGCCTCACCGGATTCCCCCGCTTTTTCCTCAGAAGCGTGAGTACCAGTGGCAAAGATGTTGGGGTATGGCTGTATGGGGTGCTGTGGATGAATGGACTTGTAACTTTCAGGCTCACAGAAGAAAAGGAGGGAAAACTAGATAGTTTTTAAGTCACTGGCCATTTTCTCTTTATAGCTCTGAGTCTGTTCCAAACATCCCACACACTTCACCTGAGCCACCTGAACAGATTTCCTGCTCGGGGCCCTCATGGACGACTGGATCAGGGCCGAAGGTAAGAAGATGATCAGGCAGGGCATATATTTCATTACATTTCCATCTAGGAGCAATGTCCCTTTTTTGCCAAGTGTTAATACTAACATTCTCTTCTACACCTAGATCCTAGTTCCTTTTCTCTGAAACAATCAGATACAAGGAGATATACATATAAATAGTGGGACTTTACAGACTGAGCAAACCAGGGATTTGATATGTCCTTTTTTTTTTTTTATTTAAGCTTCTAATATTCTTTTTATTTTACCACATTTAAAAATTTCTTTTTTTAGTTGTAGGTGTTGTTTTATTTATTTTTGTGTGGTGCTGAGGATCAAACCCAGTGCTTCACATGTGCTAGGCAAGTGCTCTACCACTGAGCTACAGCTCTAGCCTGCCCACATTTTTTTATTGGTGCAATAAAATGCATAATGATGGGAATTGTTGCATATTTGTACATGCACACAATATAAGTAATTTTTGAAGTGTCATGTTGAATTACTTTTTTATTTTTTGGTACTGGGGATTGAACCCAGGAGTTTCTACCTCTGAGTCCCAGTCTTCTCTCCACTCCCTTTTTCTAACTTTTATTTTGAGATGGGGTCATAAAAAATTGCCCAAGATGGCCTTGAACTTGAGATCCTTCTGCCTCAGCCTCTTGAGTTGCTGGATTATAGGCCTATACCACTGTACCTGGCTAAATACTCCTTAAATATGTAATTTTCCTTTTATTTCTAGTCCCCACACTTGAGATATCAATTGTTACAAGAAAATAATAACATGTCCAAATAAGTAACATTGCATTGTATGTTTTAATTTGTACTTTAAGAAAATGCTTCTTTACATACACTACCTAGTTAAGCGTGGTGTTGCAGTGTTAAGTTGCACTCTGCCTGTGCGTGGACATGCAGACAGGCAGTTTTCTTGGCCATGTGTGAATCAAGCATGGTTGATTTGGGTCCTTGGAGCATCCTGGTGATCCTTTGAAATCTGTGAGCTTTAGGCACTACTGGAGTGTGCTGTCTGTCCCCTTTTTGGTTCATTTGTCCCTTATCTTGTCTTACTCTCCCTGAGAGTTTTTCTTGGTTTTTTAATACAGTAAATTTCAGTGTATGCAAAGCAACAGAAATATATGAACGTTATCCCATTTCAAGTATCAGAATCTGCCCTTCTTCTTTTTTTTTTTTTTTTTGTTTTTTTTAGTTGTAGGTGGACATGATGCCTTTATTTTATTCATTTATTTTTATGTGGTGCTGAGAATCGAACCTAGTGCCTCACATGTGCCAGGCAAGTGCTCTACTACTGAGTTACCGCCCCAGCCCTGCCCTTCTTTTTATCTCTCCCTTCAACTAGTTGTTGCCTCCGACTGGATTCGGGATTTTTGGGTGGGGCAGGTGGTTATTGGGAATTGAATGCAGGGGCTCTTCGTCACTGAGCCACATCTGTAGCCTTTTTTATTTTTTTTTTTTGAGACAGGGTCTCACTAAGTTGCTTAGGTCCTTGCTAAATTGCTGAGACTGACCTTTAACTGTGATCCTTCTGTCTCAGCCTCCTGAGTTGCTGGGATTACAGGTGTGTGCCACCATGCCCAGTGTCTTTTTAAAAGTAAAAATTTTAAGGTGCAATTTATATAGACACATGTGCAAATCTTAACTGGAAAATTTTGATAAGTGAAAAATCACTTATAACCCTCCTCTAGTAAGATCACTCCAGAAAGTTCCTTCATGTTGAAGTTCTCTTTTGCTTGGAGAACTGTACAGGGAAAGGAACAGTCTTCCAGATGCCAGTAGACCAGTATGTGGAAAGAGCTGTCACAGCTGCCCAGTGTGCACATTTTGAGGAGCATGGAGTAGCTTGGGGAAAAAGTTGAGGCAAAGTAATGTATCCAGTCCCTATGCAGAAGCTAGGCTTATTATCTTGGATAGGTCATCATGAATTTTAAGTAAAAGTCAGCTTTTTCTGGGATTGTTTCCATATCATCTCCCACTATTTTGTCCCATTCTTAAGTCACTGAGAATACACTCACACTTCTTGCCTTAGGCATCTTCTGGTCTTCAAGTTTCTAAGGACCTTCCATCTTTTTGTGAGTTTATTAAAAAAGGCTTAATAAGCTTTCTTTGTAGGATCACATCAGGTGCCTTTGGGGATAATGTAGTCTGGGTGGAAGTCAATGACTGTTAGGGACTTGCTGCTTTTGGTTCAAATTCAGGCTTTTTGTGCAGTCACATGTATTTGATTGTCTTGGACATGCCAAGCCCTATGCAATGCCTGTATAATATTCCTTTGGCCATGGTGCTTCAGTGTCATAACTCCTAGAGATTGGAGTACCATCCCTTGGAGAGAGGTACCACCACCTGTCAGGGGTGAGAATGTGCAGAGTAGGAAGATGGGTAGTAAGAATCTGTAATTCTGGGGGAACATTAGTTTGTAAAGGACTTGACCACATAGCATTTTGTGTGGAAGCCAAGCTTTATGTTGAATCCTAGTCTTTGGGATGGAGGGAACATTATACTTCTCCTGCTGAGCTGCCGAGTCTTTAGACAAGCTGGGCTTCTGCTGTTGCTGCTACTGACATGTCTTCCACTGGCTCTGCATTATGACTTGTTCCTGACCATTCACAGAAAGGGGAGAAAACTGGCTCTGAGTTCACAGAATCCAGTGGAATGTGCAGTTTAGGTAGAACTGGACAGCATTTACGGAAGAGCTCACTTCAGTCTTGGGTGAGCCAGAGAGATTTGTCAGAATGAGTCCAGAGTGGTTCTGTTAGAAACATGGAAACACAAATGTCCTATAAAGTTGAGAAGAAGGTGTTTTTGGCAGATAAAGATGCTCTTGAACAGGGAAGTGACCCAGGCAAATAGAAGAGAACAAAAATTTTGTGTTAAATATAACCAGCTTAGTTACTTGGATGTGAAGACCAGGAAAATGACCCAGGCAGGTAAAAGGAAAGAACAAAAACCTTCTGGAGGCACATGTAATCAACTCACTTACCCACGCACGAAGAGTTGCTAGTTTTTTTCCTCTTGTGACAATGGAGGTTTTCCCTTCTCAATCTGGTATTTTATAATGAATGGTCCAAAGGTTTTTTTGGTCCTGTTACTTTTATTGTACCCCTATACTAAGTGATTATGATAATGTCTGAGGTAATATAAGTGATACTATAATAAGCAAATTATCATTAAGACATATTAAGTAGTACATGCTGTCATAGTGTTAAAAGGTTCTTGTCTCCTCTTTAGAAACCTATTAACAGGTAGGTATTAAAGAACTTTAGAAAGTAGAAAGTATTTTTAAAAAGGAAAAATCACTTAGTGCTCCTTTTTCTCCTGTGAGTTTTTCTAGTTTTTATCTATACATGTGTATACTCTGCAGTTTTAGAGTTCACATTACTTTTGTGCATCTTAAACCTTTTTCTCCATATTGTAGTATAATCTTCATGATTGTTTTAGTGACTGGTTACTGTTTACTTACTATAAAAACTGGGTATTCCTGGGTATGTACTTTTTTTTACTCTCAGTTTATGTTGCTTGACGTTTTTTCACTGTATAACCTTTTAACCCTTTTGTCTTTGCCTTTTTTGTGGTGCTGGGGATTGAACCCAGGACCTTATATATGCTAGGCAAGTGCTATATCACTGAGCTACATCTCCAATCCCTTTTTTCTTTTTTTTTTTTCAGTTAACTTCCTTGGGATAGATTTTCAAGAGTGGGATTATTGGAGCAAAGGGTTTGAATAATTTTTATCACTTTTTTTTGTGGGGGTGGGTGGGTACTAGGTATTGAACTCAGGGGCATTGAACCGCTGAGCAACATCCCAACCCTATTTTGTATTTTATTTAGAGACAGGGTCTCACTGAGTTGCTTAGCTCCTCGCCATTGCTGAGGCTGGCTTTGAACTTGCCATCCTCTGCCTCAGCCTCCCAAGCTACTGGGATTACAGGTGTGCGCCACTGTGCTCGGCTGTTTTTATAACTTTAATGTGTACTGATGAGGGCTTATTCTCTTTTAATAAGATTTACTTCATAGAACTTACAGCATGGTACAGTGTGTCTCTTGTTAAAAAATGATTAAAATTCTTTCTTTCTTTTTTAATACTTGGGATTGAACCTAGGAGTGCTTAATCACTTAGCCACATGCCTAGCCCTTTTTATTTTGAGATGGGGTCTCTCTTAAGTTGTTTAGTGGGGCTTGCTTAGTTGCTAAGGCTGGCTTGGAACTTTTGATCCTCCTGGCTCAGCCTCCCAAGCTGCAGGGTCTATAGATGTGCAGAACTATACTGTCAAATTCTTTTTTCTCATTTCAAAAAAATTACACGTTAACTAAAGGTGATTTATAAAGTTCAGCAAAATACCAGAAAATTATTCATAAACATATTAAAAGCATCCACCATTAATATTTTATTTCAGTATTTAAAAGCTTTTGCATAGTTGAGGCCTACTGTATATGTATTATGCTTCTTGCTTAACCTGTGAATGTTTTTCTGTGTTAAAAAGAGTTTAAATATTCACTTTTAATATCTTTGTAGCATACTGTCATGATTGTTAGCTAGGCTTCTTTATCAATTTCTTTGATGTTGGGATTTCAGATTGTTTTCAGTTCTTTCTTTTTAGATCACCATGTATTGAATACATATGTAACAATGTAATTTCTTACTTCTGGTAATGGATCAACCTCCAGTGATGACTATGACTCCAAGAAACGCAAACAGCGGGCTGGTGGAGAGCCTTGGGGTGCTAAGAAACCAAGGCATGACCTGCCACCTTACCGGGTCCATCTTACTCCCTATACTGTGGACAGGTGAGTGGGAAGTTTTCAGGGTGGGCTGAGACTTGGCACAGGTAACACTTTCTAGTGTAAATGAGATATGGTCCACACAAGCGCATGAGTGATTTTACAGCTTTTTTAAAAAAACTAACAAATCCATGTAAACCTATTGTACACACTGTGTGATACTTTCCTTTTTCACTTGACATTTTGTCTTAGAATTTATTGCATATTAATTATTAGATCATTCTCATTCTTTTTAGCAGTATATATATAGTATTTCATTAAACAGATGAACTGTAGTTTATTTAACTAGTTTTACACATGTAGTCTAGTTATCCTAAATATAATAAACATCCTTCTATATGCAAGCATCTTTTTAAGATTCCTCAGAATGGAGTAGCTGGCTTAAAGGGTTTAATTTTAAACTTTGATAGCTATTGCCAGTTTTCTCAAAGATGCTATATCCATTTATACTGTTCAACAGACATGAAGTACTTGTTTCCCCTGCTTTTGCCAATGCTATATTAGCAAACTTTTCATCTTTTAATTTAATTGGTGAAAAATTACATTCTGATTTGAGTCTTTAATGATAAGTGAGACTACATATATTTTAATGGGCTTTTCAGTCATAGGTGTTTCTTTTATTGTTCAGTACCTGTTGAAGTCAGTTTTCCCAGTTTTCTCTTAGGTGTTTGAACTTCTCGTTATTGATTTGTGAGTGCCTTTTCTATTAAGACCATGACCATTTCTTTGTCATGTTCTGTGAGTGTTTTTCCTTTTCCAGTTTTGCCATAGGGAGACTGTAAATCAAGTAGTCACATCTGATCCATCTTCACCTGTTGAGAGGTGCCTACTTAGAAAGTCCTTATTTCCCAACTGAAAAATAAATTGCCCTTTTTTTAAAAGTCTTTTATAATTTCATTTTTGAATGTTTTAGTCTTCACTCAGTCCGAATTCCCCTGCTGTCTTCCTCCAGCCCCATCTGTGACTTCCTAGAACTCCAGCGCCGTTATCGCAGCCTCCTGGTCCCCTCAGATTTTTTGTCTGTGCATCTGAGCTGGCTGTCAGCTTTCCCTCTGAGTCAGCCCTTTTCCCTCCATCATCCGAGCCGGATCCAGGTCTCTTCAGAAAAGGAGGCAGCTCCAGACACTGGTGCTGAGCCTAGCCCTGCAGACAGTGACCCTACTTATAGTTCCAAGGTCAGTTGACTGGGCTTCTGAGGCTTTGTCACCTTACCGGAGGTGGAAAGTGACTCTGAGTGAGTCTTGGGCCCTTTTGCACAGGTACTGCTGCTCTCCTCCCCGGGCCTGGAGGAGCTGTATCGTTGCTGCATGCTCTTTGTGGATGACATGGCTGAGCCAAGGGAGACGCCAGAGCATCCTCTGAAGCAGATAAAGGTAAGAGCTAGAGCCCAGGAAGCAAGATGCAGTCGCTGATAATTTCCAGTGCCTGTCACATTTTTAGAGCTGGGCTTCTGCTCAGTAATGTGAGAAATGCAGTGTTCCAGAGCAGAAATGCCTCTGTTTTACACAGGAGGAAAATATAGCTGAGAGGTGTTCCTACTTCTCAGAAGGCATTAGGCGGCTGTCAGTGGCTAGAGGGTCCCTGGATGGTGGATTTCACCACTTCTGCTGCCTTTGTTCTTGATTGGTGGGCAGCCTTTCCTCTCTGTTGTAGGAAATGCAGGCAATATGGGTTTCTTTTGTGTCCCTAATCTCTTTGCAGTTTTTGCTGGGTCGGAAAGAAGAAGAGGCAGTGCTGGTTGGGGGTGAGTGGTCTCCTTCCCTGGATGGCCTCGACCCTCAGGCTGATCCGCAGGTGCTGGTGCGCACAGCCATCCGCTGTGCGCAAGCCCAGACTGGCATTGACTTGAGCACCTGCACCAAGTGGTGAGTGGCCTTTCCCAAGTGTGGCCAGCTCGCTGTGGGGAGAGTCTGTTTAGAAGGTCTGGCCTTTGCCCTCTGGCCTGCCAGCTTTCTTCTGTGCCCAGTCACAACTTACGCCACCCCACCCCCAGCTGCTCATAGATGGATGCTTGAGCATGACCAAGGGTCACGGGGTACTAGAGGCCAGCCGACCCCCAAGCTGTGCCCGGCAATCCTTGTTGCCTTAGCTCCTGGCACAGTAGCTGTCTGTTATCTCCCTGTTGCTTCCTGTTTCTTGAGGACTTGGTCTGTATCGTTTGTTTGTCCTTTTACAGCTCCACTTCCAGTATGTGCTTGGTCCGTACTGACTGGAAATGCAGGCACTTTGTGAGCTGGTATCTGCCTGAATGTGTTGGGGCTTAGGGATTCCTTTTTCCTTTTGCTGTGAGCAGGTGGCGCTTTGCTGAGTTTCAGTACTTGCAGCCGGGACCGCCCCGGCGGCTGCACACAGTGGTGGTGTACCTGCCAGACATCTGGACCATCATGCCCACTTTGGAGGAGTGGGAGGCTCTATGCCAGCAGAAGGCCGCAGAGGCAGCTCCCCCAACCCAGGAGGTGGCAGGGGTAAGGCTGAGCCTTAGGAAGACTCAGGAAGTAGGTACCCTGACCCTGGGACCCTGAGGGTCAGATCTTGGTATTTGTCACAGGAAGCAGAGTCTACCGAACAGGCCCCTGATGCATCGGAGCAAGCAGCAGACACTTCTAAACAGAATGCTGAGACTCCAGAGGCTACTGCACAGCAGGAAATGGACACTGATCTCCCAGAGGCTCCTCCACCCCCTCTGGAACCAGCTGTCATGGCACATCCTGGCTGTGTAAACCTCTCCCTCCATGGGATTGTGGAGGATCGGAGACCAAAAGAAAGGATCTCTTTTGAGGTAGGTGTAGGAGTTTCAGAAGGTTGTGGGTTGGGTGTGGCCAGGGCAATGTGGTATATTCCCTTTCCCCTGATGCTCATGGGCTTCTGCCACCTTTTCTAATAGGTGATGGTGTTGGCTGAGCTGTTTCTGGAGATGCTGCAGAGGGATTTTGGCTATAGGATTTATAAGATGCTACTGAGCCTTCCTGAAAAGGTTGTGACCGCCCCTGAACCTGAGAAGGAGGAGGCGGCCAAAGAGGAAGTGGTCAAGGAGGAGGAAGCTGTCAAGGAGGAGGTGGCCAAGGAGTCCAAGGATGAGGTACAGAATGAGGGCACGGCTGCCGAGTCAGACACCCCATTGGTGAGTACCTTCATCAACCTGGCTGGCCTGAGGAGCACACATAGTATGCTTATTGTGACCTGAGTCCCTCACTTGTGCCAGGCAGTGTCCTAAGTACTATACATGTCCCATCTCACTTGTGCTCCCTCACAGTGCATACTTCTTGGAAGCCCGGGATAAACTGAGGCCCAAGGAGATTAATGTCATTTGACACAGCTAAGAAGTGGCACACACGGAGCAAGGGAGGTGGCAGAGAATAGGTCTAGGGAAGCATGGCTGACATGTCATGACAGAATGAAGTCCTAGTCACGAAGATGGCCTGAGAGCCGAGGGGGTTGGATCGCCTTATGGTTAGACAGACTTTTAACTGTCTTTATAATGCAAGTCTTCCTCTTGCCCGAATGCTATCAAGTATGCATAATTTCTTCTAGGACTAGATTGACTCTTGAGAACCTTAGGTGTCTAGAAATGCCCCTGGTATGCTCTGGATCCTGTGTCATTAAATTAAACATCTACAAGCTCTAACACAGTGCCTGGCACAGAGTTGATACTCAGATGTTAGCCGTTATTGTTAGTATCTCAGGAATTAGTTCCTTCTCCTCATCACCTTGGTTTGCTTCCGTAGAAGGAGGATGGACTTTTGCCCAAACCACCCTCTTCTGGGGGTGAGGAGGAAGAGAAGACCCGGGGTGAGACATCCGAGGACCTGTGTGAGATGGCCCTGGACCCAGAGCTGCTACTTCTGAGGGATGATGGGGAGGAGGAGTTTGGTACGTCCAGTGGGGAGCAGGTCACAGTCCCCCGGTGGTGTCTGTCTGGGTCTGCGGGGTGAGTGTGGGTCACCTTGGGCTCCTTGTTTAACTTGGGCTTTTTGTAGCAGGAGCAAAGCTAGAGGACTCGGAAGTCCGATCTGTTGCCTCAAACCAGTCAGAGATGGAATTTTCCTCACTTCAGGACATGGTGAGACCTCTTGTTCTGAGCCTTTGTGGTGGGAAGCTTGGCAAGACCTCTCATAACCTCCCAGGTTAGGGCTGCTTACCAGTGACGTCTCCCCTGGTAGACAAGAGACAAAATGTGGTTCTTGGTTCATGGAGAACATTTCACTCCCCGTCGGGGGATTTGAGAAGGATCTGACCTGGGAGCACACTAGGTTCTTCTGAGAAGGTGCACCACAGAGGCTTGGCACTCTAACCTAGTGTCCCCAGCTGTAAGGCTGCTTGCTGTAAAGGGGCTGTGTCTGGGCCATTTATTCACTGAGAACTGTCTGTAAAGCTTTTCATCTATCTTCCTTTACAGCCTAAGGAGCTGGACCCATCTGCTGTGCTTCCCTTGGACTGTCTTCTAGCTTTTGTGTTCTTTGATGCCAACTGGTGTGGCTATCTGCACCGGCGGGACTTGGAGAGGGTCCTTCTTACCCTGGGGATTCGGCTCAGTGCAGAACAGGTAACTTCTTTCCTGCCCCATCTTTCTGTCCTTTCTGGATGACCTCCCTAATATGCACAGACCTGCATTGAGCTCCTTCTAGGTCCTTGCCCCTCTTTGGGGCAGGGGTTCACACCTGACCAGCAGGTGTCTTTGTGTCTCTTGTAGGCCAAGCAGCTGGTCAGCAGGGTGGTGACACAAAACATTTGCCAGTACCGGAGCCTCCAGTACAGCCGCCCTGAAGTGGTGGATGGTGGGCTTCCTGAGGAGGTGCTCTTTGGTATGTCCTGTGCTGTGCTCCTACATGGGAACAGGGGCAGGGTAGGTTGCCTTTTCCTCCAGACTCTCTGAGATCTTTTTCATGGCCCCTTCTAGGAAACCTGGATCTGCTGCCTCCTTCTGGGAAGAGTACAAAGCCAGGTGCTGCTCCCACGGAACACAAAGGCCTGGTGCCCCATAATGGCAGCCTGATCAACGTGGGGAGCCTGCTGCAACGTGCAGAGCAGCAGGACAGTGGCCGGCTCTACCTGGAAAACAAGATTCATACACTGGAACTGAAGCTGGGTGAGTGGCTAGAGGCTGTAGGACTTGTCACGGGTGGGATGGGGGAGTGGGTATCCCTAGGGACTAGGATGTCACCCTTCCTTGGGCTTTAGGCCCTTGTCCTGTGCTCCAGTCTTTAACTGAGTCTTTCTGGTATGTCTTCCCACACTGCACAGAGGAGAGCCATAACCGTTTCTCAGCCACTGAAGTGACGAATAAGACACTGGCGGCAGAGATGCAGGAGCTGCGGGCCCGGCTGGCTGAGGCGGAGGAGACAGCTCGGGCAGCTGAACGGCAGAAGAGCCAGCTTCAGCGGCTGCTGCAGGAGTTCCGCAGGCGCCTGACCCCGCTGCAGCTTGAGATGCAGCGGATGGTTGAAAAGGTGAGTCAAGGAGGCGCAGGGTGACTGCACCTCCTCTTGCTGAAGCTTCGAAAGCCCCAGGGAGCAGCCAGCTGCCACGTGGAGAGCAGCCAAGCGGTACACCAGCCAGTACGTTGCTCAGGTTCCCTCATCTTCGTCCTCCATCCACTAGTTTCTTAGGGAACCTAGCAGTCCAGCATGCAGCCCAGAGGCTCCTGGCAGTGCGAGTAGCCGTCCTCAGACGTCGTCTGTTCTCTGCTCACACAGGCCGATAGCTGGGTAGAGAAGGAAGAGCCAGCACCTAGCAACTGAGGGACTTTGCTCAGGAGTGGCCGTCCTGTGAGGTCAGCGGTGGAGCCTGATGACGTTAGAGCCCTTTTGGTACCAGAGAGCAGCTGGAGCAGGGCTGGGAGCCTCAGGCAGGGGTGGCTGAGCCCTGTACTCAGCCTCTGCAGGGGATGCCAAGCCATCAGGGTGGGGTCTGTGCTATGTGGGTGGATGTGTGAGGAACCCCAGTTCCAGCTACAACTAAATATAACATCTTTTGCACCCCTAGAATGTCATTTTGCCCTCAACCTTGGAATTTCTCCCAGGGCCCTTGTAGTCTTGTGCTGTCTCCTGTCCTCTTTCAGATTAGAGTGAGACAGGGGAGGAAAAGGCTTTTCAAGCCTGTGACAAGGTCTGATGCTAGTAAACTGAAGAAACAGTCATGGAGTCTGGTGGGGGCTAAGAAAACCCCTTCCTTTGGATGGCACAAGTCCTATAGGTTCCAGGCGCAGACTCCTGGGGGGCTCTGGTGGCCGTCGTGGGAATGGAGTCTAAGCTAGAAAGCTCTCGGTGTTGGGCCGGGAGTGCCAATAGAACACTGTGTTCCAGCCACCCCAGACTCGCCAGAAGAAACCAGCACCTCCTTCCCCGGCTCCTGTGTTCAGAATGTGGTATTGGCTCTGGCCCAGCCTTTTTCCCTGTTACCCATAATTCTCGCCTCTTTCCATAATCCGTGGTTTCAGTTTGACTTTGTATATAAAGTTGGTTTTTTTTTTTTTTTTTTTTTTTTTTTTTGGCTTTTTGTTTTTTAAATAAACCAAAGTCAAAAACAAACCAAGTGTGTCCTTGTAGCTGTCCCTGCTCCTTTTCTGAGCTGCCTGGTGCCCCTCCCAGCCTCTGGCCCTGCCCCAGTGTCTGCACCCTGGCAGTTCTCTCCAGAAGATGGGCAAGCTATGGGAAGCCTGAACCTTTGCGCCCTGGGCTGCCGCCTGCTGGCATCAGAGACCTCTGTCAAGTGGGCAGGACCTGGGACAGCTGTACAGGGTGCCCTTTCTCTCCACAAGTCAGTACAATACTAGATGGATGCTTTGTTGGAAACTTTACTTGAAAAAATAAAATTCCAAATATCCAGGTGAGACACAAACCCACTGCTCTTGCTTTGAGGCCTGTGGATTGATGTGTCACATGCTGCATGTTGGGACAGTTACATTGAGTCCCAGTTACCCAGGGAATGCAGAAGACCTAGGACTTGTCCCTGCACTGAACCCGCTTTTGTCATGCTGGGGTGAGGGGTCTGCTGGGCTGGAGGAGCATAGCGCTGTTCCCCAGGACTGTGCCTGCACCTTGTCCAGAATGTCTTTGGTGTGAAGAGCAAGCAACGAGGGGCCAGGATGTGTCCTCGAGGTAGATGCGATCCTGGCTGCGCAAGTGGGACTAAGACCCTCAACTGTAATGGCAAAACCCAGGCTCTTCCAGGGCGCTGTTGCTCTGGCCTGAGGCCAAGGTTATACTCTGGACGGTTCTTCAGGAAATAAAAAAAGCCCCTGGGGTTTTCTACACTGCTTACCTGTCTGGGGACAGAGCAGCCTGTTTGGGGCTGCTGGTGACAGGCTGAAGAGAATGGAGATACTCGGGTCAAAGGATTGACAAGGTGGAGTAGGAGCCACCTCTGTCCCCAACACGGCAGTCAGAGGGAGGAGCATGAGCCATGCCTGCTAAGGGCAAAGACTTGACAGGTTGCCTGTGTCCCAGAGGCCTGCAGGACGGGAGCTCAGTCATCAGCCACAATGGAGAGGGCGCGGAGCTCGCTCAGTTTGGCCTCGTTCTCTCGCTCTCGCTGTTCGTCTGAGTGACCTGGCTGGTCCAGCTGCTGCGTGAGGTCACCAAAGATCTTATGCATTTCTGAGTAGTACACGACCTGGGCACAAGGCAAGAGTTGTTGGCAAGGGCTGGGCTCCTTGGCATCCAGTGCCCAAGACATCACCTGCCAGCAGCCCAGGAGCACAACCCTAGCCAGGGTCCTGTCCTTTGGGCTGCTGGTGGCTGGCTGAAGGAGGGTGTTTCTACTTGCTCCTCCATTGCCTCCCTGGCCCTCACCCATTTCCCTGAACTGTGGTACAGAAAGGGCTGAGCCACAGCCTGAGGCCTTCTGGGAATGTCCACTGCAAAGAAAGGTCCAGCCAAGACCACAGGGTTGCAGAGAGGCAACAAGGCCTTGCAGGGCTCGGGGTGGAGGTGATGCCCTTGGACCCTGGTTCCTTTCAACAGCTGGTGTGGGCAGGGGCATCTGTGCACTTGCGGGTGGCTAGAGAACAACATATGGCCAAAGCCAGGCCCAGAGACAGGCAAGCTGATTGGTGGGCCCCATGCCTCGATGGGAAAGAGAGGACATGGCAGGTGGTGGTTCCCAGGGCCTTGAGAGTCAGCTCTGGAAGAAAGGGTGAGGGGGGACATCCTTCCAGCCTTCCACTCCTGCCCCACCTTTGTTCTTGGCCTAAACTGCATACCAAGGGAAGTGGCTCTGAGCCTGGGCTTATGTCCACAGGTCCCTCTGGGTAGGCACCATCAATAGGGTGGGGGGGACACAGGGATGAGAGGCTAGGGTTGGGGAGGCCCTCAGCAACTCCCCCAGATGGCTTAGGACCAGGGGTTTCTCCACACAGGAAGGCAGAAACCATTTTTGCCCAGAAACTAACCACCTCCTGATCAAATGAAAAGCACGTGCTTGTGTGTTCCACACTCCTCCAACACCCCAGCTTGGCTGCCTCCGCCAGGAATGCTCTAGAAACCTGGAGATGCTAAGCCGGGAAGGTGCCTGTGCAGCAGGGCCAGGGCTGAGCTGGGTCCTAGCAAGTCTCTCTTGACATTCTAGCTGGCTTCCTCTGGGACCAGGGGAGCTAAATGAGGTCAGTCCCAACCTATTGCTATCGCCTGAGAAACTGGGGACACAGGTAATCACTGGGTGAGGGCAGGGGTGGCCAACTTCTTGCCCAGGCTGCACTGCCTGGTGAGTCACCAGGAATGCTCACTTCTCCAGTGACTAATGGCAATAGCAGTCATGTGAGGGGGAGGCTGGCACTGGGGTGGCAGTAAACAGCCATGGTTACCCCACTGCTTTGGCTATGGGTCATCCCTAGCCCCCAAAATGGCTCCAGCCTGGGCATCCTGCAGCTTCCTCGTGGGAGCAAAGAAGGGCAGGTGTAGGGTAGCACACAGGTTGCTGGAGGCTGAAGTGAGGTGGTGGTAAAGGAAAGGATGGCAGAGGGAACTGTTGCAGGAAGGAAGCCCTTGCCGCCTCCTGCTGGTGGCTCTGTCTCACTGCCCCCAAGAGACAGCAGAGGACCAAAGACTTGGGTCATTAGGAAGTCGCAGCTGCAGTGTAAATCCTGCTCAGCCTTCCTGATGCCAAGTGCCTAGTCCCAGGGCTTTGGACCCTCTCCAAAGATGCAGGTTGAGAGGTGGAGTCAGGCTTTTCCAGGGGAAATCTATAAGGAATGATGATGTCCACTGGAGGGCGCCAGATGCCCAGGCAAGAAGAGAAGCAGGCAGGTCACGGTAGACGGGACTGGAAGCCTAAAGTCTAGTGACCCGGTAGGGAAAGACGGGAAGGTGTGTTGGGGTCCTGATGCTGACACTGAGCATCTGTGATTAGCTGGGGACCGTGTAGAAGAGCCTACTCTTGGCTCTGGTACCCTAACCTTTCCCATTTTGCCAGTGCAAAGAATCCTAGCTAACGGCGTGAAGACTAATGGGTGGGGAGGCCAGGGGACACACACCGTCCTACTTTGTCCTTATACCCCTGAGCAGCAGGGCTCTGACCAGGGTGCTAAAATGGTGCCTGGCCCAAATGCACAGTTGTCTGTGCCCTACCTGCCCTTCCAATAGGGGGTGCACCACGAGGCAGCAGCTGGAGCATGGCTTTCCCTCCATGGTAAGCTCAAAGTTTCCTGCTGGGACCTCAGAGACCTTCACCCTATGGGCCTCTGGATCCCTCTCCATCGGGAACCCACAGGCAAAGAACCTGCCCAAACTAGAGGCTAAAGATGCGGTCTGTTTCTTGCTGCTTATTGCAAACATGAGGGAAGAGCCCAGGGGAAGGACGGCTATTCAACAAGGAACCGCATCCACGTGAGGGCTGGGATCAGCCCCAGAGCAGCAGAGGAAGCCAGGCAGACATCCCAGCACAGTCCGAGTCCTAAGTGCCAGACCCCTGCGTCCCAGCACTGAACAGCCTCCTGCAGTGCCTGGGGCACAGGGCCCGGCTGTCTGTGCAGACAATGACCAAGCTTCCCTCCCAGTGTGTGGGATGGGGTGGCCTGAAGGCTTCTATGAAGCCCTTCACTATCTCCCAAGGGAAGAGCATTTGGTCACCTTTGGGTGTGTGAGTGGCGTGGCCTCACCTGTGCTCGGATCAGGGACTCAAAGCTTGGCTGGAAGTAGTCCAGTCGGCTGCCATAGAACCGCGGCATCTCATCCAGGAGCTGCTTGTTCTTGGCCTCGAAGTCTTCCCGCACCGGTCGCAGCTCTTCTCGGGCCTGAGGAAGGGGACCTTGGTGTCAAGAGTCTCACTGTTGGTATAGGATGCAGGTGTCCGGGAGAGAGGGGGAATAGCTGGTGCCCTGGTCCCCAGGTAAAGGGAGGAACTTGCCACAATAACACCTCCGGCCACCCTGTCCCTTCTTTATCACCACCTCACCCATCCCTTCTCTCTGACACCTGGTGTAGCTTGGCCAGCACTGGTCCTGTCTTCTCTTTCTCCTCGTATTTCTCCACCTTGGCCTGCAGTCTTCTGTAGTCCTGCAAGGCCTGTTCCCGCCGCTTCACTGCCATGTTGAGGCTCGGGAAGACACTGCCAAACCTGTCGGGCACAGTCTGGTTGGACACAGGCCCATTCTAGGACGGTAGCCTGGCAGCTCATCAGTCATTCACAAGTATGTATGGAGCACCTACTAAGTGCAGACCCTACTCCACATCTTGGGATTTCACCAGGAGCCCTACAGACCAGTGCCTGGTGTCCTGGAGCCAATGTTATTGACAGAACAATGTCAAGAAGGACGGTCAAGGGCACATGAACCTTTAGGACCACTCCACTGGACCTGAGCACATAAAGGGGGGTCAAGAATGAACGACACCAAAAGTTCTCCTGCTGCCTCCCTCCCCACCCATAGCAGCCTCACCACACCCCAGGACCTGCACCAGAGGATGGCAGGGCTGGGACACTCCTCAAGTCATTTGTCAGACAGCTTCATCTTAAAAATTGGGAGAACCCAAGGCTGGGAGATGACACATGACTTGCACAGGGTACAATCAGGCTGAGAGGGTCTACGAGAGAACTCAAGTGACGGAGTTCTGTCTGGCCGCCTTCTCATCACCTCATGGTGTCACTGCGGGTCACAGAACTGAAACTGAAAGCTACTCCTTCAAGGCTCCTCAGCACCACGGGAAAAGCAGAAGTACTGTGGTCCTACCACTGAAAGGGCGAACCAACAAACCAGAACTTCATGACTCAAGGGCCTCCTCCTGCCCCATGACTAAAATGACCAAAATGGGACCCACTCACAGGAGTGGGCCGTTCAGAAACAGCAGCAGCATCTCTAATGCTTCAGTATCTGGGCCCCTGTGGGCGTAACCATCAAGACTAGTGCCACCCATCTTTAATCATGAAGGCCACAGTATCCCAAGACAGGGCTGGGGCGGGCTGCTTCTTGTGAGCCCAGGCAGGAGTGCTGTGTTCTCCTTGAATATGAGGCGTCCCTGCAGGAAGCTTTCTAGAAGTGGAGAGAACACAGGGCAGTCCTCAAAGGCGAAGCCTGAGGTACAGTGGATGGTCCCCCTGCTGCTGGATGGTCCAGTCCTTCACACAAGGCACGGACCATGCCGGCCCGGAGCCCTGCCAGCCTGTCGAGTCTGGCCATGCACCCGAGACCTGATCACTCCGCTCACTCAGGGTGGAGCAGCAGTGGTGGTGACTTAGGACCAGAATTGGCTCCCCCTGAGGGACCCAGGGAGGGTGAAGAACAGAGGAAGAAGTTAGGGGCTGGGACCCCAACAGGCTGAGGTCAGCCTTTCACACACGCAGAGCTGAGACACTACAGTAAAGCACCATTTTCCAAATCTGCCTCTCAAAGGAACATGTTTGAGTTTGATATTTAAAAGCCTCAACAAATCAAAAGTACATAAGGGAAAAATAATAAAAACCTTTGCCAAAGAATGGAGAATACAAACTTGGTCAGGCTTTAAATGCCTCCGACTAAGCTGGAGACCGAGGGGGTGCATTATGGCTTATCCTCACAGGCAACCCTAAAACCAGTGCCTCTAATTTAGTGTCCATCATGGCAGACTTGCTTCCTAACTGAAAATGCTGAAGAGCAGACAGACCACCAGAATTTCTGACTCCTCAGCCACAAGCCCATATGCACGGGAATCAAGCCCTGACTTCTTTCTGCCCTGCTCTTTCATCCTCTCTGGGCTCCACCAGGAGGAGCTGACTCTTCTGGTCCTGCTCACAAACTCTGCTTCTTTACCCTGAGTGACCCGAGTCAGCAGGCCCCTCGGGTGCATGGCCAGATATTGACAGGCTGGCAGGGCAATATATGACTGACCGACTTGTCAGGCAGAGGAGGTTGGCCTATCCAACGCTGTGTAGACTGCAGATATGGGGACCCTCTCCACCAGGACTCACGGTGTCCCACAGAGTGCGTCTGAAGGCATGACACCATGGGGAGGAGCTGGTCTCCTTGCGCTGCCTAAGGCAGCTGCACAGTGGAGTTGCAGCTGCCAAGGCGGCCCTCTCCCTTCCTGGGCAGCTGAGCGGCGTGTGGCCCAAGGCAGCAGGTGTAGTTGGCCTGGGAAGTTACTGTGCTGTTCCCTCCCTTGCCCCAAGGGGAAAGGGGGCTCTCAGTAGCTGTCTGATCCTCTTTTTCTTTGGTGGCCCCAGTACCTGGGAGGTGCTGGGTGGTTGTGGAACAGGCCCAGGGCAAGAAGGCAGGCAGAAGGGGGAGATTTTCTCGCTGACCACAACCCCACCACCCAGGGCTCATCGCTCTGGAAAGGGCATCGTGAGGAAGAAAGCAATGTGCGTGAGGCACAAGATGGCTTGGCATCATGCAAGTTGGTCAGGGGTCCTGGACAGCTGCTGACCTAAGCAGCACCTGTACCTTAGTGCACTGTCCCCGCCCCTTTCCACAGCTGTCATCTCCAGGGCCACAATCAGCTCCAGCAGCAGTGCTCAGTGGAGGGACCCAGTCGGCCTCTGAAGAACACAGCAGCGGAAGCTCAGGGCAAGTGCAGAGCTGGGAGGGCAAGGTGGGCAGGGACCAGGGGACACAGCCTCGGGGACAGTAGTGTCAGGGAGGTTATGATGCCTACGGGTTAATCAAATATGGCTCTTCCTCAGCCTCTGGAATCAATATACCTGTCCCCTGCAGGTGAGGTGGCTGCCATGGGAGCCTGACTGGCGGGGCACCAGATGTCCCCCACAAGAGCTTCCATCTCCCACAGCAGCACCCCTCAAACCGAGAGGCCACACAGGCTCAGGCTGCTACTGATGGACTGCTAACAAATGACCACCTGGGTGGCTTTGGACTTGGGGTTGGGATTGCCTGGGGCAAAGGACAGATATCACAGCCTACCCTGAGGTGACTGAGAAAAGAGGAGGGCCCCTGTTCCTGCTCACTGAAGCCCCAGCTTCCCATTTCCTACATCTCAGCCATGGACGGACTGCCAGCCCACGCGGCGGGCAGCGAGTACCGCGGCACTGCACGACTTTCTTACGGTGGACCCCAATCCCCCCATGGGTGGATGGTTCCCTCCACCTTCAGGAGAGATCTCGGTGCCGGCAGGGAGGGTGAAGACACCAAAAGGCGGTCCCCTGCGTCCAGGCCCCTCTGTGGCATGCCCCTGGACCTGAAGAGGTACCCGAGGGCTTCCCCGGCAAGGACAGAGCTCCTCGACTGCAGGCACGCTCCAAGCCTACGTCTGTACTGGTTTGCCCTAAAGAAATAAGGCCAAGAAGTCTCTGCTCAGTCCCTGCTGTCCTTAGTCACTGGTGGTAAGAGATGGGGGACAGGAGTCCCTGGACCAGGCCCCAGGACACACTGTGCTCCCAAACCCCACTCAAGTCACACCTCCTCTGCCACTCAGCCCTGCCTCTCGGCTCCTCAGCAGCCTCTACTACCCTGAGGACCAGTGAAGCTCTTTCCAGAGGACCCAGCTCAGGCTGGTGGCAGTGGGTGGCACACCTTCCCACTCCGGGTAGCAGTCAGTACACCTGGGCTTGCCTTCTGGAGGCTCTAGAGCGCCTCAGGTCTGATTCACATTTACCCTGGAAGAAGGGACAACTGGCTGGGACCACCCCAGGTCCTCTCTGAAGTTCGACCCATGGTCTGTCCTCCTCTTGCCTTGCCTAAGCCTCTTCGCCAAGCTAGCTCTCTGGGGAGGTGGGGAGGCGAAGCGTGGGGTGAAGGGAGAGCGGGGAGGGAAGGAGGCCGGCTGGGAGGTGGGCTGGGAGCAGCCGGCCTGGTGGGGAATGCCTGCCATTCCTCATCTGTGCCCACGCAGCCGGGATCTTCCACCCACCAGGAAAGGGAAATTGAAAGCATCCCCGTCCGACATGTGAACGGGCCAGGACCAGGGATTAGAGGCTGAGCCCCCTGGGGGGCAGGCTGGGGGCGGCAGGGTGGCCATGTGGCCATGATCTTCATCAGAGGACAGGAAAGCTGCAGTTTCCTGTTTCCGGTGCTGGGGTCCCTGGGAGCTTCTCCTGGCAGAGGAAGCGAGTGGGGCGGAGGCAGCAGGCTGCAGTGGTTTCTGCGGTTGGGGAAGATCGCATGTCGGCTGCGGGCTGCAGGGAGCAGCCAGCCTGGGCAGCCAGGCAGGCCGGAGGGCTCATGCCCGGGTCAGAGGATCCGCTGCGGAGCCGGTGGCTGCCTCCTCTGCCACGCCCCCACCTTCCTGGCAGGTGGTGGGCTGTGTGTGTGGTGGGAAGCAGCCGGGGTTTCTCTCTGTTTGGCTGCAGGATCTGATTTCAAGGCCGCCTCGTTGGTTGTGAAATTGAAACAGGAGTCAAACCCCCAGCTCTCTGAGCTGGTGCCCCTGCCTGGCTGTGCCGGGCCTGGGTGCCTGTGGCTACCTTTGGGACCCCTGCAGCTCTCCACACGGGGGAGTCCTCTGTGGGCAGGGTCTGCTCTGTGCTCCTTTCACCCAGCTCTGAACCTCTGGCCTGTAGACCAGACCCAGAGTCACAAGGACTCAGGCTCGCCCTACACCCGGCTCCCCATGTGACCCCAAGACAGGGGGCGAGCTGTGACTGGGAGGCGGCAGGTGGTGAGCCCACTCTGGGGAGGTTGGGTGGCAGAAAGAGGCAGGAGGGGAAATCCCTTCATGCACACTCACTCAGCCTAGCTTCCCACTGCAGGCCTGGCTTAGGAAGGAGTGCTCGAGGGGCTGGAGGTATTTTTCCTAACCCCACCCCTTGGACCTGAACGGGGAAGGAACAGCTCAACACCCCCCAACACCAGGGGCTGGAGGATCAAAAACTGCTCTCTTCATCTCCCTCTGGGCCCTGATCCAGGCCTAATGATAATTAAGCAGGGCCTCATTACCCAGGGCCTGGCAAAGCGGCTGCCAGGGACCACCACAGACGAGGTAATAAAGTGCAGCTGCTGGGCTGGAGTGCAGGCCTTTCTAGGTCAAAGCCGAGTGGGAGAGGCCAGGAGAGGAAGGACTCGGAGCTTCAAGGCTTCGGCACGCCCCGCCCCGGGGGCCCAGGGAACAGGCCTGTCTGATCACTGACCAGGGCCTGCCAGACAAAGATGAGTCTCGTAGAAGAATTCCTGGTCCTCACAGGTCACGAGCAAGGGGACCTTCCCAGGCAGGACTCCGCTGCTGCGCCTTTCCCCATGTGCAGCCACCCCCACGTTTCCAAAGCGAGGGCTGCAGGCAGCTGCACTCCCACCCGGGCTGAGATGAAAGGCCTTGCTCATGTCCGCTGAGGGCTGGCCAGGATCTCTGTTGGCTGAATCCAGCCAGCCCTGGCCCCATGGGTCCCAACCGGAGCAAAGGGGAAAAGGGCCCAATGACCAATCGACCACCGGAGCAGTGTCCGGCGCCACGGGGAGACCAGCAATTCCCCGCTGCTTCGGAGCACGTCTGGCACTGGCATGCTCTGGAGCTGCGGGCAGTCTGCACCCCGGGAGACACAGAGCACGTGGCCGGAGCCCCTTCAAGCCTGTCTGTCTGTATAGGGCGCTGGGTACAGGCTACTAGATAGGCTCCTCAGTCCCCAAGTGGCCAGCTGACCTGCCTTTCTCTTAAGTGCCTTGAGGCCTGTGTCCCCAGATGACCTTACTCACTTTTTCAAGGGTTCAATCACCGTCTTTTGGATTTGGTTCACCTGTCAAAAGAAAAACCCGATGGCATCAAACTGGGGGAGTTAGTTAGACTCTTCCTAAAAAGGGAGGCTGCAAGTTCCTTGGAAGGCAGAGGTCTGTCATGCCCTCAAAAGCAAGGGCAGGAAGGGAATATGGAAGGAGAGGCAAGATGGCTCCCCCAACCTCTGTAGCTAGAAGAGGCAGAGAGGTCAACCAGGAGGCCCAAAGGCCAGGTCAAGTTCATCCTGTTAGTGCTGTTGCTAAGGCTCAAGCATTGCTCAGTGTGGAGGCCTGGGTGGGGCCTCAAGAGAGCTTCAGGGGCCCTGGGTGAGCAGACCTCATGGCCTCATGGTGAGGGGTGAACCTCACAGGAGCCATGGGAAGAGGGTGAAGCCCAATCTTGGAGAGGTGGGTGCAGGCCTGCAGCACACAGGCCTCAGAGACTGAGGGCCCAGGGGGAGCGGGCAGGGAGGAAGTGCTAGTGCTTGATGGCCAGAGACAAAGACCTAGTCACCTTTTCTTGGTTGAAGGCATCCATCCGCTTCATGGCCGTGTCCAAGGCTGTCACCATGTTCAAAAAGTCTTGGTCTTGCTCACAGAGGGGATTGGAGAGTAAATCCAGGGATATCTTCATGGCAGATTTCGACATGGCTGTAAGAAGTCAAAGAGAGGTGAACCTTTGAAGGAGCAGGTTAAGGTCTCCTCAGCGCTTCCTGCCTTCCCATGGCCCAGGGGCTTGCAACCCAAGGCCTCTACCCATGCCACAGCCATTAAAGCTACAAGGCACCACAGAGCCATGTGGCACTGGGGGTTGAACCCAGGGCCTTGGGCATGCGAGGCAAGTGCTCTACCACTGAGCTACTTTGAGACAGGGTCTGGCTAAGTTACCAAGTATGGTTTCAAACTTGTGATCCTTCTGCCTCAGTCTCCCCAGTAGCTGGGATTACAGCGTGTATTCCTGACTATCTAACACCACATCAAGGATTACTTCACAAAGCTTTATGGTTTACAATGACTTCATTTTCTGAACTCTAGGTTATAGTTGGTATTACTAGATCTTCTGGGTAGAAAGATGTAAAATACATATCTCTGGCTCCAGAGTTCTAATTCAATAAACTGGGGACCTGAGAATATGTATTTCATAAACCTCTCCAGATGGTGTGTCTGGGAAGCTCCCTTATGTACACAAGTAAAAGCATTCCAGTTTACACCTACTTCAGCACACCTGTACTGTAAAGGGACAAAGGGGAAACATTTCAGGCTTCGTGGACTGTATGGGCAGCTCAGAGACCTTTTGTTTGCTAAGGTTCTTGGTCCCATAGTTGTTTTCAGGTCTCAAATATTTGGAAACAAAATTCTCAAGAGGCAGGAAGATGGACTGGAAGGTGCCTGTCCATACCAGTTCCAGAGTGCATCTGGCCTCCTCAGGGGAGGAGACAAGATTTTGAATGCATTTTCTTTTATCTTTTTCTTCCTTCCTTCCTTCCTCCCTCTTTCCCTCCCTTCCTTCCCTTCCCCCCATTTCTTATTTTCTCTTTCTTTTTTGTATCAGGGATTGAACCCAGGGGTGCTTAACCACTGAGCCAAGTCCCAGCCCTTTTTTAAATTTTGAGACAGGTCTTGCTAAGTTGCTTGGGGGCTTGCCAAGTTCTCGAGTCTGGCCTCCAACCTGTGATCCTCTGCCTCAGCCTCCCAAGTTGCTGGGATTACAGACCTGTGCCACCAACCTGGTTTTCTTACTACTTGTATGTCACTGAATTTGACACTCAATTTTTTGTGTGTGTGGTGCTAGGAATCCAACCCAAGGCCTTGCGCATGCTAGGCAAGCATCTATCACTGGCTATACCCCAGCCCAAGACATTACCAGTTGTAAGACATACCATCACTGTATAAACTACTAAGAAAGAAAGAAAATGCTGCCAGTCGAACCAGAATACACCATCAAGTGTTATGGCACTTAGATTTCGGAGATGTTACACGTGAACAGTGTCTTAGCATTAATGAAGGAAGTCCATCTCCTAGCTGATTGACTCTGACCTTCCCTTCTGCCCCTCAGGAGCCAGGAACCCTAAGCCTAGTGCTGCCCCTGAGGAAGGGCCTGCTTCTCCACTGTGGGTTAGGAAGAACCCGAGTTCTGGGTAAGAGGGGTCCTGCCTGGCCCAGCCCCTCCACAAGGCATCCTGAGCACCACCTAGTTTCCTCTCGGATCTGGGAGAGGGCTGCATCACCTCGCAAAAGGGCCAAATAGGAGAGAAGACTGGAAATGTAAACTCTCCAGAAATGTTGAAACAACGGAGGAAGAAACACTTTAAAATCTGTGAAGTGACTTTGTAGGTTTAGGAACAAACATTATGCATAACTTGATTTGATTATGAAATGATCACATATGGCATAATTAAAAGATAATAAAAACCTGGATAAAACTGGAAATTTTCTGAAAAATATCTTCTACTAAATTTTTTTTTCATATTTGATTAAAAAAAAAAAAAAAGTCCAAAAGCTGGGGGAGGGGACACTTTCCCCATGCTTTCTCTTCCCCAGTGCCCACACCTCTGGTCCTGTGGGCAGTCAACGAACGGCACCTCCAAGCCCCAGGCTCAGGAGAACTGGGTCTTGAGTCCCCCAGGCACACAGCCCAGCGCTCAAGCCAAGCACGCCCGGTCCCCAGCCCCCACCCACATTCCTTTCTGCCTCTGCCTAGGTCCGGCGGGGCAGGGCAGCCAGCACAGCCTTAGGGGCTGGTGGGCTTTGAACCTTAGAGAAAAAGGGTCTTGGGTCCCTTTGGGTCTTCTGGAATGTAGGATCTAAAGATCCCTCAGAGACTGATCACTCAGAAAGTCTTTCAACTGTTCTGAAAGAAAGAGCATCGTTTTTAGAACAATAGCTGGGGATTTTAGATCCCGTCTGGGGAGCTCAGGAGATTCTGAAGTCAGGCAAGGTGTAATTCAGTTCCTCTCAAGTGTCAGGGTCACTAGCTCTTTCAGCGTGTCCCTGGTCTGGCTGCACCAGTGTCACCTGGACATGTGTCAGAGATACATCTCTGGGCCTCACCCAGACCGGATGAATCAGAGATCTGGGGGTGGGCCTGAGCCACCAATGATCCTGCTGCCCCAACACGGGAGACTCTGGCTGTGGCTGTGAGGCTGCAGCCGTGTGCCCAGTGCTCAGTGAGGAAGAGCCTCCTCTGCCCACACTCTGCTGCCCACTCAGGGGCCAGTGGCCCTCAGCTCTAGGAGCCACCTACCTAATCCTAAGCTCTCCATAGCCAGACTCGTTTTCATGGATCCCCGATGTTCTACTTGGTTCCAGAGCAACCATTACGCAAACAAGCCTTCACTCCACTTGTGCTGACAGTGCGGCTGAGGAGGAAGGGGAGGAAGCGACAGGTCACAGTGCCTCCCCTGCTGGAAGGCAGTGCCGATCAATAAAGGCAAATGCCATCCAAGTAATGCAGACCCGGAACACACAGAACAGGTACACCCCAAGTCCAGCCCTGGACTTAGAGACGTGAGGGAACAGCAGTGAGGAGCAGGCCACGTTCAGACCAGCCCGCGTCGTTAGGACTGGCAACGGCATGAGGCTCTGGGGCCTGACCAAAGGGGCTGGCCCTCTGGGCACAGGCTTTGCTGGTGGCTCCCAAGGAAGGCATATTTCCTTCTGATCAGCTTTTCAAAGTGCCCTTTACAGAAAAGATATATGTTTACATAAGTAAATGGCTGTAGTCTTAATATCTGGGAAGAAAATGGGAGAAAAATCCAAATTGTTGCCCATATTAGGGACCTTCCACTGAAAACCAAGTAGGACCAGGTGGTCTCCCAATGCCACCGTCAGCTGCCCAGCACCCTGTGCCTTCTGGATGACCTCTGGAGACCCTGATTCTGCCCCATTTGGACTTGGCTCATGAGGTAGCCATGCCAATTCTGAGATGAGCCAGGGTTCTAGTGAGGACTCTGCCATTTCTAGCTAAGAGGGGGCACAGGAAAAAGTGAGATGGCGACAGAGTCAAGCAAGAAAGGGGTAGGCTTTTCTGTCCTGAGACAAGGGACTGAACTAAATTGTTTATTCCCTAAAATGGACATCTCACATTCCCCACCAATGTCACGTTTAGAAGAGAAAATGTGGGTGAAATTTCTAGGAGAACTGTCCCAGAGCTTCGCAGCCATCAGAGAGCATTATTATGGGGGTGGTACAGCCAAATTCCACCACAGCCTCTCCAGAGCATTTGGGTCAGTGCACGCAGCCTCTGAGCAAAGCCTGCTCCCTGCTCAGGGCCTTGGCACTTGCTGGCCTCTGCCAGCAAGCACTCTTTCCTGTTATTCCTGCATGGAGATTCCCTTGCCCCTTCAGTGCTGTGTGTGAGGGATGCCTCCTCACGAAGGCCTCCCCTGAGCACCCATCGCTCTCCAGTCCCTTATTCTTCCTCGTACTACTCACTGTTGAACGGCATTACGACATATATGCATTGACTTCTCGTGTCTTCTGTCCTTGAAGGGAAGTTCCTGTTGAATTCCTAGCTCTAGGGCATGTATCTGGCACAAGCAGTTTCTCAGCCAGCGTTTATCAAGTGAGAGAAGGTGGCGAATCTGGGTCTAACCTAAGTCTCTCTCAGATCCTGTTCTAAAGTGATATGCACTTTCCACCCTGCCTCTAGAACCTGGAGAAGGACCCACCAAGGTCCACCCAGTCATGGAGTCTGGCTGTTACTGCCGTTGACACTGCTGCTGACTCTTCCTGAGAGGCCACCACATGCTAGTGCTGCTCTCAGTGCTTTTCACTAACCAATGGATTCATTGCCACATCAGCCAGAGAGGTCAGGACCTGTAGCACCTGTGTTTGCTGGACTGGGGAACTGAGGCACAATGCGTTAGGCCGTGGTCCAAAGTGACTGGGCAGTGCTGAAGTTAGTGGTGGACTGTTAGTCAAGTGCAGGGTTTTTTGGGGTGGGACAGTAAGGGAGAAGCTCTCCATTGCTCCAGTTGCTTGCTGGCTCCCTGGGGACATGGCCTGTGGACACAGTCTCCTGACAATGCCTGATTTCAGAGCTGCCTTTGTCTTGGAGTTCCTGGGCCTAGCTTTTCCTCATCAAATAAGACCTCTTCAGCCAAGACACCCCCCAAGGCCTTGGCCATTTCCTGGCACCTGCTGGCCCCCACTCACCACAGACCTTTCAGTGCCCTTCATAATGACAAATTTATCCTGAGGTATTTCTGGCTCTATACTTTAACCAACTCTGTTTAAATGCACAACAGCTTCAGTTCCTGTCACCACAGGAAAGCCGGGAACTCTTGTTTCTGTGAGGAGGGAAGGCACTGCCGAGCTGGTGGCCCAGATGCTGAGAGGCTACTGCTACAAGCTTCTGCTGGCTGAGGTTCCATCCCAGCTGGATTCCAGGAGAGCCTTGTGCTCACACCACTGCTAGAGCAGGGCAGTAGGAAGTGGTGCTCTGACCTCAGGTCACTTCTCAGGGACACTACTTGGTGTTCTCTGGATGTGGTGACTTATGAGTCATCCCTGAGGGAGGAGGGTGCCCCCTCCCCACCAACCACGCCAGGCATGCGCGGGGGACCTACCCAGGTCGGCATCGGTGCTCTTCTTCATGTCCTTCTGCAGCCTCTTGGTCTGCTCCTCCAGCCTGCAAGGCAGGGGCAGGCCTGGGTGCTAGGCCGCTCGGTACTCAGGGCCCTCCTCCACCCCAGTGAAGCCCAAGCCTGTCCTCTAGACTGCCCACCAGGGAGGAGGGACCTCTCCATGGGACTCTTCCCCCAGCCTACATGCTCTGCAGGAGGCCAAGCCCCCCAAGGCTACTAGTGAATGACCCTCCTATAGCCATCTGCTGGGGGAGAATGGGCAGCCTGGTGACCTGAACTGGCCTCAGCTTCCAGGTGCTGACAGGGCTGATGCGTGGCCCACTGACTGGGCCAGGAGGAGATGAGGCGGGGCCGGGGAGTGAGACCTGGCAGGAGGAGCGTGCGCTTCCCCAGCACCCGCCTCATCCTGGGGTTTGACACTCACTGCTGGAGTTTTCCATACTCCCTTTCAAAGTCTCTCTCCACCTGTAACGAAAGAGATAACTCAATCAACAGAGAAATGACAACACAATGGAAAAAATCTCCCAGCCTGAGACACTCCACACCCTCCCCCGTCTGCAGAAAACAACGCAGTCCAATTCGTGCAAGCTCCAGCAGATCCTCAACGACACAGTATCCCCTGTGTTCCCAAATTAATGAAGTGTTTGACTTGGGGAGAAGGCCTCCCCTCCCAGAGGGGCCAGCCAGGCAAGTCACAGCGGATTATGGCTCTGCTCTGCCACCCTGGAGTGAAGTGCCAGGCTGGGTGCCCTCGCCTCACTCCAACTCTGGTGGCAGTCAAGGTGCTCTGGAGTGTGACTGAAACCCACCTGGGGAGGCAGCAGGGTATGGAGGAAGAGGCAGGCCTGCCGTTCAGGAGTGGCCTTGCCTCATAGCAGCCTGGAGGCTTTGCAGGTGGCTGTCCCTTTCAGTCTTGGTTTCCCTGCTGGCCCTCCTGCCTGCAACTGGGTCTGGGGCAGGTCAGGAAGTCCATGGATATGACTGCAGGTGGCAAATTTGTTCTGGGAGCAGGGAAGGGGCCCTGCTGCAGTTTAGAGGAATGAGCAGAGACAGATAAGATATGAGCTCTGACACTAGCTGTGGAGCCTTGAAAGTATTTCCTCACATTTCAGAGCCTCACTTTTTTTCTGGTGAAAGGGTAACTTCAGTTAGTCAGTTGGGTAAACCCAAGGGGCTCACAAAGCTGAGCTGGTACTGCAGTTTCCATAGCTGGTTTGAGGCTTTAGAAGGCAGTATGAACAGGGCACACAGCCAGGTGGCTGGCCTCCCATGGCGCTGAGTGTGAGTGTCCAGAGTGTCCATGGGCGATGGGAGCAGCCTGGGGAGGCAGCCTGGACTGCCTTCTCTTCAGCAGAAAGGAGAAGCAGCCCAAAGCACGTAAGCAATGGCAGCCAGGTAAACCCTGGCTACGGCTGAGCATGAAGCCCTGTGCTGGGTGCTAGGACAGTGTCGTGGCTCCTGCTCGACCTCAGAGGATGTGTCTTTACAAGTCAAAGGCAGTTATTCCCAAAGGGATAACTAAGCATTTCTTGGTCGAGCTTTCCCAGAGATCTATAGCACAGAGTAGGTGCTTGCTCAGGGAGGAGCCCTGTGCCAAGCCTTTGGCTCCCGGTCCTCTTTTGCAATCCCCTGAGCGTGCTGGTGTGTGTGGGATGTCAGAGAACACCTGGTCTCCCTGGCTGGGGGTTGCTTGAACTTGCAGAGAAAGGGACCTCAGGTTTCCAACTAGGTGGGATCATTCAGGGTTGATGAAACTCGAGATCTCACACTGGAAACTGAGTGAGGGTGAACGAAGCGGGACATGACCCTTCTGCCTAATGCTGCTGGCAGCCCATGAGGAGTCCATGACATTCTGCTTGTCCACTTCCAGGAGCCAGATGCAGGCTGTGTTTGTGGCTCACTGGCCCCAGATCTATCCACAGGGGAAAGACTCACTGGGGACAGCACCATTCCCAACCCCTTAGATAATGGCTAAGGGAATAAAGGGACACATTGGAGCCACATTCCAAGGTATGTGGCTTCTGAGGGAAAGAGCCAAGCAGAAAAGATCTGAACATCTTTGAATGCTTGATTGATGCCTTTGCCAAAACGGCCACTGGAGCCCAGTCAACAATGTGAGTGTAAACACATGTGCAAGGACCGTCAGGGGACCAGTTGGGTTGGGCCAGGCCGGCCAGGTTAGTGCAGGGAGAATCAAGCCCCAGACAACTGCCCTCGGCTGCTCCCTGCATTCTCTGGGGCTCAGGGTGCAAGGGAGGGGCTGCGCTGCTTGCTGCTCTCTGCTGGTCTAGGCCAGGCCCTGGTGTACAGCAGGAACTCGGAATATGTCAAATGAACGAACAGGCTGTTTCCCCAAAACCTGAATTCAGGGGCTGGGGAGACAGCTCAGTTGGTAGAGTGCTTGCCTTGTAAGCACAAGGCCCTGGGTTCGATCCCCAACACCCCCCCCCAAAAAAAAAAAAAAAAAAAAAAACCTGAATTCACAGGGAAGTGAAAAAGGAGGCCACAAGGCAGGGCAGTGCTCCAGGGCCAAGCTAAGGTGCGTCACATCAGAGCTGAGGCAGAGGAAGCACTCCAAGAGCCCCTTTTCAAGGGATGCTTTGGGTGGACAGCCACCTCCTCTTCAGTACGCTCCAAGATGAAGGGGGATGAGGGAGGCGAAGGTCCCTCTGCTCAGCATGGGAAATCTTCCTCAACTGGAGAGGCTCAATGTGGCTACTCAATCTTGCCCTAACTTCGCAGGGCACCTTCCTAGCTGGGAATCTTGGTGTGCACTTTCCGTGGTGCATAAGACTGGGGTAAACCTTGTTGCACAGGACCATAGACAGCAAAGCTTCAAAGAGCTGTCCCGCTCCTGGGGGAGGTGGGGAGATGTGGCTTTTCTCCACGTCAGGATGCCCATCAATTTATGGGGTCTGGGGGGCCAGAGGGAACTAAGCAGAAGGTTAGGATGGGGGGGTAGGGGAGCTTTTGTTCCTCTGCCTCAGTGCCAATGGTCAGCCCCTGCAGAGAACATGCCATTCCAGCCAAAGCCTCGACAATGGTGGAATGTGCATTAATAACCTGGGCAAAGGAGAGCAGCAGAGCAAAGACACAAAGCTTTCTTTGTGGCTGACAATTGAGTGCCTTGAGCCAAAAACCTCCTGAAACTCCCTGAAGATAACATGAGCATTTCTTCCCATGACAGGGGTGCCATGACTTCCAATAACCCGGGCGGCCACATCTGCTCCCCTCCCTGAGAGTGCCTGGGCAGGAATACCAGGGTGCGTCACTGCCGTCCGGGGGCTGCTGCCAGAGACGCTGAGACAACTGCACAGACCAGGCCTGCTCTGGGGGCTGCAGGAGGTAGGGAAACACGACTCTGAGAGGCAGGGTCTTGCTACATATACTTCAGTGCCCGGGGGAGTTGAGGAGAACGGGCTAAGCAAGCAAGCAAACAACTCCACCCCAGGCCCGAACTTGGTTTTGACTCCTTGTAGATCAAAGGCCCCGCCCACGGCCCTGCGGCTGCTTGGACAGTCCTTGATGGCTTATGGAAGCAGTCAAATCTGTGGGCTTCCGGTAACATCATGTATTTCACTGAAGGCTGGTGGCAGCCCAGACACTGGGCTAAATGCCTTGCATCTTGCATGCACTGCCTGTGTCACACTGATATGATAGCATGACATGGGTCCTACTGTCACCCTCATCTCACACGAGAATGCTTAGGTCTAGAGAGGCCAAGGAATATGCTCAAGAGCATAGACACCACATGACAGAACCGGGCTGGAAATAGGCTGCAAATCAAACCTGGCTTCTTCCCACTCCCCTGTCTATGTGGGGGAGCTGAAGCCGTGAACCGGAGGCCAATCCCATCTCAAGTGAGTTGGCCACAGGGAAGAGGGAAGCCACGTGTGCATCTGCTTTTCCCTGGCAGTCCTTGCTACCTCTCAGAGCAAAGGACTCAAGACTGTTCTGTCTACAGACTCTGGCGAACAAGTTGAAAGTACAGTTTAGCCGTTGCCTTTTTAGTGGAGAACAAAGGCCACTGCGATGAAGATTAGGGTGTTGGGAGGGTTTTTTGTTTGTCTCTTTGTTTTTGGTAGTGAGCGATGGGAATAAAAGACCCTTCTCAAAACCACTTCCCTTTAGGATCTGCCATGGATTAAACTCTAGAGGCTCAAAGCCACACCTTCCCACTTCCTGTAGCTGGCTGGAGTCCGGCATTTGCACGCCCAGATTCTCTGGGTTTCAGCTGGAGGCTTCCACAGATGGTCAGCCCCTGCACGAGAGGCAGTGGAGCCTATCAGTGACCTGCTTCTGCATGAGGCAGGAGAGGGCTCTTTTAGCTCAGGTCCAGCTCCTTCCAAGTGACCTCACTTTGAATTTCCCAAAGATGGTGCCATTGGTCAGATGTGTACTGAACTTCCTGCCAGACTAAAGCAGTAGCTTTCCTGTAGTCCTGACAGCTGAACTGAAGAAGAAGTCAATAAGACAAGGAGGAGTGTCAAGGGATGGGATGAAAGAGATGGTCTACTGTGTGGACGGTATAAAACTTTCTGAAGTTATTGAGAGAGGGGGCTCTACAGTTATGATCACTCAGGTTAAAACCAAGGACCATGTTCAAATTTGTGGAAGAGGGGTTGAAGAGGTTATTCTGAACTAGAATTCCCAAACCTCAAAGACTTTCATTGAGAGAAGCAGCACTGAATGGAGGCTCAGACCTGAGTCCTAACTTCAGTTCTGCCAGTAGGGCCTTTTCATACCTTAGAAAGTCACTATGACTGTCTGAGCTTTGTTTTTCTCACCAGGAAAAATCAGGAAGATGAACTACATGAACTGTGTGGGTTTCCAGCTAAAACCAAGGTTCTGTGAACTAAGGTTCTCCTCTCCTATTCTGGAAATAAAACAGGGCTAAATCCTGTGGGCTCACAGTGGGTAGGAGTCAGTCATCCCCTTCTGCTGGTGACTCTGGATCATGGGAGAGAACATGTTTGGCCGGGCAAAAAAAGGGATGTGGGTCACACGAAGTTACTTGACCTTGTACATAGTGAAGGTAGTTGGAAATAAAGGTCTGGGCCATATCTTGGGTATGGGGGGTCTGTGTTCCAGGGTCCTCTTAGGAAAGACTACTCAGATGCAGAGTCTTCTCCATAACTTTGTAAAGATCCCCAATGTCCTGGAATAGGAGGCCCTAGTCTATAAGAGGTTCTAGATCAACATGACTGACAGTAAGGCCTAGGTGGCTATATTCCCAGCTCAAGATGTGCTGAGTCAAGCTCTGGTTCTATGCAGAGGCCATGTGAGATAGAACTGAGTCTCAGAGTGAAAGACTAGGTTACTCACTGTTTTGGGAACAATCTGTTTCTTGGGCTGCCCGATCTTGAAAGGAATCCTGGAAGAGACAGAGACAGGGATACACTGAGCAATGGGGACGGATGTGGCTGAAAGAATAGATGCAGCATGGGCCCTTCTGCCCCACGAGGGTGAGGAGTGGCTGAAGTCACTACCTGGTACTTGTACCCCAAGCCCTGGAGGGCACAGAACCATCAGTACCCAGGGTCTTGTTCTAGGAAACAGATCCTCCCATCCAGTATCCCAAGCAGGTTTTTGGGCACCACCTCCTTCCTGCCCCAGAGCATGTCCTGTGAATGGTCTGTCACTTAAATATACTGCAAAATGAGGGCAGGAAAGGGACATGGCCCCAGGTCACAATCACTACAAACCTTGTGTCTTCAGGAGCTACAAAATTAGACATTAGTAATAGCTAACGTTCTTGGAGACATGTCTTTTAAAAAAGCCCACAAAAATCACTTATTACCTGTACTAGGTGCCTCACTGCTTCTCTATAGGGGGATGAACTGTGGGTCTGCAGGCTTCTTGGGAAACGGAGAAAAAATGACAAATTACATGGCCATTGATGCCTGGTTGGGCTGGGTTAATTACCTGGGAAAACTGACAAAAATCTAAATTCAGCTAGCTTGGAGAAGCTGGGTCCAACCTGAGTCTTCCCGGCACTTGCTAAGAAGCTCCGCCCCTCCGAGTCCCACTTTAACCTGGAAGAAGTCTGGCCTAGTGGGAGGAAGATCATGAGGCTAGGGCTTGAGAGCCTGGCCTCCACCTCCCTGAGCAGGCTGTCATTTGGCAGCTAACTGCTACACTGAGACTGACTTTCCTCCTCTGTAAAGTGAGTGAAGTAAACTAGAAATTTTAGGCATTTCCTCCAGACACTGAAAATTCTGATTCTTTTGAGCCTGTGAAGAGAACTGTGGCCAGGCTGGAAACTCAACACAAGACAAGCCAGTGGTGTCAGAAGTGGTGACAGGTGCCACTGCCTCACCTGTCGACAGGTAGGAGGTGAGGGAGCCCCTGGGAGCAGCTGGAAGGGGCGGAAGCTGGTTTCTCCCACGGCTCTCCTCGAAGCTCTGGGCACAGGTAGAAGCTCTGCATCCTACCTTTCACTCACGCCCCCTTCTCCCAGAGCCTGCTTCCATTTAGCCCAAACTGACCAACACTGTTGCTAAACCCAACAGTATAATTAACTACCGATAATAACCCCAGACAACAAGCGGGCTGAGGGGATGGGCAGCCTGAGTCACAGAGGTTTAAATTTAATTTCTGGAGGACATCCTGTTTATTGTTAACCCAGCCCCATAATTTGGAAGTGTTAACCCTTTGGGGGCTGACTGGTTCACATGGCTTCTGTAAACTAATCATCTCCAGCTATGCAATTACCAGAAGGGAAAGGTAAGCTATGGAAGCTAGAGAAGAAAAAATGAGATTGCTGTTTCCCTTTCTCAGACCCAAAGAGAAAAGGTTCAAGGTAAGATGAGTCCTCTCTGCAGGCCCCTGATTTCTTTCCCCACAATTCTGGGACTGGAGTTGATGGATGGTGAACAGCTGCCCTCAAGGGCCATTTTGGAGACAGTGCAAATGAGGTCCTGGTGGCCTTGTAAAAGGATCACTCCTGTTCTGTGGGAGGCCTGCTGCAGTGTACAGAGTTCTAACCAGGAGGCAGAAAACCTGGTCTCTGCCTCACTGGCTTTGTGATTTCAACAAATCACAGTCTCTCTGGAGCCATTTCTTCAACTAAGAAACAAAGGAGTTGCAAGAGAGGGTCTGTTCCACGTATTTAGACGGAATCTCGTTCTAGAATGTGGGGAGTGGGATGGGAATCCTTAAGAATCTTTGGAGGCTACACTACCTGCAGACTAGGAATCAAGAAAGTTAGAACTTAGTTTCCATTATTTGTAGTGCCACAGCTTCTCTCTAAATCTTAATTTAGAATCACAGTATTTTTAGAACTGCAAGTCACCATAGATTTTTTTTTTTTTTTTTTTTTTTTTTTTTTTCTGTTCAACCCTCTCATTTTGTAGACAAGGAAGCAGATCCAGAGAAGTTCAATGACTAACCTAGGGTCATTGTGCTGGTTTACAAGAAAACCAGGAAGAAAACCACCAGGAACCCTGACTTCTGGCCATTTTCTCTCTGCTACTCACAGTTCTATACTCTTTTCACTGGATTTCTTAGATGTATTTGATCAAAATGCCCAGTCTTAAAGTACTATGGGATCAGAAGGGACTCATGGTTCTTTAAGAGACTGGAAATGAAAGAGAAGAGCGCTATTTGGAACTGGGGCTTTGCACAAAGAGGTTACATGTACCACACAGATTGAGTCGGCTGCTCCTTGTATTTTCACTGCAGCTCTGACAATCACATATAATTTTATCGGGCTATTCTGATTATTTCTCAGCGCAATAGCTCAAAAGTCATCTATCTGGCAGAACACCTTTATTTTTTAAAAGAAAAATAAGCTTCTAGAAATTTTAGATACAGAAAAATTGTGAAGAAAGAAAGTATCTAATTTCCATGTCCCCCCTCAGTTTCTGCTTTTATTAACATATTAATATGGTACATTAGTCAGGAATATATTTCAGTCTATACTTTATTCAGATTTCCTTCGTTTCTTCCTCCTGTCCTTTTTCAGTGCCAGAACTCAGTCAGGTTGCCACATTACATTTTAAGTTCCCTTAGGCTCCTTTTGGTTATGACAGTTTTCGACTTTCCTTGTTTTTGATGCCAATGATGATTTTAAGGTATGCTGATCAGACATTTATGGGATGCCCCACGACTGGATCCATCTGACACAACCCTGAATAGACTGGGGTTCTCAGATCAGGGAGGGGGCTCACAGAGCTTAGGGATCATTCTCCTCACAGCTCAAGGGCACATACCATCCACGTGACCTGTCCCTGCTGATATGTTTGCCAGGCCTCTGCACTGTGAAGTTACTCCCCAGCCCCCTCTTACTCCATATGGGGGAAAGCAACTATGGAGCTAAGCCCTATTTATTTGCTCAATTATTTATATCATTATGGACTCATGGATGTGTATTTTATTCTCTGGGTTAAAAATAAATATCACTTTATTTTGATGCTCAAACTGTTCAGGGTTTGGCCACTGGCAGCTCTTTCAGCTGGCACTGGTGTCTTCTGACATGCGCATCAGTGTGTGTTGCTTAGCGCTTCCTCACTTTGACTAGGAGCTGCTCCAGGATCATCTTGCACATTTCCTGCTCCAGCCCTGAGTCGGTGGAGGAACTTGCATTAGTTTTCAACATGCCTCTATATTATGGTCTCAACCTTCCTTTCAGGCTTCTTTCCCATTCACCCAATTCAACTACTCTGACTCAGGCACATGGCCATTTGTTAATCCTTCAAGTCTAGACTCTTTATAACTTTCTGTTCCAAACTGGGACTTATTTTTCATTTCTTCCAGTTCTGAGGACTGAACTACTTAGGGTGCTCTACCATTGAGTTATGCCCCCCAGCCCTTTTTAAAATTTGAGACAGGGTCTTGCTAAGTTGCTGAGGCAGGCCAAACTTGTGATTTTCCTACCTCAGCCTCCAGAGTTGCTGTGAGAGAGGACGTGCCCCACCACACTGGGCCCAGAGAGGGACATTTTTGAGTGTATATCATCAGGACAATTTAACTGTCCAGGGAAAAAGGGACATGGTCACACCACCCAAGTAGAATGCCTTTCCTCCTCCTGACTCATTTCATGTTGTTCTCAAGTCTAGTTTTGCTTAAATGTCCTTTACACTTTTATCCCCTCAAAGAATGAAACATGCTCATCAGAGAAAACTTGAAGAATATAGAAAAAGAGGGTGTGTTGGGGGAAAGCAAGATATAATAATCCCATAACTAAAAGATGACCAAGGTTAATGTTTTAGTGGTTTAATTACATTTTAGCAATTTGCAGAGAGAAAAACTGAGGCAAGTAGACTTTTCATGTATATTTTTAAATAAACCAAAACCCCCTTCTATTTTCTTTTTTTTTTTTTTTCGTGATTACAAAAACAGCACCTGATGGGTGTTAAACTTGGAAGACGTGGAAAGACCCAAAGGACAAAACACAGACATACTCATACCCACAAAGGAAAAAGTAAGCAGTAGTATCTTGAATCTCAGCATGTACATGTATTTGTATACATATGTATATGTGAATATTTATATAACTTTTTAAAAGTAAAAAAAAAAAATAGGAATGTTTTGATCTGCTAATATAGTTTTAATCATCCTGAGTCTCTCTCTCTTGTTTTTAATGGGTCTTCTTTATGTGGCCCAGGCTGGTCTCAGGAAGTCCTCCCTGTAGCTGGGTCTATAGGCATGCACCACCATGTCCAGTTATCATCCTGATTTTTAAGAACTACCAAAATAAAAACTAGTGGTATAGGTATATAATACAGTATACTACTAGTTTTATTTCTGTATCCTATATCACTTACTGTTAGTCATTCCAACTTTTCTATTCTAAACAAAAACTCTAATAGCTAAAGCCGGTAGTTAAATCTTTATGCACACAAAGGATTTGTCATATAGGATAAATTCTCAGAACTGCTGGTGAAAGGACAGATACACGGTCAGGCTTTGTTACTTTGCCAAACTGCTCTAGAGACAGACGGAAATTGTTAACGTTTCTTAAAGAGCTGAATCAGTTTAAGTTTTACCACCCTTTTACTTGTACTTCTGGATTTTTTCCTGGCTTCATGTTTGCCTTTCACTTTTGTGCATGTTTGCGTTCACTGTGTAGAAACTTTTGATCAGGAGTATGAAGTCAAATCATGGTCTTTTATACTATCTCATTTGGTGTCATGCTGACACCTGTTCACTGACCCTCCTCTCTGTGGGTTCCACATCTGCAGGGTCAACCAATTGTGGAGCAAAAATATATTTAAAAAATTACATCTGTGATCATGTACAGTTTTCGTCCTTATCATTATTCTCTAAACAATACAGTATTAGAGCTACTTACATAGCATTTATATTATATTAGGCATTATAAGTAATCAGGAACTGATTTCAAACGTAGGGGAGGGCGCAGTAGGTTACATGTGCGTACTATGCCATTTTATGTAAGGGACTTGAGCACTCACAGATTTTAGTATTGGGGGTCCTGGAAACAATTTGAAGATCTGTAGGGGTGACTGCACTTATTACTTTTATGTCTTCCTTTTACTAATCTAAATTCTTCTTTTACCAAAGTTATATATATACATAGTTTAATAGGGTAACAAGGTTTGTTAAAAACACTAGTCCCTAGGCCCCCTTAACCTCATTTGCCTGAGACAGCCATTTCAACTCGGCTATTTTGTTTGCTTTGGGCATTCATCTTTGCATCTCTACAGAAAAATGCTCCTGTTGCTCCTGTTGATCACTATGCTTTTTTTGGTATCAGGGATTGAACTCAGGGGCGCTTAACCACTGAGCCACATCCCTGTCCCTTTTTCTATTCTATTTAGAGACAGGGTCTCACTAAGTTGCTTAGGGCCTTGCAGAGTTGCTGAGGCTGGCTTTGAACTTTTGATCCCCCTGCCTCAGCCTCCTGAGCTGCTGGGATTACAGGCATGCGCCACTGCTCCTGGTTTGATCACTGTGCTTTTAAGCACTAGGTTCTTACTGTGGAAGACAGGGTTTGACTGAACAAAAACATTTTTGGGTGCTACCCTGACTCTTTTTCCATAGTCAAACCCTTACTTGGTTACAGCAATAGCAAGTTAACACTTATGAGGATACTGAGATGTTTTCCACACCACATGTGAGGGCCAGTGGACTGCTCAGGGCGGTCAAACCGGAAGTCTGCAGTGCCAGCCCATGTACAAACCTCCTTAAGGTTTCCCAGCCAAGCCCCCAGCTAAGCCACTTCTAATTCCCAATCAACAGAAACTTGTTATTTTGAGCCACAAAGTCGTGGGATCATTTGTCATGCAGCAATACATAACAACACCGCAAATTTTTACTTTTCTTCCATCCGTTTATCTATGGACTTATCATAGTTCACTTCAATCTGTTGTCTAACCCTACCCTCGATACACTCGTTCTGATCAGTTGCTCCTATGGTCATCTTTTCCACTGGAGCCTCTGCCCTGCCCATCAGGACTGGCTGCCCTCAGTCCCTGCTGGGCAGCTCTCATGCCTGGCTCCCTTCATGATCCTTACTGGGATGTCTTTGACCTTTTTCTCATTAGCCTGTCTCCCATCCTCCCTATTTTGGTTTATTCCTTATTTTGGTGGGCAAAAAGGAAGTGGAAGATACATTTTTAAGACTTTGCAAATTAAAAAACACTCTTTTTTCCTACACTCATGCTAGTTTGGGTATAGAATTATAGGCTGGACATAATTTCTTTCAAAATTCCAAAGGCATTGCTTCATTGTCTTCTGGTGCTGTTGTGAAGTCTGAAGCCACTCTGATTTCTGTCTTTTGTATGTGGCCTGTTTCTATTTTCTTTATATGAGCTTACAGAATTGTGTTTGTCTGGAAGTTGTATTATTTTATAATGATGTATCTGCTGGATCTATTTTTACCCATTGTACTAAGTATGCATAAGACAGTTATACTTTGGCAATTTATAATCTTTAGTTCTAGGATAAAAAAAACTTGTTGCTGGGCGTGATGGTGCACACCTGTAATCCCAGCAACTTGGGAGGCTGAGGCAGGAGGATCATGGATTCAAGGACAGTCTCAGCATTTAAGTGCATACAATGAATCAAAACGCAGTCTGTAAAAAAAAAAAAAAAAAAAAAATTAAATTAAAAAATTTAAAAAATAAAATTAAAAAGGACTATCATGTAGCTCAGAGTTAAGGTAACCTTGGGTTTAATCCCGAGTACAAAAACAAAACAAAAACAAAACAGTAATAACGCAACACCAAAAAAAAAAACAAAAACAAAAACAAAAAAAACCCGAAAAACCCAAGCTCCCAAAACCAATAAAAACTTTGTCACTAATGTCTTCTGTATTTTCTCTGTTTTATACTTTTGAGATTGTTATAATTTTGATGGTGATCCTACGGCTGCTCCTTTCTGTTTCTCAACATTTCGTCTTCTAATACTTTCATTTTCTAAATGCAAAAAATGAGTTTTTTTTTTTTTTTTTTCATTTCTATCAGATTAAAAGAAATTCATGACTTTAATCCCAATGAGATGACTTCGACTCAGGGCATTTTGCAAAAGTAATCCATTTGCTAATAAAAAAGCATCTGGTAACCACGACCTAATAACCACCACCATAATGCCTTGGAATGCCACGGCTGAAGTTTTTATGTTTTTTACTGTATAGTATGTATTTATTTTACTATCAGACCTTTAATTTCTAAGAGCTCTATTTAATTTTCAGAATGTTCCTTTCTTCTTTTATGGTATCCTGTTTTTATTTCACAGATGTCTTATCTAAGGATCTTAATAACAGCTTAAAAAGAAGCTTCTTCTCTCTTTATAGTCTCAGTTTCTCTCCAAGTTTTTTTTGATTATTTAGTCTTTTTTTTTTTAATATCAAATGCTTTCTGAGGCTGTGCGGCACTTCTTGGTTGCCTGTTTACACATACGACTTGGCAATGAAAAGAACCTACCCAGCAGCTCTGGGGGCAGGGGTAGAGCTGTGTTGTGAGTGGTGTGGCTGAACACTTTGAGCAACTCCCTGATGTCAGTCTCTCCCTAGTCTTTTCTCATGGCAGGTAAAATTCCCTAGAGAAGATTCTACCTAATTTCTTATCTTGGGAATAAAAGCCCAGCAAAGTGTTCTGGAAGATTTTGGGCGTGTGTTGGGGGAGGGGAAGGGCTGTGTCTTGGAAATCCATGCCAGTCACCTCATCCTCCTGCCTGCGCCATGGTGGTCCTATGGTCAGCTCTGCTTGGTGTTCTCTCAGAGGTAGGTCCCTGTTTTGTGGGTCTGAAGCATAAAATTTTGCATGTCCTTTTAAAGAAAAAGAATAAAAGAGCTGGAGTGTAGCTCAGTGGTAGAGTGCTTGCTTAGTACGCACGGGACCCTGGGTTCTATCCCTAGTACTCCAAAAAAATAAATAAAAAGAATACAAAATTATGAATAGAAAAATGGACATGAAAATGAAAATATAAATGGAGAAAAGGGCTTAATAAACAATCTTTAAAAGTGAACGAATGACACAAACATCACAAAGTCAAGAATAACCTATTATTTTTATTAATCATCTGCCTGACACGCCTCTATATTTTTACCCCTACATTTTTTGCTGCAGTCTTTTATTGCCTCTGCATGTGACAGAGCTGATAGCATAATTTTCTTGAGTGAAAAGAAAGATAATTCAGTCTTTCTTCTAGTATGGTTGATTGAAATTTGTTTTCCACTACTGACAGTTTAGAAAAGCTTTTTTCTAGCTTACTGGTAATGTATAAATATAAATTTTGGGATTGTTGTAAAATTTAGGAAAATCTCATGTTTCTTTCACAAATAAACTGTAAGATTTCAGGGCATATTTCAAGATTTCTTGTACAGTGACTAATCTTCAATGCTCTGAATTAATGACAGTAACCAGTTTGTCACTGATGTCCTTGTAGGAGGGCATATCATGAGTTCTATTATCTTTGTTATGTCTTTCACGTTAAATCTACCAGAAATTTCAATGTTTTATCAGTGTGTTCATATGATTTGCTCCTCCTCTTCATTAACTGCATTATCAAACAATCATCACTCTTACTTAAAATTGATCTTATTCTCTTAATAGATTAAGTAGCTTTTGGTACCATTTGAAAATGCTATGTTACACTTTGCTTGATTTTAGACTGATCTCTACAGATTTAACTGCTCACCTTTATCACTCATACTTCACCCTTACAACGTGTATTCCATTTTTAAAGTCTTCTTTACTTATTTTTGTACTAGGGATTGAACCCAGGGACACTCTACCACTGAGTTACATCCCCAGCCCTTTTTAATTTTATTTTGAGATACGGTTTTGCTAAATTGCTGAGGCTGGCCTCAAACTTGGGATCCTCCTGCCTCAGTCTCCCGAGTCACTGGGATTACAGGTATGAGTCACACACCTGGCTGTATTTACTTTAAAATCCAGTTTTCTAGTTTTTAAATAAATTTAAAGATACTAAAAAAGTACCCTTTGTATAGTTTCAACTCAAAGTCAGTAATTTCTCACTTGTTTTATTAAAAATTTCTGCCAGGCATATGGCATATGCCTGTAATTCCAGTGACTTGGGAGGCTGAGGCAGGAGGATTGCAAGGTCAGAGCTGGCCTCAGCATCTTAGCAAGAGCCTTTCTCAAAATGAAAAATAAATATGACTGGGGATGTAGCTCAGTGGCAAAGTACCCCTGAGTTAAATCCCTAGTGCCCTCCCCACAAATCCAAAAATGTCTTCATATATTGCAGTTAAAACAGTGTACTCCCAACTCATGCCCTCCGTTCCACTTCAATAAAGCCAAGCAACTCCAAAGAAACTGTCATGAGGGGCAGTGTGAAGAAAAAAATAGGGGGCTGTGGCTGTGGCTCAGAGGTAAAGCACTTGCCTGGCATGTGTGAGGCACTGGGTTCAATTCTCAGCACCACATATAAATCAACGAATAAAATAAAGGTCTATCAACATCTAAAAAAAAAATGTTTAAAAAAACAGGACATGAAGACGGAGGGGTTTTTTTGTTTTTGTTTTTAAACTAACTTCAGTATAAACTGTTTTCAGTTTACAGAAACACAGGAGCATGTGAACACATGGCTAGGGTTCCCTCTGAGGGTCTCAGACAAGGTCCATACACGTCAGGGTTCCCAAAGCTTAAGCGTCATCGGTTTCACAAAGTAAGTCCACCTTTGTGTCCCCCGTACAGAATTCTCTGGGGAGGGAGGCAGTTTCACTCTTCTGCTGGGGCAGGACAGAGACAGGCTCCCTGTGAGCTGCAGCTGGGGAGGTGCTGGCCCCTAAGCTTGGTAATAAACCAGGGCTCCTGATCCAGTGCTCAGCTTCACCCGGCTCTATGGGTACTCAGTGCCACCAACCACTGAACTGTTGAGATTCTGTGATGTAAGGTAGGATGGCTGGTGTTCCCAAATGCCAGTTTAGGATCTATTCAGCTTTCTTCAAGTGTTTCCCCCCATATAGGTGGGTATGTGGTAACATGTCATCGTGATTTTTTTTCCTTTTAATTTGATGTATTCATGAAAACTCTTTATTTAATCATTTTATTTTTTCATTGTGATTTTGATTTGTAGTTCTCTCATGACAGTTGAGGTTGAGCACATTTTTCACGTGTTTCTTGGTCACTTCTTTGTCTTTGGAGAAACACCGAGTTTTCTTATCATTGAGTTATAAGAGTTTTTTGTACATTCTGGGTACAAATCCTTCATCAAATATATGGCTGGCAAGTGCGTCCTCTCATTTGTGGGTTGGTTTTTCATTTTTATTAATGGTGCCCATTGAAGCATAAAAGGTGAATTTTGATGAAGTTCAATTTATGTATTTTTTTCTTTCATTGTTCCTGTTTTTTGTATCATATCTAGGGATTTTGCCAAATTCAAGTTCATAAAGATTTACCTCTGTGTTTTTTTCTAAGGGATTTATAGCTGGGCTTTAATACTTAGGTCTTTGATCCATTTTGAGTTAATTCTTGAATACGGTGTGGAGACCAACTCATTCCTTAACAAATGGCTATCTAGTTAGCACAGTCTGTTGAAGGCTATTCTTTATCCATTTGATTGTCCTAGAATTCTTGTTAAAAATCAACTGAGCATAAGTATAAAGGTTTGTTTCTGAACTCTCAACACCACTCTATATTAATTACTGTACTTTATAGTAAGTTTTAATATTGGGGAGTGTGACTCCTCCAACTTTGTTGTTCTTTGTTGAGATTTTTTTGACTATTCTGTGTTCCTTCCATTTCCATATTAATTTAGTTTTTAAAAAATATTTAAATCTTCACTCAATTTACAACTTATTTTGAGCGCATGAATACCAGTAGTTTTAACACTATTTAAAAGATTCCTTTGAGCTGGGTACAGTGGTACATACCTGTAATCCCAATGGCTTGGGAGGCTGAGGCAGGAGGATCACGAGTTCAAAGCCAGCCTCAGTAACAGTAAGGTGCTAAGCAACTCAATAAGACCCTGTCTCTAAATAAATACACAAAATAGGGCTGGGGATGTGGCTCAGTAGTTGAGTGCTTCTGAATTCAATCCCTGGTATACCAACCCCCACTGCCCAAAAAACAAAAAAAAAAACAAACCTTTGAAAAACCATTTCATCAGTGTTAAATACTTCCATTATTCTATATCATAAACCAATCTACTCTTTTGCCAATAACATAGATTTAATTATTTAGGTTTATAGAAGCTCCTAATAACTACTAGATTGAATCCCTTCTTATTACACTTCCTTTCCAGGTAATTTCTGGGTTACTTTTTTGTTTTGTTATTCAAGATAGATTTCCAAATCATCTGTATCCTCTGCTCAAACCCCATAAGTATGTTTAGTAGTTCTGGAAATGCACTGTATTTATAGCTGTGTGTGTGTACATGAGAGAAAGACCCTACATCTTTACAAATATTAGGCTTACTCATTTAGGACTATATTTTTTTTCTGCTCATTCAAGTCTTTTTATTATGTCCCTTGGTCTTAAGGGTGTTTTCATTAGGTCTCTACATTTATTCTGTTAAATATTAAGATCCCAAGTAACACCTACACGTAAAATTTTTAGATCTACACATCTTAGGTTCATTCCATGGAATTTTAATCCCTACCCATCTTAGGTACATTCCACAGAATTTTTTATTTTAGGGACTCTTCTGTTCATTTTGCTTGCTCATACATTTGCCCTGACACCATGTACCATACCTCCACATTGACCTATTCAGCCCAAGAAGTTCTATTGCAGGAAAGAAAAGGACTAATTAGGTTTTCCAGAGAGAGAGTCTTATCATTTGAAAAGAATGATACAATGCCCCCTTTCTTTCTCAATATTCATACCTATTCCTTGTCTTGTGTTGCTGAACTAGCTAGAGATTGCAAAAAAAAAAACACAAATATTGCATTTTTGCTTTTCAGTATGCACATAGGTGACTACTCTTCTCTCCTATGACCCATCACTGGGATGAACTGTTCAAATATACTTTCTAACATCAAGCCATCCTTTCATTACTGAGGTGACTCTGCTTGGTAAAGGGTACAGGCTAATTAACTTTGAGGTGTCTGTCTTGCTTTCTGACTATGATACATAGTTCCTCGAAGGCAGGGAGCGAATATTAGGCTTCTTTGCAACCCTGGCAGTGCTGTACGAGGCATAGTGCTACTGCCAGTCTTCTGGTGGATGAATATTTAATAAATATTTATTAAAGTCCACCTTTGTGCTAAGTGCTGCGCTAGGTTCTACAGTTATCAGGATGAACAAGACAGACCTGTTTTATGATCTCATGGAACTTACAGTTCAGTTTTATGCACACAGTAAGCACTGAATAATTAAATGAATTAGTAAAATAAGTGCATTGCTCCAAGGGACTTGAAAAACACCATACTGTGATTTACAGTTCCTGAAAAAAAGCTACTCTTAGATAAGGTTATATAAAGAGCAAACAAAAGTAACATCAATATCTTTGGTCTCCTAATCCCCATCTGATCAAAACTAAACTTAAAAAGGGTGTCACCAGCCAGTTAGGGTTGAGGAACAGTACATGCAGTGGAGACCAAGAAAAGAGAGCTGGCCTTTGGCTTCAGAAGTAAAGCCTGGACAAGTTCTTGGAGAACCTGTCAAGAGAAAATGTTTTAAAGAGCCCAAGAGGATAGGTGAAGGGAGAGGAGTCTCCTGGGTTTATTCTGAGGCTGCCAAGGGCAGATGTGATCTCACTGTCAGAGAAATCACTAGAACACAGGGGCAGGTGCACCGATGGAAAGATCAGGGTCTGTCACTGAAATGCAGTGGAGTGAGAGGTGGCACGGAGGAGAAGGCAGGAGGAAAGAGCAATCCTCCTACACCTCACCAGGCTCCACGCCTCTCCTACCCTGTGGTTCAAGTCATGCTGGCCTCTGGACACCGTAGGAGAAACAGCTGCTGCTGAGGAGGGTGCAGCAGGGGCGAAAGCACAGCAGTATCTCCAGGCACTGCTGGGTCACGCGGGCCATGGTTCATGGTCCTCTGGGGCAGGCTTTTCCCCCTCCCGGCTTTCCTCAGTGTTCTCCCTTAGGCATTACGGGGTAAGAGGAGGTCCAGAGAGAAGACAGGGCTTGCTTCCCAGGGAATCTCTGCATTCCAGAAGAAATCAAGAGGGCTCTGGGTTTTCCGCCCCCAGAGCAGGAGTCCTCCCTGGTTCTGCCTGCCATTTCATAAACATCGGCACCAGAGGGCAGGAGAAGGGATATTTTGGTCTCAGCAACAAGGTGGAGAAAACAGTTCTCTCAGTCCCCAACATGCCCCACCTCAGAAAAGGAAAAAAGTTCAGTGTGTACACAGGGAAAGGGGGGAAAAGATTCTATTTTCTTTCACAATAAAGAAAAGTCAACAGGATGTTCTCCAAAGCTACAAATATACTTTTTCAAACAGTAAATATCTCTATTAGCAGCATGATGCCAGTTGGCTAATTCTGTCTGTCTCAGTAAAACCTTTCCAAAAACTCTCTTGCTCTTGTGTAATGTCTATTTACAAAAACAGCTCTTTTGCATTTTCAATTTGCTGCGTTTCTCAATCTTTTGTTTCCTCACCCCCTCTGCTGCAGAGGCAGAGACAAGAGGCAGACCCAGATGGCAGTTGGGTGGGGATCCCCTGGTCACCCCAGCAGATCTCTCGATCCCTGCCTTCTTGGGAGAGTCCTCCAGTCCCATTACAAAGACGAGTGGGGCAAGGGGAAAAGTTCGCATGCTTCCCTGTCTTCACTCGCCTTCCAGAATTTGTTTCTAGTGAACGTGAGTCTGGGCTTGGCCGGGGGTGGGAAGAGTCCTGAAGTGAGTCAGTCTACCGGCCCTGTACCTTTCTGATGTCTCTGGCTGGGCAAGAGATGCACAGTGCTGGGGGTAGGTGAGGGAGGTGAGAAGGAAGGGAGGGCTGAGCAAGAGTGGGCGGTGGTTGATAGTGGCTGAAATCCTGGCTCCCCAGGGAGTGGTCTGGGCCTGAGTCACTGTCTCGGCAAGAGCAGGAAGGTGGGCGAAAGGCAGCAGCTTCTGCAGGCTACAAGGACTGCCCCCCCCACCCGCCCCTTATGTGGCTCTGTCCTCGGGTTGCCGCCTGTTCTGGTCTGAGGCCCCACGAGGCTGCCACCTTAACAATCTGAGAGAGAAAGCAGGAGGGCCAGGGCCAGGCAGGGCTTATGTAGTCATCTGGCTCCTGCGGAACAGCTGCCTGTTGGATCCATCCTCTCCAGCTGAAGGGCCAGCTGGCCGCAATGCCAAGGGCCAGGGAAAGTTCAGTCATAGCGAGAGCATGAGAGACCCCCTCAGAGGGGCAGTGACCTGAGCTGAAACCATTCATCTCAGTGCCCATGACCACAGCCTCTGGCCTAAATTAACTGGATCCAAAACCAGAGCACATAGAACATGACCCTGACCTGCCATCAGTCCGAGGAGGGGTGCGTGTGTGTTTAAAAATAAAAGGCATGACTCTGTGACTTGGCCGACTTGTTACTTGGACCAGAACAATCCTTGGGCTCAGCTGTGATCCCTTCTTTCCCATGGCTCCCCAGGATGCCCTCTGTAAAGCAGACAGAATGAATCACATAATGTTGGGTCATGTGAGAGTCAGGGGACCATCTAATTAAAGTGACCATTTATTGAGCATCTACTATTGCCAGATTCTGTGCTAGGTGCTTCTGATACATCAGTTCACTTGAAGTGGTCCCCTTCTGTGCTTCACCGGATGACAATGGACTCTTGGAGCCACAGCGCTGGGGTTCAAATCTTGGCTCTGCCGATCACTGGCTTGAGACTTCAGACCAGTTACCTCACCTTGTCAGGTTAGTTTCCTTGTCTATGAAGTGGGATGAAAATCTACTTAATCCTACAGGGTCCCTGTGAAAGTTAAAAGAGTTTAGTGCTTAGAATAGCCCCAGGCATGTAAGTGGTCTGCAAGGATTTGCTGTGAGGGTCAGGGAGGGTATTCTGGTGATAGAAGATCACTCCAAGACCCAGAGGGGTGACTGCACTGAGTCACAAAGAGATAAATATCCTCCAGGGAATGGTCAGGAAACCTGAAACTGTTTTTTTCTGTTTTAGGGACAAACAGCTGTCCCATTCCATAATGCATCACAACCAGGCCCAAGTTATACAACTGCTTAAATCCGAGTGGTGACTTCCTCCTGAACAGTGGAAGAATTTGGGACAGAAGTATGGAGGCTGCTGCAGCAGCACCTGAAGGGCAAGAAAAGAGAAAGGCAAGAAATTCAAGCAGGCAGAAAACTCTAAATATTTGACAGACAAGTTATCACCTATTCTATTCTAACCTGTAAGACAGGAGGGGTAGGAAAAGGGTTTCCCCATTTTATAAGAAGGAAACAAGGCAGTCTGAGGTGACAGCCTTGTTCTGCTTAATCAGCAAGCGAGAGAGAAAGCTCGGGTGGCCTCATTCCACCGAAAGGCTCACCAGCCCAGCTGTGCTGCGTCTAAGGCACCTCTCTGGTCTCACTCTCACTTCAGTCTCTTACCCCCCGATGTGATAAAGAGCTCCCACACTACCCTTTTCTTCTCTGCTGAAAGTGTGGCCATTGGGAAGCAGGAGGTAAAAGGAGCAGGGCAAAGGGATGGACATAGCCCCTCCCTATATCACCTCTGGCCTTGGCCAGAGGGCAACCATTCTATTGCTATGGCAAATGAGGTCTGCCCTGGCGATGATCACAAAATTTAAAAAGTAAAAAATAACCGCAAACATTCAAAAAGTTATAGAGAATATATAGTAACTACTCACGTATCTACCAGATGGCTTTGTCAAATTCAAACTTTGAGTCCTACTGGCTTCAGGTCTTACTCTTTAAGCAATAGAGTTGAACTCTAATAAGATGGAACATCCTTGTAGGGGATTTTGTCTCTAGGATTTTCTCTTCTGGAAAGTGATGGATAAGTGTTCTTTACAACTACCCCTCTGGATTTCTCATTTTAACCCCACAAAAACAACCAAATTAACAAGCCTATCTTTAGCTAGGTTCTAGTTTGAATAGGTACTTTTATAACTGGGGTCCAGGCAGAATGCTATCATACAGTCCCCCCACCCCCAAGTGCTGGTTACTGAACCCAGGGCACAGAGATCATTTCGACTACCTACATTATTCCATCATACAGACATATCAAAGGTAGTCATAAAAGCAATTGAGGTGAGTCATTCTTTAAAACACAAAAAAGAACATAATAGGGTGTACTGCACATATACTGTGTGAAATTTTTATTTCCCATATAAATGCATGCATGTGAATTGTGATGTCCAAACATATTTCTAACTGCAAGTATGGTCAAAAATTTTTGGAAGCTTTGGTCCAAGTTGGCCTCCCTGGTTCCTTTCTTTCTCTTTTCTGAGCTGTCCTGCAGGCTACTGCCAAAATAATCTGAATAAATCATTTCTTCTGTCAAGCCACTTTCCTGCTCAAGAACCTTCAATTTTCCAAAGGCCAGGCTCAATTTCAATTTCTCAGCATGACACCGAAAAGCACTATAAATGTGGCCCCAAGCAAAGAGTGCCAATTCTCAACAGTGAAGCCTCTGCTCAATCATTGTTCACTGCATCCAAACTGGCCTCCTGACTGTCTGCATTAAATACTCTCAATGCACCTCTCCACACACACCTTTTCCGTGCCATTCTCCTAGCCAGATCCCTCTCTCATTCGCCATGGAAACGGTATACACTTGCTAAGTCACAGTCCAGTTAAAATTCTGTCTCCCATTCAAAGTCTTTCTGGATGACACCATGCTGACATTCAGTGACCAGATGTCCTTCCTTTGACTCCCTAGTACTTTGCAGACACTGGTTGAAGATAGGGATTGACTCTTACAATCTTTAAAATGCCCCCCAACATTTAACAGAGATCTCTGAATACTGAAAATGTTTAATAAGCATTAAATCAGCAAATATTTGTTGAGTGTCATATATATGCATCACGATTCACAGATGCTCCTCAACTTATGATGGGGTTACACTCCGATAAACCCACTGTTAAGTTAAAAAGATCACGAGAGGGAAATGTATGCACTACAGAACATCCCAGCTTAGCAACACAATCTGCAGTACAAAGTCAGTTGTTCATCCTCGGGACTGCAGTGTGGACGGGGAGCTACAGACCAAACCAGACGAATACCCAAATTTAAGGGGCAAACTAGAGCCTATATTCAGAAAAGGATCACATCAGCAGACAGACTTCATTCTTTTAACTCTGTCACTAGGGTAGCACACTGTCTGCTGGGATTATTCATTCCATGTTACATACAGAGAAAACAAGACAGAGAAAGATTGATGGGCCACACAGAGCAACCAAGCCAGAACCTGAACACAGCACTCTACCTCCTAGTTGAACTTTTCTGTACAACCTCTGATTTCCTTCTTTCTCAAACTACAGAACCCTGGGTATAGGAAGATTTCCTCCAGTGTTCTTTCTTGTCATAAGATCATCTAGGTGTGTGGTTACAGGGAAGGCTACAATTCCTGGAGACAGCTAAACTAGATTAAGATCACGATACTTAATTCTATTTAATTCTTTCACCATCCCATAATAAAGACACACATACAAAAAGGAGAGAGAGGAGGGAGGGAGAGAGAGAGAGAGGAAAGAAAAGAGGGAAGGAGAGAGAGGGAGGAGACAGTGTCTGACTTGGGGGTCAAGATGTGAATCAGTGATCTGAGATGTAAATACCGAATGCTTTCTTCCTGGCAAGAGAGATCACTGGGTTGCCTTGCTGAAAGGCGAATGCGTGAATAGTGCAGGAAGGCAGCAGGTACCCATTAAATAAACGGGGTGGGCGGGCTGCCTGCAGAGAGGAAGCAGAAAACAAAGCCTCCTCAATCTTCACGTAAAGTCCACAGTATGCATAGGGCATCAATATTGGACATTTCTCACTGTGACATTTTGAAAGCCCAGCCTATACCAGAACAATGGTTACCCTTTGGGGACCATGGGCCATGTGCCCCTAGGCCTTATTTAACTATGCCTGGCATAGCCTATGTACTTGGTGAACTTGACCTTGGGCATCAGCCTCCCATGATGTCTCTACGTCACTCTGGTCTCTTCCCCTACTGAGAATTCCAGTCTCAGATGAATGGATGGATTCATTGTGGGAGCAGGAAAACCACTCTGGGAATGAATCAGAAGCACCCAGCCCTGGTCCCCTTGCCAGCCATTGAGCTAGGAACTGAGTGCGATTGTGTGCCCAGGCGCCGGTGCTGGTCCCTTCTCATGGAGAGAGGGTCAGGGTCCACGCAAGATATGACGTAGACACCCTCTAAGGAGGAAGAGAAAGGAATCTCAGCTTTGAGGGACAAAGCCACCCTTTTGGTTGTGACCCTCAGTCCAAGGAGGTACCAAGATGTGCACATACTGGTAAATTAGTTCTACTTCACAAAAATCTCAGTTCCTGTTAGGCAGCTGACAATTTCAATTCTCTCCAATCTCTTGGACTTTAGGAAATGGGAGGCCAGTTTTTCAGATAAGAAACTTTCTGCAAGACAAAAGGAAACAACTTGCCTCAGCTCACCCAGAGAATCATTTACCTTCAATGGTCTCTGCCCTACTGTTTTTCCAATTAGGAAGAAAAGATGAATTTGGTTTTTTAAATTGTAAATGCCAATCAAAACAACATAAAGAATCTGCACTTTCTACTTTTTACTTAAAAAATCTGGCAAGAGAACTCCAAAGATTCAGGATGCAGTAGACAAGAAGACACTTTATTATACTTATAAGGCCTAGGGGCACAAAGGGTAACTTATAAGGCTGGGCTTTCAAGTGTAACAGTGAGAAATTTCCAACGTTGATGTTCTATGCACATTGTGGACTTTGCAAAAAGAGTGATATATCACAAGGTTGGGAGACCCAATCTGGCACTTTAAGGAAGAAATTTCTCTAAGAAAGGGAACTGAAGAATTGCCACTTTGCCCATCTCTAGCCAGATTATAACAAGAAAAGAAAGTTATCTTTTTAGGGTTCCAGCCCCCTGTTGGCCTCTTGCAGCAAAAGACAGAGAGAAAAGGAGCAGCTCCACCGGGGGCTTATTGGGGGATTGCTCCAGGCTTCTCTCCATGTGCTGCAGACTGTCTGATATTTGTCCATCAATCTTGGGCTAAGAAGCAGGTGGGGGAGGGGTCATAATGGCTTGAATATTACAACAGAGTTAGCCTGGACATTGATTGACATCAGCTGCTTGTGGCCATTGCTCAGTCTCTGCTGATGGCCAAATGTCAGCCTGCAAAGGCCATCCTGAAGGATAATCTACTATTTTCATTTATTCATAACTGATTATCATGCACTCATTTTGCACAAACAGGTTAGACTCTGAGCATGTTCCCTACTTTAGTGTAACTGGGTTTTAATTCATCTTGCACATCTCTGGGGGTCAAATTATTCATACAAGTGCCTTAGAGCTGGATCTCCTGAGATCCAGAGGTGTGGATATACAGGTTCTTGGGCCTGATGGTAAGGTAAGAGCCTTGACAAGGCACCCTTTAAGGAAGCCCCATGGTTGTTTCCTGTGAACGTAAATAATCCAGACCCAGTAACAGGGATTGTCTTTTGGGTGAACTTAATTTTACAAAATCAATCAGTCATTAAGAATTATGAAGTGCCCACCATGACCCCAATATCACAGAACTCTGCAGCAACTGGAGTTGCGACTCCACCATTCTCAAGACTCCTTGGCTCTCATTGTTTCAGTTCCCTTAAGGTACAAAGTGTTTATTTTAGAGAGAGTAGTGGGTCATGGCCCTGCAAAAGATTTAAACTAGTTCAGTCCTACACTGGGAGGGTGAATGTAGATTATCATTCTGGCCCCTTCCAAAGGAAATTCACGTTTTTCTTTTGAAGACGAGGTAAAGTGGTGCAAAGACCAGTTATCTGAAGGCGAGCAGTTTTGGATCACTACTCTGAGGCAGACCGACGGCAGTGGAGAGATGCCCTCGGCCGACCAAGACACGGACTCCATTCAACAGATACTTAATAAAGGAGAGAACAAGGCAATCCCTCACTCACTCAAGGAGCTGGGAGGAAACGGGTCTGCTCCTTGGAAGAGAGAGTAGGAAACAGGATCAGACGCGGGGTCCCAGGCTAACTGCATCCTCAGGCCCATCTCCCCGGAGTCCTGCGGAGAGTGGGCGGCTCTCCCGAACGACCCCGGGGCTGGGGCTATCGGGCCGGCTCTGGGGCGAGGGGTCGGTGCAGGAAGGGCGGGCGCCCGGACTCCGAAGTGACGCAGAGGCCGGGCGCACGGCGGGCTGCGGCTCCAGCCGTCCCGCGCCGCTCGGGCCTCACTCACCAGCTCATGGTCCCGAACCTGGGCGGGCTGCCGGGGTCCTCCGCTGCAACTCAATCCTCTGGGATCACTTCCGGATTCAGACAGTCTCCAGGAAGTGACGTAGTCCCGCCCCCTCTGCCCGGAAGAGGCGGGCAGGAGGGCGGGGCCCGGCGGGTTAACCCTTGACCCGCCGCGTGCTGGCTGCGGAGTTTCCCTTGCTGGCGACCCTGGCGCTCAGGCTAAGGGCTTTGAGGCTCCGCCTGCTGCCTCGGGGCATTTTCAGCCGTGACTCACAAACTTCTCTCCCGCTTTCCACACAGGGTCCTTAACAGGCTCATCACCTGTCTTAAGGTTTCCAATCCGGAGACTGGAGAGCATTGTGGATGGGGGAAGGAGCCATTGGAGTAGCAGTGTGAGGGAGACTCAATTTGCCCTGTACTCTTGTATTTTTAAAATATTGTACGCCGCACATGCATTGCGTGTTACAACAAGCAGATCTTTCCCTCCTTCAAGGTGGCCCAGGGCTCCAATGTAAATAAAATAGGTGCTTTTCAGGTTGAAATGATCTGTAAATCTACTTAACAGATGACTCAGTAAGGGTTGCTCCCTGACTGCTGGTCCTTCCCTTCTGTGGTCTTCTCTACAGGACCCAATGCTGTGAATGGTCCCACTCTTTCTATTCCTTCATTTAATATGTATTAGCTGAGCTCCTGCAATGTTCCAGGTTCTGTGCTAACCTCAAGGATACAACCGTGCAAAACAAGTGTTGATCTTGCCCTATGTCCTTCCAGAGTTTCTTGCAGAGAGAAGTAAACATGCAGTTACAATAACAGTACAGGATGAGACAAAATAAGACCCTGAGGCAGCCTGTAAGGGGGTCCCTATGCTTCACGTGGGGCGTTAGTGAAGGTTTCCAGGAGGAGCCATTGTGGAAACCAAGCCCTAAAGATGGAATCAGGTCAGCTGAATTTGAGATGAGGGGTGAGGAGGGTCCAGGCAGAGGGAACTGGCTATGGCAAGAAGAGGATTGAGGCCCAGGCCTCAGGTCTCCCAAAATCAGAATTAGGACCTCAGTCCCTTATAAGCTGCCTGGGGTTCTGGGCTGAGTTGTATTCCCCAAATAGCTCCCTCTCTAAGGAGAGAGAAGAGCAGATGGTGATGCCTGTGTTGCTCCCCCCCCCCCCCCCCCCCCCCCCCCGCAAAGATCTGCTCTCTGAAATTTTTCTTCTTCAAATGACCCTCAGCTGTATTAGAAGCTGCCTGGGGAGCAATCAAGTCAGTGAACTTGACAATAAGATTATTTCTGACTTACTTAGGGTGGAGTAGAGGGCTCAACCAGAGGAGTAGGGGGGCTCAGAGTGTGGGCACAGGGGTGAATCTTTCATTTGTGTTTTCTGTTTCCACTCGAGAGGGTTCAGAGTTTGATTCAAATACGTTTTCCAGTGAAAGGTAGCTCCCCAAGCATATCACATAGACCAGCTTCATCACCACGTTGTTCTTCAGGAGATGGGCCAACATGAGCACAAGAACAGCCTTAGAGAGAAAAGAAGTCCTCAAAGGGCAACTTGGGCAGAGAGCATGGGTAGAGGAAGGGTCCATCCTTGCAGCTTTGAAGAGGATACAGTGGATGGAAGGGGTGCTGTGTGATTATGAGTCTCCTGCTTTAGCACCTGTGGATGGCTCCCCATCTTTGTCCTCCCTTCCCTCATACTCTGCCTTCCTCAGGGATTCCACAGTGATAAAGATTTCCAAAAATATTAGCTTGCCATATACCAGGGGAAGTCTGTCTCAGAGATGGGAGTGGGGGTAGCAGACACATCTTAGAGGACAAGAATGAATGTGTTCTGTACTAAAAGACTGGAGGAGACCAAGGTTCTAATTCAGTATTTGACAACATGACTGAGCTCTGACAAGTCACATCTCCTCTCCTGGCCTTGATCTCTTCCTCTGTAAACAAATGACTAGGTAACATCACCAAAGTTTCCCACATTCAAATTCCTAGTCCACTGTCACATTTACTCTAGAGGTTCTTGGGAAATAGGTGAAGAGAGGAGGCAAGTGGGACAGGTCCTAAAAAGAGGGACAAGTCCAGAGAAATAAGCAGATCTGAGCAGTTGGTGTGAAGATGAAGCTAGGTATGAATCTTCTGTGAGGGAAGGATTCACCCTGAGGCCTTACTGAGACTGTGCTGTTTACCACCTACCTCAAACCTTTAAGTAGTCAGTGAGAACTTTGAGGTTACTGGGAAGAATGCTGACCGCCCAGAGTCTGTCTGGAAAGTTCCTGCTCTCAGCTGGGCTTAGCCTCTGTACCTGTGGCCCATTTGCTCAGCTAGAGGGATGCTGAGCTGGGGATGGATAGTCAAGCATATTGTTCTCCTGTGTTCCCACAAGCCTGCCATGCAGTGTGGCTGATACCCAGAGAACTGAGGACAGGGACACACACACACACGACTTCTACTGTCATGGAAAGCTCAGCCTTCAGGGTCAGGAGCTATGTCTCTCCTTTTAATAATCAAAGGACAGAACAGTATAGGGTGATCCTGCTCCTACAGGAGAGGGATGGAAAAGGAGCAAAGTGGGTTTATAAGTAGGATCTGAGAGAAGAGGCACTTTGGGCAGAGGTGATGCTCCTGGTTTAAAACTTGATAAATACTGCTTCTTTCCCAGGAGTCTGAACCTGAAGTTAAAAGAGTGTTTGGATGGCAGAGGTCTACTTTAGGAGCAAAGCTGTGGAAGAACTGGCTTTGCCATTAGCTCCCTGACTCTCCTGGGAGTTTATTTTTTTTTTTCTTCTTGAAATGTGCACAGGTGCTTGCTACAGACCCTTGTCTCAGCTTGTCATATCCTGCTCTCTCTCGCTTTTCCCACAAAAGTCTAGGGCTGTCACTGCCTCTTTCACCATGCCAGCCTCTAATCAGCAAAGAGCAAAGACTCCAGAACGTTGACTTGGGATGTTATGGGCTTCATTAGCAGGTTAGGCTGAAGCTGAGGGACTGAATGCGATGGGACCAGCCTGATAGGCTGAGCTCCTTTGCAACCCTGGAGACTTGGTGCCTTGGGGAGGCTCTTGCAGTAGACCAAGACCCAGGCCTCAGGCTTCTTCATGAACTCCCTATCCCATTCCTCCTGCTTGCTCTGCTCCTGCTCGCAAGATACCTCTGAACCATTGAGTTCCCTGGTCAGCCAGGGGCCAACAACATTGGAGGAAGAACAAGGGTGACAGAAGACAATCGGGGAGAGAGTTTTCAGGGGTTAGAAGCCCATATTAATTGCTCAAAGGTCAGGGTGAAAAGACATATCAGAAGCCAGGCTGGCAAGGAGCAGTCAGGGGCAGGAATACCTCTTTGGGCCCTGGCTCTGGTTCCAAATGACTGAGGGAGTCTGTTCCTTTCTCTGGGTCTGATTATCCTTGATCATAATATAAAGGTTCCTGGTTCTATCTGGGATGGCAAATGGATGTCATCCCATGTGCCAACTTGGATCATTCCTTGTTGTCCACTTGGAGAGTTGTGTTGAGGTTTTTTTCTAGACAATCTACCATTGATTGGAGAGTTCTCTGATTGATTAGTAATGTCTGCCTTGGGCCAGTAAAGGACTTATGATGGTATATATATATATTTAAAAAATGTTTTTATTTTGGTTATGAGTTGATAATTGAGCATGCACGACATGCTGGGTACCATTATAAGTAGTTCACGTTTAATTCTTACAACCCTCTGAGGTAGGTACTACTATTGTTATCATTTTACGGATGTAGGGGCTAAAGCACAGCCATGGTGTGGTGAAGAAGAAATTCCAACCTTGGTGACCTGGCTCTGACCCTTATGCTTTTCACCATTAGGTTATACCTCGGTTCCTGAGGTTCCTGCCTTCTCTGACAATCTACAGCTCTATCAAGGGCCAGTGTGGTCCCGAGGCAGCAAGCAGATGGAGTCATAAGAAGCACCAGGTTGGCAGCACATGACCAGGCACCTGAGAAGGAACTGATACTCCGCTCCGCCTCATCCTGGGAACTTTTATATGCTTCCTCCCCTCTGGAAAGCTGCGACCAGCAGATGGCAGTACCTGGCTGGGTTGGGAGCAAAGGGCAGCTCCTGGCTTGGCATGGAAGCCCTTCAGGGATCAGGCAACCCTGATGTCAAGGAAAGCAAGAACAAATGAGGGTGTGGAGGAAGAATAGCCAAGGGTCCAGAGGAGGAGGCCTGACCTTAGACCTGCAGGAGCCTCAGCGGCCGGTGCCTCAGTCCCACCCGGCAGCGGGAGCCTCTCAGCTTCCCTGCTGTAGGCTTTTTTTTCCTCCACTCTGGGAGAATGACTAACTTTAAGGACTAAAAAAAAAGTGTTTTGATTACACTGCCTTTTTACCAACTGGGAGCATTAGTCACCGCGGATTGCTGCAGATAACGGGGAAGGCAAGCAGCGGCCCCCTCCTCCCCCTCCTCCTCTCTGATTAGCTCACAGGCCCAGGGAGGAGACAGTGAGAGAGAGTGTACCCAGGAGGGAAAGCAGCCCCCACCCTGACGATGTATTCCCCAGGCAGCAGGCCAGGGACTGCCAGGGCTGTGGAGGTGCCAGGTCAGGGCTGGGCAGCCCCCTCACAGCAGGCTCTGAGGTAGGCCCAGGCCCACGACAGAGGTGCTCACTAGAGATAACTGGCAGAAGGGCCACTCCCAAGGCCCCTGGGGTCTGAGATGGCTCTTGGTGGCCTCCTCCCCACCTGGTGACCCAGGATACACCCCAGAAGGGGACATGGGAGGAAGTCACTGAAGATGAGGCTCCTGAGGTGGGGCCCATGATAACTGTGATATGGGGCTGGTGCTTGGGCCATGCTGTGGCTAACAACTGCGGCCTTGGGCTGGGGCCCTCAGGGTTCTGACTCGGGGTTTAGAAGTTGCTGGCAGATGGAGATGGTGCCCACATCCTATTCCCATACTTGAGCATCCTCCCTTCCTCTCTGTCCCTGAGGGGCAGTGTCTATACATTGGGCTGGCCTTCCTGCCCACAGCTGCCTCTTTGCTCCAGCCTTGGTGCTGAGGGGCAGGAGGGCTAAGGCACTTAGAGGGTGCCAACTCTGGGCCTTCTGGGGGACTCTGAAGCAGGCAGAGGTGGAGCTGAACTGCTTCAGGGGCAGGTTGACTCTGTGATTCCTGGCCTTTGGCCCAGCCCCCAGTAGTGCTCCACTCCAGAAAGGAGATGTTCATCTGAGTGACCCTTCAAGTGCTAGGACCATGGATATTTATGTGAAGGATTTCAGGCATTAGGACAAATTATGTTTTAACTAACCATAAAAACAAAAGATAGAGACCCTATTTTACTTCTGCTTCCCTCAGGAGCAGAATGGAATCGTGGCTTGAACTTGCTGATTTGCTTTTGAAAATAATGTTTGAAAAGAAAACATCCACAGGTGTTTGGTGTTCTCTGTCCTCAAAAGGCTTCCATGGCACTGCCTGACAGCAAATGGGGTAGAAGCAGTTCTCCTATGAGATGGCCCACAGCCCCTGGGGCCATAATTGCTATAAAGTGTCCAGGCCCTGGGTTGTCCCTCAGCCCCAGAGTCTCTTAGGCTTTGCTTTCCTGAGTATCTTATGACTGGTGTATGGCTGCTCCCCACCTCCACTCTCTGCCTTTTGTAGTTCCCAATAATCATAACTAACATGTGGATGAAACATTTTACACATATCAGATAATACGTTCTTCTCAGCAACTGGGCGGGGCAGCTCCTCAGATTATGTCCTTTTTACAGGTGAGGAAACTGAGACTGAACTAGCTGCCCAAGGCCACAGATTTGACCATGAGAAGGACAAACATTTAAACCCAGGCTGTCTAAATTGCCTTAGAAAGTAGCAAAAAATGGTGAGGGTAGAGGGAGCTGGCATTCATAGAAGTTTTGCTCCCATAAGTCATGTTCTCAGCCCTTCCATCTCCCTGGAGAAGTCTGATGAGGCTGGCTGGGCTGAAGGTCAAACCAAAGTCCCTCCTGCTTGGTGGCTGAACCACCCAGAGGTCAGCTTGCAGCCTGCAGGCAACCCTCTATAGGAAGTCAGGAGGTGGTGGACACGGTTTGGGTGGATTGTGGAGGACTAGAGTAGCTTTGGGACTTTTGTCCCCTGGCTGGAATAGTTGTCCACTCCCAGCTGAAGCCAGGTGAGTACGGATCCCAGGAGTGTGTGACTTTCCGAGGGAATCCTTGCAGGTCCCCCGCATGGTAAGCAGACCAGGGTGTGGGCAGGACTGCCCTAACCTGACCTCACTCCAGGCCTGGCTGCCCAGTGTCCGCTCCCTGCCGCTGTGGCCGAGACAGCCCCCAGACACCGGCAGGGCAGGTGGCAATTATCCCTGGGTACTGATTACACCGCAGGGCCAGTGGTGCCCCAAATAGCCCAGCAGCCCAGCCTGGTTCAGAGAGTGGGGGAGTAGAAAGGTCCTGCTGCGGAGGAAGGGGCAGGACAAGGGGCGTGGGACATGGATTAGTTCAGCTGGGGCAGGGGAGGGTTTCCTGCTAAGTCCTCTGCCGTTGGGGCAGTCCATGACCCTCAAAGAAAGGGATGAGGTCCTATCATAGTAGATTGAACCACAGCGATTAGGTGGGGCACATGCCATTCAGTCTGGTCACAGTGGAAAGGTGGTACCTAGAATGAGGGGCATGTGGAGAGGGTCTCGATGCTGGGTGGGAGGAGTCAGTAGTGCCATCGAGCCTGGTCAGCTGCTGCCTTTAGCCCTGGCCTGCTGAGCCTCTGGACTGACCAGGAGAGACCCCAAGAGGGAACAGAGTAGGGAGGAACAGAGGCTAGACCAGAGTGAGGAGGGTGCTGAGGACACCAGCTCCCCCTACCTGGGAGGACCAGGCCTTAGCCCCTCTTCCAGCCTCAACCACTCTTGGCCTTGCTTGAGACTGCAACTGTCTAGGCACCAGGACTCTCCCTTGGGGTCCTTTTCAACCAGATAGAAAGTCATGCAATTGCAGGCTTTGGTGGCTGGGAGCCTGTAACTGGGGCCAGAGTCCATGGGATGAAGTATCTTGTTGAAAGACTGACTTGTCACCCCTCCCATTCCTAACTGCTGTCCCCTCTGACAAAATGTGTTTGGGTATTGGTTTCCCCGGGACGTCAGAGAGGGCCGGGGACTTGGCAGGCTAGCACCTCCACAGGGCCAGGAAGGCAGGAAAAGTCGATTTGTCAAGCAAGTGGCAGCGATTGGTGGATTGGCCCTGAAGGCCCTCAGGTTGGGGTAGAGGCAGGTTCCTTTGGGGGCCTCTGTGACTGCCTACCCATCATAAACTGACTTCTTTGGCAGATTGCTTCTTGGTGAGCAGAATGGATATTCAGAATGGCTACCGCATTGCAAGAGACAAACAGGACAAACAGAGCCCTCTCCCAGCATGCACTCCAATCTTCTGTGTAAGTACACATTCCTCTGTACCGACCACCCTCCCATGGAGGTCTGCGGCCATGGCAGCATCCCACCTGTCAGGGAATGGCTAGCTGCTGGAGTCCCCTGCCTCTCTCCCGCTCTCCTTTCTTCTTCCCCTCCGCCCCTCCTTCCCTAAGCTACAACAGAGAGGAAACCAGGGCAGAGGTTGTCCCAATATTCACCAATTTGGAGACCAGACAGGGCAAGCGCCTGGGTTTCCAGGGGTCTCTGAAAGACAGCATGACAATGGCCCATAGTGCCCTGCCTGTACTCCATCCCTCCACCTGAGGGACTCAGCACTCATCTGGCTGCACCTGCTCAAAAGCCACCTGTGAGTTCTGGGGACCCAGGCCAGAGCAGGAGGCTGTGAGTGGCTCCCAACCACCTCTCCCAGCAGCTCTGCGAATCCAAATAAGATAGGGAAAAGGCAGTGGGAGGAAATGATAGTTTCATGGTTATTTTCAGAAAGGAAACAAAAAAAAAAAAAATGCAAACAGGAGCACACCCTGCATTTTGGTACAAAATCTAGGAGTCTCAGGGAAAAGAACCCACAGTTCTTCCTTTTTCTTGTCTTCTCACCAGATGCTGGGGAGGGGTGGCCTGGGCTGTGGGGGCCTCAGGCTGCTCTTCCAGGCAGGGGAATGCAGGTGAGGGGCTGCAGGAGGCAGGTGTGGGAGAAGCCAGCAAAGACCCTTCCCACAAAGACTGCTGGAGAAGGAAGCATCTTTGTCTTGTGGGCCGATGGGGGCCCACCCTTTGGGGGTGGAGGCTGCTGTAGGAGCACTGGAGGTTCTGGATCTGAGGCCTGTAGAGCACAGTGGCAGGGGTGGGATTGGTGGGCTGGGAGGGTGTGTCCTTCAGGCACAGTGCAGGGAGAGAAGAGAGGGGGAGGGAGAGCAGGAGCGCGGGTGCTTGTGGGAGAATGGAGTAGGGCTGCTGCGTGCATGTGATTGGGGGGCGTGTGCACAGATGGGGGCCACCCAACCCAGGCAGTGCACAGAAGGGATTGCTCAGGGCCCCGCGAGTTCCAGAGGACAGTGCCCAATGCTGACCCCAGAGGGAATTTGGGCTTCACTCTCTCAACTCCAGGTTTTCCTGGACAGGGTCGCTGATGTGGGTCAGGAAGCAGGGCCCTGAACTTCTGGGAGCTTTTGTCTGCAGGCCTGTTTGGTAGGTGTCAGTCACATGTGCTGAGACTTCCACAGGGAAGTCAGCAGAGACCCTGAGAATAGGAGGATGTAAATGGGAGAGAGGTGGAAGTTGGGGAGAGAGAAAAAGCTAGTGGTGCTGATAATAAGGATGCAATGAACTAAGACTCCTAAGAGTTTGTGGATGATGTGTTCTAAGTCCAAGGGTCAGGGAGAGCTGAGCATTAGCACACTTATAAGAACTGGAAGAGTGCCTTGGAAAATTAACTGCCCCAGTGTCCTGCCTTGGGGCAGGAGAGGTATTATTACCCCAGTTTACAGATGTGTCATTTGATTCCCAGAGAGAGATTCACTACTGTATCTAAGTTGCCATGACTGGCCAGCAAAGAAGGTGGGAAGGGAGCTGACAGTGGACAAAGTCAGGTGAGCTGTTGGGAGGTCTAGTTGGTCGCAGGGGCTGTTCCAGGGAAAACCAAGTTAGGCTGACTATCTGGAAAATTGTGGTCCCAGGAGGTTCATGGACTTGGAGGTTCCCCACATGGTAGGATGGAGCCTGCTGAACCAGACCCAGCCCTGGGACCTGGGAGGGTTGGAAGGAGATGGAGGCAGTGACTCAGCCCATCCGACACAGGCTTGACCTGGAGGTGGTTGGGTAACCCGGCAGACGCTACAGCAGGGTGAGGGATGGAATAAGTGGCTGATGGAGGAGATAAGGGGCAAGGGTGTGCCAGCAGGGAGGGCCGCGGTTCCAGGCAGCCCATTTAGGAGAAGTATGAGCGGAAGCATACTTGGGCTTTGGGGATGAGGAGGAGTGAGGTTCTCTGAGCTCCTGAGAGGCAGAAACCTGGATTCTGGGTTTGGGACTGATATTAAAAATCGGAGGACTCCCCGAAGTGGGAATTGTCAGGATGGACCCCAGGTAGAGGTTCAAAGCCTTCCAGGTCCCCGATGCTAACTCACTCCGACAGTGGCTCTATGTAGGCGCTTGCCACCTCCTGGACCCTTCCAGTCCACGGATGTGAGGCTGATTCATGCACTGCAGGCCACTGCTGAGCATTTCTGGCATGGGGTTGAATCGGACCCCAACTAGAGACTTCACTGTATGTCAGTTTCTATACACTTTTCCGGCAAAATGAGAGGAAATCAGTTTAAAAACACACTGCAAGAAATAAATGCAGCACAGAACATTCCTCCATGGGCTCAGGTTAAAAAGATCCAGGGTTTGGGAATAAGGGATCTGAGGACTCAGAGCCCCAAGAAGCGAGCGAAGTCCATGGAATCCAGGGAGGACAGTGGGGACAGGGAGAGCACTGGTGCTTCAGAGCAGCAGGAAGCAGGATCTGTGAGTTTGGCCCTTGTCTGGTATTGCTGAACCCTGGCTCAGCCCCAGATGCGAGGTGGAGGGGTGGGTCTTATGCACAAGATGATGGTCCTGGGACTTCTACATGTTAGGGCTGACAATACTATTTGGGTCCCCTACGAGGACAACTTGCTTTTCTGATGGGATTTCAAGACCTAGAAAGGGACTGTGACTTTGCAAATGTCATACAGCTTTGTCCTCGTGTTGGAGCCAAGATGAAAAGCCAGTCTAACTCCTGAGGCAGTGGTGCCCACAGGTGCCTGCCATGTATGTTCTCCTTGGGTAGAGATTTTAGTGACCTAAGACTCAGGAGACAGAGTTTCTATGGAGAAGCAGGGATTATTCCTGAGCTTGTCACCTCTGAGTCATCTGGATCCTGTGTGTTTTGCTCACCTGACCTGGTAAGAATAGTGACTGAGTTCAGACCAGGCTCCTAGCTCCACCTAGAATGTCTTCCTAGATTATTCACCTGTTGAAGGAGAAGTGTCCTCACCTCCCTCTCTCAACAATCTTTTCCAGACTTCTGGGTCAGGGCAGCTCTTTTTCATATAGTTACATTCCAGCAGATCCTCCCCATTACCTGCTGAATTCGGGTATCAATCCATGGTACAGGTGTTGCGGCGGGTGGTTTGAGGCTCAGCCAAGTGAAGAGATTGACTCCTGGTCCAACTCAGGGAGAAAGTAATGCTGAGACAGAAGGGACAACTTTTCTTTTTGATGGAGAGGGTGGACCTCTTGACCAGCAGTGGCAAAGGAGAAGCAGATAGATGGGCTGAGGGACAGGAAGGGTAAGGGTTGCCCATTCCTGGAATGGTGGTGGCAGACTCTAAGTGCCTCAGAGGAAGAGGATGTGGGGGGTTTTTCCTCCCAGCTCCCTATCTCAGGTCCTGTGTGGAGGAGCTGGCTTCCACATCTCAGGGGGATGCTTTGCCTGGACCAAGGGAATCTGAAGATGGAGTCCCCTTCCTCAGGCCTCCCCCAGCTTTGGAAAAGTCTGCCCTGTAACAAGGAGAAATAACCAGAATGTAGCACAAGGACGTGTCATCTGGGTTGGACAACCTCCACCAAGCCAGCTGGGCACACTCCAGAGATGCCAAGCTGCTGCATTGTTTCCTAGGGCCCGTGGCCACTGGGATTTTCTCTTCCTCCTTCAGGAAAGGACAAAGAAATAAGCAGTCTCCAGGCCACCAGGTAAAGGTGGCTTCATAATTCATGTGATGTCCTTGGCACAGCATTTGGCATGTAGGAAGTACTTATTATGTTTGTGGTTTTATTCTTATGGAGACTTGGAAGAGGACTTTCTGAGATCCTCTAGGAAGTTCCCCTCCTATCTCCAGCTTCCCCACACCTGGTGTCCCCACTTTCCATCAGACTCTGATTTAGGTATCTTCCTATCAGGGACCACCATTATCATGACATTATTCCCCGTGTATTGAATTACCTATGTCCACCTCCCTTGACAGAAGATCCTCCAGGGCAGGGACTATGTTATGTCCATCTTTATGCAGGGTGGCCACCTTTCTCATGGGTTCTCATGGCTTAAAGTAGTTTTGCTTCCTTAATAGATGAATAGATATGAAGCAGCTGGGATGGTATCAAGTTGCCAGGGAAAGATGGATACGGAGGGGAGATTTTGGAGAGACAGGAAATGGATGACCAAAACCTTGGAGAGAAGGAGGAAGACATTTTTTTTTTTCTCATGAATGAAGCTGCTTAGAAAAGGTTGTGGAAATGGGGTACCAGACTGAGATTAACAAGAATCTAGGGAAATGGAGAGCTTGTGGCAAAGAGCACATTGTGGGTCAAGTGACTTTAGGGATGTCCTGATTTGCATGTTCTGGGCTCAAGTTATGGATGGGAATATGGCCATATTGACAGAACCTGGCCATCCACCAGATTTGTGCCAAGGCAGGAAATGTGACGGCTCCAGCCACAGAGAAAGGAAGAAGCTGAATTTGTAGGAGTAGTTTCTGAGAGATGAGGCCAAGAGACAGTCTCACTTCTAGGTTGGGCAGCAAGAAGAGACATCCATCTTGCTAGGGTTTGGCACCCAAGCAAATGTCAATGGGAAGAGGGAAGGCTTTTAGGCTGTGGTTGTTGAAGGAGGTGTTTTGGCTATCTTTGGCCAAGCTGGAGTTTAAGACTCACCAATAGCCCCTGACCTCTCAGATGTGAAAGAGAGGTTAAGAAGACTGCAGTCAGAAATTATAAGACCAAGCAGAATGGGAGTGTTGGGGGCAGGAAGGGGAGGTGGTCTGGGGGAGAAGGACAGGGTAACTATCTGTGGCCTGGTAGCCCAGGTATATGCTGGGGCTCTGCCCAGGAGCTGTGGAACCTTTCCCTGACTGCTAACCTTCTGTGTTTGTTGACACCTTCTAGATGCATTAATTTCCTTTAAAGATGGGGACCTATGATTGGTCCCACATTGCCCCTCTCCTATTGTGGATCTCATTCCTCATTCTTTCCCCAGTGCCTAGAAGAAGGTGTTGCATCTGGAGCAGCCTCAGCAAATACTTACTAAATAATCAAAATTATTGACACCTTTCCTTGGAGCCCTCCACTGATGGAATGAGGGTCTGAAAGCTTGGCTCTGCCCTTATCAGATGTGTGAGACAAGTCCAACCCTCTGTAGACCTCTGTTTCCTTATCTGAAAAGAAGTATGTTGGGTTAAATGACTAAAAATCTAGGGGGATCTGCCCACAGAGGTGGGATAAAGGAAGGGCCCTGAGGTCCATGGTTTTCTTAAAAAACATTACGTCATTAAAATTCCGGATGCCATTCTGATCCCAAACTGGGGTTGGGCATGGGTAGTGCCACCAGCCCTGTGATTGGAAGCTGAGAACTGGCGAGAAGACTGAGGTTAAGGATGGATGACTAAGAACCAAGGGAGAGGGATGGATGGAACAGAACTGGGGCAGCCACGTTTTATTCAAATCTTTGATAAGGATCAGGAAGCAGGCAACAGCCCAATGACACATTAATTAACTTTGCAGATGATACTGGATCAGGAAGGTGTTACATCCACCCATCTTGGTAAGGGAGAGAGGACAAAAGGACCTGGAAAGGGGTCAGGAACCAAGCCAGGAAATGACAACAATGAACCTCAGCTGTGGCCAAGAAGGAAAAAGACCTGTGCTCTCTTTGGATAGATGGGGGTGGGTGGAGGGAATCCATGTTCAGAACACTGATCTTCAGTGAATGGCAGGACTCGAAGGTGGTAGTGAGGGCTAGGTGATCCTTCGACTATGTTTGAATTGACAAACTGATCGTTGGTGGGGACAGAGCTCTTTTTCTCACATCAGAGGATGGGGATGGGGGCAGAGGAGAGGAGGAAGGGACAAGGAAGATGATATTGATGGAGCACCTACAATGAGCCAAGTATATACATGACCTCATTTGAACTCCACAACAGCAGTGAAAATAAAGGCAGAAACTAAACTTCGGAAAGACTAAGAAACTATGGACAGTGGCAATGGGGGGAGGTGGCTGAGTTGAAATTCAGATCCAGGATGGAGGTTGGGATTCCAAAGGAGGTTAATTTTCCTGAGGGAAACTTGGAGCAGCTGCTGGCTCATCTAACTGCTTCTTCATTCTCAGGACTGAGATCTGAGTGAGCAACAAATACCCAAAGGTTTTCGTTAGTACCCTGGGTTCCCGCTGGTGTTGGAAGTTGTTGGCCCTCTTAGGATGAGGAAAGAAAGCAAGGAGCAGTGGCAGAGCACTAGGCAATTGAACAACATGGAGAGACCAAACACCAAGAGTAGGAAGTACCAGAGCTCTTGTCCCTGTCGTTGAGAAGATGCCAAAGGAGTTGGGTGCTCAGTTCTGTTCTGGTCACCGACCTCTCTCAGGGCACTGATGAATTCTGGGCTGGTGGCCACCCCCTGAAGTGAGCCATTCCAAAGAATACAGGCTCATGGATGAAGGTAGTATTCCCTGAGGAGGGCTTGGAGCAGCCCCAGCCTTAGAAGTAGCAGACATCTCTTCCTCCAGGGAGCTGAGAGGTCAGGAATGCTTGAGACTATCCCAGCAACTCGGTGTGTGACCCAAAGGGACCTCAAATCTGTAGTTTAATAGTCTGTTTCTGGGTAGGTAATGAGGCCACAATGAAAGGCCCAAGGGCCAGATGGCTGCTGGTCCTGGGCAGTCCTAGTGGGGAAAGCCAACCTGACAGACTCACTAGTGATCATGCTTCATGCGAGATGATCAGGACCCAGAGAACACCACTGGGGCAGCGGGATGATGAGAGAATGGTGGAGTCCCAGAGGCTCCAGGAACAGGAGAAGACTGCAAGAGCAGCAAGGGAGGCCTGAGGTCCAGAGAAAGGGCCTTTGTAATCTAGGGAACTTGGGACCAGAGCAGGATCTCAGCAAACCTAGGAAGCCACATGTCCTAACCCAGAAGCAAGGACAGGAAGTGGGCTAGGCAATGTTGAAATCATCAGGTGGTCTGACTCCCACCCAGCCTAGCAGTTAGAACTTTCTAGTTGACATTCTTGTTTGTAGCTTTGTGGATGTGTTCCGCTTGCGTTAGCTTCTTAGTAAAATTGTTCAGGAAACCTTCTTCTAGTCATCCTCATGTTTACTAAAGGGAAAGAAACTCACTCTGCCATCAGGGGGTCTCTGGCAGCCAGGAATGTGGGAGTCTAGTTCTAGACCAGAGATGAACCAACCATGATAGGAATGGGGACTCTTCAGGGTAAGGAGGAATCAGAGACTTTATTGCCAACCGGGGAAAGCCTCACTCCTATCCTTACGGAGGGCTGTGAAAGTGACCAATCTTGAAGATAATGGAGATGAGGTAATGGGGACCTTAAAGCAAAAGGAATGGTGAGCTTTAAGAGCTGGGTCTCTGGGAGAAGTCACTGGGGTATGATATCCTCCTGGCCTCTGTGGGTGATCCATTGTTAGGACTGAATGTGCTCACGGATGTCCCAGGGACTAGTCTGGCAACAGGCCTCCAAGATTCACTCAGATCTTCCCCCTTCCTCTGAAGATCTGTCTCCGCTTTTCAAAGACTGGGTTTTTTGAACAGAATGCTTTGGGATAGATTAGGATTATGACTTACTGTTAAAACTCCATGGCACCTTTTAGAAAGTCATGTATCTTAGTCACTAAGATTTTGCCGGTATGATTTCTAGCTTTGGGACACACAGAGGCCCCCTATTTTTCTCAGGCTTATAACACAAGGGAAGCCCACCAAGGCCAGGACAAGGAAGCTCACAACCTCCTCATAAATGGCAAAGGAATTCCGAACTAGCAATTGCAGGGAACAGTAACAACTGGTCACAAGCTATGGCCTTTGTTTACCCAACTCCACCTTGCTATTCCTTTCTATACACTCATGCATACAGACACACCACCTTCACCACCACCATACAAAAACATATGCTGCTCCTTGCTCCACATTCTCAAAAGTATCTAATTTATATCCAACCCCCGTTTGCCAAGTACAACTTTGCAAAAAGTCATCACTTTCAAGATGGTACGTGTGTGTGCATGTGTGGTGTCTTTTAACTCACCCCTAAACACCTCAGGGGTTGCTTGGAACCCCTTTAATTCCTGATTTTGCTCCAGGCCTATTTTCTGCAAAGTCTGCATCAATTCCTTCCCATGGAATACCTTCCCATCCAGACCTTTCCTCCACCAGTTCTCTGCTTCATTGTTAAGTTTCAGGGTTGAGTTTCCTCTCCCCATATTTGCAAAACCCAGGCAGGTTGGGTAGCTGGTATGATGCTATCTGAGGCAGCCTTATCTAGCTACAAAGTGTGAATCAGTGATTACACCACACAGGGCTGGTGCCAGCCAGGCGGACTGCCATATTGCCAAGTAACCCAGTGGTTGAACCAGGTTGGGCTGAGTAATATCCACCAATGGAAAATGAGTTTATTAATCATGCAGTATTGTACACTGTTGACGAAAGTGTAACTCAGAAGGCCTGGTTTGATTGGAGAAGGTACAGGTGGGGCAGGATGCTAACTCTGAAGACACCCAGTGATAGTATCACCACCTTTGATAATATTCACTTGAAAACTACTGAAATCTGGAAGGAAACATCTGATTTAGCAAAAAGAAGGACTATAAGCTCAATTATTAGGACTTCTCAACTACCTTGGGTTTCCTTTGTTTGAGAAGTAACTCTTTGTGTGGCAGTCTACAAAGCTGCAGTTTGGAATTCTTAGTTTCATGAGGTGAGAGAAAGGAATTCAAGATGGCAGCCAGTGACCTAGAATTGTGTGGGTGCGAGAATTTAAGATTCCATACTGCATTCTCTCTATTCACCTCTCACATCAAAAACATTCTTTTCTAAGGTCACAGCCCACCTCCTCCACCCAGCTCTGACCTCAGCTTTTTGGTTAACTATAGCCAACCAGAAATATCATCCACATTTCTGCGATGGAATTGCATTGGAGTGTCAAGAGCACCCTCTGAGCAGGGACACATTTCTGTGACTTTGGGCCTGGCCTGGTTTGCACCTCAGGAGCAGAAACACTAAGCCCTCTTTCACAATCCAGTGCTACATTTGCACAACCCACCCTCGTACACCAACCCCCAGATTTTGGTGAGGCAGATCATATGCAAAATTCACAGCAGAGAAGACCAGGTGAATTTTCTATAGTGTGCATAGAAAGAAAAGGAGGGAGGAGGACTGAATTGTCCAAAGACTGCTCTAGAACCAACCTTGCAGGGATAAAGGATTCTAAAGACTACAGGGAGTAGGGTGAGAGGAGAGGGTGGAGATGCAGACCCAAAAAGTGAAGTGCACATATTTCCTCAGAAGCAATGGAGAAAGCTCTAGGCTGGCAGGTAAACTTGGTTAAGGATAATGAGAGGGTTCTGGGTAAGATAGCTGGCAGGGTAAGGGAAGCACTATTTTCATGGGAGATAGAAACCATAAGATGTGATGGTTTGATGCTACACAAACTTTCCCTGCATGTTCTCTGAATCCCAGATGTCCTAAAAAGCATTGAATCAGTCATAGGAGCTATTTTTGAATCAGAACCACCTTGAACACCTTTCCCAATCACTGACAAGTGAGGCCTAGGGGAATTCTGTCCAAGTGGGATTAAGTTGTAGAACTTTAAAATCTGATTTTCCCCCAATTATCTGACCACAAAAGAACTGCTAATCTTTTCAGTTATCTTACCAACCCTGAAGAACCCGTCAAGTTTCTGTTTTTCAGGCTTCAAAAGCTTAAGCAAAAGAACTACTCACTATGGCTGTAGAGGCCCTTCAGGGTCTTGTTCAGGAGTTCCCTAAGACCATTAGAGAAATAGTTCACAAACGAGGAGATTTACTCATTGGAAACCAGAAGGAAGGTTCTAGAAGATTTGTCACCAGTCCTGACTCCCATGAGTTTATCCAACCTGTTCATTTAATCTGTGACAGTTTCAGACTCCCAGAAAGGTGGAGTGGGATCCTATTCTCGTAGAACCATGGTTTGCACTCAAAAATGGATTTGAAGCTCTGGAACCCACACAAAATTCTGACCCACTTCCAGTAACACCAGGTTCCACATTTCCAGAGTTTTTAGAACAAGAACAGCAAAATGAGGCATAGCAACCTATCAAACAAACCACCAGCCAAAAACAAAACAAGACAAAAAACAGGCCAAACCAAAACTTTATGCTATGAAAACAAGAAATAAAATAAGGAGATTTAAAGGCCGGCTGATTGTCAGCAAACACAATATATTTACTGTATTGGCATTTGCTCACAGTGCAAATGGTACAACATTACACCATTTCAATATTTCGGTTTTTAAAAATGCTGTTTTCATTAACTATATTATATTGGCATAACAATGTGACAAAGGAGCAAATGAAATGTTGGTGAAGAATCTCACCTTTTCACAATATCAAGCATTTTTTTAACCTTAGTATAAGGTACTATAAATCCAAGAAATAAAAACATCCACAAAATATATTACATCTGGTTTGTCTTTTTCTAAGTACTCAACTTTGTACAAAAGTCTTTCAAAAAATATCATTCCCCATAGGTTTTCCTGTTTAAAACCTGATTTTTTTTCTCTCAGTTCACATAAGTTAGAGTGCATTTTCTTTCGTTGGTTTTAAAACATGCAGACATATAAAAAATCTGGATAGCACAACCTTTTGGCAACAAAGTTATTTTTCTCTTAGTTTAGCTTAAATGTCTGAGAACAGTTTTATTAAAACAAAGGAAAACTCAAGAGTTATCATGCAGTGACATGCATATCCCAGGAGGAGCAAGGAAAAAATATTAAAGGATATCTGATTCCTCCTTCCAGCTTTGAAGTGACCAAAATTTTTTTTTAATAATCATCACATTATAAAAAGTATTCAGCAAAATACTGTCTCTGCAAAGAAAGATTTTACCCTTCAGCTGAAAAAATATGGGCCCTCCTGGCAAACTTCATCTTCTTTCTCCTTCTACAAAAAGCCCAAGTACCTGGAAATTCACAATCCCCTGTTCTTTGAGTTTTTCTCCCCTTTCACTAAAGTCCTGTTAGTATTATTATCCACCACCAAAAACGGTGCTTTTTTATTAAAAAAAAAAAAAAAAAGTGGGAAACGCATAAAGTGACTTTAAAAACAGACATTCTGTAAACTCCAGACCTTTGTTCCTTCTCTCTGGGCAGCTTACTGGCCACAGGAGAAATAACGCTAATAGGGAACAGTACATTCAGTCAAGACTGCTGGGAGCTGTGTCAGAGAGCACCCTTCCCTACTTCTCCACTTCAAAAGGGCCACCCTGTGTGAGGCAGGGCTGGGCAGGACAGCTGGGGGAAGAGGGGGCGCCTGAGAAGAGGTGAGGTAGGACAGGGAGAAGGTGAAACTGGGGTATGGAAAAGATGTGTCTCATTCTTCAACATGGATTAATGCAAGATTCCCCATGTATCTTAGAGGAAAATTTGGACAGACATGTGTATGCATATATACACACATATATATGTATGTACGTGTATATATATATATTCACACATACATACAAACATATGTAGATATAATTTCATCAGTTAATATTTTCATAAAAAATAAATCATTTAAAGCTGTATATGCCTACAAATTCTCTTTTTTCCAGTGCACTGCGCCGGATAACCAAGTACCTTAGAGATTTGATTTTGCTAGGAATACATATTGTATGTATGTGTACGTATACGTATGCACATACATATACATACACATATATGCACACACCATATACATATATTTAAATTCTATCTGTTGTGTTGGTGAGGACAGAAGGAAACAACAAAAACCACGGCCAGCTTTCCCATGAATGGTGGGAAGAAGAAATAGGTATGTGAATAGAAAAACAAAAAGTTGGGTGGCTGGTTGAGGCCTGCCTTTCTGATAAAAGGTTTTGAGAGACGTGGGGAAGAAGTCAGGGAGAGGGGAGAAGAAGGGGGAAAGGGAAGAGGGCAAACTCAGGAGCATAGAGTTTGGAAAGGGGGGCCGAGAAAATATATTTTTAAAAAGGCAGGCTCAGTGATGGCTGCTCTTTCTCCCCGCAGATCAAACTGCCCTGAGGCCTAAGAAGGAAGCGCTCGGAAAAGGAGGGGTTCTGAGGGCCAAACCCTAAGCGGCTGCAGCAGCACCGCGGCGGCGGCATCCGAGGCATTTCTGTAAGAAACATTATTTCGGAGCAGATGGAAGACCATCTCCTCCGGCCACGTGCAGGCCCCCAGCCTGGGACATCCCCGAGCGGCTTTGGAGACCCGATGTGGGGAAGAGTTTGGGGTAGACACAGCCCAATTCAGCTCAAGAGTCTCACACACACACGCGCGCGCGCGCGCACACACATACATACACACATACACACACACGCGAGCACGCACACACTCGCGCGCATCCCCGCACGCAGGCGCGCGTGCGTGCGGCGGGCAGCAAGCTCTGCGCTTTGGTGCGCTCCATACCCCCACCCCCTCTCGGGTCTTCGAGGGGGAAGATAGAGACACGGGGGAATCAGTGAGGTGCTTGGGTCGGGCGAGGGTTGGGTGGGCCCCGCCTTCAGTCCCCCGCAGGTCCTTGGCGCAGCCCAGCGGCCCCTGGATCAAGGCGATCCCAATTGAACAAAGCGGGCTAGACGCCACCTTTCCGCCCCCACGCCTTGGCTAAGTGGGGGACAGCGAGGGGAAGGCGCTTCCAGCCTGGCCCCCGACCGCTGGCCGGTGTGAAAGGATGGGAATGAGGGGCATCGAAGGGGTGCAAAGGGCCGCACGTCCATGGAGAGGCCAGGGCGCGGCCCCTGAGCCTCCGTGGCTGGCTTTCCCGCTGCCTTCAGGCGAGCAGCGGGAGGCACTGGAGGGGAAAAGAGGGGATCTGGGGGCCCGAGCCTCAAGCGCAGGTGGTGACCACGGGGGCCAGCGACACGGTGGGCGCCGAGGACGCGGAGGGCGCACCCCCCTTCTCCGCCTTCTTCTCCTTTTGCTTGAGGTGGATCTTGGCGTGGCGCTTGCGCTCGTCGCTGCGCGCAAACTTGCGCCCGCAGAACTCGCAGGCAAAGGGCTTCTCGCCCGTATGCGTGCGGATATGAGTGGTGAGGTGGTCGCTGCGGCTGAAGCTCCGCATGCAGATCCGGCACTGGAAGGGCTTGTGGCCCGTGTGGATGCGCAGATGCCGGGTCAGCTCGTCCGAGCGGCTGAAGCGGCGGTCGCAGCCCTCCGCCGGGCACGCATGAGGCCGCTCATGGAGCGGGGTCTTGCTAGGCCGGTTGGGGTACTTGCGGGGCCGAATGGGCTTGAGCGTGAGCGGCGGCTGGGGCAGGCTACCGAAGCCCGGGTGGATCTGCTTGTCTTTGAACGCCTTGATGGTCTCCAGAGGGGTAATAGGGGGCGGGTTGACCCGGATGGGGTCCATGCCCTGGAAGGGCTTGTGCTCCGGAATGGAGCCCATGTCGTTGGGGTGGTGGTACAGGTTGTAGTCAGGAATCATGGGGAAGAGATTGCTGTCCAAGGCCGGCTTGGCCGATTGGTAATCCTGGGGGGAATAGGCAAGCCCCGGGTTGCCCTGGGGATCGTGGAAAGATACGGGCTCCGAGTAGAGATCTCCGCAGTTGGAATAGGGGGGTAACGCCGGATACATGGCCTCCACCTCTCCCTGCGGCGGCTGCACCATGCTGGCGGTGGATGTCTGCGTGCTGAGCGCCCCTGAGGCCGGGGGCACCCCCAAGATACCGGCGCTCATGAGGCTAATAATGTTGTCCTGGCACCAATTGGAAGGGGAGTCGAAAGCGAACTTTCCCAAGTAGGTCACGGTCTTGTTGCCGGGGGCTGGCTGGAAGGAGCCAGAGTAAGAGAGTTCCGGGTTGGGCTTCTCGTTGGTCAGACCGATGTCCATCACATTCTCTGTGGAGAGCGGGGGAGAGAGGGAGGGGTGAGTGAAGCCGAGTCGGCTCCGGGCCGCGGCGCCCAGGTCCTTGCCCAGGTGAGGAGGGTGCGGCCGGCTGGAGTGCGCAGCGCATGGGGTAAGAGGAACGCTGGGCCCGGCGCAAAGCGGGCGGTGCCGCGCTCCCGGGCGCAACCTGGATACAGCAAAATACTACGGATCGGGGTGTGGAGTGGCTGCGGCACACACACCGCACACGCCGCGCACACACTCACGTACCACACACACACACGCGCGCGCGCGCGAGAAGCATTGTTGTTCTTCCCGAGGTGGGGCGGGCAGGTATCTGCAGCTACAGGTAGTTTCAGACCCGGAGCGCGCCGGGCTCTCGTTCTCCAGCTCACACAACTCGGCCTCTTCCCCCGGCCCTGTCTACTCCAGGACGCCGCGCCTTTACCGCCAGGGCGATGCCCCTACGCGCGCTGCGCCTGGGTCGCGGACCCAGAGCGCTTCAACGCTTTGTCCTCGGATCGTAGAAGGGTGCCGCCCGCAAAGGGAGCTCTCCGGTCGCCTCCCCGGGCCCCAGCCTTCTCCTGGTCTGAGGGGCTTTCAGCTCTTGCTGGAGGGGAAAAGCCTAGCCCCAGCTAGCGAAGGTGGAGGGCGGCGGAAAACCGGCCCGTGTCTCCAGCGCTGGAGCGGCCGCCCTTCCCAAGCTCCCGGGTCCCAGGATCGTCCCCTGTGACAGTACCCCCCGCCCCACGGGTGGGCCCCCTCCTTCTCCCAGCCGTCCCCACACCCCCACGGCTTTGCTGAACGCCCCGGAAAGGCAGCGTCGCAGTACCTCTCCCACCGCGGGGACTCCACGCCGCACATGGCTCCATCCCGGGTGGGAGGCTGAGGGAGTAAGGGGGGAGAGCGCGGGTGAAAAAGACGCTGGGCTCCTCCCGAGAAAGGGGGCGACAGCACCACGCCTTGCGTGCAGCCCAGAGATCGGGCCCCCTGCGTGAGGAGGGAGAACCCCAGAGCAGCTCGCACCTACCTCCCTCCGATCGGCGGCTGCCCCCACCCGGGAGAACCGAAGCCTCTACCGTGGCGTCGCCAACCGAGCCTTCCCGATCGGGGAGGGCGGGAGGAGTGGGTGGGAAAAGCAACTCGCCCCCCGGAAAATTCCCAACACGCCCCCACCTCTCCATCCATCCATCCATCCATCCATCTATCCATCCATCTATCCATCCATCGCCAGCTCGTTCCTTCCTTCTCTTCCTCTCCCTTTCCTTCCTTGCTGCCTCGCTGCCTCGCTGCCACCCTTACCTGTAGCCATCTGATTGTAATGGGCTACCGAGTCGCTGCTGCCGGAGAAGAGGTTGAGCGCGCTGGGGATCTCCTCGGGGTACAAATTGTCAGGCAGTTGGTTTAGCAAACTGCTCATGGTCACCGGCAGCTTCTCGGCGAGTTTGCCGGTCATAGCACTCCCGAGCTGCCGCCGCCGCCACCGCCACCGCCGCCGCCGCCGCCGCCGCCGCTTGCTCCTAACGCAGCTTCCAGGCAAGCGGCATCCGAGAGGCGATCCGTGGTGCAGGGGAAAAGCATGCGAGAGGGAAAGTTCGGGGGGAGGGGGGAGGGAAGAGGGGAAGGGGTGGGCCAGGGGAGGGGATCTTCTCTTTTTTGGGGGGTGGGTGGGAGGGGGGCAAAAGGGGTAATCCTCTTGGGTGCCTCAGCTGGTGCTGTGTGAGGCTGGGTCGTGGGGGGTGGGGCGTGTGCGGGGGGTGGGATGGGGGCTGGGCTCGGGGGGGGTCTCGGCTGTAGGGGGTCGGACGCGGCCTCAGTACTGATCTTACAAACAGACGCGCGCCCGCCACCCCCCCGCCCCCCGATCTGCCACCACCGCCGCCACCGCCGCCGCTTCTGCCGCCGCTGCCTCTGCCGCCGCTGCCTCCGCTGCTACCACCACCACCAGCCCCGCCGCTTCCTAGCAAGCTCACTGCTGCCCAAAAGCTCCCAGCCAGGGAACTCCACCAGCCTATTTATCTGAGCCCCGGGAAAGCTCCGTGACGTAGCTGCCCATATATGGACAGACAAAGCCCAGCCGAAGGGGCGCGACGTCACAATGGAAGCTCCTCACAATGGAACATTAGAAAGCAGGAAGCGGGCCGCAGCCAACGTGCAGCGCCCGCATCGCTCGCCGCTCTTAAATAAAGAGAGAAAAAGAAACAAGTAGAAGAGAAAAAAGAAGGAAAATGTGAGAGGAAAGAGGAATGCAGCTGAAAGCGAAGCGCGCAGCACGCAGCACTTAGTGCCTAGTGGAAAAACCAGCAACCAAGCTTGTGTGTGTGTGTGTGTGTGTGTGTGTGTGTGCTCGCGCGCGCTTTTTTGAGGACTGAATTAGCACGTATGGGGTGGTGGTGGGGCGGTGGATAGGGGTTGCAACTGGCCTGCAGCAACCCCAACAGGAAAAAAGAAAATTTAACACACTCGACGATGTCCCCTTCGCTGCAGTCTGGAAGCTGCCGGGGAACCCGGAAGGTATGCGCTAATACCATGCTCCTGCGGGGCTTGTAGAGTTCAGGACCCTACTGAGACTCGAACAGGAGTGCTTCCCTTTGCCTGGGGGTTCCAAGGTGTTAGGGCTCTTTGGTCGAGTATCCTGAGAACTTTTGTGCAGACTTCACTGAGTCGTTGCCCATACTCCTGTCCCTCTCTGGACCCCTGACCCCGTGCTGACTCCCGGCTGAACCCAGGGATGGGTTGTTGTATCCGCCAATCGGCTGCGCGGGAGGCAGGAGTCCCACTCATCTGGGGTCGAAGATGTGCGGTTTTGGTGGTGAAGAAGAAGGAATGAAGTTTAGGATAGAAAACACGTGCACCAAATAAATCCCCGGTAAATTCCCTAACGGTTCCAAAACAACCCCTTTGGCCACAGGATGGCAGGAGGGCCCAGCATGCCCCAGCACAGTCGCTGTCTACTGCTGCCTGCGAAAGGCCCGCGCTGAGTTGCATCAGGAGAACGCCGAACCCACGGTCTCTGAACCACCCGGCGGCCTCCCCTAGGCTCTGCCCTCCGCCTCGCTTTCCACAGGGCTGTCCTCATTGCTGCCTGTCCGCGCCCTGAAGTCAAGCGCGGCCTATGCGCCGACCCGGAGCGCTGTCACCTCCCCGAGCGGCAGCGGATCCCGGGGGCGGGTGATGTGTTCCCCGAGGCCTGCACCGAAAGCGCGCGCGGCCGGGCCGCGGGCGAGGGGGAGGAGAGGAAGGGCGCACAGAGGCGCGACCCCGAATCACACCGACTTGGCGGGGGAGGATTCTCTCCTCGGTGGCCGCGTGGGCGCGGTGAATCCCGCGTCCCCCGCTGCAGAGTCGGGGCTGGGGGACCGTGCATCTCTCAGGGGGAGTGGGAGTGTTGACAAGGAAGAAGAGAGGATCCCCGGGCCTCACGCCGTGGGAGGGCCATGCGGGCAGGGGACGTGTGGGAGGAACTCCCGAGCTGCGCATTGTGGTGGGGGTGGATGACAACCTCTCTTCCCTCCCCTCCACTTCACTCGGTGGAAAGCTGAGGATGGGAGGGCCCATCCCTCCCCCGGATCTTCTCTAGTTCTTAGGAAAGGAGGGATTCCCGTCGCCCGCGAGCCCCCTCTTCACCACCCCCTCCAGGCTCCCAATTCCCATGCCGGGGAGGCACAGCGCCCCCGGGCTCTCCTCCGCCTGCGCGGCGCGGGGAGGCAGCGCGCTGCAGCGGTCCCTGGCTCCGGCCGGAATCAGGGCATGCAGCGCCTCCCGCCCCCGGTTCCCTCCTGCGGGGGGGGGGGCGAGCGGCCGGTCGGGGGGCGTGGGTGGCGGTGTGAGCCGGGCTGCATGCGGGAGGGGCCCTGGCGGCTGCAGGGAGGGTCGCGGGGCGGCGGGCCAAGCCGGGAAGAGCCATACAAGGAGCGGATCCGGTGACGTGCCGGCCGCGCCCCTTCTCCTTCTCTATTTGGCTGCAGATTCCGGTCCCTGAATTTGCATATTTTGGCATCCAGTGGAAAAGGAAAGAAGAACGGAACCCGCAGCCTTTAAAGGAACAGTAGAGACTGTAGCGTCACCTAGGGAGGCGGTCTGGGGGGCGTGAAAAATTAGCCAGCAGCTGGGGCCTCTGGCCTTAGAGCCTGGCGGTAGGAGAGGGGCGGGGGGAGGAGACGAGCGGAGAGCTTTGGGCGCGCCAGTCCCAGTCCTCACTCCTTTGGGGCTCTTTCTGTTGCGCCTGCACGCGGAGGATGTGGTTGTGTTTCCCTGCGGGTGTCTACCCAGGGCCAGTAGATGCTGCGAGGTCCTCCGTTTTGGACAAGCCGCAGACCCCAAGACTGACTGCATTGCCCACGTCTCCCGGCACGAGACAGAACTCATTCCTGCGGGGGTGTTGGGAAGGAAGTGAGAGACCTCTGGCTCACTTCAGCTCCCCGGGATCCCTCAGTGTACCCACTTAACACCTGTTGGAATCCCTTCTCGGGAGGACATGCAGTGAGGAATTGGAAGGTCTATTCCTGAAACATAGGGGCCTACATTGGGAAAGGCAGAAGTAATGGCAGCGTTTGGTTCCTCAAAGACTTCCAGCCTCCAGCGCCGGTGGAAGGTTGCATCCGCTCCAGAGAAGGCCCTCCAACTTTTGAGTCTAGATGAACTTGTTTCTCCCAAGGAGAACATGTAGCAGAGCGTATTGATTTGTATTAGGGCCTGCTTACCTGCTGGGGAAGCCTGGATAGGAATCTTCTGGAGCAAGATGCCTTGCCCCTCCTTCCTCCTAGTTCTTAGTACAGAATGGGAGCATTCAATTCAAGTGTTCATTAAAGTTTGACTGTGACCTTGGGCAAACCTCTGAATCCTTTCTTAGCCTCAGTTTTCTTATCTGTAAATTGGGATAATAATAACAATACCTACACTGTAGGAAGAATTAGAGAACTCTCATAGACTACTTATGCTAGAGACCTAGCAATCCATCGACAAATGGCAATTATTATTATTAAACTATATTCTTCCCCACACTCCCATACGACAGAAATACCTTTTTTTCCTGTGTGTCCCAGAAGGAAGTTTGGACCATCCAGTAAAAAGGGCCTGGTATGGAACTCCATACCATACCAGCATGATCTCGTGTAAGAAATATCAAAATTTATGGAGAAAAGGACATTCTTATCTGAGTGTTGAGCATCTGCCAATCAAGAGGCATGGTCCCCATTCTACAGGAGCCCAGCAGGGATTAAAACCTCAACAAGAAGTTGAGTCACATAGTCACTTCTTTTTTTTCATTTTTAAAAATTTATTTTGATTTTTTACACGTGACAGTAGAATGCATCTTGACATATCATACATACATGGAGTCTAACTTCCCATTCTTGTGGTTGTACATGATGTGGAGTTTCACTGGTCACATATTCGTTTATGAACAGAGGAAAGTGATGTCCCATATTCCCAGCCCCTGCCTCCAATCTGGTGAACTTCCACTCCTCCCTCCCCACCCCAGTCGCTCTTGAACACTCTGGAGTACCCTTTCAAACTTTCTTGGTGGGAGGCTGTAGCTCTCCAGGGTGGGTGCTGGATGCTGTTCCTTCTCTACCATTAAAGAAACTGTTGGAGAAAGCTCGCCCTACAAGCTTAGGCCCTCATTGTCTGTTTCCTGTTCAAGTGGCAGTGCCAACAGGTGTTAACTGTCATCTGAATAATGGTGGCAGAGGGAGCCCAGGGGTTCTGTGGCAACAGGGACAACCATGATTGTGGAACATGGTAAGGTGTTTGGGGTGGCTCTTTGTAGACTACTAGCCTTCTCTCTTCTGGGTGCCAAGACTGGAATTTAGTGTAGAAAATAATTTTTTTTCCTCTGGCCCTTCCTCCTTCCCTCCCTGGTTCCTCTCTCTCTCCTGAAAAGGAGCTGAAGGTGTTTGTTTCAGTTTTATTGGCGGGCTTAGGTGAGATTGCCAAGGGCTTAATTACCTGAACTCTAAGCCCTGAACTTGTTGGGGAGCGAGTAGGCACTGGTTCAGGGCGTCCCCCCAACCCCCAGGCTGGTGAAAGGCGGGCAGGCAGGCAGGCAGTGGCCCCTCTGCAGCACAGCTAAGGCCGCCCAGGCCCTGGCTGCTCTCTCTCCAGCTAACCTCAGCAGCTGCACCTACAGGGACTACTGCGGCATGTAGGGGAGCTGGTGTATTTGTCTTGGTGAAGGGTAAGGGAAGGAGATGTGGTCCGGAGATCCACTGCAGAAAAGAGCAAGGTCACAACTCTGTCTTGGTCCTTTTTCCATAGTCACGTCTGCACTCTGAACTTTAGCTCCCTTTTTGCTAAACATAATCAGTCCTCCAAGAAAGACCACCCCTTCAATAAATTCAACCTGGATCATTAGCTATTTAATGTATTGCCATTCTCAGAAGGTATTTGCATCTCAAAAGGAAATGCTTAGCCGGGGTAGTGGCACAGGCCTGTAATCCCAGCTGCTCCAGAGGCTGAGGCAGGAGGATCAAAGTTCAAAGCCAGCGGCAGCAATTTAGCAAGGTGCTAAGCAACTCAGTGATACCCAGTCTCTAAATAAAATACAAAAAAGGGCTGGGGATGTGGCTCAGGGGTTAAGTGCCCCTGAGTTCAATCCAAGGCACAAAAAAAAAAAAAAAAAAAAAAAAAAAAAAAAAAAAAGAAGGAAATGCTTGGAGAGGGTAATAGATAATAGATACTCTAAAGAAATTAAGCTTGACACCTGAAAAATGGTAGGCACTCATTAATGCCATAAGATCAAGCCCAGGGGACAAGACCTGTGAAATTTTGGTCAGAGACAGTGACTGGATTGCTCAAGGCATACCAAGCATTAGGGTAGAGGGCCATCTTGGTGGGATTACTCCTGAATGGGGTTCTCCTGAGTGTCTTCAGTTGTTTTCCATTTTGGATTGCTGTGCAGGAGGTGCAGAGGAGGCCCACAGCCCATGAGTGAAGTCTCCCTGACCAGCCCTCCCTGCAGTGGAGGTCATTGCCATTTCTTTGGTAATGACGGTCAGCTTAGAGGCCAGGGGACTTTTGCCTAGAAGCTTGTGGAAGGGAAATACCACAGCCAGCCCAGCAGGCTTCCTGGAGAGCTAGAGGCTGGTACTCCTGGTTGATTCAGAGCTGAGCATGGTCTCGGAAGGTACAGAAGCCTCTGGCTTGCAGGGGTTCCAGACTGTAGCCCCAGAAGATGAAGGTGACTGATGTCAGATGCCTGCCTTGTCCAGATCCTGTGGACACACTTTGTTTTCTTCAGTCTTTACAACAGTCCTGTGAGGAAGCTTTTAGGACTGCACCTTATTTTCTTTCTAAGTCAAAGATCTAAGTTGTTGGTAAGAGTGAGTAGCTTGCTGGAGGTTATCTGGCCTTGAAGTGGCTGATCTGACATTTGAAGTCCCTTGCATGCTTCCAAAAAGAATGCCCTTAACGCTGTTTGTTCTCATATGGCCATGTCAGGGGAAAGAAATGAGACAGTGGATGTGGGTAAGAGGGTGAATCAGTCTAAAAGCTGGGGAGAAAGCAGTGCATAGAAGAAAGGCAAGCTTGAATGTGGCATCCTAGCATCCCTTTGGACCCAGCACGGAGGTAGGGGAGGTGCCCTTACCTAGGGGTGAAAAAGGGGTACAGCACTCGCCCTTCCCAGGGAGATCAAGGAGGAGGAGTATTTCTGCCAGGGCCTCTCAATTGATGTTAGGGCAACTGTGCTACTTTGAGCTTGGGTCCCCCTTCCCTAGGCTGTGTTAAAGGTCACAGGATCCTCCCCAAGTCAATCACATACTTCCATTTAAAACACCTGTTTGTACCTAACGTCAAACTAGCTCATTATAATCATGTAGGTGTTTTTGGTCATACTTTAGGTAATTTCAGGGAAATCTGGTGACCAAAGAGAGAAGGAGAGTCTAGTTATAAAGTAACATTTGCTATGAGGGCGCCAAGCCCCTTAGATGGATAGTCCTGAGACCACTCCCAAAACATAAGTCCACAGCAGTGAGTTATTTGCCAATAGTGCACCCAAGGTCAAGAGGTCAGGGACAGGTCAGCCAGGGACAGGGAGGGAAGGAAAGAATTGGAAGGTGAGATTTGAGTGAAGTGCACTGTGGGGGAAATGTCAAGCACTACCCCAGTCTGGGAATCAGCAGTTCTGGGTTCTGCCATAAACTTCTATGACTGTGGGTCTGCACCTTTCTTATGCCTGGGTTTTGGGAAGGGGTTGGCCTGCACAAGCTAACTCTAAATTCCTCCTAGCTCTGTTAATCTGTGGGTTCCTGACTTGACTGCAGGCAGTCAAGAAGAAATCTGTTAGAATCCCTAATACATTTATGGTTCTGGAGCTGGGCTAGATCCTTAGGGAGGGGGAGGAAGGGGTCAAGGGATGAGGGCTTGTAATGAGCTTAGCTCAGGGGGTCATGGAGGATAAGTGGAGTCATGTGCCCCTGGGGCCCCTTGGGCCCACTGTGGGACAGCCCCTTCTCAGCTGAGAGGGATGGTGTCTCTGCTGAAAGGCCTCTCAGGGGATGGGACTTTTTGGAAAGAGGAACTCTGTGAATCGAAATGAACCAGAATGAGTGTGGAGGAACAGTGTGGGAGGCAGTCAGGGGGAGTAAAGAGGGGGTGATAGTGAATGTGTGTATGAAAGGGGGGGAGAAAGAAGAAAGTTGTCACCTCCATGGCTTGCCATACAACTACCTCTTGCTGGGTGCAGACTTCACCTATGGGGTAATTGCTGAATCCAAAGCCTGACAGGGACAAGTTCTTCTCCTCCCTGTCCTGTAAGAAGAGCGTTTAGTAAACCAGAGAGGGTTGCAGTCCCTAAGTCCTTGTCTCTTCTCTGCTCCCAGCCTCAGCATCCTCCTCAGCCTCCAACCTCCTGGCCCTTTGCCTCATCCAGGTGAGGAGTTGGGGGCACACTTTTCCTTTCCTTGTTTTCCTATATAGTCAACAATCTGGGATTCAGGAAAAAATAGTTAATGACTCGTTGGGGTCCAGAATTGAAACTCCTGGTTGTATTAGCAATATCTTTTATCAGATAGTTTAGATAGGGCTTCCTGACCTTTGTCATACTGGGAAATGCAACTCTTTGTATAGCCCCTGCATTAAGGGACTGAGCCCTGGCTTCATCCCATTGCTCCAAGATGAACATTATTGGCCCAACTGGAATCTCTTCCAGCTGGAGAACTGCACATTGACTCGGAAGCCCTGACTGATGGCATGGACATCCGTGCCAGGGCTCATGGTGAGGGGGCAAAAGAAACATATCTCTCAGTACTGCAGAATCATCAGGGTTGTTCAGAACTATTTGGTCCAGGATCACCCAGGAAAGTTACCAAGAATCAAGAGATGGTATCCAAGGCTCCTGAGGGCAGGGAGTTTTAGTCATTTTTGTCTTCCAGGTGTTTAGTACTGTGCCTGTCCCCAGTAGGTGCTCAGTAAAAGTTGCCTGATCTAATTCGAGTGTCCATGTTGATTCTGGAAGGTGACTGATTTGAGGAGAGCAAGCTCCACTTCACCTTTCCCATCTGGCCCTCTCCTTTCTAGGTCCATCCCCAGTCACCACTCCCTACCTCATGGGATGGGACTCTTTTATCCTCTAGAAGTTCATTTAGGGGTGGGGCTGGGGCTCCTGGGTTTGGGACTCTGTATTGTCATATGACAGAGACCTATATCTACATGACACTTCCTGCCAATCTTTGGAGAAAGAAACAAACTTGAGACTGGGGTCCTTCAGTCAGGGAGCAGGCTGTTGGAACAAGGAGAAAAGATCACATCCAGGCAGCTCAGAGCGAAGGTCCTTTGCTGGCTTGGAGGAAGCAGTCACTCTGTGGGAGGAGAACGTCTGGTGGAGGGTAAAGGGGTTTGACCAAAGCTTTGAGGAAGGGCTGAGACTCCCAGTGAGGAGGGGAGAGGAGAAAAGGGGGGTGTGTCCCACAGGAGCTATGGAGTTTTTCTGCTCCTCTTTATGCAGACTTCACTGTTTTTGTCTCTGAAATTGGAACCTGTTAGCATTGTCCTTACCAGACTCATCCTAAGTGCCTGCTTGGCCTAGACCTGATCATGGTTTGTGGTCCAGATGAAGGAGAAATCCTACAGGAAGAAACAGGGACAGAAGGGAGCCCTGGCTACACACCAGATGGCATTCAGACCTTAGGGTGCCTACCAGAATGTAAGCATCATGAAGGCAAGGGTTGGACACAGGGCCTTCATGACTGTACGGACCCCAGCAGCTACTGCTGGGCTCATCTGCTCATCGGAGAGCTCAGTAATACCTGTAAAAGACGAAATGGGCTAAATGCTCCACTTTCCAGTAAGGTGACTAATTTCCAGTGTGAATTCCAGAAAGAAGGAGCCTAGGGAGACGGGGTGGCCAAGGAAGGGGCACTAGGGAACAGCTTGGATCCCAGGTTTGGGGAGGGGTGAGGTGGGGTTGGATTAATCAGACATAAACTCAAGGGCTAATAGCCCCGTTAATTGAGAGGTAATGATCCTTGGCATTTTTCATCTTCAAAGCCAGGAACAAACTGTAATTAATACTCCCGCCACCCGGGGGCAGGGTGTGTGTTGGGGGGTGGTGGTGATGGTGTGGAGAATCTTGAGCTCCGACTACTCAGTCAGGGAAACTGAGGCACTGACAGCGAAAGTCTTTAGGAGAGAGGTCGGGAATCGCTGCGCAGCTGGGGATCTTTGGGGGTGCCTTAAACACATCAGAGTGTGGGCCCCTCCAAAACTCAGGAACCTAGGGAGCCAAGGTCTTGATTGGGGAAGGGGGCTCCGAGGACCCTCTCAGGCCCGAACAGGGGTGGTAGTGGGGAATCGGGTTTGCGGATGGCTCCATCCCATGAGAGCCGGCCCAGGCCCAGGCCGAGCTGGGTTTCTCAGGGCAGGGGTTCAGGCGCTCCAAGGGCTAGACCGCCCCAGGCCCACTGCGCGCGCCACCCCCGCGGCCTTGGCCCCGGGCGCTCCAGGGGCAGCACGATGGCGCGGAGCTGGGAAGGGGACCCGGAGTCCCTCCCGCTCAGCGGCAGGGGCTCGCTGCACACTCAGCGTGACTCACTGGCGGCTCCGAAAAGCTTCCCGGTTTCCTCATCGCAGTCTGGCTGCCCCGAGCCCCGAGGGAGTTTTTCATTAGGGTGATTACCCTGCTGTCATTAAAAGCTGGTAAATAGCACCCAGGGACCCGGGCCGCGCGGCCGCTTCTGAACTGCAGCCCGGGTTCGCAGGCCCCCGGCCGTGCGCGGCGCCTCTCGGCCTCCAGGCTCCGGCGACCAGTTGGAATCCTGGTGTTCCGGTGCCAGGGGGCAGGACCCGCGCGGCCTGCGATCCCCGGGATGCCGTCTGGTCAACGAGCCTCGCGTTGTGCGGTGCGCATTGCCCTGTTTTCTTTTCCTCTGGATCTGGGTCTTAAAATTACACCCCCAGCACGCATCCTTCAGCTGGGGTTCAGCATCCTCAAAAGGGCTTTCCCGGGGATGTCCCTACCTGGTGGTAGTCCAGATGCCTCCCCGGGCTTCGCACTCCTTCCTGCTTTTGTTTTAACTTTTATTGGTGTAATCTTTTGATAAATGTCTGTCTTCCACCCTCCCCACAAATACTTGCTCCACAAGAGAAGGAACTAATGGTTTTGTATGATTATAACTCCTACCTCTCCCCTCCACTGCACCCTCTTCTGGCACCGGTGTCTGTTGTACAGCAGGCCTCAGCCTTTTTAAACTTATTTAAAAAAATTTTTTTTTAGTTTCAGATGGACACAATACTTTTGTTTTATTTATTGGTTTTTACGTGGTGCTGAGGATCGAACCCAGTGCCTCACGCGTGCTAGGCAAGCACTCCACAACTAGGCCACAACCCTAGCCCAGGCCTTAGAGTTACCAAGTCCCTACGAGACAATAAACTGTTTGATGACCTCTCTTTCTCCCATTTATTTTTAATTTTTTTTGGGGGGGGGTAATCATTTATTGTGCATCTACTATGTTGTCACACACGTTGTGGATAAGGTATCACTGAAAGCAGTCCAAGTCCCTGCTGTGGATCACAGGTCCGATGAGTGTTCAGGATGAGGACAAATAAATACATGTGAGGTAGTGATAAAGGGCATGAGGAAAAATGGATTAGGACACGGACTCAGAGCAGGGTGTCCAGGTTGGGATCTTATCTGCTGTAGCAGTTTCTCCCTGTGTCGGGATCGAGCAATGGCATTGCTGTCTTATTAAAGTTTTTGAATCTAAATATGTGGGTCTGAGTTTTAGTTCAGCTATGGTCTAGTTTATTGGCTGCTATGGAAAACTCTATGCAAATAGGATCTTTGTAAAAAGAAATTACATCAAGATACAGTAGGGCATGTCAAACTCTGAAGGCAAAGTCACCTGCCACTGGGCCCCTTGCCCCTGGCTCAGTCCCTCTAACCCTGGGTTGGCTTTCCACTCTGCCACCAGGTGGCCTGAGATAAAATTCAGATAGTGGGTAAGGCAGGATCATTTTCAGAGTACTCCTAGGAGCGGGCAGGTGACTGGGTCTCTGGGTCCTCCAGCCCCAAATCTCAGAATCACACTCCCCTCTTGCCCAGACCCTTTCTCAGAGAGGTGAGAAAGCTTCTTCTAGACCCCAAACGAAAGAAAAAGTCACCGCAATGGAACGAAGCCTCCCCTCTTGCCCTACTTCCCTCCCGCGGTCACACTTCCGGCCGCCGCCACAGGGTATTTTGGGCTTGAAAACAAAGCGTCAGATCTATTTGAGCAACTTTTGTTCCATTGGAGTAGAAGCCCAGGGGACTGTGGCCGCCCTGGGCTCAGCCACTTCCCCAGGGAACTGACGCGTTTCCCTTTCTCCACCAAGGTCGAATTTAGCAACTCAGACTGACCACTTTTGGCTTCTTCTTTCCCTGTCTATGCAGCCTGCAGGCGAGGGGCCATAGGTAGGGCTGCTAGGAGGATGGACATGTGTCTGAGTGCTTTCCTTGTGGACCTCAGGGGAAGGCCTCATTCCCCTCTAGGGTCAGAACCTTCCCTTCACTCCTAATTTCCCACCCCCAAACCACATTCTTGACACCTCCACTACAAAATCCATTTGCAGCAACAGGAGACTGAAGTGAGAGTTGTGGTTAGGTGGTGTCTGGTTCTCAGTCTAATCCAAAAGGAGTTGTCTCTCTGTGTCAGTGGTGGGCTGGTGTGTGTTCAGGTTGTGAATGAAGTGGGTGAGTATGGATGGAGTTTGCATGTGCATGCAAATCCTGTGTGCACGTTTGCTGGGGCCAAACAGTGCATGTATACACCCCTTTTGTGAATGTCTAGAAAGAGCTTGGCAGAGTTGATACCCTGGAGTGTCTTGCGGGTGCATACACCATGTGATTTGTGTGGGCTGCTGTATTTACCGTATGCGTACAGTAGAGGTGTGTAAATGTGTGCATACATGCTTGTGTAGGTGTGGATGGATAGGGCATGGCTTGCGGAGGGTGGGGAAGACACCCTAACTCTGGACAAAGGTGACCAGTGTTTACATGGGCAAAGGCTGGATCGTAGGTGCTGTCTGTGGATCAGGGTTGGAGAGCAGGTAAATGAACAGCAGGTGTGCGTGTGTGCAGGAGCCTCAGCAGCTGACTGGTGATTGGTGCTAATGTGTGTCTTTGTTTCCAGCTTCTTTCCTCAAACCCCCTTCTCCTTCCACAGGCTGTTGTACCCGCTCCCAATTGGACCCTGCCCCCCAGACTGTCTTCCTGCTGCTCTTTTCTGGCGACTCAACTCTGATAGACTCACACTCCTGTAACTTGTCTTTGTCCGTCTTCTCTCCCACCTCACAGAAAGAGCTTCTAGGGGTCAGAGATGTCTAGGTTTCTTTCTTCTTCTATTTTTTTTGGGGGGGGGTACTAGGGATTGAACCCAGTGGGGCTTAATCACTAAACCACGCCCCCAGTCCTTTTTATTTTTTATTTTGAGTCAGCCTCAATAAGTTGCTGAGGCTGGCTTTGAACTTGAGGTCCTCCTGTCTCAGCCTCCCGAGCCTCTGGGATTAGAGGGATGCCCCGCCATGCCTGGCCTAGATTTCTTTTGTGGTCCTACTGATGCTCAGCACACAGCAGAGCCCTCTCCATCCTGGAGAAAGCTGGTTGGGAGCTGCCCAGCCCATCCTGCAGTGTCGGTTTCCTCAGGGTGATGTGAAAGTGCTGCCCCCCTGTTTCTGTCATCACGTGGGTGTGAGGCGGGTGTCGAGTGGAGAAGGGCGTTTGGACCGTGAGGCTGCTGCTCTGTCCTCAAGGAGGTGCACGCAGCCTGCCCTCCTGCTTGCATCACGAGACTGGAAATGAAAGTGAGAACCCAGGGTCCTTGCCAGCCTGCCTTTCTGACAGGTTCAGCCTCCTTCCTTTTAACCCTCTAGCCCCTGCCTGACTTTCGCCTTCAGCTTATGCTTTTGTGCCTTGCTCTTTGACTCCAAGTGCAGGCCCAGGGCGGGGGTGCTCCTCTATCTGCGCTCCACTAGGTGCTGAGGATGCCTGCCTGGGTTTCCTCTGGCCTGGATCTGGGGCTGATGAGCTGGCTGCTACTTCTGGGAAACCCTGGGCTCTCCGGCTCTCCACATCTTTAACCTGGGCCTCCCACTGGGGTTATTTGGCTTCTGCAGCCAAATACTCTTTTTCATTCTGAATTCTGAGAATGCTCATTCTACTCTTCCCTGGTTGCTTCTGCTCATTATTTCCAGACAAGGGGACAGTGGTGGTGGCTTTCTCTACCTCTCCCCAAAATGAACATAAAGAATCCCAGAGCATTCAACTGGAGGAACCCTTCAGAACACCTATCCCAAACTATTTGATAGTTGAGGAAACTGAGCCCAGAGAGGGTGGCTGACTAGACCAGGCTCACACAGCAGTAGATGGTGAAGCTGGTATTGGTAGTAGATCGCCACTCCCCTCTGGAAGTTCTAGTAATGTCTCTTCTGTTTCCTTCTCTTGGGGTTGGGGATGTGGCTCAGTTGTATAGTACTTGCCTGGCATGCAGGAGGCCCAGGGTTCATATCAGTATCTATTTCCTTCTCTTTCTAACTCTTTCTCTTCCTTTCCTTTTCTATGGAAACATTTCCTTTAAGATATTCTCTCCTTGTTAAACAGAATGATTTGTCAGGTGGCTCCAAGGTGAACTCACTCTGAGAGCACTGTCGTGGTATGGGTTTCCCGTCTTTCCAAAGCCTTTCCACCTTCCCGGTTCACATCTTCTAAGATACCCTAGGACCTTGTCCTGACCTGTCCCTGAACCATCCTCTTCAGCTCCTGCTTCGAAGTGCTGAGGAGGAGGCAGCTGGGAACTTAGGAACTGCTCCTCTCTTTCACCTTTATTTTCTGATCTCTAAAATGGAGCAAGAACCTCAGAAGCATATATGTGGGAATTAGTGTGTACATACGTGCAGCTCATGGGTCTCCCAGCAGCAGCTGTGGGTAGAGGGGAAAGGTAATTAGCACCAGGATGGAAGTATTCTGGGATCATTGCAGGTACTATCAGGATGACCAGGATGGTGGGCCATGCTGGAGGCTCCTAGAGGTCCTGGGGGTGGGTGCCCCTAGCCACGTTCCTGCAAAGCAGATCAGACACCTGGAGAGGCTGGGGGGAGGGAACATTCTGAGTGAAGGGTCTTTGTCTTTACAGGGAAATGCTTGCTAGTTGCTAAGGAACTGGGTGTCTTTCCTGATCCAAGCCTCCGATGTTTTGCTCAGCTTGGGAGGGGGATGCTGGGCTGGGGCCTGAGGCTCCCCTGGCAGCTGGTCCTTTCCCTGGTGCTGCTGAGGCTCTAGGGGTCTTGTGGGAGGGGCTTTCATCTGGGAGAGATGGTGTCTCACCCTCAGCCTCGCTGCTGCAGCCGAGCTGGGGAGCTGAACAGGTGAAGTGGAGGCAGGGAAGGAGAGGAAAACATGCCTGCCGGGCATTGTGCTTGGGTCTTCCCTGCTATCTCACTTAACCATGGTGACACTTCTTGGGAGGAAGGCAGTTATTTCCATTTTTTTCATTGGACTGATTTTTTGCACTTGAAACACAGGTTTGAAATGGTTAAGTAAATTGCCCAAGGTCACTGGGCTGTCAAGTGGCACACATTCTATGTAAATTTAGGTCTGTTTGTTGTGCTTTCATAACTATACCACCTAATGCATATGCCGGGCTTGCTTCTCATCCCCTGGCTGCTCTGCTATAACACCTGGCTCTATCTCCACGGGCACCATTGTCACCATTATCACCATCATTGCCATCACCACTACCAGCATCACCATTGTAACCACCACGCCCATCACCATCACCATCACCATCACTATCACCACCACCTTCCCCAATATCATCATCACTATCATTACCACGATCACCACCATTAGCATCTGCATCACCATCATCACCACCATCACCACTTTCACCATTATTACCACTACCACCATCACCATGGAGTCTTCCCAGGTGGCTTTCTGTCCTTTTGTATCTCTCTTCCTTACCAAAGGGAGATGGGGAGGGAGCCAGGTGATTCAGTGGGTCGAGGGATGGTAAACTGTTGGATTTGTCCCTTGGGCAGGTGGGAAGGGGTGGTAATGGCCTGGGACTGGGCCAGGCTGTTGCCTGGAGTATTCAGAAGCCCTTTCCCTCTCCACAAATCATACCTGGCCCAGGATGCCTAAAGATTTAAATTCCCCTGGAAGTACCAGCCTCTCCTCTTTGGTTTATTCCAGCTCCTGAATGTGAAAAAATATTTTATATTGCCCAGATGGTAAAATTAAAGTGCTGTTTACCTCTAAATACTATGGTGAGAGGGTTCGAGTTAATCACAGATCCCATAGATACTATTTATGCAACAGGAATGTTTCCTCATCTCCAAAATGAGAACCCCACTATCTACATTATTAGGTTTTTGTGACAACTGAATGAGAGAACATGTACGAAGACCTCTGGCAGACTGTGAATCAGAGTGGGAATCCTTTAAATGAGATACCACATATAAAGCATGTGGCACAGTGCCTGGTATGCAGTAAGCGCCCAATAAATGGTGTCTGACAATGATGATGATGATGTTAATGTTGGCTGTCTTTGTCCCTGTAAAGGGGTCACCGATACTTCCTTCAATCTTGCTTGGCTGCTTCATTAGTGATCTCAGGGCAATTTACATGTCCCTCTTGTTTCCACCAGGAGGAGGTAGTGAAAAGAACAGGGGTAAAGGACCAAAGAACTTTGCAGTCAAAAAAGCTGAGTCAAAGATGATCCCCCAAGGTCCCCTCGTGGCCTCTGGGCCTCCCCTCTGCCCTGGGTCCTCCTCCTCTGTGGTTTCCAGGGATGGCCTGGCAGGGCTGGTTTCAGCCTAGAGTCTGGGCCAGCTGTCTTCTCTTTTTTTTTACTTTTTGGAACTGGAAGGGTGGGGGTCTCTCCTGCAGCTGAACTCAAAGCCCAGAACACTAGGGCAAGAGAAGTGGGGGGAGGAAAGAAAGCAAGCCGATAATTTCCTCGAAGGATAAACATCCGATTTTTTTTCCCTTGCCCAAAATAAACATGCTAGCCACAAGGAATTAAAAGCAGAAGAAGGGAGGATGTGTCTGGATTTGGGGCTGCTCTAGCAAACTGACCTTCTATTTATCCTGGCCCTGGGCACCCGCCGGAGCTGCCAATTACACTCTATACCTGGTGGGGTGGGGACTACTAGGAGAAGGTCCCCAGGAGTAGGGGACTCAGAAGGGCACTTCCTCTGGTTCTTTATTTTATCTCTGCCTGCAGGCTTGCCTGGTGTGGCAGAGGGAGTGGGGAAGTCCCTTTTGCCCGGGGCCAGCATCCAGTGCCCTTCTGGAACACAGGCGTTTGCTGTGCATTTTCTGGGCAAGGAACCGAATCTATCAATTGCGGGGGGGGGGGGGGGGGGGGGGGGGGCGGGGGAGGAGGATCATCCAATTGTCTCCACAGTCACAGACTCCATTTCCTGTCTCGCTGCTTTCTCCAGAGACCCCTACGAAAACTGTCCAGTTAGTTACAAGTGTGCTCAGCTAGGCTGAGGGTCAGCAGGGTCCCCTGGCTTATTCTACCTTGGGACATGGTAATAACCTGTGCCCAGCTGCAGTCTGTGCCTTTCATCTGGGGATCTCAAAGCACTTTGCACCCATGAGTCACCAACGCTGCTACATCCTAGCCAAAGAGAGAGGTTTATTAAGTCTTGGAGGGAAACTGAACTGAGGGGGTGTTAGGCAGAGCTGAGGAACCAGTGGTGGGGGAATTGGGGAGCCAAGGCTAAGGCTGTACAAGAGACTAGCTGAGCGACATCTCCAGGGGGCCCCTGGGTGGGAAAGCCAAGAGGTCTGCAGGAGAAGTTCAAGGGAAATAAATGCTGAGAATTTCCCTGGAGATACTGCATAGTTTTATAAAAGCATACTCTGCTTATGTCACCTATCACCTCAATCTATTTACCATTCGATGATATCCCTTTGATTGTAGGTTTCAGTTCAAAGCTTTAAGGTGGTACAAGGCCTGGGGTGACCTGGCCCGGCCCAGCTACCCATCCATTCTCTTCCTTACATACTTCTTTTCACCTATACCTCTGGCCCTTCATTTCCTAGGAGATGCCACAGCATCTGTCCTCCACAGCATCTGGAGGAACTTTGGAATGACTTCTGCCCCCATCTCCACCCAAATTAAGCCCTACCTCACTTTCCAACCCTGAAGTTAAACATTACTTTTACTGAGAGGCCTTGCCTGAGTCCTTTATCCCCTTGAGCTGGAGACAGTGACCCATGCCTGCAATCCCAGGGACTCAGGAGGCTGAGGCCAGGAGGATCACAAGTTTGAGGCCAGACTTAGTGACTTAGCGAGACCCTGTCTCAAAATAAAAAAAATACCAAGGACAGAGGATGCAGCTCAGTGATAAAGTGCTTCTGGGTTCGATCACCAGTGTAAAAGAAAGTAACAAAGAGAGAAGAAAGAGAAATCAGCCCCCTCTCTACCCTCCCAGTATTTAGCACAGTTGGTTATAATTTTCCAGTGGTGATCTGATGAATACCACCCCCCCAAGGGAAGCTCCCTGAGGCAGCGCTGTGTCCTGTGTGACCTGTTCACCCACACAGTCCAGTCCCCTGCCTAGCACAAGGATAGATGCCAACAACTGGTTGAGAGAACACTGCTGCATGTCAGAACTGGAGCGGTCCGTGGACATGAGTCCACATCCCCTACTGCTTCTGTCTGCGCAGTGCCATGGCTGGAGGCAGAGCTTTGGAGAGGATGAGTGATTTGCTCAAAGGCACACAGTGACTGAGGGACCCAGTGATTTCTGCTTCCTGCCTGTCCATCCATCCCCTGCCCCACCCACTTGTAATTTCTGGAAAACCCCAAACCCCAGGGACGGATATTGGCTGGTTTCCCCTTGTTAGTTTTGAAGGTTTAGGAAACAAACCATCAAGTCCTGGATTTTTTTTTTTTTTTTTTTTTAATTTTGAAGATAGGGGATCCACCACCAGAGGGGTTGGTCCCCAGACGTTTGGTAGGCAATGTGGACACATGCCTAAAAGTTGAAGCCTTGGTCCAGCAGGCAGTTATCTCTGCTTGGGTTTGTCCCTGAAATCCTTGAAAACTCCTCTGGAAGCCTGGTACGTTGGTGAGTCCTGGTAGTTCTGGGTCATGAACTGGGTACTTGCTTCAGGCTCTCTCAGATGGAAGCGGTTCAAAAAGTTTTCCATTTTCCAAGAGCCTGGAAGGACAGATAAGCCATACGGAGAGTAAGAGAGGACCAGGTACCTGAGAGCTGGCAGGGATCTGACAGGGAAAGGCCAGCTTTGGGGGCATGCAGCCAGCAGACTCCCTTGGCTCTGGGACTTTGAGGACAAAGTACCTGGGACGCCTTCTGTCCCCTAGCTGCTGGGGAGCCCATAGATACGAGCAGAGCGGTTGAGAAGTAGCAGAGTTAGCTGCCTGATTGTCAGAGGACACTGGGGACTAATTCCAGACCAAGGCTACCTTGGGACTCCTTTCCTAGGGCCCTTTATTTAGCATACTATGACTGGGGATATAGCCTAGTGGCAGAGCATTTGCCACGCAGGCAAGAGGCCCTGGGTTCAATCCCCAGTCCAGAAACAACAACAAACAATATTTAGTACAAGTCACCCCCCCCCCCCACTGTGCAGAAAGGAAATGCCAATCAAGTGGGCAGGTCACGCCCTCCGCCCACCCCCTCTTCCTGCAGCGTTCCTGATCCATGGCTGAGGCTTTATGGCTTCTTCTTTCCACACCTGGTCACCCCAGGTGCTGTGGCCAAGACTGGCGGGACTGCCTGTGCTGGTTCTTACAATCTCTCCCTTGCCACCACCTGTAGCAGGCCTGTCCCTGTGGTGGAGGTACCAGGATGGCACTTGGATCCTGGAGGCGGGGTGAGCATGGGAGACATGCCCGGACTGGGACCTGGAGAAGCTCGGCAGTGCCCGGGTTGGAAGGGGCCCTCCTCAGGAGATGACACACCAGGGGTCGCATCTTCTGGGGCAAGTGTGAACAGGCCTCATGGCAGGGCAAGGAGGGCACAGCCAGCCCCGGGCACCAGCACCAGGGAGAGGTGAGGGAAGTGGTCAGAGGCACATTCCCATGCTCTTGTTTCCCAAAGCCTGAGCCTCAGGGAACCCTGGGCCGACGATTGCCAGGAAAATACAGGAAACCCAGTTTGGATTTCAGATAAACTACAAATAATTTGTTGTGTGTTCCACCTATTACACAGAGAATACTTACACTAAAAATGTTTTCATTGTTTAACCAGATTTCAAATTTAATTGAAATTGAAATACATCCTATTTTTTTTTTTTTTTTCTTTTTTTCTTTTGGGGTCTAAATCCAGCAACCTTCCCTGGGTAGAGAGAACACTTGGGAAAGGCCTTGTCTGGAGCAAGTTAGGCAAGTGGCAGATATGCTGTGGTCTGGTCAAAACCAGTCATCTCCTACCCTGGAATTCCTAGAGCCTCACCTGAGAGCCACAGGCCACCCATGCCACACCTGTTGGTCCCTGTGTGTACCCATCACTTTTTCAGAACAAGAAGAACATTTTCCACCAAAGTGTTCCTCTTCTCGACTTACCTTCTCCCTCCAGATGTCAAGGACATCCTCAAGGAGAGGACAATTTTTGATCCCAAACCCCAAACACAATAACAGTAATAATGCAAATAACAATAATAGCAGCAGCAATAGGACACCTCTGCAGAGCTTTGTGTGTCCCAGGAGCACTAGGCACATTAAGGATCGGATTGTGGAGATGATGGGGCATAGGGAGCTACTGGGGAGAAAACTTCTTGGGAGGCAGTCCTACTCAGTGTCCCCCTGCTTGGATGGACTTGAGAGCTGCAGATCCAGGGCTTGCAGGAGTATCTTGGGGAAAGGGCAGAAGAGGTACCGAGCACCTGGCCTGCTGAATGGGGAGCTGAAGGCACTGGTGCTTCCACAGTGTGGCTTTTTGTCACTCCAGAGTCCCTTTGGAGGGCCTGTGTCTGGAGGGAGCCTCTGCACCTCAGGGGTTGTGATGGCTGGAAAGGAATTCTGGTCTGAGCCTGGGAAACTTTTGCACGTGTGCATGTTGTACATGTTTGTGTGTGTTCACGTGCATGCCAAGGAAAAGGCTCATGGTTAAATTGGTGCGTGGAAGATATAAGGGGCCTTCCCCACTGAGCAGGACAGGAAGGAACCTGCGTGGTAAGGAGGGAATTGAAACCAGTCACGAGATCAGGGCAAACTGGTGGAAAGAAATCCCCTGCACCCTGAGAGAGAGCAGGCTCCCGTCACACAGGAGAACAGGCCTGCCAGCTCAGAAGCTGCCTTCTCTCTGGCTCAGAGTTGTCCCCGGTGCCTCAGGCTTATTCCCATCCCCATTTCCGACAACCTTGTGGTTCTCAGGCTCCTTGGGCAGCTCTGGCACCCAGGCGGTGTGCTGGCTAGCCTCAGGCGGCCTCCTCCCCTGGCTCACCCAGGACTCCTTAAACACCCCCACCACTCTGTTTCCTGCCACAGAGGGCGAGAGGAACTGACCCTGAGCAAGTTCTAGAAGGAAGAGGGGTGAGTCAGGCCCTCAGGGGTGTGTGGGGAGAGACGGGGAGCTGTGGCTTCCGTGGTCGCAGCTCAGAGGAAAGCCCCTTCCTGTACGGTACTGTTCTGTCCCCGAGCTGCAGGAGGCTGCTGCCACGCAGGAAGAGGGTGGGACAGCGTCTGGGCCAGGGCCACTGCACTTGCAGCAAAGCTGGACTCTTCCTGGGACAGGGCAGGGGCAGTGAGTGCACTTCAGAGGTCTCTGGGGGGAGTCTGTCTCTTGAGCTGTACAGTGGCAGCGATACAACGTCCTACGCTCCTCGGGTCAGGGCTGCTGCAGGTTGGTCCCTGCGTGGCCCCACTCTGCAGGACCAGCTGCACAGCCCTGCCTCGAGGCCGTCCCTCTGCTGGTCAGTGCCACTGGAGTCCGTCTTAGGTGAGGGCTGTTGGATGCTAGTGACGTTTGGGTGGGATGGGTTGGAGGAAGGCTTGTCTAAGGCTTGGGGGGTTTCTGAGCCCACACCCTGCGCCTGCCCTCCTGTCGGGCACCAGGTGGAATGAAGGACCCCTGTCTTCTGAGGAGGCCCTCATTCTCTGACCTCAGTCCGAGGGACAGCCATGGCTGGGATATTTGGAAATGACCCTGGAGGATGTCTTGGCAGTCACTTTTTCCACTTCCAGGTCCTGAATCCAAGGGGTTGTCTTTGCACAATTTGGGAGCGGCTCACCACGTGATCCCAGCCAGCTCCCTCCGGCCTGTGAGGGCCAAACAGGCCTCCAATAGACTGAGAAAGGGATGCTCCACTTTGTCCTGAGCTCTGACCCTCACGGGCTCAGGAGAATGCTAGAACGTATATGCTCTGACTGAGGGGACCTGGGGTGCAGGGTCCGCCATCTAACACTGGCAGCTGTCCCTGGGCCTCTGTCAGGCAAGGGGGGTGAGTTGCTTTACCCAGGCTCACTCCTGCTCTCAATGAGCTTCTAACATGACAACCGACATGGGACAAATAACAAGCAAGTCCTTGGAGGGGAGGCCTTGACCAGCGGCACAGCTTGCAGCTGGGGTCCCTGACGGAGGCCCACAGTCCCTTCCTGGGTCCACTCTTAGACTTTCCACCAGCATAGGATAGTGCTTCCTGACCCCTGTCTTGCCAAGGACATTTCCTGCCTGTCTTGTCACTTGCTCTGAAGTGTATCCCTCTCAGCCTGGGGAGTGGGGACTGGGAAGCCCGGGGTGGGCTGGAGAACAAGGGGCAGGGTTCTGAGCCCTTGAGCTTGGCCTCCTGCTCTGGAGGGACCTGGGCACCTGGCGTGAGCTGCCCTGTCCCCTGGGCAGGTGACTCCTATCTAATCAAGGCAGCTACCCACTTCCCTGCTCTACTCTCCCACTTGGCAGGGCACTGCTTCTTGTCAGGGGACAGTGGCCCTGAAGAAAACAACAAGAATTCAACTCCAACCTAATAACCGCCCCGCGGAGAGCCGGGCTCAGGTCTGTAATTTGTCTGGCTCGTCTGGGGCCGGCTGCCCTGATAGAAGCGCTGATGCCTTTCTGCCGAGATTAATGATGTCCTAGTGGTGGTGGGCGGGAGGCCTGAGCCTTTTATTTTTTGTGCCATTAAATGACATCCAGAGACTTTCACTCAGGAGCTGAAAAGCCCTCGTTCCATCACATGCGATTACTCCTGGAGAATATTTGCTGAGTGGCTGATCCTGTGGGCTCCGGAGGCTTTGGGGTAGAGGTGACACTTGGTCTGTGGTTGGCGTGAGAGGGCAGGGGGGCCAGGGCAGTTCCAGGGTGGTGAGGGGTTCCAGGTCTCCTCTGAAGAGGAGAACCCAGGAGGACTGGAAAGTGGAAGGATGATCCCCAGATGTCCAGCGAGCGGATCATCCAGGCCTCCCTTCTCCATCTTGAGGCTGAGGGTGAGGACTGGGAAGAGAGCCAGAGGAGGAGGCCTGAGAGCCGCTAGGGTAGCTCCCACTTATCAGTTCCAACATTTGGTAGTGGCAATGGTTGGCTGGGCCTTGGGGACTTTCTGTTGTCTCTGCATGATGGGTCCGATATTACGTGGGGTGGCTCGTGTGTGGGTGGACAGGGGCATGCTTCTCCAGGACATCTGCCTAATGCCTACAGAGATTTCAGGCAGTTTCTAGCCCGGGCTCCTGGCTGAGCGTTGCCCAGGATGGCTCCAGCTGGGTGGCTGCCAGGCCCCTAGTCCTACCGACCCTGCTAGGTGGGTAGGGCCCTTCGGAGGCAGAAGAGAGCAGCCTGCCGCAAGCCCACACGGTGATCAGGGGCTGGCCCTGGGGGGTCTGGTGCTGGGCCAGGTGAACCACCATGGGAGGTCATGGGGGTTGGTTGGGCTGTTTTGCAGTGGGCTGTGTGTGTTTGTGTCTGTCTGTGTGTGAGCTGGAGGGGGGCTGTCTGAGGGTTGGGTTTGTTCTCCAGGCAGGGCCCCTTTCCCCTGGGGCCTCTTCCCTCCAAACTTCACTATAATCCATGTGCCCCTCACTGCCTCAGGTCCCTGGAGTCCCTTGCAGCCTGTTCCTGCCAGTCAAAAGCTTCCCACTGCTGATGCTGCCTGGGGCTCTGGGGCCTTCTTGCCCTTGGCCCCATTATGCCCACGTTTCACTCACCAGGGAGCCTGCAGGCCTCAGATGCTACAAGCAAGTCTTCAAGCCCACTGTATGGCGGGTCTCTGCCTGTGCCTTCTAACCCCTGTGGTGCTGCGGGGAAGCTATGGCTGCCTGGCCCAGAACCCCGAGGACCCTTGCCTGCCATCCCATCCTGCTTTGCAACAAGTGAGCTTTCCCTCTGAAGGCCCCTGTGTGCCCCTGTGAGGGGGTAACTGAGCTGTCCCTCCAGTCCCTGCCCAGGTACTGTGGCACAATCCTGGCACATGGCCTTGGAGTGGCTCAGAAGCATGCTTTGGCATGTGTCTGTTGTGGGACAGAGAGAGAATGCCCCCAGCTCATTCACCAGAGGAGTGTGAGGCGACTGGAGCGTGGCATGGTGCAGATCACAGCTCCCCAGGAGCTCAGTCATAACTTTTTATCTGGGAAGGGCATGAGGGAAGGACAGACTGCCTGGGGCTCCGGGCAGCAGGATGCTATTTCTCTCTGTCTGTCCCTGCTCTGAGGCCCAGAAGTCTGGCGGTCTGGGTGGAGGGAGAAGGAATGTGGGTGCGTTGCCACAGTGAGAATGACCCTTCCCCAGGGCTCAGAAGAAAACTGGTCAAGTCTTCACTGCAGAACTTGAGTCAATCCCACCGCTTACTGTTGTGCACTTCGGTTTTCTCGTTTGCCCCCAGGAGGTGCTGGAGCTCAACTGCCCACGGAACATGGTGGGGCAAGGTGAAGGTTGGTGAAGGGCAGGGCACGCTGGTGACAGGGAAGACATTTGGTGTGGAGACTGTCATTTGTGGGCACTGTGCTCACCAAGGTGACTGTCGTTTCAAGTGTTGGAGGAAGTTGATGAATGTGGGGGGTGTGAGACAATGCAGATCTGTGTGTGCGCGGGGAGCCGGGCACAGTGACAAGTGGAGAAAAGAAGGAAGGCAGAGGTGAGCACCTCTCTCAAGGAATCCACGCCCTCGTGGTGGAGGAAAAGCCGACACCAGAATGGGATTTCGTAGCACGACCAGAGAGATAGAAGCAGGTGCCCGAGGAGGTCTGACAGAATGTTTATAGGAAGGGACAGTGTGCAGGGGACACTAACAGGAGAGGGCAGTGCCAGGCTTGGCTGAGAGGGAACAGCCCAGGGGTTACTGTGGAGAGCATGAGGAGGTGATGGGTGCCCTTGAGGTGGGCAGGGCCTTCCAGGACTGGGGGAGGGAGAAGTGGTGTGCCCAGGTCAGCAGGCAGGGGCAAGTCGGTTGTTGGGCGAGAGTGGTGGGTGGGTTAACATGAATGTAAAGCTTGTGAGGGGCACGTGAAGTCTGTGCGAGGGGCCTCTCAACGGCTTCAGCTGGTTCCTCTAGACTCTACAAAATCTATCTGGAGGCCAAATCCGAGGCTGCTTCTAGGAGCGCATGTAGGGAGACTATGAAGAATCACAGATGAGCCCAGAGGTCAGATCTGGGACTTTGGGTATGAGGAGAGTGCAGAGTGAGGACAGGAAGCAGAGCTGGGAGTCCAGCACGTCAGAGGCCTGAGGTAACACTAACCCCACCTAAGAAGGCAAAGCATGGCCCCTTTGGGACAATGACAGTACAACTGGACCAGTCCTGAGTTCAGGCCCTTGGGTCTTCAGGGTCCCCTGCTCTTCCCCCACCTGGGGCCCAGTTATGCTTAAGCTGCTTGAATGTCTACCCTGCTCTCTGTAAGTGCCAGCTCCCATGGGCCACACGTGGTGACACCTAAGTCTACGAGATCGGGGACAGGTGGTTCCCTCCTGCACTACCAGCACCCTCACTGTGTTCTGCACACCCTAGGACCTGGGTAGTCTGGGGAATGTGGAGGGCACTGGTCAGTCAGGGGCTGTGGAAGGAGGGGGAGGGCATGGTGCCACAGGGCTTCTCTAACTAGCTGGAACCCCTGAGGCCCTTGCCATGGTCCTGGGGGCCCACTGGCTAGGAAGCCTGATGGGAGGTGTCCAGTCAGAAGTGTTGGGTTGGCCAGGGGAGTCAAGCCTTGTCCACTCTCTGCATTCCTATGACAGAACACAGATGAGAAGAGCCCAGGAAGAAGTGAGTAAATCAGTCCCCGGTCATTCAGTTGTGGAACAGCTAGTTCAGGGCCTGGTCTTGATGAGGTAGGAATCAAGATTCAGGGATGTGAGATGGCTTGTCCAAAGTCACGTGATGAATGTTTGAAGGTCAAAATGTCCTCCTTTGCTGACCACATGTCTTGTCCTGAGTTACAGGAAAACAGGAATCCTCTGGAGAGGTCACCCCCTTGGTTCTGAGCAGTGCCTATCTACACAGTCCTGATAGGTTCAGTTTCAATAACCTCGAGCTTCGGTCTCACCCTCAGCCTGTCATTTACACATGAGCCTCAGGAAAGGCAGGGGTCTGGTTAGGACTAGAACATGATTCTTAAAAGATTGGTTTTCCGCCATGTTTTTTCAGTGAACACTGTATCACATTGGGAACCCTTAGGTTACTTCAGTTTCAAAACCACTTTGCCAAAGCTTCTTATAATTGCTCAGCTAACCATCTCAGTAGATGCCCGCTTCCCAGCTCCCAGAGCTTGACCTTTCCCTTTCAGTCTTTAGAAGTCGTCCCTCCTGTATATCCAGGAGACAAAGCCACTGGTTACACCACACCCCCTCCCTCCACAGCTTCATTCCCATGGAGAGAAAACTAGACCACGGCAGGTCCTGGGGACTGTATTCATTGGCAGAGCCCCATGTCCTGGTTTCCTGAGTGTTGGTCCAGCCTTGGGCTGCACAGGTCCCCGGGCACTGCCCAGGTGCCGCAGAGTGTGCCAGGCCCTCTGCACTGTGACATTGAGCAAGGCTGCCATTTCTGGTTTTGCAATCTCTCCTGCTGCCTCACATCTGGTGGCCTCTTGTCCTCTCTGATCACTCAGGTTGGTTGTCTCTAAAGAGCGATGTCCTGGGTTACTTCTGTTACCAATCTCTAATGGCTCTCCATGGTCTCCCTGCCAATACCACAGGTTTTCTGCAGGGCTGTTGGGAATCTCTACAACCTTCCCGTTTCTCCTTTCCTCATTTTCTCACATTAAAAATTAAAATCTCTGGTTTCCCCAGCCTGGAGCTCCCTGTTCCTTTACTCGAGGATGTGAACCTCCTGTAGGGTCCAGCCCTTGCTCCACCTCCTCCTTGTAGCCTCAGGGCCACAGACATCGGTAGCTCCTCTGCAAATGATCACCTCATTTTCTAGGGAGGAAACTGAGGCTCAGAGAGGGTAATTGATTCTCCTCAAAGTCACATCATTAGCTAGAGAGTGGAAGGAAGATTTCCTCACCCTGCGGTAAAACACCTTTGCTCCCTGCCTGACTGAATAAGTATGCTGTCCTGGAGAAAGGGGGACCTAGCAAGGGAAGGGATCTATCACTAAGCCCACTTGGTGATCTCTTGTGTCCTCAGGGTCATAATTGAGCACTTTAATTATACACTGCTCTATGTTGTTGTTTAATCAGTTCCAAAGTAGACCGTAAGCTGCTGGAGGGCAGGAAAATGCCCTGAGCCCTGGGATTATGTTTTCTCAGAAGCCCCGAACACAGGGCTAGGCACCTGGAAGGTTGTCACAGGGCAAGACTGGTATCTTGGCTGTGACTTTCATCTAGGAGGGTCATTTCCTGCTTTCATTTCTGGTAGCAAATGAAACAGCACAGGAGCCCAAGGGACTGTGCGCAGATGTAAGTTTTCATGTGAGTGGAAGGTGAATTGTGTGTCTCTTTGTGTGTGTGTGTGTACATGTGCACAGGAATGGTGGTTTGGGCAAAAGTCCATAGGGATTCATAAAGGGTTTTAGGACTGATGAGTATCCAGACTCTCGGCCTTGCTGCCTGTATCCTAGGATGACAGGTGGCCTTTGCTGGGCCCTCTCACTACTGTTTTCTGGAGATTGGCTGCCATCAGATCAGGAGCCCCAGCTTGGCAGAGGTGGGCAGTGTCTTGGACATACACAGCCTCCCTTCTTCCCAGGTCCCTGTCACTACTCCTGGTATCATCTAATACTTTCTCTTTCCCTCTCCATTCTGCCCTTCAAAGGAAGCCCCCAGGAGAGGCCCTTGGGCATGAGCTTATCTGAGCATCTCCCATGTAGGGCTTCTGCATTGGGACCTGAAGTCTAACAGGGAGTCTCTGAGGCCTCTGCCTTACTTTTTGAGAGTCCCTTGGGTGGGGAACATCCTAGGTGATAGTGCTAATTCCCGGCCTCTTAGCGTCATAGTGCCTGAGCTGGTGGAAAGAACTTCCTGACATCTTTGGTGAGATCGGTACCCAGGATGCTAGATAAATTTGTCTTGGCCTGGGAAAGATGCAGTTTTTCTTCCTTCACTGTATTCAAACATCAAAGTCTGTCTTTGGTAAAGCCATTTAAAGAGATTTGCAGTTGGCAAGGTGTGAGGACAGGTGGGGAGGGTTCACAGGTGGAAAGGTCCCCTGGGAGGCCTCTGATTGGTGGCCCCTGGTCGGCACACCTCTGAACCAGTGCTGTTCTGGACTCCACACTCCTCTGTCCTGGGGCCTCGGGCATCGGGGTTGTGACTATACCTGCACCAGCTTCCCAGTAGGTGGAGGTTGGTCAGGGTCACTGGGTGAGAGGAATTGGCCCATGACATCCACCCTCCCACTCACTTTCTGACAGCCTAGGGGATGTGCTCTTTGCACCCTTGGACTGTCACTAGTGCATACTGAACAGCCTTCCCTTTCCTAGAACTGGGGAGGTGATAAGTGCACAGGGATTACTTTATTCCCTATTCCCCCAAGAGAAATCTAGGACTGCAGGGGGCGTGGCTCACACAGCTGAGTCACTTGCAGTGGTTGCTGTGGCCAGGTCTACGGCTCCTCCTGCTTCCTGGCCCTGGTGGCAGAAGGACTGAGGCCAAGCAGGTCAGGTTAGTCTTTAGGAGCTAAGGGAAATAGATTCTCTCCAATGTCCGAGGACAGCTGTTCAGAGAGGCTGGTGGAGAGGGCGCGGCTGGGGAAGTCTTTGCCCCAACATCGAGATGGCAGGACAGACTGAGCAATTAGCCACCAATGAAGACAGACCGGCAGGGTGGCATTCCAGGGCCCTCTTGCCCAGATCAGACTCAATTACAGGGTACAATTACCTGCCGAGGTGTTGTGGGGTATTTGCCTGCACATGCCACACATGGTTTCGGGGGTGCTTCTTGGTCTTTGGGACTTACTTCTGGGAGAAGACCACATCTGAGGTCAATGTCTCCTTTAGAGCGCTCATTCCACTTCACTCCCAAGAAATGCCAAACATTGACTCCACTCTCTCTGGCTCACGGGTGGGGGTCAAGGTCCCGATATCCCCACGAATGCACGAAGCTGCGGATTTATCCAAGAGTCCACCACCCTGGCTGCAGCACGGAGAATGCACAAGCCTTACCTCGAGATTTGTTTTCACTGGGAAGAAGCGAGATGAGCTCGTTCCTTTCCTGAAGATAAACTAACAGCTGGTAGCGATGGAAGCCACTGTTTGTTGGTGGGGAGGGAGGTTTGTAGGCTACAGGTAGAGAAAAGGAGAGACAGGTGAGCTCACATCCCTGCTACTGAGGGCAGAGCTCCTGCTTCCAGGGGCTCCTGGCTACTCTAAAAAATGATCACCTGTGTCTTTTCATGGCCCTGATGAACTTCCTGGGGTCTCAGATGAAGGTTTACCCGTTGCCTGCCATTATGTTTGGCAGGACCTCACCTTTGGTATCTTCACTAAAGATGTACATTTTGGGGGCTGGGGTGGGGGAGAGAAGGAGGTGGTTCTGGAGGAAATGTTCCAGGTTGGCATGAGGGTCTGGGGTGCCGCTGTGGCTTCCAGGCCTTGCTGGGTCAGTGGGTGCTGTATTGGCCCGTTTTTGCTTTAGTTTATCCTGATGGATTTCCTGCCTCAAGAGAAGCCCATCTTCCCCTGTGAGTGTGTTTGGCAGTGAATTTTTATTTATTTTTTCAGCATTTCCTTATGAACTCAATCCCCAAAGAAGCCAGTTTCTTGGCTGGGTCTGGAGGATCTGGAAGTGGTTACGGGGGTGGGTGGGACTGGGTTCAAAGGTTTGATCATAGGCGCTGGGGGCACTGGGGAGAAGGTTCGTCTCCCTCCCCTTCACTCTCCCTCTGGGAGGCTGGCCTTTTCTGTGGGTGGTGGGGGTTCTGGGGTGGAGACATCTCTCATTCTTCCCTGGAGCCTCTGCAGGGACCTGGGTTTTGCTGGCTTGGACTGAAACTTCCAAACTGGGCCTCCTTCCAAGAGCGCTGTGCCCCCTCCCACTCCCCTCCCCTCTCTCCACCTCCCTCTCCAAGGAGGAGAGTGAGGCTGGAGCCAAGAATCTTCCTGGGGTGGGTGGGGAGGGCGTGTGTGCCGTGAGGATGCTGGTGGGAGGGAGCGGTGGTACTTTATGGCCATCCCCCAACTTTCCTCTCCTGACCATTAAACAAAAGAGTGACTGGCTGTTTGCTGCTGTTGGAAGTGTGCCTCATTGTGCACTTCCGGCCACTGGGGCCTTCAATGTGCCACCAGCCAGGGGAATTCCTGACTGTTCATCTTTCCCATCACAAATCAGATGTGTGTGTGTGTGTGTGTGTGTACGTACGCCTGCTCAGAGAGAACAGAGCAGGGTGTGCCAGGAGCTCTGTGGGTTTGTGTGGTTTGGGGTCTACGCTGGGGCACGTGTGAGTATGGGAACAGCCTGTGAGCCGTGCTCAGAGGGTGTGTGTGAATCTGGGTAAATCAGCATTTCTTCACAAACACTGCCAGTGCTGGAGAGACATCCGAGCGTGGGGTGCTGAGTGTCCCAGTGTGAATGAGTTTGTGAGGACAGGTGGGAGGTGACAGTTTCTGGCCTGGCTGGTGGGCATGGGGGTTGCTGTGTACCCTTGAGGTGGGCATATTCCATGCTGCCAAAGTCAGAGGACCAGGATTCTAGGTGGACAAGTCTGAAGTTGGAAGCCACTGGTTCTATGTAGCTAGGGATTCATCTTCAGGTAGATGGAGACCACCTCTCTCACTAGGGCTTTCCTGAAGAATCCTCCACTCAGAACCTCTAGAAGTGCAAACTCAGGCAGGGTACGTAAAGGCTGGGGTGCATAACCTCCACTTATGGCATCTCCATCCTACCCCCACCTCCGCAGTGGGGTATGATCTCCATTTTCTGGAGGAGGAAATGGAGGAAGAGGTCAAGCCAGGCCACCAGGAAGTGCTGGAGCTGGGATTTGTGGGGCCCGAGCCCATGCTGCTTCACGATCATTAAGGCTTTGCCTTCAGTCCTTTGTCTGTGGCCAGCTCACCACCTGAGTTTCCCCTTCGAATGGAGTCTAGGGTGCACCTTGGGAGTGGGGACCTGAGGAAGGGGTCTGGGGCGCTGGGAGAAGGGGAGGGGAGGGGAGGGGTTACAGGCATTCTTTAGTCAGAACCTGCCTTCTGATAGTGGCTCTGTCCCTTACCAGCTCTGTGACACAGGTCCTACGCCTGTTTCATTTTCTTTAAAAACAGCAACCTTGCAAGGCACTTGTGGAGATGACATCAGAGTATACAGGGACCTCTGGGGTTGGTGTTTGCACATTGCAAAGCAGCACCAGGAAGCTGTGTTATTATGACTCTTATGACTGTTATCTGGGCCCTGGCTGGGGGAGGGGGCATGGGGGGTTCTTACTCACGTGTTAGCACCTGGCCCTGAATATTCCCTTTCTTGATGTCAGTGCCCTGAAATGAGAGACAAGCAGAACCATGGTTACTTCCGGGCAGTATAGGCCAGTGCCGCCATACTTTAGTCCCCTGGGTCTGCTGAGCAAGATGGAAGACGAGGTGCAGGACTGCTCCTGGGGGTGGTTTATAGCTTTCAAAGGAGTTCCCAAGGGGCCTGGGAGGAGAAGACACAGGTGTCCGAGTGTGGCCTGGAGGTGAAGGATAGACCTGACCTCTGGGAAATCCTGGTAGGACCCTCCCCAAAGGGTTTGTATCCTGAGGTTGGGCCCAGCGCTTGATTGTCAACCTGCAGATCTGGGCACCTAATTGTTCTCAGGGACTTGCTTACCAGTCCATCCTCTCGGGAGGGAGAATTTGGCCGACTTTGGAGCCTTTTGGCACACTAGGCCAACGGCGTTCTGAGCAACCAGAGGGAGGGGCTGGACAGCCAAGGCTCTGGCCAGTTTCTTTGGCCTCAGTTTCCCTCCTTCTCTTCCCCTTCCCTCCGCTCCAGTGTCTGTGGGATAATGAGGCGCTCCTGGGGGTGGGCGCTAATTACTGTTTGTGCAGGACGGGGAGATGCTCAGATGAAAGGACTGGAGCCGGGCCCCTGGGTCTGTGCCACGGTTGAAGGCCCCGGGCCATGCCAGGGAGCCCTGCGGCCCCTAGGTGTGGAGTTTTATAGCCTTAATGATGGTGATTAGCGTGGTGCTTAATTGATTCTGCCAACACCTAACTGTGCCCTGGCCCCCTTTCCACCCAGCTCTTCCTGGGACAGCTCTCGCCCCTTGCCATGGGGAGACGCTCATGGGTGTGGGAGAATGGAGGAGGGGGTGGAAGGCCCCACTTGGTAGTGGTGGAGAGTTGGTTGGGGGGGGTGAGACCCCACTTCTGGCTGCCCACTGGCCCTTCCAGAACCCACCGGACCTCCTCCCTTTAGGCTGCAGCTCACTCACTATTGTTTTCACTTTGGAGTTCCCTTCTAGTATCCCTCTCCCAGGTTCATCCCTAGGGTCTAAGTCACCTTTGGTTGGAAGAAGGAGTAGGAGGCTAGAAGGACCCTGCTCCCCATTGCACCCAAGAGCCCTCCACACTTGGCTATCTCCACCCAGTGCAGGTAAGGGCTCTTCTTTCCATTCTCCTGCCCTCCCTAGAGGGATAGGAGCACCCAGCGTCTTCACCTTCAGCCGCACACGTACACTGGCGCATGCTCCAGCCCTGCCTCACCCTTCCTCTGCAGTCTCTTGATTCCCCCAGTTTTGGCTCTGAAATTGTCCAGGGCTGGCATTAGGCCCAGATGTGGCCAGGGACTGAGAGCAAGGGGTCGGAGCATGGAGGAACCTTTCCATCCCTTCGCGAGAGAAGGTCAGCACCAATAGGAGCCTAGCAGCCACTCTTCCCAAATAGCTCTGCGGGCCACCCTGGCAAGATGGAGAGAACCAGGACTGGGCTGGGGGTGCTGGTCCAGAGAAGCCAGCCCGGCCGGCTCTGTTCTGCAGCCTCCTCCTCACACCTCTCCCTGTCAGCCCCGGCCAGGCCAGCGGTTTGTTTAAACCAAACAATGGCAACCCAGGCCGCCTGTTTCTTTTCAATTCCCCACAGGCTTGGGTCCCACCCAGACTGATAAACAGGCCTCTGTCCTCCAGAGGGAGGTGGTGGGGGTGGGAGCTGGGGCCTGAGGGTCAGTGAGCCTTGTCCCCATATCTGGGCCAGTGTGGAAAGTCTGACTTGCAGCCTAGCTCAGGGTGGGGAGTGTCCTCCCACCCTTTCACCCTGGGAGTGTCCTCTCATCTACTGGGGCTGGCTTGGCAAAGACTATGCAAACTCTGGGGTGGGGTCACTGAGGCGAGCCGCTGGCCTTCCTGCCTGCCTTCCCTAGCCGCCCCACTGCCCCTGTGCTCTGCTGGGGCACAGAGGGCATTTATGCTGTCCAGGGCCCCCAAGCTCGTCTTATGGACAGACACTGGTTCTTGTTGGCAGTAAGGGCAGGGATGAACCCTGTGGCAGAGCTTCCACACAGTGAGTGGACAGAGCTACTGTGATTTACTTGGGTAAATTGATTGGCCAAGCCTCCTTTGGTCACAAACCTTCCTTCACTGGTCAGTCCCGAGAGGCTGAAAATGCTACCATAGAACCAAAACCTGGCAGGAAACAATATTCTGAAAGGTGAGAAAGTTGGGGTACAGAGAGGTCAAACTAATTGTCCTGAGCCATTTGAGCAGTGAGTGGAAGAACCTCAGAATATTCAGGAAGGAAGGGGCCATAGACCTGAGACCCTGAGGTCCTGAGGTCAGCTGACTCTAGAACCTGGGTCTTTCAGTCCACAGTGCTGTCTGTGTTTAATCCATGAAGTCATGACAAGCCCACCCCTCCTCTGGAAGACATCCTTTTTGGAAGACCCTTATTAAAGCTAAGAGGTTGGTAGTACAGGGAGCAGACATAGCTCAATGTAGAATGTATGCTTAGCAGGTCTGAGGCCTTGGGTCCAATCCCCTGCACCAGAAACATAAAAAATAAAAGAAAATAAAACTCTTATGAAAAAACATAGACATGATCTGGGTGGCTGGGGCTGAATGGAAATGATCCCCCCATCCTTTATCAACTCTCCTAAAATACCTTAGAAAAATCATGTCTAGCCTTTGATCACCTTAGAAAGCTGGAACTCTCCAGGGATGGGTGAGATTCAGTTTCAGGAGGTGAGCAGGAAAATCATAGTTGGCAGCACTGCCCAGGAGCAGAGCCAGGGAGTGCCCTGCAGGGGATGGAGTGGGAGCCAGTGTTGGAGGAGCACAGACGCCACAGAGATGGGCTTTGGAAGGAGAATCTGCAGGAGGCGAGAGGCTGCTGAGAGCCCCCTACCCTTTGGGCCTCTTCCCTCCACTTGCTATCTCCACCTGCCCCCTGCCTGGTCTCCAGGTGTGCTTGCCTCTCTTTAAGAAGGGCCAACCACAGACCAAACCTCCTTTCCCTTACTGTAGCTAAAGACGGGTTGACATTTTCAAAAGGAACTGTCTAAATGCTCAGGTTAAAAAAAGGAAATAATTATGGAAATTACAAACAGCACAGACACAGTTGGGTTTCTGGTCCTTAAGAACACTGAAAAGTCAAGGATGGGTTTTTCAGAGCAGCAGGACAGGGGCACCTGAGGTGTTTGGGGGGTGTTCTGGGAGGACATTCTGGGTCCTTCTAAGTGTTGGGGATAGGATGGCCTCTGGGAGGCAAGTCTTCCTTCTCAGCATCCTCTGGGGTTGGGGACCAAGGATAAGGAGGAGGAGTGGCAAATTGCTCCTCATAGGTTGGATGTAAGAAGAACAGTTGCTTCTTTTTGGTAGAAGTTGGTCCCAAACCAACTTCTGCCAAATGAATATAATGATATCACTTATAAAACCATTCCATTTTGATTATGAGGTTCAAAAAAAAAAAAGTTGTTCCCAGATACGTGTGTGTGCACGTGCATGCACATGTGCATATATGTGCGTGTGCATGTGTGTATATATGTGTGGGATGCTGGATACATGCATGACTGCCTGGCTTGGGAATAGGCTCAATTTATTCTAATTGCAGGGGAGGAACTGGGCCCTCTGGACACTTGGGGGAGTTTCTGCATTTCTAGAACATGCGACTTTCCAGGAATTAGACCCAGGTCCTCAAGCTGCCAAGCACACATTCTACATTGAGCTACATCTGCTCCCTGTACTCCCAATCTCTCTGAGCTTTAATAAGGGTCTTCCAGAAAGGAAGTCTCCCAGAGGAGGGGTGGGCTTGTCATGACTTCATGGATTAAACAAAAGCAGGACAGCATTTTGGCTGAAGGGCCCAGGCCCTGGAGCCAGCTCTCTCCCACTTAAGCACCCACTGTCTCTGTCAAGCTAGTTTGGAACTGGCATGTGAGATGCTTAGGGGCTCCACTGAGGTCACAGCAACCCCATGCCAGGACAAGGGCGACACAGGACTGTCTTACTCATGCTGACTGGTTTGTCTCAGGTCAAGTCAAGAACCCAGCACAGGAAGCCAGGTGTCTGTTTGCACCCACCATTAGTTTATGTCCCTAGTGGTTATTCTCCAGGGTGCTCTCTCCCACCGATGGATCTCACAACACCTCATGTGTGGGAAAGGGCGAGAGCGTTATCCCCATCGGACTAGAATGAAAGCAGAGGGGCTTCAGCTTCTCCAGGGAAGGGATGCACCCTGCCATTTTTCTAACCCCTGGAATACCTTGCATGCTATGGGTGCCGAGACACCAATCCCCTTACTACCTCAGTAGTAGCTCCATTCCCAACCACTCCTTGTGATCTGTCCCTATGGGGACACCTGAGAGCTGTACTTTTCTGAGCGCTTTCTTGAGTTGAGGGTCCAGAGACTCTCCTCTCCTGCCTTGGTTAGCCTCCCAGGCAAAGGCCATGTGGCTGGACTTGGCTGGGGAGCTCTGAGTGTGGAAGGGGACAAGCTGTTGCTGGGCCCAGCAGGGATGCTGGCCCCGCATCCTCATTCCCCTTCAATTACCTCCAGGCAACTGCCCGCCCACCTGGGCTTTTGCGAAGGCCCCAGGTCCTCATGCTGGCTGACCCTCCCGCAGGAGGTCAGCGGCACATTTCTTCGAGCACGAGAGAGATGATTTAATCTCTTCACCCACCTCTTCCCATTTGGACAGGAGTATTCAATCACTTCTGCCAGGTTGTGAACCCTGGCCAGAGTGGGAAGTTTCACTTTTTTTGATCTCTGAGAGGGTTGGGGGAGGCATCTGAAGAGCCCTGAACTTGAGAGGTGAGGCTGAGAGAGATAAGGGGGAGTACTGGCAGAAATGAGCCACAGAGCCCTTGAGTGGAAAATGGAGAGGGGGATAGAAAAGGGAAAATAGAAAGAGAGTTCCAGCTTCCCTGACACTGGCACCGAGTGAGAACGCTCCTTGCTGTTTTGCACAGCTGCCTGCCAGCTGCCAAGTGGCAAAGGATCCAGGAAAAGGCACAGCACTGGAAAGTGCCATCCAGCACTCTGTGTATTCTGCAATTAACAAAGGGTAAGTGAGTGGAAGGCAATGACAGCTCCTAGGCTCTGAGATCCCCACGGGCCCTGGCTGCCAGGCCACCGAACAAATGCTGGCTTGGGGAAGACTGTCTGGGAGGCTATGCCTGCTCCAAGGGAAAGGCTCCCAGTCACTTAACCCTATGGCCTGCTCTTTTGCCCCGGGGCTGGGGAAAGGAGGGACCCCCACTGAGGTGGGTGCATCGAAGCCCACCTGGCAGGAAGCAGTGAGGAGCAGATACACAGATCTGATCACTCCTGGGACCTGAATGTTTCCAGACCCCAGGGTGTAGGATGGTCCGTTATTTTGTGTACCCGTCTTGCTCAAGAAATGTCAAGATCAAAGACTTGATAGGCCTCTTCCCCGCAACCTCGCGGGCAGTGGGGACAGCATGGTGAATATCGTTTGCTGCTTTATGGATGAGCAACAGATCCAGGTATCTTGGTACGACTTGGCAACGGGACCCCTGGGTTTTCATTCCTCGCTTGGCTTCAAATCTGGAGTTGTTACTTCCCCAGCCTCTAGATGCCACAGTGGGATGGTGCGGGGTGTGGCTGAGGGGGAAAGATTTACTTCTTGGAGTATTTACCTAGGAGGGGAGGAACTTCACAAAGAGCTTCGTCTTCCCTGACACTGGGTTTTCTAGGCCAAGGTCAAGGTCAATGTGGTCTGTGGTTTGAATTTTATTTTTTACTGTACTGGGGATTGAACCCAGGGTCTGGGGCATGCTAGGCAAGTGTCTACTTCTGAACTACTTCCCTGTCCTTTCTGGGACTTGAAAAGTAAGGGTCGTTCCAGGCCATGTGAAGTGTGTGTGGTTCCCCAATAAACCCCACACTCTGGAGCCTGGATGTGTGTGATGGTGTCTAGCATGGAGCTGGTCCTGAGGAGACATGGGAAGAGGAGTGAATGAACGGGAGGCTCTGTATTGGAGATGGAAATGTAAATAAGATACAGTTCATGGTGTTGAGGAGCTCATGGTCTACTGGGGCAGATAAACCAACAAAGAAATAACTATGACTGGCCTAAATGATTGAGGTCTCCAGACAACGCCAGAGGAACACAGATGAAGGAAGATGTAACTGCTTGGGCTGGTGATTAGAGAGCTATTGCAAGGAGGCTACATTCCACACTCCGGGCTTTGAAGGATGCATAGAAGTTTTTTTGTTTTCCAATGGACAAAACAGGGACTGCTTCAGCCCGGGAAGTTGCCTACGTAATGTCTAAATGTATAAGTGAGGTATGAGAAGATTTCCCAGGAATGAGCTGTCTGCTGTAGCAAGAACCAGCGTGCATGTCTGGAAGAGACTCCAAAGAAGGCTCGAAGAGCAGGTGGGAGGTCAGGCTTGAATGGCAAGCAGTGCTTCTGGTTTCTGAGAAGCAAAGCTATCAGCAGTCTGACCCTTGAGTCCACAGATCCCGTGTAAGGCTGTTTCTATTTTCCAAATGCTCAGCAGCTGTGTCCTAGAAGGGTCACCAGCACAGGCTGGCTGCGCTCTCTCTCTGGTCAAGCACAAGGAAGAGGCAGGACTCTGGGTCACTGCCCTTGCGGCAGGTCAGAGAGGATGCCGCTGAGTCTGTCACTCGTTAATGGCCTTGCTCAGAGCAGGTGAGTCCAGGATCCCTGACCTCAAACACGGCTCCTTTACAAGCAGTAACTTTTTGTTTCAGATCACAAAAGAACTAAACGTTTATTGTAAAAAAAAATTTAAAGCACAGAAAAGCACTGAAAAGAAAAACAAAATAAATCCCTGGATCATAACACATGGACATAACAACTGTCCTGAGAACATGCTTCCTTTCTTGTCCCAGGTCCTGGCTCATTTGGGACCTGCAATGGCTGGGACTCCCATATCTGTCTGTCTTGGGGGCAGGTGGGGGGCTCTTGTTTGGTCACACTGGCCTGAGTTACTTTCAGTCCCTAAAACCCAGGCAGCAGAATGTATCCCAGAAATTGTGAACCCTTGTTAGTAATGGGCCACTCATTCTCTGGATGTGGCTTGGGGGAAAGGTTAGGAGGAGGTAGGAAGAAGAAAAGGAATCACGCACCTAGCGTGTGAGCAGACCCCAGATATTAAGATAGGTGGAAAGAAAATGCCACCAGTTGATAGCTAAATATGATTAGTGTGTACTTGGGTCAGTCGGAACTGAAGATCGCCATTTCTAGATATGCAGGACAAAAGTCAAAACTTTTGGTATCAATATCTCCTGAATACCCCATGTATCTGGAATCTTGTAGGCAATAGGGTACACCTCCTAACTACATTTCCCCTGATATCTTGAGTCTTCCATTTTTAGTTCCCTGACTTCTTTTATCTTAACTATTTTGGATAGCTATTTTATCAAAACACTAGCTCTTGTCTGCTTCAACACACATGTGGAGAAGACTTTACGTAATTTTCAACACCTTTGATTGTCACAGTGAATACCAGTTGTGCATTCTACTACAGCACCACACTGCAAAGCAAGTGAAAAAAAACTGGCCTTTCAACCTTCCATGCTTCAACCTCCTTTGGGGCCAATAATGGAATGTTTACTCAGCAGTCACCACCTAAAGAAAGGGGAACCCCCTTGGGAATTCCTGCAATGTGGTGGGCATTTCGCCAGCCCCTGTGCTTGAGTTAGCTCCCTTTGGTACTGTTTTTCAGGAAAATCCCTGCTAAGGTGCAGTGTCCCTGGGAGACCCAAGCTTGGAGGGTGAAGGCCCATTGCCCACTTAATGTGTCATGTTTTGTGGCCTGTCTTCTGGCAGCCACGAGAGTGGGGAAATGGAGACACCCAGCTCCAGCAGCCCTCCTCAGGCGGCTCAACCCCTACCAGGCCACTTCACAGGGCAAGCCAGCCTCAGTCCATGTCATTACCAATTAGCTGCACGACTCTGAGCCAGCCACTCAATTTCGACGTGTCTCGGTCTCCATACCTATGGCGTCGGTAACGACACAGCCCTGGTTTCCTCACAGACTTGTGAAGATGCAGTTTGGAAGGGGAGAGTTCTGGAGTCCCACAGTGCCATCCAAGTGCAAGGGTCATTACTGAGCTGAGCTCCGGAGGATGTCTGCTATGAAAGGACCGGTGGAGGAAGAAGGAGGGGCTTTGGTAGCTGCAAGCCCTCAGAACCCGTTCCACAAGCACTCTTTGGCTGTGACAGGTCCAAGAAGTCTCCAGGCAGGGTCAGCCTCGTGAGGCTAATGGCTGTGCCAGGGACGCTGAGCTGACCCAGCTGTGACTGTGGCCCATCCCGCTGGGCTTGTGCTCACTCCGGGTGTGCGGAGCAAGTGGCGCGTAGTGTTTGTTAATATGCCTTGATGAGGGGCATTAATATCTCTTAATGATACCAACTGAGCCTGGCCTCCTTGCTCCTTTCTCTGCCCCCACCCCACGTTCCACTGAGACACACTCTCTCTCAGGGATACAGACACAGGTGGGCAGCAAGGAGGCTCAGGACAGAAGGTCAGGGTGGGAGCTGCTGGACGAGAGGGATCCATGGTGGGGGTGGTCCAACCTCAGGGACCAGAGGGGCAATGGGGATACTGCTGCTTCTGCTACTAGATGGAGACTTGTCCAGGCATGGCATGATGAGGGGGGCAAGGGAAGCAGAAAACAGTGGCAAACTGGCAGGAACCTGCAAGCCAGGGGTGAGACAGAAGCTGGGACTGTGCGGAGGCAGCTGCAGAGCAGGTGAGTGGCAGGCCGAGCCGGCCTCCAGGAATCAGGGAGAGAGCCAGAGCCGGGAACGATGAGGGGAACCACACTTGCAAAACATCACTGCACAACACGTGCTCACACACATACACCCATACTGCCACACACTCATAGACTCATTCACGTGCGCTCACACGCACTTAACACTCACCCTACACACTCACACTGGAAATGTGCTCATACATGTCCACACGATCACACATATACACATACACTTACACCCCACGCTCACATATGTGCTCACACACATATTCACACACTCCCACAAATGCTACCCTACAAGCTCACACACACAACCCACATAGTACACTCAGCATTACACACTTATGTGTGCACACATATACATGTTCATATACTTACACAACACGCAATATTCTCACACACATTCTCTCATGCTCACCTACATACTCTTGCATGCATATACACACACACACAAGCTCACATATGTGCACACACACACACACACTCACACCCATGCTCAAGTGCACACTAATGCACAGATGTCCACACACTGTCCCCCTAATGGGAGGAGCAGGAGCGGAGCCATCAGCCAGGAGGTAGCAGGGCACCTGGACTGGGCCTTGCTCCCAGCCTACATGTGGGAGGCTGCAGGAAATGATTAGGAAAGGGGTGCAGTTAATCCCCAAAACAAACAGGGCTTGGGAAACTGCAACCCAGCCAGAGAGGAGGGAGCTGCTGGGCTCACTCCTCAGCCCTGGCTCTTATCACTCTCCATCTCTCATCCACAGTGCCCCATATTTCTGGCTGGGTGGCCACACCCCCAGGAGGGAAGAAGGAGGGAGGACCCATTTGTGGGGAGGAGGTGACTCCACCAGACCTTTACTCCCTAACTCTGACTTGACAGAGGGTCCTAGGAGACCCCTGGCACCCACCTGGTCTAGGTTGTGGTACCTGGCCAGAATGGTGTCTGGAACCCCAGGCCTGGGGTTCCCGGATGGCTATAATTGCTGTCTGGGGTGCCCCAGGTTCTTCGGGGTCTGGCCCAGCAGTTTTCTCAGGCTCCTAGCCCTACCCAGTTCTCTGCCTCCCCTCTAGTTGGCTGAGAAGTGCCCCCTTGGCCCCCCGCCCAGAGTCATCCCATCTTGCTTTTACCATCAACAGGAAATGGTCAACTGCTGCCCTCCCCTCTTCCCATCTAAGAGAGGAGGGTCCTCCCTGAGATCCCAGCCACACAAGCTGGGGTGGGGGATGGAGGGGGAGGAGGAGCCGCACCTTCAGGAGCCTCCACCACGGCCTCACTGGGGAAGAACTGCCATAGCAGGGAAGGGGAATCAGATTCTGGGTTCCCTTTTCTGCTCTTCCGCCCTGCTTTTCCCTGTTTTAGGATTCCATCCTTGACTTGCTGGGAAGAGAGTGCCACTTTTGAGCTGCTTCTCTTCCTCCCCACCAACGGGCACAGGCCTGGGCCTGCCTTATGATCAGGGAGGAGGGAGAAAAGGAGTGAGGAAGGAAGGAGGCAGGGAGGGAGGAGGGAAGGAAAGAAGAAAGGAGGAAGAGAAGGACTCGGTGGAAGAAAGGTCAGGAACACAAGAAAAGATGCAGGCAAGAGTTGGAGGCTCTGTGAAACCAGGCAACAAGGAGCAGAGAGAGTTCAAGACCCATCTGAGTCCCGTCTTGCTTTTCTGAGGACTGACAGTGATTTTTCCTGGTCCCCCAGTGCCTTGTTACTCAAAGTGCCTGCCCTCACTAGCAGCAGCCCCCCTGGAATGGATTTCCATAGAAATGCACTGTCCGGGGCTCCACCCTCGGCCTCATGAATCAGGATCTTCCTTTTAGCAAGAACCACAGGTGATTCACACACATGCACATTAACATCTTGACACACCTGCCCCAGTCCTGCCTGATTCCGTGGGGTCTCTGGGCCCAGGAAGGAACTGAATTCTAATGAGCAGAGATGGGATCCTAAGAGCCCTTATCCAGACCATGCCCACTTTCCTGTCTCTTATAGACTCTGACCCCCTGGGATGACCCTTCCCCCTGTGGGACCTGGCTGACCTTCAAGTCCCCAGGTGGCCCTGGCTCTTGAGTGAGAAGGTTGAGTCAGGTGGTCAGAGGTAGTGAGCTGCGCAGGAGTCAGCAGGGCAAAGTCTGGGGGGCGGGAGTCCTTCCCCTCCCTTTTCTGCTCAAAGCCAGGATGCGCTGCACCTTTGAATTACTGGGTAGGTGGGGTGCTCTCTTGACAGGTGCCCAGGGGTGGGTGTTTGTGGGCTCTTTTTGTTGAGGGGGGGTACCAGGAATTGAACCCACTGAGCGACATCCCCAGCCCTTTTCATTTTGAGACAGGGTCTTACTAAGTTGCTTACGTCCTCATTAAGTTGCCGAGGCTGGCTTTGAACTTGTGGTCCTCCTGCCTCAGCTGCTGGGATTACAGGTGTGCACCACCGCACTCGGTTCTGTTTGTGGGCTCTAGACACCCACTGGCTCTCCTTCCTTGGACCGTGCTCCTCCTGCCCACTCTACGTGCGGAGGGGGATGCCTGTTCCCAGGTGGGCAGGGGCCTCAGGGGCAGGAGAGAGAGGAACAGGGAGCTGTTGCTCTCGTAGCCTATAGACCAGAGGAGGGCACGTGGGGTGGCCTAGGGTTAGGGTCACAATCTGCTCCAAGGTCCTGGTCCCAGAAGGTGCCCTAGGTTCTCTCTCTCTCCCCAGATGCCCAAGCTAGTTGCCACCCTGGGGAGTTGCCACTCTGCCCTCCCCTTCCTGGGCTGAGGACCTATGTGGGGGCCTTTGCATCCCCGTCTGCTGTGACAGACTGGGCTCGGGGAAGGGTGGACATGGCTTGTCAGGGGCCTGCTGGGCTCTGGGGCCACACACCTGCTGGCCAGGTCCAGGGCTTGCTCTTTTTCTACTGTGTCCCTCTTTACAGCACCCAGCAGGCAAATGCCAACCTGGGGAGTTTGGCAATTGTGATGAAAAAAATAATCCAGTTTAGCAGTAAACTCCATCCCGACCTTACAGTGGGTCCCCTGGGTCTCTGCAGTGTATTGGGAACTGACACAACCCCAGGAGAGGAGGGTAAATCTGGGTGGCCATTGTTAGGGCAGCTCAGGGCCAGAGGCTGGTAGGAAGGTTTGCATATGGAGAAACCCTAACTGCGTCCTTGCAGGCCCAGAGCTGGGTTCAGGGTAGTTCGCATGTTTGGCAAACAGCCCCCGTGAGGAGTATCCTCAGTCTCTTTCAAAGTGTTGAAATCATCTTTGCACAACCTTGAGGAGGGCCTGGCCATTCAGGTGATGGTGCCGAGGGGCATGAGGAGATGGGAGGAAAGGCCACTGGGTAATAGCAGAGGACAGCCCCAAAGGGAGTCAAGGGACAGCTATGGACTCCCCAGGTCGCCTGATCTCTCCTGGTGTGGGGCTCACTCTACCTCCTTCCAATCACAGTCCGCCACGCTGAGTCCCCAGAGGCCTTCCCGCTGAGGAGTCTGGGAGTTTAGAGCAGCTAGGCCAGGCCACAGGAGCCGAGGCAAACTTCTCCACTGAACTTTCTGTTGTAAGCAGTTAATTGCCTTAGTGACCGAGGCTAGGGCGCAGACAAGCGAGGGGCCTTTAATGAATGCGAAGTGACAGCTGATTAATCTGCCTGCTCTGTAGGCCGGCTCCTCTCTGTGGGCTCTGGCCACGCTCCATTCAGCCTCCATGGCCTCACCAGCAGGGTGGGCTCGACATATTGCCGCTGGCACTTCCAGTCCCCTGGCCCCCGGGCCTGCGGTCCTGCCATGGCTCAGGTTATGTAGTCGCCTCTTTGGGGACAAGAAGGGGGCAGACTGCAGGGGGAGGACCCACTCGTGGCTCAGTGGGATTTGTGTGAAAAGATTAAATTTATGAGGTGTGCAGAGGCACTGCATAGACTAGAGCAGGGGTTTATTTTTCAGCCTCTTGCTGACCATGACCTTCAGACAGTGGCCAGGTCATAAGATCCTTGGCCTTGTGGGAAAAGGTGAAGAGAGAATTAGGGGCTAGAAAGAGTCCCCTCTTTTTCCCAGCTTTGTGTGCCCTGACTCCTGGCTGATGCCAACTCTGTCTCCGTTTAGTTTGTCGGGAGCTCCTTGCTAGGTGGACAGCACAGAGGGCCTCGTTGGGGGCAGGAAGGGCTTCCTGGAAGGAGCGGCAGCAATGCCTCTCAAGGAAGGCAGGGAGGGCTGTGGGCGGCGGGGGCCTCCTATGCCAGACTTGGCATCTGAATAGGGTCTCCGTTCCCCAATAACCCCAGGCCTTTATCAGACTCTCTGTGATTGGCTAGACCCTCCTTTGAGCTGCCTGGCTGAAGGGGGAGGAGGAAGCTCGCCCTGAGGGGCAGCGAGAGTCGAGTAGGAATAGAGGCTTCTGACCTTCTCCCGGATGGGACCCCCTGGATGGGACCCCCTGCCTGGAAGAGGAAGCAGAGTCTCTTGGGAGAAACCCCCTCAGTTTCTACTGCAATAAAGAAAGGGCTTGAGCTCTCGCAGCAGTCTCTAATGACGGGGTTGGGTGTAATGAATATCCGCGAGCTCATAAAACAGGCTAATGATGGCCCTCATTTCATGGACACCTTTCATCCTCACTGTTCCCAAAGCAGAAGGGACTGTCCTGGGGGCTGAGGCTCAGAGCCTGATGGCAGCCAGGACTGCAGCCGTTTGGGGTTGGGGGCCATGGATTCAGGAGGCTACCATTTTTGTCCATTCTTTATCTTGTTCAAACTGCCTGAGGAATTGATGTTGATGGCGAGGAATGACCGGCCTTAGGAACTGGGCATGGGCAGGGGCTGGGAGGGGAGCACACACAGACACCCGGATTCCTAAGGATGGAGCCCTCGGGGGCAGAAAGACCTTGCTGCCTTCCTCTGGCCAGGTGCTGATAGGAGCTCACTGAATCATCTCAGCCGCCATCCAACACCTGAGAAGGGCAAGACTCGGGAGGGAGGGGCTGGCCTGCTGATTCACCAGCAACACCTGTGTTTTGCTTGGGAGGTCTCCCGCTCAGGGACCAGCCAAGCCTGACCCTGTTTGGCTTCCTAGAGCTTGGTGAGCTCACAGCCCAGGGTGTTGTGGCAGCAGGCCAGTGTGACCTGCTATGCAGGAGGATTTCTAAAGAGATACTTGTCCAGTGTTCCCAGGATTCATTCAATGAGAGAGATTCAAGTAGTTCTTCGAACACCCCTCCCCAGCATTGTAGAAATTGGTCAAGGGAACATAAAATCACTTGGGATAAAACGTGTAATGGAAACCAATAATCCAACCCACTTGCCATAGATAAATGCGCGCTGGGCAGGGGCTGGGGGTGGCCAGGGGGTCTTGGTGAGTGTGGCACCTGAGGGAGGTGGATAGGCAGAATCAGAGCCCCTGCCCACCCTGGGGATGGACAGACAGGCCTATTGTTTTCCCCAGAGCTCTGGAACTGACTAACTGGGGTCTTCTTGTCACAGCCTGGACAGGGGCCACAGGCTACCACAGCAGGGTCTACGGAGTGGCAAGAGATTCATTTTTGAGTCAGCCTATGACCTCGACCTCAGTGTTCCAATCCAGGTGTTGGTCCAGCCCTGCCTCCAGGCAGCCTTGCAGATAATTGGGGTCAATGGAGGGCATTTGATCCCAAGAATGTGGGTTCCTTGTGCCCAGACCTAACCTCCTCTCTTCAGTCCTCTCTCCTCCGAGACAATTGCCCTCTCATCCGGCAGGGCCAATAAAGCACCACCCCCGGGTCAACTTAGCCTTCTGTGGGAGTATGGCAGGAGGACAGGAACATTAGAGAGGACCAAGTGCCAAACACTTGGATTGGGAGGGTGGGGAGCGTAATGGGCCCAGAGAGTCACTCAGAGGTGGTGTCAGGGTGTTGGAGACTGAAGACGACCGTTCTAGATATGGAGTCAGCACAGTGCACTACAGGTGTGTCACATGTGTGCACCACCATATCATCTAATCGTCCTCTGCTAGGAGCTGTGAAGGCAGAGACTGTCACCCCTGATTTCAAGTTGGGGGCACGAGCTCGGGCACAAGCCCTTGAGAGGGTGAGTCCCTTCAGCAAGGCTGTAAGAGGAATCCAGGCATCCTGACCACGTCTGTCTCCTGACTCATAGCCTCGCATTCTGTACCTCAGAACAAAGTGGGCTGGTGGAGGGAACCAGTCCCAAAGGGGAGAGATGATGCCTTTCTTCTTTGCTAGAATCTCTGATGACCTCCATGTGCTCACGTGGGATGGAAGGACCAGTCTGGAGCTTCCTAAATTCTCCTGTGTCATGCTAGGGACAGAAGACAGGGACAGGCCACCTACTGCATTGCCCACTTAACTTAGGGGACTCTGAGGGCCATGGTGAGAAAGGAGAGGACTGTAATGAGTCACTGTGCCCCCATCCTTGGGTTCCATGGAGGTATCCCTGACAACCTGATTGGGGAGGGAGACTGGCAGGGGTGTGGGGCAGCCTGGGTGATTCAGGGGACTTGGGGCCCCAAGCCTGGAGGCTCCCCTGTATAAGCCCGAGCCCCTCCTCAGGCCCTTGTCTAATTGATCAACAGCAGCCTGTGAGGTTCCTGCTGAGCTTGACTCATAGATTTTCTCCATCTCACGTGCCCTTGGATTCTCATGATCCTTCCTGTCCACTGGGCACCTGTACCATATAAAGCCTTTCCCTGCCCTTCTTCCCGCACTTCCTCCCTGGTCCCCCACGCTTGTCTCTACTGTGCTGTGGACCCACTCTGCTGGGACCCTTCTGCCTCTCCTCTGACAGTGAGCAGTTTGAGAGGGTCTCCTCCCGTTCTCTCTGCCTGTCATGCAGGAGGAAGACACCCGGTGAGCATTTGGGGCACAGGGAAGGAGTTCACGCACACAGAGGGCCTGCTTTGCCCATGAGTTCTGCATCCATCAGGGCCCTTCATAACCACAGCAGTCCCCAAGGCAGGAAACTAAGGCTCACGGAGGCAGGGCCTTGTCCAAGTCATTAGGTAGCAGAATTGGAATGGAAGTCGGCATTTCTGATTTCATGGGGGATGCTCTTTGCCCAGCTCCAGGCTATCTCTCAAGTGTTTGCTTAGGAGGATGTGGGAGGAAGTGACAAAATGGATTGCTCATGTGTCTATGGGATAGAATCAAGTGTCCCCTGGCTTGAAAATGTGCACAACTGGAAGCAGAAGCATTCTAATGCAGTAGACCGACTGACTGACCAACCTTCCAACCTACCTTCCTTCCTTCCTTCCTTCCTTCCTTCCTTCTTCCCCCCATGCCTCCCTCCCTCTCTCTCTTCCCTCTCTTCCTTTCTCTTTTCAAAGACACATTTTTGCTGACAGGGACTGTGAAAAGGACCTCAGGGTGCCCCTGTTAAATCTTTCTTCCCAGTGGGAGAGAACAAGGGGCATCTTTACCAATTAGGAACTCAGGTATGGGAGCTGCCCAGGGGATGGAGGGTGATCAGTTGTCCCTGGTCTTGGTGCCTGTGATCCATCCCAGGTTCTGGTGCTTCTGGAGTAGGTGAGGAGAGTGCCAGTCTCCCTGGGGACCAGTGGGTCAGGGTTGACCAGACAGACAGCCCAAGCTGCCTCCTCCCCCTCCCCCTCATTCAAGTCTCTTTCTCACCTCTCTCTTCCTCTCTCCTCCTGGTTCTGCCCACTCTCTTCTTTTCCTCTTTCTCCTTCTTTCCTTCCTTTGTGGGAGACCTCAGTCCTCCTCCATCAGGGAACAGACAACTGATCCCCAATCTACCTCTCTCCAGATCAGCTCTGTCCACCCCAGTGCTCTGTGACATTAGGAAATTTCTCTCTCTGCATTATGCTATAGAGGAGTGGCCAGCTGAATGTGTCCATCGACTACGGCACAAGAGAGGAAGCTCTACTGAGGGACAGAGTTACAACAGCAATTATTTAACTTCAGTTGATTTAAATAGATCCACTCCTGGTCAGTTGCTGCTATGCAGGACATCAGAACTCCAGGAGATGCCCAGGGGCTCCCACCACCGTGTCCAGGTCCCACTCCTCTCCCAAGTGCCTTTGTCTAGGTCCAGCCTTCTGATCTGGGACTTTGAGAGGCCTGGGTTCTAAGCTCAGAGTTGGGTGACCTTGGGTGAGTCACTTGATCTGTGGGGGCCTCTTTTGTAAAATAATGAGGATGATTTTTGCAAGCCTCAAGTTTTCTCTCCAACTCTGAGGTCTGGTTTCTGGGCATCAGGCTGCTCTGATCAGGCCTGAGTGAGCAAGTGTGTGCAGGGCAGGCGGGGTGCCCGTTCTGTGTGAGCGTGCACCTGTGCATGCATGTGTTGGTCTATGTGTATGTGCGTGAGCGCACATGAGGACGGGGTGCTATAAGAGGCAGTAGTGGGCCATCGTGGATCCTGCTTCTCTGCCCGACCCCCTCACTGAGCTGCCTGAGACCAGGAGAAGGGTCACAGGCTGCAGAGTTTGTGTAAGGTTGCCGCCTGACTCCACTCCTGGCAGGCTTTTGCCCATTTCCTGGCCTGGGCTCTTCCTACAGTGCCCAAACTTCCTCTTTGGCCATGAAATTCTCCTGGAAAGCTTTCCCACAGAGGCCTCGGGGCTTTCTCAGGGAACATGTGAGTGTGTGTGCACAGACACTGTCCAGGCAGTGTGCATGCACCCCTGCAGAGCCGTGGCTGGCACTGGGGGAGATGTCTGTCCCCACCTGGGTGGAGGGAGGAGGGAAGACTGGTCTTTCCCTGGATCCAGGCCTGGCTCATGCAATACTCAGACTCTCAGTCAACTTGAGAAACTGGGGCCTGTGCGCGCACGTGCACACACACACACACGCACACACACACAGACACACGCACCAGCGTGCCCTGTGCAGAGAGGTGTGAGGAAGGGAGATAAAATTGCCTTTACTGCTTTGCCTTTGTTCCAAGTTTCTGCCCACAGATCTCCCCGGATCTGGAGAGAGGAGGGGCATCCTGAGAGGGGGCTGTTCTCAGGCTGCTTGGGTGTGGCAGTGACTCCAGCCTAGGGCTGGGGTCAGATGGACCTTGAGAGCAGGACTCCAGGGCCAGGAGAGAGAAGCCCAGCAGTCCGTATTTGATGGAGAGCAGAGGACGGCTTCTCCTCCTGTCTCAGAAAGTGCCCAAGCCTCGGGGATCCTGGGTCACAGAACCCGCCTGGTGGAGTGTTGCGTCAGAGCGAAACTGTGCTAGATGCCTCAGGGGAGAGGGCAATGAGGACTTGTGAGCCCAACTTTCCAACCTCGAGGTGCTCAGGGTCAAGTCCTTGGCCTCTCTACCAGCTCTCCTCCCCTCTCCCAACACTCCTGCACTAGACTGCTGTGGATGGAGTGGTCTCTGGGGGGAGTAGAGAATCGGGGTGTGAGTCAGAGGTCACCAGGCTTTCATCAGCCCTGAGTCAGAGGGAGGGCAGGGAGGAGGGTGGGAACAACTTCAGGCAGTCTTGGGGTTTCCTAGGAACAAGAGCATCCTAGGAAAAGAGAGCCCTCTGGAAGCTGCAGTGCTCCCAACTTGCAGGTTGGGCCTTTTCTTGGTCATTGCAACAGGCCCGGAGAACAGGAAAGGCCACCACAAGGCTCAAATGACTTAGGACCTGATCCAGTTGATTCCTTGAATCCCTCTGAACACCTTAAATTCACCCAGAGACCTCACCACCTCACTGCTGCTTTGCCCTGAGGGCCAAGATGAGTCCGCTGAGAGTTTGTGTGGTTCCTCTGCTGGGATGGGGGAATGGCAGTCTGGGGCCAGGGAACCTAGATGGGTGTGGGGCTGGGAGGGCATATCCCACAGAGCTCTGTTGCAGCGTTTGCATTCGCTCCCAGGTTTTGCCTCCCTGGAAGTGGGAAAGAGCAGGGATGGCTCTTGGGTTATGCAGGGTCTTGGCAAGGAAGTTGTGGGGTGTTTCTCCTTATCCGAGCTGGCGGCCCCAACTCCTCACAATGCAAGAGGTCCTATCTGCGTTGTGTTAGCCCCAGCAGCACCCCTGCCTTCCTGGGCTCATGACCTCCACCTACCTGCTAGAGCTAGAGGGCCACGTCTGCCCCAGGCCTCTCCTCGGCTCCTCTTTCCCTGGACAGAGGTGCTACCACACAGGGCACCGCCACCAACGCAGCTCTCCTAGGTGGCCCCTATTCACAGTCTGTCTAACATTGCCTCTCTGTGTCCAGTGGGGTGCTTTGGGCAGCTGTGCAGGTACAGAGGAGCCAGGAATGATGGGGGCCATGGGGGAGCCCAGCAATCCTTCAGGCTGCCCCACCCCTGCATGTGACAGAGGAGCAAATTCAGGTCATCTGCAGGGCCAGATACAGGTGGCAGTGTGGGTCTAGAACCCAGTTCTCTTGATTTCCAGATTGAGATCCTTTTTTTTTTTTTTTTTTTTGGTACTGGGGATTGAACCCAGGGTCACTTAACCACTGAGCCACATCCCCAACACTACCACCCCTCCACCTTTTTTTTTTTTTTTTTTAACATATACTTCATTTAGAGACAGGGTCTCACTGAGTTGCTTAGGGCTTCACTAAGTTGCTGAGGCTGACTTTGAACTCATGATCCTCTTGCCTCAGCCTCTCAAGCTGCTAGGATTATAGGTGTGCTCTACTGTGCCCAGGTGAGATTCTTTATAGCAAGTTAACCTTTTCATTTTCCTAGAGCTTGGATGTGCATGAAATTGGGGAAAAAATTATCTATACAGAATTTTTTTCTTCTTCCCAAACCAAGGTGGACAGTTCTGGGCATATGGCTGGTGTTTAATAAAAGCTTGTTGATTGACCTGCTCCTCTGGGTGACTCCTGTCTCATCCTTCCCTGTCCTCACCCTTGCCGTTGCCACTCTTGGGGATAGTTAGCTAGAAAGGAGGATGCCAGGTGGCCCAGTCTGCCATCCCTAGGGTCATGCTTTACACCATCTTAGCCCCTCTTAGTACTAAGACCTGAGCAAAGGAGTAGGTCTAGCCAGTGCAGCCAACCTGACTAACTGTTAGAGAAATAAACAAGATGTTATTGTGCTGAGGGAGTTGCATCAAAAGTGTCTCAGAGAGGAAGAAAGCCAATTTTTTTTTCTTATGTGAGATGCATGGATAGGGGGAGAAAGAAAAAAAAATGCCTGGGTAATTAACTTAATAGGTTTCTTAAAGAATGCCCTTGTGAGTGATGTTCAACACATTCAAGTGTTGACAAGAAGGCATTGAACTTGACGCCCACGCAGCGGGCAGAAGCATGCTCTCGGCTCTGACACACCTTCTTTGTCTGAAACTTGTAGTAAAACTCAGTGCTGGGTTGTGAAATCTGTCCCAGGCAATTCATGGTGCAGGGGCTCCAAGGTCAAGTCTCCTGCTTCTAGGGGTCTTGGTGGGGTTCTAGGTAGGTTGGGATGGGCCAGGTGACCATCTGGACTGATTCCATGAGTAGGAGAGCAGAGGTGGAAGTCCTCAACTCAGAAGCTCAGAGTGGCTGTTAAACAAGTGTGAGACCCGGAAAGCGCCGAGGGTCCCCAAGATAATCTGTGACCCTTGGAAGGGGGTCAGAAAAAAGTCCTGTTCCTTCCTTCCAAGTCCCTGTTTCCTTGGAGAACATGGGTCTGATACCCAGGACCCCAGGGTTTTCTAACTCGATGAACTAGAGTAAACTGGAGGAGGAACCCAAGCAAATATGTAAATGTGGAATTTCTGTTTTTCTGAAATCTGAAGTGGGAAGAGAGGCCCCAGTCATGGGTGGGCTAGTGAGACAGGGGGCTGTCTTAGAGGAGGGAGGTACGTGTGTGTGCACGTGTGTGTGTTGTGGCTCTATGTTTATATTTAAAGAACTTTTAAATTGCTCTTGGTTGAAGTCACAGGAGCACAAATCACAATTCCAGAAGCAGAGGAGAGCCTCCTTGCCAAGTTGCTTGCCTCCAAGGCCCTGGATGAGTATGTGCCTTGGCCTTGGAGCTGGTGTGCACTTATCAGCCTGCCTTCCTGCTTGTCTGTCACGCAGCCATCCTGTCATCAGCTATCTTCTTTCTGTGACGTTAGGCTCAGACTTATCAGATCAGAGTTTTCAGGCTGGGACCTGAATGCAGGGACTTTGACACGATTATGGCGGCCAGATTTGTACAATGGAAAAAGGTGGCATGAGTATCTTTGTGAAAGAATTGTTTTCCCTCCTTAGAGACTTAACAAAACTCTTTGGAAGTAAATAATGTAAATCTACAGTTACCCGGCCACCCAGAGGCAGCTCATCTTAAGGAAGCTATCTGAAAGTTCAAATTGTCTCCCATGGTTAATGGGTTTCCAGCCTGGCAGAACAACCCGCGGCCTCTCACCTGGGGTGGAGTTTAGCACAACCTTATTGAGGGCCTCCTATGCACAGAGCCAGGACTGGGTGCTGTGGGGGATCCAAAACTTAGTAGCCACACAGTGCCTGCGTTAAGTGAGGGGCTGTGTATCTATGTATGTGGGGGAGACAAGAGGTAAGGTAATTTCCCCTCTTGCCAATGAAAAGTCTGGAATAGCTCTTTGTTCCTGTTCTTGGCACCTGCCCTTGCTCTGGGGATTCATTTCTGCCTGAGAAGCCATCCTCAGAGAGGTAACGCCACTATTGAGGAGGTGTAGCACATGGGGGTTTGCACACACTCCTAAAGCACTTCCGTTTCTAGGAGAAGGGAATCATTTAGCATCTTTCAGTCTCGCTCTCAATGCATTAGGACCCACTGTTAAAGGAAAGGTGGCGGACCAAGTAGGCCACACCTGTTAACTTCACAGAGCAATCCCAATCCTCTACCACCCTTCATCTCCATTCATTGGGACATTGCGGCTGTGTTTCTCCATTTCCTGATTGCCCAAGTTCAGTTTCCTAAAGGCAAACTGAAGGGTTAATCAGATTCCCCACTTGCCTGCTTGACCCAGGTGTGTGCTAGGTGAGTAGCCGGGCAGCACATATTTATGAAGGCCTCCTATGCACAGAGCCAAGCTGGGTACTACAGGGGACACAAAACTTAAAAGATACACAGTTCCTGCCCTTTGGGAATTGTAGAGCTACCTACACCATCCCTACCAGAAAATGGGTGCTCATGCGTGGAGCCAGGAGGGAGCTGTGAGCTTCCCAGAAACAAGCAGGTTCCCAGAGATGTCACCTCCCCTGGGCAAAGCAGACCCTGCCTCTCGGCACTGACACTCGGGGAGTCAAACGGACGGCCACGACCACCAGGGTGGGACGCCTTTTTGCATCAAACTGTTTTTGAAAGCTGTTTTTCCTTTCCTTGGAGGCACCTGGCATGAGTGAAGCGCACTTCTTAGTCTTGACAAAAATAACGAAATCGGATCAATGATACTGTTGGTGTGTTTCATGTAGACAAAGGATGCTGGGAGGACTTCAGAGCCCAGCAGTTTTGGAGTAGCTGCCAAGAGACTGAGGTTGAAATCCAAGGTGCAGCCCTCCAGAGTGGCCCAAGTGAGACACCTCCTTATTGAAGTTCTTCCTAGGCTGTTACTACTTGTGGGGGAGTGGAGAGGGTAGGAGCCAGGGTCCGGACTTTGCTGTGCTGGTGGCCGCTTCAACATTGGCTTTTGGACTGAGACGAAAAATCTCTGGACTAGACTTCCCCACCCCTGCGTGGGAGGTGAGAGGGGCTGGAGCAGGGAGGCAGGAAGTGAGCGCAGATGGGCTGCTGGGACAGCTGTGTGGGGAACAGAGCACATCTGTCCGGGTGTGAGTCTGGTGGGGCCCCTCCCACAATCTCTGTGTGGAGTGTGGGCTGGATTTGGGTCCCAGATGGGGAAATGATGGGAAAGGAAAGTCTGAAGATAGAGGTTGGAGCTGGGGGCTGCTGATGGGGGACATTCCAGTGGAAACAAAGAATGTCTCTGAGCTCTAGGGGAAGAGCAGGGACAAAGGGCCAAGCAGAAGTTTGTTAAATGAATAAATGATGTTGTGGCCTGAACTAACATGAGGTCTCCTGTTTCATTCCTTAATTTTCTCTAATTGGCTTCAAATATTGCTGGGAAAGTTTATCCCAAGTAGACACCCGGGAGAGATCTTTGGGAGATAGAAGCAGGATCTGACTTCTCACTGGGAATTTGCCTGCAGGCCTGGGGGGGAAGTTAGCCTCTTTGCTCTTTTCTAGGGAGCAGAGTGAAGAGGAAAGGCTCATTGTTCCAGAAACCGTACACACAAGCTCGCATCATGGCCATTTGTGTGGCCTCCTTGGGGTGGTTGTCACTCCCTCCACGCAAAGTTGTCACCTGCCTTGTATCAAGCCAGTGAGGCAGGAAGCATAGCTTGCACAGACCTCAGCAAGTGCAGAGGCTGATAGATCTCCCGCCCATTCCCTCTGTCCTCCCTCTGGTTTTCACAGTGTAGTCAAAGGAGATGGGCGCGTGAGGCCCAGGCTTAGCTGTCTGGCCTTGGGGGAATCATCTCTCCTCTCTGGGGCTCAGTGTCTTCTCAGCTGTATAATGGGCAGGTCGACCAGATGGCCCCTAAGACCCCCAGAATACCCATGAATCTGGTAGGATAGAGTAGGAATACGGCCCTTGACGGTTATCACTGTCCTATGGCCCCTGGGGCTTTCTCCTTCACTCAGACTCAGGAAGGGAAGGTCTCTGGAGCTTCATCCTGGATTTGCCCACTTGCTGCCATGATGACTTTTCCAGAATGGTGGAGTTGGGTCCTGCTTGGAGTTGGGAGGTCTGCGTGAGCTCTTAGGTTTCTCAAGCGCCTGCTCCTGGGTTTCTGCTGTCTAGTGAGTGCAGCAGAAGCATTGACTGGCAGGAAGAAAGACCTGAAGCCCCTGGGACTTGGGGCCCAAACAGGAAATGAATGTATGCCCTTTTCTGCCATCATCTTCGTCATCATCGTCACTCATTAATATATATATATATTTTTTTTAAAATATTTTTTAGTTGTAGATGGACACAGTATCTTTATTTTATTTATTTATTTTTATATGGTGCTGAGGATCGAACCCAGAGCCTCACATGTGCGAGGCAAGCGCTCTACCACTGAGCCACAATCCCAGCCCATCATTAATATTGATAAATGTTTATTGCTCTCTGTTCAGCCACATAGAGTGGGTGAGTAAATCAACAAGAAAGTCTGGTCACAGGAAACCAGCTGTCCTAGGTAACTCTGGTGGAAGTTGGTACCTCTGACCTTTACTGAGGGGTTGAGGCTGATGGTTGGGAAATGGGACCAGTGGCTTGCAGCTCCTGTAGCCGCAGCTTGCTCTTCCCTGGAGCACCAAGCTACTGCTGCTGCTGAACCCTTGTGGCTTACTCCTCTTTGTAGCCCCTCCCATGCCTCCACTGGGGCACCAAAGATGCTCACTCAATGCTTATTGATGATAATTATCATAATGACGGATTGTGAGAAATCCAGCAGGGGAAGTGGGCCTGGGGTACCCAGGGGGCTGCTGAGCTGCCAGCAGTCGAGAAACATTTAACTCCTTGTCTGGGGCATCTTCTGGGTGAAGGCTGTAGGTTGCGTGGGTTGACTCTGGAGGAGGGGTGGCAAGCCTCTGGCAGGAGGTGAACAGCTGGCGCCTCCTTCTGGCCCCACAGGGCTGGAACAGGCCCAGGAGGGCTGGTGCTAGAACCTTAGCCCCTGGGCTGCTGGGAAGTGACCCTGCCTGCCTGAGACCCTTCACCTGGGGAGAGGAGAGCTGCGGCTCCGGCGAGCCAACCGAGGCGGGCGAGGGAGGTTGTTATGTAACTGGTTTAACTCCTCGTCAAAACTGGTGACTAATTCAGACAGTCTCGGCCAGATTGGCTCCGCAGCTTTGCAGTTAGCTGCCTAGAAGCCTCGGCCAGTCTGCGACTGATTCTCACACCCTCTGCTGGAAGGATCTCAGCTCCCTCGCTGGCCTCAGCTCCCCCAGACTCAACCTCTGCCCCAAGGCCACTTGGACCAGGGAGGTTAGGGAGGCCATTCTTTGCACTGAGGTTCCACACCCCCATCTTTGTGTCCCTTCTTGCCCTACAAACAAGAAGCCAGAAGGAGAGAGTTCATCTGTACCTGTCCCAAGACCCACTTGCCTGCAGTTCACCGAGGCCCACCATTTGCATCTGCGTGAGGGAGTGGAGAACAATGACCTGCTACCCCTGGACAGCCAGCCAGCCAGCCTGGGCTTTGTGACTTACAGAAGTTGGAACTGTTGGAACTCAGGGGACAATCTCTATCAGTGTTCCTGAAAACATGACAACCTCTAGTCCTCTGACCTTGGATCCCTGACCCTATGACTCCCAGGATCCCTGGGCGATGCTGGGGAAAGCCCCGTGTCTCTACCTCTGTTCCTACTTTTCTTGTTCAAAAGGAGGTGCCTGGAATGCTCAGCCCTTCCCTTCTTCAGGAAGCCTGTCCGTGGGGAGATAGGTGCAGGCTGTTTGTACACAGGTGGAGATGGGTCATGTCCTGAGGAGATGAGAGCCCCACAGCATTCACCATAGCGAGTGCCTGCCATGTGCCAGGGATCATTTTAATTACTGGTTAACCAAACAACCCTCTGTGGTTGGGATTACTCCCACTTTATCAGTGAGGAAACTGAGGCCGAAAGCCACTGGTCAGTTTGCTGAAATCAGGAAGTGACTGAGCTGGGATTTGAACTCACACTGCGGAGACCTGGACGCCTGAGTTGGTTGGGACACCTTGCCTTCCCATGGTGTTCCCCAGGCTGGTGCCAGGGCCCCTGCAATGCTCTCACATCTCAGCCACTTCATGGCAACTGCCCAACCACCCTAGAAGATAATGCGGCCTTGTACTCCTGCAGCTTCCTTCCGCCCAGCCGCTCACAGACATGACCTCATCTGCTCTCCCAGATCCCGTACAGGCTAGGGAGGGGTGGGGACTCCGAACTCTACTTCCCAGGGAGGGCAAGGAGGCACACAGAGGCACAGAGGCCCGTCCTTGGTCACACAGCCAGATGGCAGGAGAGCCATGACTAAAATCAGACTTCCCTGCCCTCTGAGGCAGTTACTTAGCTTGATGGATGGGAGCTAGAATCACCCCCAAAATTCAGAAAATTGGGGGTGCTTTTCAGGAAGTGGGGTGACTCTGGGGCTAAAACAACTCCTAGAGAGTTGGGCTTGTTTTGAAAAAGGAAATATAGATCCATAGAAATATAATCTGTGTGGAAAGGGGGGTGGCCTGGGACCAAGGGCCACTGTCTTTGCTTATTGCCTCTCTGCACCCCTGCTTCCTTGCCAGAGGCCCTGGGGGTCGGAAGCAGCCTGCTGTGTTGGAAAAAGAACAGTGGCTTTGAGGTCATGGGACGCTGGGGAGGAGATCCACCAGGGACCCCTCAGTTAGTCATTTGACCTCTCAGCTTTTCCATTTCTCATTCAAAAAAATGGGGATGGTAATTCCGTGACAGAAACATGCCGGGTGAGATATTTCATCATAAACCATAAAGCCGGCACAGAGGTCACCCCATCTCCTCCCTACTGGACACATTTTGGGAAGGGCCATGAAGCAAGTGGGTGGCATAGGGTGGTGGCCCTGGTCATTCTACATCTTCCTCACCGAGCCTTCTCAGCGGGCATCTGTGGTACCTAACTCCTGACCCCGCACACTCCCTGGCCGCCTTGGGGGCCTGCAGATTTTCTGGAAAGACCCAGCTAGGAGATGTTTGAGCCTCTGTGGGCCACGTATGGTGTTAGTTACATGTTCTCCATTTGTTTGCTGCTTTTCTTACAACCCTTTAAAGATGTAAAAGCTGTTTTTAGCTCACAAGTCCTACTTAAACATACCGATATGGCCTGTGGGCTGTAGCTTGGGCTGGGGGTAGTTTACCTAGTGGGTGGGAATTTAGAAATAGGAAAGGCCCAGAACCTGAGTTTTGCCTAGCTGTTTGCCTCTGGACCCCACGTTTTAACATGACTGCTTCATGGCTCTCATAATGTGGGCAGGAGTCAGGGCTCCTCATCAATGATAACAGGGACCACTCACCAGGCACCTTTGGGCCCCTCTGCGCCCATCTTCCCAGCCAGCCTGGGTCATGATGAGGGGTCAGCCCCATGGCTTGGGGGCTGGAGCGGGGCTGAGAACAGAGTGGAGTCTTTCTGACGTCCCCCCGCCTCCCCTTAGCCTCGCTCTGCTGTGGGTTCAAGGTTTGGGTAGGGCACTCAGCCTGGGGGTGTTTTGAGATCCTGACTCTTCTGAGAATCACAAGGAGAGGAGTCTGGTCCTCTTGTTGCCAGAAGACCCCACCATGTCTCAGCCTGTGCAGTCTCCTGGCACTGAGACCAGACTCCCAGACTGTCACCAGCAGTGTGACTCAGAGCCAAAGGGCAACGTCTTGATGGTTCTCACACACCTCACTCATTTCTGAGCCCCTCTCCCACCTGTGCATGCTGTTGCTCTATCTAGGAAGCTCTCTGTCACGTCTTTGCCTGGTAGCCTCCTCCTTAGTCCTTTAGAACACAGCCCAAATGTCACCTCCTCCAGGAAGCTTTCCAAGACTACCTAGGCACAGTTGGTACCTCCTTCTTCCTACTTTCGGGCCCTTTTCTTCCTTTTGTTTCTTTGCAGAGATGGAACCCAGGAACTTCCTCACAGACACTGAGCTCTACCCCCGGCCCTCCCTTCAGGCACTGTTCTCCTATTGTGCTATTTGGTGCGTACAGTTGAGCACTCATAATGTCCTAGAGTTGTGTACAAGGCGCTTCATTGCATTATCTCATTAAATACTAAAGGTATTCTGACCCCCATTACAGATGAGGAAACCTGGACTCAGAGCAACTAAATGACTTGCCCAGGATCACCTCACTGTTAAGTGGTCAGGTTGGAATCTGAATCCAGGCAGCTGGACTCCAGAACCCTCCCTCCAAATCACTAAATTACGTTGCCTCCCTTACAATTGCCCCAAACTATAATTACAAGTTTATGGGTCTGTAAATGTCTCCATCAGCGGAGACCACGACTTATTCATCTTCACTGCCCTAGAATATAGCCTACAGTACCGTGCACTTAGTAGGTGCTTAGTGGATGTGTATGGGTTGAATGTTGAACAAAGAGGCTGTAGGGTCTGAGGCCACCACCCGGGAAGCAGCCAGGTGGAGGCAGTGCTGGGGGTACTGAAGCCCCAAGCTGGAGAGGAGGATCCTGCAGGGCTTATGTGAGGCTATCTTGGAGTCACCAGCCTCGCTGCAAGCAACAGAATCATGTCCTGTCCTATCACTTTGTAAGCTAGGGAGCACTTCACACAGAATAAAGGAGAGCTGACGCAGGGAGAGCCTACAGCCTGTCCCTGTAGAATAGACTTGGACAGAGGCTTCCCCTGAGGACAGGGCCTGGACTATGTGACCTTGAACATGACTCTGATCCCTGCTGGCATTCCTTGAGTCCTGGTGTCCCTGTGCAAAAATTCTCAAGTGCCTTAATCCCCTCTCATGTATGCGGACTTTAGGGTGAGAGGGGAGCTGTGCACCAGCTCTCAGTGCTCTTCCTAGCCTACTCTGCCCATGTGGGGTGGGCCCCTGCCGGACTTGGGGCCTCCAAGCAAGCTCAGGCGGGACTGTGAGGTCATGCTTCCTAGGCCTGACAGGGAGACAGCTGTCACACCTTGCAAGTGGGCCTGGGAAACCCTCTTGATTATTCAGAGCCTCCTGTGGGGGCCAGCAGTGCCCCCTGAGGTCAACCGGAAAGGGCCTTGCTTGCCCGGAAGAGGCCCAAGGCGAGTGTGGTTGCAGACATGGCGGCGAGGCTGGGGGGAGGAGGGAGCTGGAGCGCGAGAAGACCCCCCTGCACGCCGCGTTCATACAAAATGCATTTCCCGGCGTATCCCTCTGGCCTGTCGAGGCCCTTCTGCTCACTGCTCTGTTTGTACATGATAGACAACTAATTAACAGCCAAACCTCTTGAAAGGTCTTTTCAGAGGTAATGTTCTGACAGATTATGTCAGCAAGGAGCACTGATTTGTCTAAGCATGGATCACATTGTTTCAGATTGAATGAGGTGAATATTAAACTGCTTTAAATGTACTCTTCATAAAGTACTAATTACACACTCCCAAGGGGAACAGCCAAGGAATACTAAACAGCAGAGAAGTCAACAGAGGGTTCTTTTTATAGTATGTTGCTGGGCTCTGTGTTTTTCTGTCTCCCTCTTTCTCGCGTGCTCTCTCTCTCTCTCTCTCTCTTTTTTTTACAGTAAAATCACAGCACGCTAAAGAATACACATTTATAGCACAATGCTTCTCATCTAATTATATGGCAATCATTAGTTTTAAGCTGGATGCATTATATTTTCTTTGATATATTATGCCTTAGGCATAACTCTGCATTTATTGCTGCAACTGGCAGATTTTAGTCCCCACCCCCCACTTTCCAAACCACTACTCCCTCTCTACCCCCCCACCCCTTAACAAATTATTTAACCCCTACTTGTTAGTTTGCTTATTGTCTCAAAGGAGAGAAAAATCACAATTTAAACTTGCAAAAGAGGGGAAGACAACACACCCTTCATTAATTTTAAGGGGGGGAAGAACAGAATCTCCTGTTCTGGGAGCTGTGCAATTTTTTATTAACGAGGTGGTGTCCTGAATACACAATCTCTGCTCCCCCACCCCAGCCGAATTCCTTTGCAACCAATTCTACCAGATCACACTGAATTCTCACTTGGCTGAGCTTCATTGTCCCTCAGGGAAAGTGATATTTATATGTATATAAATATATATCTATACAGCAACACAGGAGTGGAAAGCCACGTGGCCGGGGCAGTCCTTCAAAATGCCTATCTACGGATGTTGCCAGGATTCTGCTCCATCAGTTTTTCTGGGTCTTTCTGACATTCACTCTTGCCCATGGTTAAGGGAAAAGAAAGATAAATGTTGAGGTGCCTTAGATTCTTGGGTCCTCGGTCCTGAAGGGAGAAAAAGGCTGAGTTTCACGGAGATGGATGGCCTGATATTGACTCTTCTGGCTTCTTCTTGATTAGGCCTCCAGTGACCCAGCCCCTGAAGATGAAAGAGACCGCAGGTTTCAGAGAGGTAGTTACTTCTATTTAAGTAGCAGAGCAGGGCTGTCTCTCTTCCACGGTCTTCCTTTTCCTCCCCACACTGACACTGAGGACTGTGGGATCCTGGAGTTGAAGGGATTTGAGAGTTCCTCTGGTCTTCTTTTTATAGCCCAAGAACCTTGGCCAAGAGGGACTGTGCACAGCACTTAGTATCACACAGCCACCTGTCGTGAAGGCTGAACCCTGTATCCTGACTACTGGGCCAGGATCCTCTTCAGAGTAGCCCCAGGCCACAGTCCTTTTCAGGAATGACCAAGAACCAAAGGATAAAGTGGGCCGTGTGCAGAGGTGCATGCCTATAATTGCAGCGACTCAAGAGGTGATGGAGTTATCTTCTTGGAGAGTTGGAAGAAATCTTAAAAGCTATGGCATCCATCTGGTTGCTGCTGAGTCCCCTCCACAATGTCCTCAGCTAAGGACTTGCTCATTTTTGGCTCTGGGCTCCCTTCCATGGTGGTCAGATCATCACGGTATAGTTCTCACAGCCAGAAGCAGGTGTTTAAGAGCAGCTGGACCTAGCACACCTGGCTTCAGATCTTGAAATGCCACCTGCCAGCGACCTGCTGCCTTGGGTAAGTGACTTGGCGTTTTTTGCTCTGTTTCCTCCCTGGATGTAAAATGGGGGCTTGTGAGGATGTGAGGAGGTGATGCATATCAAGCTGTGGCCAGTCTGCGAGACCGACTAGGGTTAGCTGTTATTATTGTTAGAAAACTCGCCCTCTCGGCTGAACTTTTTGCCCCCGGACCAATTACTGTGAAGGAACCATCTCCCTACCACCATGGCTGTTGCTCTGCCTGTGGCTCATGGACCAAGATCATTTTATTCCTCTATCTGACAGCTGTTGACTATTTCATTCATTTACCACACAGCTCTCCCCAGGTGACCCATGCATGCCAGGGGCAGCTGGTTCCTGCTCTCAAAGAGTTCACACCCAAGAGAAACTTACAATTTCCCTTTGGGACTCCTCTTCCCCAGGGGAATACTCACTGAATTCCTTGCATGCTCCTTACTTAACAACGTCAAATGTTTCCAGCCCATTTTCTCATGTGAGATCATCCAAAGAAATAAAAGGGATGAAATAAGCAGCAGATATGAGCTTCCATTACCCAACCCATAGTACTCAAGACTCAAGAGATTGGGTTCTCCTGGGCTGGAGGGGACCCAGCTGAATCTAACACACACATGCGCGTGCACACACACACGTTCTGCACAGAGGCACTTAGCTGTGTCCTCAAATCCAGGCTATTCTACTGAGCTATCACTGGATCTGCAAGGGTATAGCCAATGATGTGTCACTCCTCCAAAAGCACTGAGTGAGCCAACAGTCCCCTGCGCACTGCATATAGCAGCCCAGGCTCAGGTGCCAGGACCAGCTTCTTGGGAATGTGACCACTGTTGTTCCATGGGCCCTGAACTTTGTGCTTTGTGGCTGTTGGTCTGGAGCTCCTAGTAGTTTTATCTTTGAACTTGTGTTTTGTAAGTGAGGGCTGATGGGACAATGGAGAATGCACTGTGCATTCAGAGCTGACTGGGAGCCAGGGCCCAGGTACAGAGTAGAGATCATGCACACCCCCGGCTGGGTCTTGGGGTGGGACAGTGACCTCCTGTCCCTAGCTGGCAGTATTCAGTGAGTGCCTCTTGCCTACACCCAATCTAGGTATCAACCACATCTTGAGCTGGAGGTTGCAATCACTGGGGATGTCCCTGGCCGTGAAGGTGGGCAGACCAGTGAGAAGAGGAGACTCACTTCGCCTCTTTCATTTCTACCTTTAACCAAGTCCTGTAAAGCATGTAGCTGGCCCTGCCAGGGACCTAGCAGAGCACCCCCTCTCCATTCCCTCCCCATCCAGGTGTCACCTGCTTCTCATTTCATTCTTAGGGACACCTCTGAAGTGTCCCCAGGCTCTCTGCTCTCTTACCCTCATTGCCAAAGCTGCCGAGGCTGGCATTATAGAAAACAGAGTTGGCCAGGTCACTTTCCCACTAAAAACCCTTGCACAAGATTCCCCGTCAGTCCTTGGTACGTGCTGGGTAGGTGCTTGTGTCCTACAACTTTACAGATACTTGACTCACCTCTGCCTGGGGGGGCTTTCTCCACAGCATGTGCAGTGCCAAGGTTGTGTGGGCTTTTGCACCTCCCCTGTTTTAGACCCTGAGGACATGACTGCATTTTATCTAGTTTCTTATCTTACAGCCTAACATGATGCCTAGCACAGAGTGGGTCACTGATACAAGTTTAGTGAATTGTGTGACCATGACCTTCAACATTTAGGATCCTGGGGAGGAAACATACTACGGTGGAATCAGGGGCAGTGCGGGAGCCATTTTGGAGGGAAAGCTGTTGCCTCACAAAGCAGGTCCAGGCAGCTAGCTCCTTGGCCTAGTTGGATGTCCTGCTGGTAATTGTGTCTTTGAACCTGTGTTTTGTAAGTGAGGGCTGATGGGACAATGGAGAATGCACGGAGGACACCCTCCTTCCTGTCAAGCCCATGACTCCTTCCTCATTTTCACACTGAATATCTGACCAGGACTGTTGCAGTGAGCCCATCCCTGAGTGACAGGGACATGGTGGATATGGTCTTCCAGGTTGGACAGACTTAGTCATAGAAGTCCATGTGACTTTGGGCAGTGAAACCCAGGCATAGGTGATGGACACCCAGATGATGCCAACACGTAGAAGAAGCTAGCTACAGGTGACCACCATCTGCTTGGGTCCCTGCCTTCATGAGCTTGCAGCCCAGGGGCGATTTACTTAACTCTCTGAACAGGAGCTTAGAATACCCTTCCAAAGAGTTGCTGGAGAGATTGAACTAACACGCGTAAGGTGTTTGGGACAGAGCAAACACTCCAGAAAGGTTCTAGTGGGTATTCCTGTGGGCCCTGAGAAGTTCATGAAGAGGCTGGCCCTTCAGGGACAGGGGCACCTATGCATTGCTCTGTAGGGATGTGACTGGGTACCTTGATACATTCCTGCACCTGATCCTGGTGATAACCAAGAACTGAGCAGATGTCAATGACAGTGGAGGGCCCCTGGCACCTCTAGCAGTGCCCACCTGGGGAACATGGCATCCAAGATGAAGATGCTGCCTTTGCTCTGTGCCCCAGGGTGTCACTTTCTTCAGTGGGGCTTCTCTGTCCTTGCTCATAGATTTCCATGACTCCCCATCCCACTGGAGGGTCACAGCACAAGCTTTAGAGGTGAGGAAGCTGGATTTGAATGACCACCTCTGCAACCTGGTAGTTGTGTGGCTTCATGTGAGTTCTGTAACCTGCCTGTGCCTTGGTTTCCTCCTGCGTAAAGTGAGGACAACGATACCATCCTCCTTCCCTTGTCATGGGGCTGGAGGAAGTCCCCACACATTCAAGGGTGAGACATGTGAGTTTCCAGTTCCTCTGTAAGTCACCCTAAGCAGTAGTGTGAACTTAGTGGGTTCTCCCCCCTTGGGGGTACTCATATATTAAAAGAGGACACAGAGGCTGCTTTATACAGAGCCATAAATCATGGTAAAACTTCAAGAGGAAACAGGGGAGTGGAGGAAAGAGATATTTTGGGGGCAGGAAGTGGCCTTCCTTTACTTCTGAAATCACACCACTTAGACTAGCAGTTCTCAGCCTCTAAGCTGTGACACACGGGTGTGGGACCAGCAGTTGTGAGATGCAACACAGACAAATATGTTACTAATAATAAAGTGCTGCCGTTTTCGAATAATCCCCCCTATTTTTTTTTTTTTTTTTTTTTTGGTAAAGTAGAGGGAATTCAAGGTTATCCCTACAGCATCGTCAGAAACCTCTCTGGTTCCCATGTGACTTCTCACCAGGCACGGAGAGGGGCAGAAGAGGGAGCCCAGGAGTTGAGCCCAGCTGGTGTGGATTGGCTGGGTTTTGGGGTCACAGACGCCTGGAGGGAGTCACAACTGAAGCCTCTGACTGGGAGAGGAGCACACAGCTTTGGGAACCAGAGGCAAAGCAGGTGCACAGCCCAGAGAGAGGGACAAACCCCTTTTCTACAACTTCACAGGCAGAACACGGGGAAGAAAGTTGACACAAACCAGCACCTGCGACAAGATGCCATTTACACAGTGTTCAGGAACACTCTCAACAATGGGTGGTGACAGCAACCCCAATAATGTCCCCCTGGGGTGGAAGTGGACAGACTAGGGGCATATGAGAATCTCTTTGGTTTTTAAGGCCTGAGTGTTTGGCTTCTGCATTTATAACTTCATGAGAAGTGTTTGTAAACTATGGAATCCTGGTCAAACCCCTACGAGGTTTTCTTACAGCACAGGAGGGAACTTGCCCAGTGCTGTAGGGCAGGAGCCCTTAGTGAACAGGTCCCTATCGGTCCCTGTGGGGACTGTCCCCAGGCTCTCCTCCAGTGCTTCTGGGCTCCACTCAGTGGCTCTGTGTCTCCTCCCAGCTACCCAACAGACTTTTGGGAGCTGATGTCCCAACTTCATTAGCACCCGCGTGCACACAGGTGGGAGTCTCATCAGATATCTTAGTTCTCCTGGCGACACAGCTCCAGAGCACAGTGAGAACCGGCGCTATGAGGGCATGTTGGGAAGTGCCTGGGGCTTGGGGTGCTCACGGGAGCGCCCCCCCCAGTGGACTCAGTGAAGGGAGCTGGACAGACACCCCCTCACTGGCTATCTGAGGCCCGGATGCTGAAGTGCAGGCTCTGGCCACCCATGTGGAGCTTACTTTGTTTGCTTTGTGTGTTACTTTTCACCCGCCCCTTCAGTTGCCAAGGAAACAGTGACGCAGCCCCGGGCGGGGCCTGGGCTGGTCAATAAGGAGTCCTCCGAGGCCACGGTTCCAGGAGGCGGCCTGGTGCCAGGGAGGGCTGGGGCAGAGGTGCGGGGGCTCAGGACAGGGGGCGGGGAGTGGGGGCAGGCTGGTTGCTGGCCGCGGGTCACAGCATTCCACTCCCAGCCTCGAGAGACCCACCCTTGGCCCTGTCACTGGCAGATACAAGGCAGATGTTTCTAGGGGCCCCAGGGACCAGCATTTCCTGTCTTGGTGTTTGTGTGTCCTGGGACAGTGGGTCCCTGAGTCTTTACCAGGTGTAAAGGCTCTGCCACCCACAGCTGAATCGGGAGCAAGGCAGGATGGGTTTCTGGACTCCTAATGCCTTCATATGGCTTAGGGAGGGCCCTTGGCTGGAGGCTAAGATTCGGGGGAATCCTTCTCTCTGACACGTGCTCCCTTCCCATCCTTACCTCGCCACCTGCAGTGACACTGAGACCCTTGGGACCTCCCTGCCAGCACGTTTTCACTTCCCAGGCCTCATCTTGCTCAGGCTGGGTTCCCCTGGGTGTCACATACCCTGGCCTGGCTCCCTGGTTGTGCCTCCAGCCACGCAGCCCAAGCTCCCAGCGGGGGAGGTAGTCTGGTCCCCAGGACTTGACATGGGAGAATTACCGTGTTAGGTTCCTTTTCAGCCGCTCTGGTTTGAGCATTTGGGTGAAGATATTCAGAGTCCTGTCCCCAGCCCCAGGCTGCCCAGAACCTGGAGAGTTGACAAGGAGCCTCGGCTCGTGATGCCTCCGTTCTCCTTGCTGAGAGACCATCATGGGTCTTGCCAGCAGCTAGAGCTTCACAGCCTAACACAGTAGTGGACCTCCCCCCAGGACGGAGGTGCCCTGCTTGCCTGCTGGCGCTCTGTCATTTTCACTCTCACCCAGTCTCAAAATCTTGGAGTTATTTTTGATTCATCTATCTTCTTTATCACCCTTATCTAATCACTTATCAAATCCTGTCAGTTCTTCCTTCAAAATGTCTCTAGCATATGTCTCTTCCTTTCTTAAAAATAAGTTTCATTGTTTTTTTTTTTCATATCAAAGAGAAATATGCTCCGTGTAGAAAATCTAGAAAATACAGTACCCATAAGCAAAGAAAAAATTACCCACAATCCCTCCCACAGCAGCTATTCCCATTATTTGGACGCATGCCCAGTTAGTCTCTTGCCCCTGCTTACGTGTCTGCGCCCTGCTCTTTCCTTCCATCTCTCTCCATTCGGGCTACCCTTCCTCCCTCAGGGTCTCTGGACTCTCTCCTCTCTTCCCCCGCTGCCTCGGGGAATTGAATTGCCTCAAACACTGCCTTCATAACTCTCTGATTTCCTACAAGGCAAGACCAGGGCAGCTGTGAACCCACAGGAAACAGGCACCCCTCTGAGAAGAAGTCCACAGCTTGGCAAGCATATGGCAGGGGCCTCTGTGTGAATTAGAAAGAAGGCTCCCCTTCTCCAGGGTGGAGGAAGTGCACGCTGTGGTTTGAAATGTGTCCCCCAAAGTTCGTGTGCTCAAAACTCAATCTCCAAATTCACACGCCGATGGCATTTGGAAGTAGCTAACTTTGGGAGGAAATTCGGGTTAGATGAGGTCAGGAAGGTAGGGTCCCCATGATGGCATCTGTGGCTTTATAAGAAGGGGAACAAAGACAGAAGCTGGCACACTTGCTCTGTTCCCTGCCATGTGATGCCCTCTACCATGTTACCACACACCATGAAGCCCTCCCCAGGTGCCAAGAAGATGCCAACACCATGCTCTTAGACTTCCCAGTTTCTGGAACTACGAGTCAAAGGAACTTGTATTCTTTATAAATTTCCCCATCTCAGGTATTTTGTTATAGCAACAGACAATGTAGTAAGGCATCCCAACACTAGTTAAGTGACTTAGGGGACCAAGGGCAGTCTCCCTTTAGAGGAGGAATAAACCCTGTAGGGGGTAGCCCTCATTAAATCTGCTTTTATTGCATGGTGCCGAAGTCTACCTTTGCAGGTACAAGCCTACCTGCAGCCTCACCCCACCACCCCTCGCCTTTATCCTCCCTGCTCCAGCTGGTCTATTCCTGCTTCTCAAGTCCTTGTGATCCTCACCTCTCAGGCCCTTGCTGAAGCTGTGGCCCCCAGCTGCTGCCTTTCCCCTACCCTCACATCCTAGGAGGTGTGGCTCAGTTTCATACTTTAAATACCTCCAGGGCCCAGACAGGTCTGAGGGTATCAGTGGGTGGGCGCGGGTCTGTGGTGTATAGGAGAAGGCCTGGGCTGGCCAGATCTTCCTCCAAGGTATTAAATGCAACCTCCCACTTTCCAATGTCACCCACGACAGATGCGCCTTGACTTATGAGTGGGTTATGTCTTGCCAGACTCATTGTAGATGGAAATCCTATCTCGCCGCGGTCTCAGTTTAGCTACCCTGTGCCATGTAGAACATGGGTTGTTTCCCCTTGTGATCGTGGGCTGACTGGGACCTGGGGCTCACTGTCACCGCCCCGCATCACAAGAGAGGTTTGTCATGCATGTCACCAGCCTGGGAAAGAAAATCACAGTTCAAAATTCCAAGTATGGTTTCTGTGGAACACAGATCACGTTTCCATCATTTGAATGTCAAAAATCATTAAGTTGAACCACGGTGAAGTCAGAAAACTTCTGTAATTCAACACTTCAAAAGACCTCATGTGGACAGAAGAAAGCTAGCTGACTCTCCACCCACTCACTTCTCCTTGGGAGATTTCTGGACCTCTGCCCCACCTCTCCTTGGTCAACCTGGCCCTTCATGCAGAAGCAGGATGCATGCCTTGGCAGTTCTGGATATCTGGTTTAGTGGAAAACACGTTTATTTATTCATCCATTCAGTAAGTATTTATTGAGTGCCTCTGCAGGTTTTGTAGTGAAAAAAAGCTGCTGGCTTTAACTTCTGATTCTAGCACATTCTTGAGCAAGTCACTTAAATTCTCCAAGTCTCATTTTCCAACCTGTAAAATGGGGATTAAAGTAATTCTCAGCCCACTCACTCGTGAGAAGGCACTGGAGTCATATATGTGAAAGCACTTTACACACCAAGAAGCTCCGTGAAATGCCATTAGCTCCCCATCTTCCCTTAACTTTCTAAATAGTGGGGGCTGGCTCCCCTACAGTCCCGAGTACGGATCAAGCATTTGATAAAATACTTGTGGGTTTGTTGATAGGATGTATTTATAGTACCATCTCTACCTCCTTCCACAGAGGGCTTGCATAGGTTTCAACAAAACCATCTGTAATGGAATAATAACATAACGATATTGATCACGACGAGTAGCCTTGACGGAGCTCCTTCCCCACGCTTGGTACTGTGCTAAGAGCCTAGTGATCATCACTTCATTTAATCTTTACAATAACTCCTGGGGGAAGATACTGTCTTTGCCCCCATTACATAGATGAGGAATCTGAGGTTTCCCTCAATCAAGTGACTTCTTTGGGGCTGTCTAGGAAGACAGGAAGAGAGAGCAGGGAAATAACTAACAGTGAGCCGGATCGTTTGAGATAATCCATGCAAAAGCATCTGCAAGAGTCGCAAAACTGTAAGCATGCAATAACTCATACCTATTACGACGGGGTTATAGGCCCATTTTATTCCTTACTTTATTTAATTTAGTCCTCACAGCAACCCTGTGAGGCAGATATTCTTGTACAGCAATCAGAGAGACTCAGTGCCTCGGCCCAGGCCACACAACTAGGGACTAAGAGGCTGACTTGGGATCCAGGTCCTATTGTCTCCTTGACCCTATGGTTAGCTGTGGGGGGCTCACAAGTCTTCCCTCAGACAAACAGGAAAGGCTGTTTGAGGTAACACTACTGATGGTGTTCTGTGGGCTGGTTAGCTAGAAGGCCTTCAAGGCAGCCTCTACCTGAACTGACCTGCTCTCAGGAATACCTGAATGGCTCGGAATGCCAGAGCCAGCGCACGAGGCCCTCCCTGAAACCTCAAGGGAACAAAGACTTACAGAACCTATCTTGGCCTTCCCCACCCCCTACCCATTTTTCCCCCAAAGAAAAATGAAAGAATCTGATAATTACTTCTATCTACCACCCAACTGTACTAATTACCAACCTATTTCTTCACAGTGTGACAGACACCAGCTCTGGAAAACACATAGAGATAAATTAGCACTAATTGGTTTTCCTCTGGCTGTTTGAATTAGTATTTAAAGCTCCAATTACAAAGCAGAATAATTGCTATTAATGTCCTATCGCAGTACAAAAGGCAGTTCTCTCAAGAACCAGCCCAGGTGTATGATTACTCTGATTACAGCATATTTAACCTGGCTCGTTAAGAGGGAGACATGGGGGACGGTTTCAATATGGCGGACAGGCCACTTCCTGCAGGGTGGAAGGCTTGAGGGGTGGACTGTGGCTGGAGGAAGAAAGGCTGAGCAGAGGATTAAGGAGGGGAGCAGCGGGGCACTGGTTGGGGAAGTGCGTGTGAGTTCTCAGCAGAGCTCCTGGGGCCTGCTCCTGCTCCCCTCACTTTCTCCCAGGAACTTTCCTGGGCCCAGCCTTCCTTGCTCCCTCTGGAGCCTCCTGTTCACACCACAAGCCAGCAAAGCCCTCTGCAGGCCTCATGTCCCTGAGGGGGATGGTCCCCATGTTGGTCTCAGATTTGTAAGAGTGAGTAGGGGCTTGCCTCCAGTCAGACCTGCTCCTTCTGGAGGTCTTAGGAGGAGGGAGGTCTTCACTTTGCCCCCTCCACCCCTGCACTCTTTCTTTCCTGTTCCTCTACCAGGGACCTTCCTCTGCCTGGAAGAGTGATGGACTCCAGGGTAAGTGGGGGAAGGGAGCTCCCAAGGGCAGTTTGAGGGCTCCCTTCAAAGGTGGGGAGGTAGAGTCCAAACTCTCCAGTTCCCTGGCTCCAGGGCAAGTCCTCCAGCCTCCAACGGCCTCATCTCTTCACCTGTAAAAGGGGGCTGACAACTTCCAGAGGATCAAATGAGGACCGACGTTAAAGCGCTGTGAATCAGAGTGTGCTGCCCCTGCAAAGGCAGGTTACTTCCTTCGTATGGAGTGGCTGTGATTTGGGCTGGATCTGCCTCTTGCTCTTCCTTTCTTTGGCGTCTTCCCTTTCAGGAACTTTCCTTCCTGCTTTTTTGTCTCCTCTGCTTCCACCTTCTTGCTTGGCTCTCCTGGATCTCCCCATTCAGGCGGGGATGTTAAGAACTCAATGAGTTCTCCTTTCCTGGAGCAGCTGAGTTTAAGAAGGGAGGGCTATGTTTAACCCAAAGAAATGAGTCACTAATGGTGAACTTTCAGGCAAACTGAGATGATATTTTGTGGGGGAGCGTGAGGATGTCACAGCGCTCTTCAGAGCCCCCTAGGCAGCTGTCTACTCGCTGACACACTGGTTTGGCGCGGGCCTGCGCCAGGCTCAGTCTTAGCTACAGAGGAAAGGAGGAGGCCCTCGGAGAGAAGGCAGTGAGACAGGAACTCACACTGGGGCACCAAGGCCCCCATAAACCCAGCTGAGGATGCTGACCTTGAATGTTGAGGTCATGGTATGGGGCCTGGGGGCTTCTCATTCTGGAGCTTCTGGCAGGGAGGTCTCTGGGTCATCTGTCCCCATGGGGAATGGTGAGCTGGGTTTCCTGGGCTGGGCATCCCTGAGGCTGTCCTAAGGAGTTCAGCCTCCCTTTGTTGCCCTATCTCGCTGCGCCTGTGAATGCGTGGGAGTTAGCCCATCTCATTTCCCCTGCAGGACTCTGTGTCCCTCTCACCTGGCTCTTCCCCAGTGACCGTGCCTCCTTTGGTCCTGCCAGCCTCTGTGTGACCTCCTTTCCCAGTTGGGGGAGAGATGCCACAGGTCAAGGCACAACTGCGTCCTTGGGAGCAGGGAGCAGATTCAGCCCAGCTCCGCTTGCGTCTTTTCCGCCACCTCTCAGGCCTCAGTTTCCCACCTGTACCATGAGAGGTGGACTTCAAGCTCTCTTTGAAGCCGTGTTCTAGCCTGTGGGCTCTCCCTCCTTCTCCTCTCCTCTCCTTCCTTCTCCACCCACCTGGTCCCTTATACTGAAGCTGGCTGCATCTCCTGGCAGTGTCCTTCAGGGACCTGGGCCCAAGAGCTTTGGTGGGGGGCGTGCCCCAGGTGGGCGATGAGAAGGGTGTCAGGACCTGTCTGCCAGGGAGAAGCCCCTGGGTGGTCTCTGCCGGGTGGGCCCAGCAGAGCAGCCCAGGCGAGGCGCGGTGCTGCCAACCAATCCCTCCCTTACAACCATGTTGGGAGGGAAGTGCAAGGGCCCGTGGGTGGTGTTCACGTATGGGGGGGGGATTTCTTTTTAAGAGACAAGGTGGGTGGAATGGGGGAAGCCAGCTGGCTGTGGGCTCTATTTCTACTGACAAGGCTTTACCCTGTAGGTGTGAGGAATTCCAATTAAATATGCAGCCTATTTGTCTGTGTGTGGGAGAGGGTTTGCTGGGAGGGAGGGGGACGGAGGAGCGTCTCTGCGGCATACCAGCAAACCAGAAATTAGCTCCGTTCATCACAGCACACGGGGCTTCCCTCAGCCCTCCTGTGCACTCACAGGAGTCGCGAGAAGGAGACAGACAGAGGAAGCTAGAGAGAGGTTGGGGAGGCGGGTTCCCCAGGCTGGGAGGGCTTCCGGAATCTCTGAGTGGGCAGGAAGGATTGCCCGACTCCTTGGCTCCTGGGGGGGTTTCCCGTTCTGGAGGCGCCGGCAGTGAGCTCCTCTGGGCCATCTGTCCCCACCAGAGATGGCCAGGGTGGTCTGGGCTCACCCCTGGGACAATGGAGGCCTCTGATACTCATGGGGGGGTTGGTGGCCAGGGCTGCCCAGGGCAGACACCATCACCTCCGCAGGGCCCCAGGCCACTTGGACCTGCCCCCTTCTTCCCTTTTGTGTCAAAGTAGCATTTAGGGATCCTCAGTTAGGAGCAGTGGTTTCTTTGCAGAACAGAATCCTGAAATGCTTTGCAGGTGCCCGTGTTGAGTAGAAGGACCAGGCCGAGGTGTTTTGGAGGTGTATGGGACCCTGGAAGCCATTGCAAAACTTTTGCCCTCCCTTCATCTCTCTACTCATAGATGGGGTTTGGTAGAAAACAGGAATAATCTCCAGCGTACAAAGTCCAATCTATGCTGAAGCTGGTCCGTAGTGTCTTTTGACAGTAAGAAAGATCAGGAGGTTTCCATGGGCACCCAGCCACATCAGACCTTTTTATTGTCAGTGGGATTGGCTGTAGGGTCTGCTGGCCCCTCTGGTCACCAGCTGCCTCTCTCTTAGGCTTCAAACCACTTGTGTTGAATCCAGGCTGCCACGCCACCCTCTTGTTCCCTCTGCTCACCAGTTTACCTGTTGGTGGGGTCCTCTGTGTTTTTGCTTTCTTTTCTTGATGCTGTTTCTCTCCCTACCTGCAGACACTGAGTCCTCAGCACCTCTAATTCCACCACTTACTTCCCAACTGATTAAACACGCTCATTGTTGACCTTTGGGGCTAAGGAGCCAGATTGATGGCAAGGGAGTAGACTGGTTGGTTGACTGTTTTTTGGATCAAGTCGTCGAAGATGTTTCTCCTCAGAGCAGGGGATGATTGACAGATGACCTTACATCATCCCTCAGGTCTGCATGAAGAATGGCATGAGGGCAATGGAAGGGGCAGCTGGTAACTGGTCCCAGGGAGGGCAGGCTTAGGGGAGAGATGGGGTGGGCACTGGGCAGAAGGGAGGTGGCACTGGTCAGTGCTAAAGAGGACACATCCACACAGACCAGTAGTCAGGTGGGCCAGGATCACTGGAGAGCAGCTGCCCAAGGAGCAGCCCAGGGTCCCCCCATCCTCCTTCCCTGATTCCCCTTCCTTCTGCTTCCTTTCTGCTCTGCCCCTCCTTCCCTCCTCCATTCTCCTAGCATCCCCCATAAGCAGCATGGACCAGGAGGACGGGGCTGCCCCAAACACGCCCTTTCAGAGTTCTGCCTTCAACAACAAAAAGGTGCTTTTGGAAAACCACTGGGCATGCTGCCCACTGGCCCATCAGTCCAGGGGGAGCTGGTAGAGAGACAGCACTGGGCTACATTCAGACACAGGCCAGGGTCCCTTGCCTTGGACTTGGATGGGTCATCCTCAGTGGATAGCAGGGACACAGCATGGACGAGGGGGCAGAGGGATCCTGCCACCTCACCTTCTTATAACCCCCCAACTGTTCTGGCTGAGCACTTCTGACATATAACCTTAGGTGCTGTGTGGATCCCACAAATGACAACCAACACTGTCCTCTAGGAACTTGTAGCCTAGAGAAAGATACCCCTCAGCAGGAAGAAGACCCTCTGTCACTTTCTGCGGCCTCAGATGTGGGTTAAATAGGTCCTTGGGACGGAAGTCTGGGCTTCTGGCCTAGGACAATGTGAACAGTCTGTCACCAGAGTGTTTCCTCAAGCCCAACCTCACAGGAGAGAAATGCAGGATGTGGCCCTGTCCCTGGGGTGAGCGCGTGAGTTGGGGAAGTGGGAGTGTAACTGGACAACAGGTGGCTGCAGGGGACGCCACAGAAAGGGCTGCTCCACTGATACACACAGGGAGGAGCTTAAGGCACGGTGGGGGGGGGGGTTTGCACCAGGTTGGGGAGATGAGATGGTGGGTGGGGTCCTCTAGAGAGTGACCTGAGCCAGAGCCCAGGGTGGGTGGGGAGGAAGTGGGAGGGACAGGCCCTGAAGAAGAGCAGGCTTCTGCTGAGGCTGCACTTGACTGGGTCTCCCGGTAACAGGTGGAAGACAGCCCGGCAGCTCTTCGCACCCTGCTCCACACGCCTGTCACCCCAGAGCTGGGGGTGGCTGGGGCCCGGGGAAACGCTGTGAATGGCAGAGCTGCTCCGAGCCCCCGTCTTCCTCTTGAGAGGGAGGAGGGCACCCGGCCATGAGGTATTTTCCTGGCGCTGAGGATAACCTTGTAGGAGGCAGAGGGAATCCAATTAGACGTGCGAGGCTGGGAGCCGGGTGTGTGGGAAAGGTCGCCTTTTGCTTTCTGGCTTCCCTGACTCTCAGTGAGACTTTCCAGCCTCGTGCCGGCCCTCCATGCTCCACTTTCCTTTCCCAGGTCCCTCAGCACCTTCTGACCACCACGCCATCTAATTCAGGGTGGGACAGTCCCCATGGAGAGTGACAGCCCGAGACAGCAGCACTTCCAGGCAGTGGCCACCACATCCACTTCCCCCTCTCTAGAGGCCTCTGGGATTGGGGTGGGGGACTCTGCCTCTCATATGCCTGAAGCTGGGTGCTCAACTGTACCTGGTTCTCCTACTTGTCTGAGCTCACTGAGCTCTGTAGCAAGTGTCTGTCTCAACCTACTTGACTTGGGCTCAGCATAGATAAAGTGACAAGTGACCTTACTCCTCCTAGACCCAACTGCTGCCAGCGGTGAAATCTGAGCTTCCTTCTGAGCCCGGATCCTGCTGCCTCTAAGGTACCCCACTCAGTCTCCTTTAGAGGCAGTTTGGGGGACACAGGAGCATGTGTGCGGGAGGACAGGTCTGGGGCCTCCTGGGGCCCTCAGCAGGTGCCCTTCACACAATAGCAGCTGCCCCAGCCCAGCTATTCTCCTGCCTTCCTGCCATCCAGTTTTCCTCCCCTGTGGTCCTGGGAGGGGAAGAGTCTGTTGATGGAACTGAGCCTGGGGCCACCTTTCTGCTGAGATGAACAGATCCTCCCAGCAAACCTCTGGAGAAGGTTCTGGAAGTTCTGAGGACATTGCCCAGCCTTCTTGCTGCCCTGGCCTGGCCTCTCTCTGCTCTGCTGAGGCCATCTGAAGGGGATGTTTTCAGGGAAGGCAAAGTCCTCGGCCAGTCTAAGTGCCCCTCCAGAGTCAGGGCCTGCTGCCACCAGGGCTGCGACTCCTCTGTCATTTCATCACAGGCTGTCCTTGGAGGTGTGAGGAACTCCAATTAAGCGTTCAGCCAGTCTGCCTGTGTGGGGGGCCTGGGCTGTGGGGGAGGCAGAGCCGAGCTGCAGTGACTAATCCTCACAACACCAATTATGAGTCTCTGGGGAGTAGGTGGTGGGAAGGTGGGAGGAGGAGGCGGGGGAGGCGGGGCAGGGGTTTCCTCACAGAGGTAGCTGCCCAGGCTCCCTGAGCACGCGGTGCTGGACAGAAGGAAGTTTCAAATCCCAAGGAAGGAGTGTCCCAGGGATCCAGAGTCCCCTCAGAAGGACCCTACCCCACGTGGTCCAAGGTGACCGGAGGCACAGGCTCTCCTCCCTACAGCCCTGAGGTAGCTGATACTGACATCTATTTGCAAATAAAGAATCTGAGGCACAGAGAAATAAGTGACTAGCTAAGAGGTGACAGGCTGGTGAATGTGTGGCGCTGACTCCAAGACTAATAGGTTTTGAGTGTCACAGAGGCTACCAGGCAAAGAGCTTTAAAGGTCTCGGCAGAACATCTGAGTCAGCCCCACTCTATGGAGAGACTGAGAGCTCAGGGAGAGGGTGGAGCTGGTCCCTGGTCCCTCACCCCACCTGCCTGTCAACAGGTAGATTTCTTGGGAAGTTGCGCAGCGTCTCCACTGGGAACGTTCATTCATTTGGCAATATCTATTGATTACTTATTTTAAGGTTATTTTTGGTGCTGGGGATTGGACCCAGGGGTACTTTACCACCAAGCTACACTCCCAGCTCTTTTATTTTTGTATTTTGAGATAGGGTCTCACTAAGTTGCTGAGGCTGCCTTAGGCTTGCAATCCTCCTGCCTCAGCCTCCCAAATTGCTAGGATTACAGTCATGCGCCACTGTGCCTGGTTCCATCAATGACTTATACAGCATCCCTCGCCCCGTGCGTCACTTGGAGAAGGGCCAAGAAAGACAAGCCTGGAAGAAAAGGCTTGATGTTCAACAGCAAGTACAAGAAGGAATGAGGATCCCGGAAGAGAGCTGAATTGGTCTTGCTAGGCTGGGGAGAAGCTGGATTTGAGCCCTAGTCTGGGGCAGAGTGGAAGCAGACCTGCCACCAGGATAGAGGAGGGCAGAGGGAGTGAGGGCAGCTGGGGCCAAGGTCCCTGCAGACCTGCCCTGAGAAGCAGAGCAGATCTGTCCCTTGACCCTGGGGACCCTTTTAAGAGCAAGTCAAAGAGAAGGGCAGGAGACAAGAGTTTAAAGAGGAAAGGAGGGTTCTCGCGTCTCTTGAACCTCTGGAAAAATGTTAGGTTGAAGTCTTGAATCCCAAGTGATGTTTTTCTTTGTATCTTGGGCTTATGAACTGTAAGTATACAGGAGGTGATTAGCTTTCTACCTGGAGATGGGGGCGGGTTATAGTTTACTTCCTCCCTCAGGCCTTGGTCAATTTCACTGACGACAGAAACCATTGTTTCCCAGATCTTTCCTATAGCTTTCTTGGCCCCAGGAAAGTTTGTGTCCTCAGGTCCATTTGTCCAGAGCACCTGCTTTCCTAATGTCCACAGGATACACAGCAGAGGACTGGGGAGCCAGAGGCACTTGTGATTCTGCCAGAACCCCAGAAGAGGGTTTTGGAGCTACTGCATCTCATTGATCCTTTGAGGTCCACAGTTTTCCTGGGAAGTGGGGTGAGAACCTGGGGTGACCCTAGCCCCACCCTGCCTCCCTGAGGCAGATCAGGTGCTCCGATCAGTATGGCTCATCCCACTGACTGGAAGAATCCAGTGTCCAGTCTCCTACTTTCCTTTCCATGAAAGGACCCGAGGGATCCAGGGATCCTTCTGGCCTAGCAGAAAGGGAACTCATAGGCTGAGAGTCTTTTTGTGTTACCCTGTGCCTGGAACTGCAGGCAAGTCGCCTTGGTGGGTAATCCCAACAGCCTGTCGGGAGATGTCATCTCCATCTCCAGCTACGGAGACTGGTTCAAGGCTTGGTGACTTCCCTATGGCTGCACACTTAGCAACAGTAGTGTTGGGCTTCAAATATGGAACCCTGGCTTCTCAGTGGGCAACCCTTTGGTTCCAGGATGATAAATGGCCCTTTGCCTCCTATTGGGCTGATCTTGGGTACCACGTTCTGAACAGAGGTCCCAGAACCAACCCAAGGGTCCCCCTTTAGGGACAGGGCATGGCTGCTCTGTGTCCCCGTCCTGTCCTGCCCACCACATTGGACTGCCCTTGGCTGGAGATCCTGGCTGCAGCCCCTCCTGACAGTCCTGTGGAGGAGTAGGGAGTTCCGGGAGGACGGGAGGGGGAAGGGGCTGGTGGAAACTCCCCGAGGCAGCAGGCGCGGGGCTGGGAGTGGGGAGGAGGGACACGGGGGTGGGTTCCAGGCTTTCCCCCACACTTCCTCAGGGATCGCTTTACATAACCAGGGCTGCTTAGTCACCGCTTTTTACTTTTTTTTTGGAAACAGTTTTCTCAGCATCACAGCTCCGTCTCCATCCCTTACTAGTCACCGGTGCTAGGGAAGTCCCTTTTCTCCCGTTCCCTAGGCAACCCAGCACATTTGCCTTTCAAATGCTCCAAGGCCTGGGCGGGGGTAGGAGTTCCCTCCCCCTGTACCCAGGCCTCCCACACAGCCACTCCTGCCTCAGTTGGCATGTCAGGTGGTCCCGCCACCGGAGACATCTGGGGAGACCAAACTCCCTGCCTGGCCTCCCCATTCTGGACCCTCAGTCCTCGAGTTTGGCTCAGGCTCAGATCATGCCTGGAGGTGCCCTGGTTCTGGACTTCAGATATGACTGGCTCTTCATGCTCCTCTCTGGGAAGAGGGAGCAGGCCAGGCATCTTTGGGAGGTGACAGAGCTGGGCCTATCTCACCAAGGCCCAGGAAACCCACCACACCCTTGGTGCGGGGCCCAGGCCTCTCTGTTCCCCTCGTTACTCCGGGTCTATGGTGGGCTGAGGACCGGGAGTGTGGCTCTCTCTTCCTCCTCTTTGTCTTGCTTGCTGTTGCCCATGCCCAGTGACTTGGGGGAATTAGACTTGGGGTGGGTGGGGGGCGTCTCTTGGGATGGATGCCAGAGACACTGGACAGAAGACTCGAACAGAGGCTGTGTACCCCCTAGGCTTCCTTTTAAAAGAAAGGCTATAATGGTGACCTTAACCCTAGCAGGCGCTTCACCAGTGGGCTTCATACTATTAAGGGCACGTGCGTGTGATGCGAAAATGGAATAGTGCAAAATCATAGAGAATGTAGGAACCTTTCCTGCATTTGTGCAGCACACATTTGTAGAAGACCTACTACGTGCCAAGCATCGTGCAAGTCCTTAACCATTGGATCCAGGCCTCTGCCTCCTTTTCATGCCCAAGTCACCCATCAGAGAATTTTAGAGGTCTGCAATATTCAGACAGGGACCATGAAGGCCACCTCAAAGCCTCATTCAGGCTCAGAAGGGTGCCCGGAGAAAGGCCTTTTAGAATGTCTTCTTCAAGCAGAAATTCTTAACCTAGGACTCATGAACAAGCTTCGAGGGATGGGTGAATGACCAGGAATTGGAAAATTGTACACCTATATGTATGTTTGCATCTCCAGGGAGATGCCCACTGGTTTCAATGAGCTGGGGTCTCTGGTCCTCCAGAAGGACCCTTTTATTAGAGGCTGACCCAGCTTTGGAAGCAGCATGTTTTCAGATATCCAGACAATGACAACCTGCACACCCATGACACCTGGAGGTTAATGTCCACAGTGGTAACCTAGTAACCAGCCTCCTGGAACTCCTGTGTTTGCTACTGCCAGGGTCAGACAGAAGACCTCCCAAACCCTCCAGCCTTCCTGCCCAAAACCACAACAGGCAGAAGCAACCGCAGGTCCAACCTCAGTCAGAGGGGACTAGATAGGCACCTGCTTCTCCTCTGAGAATGGTCTCCCTGTTTTGGGTAGAGGGCTCCTGTTTCTCTGGGAGAAGGTTCTGGGCAAGCTGGTATTTCTCAGGCTCTATCTTCTCTTTCTAACCTCAGTTTTATTTTCCTTTTATATTTAGATGCTTTCTCAGTTCTTTCTTGAGAATAAGTGAGTAGGGAGCAATTTTCTTTGGGCTTTCCTGAGCTTTCCCTCTGAGGAAACATGGGTGTAGCTGTCCAACTGGGATAGCAGGTGTCTGGATGCGCACCTCCTGGGATTTGGGCATGGCTGCTCCCCCTTGCTTCTGGCTCACGTCTCAGCTTCCTCCCCATGTCTTGAAGTTGGTGTCCAGGGCTACCCTATGGGCCCTCAAAGGGCAGCTGCCCAGCTGTTCTTGGGGGCTCTCTGCAGCTTTCTCATGACAGGTGGTCAGATGCTCAGTGAGATTCCTACAGGTTCCTGGCAGAACCAGGTTCCAGGATTCCTCAGAGTTCAACGAGGGTCATTGTTCTCAGCAAGATCTCAACAGGGATCACCACGCTGGCAGCAATGAACAACACTCACATAGTACCTGTCTGTTTTCAAATGCCTCCTGTCCACCAGCTTGGAGTCCAACCTAAAACCTAGAGCGACTCTCACTGGGCCACCCAGTGGCTTTGGAGGGGTTATGTAACCTCTCCAGGTCTTGATTTCAACATTTGGAGAAGAGGTGGAGGACAGCCAGCTCTCTGCTGTTGCGCAGATTACACAGGGAGCCTCGGGCACGCAGCCGCCCGGGATTCGGTGGTTTTCCTCTGTCTCTTGTCCCTGTGCCCTTGCCACCAACACTGAGTCTGTAGTGGTATGCAAATGGAGAAGAATGTCAGCTAGGGCCGAAGGGACATAGAAGGTTTAGCGGAAGAAGTGGTGACTGGGAGGAACAGCCGCAATGATAAACAAGCCACACCCATGGAAGGGAGGATGGTTTCATGAATCAAAGGCAGAAAAAGGACTAGAACAGGCAGGAAGAGACAGAGTGTGGTTCTCTGGCAGTTGTTTTTAAAATTTCTCACTGGTTCCTTGATTTTTAAGGAAACTGAGGCAGTGGGGTAGCTGTGACAGGGCTCCTAGCCTTGAATTCTGACCCTGTTGCCAGCAACTGGATGTGACCCCGCAACCAACATCCCGACCTCGCGTCCCGGGAGACATGCCAGGCTTGGGTGCTGCCAGCCGGGAGCCTGATTTAGCACACGCCTTGTTAAGAGAAGCTAATTAACAAACCTGCATTTAAATAAGCAGCCGCCCGGGTGTTTGTAACCACCGCCTTATTGAATTGTGACAAGTTATTAGCCCTTGCATGTTAAATGAAACAGAAGCATCCAGGAAAAACCCCTAAATCCAATCTGCATAAAGCAGATTCCTGCTGAGAAAATGACGGCAGCAAAAACTGATTCACTCGTGCTTTGGGGAGAACTCCAGGCCTCCCCTCATTCCAGGTTATATAACCCTCTGTCAACCACAAGACACTGGGAGAAAGGCAGCGAGCCAGAGGCGAGGACCATCAGAGACACTCTGGGCTCCGCTGGGGGCTCTGCCACCTTTTAAGGGTGCTGGGGACCTAGCCTGGTCCACGCCTGTCTATGCCTGCGGGTGGGGCTCCAATGTGACTGGGGTGGACCCAATTCCTCAGCATCCTGGTGTGTCCACCCTTGCTGCTAGGTTCCCCTCAGCTTTCCCCAGTTCTAGAAGTTGTTTCCAGGGTAGTGGGACAACAGAGCAGCTCAGCGTAGACCCAGGTGGCCCAGACTTGTGACAGAGGTGGCTTCACAAGCTTCTCTGTGTTCTCCTCAGATGATGGGAGGATATCAACGAGGGCCAAATTCAGTTGTGCCCTGTCAATTCTATCATTGAGGGAAAAGAAGCAAACAATTGGTCCTCAACTGACCCCAACCAAGGATGCCAGACCTTAGGGAATGGAGCTGGGAGCCACCTGTTCTTTTGGGACACCTGCAGGAATCTGACCCAGGACAGAGTTGCAGCCGTATCAAGACCCTGAGCATCTTCCAACATGGCCTTTCAGAGAAGGTCAGGACTCTGGCATGGGGATGGAGATGTGGGCTGATTTGGGACAGGTCCATTTGGCCACAGATCCTGCTCCTTTTCACCAGCGGGAGGAGTATTGAGGCAGAAGCTGGGATAGGGAGGCGGGGCGGGTCAGAGATGGGACTGTCAAATGGAGGTAGCTCTGCCACGTGATAGCACGGTAGTGACATGACCTGGGAAACCTGCATGTCCTCTCTGAGTCTACGTCTTCCTTGGGGGGTTCTGTGAGTCTATTTTGAGTCTAGCACAGAGGAAGTCTTCAAAGAGTGACACAGAGGAGGCAGAGTCAGGACCCACAGGCCAAGGCGGAGCTGTCTCCTGGACTTCACTGCTGCCCGGAAGTTGATCCTGGAGACAGCAGGTGTACAGGAAAGAACGTGGGCATTGCAGATGAACCTGGCTGAGCTTGAATCTCTGCCCCTCACTGGCCACGAGACCCTGGATAACAGAATTAACTTCTCTGAACCCCAGTTTCCTGTATATCAAGTAGTGTTTGTGATTGTCTCGTGTTGTATTAGGAATGAAATTAGAACATGGGTGCTTAGAAAGTGCTCAGAGCTGAGCAGAAACGAATCCATCGGCTCTCTTTCTCTCCCTCCTGCCCACTTCGTCTTTTTATCTCCCAGTGAGAGAAGCAAAGAAGCGCTAATCCGCCATCCTGGGAGGGTTCTGGGTGGTGGCACCAGGGAGGGGCGCTGCGATTCATTGTAGTATTCTGGGGCGTGTTTTCCTTAGAATGGGGATGGCGCTGTGGTAAGAGGCTACACATGTTTCTGAACTTTGAAACCCCATCCCTCAGTGGCTTTTTAAGAGTTGCTAGAGCAACTTCAGGGTGCAGAAAAGAAGCGAACTCTTTCTCCTCAATCCTTCTAAGGGTCAAACCTTTAACAGACGGATCCAAGGTTACTCACCCATGCACACTCAGCACTGCTCCCGCACTAGGTGACAGGGGAGGGAACTAATAGGGAATGCGCATGGCCAATGCCCCTGGGTCATGCAGAGAAAGAGGGCAGGTGCCTTCTGGTTGTGATTCTGATGTGTTTAGGCAGGAGAGAGGTCTTCAGGGCTGGGTCCCTGCAGGAACACGCCCTCTGGGGGTGTCCTCCAGGAGTGTTCTCTCTGAGGGTGGGTGAGATTTGCTTATGTGGTGAGAGGGAGATATTTTAGAAGACTAGAATACAGTGAGTGGAGTTGGAGAACTGGGGTCTGTTTACAGACTTCTCAGTCAGGTTAGCGTGAGGTTTGCCCTGGGAAGTGGTCAGAAGACCAGAATGATAGATGGCCTTAAAATCTCAAACTGCCCTTGCCTGCAGGACGTTCTCCAGGTCCGGAAATAGGCTGCCATGGAGGAAGAGGGGATCCCAGCATTTGACAGGTAAGTGTTGTTTTCATGGCATCTAGACCCTCTCCTTGGAGTTGAAAACCCTTCTCGGTACAGATTCCCAGCTGGCCAGTGATGGCAAAGGGAAAGAAGGATTTAAAGGGTAATGATACTATTCACTCTTCTCCACCGTCACTATTCAGTCCATGAGCGCACACTGGGGATTTAATGTGGCCTCTGCTCTCGAGTGCTTGAGTCTAGTCGAGGAGCCAGAGACACAAACTACTGTGCCGTCTAAGTGCACTTCCATGCCAAGGTCCACACGGTGTGTGTGGGGGGATGCATGTCCTATGGTCGCTTCCTGGACTGGAGGGGTGCATGCTGCCGAAAGGAGGGTGCCAGGAAGGCCTCCGGAGGATGTGACGATTGAGCTCAATCTTAACGGGTGCTCTATGCAGGTGATGGGTGGAGGCGAGGGCTTGTCAGGCCAGAGCTTAACTAGTTTGGTCTTTGATGCATGAAGAATGGCCTTGCAGAGCATGCAGGGAGAGAGGAGCCACAGGTCACAGGCTGGAGCCCAGGCGGAGCGGAGGAGGGTGCAGTTAGTTGGAACATTTGGGAATAGAGAGCTCATCTTGGGAAAAGCTGGGGGGAAGGGGTGCATGGGAGTGAGAGCAACAGGCAGGAAAAGTCTGGTAGAGGGAGTACCTAGGTAGGGACAGGGCAAAGCTGGCTCCCCGGCGGGAGGCAAACTCTGGCAGGCAAAGAAGGAGCGGGTTTCAAGGTGGGGGTTTCTTTCTAACCACTCATATGGCACAGAGATGGCTCTGGGAGGGGAACTCACGTGTTTCCATTGGAAGTGGTGTGAGAGAGTCAAAGAGGAGCAGGGAAAAGATGCTGAACTTTTCGAGGGAGGACTTGCCAAGACAGTCTGCTCTTAGAGGCAGTGTGGCTGTGGAAGGCCAGTGAGTGAGGCAGGGGCTCCTTGGTGGGAGGAAGGTTCTAGAAGCCTGAGCGATTGCAGTGGGAACAGGGGTAAGCAGGCAAGGTATGTGTGTGTGTGTTGGGCGGGGTTACAAATGATCTGTTGCTTCCTGGCGACGTTCAGAGTGTCACACAAGCTTGTGGGGAGCACCCAGGACAAATGCCAAGTCCTATTGCTTCCCCTCAGTTTCCTCCAATGTAAAACAGAGGGGCTAGACCACAGACTCATTTTGTCTCCCTTTAACCCCACAATTTGTCTTGATGACTGCATGCTACTGGCAGGATTTTGAATTGATAGAAATTCTAATTTCCGGCTGACATTTTAGTAATGTACTGAGAAGCCTTTGCATATGGGAAACCTTTGACCTCAGAGCATCTATCCTAAGTTAGTCACTGCAGAGGTGAATGAAGAGTTGTGTATTAACGTCGCTGACTATCGTAGCATTGGTGATAATATATATAAGAAAAGATACAACCTAATGTCCAACACTTAAGGATTGGCTGAGTAAATTATAGTACATCCATATGGTAAACTACTTCTGCAGTAAAAATCATGGTTTGGAAGATTATGTGTTGACATGGGAAAATGTTAATGATATATTGCTAAGTAAAAAAGCAGACTACATTACAGAACGTACAGTATGATACATTCATTTTCAAATTTTTGATTAGGACACAGACCAAATCTTTAATTAATGTCAGTTTTTTTTTCCCCTTCTCTTGGCAAGCAAGAAGAGTATTATCTGGAATAATGTAACTGGAAAATCAAACAGAAAGACAGAGTTCCGCACTAAGTGTTGTACACGTGAATTCTTGTCATTAGGATGGAGAATAGACTGTCAGTGAGTCGAGGAAGTAGAGAAATAGCAGAATTACGGAATTTTAGAGGCAAAAATCACTCTGGATTCATGGGTCCAATCTCCTCACTTTTTGGATACAGAAAGTCAAGCCTGGTTGGAAGCCCAGGATAGTCAGTTGAGATGCAATGGGTGCCAGGCCCCAAACTCACAGTTTATGCCAACATGCTGCTGCCCCTCTGGGGACTGTGCTGATGCTTACAATGTGGCCCTGTTCCTAAGCTCCCTGAGCTGGGGCTGTGGCCTTCTCCCTCCCTCCACCCCACAACCCCAACACCTGTGCAGCTTGGGGCTACTCCGGGGCCAGGACTGAACCTGAACCCACAAAAGAGTTCTGGGGTGACTTCTGCAGGAGTACAGGGGCCCTTCTGGAGCTGATCTAGTGCTCCGAAGGGAGGTCGGTCTCTGGGTAACCCTGAGCTGGGCTTTACTATCTTCTTAAAACATTTCCCCTCATCTTGTCAGGCAATTTGGTGGCATGACTCTCCCTCAAAATAAGGTTCTTCTCCTCCACACAGCCTCCCAACCCCTACCACAAGGGCAGCCTTTCATTTTCACTGAGCTGCAGATGTCCTGTGGCCCACGTTGGTGGTAACATGCACCCCTTTCCCGCACGAGAGAGAGCACCCTGGGCCTGGCTTTCCATTCTCTCCTGGACAACTGCAGAGAGTCCTGTAAGATCTTCCTTCTCCTACCCCTGGTTCCAGCAGCAAAGGGCATCCTGCTTAAACCTCAGTAAACAGCTCTCTCTGCTCACACGGCCTACTGCCTCCTGAAGCACACAGAGTAAAAGCTGGAGCCCTGGCGAGGCCTGATCTGCCCTCTCTCTTGGCCCACGCTGGCTCCCCGCAGCCATGCCGACCCCCAGCATCTCCTTGGACATCCCACAGGCTCTGTGCACTGGCTGGGCCCTCTTCTTGGATTCTGCTTCTCCCATCTGTGAGCCTCACTCCCTGACCTCCTCCAGTGTCATGCCAATGTCACCATCTCAGGACCCGCTCCCTGGCTACAGCTTCAACCCTGCAGACGGTGCTATCCGTCTTGCCCGCAGGCCTGTTCCCAAGTGCCCCGCACCTCCTGGTCTGCCAGCCATTTCCTTTTCATTTCTTTTGTTGTTAGCATTGCCCACCTTTAGCATCGACTTCACGAGGGAGGAATTATTGTTTTGTTTACCCATGTATCCAAAGTGCCTAGAACAAAGGAGCACAGAGCAGCCATTCAAAAAATATTTGTTGAATGAATGCAAAAAAACGCATCAAAATGAAGAGCTTGGCAACATTTCCCCAATCAAGAAAGCACGCAGGGCTGGGGTCGTGGTTCAGTGGTAGACTGGCTGGCCTGGCATGTGTGAGGCACTGGGTTTGATTCTTAGCACCGCATATAAACAAATAAAATAAAGGTCCATCGACAACTAAAAAATAGTAAGAAAAAAAAAAAAAAAAGGAAAGCATGCAGAGAAGGTTTAAGGCGGTCTTGAATGAGCGGGACCTCAAGGTGCAGGGCTAAGAACTGCAGTTCAAGTCTAGGTGGAAGTTTGGCTTCCAAATCCCACCCCATGCCCCAATCTGTAACTCAGCCTGGGAACCCTAGTCTGCGTTCAATACATCTGTGAACTTCCTTTTGTTAGCCTTCCACTGTGGTAGGGGCTGGTTGCTGATTGGTCTGTTCACTCATTCACTTGCTCATTCATTCATGGCACAGAGAGGCAGGGAGCTAGTATGGCCCTTGAGGAAAGCACAGGTCAGAAGGGCACAGAGACCGGTGGGGCGGATTGTCCCCAGGCCAGGCAGAAGCCCCTCTGAGAGGCAGATACTGGAAGTCAAGGGAGGAGACAGGCCAGGAAACTTAAAATAGGGGTGGGGGAAGAGGGGGAAGGGGAAGGAAGCTCCAGAGAAGGCACACAGTTTGGCAAAGGCTTAGAAGTAGCAGGAAGCACCAGGAATATTTTGGGGTTGCTGCGGCTTGTCAAGATGATGGGATCAAGCGGGGTGGAGGTGGACATAAACTGGGCAAAGGCCTGACCTTGAAGGGTCTGTGGCTACCTTTGAAGACTTAGTGTTCTAGTTCTGAATTTGTACATTTTACAGGCTTCTGGAGAAACGGAGAGTTGGCTCCTTTCTCAGCAAACAGACGGGGTTTAATTGCTGTTACTGTCAGTGTAGTTGCAAATATCATATAAAAAGGGCTTTTTGGCTAATTGTTTTTAGAATAAAAATTCAAGAACTATGTATAGATATTATGCATCCAGGGTTCTTTAAAGATCAAACTGTTTATATTACCCTTAAACACAGTCTTTAGCATGAGGCGCCGGGATCTGTGAGCGCCGGGGACTCGCAATGATCCCCCAGGGCTTGAGATGCTGGAGAAGTGTGACAGCGGCAACTCCTTTCCTTGGTGGGGAGGTGGGGGCAGCCGGTGCCCTCTGGTTGGCGGCAGGCCCAGAAGAATAGACTGCTAAGCTGGGTAATTTCACAGGCACCATTAGCTTAAAGCGCTGTATTCCTGCAGACAACCGTCCCCCCCACCCCGCGCCCACAGCGAGAGGCAGAATCTTAGGGCTCCTGGGATGGGACAATGCCAGGAGCTCAGAGTCCACTGGGCTCAGGGAAAGACTCAGGCAGTGGAGCTGGGGGTGGGGGAGGAGCCACCTGACCAGGTGAGTCGCAGTGCTTCCCGTCTCCTCTCTTTCCCTCACCTCAGCTGCCTTCGTCTCCCTGAAATGGTACCGAGAGGGTTTTCAAGCTGCACAAATAAAGCAAATTCATATCTATTCATTGCCATCCTGTCCTCATGTTCAAGCCTCTCAAATTTTAATTTGGGAGCTTTTAGAAAGGCAAATTTATTTGTGACACCATCCAAATTCTATTTTATTGGAATTCTATTCTCAAAGGATGCAGTTGACTCCTGAGAAAGCTGTGGGCTTCTCCTTTTGATATTTCCCCAAATGCAGTGTGTGTGTGTGTGTGTGTGTGTGTGTGTGTGTGTGTGTATGTGCACGCGTGCGCGCATGCGCACACATGCATGCACATTTGTTTTTTGGATTCTCTACATATCTTATGTACAAACACATAGTGCATATTCACAAGGCAACCATGGAAGTGTATATATAGTAATCACATATATGCGTCATACGGTGCAGACTCCTGTAAGCCAATATTTTAGTTATCATATTTAACATATTCAACAAACACTTAATAAGCACTTACTATTCATTAAACACCTTCCCAAGTCCTGGGAAGCAATGAACAAGTCATACAGGTCCCAGCCTTTGGGAGTTAACCTTTAAATCCACTGGAATCTTAATAAAAAGAACCCAACAAACAAGAGGAAATCAGTATTGACCATTATTGAATGAGCTGGTTGGGTATGTCCTAGATCAGTGTTTCCTTAATACAAAGAGATGACCCTGCTGCATGCAACAGTGGCACCCTAGGTGGCATCTGGGCCCCCTGCCACTGGTAACCTGTCAGGACTGTGGGGTCTTGCCCCAGCAGAATACTTCTGGGTGCTCCTAGGTGGACCTCTCCTTAGTGACTTTTAGCATCTCTTTGCTCCACAGTGATACTGGGCTGGGTCCTTGGTCATATCCTATCTGTGTTTCCGGGCGACTTTCCATGTCTTCCTCAAACAGAAACCTTCCCTGCTCATCCCAGTCAAAACCAAAGTTTCCCTCTTAGGAGCTCGTCCGACCGTCTGTGAGCCAGTCGGCACTCACCATGTCACCTTATTTTGAGAGGGATCATTTTTTGTTCTAAGTGTATGTTGCTCTTTCAAAGAACTCTCAGGGAATTTCTACAGACACGTAGATGCAGGAGCCTGGCTCTGCCAGCATGGAGCTCTCAGCCTGGGAGGGGGACAGCAAGCAAACCTGCACCTGAAAATAGAGTACAAGGAGGATGCCAGAGGCACGCACAGGGTGCCCAGGGAGCACCGAGGGACAGGGCAGGTGGTTTGGGGCTCCCCTTACCTAATTCTCCCTACCTCCCCAGAATGATGATGATATTTCTTGCTTCACAATTTAATTTTTCAGATGGCATTTTGAAATCTAATGATAAAAAATACATATTATAGAAAATTAAAAAGAATATAACTACACCCAAAGAAGAGCCTAAAAAGACTCACTTTCCTATCCTACTACCCAGACTTCACTAATAGGAGCACTCTAGTGCTTACCAGTTTCTTTTCCCTGTGCCTATTTTCCCATACTCCAAAAATGGGTCATGTACTGATTATCTATCTATCTATCTATCTATCTATCTATCTATCTATCTATCGCTTTCTCTTTTCACCTAATAATATGATGCAACTATTTTATTGATATCCTTTTATACTCATTTTCATTTATTTTAATGGCTGCATACCATTCTATATGCCACCATTGAGTTGCTTCTTTTCTCCTGTTGGACCAAGGGGTCACTTGTTACTTTTAATTTATTTTTTTTTGCTTTTGCAATGCTGGGAATTGTAATTTTTAACTATTATAAGCTGTACGGTGATGAATAGCCTTGTGGATAAAATGTTGCTCATATCCATTATAATTTCCTTAGTAATTATCTGGCACATAACATGTCCTACTTTACTTTGGTAGATAATATTTTTTTAAAATATAAATTTGGTATACATTTCTAGAAGGAGATTGCTGGATCAAAGGCTACATGCATTTTAAAGGCATTTGGTCTTTGGTACAGGCAGCTGAATGACCCTGCACAACAGCTCTTAACCACTCATACTCTCACCAGCACCATATGAGAGGACCCAAGCATTGCCAATTTAAGGGCCATCCACAGTAGGCATGGGATGGGGAGAGGGAGATGGTTTTTTGCTTTTGTTTATGTTGTATTTCTTTTAAAGAATTTCCTGGGCCAGGGTTGCAGAGGTGAACTGAGTGCCTAACATTTGCTAGCTCTGGGTTTGGTCCCCAGCACAGGTGGGGGATGAGGGTGTAGAAAGGAAACAAAAGAAATGAGGAGAAAGAAGGGGGGACTTCTTAGTTATGTCTTTTTCCCATTTCTTGATTAAGAAAATTGATTAATAGTTAACATTTATTGAGTGTCTATATGTCAGGTACCATGGTTCTATGTACTTATATGCTATTTTCCTCACTCCAACAGACCCGGGAGGTATGTACAGTTATTATCTTACTGATTTGTAAATGCCTGTGGGTTAAGGACAGTAACCCTTTGATACACACACACACACACACACACACACACACACACACACACGTATATATATATTCCAATAAAATGTAGTCAATTATTCCATGTGAAGATTCATAACATGTATTAATATCTAGAAGGAAAACTGCCCATCTGACCCATCCCCTTATTAATCCTCTTTTACAAAATTTTCTTGAATATTCTTTGGGTTTTTTTCCGCCTTCTATGGTACGCTTTGGAATCACCTTACATTCTAATAAGAAAATCCCTTTTTCATCGGTAAGAAGCACATGTGAAAATTAATTTAGGGAATATTGATTTATGAATGCATATCTCAATATATTCAAGTCTTTCATATTCTTCATGAAAGTTTTTTTCATTGATATTCTTCACATTTATTGAGTCATATTTTATCAATCTTATATACTTTATTGGTATAAAATATAAGTGGAACAGTGTATAGTGGTGCATGTCTGTAATCCCAGTCAGTGGCTTAAGAGGTGCATGCCTGTAATCCCAGTCAGTGGCTTGAGAGGCTAAGGCAGGAGGATAGGGAGTTTGAAGTCAGCCTCGGCAATTTAGTGAGGCCCTAAGCAACTTAGTGAGACCCTGTCTCTAAGTAAAATATAAAAAGAGGACTGGGGCTATGGCTCAGTGGTATAAAATGTAAGTGAATTTACCATATTTTCTGAGCCAAAAGTCAAAACAAGCAGTAATATATATCTTTCTATTATTTCCTCTTTTGTGCTTCTAAGTATCAAACATTTATTTGGGAGATGTAGTTTGTATGCTGAAATGTGGGAATTCTAGAGCATATCTAAGGTTATAAAAACAAAAAATGGGCTAGCCTTGTAAGCACAAGGCCCTGGGTTCGATCCCCAGCACCCCCCCCCCAAAAAAAAAAGAACAAAAAATGGGAATATTTAAAATGGAAATAGTGGCCAGGTGCTGAGACTCATGCCTATCATGCCTATAATCCCAGGAGCTGGGGAGGCCGAGGCAGGAGGACTGCAAGTTCAAAGCCAGCCTCAGCAACTTAGTGAGGCCCTAAGCTACTTGGTGAGACCCTGTCTCGAAATAAAACTAAACTAAAATAAAGTAAATTAAAATAAAATGGAAGTAGTGTTGGGCAAATCCCAAAGGAAAATCTCTAAGTCCACAGTTCTGGACATACTGCCCTTGGCCTGGCCCACTGTCAATGGCTCACATGGTTGTATAGTCAGATACTTAGAGTCTAATGCTGACAAATCCAAAGGAGGGATTAAAAACAGTGACTCAATGACTGGGGATGTAGCTCAGAGGCAGAATGCTTGCCTAGAGTGTGCAAGGGCCTGGGTTCCAACCCCAGTGCTGCAAAACCATCCCAACAGCAGAAACAAAAGCGGTGATTCAAGGTGATATGAATACCAGGTTCTTCAGCTGACAGAGCCACACAGTTACCTTGGCAATTCTCAAATTGTGTGTGTGTGTGTGTGTGTGTGTGTGTGTGTGTAAGAGAGAGTGACAGATTAATTCTCCATTGAGTTTTGTGTTCCTTGAGGGCAGGGATTTAATTCCAGCTTTCTGCAACCTCCACCTGACTCCATGCCTCGCTTAGAGAGTGCTCAGTAAATTCTGGTTGAGTTGAGCAGAACTGTGTCATGCTCTTATAATGATCCAAAGTGTGGTCAATAGCAAGCAGTCAGGCGGTGCTCTGAGAGGCCCTGGGAAGAGGGTATGTCGGCCGGCACAGCCCTATTCCTCGCCTACATTCTGCCTAAGAAGACGTTCTTACCAGGGGCTGAAGACCAGCTCCACAGGAAGCCAGTATCCAGCTGGTTACAGCCCAAAGGGGTCTGGGTGGCCCTGCGGCCAACTCTTCCTTTCACCCGGGAGGACTCAGGGAGAGGAGTAAATTGACTAAGTCCAGTGAATTCACTCTGAAAGCCACGTGGTGGCTTTTAAGCAGAGTTTAGAAATTTGGGAAGGCTTTGGGGAGAGATATTTCAGGAAAGCGATGGTGAGAGGAGAGGTTTGGAGGGAGGAGTAAGTTGTTGGTGGAGTCGGGGGCGGAGGGCGTGTGGTTGTTGGAGAAGGTCACTGGCAGACCACTGCAGGCTGTGCAGTCAGGTCTGGTGGGAGGGAGCCTTGTCTGTGGGAGGGATGGTGCGGCGCATGGTGTCAGCTTGGCCAGGACATGAATGCAGGAAAGCCAAGGTGGTCAGGGGCAGTCCCCCAGCGGGGCTGGTGGCGGAGCAGGGCTGATGCCAAGTACAGCGGTGTTCCCGGTAAGGACTGGATACACACCAGTGCAGGCTGGAGGCGAGCAGAGTCTTCCCAGGGGGCTGGGAAACTGGGGCAAGGGCCCTGGGACGACTAGGAAACAAGACAGCGTGGAATCAGGTGCTAAATTGTGCGGCACAGGCTGAGCACTAAGTGGGAGACTGGAGAAGGGACAAGGCCTCAGAGTCATTGGAAGGCATCCTGAGCCAGCAGTGCTGGGAGAGCCAGCCAGCACACCTTCATATGCACAGCAATCCAGTGCCCACCCCAGAATCCGCACCTAACCCTCACACGCCGATCAGTACTCCCCCTGCCCTGAATCACCCCAGGGCCTGGCACTTGACAGTTAGAGACCACCCCTGTGTCCCAGAGCCCACGGACATTATGCCAACAGGCAATGCTATGCTTATTCAAACTTGAAGACCCTGCCTAGCTATTCTTTCCTGCAGAAACCACAATAGACTCCGGGCCATGCTCTCCCTGGGCTCCTCGGCTTCCTGACCCAGCCTGGTGCATCCCCATGTGGCCCTGCATGGTAGGCCTTCTTCCCTTGGGACTGTGAGTAATAAAACGTCTTGCAATGGTATTGATCTCTCCATGTCATTGCTCAGTCACACCTGTAAATTAAAACCTGGGTGCCATTAAAGCACCAGGAAGGGGAGCAGCCAGACATTTGGGGGCTGCTTGTGTAGAGGAAGGGGCAGATTATGCAGGCGAGGGCATGATGCCCCTTTTTCCTTTGACCTTCCCTCATGGCTGGGACCCCTGCTCTGTTCCCAAGTGGTCCCACCCACAGGCCCATGTTGTTTGCTGCTGCTTTGAGTTTGGGGCTCAGGTGCAGCCCATGACTGCCACCCCCAGGATCCCGTTCAGCCACACCTTCAACTGTGTGGCAATGCTGTCTGTACTATTTTGGAATTTTAGGCTCCTCTAAAGCCAACGGGGATGATTATTTGGGAGTTGGGGATAAGCGGACTGGGAGAAGTTTTCTGGAATCTCTAAAATTGCAGTCTTTAGCTGGGTCCAGGTGAGGCTCACCAAATGTTGGATTTTGATTTTGGAAGGAGGAGCGGGTATGAGCGAGCATCCCAGGGTGAACTTCTTGGACCCTAAAGATGCTTCCTGGGCCTCAGCGTCCCTGGCACTTGATTAAACACCCCATGACGGCCCTGGAGCCCTCTCGCCATGGCCTGGCTTCTCATTCAGCAAGGTTGAGACAAGGAGCAGAAAAAGCAGAGGACTAAAAGCGGGACACCTCGATTCTGGTCCACACTCTGTGTGACCTTAGGCCTCAGTTTCCTCATCTGTCAAGTGATGAGTCCGGGTCTCCTTTCTGCCCTGGAGATGTTAGAAATCTGTGAGGCAGGGAAGGGCCCCAGGCTGTGGGGCAATCCTGTCCCAGCTTCAGGTGCTTTCTGACCTTTGCCCTTCGGAGCAAAGGAAGACACCTGCCTGGCTGAGTCCTCCTGGGGTGCACAGCCCTGGATAGGAGGCTCAGCCCACCTCCCTCTGCCAACTGCACCTCGGGCTCTAGGGACACATGATCAAAAATTCCTAGATGACAGTTGGGGTTCATTCTCTGGACCAGGAGAGGTGGCCTGGTAGCCAGAATGGAGTGTCCTGCCCCAGGAGGGGCTGCAGAGGGCAGCAGCCGTGCTTCCTGGAACCAAGAAACAACTCCCAGGTCCATAGGGAGAGCACCGATTTCTTATTTCCCTTTTATAACCAAGGAACAGTTGGCTGCCTGTGCCTCAAGAGACGAGCAGATGCCCTCTTCTTGTCACTCCTTCCTGCCTATCCCCATCCTGCCCTTGCTCAGAGCCCCGCCCAAGCCCAGCACGCTCTCGCCCTGATCTTCCTCTACGCCTTCCCAGGCTCACCCGAGCGCAGAACGCCGGCAGGTACTGAGTGGAAGCCTGCTGATGGGTGAGGTCAGGCTTGGGAAAGATCAACCCTGTGCCTGAGAAGTGCCCCCTCCTCACCCCAGAAAGAAGGCAGGTCCCGGGGGAGGGCCTGGGGACACCCTTTACTTCAACAAACGCCCTCTCATGGCAGCTCGCATCAGCCCTGTGAACTGCACCCCGATTTTACAGGTTGGAGCTCACAGAGGGACAGGACTGGTCAGAGTCACGGAATAGCCCTATGGACACAGGTCCTGCTGGGGTCGGGATTTCTGTTTCTACCACTGCACCACACTGCCTCCTGGAACAAAAGGGGTTCTGCTCATTGGCTGCCCAGGTCTTTGGGTGCCGCAGACAGGAGGGAACATGCAGGCACCAGAAACAGCAGGGGGACGAGAAAGAGCCCAGGGTCATGGTAGGGCTCTTGGCCTCTATAACCTTGAGGTCAGTTCCAAGGAAATGAGGTTCTTTTGGTGGGGGAAGTGCATACGTCTTAGGGAGAAGGCAGAACCTGAGCTCACCTTCTGGTTTTGCAGAAGCACATGTAGATGGGTATCCACAGACATGCAGTGCACACACACGCACACACACATGCACGCGCACATACCTCAGTACCTAGAGCCTCGGCAACGCGACTCCAAGCCACCTCGGCCCTCCCCCCACCAAACTCTGCTCTCCCTCCTACCCTATATGTGCAATCTTGTGAAAACTCCACCACTCTTAAGGTTAATAAGGCTCATTTGCTTAAGATAGCACCTGTTTCTATGGTGACTCCTGCTACCCAGAATCTGTTCATCAACTGAGACAAGAAAACAGTGACTTCCACCCTCTTTGAAAGGAAAAGCTAATTCTTAGCCAAAGGCTTGACAGGCCAGCAGCCCAAGGAGCGCTGGGCATCTGTCCTTCCACCTGGGTTAAGTCCTTCCCCCCAACCCTCCCCACACATGAGCAGAGTCTGCAGATAACTCCTGAGTCTTCTGGATCAGGTTTTCCCTCATCTCTGGGAAACAACAGAGCCCAGGGGCGGGAGGGCGTGTTTCTTGGCACTCCAGGCCTCTGACTCTTTGCCCTGTTGCCTCTGATCTCTCCACATCAGCTCCCCCTTGGTCTTCCTGGATGGAGGCTGGCAGGAGAGTCCCTGAATGCCCCTGGGCCTCCTCAGCCCTGCCACCCCATGGTACCTTCTCACCCTGGCCACCTGGATTCCTGCAGCCACCCCTACATGCCTCCCGTCACTGTCCTCCCCCATGTATGCAGGAGGCTGCTGGCTCACTCTTTTTAAAATGTTTTGGTTGTACGTGGATGCAATACCTTTATTATATTTACTTTTACATGGTGCTGAGGATGGAACCCAGTGCCTTACACGTGCAAGGCAATTGCTCTGCCACTGAGCCACCACCCCAGCCCTCACGCTTTCTCTCCAAACAAGAGCTGTGCAGACCTCGACCTGCTCAGTGGCCCACTCTGGTCCTCTGTGATCTGTAGTTGAAGTTTGTAAACACCGACCTGACACTAATCCCAGTTGTGGGTTGCAGATCATTAGAAAGGAGGTTCCCAGGCAGGTGTGACTGATAATAAAGCTCCAGAAAGTGATTTACCTTTAAAATAAACGAGAGCAGCTTCCATGTCCAATGCTGCTGCTCTTGCTGGTGTTCTGAACTGTCTTGTTGACAGGGAGAGCGAGTGTGCAGGGAATTGCCTGGAACTTAGAGCTTGTTTTATGTATTCCAAGGCCCAGGGGAGCAGGTTGTGCTTATGAGCAACATTTTTGCAGAAACAAATATTGAGAGTTGCTAAGTAGAGGATCAGGTACAGAATCAGAAACTGTCAGAGTCTGATGCTATCACCAAAGTCTACCTAACGATCTCAGTTAGCAGGAGCAGAGACTGGCGCAGGAGCACCTAGCTGGTAAGTGGACTAGCAGGCAGGTCTTCTGAATCCTGATCCTAAACTCTTTCTGAAGTATCACCCAGTCCCCTGCTAAACAGCCCAGGCCTCGCTGTCTCTCCCATGAGTCTCCTTCCAGTATGATGCTCTGCTCCGGGCTGGTGTCAGGCTTGTTGATAAAGTCCCAATGCCAGAAAGATGAGGAGCCCAGACTCATGCCCAACCCCTGGCAGACGGGTTCTCCTTGGACATCTCCAGAGACAACTCCCTCCCCAAAGGCAGCAGACCCTTGACTGATAAGTACCACAGACACATTGCAAAACCAGGCTCCCGCCAGCCTGTCTTGGAAGTTCCGGACTCGAATCTCCTACTTGAAATCTCCACTTGGAGATCCAAAAGCATCTGAGCATTAACATGTTTATGACAGCACTTCAGACCCCTCAGCTCCCTCCCGCCTGCACTCCAGTGTCCCCATCTCAGGAAACAGCACCCAGATCTGGAAGCCACTGTCTGGCCAGCCTTGCCCCTCCACGTCTAACCATCAACAGGTCTGGTTGGCTCCTAACCTCGTGACAGGTCCCAGAGCTGTCCCCTCCATGTCCTCTGCTCTTGCTTTGGTGCAGGCCAGAGTCACCCCTCCCCAGAGAGCAATGATGGCCTCTTACGGCTGCCTGCTGGCATCCTGCACGGCACTCAGAGGGATCTCTTTAAAAGGCACTGTGTTTTTTAATCTCTGGCTGTGTGTGCAGCCCTTTGCTCAGGCCTGGATGAAGACCTTGCATCGGTAGTTCTCAGCCGAGGTGCACCTGTTTTTTCTCCTTCCTTTTATCATGGCGAGGACCTCGTACTTGAGACCTACCCTGTGTGTGTTTGGGTGTACAATACAATATTGTTAACCACAGGCACAATGTTGAACAAGAGGTCTCCAGAACTTTATCATCCCGCATAATTGAAACTTTGGACCCATTGAATAGCAACGCCCACTTCTCCCTCCCTCTCCCCACCGAGGCACATTCACCGACCCAGGAGCCCAAAAAATGAGGGGGTACCTGGGTTCCACCCCTGCAGACTTGGGTTTAACTGGTCTGGGTGCAGCTTTTGGGTAACCCAAGGAACGGTCAGGGTCAGAGCCTCCATCCTCGGCGGCTCCCCTCGCTGCCTTCTGACCGCGTCTCCTGTACGCCCCAGCTTCGCCACTTGGCTCCAGCATGTGGGCTGCCTCAGTCCAGAGTGCACCCGCTCCGTGCTGTTGTCTGGATACCCACTCCTAACTCGGTTGCCTGGTGAGTTTCTACTCTGCTCACCGGTGTCTGCCTCTGGGGACCCCTCCCTGCTGCCCTTCATCTCATCTCTTCTGAGTCTCAGGACTTAACTCCATCCCAATGCTGCCTGCTACAGTGGCTGACTTTATCTCCCGCTCCCTTACCAGACAGGGAACTCATCAATGGAAGGATCTGGTCGTATACACTTCTGGTCTGCAGTGACTGAATGGAACCTGCCACCTTGGGCGTGCTGAGCACTTGCTGAATGAGCGAATAGATGAATGAATGAATGAACAAGCGAAGAGGGGTGGTCTGGCCGATACGGAGAAAGGGGAGCTCTGATTCCTCAATGAGCTAAAGCCTCTGCTTCTACTGATGTGGCCCGAGGTTATATTAACTGTCTTAACTTCTGCATAATGGTTTGACATTCTATTATTAGCTTAAAATTTGGATTTAAATTAGCTTAAGAATTAACAAAAAAAATTATTCTTGATCTTTTCCCTTCATGAACCTCTGACATGCCAGATCTTCCCTGTTCTGTATGCATGCAATTGATTTGGAACCTAAATATAGAACTTTAGATTAATCCTTATTAAATTTAATTTTTGCAATGCAGGCAGGCCTATTCTTCTGATTTGCCAAAATGAACTGTTTTATGTTATCCATCATATTCAGTACTCCTTGAAACTTCATAGGACCTATGAATTTGGTGGACATTCTATTCATAAAAATATTGAACAAGGCAAGACTCATACCAGAATCTCATGGCATTTTAGTAGTGACCAACTTGAAGACTGAGACTCAATCATTTGTCATTTCTCTTCAGGACTGGTTCATGAGCAAGCCACAAACCCACCCCATTGCCCACAGGTTCACATGATTGACAAGTTTCATGCTTTTTTCCATCAGGTGGTGTTGTGCTGGCTTATAACTGTTTCTGGGCTCAAAGGATGACAGCATATACCAACAAAGAAATCCACGTGGTCAGGAGGGACTCATTTTTGGTGAGCCTAGGCAGACTCTCAAGGTATACTGTTGTCTGTTGTCTCAGAGCAACTGCTTATTAACTATTTTTTTGTTTTGATGGGGTTTGATATTCCACTCACCAGTCAGGAATCCATATTTTCCTCTCCTATTTGTGGAAATGATTTTGTGATCACAAATCTAAGTTCTTTCTGGACCTTGAAGGTGTGATTCATGTAGAGGTCTTGACGCATTTAAAGCACCCAGGTATTTGTGGATTGTAGAAGGACTTTTAGGGAGAGAGGACAAAGCAAGTAATGGTCCACAAAGACCTGAGATAACGAAGAAGGTTTGAGAAACCATGAGCATATCAGAAGGAGACTATCAAGTCTGAGAGGTGAGCAAGCAGGGGCAGAGCCTCAAAGGACTTGGACAACACACTGGGGAGATACGTTTCTGTCCCAGGAGACTGAGGAGTCACTTTGGGGCTTTGAATAGGAAAGTGATATGATCATATCTAGATTTTAAGAAAAATTATCCCATGAAGGGAAGATAGACACTTTTGTAGGGGGTGAGATCACAGGAGGGGGGCCAGGGAAGACTTTTGCAATGAAAATCAAGTGATAAGGGTCTCAACCAACTCAGTCATCTTGGCTTTTAAATCTGTATTTGTAATTCTTTCCTCTGTCCCATCAAATACTGAGCTTTTTGCCATGATGTTCCTGTCCTCATCTTTTGACTTTCTCTGGCTTGCTCACAGTTCCAGTCCCAGCTCAATCTCTATCTCCACCAAGAGGTCATCACAGAGTGATGCCACTTGATCTATCTATCTATCTATCTATCTATCTATCTATCTATCTATCCATACATATATGCAACCTTTATCCATCCATCTACTTATCCAGCATTCATCCATCCATCTACCCACCCAACCACCTATCCTGCATCCATCCATCTGTCCATCCATGTCTTCCTACATCCATCCATCTGTCCATACATGTCTTCCTTCATTCTTTATACATTCATTCCTCCATGCCTTCATTCATTCATTCAACTTTTACTGAAGGTCTTTATTTTCTGGGAACCATGCTAAGTGCTGAGGATATAATAAGAATAAGACACATTTGTGCTCACCCGAAACTCATGGTCTAATAGGGAAAAGAGATTCCAACAGTAACAAACCCCAGTGATGAGGACACTAGTTGCAGTTTGACTAAGTGTGGTGGGGGCGTGGGCAGGACTGACTTGGTCTCTCTCGGGTGTGAGGGCAAGACTTTGGGTGCAGGTGACATCTGAGCTGAGCCTTGAAGGAGGCCACCTCCTGTGAGGGTTGTTCTGCTCCCAGCCCTCACAGCTCTGTGAGTATGAAGGGCCGGGTGGAGTTGACGCCATGCCACAGTGTCACTTGGATTATTTCCTATATATTGGCCTTGTCTTTCCAAGTGAGCATCAGAAAAACCACATTTAAAATATATTCATTAAATAGGCATTTTTATTTTATTTATTTTGAAGAGCCACAGTGCTGAGCACAGCTAAGAAATTGGTCTTAATATCTTTCTGTGAAGTCCAGTCCTGCAGGTGGCTATTTTTCCTCCAGGTCTTTTAAGCGGTGACCATTCTCCTGGTCAGGCCCTGTCCTACCTCTTGGGAGTGATATATGCTCCTTACTAGCAAAGGCTTAGCATTTTCAAACTCCCTGTGGAGGACTTAGGGTAACAGAAGACAGAAAGAGTAGAGAGGCAGCATGTACATAGAAACTGCTGTGTGCAGGGTGTGGAACAAATTTCATCTCACCCAATCCTTGACCTTCCTGTGGGGTTGGTAGTAGTTTCTCTTATGCAGATGAGGCAACAGACTCATTTGCTCATGGTATGTTGGAGAGCTGATCTTCAGGTCCAGGCTGCCCATGAAGGCCCAGGTCAGGGCGGTACCACAGCTGAGGTGGGAGTGGCTAAGCGCAGAGAGGTCCCTGACCTCAAACCACACTCCTCCCACCCGCAGAAGAGGGAACAGAGACTCCAAAAAACAACAAACCCCAAAGCAAGCTCTCACGCATGCTGTGCCTAGGTGGTGGATGTGGAACCCACCTAAACTCTGCAATTTGGATGTGGGGCATCTCCCAAAGATTGATTTGGTTCCTGTGTGGGAGTGTTGAGGTGGTGGGACCTTTAAGATGTGGGGCCTAGTGGAAGGTGGTTAGACCTGAGGCAGGGATCAATGTAGTTCTCTTGAGATCCCAATGAGTTCCTTCAAGAGTGAGTTGTTATAAAAAGAGCAAGAGTGGTCCCTGAATTTCTCTGCCTTCCTGTTTTAACATTTTATTTCTTCAACATGGGCTCCCACCACTGTGATTCTGTCCTCCTATGCCCTCACCAGATGGACTTTCAATCTTCGGTTGGAAGTCTTTCAATCTCCAACATTGTGAGCTGAAGAAATCTCCTTTCTTTGTAAAGGGCTCAGCCTCAGGTATTTTGTTATAGCCACAGAAAGTGGACTAATACAGGCACCATGGCATTGTGAGTATGTGTACGGTCTTTGGTTTCAAACCTCAGTCACTTGCTAGCTGTGACATCTCAGGCATGTTGCTTACCACTCCAGGTCTCAGTTTTCTTATCTCCCCTGCTTTCCTCTTAGGGCTTTGTGATGATTAAATGATATATCAGTGTAAAATGCAAAGCTTGGTATCTTCTGCCAGTGTGTAAATACTTTTTCTTACTATCTTTCTTCCTCTTCTCTCTTTCCTTTTCATCTTCCTCTTTATTCTTCCTTCTTGAGTTGTTCTTGGTGTTTCTATGTTAGTTATACAGATAAAAGCTCTAAGAGTATCTCTGGCCAGGAGGGGATATATGCATTGAAGACCTTGTTTGGAGGTGACAAGGGGCACATCTGACTGGTCACCTGCACCAGCCTCCACTTGGGGAAGCACATTTCCTGGGCCACCCGTGGATAATCGCTTTCAGTGAAGAGGAACTTGCTCCATGGGGTACGTGTTCCGTCATCAGGCAGTCAAATTCTTAGAAAGTGCTTCCTGATAAGGAGTCCAGTTGCTGCCTGTCAGACTTTACCCAGGGGAAATAGGGTGCCCCGTGGGGCAGCAGGACCTTGCTCTTCTCAGTCAGGCGTCCACAGCTGTCCTCCCACTTCCCGGCGGGGCGCCAGGAGGCTGACTCTCCTCCCTCTTTGGCGGTTGCTGACATGATGTGGTTTCTTAAAGAGCCTCGCAGTTCCGTCTACTGTCCTCAGACCGGTCCCCAGCCCTCTTCAAATAGTGTGCTCAGGGCGTGGCACCAACGATGCAAAGTAGCAGAACTGTCCTGAGACCAAGGGAGGACCCCTGGGCTTCCACGGTTCTGCCACGGCCTCCCTCCCACCCCAGCCCTGTCCTTTCCTGGGAGCCTCTGCCTTGAGGTGGGCAACTGAGGCCCAGGGGGCAGTGACAAGCCCTGGCTCCTGGCTGTAGGACAGAAGCGGATGGGGACTGTTAGTCTCAGGCGTCTCCTTCTCACAGCTCTGCCCCTGGAGGAGGGCCAGGGCACCACCCTGCCGTCACATCACGGCTAATGCAGAGCTAGGTGAGCAAAGCTGTGCCGTGCCGTGCAGGGTGTCATGTGCGCGCGCGCGTGTGTGTGTGTGTGTGTGTGTGTGTGTGTGTGTGTGTGTGTGTGTGTGTTGGGGGGGAGCGTTGAGAGAATTTTCTGCCTGATCCAGGAATTCTCCTGGATGGCAGAATTGGTTTCCATAACGACTTTCTGATATAAACACATATTTGATAAAAATAAGTTAACAGCGGAGCTGTGGTGGAGCACAGATTCTCAGAGCGCAGAGAGAGAGAGAGAGAGAGAGAGAGAGAGGGAGAGAGAGAGGCCTCGTTGAAGAGCAGCGCTCTCCTCTGCCTCTCCCTCCGGGCGGCCTCTCCACACTGGCTTGCCATAAACCCCTAAAGCCTTGTTTCCCCTTCCTGCATAAGCTGCTCCTTTCCTCCTGTGCCTGATAGCCACATGCGCGCTCCCCTCCCCCGCCCCTTCTCCTTAGTTACCTGAACGCTACCGTATGTATGGGATAATATGATAAATTCATTTCCAATTCACTGCATTATCCCTTGAATATTTTAATGACTCATTGAATGGAGTAAAAAAAAAAAAGCTATTTCAAATGAACAATTATGCTGCATTAGTCTAAGGACTGATTATATTTAAACACCGCTCACATGGATAACAGGACACAGCGACCTCAGCATAGGAGAGCTAATTTGGCTCTTATCTCCAAATAATTTTATACCACAAATTACCATGAAAACCTAAAAGGCTTTAAAAACATTCATCAAAAGATAATATTCCATTTTGTAGCAGCATTTTATTTAAACCATTTTGAATGGGAGTGAAGGCATCTCTGGGTAGGACAATGACGGCGACTGGGGACTGTGGTGATAAGGAAGTGGTGAGAGGTGCTGCTGGCTTGTGTTCCAAATAAAAGCAGAAGGGGCCGCAGCCCTGCCCAGCATGGGAAGCCAGCTGAGGCCTTCCCACCCGCTGCAACCCCACCCTGGCCTTGGCTGTCCTCAGGGAGGACTCCCGGGGCTTGATCCAGCCCAGGAAATCACGGGGCAGTCTCCAGAGGCTGAAGGACAAGGCTGACTGTCCACCTTCACCCAGCCGGCCTGGGTCAAGCCAGGTCCTCCAGGCTGGGCCCAAATGCTTCTAGACTTGAAAGACACAAGGGCCTGCTCTAGAATTTTTACTTTGCAAAACCCGAGTCCAGTATTCTAAGGGAATTTGCTAAATCTTAAGTAGCCGCTGCGGTCAGATCTCAAAGTTGGGGGTGTTCCGGGAGAGAATCACTTATTGAAGCCCTACCGTTACGTGTCAGGAGCCTTAATCACACTGAACACCTTGAAAATTGATACTACTATCATGCCTATTTTAATAGTGAGGAAACTGAGGCTTAGAGATGCCCAGCTGGAAGAGGCGGGCCCGGGCAGCCCAGGCCCTGGCTCTTCCCATTCAGGGGAAACAAATATGGTTTCTGATCCCAGTGGGTAACACTGTTCATGGCCTTAGATCTGAACCTACATGCTCTCAGGGAGCGTAACTGGGCCTTCCAGTTGTTTCATTACTCAAAATGAACCTTCCCCGGATGGGGATGCTCTGCTGTTCACTCGCGGTCCTGATAAACATCCTTTATTCTGTTTACTATCATTAGCGGGCTTCTGGGTATATATAAAAAAAAATTCACGATCCATAATTATATATGCACATTTAAATTTCTACAGGCTCTGCTGCTGGATTGATTAAGAACAAGGCTAATGTACCTCTTGAGGAAGGCTTCCCTTTGCTTATGTAACTTCCTTTGCTCAGTTGCCCTGGGGAGTAAGGGTTTGTGTTACTTTTCCCCAGGAGAAGCCACAGTATCAGGTCACACAACTTGACTGAAATCACTCAGGAGCGGGACCTGTCACTCAAGCACAGGATTCTGGCACACACTGACCACATTTTGAGAAAGCGGGGAGCTGTCATCATTGCCCTGTTTATTGGGTCCCCATTTATCTTATTTGCCGAACACACTTAGAGGTTCTTAAAAAAAAACAAAAAACTCCAATTATGGAAAAATTCAACCCTATAGAAAAGTAGACAGAATAATGACCCCTTAGAGGTCCTTTCAATTCACCCCGGATTGGTTGCATTTATAGCTGCCAAAGGTTGAGGGCACTGAATGAAAGAGAAATAGGACTTGCTGGCTCCTTTTCTTTCTTAAAACAAAAAAGATATTCAGAGCAAATTTTAGAATCATTGACGGTTTCTAGGAAGATTTTCTTTTTTGGAAGAAAAAAAAGGTACTCTTGTCTCCTTAATTGTTCCTAGTGTTCTTTGTCACCAATCATGACATTCTTTGTGGAAAGTATTAATGCACCATCTTCTTGTGCTCAATATTCCCATTAACAATAAAGAGTCTAATGAAAATATCTACACGAAAGGCCCTGAGCACTTCTTTCAGACACAAATAGAAGGAGAACCAATCCGTGTTTCTCTTGAAATGAATGGATGCAAATTAATTGATATCTTAATTAGGCTTCGGCATGAAGATTATTAGTCAGAGTCGATCAGGACTGAAAAGCAGCTTTGAGGAAACGCTGAGGACACGGCGCTGGGACAGGGGCATGGAGGCCTTATCTGTGCTGAGGAACCTCTTCCACACCGTGGGAGAGTTTCAAAGAGAGGCCAAGAAGGGCACCAGGTGTTACGCATCAGTCTCTGCCTGCCCTGGTCTGCCTAGGTTTGGTACTGACATCTAGTCTTGTTCTTGAGCCAATGGAAACCCACAGATACAGGAAGTTCCACCCCGGGTCTGCCCCTGGGATCTCATATTACTGCCACTGTGCAGGACAATGCCTTCTTCTACTTTGTGTTTGTGACCCCAGACCTCTGGAGGCATTTGACTTAGAGCAATGATAATAACGACTGTATGGGGCTATGTGTTCTTGTCCCAAGCACTTTATCTAAAATAACTCTGTTAAGCTTCACACCGATGGTGTGAGGTACAGACTATCAGTATCCCCATTTTACAAGGAAGCACAGTGAAACAGAGAAGTTAAGCAACTAGCCTAAGATCACACAGCTAGCTAATAATGGTGAATTTGGGATTTGAACCAGAGAAGTCTGGCTCCAGAGTCATTGCTCTTAACCCCTCCACTGCATCAAATAGTGCTAAATATATTTATTTGTTGAATTGATGAACAAAAGGGTACCATGAAGGCCTGGTCCCTACTGCTGGGCATCTCTCTAACTCCTAGCTTTTATTTAAATAGCCTGCAGGTAGAGAGGTTACCCTACTCTAGTCTGTACCCTGCCAGTCTCTCTTTGGGGTGAGCTGGGGGGCTACAGATGTTTTGGTCATGGTCTGGCCCACCATCTAAGTACAGTCCATCCCCTGATCTCACCAAGTCTGCCTCTCTGGCCTGGGGACTCACAGGGCTGTTGTCACTCTGCAGGAGGCTACCCCATGCCTTCCTGCCGGGGCTCTTTGGGGAATAATGATAGGTGGGGTTCAAAACACTGACCAGGTGTGCCATCCAGGTGGCATTCTCTGGGTCACCTCTGCCTATCAAGGACAGTTAGGAGTGAGCTAGGGGGAACCCAGAGATGATTCTTCCATTCACAGGGCGTGTGGTGGCTCCTCCCCGCAGCGGAGGTGGCCGAGTGGGTGCCGCCCGGCCCTGCACCTTGGGCAGGCGTGGTTTGGAGTCTGGGGCTCCCACCCAAGACCAGCTCTGCAACCCCCCGCTGCGAGCCTGCGTCTTCCAGCGCCTCCAGCCTCCGCCTCCCCCAGCTGTGTGATGGCAATGCTACTTTACAAAGCGACGGAGACCGTGCTTTTCACTGGAAGAAGGTCCCACACAGGTGCTGTTACCCACACCAAGGCCTCCCAGCACCCGGCGCCACATCCTCGTCCTCGCTGCTCGTTGGGCCTGGAGACCGTGTTGGGGCTGAAGCCCTGGGAAGCCGCATGTCACCAGCTGCCGGCCCATCTGGGTGCGGGCTGTTCAGACCACTGGCCGTGGCAGCACAGAGGAAGGGCGCCCGGATTTGATCAGACCCAGGCTTCCTGTGGCCAAGGTCCAGGACCTGGGACCTCAGCGGGTTTGGCTTCTAGCGCCTTTGTGGCTGGGGGAGTTGGGGGCAGGTGGGAAGGGTCAAGTGGCTACACCGGAGGGCCGCTGCTTCCGGCTGGTCACCCAGGCCAGGGAAAGTGGGTGAAAATGTGACTGAAACCAGAGCCTCCTCCAGCTGGAAGCCGAGGGCCGCACCCGGGCAGGTGGCCCTGGTTAAGCTCTGCGGCTTAGCAGTCTTGCCTGACAGCTGCCACCTGTCACCTGCCACCTGCTCTGCCTCTAAACTGAGCTGCTGGGGCTAAACCCATCTGTGGCACAGGCTCCTGTGAGAGGTGTGCCCTGAGTACTGGGTGAGGAGAGTGGGGACTTGGGACTTTGAAGAGAGGCCATGCCTGGTCCCAACTCGCCCCTCAGCTCTGAAACCATCCCATCCAAAGCTGTCCGCACTCTGGCCTCGGTATCAGGAGTGGAACCCTCTTGCAGGAAGCCCTGTGTGCCTGAGTGTGCGGGTGGTGAACTTGGCCTTCAGAGCACTTGCCACTCTTGAGTCGCCACCCTTTGCCAACTCCACCCGCAGTCAGAAAACAGCAGTGCTTTAGATGGGGGGATCTTTCCCGTTTGAGCCCTCTGCTCCCCACTGTCCCAATGGCATGGCCCTACCCGGCTCTCCCCCTTGGAGTGTTTCCAAAGTGCTTCTCCCATAGAGGAGCACCTGGCCAGGGAAGGGCGTGGGTGCCGAGAGGCGGCTGGTCATGCCCAAGAAGCTGCTACTGGGGGGGTCCTTGAGGGAGCCCCTTTGGGCAGCAGCCAGCCTGCCTCTAAATAGGGCTGTCCCCCAAGCTTGGTCACTGGGTTGTGGGTCGGTTGTCTGCCTAACTGCCCACTCCTCATCCCTACTCTCGGTCTTGCTCAGGAGTCAATACCTAGTTCTACCGATGCCCCTTCCTCTGCCCGTGGCTCCGGCAGGAAAGACACAAGCCCTTGTGCTCTGTGGGTTTCTCACATGTCCCAGAGCGCTCTCAGTGGGCCATCTCATGGGACCATCTCAATGGCCCCAGAAAGTCCATACCATGATTCCTGTGTTATAGATAAAGACAAAAATGCCAGACAGGTTCCAGAGATCCTGGAGCTGGCAGCCAGCCGAGACTCAAACTGGATCCAAACTTAATTTTTCTAGTTCTGTGTTCCCACTACCTCATTGGGTTTGAGGCCTATGCAGACTCTTCTCAAAAGTCATCTGTGGGATTTCCAGGCATGGATTCATGAACATGTAGGCCAGTGTGGAATTCCCCAAATCACACTGCTGGGCGCTCGTGAACAAAAGATTCCGTAACTTAAAAGAGAGTGGGAAATAAATGCACATCATATACAGCTGGCCCTCTGTATCTGTAAGTTCCTTGTCCTCAGATTCAACTAACTGAGGATTGAAAATGTATCTGTACCTATCGCTATCTGCATATATGCATACATACATACATGTGATTGCATCCAAACATGTAGACTTTTCTCTTGTCATTATTCCCTAAACAATACAGTGTATGCAGGCAAATGGATGAAACTGGAGAATATCATGCTAAGTGAGATAAGCCAATCTCAAAAAACCAAAGGACGAATGATATCGCTAATAAGTGGATGATGACACATAATGGGGGGTGGGAAGGGTTAGTGTTGGGGTTGGAGTTGGGTTTAGGGAGAGGGGCAGGAATGGAGGAAGGAAGGACTGTATAGATGGAGGGGAGGGGTGGGAGGGGTGGGGGGGAAGGGAAAAAATGGCAGAATGAATCAAACAACATTACCCTATGTAAATTTATGATTACACAAATGGTATGCCTTTACGCCATGTACAGACAGAGAAACAACATGTATCCCATTTGTTTACAATAAAAAAAAAGGAAAAAAACAAACAAACAAAAAAACAATACAGTGTAACAACTATTTACATAGCATTTATGCTGTATTACTTATTGTAAGTCATGTAAAAATGATTTAAAGTCTGTGGGAGGATTGTGTAGGCTCAGTGCAAATCCTACACCATTTTGTATATAGGACTTGAGCACCGGTGGATTTGGGTGCCCGTGAGGGGTCCTGGCACGCCAACCCCTGAGGGCACCAAGGACCATAGTGCCTCTGAGGATGATAGAACCTCTAGAAGGCCATCGGGTGAGGCATGAGGTTCACTCGGTTAACTCAGAGTATGGAAGGCTTACTTGGCCATGGAGCCTTCCCCCTCCCCAGAAGCCCCCTTAACAACCCACCAAATTTGTGTCCCTGAGACCTGCTCTGGAAAGGGTGAGCCAGGCTCCTTCACAGCTCTCACAGTTAAAGCTGAAGGTGTTGCTTGTTTCTGCACAAAGGAAGGGCAATCGCCACACCTTCTCCACGTCCCTTGCCCAGCAGGGGGGTGGTCCCCCACAGCACACCCCCCACTGCCAGGTCTGCCACCTGGACTTCACGGAATCACACCAGCGCTCCCAAATCCCTGGGTGAGCTGGCGCCAACCATTGCGTTTTCAGACGTTCTGTGAGCTGGTTCCTAAATCTTTGGTGCCTTGAAATTGACTGTGGCGGAAGGACCTACACCACATGTGTCAATAGACACTAGACATCAGGGCTTTCTCCTGCTCTCACGCAGAGGACGGTGTCCTGGGGAACCCATCGCTAGCCCTTGGACTTTTTTGGAAATCATTGGGAAACTTGGGAGGAGCTGAGGGGTGAGTGTTGGGGGCATCTGACACCCACGTCCTCGCTTGGCCTCGTGTCCTGCTGAAGGAGAGTCTGCACAGTCTTCCAAACAAGTCACAAAGTGCCTCTCGGCTTGCTTACCTTGATGTCTGTCACCAGCCAATGTCTCCAGTACCTCTTGGTGGGTTCTGACCTGCTGGGCGCATCGGGATCCACCATCATCAAGATGTAGGTTGCGCCCTGTAACACATGCACCAAAAGGTAAGGGGGCCCCGGGCCCAGAGTGTTGATGGAGGGTCCCAGGGTGTCAGGCGGTGGGCACTCCCTTACCCCAGCTCCTACCCCCCGGTCCTCATTCTCATGACACTGCTCTCATGCCGTGTGCTTATTCTCAGAGAAATGAGGTTATGAAGTGGACACCAGGACTCTGGCTCTCCCTTGATGAAGAAATTAGTCCAGGGACTCATATCCATAAGCGCCTGGAGGTCCCCAGCACCATGCTAGGCACCGGGGAGGAACCGAAGAACCTAAAACAGGGCGCCCACCCTCCAGGAACTTCTGGTGCAGTAAAGAGCACTTGCTCCGTGTCAGGGGCAGCAGGATCCATTATCCCTGCAACAAGCCTCAGCCGCACCCCTCTCTGTGCCAGACGCCGCTCCAGGGGCCGGGGAGCCAGTGGAGCGTGGATGGTCCACTCCATGATTCCAGGGAGTTTTATTCTAAGACACAGATAATAAAAATAAACAGGCAGGGACATCATGTCCAGTTGTGATGAAGGTGCAATTGGGTGGGACAAGTAGAAATGAGCCCTGGGAAGAGAAAGGACCTGTGACAGGTTTCAGGAGGGAAGGAGGCGCGGGAAGAATGCCGTTGCAGCCAGAGTCCGCTGGACAGGGAGCAGAGGACCTGGTGGGGTGGTGGGGGGCAGGGGCCAGGCACCAAAGGCTTTGTGGGCCGGGTAGGAGTGGGGGTCACCTTTAAGTACAACAGAACCCCTAGGGTTTTCGGCAGGCAACACTGTGCCTTGATTTGCATTTTTAGAAGTGGGGTACCTGAAGAGCAGGTGTCATGAAGGCGGATACGGAAGGAGAATGTGGCCCACCCTGCTCAGAGCTGCTGAAGGCTGAGCAAGATGAGGACGCAGAGGTGGCGACGTGATTTGAGATCACCGTGATCTTGGCAAGACAAGTTTCGGTGGAGGGGAAAGGACGGATGAGTACAAGAGGCTGAGGTGAGACGGATTCGAGCTGTTAAGGACGACAGCGAGGAGGAGGTTTTGGTGTGGGGTGACTGTGCCTGCCGGGGAAGGAAGAGTCAGGAGGCTTTTCTGAAGAGACGGATGCCAGTCAGGAGTGTGTGGCAGCCCGTGGAAAGGACCTAGTGGGAAAGCAGGTGCACACAGCAGAGCGGAAGAAGAGAGTCACCGCCAGAGCCGAGGCTGGGGGAGGGTGGGAGGGGACGGGAACCAGAGCAAAGTGCAGGGCCGGGTCTCTGGGAGAAGAGAGTTGGAAGAAGTGGTGAGGAATGAGGACATTTGTCTCTCAATGCTCCTAGTTTTCAATGAATTAGAGGAAAAGTCATCAGGGAAAGAGGGATCGTAGGACATGGGGGATAGAGAAGCAGCATTAAGTCGTCGTCTCAGAAAGTGAGAGAAGGAATACACTACAGTGCGTGGCTGGGTCGCTGGGCCGTGTGGCTGGCCAGGCGCAGGCATGCAGGGTGGTTGAGCTCGGGTGAGTGTCGGGGAGGAGAGGGGAGAGAGGGTAAGGGGACTGATGACCAGGGATTGCCGGCCCCCCTCTTGACCTGGATGGACATGCGTGCAGCTTCTCTACCAGGTTCCCGGTGCCCAGGTACTGAGGGAGCACCCGGGAGGGAGCCCGAACCTCTACCTCAGGAATCCAGAGGGCCGCACAGAGGTCTTTTGAGTTTGATCTTGAAGGATGAGCAGGTAAAGGGTCGGGCTAAGCGCTCTATTGGCAAAGGGAGTGGCATGTGCGAAGGCATGGGGACATCTGGGGACGTCTGGGGAACAGCTGGGACCTAGGGCATCTGGGAAGGGATGGTGGGCGACGAGCTGAAGAGAGTACTGGGGCCACATGATAGACAGCTTTGCATGTCCTAAGGCGTTCAGAACGTATGGCGAAGCAGGACCCACTGCAAAGGTTTGAGCAGACAAGCGACACGATGTGTTTAGAGAGGCACAATGAGGATGGAGTTAAAGACTAAAAGCAAAGCAAACAATCAAGATCCCTGCAACACTCTGAAAAGTAGACCAGACAGACTAATTCAAACAGTAGCAGCCGTGATAAAGAGACGGGCAAGACAGCGATCCTGCAGAATCAGCGGCATGAGGTGGCCGGCGAGGACACATGCGGGAGGGAGAAGCTCAGGATGCCTCAGGTTTTGTCTTGGGCAGCTGGAGGACGATGGCACCATGGACACCAGGCATAGAAAGCTGGAGACTCTGAGCCTGCGGGTTTGGTGTTGGAGCACACAGGTAGAGGGTCCCTTCTATGGAGTGAGGAGGTTGGAGCTCTCTCTAGACTCGGCAAACAGGCCGTGAACCTGGGGATGGACCTCATCCCTCAGAGAGAACTTGCAGAGCGACAAGTGAAGGATGGCGACAGTGGAACTTTGAAGGGGTGGGGAGAGGAATGCACCGAGGGGAAGAGAGTCAGGAGGAGAGCGCGGGGAGGTGTTCAAGGGTGGGGTGCAGGAGGTGTCAATATGGCCGCCATGGTGGTGGGGGTGAGGACCCAGAGAGGCCACTGGCTGTGGCCACTGGGGTCACTGGCAGCTCTCCAGAGACGAGAAGCCTAGGGATGCAAATGCTGACCACTGAATGTTAAAATCCAGAAGGACGGGCAACCACCCATTAGGTGCTATAGGAAGTTACATGGGACAATGTGGAGGCAAACCTGAGAAAATCCCCAAGGACCTGGAAGAGAAAGATAAAGAGATGGAAATATTAGGATGTGCGTGTGGTCTCTGTCGACTCCCAGAAGGAGAAAATTTGATTCAACCCAGAATCTGCTCTAGCTCAAACAGTAAGCAACAGCAAGAGACCGAGTATAAACACAGTAGAGGAAGAAATAAAACCATCTATCCTTCCTTTTTCACAATTTTTTGTTTTCGCAAATTACTTGGTTGTCTACATGAGAAATTCATGAAAAAAACAGAACAACTAGAAAAATATTCAGTAAGCTGTTACCAAAGGTACACAAAGTCAGTGCTTTCCTCTATCTTAATAAGTCATAACATATATATTACAGTCTTACTTACAATGCAATTTTATAACAAAAAAATGTAAAACAATCTCAAAATAAGCATGACAAAGAAAACAAAAATGTTACTGGCGCACATAAGAACAAAAATTGAGTAGCTGGAGAGATACACACTCTGCTTTTAAACTGAAATGTTTTATAAAAATGTCAGTAAGACTTCAATTTATGTAATTTGACACATTTACAATCTAAATCCTAAGTAGATGTTTGGAGAATTTCAGAAATTATTCCAAAGCCCATAATTAAATGCAAAAGAAATCAGATAAAAGGAAAAAATTAGCCAAGGTAATATTGAAAAAGATGAGACAGGGAATGGTATTGATTATATAGGTATTAAAATATATTATAAAACTATAATAATTAGAAAAATGTGGCATTGAGGAATAAATAAAAGAAGCAAAATAGAAAATCAAGAAAGAAACTCAAAATTTCAGTATATATATTTAATATATGATTGTTATTTTATATATGATACTTAATAAGACAAAGTTATTTCAAGTCAGAGGGAAAGGACAGATTATTTTATAAATGTCATTGGGGACTATTGACTCACTACATGGAATAAATAAACTTAGGTTTCTGTCTCTTTCAAACCCCATAAAATTTCCTTATTTATTTATTTATTTATTTATTTACTTATTTATTTTGTGGTGCTGGGGATTGAACCCAGGGCCTTGTGCTTGAGAGGCAAGCACTCTACCAACTGAGCTATCTCCCCAGCCCAACTTCCATATCTAAATGTGTAAATGAAAGACAGTGTTCCAAAACTGGTTCAAAGAGCAAAATATTGAATTCATACAAGGCAATACTGTTACAATTAAATCTTTGTATTCTAATATGGGAAATATCTGTAATATGCTAGCATGTGAAATAAGCAAATTACAGAAGAGTGGATGTGACATCTCAAATGTTCAGGGAAACTTTACATATATAACTATCTCCCTCAATATATATATTTATAGATGTATTTGCATATGCATAGGAAATGTCTGGAAAACCACGTACCAAACTGTCAGCAGTAAATGGCATGAAGGAAGAGATTGATATAATCTAACTAGATAGAATTTTGAATCTTATATATGGCAAAAAAAAGCCAAATGAAATTCAAAGACAATAAACTTAGGGTAAATATTAGCAAGATATGTGGAAAAGTGTTCGTATTCTTAATACATAAGTACTTTTTAAATGAATAAGAAAAAGAATGATAACCCAATGAAAAAATAGACAAGCAACATCCAAAGAATTTGTAAAATAAGAAATACAAATGATTGATAAACATATGAGCAAATGTTCAATTTCAGTAGTAATGAAAGTCATGCAAATAAAACTAAGTCCTATCTTTGCCTATAAAATTAATATATATGTATATTGATTTTAAATGTTTATGCCTGGAGTTTTTAAGGACATAGAACCATAAAGTGGGTTTTGAAATCCTACGTATGCCATAATCTCATTGTCTTTAAAAAGAAGGAAAGAAGACCAAAAACATCTGCCAATCCCATATATGTCCTCCATGGGAAGAAGAGTGGAGAGAGAGGAAGTGAAGATGTGGAATAATTATGAACCTAATTTTTGCATTTTCCAATGTTTCTGCACTATAACACATTGTCTTTATGCTGAGAAGAAAAGACTTATACTTTTAAAAAGGGTCCTGTAGGAAATCCCTGGACCTTCATTGTTCTGTTCAAACGATGGCCGGGGCAGTTCTCCTCTTTGGTCCTCATCCTTGGTTCCCACCACTGTCCCTCCCCACTCCCCCCTTGCAGCTGCCCAACTCTGCGGCGTCTCTACTGAGTGAATCGAGAGTCTGCTGCATGGCCTTCTCTGAGGTGCTCTTATCCTGAGGTTCACCCTTGATTACTACTGTGGCCTGGATGTGATTGGTCCTCAGTGTGGTGGTGAGACCTGTAAGAGAGGCAGGGCCTGGGGAGGTCCTTAGGTCATTAGGGGCACGCCCTTGGAAGGGATTAATGTAGTTCTTGTACTTCTCCTGGGTCCCCAGTTAGTCCCCAGCTGCTCTCTGGCTTCCTATCTCACCGTGTGAGCTCTTGCGCCCATCTATTCCTGTCATTGTGATGCCATCTACCATGAGCCCCTCACCAGAGCCAAGCATAAGTTAGTTCCATACCCTTGACCCTCCAGAATCATGAGCTAAATGAACCTCTTTTCTATATAACATATCCAGACTTGGGTATTTTGTTATAGTAACAGGAGAGAGACTAAGATAATCACCTCCCTGCTAAACAACCTCATAATAGACCTCTTCAAAGACTTGGCAGGAAAGAAAGGGTTACTGTGCTGATGGTCTTGCAGAGCTTCTGTCTTAGTGGACTCAGGAGCTGGGTCCCAGTCATTTCCATGACCCTGACTGCCAACAGAAACTCCCTAGCAAATACGGGGCAGAAGTGTGTGTCAAGGGATTGTTGCTCACCAGAGAAATTGGGAAACAGGTATTCAAGAGCTGGACTGTGGGACTGAGGATGTGGCTCAGTGCCAGAGAGCATGCCTGACATCTGTGAAGCCCTGGGTTTGAAGCCCAGCACCACACACACACACACACACACACACACACACACACACAATGCTGGACCCTTAGGTAGAACATATGAGGTCTGATTCAGGACCCCACCCATTCTCTGGAGGAGACAAGCTTAAGTAGAGAAGAGGAGACTGTCCAGTCTTTTAGAATGTCAAACCCGTTGCTGACCGTGGCAGCTCATCCTGTTGGCGTAGCCGGGAGCGGAGGACCTACAGCCAACACTTTCCACAGTGGAACTGCGCCGGGGGCTTGCCCAGGACCCCCAAGGCCCTGGGCTCAACCCCAGGACTGCAGGACAACAAGCCAACAACAGAGTTGTCCTCAGAACCCTTCGCACTTGCCACTTGTCCTCCTGCCCAGGTCAGAGATGGTCTCACGCTTCTTGGAGGATCATGCGCTCCTAGTCCAATGCCAGGCGTGCCAGGTACGAATGCTGTCACACTGGCACTCGGGGGGCTCCAGCTAAGTCCTTCTCCCTTCCGGCTTGTTGCTAAAAACCGACGAGGCTGAACTTGGCGGTTCTAACCTTTACTTGGTGCCTTAGTGAAGCTCCCCTGGCGGGTCTGACCCAGCAAACCCGCTTCCAGGGAAACGTTCAGAATGATTGAGAGAATCTCAGAGAGACCCGAAGAGGTACCTGCACCCCTGTGTCTGCTGCAGCGGTAGTCACAGCTGCCAAGATACGGAATCGATCTAAGTGTCCGTAAAGTGGGTAAAGAAAAAAATGATATCTATAGATGCTCCTTGAATTATGGGGCTTACATCATGATAGACCCATCAAAAGTTGAATAAGTTCTAAGTCAGAAGTGCAGTTATTATGCCTAACTTAGCAAGCAGGGTGTTTTGGCCTAGCCTACCTGAATTGTGTTCAGAACATTTGCATTTGTCTATAGTTGGGCGTCATGAAAGTATTGTACTGTATATATCACTAACCTGGAAAAATCAAAATTCAAAGCAAGGTTTCTACTGAACGTACATTACTTTCACACCATGGTAAAGTTGAAAAATCATAAGTCAAACCTATGTAAGCTGGGGACCATCCATACATGGAATGGAATACTATTCAGCCTTAAAAAGGAAGGAAATGCTGTCATATGCCTCGCGGGCTGACTTGGAGGATATTATGCTGAGTAAAAGATATCAGTCACAGAGGGACAAATGCCGTGCGATCCCACTTACAGGTGGTTTGGAAAACAGTCAAGCCTGCAGAAGCAGAAAGCAGAACAGTGATTGCCAAGGGCCAGGTGGGTGGAATGGGAACTCACTAATCAACTTCCAGTAATGCAAGATGAATAAATTCTAGAGATCGACTTTTGACCTCTGTCCATGGTTAACAATATCATATTGTAACTTAAAAATCCGTTGAGGGTGCATCTTGTTGTGAAGTGGTTAAGTGTTCTCAGCACAATAAAATAAAATGAAAAAGAAAGTGATCCTGTTTGAAGAGAACTGGACAGACTCAAAGCCCTTTCCAAGCATGCTGGGAACCTGCAGGCCAGCACGCCCCGTTGACAGGGCTGTGGGCAGCGGGCTTCTGCCTTGCCCTGGGAATGCATAACCCGGGTGACGGGCCTCTCCACTCAGCAATGCCATCTCTGTCACTCCCCCACTTACAAATATCTGCACATGTAGGAAGTGACTTGCATTTACGGTTATTCGTGCAGCTCTCTCAAAAAGTTAGAAATAACTCAAGTGTCCATCAGTTGGGGATTGGTTAATAAACAATGATCCATGATCACAATGGAAAACTTTATAGCTGCAAAACCACCAAAACAAAACACGGAACATCTCTCCGACCTGATGTGAAAAGCTCTCCAGGGTAAATTAAGTGGAAGAAGCAAGGTGCAAAACAATGTGCCTAGTTCCTTACCTTTATACAAGAACGAGAAAATGAGATATGTCTTCCCATTGGCTTGTATTTGCATAAACAAACTATGAAAGGATTTTTTTTTTTTAAATTAGTGGAGACTGTGGGTGGGGTAGCTTTATGGGTAAATGGGATAGAGGTGGGAAAAGAAGCTCTTGTATGCTTGTTCTAGCGTTTTGATTTTTGAGCCTGTGAGCTATTAACTGCTAAAAATAAACTGAAATTATAACATAAAGCAGAATGTATAGCAATCTCACAGCATTACCTTGGAGATGTCAGTCTCTATCTCTTTCTCCCTGGTGCGGAGAGGCCGGGGGATGGCCTGGGACAGAGGGCGCAGGGACGTCTCATTCTGTTTTTGAGGGGCATTTGGAGGAGGGCGCCTTGACCACCCAGCAGCAGGACAGAAGCAAGGCACTAGGGCCATGATAACAGAGCACCGTCCTCGGGGGCCACGATGCTGACCCAGAAGCAGAATTAGGTCTGAACCTGTCCAGATGAATTTTTTTTTTTTTTTTTTTTGCGGTGCTGGGGATTGAACCCAGGGCCTTGGGCTTGAGAGGCACGCACTCCACCAACATTCCCAGCCCCAGATGATTTTTTTTTTAAGAGGAACTTCTCTATTGACGTATGGTCTTTTTTCGCTCAGTGTGTCTGAAGTTCCTTCATGCTGTAACGTCAAGTATATACATTGCAATGACTTTTTCTAGCTGTAGAGTTGGAGAACCATCACCATAATCTAAATTCGCCATGTTTCCATCACCCCAAAAAGAGGCTTGGGCCCATTTCTAGTCATTCCTGCTCCCTTCTCCACCTCCAGGCAAGCACTAACTTACTTCCTGTCTCTTTAATCTCCTTTTTGCCTTCCTTGGACATTTCACATCAGCAGGGTCATATAATGTGTGGTCTCTGTGCCTGGCTTTTTTCGCTCAGCGTGTCTGAAGTTCCTTCATGCTGTAACGTGCTTCAGGCCTTCCTTCCTTTTTTATTGCTGGGTAATATTCCACCGACAGTTTGTCTGCCTGGTTGATGGACATTGGGGGTGATTTCCACTTTGGGACTAGTAGGAGGGATGCCGATGCAATCATTTGCCATGAGTCTTTGTGTGGCTGTTGGTTTTCCATTTTCTTGGGGAGATACCTAGAATGGAATTGCTGGGTCTGATGGTAAATTATGCACAACATTTTAAGACATCCCCAAAGTGTTTCCCAAAGTGGTGGCGCCACTTGACCATCTCCCCAGCAGGGCTGGAAGGTTCCAGGCTCCCGATGCTCTCGACTGTAGCCATTCCAGCGGTTGTGAAGCAGCAACTGTGTTTCTAATTTACGTCTTCCTAGTGCTTGGTGACGCTGAGCGCCTTCTCCTGCCCTGTTGACTATGCACGTGTCTTCTGTGGTGAAATCTCTCTATCCATCTTTTTCCCATTTAAAAATTGGATTATCTTCTTATTCCCAAAGGAATTTTAGTAGGCGTGCCCCAGCTGGGAGTGAGGGGAGGCAGGCAGTGGAGTGAGGAGGGACCAAGGAGCCGGCACACACTTCTACAGATAGAGAGGTGGCCTCATGGCCCTGGAACCCTCGCTGGTCAGCTGTCCCCGCTGCGCTTGCCTCATCCTGAACTCGTGGCTTCTGCCCTCAGTCACTCTTGCTGCCGGGGTTGTCTACTTACTGCAGCTCACCAGGAGGCTGGCGATTCTCAGAGAAGGGAGCCTTTGGAGGAAAGCCCGGCCCCGGCTGCCACCCAGGTGAGCAGACGCTGCTCCTGTAGGCCAGCGAGCCACGTCCTCTGGTCCCTGCCCTGCTGGCCTCCTTAAAGAGACGGTTGGGCCTCCCCAGTCTGCCCCATCCTGGTTGTCCATCAAAGCCACCTTGCCCTCCCAGCTCTGGCCTCTGCCACACCCTCTGCAGGAAGTACCCCGCTCTCCCTTGCCTCTGAGCCGGTCCTCCACCCTCTTCCTCTTCCAGGCTCTTCCCTCTGGACGGCCACGGGTAACCAGCCGCCTTTCAGCCCCGCCGTCTCTCCATAGATTGCTGCTTCCACTCCTTGCCTTTTCCGGGAGCGCGGCTCCTTGGCTCTCGCTGCTCCCTCATGCCCGCGGGTCCAGCACCAGGAGGGCAGGAGGGCGTCCTTGCTCCCTGTGGCCCAGCTTCTCTGGCACAGGGCTTCCGCGTCCTCCACCTCTTCCGTCTTGGCTGCTGCCCTCCTGGTGGCCGCCGCTAGTGTCACGCACTATACCTCCTGCTCACCCCAGATCTTGCCAGGGTCCCTGCGCCTTAGCAAGCCCGGGGAACACCCCTCCAGCACCACCCCTCTGCCTCCGAGAGCTCGGCACCTTGGGCAACTTCTCTGTCCCGGCCACTGCCTTCCACGGCACGTTCTGAGGCTGCCAACCCCTGATCCGCTCCCCAACACAGCCACCGGGTCTGGCCGCAGCCTCCTCTCCAGCCAGGCCAGCTGGCCTCTTCAGCAGTGCCTCCCAGGGACTCGCTCTGACCTCAAGGGGACCTCCAGACCATCGGTAGCTTTCTCAACCCATCGACTCCCTCTGTTCTGGTGTCTTAATCCAGAGGAAATGGCCAGAACCCAGTTCTGGGTACACCCCCTCCCTTAGCTCTGTGGGCTGGGCAGTGAGCTCTCCAGGGGGAGGTCACGACCACAGGGAGGCTGGCTCCATGGCACATTCTTGGTCACCAGTTTCAGGAAGGGCCCTCACGTTCACTTTGCGTTGCTCAACTCGACCTGCGCTTGGGAATGACTTTCCAGGATTTCCAAACGTCCCACTCCTTAACCTCCATCCTTCCCCAACTCCGCCGTCCTCTCTTGGATGATAGTTTTCCCAATGGCGACTTTTCAGAGAAGGATGAGGCCACCATCAAGATGGGTTTCAGAGCCAGAGACCCCACACGCAGCCGCCCCTGCCCCCGTCACGCCGGGGAAGCTGCAAGGCCCAGGCTCGGGGAGACGAGATGCCCCCTGCCTGCCCGCCCCACCCTCCGCCGGGTCTCCTGAACGGTCCACCTTCCCGCTCCTCCGCAGCATTAGAAGACGGTCACGTCCCTTCCACGTTCACAGGTCTGGCCCTCCTCTGCTCCCTGTCCCGTGGACAAACCCCTTGAAGATGTCCGCATGCCGTCTCTGTGTCCTCCTTCCCACGGGCTCCTTAACCTGCTCTGCCCCCTCTGCTTCTGCTGCAGCCCCCCCACGGTCACCGCCGCCATGTCCCAGGGACATTTTCTCATCTTGGTCACGCTCGACGCCCCGGCTGCAGCTGGCATGGCTGCCGCTGCTTGTCTACAGGGCACCTTCTCCTCCCGGCTTTTGTGACTCCCGGGGGCTCTTCGTCCTCAGGGCCGCTCCCCTGGGGCTGAGCTGAGGCGCCCTTACCCCGGAAGGTCAGGCCACAGCTACATTCCCTTTTCCAGCCCGGAGCTGTGCCTGGGCGCCAGGCCTGTGTCCTATGACCCACGTCTCACGTCCGCTCGCCACGTCCACCCACGCCGTCCGCTCTTCCAGTTTCCTGTTCCCGGGAACAAAGGCACCCTCCATCTGGTCTTGCAAATCCCAAGCCCAGGCGCGGCAGTGGCCCTCCTCCTCCCATCCGCCATCAGGTCTTGACAGTCGCTTCCCAGCATCCTCACCTCCCCTGTCCCCTCTGCCACCACGCCGGTCCAAGCCGCCACCCTCTTCAACCTGGTCTCCTCAAATGGCCTCTCACTGTCCCTCCGTATTCTCTTGAGCCAGGATCAATTTTTCTACCTTGATCCTGATTTTTTGAAATGCAAATAAAATCTGGTCCTGCTGCTTAAAATCTCCAAGGCCTCCCCCTTCCACCTGGCCCACTTGGGGAGTCTGTGAGTGGCTCTCTTCCCACACAGAAGGAAATGGAAAGCCATCTTAGGACGGCGTGTGACTGGACTTCAGTGGACATGGAGACAGTCAGGTCCAGGACTGAGAAGGCGGGCCTGTGTTAATCTTGGCTTTTATTTTCTGAATTTTCTGCTGCTGTGACGTGGGGGCTGGGCCTTGCTGACCAGGGTTGGCCAGTCCCTACAGAGCAGGCCCTCCCCAGAGCATGTCCTTTAAACACAGGTCACCCGACTCCGGTCTCGCCACCTCGACGCCTCCCTCGTCAGGCCTAGCCACTGTCCCCCTGCCTGATGGTCCTGGGGCCATGGGTCCTGGTGCCGGGAACTAAGGGCAGCCCTGTGCACCAGCATGATCCAAACTAGCCCACCTTAACCCTAGGCCCTGCTTACCCCGCCTCTCCCATTCCTTCCTGCAGAAAACCCAGTGAAGGTTCTCACTCTCCATGGCTCAGATGCGTCCTCCCAAAGTTCTTGTGTTGGAAACTTAATCCCCAAATTTGTGCTGATGGTGTCTGGAAGTGGACACTTTGGGAGGATTAGGATCTTTTGAGGTCATGAAGGTGGATCCTCATGATGGCATTAGTGGCTTTATAAGAAAAGGAAGAGAGGCCTGAGCCGGCATGCTTGCTGTCTCCCGTGTGACACTCTCCGCCATGTTATGATGCAGCCGGTGAGAAAGCCCTCCCCAGACGCCCGCCATGTTATTGGATTACTCAGACTCCAGCACCATGAGCTAAAAACCCTCTATTCTCTAGAAATTACCCAGCCTGTGGCATTTAGTTATAGTAACAGAAAAGAGACTAAGACCTGGAGGCCTACAGCACTCACTTGACCTTGAGTGGAGACTGCACTGACCTGATCGGGTCAAGGTTCATGTTCAAGTTGAGTGAGAGCCATTTTCCCCAAGGTGACCCCTGACTATAAGAATCACCAGGGGCACAAGAATCACCAAGCCTGGATGCTGCTGGGTGGCAGAGGTTCTGGCTGAAGGTCCCCCGGTGTGGTGCAGGTGTGGAAGCCTCCCAGGTGTCTCTGATGCAGAGTTAGGGGCAAGAGCTACAATCCGAGCCCGGTTCCCCAGAGTTCCTAGCCAAATCCACCAACAACCAACAACCACAACGAGCTTTCAGCCCTCCTGCAGAGTGCACTGGCTCCAGGGGAGACTGAGTGTCCTCTACATAAAGAGGCTGGCTCCCTGTGACCTCAGCTGGGGTCCCTTGTGTCCTGGCCCTGAGGATGGCTGGGCTCCAGCACGCCTCCGAGAAGCCGAAAGCACCAACAGTCGCCCGTGCGCCCACTGTTCATGACGATGGTGGTTGGAACACAGATTTAGCCCACAGTGGGTGGAGGTTTGAGCCTCCCCCACAAAGCTCTGCATAGGAAATCTAGTTAAGAGCCTTCTTCCTGGGAGGCTGCGTGGAACAGCTGCTGTTGGCCGGGGCCATGGGCCCGCCAGGATGCCCTCTGGTGTCACCCCTGAGCCTGAAGCCTTTCATCCCCCCGGACCGGCTCCTGTTCCAGGCTGGCCCCCATCCAGCAGGCCAGCCTTTCTTCCCAGAGTGGCAGACAAAGGTGCAAAGGCGCACCCCAGGCTCTGTGGGGAGGCACCGCCACCAAGGAGCCGGGGCTCTTGTCATGCTTTGCTGTGTTTGGAAAGAGGCATGTCTTGTCACTGTGGGTCAGCTGTCCTCTCCCTTCCTGCCTCTACTCTAGAGACTGGGAAGCTGAGATACTGGATGCCCCAGCCTCTACTGCACTGAAGGGCAGCTCTGTTCTGGCTAAGATGTAGGAGAAACTCTGGTGAGGGATTTCTTCCTGAATAAAAGGCAAAAAGAGAAGCCTTGGTGTCCTTTGTTCTTTCACCCATTCCCTTTCTTCCTGCCTGGAATGTGGACGTGAGGTTGGGTGAATAGCAGCCATCCTGTAACCAAGAGGGGACAAAGGTGAAATTGAAGGCCTGGGTGCTAATGATAAAGCAGAAGGCTGTCAGAGCCTGGTCCTGAGCTGCTGAATCAGATCAAGATTCCAGCCTCTAGGCGGGTGCGCGAAGCCGCTCCTTTACCTCTGGGGGTAGGGTTTTTCTTTTACCCCAACACATTCCCATTGTCACGCATGCTAGTTCTCCATGCTTAATTTGGCAAGTGGGTGCCAGAGGTGGGTCTTCTGAAAGGCATCCTGGTGTTCTGCAGAGGTTGCTTGGACAAATGACATGGAGCCTGTGTTTTATTTAGCCCCATTTGTCCTATGGGTCTGCTGTGAATCTCAGGAGTTATGTACTCCCAGCAGCAAAGTCTGGTTAGTGATCGCAGAACGGCAGGGACACCTGCCTCACACAGCAGGGTGAGTCCAAAGGTGACGGACGGACGTGAGCTGGAGGTGTGAAAGCAGCTTGGAGACTGCGAAGCAGTGTCCGGGCCAGGTTTTGTTGTGAGTGAGTGGTCTCGGCATTTGCTCCCGACTGTTCAACACTTCCTCCGAAGGCCTGCCTCCAGCAGCCGGGAGCCCCAGCCCCAGCGGACCCTGGTGCACCTCATGGGCAGCCCTCCCTTCCTCCTCTCTCTCCAGGTCCCCAGGGGACTGAGCTTGCCTGAGAATGGGACTAATGGCAGAAAGCTGGAAGGAATAGAGGCCATTCTTCCTCCATGGGAACCGTCTGACATCTCCCGTGGTCCCCAGCCACCGGCCACCCTCCCTGTCCTGGGAATGCCACTCATTCAGGTAGAGCAGCCCCATCTTTAGAAAGGTCTGTCTCACAGAGCCAGAAAGGCCCCCATAGAACTCACTCTGTCTTCAGGAATGGCGTCAGAACAAGGCCTGTCCTTACCCACGGCAGCCCCCCGGGTATCCCAAGGCAGTTAGCAAAACCACCCATTGCGCCAGTTCTTCAACCGGTCCAGCTACCTGAACACTTCCAATCCCCTGCCTTGGGTGGGTCACGGACTTGGGTGGGAGACAGAGGTGTAAAGAGCAACAGCACCCAGGGATGCACCAGGACCCAGATGGAGGCCCAAACGAGGGTTGCAGGAACCCAGGCAAAGGCAGGTGGGCGAAGTCCTCACAGGGAAGGTGCTTTTGGACTGTTGGTGTTTGCTTGCCTGCGGGGATGGAACCCAGGGCCTTGTGCATGCCAGGCAAGCGCTCTACCACTGAGCTACGGAAGGTGGTATCTGATGAGGAAGGATAAAGGAAGACTTTGCCAGGGTTGAACGTCGGGGTTGGTGATAGCAGGTGGTACAAGTTCAGGTCAGCTAAGGTCATAAATCGGTGTGGCCGGAATCATATTACTGGGATCAAGGGGCCACTGCAGGGAAAATCCTCTAAACAGAAATTATTATTCTGAGCCTACAGGTGGAAAATTGAAACTCCAAGGAATTAGGGGATCTGCCCAAAGCAATACCTTTTAGTGATGTGAATCCTACTTTATCGCTGTGTGGCCTCGGACAAATTGATTAAACTCTCTGGGCATCTGTTCAGTATTATAATATGGACATAATAGCAACCATAGTACTTTCCTCCTAAATTGCTCTATGCATTTAGTGAATTCATACTTGGGTCCTAATTGGGCCCAGCACACGCAAAGTGATCAATAAATCCCAGTCACTGTGAACAAACGAAGCCTTCTCCAGGATTTGAAACCATGTCTCTTGTCTCCAAATTCCTCTTCTTTCTGCAGAGTGGAAAGGCACAGCCTGGGGGCCAGAGGAACAGATTTGGGGTTGACTTTTATCGCAATATGGTATTTGCTTGTGTGTTGCAAATTCCTGCACACCTAGGTCTCTGGACGCTGCTATCATTTACAACATACACACTACCAAGACGTACTTGTTGGCAGCACGTTCCAGAGTCCCCGCGTCAAGTGCCTCCTGCCACTGTGCTGCCCAGTCCTCTAGGGAGGATGGTTTTCTATGACATCTGCCCACTCAAGATGTCTCGGGGGGAGGAAGGTTCTCGCCCGGCTTCCATGCCGAGGGCCAAGTTCAAGCCTGGTGAGCTCCCTGTGCTGTCCCTTCCTGGGAGCCCCTGTGCTCTGTGCCCTCTGGGCATTGCGACTCTTCTGTCTTAATAAAGTTGAGGGGCTTATTTAAATTTCAACGCTTCCTCTGCAACCAAGCAGGCCGCCACAACCACTGCGTGTCGAATGGAGAATTAAGACGCTGTGGACACCACTCGGGATGGAGGGAGGCGGCAGAGGAACCTGAAGGCAGGGAAAGTGGCAGAGACGGTGGGTCACACCTCGTGTCCAAGTCCTCATCACAGGACCACCTCCAGCTCCAAAGCCACGTTCACGTCCACCACCCCCACCCGCCACCCGCCAGCTCCTGCTCTGGCTTCACCTGGTTCTCTGTGGAACTTCTGTCCGCCAAGTTCAAAATGCATCTTTTGACTCTTCCTCTCCGGTCATGTCCAATTCTTGGGAATTGTCAAGGTCAGGGTCTCTCTGGCCTCTCCTCGCTCCCCTAACACTCTGGGGAAGCTCGGCGGGACCTCTTGTCTGTGCGATTTCAACGGCATCCTCACAGGCCTCTTCCTTCCTGCTCATTTAGAGCTTGCTGAAGAAGAGAGTCACTTCCTGGTGTCTCGGCAAACTGAATCTCCACGCCCCACCCCACCCCCCAAAAATATTGGGGCCTGACTTGCAGCACTTGCTCATTTCCACGGGGAGGATCCAAGCCACCGGCCGGCGGCTATTGGATGTGGTGCGATTCCTGCCCAACTAATGGTCCTACAGTTCAGTTGGCCACAGACTTAGGAGGTAGATACAAACTTCACAGCCTGGCACTTGAGACCCTGGACAGCTTTTCCAGTTGTCCCCACTCGACCCCTACATGGGCCTGTACAGACTGGGGGGGTTTCTGGTCCCCAGTGTGATTCTTACAATCCCACCTCTAGGCCTTTATTTGTTGGTCTCTATCCCTCAAAAAAATTCTTCTCATTCTCCAAGACACATGTCACCCTGTGAAGACTAATCCTGAGCCTCTTGAGCTAGAGAAGATGTCCTCTCTCTTTGAACCCCCATTGTATCTTTCTTGGGGCCTCTTTGGGAAGCACACTGTATCCTGCTATGTACTTGGTTAGGCACGGGTGCCTGCTGGTCCCTCTTATTAGATTCTGACTTTCTTGAAGGCAGGGACTATTATTTCTTTGCCCCTCCTGAAGTACCTGGCCTATTTTCTTACACATAGTTGATGCTTAAGAAATACTTCTTGAAGTGAATTTGCCCATTTCCTGTGTTGGAGTAAGACATGGTTTTTATTTTTGTTTGTTTTGTTTCATGTCTAGAAAGAGGAAGAAATGTCCTGATCCCAGAGTCGGACAAGTCCATTGCACTCCTGGCCTTGACCCTGGGCCGTTCAGTATGGCCCCTCTGCCTCAGCCAGGGAGAGCTGAAGCCTCCGGCCTCCAAATCGCCTACCACTTCCAAGTTGCCAAACACCCCTGCCTGAGAGCATCCAAGGAAAGCACCGGCTGGGTGCTTTGGCTAGGGTGGGCCCCTTGCTGGGGGGCAGCAAGTTTGGCTTTTGCCTCAAAGCCAGGCCTGGGCCTCTGTCCACCCAGGATACCTTGGTGGTTGAGCCAGAGCTGAGGGGGACTTGGGAGGCCTAGGAGCTGGAGCCATGGTCTGGCCTCCTCTGCTCTGGGCTAAGCCGCTGCAGTCGCCAGAACCCCCAGTGTGAAGGAATTTGAGTTCTAACTTTAGGTGGCTCCGTGGCTGATGGCTGTTTGTGAATATCTCATTCCTGCTTTGGTTGCCCAGCTGGTGGGAACAGAACGGGTAGTCATGGGCTGTCATCATGCGCTGTCCAGGTTAGCATGTAGCATTTCTATTACTATTAACAGACTTTCTGCTCCTCACTCCATCTGTTCTCTGAAATAATTGCAGTTGCACAGACCATGCCTTCGCTACAGGCAAGCTCTGGGGAAGAGGACAGTGCTTTTATGAGGATAAAAAAAGTGTTAAAAAATAACAGCAAACACGAGAAGAGAGTGGGGATGGAGCTAGCAGCAGGCTTCCAATTTCCTTCAGATTCCGGCCTGCAAAGGTGGCGGTTTTCACACTCGTTCCGCTGACCGAGCCCAGCCAGCCGGGGTGAGTGGCTGAGCTGGTGGCTCAGGCTTTTGGAAGTGGTGCTGGCCGCCTAAGGGTTGACCGCCAAGAGACCCCCAGGGGGCCCCCCAACAGCAGGTGCAGGGAGGGCAGGGCCCCCGGAAGAGGTGGTGGCCTTTCACTCCTGGAGTTGGAGGTACCCGGGCCTGGAGACGTCCAGGCCGGAGAAGCAGGAAGGGCAGGGGGCCGGCGGAGGCGCTGGGCTACACGGCTGGTCCTGCCGGGGCCAGAGTTTCCGCACAGGCAATGGGAGGTAAATCTCAGTGACCCCCTTTCTTCAAGAGCGTTTGGGAGACTGCAAACCGCTCAGAATTCTGGGGGAGGGTTAGGAGAACTTAAGGCAGTCAAGACTTGGCCCGTGAAATATAGTAACGACCATAATAAACTCAGAGCAAACACTGGCGGGTCCAACACGCTTTGATTTGTGAACCTGATGTGGGGTGTTCTGTTCTCCCAAGGGACCCGCCTGAAGCCGCGTCTCACCATGAATCCCACAACCTGAAGGGCCCCCACCCCACCCACCTGAGGGCCCAACATGGAATGTCACATCTCCTCTGATGAGGCTAAAGATGGGGGTCCCTCCTCAGGCCCAAACCTGGCCTGGGGTGGCAGAGGAACTCTGGGGAGCACTTGAGATGCAGGAGGAAGGAGAAAATGAAGGGACCCGGCCCTGTGCCTTCCAAGACTTCTTTCCATCTCCAGGGACTGTTTTTATTTCAAAGAAACCCACAGAATGTGACTGGACAGCTGTAAGTAAGACATTTGTCAAGGGAAAAATTTTGTGTGTGTGTGACACACTATAGTATTCTCCAAACCCATCAAAAGATTAAAGAAAAACAAATTCTGGAAAAGCCCCGAGACTCAGAGGAATCATCATATCTGGTGATGATCACAGCGCAAAATGCTTTCAATGTGGGACAGACTTTTCCAGTTCTTCTCACAACACACCACCCATCAAACTAACCAGGAAGTTCTAGATCTTCTTCATCAATGGGTTCCTCGAGTCACCCGGCCCGGCGGAACTTTGTGGGAGGTGTGGGTGACAACGTGGCCCTGTTGGCTGGTGGTCCCAGAAGAACCCAGTTCACTTATTGAGGTTTTGGAAGAGGAGGGCTTTGAGTAACTCCTGCCTATTGACAACCTTTTGGGGTCACAGCATCTTGGGAAAATCTGTCTGCTCTCCTTTGGCCAAAAACTGCATTGGGCAGAAAGTGATTTAGGCTCTTGTGACAACGTCCGTCTAGTCATTACCTGGTAGCGGGTTTAGGTGTGCCGACTTCCACCTGCACCTCGCTGTCAGTGGCTTCTGCTGAGTGTGGACGGTCATGCATCACGTAATGACATTTCAACTAACAGGCCACCTAAACCTGAAGTCTCATAGGTTACAGTAGGGCTAAACATTTCCCACTGCCCAGAGATGTCGCCGTAACGACACTGCTGTGCTAAGCGTCGCTCACACTGGGGGTTATACCGCTGGACACAGACCTGTTGCACTAATCCTCATGTTAAAGTGTAGCACACACAGTTCCGTATGGTACCTGACAGTGCGGATGATAAAGGATCGTGTTGCTAGTTCAGGAATTTGCCCTCCTGTGCTTTCTACCGTGTTTTTAGAGGGTGCCCCTTCCACGTGCAAAAGCGGACTGAAAACAGCGCCATCCCCCCGCAGCTGAGATCAATCATCTCCTGATTGTATTGAGAGGCCACACGGAATGACCGACCGGGACCACCTAGGCGTGCGTGAGCGCACTCAGGGATGTTCCCACAATAACGAAATCACCTGCAGACGCGCTTCTCACAACGTGTCCCTGTCACTAAGCGACACATGACTATTTCGGCACAGCACCTGAGACACACGAGATGCACAAAAAGTGCAGGTGCCGAAGGCTGGAACGAAATCGCGAACTTCGTCCGCAGCGAAGGTACTCACCGCCAAGTGCACCGCCCAGGAACGCCTTTCCACAAGAAGTTGACCCCGGAGGCATAAATGGAGGCCTCGGGTGATCAACGATAGTCAGACGAGTAACAGCTCCTGTCAGCTGAACCTGTTCATGTCGCACGCCGCACACTTCCCAGACCTTGCCTCCTGTGATTCCGTGGCCAGCAGGCCAGATCAACAGCGTCACTCCCATTTTACAGAGGAGGAGACTGAGGCCAGGGAGCTGCTCGGGGGCTCCTCCTGCTGCCCTTGGCGGGGAGGAAGGGGGGTGTCTGTGCAGGGCACTCATACCTCCTTAAGCTGTTGGGCTTCTTCAGGGGTAAGTGACTTCGTGAGGAGGGAAACTGGTCAGTCTTTCAAAAGCTTCTGAAAGGTAACTTTTGAAATTAAGAACCTTGGTGCCAAACTTCTTGTCCTTGACAGGGAGCAGCCTGGAGGCAGCAGCAAAGAAAGCCGCACACAGACCGCTTTCCTGTTCGCTTCGAGATCGCGTTCTTCTGGGTTCAGTTCGGGCCTTTTATTTTACACCTTTATTTGAAGGGTGGGGGAGTGGGTACGACGAGGCCCCCAGGGAACCAGGCCTTCAGGTGTCCTTGGCCTGTGAAACAGGCTGGCCCGGGGGCTGTGGGAGAGCAGAAAAGCCGGGCAGGCCCATGCCAGGCCAGGCCCAGGGGGAAGAATCCCGCATGCCCTTCTAGAAGGATGACTCAGAACAGGGACCACAGACAACATGCCCTCTAAAGACACCAGCCAACAGGCCATGAGACCCCAAAGGACAGCAGAAGGCCGGGTGTGATCCAAGCGTCTCACATTACCCAGAGTGGACTGTTCAGACCCAGTCCTGGCCGTGGAATCCTGCAAGGCGGGACTGGGGGGTCTCTTGACACCTGGAAAGGGAGCCGTCAGCACAGATGAAAGGAACTGCTGACTTACTCAGTGGGTAGTAAATTTGTCTAATTCATTATCCCCAGAGGTGAGACAGGCTGAAAACACACATTGCTCTTTAAAAAGCTTGGAGGAACCTGTGGGTGATCAGTTCACAATGGGTTCTTGCGGAGCTGGGGACTTAGGAGGCGATCCCCGAGCACTGAGAGCAGAGAGGATCGTGGCCATTAAAATTCTCTGGATGCAGCGACCCAGAGGCAGCACTCACAGCTGGACAGAGCAGGGTCCACCTGGACCCCGGGTGCCAACTCAGATGCTCTTGTCAGGTCGAAGAGGTGGGAAGTACTGCATGTGCTTTCTGAGTTAGGGAATCTGGCTCACATCAAGTTCCTGGTCCCTACAAATATAGAAGCCCTGTCTTGACTGTCATCAGCCTTAGAATCAGAGGATTGAGCCTTAGGAGCCTTGGAAAGCTATTGTGGAACAGTGGAAGGAGTGTGCCTCTGTCACCCTGCCAGGATCCCAGCAGGCCTGCAGAGTCACAGGAGGTATGTGCAGGGCCATTCTAACTGACATCAGAAGCAGGGCAGGCTTCATGGGTGTGCAACCTGTGCAACTGCATGGGGCTTCACACTTAGAGGGTCAGTGCTTAGTTTTAGTGCTCTGCTGTTACACCCCTGACATTCTCAATGATTTTTTAACTAGGGGCCCAGCATGTTCACGTCGCACGGGGCCCCACCTGTTATGCAACTGGGTCCTGGTTAGCAGCTACCCTGCTGGCATAATAAGGGGAAGGACTGTCAAAGGAGGCCGAGGAAAAAGGCCAATCGAGGCAGCTGGATCCGGATGATGGCAAGCGGCGGAGCATGTATAGAACGGACAGTTTCCTAGGTAACTGGCTGCTCCATCTAAGTGCCGCGCGCATGCTTTGCTAAAAACATGTCCTAATGGCAGGGAATAGAAGCAGAGAAACCAGGGCCTGGGAATGTGGGGCACACCTGATGGTGCTCAATGACCTGCCATATGGCCAGCCCAGGAATGGAATCTTCTAGAAAATTCCAAAATCGCCTAGAAGAGAAAAAAGAAAGGCTTGTTGGGCCTGGCCCTGAGCAGATGTTTTGGGGGTTGATGGCAGCCTCCCCTAGACATGCCCGTTTCCCAGAAACATTCTTAGGAAATGACCTTTGTGTGTGACAAGGGCCACTCCCAAGTTCTCTAGGAACTCTGATTCAAGGGTGAAGCCGATGCTGTGAAGAGGGAGGAAACAAAGACAAGACACAGGCTGGGCTGTGTCTTCTCCCATCACCGCTCTGAAGCTTCACTTCCAGCGACCACTTCGCTCTTGGGGGTCTCAGCTCTTCCATCTTCAGAGCGAGTTCTCTCGGTCCCTCCGGAGAAAGTACAGAGGTGCCGGCTCCCGGCAGAGTCCTTACCCGTGTGGTGGGGAAGGGGAGAAGTACTCCTGAAACGGCTGACGGGATGCTCGGACCGTCCCAACATAATTACAGAAGAACCAAGACAAGGCCCCAGAACTTCCCCGGGCACCTAGGCAGCTACGAACTGCCACTTTTCAGCCCAGAGGAAGAGAAGTCGCTATTAATCATGATGAGTCCTTGCCACCAGGAAGTCCCAGATCTCAAGGCCTTTCCGGGCTAGGAAGCTTCATGCCCCGCGCGGCCCCGGGCAGTGTCCCTCCTGTCACGTGGCCGGCTGTATTCCACCACACCTTTCCTCTCCTTTCCCGGAGGTCGGTTCTGACGGGGCTGTTGGCTCCAGGTGCACAGAGAGCCCTCTTCTCCAGCCCTGGCTTTCAGAAGTTATTCCTCACCCACTCATAGGGTGACCGCCTCGTCCTCACGGGAGGCCAGCACATCTGGAACCTGATCCAAAGCCCCTCTCTGCACTCAACCTTTGGCCATTAGTTGGTTGGACCATGGTGGGCATTTGGAGAGACTCTGGTGACCTTTGTTGGGCCAGCATGGTCTGGTTCCCTCATCCCATGGCACCCGCTTCTCTTCTGCCTGCTGAGCCAGGGGTGACTGAAGTGACCCGTCCCATCTCCGTCCTCCGGGGATGGCCTAGAGCCCCGGTGAGCACCCAGGAGGCTCCCTCGCTAGAGCAGAACCTGCAAGGCCTGGGTCGGGTTGGCCTGAGAGTGGCCACCTGGGTCGGCTGAAGGCAACCTCACGGCAGGCAGGTCAGGTCTGCCCAGCCCTCGCCTGGGGCTCAGGCCAAGTGGCCGTAGCAGGGGCAGTGGGAAAGGGGTGCAGTGGCAGGAAGGAAGTGACCTGGGGAACTGGGCCTCAAGATGAATTAACATCCCCCCTCTGAGCTGAGGGAAGAAGTGAGGGAAGCCTGTTCAAAGGGCCGCCTGGCCGCAGGGTCCAAGCTGGCCAGCAGCTCCTCTCCCTTCACACCACAGCCCGAACCCTTCAAGTGTCCCTCTCACTGTGGGGGGGCTCTGCTTGAAGCCTAACCACCCCATCTCTCTCCTGCTCCCAGGAAGTCCTCATTTTCTGAGGAATTTTCGGGAGTAGGTTGAGTTGGAACAACAGGGCCCTGCCTTGGGCTGGGAAGAGGAACTGGGTTTAGTCTTGGCTGTGTCACTAACTAGCTGGGTAACTAGTTAGGTCTGCTTGAAAGGAGGGGTTGGGTTGATGTGAGGCTGGGACCCCCTGCTTCTCAGGCTTTGCTGTGAAGGAGCAAGATGTCTGGTTTTGTGAGGCCCCGGGAGGGATGGTGGCCGTCCTTCCACCCCTGCTCCTGGGAACTCTGTCAGGGAAGGCAGGTGGGGAGGGGTCTGATGGAGGCTGAGTTCCCCGAGTTCCCCTGTCTGCCTGAGCAACCCCGGCAGCACCCCAGCCCCCAAGTGCAGGGAGGCGCCTGGGCCTCGGTGGCTGTCGGAACCTGAGTCTGCCGCCTGGGCGCAGGTAATTGCTGAACTCTGTGAGCCAAACACCTCGAAAGAGCTACAATGACTTTAAATGCCTAAACATTTTAAAACAAACCTTATAACGCAAGGCTTTTAATCCTTCCTTCCCCCCAGTGCCGAAGCTCTTTCTGTCTCTGCTCTCTCTTTTGGGGGAAATTCAAAAGCTGTTTTATGCCTCATTACCTGCACACTGTGAGTGATGTCTGTCGGTCCAAGCGCTGTAAATACCTTAAATCATGCTTCATTAAGAATATCTATGGTGCTATTAAAGACCTATAATAGACAACGAGTTAACAGATGATTAAAGATGAATTCCATTTGTGTCAGTCACCAGCCAGAGAGAGACAGAGGCTGGAAGTTCTCAACTCATTATCCAGCAGCTCTCCCTGCCCCCTCCATGGGTTCGTGAGGCTGGGGAGGGCACAGGAGGGCTGTCTGCTCCAGTGAGCGGGCACGGCGGGGCAGGGGGGACAGTGGCAATGGGGGCTGGGCCAGAGCAGGCTGCGTGTGCAGGACCAGCCAAAGGGATATGGGAGAGAGGGGCTGAGCCCTGGCTCAGAGGAGGGGAGGTGTGTACCTGCGCACGTGTTCACGTGTGTATGCGTGTGGTGTGTGTGCTCGCTCCCATGCATGTGTCTGGACCCATGTCCACTGTCTCCTGACCCTGTCACCTCTGCCTGGCTGTTTCCCAACACAGCCAAATTCCACTCGGACTCATAAGAAACAGGTTGATGTTGACTGCCAGGTAGCCAGAGAAAGAGGCGAGTAGAAAGGAGGAGATGGGGTCCCAAAGGTGCAGACCCTGGGATTTTGGTAGCCACCACTGCAGGTAGGAAGGAAGGAAAGATGTCCTTTCTTCGGTTTTGTTTCAAGGAAATAAAAATCTGTGTTTCGGCAAAAAGGGCACCACTGCCGGGGGGTCGAAACCGGTTCCTTTTTGTTGGTTAAAGGCCCAAACTGTACCACCTCATCATCGCTAGCAGCGCTCACACCCTGGGTCCCAAATCAGGGATCCTTGCTCCCTGTCCCTGGTAGAGTCCAGGGGCCTAGACCTGAAGGATAGCAAGCACCTGAAGTCCCAGCTCCGTGCTTGGACATCAGCAGAGATGGATGGGTAAGGTCGTGGTCCAAAGTGAAGGTGAACACAGGCTAGTAGTAGATGGTCATGTTCTCTGTGAGTGTGATCATTCTTCCATTTTACAAATGGAGAAATTGAGTCACTGAATAAGAACAGACTGTGGCCAGGCGTGGTGGCGCATGCCTGTCATAACAGCAACTCAGGAGGCTGAGGCAGGAGGATCATGAGTTCAAACCCAGCTTCAGCAACTTTGCAAGACCTCGTCTCAAAACAAAACATTAAAAGGGCTGGGGAGGTGGCTCGGTGGATAAGCACCCCTGGGTTCAATCCCCAGTACCAAAAAGAACAGAACAGAGCAGACTGTGGCCTTTAGTTAATAGACATCAAGTGCTTTCTCCTTGCCTGGCATTTAAGATATGACCCTTTTGAGGTGCTTTACGGTGTAGACGGGAAGGTGGAAGTCCCACTGCATGGGCAGGGGAAAGGAAAGCTGCCACCCGAGGTCAGTTAGAGAGTCCGGAGATGGCTGGAAGACACGGCAACTTGTGTAGCAGCCCCGCCGGAGTCTGTGTTGCTTGTGCTAATGATAACACACAAGTTCTTCTTGGCATCTTCTGACCCAGACGGTGTTTCTGTGCCCACTGCCAACTTCTCCTGGCTCTGCCGGCATCACTGATGTGTGGCATTATGCTATTCACGTCCCCAGTGCTGCTGTCAGGTTCTCTGACATCCTGGGTGTCACCTGCCATGCTGACTTGAACACGCCACTTGGCCTGGGGTGTTACTACGCTCTTCACTCTTCACATCTACTTTTTATGCAAAAAAAATTAAAAAGATGTCAAAATCGGATGCTTCTGATTTCTTTTACATGGAGCCAACCCAAGATGTTCAAGAGTCCATGGCTTTAATCTGTCATCTGCTGCTGCAGAATGCAACCAGTTTGTAAGTGGGGCAGGGAGAGAGGACCCGTGTCCAATCTGAGAAGAGGCAGAATGAGTGGGCATTCGATCGATGCTCATGGGAAGAAATAGAGTGAATTGGCTGACGGTATCGGGCACAGAGGGACTTGTGTCCCACCTAGGGTGTTACAGTTCACCAAGTCGGTCTGCTCGTGTTGACTCATTGGCTTCCCCAGGAGAAGGTATTATTATCATATTCTTTCAAGACAGAAAATTTTAGTCTCTGGTTCAGCAAAGCTAAATGGTGGGCTCAAGGACTTGGGCCATTGAGTGACAGAGCTGGAATAATTGTGCTTCTAACTCCAAGGCCTCCCTTGGTTTAGGGTCGGGGTTGGAGAGGCTTCCCTGAAAATGATGGAGACAGTGGACGGCCACAGGCCAGCATCTCAGATTTGCTCAGCCAGACCACCTAGTAGTGGGAAGGGACAGAGCCAGGGACGACTTCTGGAGCAAGCTGGTCTGCTGAGAGAACTGGGAAGTCAGGTTCAAATGCAAGCTGAGCAGTGGAGAGGAGGGGCTGAGATATGTCCAGTGTGGCGCCCCCTGGAGGGGTCTTCTTGGTCTAAAGAGGGCACGTCATCGCAAATGTGTGTGCCGTGCAGAAAGACAGACGGAGGTCTGAGCCTTGCTCCGAGTGGAGCCGGCCATCTGTGACTCCTAGTCTCCATTCCTCACCGTGAGATGGAGACTCTAATCCTCCTTCCCAGCGTGGCTCAAAGAGGAACCGAATCGCGGGTGTGCACAGCCAGGTCTAGCTCCTAGGCAGAAACGGCTGCAGTCAATCAGGGCTTCCCAACAGCCACAGCCTCCCAGGACCTTGGGGAGGGGCAGGAGGAAGGGCCTGTCACTGCAGTGGGATCCAAGTTTAGAAAGGAGTTGGAATAGACTTGGGTTCAGACTCGGCCGGCTTCATGCCATGTTCCACTTCCAGGAAAAGAAACGGGCTTGTTGGAAAAAGCAAACAGACTCAGAAAGCATCTTGGGCATCCAACAGTTCTTAGGAAACAGCATTTGGGCAAACATCATTGAATCAGCAACACTTGGATCCAGTTTCCATTGACAGCCTCACACACTGAAGACCGATGGGTGGGAACCCTAGGAAAGCAACCTCTTGGGAACACTGGGGACAGTGGATTTGGGCATAGTCTCAACCTCCTGTCTCCCATCCATGACTGGTCTGTGAGGTTCCTTGAGTTCATCCTACCAGGCAGGACCCCACAGAGAAGCCTGGGTTTCTGGAGGAAAGAGATACAAAAGACCCTGGACTAGAAGTCCGAACATCTGGAATGAGTTCTAGCCACACCACTTCCTGGAGCATTGAGAGGCCAATCTGTGACTTTGTATTCTACTTTCTTTGGAACTGCTTCTTTCTTTATTTATTTGTACAGTGCATTATAGTTTTACACATAATATTGGGGTTCGTGTTGACCTAATCAGACATGAATGGAGTATAATCTGCTGCACTTCAGTCCCCAGTACTTCCTCTTTCCCTTCCCTCCCCCTCCCCTTGTTCCCCTCCTCTACTCTTTGTCCCTCTATTTATTTATAGTTTTTTAAAAATTGGTGCTTTATAGATATATATATATATAGGTGAAATATACTGTGGCACGTTCACAGTTCTCGAGAATGTGAAGGACGTGCTTTGGGACCCTCTGGGGGACACTGTAAGACACATTTCTTGGGATTTTAGAACTAGATGGTGAGCCTCAAAGGTCGTCTGCTATAACTTATTGTACAGAGGGGGAAACTGAGGCTCAGGAAGGCTGAGTGACTTGCCCAAAACCACACAGCTAGAATTAGGGTCTTCTGTCACTACAGTGCTTCTCCATGATGTCACCTGCCATCAAAGCTATCAGGGTCCTCACACCTGCAGCTGACAGTGAGCAGAGAAGTCCCCTCTCCTCGCCTATTGGAATCCCATCACCCATGACTGCCAGGGAAGGAAGACATTAAACAGCTTCCTAGCAAGCACAGGTAGGATTGGGAAGGGGAGGGAGGGACATGCATTGGCTCTGATAATTGAATCTCGGTGCGGAGAGGCCGCTGGACGCACTGCAATTGAGTTGAGTGGAAAATGCGATTTCCGTATTGTTAGAAGCCTTCACTGCCCAAGGCCCTGATCATTTACTTCAAGCACCTGCTGGTCTTGTGCATGTGACCCCGGTGCCCAGCTGAGCCACCAGCCAGCTGGGATCAGCCGCGTGGGGCAGGGGTGCAGGGAATGAAATTAATTTTCAATCTCCTGGGGCCATCGTTGGCCACTCTGCAGCCAAAGACTACACAGACCTGGAGAGAATAGAGCAGAATTCCCCGGGGAGGAACTCAACTCCCCAGCACTGCTGGCGGGGAAGAGGCCCCGGGAGAAGGAGGGCCAACGCAGCAGTCATTACTGGCAATCCCATCACTGAGATTTAATGGACATTCTCTTGCTGGAGACTTTGCCTCTCTCTGCTTTCTCTTCCGAATATTTAATTTCCAACTCCTGCCCTCCACCTCCAAAGAGACAACCCCTAGAAATGAGAAGAGTTCAGTTTCCTTCTTTCTTTCTTTCTTTCTTTTTTTTTTCCTTCCTACCTGTTGTATTGAGGTGAGAAACTGCTCAGGAGAAATGGCCTTGCTCTGATTATACAAATCTTGCAGTTCCTGCCCCTTCCCAATTTGAGAGACCATCCAAGGAGCACAAACATCCGTTTCTTGTCCAAACCCACATGAAAAGGAGGTGGCCTTGGTCTCTTTTCCCTCTGAGCCCACCTTTGCTATGAGTTAATAAATGAACAGCAGTTTTAAACACCACACTGATGCCCAACCAGAAAGAGCCTAGAAAAATCTGTTTCCCAACACAAACTTGGTTCCAGCAGTCTTTTGTGAGTGTGAAGAAAATATGAATTATGGTTCCTGGCCGTGCAGAGTCCTCACTAAAAAGGAAAAAAGAAGAAAGAAAGAAAATGCTATGTCTGTTTCCAGTTCATCCACTCACATGTTCAAAGGCATGGATGAGGTATGGATCTAAATTTACTAGGTCCTGAGCAATTAGCAATTAGAAAAGAAAGAAGGCAGGAGAAGACTTGGAGCTGATAGCAATGTTGAGAAAATTTGCAAAATGCTAACATGCATGTGTGCATGTGTTAATTTCTCCAGAGCTGCAACCCCTTTGCAATCTCAGCCCTTGGTGGAAACGGCAGCAAGTCCTCTGTAAAGGAACGGTATCATTAGCGCAGTCAGATCTCTGTCTCGGCTGGCAGCAATTACCACTGGGAAGCCTGCAGGCTCTGAGGCATTTTCATTATGGGGGAGTAAAGGGTCACTCACCTTGAACCCCCAACTTGGGCTGAAACAAGCTTTTTCTGCACAAAGAATCCCACTTCGTTTAAATCCGTAATTGCTTTGATTTCAGTATGTATGGGGCATGGAGACTTCATGACTAAGAATTCTATTAGTCAATAAGTTTGCTAGTTTTATGAATCATTAGTCAGCCCTCATTTCAGTCCCTTTCCACACTGGTCTGAACCAGAGTAACAGATTTCGTTTCCCCCCCAGTGGGGACCAGTGAAATCATCCTTCAAGACCACCTGTTCCAGGGATAATTGGTTTCTCTGGGTCACAGAGGTGGGATGAATCTGTGGATGCAAACAGGGAGGGCTGTTCCTGCTTCCATTCCACACCAAAGGAGGTCAGTGCTGGGCTCTGGAAAGAGTTTATTGCAAAGTCCTTACACTTATTGAAAGCTTTTTAACTTCTAAAACTCTTTAACATCTATTAGCTCAAGGCCCGTGAAGTAGGTAGGAAGGACCCTTCTCCCCAGAGAGAAAGTGGCGAAGCTGCTGGTCAGGGATAGACAGGAATAGAAAGAACAGGGCTTCCCACTCTGGCTCTGTCCCTTCATCTCAACAATTACCTCCCAGCACACTCCCTCCCCTGGAGGAAGTCCCCCACAGTCAGCCATTGTTCTGTTCCTTTGGAGGTTTCTATGATCCGCCTACTAGAAGCCCAGTGCTCCTTCTTTGGGCTAAATAAACATCATGGAAAGTTCAGACCAGGGATTTGTCTGGTGAAGGTCCGGAGACATTTTCTTCCAGGCCTTAGCAGGGACTGGGACTGGCTGTTGGACAGATCCCAGGAGACGTATCACAACTGAGGCAATGATTTTACTAATGGTTTTGATAAACTGATCACAATCATGGGTGTAGATAGTAAGAACTACCAACCTCCAACACCAGAATCCAGAGACCAGGAGACCATAAAAAATACCCATGTAAGAGAAGAAAATGATCCATCCGCATGGTCAATGCAGACAGTGCCATGCACAGATCGGGTGTCAGCCTCATGAGTAAAGACCCCAGCGCACGGGGCCTGCCCTTTCGGAACTGACTGAGTCACAGAGTGGCTTTGAGTCTGCAGGTAAGGCAAGCGCTATGTTGGGTTCACGCAAGGTCAAAGCTCTTTCCGCCCGTGAAGTTCCAGGTGCCATAGGTGGAACCTGACTGGCAACCCGTGTTCCCCGGCATGTCCGTTCTTCTCACCGAGGACTCGCCAGATACGTAAGTCCTCTGCCGATCTGAACCCCCGGGGCACCTCTGGGAATCTGGTACTCACTCCTCCTCCCCAGCTAGTGTCCACACAGCCTCAGAGGGGAAAGGACAAAAATTAGTGTTGCCATAGGGACCGGTTTCAGGAGAACCCCTAGTGGAAGCAGTGTCACCGAGCCGTGATAATACCCAGGGGTCTAAAACTCCCCCCAACAGCCCGGAAGAGGCAGAGGAATAGCCAGGGGCTGGGCCCTCAGGAAACAGAGGGGTTAACATCCTTTCTCCCAGCCTTTGCGGAGGGAATTTGAATTCTTGATCAAGTGATTTGTCAGGATTGTTGTGTATTTACTGTAATTACAGAACATCAAATGCACATTGACGTAATTACCATAAATATGTGTAAAGACATTATAACGTGTAATTATGTCATATAATTCTTTAATAAAGCATGCAGAAGAAAAATTGCTCTGCACATGCTCACTGTCTTTTCTAGTTCTACAGAAGGTTTTACTTGATCCCCCTCCCCTCCCCCTCCTCCTGTTCAAATTACAGACAGTTTCTCCAATTTAGGATTAACTGGCAGAAGGGTGAGGTTAGAATGTGTGTGTGTGTGTGCGCGCGCACCATGCAGTCTTGTGTGAAGGAGTAGGGACCTGTGCGTGTGCACACGGTTGCGTGAACGTGCATGTGTGTGCACACACAGAGGAAAGAAAGGTGGTTTCTGACCCTGGAAGAGGTGTCCTGGCCCAGGTACCAGTAGCACACAGTCTTGCGGTCAGGGTCCTCACTGCTAGTAGCAACACATTCCTTGCGCTGGGATGAGCTCCCTGCACTTCTCTCACCTGTAATGGCCTGGGGTGACTTCTGCCCTTGCAAGGGAGGATGTGGGTGCACGGGACACAGGTTTGGTGAGACTCAGGCTCCAGGGAGATGAGCTTGGGAAGAGGCTGACATTATTCTGAACTCAGGGAACTTTGATAATGATTTGAACAAAAAGGATCCCCAGGTGGGATCAGTAGGGGTCAGTGGGATCAGCAGAGCTTGGATGGGTCACGCTGTCACTGAGACTAGCACAGAGCGGAAGTCCTTAGCTATGGAATCCGGACCAAGATCTACATTTTCAGATTTCCCTTTTACCCTGTGAGTCTATTGGAGGTCTGGCATCCCTGGGGTCCAGAGAGATAAAATAGCTTGAAAATTATGTTCCTGGAACTCAGAGCTAAAACAAATGAGGGAAAATGGTCTAATGAGTGGGGAAGGCCTTCCCAATAGTGATATAAAAATAGAAACCATAAAGGAAAAAGATTGACAGATTAGACCATGCAAGAAATGTACAATCTCTTTCCATCAAAAATAAAGTACCATAAGTATACTAAAAAGCAAACAAAAGATCAAGGAAATATTTCCAATGTATATGACAGAGGAGGTAATATCCTTAATGTGCTAAAAAGCTCTGATCAATTAAAAAAAAGTCTGAATAGAAAAAATTAGCAACAATGAATAGAAATATCACAAAATAAATATTGATGGCTAAAAAGCATGTGAAAAACAGACCAGAATATTTTATAATTAATGAGGGAGATACTACTTTTTACCTATCGAATTGGTATTTATTTTAACAAATCATAATACACAGTTTTTTTTAGGGTTGAAAGTACAGGAGTAGAAATCTGTTGGGGCCAATTTGGCAATGAATATCAAAAACTTTGAAAGACAAATCCTCTTTGACCTATTAATTTCTCTTCTAGAATTAAAAAAAATAGTCAAAAATTTAGGTCTAAGTTTTCCTAAAACCAAATTATGTATAATAATGAAGGGGGAAAAAAGATCCCCAGAATCAATCCAATGCCCAAGCAAAGGGAATTGGGTAGAGGAAGTGTGGTAGAATCATACCACAGGTGGAATACTATTCGGCCATTAAAAATGATAAGTGAGGGGCTGGGGTTGTGGTTCAGTGGTAGAGCGTTTGCCTAGCATGTGTGAGGCACTGAGTTTGATTCTCAGGACAACATATAAATAAGTGAATAAAGATCTATCAACATCTAAAATAATTTTTAAAAATAAGTGAATGTTTGATGATACAAACTGATAAACTACAATGTGAAAAATATACAGACTGATATGTAAAGTCAGATGCAACTCATAGACACAAGAGTGTGGAGGGATTTATACCACAATATACCACCAGTCATCTAGTCATCTTTTAGAGTAGGGATATTTGGTTATTTTTCTTTATTTCTTTTATTTTAAAAATAAAAACTGGGTAGTCTAAATTTTTATAGTGAACACATGGACTACTTTTGGAAATGGTACATACACACACACACACACACACACACACACACACACACATTTTGGTTTATGCCCTAAGGCATTCAGAGAGCATTCACACTTGGTAGAGAAATCCTCTATACCTCTTGGGGCCCACATCACCAACCAAAGACTACACCCTTCTCTCAGCCTTTTGCTCCCAAATCAATTATTCCAGAAACTCATGGTTAGGACCAAGTTCTTGAAGGGCCACCAGTAGAGCAGGAGTAGAAGCCTTAGTGTATTTCAGCTTCTAAGCAGTGAGCAAGATTTCAAAACCAGTATTGGAAGGCCAGATAACTGTCTGGTGGCCTGGTTGATGGGATCCTTAAACCCAGGACTGATGGGATGAGACCTTCACCTGCAGTCCCAAGAGAACCCCAAGTCGGGGGAGCTTATGGAGTTGATTCTAGTGGGATGCAGAGTCCAGAACCAAATAGAGAGATGGAAGTGGGTTACTAGACTGAAAATCTAGAAACCAATACCAAATGCTGAAGTATTAGTAATAAGCTTTTCTCTCCGTCCCACTTTGTACTTATTTAAGGCAGGGTACTGAGTCGGCAGCCATGAGCCATGGAGATGAACAGGAAGTGATGGATAGGATGCAGGAGAGAGGAGAACTACTGGAGGTAGGAATTATCCCTGGCTGTTGTACAGAAGCCCAGTGGTGCCCGGGGCGGTGGGCTGTGTTTAATAGAGAGCGGATGGTCAAACTCTTTGTACTCATGCCAACCATCTCCTCCACCATTCCCTGGAGCCTGGGGACCAGGTGAAACTCCCTGAGGGGGCCAGACTCTCACTGTTTGATGAGGGAGGGGTCCCAGTGAGAAGGGGTGGCTCCAGCTGGACCAGAGGACACAGCTGGTCAAAGGGGCGAGGTGGGTGTTGGAATGGGGAGGGGAACAGTCCAAATTCCTGCATTTCTCCTAATCATCTTTCTTCTTTTCTATTTCTCAGGTATGGGGCAGCAAAATTGTACGGGCATCAGAGGAATTTCTTCTTTCCCTGAAGAAAGGAACGAGCCTGGCTCTCATGAGTGACCACTCAGGTGACCACATCAACCCCAGAACAAGAACAAGAATTCTTGTCCTCCGTTGCCATTTCAGTGAATGTCGAATGTAGTAAAGGTAAGGGTGTCACATCTACCACAGCCCCTGTCTTGATACCTTGAGGAAGCAAGACAGGAAGGATGTGCTCATTTTAGAGATGCAAAAACAGGCTTAGAGAGGGTAACTGGAGCTTGGCAGCCTCATGCTGAGTAAATAACCAAGCTCTCTGGAGGGATGGCCCAGGGCGTGCAGTTCCCAGCTCCACTGGAAGTCGCTATTTCATGGGTGTCCCTGCAACACCCAAACACCAAGGACAATAAAACACACCGAGCTACAGAACGTCATCGACCAGCTCACTCCTACATTGAACTTGGGCGGAGGAAAGCCCAGCCTAGGAAGCACACCAAGCAAACTAAGGCCTACCTACCGGGGACCTTGGGTACATGACAAAGTCCCCCGGGAAAGCCAGCACCCCAGGAGGCAGTGGAAGACCGGAAGCGGCCCGAGGTTGCAGCGGATGTTCAGGTGGAAAGAAGTCAGGTGCATCAGGCCGGATCCATCCCGATCCGTCAGGGCTGCCGGGGAATCAGCTCAGACCAGCCAGCAGAGGAAGCCCGGAGAGCTCTGGCGCTGGGCTCTCCCTGCCCAGGCCAGATGAGCCTCGGGCTGCTTCACAGAAGAGCTCGGAGTGGGGGACTGAGGTAACAGAGGGGCTCCTGTCCCAGGGAGGGCCTGTGACAACTGGAGCAGCTGAGGTCGAAGAGACTCCGTATGAAACCAAACATATGAAACAGAAGCCAAAATGGGAACGCCACACGCCTTGGCATGCTTCGAGGCTGGTCCGGCCTTCGTCTGGCCTCACCTCCCTGAACTTTCAGTTTGGTCCCTGTCACTCAGCCAGCCTTCCCTTGGTTGTCCCGTACCTTCCCACGCCTCTCCACCATGCCTCACGCCTTTGCTCTCAGGTCCCTTCCCCACCTTTTTAAAAACACTGGCCTAGGCGTGACATGCAACCTTCCAGCTTGGCCATTTTTCAGCGTGCAGATCAGTGGTCTCAGGTCCATATACACCGACGTACAGTCGAGCTCCAAAGCCCTTTTCACCTTGCAAAACCGAAACGGAACTCATGGAACAAATCCCCATTCCTCCCCACACCCCCCGGCCCCTGGTAACCACCATTCTACTTTCTATGAATATGGCTATTCTAGAAACTTCACATAGGTGGAGTGCTTGGCCTTTTTTTGTGACAAGATTATCTCAGCACAGTGTCTTTGTGTGTGTGTGTGTGTGTGTGGTGCTGGGGATCAAATCCAGGGCCTTGTGCTTGCAAGGCAAGCACTCTACTGACTGAGCTATCTCCCCAGCCCCTCAGCACATGTCTTTAAGCCTCATCTACCCTGCAGCGTGGAGCAGAATTTCCTTCCTTCTTAAGGCTGAGTGAGCGCTCACGCTGGCTAGACCACATTTTCTTACACATTCCCCCCTGTACAGTCCTCTGGGTCTCTGACTCTGTCTGCAAAGCTTAAACCCCAGGGCGTGCTCTTGAGGAAGCTTTCCTGGAGGCCCTCGGTTACAGCTAGTCCTTCACAGAGACCTTCTGAGTATCTCTTTTGAGCCAGGCACCCTGTGAGGTACCAGGGACACGGGCATGAGAAGCTACAGTGTCTCCTTCACAGTCCAGCCAAGTCTAGTTTCCTGAGCATACTGTGGGCATCCTGCTGCCCAGTTCGTGACACACCCTACTGCCCTGGGGTCTACTTGGGGGCTTTCACACTAGTTGTCTCATTTGTAAGCTCTTAAGGACCTTGGCCACCATGCCCTGGTCCCCAGGGAGCAGTGCCAGGAGATGCACAGTACATATTTCCCCAAATAGAATTAAACTTTCCCCTCTGGGATCGTAAGGCTTCCAGTTGACGGGATACACCAGAAGCTAGCCTCCAGTCTTTGCCCGAGCTGTTACCTGATCCAGGTTGAGTACCACAGGTTTGAATTTCAAACCACAATGGCAGAGTGGGGGATGAGGGGTTTGACCAGGGGCTCTCCAATGTCACGGATCGATTTCCTGTTCTGGCTCTGGTTTGGAGTCTTACAGCCCATATGGGTTGTGAATTTCCCTAGGTCCAAAGGATGTCCATTTGATGAAAAAGAAATATCAAGAACAAAGAACTTCTTGTCACAGAAAGGTGGCAGTCAGATGGCGGGCAGGGAGAAATTAAAAGAAGCCAAGAAGAAATGGCTGCGGCCGCCATTTATGCTACCCCAGGCACTATGGTCTTGGGAGGGAGTCTTAGGAGGCTTTGGCAGGCAGAGTGGTGGTTTCAGAAGAGTTGGAGGCACTAACAGTCATTTTTCTTCCTCCCCACCAATTCTCAAGCTTGAATTAGTCTCTCCTGTTTGTTTAGCTACACACCAAGCAGGGTGTGGAGGGTGGGCTGGGACCAAGGGGGCTGCTGAGGTTAAGAGAAGCAAGGGCTGGGGTATCTTTGCGGGAGGAACCAAACAGAATGGCCTGGCAGGGAAGGGTGGGACTTAGGCAGCAGTCGGCCATAGGAGGTGGTTACTGTTCAGAGAGCACATGGGCTAGGATGGAAGGTTCCAGCAGTAGAGAAGTGAGGTGAATGGTTGGCAAGGGGACTGAGGAGCTGAGCTTTCTCCTATAACCCATGGGCCACCAAGGACAGGACACCTTTAAAAAGGAGGGGAAGGCAGAGGTTTTGGAAGGTTAATAGGAAGCAGTGTGACCAACAGGCCGGAGAGAGGAGAAAGAGTGAGACCCTGGGGCAACCATGGTGGTCAGTTTTATGTGTCAATATGGTGAGGCTACAGAACCCAGTTGTTCTCCTTGAGTTGTCACCAAGATGGCGCCAACTCGAAGAAGAAAGCTCCTTCCCCTTCCGAAGCGGAAGCCAAAGCAAAGCAAAGGCTTTGAAGGTGAAAGCAGACAGTACTAAAAGGTGTCCACAGCCACAAAAGAAAGAGAAAATTCACATATTGTCCACCTACCGGTGGCCCAAGTGTGCCCCGGGAGAAACAAGCTTGACCAACATGCCATCAAGTTCCCGACCACTGAGTCAGCCTTGAACAAGAGAGAAGGCAGCACGTGGTGTTCACCGGGGGAGTCAAGGCCAACAAACGCCAAATCGAAGGGCTGTGAGGAAGCTCTGTGACACTGATGTCCCTAGGTCAACACCCGATCAGGCCTGGTGGAAAGAGGACGGGTGCGTCCGATGGCTCTTTGATGCTTTGGCTGCCACCAAGAGAACTAGGATCATCCGAAATGATAATAGGGTCTGGGGAGTCCGGTTAGCTAATTCTAAATACAAATTTTTTCACCATTAAAAAGAAGCAACAAATACCTAATCCAGGTAGGGCTCTCAGGTATTTTGTAGATGTGATCAATGTCCACAATCAGTTGAATTTAACTAAAACATCATCTGACATAATTCAGGTGGGCCTGGTTCGATCAGATGAATTTCCTGGAAGAAGAAATTCTGCCTGTGGACTTCAGGTCAGCCCTGGCCTGAAAATTTCCAGCCTGCTCTTCCTGATCACCTACCCCATGGATTGGAGACTTGCCTCACCAGTGCCACAAGAGTGGAAGCAAACGCCTTGCAATAAATCCTCTCATTTCTATCTCCAGGTGGAACCCTGACTGATAGGAACGGGTTACCACTGATGGCTTGGGACCAGGAAAAATCACATTTGGTTAGAAGTATTAATGGTGCTAGGGTTCAGGTGAGTGTCCCCCAAAGTTTCATGTGTTAAAATCGTGGTCCCCCAAGTGGCACTATTGGGAGGTGGTGGAACTTTTAGAAGGTGGGGCCTAGTGGAAGGTCCTTAGGTCATTGGAGGTATGCCCTCCAAGGGAATTGTCAGTCCCCAGCCCCTTCCTCTTCTTCTTTTGCCTCCTGGCCATGAGGTGAACAATTTGCCCCATCATGTGCTACTGTCATTGCCATCCAGCAAGCCTACCAGAGACCTGAAGCAATGGCGCCACCTGATCTTCGACTGTGAGTCCAAATAAACCTTTTTCTCTTTATCAGTCAGTTGTCTCAGGTATTTTGTTATAGTAAGACAAAGTTGACTAACATAGATGGGGGAAGGAGAAGGAAAAGACCAGAAGGACTCAGGTTGGACTGAAGGTATGAATGGGGTGAGCACATAACCCAGGGGTGGCTGAGAAGTGGATTCCAGGAGCTGACAGGAGGAGGAGGCCTGGGTTACCACCATTCATCTCCTGCTAATCACACAAGGAGTTCAGTTTCTGGGTCTCAGAAAATTGCAAGCTCAGATTAGGACTCCAGGATGTATGTCTTCCAGCTACAACCTTCTACTATGCTAGCCCCTTCTCTACGGGAGTATCTCATCTTCAATGAGAAGCAAGGTTTTCTTCTAAATGAAGTATATTTTCTTACCCCCCGGAAGATTTGATTTAGTGACTACAGGGTCAGTTGTCCTCCTGGTAATCATCCAGGACTTAAAATAAAGGAAGGGACAGAAGCAAGACTCCAAAGGATCCCAACACAGTGACTTGTGTTGATTAGGTGGAGAGGAGCTGGAGGTAGTCACATCACACAGAGCTCAGAGGACCCTGGCAATATTAACAATAATAAAAAATTGATTTCAGGCTATCATGGTCCAGACACCAAGGTAAATGCTTAAACAGGCATCACCTCTTTTAAGCTCCCAAAGAACCCCAATACATACCCAATTTACAGATGAGGAAACCAAGGTTTCCAAAGGCGGACAAGTCACTTAACTTCTCTAAGGCCACACAACTGGCAGGAGTGGAAGCGTTGCAGTTTGAGCCTAGAATGGAGCCAGCCCTCAGTCAGAATAGCGACCTCCACTGCCACACAGGCTGGGACTTGACGACAGGAAGACAGCCATCAGAAGCTATTTGCAGAGAAGGCTGCCATAGAGTCTCCAGGCACAGGGCTGATAGCATGGGGACTTCTAAGGGAAAGGCCCGTCTCCCCACATTCCTGCCACCCCAATGGATGCAACCACTAAATATGGGTGAGTCCCTCTGAGTGCACTCATGCCCCTGCCCTTGGCTAAATTAGCTTCAATCTTCCATTAGAGTCTTGACTGGTTGTTACCTCCTCCTCCTCCTGCTTAGAAACAGGTCACAAACAGCACTGACCCCTCCATCCCTGCCAGGCTGGGACCTCAGTTCAGGTGGAACATTCTCTGCCAATCAGCTGTGTGGGGCCACCTATTTGTATTGCAGGGTTTGTCTCTAAATTCCCCTCTCCCAGGGCCTGCTGACACATCTGACCCTAACAACCCCCACCCCCACCCGGCAGTCAGAAGGAAGCGGAGAGAGCAGAACCACACACAGGTCATGGGAAGCTTGGGGTTCTGATCTGGGCTGGATCATTCTCTACACCTGGCCCCGTGCCTCAGTTTCCTTGCTGGGAAAGCACAGGGGAGGGGTGAAGAGGGGGCTTGAAGACTCCCAGTTACTCCGGAGGAAGCAGCTTCCATTCATTAGCATTTGTAAAGGGCTCTGAATGCTGCAGATGGAAGCTGCTCCTCTCAGGCAGCTTGTTAGGCCTAAAAATAGAGTCGTGTAGCACCTTCCCGGCAGAGAGCTCCTTAAAGGGTGGAAGGGGCGCGAAAAATAGGTAGCCAGAGGTGGAACAGGCTGACCCAGTCCTAGAGGGGTAGTACAACGGTGACCTGGCGGCCACCGCTGAGCGCTGGCTGGTGAGCTGACCCCCAGCACGCACAATCTGGGAAGGTCGGGGCAGGGGGCCTGCCGGGCCTGGGGGCAGGGGACAGGGGAAGGGACTACTGGCCCCTGGACTCAGATGCACGGTCTTCACAGCACCGGGAGTTGGGGCGGTGGGGCGGGCAGCTGCAGGGGTGGGTGGGCAGGTGAGGTAACGGGTGTCGGAGTCCGCTTCACGGGGGCTCAGTGGCCAAGAGGAGGCCTGCGGGTGCAGACGGCTGCGGAGTCGCGGGTGGAAGAGCTGCTGGGGGCGGGCCGGGGAAGAACCGCAGGGGGAGGGGGCCGGGGCCCACATTTTTCTGTGACTCAGGTCTGACTCAATGCCATTTCGGAACAGCCAGTGAGGCGGGGGGAAGGTGTTTTTGCAAAAGGACAAAACAACTCCTTGCTCTGTGCAGCCAGGCAAGAGCTGCGGGCGGTTGGGAATCGCCCCGGATCCCCCGCTGCTGGCGGGGTGAGAGAGGGACCCTGTCCCCATGCCTGTCCCCTGCTTGATCCTCCCAGGGGCCCGGCGGGCGCGGGCGGGGGGCGCCGCTTTTCCCAGCGCCCGGCAGGCAGAGCGCGCCGACGGGAAAGAGCCTCCAGGAAGAGCTAAAAAAGGGAAGGCGCTGCTGCCGGTGCGCCGCCGCCGCTGCCGCCGCCACCGGGGAAGGAATTCCCTCCGCCCGCGCCAGCACCCCGCCCGCCCCACTGCGCAGCGCAGCCGGGATCGGCCCGCCCGGAGTGGCAGGGGACTCGCTCCAGCAGCCCCGCAGCCGCCCGGCCCGCGGGGGCAGGGGAGGGGGCTCCCTGCCGGATCTGGGGGACCGTGGAGGGGCCCCGAGAGGAGGGCGGCTGCGGATGGGGCGCCGGGGCCTGGACCTGCCGGGGCGCGGACCTGCCCCGGGTAGGAAGGGAAGGTGCTTGCTGCTGGGTGGCGGGCGCGCCCATCGCCCATCCCTCCCACCCGATCGGCGCCCAGGGTGGACCCGGCGCCCGCAGAGCCGCGGAGCCCCGAGCCGCGGGGTCGCTCAGCCCGCGCGGTCCTCTCCCCAGCCAAGGGCATCCTCGGCTCCACGCCTGTCCCCGGATCCAGAGCCCGAGCGCAGTCCCCGGAAAGGAGTAACGTTTAAACGTCACTTGCAAAGAGCAGGTCCTGCCTGTCTCACGATCACCCTGACGTCTCTGTTCGACTACGAGGACTCGGGAGCCTCGGCGAACTTCATCTACTGACCCGCTTTAGTTAATGAGTGGGAGAAATAGGCTGCCAACGTGAATTTCGGGTCCTCGGTTCAGGAACTTTCCTCGGCTTCCGAGTCCTAGGCATCATTGGGCGGTGGGTGTCACTCATATGACAACGTTAGGGTGACCACTATGTGCTGAGCTAGATGCCGAGGATAGAAAGAAGAGCAGCAATCAATCACTCTCTGACCTCACGAAAGGCACAGTCCAGGGAGAACAACGATAAGAGCGCGGTGTAAACCACACTCTTCTAGACACGGAAACAGATTCAGAACCGCCCATGTCTCAGCACCATAGCAGCCAGGATTTGAACCCAGACAGTCCGACTCCAGGGCCCACCCACACGTAACCACTATGTCAAGTTGCCTCTTTTGTGCTTGACTGTATAACCTCGAGACAAAAAAAAAAAAAAAAAAAAAAAAAAAAAAAAAAAAAAAAGGAAATCATAAAACAGTATGTACAGTATGCTCCCAATTAAAATACATATAAACACAGGAAGAAGAAAAAAAGACAGAAGAATATATGTCAAAATGATGGGTGATTTTGTTTTCTTCCTTTTTTAAAAATAAGCTCCATATTTTCTACACTGAACATGAATTTTATAAAAAGAGAGAAAGCAACAAATGTTATTAATGTACAGCTTGTATGCAAAACTTCCCAAAAGGTGATGCTGTTTGAGTTGGCCCCACTGGAAGAGGAGGAGTTAGTCAACTTGGGATCCAGGAAGGATCAGTAGTGGGGAGAACTTTGTACCCTGGGGGACAGAAGTATCCCCCAAGAAAACAGAAGCTGGTTGAAGAAACAGCAGGTAAGTTCAGTGCTGTAGGAATGAAGAGGGAAGAGAGTGCAGGAGATGAGGCCCTGTCACATTCCTAGGGAAGCCCCTCAGAGAACTCCAAACCCCTAATATTATCCTGCAATCTGCCCTGGCAAGAGAATTCCCTTGGCAACCCAAGAGAGCCATCCAGGACTGGGCTGAGATTCCTGAAGGTTATTATTGTGTTATAAATCTTCTATCTTTGGAGGTGAGAAAGCTGGGTGGAGGGCATTAAGAGTCTGTCAACATATTTGGGTCAGAAGGTGCCAAGTGCTGGGTGGAAATCCTGGAGGCTGGCCGCTCCCATGCACATTTTCATTAATCTGTCCCCATTCCATAACTCAGTTTTACTCGTGCTCAGATCGGAGCCTGCAAAGACATTCCATTAATAAGCCCCCACTTGCACCATTCGGCCCGTCTCTCCGAGGTCTTCCAGTGCGCCAGTGCTAATATCAGCCTCGGCTTATTAAAGCACTAGATTTTCAGGTGGTAGATGGCAGGTCTTGTCCCCCACATCCTTCCCAGGCTTCCCAAAGTGCTTTGGTTCCCCTTTCCCTGCTGGGGAACCTGGGACAAAAGCCAGCTCCTTGTTCTTCCCCTCCTGGCTCTGGCCCTGGAGAGACATCCCGGGACTCCTCCCACTCCCGCAGGGAGTTGCAGCCTTCAGGGCACAGAATGCGGGCTAGCAGCTTCTCCTCAGATTCTGAGTTCCAGGGCTGGAAATAGAGGGGCCTTTGCTCACGTCATTGCATGAAATTCACCATCTGCCACTTGAACAGGAGAGTCAGGGACGTTTAATGTGAAACCACGGCTTCTGCTTGGGCAGTTGGCGGTCTTTCAAGGTGAAGACCACAGCTGGCACAACTCTAGGACCTTACTGAAGGATCCTTACTGAAGCTAAGGATTTGGTCTCATACTGGCTTATCAGTGACAAGCCCACAGGCATAGATCTCCTGCCTTCAAACAGCTCCCTCTGTGCATGCCCAGACCAGACAGCAGAACCCAGCCCAGCCTTGCTGGTGGGCCCAGGGCTGATTGAGCTGCTTGAGGAGTGGCTGGGGCCAGAACAGAAGCTACTGCCCAGGGCGGCTGTGTGGGACCCCCTCTCAGCCTCCCTTCTCTTCTTTTACCTGCCTGGTAGGGGAATAGGCCAACTAACAGGAGCCATTGTGATTATCTAAAAATCTGAAGTATCTATTTCCCTCTGCTGGGGAAGGGAAAAGCGTGCCTGGCTTCCCCTGCTCGCCACCTTTTTAGCACTGAGCAAAGTGTTTTGGGGTTGGTCTTTTATCTGATTGTCTCCTTCGTGTAGTTTTTGGTAAGGATGTCTGCCTGCCTTCAGGCCTCAAGGGAGTCTGGAAGGAGCTGCTTTCCCCTGGGTGTGCCTGTGTTAAGCATTACCCTCCTCCACTCTCCACCTCCCCTGCAAGTCCTGGGCAGAGGTGGGGACAGCGGAACTGAGTTTCAGTCTTCCCAGGACCCATCCCAGTGTCTCATACACAGACTACCCTGAACTCCAAACCCATCTCTCCAGCACTACCTGACATCTCCAGGAGGCTGTCCGATTGCATAAACGGAAGAAGTCTCAAAAGCAACTCCTTCTCCTCGAGCTGGGAAACTGCTGCTTCCCCATCTTGATTCACAGCAACTTCATCCTTTCAGTGGCTCAGGTCAAAAACGTTGGTGTTGTCTACTGTCTACCGTTCTCTCTCTCACCTCACCCCTAATCCAGCTGGAAACCCTGTTTGCTCTGCCTTCAGCTATGTGGGAAATGGAGCCCACCCAACAGAGTTCACGTCCTCCATCACCCCCTGCTGGGCCTCCCAGCAAGGACCTCCCAGCTTCCACCTGGAGCTCCACAGCCTGTTTTTGATATGATAGCCAGAGAAATAGCGTTAAAATCTACCTGTGATCATGTCACTTCTCGGCTCAGATCCCTCCAATAGCTCCTCATTTCTCTCCAGGCAAAAGCAATGGGCTATTCAAGGATCAAGACTTTGTAGGATCTGCATGCACCCACCGACATCACTACCAGCACCATCACCGCCACCATTATCTACTGGTTTCTCCCCCTGTGGTCCACTTCAGTCACAATGGCCTCCTTGCAGTCCCTTAAACATAAGGCCCTTGCACTGACTGGTGCTTCTGACTTCTTGATTTGTCCTTTATCTTCTTCACGTCAACATCTCTCGGTGAAGCCCATCCTGCCACCACATCTAGATTGCAAATGTCCTCTGTACTAGCACCTCTAGTCGCCTTTGTTTTATCTTTGCTTGAAGAGTATATGTCTTTGTATTTTTTAGTATATGACTCTCTTCCCAGAAAGTGTACTCCACAAGGCTGGGGACTTTATCTCCTTTGTTCAGGGATGTGTCCCCAGGACTTGGGGCCTGGCACAGTGCACATGTTTAAGGAGTCAGATCGGCATGTTGGGTTTGAAGGGAATGGTAGTCACAGGCCTACACTCTGTCCCCAGGAAGCCATTCCCCTGCACAGCTACTCTGGTTTCTTTGCATCTCTTTCAGGGAGATAAGGAGCTGTGGAGCTGCTGGACACATAAAAAAGGAAACAACACTGAACCCATTCTCTTGACCCCATGAAGAGAATAAGAAGATAGGCCCCAGATTGGGATAAAGTATCTGAAAAAGACCTATCTGATAAAGAATTGGAATCCAAAATAAAGAAAACTCTTAAAATTCAGCCATAAGAAAATGAACCATCCAACTAAAAATGGACCTTGGGCTGTGGGTATAGTTCAGTGGGAAAGTGCATGCTTAGCATGCCTGAAGCCCTGGAACAATGAAATCAAATGAAATCAAATCAAATTGAACAAATACCTCACCAGAGAAGAATATAGTAGTCTTTCTTTATCAGCGGTTTTGATGTCCAAGATTTCAGTCAACAATGGTCCAAAAATATTAAATGGAAAATTCCAGAAATAATTCACTTTTCTGAGTAGCACAATGAAGTCTTATGCCATCCCCCTCCATTCTGCCTAGGGTGTGAATCCTTTGTCATGCAGGTGTCCTCTCTCTATGCTACCTGACCATTAGTCACTTCGTGGCCATCTTGGGTATCAGATCCACTGTCATGGTATTGCAGTACCTGTGCTCAAGTAACCTCTATTTTACTTAATAGTGACCTCAAAATCCAAGAAGAAGGATGCTGGCAGTTCAGATATGATAGAGAAGCCATGAAGACCTCCCTTTGAGTGAAAAGTTTTTACTTAAGAAAAAAAAAGTCATACGCTTAGGTTGCTAAGATCTAGCGTGAGAATGAATCCACCTGTGAGACTGTGAAGAAGTGAAAGAAAATTCTAGTTTTATTGCTGCATGCTTAAACTGCAAATTTATGGCCACAGTGTTTGTTAAGTGCTTAGTTAAGATGGAAAAAGCAATAAACCTATAATGTTTGGTACTATTTGTGGTTTCAGGGTTGATTGGGATCTTTGAAGAGTATCCTCCATGGACAGAGCAGACTATATAGGTAGCAAATAGGCATATGAAAAAATGCTCAACATCACATGTCATCAGGAAATTGCCAATTAAAACAAAGTGAGATACCACAACACACCTACTAGAATGGCCAAAAATTCGAAATACTGACAATAGCAAGTGCTGGTGAGGACGTGGAGCAACAGGAACTCTCATTCATTGCTGGTGAGAATGCAAAATGGCGCAGTCATTTCAAAGATAGTTTTGCAGTTTCGAATGAAACAAAAATACTCTTAACATACAATCAGCAATTGCACCCCTTGATATTTACCTAAAGAAGTTGAAAATTTATACACACACGAAGTCCACAAATAGATGTTTATTCACAATTGCTAAACTTGGAAGCAACCAAGATGTCCTTCATTAGGTGAATGGATAAACACACTGGCACATTTACACAGTGGAATACTATTCAGCACCAAGAAGAAATGTGCTATCAAGCCATGAAAAGACACAGAGGAAACTTAATGCATATTTCTAAGTGAACGAAGCCAGTCTGAAGATGCTACATACTGTGATTCCAACTATATGACATTCCAGAAAAGGCAAATTATGGAGACAGTAAAAAAGATTGAAGGTTGCCAAGAGGTAGGGACCGTGAGGGGATGGATAGGAGGAACACAGGGGATGGAGGAATGTCATTACACAAATGTTTGAACTTATAGTATATACACCTCCAAAAGCAAACCCCAATATAAATGATGGACTTTGCGGGATAACAATGCATCGGACAGTGTAGGTACCACCCTGTGGGGGATATTGACAGTGGGAGGGATGTGGGTGCAGGGGAAAAGGGTTGGCGGGGCAGGAGGGTATAGGAGAACTCTCTGTGCTTTTTACTCTATTTTGCAGTGAACCTCAAACTACTCAAAATAATGAAAGTGTATTTTTGAAAACTGAACAGGCCACAGGATTTTTCAGGCAGTGAATTTGTAGACTCTGAATGACTACTTCTCTCTTATCCACAGAAATCCCTGGCCTCTGCCAGAGATGAGGCTTTGTTCTGGAACAATCCTCCTCTCAACATTCTCAGGTTCAAAGAACGCCCTAGATGAGGGTGTGGAGGTAACGCCCCAGTGGATTCTCTGAAGAGGCCCTGGGTCCCCTCCTTTCCTGCTCAACTGGGGGTGGGCAGGAAAATAAAAGACTTCCTGCTGCTACTCACAGCCCCCAATCCCAAGCTCTCAGGCAAAGCAGGACCCTTTAATCCACTGAAATGGGGGCAAGGATAGAGGAAAAGGAACAGCTGGGTTAATGATGACCTGGGAAACCAGGAGCAGGAGTCTGGCCTCTGCCCAGAAGTCTGGGTCAGATAGCCATTCTGTCCCAAGGACGGTTCCTATCACATTTTGTCACTCCCATCGTTATGGTAGGAAATGTAGTTTCATTCTTGCCCACGGACATTACGGGACCAAAGAAAGGCCTCTCTGGGACCACTCGTCACCCATGCACTCCTGCAATTGCGAAGTCAGATTCAATGCCTGGATGTGCATGTATCGTCTCAATCCTATCGCATTCGTGTGAGTAGATGCTGGTATGTAGGAAATCAGGTCACCTGCCCGAGGCCACACAGCTAGGAAATGGTGGCGTCAGGATTCTAACCTGGGTCTTTTTACCTGAGAAGCTGCTATCTACCACCAGCCAGCTCTCAGGCAAGGGAATGACAAAACCCAGCCCCTGGCCACCTTGCGGCCATCACGCTAGGGATGAACTGGACCAGGGACAGTACTCGTAATAGTTTGCACCCTGCAGCCAGCCCTGCATGGTGAAGCCTGGTCTCTGACACCTGCCAGGGCCATGTGTGAGTATTCCATTAGGACAAGAAAAGGAGAAAGAAATTGACAACCCTTTTAAAAGTACCTGGAAAATTGAAGAGGCCGAAAATATTATTTCCATTACTGTGTGCTATGGTTTGGGTGCAGTTTGTCCTCCTCATCCAAGGGTTCATGTGCTGGAAACTAGGTTTCCCAGTGTGGTGATGTGAGAGGTGGAGGGATCTTTAAGAGGTAGGGTTTAGTGGGAAGTGGTCAGAAGAGATTCCTGCTGTTCTCATGGAGGGAGTTGCTCTCTCTAGAGTGGGTTGTTATAAAAAGAGCAATGCTGGCCCCTCCCCAACCTCTGGATTCCTGTTTTGAAATGTCTCTTCCACATGTACGCTTGCCATTGTGAGGCCATCACCACGAACCAAGTCTTATCAGAACCAAGCAGAAGCTGGCACACCATGCCCTTGACTACCCAGAACTATGAGTCAAACAAACCTCTTTTCCTTATAAAGTATCCATCCTCAGGGATTTTGTTTTAGCAACTGAAAGCAGACTAATACACTATGAATGAAGGCATTGCCTTTGAAGGTTGTTTAGTTTTTCTCCCCATTCATTCAGCAACAGCTTTGATTTCCTGGCTATGACTGTTTCCAAGCTCTGATTCCTATCTTCCAAGTTCTCTTTGCTAGATTAGGGAAGATTAGACATAGACAAAGGAGAATTCCTATAGGCAAAGTTAAATGACAGCTTAAACTGAGCAAGGTCTCTTCCCTGGGTGATATAAAGAGAAAAGGCCTGGAGAATCTTCTAAAGACTAGAAAGGCTGTACCCTGATTGTTCTTAAATCTGTCACAGTCTTAGTTATATTTTTCTTTTTTCTCTTCGTTGTCAGCCATGAAGGAAAAGATGTCTTAGGAGACAACTTTACATTTTTCAGTTCAAGTTAAGTTCACCGAGATAGCATTTAAAGTAACCCTGTTAACAGAGCTGCAGATTAAATATATTACACTCAGCATAACATCATTGCCCACATTACCCCCGCCTTGATTTTATATTTGAGAAATGAATGCAGTGCTTGACGTACAGATCACCACACTCATTCCTGAGGTTGACATTACTTGTAGCCTGAGAGATGCGTTAAAATGGGGAAGAGCAGTCCCAGGTCTTGACCTTGGGGTATGAGGGGAGTTTTAGGGGTTGCCTAGTATGTGAACTTCAGGATTTGTAGGTCAAGGGTTCCTCCCTGCTCCTGTCTGTCTCCCCACTCCCCAGATGTCTGATTACCACATTTGTCCCCATCCTTAGGGATCATTCAGCTCTATAACCAATTGGAGATGTAAAGCCAAACCCAGTAAGGAATTTCAGTCTTGCTGCCTCAGTCCCCCTAACCAGCTCTGTGTGTTTACAGCCCACCCAGTAGCTGTGGACAAGGAGGAGTGTGCAGGCCACTAAAACATAGATGCCAGAAGATCACGGTGCAGCTCGGGAGTGGAAGGAATTTCAATTAAAAAATTAAAAGAAGAAAAAGGAGGAGGAGGAGGAGGAGGAAGAGGAGGAGGAGGAGGAGGAAGAGGAAGAGGAGGTCAGGCCCAGGGAAGGGGAAAGAAGTCCAAATGCCCCCTCCCCATTTTTAAGTACTTGGGAAAATGGAGAGGAAAAAAAATTATTATTTCAATTACTATGAAAATGTATTTTATTAGAAGATGGGGATTCATCATTGACACTCAAAAGCCCGAAAAGCAATATCCAGCACTATAATACCCCTGTCTCCATGCAGGGAGAATGAGTTATTAAATCGGAAGATGAATGTTTTGCAGTTCAGTTAACTGCATCCGTTAAAAAAAAAATAGTTCTAAACTAGCTGTGGCTCTGCGACCCCACCCCACTAAAGCTGCCTCTTGCCAGCACCCCTGCTTCCTATCTTCAAGGATCTTCATCCCCACCCCCTTTCACATTTCTATGGCATATGAAAATTCAGGAGTAAGAAAGAAAAAAGAAAGAAAGAAAGAAAGAAAGAAACCCAGCACATTAAATGCAAACCAGAGTTTTTTTATTATTAAAAAAAAAAAAAAAAAACAGTTGCATATAGTTCAATTGTTGCAGAGCGCCACAATGTAAATGCAGGGCATTCTTATGTATAACAGCCTTTGCTTCCACTCCCATGGCGGCCTCAATAACGCTGGGCTTCTGTTCTGCATGAATAAATATGTATAAAATGTAATGCTGCAAAGAAATAAAATCCGATAACTGAAAGATACCATTTCTTAGATTCCGGGAGCAACACGAGGCACCGGCTTTCCTGATTCTTTAGTATTTATGTGAGAAGCTATTGAAATGATAATGTGGAATTTATTATTTTTTTTTCCAGGGGCAAGTAATTGCCAGCTGTTCATCGGGGCTTTAAGACATGGAGGGTCTGGTGGTCTACCTACCTTCTCGCTTTATTTTCTGGGTGGGGTCTGCGGCTGCATGCCTGGTTTCTCCATTCAGGCCTTACACCCACAGCAGACTCAACCTAGTTCGTGAATAATGAATTGATCCTTCGGAGTCAGCTGTGCGCAGCCCTTTCACCACCCAGAGACGCGTGTGCCAGGAGTCCACTCAGTGCGCTCCTGTGAGTGAGGGCACCGGCCATTATGCACAATTCCCAGTCCTCTAAGGGTAACTTTACGCCTTTCCCCAAGTCATGAAGCCGTATAGGGCAGCATTTTAGTAATCATCTTCAACATGAGCCAGTTGGGTTTTGTTTTTGTTGTTTTAGCACTTTCTATTTTTGGGGACCTGGCTGACAGTCTTGACCGGCCCCTTGGTCACCTGTGAGGGACAAGGCTGGGATTTATGAAGGGCTGGGTGGCCTGGCTCCAGCCCCCACAGCTCTTGCAGGCTGGCCCAGGGGCTACCTCTGTGCTAGCCTCCCAGCACTTCCGTTTACACCATCCAGAAACCCAGAGAAGTCGCTCTATGCTTCCAAAGCCACCTAGATCTCTTGCTACTGCTTTTCTTCTTTTTTCTACCTGAACACTCTTTTCAGCCTTTCTAGACTTGGTCTTCTCCGTCTTCAAGATCCTGCTCAAATGTTGCCCTTTTATTGTTCCTTCTGTAGTCTGTGGATGCTACATGTCTGCTGGCTCTGTCTGCCAGGCTCCGCTGGGGCAGAGATCACATCTAAGAGAATTCTGAAGCACGGTGCATAGTGTCCATGGTGAAATCAACAGTCCCCAGTGTTTGCTGAAGGACTGAGCGAATGAACGACCCAGTACCCTGTTCGTTCCTCTGTTCCTTGCGCCTTTTCTTGCAGCCCCGTTCCGGGAGAGGATCAGCTGGACACTATTTGGGAACACTTGAAAAGCCAGGAATTCAGGAAAGAGCTCGCTCTCCAATGATAAAGTGTCTGTGTGCTAGGGACACGTCCTGTCTACCTCAGCTCACAGCCCAGGGGTGCTTGCACGCTTCATAGATGGCAATGTGTGCTAATAGTGCTGGGGTTGTATAAATAAACAGAACTTGAAACATCAAATTGTAAATAAATAAATGAGCTAGGAACTGTTTCCCCCAATATTTAAACAAAGCTTAAATATTGGGGCGTTAGCTTTCTTGAGTAAAGCCAAAACTTAGTTTGGTTAGCAAGAATGTAAGCAAATGTCTGATGCTGTTAAGGGTAGAAAGGAAGATGAGCATCTCTCCCTTAACCTGTGTGACCTGAGCTAGTTAGTTAACCTCTCTGAGCCTTGACCACTTGCTTTTAAAATAGCAACAATGACTGCTTCCTTTATAAAGTCCTGGTTGGGACCTAAATGCAACTTACACAACATGATGCTGGAAGAGAAGCACTCCATACACGTTAGCTATTTAATTATGGTTTGAGTCTCAGGGAATTTATTCTGCCCTTAAAAACACACCAAATGGACCATGGGTGTTGGGGACATTTTTCTTCAAACATGGTTCTCCAGAGACAGCTGGTGTAGTCACTAGACAACTGAGCAGTAAGGAGACTCCCTGAAACCTCAGGGTGGGTGGGACTCTGGAGATGAGGAAGCCTGTTTCCTTGCTCAGGCCCTTTTGGTCTACTCTTACCTTCTTGTCCTGTCCATGATTCTCTAAATTGAGGATAGGTGACTTTGGAGTGAAGGGACTATAGGTGTTTAATTAAAGAACGACTTTCTTTTGCTATGAATCAATAACTGCAGGGCCATGCCCAGATGGTCTGAGTCCTCTGATTGATGGGTAGGTTCTTGGGACTTTGCAATCTTCAAGAAGTCTGATTAGCAGTCCTTACTTGAGCAACCCAGCACAGCCCACACGCTGCGTCCAGTCGGCCAGAGCCTGGAGACACCAACTGCCAGAACACTGGCCCTGGGAGAGGAGGGAGGCGCAGGCTGCAGAGGCGATGCCGGGTAAGCCCGGAGGCCAGCGGCTTGTGAGCACGCACGGAGGCGGGCGCAGCGGGGAGACTCCAGGGCGAGCCCAGGCGAGCCCAGTGCGTCCCCAGCGACCCGCCGCTCACCTACTCTATCTCTCGCCCTGTTTGAAACCTGCCGGGGACATGCGGGCAGCGGGGATTTTCCTCGGACTGACAACAGCGTCTCGCAGTAGCTTGGCAGAGCTTCAACGAGAAGCTTACAGAAGCGCTACCTTGGGACACCGGCAGTGTGGGACGCCAGGCGCTGGAGGGCACGAGGTGGAGGGACCGGCACCAAGATGCGGGCCAGGGACCAGCTCAGTCTCCACCTGACAGCAGAGGGAGACGACTGCGCACCCTTACCTCCCGCGCGCGCGCACACGCGAGCTTGTCACCTCTGCTGAAACTGGCAGGCAGAAGGGAGACCTACAGTCCTGTTCCTCACCCGGACTCCATTTGTGTCGCTGGCCTTCCCTGCCCCCTCCCAACAGTAACTTGGCTGGGTCGGGAAAACTGCGCTACTGCAAGCTGTTTGCAGATTAAGCCCGGCAGGAACCGGAGCAGCTCCTGGGAGGGAGGAGTCGGGTGAAGGTGGGGCGCCGAGGCAAACCCCGGGTTTCAGGCTGGGGCTATAGAAGGGAATGGCATTGGAAAGTGGTATTTGGGGGTCTCTACTTAAAACCCATCCCGCAGGCCGGATGTATAGGAACCTGTGAGAGGGACTGGGCTGGGGGCGGGCTCCAACTCTGCACTGGGGAAGGCGCCCATCTCTGGGTTGCACTTCGTTTAGTGCGGGTTTACCTGGTGCGCCAAGTTAGTGCGGTTTCTGCCGTGGAGGCTGTGAGTCATCCTGTTGCTCTTATCTAATTGCAAAGTACAGACAGCGGAGGGCTTCCCTCTGTGGGGCTGGGGTGTCCCCAATGCTTCCCTCCTCTGAGCTGCACACACCTGCTTTCACATCTGGCCAGTCCAAGTAGAGCCCAAAGATCTACTAAGAGGGGGGCATTTCCTGGCTTCACCGAAGGGAGGCTCAGTGTATGGAACAGAACAGCAAACAACATCCAGGCCATGCCCCTGACATCCTTTCAAAACATTTTTTTTTTTTTTTTTTTGGTGCTTAACCACATCCACAACCCTTTTTATTTATTCATTTATTTTTATTTTGAGGCAGGATCTCACTAAATTCCTTAGGGCCTTGCTAAGTTGCTGAGGCTGGCTTTGGACTTGCGATCCTCCTGCCTCAGCCTCCCAAGTCACTGGGATTACAGGTATGTACCTCCTGCCTGCTTCAAAACATTCTTGATCTTTAATTGTAGTCACCACGGTGAAGTTGCCATGAATGCTGTTCTAGTTTCTTATTACGGAACAATGGGGAGGATGCAGAGCTATAAATTAAGGTTTTCTTTCCCAACTCTGGGGTGAGGACTCCTCTGTGTAACTCTATGTTTTTTTGTGACTGAAAAACAGAACAAGCCCTTGCCCATAAGGAATGCTTGAGTGCCTGCTGCTCTAGCGTTGTCTTTAAGGGCCACAGGACAGGCAGGTAGGCCAGTGTCTCCAGGTGACCGGTGAAGAGCCAGCCACGCAGATTTGAGACTTGTAGCAGCCACACCAGGAGAGCTCACACCTCTGGAAGGGCACTCGTCACGTTCCATTGTGACACGTCTGATCTGGGAGGCCTGTCCCACCAAACCAGAAGCTCCCCTGAGCAGGGACTTTGTCTTTGTTACTCTTGTCACTTCCAAATCTAGCACTGGGCCTGGCACAAGAGAGGCGCTCAATAAGCATGTCACTCAGGCATGAATCAGCTATTGGTAGAGATGAGATCTAAGTCTAGCAAGAAAAGGCCACCTCCCCCGAAGATCTGGACTCCAAGAAACACCAAAAGAAGTGGAAGTAACCATGGGGTTATCTGTTCCCAACTCTCCAGTTAACTGAAAATGAGGGACTAGGGAGGTGAGGCCACCCACTCAATTCCACACAGGTCACTTAAGCAGGACCAAAACTGTTCCCCAGTGTCCTTGTCTCCCTGGTGCGGAAGGACAGGGAGGCGGCACAGGGTGCTCCACGGGGAGATGTGGATGCAGGCTTTGGGGCTCACACAGGCTGTAAAATCAAGAGGGCAGGCTCAACCCACGTCTGCAGCAGCAGTGTGGTGATCTCTGGGAGCCAAGCACTGATCCATAGGAGTTCTAATTACTCAGACCTCTTCATCCTTCCTCACGGACAGAAGGAAAAAATATTTTCTGGTATGCTTATTTCATCATAAAACATAATAAAGTTCAATGTCACACAGAGATCATTTGCCCAGCGGGCACTAAATCCTGTATCCCAATTCTTGAGCCCAGAAGGAAGTGGATTATGGGGAGAGGGTGGTGCCTGGCACACAGGCCTTCAGGGAGACTCGGCTCAGCAGAGAAACCCTGAGCGGGCACTGGTGTGACCTTAGCCACTGGACTTTCTGTCCAGGCACAACTACTTCACAGGTTTTCTTGTTACTTTTAGATACTCAAATGGTTATATAAATGTCAGGTATTGTTATTCCAGTATAAAGATCAAAGTATGCCTGACCGCCCTGGAGTTTGAAAGGCAAAGGTGCTCAAAACCACTCCGACGGCATCTGCATTCTGCTTTATTCTTGGGGTGATATCTCTTCCAGGACAGTTATCCATGTACAGTTGACCTTCCATATTCACAGGTTCCAAATCTACAGATTCAACCACCTCCATATGGAAACTATTTGAAAAACAAATTGCCTCAGTACTGAATATGTACAGATGTTTTTTTCTTATTATTCCCTCAACAATACAGTATAACAGCTATTTACATAGCATTTACATTGTGTTAAGTCTTATAAGTAAGTGATTGAGAGCTGACTTAGGATATGCATAGGTTAGTGAGATACTATGCTATTTAATATAAGGGACTTGGGCATCTGTGGGTTTTGATATCTGTGGAGAGTCCTGGTGCCAATCCCCTAAGACACTGAGGGACAACTGTATTTGTTTTGCTCCTAATACTAACATGAGGTCCTTCTAGAACAGAGTCTCCATCCCTTCCCTGAGCAGGTGCCTGTCTTGTAGCAGGTGCATGCTAGCTGCAGGGGACATCTTGAGATGTTCTGTGCCCTCCTTCCCATCCCTGCTGGTCACACTCAGGGCAGGGGCTGCTTCTCCCCTTCTCATGTCTTAGGATGAGGCCTTTCTCCCCGTTCTGCAGTCTTGATGCATGGGGTAACCAAGGTGGAACAGTGAGGGAGGGGACAAGTCCTGTGGGGCTCTGGTGAGAGGAGCCCCAGCCTCAGATTCTGTTCAAAATCAGTGACTCCCCTGCTCCACCAAGAATTTTGCAGAGCCCAAGAACTTGATACTGTTCCCAAAAGAAAGGGAAATATGGGACCGAGGCCTCCTGGCCCTCAATTCCCCACCTTCTGCCCTGCTCTGCATGAGGGAGGGGTGTGGAAAGTGACTCACGCAGGCTTCAATCCCCAGACCTCCCATGTCATCTGGCTTGAGTCTGAGTGGCCGTCAGAGGCGCTGCAGGAGTTAAGAGGCCAGAGGGAGGAAGAAGCCAGGGTATTTCCACCTCTGCCTCTTGGCCCTGGACAGTGTCCCTGGCCTCTGCCATGTCCCTGGGGGTCCCTCTTCCCAGGGATACCTTGGTCCAGGAACTCTCAGATTGCCCCAGCATCTCCTCGTCCCTCCAGCCCGTGGATGGTAATTGCTTCTGGTTGCTACTAATTTTTGAGCTGTCTGTCATTTGCTCTTCAGCCTCTCAACTCTCCCATCACCTGCGAGAGCGATCCCTGTGCTGTGTGCCCTGGGTTTTCAGTGCTAAGCGTGGGTTTCTGCTGGTCTGTCTGGACCCAGCTGCAGGTTCCCAGAGACTGCAGGGATTTTGACCCAGTCCCTGAAAGCAGCAGTAGCAGCCCCACAGCCTCTGATGGACTCGTACCTACCCTGTGATCAGAGCTGGCCAACCCACAGGCCCAGGCACAGAGAGGCCAGATCTTGTCACCGACTGCTTCCTGCAACTATTTTGTCTTCATCTGCCTTTCTCTTGTCTGTCCCTCTTGTCTGTCCAGGCTGAAAGCTCTCTGTTCATAGTACTCACCCCTGAGCCTAGAGCCATGCCGGGCATCTAGTGGACCCAGAAAGACTTATTGAAAGCAGGGTGAGTGACATCCCTTAATTTCCAGAGGTGTCTCCACATGCAAGTTCCCTCCTCTGTAATCCGCTCCCCCTTTCGGTCTCCTAGGTTATCATCTACTGCTGTCTGGAGCACATTCCTTCAATTTCCGCTTGGCCCACCTGCTCTTGGACCTCCTTCTCCCAAGGGCGGAGTGGAGTGCAGCGGTTAGGTGAGAGGCTGCAGGCTTAGAGCCCAGGCTCCATGACTTGACTGCGGGAAGGTGGGGACAAGAGGTTGAACCTCCATGTGCCTCAGTTTCCTCAGTTTCAGAATCCTGCTGAAAGCAGTTATCCATTCCAGGGCTGAGAATTAAACAAGGCAATAAGGTGAAACCCGGATGGCCCCACGGAGCATCCTGTTACTGTGACCATCCGCGTCCCCTTCAGAGTCTAGCTCAACAGGACGGATGAAGAAGGAAGACTGGTGAGACCTGGCGGTCTGTCCGGTGTCGCAGGTTGTACGCAGGCGTTGGAGAATCTTCCCGTTGATGCCTCTCTCATTAGTTTCTCCATCTTTCCCCCCAGTTTTTCAGGAAAACAAAAAAGCATTTAAAACTGGAATTCATCCTCTCTCTTCAGGGGAGGGAACTGAGATCCAGAAGCATGAGGCAGCCTGGCCAAGGCCACATTTGGGGAAGAATCAAGGAGTGGAGGGTGTCCGGGTCACCCTCTGACAGGACCGGCGACACGCTGGTGCCACCCAGACCCAGGCAGCCCGACAGGAGCAGTGGAAGGGGTCCACCGGGTGAAGGTGGGTGACGTCTTCCCTCCCGGACCTCCAAGGTCCAGCACTGGGGCGACATGCAGAACACGCCACAGCTGTTGGTCCTGTGTGTGTGGTAATGTTGCCACGCCCTGTTTCCACCAGGGGTCTGGCGCAAAGGACAGAGAGAGGCCTCCACCTGGCAGAAAGGGGAACCTGACTCCAGGAGGAGAGACACGCTGGTGTGGGTTATGGAGGCTACTGTCGTGGCTTTTCGTCTGCACGTTGGTCCTTTGACCTTTGGGCCCTTGCTGCCCCTCCCAGGGAGAGAGAATCCCTAGGTAATGACCTCCCCCTTTCATAAGCACGCTGGTCAATCAGGCTCTTCCACTGAAGGCCACGGAGGACTAGGACAGCCTCTATTCCACAGAGCTTGCTGGAATTTATCCCCACCAGCCAATCCTGAGCCTGCTCGCCCTGCCTTGCCCATTCCTTTCCATGGAAACCATGATGATAAAGACTCTTATTCCTGTCTGCCCACGGTGCCTCTGCCTCCTGACCCACCCTGGTGCTTTTGGTAGCCCTGTGCGGCATGCCATGCCTATTTCTGGGAATCTGAGCCTAAACCTCTTCCTTCACGACAGTCACCTCCCTTTCTGGTGACGCACCACACCTGATTAAAACAAACCCAGGTGCCCTGAGAACAGGGCATCTGCCAAAAGTGGGGATTTCGAGGCTTGTTTAGAGGTTCAGAAATCCAGGACCTGGAAGGATCTTTAGCACAATTGCCGTTAATCATATCCTTGATCAAGCCCTTCCTGATGTGGGAACAGCCCCCAAAGAGCCAGCAGGGGGTCCTGTGACTTTCATGCTGAGATTGGCCGGAGCTGTGTTTGTCACCATCACCTCTGCTTCCTGCCACACCCCCTTAACACTCCCACACTCCTGGGCCCCAAACTCAACACTCAAAAGCTGACACCAGTGACCTCTCTGTGCCCCAAAGGGGCTGCAACCAGATCTTAAACTCCCGCCTCTGCATTCCTTTCCAGAGAAGGTTGGATCTGCACTTAAAATTTAAAAAAAAATCAAACCAAAGATGGCACCAAATTAGTTCCTTCAACAGACAAATTTGCTCCTGGAACACTCTGCCAACCTGCTAATGAGTCGTCTTGAACCTTGCGCAGTGTTACCTCTAATTTTGCAGCCTGCTAGGATTTGAGTTCTGTGGACAGCCTCGCATTTGGTTTGGAATTATAGGCTGAATTGCTGCTCACTCCTATTATTGTGCTGTCAATCTTGTATTAGCACATTATAATATGGTACACTGAATGCATCTGTGCTGTATATCACGGAGTGGCATTGTCATTTGTTGAATCAGTTTGTCTTATATGATTGTTAAGCAATTATTTCATCTCAGGCGGCTTAAACTTTGATTACTGTATACCATTTATGGGGGATGGAAAAAGGGGGTCACCTCCACCATCAGCTCTGGGTGTTCACAAATATTTATGTTGAAGTGCGATCAAAGCTCCCGACTCCTGGACACATGTCCTTGTCCTCGAATCTGAGAAGAGAGCTGGGGAAGAGGATGGAGTGGATGGAGTAGATACATCTTGACTCAAGGGCTAAAGAGTTTGCAAGTTTGGAGGCCCCTGAAGAGTCACTTGGAAAATGTCCCTCTGATTGCCATCGCTGGCAGATCAGCAGGCTCCCGTGCTGCTGCAGAGGGCTCATGCACAGATCTCAAAGGCCGGGCCTCTTTAAAATGAATCTGAAACGCACCCGTTCTAGGACCTTGTGCGAAGCATTTATAGAGGTTGAAGAGTTGTTATCTGAGATTCGTAGCCCAAGTCAGTGAGATAGACTCTCCTAATTAGTAAGACAAGGAGGACTGGAAAGTTGCTAAAGCTACCTGGCAGGGCTTGGAGTCCGCTGTCACCACCACAATGACAGCGTCGCCTTCTCTGCTGAGCCCGTTGCACTGTCAGGATGCGCGTTCTCCTCGCTGAGTGGGTTGGCGGACGCACTGGCTGTTAGGTGGAAGTGAGTACAAACCAGGACCCCAGGAGGCTCAGGAGGGTGACTGATGGAGTAGGAGCCAGAGGACAAGACGCTCAGTCTGCGCCCAGTGAGAAGGGGAAGGGGGAAGGGGGGACTCTGCACTGACCAGCTTAGCCCCTTGGCTTGGACTCCCCCAAAGCCCAGGGCACTTTCCTTTCTGTCCTCTGAGAGCATTGCCCACTTGTCCCCAGCCTCTGCCTGACAAGTTCAATTCTACGACTTCTCCATATTCTTTTTATCATCCACTCTTGAACTTTGCTGCATCTGAATGTGATTTTTTGCCTCCACATCTAAGGCTTACCCTATTCCCTTTGCCCTGCTGGAAAAGCCTTCCCCTTTTCCTCTCCACTCATTCAAGTCCTGCCCATCCTTCCAGGGATAGCCAGACTCGCCTCTTCCAGAAAGGCCCACCCTGCCATGCTCTCTCCATTCTGAATCCCAGTGGCCTTTACTGTGTCAGGCAATTATCAGGTTACCACCAACCCAGAGCTTCCTGCTCTTCCCCACATGCGGGGTACATGTTGAAAGTAAGAGTGGAATGTTCTGCCTCTCTGTGCTAAATGGTACATTCGGCAATGCAACGAGAGATAATGATCACACTAAAACCAGCTACTACCTGGCCTTAGGGTATGTCCGCCATCCTCCCTTGATGCTGGTGAATAAAGGGAGCTTTTATTTGTTGAGAGTTTATGAATGCTGAGTGCTTTACAGGAATCATCTCATTTAATCTTTCCAACAATCCTGTGTGCTGTCTGTGTTGCTATCACAGAGGCTGGGTAATGTATAATGTATAAAGAAAAGAGGTTTATTTAGCACAATTTGGAGACTAAAAGTTCAAGGTTGGATGACCCCATCTGTTTGCCTCTGCGAGGGCCCCCTTAGCTGCGTCACAACATGACGGATGGCCTAAATGGTAAGGAGATCACATCATGAGAGGCAGGAAGCCAGAGAGATTTTAGGGGCCACGCTCACTCTTTTTATAACAAAATCCTTTCATGGGAAATAGCTGGGGTCCCTTGAGAATGACATCAATCCCTACCAAGGCACTGACCCCAGTGACATAATTACCGTCAACTCTGCTATTCCTCTTAAAGGTGCTATTCGTTCCCAGTATTCCACACTGAGCATCAGACTTCCTCACATGGATCCTTGCAGGGGACACACTCAAATTATACTCAAACCATAGCAACTTAAGAGGCAAGTTCTCTTATTTCCCCTTCTTACGGATGAGGAAACTGAGGCTTAGTGAATTTAAGATCACAATACAGTACAAGGCTGAATCCAAACTCAGGTCTGGTCTGGCACCTCCAGCAAATTCCTTTGTTTCTTGCGATCAAACACAAGAAGCAGGCTGGACCAGGCTTTTCTCTGATATGAGCACCAAGCTAGGGTACTCCGAGTGCTAGTCCCCACTTGCCCCCTATCCCAACACCAGGCACAAGACACAACCACAATCCTTCTGGACCCTTCAAGGAAGCTGACGCTTGCCTTCTTGCTGAAGTGAAGGAGTTGTACTCCCTAGTGTCAGGGTTCAAAAGACTGAAAATGCCAGTAGAGAAGGACATAGGAGGAGGGTCTACACAACCATCTGCATTTCACTGCCATTGAAGCTGCTCTGGCAAAGGTCCCCAGCGTTTTTCTGAATGAAGCTAGATTCACATCCAAATGAATACTCCTCATTGGTGTCCCCCAGGGTCCTCTGGGGAAACCAGCCCTGTGTTCCAGGCACACAGCCCATATGTGAAGATCAGGGAACACTTGTGTTTGGGAATCATCTCTGTTCTGAGCTATAGGTCACCAAGAATCTGCCTCATGACCTCAAAGTCACAAACTGCTTAAAGAGTTGACTTCTCCATCCCTTCTTTGGAGCCAGCCTCCCTTATCTTCTATAATTCATTAACATGGAATTACAGGTTAATTTGTTGATTTATTCATTCACTCACTCATATTATTAATTTAACAATGAAACCCTAACCAGATAAAGACTTACTCTGCTCCAAATGAACTGTCAGGTGCTAGAACGAGTAAGAACTTCTTGCCACAGAGCATTCGGGTCTATCTCTGCACTTAACAGAGAGACAAGACAAGTGATCAGAAGCAGCTACTGACTTTTCCACCCAGGCTGGTCATCAAGTGGCCATCCAGTGCAGCCCCCCTGCCATTCGAAACTGCCCCTCAATTTAACAGCCTGTTATGGCCTTGGCTATCAGTTAGTGGCTGGGGAAAGTTGAGGGTTTCTTAAACTGACTGAGTCTAGACTTGTTCACCTTTAAAATGCAGTGGGAAGCCGTGCCTGTCTCATGGAGATCTGAGGGTTGAGTGGAACCACGCGTAGAGAACATTCAGCACTTCTGAAGTCTGGGTTCTCTGGTCAAGGCCAAGACACAGAAGCAGGGAGCCACACAGGGCCCTGCTACTTAGCAGCCCTTCAGGGTGAGGCTGTAGCCTCCAGTCTGCTGGACCCAGAGCAGGATCCAGGCTGGGGCACTGACTGCTCTGGTACTTCTACAATGGCAGTCACAGAGATCTGAGGCAGGGTGGCCCAATGGGCTGAGACCCTGTCACCAGACACTGCACTGACAATGGGGAGCTCTCAGGCAGAGATGGGTGGTAGAGGGCATGGCACTGTCCGCTGGAACAGGGGTCTGGTAGGAGAGGTCAGAGGGCGCCAGGGTTCTCCCCAAAGTACATGCTGCTCAGATCAGAAAGCACAGTCCGGGGCTGGGGAGGGACAAGGTCATCCTAACCAGACTTAGCTCTCCTGTTTTACTCCTTGTGGCTTTTATTTCTTTATTTTTAAAAAATCCTCCCAAGTTGCTGGGTCCTGAGGAAACACCTAGTATATTTTTATAACATTTACCAAATAAAGTTTTATGATGTTCTCACTTTATATTTTATTCTCTTAGAAAACAAAGCTCTCTGAAACACCTCTGGAGGATGCGCACTTGTAGACACATGCACACCCACACACCCGCACCCGCACACACACACCTGCCGACTGTAGCTGCTTTGGAGGTGGAGAACTGAGGGGAAAGGAGCCTGGCTTTTCACTAGGACTCATCGATGAAACTGAAAACTCAAGTAATAATAATAACAACAGCAGCTAATCAAAAGGTCCATGCTCTAGGTTTAACTGCTTCCTGTGTATTTCCATTTCACTGTCTCTCATATGCAGGGACCCATAGTGACCCCTACATCTTCTTTAGAATATAAGCTCCTTGGACACAGGATGGACCCCGGAGTGTTCAGCTGACCTAGCCCTTCTACAAGGATGAGCCAAAGAAGAACTGACAGCTTTAGCTCCTGTTCCAAGTTGGGCTTACAAGTGAGGTGGCCACAGGCCTGTCCATTTCCAACCCTGGTGTTCTTTTCAGCTGAGGACCCCTGGCTTGCTGCAGGCACCATCTCTGATTCCAGCCAGGATCTTACACATCACTGTGGAGTAAATCTTCCTAAACCATTATTTTCAAGATATTCCTATGCCCAGGAACCTATGATACCTCCCTTTTGTCCTGTCCAATCTCAGCTCTCTGCCAGGTGTCAGGGGTATCCATCACAATGCCTTTCAAGCAAGTGCTGGGCTCAGTATTCTTTCAACTTATTTGCTCAGCTTATCTCTCTCTTTTCTTAGGTAATCCTGGGCTAACTGCTTGTCTTCATCCATTTTCTGTTGCTAAAATAAAGTACCTGAGACTGGGTAATTTATAAAGAAGAGAGGTTTTTGGCTTACAGTTCCAGAGGTTGGGCAATCAAAAAGCATGAAGTCAGAATCTGTTCAGCATCTGGGGAAGGCCTTCTTACTGCATCATAACATGGTGGAAGGCACCATGTGGTGAGACAGAGCAAGTGTGCAGCTCAGGCCTCTCTTCTTCTTATAAAGCCGCTAATACCATCATGGGGACCCCACCCTCATGACCTCATCGTATCCTAATTATCTCCCAGAGGACCCACCTATGAATATTCTTAACGTATGAACTTGGGGATTGAGTTTCCAACACATGAACTTTTTGCAGGGAGGCACATTCGAACCATAGCACCCCACTGAGATCTTGCTCCCCCAGGAAGCCTCCCAGCTGTGGCTGCTCTTGTCCCAGCCCACCTGTGCTTCTATCGCTAGGCAACGTCCCCCCTGACGAGTGCCTCCCAAAGGAATACTGCATTCCTCCCCAGCTGGAGCATAAACTCTAGCACAGTCCAGCTCAGGTGTTGGTTCTTATCTTCTCATAGCACCACAATCACTGCCAGGCACATCTCTGAGCCTCAAAATTGCCTTGATTTGATTTGGAGTCAGAAAACCTAGGTTTGACCTCTTGGAGCCTGATTTTCACGGCTGTAAAATGGGGATGACCTTTCTACCACTCAGGTTTGCTGAAATCAGGGCTCAAGGGAACAAAGAAAGAGAGGAGAAGAGGATCCATGGGGCTAAAAGAAAAGGGGTAGAGGCTGCCCCATTGGAAGCCCCAGAGCCCCCTCAAACTCCACAAGAGATGAAGAGGCTGAGGAAGGGAAGGCGGCTTCTGGGGAGACCTCGGCCTCTGATAGGGGAGGATGTACTGCGTTCTCCATCCTGCTCAAAGGCCCTGGGGAGCTCAGAGTTTAGAGAGATGGTAAGTGGGAGAGAAAATTAAAGGCACAAGAAGTCTAAGGAAGTCATCAAAGCACAGCCAGATGAACAGAACCCTGAAAAAAGAAGGTAAAAAGTAATGCCGTAAATTACAGCTTAAAAGCCTCGTTCTGGGAAAATTGCTTTTTAACAAGCAGACAAGCTCTATCAATAGCATCTACCGTATGTTTTTATAAAGTGCAGAAATATGTTTTTAAAAGGCCAGTAAATAAAGTTCCTATCGATTTGAACTCAAGTGTAATCTGTTTTTCTGTCTGCCACCAACACTGGTAATAAAGCAGAATCATGTAATACGGTATTTCAGCTAATGTGACTATACATCACTGCAGGGACGCCCTGCTCTGTGGCGATCTATCATTTTCTATTGGTATTGCTTAGCTGCAGAATTTATAAACTTGCTCCAAATTGATGCAATGTTCAATTTTCTTTTCCAATTTATTTTTGGTTGAGCCAAGCAATATTGAGGTCTCTGAGCAAGCCGCTGAGCATCACCAGATGTTACCTGGCCCCGCACTCTTTGGGAGGCGTGAGGAGAGTGCAGGCCGGACCTCACTACCCTGGACGGGCAGAGAGTGGCAGGGCCCTGCAGCAGATGAGCCACTGAGAAGAGGGAGCGTCTGCCCTGGAGACCCTGGTTCTGGATGCAAATGCAATTTCACCAGGGATAGGCACTCTTGCAGCCAGGGAGGTAGAGGCCATCTCCCCGTCCTGGGCCTGTGCACTTGCAGAGACAATTGGGTTTCTCAGCGGCAGCATTCCAGTGCTAATGTCAGGTTCATGGGTGTGGGAGAGAGGGATTTGGCAGCAGAGACATCAGACTCTGCTCTCATGTCTAGTTCCTGACTTGGTGGGAGTTTAAGAGGCTCCTGAAGCAGAGCTGGTGGCGGCTTCCTGACCCAGAGACTGTGGTGACTTTTGAAGTCAACAGCAGCCTTCCAGCTCCCTGACTTTCTCACTTGGGCAGAAGGAGCTGCTCCTTGGATGGGCCAGTTTGGTGGTTTTATTCCTGGTGGAACCATTCCTGGAGCCCTTAAGCTGGAGCCTACTTCTCAACTCATCCCGCAACATCACAAGCGCCCAATTTCCAGTAGGAAGTACTTAAGCACCCAATTTCCAGTAGGGAGTACTTCTTTTCTTAAAAGCTAGATTGGGTTCCAGCTCTCTGCAAGTCCATGCTGACTGAAGTAGAAGAGGTCACAGGCAATAGATCCTCCTACTTGGGGTTGGTGATTTGTCTGGTTGGTTTGAAGGTCTTCTAGTTCCAGCCAAGATGGAGTGGCAGTGGTCAGACTTATGCTACCACCTGAGACAATGCAAAACTGAGCAAAATATGTGCTACAGCAGTCTCCAGACTTTGAACTTCGGGCAGTGCAGGATAGTGATCAGTGAGAGAAGGGAAACCAATGGGGTAAGCCCTAAATTACTCTAGCTTATCACATGGATAGAGATTCTAGGCTGCAGACAGGGGATCCAGGGATCCTAGTGGTCACACTGAGTTGAAAAAATAGAGCAGGAGCTCTAAGGGGGTCAAGGACCCCAGAATTCACAGGACAGAGAACTCAGGAAATTACAGAAGAGTATTGACCTGCATACATGTGAGGAAACCATATGAATCCAGGGAAAAACTCTCCCAAATAAATAGAAGGAATAGTTTTTAGGGCTCACAAGGGCTTAGAAGGGTTTATAATCTTACCAGGCATGGTAATAAAAGATTCATAATTCAGAACACTAAGCCATGGGACAAAACCAGTCCTAGAAAAGGCTGCCGTAGTCTCACTTACCAAAGCCCCTTCTTCCCTCTCTCCCCTTCCTACCTTCCATGAGGTGAACAACTCTGCTCCACCACACGCTACCTGCTGTGATGCTCTGCCTCACCACAGGCCCAAAGCAATGGGGCCAAGTGAACATGAACTGAAACTTCTGAAACCACGAGCCCAAACAAAACTTTCTCCCTTGAAGTTGAATTTCTCAGATATTTTGCCACAGTGACAGAAAGTTAACTAATACATATAACAAGAGAAATCATTCAAAATGAAACACAGAGAAAAGACTGGAAAAAACCTGGAGTGGTATATCAGTGAGCTGTGGGACTCATCAAGTAGCCAAATGAACTTGTAATTGGGGGTCCCCAAAGGAAGGAGGGGGCAGAAAAAATGGTAGAAGAAATGATGGCAAAAATTTTCCAAGTCTGATAAAAACTATAAATCCACAGATCCAAGAAGACCAACAAAAAGAATGCCAAGCAAAAGAAACACAAAGAAATCGACACCAGAGAGCATTATAGTCTCAAGGCTTAAAACCAGTAATGAAGACAGAAGGACAGTTTACCATTACAAATGCAGCATTGATAATCCATGACACGCAGTAGCAAAAGATTCCTACCAACCAGTTGTGGATACCTAGAACGATGTGCCCACCAAAGACAAGAGTTTGACGGGCAGAGCTGCAGGGTAAATGGGGCAAATATGCTAGAATAAGATGACCGCTTCTGACTCGAGTGGAAAGAGTAAGGAAAAAACTACAAGCTCAAGGTTTCAATTAGCTCAAGGAACAATCAGAAAAATAGGATATGTCAAGATAAACTCTGTTGTCATGTATGTCTAAAAAGAACAAATGAAAGAAAGAAAGAAAAAGAAAGGAAGGAAGGAAGGAAGGAAGGAAGGAAGGAAGGACGGAAGGAAGGAAGGAAGGAAGAAAGAAAGAATGCTGGATTGCATCCTAGGTTAGTCTCACTGCCTCATCAGATCTCTTATGGGAGAAGGCATTGGCTGGGAAAGGTGGAACCCTTGGAACTGGGATGGTGGATTCAGGTGACAGAACATCAGCCCCCACTGAGACTCCCTCTCCAGCAGAAGCTGCCCAGCCTCCCTGGTCCCACCTTGCAAGAGAATCCTCATTCTCCCTAATCCCACACTCACCATACCTCACTGCTCTTGACTTACTCCAGAGTCACTGTTTCAGCATGCCTTAGGAGATAGGCACAAGTTCCGACCCTGAAATAGACTTCTCCACCAAAATGACTGCCAGTTTGGGGCAGAAATCTGAGAGATAGTGAGATTGTAGATCAGAGAAGAAAATAACTACTTTTTGATTGGACCATACTGATCAAAAATGGATTCTAGACTCAAGAATGAGCTGGATCACCTGAAGTATGATTCTGTGTGTTTAGTGGGCTGACAGCAACTGAACTCAGATGTTTCCTACACTAGATGAAGCTGAGATGCAGAAATACCTCGACATAGCATGAAGGAAGGAGTCTAAGTACCTAGGGAGCTATAGCAATGTTGGAGTGGGCTTATTTTTTGGAACTCACACAGTTCCTTTGTGAGCATTTAGAAATATTTTGGCGAGGGACTGGCTAACTTTACTTTTGCTTTGGCTGTCTTCAGAATTTATTTTTGGTTCTCAGAAGCTTAACCATGATATATACAGGTTTTCTGATTTGTTTTATCCTGATTGAGGTGCTCTGAGCTTTTTTGGATATGAAGTTTCTTGCCCTTCATCTTTTTGAAAAGTTTTTAGTCATTATCTCTTTGAATATTTCTTCTGTTCTGTGCTTTCTCTTTTCTTTGTGGGGCCCCAATTACATGTATGTTGGACCATTTTATGTTGTCTCACAATGCTTGGGTGCTCTGTTCTGTCCTCAACACCTCTCTTCTCCCTTTTTAAATGTTTAGATCATTTCTGTTGCTCCATCTTCAAGTTTCTTTCATCTGTTGTGTGTAATTTGCTGATAATCATGTTTTGAGTTCCTATTTCAGTAATTTGTCTAGTTTTCCAAGTTTGATAGAAGTTCTGCCATTTTTGCCACAATACATTGCAGGGGCTGAGACCTATACCTGGGCCCAGATGAGGTGTCATGGGCCCCATTCCCATGAGCATATTGCTTCATGCCAGTCTGTCTGCTGGAGCTCCTAATTACTGCCTCCTACTGCCTGCTCTTCCTTGGGGAAGGTCTGGTATGTCACACATTAGACATAAGACATAAGCCTTAAAGTTGCTGGTAATGCAATTGAGGAGATGAGACACTTTCCCCAAACACCACTCCAGGCATACAGTAAGATGGGTGTCATCAGAACATGGGGCGATGAGGAGGAAGATGTGCTAATTGGGAGAAGAGCTTGGGAGCTGAGTTTATAAAACCACTGTCCTAGCCCTAGTGGGCTGTTATGCATGGTTTGGAGCTGACACCCATTGATAATCAGGAATCACTGGGTTTTGTCCCTGCTGGCCCCATAATTCTCACCCCAGTGGAACTTATGGTTGGAGTATTCTGTGGAGATATTATGAGGGCTTCACTCTGTTTGCCAAAAGGAACCCCAGACTAAGTGGGGTCTCCCCACCACCCAAATGATCAGTTTCCTTTCATCCTCAACTCATGGGTTTTTGTGGGGCTGAGCCAGGTGCACTCCTATACCCATTTTGCCAGCCTTTTATTCAAGAAGATTTTTCTGGTACTGGAAACTTATTTCAATTCTCATGTCCCCCACCTGCCTTGGTCTGTCTATCAGTGTTCAAACTGAGGCTTAGCAGTCACTTGGACTCTGCCAAGGCCTCATGTGCCCACTGGTGGAACCAGTGTTTCACAGAGGTTGGGAGGCAGAGTTCATGAGGCAGAATTTCACAGGTGTCAGATGCCTCGACTATCTCACTCCTGACACACACTTGATACCTAAAATCCCACAACTAGTGTCTCCTTTAGTTCACTAGTTCTCAACTTATATTGATACATAGTGTATGATGGTTTCTCTTCTCTCTCTCATATATATAAAATACATTTATCACATTATATTGTATATACAAAAATTGTATATATAATATTAGGATATTTTAATATAGATATACAAAATATATAGTTGTCCCTCAGTATCTACGGGTGATAGGTTCCAGGAATCCTTTGTGGATACCAAAATTCCATGGATGTTCGACTCCTGTATATAAAATGGTATAGTATTTGCATATAATCTGTGCACACCTTCCCACATACTTTAAATTATCTTTGGATTACTTATAATGTCTGATACAATGTAAATGCTATGCAAATAGCTGTTGTATTGCTTAGGGGGTGGTGACAAGAAAAAAATCTGTGCATATTCAGTGCAGATGTAATTTTACACAAATATTTTTCAATTAAAATGTTTTTTTCCATCCAAGATTAGTCGATCCCAAGAATGCAGAGCTTATGGGAGAGCTTGTTGGTATGAAGGGAAACTGAGGATCCATATCTGTACACCTTTCAGTCAGCATGTGTGTGTGTGTGTCTGTAAATCAAATATCCAAATGTGCTAAGGTTTGGCATAGATACTGAGATATAGAAATATTTAAGAAAATTATGGGAGAAACACTTAAAATTGAGTGGAAAAAATAATAGCCCTTTCTTCCTCCTCCTCCCTTTCCTTTAAGTTTAAAATAGTTCAGCTTCTTGTTATGCAAAGTTCCTTGGGACAGATAACATTTTAAGCTGCCATCAGTCACCACATGATGATGTGAGGTGTTTCAGAAAAATGGGTACAGATGGGGGCACTCCACGTCCAGGGGAAAGGACATGGCACTTGGCAGGCCAAGGTGCCAAAGGCAACCCCATGCTTATCTCTACCATCCAACCCTCAGTGATGAGCTCTCTGGTTGTAGGATGCATAAAAATATCACCAAGTGCTTTGCTTTCCTTATTCAAAACTTTCAAAAACTCTATGGGATGGTTGTTATTAATTCCAATCTATGGTTGAAAAAACTGCCTCGGAGAAGTACATCTCTTTCTCCAGATGTCTCTCTTAAACATCACTTTTATATGAAAACATTCTCAATCTGCCCCTCTTGGATATCTGATAATGACTCCACTCACAATGTCCAGACCAGAACTCCTGTGTTCTTTTACCCATCCCCTAAAGGTACTCTCCTCTCAGTCTTTCCCTTCTGCTGCAGACTGAATATGTCCCCCCAAAATCTCATGTGGAAGCTGTAACTCCCAGTGCAATAATAGAGGCATGGCCTTCAGAAGGTGATTATGTCATAAGGATGGGGCCCTTATAATGGGATTAGTGCCCTTATGAGAGGAGATACCATATATGTATATACCATATGGTTGCAGTGGGAAGGTGTCTACCTGCAAATCAGGAAACAGCCCTGGTCAGGAACTGAAGCTGCCAGCACCTTGATCTTGGACCTCCAGCCTCCAGAATTGTGAGAATAAATGTTGTTTAAGCACCAACCACTACTACCAGCTCCACCCCACCAGTCTATGGCATTGCATTATGGCAGCCTGAGCAGAGTAAGATACCATCTTAGGACACTGTAAGGATCCTCCCTGGGGCCAACTGCTCAACCTCATGCATTCCAAGTTAGGATGACTTTTGAACAACTATAGCTATTCTTCCCCAGGGGAATTTCTCCCTCATAACCTAGACCCCAGGTGACAGCCCCTGAATATCTATTAGCTCCTCTTACCTCTCCCCCACTCCACTTCTCTTCTGGAGTTAGTAAGTCTTTCCTGGGGGTCGGGGCAGGTGAGACAGTGCTTATAGGAGGAAATTTGTGATTGAAATTCAAGACAAAGGGCAAGACAGGTTTGGAGAGGTAAGAAGAGGGGGAATTTTGAGGGGTTGAACCCCAAGTAGGCTTCCTTATTGCCCAGAAGGGTGGAGTTGGGGAAGGCAGATAGGAATGGGGTGAAAACTAGACCAGTCAGGAAACTGAACTCAAGTGTTCCTTGCTAGTTTCCATAGAAGTGTAACTTAGTGAATGAAACCCATGGATGGGTGGCACCTCTGGTTGTAATGCACAATCTCTGGGGCCAGATCACCTGGGCTTGAAGGCCAGCTCTGTGACCTGGGCCAAGCTACACTCTTTCTCCATCTGGAAAATGGGGATAATAATAGGATAATAATAGCTCCATCATACCAGCTGGGCATGGTGGAGCATACCTGTAATCCCAACAGTTTAGGAGGCTGAGGCAGGAGGACTGAGTTCAAAGCCCGCCTCAGCAACTTAGTGAGGCTGTAAGCAACTCATGGAGACCCTGACTCTAAATAAAATATTAAAAAGGGTTGGGGATGTGGCTCAGTGGCTAAGCACCCCTGGGTTCAATCCCCAGTACCAAAAAAATAAATAATAATAATAGCACCTACCTTGCTGCAACAAGGCTTAAAACTCTTGGAGAAGCACCTAACACACAGAGTCAGCTCCACACCTCTGGTGACGGGAAAGCTGCCTAAACAACCCGCAGGCTGACCTGGGGACCAAGGGCTGCCAGGGCATGTGTCTTCATTACCCCTTCTTATCTGGAAAGCCCTCTGGGTAAGTGCCGCTCCTCCCTTGGCAGCCTGGGCCCATGGAGGGCAGAAAAAGGGTGCCCACAGTCTGAGGTTTTCCTGTCCGAGGGGCCTGACATGCTTAAATAGAGAACTGGGCCTTCAAAATGGTTGGTTCCAAAGAGTCCAGGCAAGACAAGGAAACTTTTGCAGGGGGCGAAATTCTGTCAGTGTGCTTGGGAGGCTTTTGGCTGTGCCTGTCTATAAGAGACTCCAAGGCCTCCAGCACCTGTGGCTCACCCTGAGTGTCTACAGGGAGTCTGTGAGCAGCACCTCTCATCCCTGAAAAGCATCTGCTTTCTCCCTAGGGGGAGGGAACCAAAGAGGAGAGGGATGTCAGGCATGTCATCCACCTGGTGTTATTAGAAAGGGATTAAACTGCTGGAGAAAAATTGCAGGATTCATGCTCATCCCAGTTGTAGTCTTTCATTGCATTCCTGGGCATTATGTCTCTTGAGTCGCCTGACAACCCTGGGGCAGCAGGGATGGCCAGGAGCATTTTATCAGCCTACCTTGTGCACCAGGAAGCCCAGATCATGAACTGGTCAGCCTCACCTGTGGTCCACAGGCAAGTGATGATCGGTCTGCACAGTGCATGCTCTAGGCTGCCTTCCTGGTCCCTGCCTCTGGAACAATTCACACAGCTGCATCTTATGTATGTCCCAAAGCTGGAGGGTGAGAACTCAGGCCTTGACTCACATCCTCGTTTTGAGCCTATTTACTCTGAGTTTAGACAGAATTCTGACATTTCTCCATTATTAGGTTTCCCATCCTGTCACAAATTAGAAGACCATAAGGATACTAATCATCTTTTGACAGCAGCAAGAAGTGACAGATGACAAGAGGAAAATAAATTTTAAAAAGGAATTTTAGCTGTCTTGGGTGGTTTTGTGTAGAAGCAAATAGCCCTACGAATTTCCTTGATCTCCACAGACATCACTGAGAGTGACTAAAAAAACATTCGGGTCTTTTTTTATGAATATAAAAGGCAATCTATGTCCTCCAGGCAGGTCTGGCTCTGTTTGGGGCAGCTGGACCTCTCTCCCTTCTGAGCCTCTGTCCTGGGGATTGAACCCTATCCCTGTCCGTAGGGTCCTGGGAATCAAGAAGTGCAGTGTGTATTCACTGAGAATCTGCCCTCTTAGATTGCCTGTGCTCTTGTAGGAAGCATGTTGCTCACCTTCTACTTCTGATGCTTGGGAAGGGGCAGGTTCCTTCCTGGTCCTCCATGTAGCTGATATTATCTTTAATATTTCCCATCTACTCTCTACACTGTCCTGTGAGACTAAGACCACCTACAAAGTTCTAGATGATTGCTAATTCGTGGTGTATCAGTCTGTTTTCTGTTGCTATAACAAAATACCTGAATGTGGGTATTATACACAAAAAGGGCTTACTTAGTTCATAGTTTTGGTGGCTGAAAGTTCAAGTTTGGTGGTCCCATCTGTTTGGCCACTGGTGATAGGATAGAGAAGTGGGAAGAAGAGCAGCCGCATGCAGGAAAGAGAGATCACATGGCAAGACAGGAAGTCAGAGGAGTGAGCATGAAGGGGCTTGGCTTGCTCTTTTGTAATCTCTCATTCTTGTGAGAACTAACTCCACGAGACCAACGTTAATCCCCCTTTCTTTCCTTTTTTTCTTTTGCATACCAGGGATTGAACCCAGGGGTGCTCTACCACTGAGTTACACCCCCAGACATTTTTATTTTATTTTGAGAGAGAGGCTAAGTTGCCCAGGTTGACCTTGAATTTGTGATTTTCCTGACTCAGCCTCCCAAGTTGCTGGCATCACAAAGGTGTGCCACGGCACCCAGCTGACAGTAACCCTCCCTTTCAAGGGCAATGTCCTCATCACCTCCCACTAGGCCCCACCTTGTGAAGGTCCCACCACCTCAACACCACCACGCTGGGCCCCAGGCCTTCAGCACATGAATCCTTGGGTGGCACACCACATCCAGACCCTAGCACAAGGTGACCTCCTCTCTAGGGCAAGGCCAGCCCTCCAAGGGAGCATGACCTCAGTTAAAAGGTGTGTCTGCCAAACCCTGTCAGAATGCAAGCCAACCACCCCCACTGCCTTGGGAAAGAGAGGCTCAGACATAAGCAAAGGCACCATTCTGTGACACACTTACATGCAGTGACACGTGTTTACACCTGATGACACAGACTCGGGTAACAAAAGCTAAATCTTGTTCTTTAGACTCCATTTGTGAAGGCAAGGTCATATGTAACCTATTTTCAAAAGATTGCTATAAAAAAGGATTCAAATAAGAAGTTTGAGTATGCAAATGAGCACGGTTCAGCTACCTGAAAAGGAGGCTTAGAAAGAACAGCTCATTCCCAAGTGTCGTATTATTATATTGCCATTGTTAATAATAACTTAAAAAGCAGACCTACCACCTGATGCTGAGCCCTGCCTCACTTCTGGAATAGGCCACACCAAGTTGCCCAGGTCCCCTTTATCCTATGGGGCAGACAGAGTCATCTGACTTGTACGTGTGACCTCGTAAGGGTCTGCCGCCTTCTTAGCCTCTCCCTACCCAACCTTAGGGGTCCGGATGCCTGGACTCCAGTGCAGCTCTGTCACCAGCCCTGGACCCCTGGTGAGTGCTGAACTCTGGTCTCTGTCCAGCCCGTCACTGCAGATGTTCTTGGGCGTAAGGAAGAGCTCCTCCTGAACAGGAAGAGTTAAGCTTCCAACATTTTCTGAAGGACCAAAGGGTCTTGCGGTTATTTGATGCATAAGTCGGCAAGAGAAGTTGTCAAAAGGCAGAGCCCAGGGGGACCCCTGGGGGGACTGGGGGCACCACATTGGCCATGAAGCTTTTATAGGAAAATGGAAACTCCAAGCCCAGGATCCCAGGCCCTGCTGGACCACCCTGGGTCTGCACACACTGTGGGTGGGGTGGGGTGGGCTCTGAGCCCTGGTCCCTTCTCAAAACACCACACGGACTTTATCAATAGTGAAATTGCAGCCTGAGCAGGCCGGAAAGAATGGCAGGGACCTATCAGGAGTGAGCACCTGGGACTTGATTCCGTCTCACTGGGAGGGTGCCTCACACTCCTAAAGTTCAAGCATCACTCAGGAGCTCCGAAATGTTACTAGCAGAGTAACCATTTATTTACCTGCTATTTGAGACAGACCCACAATGTGATTCAATGCACAAATTTAAAAACCAGACAACCAGCATTCAAATTCAAATTTGAGCTTCATCACTCACAAGCTATGCAACCTTGAGCAAGTGGCTCAGCCTGTACCTCAGTTTCTTCATCTGTATAACGGGAATAATGATCGCCGTGAAGAGTAAATGGGCTAATACTTCTAAAAGTGCCGGAGCCATGTTAGACACATGTCAGTGTATGCTAAATAAAGCAAGACAATTTGGTAAAGGCACTGAAAAGACAAGGCATTTCCAAAAAATGTTATTGAGGTTCAAGGACAGTTCTCTCTCATACCTAACTCCTCACCCTGGAGGCAGCAGTTCCTGAATGAGGCTGCTGGGGAGGGAGTGCGTGAAGGGTTAAACCCCCAAGTGCACAGAAAAACAAGTTCCATCTGGTCCCTGGGACAAAGCGACAGCCTGCAAAGCCCCCAGCCCGGGCTCCTGCTCAAAGGACACATTGCTTTTTAAAATCCAACTTGTGGCTGCTTCAATCTATAAATCAACCAGTTCTCCACACCCGAGAGCTCCCGGCAGGACTTGCAAATGGCAGCAAGGCGTGTGTGCTGAGCACAGGCATGGGAATGAGCCCTCGCAGCTCCACCAAGGTACCTGGTCCCCAGCTTCTGCACTTGCCGTGCTTTGTGTTTGGCTCCCTGCAAGGCAGGCACTACTCTCCCCTGGCAGAGAGAGGGACGACCAGAGAGAGCAAACAGGCAAGAGCAGGGCTGGGAGGAGGAATGAGTTTAGACACCCAACTTTAGTGAACTGTCCCTGAGGCTCAGTTGAGTCCCCATCTTCATTCATTGAAGCAACTACACTTGCCTACCTCTCCCACCCCATGACTGGGAACCGTCTTCAGGCGCCAGGCTGGGCGTAGGGTGAGGCTGCTTATTGTGAACCACTGAACACCGCACAGAGACCAGAGACTGGGGAACCCTGAGCGAGGATCTGCGCCTGGAGCAGCCTGAGCCCCAGCATCCTCTGCAGGACTCAGGGCTTCCTCCCCTGCAGGGAAGAGGGAGCCAGGAGGAAAGCCAGGGATCCCCTTGTGGACCTCTGCTGCAGGCACGGTCCCTCGGTTTCTACCACCCCCCATCACGTTCCGCCTGGAAAATGCTGGATCCAGCACCATCACTAACCCTGCAGAGCAGGAAAGTAATTCACAAAAAGTTGGGCAATTCAAAGTTACAGTTTCCACAGCAACCAGCACTCAGACCATTTGGGGAGCTGAAGTCTTTTCCTCTTAGTGTTCACTCTTTTTTTTTTTTCCCCAAATAGCATTTCCCCCCTTATTAAAGTAATGTGTGCTCATTGGAGAACATATGGAAATTACATGCAAGTGTAAGGGAGAAAATAAAAATCACCTTTAATCCCACCAGTCAAGGCGATCCAATGTTAACATTTTGATGCCTTCCCCATTCATCTGGTTTTTTATTTTTGCATGCATAAAAAGATACAATTTTTGAAAATTGGGACTAGAGTGAAATTACTGTTTTATCATTTGGTTTTGCTCACTTAAAAATATATTGTCAGACTTTCCAATAGCCCTAAATATTCTTTGAGAACATGATTTTGAATGGCATTAGGGTACATTTTCACATGGATAGCGTACATTCTATTTAACCAATCTATTGTTGAACATTTAGATGGTTTTCCTTTTTTTCCTGCTACTTTAAATAACACCACAATGAACATCCTTTTACATAATTTTTTGCATATGTCTCTGATTAAGCAATTCTATTAGAATAAAGAGCTAAAATCATTGTGCCAACACAATGCGCATGCTAATGGTTTTGATGCACATTATCAAATCACTTCCAGAAAGGTTGAAGTAATCTGTACCTCTACCTGTAAGATATACTCTCCTAAAAATAAAAAAAGTACAAACTGCCATCTGCTTGATTTTATATAAAGTGCATGCCATTTTTTAAAATTACATGTTTTGAATTATAAATAGAATTAAACCTTCCTTCCATATCTTTAATGAACTTTTCCTCTTCCTATAATCACCCATTAACATCCTCTGCCTTCTTTTTCTGTGGTATTCATCTTTTTCTTAATGACTTACAAGGGCCCTTTATGCATAAAAAAGACGATCCTTTGTATATTTGTGGCATATTCATTCTTTCAGTTTATCCTGGAATTTTTACTTCCTTTATGGCATGTTTTAAGTGCAGAAGTTTGAAATACTGTTGCAACTCACATCTGTCTTTGGTTTCCTTTATGACTCTGTCCATTGGTATTATGCTTAGGCAGACCCCCTCCGCCCTGAGATCCGCTAAATATTTACCTGGATGTTGCTCCTCTAGCTGTTCTCTAGCTGCGGGGGTTTGGTTTTATGTCAACTGCCCTAAGCTGGGTTTCAGGTAGGAGTGGTTGGGCCTTAGCTTCCTCAGTGGTCCTGAGGCAGGAGCCTATCTGGCTGGGGTGGAGATAACTGCCGGGGACACAGGACCTGACCTGTCGTCTGCTCCGGCCAGTCAGCTTTGTAGGCACCCTTCACAGGGGCCCTGGAACTTTGCTAGTGAATGGAAGAGATGAACGAGGAGGAGGAAATAGCTGTTCCCCGATTACACACAGAGAAAGGTACACCTCACGTGGCCTTGGTTTCCCATCTGAGCTGGGGGTGGTGGAGGATGGGAGCGCCAGATGTATGGAGAGCTGGCAAGCGGCTTCAGGCGCGGCACATTAGGAATCCAGGGCTCCAGAGCTGAAATTAACTGTCACTCTACTGGCAAGAGGAATTGACAGAGGCAGTTTTGCTGGCGTTGCATGTCACTGAAGATCAGGTTTTCATGAAGAGGTCTTGGGAGCAGAAGGAACCTGGGGCATCTGCTCCCCAACTTGGGGGGCTTCTTCTCAATTTAACACTCACTGTCCCCAGCAAGGGGCCCTGGAGTCAGGAAGTACAAGGCAGGATGGCATGATCCTGAGCAAAGAACTTCTCAGACTCCCTCCAGGAAAGGAACATTGCAGATTGCTCCCACTGTCCAGCCTGAGGAGGCCACTGCCTTTCATTGTCCCTGTGTCATTCCAGCCCTCCAATTTGTCACCAAGGCCACCTGGCCACTTTGCCAAAATAAGGTCTTCATGTGCGGACAGACCAGCAGGGGACATGTTTCTTCACTCCACAGGGGTCTACTGTCCGCACAGCCCTGTGTCTGGCCTTGTAGATCTCTTCACCGAGTGACACGACGTTTCCCTTCCACCTCTCCTCAAATCCCTGGGGTGGGGAACTCTCAGGCTGCGGGGCGTGGCTCCCGGCAGGGCCCTTGCCTAGCGTGCACAAGGACCTAGGTTCAACCCCCAGCACTAACAAGGAAAGAAAGAAAAAGAAAACTCTGTGTCTTGAAGCTCTTGCCAACTAGCCCCTGCTTTGCTCAGTTGTCATGCTGTAAGCCTGTCCTGGTCACCTAGTGACTTGTATCATCCATCACCCTGTTATGCCCACCACCACCACCACCATCCCCTGACAACTTCTGGGAGCAGGTACTGACAAGCTTTATACACATGATGTCATGAAAGCCTCCTCTAGTAAACTTCATTTGACAAACATTCAACATTTATGAAGTGCCTACTGTGTGTCAGAGACTGTCCTAGTGCTTGGGATGCACCAGGGAATAAATCAGGCAAGGATTTCTGCCCTCATGGAGCCTAGGTTCTAGCTGTGGGGTGGCAACATACAGAACCAAAAAACAGCACAGAGGTTAGAAGCGGAGAGGGAAGGGGCTCGGGCTGTCAGACAGGGGATCTGGACGGCCTCCTTGAGGAGGTGAGCTTTTAGCAGAGATTTGAAGGGAGTGAAGGTGTAAGCCACGCAGGTAGACGGAGGAAGTCACCCAGGCAGAGGCTGCAGCCAGTGCCGAGTCCTCAGAGTACCTCGGTCAAGAAGCTTCAAGGAGACCAGGAGGCAGGAAGTTAGGCAGACCAAGAGAGGGAAGAGCTGAGGTCAGAAAGCAGGTGAGGGGCAGAGGTGCAGGGTCCCAGGGGCTTGGCAGGTCACTGTCAGTCCTTCGGCTTTTACTCTGCAAATCAGAGGATTTCTTAGCAGAGGCATGAACTGATCTGACCTGCAGACTTAAAGTCCCCTTCTGATTGCTGGATTAAGAACACACTAGGTGTTAGGGGGACGTGGGGGTGGTAGGAGAGAGACCACGTAAGGAGGCCGTTACAATAATCCAGGTCAAGAGGGTGGTGGCCCTGCCTGGGGTGTGGACGTGCAGGAGAGAAGCAGTCAGCTCCTGTTTTATCTCCTGGTGTCCCCGCTGCATGGTGGGAGAGAACAGGAGCCACCCATGGCTCCAGGATGGTCAGCTGACACAGCTGGAGGGCTGGGTTACTCTACCTAGATGGGGAAAGGCTGAAGATGGAGCTGGCTTGCAGGAGGGTGGCAATTGGACAATTGAGATTAGATATGTTTATGTAAGGGGTCCAAAGAATACCCCAGTGGCCACGTGAGAAGGAAATCTTGTTATGTGGATATTTAAAGTCATGATTCTGGATGAGACCATGGAAGAAGAAGAGATTAGAGAGAAGAGGAGCAACCAGGAAAGAAACAGGAGTGAAGAATGAGAAGGTAAATCCAGACGGCCTGGGTCAACGGCCCTGCGAAACCCTCCAGTCTAGGGGGAGATGTTACTGCTGGGTCTAATATTCTTGATGGGACAAGAAAGAGTAGGGCGAGGATTGTCCTCAGCGCTTTCCCTCGGGAAGGATACTCCAGATTTCCCATGCTAAGGACAGGGTAGGGCATCTCTGTGGAGGAAGTCACTGGACCAAGGTCACAGAGCTCCAAGTGAGCCTTAGGGTGTTGGCTCCGCCCCTTCCCTCACTCTTCCCTCGGGCTCCAAGGGTCTGCCACCCCAGGCTGGCCTCTTTCCGGGTTAGCACCTGCCATTCCTGCTAGAGTCTTCAGCTTCAACCGCCAAGTCTGTGAGTTGAGAAAACCCGGGATGAAGAGGGGACCTCCGGCACAGTTTTTCAAAATCTTTTCATTCCCAAGTGTCTTCCCAAGTGCACTTCCCACGTGCAGGCCTTCTCCGAGCCAGTGGCAGCCTTGGCGCCTCTCCTTTTCCTCCCACCCGCTGCTTCACCCAGCTCATCGGGGACCTGATCCCTGAGAACACTTGGGGTTAGCGCCCTGGTCCACTCCAGGGATTTTTGCATATCCACAGCAGAAGGGCATTTCCGCAAACGACAGGCAAAGGGACAGATGGGAGAGGGGGTGGGGTGCCGAGGTGTGCACACCCGACCCAAACCGGGGACCCTCTATGTCTTCTCTACCGGGTGTGTCTCCACCGTGTGACACGCGGCCCAGGCACAGCCTTCCTGCCTGGGTGGCCCCTGCCACGCAACTGGCTCCAGGCTCCGCGTTTCCCGGGGCAGGAATATGGTCACCTATCGCCCTCTGGTGTCGGCTCCTGAAATTGCCGTCTCAGGAGCTCGCAGAAGCGATCTCCGCCTACCCACTGTAGGGCCTGGCTGAGCCCTCTGCATTCCCATGGGGATGGGAACAAGCCGGCATTGGGAGTAAAAGTGTCCTGCGGGCTCTCCTGACTTCTGTCTTGGGCTAGCAGTCACAGACCTAACAGGCAGCTAAGAAATAGAGTCCCTGATTCGTGGGCCCCATGTCTGCGTGCCCCCACCCCAGCCACATTGCTTGCTTGACTGTCACTGGTCATTGCAGGACCAAGATTGGCTCATTTGCAAAGGGAGGTGACTGAATGGAGGAACACACAACCCACTCCCAGTCTGTGCTGCTTCCTGTTCTGGCTTCTTGCCGGGACAGGAGCTTGAGAAACTCCTCAGGCCATTTGGGGCACACTGTGTGTTGCCCCCTCCCCATCGGGAAGCAGTCCAGTGGGTGGGTGGGGACTTGGGCTCTGGAGTCTACCCAGAACCAGGTTCAGATCCTGACTCTGCTGCTCACGGGCCATGGCATCTTTCTGTGCTTGTTTCCTCGTCTATAAAACAAAGGTAAATCTTGCCTACTGTGCTAGGTGGCCCCGCAGCCTAAGTGGGATAATGTTCAGAAAGCACTCAGCACAGAGCCTGGCCACATGGAGAATGGCCAGTAAATATCACCCAGTGGTTACCACTTGGGGACAGCAGGGATGGAACAGGTGGGAAAGAGCAAAGTTTAGAAGCTAGGGGGTCCGGGTTGCAGTCTCTTCGCTCCACCTAATACAGCTGCCCACCAGGGAGTGATGAGACTCAAATGAGGTTCCTCCTTGGGTCTCGGATTCCCTACCATGGACAGAGACTAATACCTGCCTGACCTGTCTCATGGGACTGATCAGAGACCAGCTATGTGAAATCACAGCTCAGACATGCTGCAAGTAGAAAGGACTGTCAAGACAGGGAATGTGCTTTGAAAATCATCGTGCTTACTCTGCTTTTAACACGAGACAAAACTCGCAGCACCCTGCACTCAGCGCCACGTGGTAGCATGAATCGCACCACACGGGAACCTCCTATTTCCTTGCTGGTCTCCCAGACATCCAGATGTCTCAGCCCTCGGGGAGCTTACATTCTTCTTGGAGAGAGAGAGAGACAAGAAAATGAGTGACGAGGACACTAGAATTGACACCCAGGGCAGAAGTGGGTGGCTCTCCACCCACCCCAAGGTGGAAGGGAGTTGAAGCACCCGGTTATGGGAAGAGCAATTCTCAGAAAGGAAGCTGAGCCCCTGGGCACAGGCCACTGGCTTGGGCAAAGACCAACTGCAATTCCAAACGCTCGTGTTATGGAGCGAGGAAACTGCTGGAACAGGAGTCAGGAGCCCTGCGTGGCACCTTGGGCTCTCTGACTCTGAAAGGGCACCATGCTGCATGATTCCGACTCCACATTCTGGAAAAGGAAAAACTATGGAGACAGTGAAACCAACGGTGGTTGCCAAGGTTGTGGGGAAGGGGAAAGAACAGGCAGGGCAGCGGGTTTCCAGGGCAGAGGAGCTGCTGGGTAAGGCTACCGTGGTGGACGTGTGTCATTATACGCTCGTTAAACCCGTGGAAGGTGTAGCACCAAGAATGAACCCTCGTGTCACCTGCGGGCTCTGGGTGACATCGATGTCCCTGTAGCTTCACTGATTACAGCCAAGGCACCACCGCAGTGGGGGATGTGGACAGCGGGGTAGGTTGTGGGTAGGGACGGGGTTATGGGAACTCTGTTTTCTCTTTTATTTTACTGTGAAACCTGAAACTGCTCTAAAATACAAAAGTCTATTAAAAATATTTTCCCCTGAGCCACGGTTTCCTCACTTGTGAAACAGACTCTAATACCTGCCCTGCCTGCCCAGGACACCCAGGGGCCCGTGGTCAGGGCCAGGCAGACTTGACTGAGCACGTCAGGATAGTAAGATGACTGCCCCCACACAGCCTGTCCTCAGTCACTTCCCCGCCAGGAGGGCCGAGCACTGCCGCGGCACTTCCTCCCGGCACTTCCTCCCGCCCGCCCAAGTGTGCAATTTTTAATAAATAACAATCTTACATTTTTTTTAATCCAGAAAACCTTTCTCAAAACTTCTTTGTCAGGGCTGGGGCCGCGGCTCAGTGGTAGAGCGCTTGCCTGGCACGCGTGGGGCACTGGGTTCGATTTGCAGCGACACATATAAATAAATAAAATAAAGGTATTGTGTCCATCTACAACTAAAAGTTAAACAAAAACCAAAAACCGAAACCTTCTTTCTCTGATGAGAGAGGCAACAAGTCCCGGTAGCATTTAAGGTGTGTGTGTGTGTGTGTGCGCGCGTGTGGCTTTCCTGGCTCCCACGAAAGCTGCACGGCTATTTTAAATCTCAAGAGGCCTCCACTGACACTCAAGTGACTGCCGTGGGCAGATCCCAGACCCACCCAGAGCCCCACACAGGTTCTTGCCAAAGGGCTTTTTTTTCTAGAACCAGGATGCAAACCCGCTGAACCCTCAGGTTCCACATGCAACCAAGCAGCCACACAATTTTTTCAAAGAAACACTATTTGATCTGAAAAACATCTGGAACTGTTTCCCCGGCTCCTGACTGAGCTTCAGCTGACATCAGATGCTCCATTACTGAGCAAGGGTCCAGCTGGCTCGGCTTCAGTAGTGCCCTTTACACGGGGGACGGCTGGCTTTATTCAAAGGCTCCAGGGGTCAGGTTCAAGTCTGGCTGGAAGTTCGGCAAGCCCTGAAGCAGTGAGTACTTCAACAGGAGAAGTGGAGCTAAAGAGGACTGGGTCCAAAGGTCAGGAAACTTCTAGCAAAGGCGCCCTGGAGAAAGACGCCAGTCACCTGAGTGCATAGTCCATTCTTTTATGGCTTCCCCTCCGTTGACAGAGTGTGATGGACGTTCTTACTGGGATGAGAGGGCTTTCCGGGGCAGGACAGAGACTCTCGGTGTGTTTATGTCCCTTGTTCCTATGACAGTGTGTGTCACAGGGCAGAGAGCGGAGCTCCATTGAGACTGGCTCGGATGGATAAATGACTGAATGAACGACACCCTGAGTCCAGCGTGAACATTAGGTGCTGTTGTCTAGGTGATTCCAGAAGTAAAATTATGTAGCTGAAAGGGCAGTGGGCTGGGAGGTGGAACCCTGCCCTCTAGGGTGAGTGTGGCCTTGGGCGGCGTCCCTCACCTGCACTTGTGGGGCTGATCCCTGCCATAGAGGATTGTGAAATCCTGCCCGGGAAGTTTCTCCACACCCTGGTAATCATTACTCCCATTTCACCTGGTACTGCTGTGCCCAGAGGCATCCCTGACAACATGGCCAGGCAGCCCGGACTGAGGTGGGACACAGTTGGGTGGCTTTAACAGACTTGGACCACCTGAGCTAAGGAGCCAGCAACCAAGGATGAAATGACATGTAGGCAGAGTCTCCTGGCTGCCTCCCTACCAGGCGCTGGATGCTTTCCACACCTGCCTTCCCAGACCTGGCTGTACCATCAACTCCGACCCCCAGTCCTTTCTCAGCCTCAGTCACCCCTGGGCTGGTCTCCTGTCTCTGCGTCCAGTTCACACGTCTCCCAGAACCTTAGCTAGCCTGACTTCTCTTTTTTCTTTCATTTACCCGTTAGATGACAAACCAGCAAATCAATTTCTAATCACAGTGACAACTTAAACATTTTTTTACTAAGCTCTGGTTAGGTGCTGGGCACTGAGTGACGGACACATCTCATTAATTCTCCCCACTGGTGGGCCCCCACCCTGCCTTGACTTCACCTCCCATCCCCAGCGCTTGTTCTGGAACAACTCACTCCATCCCTCAGGAGCTGTGCTAGGGACTGTGCCAAACCCAGTGGCTCTTATCCAGCTCTGCTCTTCAGAGAGCCTGGTGGCCACCCTTGCCCACGCTGCCTGTCACCTGCTCCTTCTTCTGCTCTGCCCGGCCCATGCCCTGGGCATTCCCCACTCCCCATCCCCAGAGCCCCGCCACCGTCCTTCCCTGACACCTTTGGCATCATTTCTCCCCAGAGGTGAGGCTCTGCTAGTGGACCTCCAGCTCGCAGGGGCCTGGGGACCCCTCGCCCCAGCGCTGGGCAGCGCCCTCCACCTGGCTGTGACCGTGCTGGATTGCCCCATGCCGCTCACCTCCTCCCCCCGCTTCCCTCTCTTCCAGGCCTCTTTGGGTTTCCTGTCTCAGTCAGGGCCAGGTCCTGTCAGTGGCGAGGTGTCGGGGACACCCTCTGCAACCTCCTCCTCTTTGACCCACCCCCCATGTTCTCTTAGTCATGTTTCCAGAAGACCCTCCTTCTGCCCTGGTTTGGAGTCACCCTTCCCTCTGACTCCTTCCCGCCAGCACCGAGTCTCCATGTCTCTTGGCAAGCTCTGGTGTGAGTAGAAACCCCCTCCTCAGTTTCCGCCCCTCACGCCCTCCCTGATCCCTCTGTGGCTCGCTGCTGCTTGGGTCCCGTGCATGCCTATCTAACACCACTGGCTGGTTCTACTGACTGCCACACGTCCTCTCCCTAAGTGAGAGGTGGCCTTGCAGATTCCACTTCTGCCTGGATGCCAGTGACCCTAATGAAAGCCTTCGACTGTGCGTCTCAGGCAGCTGCCTCTGGGTGTGCACCGTCCCCTCACATCTGGTGTGTGCAGAAGGCTCTGCCGCTGGCTGCTGGCCCCTGTCAGTCTAGCGCTTCCCTTGTGTCCCTTGCTTGGTGAAGGCACCATTCTTGGGGTCGATGGGGTCAATGTCCACTACAACTTGTTGGGGCTGTGCCCAAAGACACCCTTTGTCCTGGTATCATTATGAACAGCACCCCCATCCTCGCAGGGTCTCGTTTAGCATGAAAGGTCATTTGTTCAGCCTCAGCCTCACCCTCCCATCACAGAAGCCCCGCCCAAGAGACCCACAGCCACCAAGCCCTATGGATTCCACCTCTAACATCTCTTACCCCAACCCACCTTCTTGCCTTTCCTCCATTCTCCCTCCTGCTGCCAGAGTGACCTTCCAGAATGGCTAACCTAATCCCATGCAGCAGTAACAATCGGATGATGCCAACCCCCCGCCACCCCACCTGGCTTCAAGATAAAATCCAGACTCCACGCTGAGGCCCACCCAGCTTTCCCTCTCCTTGTGGTGTGGCCCTGCCCCCTTCCAAGCCTCATCTCTTACCTGGCCACCCTGATCCCTGTGTGTCCCTTGCCTGGTGCGGGCTCACTGACACCCTCTGACTCTGCTTGCCAGTCACCTGTCTGTCTCCCTAGCAGCCTGGAAACTGTGGTGGTGTCTTTTATCCCTGGATGGTCAATGCTTCCATGGCGCCAGGCTTGCAGTGCCAGCGGTAATATTGTTAAGTGAACCATTAACTCCATGTCGTCCATGGTTGCAGTCCCCTAAGCAAATGCCTGCCCTTGCCCGCCCTTGTGTATGAACTCTCACCCTCTGCTAGGAAGTCCTACCCCCAGCCGCAGGTATCTGCTCCGGGCACCAGGGGCTGCTTGCAGTGGGCATCAGCAGCCCTGTGTCCTACCACAGTTCATTATTCTGTGACGGCAGCAGCATGCCCCGTTTTCCTGCTTATGTTGGCCAGCTCCAAGGCCTCTTTCAGAGAGGAACCTGTGACCCCTACCCTTTATGTAGGTCTCCAGATCTCCAGCCTCTATAAAATTGGTGATGAGCTGGCAAGGTAGTACCCACCCTGTAATCCCAGCTACTAAGGAGGCTGAGGCAGGAGGATCACAAATTCAAGCCCAGTCTGGGCAACTTAGTCAAACCCTGTCTCAAAATAAAGATAACAAAGAACTGAGGATGTAGCTCAGTGGTAGAGCTGCTTACTCAGCACGCCAGGGACCTAGGTTCAAGCCCTCCTACCTCCTCCACTCCCGATTTGGTGTTGAAATTTGTTACCACTAGGGGGCAGCAACGCGCGCAGCTGCCTTAGGGGCGGGAGACGCACTTGCCCAGCCCAGGACGCGCAGGGACACCTGCTTTCTGGAGCCTGATAGGAAAACTTGAAGGACCGCGGGACAGAGCGCCGTGGCTTTTGTTCCTTTCCTCTAATGCAGCGCACGTTCCCCACTTAACGGCAATTTCTTCACTTTAAAAGGATTCCAGCTGGTTAAATTCAAGGTGAAGAACGAACCCCAGTCAAGACACTTCTCAGGGTCCTTTCAGTTTTCATTGGCTTGAGACGGGGATGCATTTTAAATGTTGGCCTCTTGATGTTTTCAGGGCTCCGGAGGAGAAAAGCATCCACGTACTTCCGCAGCTCTCAGCTCCCAGCCACGGGGCTCACAGAAGCCGGCTCTTTTCCTGCTCTGCTCCCAAACCCGACTTCCTCTCTTTCCCCCCTGATTCTCCTTCCCATCCCCCAGCTCTACCACCGGTCTGTGGTCCACTGGGTTCAGCAGCTTTCCTTCAAATGCCCAGGACTCCTGGCAGCTTAAACAACAAACCCGGGGCTTACACGCTGGGAAGGGTCCTTACACCTGCCACTCATTGTCCAGCCCTGCACTCGCCCTGTCTCCCAGGCAGCCAGCTTGGGACCTGCGATGCTGGCAGGGGCTGTGGGTGATTCCAGGAAATGCCGTGTGTCGTCTGCTCTCCTGGTGTTTACCAAGTGGCTGCGGCTGTGCGGGATATGAATGGACAACTGCAGGGCAGGCCAGATCAGGGTCAACACCCTGTGCAGAGGGTAGGGGACATTTACAAGCCTCAGGGCAAGAAGCGATCAGTCAGGGATGGGGTGAGGCCCAGAACCAGGCAGTCACTGAAGGCTTCCTGGAGGAGGAGGAGGAGGAGGAGGATGGGGAATTTTGATGGGAGTAAGGCCCAAAGGGGGATGAGCAGCCTGTGCCAGGGGGTGGAGGCAGCCCAACCCCCACTGCGCACAGAGGCTGTCCCACACCCACGGCACCCCTCCTGCCAGGGCCTCAGGGCTTGCTTGCGGGACACCCTCGGCATGTCCCCTGGCAGTTGTGGCCTTGGCATTGCTTGAATCACCTGGGAACAAGGCACTGTCTTCACCTAGCCGTCACCCACTCTTGCATTTCTCCCTCAGGCCAGGACCAGGAGGAAATGGTTTCTTCCTTCTCTGGAGTACTGGGGCTCCCCCCTCCCCTGTCCCATTCTTGAGGGACCTGTTCTCAGGTGACACTGGCACCTGCATCCTCTCCAAGGGCAGGTTTGTTCCTTGGAGCCCTTAAGGCAGCTCCAGCCCCACCTTCCTCAGCAGTGCCCGTCCCCCATCCCCTTCCCATGCTGACCAGGGAAGGCTTCCCTTCAGCAAGGCCCAGGCTCCGCAGGCACTGCCCTGCTTTAGCGGACCTTGCCAGGGTGCACTTCTCAGGCCTGTGGGCTCTGGAGCCGGGCAGACCTGGGTAGGAACCCTGGCTCTGCCACTCCCCAGCTCTGCCCCAGCCAGATAGATTCCTTACTTCTGCAGGAACTGCTGTTTCTCTGCTTGCTCTTCTCACAAGCAGCACCTGGTGCTCCGGCAGTAGCACCATCTTATTTTGCTGTCAGTCCCCGTAGACTAAGTGGGGCTGCCCGGAGTCACCATTTGGTTTAGGGGCGGGCATGTGAGCCAAGCAGGCCAAATCCTGGAACTTTCAGTGGTTGGAAAGAGTCCATTTTTTCCCACTGGGATTGATAAACTGGTCAAACTTAAGCCTGAGGCTGATGGGGTCACTTTTGTGATCACAGGAAAGAGTCTATTTACAGATAAAAATAGCAGAGAGAAAAGCAGAGTGGAGAGATGGGTGCAAAGAGCTCCACGACAGAGTTAGAGCACCTGGATCCAACCAGACTTGAAGTTATGCCCGGAGTTTTTGATTTTTTTTGAACTAGCAAGTTCTCCCCTTTCTTTTGACCTCCACTGGTTTCAGTTGGCTTTTTGTCACTTGCCACTAATTATCTTGACTAAAGAAATATGTAGCTTGCAGACTTGATGAGAGAATGGAGTGAAATGACAACCTGAGTAACACCTAGTGTAGAGAGGCACTCGAGGAAGGGCAGCTTTTGGTAACTGACTTTGCCTTCTCGTTCCTCCTGTTCAATCTCTGCAAACTCTAGTGCTGTGGTGGTGGAATACTACTTTTTCTGTCTGCCCATTGCTTCGACCAAACCTTCCTTCACAAAGTCTTCATTCTCCCCGGCTCTCTATGATCCCAGCCCTGTCTTGCCCAAGTCTCCACATTCCAGACCAGTTTCCTCCCCCACCTATTGCTGGGCTGAGACGGGATGGTTTTTTCTGACAGAGGACGATTTCATTTCAGGGCAGGATGGATGCAGCATCTTCTCTGTCGTGTGTCCATGCCCCAGACCATCCGTAGCATCAAAACCCAAACAGGACTTCACCAACTGGTTTCAAATTCCTCCCAGGAGGGACTCCAGAAGTCTACACTGCCATCTAGTGGACATCTGCTGCAACAGCCACTCAGAGAATGGTGCTTGGGAAATTGTCCTTCTGGGACACCATTGTGAAAGTATCTGGCCCGACCTCCTCCAGCTCTGCAAGTGAAAAACCCCCAAACAAGTGACTTCATAGTGGAGTCACGAACCCTGTCCCCTGGGAGAGCATATACTTGTCCCTAAGGAACTGGGCACCTGACCTGCTTTGGTGGCCCTCCACCCTGTCCCAGGAGCTGGAGTCACAGAAATCTGCTCTCTGCTCCTCTTGGTTGTCCATGGGTGTGGCCTGGTCGAGGTCTCCAGGGAGGAGGGACGACGTGTGTGCTTGTGTTCATGTGCATGCATGTGTGCAGGCAAGTGTGTGCATGCGTGTTCCTGCACACACATGCTGCTTGCTCGCTCAGCCTTCCAGAGAAAGGACATTCATCACAGTTGCCAACAGGACACATCATTAAAGCTTCACGACATTAGCCACATAAATTGTGAAACATATTAGTTCTCTGACAGTGAAAAACATTTGGAGAAACAAAGACACTTCGACCACATGACACCGCTCTCCTCAGCTTACTGGGCCTGGCCTGGCCCTGTCAGCCTGACCAGGGGATGGTGGGGATCCCAGGCTGCACCGGGAGGAGGAAGCACCTTTGGTTCTTCCCTAGGACACTGCACAGAAATGACAGGAAGTCACATCCGAACCACAACCCCTGTGTCTTCATCCATTAGTGACCTGTGTCCTGGCTACGTCGCAGTCCTTGTGTGCCTATTGACACTCACAAAACAGCAGAGAGGAAGAGGTGAGCCTCCACCTCCAACACTTTGACTTCAGGTTGGCCCAGGAGTCAAGAAAGAAAGAAACTGTGACCAGAAGGCCAGAACAGACCCCTGGGGGCATGGCATGGCCACTGGGAGTCGCAGGCCCACTTCCCCCCTCCCCAGGCTCGCCAGACCTCCAAGCCCAGAGAAACTTCTAGAATGGAATAGGACTGATCACTCCCCAGGAAAATAAATAATAATCATTGCAATTCCTGAAACCCTTGATCTCCTATTTTAGATGACTGGGCACAGGAAGAGAGCGTCCCCTACTGTAATAACCAAGTGTCAGATGCGCGGCATTGCCAAAGGTCCGGACTGCGTGCCTTCCTGCCCCTCCTTCCCTGGGTCATGTGGCCACTCCAGGGAAGGCACATACTCATAGCAACAGCCTCTGGTACCAACAGACCCAACCTGATGGCATGTGGCTTCAAGTCCCATAGCAGAGGGAAGTCGAGACCTCGGTGTCCCCTGCAGCCCACCCGGCTCACTCACTTCAAAGGCTCCGGGAAACTTGACTATCGGCTCCATCCAGTAGGTGATCTTATATCTGAAGTTGTTGCAGTCAGGAATGAACATGCAGGCGACATTCCCCACCTCCGGGTAGAAAACATCAAGGCCCCTAAGAAAGAGAGGGAGATAGTCGCTCATGTCAGCGTCACAGGGGTTCACAAGGCCTCAGGCTAGCTCTGTTGGAAAGGCAAAGTCAAAGGGGCTTAAATCCCAAACCTGCCACTAACTAGTTGAGTGACCCAAGAGTCACTTGACCTCTTTGTGCCTTAGTCTCCTCACCTGTAAAATGGGGACACTAATAGTACCTGCGTCACAGGTTGGGAGAAGTAAGGTGGTGGTCAGTATTTACAGCAGAGCCCAGCACATTGGAGTGGTCAGAAGGTTTTGACCATCCTCAGCGTCTACCCTCAAGAAGACTACACTGTTGTCCCTTGGTATCCTCTGGAGATTGATTCCGGGGCCTTCCGTGAATACCCAAATTCTTGGATGCACGAGTCTCTTATATAAAATGGTGTGCTGCTTGCATATAACCTATGCGTGGAAACCTGTAAACATTAAATGTTTCACACCTTAAAACGGTGTAACGTTGGCATGCAACCTCCATATTTTGTGTCACCTCTAGATTACTTATAGCTAACACTATGTAAATGTTGTGCCAATGGCTGTTACACTGTATTGTCTAGGGAATGATCACCAAAAAAAGCAGCAGCACATGTTCAGTGCAGATGCGATTCTTTTCCAAATATTTTCGATCTGTGGTTGGCTGAATCCATGGAGACAGAACCCATGGATACAGAGGGCCAGCAGTACCTCCTTAGGCAAACTTGGCCACTGTATTTAAAATAGGACTGGGTTTATAAGGACCAGCCACACTGCTCTTCAGGAATGTTCTTAGTACAGAAAGAGAGGGTTAGCAATTCAGCACAGCCTCCTTCGTGGACAAAGAACTTCCCTCTCTCCTAAACCATCAAGAACCCCCCATGCCTAAAATTCCCACCATTACTTAAGTAACCCACGTCTTTAGGTGAAGCATCGCCCAAACTCTAGGCTTTCAAAATGCAAATGTCGCTCAGCAGGTGAAACATCTCATCACTCAGAGCCCATTTATTTATTTTCCTCCAAAGATAGGCCTGAACAGCTCAGGTGTTCTGATAGTCTCACTTCCCAGAACGGAAGAAAATAGATGCAGAACAAAGAGCAGCACCTTAGGACAGATGTGACTGGTTGATGGCTTCTCCCAGCTTGACCTTGCGGACTCACCTATACTTGAACTCAGAAATGTAAGCCAGGTTTCAAATAGATTTTTTTAAAAAATCTTGATACCAACTTTTTTTTTTGGACCTGTCCTTCTTCCTTACCCTTTTGCTAATTTTTGCACCAAGACCTGAGGCTCCTCTGGGGGGAGGTACAGAGTAGATGTTCCTGGTCCCCAACCTTTCCCAACAGCCCGATGTGACTGAGCTGCTCCACAGCTGGACAGTGGCACCTCTGTCCACCGTACCCTGCTGGAGGGTGAGGTCTCTCGCTGGGGCACCCAGAATATAATTTGGGGAACAGATCTGGAAGGAGAGCTCCCGGAGCTGGGGACAGGGAAGAGTGCAAGGCCAGCTTCCTGGTGGGGAGACCCTGCATTGCCCTCCCACCATCCACCTGCCACCTTCCCGGCGGATCCAGGCGGAGGCAGCTGACCACAGCAGGCATGGATGCAGGGTGCTTTGGTGGACCAACGCTCCCATGCTCAGACGCAGGGGTGGAAGCAGGAAGAGTTACCAAAGCCAACGTGGCTTGCTTCTTGTTTACGCTGAGTCTTCGTCGTTTGCATCGATTCCTCTTGGTTGGCATGGCTCCAACGGCCTTTGGAGCGGCCTTTGGAGTCTCAGGGGAGAGATTCTCAATGACCTTCATTGCAGAATTTCAGGGATCTTCTGGATTGTTTCTGCTGCAGCTCCTAATCAATGGAGCTGGCATATCATGAGGCAGACAGAAGGGACCCTCGTGGGCAGAGAGACAGACAATCGACACACAGTGCAGACATGGGAAAAACTGACTGACAGGGAGGAGCACCTGAGGGCAGCAGTTCTCCCCTCTAAACTCCAGTAACACTGCTACACCTGTTAACATAGTTTAACAAAATCAGCAGCCAGGAGTGGCGTTGACCGCCTGTAATCCCAGCAACTCAGGAGGCTGAGGGAGGAGGATTGCAAATTCAAGGCCAGCCTGGGCCATTTACGGAGACTCTGTCTCAAAACAAAAACTAAAAAGGACTGGGGATGAGGCTCAATGGTAGCACATCCCTGAATTCAATCCCCAGGACTATAAATAAATAAATAAACACGAAATCAGCAAATGGACGTTTGGTGAGTGGGCCTAAGACTAGAGGGTGCCCTGATAGGACAGGGAACGTGCCCAGGGACCAGGAATTTGATTTGTGTCTCTGTCCCCTGCCCATCACACCTGTGGGGCCACTGCCAGTCAGCGATGAAGAGGACATGTTGTTCCACGTGGGAGGACGTGCCAAGAAGCACATGCAGGCCTCTGTCCCATTTAGCGGTTTTATCAAAGGCTTGGGATAAAGACCCTGAAGGCAAATTTATTACATTTGCAGTGGTGACTGTCAATTCAGATGATCAAATTGACATTAAAAAAAAATGACCTAGACAAAACTGAGATGAGGGGCTGGGTTGTGGCTCAGTGGCAGAGCGCTGGCCTAGCAGGGTGAGGCCCTGGGGTCTGTCTTCAGCACCACATAAAAGTAAAATAAAGGTATTGTGTCCACCTACAACTAAAAACCAAAATACTTTTTAAAAAAAATTGAGGCGAGCTGAATCAAAACTAAACTGAGTAGGAAAAACAAAAAAACAAAAAAAACCACACTTCAAAACTTGCATTTACGTGCAAAAACCCTGAGGGGCCACCTTCTCGGGTGCCCTTGCTACCTGTGGTTCACCTCACAGGACACGTTCTCATTTCCATCCTGAGATGTGGGGTATCTCCTGATCCCCTTGACAAGACTTGGGGCACCCACGGGAAAGGAGCAGGGGCCCCCTTTGCCATGAGCTATGGCTGCATGAGGGACAGTGAGCAAAGGGAACAGGACTTGATGTGTATTTTAGTGACACAGTGACACTTCTGAGCAGCGGTTACTATTCTCATCTCCTGGACTGGTAGACGGAGGCCCACAGACAGATAAGTGATGCACATGGTGTCACATGGCTGGTGAGCTGAGGAGGGGACGGGAGGGTGGGCAGCCTCTGGGACGGCCCCAATGGCCCCATGTCCTGGTATTCACACCCCTGAGAGTGGGTTGGACCTAGTGGACTTACTTCTGACAAAGAAAATATGGCAGAAACAACATGTGGTCTTTTCCAAGATTAAGTCAGAAGATGGCTTCTGCTTGGGGTCCCTCTCTCATAAGCTGCCCCTCTCTCTCTCCCTCTCTCTCTCTCTCTCTCTCTCTCTCTCTCTCTCTCTCTCTCTCTCTCTCTCTCAGGTCCTATCTGGGGTGGGGGATTGGCTGCCATGTGTCTGTGAGGAAGCCACATGCACAGCCACCTGAGTGAGCTTGGGAGCAGAGTGTCCCTCAGATGAGGCTGCAGGATCCCAGATGACACCTTGAACTGTGACCTCCTGAGAGACTCTTGAGCCAGTGGTGCCAGCTGAGCCACAGCCAGAGAAATGGGGGCAACAAACACTTGCAGCTGCTAAGTTTCGGGGGAACTAACAGTGAGCTCGTCTGCGCTTTCCCCTGCGCCACCCGCTTCCCGAGCTCATTGTTTTATTTCTGCAGGCTTCCATGTGAACTAGAAGGTCACTTACGTCTCTTTGTCACAGTAAGAGTTGGGGTGGAGAAACATGGCTTTCCAGTTGAACCAGCGGAGTGGCTCAGAATCTTAACCTGCCCAAAACCAGGGCCATGGTCGGAATGCTGGTCTCCCCTGCCACACGCAAACTCCTCTCTTCAATCCCCCATGTGACACCAATAAGAGGTGAGGCGTTTAGGAGGTGACCCAGTTACTCTTAGAAAAGAGGAACTGGTGTCCTTATAAAAGAGGTTAAAGGAAGTTGCCCTTTCTTTCTGCCATGTGAGGAGACAGCAAGAAGGCGCCATCTTGAAGAAAAGAATGGCCCCCGCCAGTCACCAAATCCACTGGTGCCTTGGTCTTGCATTCCCCAGTCTCCAAACTGTGAGCGATAAACTTCCATTGATGATCAATTTCCCAGTCTAAGGCATTGTTGTTAGAGTGACTGGACGGACCAAGACAGCAAGGATGACAAGAAGGCCCACGGGACATGAGACTGCCCTCACAGAGGCATGAGGGCTCTGCTGGGCACTCCCGACACCACACATGGCTCTTGGCGTGACAGTGGCCCCTCTCCCGCCATCCCTTCCTGAACACAGAGGCACTGAGGGCTGGAGATGAAGGTGGGGTGAAGAACCGGGCGGGGGCCGTGGTGTCGTCTTCAAAGAGAAAGACCAGCAGGAAGCACCTGTCCTTGTTCTGAGCAGCCCCTGGGGCCAAACTAGAACCAGTGGGCTGCTATCAAAGAGGCTCCCCCAACCTGGAGCAGAGGGTGCACCTCCTGAGGGCAGGACTCTCCAGGGCAAATCTGGGCGTCAGCTGCCATGACGGGGGTTCACCAGGGCTACCGGTGCATGGGAGCTGGGGAAGCCGTGGAGGGGATCCACCCACTGGGTGCAGACTGGAGCCACCATGGTTCTTTTGATTCTGAGATTGAGTCCAGGTCCTGACGTCCCCAAGCTCTTCCTCTTAAAATGCTCTTCAACTAATGATGCTTTCCCACAGCTTGTCACTCAACATCAACTTCCTCCTTCATAGATCGGTGCCGCCAGGTGTTGAGAATTCCCTGTTAGACTCCAAATACCCATGACAGGAGCAGAGTCCCTTTTCGAGGTCAGTTGCCAGGTTGAACAGGGCTCTTGGGCAGGGCCCAGGCAGGAGGTAGTGCTCTCCTGGGGGCCACCGTGATGCATCTTTGTCCCCATGGTCATCTCTTACAAACAACAGTGTCTAAGCAGTGACAAGGACCAAGCTTCCCCTTTGAAACAATGGCTCATAATTTTCCTAGCATTCACCCTCAGTGTTTGAAGTCCACGGTTCTCAAACTGGGGGCAACTGGCATCCTCCTGGAGCCCCGAGAACCAGCCCCCTTTAGTTTGATCAGCTCAGCTCTGGGCCCTGGGCAGGCATGAGCAGCAGAGGCTGACGAGGGGTCCACGGGCCTCTGCCCTCCTAAGCTGCATACGCGCTGCTGTGGGCAGGTTCCTCGGTCCCCGCGGATTCCTCATCTGCAAAGTAGGGGTGGTCATTCCTCCTCTGTAGGTCCATTTACGGGGAAGCGAGTCAAGGAGTCTCCGTGCTGCAGAGTGACTAGCAGAGCAGGTGCCTCGTGGTGCTAGACACATGGGTCATCAGGAAGCAGGAAAGATCAAAGGACCTGGGCCCCCGCTGGAAGCTCCCAGTGGACGTACAGATCTTACCATCTGTCCCTTCTGTGTCCCAGGGTGTGGGAAACAAGAGGGAGTGCGGAAGCATACCCCAGAGGGGCCATGATTGCAGCCTGCTCCTGCCCTGCCTGGTCAGCTGACCCCGGCTGATGGGGGTTTGACCTTGCATGCCTTGGGGTCAGAAGCCTGCTGCCCCTGGGGCCACTCTGCAGACCACCTGGGAAACTGGAACTAGAACCCAGTGTGAGGGGGAGGCAGTCTTGTCTCTCTCCTTTCTCCCCGACGAAAGCTCTGTCCAGCCCTGATTTTTAAGATTTTTTTTAAAAATGTGCTAATGTGACCAAAATTTGTGTAATCATACTTTTTTGCTTTTTTAGGATTCAAGTGCATCACTTTTTAAGAGTAAAGATTTATGGATGGTTCTAAATGTTGATGCAAATTCAAAAGCACCGAGGCGAAGTAAGAAGTCAAAGTGCTTTCTCCCTCCGCCGATTCCGGGAGGGGCTCAGTGGACATCGTCTTCCTCAGCCACCAAACCCCACAGGGCGTGGCAGCGAAGTGGCCTGGGAGCCCTCAGGGTTTCCCAGGAGGTCTGGGAAAATGGACAGAGCCAGTGAGGAGGGGGCTGAGCTGCAGGCTCCTGGTGAGACCAAGAGTGGGAGAAGTTTGTGTCTTTGGAAGGGCTGAAGCTCCACCTGGGGCCACACACCCCAAATGGGGGCCCCAGGACAAACACACCTGCGGCCCTGTTACCAGAAAACATCTCGCACTCAGGGGCCAATCACACGCCCTCTTCCTAATGCCACTTTCCACCAAAATGCCCACTGAGCTGGGAGGGTGCCAAGGCCGGGGAGGGAACTTGCTGGGCTGCAAGGAGGGCTGGCCTTTCTCTGGGTCCCGGGGCCTGTTGCACGGCCCCTGCCGCTGCTTGTGGTCCTCCCCTCATGCCCCATGCTCCTGGATCTCTCTCCTCCTGGGATAAGGCCTGGAATCCTCCATGGGGCCCACAGTGATTCTGGAGGAGAGCGAGGCCAGCTCCCCCAGGCTCGGAGGCCCCCAGGGATCTGCTGTATCCACAGGCCTCCAGAAGAGAGGCCAGAGCCTGTGGCCAAGCCCTCCGTCAAGGTGGTCTTGGATCCGCACCCTCTGCCTGTGCCACACAGCCTACCCGGTGCCAGGCCCGTGCCCGCCAGCTTACTTGCACTGCACGGTGTCTTCATAGGGCAGGTTCTCGTACACACACGGATCATTTTCGTCCTCATCTCTAGCGACCACCATCACCAGACCCAGCAACAGGGCTGCTGTGGCCAGCTTCATTGTCCAACTCGGGGCACCTGGAACAGAAAGAGCCACTGAGCAGCAGGACCCTTGGCCCGGGCTCTATTCCCACTACCCCAGCCCCCACCCAAGGGCCACCTGCGGGGCAGAGCTCTGGTAAGGCAGGGAAGGGCGGCCAACTGGCTGGGCCCCAGCTGCTAATCCTCCACCCGGACGTGGGCACCTTGGGAGGACCTGGCCCTGCCCCAGCCTGGGCTCAGTTCGCAGTCCTGACGAGGCCCCTCCCCGGCAGGGCTGGCCTTGTTGTCACTCTTGTCCTGGCGACCAGGGCAGAGAGTCCCCTGTGAGGAAGTGCTTATAGAATCGCAGGAGCACAGCTCTGGGCCTGCACCCTGGGTCTGACAGCAGACCCCTGGGGCTGGCAGCCTCAGGACGAGGGCAAGGACTGTGGCTTTGGCTGGGCTGTGTCCCCGCAGGCCCTGCTGCTTTCCCTGCCCGCCCCCCATGTCCTCTGCCACCTGTCTGAATAGCCTCTGGGCCATCTGAAGGTGGATATGGCTGGACAGGGTGAACCTGTGTAGGAGGGGCGGCTGCACCGAGAGGGGTAGGGCTTCTCACCCCAGGCCAGCTCTGAGAGGCCAGCTGGGGACAGGACGTGTGTATCTGGCGGCACTTGCAGCTGTGCTGAGCTCAGCACTCTCCCAAAATAATAGTCTCTGGAGAAGGAGGGCCTGCAGAACTGCCAGGCTCAGGCGGGGCACCCCAGCACCGTGTGGGGCGAAGGGGCTCCTGGGCCGGAGCCCTGCCTTCTCTCAGCAACGGGCCTGAAGCAGGACAAGCGTGGGCTCTGATTGGAAGGAGCTGGACGGGGCCAGATCAAAGCTTCCCAGCAACCCTGCCGGTGGTGGGAGGTGGGTGTTCCACCAGCAGACTGGGAGTTAGCCCCCTGCCCTTGCAGAAGCGAGTGAAGTACACGGCCCCATCACTCCTGGGCTTCGGTAAGAACGTGAGCGAGATGGTGGCTGTGACGCAACTGCTTCCTGCTTCCTGGATCCCAGCCTCTAGCACACAGCGCCCCCCCCCCCCCCCGGGGCTACAAAGTAAACACGTTCCTCCATTGTCAGGTCCCTGCCCCCTGCAGAGGACTCACACCCAGTGGAAGGTGTCCAACAGTAGCCCCCTCGTGCCGTCCAGGTGTCTCCCGGAACCCGCCAGCCAGCCACTTATTCACCCAGTCACCTGCCCAGCTGGAGGGTATGTGCTGACAGGTGTCCCCATCCTCCTGCAGCTCACAGGACAGTCAGAGCCAGAGGACAGCACAACAAGAATGGTCACCCAAGGCCAAGAGACCCTTGTGAGAGCTATGACGGAAGCCAGAACTTTCTTGGGTAACAACAACTCGGACAGAAAATGTCTGCCCAGAGGTGGGGGAGAATCCACAGCCAGGGTCGCTCCTGTCAGCCCGCTCATGACAGCGATTCCTCCTCACTTTGTGTGCCAGGCACTTTAATCATTCAATCTTCATGCTAACCCTATAAAGTAGGTACTATACTTAATCACCCCGTTTCACAGGGGAGGAGACTGAGGCATAGAGAGGTTAGCTAACCTCACCTTGGTTGCACAGCTTGTAGGTGGCAGACCTGGGGTTTGAACCCAAGTAACCTGACTCAAGAGTTCACACTTCTAATTGCTCTGAGCCACTACCCGCTGCTGCTGCTCCGAGGCCCTCCCCCTTACACTCTGCTTTCCCTTCTCTTGGGATCAGGTCCAGAATCCTGCAAGTGGCCCACAATGCCCTGCACAATCTGGCTCTTCCTGCCTCTCCAACTGTCTTTCCTCCTTCCCCCTCTGCCAGGTTAGCTCCAGCTGGTCCTTGGAGCTCCTTCCTATGCCAGGGCCTTCACAGGCACCATCCCCCAAAGCCCACCCCCCTGTAGGTTCATTTCCTCAGAGAAACTTGCTCGGACCCCCAGGCTCAATTACATTCCTGTTAGACAGGACCAGAGCACCTCACTCCTTACCCCATCTTTCTTAAGTTTGTGATGGAGTGATGAACTTCTCTGTATTGGTTTGCTCAGGGGTAGCCCCACCCCCACACAGACCTCAGCTGATAAGCCTCTGGGGGCTTAGGACTCTGGGGGCTTAGCCTCTGGGTGCCAAGGCTGCGTCCCCCATCCCACACTCCATGCCTCAAGTATACGGATGCTGGGTAAAACACGTGTCTGAGTGCATGACCAACTTGCTATTTCTGTTCCCAAAAGTCCCTATTTTCACTTAACACTCGCAGCTCTCCAGAAACATCAGTAGGAAGCCAGTCTCTCAGGCTGGCCCCCGGCCCTGAGTCCCTTGGCTTATCTATCTAACCTTCTGGCTCCTTTTCCTACAGACATTTGACAGAGGCGGTGGTTCTCAGCTTTTTCAAACCTGATCTTTCTCTGGGGGATTCACAGGACATGGCTTCATACTTGAGGTGCAAGATCTGGGGCCATGTTCCAGCCTGGGGAGTCCCAGCTTCCTTTCCCCAGTTTCCAATAACAACAAAACCACAAGGCAAACAAGAAATGCAAAAATTTTTAAATTTAAAAACTAAAAACAGATAGAAAACAAATAGCAAAGTGGCAAAACACAGTCCATTCAAAGAAATAAAATTAATTGACAGAAATCGTCCCCTAAGAAGCCCACACATCAGATGCGGTAAACAAAGAGTTTTAAAACAACAGTCTTAAGTATGTTCAAAAACCTAAAGGAAAACACACACACACACACACACACACACAAAAAAAAAATGAAAGGAAATCAGGGTAATGATACATAAACAAAATTAGAATGTCAACAAAGAGATAGAAATGTTGAACAGGAATCTCGTGGAAATTCTGGAGCTGAAAAATATAATAATGGAAGTGACGAATTCAGAAAAAGGGTTTGAGAACCGGTTTCAACAAACAAAAGAGAATGGGTGAATCTGAAGGCAGGACAATTGAAATAGCTGATCCTGAGGACCGAGAGGAAAAATGAATGAAGAGCAGTGACCAGAGCCTGAGGGCTTCTGCGGTCCCATCAAGCAGACCAACTTATACAGCACTCAAGACCAAGAAGGAGAAAAAGCAGAGAGATTATTTGAAGAACTAACGGCCATAATCTTCCCAAATTTGAAGAAAGACATGAATCTAAAAATCCAAGGAGTTCCAAAGATTCCGAGTAGGATCAACTCAAGGAGAACAACTCTGAGACACATCATCTGACTGTTGAAAAATGACCAGCCAATTGTTCAGCAGAAATCGTGGAGGCCAGTAGGAATTGGGATGGTAGATTTAAAGTGCTAAAAGAAAAAACTGTTAACCAAGAATTCTACTTCCAGCAAGGCTATCCTCCAAAAATGAGGAAGAAATTAAATTCTCAGGTAAACAAAAGATGAGAGAAGGGGCCCAGGTGTGGCTCAGTGGTAGAGCGCCTGCCTAGCACACGTGAGGCCCTGGGTTGAATCCCCAGAACTGAAGAAAAAAGAAAAGAGGGAGTTCATTGCCACCAGGGCTGCTCTGTAAGAGACCCTAACAGGAGCCCTTCAAATAGTAACTTGAAATTTGCTGAAGATAAAAAGATCTTCATTAGGGTAAACACATAGGCAGATATAAAAGCTAGTTATTATAATTTTGGTTTGCAGCTCCACTTCTTAAATACAGGACTTAAAGGCAATGAATGAAAATAATTATAAATCAATGTTGTTGGGTATATAATGTAGAAAGAGGTAAGTTGTGACATCAATAACATAAAATGGAGAGGAGCACAGAACTTTATAGGAATAAAACTTTTGTATCTGATTGAAATTAAGTTGGTATCAATTCAAACTGAACTCTTACGGCTTTAAAATGTTACTTGCAATCTACCTGGGGACTACAAAATGTATCTGTCCAACATTTGCAAAAGGAATTGAGTGCTAGCACAGGTAAAAGAAAAAAAATCAACTAAACATAAAGAAAGAAAGATAGAAATAACTGATTGCCTATAAGTAATTACTTTAAATTTAAATTGATCAATTTCCCCAAAGTCATAGAAAAAAAAAGTTAGTTGGCAGATTGGATTAAAAAACATGAGCCAATTATATGCTGTCTACAAGACTACAAGACTCTAGATCCAAGGGGGCCCTCACCAGAGCTGAGCAGATGCTGGCAACACGTTCTTGAAACTCTAAAATGGTAAGTGAAATAAACCTCATTTCTTTATAAATTATCAAGCCTCAGGTGTTTTGTTTTAGCAACAGATTCAGGAATAACACTTATAAGCACAAAGCAACAGAGATACAAAATATATGAAGTGAACACTGACAGAATTAAATAGAGAAAATAGTAAACTGACAATAATAGTTGAAGATTTCAATACTCCACTTTTAACAATGGAAACTAAATGGAAGATCAGTAAAGAAACAGAGGACCTAAACAATGTTACAAACTAATAGGATATATGAAACACACACCAAGGGCAGTGTTGTGGCTTAGTTGTAGAGCACTTGCCTAGCATGTGTGAGGCACTGGATTTGACTCTTAGCACCTATAAATAAATGAAAAAAATAAAGGTCTATCAATATCTAAAAATTAAAACACACACACACACCCCAAATAGTTCATGCAACAGAATACACATGTTCCTAAAGTACACATATAGAATATTCTCCAAGATAGACCCTATATAGCTTAAGCCACAAAACAAGACTTTTTGTTTGTTTTGGGTTTTTGCAGTGATAGGGAATGAACCAAGGGGGTTGAGCTACAGCCTCAGTCCTTTTTATTTTTAGTTTAAAAACCTCCCATGAAGGGCTAGGGGCATCGCTTAGTGGTAGACCCTTGACTAACATGTCCTGGGTTCCTTTCCTAGCACCACAAAGAAAATCTCCCAGTGAAGAAAAGTCCTGGACCAAGTAGTTTCACTGGTAAATGCCACTAAACATTTAAAGGAGGAGCAACACCAGTCTTTCTCCAACTCTTCCAAAAATTGAAGTTGAGAGAATTCTTCCAAACTCATTCAATGAGGCCAGCATTACCCGGATACCAGAGTCAAACAAAGACACCACAAAAAAAAAAAAAAAAGAGAGAGAAAACTATGGACAATTATCCTTAGTTGATGCATAAATCTTCAACAACATACTACTGCAAAGGACTTAAAAGTACACTGAAAGAAAGAGTCATCATAGCCAAGGAAGATTACCACTGGAACGCAAGAATGTCCAACAAAAACTAATCCATGTAAGACATTGCATTAGCAGAAGGAAGGAAAATTCCTCGTGGTCCTCTCAATGGATGCAGAAAAAGCATTTGACGGAATTCAACACACTTTTGTGATAAAACCACTCAAGGAACTAGGAAGAGAAGGAAATGTTCTCAATATGATAAAGACTGCATAGGAGCCCCGTGTGGTGGCACATGCCCGTAATCCCAGCAGCTCCAGGGGCTGACGCAGGAGGAGCCCAAGTTCAAGGCCAGTCTAAGCAACTTAGTGAGGCCCTAAGCAACTTAGAGAGACTCTGCCTCAAAATAAAAATAAACAAATAAAAAGGGCTGGGGATGTGGCTCAGGGGTTAAGTACCTCTGGATTCAATCCCCGGTACAAAAAAAAAAAAAAAAAGCCATGTATAAAAATCTCATATCTCCATTAATGTGGAGACAATGGTGAAAGTCTAAAAGTGTTTTCCTAAGATTAAGACCAAGACAAGGATTTGTGCATTTGTCACTTCTGTTCAATATATTCTGGAAACTCTAGCAATTATGCAAAACAAAGAAATAAAAAGCATACAAATTAGAAAGGAGGAAGAGCAATCATTTCTGTTTGCTGATGACATGATTTCATATGCGGAAAATTCTAATAATTCAAAGAAAAAAAACTGTTAAAGCTAATAAGCAAATTCAGCAAAGTTGCAGGATACAAAATCAACGTACAAATATCAAATGCATTTCTGTACTCCTGACAACAAAGAATTTAAATAAGATCAGCAACACAACTCAACAATGGAATCAAAAAGAACAAGTAGGAATAAATTTAATTCAGCAAAAAGACTGGTACACTGAAAACTACAAAATGTTGCTGAAAGATGTGAAAGAGAGATATAGAAAGAAACCCATATTGGAAGGCTTAATATTGTTAAGATGACAATATTTATAGATTCAAGGCAAGTTCTCTCAAATCCCCATGATGTTTGTTGGGTTGTATATCCTAAAATTCACATGCAAGCTCAAGGGACTCCGATTAGCCAAATAAACTTGAAAAATAGAACATAGTTGGAAAACTAACACTTCTTGATGCCAAAACTTAAAAAGCTGCAATATTAAAACAACGTGGTAGTCAAGCACTGGATACACACCTAGAATCCCAGCTATTCAGGAGACGGAGGCAGGAGGATCACAAGTTCAAGGCCAGCCTGCGCAACTTAGTGAGACCCTGTCTCAAAGCTAAAGGGGCTGGAGATGCAGCTCAGTGGTAGAGCACTTGCCTAGCTAGCATGTGGAGGTCCTGGGTTCAATCCCTAGAACCACAAAACAAACAGAACGATGTAATGCTGGCATAAAGATGGATAAATAGGCTCCTGGAATAGAATCGAGAGCCCAGAAATAAACTCTTGTCGCATTACCATCAAATGATGAGTGGGAAAAGGAGAAGTCATGTTAACAAATTGTGCTGGGATACCTGGGTAGACACACGCAGAAGAATAGAGTTGGACTCACCATATACCATGTATAAAAACTGATGCAAAATGGATCAAAGATCTAAAGGCTAAGACTAGAGAAGTCTCAGGAGAAAACACAGAGGGAAAGCTTCATGGCATTGGAGTTGGCAATGATTTCTGTGGTTTTTATAGGACATCAAAAGTACAGGCAATGAAAGTAAAAATAGATAAATTGGATTTCATCAAAACCTAACCTACCCTCCTTTCAGGGGCAGATCCTATCTCTGCTTCTCCCCCACATTTCTAAGTATGGAGGAAATAGGGATTCTTCCTGTTTCATGGAAGAGGAAATGAGGATCCCACCAAGGGAAAAAAAAAAAAAAAAACTTGCTAAATCTATCAGAAGTAAGACCTGTCTGAAGTAAGTAATGCTCAATCCAGACCAGAACTCAGGCAGTGAGAAATGTACCAAAGTACACTTTCCAGGCAGAATTTGAGAAATGTTTGATACTCAGAAATGAATATATAGAAATGTCACTAATAAGATCTTCCAATCACCTGGAGTGAGGAAATAGGAAATACCACTCAACACTAGGTCGAGTTCTCATCTTTAAATTTCTCTCTCTGGTTTATAGAAAGTCCCTGCCTGTGTCACTTACCCAGAGCAAAGCAGGAGCTTTTGGGTGGTGGCTGTGGGAAGGTAAAACGGTTTCTGGGCTGGAGAAGGGGGGAAGAAAGTTCCCTCCAGGATGCCCCGCAGCAGGGCCCCTTCAGGCAGGCAAGGTCTGCTGGTGTTGAAAGTCTGGGAGTGTAAGAGAAAGTTCCTGGAGCTCAGGAGAGGGGGCAGCAGTTGGCTGTTGGGGAGGCAGTTAGAGAAAGTTCCAGGGAGGTTCCATGGAGGAGCTAATATGCAGGGTGGAAGCCAGCAGGAAAAGGAAAGGTGGGGTTTCAAGCATTCCTCCTTCCAAGGAATCTGAGTAGAAATGGCAGACATAATTCTCTTCCTGTTCTTCCTGCTCTGTGAGGCTCACTGTGAGCAGGCACAGGGCCACTGGAGATGCACCAAGGAAAAGCTTTGGACAGATGCAGAGGGAGAGACAACCTCAGGACCAGTGTCCCAAGACAGAGTCCAGCTTCTGAGCACAAAAGGCAGATGGTCACAGACAGCTGAGAGGCAGGACTGGCAACCTTCCTCAGAGGTCCCAACCCGGGGAGGGGAGTAGGGCTGTCCCAACTGGCCATCAGGTGTGCAGAGTTCAGGCACAGAGGACGGTGTATTGGGTACGTTATTTATATTCTGTTTTTGATGAGGTTTGACATCTAGGAGGCCTTGCTGACCTGAGAGAAACTGTCCCTCCCAGGGCCAGCTGATTCCTGGAGATAGTGGACACCTTCCTAATGAAGATGCCTGTCATAGGCAAACCAACCAAGTCACACCCCAGCCACCTCCTTGATCAATTCTCACAGCCATTTGCCCCCTCCCCTCATCACCCGCCAGGACGCCAGACAGCGGCGCCCACCCTGTGCTCCAGGCCCACCAGCGTTATTCAAGAACTATCCAATGCTAAAGCTGCTCAGCCGCCCAACCTGCCTGCCCCTTCTTCCCCACATGTTACAAAAAGGGCTCCTGAGCTCTGGCCATGCTTGCCCTGGCTCCTCCCTCTTGTGCCCCCAGACTGACCCAGGTGCTCCTCCTGGGGCCTGCAGGGCGGGTTGTGTCCTGTTCTTTTCTTTTAAAGACATTGACCTCTTCATGTTTCACTCAGTCACTGCTATAAATGAAATCCCAAGAAGACAACGGAAACCAAGGGTGTGCTTTTCTTACAGGGCGAGGATCAGGGAAGGTTTTGAGACGGGGACAGGAGAAAGGTGTCCCAGCATGTAAAACACTGAAACTGGAAGGACACTTGCTGCTGGACTAGGAGCAGAACGGTATAACTGGAGCTCTGAGCACGGGGACCAGGTTGTGGGCAGGAGCAGAGGATCACGTGAAATGCCCCCTTGGTATTCTCACTCAGCCTTACACATCTCCAAGAGCTAGAGAGAAGGTGAGCAGATTCTAGAGGGGGAAACCAGGCATGGTGTAAATAGGAGCTGACTTGTGCACTTGTCCTCCTTCCCACAAGTCCTCCAAAGTGGGCTTTGTGAATTTAGCAAGGTCAAGGTGAATGGAGATCCTTCAGACTCACCAACACTCCTGGCCCAAAGACACTACAGGAAATAGACGGTTCCTCTTTCTGAGATAGGACACATGCTCTGGATTCAAATCATAGACCTGCTACTGTGCCCCATGACCTTGGCCAAACTTCTTACTCTACCTAGACCTTTAAGGTGACAGAAGGGCCCACATGTGGTGTCATCATGCAGATGTGGAAGGTGAATACTCAGCACTGCGCTGGGCATGTAATAGGTTTGGGTCTATCTTTTTCCCTTGAACCCAGAAGAATCCTAAATCTGACAAGAACAGACAAGGACATTCCATGGAAACTATGCGATGGGACTGGGGTGTAGCTCAGCGGGACAGCACTTGCTCAGAATGACTGAGGCCCTGTGTTCCATCCTCAGCTCCACAAAAACAAGATGGTGACTGTTTTAGTCAGCTTTTTAGCTGCTATGACTACATGAACCCAACCAGAACAAATGTAGAGGAGAAAAGATTTATTTGAGGGCTCATCATTTCTGAGGTCTGGTCCATAGAAGGCCGGCTCCATTCCTTGGGGCTCAAGGTGAGGCAGAACATCATGGCGGAAGAGCATGGCAGGGAGAAGCAGCTCACATCATCAGGAAGCAGAGAGAGAGAGACTCAACCCTCCAGATACAAAATATAGGCCCCAAAGCCACGCCCCCAATGAGCCACTCCCTCCAGCCACACCCCACCTGCCTCCAGTTACCACTCAATTCATCCCATCAGGGATTAATTCACTAATTAGGTTAAGGTTACAGCCCAGTCATTTCTCCTCTAAAACTTCTTGCATTGTCTCACATGGAAGCTTTTGGGGGACACCTCACATCCAAATCATAATGACCCTACAAGATGGCAGCTCATGAGGTGCCAGTCGGGGACAGTTGGGTAAGGGTGTCTCTTTCAGACAATCCCTGGCATCTGGGGGCCCTCTGGTGTTGTTCTGCTGAGGAGTCTTGAGCTCTACTCAGCTAGCCAGTGTCAGCCTCCATCATTGAGCTGTGCTAAGTCACGGTCTCGTCACGTCCCTGAGTACCTCAGGAGGAAGCTGCAGAACAAACAGGTAGCAACAGGCTGCAGGAGCTCAGCCACCCTGAGGTGTCCTGCCTGAGACCCTCTGCAGAAAGGCAAAGCCAGGATAGTCTTTCCAACTCTGCTGTCTGGCCCCAGGTGTCCTGCTCCACTCAAAGCTTTGTGCCATGGCAGCTGTTCCAATGACAGTGGAAATCCTTGCTTCCTGAGCACTCACTGTGTGCCAAGCAGTGTGTGAGCACGTGCAACCCACCGCACTCCATCTCGTCCTCCCTGCAGCCCCGTGACCTTGGCCTTATCGTCCTACCTTATGGCACAAGTGTGGTCTGGTTGAAAGGCCACACAGCTAGTGAACCAAAGGGCCAGTCCCGTCCACATGCAGAGCCTGAGTTCTTCCCACGCCAGCTGTCCCAGGCCCCTGCGTTTCGGCTTCCCTCCACAGGCCTCTAAGCGCCCATTCACTGCAACGAACTCCGTTTCCGACTCACAGCTCACCCAAACTGCAGGGGTCACAGGACATTTTAGATCCACCCTCTTGGACCCTCTCCTATGTCCCATCCCATTCATTCATTCACGCATTCAACAGTTACTCCCTGGGGTCCTCTTGGGACCAGATGCCACCAATCTCTGAGGCTACATGGTTCCTTGCCAGCATATCTATGTGCAATCAGGAAAAGAACAAAAAGGTGGTCTCGACCAGGTCTGGGGGCGGTGAGTGGGGCTGATGCCAATTCCATTTAAACGTGCTCTAGGCCAGCCAGGTGCAGAGCAGTCTGGGCTCTGGGGACTATCACCGTGGTACATGCAGCACGTGCTCGCCTCGATGGTTGAATGTGAAAGGCATTTGCTTAACCAACAGAAAAACAAGAGAGACTGTGATAAGAATTATAATCCAGGATTAAACTAAATAGGAGGCAAGCTGGCGAGACCAGAGTGAGGGAAGATTTCACAATGGAGGAGTGTTGGCGATGCGTCTCGGGGGCTGTGCACTCAGTGCATCCTATGCCCTTCGAGGGGGGCTAGAACCTAGTCCTGAATCCTGTAGGGCCTGCCTGAGCCCCAGGCCCTCACATCTGATCACGTCTGGCTGCAGCCTTCCAGCGCTCTGCACGCAGCCCCCGGTCCAGCGCTCTTGGCTGGGGCCTCCAAGGTGCCTCTCCAGGGAGTCCTTGCATGAGTCCCTTTGGAGCAGCACTGCGTGACACTGCCTGGTGGAGGAGCGAAGGTGCCACGTCATTAAGACTGAAACCACTGACTGCAAGTGCAGGCTGGGGCCTGAGAGGCCTAGCCCACGTGTCAGAGCGTTCATGGACAGCAGCCAAGGAACCAGGTCAGGCCTGGGACAAAGCTGGGTTCTTGCTCTTCCACGGAAAAGTCATTTGAGACCTCAGAGGAAAAATAAAGGTGGACTTCCCGGGCCTCCTCACCTCCGACTTCCTCCTGGCCTTGTCCAGCATGCTTACCTGGGGAGGGGAGGGAGTCTTATTAGGAAGGTGACTGCTATGGTCAGAGTGGATCTTTCTGGAACTCAGTTGGACCGTCTTCCTTTTAGATGCAGCATCCACTTATGCCATTATTTCCCAAAGCAGCCCCAGGGGTGCAGTGAAGGGTTGGGAGAGTCTCATCCTCTGGAGCACCAGAGAGGAGATGAATGGAGCTTCCCAGAGGCAGGTTTCTGCCCAGCATAGAGCCAGAGACCCTTGACAGGAAGACCAGTCCTCTGCTGGGACCAGACACCAGCCCTACCATGCCCTGCCAGGGACCTTGTAGAAGGGATTGTCCTCTTGGGGAAAATGGCACTGTTTTTTCAACCCTTGTTCTGTGAAAATGTCTCAGGAATCATTGGGGTACAAGGTGTGGGGAGGAAAACCTGGCTAGTTGGAGCGTCGATATGTTTTCATTATTATTTTGGATATTAAAAAAGAATAATTTTGCTGGTAAATATTTAAGAACTGTTTAGGTGAACCGCTACTCACTTTCCTCTATCAAGCATTTGCTGGCAGCTCTTCGATGCTCTTCACCCGTGTTGCCTCTTTTTATTCTCACAAATCCTTCGTGAGGTATAGCGTGATTATCCCCATTTTCCAGCTGAGAACACAGGCAGAGAGTCTGAGAACCTTGCCCAAGGTCCATGGCTAGTCCATGGAGGCTGGATTGGAAACACCCTGCTGACTCCAGTGACCCAATGCTTCTTATTGACTCCCATCCTCCAACCCTATTGCATTGGGGATTAAATTTCCAACACGGGAACACTCAAACCATGGTACCTATCGTTGTTTAACTTTCCACCTGCACAGTGGATGCCCTCCCAAGCTGGCATCTCGATGGCAGCTACTCTGCGGACTGGCGAGGTCCTTGGGAGAACCTCTTTCTGACCAGCTTGACCTGTCCAAGAGGATGCCCCTTGATAATGAGGCTGTCTCCCTTTGGTCATCAGATTGCACACCAGATTAATAGATGATACTACTGCTTCCCCCAAGGTGCGAAAAGCAACTTGCTCTTTGACCCACTCATACCTAATGAGACTATCATATTTCTTGTATCGTCTAATTTCATGACATCGCAACATAGCCTATCCTAACCTATGAGAATACAGCGGATCTCTCTGGGTAGGGCTCATGGGGTTAAGTTTCTCCTTTTGAAATCAGAAAATCAATTTTAACCAGATCAAAGAGACATTTTCTTCTTTACTTCCCTGTTGCATTTTGGCATCAAACACTGCTCAAGGTGGACACAGCAGATATTTGCTGAAAGGCTGGATAGATGCTGGTTGTTCCTGGACAGTGCCCACCTTTCTCTAATCAGACAGGAACCTTCATGCTGGATGTTCAGTGGTGAATATGCCTTTATCACAGGTGGAAAAGCTCCCTTGGAACCCTGAAGATACATGTGAGAATATGTACTGTTTGCTTGTTTCCTGGCTAGTAGAGAGCTGTCATGTGTCCTGCTGAAAAATGGTGGAAACACTAGTAAACTGGACGGGACCTTGACCCCTATGTAGGAAGAACCAACTTGGCTGCTAACTTGACCTCTTTGTGTTCCCTTAAAGCTATATGTCACTGATATGTGACTATGAAGGACCGGTTTCATTTAACTCATTACAATGAGGGAACTGGTGAGATCTTACAGCCAGTTCTAAGGGCAGGCGGAGGAACAGACACACTGGTCAATCAGGGATGTTGGAATGAACATGCGACTGGCCACAGCCCTAGCTTCTTCCACGGCGGGAAAGGGAATTCAGTGGAACCTCTGCCAGTCAGAACTTTGTACTTGTCTGTAGATAAGAATGACCCCATATTGCTATTAGTTATCTGCAACTGAAGAAGTTGTAAAATAGCTCAAGCTGATAAAAGAATCAGAGAATCTGGAAGAAATTGTGCTGGCTCAAATATAAGCTTACTTTCTTTTCCCCCTTACTGCATTTGAAAGCAAGAGTAAAAGAAACAGGGACAGACCACGACAGATCAACTTCATTAAGCATTGGAGGGGCACATTTTCTAGAGAGAAAATGGCAACTGGTTCCAGGAGAGGTCTGAGTTTTATAGGGTTCAGTGAGACTGAATCATGGCATAATGCAACGGTTGGGCAGTCGGGGGAGCAGTTGTTAAAGTCCAGAGCCTGCTGTTTTCCTTCTCTCCCTGGGACACACTGTCCCCCTATTTCCCTGGGGGTTGTTGTTTTCCATATTCTTCAGTACTGGGGATTGAAACTAGGGGCACTCTACCATAGAACTATGACCCTAGCCCCTCTCCATCCCTTTTTATTTTTTGAGCTAGGGTCCTGCTAAGTTGCCCAGACTGGTCTCGAACTTGTGATCCTCCTGCCTCAGTCTCCAGAGTGCTGGGATTACAGGCGTGTGCCACTATATCAGGCTAACCAAATATAGTTTTCTATTACAGACAGCGGAAATAACCCTTTTAGTTTACTACGAACTTCCCTACCCAACAGAGGTGACATGGGAAGTCAATGAGGAAAGGGGAGTCTCTTCCAAAAGTGGGGCTGGACCCAGAACAGCCAAAGTGATCCTGGGCAGGAAGAGTGATGCAGGAGGTGTGATAATACCAGACCTTAAACTCTACTGCAGAGCAATAGTAACAAAAACAGCATGGTATTGGCACCAAAATAGACAGGTAGACCAGTGGTACAGGATAGAAGACACAGAGACAAACCCACATAAGTACAGGTATCTCATACTAGACAAGGGTGCCAAAAACTTACAATGGAGAAAAGATAGCCTCTTCAACAAATGGTGCTGGCAAAACTGGAAATCCATATGCTGTAAAATGAAATTAAACCCCTATCTCTCACCCTGTACAAAACTCAAGTCAAAATGGATCAAATGGTCTAATCTAGGAATTAGACCAGAGACCCTTCACCAAATAGAAGAAAAAGTAGGCCCGAATCTCCATCATATTGATTTAGGACCAGACTTCCTCAATAAGACTCCCAAAGCACAAGAAATCAAAGCAAGAATCAATAAATTGGATGGACTCAAACTAAAAAGTTTTTTCTCAGCAAATGATACAATCAAGAATGTGAAGAGAGAGCCTCCAGAGTGGGAGAAAATCTTTTCCACACACACTTCAAATAGAGCACTAATCTCCAAAGTTTATAAAGAACATAAAAAACTTTACACCCCAAATACAAAGAACCCAGTCAATAAATGGGCTAAGGAAATGGGCAGACACTTCACAGAAGAAGATATACAGGTGATCAACAAATACATGAAAAAGTGTTGATCATTCCTAGTAATTAGAGAAATGCAAATTAAAACCACCCTAAGATTTCATCTAACTCCAATTAGAATGGCTATTATCAAGAACACAAGCAATAATAGGTGTTGGCATGGATGTGTGGAAAAAGGCACACTCATACATTGCTGGTGGAGTTGCAAATTGGTGTAGCCACTCTGGGAAGCAGTGTAGAGATTCCTCAGAAAACTTGGAATGGACACACCTTTTGACCCAGTTATCCCACTCCTCCGTTTATACCCAAAGGACTTAAAATCAGCATACTACAGTAAAGCAACCACATCAGTGTTTATAGTTGCTCAATTGATATTTAATGAGGGGGGGTGGGGGGAAAGAGAAGAATGAAGGAACTTTGGATGGTTTAGAGGAAAATGGGTTAGGAGGGGGTGGGGGACAGAAAGATAGTAGAATGAAACAGATACTACCCTATGTATATGTATGATAGCATGAATGGTGTGAATCTACATTGTGTACAACCATAGAAATGAAAAGTTGTATCCCATTTGTATATAATGAATCAAAATGTGGTCTGTAAAAATAAAAAAAATTTTAATAAAAAAAAAAGTGGGACTGGAACAATGGAATTCCCTATGGAAAAAAAACAAAATTAGGTTGTGAAGCCACATTTTACACAGAACAAATTTCAGATGGACTAAAAAAATATTAAAATTGAACATTTTAAACCTTTAGAAGACAATATCTTCATGAAATTAGGGTAGGAAATTTTGAAAAAACTCAAAGCATACAAAGAAAGATCCACAGGTTTGGCTCTCTTTAGAATATCAAGAGACCCTTGATATAAAATATTATATTGCACATACCCATTAAAGAGTCCACATTCAGAATTTATAAACTGCTCCTGCACATCAGATCAGAAAAGGATCAACAATCCCAAAGTGTGTGTGTGCTGATTGTGAGGGAGCCGGAGGCAGAAACTTGGAGTAAAATCACCTGGGAGCTGGACTCTGGTGGCACCTTCAGTGCTTCTCAGAAGAGCATCAGCAACAAAACCATTCAAAGGAAGCTAGAGGGACACTTGGCTCCAGAGATCCACCTGAAACCAAGTGTATCCCCACCCTGGCTCCATGTCTGGTTCCTCAGGACCCAGACTAACCCACAGACTCTGACAATTGCAGTGGCTCTGAGACTCTCATTGCAGAAGCCAATTCTGCTTCCATCATGAAAACCAGCATCTAATTCACTTGTCCTTCATTCATTTTTTAGTGCCCACTCTGTGCTGGGCACTGAGGATCTGGAGGGACACCAGCTCCTGGAGCTTCCTCCTCAAGGACCAATGAAAGAGTCAAAAGCTAATCACAAATGGACACAATCCCAAGGGAAGACAAACACCAAGGAAGGGCTCTGGGGCCTTGCTGGTGCTCACCTTTGGTCATCCTGTCACCCACCCCTGTGGGTTTGTGGAGGTGTATTTGAGTTAATTTTATACATACAGAGAAGTTGTAAAATAATACAGAGAATTCCTCGTGTACCTTGCACCTAGCTTGGCCTAATGAAAATTATCCTCTTACATAACCATAAAACAATTATCAAAACTGGGAAATTAGCCTTGGTACTATACTATTAAGGAAACCACAGAATTTACTCAGATTTCACTAGTTTTTCCACTGAGGCCGTTTTCTGTTTCAGGATCCAATCTGGGACCCATATCATGTTCATTGTCATGATGAATTCTCAGCCCCCGTCTGTAAGAGTTCCTCTGCCTTTTATCTTTCATGACCTTGACATTTCCCAAGTGTACTGGTCAGACACTTGATGGGACACTTTTCTATGACTAGATGGAGGTTATGCATCCTTGGGGAGGAATCCACAGTGGATTGGATCAGGGGTACACGACGTCAATGTGTATCGCCAGTAATGTTGACCTTGATCCCACCGTTAAGGTGGGGTCTGCCAGGATTCTGTGTGTCAACTCTCTTTCTCTTTGCAATTACTAAACTTGGGGGTGGAAACACTTTGAGATCATGGCAATATCCTGTTTCTACTTAAATTTCAATGTGGGTTGTTTTGTGAACATATCCCTGTGTTGGGCTTTATACGTCCTGTGACCTCTGCCAGTCAGTCCTGCTCGGTTACTCAGCTAAAAAACTACCCTCACTGCTCCTTCCTTCTGTCCCCTGCCACAGGCACAAGGAGGTCGCACTGTTCCTACCTGGGCTGTGTGGGTGTCTGCTTCTCATCAAAGACAGGAGGATGCTCCATAGACCTAGGAAAAGGCCCACAATGACCTTTAATGGGGTCACCAGGGGAGCTCAACGTGACCCTACAAGGAGGCTGCTTGCAACACATCCCTGTCCTCGTGTTCCTCTGTCCTCTTTCTTCAGGGCTTCCCCTTAACCAGACACAGAGGAAGTCAGAGGACAAGGCTGTTCCAGAGTCAGCCTCCCAGGACAGCCAGCAGAGCAGAGACAATGGAGAGGGGACCCTGAGGGCTCATAGGTGACATCTGGTGAGACGGTACAAAGTGAAACAGAACGAACAGTTTACAAAACAAGACCTGCAATATGATGCCCCCCTCTTTTAAATGAACATCAGGCAGGGGTATACCTGAGCCAAGAATTCCAGTATTGCTAATTTTTATATAAAAATTTCCTTTATGCACTCATTGACTTTAATACAAAAATGTTATGAAAATAAAATAAGGGTTCCCCAAATCAGGGACGCCTGGGATGACCTTGTGGGGACATCAGTGAGAAGATGGCTAAGTGAAGCCAAGAAAAGGATCCTCGGGAGAAACCAAACCTGTCTTCAAATGGATCTTGGATTTCTAGCCTCCAGACCTGCCTGATAATGTATTAATTCCCCCCAATCCAGACATTAGATATAGGTTATAGTCTTAAGAAGATGAAATTAAAAGCCTGCATAAAAATGTCAAAATATTGATAGGGGGTGCTTTTGGGTGGTGGAGCTCTGAATGGTTATTTTGGGAAAGCAGGCCGTCATGATTTTTTGCATTTTCTTCTTCATTCTTTTCTTTCTTTCAATAATTTTCTAAAATAAACATGCTTTGCTATCATAAAGAAAGACATCAAATAAATAGATTGGGAGAAAAGAGAACAGATAGGTATAGGACGCAGAGACGCAGAGAGGAGGCATGGCAGAATCTCTATGTGGACACAAGGTCCTTCATGGGACTTGACATCCCCAGCCCAGCCGAATTTATTTGTGGATATTATTCAAATTATACTATGGATGCTCAAGCTCCTTCTGCTCTAAAATTTCTTTTCCAGAAGAAACACGATTCTTATCTTCCAGACCTTGCAACACAAGGTAACAGCCAGGAGACAAGGCAGACAGCTCAGGACTTCAATAAGTGACAGTTGACAAACCAGGAAGAGCAGTTGGGACAGTCACTTCTGGCAAGCATGGTCCTTGCAACTGACTTCTCTTCAGGCTCCTCTTCCAGCCCCTGGGACACGCTGCCCTCAACGCTACCCTCTCAGTGCCATCTGTTGCCCTCCTTGTCCCACCTCTTCATTCCCTGAGGTCTTTGGAACCCAGTTTGACGCGGGTGGCAGCAACCTCCAGAGGAGCTCAGTGTCCCCAAGCCTGAGCTGTCCGAAACTTGGATGCCCAGTTCTTCCTGCCTCACCTCTGAGCGCTGTGCTTCCAGCGGTCTTCCCTGTCCCCTGCCAGGACACACCGCATGCTCATGGTCTCCCAGAACCACTTCGCCTCTGCAACCTGAAATCTCACGTGGCCTCTGGTCCCGGCCTTCCAGCTGTCCATCCACTCACTTCTTCCCACCATCCCCGTCCCTCCACCCACTCAAGTCCACCAGGCCGTGCTGCTTTCTTATCATTTCCTTCCTCCCAGTCCAGACACCTCAACCTGTCATTTCAACCTACAGCTCAGCACCATCTGTAACCTCTGGTCCCAGTCGCTTAAAAGGACTCCATCCCTGGCGGAGTACAACTTCCAGCTGGAACTGTCCCTACACTGCTGAGAAAACAGCACAGAGAGTTGCCACTACAATGTGACTGCCTTTACCTTCTGCTGGGCCCTCACCATTGCACAACGTTATTTATCATTTTCTAGTGCTTTCTTACTCTCCCACTTGCCCATGTTTGCAAACCTTCCCCACCGTCAATAAACCTATCTTTTTTGTTTGTTTGTTTGTTTAGGGAACAGGGATTGAACCCAGGGGCATTTAACCACTGAGCAACATCAGTGGTTAATTTAGAGACAGGGTCTCACTGAGTTGCTTAGGGCCTCACTAAACTGCTGAGGCTGGCTTTGAACTTGCGATATTCCTGCCTCAGCTTCCCGAGTGCTGGGATTCCAGACGTGTCCCCCCATACACACCCTTAGTTTTCTCTTAGTCCTTTCTATTTTATAGGAAACAAAACAAAACAGAAGCCGTCAACAAGAGCTACTGAATTTCCCCACCTTCCTGCTTCCCTGAGCCCAAGGCTCTTCCTCTTCCTGTGCTTCAGGCCTCTCCCTCCCGTCCACACTAAGCCCTTGGTCCTTTCTCTTTTGTGTATCAATTCCTCCCTTTCGCTTGCTTTCATGTTCCTCCTCCCAGCACTTCCCTAAGCTTCCTCCATCTTTGAAAGCTCTTTCTACACTGGAGGGGGCGATGCCCACCCACACGTCCCCTTCTGGGCAAGGGTTCTCATGCCCGCAGCATCAGCAGCCATGGTTGCTGAGACCTCACAAACTGGGTCCCCCTGGGAACTGCCAGTGGCAGCAGGCTTGCTCAAGATGACACCTACTCTCCAGGGCAGGCCACATCCCACGGCTGGCTTGTGATAGTCAGCTATTTCATCACCGTAACTAACAGACCCCACCAGAACAGTTGTAGACTAGCAAGGGTTTATTTAGAGGCTCACGGTTTCAGAGGTCTCAATCCATAAACGGAAGACTCCGTTCCTCATGACTCAAGGTGAGGCTGGATATCATGGAGGAAGAGTGTGGTATTGCAAAGCATCTCCCATGATGATCAGAGCAGAGAGAGACTCCACTCTCCAGCTACAAAATTTAGACCCCATAGCCACACCCCAATAAGCCACTTCCTCCAGCCACACCCCACCTGCCTCCAGTCACCACTCAATCCCATCAGGGGATTAATTCACTGATTAGGTTAAGGTTACAGCCCAATCATCTCTCCTCCAAACCTTGCATTGTCTCATACTCGAACTTTTGGGAGACACCACATCTAAACCATAACTTAGGGTTGATTTGTTTGTATGTTACCAGGATTGAACCCAAGGTTGCTTAACCACTGAGCCAGATCCCCAGTTTTTTTGATTTTGAGACAATCTCACTAAGTTGGTAGGGCCTTGCTAAATTGCTGAGGCTGGTTTTGAACTTTCGATCCTCCTGCCTCAGCCTCCTGAGCAGCTGGGATTACAGGCATGCGCCACCGCACCCAGCCATGGTAGGATATTTTAAGAGCTGCTGGGATTTATTTTAATCTGGCGTGGTAAGACACACAGACAGAAATGAGTGTCATGAAAGACTTTTTATACTTGTAATCCTTAGAGACAGGAGGCATCAGGGAGTGTAGCTCATGGTAGCATCCCTGCTCAGTAGGTATGAGGTCCTGGGTTCAACTCTCAGAAACAAAGAGTATGAAGTTTGGAAGCCATGCTATGCAAGACCACGTGGAGAAGCCGGAGGGTCAGGCGAGAGCCTTCGTTAAGATCGCCACTGGAAACCAAGGTAAAGCAGGGTAAATCGGCTTAATTTGAATGATTTCAAAGGGTTTTAGGGGTGAAAGACTCCCTCCTACTCTGGGGCCTGACTCTGTGATGATTAGGGCAGGTTAATAGTGGCCTGAGTCCAATAAAGGCGGTGATTGGAAGCCATGGACTTTGAATTGGATGCTTTGAATGTGCAAGCTGTGCTTACAGAGGACTCACTGCTACCTCTAGCTAGACCTGGGGGATCAGCAAGGACCCCCTGATGTCAAAGCACTAGAAAATACAGGCAGCAGAAAGGCATGGTCCATACCTAGTGTGAAGACCGGTCCCTGTCCTGATTGTGACAGAGCTTGTTCTCCCTGCATCGCACCCGACTCCCTTGGCTCTATTGTTCCTCCCCACCCCTGCCCTGCTCCCTCCAAAATCTCCTGCTTGCGTGTGAGTTGCTGTCCCAGCCTCCGTTTCCTGGGGAACCACCAGGAGATACTCTCATGCCCCCCACAATCCCACCAGCTCCAGCTCCTTCTCTCTCCTTTCCTTCCCAGACAACCTTGTGGAGGAGAAGCCTCTGCTCCCAGTCTCCTTGTCTCTGAGTGGACTTCCACACCTTCCTGGGTCAAGGCCAACACCACCTTGTTTGTTGACACCTCAGTGCAAAGGACCCGGTTCTCTGCCCACCTGCTGTACCTTCTGCGGTGGGTGACACTGTCCACGGCTCTCCCTTCAGCATGAGCCTTCCTTGGGCTGACCCTATACCTCCTGGTTTTCCTTCCACCTCCCTGTCTATTCCTTCCTCTCCTGTGCAGGAGTTTCCTCCTCTGACCGTCTTTAAACGTCACTGTTCCTCAGGTTTCTCTCGCTGGCTTTTCGTCTTATTCCCTGACAGGATAGCCTCAGCTCTTCGTTTGCTTCAGCCACCTGCTTTATGGCAGTGACCTATGCATCTCCATCTAAGCTCCTGCCCTGCTTGACCAGCTGCCTCCTGGGTTCTTTCTCAGGCACCTTGTACTGGAACCCATGTGTGCAAACGGCTCCGTCTCCTTCTGTGAGTCTGCTCTTCCTCTGTGTACTTGATGTCAATGGCCCCTCTCCGCCCAGTACCCTGAGCCCAGACACTGGCCCATCACCCTCCCCTGGGTGTTAGGCGCTGCTGAGGCGCCCTTCTTCCTGCTTGGCTTCCAGTCTTGCTCACCTGCAAATCATTTTCTGCCCTGCAACCGCAGAGGTCTCTGTAAGCAGCTCACACCTTCGCCTACATCAAAGCCTTTTGCTCAGTAGTTCTCAAAACGAGCATGCATCTGAACCACCTGGAGGGGCTTGTGAAGGCACAGATTGCCAACCCCTGGCCCAGATTTGCGGGGAGGGGCGGCAACTTGCTTTTCTGCCCTGATCTCGCTGCCTGTGCTTTGAGACCTCCCTCCTCAGTGTTCTCCAATGCTGTCAGGTTGAAGCACATGCTTCTTTGCAAGGTCCTTAGGGACATGGCATCTGCTTACCCTGTCAGCCTGGTCCCTCGACCTGCCTTTTGGAATCTGCCTGTTCTGTAAATGGTCGCAGCTTTTCGTGGAGGCATGCTCTCCATCTTTGCGTGTGTTTCTCTCTTGGTCGGGTCTAACTACAGCCCTTGCTCCCCGCCCCTAACCTGGCTGGCTCCTTCTCTACCTTCCTGTCTGTTCTCCTATGTCACTTCTTCAGTCAGGTCTTTCAGTAAGTTCGTCTTGGTCTTGTAACTACGCACCAGGGCCTCCACCCCACCCCGTGTTCGCCCTCCCTTGCCTTTGCTGCCCCGAGCTCCACCTATCTGCTTCCTGGGCTTCCCGATTCCTAAACTCTGAGATCCTGGAGGACAAGGAGATGTGTGTGTCCTTCACGTTGTGCCTGCAGGGCCCTGCCTGGGGCCTGACCTGTGGCAATCCTGATGAAATGGCCACTGAAAGAAGGAGAGTTCTGGGAGGGAGGCAAAGATGAAAAGGTCCAAGGAAGAGGCGGCTCTGGGCAGCGCTGGGCCACAGGGGCGGCCCCTCCTCCGCGGATGCTTCCTGCGCCTGCCACAGGAGCAGCAGCCTCTTCCTGCAGGAGGTCCTGTCCCCTCTCTCCTCCCCTCCCACGCCCCATCACTGGGGTCAGATGAAACCCACCCCAGGCACCAACCCGTCCAGGGAGTCACCTGACTCTTCCTGGGGCTCCCGGCCAGCGCTGGTGGGAGTCATGTGACCACTTAGGCATGCATGACAGGCTCCCCGGAGTGATGTCTGAGGGGTGACCTTGCCTCCAGAAGGGAGCCGGCTCCTTCCTTGCCATGTAAGGTTGGGCTGATTCCCCGGTCCCGGGTTGGGGGCAGACAGGGGAAGGCCACAGAAGGGGCAAGGGCCAACTTGCTTCTTTCAGCAGATGTTTGGCCCCAATTCCCAAGTCCCGGTTACATAACACCTGAGGAGAACTAGGCCCCCGTCACCCACACCTTTTCCCTTTCTGTGAGCATTTCACAACCGCAGCTGCCTCTCAGAGAAGGTCTATTTTGGGAGCTGTTTTCATTTGACCTATATTAAGCACAGTCACACGGCAGAGGCGAGGTGCGGGTGCAGGGTGGCCTGCTGGCTCTTTGTGCCTTTTTTAGTGTCAAGGGTGAGGCGGCCAGACAAGTCGGGTTATGAAGCTCTGGAGCTCCAGGGCTGAGACTCTAGTGGCCCACGGCTCTCTCCCCAGAGCCTCAACTGACATCAGAAAGCCCAGGTGTGGGCGGCCTCCCTTTCACTAACCCCATTTTGCAATTCTAATCTTCCTCCCCCGAGGCCCTGCTAAAAGATAATACCCCAGTCACAGCAGCACAGGTCAGGGAGAGGGTTAGGTCCCCTGGAGGACGAGAAGCTATAAGGCCAGGCCAGACTGAGGGCCAGGCCTGTGACATGCAGTTAGTTGAGTTTTAATCAGCCATTGGGCCCCTCCCCTGGGAATCCCCTTTCCTGAGTTCATAATTAAGCCACATGACCAGCAGGGGGCGAGAAAGGGCTGCTGGCAGCCACCTGGTCCAGGTAGGTGCACCAAGAGGTACTGCTCAGAGCCCCCTTGCTGTGAGGGCCTGTGGACACAGTAACAAGATAAATGATTCTCATACAAGGGCCCCAGGCCCCTCTTCAATGGCACCTCGATTTTGGCCCTCGAGCCTCTTTCCGTTGTCCCTCTAGAGGTAGCCATCCCTTTGCTGAGTCCCAGTGTCTGCCCCCAGTGTGTTGACCCCAAAACCTACATCTCTGGAGCTCCTTCTCCCCTGAGAGTCAAACCATGTCTCCAAAACTGTTGTCCCGCCGGAGCGCCACATCCAAAAATCCCAACAGGAGGCCTGCATGTGCCCTTGACTCCGGAGTCACCCCAGTCTCTGCTGCTGCTGTTGATCAGGCCCTTCCATTTGTCCCACACTATTTCTACTTTAAAAAAAGAGCAGAACTGAGCTGGGTGTGGTGGCCCTCGCCTGGAATCCCAGTGGCTCAGGAGGCTGAGGCAGGAAGATCGAGACTTCAAAGCCAGTCTCAGCAATGACGAGGTGCCAAGAAACTCAGTGAGACCCTGTCTCTAAATAAACTACAAAATAAGGCTGGGGATGTGGCTCAGTGGTTGAGTGGCCCTGAGTTCAATCCCAGGCACCCCCCCGACCCCTGCCAAAAAAATAGAGCAGAGCTGGGACTTCTCTAGCCAGGGGAGGGTATGCTCAGGTCACATTCCTTGGTGCTGCCAGAAAAGACAAAGCAGGTTTTACTGCTGGCTCCCCTTGAGATGTTGAGTTTGCGAAGTCACCACCTGCCTCTCACCAGGGCTGGCTGGAAGCACCCAGGAAGTGGAGCGGAACTCCCTGAGCATCGGTGTGTGGTGTGGGTTTCCTATGATGTAAGTGCTGGTGACTGAGGTGACAGAGGGGACAGAGAGGAGTGAGCCAAATGTGGAAGTGAGAGGAGATAACAAGCACGAGAACTTGAGCTTGACCTTAAAGGGTGCACACCTGAGTTTGGAGAGAAGATGGGTAGAGGCTTCTAGCAGGGACACAGCCTGGGATGGGGTGGGGCCAAGGGCCTCACGCAGGGGATGTGGGATGCTTGAAGAATAAGTAGTCCCCTTTATCCACAGTTTGGCTTCCTGTGGTCTCAATGATCCTGGGTCAACCACAGTCCAAAAATATTAAATGGAAAATTCCAGAAATAAACAATTCTTGGTTTAAATCGTGCCCTGTTCTAAGTAGTGCAATGAAATCCCACATCGCGCTGCTCTGAACTGCCCAGAACACATATCCTCAGATCTTGGGTCTGCCTACCCACTAATCACCTGGTGGCCATCTTATTTAACAGATGGACTTTTTAACCCTCTATTTTAATTAATAATGGTCTCAAAGTGCAACCTTTAATTGGAGTATGTTGTTACAATTGTTCTATTTTATTGTAAGTTGCTGTTATCACTTACCATGTGCAATCTATAAATGAAACTTCATCATAGGTGTGTATGTATATAGAGGGAAAAACACAGTATCCACAGGGTCCAGGGTTATCTGCAGTTTCAGGCATCTGTTCACTGGGAGTCTTGGAACGGATCCCCTGAGGATAAGGGGATAAGTGGTACCAGCTTATTGAAGCATAGGTGAGGTGGGCTCAGGAGGCTCATCCAGCTGGAGAAGGCTTGAATTCCAGCCTGTCTTTCCTGCTGGTTGGCTCCTTCCCACCTGTCTGGTCCCCAGTCACCATTATTGATTATCAAAGACCACCAGGATCAGGGGAGGAGGACAGGGGTCTAAACCATTTGATCCTATTTATTTATTTAATTGCTTGCTTATTGGCACTGGAAATTGAACCCAGGGGTGTTCTAATTATATCTTTTTTGAGACAGGGTCTCACTAAGTTGCAGAGGCTGGCCTCAAACTTGGAATCCTTCTGTCTCAGCCTCAAGTTGCTGAGATTACAAGCATATGCCACTGCATGCCAATCTTCTATTTTGGTACTGGGGTTTGAACGCAGGGGTGCTTACCCACTGAGCCATATCCCCAGTCCTTTTTATTTTTATTTTTTTGTTTTGAGTCATATTCTCACTAAATTACTTAAGATCTCACTAAATTGCTGGGACTAGACTTGAACAAGCAATCTACCTACCTCAGCCTCCCAAGTTGCTGAGATTTTAGGCCTGTGCCACCATACAAGCTGATCCTCTCTTTAGGCTAAAATTATGAGGCTGCCTCAGGCAGTGTGCTGAGGACAAGCCAGGGATTCACGCAGTCTGAGAGCAGCTGTCTCCCAGGACATTGTACTTCAATGACAGATCCCCAGGCAATAAGTACTTGTGCTTGGGAGAACAGAGCTGAAAATAATTGGCATTCTGATGTTGAAATCATGGGAGATTGTTCTTACTTAATTTCCTGTTGTTTTCTTATCTTTGAAAAGTTTTTTTTTTTTTTTTTCTTTTTATACCCGGGGTTGAACCTAGAGATGCTTAAGCACTGAGCCACATCCCAGCCCTTTTAGTTCTTTTCTTTATTTTGAGACAGGGTCTTGCTAAGTTGCTTAGGAACTCACTGAGTTGCTAAACTGGCCTTGAACTTGGGATCCTCTGCCTCAGACTCTCGAGTCTCTGGGATTACAGGTGTATGCCACCACACCTGACTGAAGTGTATTTAAAAGTTATGTACCATAAACAATTCACTGCATAACTTCCTTTATCTCATATTGTGCCACAGTATGTGTATATGTACATATACACAGTCATACACAATAAAACATTGCAGTTAAAGAGAGACCACATATACGACAGTGGTCCCCTAGAATTACAGTGAAGTTGAAAAATCCCTGTGCAACGCAGTGTTGCATGCTGGTAATCCCAGCTGACTCAGGAGGTCCAGGGAGGAGGATTACAGCCTCAGCAACTTGGTGAGGCCCTAAGCAAATAAAAGGTGCTGGGGATATAGGTCAATAGTAAAGAGCCCCAGGGTTCAATCTTCAGCATAAAAAAAAAGAAAGAAAGAAAAGGAAAATCTCTCTCTCCTAGTGACATCATAGCCAGCATAAAACCACAGAGCAACACATTGCTTGTGTGTTTGTGATGCTGGTGTGAACAAACTAACATGCAGTTATGTACAGTACGTAACACTTGATGACAATAATAAACAACTGTGTTTATGTATTTACTACACCTTTTATTGTGATTGGAGAGTGTCCCCTGGTCTCACCATGTCTCTTGACTGCCATTTTCTCCTGTGCTTGATGTAAGCTGGTTGGTCGTGGTCGGACCAGTAGGCTGTGCCATGTACGTCTCCCGTACACCTGGGCTTGAGGTCGGCTGTGCCATCTAGGTGTGTGTGAGTCCACGAAATCAGACGTGCCCATCATCAAGCAGGGCATGATTGTGTGTGTGTCTCTTGAAGTCTTTTATGAACCAAGTTACTTAACATATCAAGTTGCAACTTTGTGTTTTACCTTGCTTATGTTACCTTTTCTTTTATCATTGACCTTTGAGATGCAATAAAACAATGAAAATACTGTTGGTACCTTATGGAAAAAATCCACCTAAATTTATTGATTTCATGACATTTTACAATAGAAAGAAAGACTGGCAGACAATTTTTCCCCCTCCCTTCTTTCCTTCCAAAGTAACTAATTTGTTTATTATTTCAGTAAATAATAATTAATAAGCAGCTTTGTGCTTCTCTTCCCCCATTGATCTAAAGTTATTACATATATATTCTAAAAATCTGAAAATATCAAAAAATACACAAAGAGGAAAAATTCAAGATCCATTTTTCACCATCTAGAAATAATGACTATTTACATTTTGCAATGGATTTCTAGCCTTTTACTCGTGTATGAATTTTTCTTTAATTGTTGGGATCATACTGGTAAGTAATCCTCCTCTGCACGTGTGCATACACACCAGCACACACCAGCACACAGGAGGGCTACCCCTAGGCCATCTTACCAACAGCCATCATTTAGTTAAAGCTTTCCCTGTAGTAGGGCAGTTTACTCTCTTCTTCATTTCCCCCCAATATCACTAGTGTTGTGACTATCCTATATGTAAATCTTTTCCTGAATTCTGGTTATTTCTTTAGATTTTGTTGTTAGAATTTTCTTGGATCAAAGTATATGAATTTTTTAAAGGCTCTTTATATATATGAAGGGGAGGGAAAAAACTTCCTCTACCCTGTTATGTTCAGTTTCTGGGGCCTGAGAATTAACAGACAAGAGCCTTAGTAACAGAAGAAAAAGGTCATCTGTGTCCACCTAAGAGTAAGCAAAAGAAGTAGTTGGCTCATGAAATGGTTAAAGTGAAAGCCTTTATACCACCTCTGGGGTTCTCAGTGCACCCTCAGATGTCATCTGTTTTCCAGATATGTTAAACTAATTTATGTTCCTACCAAGCAGGGCGCAGAGTATTATCATTTAAGAAAAGTCTTACTTGGCATGTAGGAGGCCCTGGGTTCAATCTTCCATACCACCAAAAACAGAAAGAGAAAAACAACCAAAAAACCCCATGTTCTTACTGATTTAATAGGTTTAAGTTAATCTAATCTTCAGTCTTTTGTTACTGAGAAAAAAACCATTTAAAAATATGTCCACACTTATTGCATTTTAACTGAATTATATCTGCATGTTCTTTGCCTATTTTTATTTGCTAAAAATAATGTGTTAGTAAATTAAAATTCTTCAGATTTTAAATGCTCAAATTATCACATTAAGATGTTTATGAAGACAAACAGTGAACAACTTGTGTATTTATCTTACCAGTGTGGAGAGAAAAAAGAATTTATTTAATCAAATTCCTTAATCATTTTGAAAAACAGAAGGGCCAGCTCATTTAATCAGGACAATTTTGATTGTTATCCTAGCTATCTTCAAAGTGAAATTTTGAACTAATGTCCAATACCAAGTTTTTTTAAAAAACAAACTGTGGATATTTAAAATGAGAGTTCTAAATTCCAAGGTGTCTAATCTACCAGCTTTGAGTGGTGTCCCAAATACTTTAGAAATCCCAAATTATAACTCCGTGTTTCAGATGGATTACATTAATTGCACCCAGCCCCTGAGCGGTGACCCAAAAACAATATTTTTCAGTTTGCTCAAATTTCCTAACTTTCTCTTTTCACCATGACTGATCAAAAGGAAACACTGACTTGCTCTGTGCTACCTTCTTTCCTGTGTGACATGTTATGTTTGTAGAGATTAAAGGCAAAGAATTTGTCCACAACTTTTCCAGTTTAAAACCTCCTACTGATTTTTCACTGAGATTTATAAAAGTATTTTCCAGAATTCTACTTTGGCGTGCATGAAGCTCTGCTTGTGGGATTATGTTTCTTTCTTGCGATCTCATTTCCTGCTGTGAAGCCCATGTCAATGCTGGCTGGCACCGTGCCTGCTACGGCTAGTCCAGTAAATACTGACTGGAGGTGAGGCCACCCCTGGCTCTTTCACTCTGGTTCCAGTGACAACTATTTTCAATCTTGGGTTGAATTTTGTCACTTTCTCAAAGAATGAGAGCTCAGGAAACCCCGGGGGAGCTGCCTTTAGCTTGCCCCAGTGTGGGACCCTACTGAGCCAGAGTGAGTCCCCTCGGGCCCACCCGCTCTTCTTTACTTCTGCAGAGCCCAGAGACTCGCTCTCACTAGGGCAGGCCCCTGGAGACTGTTCCAACTAGGCTGGTTTTGAAAGCTGAGTCTTTTGCCAATCAGAGTCATTTGAATGAGCCGCCAGGTCCCTGCAGGGAATTTGCAGTTAGTTGAGACCAGTGCAGGCTCCTTCTGGAGGGCTTTGGTGGGGGGTCAAGGCTGAAAAGGAACAGAGGCAGGTAGAGTCTGCTTACCCTTCCTCCTGCCTGCCTCTGCTGCAGCTCCGTGGCCCTCCAGGGCTGCAGAATGAGCAACAGGCCACTCCAGGCTGGCAAGCTCTTGCCAAGAGCTGTCTCAGGAGCATGCAGGGCCTTGGCTTGGCCCTGAGCCCGGTCAGCTGAGCCCCAGCTGCAGCGACCTCAGCCTCACTGCTGCAGGCCAGGCCCCGTGGCAGTACCACTCTCCACTCAGGTGCCACGGCCTCCTGTCCACTCCTCCCTGCACCCCCCAGCCCCAGGACTCCCCTCCGGGAGTTCTCAAGCCTTTCTTGCTTTCTGCCTTAGTCCATTCAGGCTGCCGTGAAATCCCTTAGACAGGGTCACTTACTAACTACAGTTCTGGAAGCTGCAAAGTCCAAGATCAAGGCACCAGCAGATTTGGTGTCTGATGAGGGCCTGTTCCTCATAGGTGGCACCTTCTTGCCGTGTCCCACATGGCACAAGGGGCAGACTCTCTTGGGCTTCTATCATAAGGGCGTTAATCCCATGGATGGGGTGGAGCTCTCATGAGTCAGTCACCTCTGGCAAGCCTAGCCTTTTGAGATAACCACCACATTGCAAATGATATCAATGTATGAATTTGGAGGAACACACTCAGACCCGACCATGTACCAAGATGGAACTCCCTAACAGGTTCCACTTTAGCTTCTGTGTAAAGGCCAATCCACTGGCAGGGGCCACACCTGGACTGCGAGATGTCAGTTTAGATGTGGTGGGGAGACCTGCACACAAGTCAGCAGGAGAGCAGACTACCTGTATACCAGTCCAACAAAATGGAGTTCTAATGGTTTAGCTAAAGGGGAGGAGGATAAAACTTTGAGTTTGACAGGTTAGCCATAGTAAGGCATAAGTAAAATGTGGGGGAAATACCTGGTTTTGGTAATGGTGATCTATATTTTTATTTTCTACCTTACAGGAAAAAAAAGGTGTTTGTTTTTTGGTTTTTGTTTTTTGTGCAAAGGAAATAAAAGCATGCCTTTCTATCATTTAAATAACCAATTTTAGCTACTTTGGATGGTTCCATTAATATTTGAACAGTATAATTTTCTTTTTCCTATAATTTAAGCAGGCCTGTTTGGAATTTTACTGGGTTGTGGAGGGTGCCCCTCATGATACATTTATTGCAGAGGATGGCCAGGACTCTCTTCCTGACCAAGTACGTAACTACAGTCTTTATGCTGATGGCCATGATCTGGAATCTTCTCACCAGTGCAGAGCTCTGCTCCTGCTTGATCAGTGAGGATGCTGGGAGGAACATTTAACTTTCAGATGACATGAAACACCCAATTTTTTCCCCTTTTCTTTTCCATCTTCTGAATGTTCTACTATGAACTTGTAGAATCAGAAAAAAGTACCATAAAAAATAACTGTAATACTATCTGTGTCATATGAAAATTTTAGTGGTTACTAGTGTTTTTCAATTTTTCCAAGTTTTCTGTATGTATGAACATTTGTTAATCATAGTGCCAAACATATTTTTTTAATTTATTATTTATATTTTATTTCAATTTTGGTTGAACCCAAGTCCCATACATGGTGAGCATGTGTTCTATCATTGAGCTACACTTCCAGCCCAGAAAAGTATTTTTTAAAATAAAAAATATTTTCCCCATTGGGATGGGGATGTAGCTCCGTGGTAGAGTGTTTGCCTAGCACTTGTGGGGCCATTTGTCAATTCCCAGTAAGCACCACCAAAAAAATTTTAAAAAGAAAAAGAAAAGAAAAGAAAAATCTTAAAAAGGAAAACAGGTAAGACTAAACAAAACTCCTTTCAATTGTTAAAAACCAATTGTGGATGGAATAAAGATCTAAAAGTAAAAAGCAAGATTTGACGTGTCTGATAAAACAAATGTAGAAAACTATATTTATCACTTTGAGATAAGGAAGAATTTCTTAATCAAGATAGAAAAAAATATTACTATGAAAAGGAAACTTGATAACTTCAACGACAAAGCAATTGAATTTTATCAAAAGACACCATAAAATCATAAAACAAGTCACATTCCTGGAGAAAACATTTGTCATACATTTAACTAAAATAATAATAATAATAAGACGTTAGTTTTAGAGGATACACATAACTCCTGCAAATCACCAAGGATAAGAAAATGATAGCATCTAAAATGACCAAAGGACATGAAGGGGCATCTCGCAGAAGAAACACAAATGTACCAAAATGTATGATAACAGCCAGGTGCGGTGGCGCATGCCTGTAATCCCAGTGACTCTGGAGGCTGAGGGATGGAGAGTTCAAAGCCAGCTTCAGCAACTTAGCGAGGCCCTAAGCAACTCAGTGAGACCCTGTCCCTAAAATATATATGTATATAAAAAAGGGGGGCTGGAGATGTGGCTCAGTGGTAAAGCGCCCCTGGGTTCAATCCCTGGTACCAAAAAAAAAAAAGTCTGAAAACACCCACTCAACCTTGTTAGTGATCAGAAAACCACAGTCTTTACAACCGAGGTGTCATTCTGCACCCAACAGAGAGGCCAAAGGGTATGTCTGAAACACCACGTGAGAGCGCGGAGCAACCGGAGTTCTTGTAAACTGCCGCTGTCATCACCACGTGGGAAAAGGCCTTGGCATTATCCTGTGTAGTTGAGCACGCATGCACTCTGTAACCCAGCAATTCCAGCTCCAGGCCTCGACCCAAGGAGCACTACTTGAACATGTCAACTTGAAGACAAGCAAAAGAACATTCAAAGAAGCAGCTTTCATAATGGCAAAACGCTGGCCAGCAGAGTTCCATGCTGTGGCCTGGAACACTTTACTGCTGTGAAAATGAAGGGCATGTCTAGGTGCTCATCTTAGTAAGGGCAAGCTGAGAGGAAAAAGCAAGTCCACAGGATGCTGTACACGCAGTAGCCGCAACAGCATGCTATTTGGGGTGCCCACACAATATGATACAAAATATTTTGAATTATCAAAGAAATGACAATTACAAAATACAGAATCAGGGTTCCCTCTGTTGGAGAAGTCAGAGGTAGAAATGGGAGTTATATATATGTAGCATCCACTATGGAGTATATTGACTAAGGGTTTCACAAATATTGGGTATTATTATTATTATTACTAATTTGCAGTTCCAGGATTGAATTCAGGGTTGCTCTACCACCGAACTGTATCCCTAGTCCTTTTCTTTTTTATGTTTTATTTTGAGACAGGGTATCGTTAAGTTGCCCATGCTGGCCTGGAACTTGGGATCCTTCTGTCTCAGCCTCGTAAATTGCTGGGATTACATGCCACCGTACTCAGCTTTATTATGTTGTATAACTTAGATACATAAAACATCTTCATGTACCATATGTTATATGACTTACAATATTAATGATGGACTGAGGGACACAGCTCAGTGGTAGATTCTATGTGTAGTGTGCACAAGGACCTGGGTTCAATCCTCAGCTCCAGAAAAACAAAAAATGTTAATGACTATGCAAGGACAGGAGGCATCTTCAAAATCTGTAAGAGGACCATCTTCCATGCGAGCCCAGTCTGACTTGCGATTCCAAACTCTCAAACCCATGTGATCATGATATATTGTTGCTTATTAAAGGTACTTTTGAAGGGAAAGTCCCTCTTATAGTCATTGGTATGGGTATAGAGATTATCTTGGTCCATTTCCTGTTGCTAGAACAGAATACCTGGAACTGGGTCACTTATAAAGAAAGGAGGTTTATTTTGGCTCACAGTTCTGGAGGCTGCGAAGCCCAAGAGCTGGCTGGCGCATCTGCTTAGCTTCTGGTGAGGGTCTCCAGCAGCTTTGACTCCTGATGAAGAGTGGAAGCGCAAGTGGGCATGTGCAGAAGAGAAAAAAAGCAAGGGCTTTTTTTAACAACCTCTGCTCTTGTAGAGAGCAGAAAACTGCTCACTCCCTTGAGGCGCCTTTGATCCATCTGAAGGCTCAGCCCATGACCCCAACACCTCCCCCACGTCCCACCTCCCAAGATGGCCATGTTGAGGATTTAAGAATGAATCATCATATTCATACTCACATCATAGCAGAGGCCCTGATTCTTTTCTTTATCCCCACCTCTTACTCCTTCTCCTCTTCCCAAGTGATGGAGATTGAAGCCAGGCCTCTCTAGAGCTGGGCTCAGCCAGAGCTGCCCGGCAGCAAGAAGAGGATTGAGCAGACCTCCCCTGACCTGGCAAGAGGCTCCCCTAGGGGCTGGACCCTGGGGTGAGGGCAGTGTTTCTCGAATCCACGCAGGGTGCCCTGGCCCTGGCCCACTCTCTACTGAACCCCCAGGCCAGCCTTGCTGGAACATAGCCCTCTTCTCCACAGAAATGCTGGCTGGGCAGGGGCAGGTTGGGAGGTAGGGGACCAGGTAGGGCAGGGAGTCCGAGAATCAGTCGCCTCCCAGAGGAGTGGAGGTGGGGCCCCAGAACTGGGACTCTGCCAGCCACTCAAGTGGACATCAGAGGCCCAGTGGAGGTGAGCGCCATGGGGCTGAGGCCTGTCTTACCTCACTGACGAGGTGGCTGTGGGGCAGGCCAGGGTGATGGCGATCTCAAGGTGACTCTGGGTCTTCTTGTACCCAGCCTAGGGCACTGTTTCTTCCGTTCTGTTCTCCACGATTCCACCAGGGCCAACCCCTCATTCAGTTCTCAGAACGGGGGAATAATGGGCGCGGTGGCACACGCCTGTGATCCCCTCTGCTCGGGAAGCGGGGGCAGGAGGATCACAAGTTCGAGGTCAGCCTGGGCAACTCACTTGGCGAGACCCTGTCTCGAAATAAAGGACGAAGAAGGCTGGGGGTGTGGCTCCGCAGTAGAGCACCTGTGGGGTCAATCCAAGTACAAAAACTAGAAAGAAAAAGTCAGAGGGGTGCCGACAGCGCTCGAGCTGTTTGGAGTGACATGCCAGGACTGTCAGGTGAGGAGGAGGTGATCGTTTCTGGCATTCAAAAATCTGGGGGCCTCAAACCTTGAAGACTCACAAAAGGGTAAACTGAGTCCAGAGATCCAGTCTAAGAAGCACAGGGCCCAGTCTAGGTTTTATGCCCACTCAGTCTTCCTGTGTCTCCTGCCCTTTCCTGCTGCTGCTGTTTTCTACCTGTGCACAGGTGAGCAAAGCAGGAACAAAGCCTTTCCACCCCCCACCTGGCTTCTCCGCTCTGCCTTCCCTCTCCCCAGTTTCTATGGCCTCGAGCTCAGGTAGCCAAAGTTAATCGCCGGTGGGGCTGAAACAGAGCGCTGTTCCCTGGCCCCAGGCCAGCCTCTCCCCATGTGCTTCAGAAAGGCCAGTCAGTGAAATTCCAAAGCAATGTGAGTCACAGGGACCCAGGAGGTCAGGCCAGGGCCAGAGTCGGAATGGGAGCCTGAAGGCAAACAAAACAGGGCTCCCAGAGGCGCACCTGGCCAAAGAAGGGACCGGCAGCTGGCTTGTTTCTGGATTCTCTTAGGTCCTGGAGAAGGGGAGGGGAATGACTAGAAGACCAGCCTCAGCCTCCCAGTCACACCCTGGGTATAGTAAGCCGTGCTCTCACCTGTCCCCACGGGCTGGGCTCTGGATCCAGCCTTAAAACCTGCCTGCCATTTCCTCACACATCCCCTCCCACTGACCTGGCCCAGGACACTGTCTGTCTTGGAACAGGAAAGAGTGTCGCAGACAGCTGGACCCCGGGGGGCAGATGGTAGGTAACTCTCTAGCCTGGGTTGTTACTCTGTCCCCGGGGAAGGGAGGACTCTCCAGGCTCTGGCTGCTCTACCCCTCTTCCCCCTCGTCATTCGGGCGCTTAGTACTACTTGAAGTTCTCTGATGTCTCTCTTCTAAAAGGTGGTGTGTGAAAGCAGGACAGGGACTGGTGGGCTAAGGACGTCAAGGGAACCTCAAGGGGCAGCGTCTACAGTGGCCATGTGCCGGGCAGGCTTGGGTTCCACTTCCTCGTGTGAACCTGGTCAGGATGGAAGGAGAGGTGTGGAAGGACCAAGAAGATGATATCTCCCCCCACCCCATACACACCAGCACACTGAATTCTTACCCATCAACGGGACCACTGGTCAGGAGGAGGTGCAGGAACCGCTTACAAGGTTGGAGCTGCCTTTGCGCATGTGGTCAACTGATCTCTGCGCCTCCCTGTCTGGGGGGCCCCTGCCTGTGTCTGACTTGTTACCAGGGAAGCCGCTGCTCTGCTAGTGCCCAGCCTTCCTGATATTCTATACCCACTTTCCCCTCCTGCTGAGTGTCCCCTGCGTAAATGGCCCTTCCCGTTCTGGGAGATGCCCACGCTCCAGCAGTAGATCTATTTACCCAAACAGAAACTGAGCAGCACCCCTGATCCTAATTCTCTTCCACTCTCACCCCAACCCTGGATTTTGTTCCCCGTAACAGTCCCACCTGACAGGAGCTTTCAGGCCTGCACTAGGGAAAAAAAGGCCTCTGGGGTAACCCAGGCCCTCCACCTCACCCCAAGACTAATGTCGCTTTACCACAGGCATTAAGAAGGAACAGGGCTGCCACTGAGGCTTTTGGGGACCTGTGAGTGTCCCAGCGAGGCAGGGATAACTCAGACAAGGGGTTGAGTGAACATTGAGCCACCCTAGGTGTGCGCAAAGGTAGAGAAAGGCACAGGTCTTGCCCAAGTGTCAGGCTGCCAAAAGCGCTGCCAAAAGTACTCCCTGAAGTGACCATTTAAGGATCTAGCTGCCCATGTTTACAGTTATCTTGGCTCCAGGCTCAGAGGGAAGGAATTCCATATCTTGTCCTACTTGCCCCGCCTGGAGGGCATATTTCCTCATTTGCAGGTCAGTTCCTGGGCTGGTCAGGTGTACACTCAGCTGAAAGTCCCTGCCTGGATGTAGGAAGACATTCCCACACTCTCGGTAGCCTGGAGGGCAAGGATGGTCCTGGCCACGTGTTGGGGTGGTGTGGCCTGGAGGAGGTCCTGAGGCAAGTCTCAGTCAGCCATTCCTGCCTCTCTGCTCTCTGTGCCCCTCTGGCCATTGACTTCCTGTGGACTCTCCCTGATAGCAGGAAATATGCTAATGTCACACTGTCAGGACTTCAACAATGGGGGACCAATGAGACTTTCAAGGAGACACTTCCGTGTCATGGAGAAAACTGAAGCCCAGAGATAAAAATCATGCCTCACACAACTACAAAGTGGCTCTTTGACTTCATAGGGGTTGTTTTCTGCTCTTGGCCTCAGTTTTCTTGTAAGAGAAAGAGAGTTATTCTGATATGAATTAAAAATATGCTTGACTGGAAGGGGCTGGGGCTGTGCGGTTGGTCCCCTTGGAAGTCTCTTGAACCTGCTGCCTAGTGGGAATATTCACACTGCCGCCTGCTTTGCAAACTGGGCACCCCTGGAAGTTTCTACTTCCTCCTCTGCCTAATGGGGATAATAATAATACTACTTTCTTCTTACGGGATTATTTTTGAAGTTTCAATAGGGTGGTAGTAGTAGCACAAGACTGGGCATGCAATAAACACTGAATAAATTAATATTGTTAATTAATATCATCCTCCTCATCCTCATCATTAAACTTAAGCTCCTTGGTGCCTCACCATACAGTGTCTGGCACTGGTTGAAGCTTAACATGCATTCCAGAAATGAAAATGAAAGAAAGAGAGAATGCCGACAGGAATCGATGATCAAACAAGTCTTATTGTTTTCAAAAAGGGAAGGCCAGGTTAGGCAGTGTGACTTGGTGGCACAGGCTGGTCACACTCCTTTGACCTGGCAGGGCTCTTAGTATCTCTACGTTGCCTCTTCCCAACCTCTCAGGCCTGGGAGGTGGCCTGCGGTCAGGACAACTGGACTCAACCTCTGGCTCTGATTCCTCCCAGCAGCCAGCTTCCTGGTTCTCAGTTCTGCATCTGTAAAATGGAATGATCCAAGCTAAGGTCTCTGAGGGGCCCCGCTGGGTGTGAGGGCGGCAGTACATTCTCCATTTGGGGCTCTTCTTGGGGTTGCTTCCAGCCCTGGACTTCCACTTACCACCTGGGCTCCCAGAGAGTTCCCTGCAGGCGCACCCAAGAAGGAGGAGGAGGGTAGGTTGGGAGGAGGATGGGCGACTGGCTGTGAACTTTGCAGGTCACGTGATCAGCCTCAGACAACTGAAATTGAGACATCTGTCCAGTGGTCTCTGAGGAACCCTGAACTGTGTTTCCAAGGGGCCGCCAGCAACAGCCAGTGCCCTTCCCCTTTGCCCAGGCACCTGCACTCAGGCCCTATGTGAAGCACATCCCACCTGCTCCACGGAAAGCTTCCAACTCTGAGTACCAGTTCCTTCCCCTTCTCCACACCCTGGGTCCCTGGGTCCCTGGGTCCCTCTGCCCCCATACCAGCCTATCTCACTGCACATCTTGCCCCCATGGGTGGGGGCAGTAAGCCAAGCATGACTATGTCCTGCCAAGCAACACTCTGGCTGTGACAAGTCAAAGTGGACTCAGAGTCCCTGCTGCTCCCCCCACTCCTTCCTCCCTTTTCAGCCATTTAAAACCCATAACCTGGGCTGGGGAGATAGCTCAGTTGGTAGAGTGCTTGCCTTGCAAGCACAAGACCCTGGGTTCTATCCCCAGCACCACAAAAAAATAAAAATAAAATAAGTAAGTAAGTAAGTAAGTAAATAAATAAATAAATAAATAAATCCATCCCATAACCTTAGGAAGGAGTGGGATTTCCCTGAGTAGCAGACGAGGGTGGAAATGGCTTCTAATGGCCAGTGGGAGCCTGAGAGAGGGCTGTCGGGTCCTGAGAAGGCCTGGGATGGGGCAGATGCCCTGCTGGTTCCTCATCACTGTCACCACCTAGATGGGCCAGCATCCCCTGCCCCATTCGACTGAGGACCACCCAGAGTTGAATAATGCCCAATAGACTCCCTGGTGTCCTGGCTGGTCACTGGACCCTTCATCTTAAAGGCCGACTAAGCCAGAGTCATGAGTATTATTTTATTTGTTTGTTTGGTACCAGAAATTGAACCCAGGGGCTCTTAACCACTGAGCCACACTGCAGTTCTTTTTATTTTTTCTTTTGAGACAGGATCTCACTAAGTTTCTTAGGGTCTTGCTAAGTTGCTGAGGCTGGCCTTGAACTCGTGATCCTCCTGCCTCAGCCTCCTGAGTCACTGGGATTATAGGTGTGTGCCACTATGCCTGGCGCATGCATTTATTTTTATAGAAACCTTCGCCCAGGCAGCAGGGCAAGGGAGAGAAAGGAATAGGGGAAGGAAACAAAAAAGATAAGGAGAGGGAATGAGGAAAGGAGAGGGGACGTTACAAAGGCGGGAGAAATGGGTCTTGGACAGATCTCAGACTTTGCGGGGAAGAGAGAGCTCTGCAGAGTTAGGAGAGTTCCCTTCTGGCTGCTAAAGTTCAGGGTCAAAGGCCCCTCAGGAGTCACCCAGGCCAACACCCCATTTTACCAACTTCCCTGCAGGGATGGACATCAGTTCCCAACTCAGCTCCAGGGGCTTGTACACCATTCTCCTCCATGCATCGTTGGAGGGCCAAGTACCAAGAAGGCTCCAGGGGCAGAAAACAAGAACACACAGTCTCAGGACCACGTGGAGGTGCCCACAAAACTCCCCCATCCCTGACACTGATGGTGACCCCCAAGCCCTCAGAACTGCTGTGGAGGTGGGGAAAGTGGGTCAGGGAGAAGAGATCGGGGGCTTCTGGGTGCACACCTCCCCTCTCCACCAAACACTGCAGCCACATGGAACCCATGGTGAACAGTTGGGGCTTTTTATAATCTTTATTTGTTAACAGTTCAGGCTATTTTTTCCCCCCATGCTGCAAGAGATGCCAATGCTCATAAAAAAAGTTGTGAAAAAACACATCTATTTTGGGTGATCGGCCTCCTCAAAGCCTCACACTCCCAGCTCCAGAGGGCTCAGGGGACGGGGCCTGGCCTTGCTCAGAAGGTCTGCAGCTTGCTAGGAGCTAAGAATTCTTGGACCTACAAGCACTGACCATGGGTTGGTTCTTGGACCCCCTCTTGTACTTTCTTCTTGGCCTATCAAACTGGGCAGTAGCAACACCACCTGGTTTCTTTCTTTTGCAAACCCACCTGATGGTGAGTCCTGTCTTGAGAAATCCACCCCAGGAGATGTGGGCCAGATCTGCACCGTCGCTGCATATCATGCATTTCCTTGGCAGGCTTCTGTGGTGGCCTTCGTGGTATTACTTGTAGCTCTTCAGAGACAAAAACCAACAAGAGCTTAACTTTCTCTACTGAATGAAGAGCCACTTCAGAGCTGCAGAGAATGTTTCCTAGGGTCCTGGGCCAGCCATGGCTTCCTGGGAAGCCAGCCAGGGTAGACAGCACTGAGGGAATGGATAAAGGGTCTGCACTCCCTCTGCCAGAGGGGACTGGCCAGACCAGACTGCCAGTGCGTTCTGCAGGCTCTGCCTTGGGCAGCTCTGCCGACTGCACAGTGTGGCCAAAGTCCTGTTGCAAAGGTCCAGCTGGACTTGACGATCCCAATAAGCACTCTCACTCATGTTTCCTGTCCCGTCTCCCCTGTCTTCTCCTTCATTTTTTCAGGTGACCCACAGGATACGAGGGTGAACATGGGATTCTTGCACCTTGGTGGTTTACTGTCAGAATTCCTCTCCCTGGTCTCAACCCATGCCCTCTGTGGTCTCTGCACCTGGGAATCACTTGGCAGGGACACAAATGGGAGTTGGGTTCCCCTACACCTATAGACAGGTGTCTGTGAGGGGCAGCAGAGAGAAGTTCAGGAAGAATTAGAGAGACTGCAGCACTGGAAGGGACTGTGAGAAGGTCATCTACCCATCTACTGTCTTCAGGCAAGTGGTACTGTTATCCCCAGTGAGGGACCAGAGAGATTAAGATCCTGGCCCAAAGTCATGCAGCCTGTTTCAGGGTTGGCACCACAGAGGATAATGGCTCTTCTACTTTTGTTTTTTCCACTCTTGGGGACTTCCTTTTCTATTGGTTTTCTCCTATCTCAGCACCACCCTGTCCCTAGGGGAATTTTTACAGGGATCAACCATCCCCCATTACCAACACAGTGCTAACTGTGCCAAAGGTGTTCAGCTGGCCTCTCCAGGCCCTTCTTGATCATTATTGATCTGCTAAAGTTCTAGAATGTTCTTTGGCTTATCTAAACCAAAGATAGTGACTAACCATTTAAGGAAACTAAAGTTGGAGTCCATTGTGGTATTAGATTTTCGATGTCTCTTACTGTGTCTACTCTCTACTCTTTCTCCCCAGTATCTCTCCATTCAGTTTCCTCTTTAGCAGCTCTCAGATGATATTTTGCTGAGTTCCACTGTGGGTCAGGATCTGCTCCAAGGAAAAGGACAACCAATAAAATCCGGGTCTTCTATGCTAGGTGCCTGTGTCAGTGTGGGAAGTCAGTGCTGGAATGAGCCATGAAGTTCACTGTCTCTAGTCTATGAGAATATGAGCCCAAAGAGGAGAGGGATTGTTTTAGTCAGCTTTTTCATTGCTGTGGTTAAAAGACAGGAACAACTTTCAAGGAGGAAAAGTTTATCTGACGCTCACAGTTTCAGAGGTCTCAGTCCACAGATAGCCAACTCCATAGCTCTGGGCCTAAGTTGAGGCAGAACATCATGGTGGAAGCGAAGGGTACAGCAGAGGAGATCAACTCAGAACATGGTAATCAGGGAGGAGAGAGAGAGAGAGAGAGAGAGAGCACTCCACTCAACAGGGACAAAATATATACCCCAAAGGCATCCCCCCTAGTGACCTACCTCCTCCAGCCACACCTACCTGCCTACATTTACCACCCATTAATCCATTTAAGTGAATTAATGCATTGATTAGGTTAAGGATCTCATAACCCAATCATTTCACCTCTAAACTTTCTTGCATTACCTCATACATGAACTCTTGAGGGACACCACATATCAATAGCATAAACATGGACTTGTCCGAGATCACACAGCTCCTAGGATAGAACCCAACCCTCCTGATGGACAACTGACCACTCTTTTCCAAATTACCCAAACAGTCCAGAACATGCAAATGCATCAAGCCTGGGACGGGCCATGGCCGAGTTCCTGGCCCTTACCTAACTCCTTGACTGCCTTAGACAGCAGTAATCCTGCTCTTGTCATTTGGGCTGATCAAACCTTCCCTTGGGTCACTCGCAATGTGCTTATTCCCTTTCTCCCCTCTGCCTCCCCTTGGTCCTGCCCTCTCACTTCCATCCATCCCAACCAGGATCCGGGGTGGGGGTGGGGGACACAGAGCCATGGAAGCCCATAGAAGGCCTCTCTGAATAGCATGTGAGTAGCCACTTTGTGGCACCGTCCCCTCTCACCTCAATTTCCTCTCCCCAAATGTTCACCCCCCCATCAAACACTGATTGGAAGTCTGTGGTGTGCATGCTGAAGCACAAGGCTCCAGGCTCCAGACCAGCATGAGACACGCCCTTTCTCTTTATGTGCAGGACTGGGAATGGAGCCCGGGGCCTCAAGCACACTAGGCAAGTGCTCTACCACTGAGTTACACATCTCCAGACCTGAGAAACCCTTTGGAATAAGCATCATTCCTTCCCTAAAGAAGCACACCGTACTGCTAGGGAGAGAGACAGCAACATGACTGGTCTTATTCGGGGAGCAAAATAAACAGCAGAACTCAGATTTGACAGGGGGTGTTCACAGTAGGTTTCCTGGAGGCATTGGTGTGAGGCTGAGACTTGAAAGACAAGGAAGCATTATCCAGTGAAAGGGGTAGGCAGAGGGACTGTTTTCGTGCCGAGGAAAGCCCTTGAGCAAAGACCCAGGAGGATTCTGTCTCCTCGTAGGGATCTGATGGCACCCCCTAACTTCTGGGCAGAGAAGCAGAGAGCCTCTAGGCTTTCCTGATGGCTCCTTTGCCTTACCAGGGCTCTGCATCTTGAAATGCCTCTGCTTTTGCTCACAGTTGGTTTGGAACTTTGTACCCAGAGCAGGCTGGGGGTGCTACCTGCCCCACAGTGCACATTGCTGCGGGTTGGGTGGAGCACATAAGGTCTCTGGGGTGGGTTCTAGGAGGCACCACAGTGCCAGGACAGGGGTGCAGTGGACGCAGGGTTAGTAAGTCGCCTCTGGAGTTGCACCTGGGACATGAATGGAACATGCAAGCTGGAGGAGGAGCTGGCAGAGGGGTCTGCACAGGCTGAACTGGCCCTGGGAGGGGCTGTGAGAGTCCCAGGAAGAGGAGAGCTGGTGGGACTGGCCAAGAGCCTGTGGCATGCATGTTTCTGAGAACCAGTCTGGAGGCTTCCCTCCCCAGACTAAGCCTCTGTGTACAGGGCAGGCTGTGCCCAGCATTAGGAGAATGAGGTGGTGCCTTTTGGGAACAGGCTCAAGGGGTTTGTGTTACTGGGAGGGGGGAAATCACAGATGGCTTTGGTGAGGAAAGAGATGCTGGGTGGGGCAGGTGGCCAGGAATCCCTCAGCTGCAGTAGGCATTGCCCCCAGAGCAAGCAGGCACAGCATTGGCATCTCAGGCTCACCAGGAAGGGCCGTGCAGCTAGCCAGTGGTGGGGCAGAATAAACAGCTGGTTCTGAAGAGTTCCTCAGGACCACACCAGTGACTCCAAGCTGCAACAAATGGGCAGAGAAGACTGGTGTGTGTGTGTGTGTGTGTGTGTGTGTGTGTATGAGAGAGAGAGAGAGAAAAAAATAGAGAGAGAGAGAGTGTTCAGCAGCCTTTCTGGGAAAACTTCCCACCCAAGCCTGCCTTGTGCCTTGAGAAGTAACCTGCAGAAAGAAAAGCAGAGTCTCAGGGTTGGGGTGGCAGGCCCAGGTGAGAGGCTGGCTACCTGTGCTGTGACGGCTGCTGCTGCTGACAGCTGGACAGGGAATAGCACGGAGTGGGTCATTGATGACTCCTTGCTTGCTGGCGAGGAAACCCAGCCTCAGGTATGGCCCTGTTTTCCAGATTCTGGCATTGGAGGGCTGGGCAAAGATGAGAGTGAGGTACCAGATCCTTGACCCTGGAGCTTCCATAAGGTTGTCTTGAGCAGCAGGAAGGATGGAATCGAGGGTCCAGAAAGTGCCCAGGTAGCTCTCTGGAGCTGGACACAGGGAACATGGTGTAAGTGGGAGACCCCAGCATGCCATGGAAACCCTGAGAAATCTCATACTGTGCTTTTATTTGGTGCAATTACTCTTTGGCACATAGAGGAAGAGGTGAAGCTCTTCCATGCCAAATGAACACACCTGAGCACCACCTAGTTTCTTTCATAGACATGGATTTTAAGTAATATTTTTGATTTTATGGAGGCTGAGTCCTGACCAGAGGTGTGAAGTCATGCCCTCAGTCACTGTCAACCTTGTCTCCAGTTCTAAGTAGATTAAAGAGGGCGGGGAGCATCCTTCAACACTTGAGCACCTGCTATACCTTAAGCAGGCCAGAATGCACCTTTGTCATGAACACTTTCACGGGTGACTTCTGATTAGATGCCTTAACAGGTGAGAAACATGCTTCAGGCAATACGAATTTCAGGTTTTTTGGCAGTAAATTTATCTTTCTAACCATATTTTGTATAAACTAATATGAAAGTAGATTTGCATTCTCAGAGCACAAGATGAAGGCGTGATGCAGTGCGGGGGGAGGGGTTGAGATGGGAGGCATGCCAATCTGGGCTTTAAAAACAGTCCGGGGCAAATGACAAGATGGATAAATCCAGGAGTTGACTATTGGAATTACGCACAGTTCCGATCATCATAAAACCAATTTTGAATATGGCAGCTTCTTTCCCATGGTCCATTACGCACAATAGATGTTAGAATCACCCTATTTTACAGAGGGGTAAATCAAGACAGAAAGTCCAAAGAGGATTTAGGCACCATTTCTGTGGCTAGTGTTTTGGTGTCATTCCTTTCGGAGGTCAGAAGATATTAGTGAACTCTCGGTCACAATAGGATCGCTAGACCACTGAAGAAGGCCTAGGTCGGTGGCTGGTATAGAGGTACAGGTCCCCAACCCAGAAACTCACTATGGGCCGTGGCCATCAGAGGCTCAGGCTGTAGCTGCAGAGATGGTGGAGAGAGGAAGGCCCACAGGTGCCAGGAAAACTCCAAAGGTGGCACAGGTATGGAAACGCTGTTGTCCCCCTGTGGGCAAGTGGCGGAGGCCTGGGTTTGAGGGAAAGACAAGGAAAACGTTCGTATTGCACTCTCATTTCTTCCGCGGAGCACTAAGAAGTCTCTGAGTTCCTTTACAACCTCCCAGAGGGAGAGGGTGAGGGGCGGAAAACCCCGCGCTAGTCCAGTGAGGCGCAAGAAGCAAGCCCACATCCGGTGGTGAGCCGAGACCCACCCTTGGCAGCCCGGGGGAGGGGAGGGGAGGCGGGATCAAGGCGGAGCCCCTGAGCGCCCAATCCTCGTCCTTCCACGCCCCTTCCACGCCCACACCCCCTTTCCACCAACCGCGCGCCACGGTGGGCGGTCCCTGTCACAGCTGCCGTTCCTGGGTGCGATTTTTTTCTCCCCCTCGTCTCCCTTTTTTACTTTTCCCGTTTTTTTTTTTTTTTTTTTTCCTTTCCTTTTTTGTGAATGAAAAAAGGAGGTCGCGAGCGGTCCCCGGGACTGCAGCGCTAGGTGTCTTCGCAGCAGCGCCTGAGCCGGGGCCCCGGCGCGTAGCGGCGGCGGCCTCGCCCCGCTCCCTCCACTCCAGCGCACGGTCCGCAGCCTCCGCAGTACAGCCCCGGCGGTGGCTGAGCGGCCCGGCAGCCCCAGGTTGGAACGGCCGCGCGCAGCCCCGTTCCGCGCGCCTCCATGACATTGGGCGCCCGGGGCGCGGGGAGATGCTGATCCGGAAGAGGCAGTGGCTGCAGTGCAGCGCGCGCGGCCGCTCGCGGCCCGCGGTCCGGCCTGGGCTGCTCTGTCAGAGTTTCTGATCGAACGCGAGCGGGGCCCGGAGCCTGCAGCCCCAGCAGCGGCGCGGCGACGCCGGCGTCGTCCTAACTTGCACGCGCGGAGTGACCCCAGACATTTCACTAAAATGAGCGTGCTTAGCAGGAAGAGATGTGTTCCTTACACTAGAAATTACCCCGTCACATGTAGTGGTGTAAGTAAATGATTAATTTCTATTATGGCCGGGTTGCCAGCAGCCTCAGCAACGCGCCGCCTCGCCCTCCTGCTGCCTCCTGCGCCCTCCCCGGCCCTGCCTGCGCCCTCCTGCCTTCCCCTGGGCTCCGCTCTTCCCTGGGCTCCGCTCTTCCCTGGGCTCTTGCTTGGGCTGCTGGGTTCTGAGGGGCGAAGAACTATCCTTTTCCGGTATTTTTAGGGGAAGGAAGATGACTTGCTTTGGCGTGGCGTGTCCCTCCCCTTTCCTTATTTATATAAAAAATGTTATATTGTGTGTGTGCGGAGCAGCGTGTAAGGCGGGGAGGAGGCCCAGAGTGGCCGACGTGTTTCTGTTTAAAAAAAAACAAAAAGCAGAAAGCGAACAGTGGAATTTGGGTATTTTGCCTGCGGTTGTGGAGATGTTTGAGCTCTCAACTCCATTGCAGTCTGCAACTGAGTTCTGGCAAACTACTGGTGGCAAATCTTCAGCGTTGTTTGTTAATGTTTCCACATTCTAGGCTGAAGAAGGCTTGTCGTGTGTTTAAGCTTGCATTTTTTTGTTAAGATGACCATTCAAGATCCCTTTGGGCCTTGCTTTCCGTTGGGTCTGCTCTGGGATCCATCTTTCAGCCTTCCCCATATTACCCTGTCGGCCAACCCGGCGGGAGCTCCTTTAATTCCGAATCCACCCTCTGCTCGCCTTTCTCCAGATACTCCCTTCCTATCCATCCTGTTTGATTTTTACCTTCATTTTCAGGGTTTTCCTTCCCTTTCACGTTTTGTAAGATGCAGGATGTGGGATATTGGTTGCTAGGAGACAAGTCAGGCTCCCAGGGAGATTCTGTCGTTTCCTTGGCAACCAGACTAGGGCAGCCACAGATGAACAAGCCTCCTATCAGCTGTGGGAGGGAAAGGGGGCCTTTTCTGAGCTCTGCAAAGAGTGTGTGTGGGGTGTGGGGGTGGGAATGGGAGCCCATGAGGTTTGTAGCTAATCTGAGCACACCTTTGGCTCTGGTCTGGGCTGAGTACAAAGAGCTGGGAGAGCAGCTGGGTAGGAGGCTGTTTTTGGAGAAGGGGACAGTGATCCTGGGACAAGAGTTGGGGGGAGTATATATCAGTGACTTTGGGATTGTCATGGGAGAGAAGTAAATGGAGAGTTGTGATACTCAGGGCAGGATGGCAAGGAAACTATAGTTTATGGAAGGTAGTCAGGAGGCTCTGAAGGAAGGGATGAGGCAATTATAAGGAAAAGTCTAGAGTCATTGGAGAAGAGTGTGCCAGAGGGAAAGGGGAAGTTGAGAAGCTCACTAGTGGGTTGTATCATTCTGCATCAGCAATGATCCAGAAAAGTAGCCATGTTCTAGAGCAAAAATTATATTGCTGTTGGCACACCATGTCCAGGACCAACTCCTTGTGTAAGGCAAGCCTGATTAGACCCAGAGTTCTGCTGGCTTAACTGGGCCAGTCTGTATCTTAAAGAGAGATATAATTACATATATAGATATGCAATCTAGCATTATATAATACAACATTACATAAGGAGGCAAATACCTCCTTTCACCCAGGCTCTCTTGGCACAAATGAATCGAAATTTAGAAGACTTTCTTCCAACGCCCTCATACCCATTTTCTGGAAGCGGAGACTGATGTCCACAAAAGTGAAACTATTTGTCCTTTCCTAGATTGGCCAATGAAGTTTGCTGGTCAGGCAGTTGGGACAAAAGTGGCATGTGAGGCTGATAACAATTGGGAAGTAGTGGACAGACATGCAGGGAAAGGTGAAAGGGGCAGCTGGGAGTGGTGGAGGAGGGGGTGTTCAGCCTCGTGGCAATCTAGGAAGTATGGTGTCTAAACTCAGGGCCCAGTATTTGTTACTCTGCTACTTGTTGGTTGGCTGTCCCCTACTTAACCCTAGAGGTAGCATGAAGTGCACTTGAGTGTTTTAATCACAAAGTAGCTGAACTTGGACGAACACTGCTCTGCTGGGGTCCTGGCGTCATCCCCACTATCAAGATGTTCCTGATTGTAAGAACCAGGTCCTCCTGCATGCCTCCTCCTACCCACTTCTGCCTCTGCACCTGCATGCTGCTAGAATTGGAACTTTAGAAGGAAGTTCTGCTGGCCAGTGGGTTTTTATCTTCAGCTTAGGGCAGCTGCACATAGGGAGCTGTAGTAGGGATTCTGTTTCTTGTTATTCACTTATAAAACAGAAACCACACCCAGATGACTCCTCCTGGTGCCCACACATCCCTTGATTGTCTGACTTGAGACCAAGAACTGTCGAAGTGGGGTTCCCGGCCTCAGCTCAGGAGAGAAGAGGGAGGAGGGAGCTGCTGGTTAGAATAAAGGGCCTGCTGGGGGAGGATGAGGAAGGAAGAATGATGCAGACAGTTGCCATGGAGACCAGGAGGGAGCTGCGTGGAGACCCCTTGTTGATTCAGGGTCCAGGTCCTGTAAAATTCCAAGAAGGAGAAGGAGGCTGTCTCATTGAAAAGTCCTTGCTGCACTTTTTGCTTAGGTTGCTGAGCTGCATCCACTCGCGCAAATCCCAGTTGCCATCGTTACTTGGATATTTCGGTTCTGCATTCCTGCATGCTGGCATCCAGTTACAGCCCGGCAGGAATGGAGCTCTCTGCTGCTGCTGGTGGCCTGGCTTGCAGGCTGGATAGCTCAGCAGCGAGGTGCCTGGGCAGCCTCCAGGACTCCTCTGAGCCCAGCCTCTCTTAGCCTAGGAAGGATTATTCCATGTTGTTCTACCCCCAGATGACTTGTTCTGCACACAGGGAATGTGAGCCAGGGCAGGCCCATGACCCTGGAGAAACCAAGCTTCGGAATAACGCCCACCCTTCCCCTTCTCCCCTCAGCCCTTCCAGGAGGGTGCTGCCATCCTCAAGGGAGGCTGCCATCCAAAGCTCTCTTGAGCTCCTGGTAAAAGCTTTTAAAACACTGACATGACATTTTGCCTGCAGAAGAACCTTCTGTTTGTTCACTTGCACCATCCCTCTCGGGGGAGGGGGGGCAAGTTTCTTCCTTCCTGCCTGACACTGAAGGAAACCGAGGCAGGCATTGAGATTCAGACTGAAACTTTGACCTCTGCTTCCTCCAGCAGCCCCTTCCCCACTTGGACAGTAAAGTGAGCTTCTCCAGGGGGGCAGCAGTCTGGGTCTTTCAGTTTGAGAACCTTCCTCCTAGGAATGGGAAGTGCTGAGGAGGCAGATCCTACCTTGTCTGGTGCAGGATATAGGATGTTGGGGGCAGCCCAGAGAGGGGATGGACTGCCCACGGGCCATGGAGGCATCATCGGGGCCATGCTTACTCCCACCTCCATCTCAAAGCTGGTCCCTCAGCTGAGGGAGACACATGGGCAATATGCTAGACCCCAGGTAGAGGAGGGGAGGCCTGTGATCTAGGCAGGTGCATCTAGAAACCTCCATAGCCCAAAGAGGCTGACAGGAAAAAGCTCTCGAGTCTCCATAAAGGGGCTAGAGTTGGAAGATGGACACGAGCAGGCTGGAGCTTGGAAATCCACCACCACAGAAAACCAGGGAAAAGAGGAAAGACCAGGAGAGCTGCTGCCCAGCCCTAACAAGTCCATTAAATTTTTAAGTGGCCCAGCCCTACGGCATGCTGGGAAGGGGTGGGGACCTGGACCCAACTCTGCTTCTCTCAGCTGTTTGTTCTGTTGCTGCCACAGCTGAGGGAGGAGGAGGAGAAGAGAAGGGGAGGAGTGAGCTCCCAGGCAGACGCTCCTCTCTCTGGGGGAGTGGGGACAGGACAGGCCCTGGGTAGGCTCCACCTTGGGATCTCTTATAGGCCTTCTCCATCCAGAAGCTCAGCTAGAGGATAGTGGGGACTGGAAGGAGACAGGTGGTCATCTTGGCACTGCCCCTCTCAGCCTGAATGGGTTCCTGTCTCCTCAGGTCCCTGCAGAGCAGCTTCCCGGAGAGTTACCCACTCCTCTCTCCTTCGTCAGTGCCAGTGCTGGACACAGGGACAGCCCCAGCTGAGGAGGGCTGCATGCACTGGCCCTGGTCCTCAGAGGAGTGGTATGCCAGCCTGTCCTGACCACTCCTTTTCTGCCCCTCAGGTCCCAATTAATGGATTCTGACATGGATTATGAAAGACCAAACGTAGAGACCATCAAGTGCGTGGTGGTGGGGGACAACGCCGTGGGCAAGACCAGGCTCATCTGTGCCCGGGCCTGCAATGCCACCCTCACTCAATACCAGCTGCTCGCCACCCATGTGCCCACAGTGTGGGCCATCGACCAGTATCGCGTGTGCCAGGAGGTAAGGCTACAAAGGCATTTGGCTGGGGGTCCGTGCTATGCATCTTCCCAAGTTGTGGCTTGGTGTCTCCAGAGCTCACAGGAGCCCCCTAGGGATGGGGAGGGGGCTGGAGCAGAAGGAGCCCCTGGGAAGGGAGGTAAGGGGAGCCCAGCCCAAGGGATGGTCTTTGCCCATTTGTGTTCTCAGTGGCTGAGCTGGAGCCTGGGACCCCAGCTTTGGCTGGGTACCATATCTCATGCCATCACAGTGCTCCATGTGGGGAATCCTAGAACTGAGGCTTGGGAGAGGTGAGAACCGAGTGGGGAAGATCTGCTACCAAAATATCAGAGGCTTGTAAATAGATAATTGCAAGGAAAGCTGGGAACCAGAGGAGGGTCTCCCTTCTGTATTCACGATTCTGCGCTCTCAGGGTTTCTTTTGCTTCTGTGTGGCTTGGAGGCTGCCCTCATTGAATCTCCAGAGATTTTACTTGAAGGAGCATGTCGTACAAGGCACATAGTAGGGGCTACCAGCTCTGTCCCTCCACCCCTCATGATGCCAGAGAACATCAGAATTGTAGGTATCCGGCCCCAGAACTGTCTCCCCTCTCCCCTCCAGGTGCTGGAACGCTCCCGAGATGTGGTAGATGACGTCAGCGTCTCCTTGCGCCTCTGGGACACCTTTGGAGACCACCACAAAGACCGCCGCTTTGCGTATGGGAGGTAGGGGAGTCCTGGACTGCCTGAGAGAGCCAAGCGGGAGGATTTCCTGCTTTTCCAGGGAACTGAGCAACTCTGTGGAGTTGAAACTGGGAGGAAGAGAGGAGAAAACAACATGGAAGACACTCTCAGGGGTGGGGACAGCCTGGGCTTGGAGTCCAGAGGCCGGGTTTCAGTCCCAGCTCTGTCACCTACTAGCTCCGAGATGATTTTTCTCATTGCGAGATGATAAAATGGTAATTTCTAACTCTCAGAATAGGTGTGAGGCCAAATGAGTCTTCGAGCTCTGAAATGCTACATAAATTAAAGGTCCCTTATTTGGCATCGTGCAGAAGATCCTAGGAACAGGGTCATAGGCCAGGTGTGGAGCCAGTGTAGGGAGTGCAGGTGGGCACACGCGCCCCTCACCCCAGGAGCAGGTACCTCCTGCCAGCTTTCTCTGTCAATAACCTCTCTGTCCCACCCCCAGATCAGATGTGGTGGTTCTGTGCTTCTCCATTGCCAACCCCAATTCCCTCCACCATGTCAAGACCATGTGGTACCCAGAAATCAAGCACTTCTGCCCCCGAGCACCTGTCATCCTGGTGGGCTGCCAGCTGGATCTGCGCTATGCCGACCTGGAGGCTGTCAACAGGGCCAGGAGGCCCTTGGCCAGGTAGGGGTGCTGTTGCCTAAGGAGGGGAAGGGGCGCAGAGGGAGGGTATATCGCCCTGGCTCCGTGGTCTACCCTGAAGGAATCCTACAGAGCCTTACTTCTCTCCCTGAATCCAGAGGAAGCTCATGTCCGTTCGTCTATGGATCCATGTGTTTATTGCACACCTACTGTGTGAATAGCACTCTGCTCAGCACCATGAGGAAAGACAGAAAGGATTATTTTCATGAGAAGGACTTATAATTTTGTTGGAGATAATATAGCTGGCCCTCTGTATCCATGGGTTTCACATCTGTGGATTCAACTAACTGTGAATGGAAAATATTCCCTGCCAAATTGGGTCTGTATTGAACACATGCTGTTTTTTCCTTGTCATTATTCCTTAAACAAGGCATTATGATGACTATTTACATAGCATTTACATAGTACTAGTTATTATAAGTAATTTAGAGATGACTTGAAGTATAGGCGATGGTGTGTATAGGTTATATATAAATATCACAACATTTTATATGAGGGACTTGAGCTTCCATGGATTTTGGTGTCCAAATGGGATCCCAGAACCAATCCCCCTTGGGTACTGGGGATGACTATATATGAACAGGTTAAATACCAGCATGCTAATTGCCAGACCGCGAGTTGATGCTATCACTGCTTTGAAGTAGGGAGGTCACTGGGGGCTGGTATAGATACAGAAGGCTTCCTGGAAGGCTAAGGGATTGGAGGTGGACCTGAAGGACCTTGTAGGAATTTGACCAGACAGAGAATAAAGAGCAGGGCAGGAGAGAGGCCAATGACATAGACTCTGAGCAGAGTCCCTCCAGCCTGGGGAAGAACGGACAGGCTCTCTCCACCGCTAACATGCTCGGTTTCTCTTCTTGGACCTGCCAGGCCCATCAAGCCCAATGAGATCCTTCCTCCGGAGAAAGGCCGGGAGGTGGCCAAGGAGCTGGGCATACCCTATTACGAGACCAGCGTGGTGGCTCAGTTTGGCATCAAGGACGTCTTTGACAATGCCATTCGCGCTGCGCTCATCTCCCGTCGCCACCTGCAGTTCTGGAAGTCCCACCTGCGCAACGTGCAGCGGCCTCTGCTGCAGGCGCCCTTCCTGCCCCCCAAGCCCCCGCCCCCCATCATCGTGGTGCCCGACCCCCCCTCCAGCAGCGAGGAGTGCCCCGCCCACCTCCTGGAGGACCCGCTCTGCGCGGACGTCATCTTGGTGCTGCAGGAGCGGGTGCGCATCTTCGCCCACAAGATCTACCTCTCCACCTCCTCCTCCAAGTTCTACGACCTGTTTCTCATGGACCTGAGCGAGGGGGAGCTGGGGGGCCCCTCGGGGCCAGGGGGGCCCCGCCCAGAGGACCACCGGGGCCACCCTGATCAACACCACCACCATCACCACCACCACCACGGGCGGGACTTTCTGCTTCGGGCAGCCAGCTTTGATGTGTGCGAGAGCGTGGACGAGGCTGGGGGCTCCGGTCCTGCCGGCCTCCGAGCCTCCACCAGTGACGGGATCTTACGGGGCAATGGAACAGGGTACCTGCCGGGCAGGGGTCGCGTGCTGTCTTCCTGGAGCCGAGCTTTTGTGAGCATCCAGGAAGAGATGGCGGAGGATCCTCTGACTTACAAGTCCCGGCTGATGGTGGTGGTAAAGATGGACAATTCCATCCAGCCGGGACCCTTCCGGGCGGTTCTCAAGTACCTGTATACTGGGGAGCTGGGCGAGAACGAGCGGGACCTCATGCACATTGCCCACATCGCTGAGCTGCTGGAGGTCTTTGATTTGCGCATGATGGTGGCCAACATTCTCAACAACGAGGCCTTCATGAACCAGGAGATCACCAAGGCCTTCCACGTTCGCCGCACCAACCGGGTTAAGGAGTGCTTGGCCAAAGGCACCTTTTCAGGTACGGATCATGCTTAGAAGTCAGGGCGACTGCGTCCTGACAGCTGTCGGAGGACCTGTGTTCCATTTACATTCTGGTTTGGTTTCAGGACCTGAGGCCCTGGAGAAGGGACTGCCTTGCTCTTGAAGAGGAAAGCTTGGTTGTTAGTGCTGTCTTGTAGCTTCGGAGGGAAGTTGGGTAGTCGGGGATCAGTGACTAGCCTTGGCGTTGATTATCTCACACTCCCGCTGTGTCCTTATGTGTTGTGTCTTCTCCCCAACAGATGTGACCTTCATCTTGGATGATGGCACCATCAGTGCCCACAAGCCCCTGTTGATTTCCAGCTGTGACTGGATGGCTGCCATGTTTGGGGGGCCGTTTGTGGAGAGTTCCACCAGGGAGGTGAGGCTGAGGATGGGAAAGGGAGGGAAGGAGGGGACACATGCCATTTACACGTGCAGTGCCACCAGTTCATGGTATTTGCTTCAGCACTGACTGTGCTGAGTGCCGAGTGATGGACCCAGGAATGTTATGAGATGGTTGCTGATATTCCAGGGGAGGCATTTACAGTGACATCTTCACTCCATAGCTTGGAAAGCACTTCTGTACATTACCTCACACACAGCATTCCCACGTCAGATGTGTGGCTCTGGGAAGGGCGTGACTTGCACACAGTTGTGAACAGAAAAGAGCGTTCAGGACTGGATTTTTACATTTCACCCTGGGACATATGAAACAAGTAGAAAAAAAAAAAATCAGTGTGTTCCAAACTGAAGTCACTAGTGTCTTCAAAGGTAGGTTTTATTCTTATTGAGCTCTGGTGAGATCAACAAGTCAGGAGAGACTGCAATTAAAAAACTAGTCTGTTACCAATCCCAATGGCAGAGGGGACCGTGCACACCAGGGTACCACCCCTGGAAGCACCAGGGTGGTCAGGAGGTGGAGGGTTTCTGTGGGAAGGAAAAGTTGAGGCAGGTTAAGCAGACTTAGGCTTGCTAACTTGAACAAGTTCAGTGGCTCAGGGGCATGGGGAAATGTCCTAACTGTCTAGCACCTGGCTCTGGTGTGATCAGGACAGTGGCATGGTGGCCTGCTGTGTGAGGGCCCTGGGCAGAGGCAGTGGTGAGGCTGTGGGCTCTGCACTGGGTGGTCTGCAATATAATAAAAAAGACATGCTCGCCAACGACCTCTTTACTGTCTCTAGGAATTGGCTAGTCTTGGGAGGGACAGATCTGCTAGGGTCAGCGATTCTCTAAATGTCCAAACATCAAAATACAGAATATAAAAAGGCAGCCCTCCCCACCTGTTCTTCCCAGATTCCTCTACTTGCCCCGGCACTGGACTGGAAGCCTGAAGGGAGAGAGTCTATCCAGGTGTCCTTAGAGTTGCTCTGAGTCTGCTCTTTTTCATCCTCCTGGCCAAGCTGAGTGGCCCAGGCCTCAGCCGTTCTTCTTTGAATCCTGGAACACTAATTACCCTCACTTCACCTTGTGGTTAATAAGGGTCCATTTTGTACAGATGCACTTTTAAAAGTCTCTCCCCTTGCAGTTTCCAGCTGGTGTGAAATTGCTTTTGAGTACAGGGACTAGGTCTTTGACTTCTGCCAGCTACCTGCCACCCGCACCCCCAGGCCTATCTTAGCAAGGGCTCGCCAAGTACTTGAAGGGAAAACTGAACGAAGAGCAATTCAGCATCACATCCTGCAATCCAGAATATGAGCTTCCAAAGATTTCTGGGAAACCACGTACTTAGGAGGCTAAGTGAAGGGCTGAGACATGAGCCACTGTGAGGTGGGAGTAGGGTTAGGATTTCTAAGTGTGGCCTGGGATTCTCTGAAGCCCCAGGGGCCCACCTGCCCTGGGCGCTTCTCAGTACCATAGACACCAGCTTTAAAGCTCTGGCCAATTCCCAGTGTGCCCAGACTCCCATCTGATAAGAGAGCAGTTTTTGTTGCCGTGCTTCTCTAAAGAGATCCCGGAGGCCCAAAGCAGCAGCTTTGAGCAGCCAGAGGAACCAGCTGGTGTTCCCTTTGCTCATTCTGTATCCCACTTCAACTGCTCCCTGCAGGCACATGAGGGTTGGGGTGTAGGTGACTGAAAATGAAATGACTCCTTCCAGCATCTTCCAAGCCACAGTGACTTCAGAAGGATGCCACTGAGAACCTAGATCTCTTTAGAAGATGTCCATTCACTATGCTCTCAGCAAACTGGGAACCAGCACCGCTATTGCCGTGGGCCCGGGCCTTCTCTGGGGAGGTCCTCTGTGCGTGTGTAGACACAGCAAAGAGAAGGCTGCCTGCCTCGGGGAGACCAGCCCTGTGGACCCGGGCTGCTGGGTTTCCCAGGACTCAGCTGCTCTTTCCATACACTAGGCCTCGTTGTCACCTGTCCTCCTCCTTCCCCCAGGTGGTGTTCCCTTACACGAGCAAGAGCTGCATGAGGGCGGTGCTGGAGTACCTGTACACTGGCATGTTCACCTCCAGTCCTGACCTGGATGACATGAAGCTCATCATCCTGGCCAACCGCCTCTGCCTGCCGCACCTGGTCGCCCTCACAGGTAAGTAACCAGTGTGCTCGGGGACCTCGCCCTGGGCTGAGGCCAGGAAGACCCTGGGGATCAATTATGTGTCTCCTGTCCTCTCTTTCCTCCTGGGGACAGGCTGTAGTGCCAAGGGAAGAAGCTCCCGAGAATGAACCCTGCTGGGGCATGGGCAGTTTTGGTTGAGGATGTGATGAGAAGAATGTGTGGGAGACATGTTCTATCGAGGCGCTCTCCGAAGGTCATTTGGGTGCCATAAGGAGGTCTCCAGCAGGGGACAGTGCATCATGTTCTTAGCTTGGCTTCACTCAAGCAGCCTAAGACATCGACAAAGAATAGAGCAGACTGTACCTGTGCTTTCCCTCCTTCTCGGCTTCCTCCTTCCCCTTCTTCTTCTTTTCTTTCTTCTCCTCTTCCTCTGCCTTCAACTTCCCCTTCCCTTCCTTCTTCCAGAAACAGAAAACAAGGGTTCACTGCCATTCCTGATTCCTTAAAAAGACTGTGAGAGCCAGGCGTGGTGGTGCACCCCTGTTATTCCAGCCACTCAGGAGGCTGAGGCAGGAGGATCGTGAGTTCAATGCCAGTTTCAGTAACTTAGTGAGACCCTGTCTCTAAATAAGATACAAAAAAGGGATGGGGATGTGGCTCAGTGGTTAAGCACTCCTGACTTCAATCCCTGGCACAAAAATAAAAGAACTATGAGAGCCAGAGCTCAGCATTTGGAATGGGCCAATCCCAGAACCCTCTGTGTTGGGCCAAGAACTGGGCCCTTGGAAGGTCAAGCAGCAGGCATCCTGGGTCAGGGGTCTGGGGAGATAAAAGGTGCTATTGGAGTGAAGGGAGTCTGAGGCCAAAGACTCAGGCAGACTGACGGCTTCTGTTGATGTTGGAGCTGGTATTTGTGTGTTGTTGGATTGGTACCAGTGCTGGTGTTGAGGTCAAGTTTAATATTCCTGGATACGTCTTTAGGGCCAGAGACGACATCTTCAGATATTGAGGTGGGGTTCAGTCAGGGAAGGACCAGTGTCAGAACTGCTGGGACCCTGGGAGGATGATCAAGACTGGGGCACAGACACGAGGGAAAAAGCAATCTCATGACAAGAAAGGAATTATAAGGTAGAGTTTGATCACACGAAGACGGCAGAAAACATTGATCAGAATCAGAATATTAAGAGCTGATCCTGCAGTGGGATCCAGGGGCCCCAGCTGGGGGCAAAAGGGACTTTAGGACAGGGAGTAAGGAAGGTGTCCCAAGATTATAACCACAACAGTGTGTCATTCACTGCTGCCCATGAAAAACAGTGCACTAACATTTCAAATTCTTGGACATAGTAATTCTACTTTTAAAAGACTGTCTCCAAAGAAATGACCCCAAGGAAAAATAAACTACAGAAAGATATTGCTATAATTTCATTTCATCAGGGCAGGCAATTGGAAGCGAGTCAAAGAAGTACCCTTGGTTAAGCCCACGTAGTGAATTCTCCCAGGGCAACCATTAAAAATGTCAAACTGCTCGCCGCCTGGAAGCCTTATGATGACATTGAATGGCTTTTTTCTGGAAATGCTCCATACACACAAGAAAACAGATGCAAAAATGTGTCCATCTACCTTGTTAAGGATCCATGGGAGAGAGAGAGTACAGAGTTTCGTGTTACTGGTGATGTGTTAAGTTTTGTGAGATATATTTTCTATGAAGTTTTTTTTTTTTGGATTTAACACTTGTTTGTTGTTAAATATAGCACAAATATATAAGCTTCATGAATCGCATGTTCACCTTTTTTATATTCATTATATTTTGCTACTTTATAACCTTTAGGTCAACTTATCTCCCCTTCTCTTTTATTTATTAAGGCATTAGTTACACAAAGTTCAGCCTATATTCTTCTTTTTAATTATCATCTTAATGAATTATTATAAAGCAGAATGTCTTTCTGATCATGATGCATGTCAGGGGATGTCCTACCCCATGGCAGATCCCTCCCACCTCCCCCGAAGAACCCCCACTCTTTTTTTATGGTAATGTTCTACAAACTCACTTCTTTTCCCTCCTTTATAATTTGACTATTCAAGTGCACTTTCTTAGACACTGTAGTATGATTTTGTTTTTTTATTGTAACTTTTAAGTTGCTTTTAATCAATGTATACCTTGTCCACTAAAAAATTCCTCTGAAATTTATTTTTTGAAAAAAAAGCAAACATTGGTCTTTTGTTCCTATAGAGTTTTCCAATATCTAGATTTTTGCTCATTGCATTTTATGGTGTAATTTAACATAATCCTCTGTCCATCCTATTACCTATAAACTAACTGGTAATTGAGTCTGGAGGCTAGACCGGTGGCATAATTTTATTTTTATAAGGTTACTTTATAGCCTTATAAAAATAGGTTGTTTCTCTCCATCAAGAGGTGTAGATTGTCTGTTCTCTTCCTTTTCGTCATATTAGTAGCTGTTGAGTATTGTTTCCTGGATCTACGAAGTTATTGGTGCGATACAGTAATATTCCAATTTGGTCATTCCTTCTTCCCTTATCTTTTGGAAGATTTCTAAAAAGAGAGAAACTCTCCCTCACCTACTGTTTGGTTACATGGTTGTATAGTTCATATAGGAAAGACAGCCAGGTTCTTGATTCTTTCCTTTTATTTTCCAAATTTTGAGAAAATTTGTTTCCTATCATCCTTGAGAGTGACCAATTAATTTGAATGTTTTAAAGTAGTCTTATGAACTTTTGGATTTGGACACACTTGGTTGATTTTAATTCATTGCAGTTATCCTTCTTGAAGCTCAAAGAATGTACTGTTAGCCAGTAGGAGTCTCTCTGAGTTGGCTTCAGAGCCTCTGGGATCCCTTGCTTTCTGGAGTGGTGAGATATTGTAAGGTCCTCTTGTGTATTTCATGCTCCAGACTTGGAATCAACCATATCTTCCTCCTCCTCCTCCTCCTCCTCCTCCTCCTCCCCAGTGGGGGGACCCGTCTTCTCCTCCTCTTCCTCCTTTTTTGGTACTGGGGATCAAACCCAGGAGCACTTAACCACTGAGCCACATCCCCAGCCCTTTTTCGTATTTTATTTAGAGACAGGGTCTCGCTGAGTTGCTTTGAGCTTCACTAAGTTGCTGAGGCTGGCTTTGAACTCACAATCCTTCTGCCTCAGGCTCCTGAGTTGCTGCCACTGCACCTGGCCAACCATTTCTTTAAGAAGTTCTGGTTTCTTATAGTTGGAAATGGAAATTCTATTTCTGTATATGAGGATGCTCATTGCTACAGGGTGGTTATTGTTTCCAGGTCTTTTCCATGAATGGAGTTGGGCAATGTATTTATCTCTGTGTGTGTGTGTGTGTGTGTGTGTGTGTGTGTGTGTGTGTGTCTGTTTTGATGGGGGTCAAACCCAGGGCCTTGCACATGCCAAACAGGTGCTGTATCACTGAGCTATATCTCTAGTTCTTTTTAAATTTATTTTTGAAACAAGGTCTTGCTAACTTACTCAGGCTTTTCTTGAACTTGCAATCCTCCTGCCTCAGCCTCCCAAGTTGTTGGGATCATGGCCATGCACCACCGTGCCCGGCTAACCCGTAGTTCTAACTCACAGTTCTCAGCCTTTTTCAGCAAACATGAAACTTCCCTTCCTGTCTGTGTCAGTGCCTAATTCTGTGGGAATTCACCCTGTGTTTATTAGACTACATGGTGGAACACATAGTATGAAAAGTCCTCTTAGTGGTTTTAGATCTTCTGTCACTCCCACCCCACCCCACTGAGGAGTCTTGCCCTCATCCCACATAAGTGACCTGTGGCCTTTCCTTGCCTGTTGGGACTTGCCCTTGGCCCTGACCTCTTTTTGCCCTGCAGTGAGCCTGTGCCGTGGGGGTGTGAGTAGCTCAGGTCCATGTGTGTGGTTCTCAGCTTATTGCTGACTGTGTGTGTCACAGAGCAGTATACAGTGACCGGGCTGATGGAAGCAACCCAGATGATGGTGGACATCGACGGGGACGTCCTCGTGTTCCTGGAACTGGCTCAGGTACCGTGGCAGGGGATGAGTCCACCGCAGTCAACTCTGGGCAGTGGACAGGAGAGCTGGGCGGGTGGTAGGTAGGAAGGAAACCCTTTGTCAGAGTTGGATTCCTCGTCGGGTGGACCCCATTTTATCCTCCATGGCAAGAAGCAGCTAGAGCACTCCTAGACATTCTCAGAGGAAAGCTGGCCACGGAAAGAAGGGACTAGGCCACCTCGGGAACCCAGGCTCAGCACTGAGGACTCTCCCTTTGAGACTAACTGCCCTCCTCCTTATTTCCAAACAAGCAAGCAAAATCTCCCATGCTCGCCCCGCGATGCCAGACGTTCAGCCACGGAAGTTTGTCTTATGAAGTAGCATGGTGGATGCCAGGGCTGCCAACACTCCGGGCACGGCCTGCTCTCAGCTGGTTGCCCGTGCATGGTGGAAAACCACCTCGCCGCAGACTGCTGAAGGGGCAAGGGCCCAGGAGGGCAGGTGCAGGAGGGAGCCCCCTAGTGCCGTGGATATCTGTAAGGTGGATGCCAGGGGCTAGACCATGGTGAGGTGGGATTGGTAGTGGTGCCCAGGAATCCAGATCAAGCATCACCCTCCTCAGTCCAGGTGGGCGTGCCTCTGGAGGTGGGGTTCGCACTGTGCCAATGCTGCAGCTCCGAAGGAGACTGTAGGCATCTCAGTACAGACCCGCTTCTGTTCCCTCCCCAGTTCCACTGTGCGTACCAGTTGGCCGACTGGTGTCTCCACCACATCTGTACCAACTACAACAACGTGTGCCGCAAGTTCCCCCGAGACATGAAGGCTATGTCCCCAGGTGAGCACCCAGAGCCAGCACCACAGCACTTGCTCCCTGCTTGTGTTGGTGCAGCCTCAGCTTGGGTCCACAGCTCAGACTTAACTCCAGGAACCCAAAGACTGCCAGTGAGCTTTGGGCCTCACTTGACCTTGGTCATGGGAGCAGCCTGCAAAGGTATCTCCATCCAAGCAGAGGGGACCCTGGGAAAAGCACTGGCCTGGAGGGCTGGGGAGCTCAGGACCTCAGACACCTCACTCTTCCTCTCTGGGTTTCTATTTCTCAAAGGTTCAAAGAAGTCTTTGGACGAGAGTTGGCAGTTTTCAGACTCTTTTGGACAGTATACCACAGTAAACGTTACGTTGGATATCATGACGCAGTACTCACATGGAAAAGCATATAAAAAATTTAAAATGCTGTGCAGGACCCTCTAAATTGGTTTCCCCACCTGGGAATGGCATGATCCACAGCTTGGACCCCCCCTCCAGGTCTAAATATCCCTTGCAGTTGCCGGCAGCTCTGTTTCTTCTTAATTAAATTCTCAGGTCCAAGAGCCCAACACAGAATCCATGGGCTCCAGGGAGAGATGGCCCTGGCCTCCCCCAGGAGTCCGCCACTCAGTGTTCCTGGGTCTTCACCGGGCTCCTTCCGCTCTGCTCTGATCCTCTTCCCACTGCAGGGTTGTAGCTACACGGGACCAGCTCTCCCAGCCCTGTTCTCTCCTGTGTTTTCACATGCGTTACAACATTCTAGCATTTTCTTTCTAAAGCCCATTGCATCGCTTCCTCGATCCACACCTTTCATGGCTCCCCACACCCTCCAGAATAAGGCTGCCCCTCCCTCAAGTCTGACCTGTGCCTTACTGCCGGTCCACCTCCTGATTCCCCCAGACCTTGGCTCTGGCCAGAAACTTCTCTCACCCCCCAGCCTTGCAGAATCCCTTCCTGCTGGAGGCCTTGCTTCTCCCTTCTCCCTCACCCCCAACCTTGCTTCTCCCTCATCCCATCTTGGTCTTTCCTGTTTTCTTCCCAATACCCAGGGTCCCTGACTTACTTTTTTTTTTTTTTTTTTTTTTTGAGTGACCATGTGTGAAAGCAATGTGCATTGAGTAGAAATTGAACTTTGAACTTGACTTTTTCCTGGGCTAGTGATGTGATGCTGGTCAGCGGCAGCAGCTACAGTTCCCAGTCAGCCATGCAATCAGGAAGGGAAATGACCTCCATCCCATGATGCACTGTGCTGCTAAGCATGGGTGCTCCATAGGTTAGGTGGATCAAGTACATTTTTGACTTACTGTGGGCTGATTGGGCTCCTCTCTTTGTTATCCAGAAGTGCCTTTCCCGGGTCGACTGTGGACATCTCCCTTGGGCCTTTCATCTCCTTCAGGGGCTCTGTGCAGGAGACCATGGGGTCCTGGACCACAGGGTCAGGGTGTACTTGGTGCTGGCTTGGAGGCAGGTCTTCAAGGGCCGGTGGACCTTCTTGGCCCCCACCCTCCTCACTAAGCCCTGTGCATTCTGTTCCAGAAAACCAAGAGTACTTCGAGAAGCACCGGTGGCCACCAGTCTGGTACCTGAAGGAAGAGGATCACTATCAGAGAGCGCGAAAAGAGCGGGAGAAGGAGGACTATCTGCACCTGAAGCGGCAGCCCAAGCGGCGGTGGCTGTTCTGGAACAGTCCCTCCTCACCGTCCTCCTCTGCAGCCAACTCATCCTCCCCGTCTTCATCCTCGGCTGTGGTCTGAGATGCTGCCACCCTCTTCTGACCCTGCTGCTGTTGTCCCCATTTGCCTTTGTCCCTCTGCTCTTGTGCATCACCCCCGCCACCCACCAGGGACAAGGGGACCCACCTCACCAGGACCCTAAGGGCAGAGCTGTTCTCACCAGCCAACATAGCTCAGCCAGAGAGGAGCCAGGCCCTGCTGGCGGGACCCCAGTTCCAAGGCAAGACAGGAGATACCTTCTGGGAGGCAGGGAGCAGGGGAAGAGCCAAGAGCCCCGGCGTTTTCTCTCTGGGTTGGAGGACCCTAGAGTCAAGGGGAAAAGCCTCCCAGCACAAGGGTTTGCCTGTGTTTCTGGGTCTCCGCTCTGGCTGGGGAGGCGGCCCCCTTCCCAGTGAGCAGCCAGGGTCCTGCCTCTCTTGCCACGTCTTTCCACCAACAGACTTGACGGTTGCAAATGTTTTGTGGGCATTTCCACATGAAGCCTACTCAAATCCTCACTGGAGAAGTCAGGGTAGAAACGAAGCTGCAGAGCTCAGCTCAAGGCTTCGACATCCCGGCTGCAGCTGTAAGAGGCCATGCATGGAAAAGCTCCCATTCTGCTGCGTCCCTCCCAGGCTGCAGGCAGTGCGGTCTGATTTGTGGGTAGCAGAGGTAGCACAGAGCTCCAGGCCTGGAGGCAGTGCCTCTTGGTGCAGTGAGCACCTTCTCCCGTGCCCCTCCTGCTCTCCTCAGATTTAGAGATGGAAACCAAAGGAAACGGCTGGACTTGGGGAGGAGGGAGGGGTGGGGCCTGTGTGTAGCAATCCCATGCTCCTCTGGGCCCTTCCCCAGTCTCTGGGCAGCACTGCTTTTTATTGGGGTGGGGCAAAATTAGCAAAAAAAACCCAAACAAACAAACAAACAAAACAAAAACCAAACTCAAACGGAAACCACCACCAACGAAAACACTCTATCCTCTATCTCCCCAAAGAATGGAAATCAGAAATAGACCCCAAATAGCTTACATTTTTATAAAGCCAAACAGAGGCCCCTTGGCTAGGAGGTGGAGGCTCAGTACACCTTCAGCTCTGATGCCTTTTGGGAAAGGGCTCCTTGCCTGCTGTGGCTGAGGACGCCCTGGGCCTGCCCGCCAGCCCTCAGGGCAGCCCAGCTCCTGGCCTGCTGTGAGCTGGTGACTGAGGTTGTGGGGGTGGAGGGGAGGGCTTTGGTCTGGGACTCCAGCAGCACTGGACCCCTTCCTTTGCCCATTTCCAGGATGTAGACTGCCTCACATTCTGAGGGTGAGCCCCCAGAATGCTTAGGGATGATGTGTTTGGGGGGCTTAGGACAGGGGTCAATGTCAGCCAAAAGGACAGTTGGAGAACAAGAGTCCCATGGAATGAAGGGTCCCGGGACATGAAGCCCTGCCTAGCGCTGGTTTAGGATGAAGGGGAGAATTGAACAGAAGGAAGAGCAAGGTTAATCCAGGAAAGAAGGGTGAGCCTGGGGAACTAAGACAGCTTGCCGCCCCTACGCTCTTCTTAGTGCCGTGAGGTGGACCCTGGTGGGGAGTGGCAGAGCCAGGAGGCAGCGAGTTGAGAGCCAAGGAGTCCCCTGAGAGAGAGGCTTCAGGAGGAGGGACTGGGTGGGTCCCAGGGCGGGTCAGTTAGGTCTGTTAGAGCAAACCCAGAAACCAAGGCAATCCTGCAGTGATGGTGTGGGGCCTAGGCCCCGAGCTCTGAGCCTAATCCTTGTTGCGAGGCCCAGGCAGGGGCAGGTCTCAAGTGGCACGAACCCGCGGCGCCTGAGCCCCGCCTTCCAAGACCTTGACTGCCTCCCTCCGGTCCTCCGGGTCAGCTGGCGGGAAGCCAGTCGTGTGCTGCCCCCTGCTGGCTGTCCAGCCTCCCTGCACCCCAGCTCTGCCCACAGCTTCCAGGGTGAGGCTGAGGTGGGGGCGGGGCATCCAGGAGCGGGGCCGTGCAGCCTTGGCACCATCCCTTTGTGGCAGGGGACTAGGTGAGAGGGAGAGCTCAGTTCTGGAGAAGGGGCAATGGGTCTCCCAGGTGCTTGCAGGGCTGAGGAACCTGGAGCCAGAGTGGAAAAGCCAGTGGGGAAGCCCACAGGAGAGTGGCCACAGAACTCCCTCCCCAACCAGGGCCAGCTCATCCCTCAGGGACCCGCCCCACACAGCCCTGCAGCCCAGAGAAACCACCTTGGGAGGCTGTGGGTGAGCCAGACCAGAGCAGGTGTCCCTGTCCCCAGAAGGAAGGGCAGGTGGGGAGAAGAAGGAGGTGCTGAATTTTGGCCCCCCAGGAACCGGCCCTCTGGATTCCAGGGAGGCAGTAGAAACACCCCCCCCCACCCCCCCCCCCCGCCAGGCCGACCCAAGGAACAAGGGGGAGGGAGAGGGCACGGGTTACATGGGGGCAGGACATCTCCCCAGACTCGGGTCACTCAGAGCTGGTTCAGAGGATGAGAGGATGGGGGTGAAAGACAAAAACCACACCTCTTTTTATATAAGGTTTCATATTTAATTTGGTCATGAATTCATAAATACATGAGTATTTTGTACCTGACCGCCTTCCTGTGTGGCTCCGTATCACCAGCTCGTTTCCAATGGAAGCAACAGCAGACGCCCAGCTTCCAGGGAAGCACCTGCTAACGTGCCCGTCTGCTGTTGGCACTTGGTAGACAACATGGCAGAACCAGCCATGGAAAAAGCTGACATCTGCATGTCACATCTGCTTCCTTTGCAAAAATAAGCACGCCCAACACTGGGGAGGCAACACTTCATGAGACAGGACCCAAGGAAGTCCTCTGAGAGAGGCAGAGAGCTGAAACCTAATTGGCTTCCTCTCAGATGCGGGGACAAGTGTCCACCCAAGCAGCAGCACAGGCGAAGATCCAGAAGGCGGAGAGGGAGCAGCCTGAGGGAGAGGGAAGGGTATGGGAAGATGAAGGGGTCTCCTCTCTGAAAGATGCACAGAGGCCACATTTAAAAAAAAAAAAAAACTGTTATGTATTTGTTCTTTGTAGTTATACATGACACATTATGCACATGGAGCATAATTTCCCTTTCTTGTGGTTGTCCATGATGTGGAGTTATACTGGTCATGTACCCATATGTGAATATAGGAAAGTCATGTCTGATTCATCCTATCTTTCCTACTCTCATCCCCCCTCCCTTCCCTGCATTCCCCTCTGTCTAATCCGGTGAACGTCCATTCTTCACCCCCATCCCGGAGCCACTTATTGTGAGTTAGCATTCGCATAACTCATTTGGCCTTTGGTTTTAGGGGACTGGTTTATTTCACTTAGTATGATAGTCTCCAGTTCCATCCATTTACTGGCAAATGCCGTAATTTTGTTCTTCTTTATGGCTGAGTAATATTCCATTGTGTATATATACCACATTTAAAAAAATTTTTTAAATTATTTTATTTTTATTGTAAACAAATGGGATACAGGTTGTTTCTGTTTGTACATGGAGTAACAGCATACCATTTGCATAGTCACACATTTACATAGGTAGGGTAATGATGTTTGATTCATTCTGTTATTTTTTCCTTCACCCCCACCCCTCCCACCCCTTTTCTCCCTCCTTCCTCCATTCTTGCCCCCCTCCCACCCCCCATTATGTGGCATCATCTGCTTATCAGTGAGATCATTCGCCTTTTGGATTTTTGAGATTGGCTTATCTCACTTAGCATGATATTCTCCAATTTCTTCCATTTGCCTGCAAATGCCATAGTTTTATTATTCTTTATAGCTGAGTAATATTCCATTGTATATATATACAACAGTTTCTTTATCCATTCATCAATTGAAGGACATCTAGGTTGGTTCCACAGTCTGGCTATTGTGAATTGGGCTTCTATAAACACTGATGTGGCCATATCACTATATTATGCTTATTTTAAGTCCTTTGGGTATATACCAAGGAGTGGGATAACTGGGCCAAATGGTGGTTCCATTCCTAGTTTTTTTAGGAATCAGAGGTCACAAATTAATGTGCCTCTAGTTTGGCCTGGTCATACCAGCCCTGGAATGAGAAAACATACAATGCCTTGAGATGAGAACTAGCATCTCCATGAAAGTGTCCTGCCGTGACTAGAATACTCTGGAGAAGATTTTGCTGGAAGGTGGGCTGAAAGAGTTAATGAGGAGTTAAATACAGAGGAGAAAGCATCCAGGACAAAATGCCCATAGCCATTTTAGGTCCTTCTGTATCAGAATTTCAGAATCTGTGTTTTTGTGTTAAATCTTACACCTAGAACCCCTATGCAAATAGAGGGCTTTGGTTCTCAAGTACAACTCTGTACCCCAAAATGCAGCTCTGGGGCTCGGATTCACAAGTAAGCGGTCTAGAGTTAACAAATATTCCACGTTCGTGAGTACTGTCTATCCTTCCTTTCTGAGATCAAGGCAGCCATGAGGGACAGATCCCCATACTCTTCCTGAACTCCGAGATGACTCAGAGTTCAATAACATACGGCGGCAAAGATACCTCCTCTGATCTAACCCACCCCCACTTCCCCTCTAGAGCCACAGAGGAGGGAAGGAAGGTCACTACCCAGCTCAGGGTTTCACAAGGATACAGTTCTCCTCAAGTCCCTGCTACATCTTCAGCAAATAACTATTCACGTGCAGAATAAACAACACATAGAATTGTCAGGTTTTTGTTTTGGAGATGATCAGTGGTAGAGCTCTTGACTAGCATGTGCAAGGCCCTGAGTGTGATCCCCAACACCATCAAAAGAAATAAGTAAATTTGTCAGGTTTAAAAGACTGGGTTCTTTAGAAGTTGCTAAACATTGGAAAGTCATCAAAGTGCTTATGAGAGAGAAACGAACTCTATTGGTGGACTACATATTTTGACACACAATTACAAAAACACAAAACTTCATAGTCATATAACATCAGAAATAAGTTAACATTTATGTAAACATAGACATACATAACAATCGGCCCCACCCAGGGCTGAAGTTGCATAGACATGAATGGAAGCTGGGATTCAAGAATTAACCAAAAGTGGGGGTGGGGCCGGGGCTGGGGCTGGGGGCTTAGCCTAGCACGTGTGCGGCACTAGGTTTGATCCTAAAATAAACAAAAGGTTTTGTATCTACAACTAAAAGAAAAAAAAAAAGGGAAGACGAATTAGTTAATCACTAGTAGTTTTCAAGTCCCAATTAGCATAAGTTTGGGACTTTTTCCAAACCTAAGTAGTGTAAGTTTGGACCAATAGCAGCAAACCAAATGCTGTGTGATCTCCTAGACTAGCACACTGGAAGGGAGACATCTATCAGTCCCCTCTGGTGGTGCAGGTCTACTCCCGTGCGTTCACTCTCCCTGGTCTGTGGGTTTCATTCTTCAAGTGCACAAGAACTGGAAAAGAAGAAGAAACAGTTCCAGACCTGTCACGTGGAAGCTCTCCACTGCTTCTTCTGGAGAGCAAATATAAAGGAAGGAACATCTGTCTTTCTAAAGAAAGGACTCAGCAGTGTCTGCTCCGTCTTCTTGATAGATAAATTTTCCAGATCTCACCATGTACTCCTCAATTTTCTCCCTTGCAGTCCTCTCCCCTAGTATTTCTAAGGCATCCAGCAGGCTGTTGATGGTGGCATCCCGGCCCATTTTGTTGAACCATTTCACCATCATTTGGTACAAAACATCTCCCGGGTCCTCTGTTTCCCGTTTGATCACTTGGATCTCATTATTGGTCAGGCCCAATTGGCGCATGAGCTTGTTCCAGGATTGATAGGGTATCACGTTCTGCTGGCAGTTGAAAAACTGCAATAGGGCTGGAAGAGAAACATGAAGCACAGGTGAGTTGGAAGCAGTTACCAAGGGCGGAGGATCCTAAATCAGGTCGAGAACCCAAGTGTGGAAAGTCATGAGCTCCCTAAGCCTAGAAGCCTGTTGCACCAACATCCCTACCTGCTTCCAGGAGCACTGCCTGGGCCCCACCTGCACCCAAGACACTGGGGGAGAGTCAAAGGCAACGGAGAATACTGCCCTCGGGGGACTGATGAGCCACCCGGGAAGCGTGCGCGGTCATTGTGGAGTAGGAAAGCGACGTGTGATAGGCGCCGGGGGCTCGGGGGCGTCACGGGTGCTGTCATCCTGAGTGGGGCCAGAGTGGCCACATCTCCTCTATGGAAGGAGCAGTGCCTGCCACCCAGACCCAGCTCAGACTCCCACACTGCCCCGGGGCACGCTGGATGGGGGCAAACGGACCCAAAGGAACAGCTGCACCTGTGAAGCAGTCAACTAACCCAGCTCACGGGGCTGAGAGGGGCTGAACGAGATGCGCGCAGTATGCACGCACAGCAAGTCCCGGGAAAGCGAAGGGACGCAAGCTGACATTTTCTAACGGCCTCACTTAAAACGTAAAAGGAAATAAGTGAAATTCATTTCGATAAGACGTTTTCCTTAACTCAGTATTGAAAAAAGGCTATCATTCCATCATATAATCAATATTCAAAATAGTATCCATGAGCTCGTCTCCATTCTTTTTTTAACATCTGGCGTTTGGAATCCAGATTGTAGTTGACACTACAGCGCATCACACGGGGCCTGGCCGCAGGTCAGGGGTGCACTTGCCTCCGGGGGGCAGTGCAGGCCTTCAGGGGGTCCTGGGGTATGCCGAGCTGCAAGCAAGGAGGGAGGACGGCGGAAGAGGGGAGGTCCAGAAGGGTGCGAGCCAGGAGGGACGGCGTGGGCCCCCGTGGAACGAGCAGAGGCGAGGAGGGGATCTGTGGTCCCCAAGGCCCAGTGACACCAGCACAGGACTCCCTGCATCCAGCTCCACCTGCCCTGGTGAAGCCCCATCAGCGACAGGGACACTGTTCCTATCCCCTGGACTCCTGTTTTATCATCCCCAAAGGAAACACTTACTCTCACGGGTGTCGGTCCCATCTGCTGGAGTCAGCCTCCTCGTCCTCCGAGAAGGCTCCGTTTCTGCAGGTCTCTGGAACAGAGGGGAGATGCCCTGGTCAGCGTCAGGGACCTGGGTTGTAGGCCTGGCCCTGACAACCAGCCAGGCTTGAGACCAGGACCACTTCCCTTATTCCTCCCAGGGCTCCGTGGAGGTAGAGATCAGCGTCCCACCTGGAGCGGCTCACCTGAAGAGTTCCACTCCGAGCTCACTCACTCCGTAAGAGGCAATACTCCCACCAGCCCAGAACTTCCTTTTCTGGTCAATTCCCTCCTACCTCTGGCAGGAGACAGTGGCCTTCTCAGAGGCTTAATTCTCTTTTTATTTTTGCAGTACTGGGGACTGAATCCCGCGTCTCGAGCATGCTAGGCAAGGGCTTTACCATTAAGCTACACCCCAGTCCTTTTTTCCTTTGGTACTGAGGACTGAACCCAGGGGCATTCTACCACTGTACTATGACCCTAGCCCTTGTTATTTTTTGTTTTGAGACAGGGTCTCCCTGCCAAGGCTGGCCTCAAACTAGTGATCCTCCTGCCTCAGCTGGAATTAAGGAGAGTACCAGCACACAGGGCTCTTGCAGATTTTTTTTTTTTTGCCGTGCTGGGGATTGAACCCAGGGCCTTGTGCTTGGGAGGCAAGCACTCTACCAACTGAGCTATATCCCCAGTCCTCTTATAAATTTTTTTTATGAGACTCAGTAGAAGACTGGGCATTTTGCAAAATCCAAAGTCATAGCTGGTTTCGAGAACGTGAAGGTGTTCTGATCGATAATAATGTCTCCTTTCAATAGTCGACATAAGGACATGGAAGCATTAGAGAATCACCAAGAAGGCTGGGAAGCATTTGGTAAAATTAAACACCAGCTCTGAGCTTTTACAACAGCTTGGAATCAAAAGATGCGTTTCTATATGGGATATGGAAATGTCGTGCACGGGGTGGCACCAGAGACCTTGCCAAGGAGACGCAACGGGTGCTTTCCTCCCCTCCTCCCTCCTGACCTTTTTCCTCACTTTTTTTTTTTTTTTAAATCGTGCTGCGGATGGAACCCAGGGCCTCCTACACTAGGCAAGTGCTCCACCACCCGGGTGCCTCCCCAGCCCTTCTCTGCGTCCTTGAACACCGTTCTCAACAGTTCTGGCCACACGGCAGGGTAACAAAACCGTGAAGCAGGATTCTTGGAATGGAGCAGAAAAGTCAGTCACCCTGGAGACATGTTTGTATACTTAAAAAACCCCAAAGTTTAAATAGTGTTGAAAGAGCAACAGAACTCCGAATGAATGGCTAAAAATGTCGTGAAACAACACATGAGAAATGAGATCCAATTTATAAAGTTTATAAAACACTTAAGTACAAAGAGAACTGTCGCGAAACAGAAATAATTTGTAGAAAAAGACAAATTTTCATTTAACTGGGAAAAAAAACCACTTGTCTTGAAATGCTATCTTTTGCGATTAGAAAAACAATGAATATTGACAAGATCTCAATTCTTCCTAGATTAAATTTTCATATTTAAGGTAAATTGGAATAGAAATTCCAAATAGGAGCTGACGATAAAGCTCAGTGGTTAAAGTCTTTGCTTAGCATGTGTGAGGCCTTGAGTTCCATCCCTTAGCATCAGAAAAAAAAATCCAAATATTTTTGACATAGAGAAGATAGTATGGATGAATTCTAAATTTTTTTATACATGTTATTTCTGTTTGTACATGGAGTAATAGCACACCATTTGCATATTCATACATTTACACAGAATAATGATGTTTGATTCATTCCGTTATTTTTTCCTTCCCCTCCACCCCTCCCACCTCTCTTTTCCCTCTATACAGTCCCTCCTTCCTCCATTCTTGCCCCCCTCCCACCCCCCATTATGTGGCATCATCTGCTTATCAGTGAGATCATTCACCTTTTGGATTTTTGAGATTGGCTTATCTCACTTAACATGATATTCTCCAATTTCATCCATTTGACTGTAAATGCAATAATTTTATTATTCTTTATAGCTGAGTAATATTCCATTGTATATATATACACCACAGTTTCTTTATCCATTTATCAATTGAAGGGCATCTAGGTTGGTTCCACAGTCTGAATTCTAAATTTTATCTGGGAAAAATTTTTAGTTTTAAAAAACTAAGGAAAACTTGTTAGGTTTATTATGAAAACAAAAACACTTCATGGTGTGGAAGAGTATTTCATATAATACATGATCTTTCAATAAAACGTCAATAAACTTATGCGTAAAGACTTGGAGAAAGAATCACAAGGAACTAACTCTCATAGTTATCTTGGGGCTTGGGAGAGATGAAGAAAGCTCTTATTCATTGAGATCCTTTCTATACTGTTTAAATTTTCTCACTTTGGACATGTAGTCATATCTTTCTAAAAATATCAAGGTATTTAATCAAGTTGGAGGGATTATTGACCTTTTTAATGCATATTTTTCTTTTTTACTTTCTCATCGTTAAAAGGAAACTGGATGTTTCCCCCTATGAGGGATGACACCCCCTCTCCCTGTCCACAGCCTGACACGGCCTGTCCCCCACTCACCAGTAGACTCGTTACCTCCCCTGGGAACTCTTCAGCGACAACTGTCCCCAGATTTTGTCTGTCCCTTTGCTGCTCCAAGTGCTGCTCCAGGGTGGATGATGAGTTCCTGTTGCTTAGGTTCTCATTGTGGTCATTGTCCTGAGCTTCAGGCCCTCCTGGGGGATGTTGTGCGACCTGGGGAAGACAAAGTAATCACTCAGGAGTCCACACCCAGGGCTCCCTGCAAGGTCCTCACCCCCACCCCCTGTGGGGTCATCCCAGGTGGGCACAGGTTCAGACCTCCATGATCTGTTGCTGGCACCAAGACCCTAGTGTTGTGCCAAGGAGGGTGACAAAGTCCTAAGTGACCCCAACCCCGGGGGCAAGGCCATGGGAGAGGATGTTTCCTGGGTAACAGGAAGGACAGGGTAGCAGCATGGCCCACAGGCCTCCAGGGAGTTCAAAATGGCCATCTGCCTCCGACAGTTGGCCCAGAGTTCCAGGCCACTTTAGAGAGCAAGGGCAGCATCACAGGACAAACAGGGATGGCCCTCCCAGGCTGTGCTGCCCAGAGACTCCAAGTGGAGGGAAGACCAACTCACTAAGTTCAGGCGCTCACAGTGTCGTCCACAGCCTGGAAGAGAAAGGGGTCCCTTTAGCAAGTGGGCAGGGGCCTCACCTCCCTCCCTTCCTGAGGGAGTGCTGGGCCCCAGACACAGCACAAGGGGGAAACGGGGAGAAACTGAGGGAAAGAACCATGTTCCCAGTCTGCCTGGCTCTGCCCTGACCAAAGCTGTCTTCTACCCGACCACTTCCCCCGACTGCCCCCGCCAAGGAGATCACGCCTCTCTGCCTGGTGGGCCCTGACCTCCTGGACTTGGCTGAGAGACGAAACGACGCTGAGAGACAAGGTGACTGGCAGCCCCAAGAGGGACTGGTGAGACCCTGGTGGTCATGAGGTGTCATGAGGTGGGGGTTGGCAGGGTCACCCCTGGGAACAAAGAGCCAGGCTCTGGGATGCAGGGGAGGGCGGGGAGTGTGTGGGGAGAGGGCAGGAAGCGGGCCTCGCATCCCACCCGGGGCCAACACTTACGTAAAATGTTCTTCGCACGAGCGCACAGTCTCCTCAACACCGCAAACTTCCACAGAATCACCAGAGCCACAGCCACAGCCAGGACAACGCCTATGACTATGTAGACTGCATAGGCTGAGGAAGGACAGGGAGAGGAGGTAGTGCTCGGGTTGCCTGTCACCGGCTCTGCAGAAGCTGGGGTTTCCCTGGTGGCCTTGGTACCTGATTCTTTGTGGACACATTTGCGGTCACTCCAGGGGACACAGGGACTCTCCTCCACCAGCCCATTGGTGCATCTGGGCACAGAGAGGAAACAATGGGAAGATGTGAGAAAGGGTGGACAGGGGATGAAGGAGGGAGCCACGCTCCCCATCCAATGTCCCCCAATGTCCCTGAGAAGGTGTTAGAAGAAGGATAGGCTCCTTGTGTTTCCAGGGACCCCCCAATCCCATGCTCTGCCTGAGTCTGCGGAAGGATCTGAGCACACACCTTTCCATCCCTCAGAATCCCAGCTGTGTGTGGAGGTGCAGCCTTCGGGGCCTCTCTGCAGGGTGAGGCTGTGTGGCCCTGGCTGGGGGAGGCCCTGAGTGAGGTGGGATCTCACCCTGGGGGGACAGCAGGAGCCCAGGCAGCCGCAGCTGAGCCGAGCCCCCTGCCAACCTTTAACACAGCTCAGCTTCTGTGGACCTTCCTGTCTGACCTTACCAAGCACAGCAAACACCAGCGTCAGAGAAGAGTAAATAAACTATCAGCCCCCAAAGCCCAAAATAGGAAATGTTTATTAGGGGTCAGGGGCCTGGAGTGAGGCTGGCAGAACTAGCTCAGGCCTTCATGGAGCCTTTGACTTCATGGGCTTCTGTCGCACAAAAATTGATTAAAAATTACATTTTTATTACTGACTTGGGATATAAATGAATATAAGCCTGGTTGAATTTTTCTACTCATTCTTCTGTTTTCCAAAGGAATTCAATCATGTCCCGGGGTCCTCAAAAGGATCATGGGCCCTAAGTCATGGCCTCTTGTGGCCAGCGAACAAGTCCCGGGAGAAAAGGACAGGGGGAAGGGACCACTTCAGGGGCAGGTGTGAGGATATGCAGAAGGATCAGGAAGGGCCACCGCAGGCTCAGAAAACTCCCAAGGGACACCCTGAGGGGTTGGGGGACTCTGTAGGGTCAGGGGAGAGAAAGGGGTACAAAAAAGTCAGGTCTTCTAGGGCTTCCCTTGAGGTGCTGGGAGCTCCCAGCCCTAGGATCTCACCCACGGGTGCATCTGAGGCAGTACTCAGGGGACTCTGGATCCTGGAAAGTGCCCGGTTTGCACTGGCACACCGTGTCTCTGGTTGTGGTGCATGGGCTCTTCTCTTCTTTATCTGGAGATGAAGGATGAGTTTTGGGGATGAGTTGCCCTGAGTACCTCTCCCCTTCTCCACACGAACACCCTCCCAGTCAGCCCAGTTCTGCAGCAAGAGAGTATGGGGCACGAAGACCCTGGCACCTGTACTCAGACTCACACGGAAGGAACATGATTTATTATTGAGTGCATCACATTTTAGATCCCAAGCTCCGGTGCAAGGAAGGGGTCTTGGGATGTGAAGGCTGGAGAACCAAGCACCTGCCAGGAAGTCAGAGCACAGAGTAGACGGTCTGGGACAAAATCCAGCCTGTTTCCACTCACTCACTTATTTTTTTGTGCTCTAGACCTACACGTTTTAGTAGGTCCAAGAATGAAGACATGAATGTGGGTTGGAGCTTTTGTGGAAGGTTGAGGCCTGAGGTCAGGGAGTGTCTGACCCCTGGGAAGAGAAGGTAATCCACACTGAGAAGAAAGTGACGGAGCCTGAGGGTGGGGATGGAGCACGACTCCCCCCCAGCTGGAGGCTGACTGCAGGACAGAGCGGAGAGCCTTCCTTCTCTCCATTCCTCCTCTGCCCTTCCCTGTATGTTCCGAGAGAGCCTGGTCAAATGCAAAGCAGGTAATGACTTGAAATATGTCAGTGGATCCCCAAATCCCTAGCAGAGTATAGGAGGCTCAGAGCAGACCCAGAATTGAATCAGGCACTTCTCCTGAGTGCACGAGGTTCACTAACCCTCAGCTCTGGACCTCTGGACGGAGAGATGTTCTCCATCTACCGCTCGGAATCCTTGTATCTGCCCTTCAACATCCTTCTCGAATGTGCCCTGGTCTATGGAGTCCAGTGTCCTTGTCTTTATTGTGGCCTGTGTCACCTGCTCAGCCCTCTTGGGCTACCTCCAGGGAAGGGTCCTCTCATAGCCAGTCCTAGTGCACTCAGTGCCTGTCCTGTCCCAGGGCAGATGCTGAGCAAGTGTTTGCCAAGTTTACAAATCAAGGGACAGTGACAGCAGCAGTAATGGCCCTGGAAATGCTTCTGAGGGGCAGAGGAGCCCCTCCCCTGGGGGCAGATGAATCTCCTACCCCTCCCTACCGCTGTTCTAAAGTGGCATGCAGGATACGTTAAATTTTCATTTTTTAACAACTGTGTTTCATGGAATCACAGGCGATCATGGGACAGGACAGAAAGAAGACCAAGTTGGGCTGGAATTGAGGTTTCTGAGTCCACATGGAATCCAGTCCCAGCCCACCACCCTCCCTGGGGCCACTTGCTCTGTACCGTCTTTGCAGCTGCTGCAGGGGAAGCAGGAAGAGAGGTTGTTGGAATGGTTGGTGAAGTCCGCACCCTCCCGGCACTCCCTGCAAGCCCCAGTCTCAGGAGCTCGGTAGTAGCCTGAGGAGGGAGAGAGAAGCCGGCGAGTGAATGGATTTTACTGCAGATGGCAGTGGTGAGCAGAACTCGCTCCCCAACGGAGGAATCTAAACAGCGACATCCACTCTACCTGGTCTGGCTCAGCTCCTCCTTTCTGTACCTACTATACAACTTAGCCCAGCACCCACAGAAGCACAATACAAGGCACACAGGAAATCCTGACTCAGTATCCACAGTAAAAAGAATACGGTCCAATGAATTTTAACAATGTACTTTTTGACCTGAAATACCCAAAACGTTATCATTTCAGTATAAAATCAGTATATCATAGTGAAACATTCTATTATTTAAAATACCAAGCCTTCAAAATCTGGGTAAGTTTTTTTAAGTCACAGCATAGGGATCACCTAGTATTCCACTTTCAGATACTGAAAAGAGAAGCACAAATTAAAGGTGAAGCAAGTAAGAAGGCAAGAAATAACACAGATTAGAGCAGAAATGAGCTAGCAGAGAGGGGAAAAACAAGGGAGAAAATCAATAAGACCAGGGCTGGGATGTAGTTCAACCCTCGAGCCCTTGCCTAGCAAGTGTGAGGCCCTGAGTTCCAAGCCCAGCCCATCATGCCAGTAAAGGAGAAAGAGATTAATAAGACAATTATACTACATTTATGTATGACCTATCAAAATGTATACATACATTCTACTGTCATGTACAATGAATTAGAACAAATAAAAAAAGTTTTTTAAAAAAGCTGGTTCTTTGAACATAATCTACTAAGGTAATAATGTCGGAAGACTCAAAATATTAGAATCTGAAAAAAGTACTGACTTTATGGGGAAACAAAGTTTATAAGAGAATGCTGTGAACCTCGGTACATCCCCAAATTGGGCCAACTTGTTAGAAAAACAAACTACTGAAACCAACCTAAGGATGAGACAGACAACCCCACGAGTGGCTAAAAACTATAAAAAACATCACTGAAAGAAATTAAAGACGATCTAATAAAATGGAAATATATCCCATGTCCATGGATTGAACTACAGAAATCGACTGTCATGCCAATTCCCGCCACAAAAGACTTGCCAATCAAGTAGACAGAACTATGGAAATAGACTGTTATGCCAGTTCCTGCCACAGCAGCCCTGCCAATCAGGTGGAAGGAGGGAAGGAGAAGGAAATGGAGACCTTTCAAGTAGCAAGACACAAAAACAGAGGCAGGGAAGAAGTTTCAAAAAACCAAGTTCTTAGACTTCAGCTAGACAACCAGTCAGGAAAGCAGCCATGCCCCAAAACTATCTGTTTTTGCCACTTGATTATTCAACACTGCTGGTGGTTCTCATCGGGCAGTTAGGCAAGAAAAAGAAATGAATGTGACCCAGATTGAAAAGGAAATAAAAACCATATTTACTAATGGCACCATCTTATTGACAGAAAAACCTAGGGAACTGATGGAAAGAGGATTAAATATAGTAAGTTCAGCAAGGTTATAAAATATAAGATCAATACACAAAAATTAGCTGTATTGTTATATGCTCACAATAGGAACAATCCCAAAATGAGACTAAGATAAATTCATTCATAATAGCATCAAAAGGTATTAAGTATTTAGGAATAAGTTTAACAAAATAAATGCAAAACTTATAATCTAAAAACTACAAAACATCACTGAAAGAAATGAAAGATGATCTAAATAAATGGAAAAATATCCCATGTTCATGGATCGAAAGACTTAATGTTAAGATGACTATACTCTCCCAACCTGGCTACAGATTCAGCACATTCCCTATAGAAAGTCAGCTGACTTCTTTATAAAGACTGAGAAGATGATTCTAAAATTCATATGGAATCTCAAGGGACTCAGGATAACCAACATAATCCTGGAAAAGGAAAACAAAGCAGGAAGACACACTTCTGATTTTAAAACACACTCCAAGTTGGTACTGGAAAAGAATGGACACAAACAAATGGAAAAGAACTGAGAATCCAAGAATAAACTCTTCCATTTAAGTTCAACTGATTTTCAAGAAGGGTGCCAAGACCACTGAATGGGAAAGTCGTCTTTTCAACAAATTGTGCTGGAACCGCTACATCTGGATAGCCACATGAAAGCGGAAGAAGTTGAATCCTTACCTGACATACATACAATAAATAATTATCTCAAAATGAATCAAATACCTAAATGTAAGAGCAAAGACTACTAAACTAAACTAGAAGAAAACCTGGGGATAAATATTCATAACCCTAGATGTGGCCAAGGATCAGTAAATATCTAATGAATAAAAGGACAAGGAACAGTAGGAAACAGAAGTCTAGAAGAACATGGAGACAAGGGTGGTGTAAAAGATTACAGCTGGAGCCAGGTGTGGTGGTCGCCTGTAATCCCAGAAGCTTGGGAGGCACAAGTTCAAAGCCAGGTTCAGTAACCAAGTGAAACAACTTAGCAAGATCCTGTCTCAAAATAAAAAAAATAAAAAGGGCGGGTGGTGAAGCTCAGTAGTTAAGTGCCCCTGGGTTCAATCCCCGTTACAAAAAAAAAAAAAAACAGATTACAGATCAATCTTAGAATGTACCTGCTTGACACGATTCTTCAAAGAGAACCAATTCCATCCTCCTCAGGGTAGCTGGGGCAAAAGCTCTAGAGCTAGTGGCTGGCCCAACCTGGACCTGTGGGGACAAAACAGGGATTAGCATGAGTGGCTTCCAGATCTCACTCCTCACAAGATCCATCTCACATTCCTTCCCAACAGCTTCCAAAACTAAACAGAATTTGGATCTTCCTCCAAGTTCAAAAACTTTCAGCTATTTGTTTATATCTATGCCTCTTAGGACTCGACAAGTGATATACACATGAAAACCTCTTTTATTCTTTCACTTATTAAAAAACAGTATTTACTCAGATGGGGGAAAAGTACAGGAAAAGTTTTTACAAGAATAAAATTACAGAAATTGCAACCTCTACTATACTGTCTTAGTGTGAATATTCTGTCTCCCTCTTTGTCTCTCTTGTGCACACAAATACACTTTTTAAAAATTGTAGTCAAACAAACATAAGATAAAATTTACCAACTTAATCATTGTAAGTGTACAGTTTAACGGTGCTAGATACATTCACACTGCAGTGCAATCAATATCCAGAACTTTTTATGTCTTGATAACTGCAAAGTATTTGTCTATGAAACCATTGCCCATTCCCCACCCCTCCACTCCGACAGCCACCATTCTACTGTTTCCATGAACTTGAGTAATCTCAGTACCTCAAATAAGTGGAATCATACTGAATTTTCTTTTTTCATGACTGGCATATATCACTTAGCAAAATATCCTCATGGTTCATTCACACTGTATCATACAATAGAATTTCCTTTCTATGTATGTTTATTTCTATATACATGCATTTTGTTTATTCATTCATCTATTAATGGACAATTAAGTTAATCCTACCCTCTGGCTATTGTGAATAATGCTCATGGACATACATGTACAAAACTTCCTTAAGGTTTTTCAATCCTTTCAATCCTTTGGCTAAGGGATGGGGATGTGGCTCAATGGTAGAGTATTTGCCTGGCATGCGTGAGGCTCTGGGTTTGGTTCCTAGCATTGCAAAAACCAAATAATTCTTTTGGGTCTGTACCCAGAAGTGGAATTGCTAGGTCACATGGCAATCCTATCTGTAATTATTCAAGAAACGGCCATCCTGTTCTTCATAGTGTCTGCAACATTTTACATGGTCATCAAAAGGGCACAAAAGTTCTCCACATCCTCACTAGAATCTCTTATTCATGTTTGGACAGACCATCCTGGTAGGCATGAGGTGGCATTTCCTTGTGGTTTCCATTTGCATTTCCGTAACAAATCGTGGTGCTGAGCATCTATTTTCGTGCTTGTTGGCTATTTATACATCTTCTTGGAAGAAATATCTTATTCACACTCTTTGCTTATTTTTGAATTGTACTATTTGTTTTACTTTATTGCTCTTCTAGGAGTTTTTAAAAAACATACTCTGGATATTGACCTTCCATCTCATTTCTCCCATTCTGTAGGTTGCCTTTCCTTCATTGACTGGGTCCTTTTACTTTGAGGCAAAGAAGTTTTTTATTTTGATGTAGTTCAATTTATCAATTTCTACTTTTGTTGTCTGTGTTTTTGATATCTAAAAAAAAAAAACATTGTCAAGTCCAGTGTAATGAAGTTTTTCCCTTATGTTTTCCTCCAAAATTTTTATAATTTTAGCTCTTACATTTAGGTCCTTGAACTGTGAGTTGACTTTCATAAATGGTGTAAGGTAAAGGGTAATTTGATTCTTCTGCTGGTGGATATTCAGTTTCCCAACATTATTTGATAAAACACTGTCCTTTCCATCATCTGTTGGTCTTGGCACCCTTGTTGAGAATCACGTGAGCATATGTTGGACGGTTTATTTCTGAGCTCTGTATTCTATTCCATTCGTCTGTCTTTTCTTTATATTAGTACTACACTGTTTTGAGAACTGTAGCTTTGTAAAAATTTTTGTAAATCAGTTAGTTGAGACTTCGAATTTTGATCTTTTTCAAAACTGTGTGGACTATCAGTGTCCCTTGAGATTCCAAGTGAATCGTAGGATGGATTTTTCAATCTCTGCAAGTATGCCATTGAGATTTTAGTAGGAATTGCATTAAATCTGTAGACCACTTTGGGTAGAAATGACATCTTAACAATATTAAGTTAATTAATTATCATTCAGGAATAAGGGAATTTTATGGAATCTTGAGGATCTTCTACATATAAGAATATGTTGACCAGCATGGTGACATATGTGTATAACTATAGCTATTCAGGAGGCTGAGGCAGGAGGATCACAAGTTTAAGAGCAGCCTGGGTGACTTACTGAGACCTTGTCTCAAAATAAAAAATAAAAAGGGTTGGGGATGTAGGTCAGAGGTTGAGCACCCCTGAGTTCAAACCTAGTACTACACACATGTTATCCACAAACAGATTCTACTTCTTCCTTTTCAATGCCTTTCCTTCCTTCCCTCCCCGCCTCCCTCCCTCCCTCCCTTCCTTCCTTCCTTCCTTTCTTTCTTTCTCCTTTTCCTTGCCTCATTGCTTGGGCTAGGACTTCCACTACCATGAAGTGGTGAAAGGGGTCATCCTCACTTTATTCCTGATCCTGGGGAAAAAGCCTTTAGGCTTTCTCCATTGAGAAGTATGATGTTAACTGTGAATTTCTCATATGTGGCCATTAATATGCTGAGGTAGTTTCCTGCCATTCCTGGTGTGTTGAGTGTTTTCATCATAAAAAGGTGTTGAATTTTGTCAAATCCCTTTCCTGTATCAGTTGAGATGAGGATGATAATATGGCTTTTGTCCTGCCTTCTGTCAGTGCTGCTAACATTCTGTAAGCGTGGCATATTACACTGATTTTCATGCTAAATTATTCCCTAATTTCAGAAACAAATCCCACTGGTCATGGTGTAGCGTTGTTTTAATGTGCTATTATATTCTGTTGGCTAGTACAATAATTGGCTGAGGATTTTTACATCAATATTTATCAAAGATATTGTTCTGTAATTGTTTTTCTTGTAGTGCTTTTGTCTGGCTTTGGTATTAGGGTAATACTGGTCTCCTAAGATGAGTTGGGAAGGGTCTCCTCCTCTTCAATTTCTTAGAAGAATTTGAAAAGGATTGATAGTGCTTCTTTAAATGTTTGGTAGAATTTACCAGGGAAGTCATCTGGTCCTGGAATTTTCTTTATTGGATAGGCGGCTTTGGCTCCCTGATTGAATCTCCTTACTTGCTGTAGTTCTGTTGAAAACCTCTAGTTCTACAGAATTCAGTCTTAGTTGGGGTTGTGTTTCCAAGAATTGTCCATTTTTCTTATGGGACCTAATACGTTGAAGTACACCTACTCAGAACATTATCTTAAAATCCTATTGATTTATGAAAATTCAGTTATATGTTCTCATTTTCATATATGATTTTGGTTATTTGAGTCTTAAAGTTTTGTCCATTTTGTGAATCTTTTTATTTTATTTATTATTACTATTGGCAGTAGTACTGGGGATTGAACCCAGGAGTGTCCTACCACTGAGCCACATCCCAAGCCCTTTTAATTTTTTTTTAATTTTGAGACAGGGTCTCACTAAATGAGACTGGCTTCGAACTTGAGATCTTCCTGCCTCAGCCTCCTGAATTACTTGGATTACAGGTGTGTGCCACCAAGCCTAGCTTGCAGATCTTTTAAAATAACCAACTTTTGGTTTCTCTGATTTTTCTCCACTGTTTTCTACTCTCTATTTTTTAAAAATCTCTTCTCTAGTCTTTATTATATATTACCTTTGCTAGCTTTGGGCTTAGTTTTCACTTCATTTTCATGCAAAGCTGTACCTTATGTGCGATTCATCAAACTGAGGAAGTTCAACTTTGTTCTAAATATAATGAGAATTTTTTATTATGAATACATGTTAAATTTTATCAATTTATATGTTCATATAGGTTTTTTCCTTCACAATGTTAATATCATGACTAACACTGATTTTCAAAAGTTAATTCAATTCTATTCCTGAAATAAACCCCACTTGCTCAGAGTACTTTTTAAAAAAAGTATCTAGACTCAATTGTTTTTTTTTTTACATCTACATTTATAATGTATGTGATCAGAGTTCTTTTTGTCATATCTTTGTCAGATATTACAAAATATATACTGGCATTATACAATGATGATGTTCTATAACAACAATGGTGAATTGCCTCTTCTTATTTTTTCTGAAACAATCTATTTAAGGTTAGTACTGTTTCTTCCATAATATTTGCAGAATTATCAGTGAAATGACTGTGGGCCAGCAATTTTCATTATTTTCAGCTTTTAAATAACAGATTTCAATGCATAAATAGGTATAAGATAATTCAGATTATCTTTACACCTTGTGGCTATTTTGTGAAGTAGTATTTTTCTAGGAATTTTTCCATATCATCCAACTTGTTGGATTTATTGTCAGAGTTATTTATCAGCTCTCATTTTTATCCTTTTGATGGTGGCGCAGTTCGTAATATCCCATCATTAATTCTTTGGTTTTTTAAAAAATATTTTGAGTTGTAGGTGGACACAATGCCTTTATTTTATTCATTTATTTTTATGTGGTGCTGAGGATTGAACTCAGTGCCTCACACGTGGTAGGCAAGCGCTCTACCACTGAGCCACAACCCCAGCCCCCATCATTAATTCTTAATACTAGTATTTCCTGCTCTTGCTGTTGGTCTCAAACTCCTGGGCTCAAGTGACCCTTCTGAATTAACTTCCCAAGCAGCTGGGATTGCAGGCATCTGCCAACATGCCTGGTTTGTTGTTGTTGTTTTTTTTTCTGAATTTTGTTTACTAATTTTACTTTATTAATTTTTTGATCATTGCAGAGAGCCAGCTCTTGGTTTGTCACTACCTTTTATTGTTTATATTTCATCTCATTAATTTCTTCTCTCATTACTTCCTTCTTATTACTTTCTTTGAGTTTAATTTATACTTAATTTATGGGTGATTAATGTGTATCTTCAGGTCATTGATTTTTAAACATTTTTTTGATGTTGATAGACCTTTATTTTATTCATTTATTTATATGTGATGCTGAGAATTGAACCCAGTGACTAGGCGAGTGCTCTACCACTGAGTCACAACCCCAGCCCTGATTTTTATATTTTTCTTATTTTTTTCCTTAGGAATTTTACTGAACTACAATTCATGAATCATATAATTCACCTCTTTAATGTGAACAACTCAGTGATTTTAAATTTATTCACAGAGGTTCACAGTCATCACTTAAAAATCAATTTTTGAACTCTTTTAAAGAAACTCCATGTCCATCAGCAATAACCCTATTTCCCCTGAACCACTATTCATTTAACAGAAGCACTAAAAGCTATATATTTCACTCTCAAAGAACTACTTTAGCAGTATCTCACAGGTTTCCAAGTGTTACACAATCATTACCATTTAGTGTGAAATATTTTTAAATACCATGTTTATTCCACCAACTCAGCATGGATTATTATTAAATAGCATATTGCTGAGTATTGAAATTTGGGGGATCTTTCTAGATATCGGTATTGATTAACAATTTAATTTTATTGAGGTCAGAGAACATATTCTATATTATTTTATTCCCTTTACATGTATTTGGATTGCTTCATAGTCCACAATGGGATATATCTTGGTAAAAGTACCATGCTTACTAGAAAAGAATTTATGCTATGTACAATACAAATACATCACAACGAATCCCACTTTTATGCATAAATTATAATACACCCATTAAAAAAGAAAAAGGGAGATAAATAAAGAAGGGGGTTCAAGAGAGGGAGGGAAGGAGGGAAAGGGAGGTAATGGGGAATGAGACCCACCAAATTATGTTATGTACATGTACAGGTATGTCCCAATGAATTCCACTACTGTGTTTAATTTTAACATACCAATAAAAACAAGAAAAAATAATGAATTTTCAGTGACTGTTTTGCATGCTATACACACGTCAAAATGGTTGATAATGCTCAAATTTGTTATTATTTACTACTTTTCATCTGCTAATTCTATCAATTGCTGAGAAAGGACTGATATGATCTGCCTTTAATCCTGTAGACTTTTTCCTTCACATATTTTAAAGCTCTATTATTAGCACACATGAGTTTATTATTATCATGACTTCAATGAATCGATGTTCTTTTTTTTGTGTACTTGGGCTTGAACCCAGGAATGCTTAACCACTGAGCAACATCCCCAGCCCTTTTTATTTTTGAAACAGGGTGTCGCTAAGTTGCTGAGGCTGGCTTTGAACTCGGGATCCTCCTGCCTCGACCTCCTAAGCCACTGGGATTACAGGCATGCACCACCATGCCTGGGTGAATGATATTCTCAGCACCACAAATGGTGGGGTTTTTTTTCTTTTTTCTTTTTTTTTTTTTGCTTTTTTAATCTCTGGTAATCTCAAGTGAAAATTTGACAGCTAATTAGCTCCTGGAGCCCTGGAGCCTGGGCTGATTCTCGGCACTTGACTCAGCTGCCTTCGAGCAGCAGCCCAGAGTACAGGCTGCTCATTCATTCAGTGGGGGCTCCTGGTGACCACACTGTGCAAGAAACTGGAGTACCAACAACAAGGACTGGCACCTTCTTTACTCAGGACACTTCTGGTTCACAGGCAGCTGGGACTCAGACTTAATAACCTCAAGGTCAACTGAAGTGAAAGGAGCCTGGAGTGGTGGCTCCAGTAGAAGTGACAAATACCATCTGAGGGATAATGGTTTACACACAGTGAAGTGGAGGAAGGAAGTGGAAAGTGGCAGGGGTAGGTTGTGGCTCGTGGCTACCTTTGATGGTGGGAGGCTGAGAGTGAGTCAGACCTCCGCTCCTGGGTGTGTGTTTACGGGAGTGTGAGTGTGTGATAGGGAGCTTGCTCCCAGCGCTGGCCCGCACAGACTGAGTCACCTTACCCTCCTCATTTCCTGTCTCAGGCATTCCACTGCCCCTCCAAAACGGCCTGGCTGTCTGAAGCTGAACAGCTTTAACTTTGGCTTAAGACAAGGTCTTCCTGTTGTCCAAAGCCTGCTTCCTAAGTTTTGTTTTGTTGGCTTGTTTGGTCTTTTGTAGAAAAACCCCTGGATTAAAGAACCATGTCATGTGACTTGTAGCCCAAAGCCAGGCATGGAATAGCTCCGTGGTCCTGGAGAAGCCACTTCCCTCCTCTAAACATGTTTCTCTTTCCTGGAATAAGAGGGACCCTGTGCTAGCTGAGCGTGGGCCTCATAGATGGCCATTGACTACTGCCCTGGGGACAGGCCAGCAGAACCAGTGACCCAATCAATGGTGGGGCTGCAGCTGATCACCCACCCCTGCCCAGTTCCTCTCCTCACCAATGGGCTTTGTTGTCTCAGTGCTGCTCAGATGAAACAAAGATGGCAAGGGTTCCCCGCAGCCTGGGGGTTGTGAGAATTAGATATGTTAACAAACGTAAAGGAGCTGAGGACGAAGCCTGGCACCGGCCAGTGCAGGTTTACACTCTGGTTTCTTTAGACTCATCACCCACAATGTTGATTTTAATCAAGCCACAGCCTCAGGAATACCACCGCAGGTCTCACCAGCATCCAAGCCTCTTTAGAGGCCAGCTGAGGTGGGTTGGGCCTCTTGTGCAATCTTCATGCTGCTGCCTATTAGTCATTTAAGTTTATGGAAACATCTCTATCAAACTGTGGGAAAAAAGATTCATACAGGTCTGATCCCCACCCCGCCCCCCAGGCTGTCTTAAGAATGAAGCTCACCATGTACTTGCTGGGAGAACTGGACCTCCACCACCACCCAGGACACACTACTGAGTGCAGAGGTGTCTCAACTACCCAAGCACCAGCTCCAGGCTGCAGTACCGGCAGGGGATGCTGCAGAGCCCTGGCTCAGGTGTCAGTACAAGCAGGTACAGCCACTAACAGGTGGAAAATGTGTGCCCTGTGGCCATTCAGCACCAAAGTGCCGACACCACCCCTGAGGAAGTGACCTGTCCTCCCACACGACTTCATACAGTAACCCAGCTCACTGCAGCTCACAGAGCAGACTTGTGTGTGCTCATCATCTAACACAAGAGAAAGCTGGGGCCACCTCCAGGTCACAGGCCTGGAGAGGAAGAGCAGCCCACCATCTCTGGCCTTCAACTAATAGTGCCCAGTGTCTGAGCATCTGAGATGCCAAAACTTCCCACTTTGATCAAGAGGGACCTATGTGGAAGGTCCAGACACAGGCAATGGACAATCCCAGCATTTATAGGGCGGTGACCTCGGCCAGAACCTGGGCTCTGGGCCAGACTTCCGCTGACGAAATCCCTCTGACAGCCCAGGGCAAGGTCAGTCTATGTCCATTCATAGATGCTGCTTAGTGGCAGGGACTGGACTCAGGTGCCAAGGTTTCAAGTATGCAGCTGGAATTCCAGGCTCCCGGCTGCCTAATCTGGTGTCTCCTGCTCATCTACTACCCTGGACAATCCCCTGGAGCCTGGAAAACCTCTAAAAGCTCTGCAGAATCAAAAGCACAATGCTGTGGTGTATCATTTTTTACTTGTTAGTTTAGCAAGGAGTTAATGTTGCTATATCGGAGCTGCAAGGGTGTAGGGACAGAAGAGAGTTTGTATATTCTAGGTGTGAATATCAAATAGGTAGAACCTTCTTCTGAAGGATAATGTAGCAATATCTGAACAAATTCCAAAATTGGCTCAAGAGTTCCATTCTAAGGAGTTACCCAGTTTCATGGTGTAAATGGATATATGCACCTGTTTACTACAATGCTACTGGAATTAGCAAAAACAAAACCAAGATGTAATCTGAACAGCTACCTATAGGATGGAAGATTAAGACAAACCTTGGTTCACCCATAAAATACTAACCTGTTGTTAAAAAAAAAAAGTGCAGGTACATAAAACATCTCATGTAATTTACTATTAGCTTCATAATTGTAAAGAGCTCTACATGATGGAAGAAAGGCTGATTTATGGAAGGATGACAGGGCCATTTGGGATGCAAGAAGGCCTAAGTCTCACATTTCCAAAACAAGCAGATTCAGACTTTTGACCTTGATGTCTACATTCCACTGAATGCACACAGACCTGACAAAAATAATCCACTCATCAAACAGCATTAAATGTGGATCCCACAATAAGAGTCTGTGGCTTAAAAAATAATGTGGATCTCACCTAATATAAACTGGTATTCAAAACATAAATTCCCTAATTATTCTGAGATTTTGACAAATAAAAATGCTATTTCCTGGATTAAGTGTTAATTTGTTAAATGAAATATTAAAAATGTCATGAAACTCGCAAGATTGTGCTATGGTTTAGACAAGGTTTGCGGATATCCCCAAGGGTCCTGTTTTGGAAGCTAGGTCCGGTGGTAAGAGTGGGTGGGGCGTTTAAGAGGAGGGGCCGAGTGGGATGATATTAGGTCATTACGGGCTTTGTCCAGGAAAAATTAAGGTAGTTCTTAGTGCTAGGGAGAGAGTTGATACAAAAACACGTGCCTGAATCCACCACCCTCTCAGGGTTCTTGTCCTGCCCTGCGATCTCTCCCTCTCCCGCCCTGAAGCCATGCAATCAGTAGGCCCTTCACAGGAGCTGGAGCTGTGCACTTGAACTTCCAGAATAGTGAGCCAAATAAAATTTCTTTACATATGACCCAGTCTCAAGTATTTGTTGGAGCAGTGGAAAACGGAATCATACAGATTGGTTTGTTTTTCTGGTTTTGAACTTTTTTCCCTATCAGGCAAGTAACATCTACCTAGAAAGTACGGCCGGCCCGGCCCCGCCCCGCCCCCGCCACACGCACGCCTTTCTCCGTACACTAAATCACGGTCCCTCACAGGGAATCAGGACGTAATTTTCGCATCCGACCTCTATAGTCCTCTAATCCTGATGAGAGGCAGGCCAGGGAAAGTTACTTTCCACCGCCTGCGTTTCGATCCATGGAAGCGCGTGGAGCGGAGGCATGAAAGAAGTGGAAAAGTCCCTTAGTCCTCCTCCAGGGAACGGTGGAACTTGCTGCGTCCGTTTTGAAATGCCCCAAAAGTGTCCCTAACCCGTGGAGAGGCACGCGGGGCAGCAGCTCTTCTCCCCCTCGCCCGGGTCGGTCCTGGGCGCCCGGGACCTAGACTTTCCCTTTCCCGCGGCCGCTGGGTTGGTCCTGCCCGGGCTTGCCGGGCGGCAGGCGACCGGGGCCTGGCACCCCCACCATGACCCCCACGCCTCCTGTCCCCTCCGGACGCAGAAATGCTCCGAGAACCGGAGCCGGGACTCACCAGCAGCAACATCCAAACGAGAACAAGGGGCTTGATCGAGGGCTTAGGCGAGGCCGCCTGCGCTGGGCTGGGGCCCGGGTCGCGCCCGCCCCGGACCCCAGGGCCGCCGGGCGCGCTCCACCTGGGTTGCATCGTGTTAGAGCTGCTCTTTCCTCAGTCTCGTGACTTTGATTTGGGTTCTGGCCGAGGAATCTTCCGCCTTTTACGTCTACTGGGAAATGTCGCCGCGCTTTGCTGCGCGCGCTGCCACCTGCCGCGTCCGCTCTCTTCTACAGTGATTTGCTAAACTGTCCCAAAGACACAAAAGTCACGCCTACCTAGTCTCACGTGGGAAGATGGACGTAACCCGACGTTACCCTAAGATTCGCGCCTGCCACGCCTCTTCAGTTAGCCCAGAAGTTGGGTTCGGCCGCCCGGATCCTCCCCGGATCTGGGGCGCTTGCCTTTCCTGTCCAGGAATTCTACCTTCCCTTCTCCTCCACCGCCTTCCGCCTGCAAACTTCTGTACTTCCCCTCCCTAGTGATCGCGTGACTCAAGGATGTCGCTCTGAACGCAGCGAATGCGTGGGTGGCTGACTGGACAGGAGGCCGGGACGGGCGGGTCTGAATCCAGGGTCCCCAGAGGGCTGCCACACCCACCCAGCTGCCCATCACCCGGGGCCAGTGAATCATCCGTAGCTTGGTCTCAGGGTTCCATGCCAGTTGAATGTCATCTTCACCCTACTGCGCCTGACTCAGGCAAGCCCCAGGAACCCTTCTGCTGGACGTTCCCTCCCTGTTGGATTCTTGAAAGACTTTAGGAAACACAACTGCGGGACATTCTCAAGCACAAGACACCAAAGGGGCTTAAGCACGTGGGTCAAGATTTTCCAGCGCTGCCCTGGACTCGGGGCATGGCCGTCCAGGATCCTGCAAGCCAAGCAGCTCAAGGTCCTGTCTTGGCGTTACAGGGTTTTGTAGGTGCTGGGGAGTGGATGGAAGCAACGGAAGCCAGGTCCTCTCGAACACCACCCCGTACTTGTATACTGCGGGTGTGGGTTGAGGTTCATTTTTCTTCATTTTATCCAGTTATTTCAACACTATTTGTTGGGGAAAAAAAAAAAGAAAGAAAAACTTTTCCCTCATTGAATAGGTTTGCTGCGTTTGTTGAAATGCCATTGAACAGATATGTGTAGGTCCGAGTCTAGTTTTCGTTTCAGTTCCTTTGATTTTTGTTTACCTATCCTCAAGTCAATCATTGTCTTGATTTCTGTAGCTTTATAGGCAGTCTTGGAATCAGGCAGTGAAGTCTATCCACTGTTCCACCCTCAAAAAGTTTGTATTTCCATATAAATTTTATATAGAACAAAATGTTCAATTTTTAAACAGAATGCTGGATTTTTTAATTGGGATTGCATTGAATATAGATATCATTGCATAGAATTAACATTTAACCATTTTTGGGCCTTATAATTCATCAAAAAATTATTTATTTCTATCTTCTTAAGTGTGACAATGTTTCACAAGCTCTGTGACATTTTTAAGTGTATTCCTAAATATTTTTAATGCTATTTTGTTAGCGGAATTGGCTTAGATTCTTGTATTTTAAAATTGTTTTTCACTTCTATATAGAAGTACAATTGATTTTTATGCATTGGTCTTGTAGTCTATGGTCTTGTTAAATTTGAATATTATTTCCAGTTGTTATTTGTGTTATTTGTTATTTGTAGATTCTTCAGGTTTCTCAATATAAGCAATCAGACTTTCTGTCGCTGAAAACAGCCTTAGTTTTCTTTTTCCCCCAATCTTCATACTTTTTTCGTCTTGTTTAATTGCCCTGGCTAGGTCGTCTATCTAGTACAATGTTAAATAGAATTGGTTGAAGCAGAGATGCTTGTCTTATTCCCAATCTTAGAAGGAAAGCATCCAATTAGGTCCTATTAGATATGATGCTTATTGTTGGTTTTTTTTTTTTTTTAGAGAGGCTTAATATCAGGTTAAATTCCCTTCCATCCCCAGTTTGTTAAGAATTGTTATCATGAACAGTTGTTGAAATTTGTCAAATGATATTTTTCTGCATCTGTTGAGATGATTTCATAGTTTTTCCTCTTTTATGCTATTAAAATAATTAATGGGTTTGTTGTTCAAATGTTATATACAATAAATTTCACTTGTGATGTGTTTTGATGTATTATTACCTTTTTTACATATTGCTAGATTTGATTTAGTAATACTGTTTTTTTTTTTTTTTAACAATACTGAGAATCAAAACTAGGGTGCTCTACCACTGAGCTACATCCCCAGTCCTTTTTAAAAACATTTTTCTATTTTGAGACAGGGTCTCTCTAAGTTGCCCAGGCTAGCCTGGAACTTGAGATCCACATGCTTCACCCTCAAATTGCTGGGAATACAGGAATGTGCCACCATGCCCAGCTGGCAATACTTTAAGAATATTTTTGTGTATATGTTCATGAAAGATATTGGTTTATCATTTTCTCCACTATTTCATGTCATTTGCCTTTCATATAATTGTTCCTATGAATGAAAAAGATTTGTGTACAAAACTTCTCTTTACCATGAACCACAATGTCCCTGGGTAGTGTTTTCTATATATTTATCTCTCTTGAAGTGGGTTTCCAAGTTTCTCAAATCTGTGAGTAAATTTTTTTCTCTGCATTTTAGGACATATCAGTCAGTTCTTTGCCCTTCCCTTTTTCAGTCACTTCTTGGTCTCCATTCCACATAGAGTGCATAATATTGTTCTTCAGGTCACTGAGAATCTTTTCCTTCGTTTCTTTCAGTCCCTTTCTCCTTTAGATTTTTTTAAAAAATCTCTCTTCAAGCTTACTCATTCTTCTGCAGTGTTTAATTTCTCTTAGGAACATCCAAGTGAATTTTTCATTTCAGATAGTAGAATTTCAGGTTTCAAATATCCATTTGGTAGAAGACACAGAGACAAACCCACATGAATACAGTTATCTCATACTAGACAAAGGCACCATAAACATACATTAGAGAAAAGATAGCCTATTCAACAAATGGTGCTGGGAAAACTGGAAATCCATATAAAACAAAATTAAATTAAACCTCTATCTCTCACCCTGCACAAAAATCGACTCAAAGTGGATCAAAGACTTAGGCACTAGAACAGAGACTCTGCACCTAATAGAAGAAAAAGTAGGCCCAGAACTTCACATGTTAGCTTCCTTAACAAGACTCCTAAAGCGCAGGAAGTAAAATTAGGAATCAATAAATGGGATGGATTCAAACTAAAAAACTTCTTTTCAGCAAAGAAAACAATCAATAATGTGAAGAGAGACCCTACAGAATGGGAAAAAAAATCTTTACCACATGCACCTCAGATAGAGCACTAATCTCCAAGATATATAAAGAACTCAAAAAACTTAGATACTCTTCAAATTATGGCATTTCCATCTTCTAAGGTTTTCATTAATTTCTTTCTTTAGTGTTCTGTAGTTTTCATTGTAGAGGTCTTTCACCTCTTTTGTTAGACTGATTCCCAGACTTTTTTTTTTTTTTTTTTTGAGGTTATTGTGAATGGAGTGGTTTTCCTAATTTCTCTTTCAGAGGATTCATCACTTATGAATAGAAGTGCATCAGATTTATACATGTTGATTTTATATCCTGCTACTCTTCTGAATTCATTTACTAGTTCTAGAAGTTTTCTGGTGGAGTTTTTTGAATCACGTCATTTGCAAATAGTGATAGATTGAGTTCCTCTTTTCCTATTTGTATCCCTTTAATTTCTTTAGTCTGTCTGATTGCTTTGGCTAGTGTTTCAAGGATGTTGTTGAATAGAAGTGGTGAAAAAGGGGAGCCAAAACAGTACAATGGAGAAAAGACAGCCTCTTCAAGAAATGCTGCTGAGAAAACTGGAAATCCATATGCAGTAAAATGACATTAAATTTCTATCTCTCACCCTGCACAAAACTCAACTCAAAATGGATCAAGGACCTAGGAATTAGACCAGAGAGCCTGCACCAAACAGAAGAAAAAGCAGGCCCAAATCTTCATCATGTTGGTTTAGGACCAGACTTCCTGAACAATACTCCTAAATCACAGAGATGAAAGCAAGGATCAATAAATGGGATAGATGCAAACTAAAAAGCTTTTTCTCAGCAAAGGAAACTATCAGTAATGTGAAAAGAGAGCCTACAGAGTGGGAGAAAATCTTTTCCACAGGCACTTCAGATAGAGCATTAATCTCCAAAAGTTATAAAGAACTTAGAAAACTTTACACCAAAAATACAGACAACCCAGTCAATAAATGGGCTAAGGAACTGGGCAGGCACCTCACAGAAGAAGATATGCAGACAATTAACAATTTTATGAAAAAGTGTTCAACATCTCTAGTAATTAGAGAAATGCAAATTAAAACCACCCTAAGATTTCATCTCACTCCTATTAGAATGGCTATTATCAAGAACACAAGCAATAATAAGTGTTGGTATGGATGTGGGGAAAAAGGCACATTTGTACATTGCTGGTGGAGTTGCAAATTGGTGTAGCCACTCTGGGAAGCAGTGTAGAGATTCCTCAGAAAACTTGGAATGGACACACCTTTTGACCCAGTTATCCCACTCCTCAGTTTATACCCAAAGGACTTAAAATCAGCATACTACAGTAAAGCAACCACATCAGTGTTTATAGTTGCTCAATTCACAATAGCTAGATTGTGGAATTAACCTAGGTGCCCTTCAATAGAAGGACGAATAAAGAAACTGTGGTATATATACACAGTGGAATATTATTCAGCCATAAAGAAGAATAAAATTATGGCATTTGCAAGTAAATGGATGGAATTGGAGAATATCATGCTAAGTGAAATTAGCCAATCCTAAAAACCAAAGGCCTAATGTTTTCTCTGATAAGTGAATGATGATATATAATGGGAGTAGTTGGTTGGGGGTAAGAGAAGAATGGAGGAGCTTTGGATTATGTATAGGGAAATAAGAGGGGGGAGGGGTAGGAAAGATGGTGGAATGAGACCGATATCATTACTCTATGTACATGTGTGATTACACAAATGGTGTGACTCTATATTGTGTACAACCATAGAAAATGAAAAGTTGTACCCCATTTGTGTACAACGAATCAAAATGCAGTCTGTAAAAATTTTTCAAAATTAAAAAAAATAAAGGTCCATTGACAACTGAAAGCATATTAAAAAATTGTCAGGAGAATTTCTCAGACCTTATTTACAAGGACAATAGGGGAGATGAAATCAAGGACCACAGAAGAAATTTTAGCTTCCCACACTTGCAGCCTCACAAACAATAAACATGGCTTCCTAGGCAGGTAAACACAAAACCTCACACAGAAGTCCTGCTTAGCTCAGTTCCTTTACCCAGTCCATCATGTGCATTTTTTTTTAACAAATATTATGTAAAAATAGTAAAGACAAGGGACACAATTTGAAGAGATAGAGCCAACAATAGAATCAGACACCGATATGGCAGTGATATTGGAGTGGGCACATCTGATTCCTATGCTAAGGGGTCCGACGGGGAAAAGTAACCAACAGGAAGGAACAGAAAGGAGGGGTGAGCAGAAACATGCAAACTTGAAGGAAAAAATGAATGTGAGAAATGAAAGACAGGGACAGAACTGACAAACACCTTCACGGGTTCAACGATAAGCTGACTGTGGCTGAATAAGGAATCTGCGAGCTTGAAGAAATGTCAACAGGAACACCCACCGAAATGCAGAGGAAAAAGAGGAGGGCAGCAGAAGGACACTCAAGAACAGTGGGACAGTGAAAAGCGGCATGGAGAGTCCTTCAGAAAACTTGGAACCACCATTTGACTCAGTTATTCCACTGCTCAGTTTATACCCAGAGGACTTAAAATCAGCACACGACAGTGACGCAGCCACATCCATGTTGATAGCAGCGCAAACTCATGATAGCTAAACTGTGGAACCAACCTAGGTGCCCTTCAACAGATGAATGGAGAAAGAAAACATGTTACATACACACAATGGAATGCTACTCAGCCTTAAAGAAGAATGAAATTATGGCATTTGCTGGTAAATGGCTGGAGCCGGAGAACATCATGCTAAGTGGAAATAAGCCAATCCCAAAAAACCAAAGGCCAAATATTTTCTCTGATTTGTGACTGCTAACTCACAATAAGGGCGGGATGGCAGGGATGCTAGGGAAGAATAGAGTTACTTTAGGTTAGGTAGAGGGGAGTGAGGGGAGGGGGTGGGAAGGATAGTTGAGTGAATCAGACATTGTTACCCTATTACATATATGACTACAAGACCAGTGGAATTCTACATCATGTACAACCAAATGACAAATTATACCCCATTTATGTATGATATATCATGGTGCATCCTACTATCATGCATAACTAACTAAAACAAATTAAAAAAAAAAAAAACATGGAACAACTCAAAAAGGAGTAACATGTAACCGAGACATCAGAAGGAAAAGAAAAGAGGAAGGAATAGAAGCAAAATCAGTGATTAACACCAGCTTGCATATCTATGAAACTGAGTAAATAGCTAGAGGAGAAAACAAACAAATAAACAAACAAAAAGCTGCATGTAGACATATTCCTCAAGCTGCAGAAGAACAAAGGAAAAGAAAATCTTGAAAGAGGACAGAGATGTGCAAGGTCCTGAGTGAGATTCCCCACCGGGGGGTGCGTGGGGAGACTGAGAGGAAAAAACATCTTCCCTGCACAGGAGCAAAGGAAGGAATGGCATCATGCTTCTGTCAAGGAAGGTACGCGAGCAGGAGGGAGGTAGCAGAAATGCTGAAGGTCTGGAAGAAAGTGAATCTACTGACTTAGAATTCAGTATTCAAGAAAACTATCAACCAGAAGTGAACGAGAAATAAAAACTCTCTCAAACGACTTGTTGCCAATAGACCTGCCTTGCAGGAAATGTTTTTAAAAATTTCTTCAAAAGAAGGAAACCGGTATAAGTCAGAAACTCAGATCTACATAAAGGAAAAATTAGAGCAATACAGAAGGAATAACTAAAAGTAAAATGAACTTTTAGTTTACTTATTCTTTTTTCATTGGATGAGGGGACTGGGGAGTAGGCATTGAACCCAGGGGTGCTTTACCACCGAGCTACATCCCAAGCCCATTTTGTTGTTTTATTTTGAAACAGGGTCTTGCTAAATTTCTGTGGGTCTTGATAAGTTTCCCAGGCTGGCCTCAGTCTTCCAATCCTCCCTCCTCAGCCTTCGGAGTCACTGGGATTACAGGTGAGCATCACTATGCCTGGCTATTTTACTTATTCTTGCTTGAATTAACAGATAAAGATATGTTCAAAGCAATAATAGCAACAACTTCATCTAGTAATCATAGCTTATTGATAACTGCAATGAATAATAGCAATGTCATAAGGCATAGAAGGAAGAATTAAGACCACCCTAAGTTATTTCTAGTATTCATGAGGACGTACAGTATTATTTGAAAGAGGACCTGGATTTGTTGTATATAAATGTATAATGTATATGTAAACTCCAGGGTAACTAGCAACAAAGTTAAAAGAGAAATAAAACTTATATGCTAGCAATATTTAAAAATGGAATCACATGAGATCCTCAGTTAAAACCACAAAGGCCAGAATAGAAGCCAAAAATAAGAAACAAAGACCAAAGGAAGCAAGCAGTACAGTAAAAAATATGGTAGACATTAGCTGTATCAATAATAACAGTACATCAATTATCTAAATACATCTTTTAAAAGTCAGAGACTGTCAGAGTAGACAAGCAAACGAGACTCAACTACATGGTGTTTCAGAAAAAATCCAGTTTAGGCAAACATTGATTAAAAGCAGCTGAACTGAAAAAGATATACTATGTTAACCCTAACCCTGCACACAAAGATGACCTAATAGTTGGAATAGCCATTCTAGACAGGTGGAAAAGCTACATTAATTTCAGACAAAGGAGACGTTAAGGAGATTTGTCAGAGATGAAGAGGAGCATTATATAATGACAAGAAGGTTGATTTTCCAGAAAGACATCAAAATTCCTTGTGTGTATGCACCTCACAAGAGTGGCAAGGTACATGAGGCAGAATCTGATAGAACTGCAAGGAGAAATAGAAGAATCCAGAAGTACAGATGGAGATTTCAGCAGCCATCTATTGATAATGAAAAGCTAGTAGAAAATCAGTGAGGACACAGTTGAACGCACCATCTATCAGCTGAATCTAATTGACTTAAGAGACTATTTCATTCAACAACCAAAGCCTGCATGTTATTATCAGGCTCACTTGGAACATTCCCCAAGATAGGCCACATACTGGGCCATGAAACACACATTTACAAAATTTAAAGAATAAAAATCATACAGAGTATACTCTCAGACCACAATGGAATTAAACTGCAAATATGCAAAAGAAAGATAAAAGGAAAGCCCTCAAGTGCTTGGAAAGTAGACAACACACTTCTAAATAGCATATGGATCAACGAAGAAGATTCAAGAATTAAAAGAAAGGGGCTGGGGTTGGGGCTTAGTAGTAGAGAGCTTGCCTACACGTATAATGCACTAGATTCGATCCTCAGAACCACATAAAAATAAACAAATAAAATAAAGGCAAGCTGTCCATCTACTACTACAAAAAATTTTTTTTAAAAAAGGAATTAAAAGAAAAATTTGAAAATCTACAGCTAACATAAGAATATATGTGAGAAATTAGATGCTTTCACAATAAAATCAAGAACACAAGAATGTTCACTCACACCATTCCTAGTCAATATGATCCTGGAAGTTAATGCGTACACACTGAGAAGGCAAAAATAGAATTTTCTGATTACAAATGACAGGATTGTCTATATAAAAGAACCCATAGAGTCATCATCATTTTCAACTATGAAGAAACTCTTAGAACCAGTAGTCAATTGTAACAGGTTTCAGGATACAATGTTTATACACAAAACCCAATCGTTTTCTTATACATCAGCAATGAACAAGTGGAACTTGAATTAAAAACATAGCACTTACATTTCTGCTAAAAATAAAGAATGAATACTTAAGCACAAAACTAACAAAATAAGCACGTGACTTAGGAAATACATCTGATTAAAAAAATCTAATAAAAATCAAACTAAATAAATGGAGAGATATTCCATGTACATGGAGGTGAAGACTCAATATTGTCAGTTGTCAGTTCTTCCCAATTTGATTTATACATTCCATGCAATGCAGAGAATGAAAAAGCAAGTCACAGACTGAGAAGCTTGGCTGAATTCTGATCTGATAAAAAAAACTGGAATCCAAAATACACAAGGGACTCTTAAAATTCAACAATAAAAAAATAAAAAATCCAACTTAAAAATGGGCCAAACATATGAACAGACACTTCAGGTATTTTGACACAGCAATAAAAAGCTCACTGACACAACCTATTACTGAAAAAATCTTCATCACAATACTAGCAAACTGCGACACCAGGATTAAGTGGGATTTAGTGCTGGAATGCAGGGATAGGTCATCTTATGAAAATTAATCAATGTAGTGAATACATTACAGAATGAAGGATAAAACCCACGTCATCATCCTCATCTCAATGCAGAAAAAGCATTTAACAAAATTCAGCAAAAATATTCAATGAACTAAGAATAGAAGCAAATGGCCTCATATAATAATAAAAGCCTTATATGAAAATGACAGTTGGCAAATTTAAGAATAAAATGCTAAAAGATTTATCTAAGGAATAAGACATGAAGCAACACTATACCAGTTCTATTCAAAATAGTACTGAGAGTCTTAGCCAGAGCAATTAGACAAGAGAAATAAAGTCATTCAAATTGGAAAGGAAAAACAAAATTATCTCTGCTTATAGATGACATAATCTTACATGTAGAAAACTCCAAATATGCCACAAAAATCTAATAGACTGAATAAACAAATTCAGAAAACTTCAGAAAATAAATCAACACACAAAATTGGTTTTTTCTGTACACTAATGTGGGGGCCTCTCTGCCATGTCCCAGGTGGATGAGAAAAGGGTTAACTGCCCGAGGAGGATGTTGTCATGTATCACTCAATTACCCAAAAACTTATCTACTCAGTAAACACACAAGAGCCAGTTCTCTTTTTAAATGAGAGGGTTCAGCTATGGGTCTGGTCATTCCAGCTCTGGCCTCTTACAACATCTCGCCCAACTCTCTTTTATTTATAATATACAGGTAAAGGGGGCAAGGCATGGGAGGAGCTTCTTCTGTGATGGACAGGATAGGGTGGAGTCAGGGGAGCCATTCTCTTAAGGGGGAAAATTCCAGAAGGAGACAAGTCACAGACTGAGAGACTTGGCAGGCAGCACCACATACTTCCTGGCAATTCCTGGAAGCCAGGCCTCTGCAGTCCCGTGGCTCAAACTAGTCTGATTCTGCGAAATAAGATGGCTTCCCACACACTATGAATAAACAATCCAAAAAGAGAATTAAGAAAGCAACTCATTTAGAATAGCATACAAATTACAGTAATAAACCCGAGCAGGGAGGCAAAAGACTTATACACTGAAAACTAAATTGTTAAAATAAATGAAAGAAAAGGTCAATGAATGAAAAGGCATTCCACATCCATGGTTTAGAAGATTTAGTATTGTTAAAGTGATCCACAGACCCAAAACAATCACTATCAAAATTTCACTGATGTGTTTTGCAGAATTAGAAAAATACATCTTAACATTTATATGGAAGTTCAAGAACCCCCAACAACCAAAACGATCTTGAGAAAACAAAAACAGAGAGTGAGCACTCATACTTTTTCATTTGAAAGTGTAGAAAACGCCAAAATAAACCCTCATAGTGTCCAAGGATTTATTATTATTACCTTTGCAATGTTGGGGATGGAACTCAGAGCCTCACACATGCAAGACACACACTCCGTCTCTGACATGTATCCCCAACTGTGTCAATGATTTTTGCCATAATAGGTTCATGATGGTTCAATGGCGGAAAAGACAGTCTTTTCAAAAAATAATGCAGGAAATACTGAATATCCTCATGCTGAAGAATGAATTTGGACCCTAACTAGTAGTACATGCAAAATGAACTCTAAGTGAATCAAAGATCTAAATGTGAGAACTGAAACTATAAAACTCTTAGAAGAAAACCAGACATTGAATTTGACAATGATTTCTTAATCACCATACTAAGAACCCAGACAACAAAAGAAAAATAGATAACTGAACTTCATCATAATTAAAAACTTTTGTGCCAAAAAGGACACTATTCACAGAACAAAAGGCAGCCCACACAATGGGAGAAAATATCATTTACCTAATAAGAGGTTAGTATCCAGCATGTCACAACAAGCAATACACAAACAACCCAATTTTAAAATGACTGAAGGGCTTGAGTAGATAATTCTTTAAAGAAAATGTGCAAATGGTCAGTAACCAGACTGAAAAGATCCCCACGGGAGTCGTCATTAGGGAAATGCAAAACAATGCTACCATGAAGTAGACTTCCCATATATATCGAGATCATGATTATAAAATCAGAGCAGAAGGAAAAGTAACAAGTCTGGACAAGAATGTGGAGAAAGTAGAGCCCTAGGCACTGCTGGTGGAAATGTAAAGAGGTGTGGCCACTATGGGGAACAGCACGGCAGTTCATAAAAGAATAAAAACAAAACAGAATCATCGTATGACCAGCAATTTCACTCCTGAGTATTTACTCAGAAGAGTGTTAAAGACCCCTGTTGGAATTATACATATATGAGTCTCTTGTTTTATTTATTTTTTTAATTAGAGCATTACAGTTACACATGGTAGCTGGGTTCATTTGGACAAAATCATACATGCTGGGAATTTGACTTACTCTGTTCCCGTTTTCCTTGTTTCCCTCCCCCTATTCTCCTTCCTCTACTCTGCTGATCTTCCTTTTGCTCATTTATTTATTTAATTTTGATTGGTATTTTCTACATATAAAGATTAAATTCCCCATGGTGTATCTATATACACACATAACATAATTTTGTTAAATTCAGTCTTCATTTCTTCCCCCTTCCCCCTCCCTCCTCCTTCCCTCTTGATCTCCTCCTTCTACTCCACTGATTTTCCCTGTACCTTTATGATTTCTGACCCCTTCTCTCCCTTACTTTGCTCTAGCTTTCACATATAAGAGAAAACATTTGACCCTTGAATTTCTGAGTCTGGCTTATGTTCATTTACCTTCCAGAATTTTATTCTTCTTTATGACTGAGTAAAACTCCATTATGTAGATATACTACATTTTAAAAATTCATTCATTCATTCATTCATCTATTAACAGGCATCTGGGCTGATTCCTAATTTGACTGTTGTGAATTGTGCTTCTATAAACATTGAAGTGGCTGTATTGCTGTAGTATACTGAATTTAATTCTTTTGGTTAAATGCCAAGGAGTGGGATAGCTGAGTCACATGGTGGTTCCATTCCCAGTTTTTTGAGGAATCTCCATAATACTTTCCAGAGTGGTTTTACCAATCTGCAGTCCAATAACAATGTATATACCTTTTTCTCATCCTCACCAGCATTTGTTATTTGTATTCTTGACAATTGCCATTCTGACCAGAGAGGGATTAAACCTTTGTTTAGTTTTGATTTGCATTTCCCTGATTGCTAGAGATGTTGAACATTTTAAAATATATTTGTTGGCCATTTGTGTTTCTTCTTTTGAAAAAACGTCTGTTTAACTCTTTTTTGCCCATTTATTGATCAGGGTTGATTGATTGGATTTTCTTTAATTTTTCATTTATTTGTGTTAATTTTTTTTTTTTTTTTTGGTGTTAAGTTTTTTGAGTTCTTTATATATTCTGGGTGTTAATCCCCTGTCGGAGGAGAAGCTGGCAAAGATTTTGCCCCACTCTGCAGGAGCTCTCTTCATTCTATTAATCACTAACTTTTCTGGGTAGAAGTCTTTTAATTTAATGCCATCTCACTTCTTGAGTCTTGGTTTTATTTTTTTGAGCTTTCGGGGTCTTGTTAAGGAAGTTGGTTCCTGCACCAATAGGATGGAGTGTTGACCCTGTGTTTTCTTCTAGCAGTTGCAAAGGTTCTGGTCTGATTCTTAAGTCTTCAATTCATTTTGATTTGACTTCTGCAGGGTGAGAGATAGGGATCTAGTTTCATTCTACATGTGATAGTCAGTTTTCCTAGCACCATTTGTTTAAAAGGCTAACTTTTCTCCAACACATAGTTTGGGCACCTTTGTCAAGTGTCAGATGCTTGTAAGTATGTGGGTTTGTCTCTGTGTCTTCTATTCTTTTCCATTGGTCTTCACATCTATTTTGATACCAATGCCATGCTGTTTTTGTTACTATAGCTCTATAGTATAATTTGAGATCAGATATTGTGATGCCTCCCGCATTGCTCTTCTTGATCAGGATAGCCTTTGTTATTCTGGGTCTCTTATTCTTCCAAATTGCTTTTAGGACTGTTTTTTTTTTTTTTTTTCTTTTCTTTTCTTTTTTAAGTCCTGTGAAGAATGTCATTGGTATCTTGATGGGAATTGCATTGAATCCATATTTGCTTTTGATAGTATGACCATTTTGACTATTAATTCTGCCTATCCAAGAACACGGGTGGTCTTTCCATCTTCTAAGTTCTTCAATTGCTTTCTTCAGTGTTCTATACTTTTCATTGTAGAGAACTTTTGTCTCCTTGGTTAGATTAATTCCCAAGTTTTTATTGAGGTTATTATGAATGAAATGGTTTTCCTGATTTTTTTTCCTTCAGCAGAGTCATTGTTGGAGTATAGGAAAGCTGTTGATTTATGAATGTTGATCTTGTGTTCTATGACTGTGAATTTATTTATCATCCTTAGAAGTCATCCAGTAGAGTTTTTTCAGGGTCTTCTAGATATAGGATCTTGTCACTAGCAAACAGAGATCATTTGACTTTTCTTTTCCTATTTATATTCCTTTAATTTCTTTTCTTTCCTGATTGTTCTGCCTAGAGTTTTGAGAACTATGTTGAATAGAAGTTGTGAGATTGGACATCCTTGTCTTGTTCCTGATTTTAGAAGAAATGCTTTCAGTCTTTCTTTGTCTGGTATAGTTTTGGCTTTGGGTTTGTTGTATATAGCTTTTCTTTTTTTTCAGTGCTTTTAACTTGAATGGGTGCTGAATTTTAACAAATGCCTTTTCTGCATTTGTTGAGATGATCCTGATTCTTGTTTCAATTCTATTTATGTAGTAAATTACATTTATTGATTGGTATAAGTTGAACCAAATTTGCATCCCTGGGATGAAACCCACTTGACCGTGGTGTAGTAACTTCTTGATGTGTTTTCAAATGTGACTTTTCTAATACTTTATCAAGCATTCTTGCATCTGTGTTCATCAAGGATAATGATCTGTAGATTTCTTTCCTTGATGTCTTTGTCTGGTCTTAATATCAGGGTTATACTGGCTTCATAGAATGTATTTGGCTATGTTCCCTCCCTTTCAATTTCATGGCATAATTTGAGAAAGACTGGTGTTATTTCTTCTTAATGTTCTGGTAGAACTCAGCTAAGAATCCATCTGGTCCTGGGCTTCTCTTTGTTGGAAAGCTTTTAATTGTTGTTTCAATTTCATTACTTGATATGGGTCTAATTAGGTTTTCTGTATCTTCCTGGTTCAATTCAGGTAGGTCATATGTGTCTAGAAACTTGTTAATGTCTTCTAGATTTTTCAGGTTTTTGTGGCATAAATTTTCAATATAGTTTCTAATGAGCCACTGAATTTCAGAAGTATCTCTAGTGATACATCCTTTTTCATCTCTAATTTTGCTTATTTGGGTCTTCTAAGGGTTTATTAATCTTATTTATCTTTTCAAAGAACTAACTATTTGGTGCAGTCATCCTTTATGTTTTTTAGTCTCAATTTCATTAATTTTGGCTCTGATTTCTACTATTTCCTATCTTCTACTGGTTTTGGAATTAGTTTGTTCTTCCTTTTCTAAGACCTTGAGGTGAAGAATAAACTTATCTATTTAGGATCTCTATTTTTTAAATGTAGGCACTGCTATAATTTTCCTTTTAAAACTGCTTTCATACTGTCCCAGAGATTTGATATGTTATATCTCTGTTCTTAGTTGTGTCTAAGAATTTCTTGATTTCTTATTTCTTTTATGAGTCATTCTTTAAGAGAGTGAGTCATTCTTTAAGAGAGTATTGTTCAATATTTATGTATTTGTGTGGTTTCTATTATTTTTCTTGCTGTTGATCTCTAGTTTCATTTCATTATGATCTGACAGGATGCACAGGATTATATGAATTTTTTTTTATTTGCTAAGACTTACATTGTGACCTAGAATGTGGTCTATTTTGAAAAAGGTTGATAAACTGCTGAGAAGATAAATTTAGCTGTGTTGGGGTGAATATTATGTGAATGTCTGTTCGAGTCACTTGATTTATAGTATTATTTAGGTCAGAAATATATTTATTGATTTTACGTTTGGTTGACCTGTTTATTGGTGACAAGGCCACATTGAAATCACCCAGTATTAATGTATTATGATATATCTGGGATTTAATGTCAAGAAGCTCTTGACATTAAGTACTCCCAGTGGCTCAGGAGGCTGAGATAGGAGGGTTTCAAGTTCAAGGCCAGCCTCAACAACTTAGTAAGGCCCTAATTAGTGAGACCGTGTCTCAAAATAAAAAAACAAAAAGGACTAGGAATATAGCTCAGTGGTAAAGTGCCCCCTTGGTTTTATCCCCAGTACCAAAAAAAAAAAAAAAAAAAAAAAAGGCAGCATTTTAAAAATATAATTAAGTACACTGACATTCAGGGCATATATGTTTACTGTCCTTAATACTTGTTGGATTGCTCCTAGCAGTAGGTAGTGGTCTTCTTTGTCTCTTCGGATTAATTTTGACTTGAAATCTGCTTCATCAAACATGAGAGTATCTACTTCTGATTTTTTTTGTTTTTTGGACTCCATTTGCAAGGACCATTTTTTTCTATGCTTTTATTTTCAGCCTGTGAGTATCTTTGATGATGAGATGAGTCTCTTGCAAACAGCACATAGTTAGATACTAGTTTTTTTTTTTTTTTTGTTTTTGTTTTTTTTTTTTTTTTAACCCATTCTACTAATCTGTCTTAATTGGAGAGTTGAGACCATTTACATTCAGTGTTATTGTGGAAATGTGTTTGTAGCTTGCTAGCATTTTGGTTAGTTTGCTATATTTAATGCTGTCTTGGTCTTCATTTAGTTGGTTGCTCTTCTAGTGATCTTCATCTATTTGAGAGCATTTTGTTGTTTGTTTTGTTTTTGTTCCTCTGTGTGCCTCTAAATGTGACCGGATGCTTTTCTCCTACAGCTTTTAATACTTTATCCTTATTTCCTTATCCAAAATGTTAGGCATTTTGATTATGATATGTCTTGGAGAGTTTCTCTTTTGACCTTGTGGATTTAGAATGCTGTATGCATCCTGTGTAATGGCCATCTCATTTCTGACATGGGGAAAGTTTTCTGGTACTATCTCATGGAAAACGTTCTTAGTCTGCATCTTCATGTTCTTTTCTACCTCAGTGACTCTCGGCTTACTTCTCTTGATACTGTCCCAGAGTTCTGGTATGTTCTGATCATGGTTTTCCCCTTTATTGCATACTGAGCATTCAGGTTCATATACTGTGTCTTCATGGCCTGAAATTATATCTTCTAAGCCTGAAGCTCTGTTTTCTACACAATATAATCAGTTGGTGATGCTTTTAAGTGAATTTTAAATTTGATTTATTGTATCTTTCATTTCCAGGAATTTTGATTGTTTCTTTTCATCATCTCTATTTCTTTACTGACATGGTCTTTCATCTCCTGTATGTACTCTTTCAACTCATTCCTTCAATCTTATTTCAGTTCATTAAACATTTTACTCATCAGTGTCTTATATTTTTCTGAAATTCTGTTTTTCTATAATATTTCTCTGGAACTTCCATATCTGGGGGATCCTTTCTTGGGAGGGTGTGAATTATGAAGGGAGATTTATTTGCTCATTTCGTCATGTTTTCAGGGATCTTAGACTTGTACAACAACTGAGACGGATTCTCCTTCCTCTTTCATGCACAAGTTCTTTTGTGTGTAGTTATCTGTTTCATCCTGGGACTTCTGGTTTTTTAAAAAATATTTTTTCATTGTCAATGGATCTTTCTGAATTTTATTTATTTACATGCGGTGCTGAGGATTGAAACCAGGGCCTCACACGTGCCAGGCAAGTGCTCTACTACTGAGCCACAACTCCAGCCCTTCTCTGTTTTTGATGTATGAGTAGATGTCCAGAAGGGGGACCTGATGTCCCCTCTGATTATTCCTTCTTGGGGCCTGGTTGCTGGTTTGGGGTTTTTCTCTCCCCAAGTCTATGTGTTAAAGTATTGTCAAGGCTGGGGTGGGTGCTATATCGTGTGTGGGGTTAGCTTTGCTGTTACTTGGATGAGTTGTGAATATTGTTCAGTATCAGGATCTCTACTCTGTGAACTCGAAGTGTCCCAATAACTTTCAGCCCCTCTTATGGGAAGCAGGAGCCAAGTATAACCCTGATATCAGCAACAGCTGTACAGCTTTAAGACAGATGTTCAATGTCTACTTTGACATCTATAGCACAAATTGCCACCTATATAGGAATGGTGGGGTCACCATTTAACGTCAGCACCAACAGTAAAAATTTGTGCATTAAGTAGCAGGCACCTCCTATATCATCCACTGTATTGTTAATCGCAACATGAATCAGACATGAATTACATAAACTATATAATTCTATTAGTGGGATTACAGTTTCTTAAGTGAAGAGGAAATAGGACAGGAAGGCAAGAGAGTCTGAAATATTTAGAAACGTGAGCAAAGGAGAGGCAGGAGATAGGTAGGAGATGATAGTTGTAAAGAAGAGAAATAAAAACATAACTAAAAATGATTAAAAATGAAAGTGAAGAGGGAAGAGAAAACTTGGCTGTTAGTGGAGGAAGAGCGTGAAGGAGGGGCAATAAAAGGACAAAACCCAAGGTACAAACAAATAAGCAAATGTAAGATCCACACAATGCAAAGTCATGCATAATTACACCCCAGCTAAGTCAAACTAAGGCCAAATAAGAGATATTACTGCAGAAGAAAGCGATTAAACTGAAAGTTAAATTACATGACCATATATATATATATATATGAATGGAAAAAGTAATAAAATATAATGAAATGATTTTTTAAGCGAAATTTTTAAAGAGTAAAAAAGGAAAAAAATAGGGGCAATATGGAAGAAAAAGAGAAAAGGAAAAAAATCTTGATCATTGTTAAAGGACTTGTTTCTACCCAGGTGGTCAAACTGTTGGCAGAACTGGACTTTCATTCTTTATGTTTATTTTTGGGCTCTGTCACCCTTGGGTCAAGGACTGAGGGTTGCTAGGTCCAATGTCTGTGCTCCTCACCTAGCTTCCAGCCTTGTGGCCAGGAGCCAAAGGGTTGTAGTCGCCCTGGGCTTCCCAACTCCCAGTACAGGGTGGGATGGACCGGCGATGCTGGCAAACTGTGCGTTCTTGTAATGGAGTGGTGCAGAGTTCTAAACTGGAAGTGCCAGTGGTTGGGGTTTAGTCTTGAGTGATCTTTGGAACTTTGTCAGCGTGTGTGATTTGAGATTTGACCCATGACCCCTATTGCTGGAGAGATGCGGATCTCCGCAGGACATCTGTATCTCAGGGGTCTCGGGTAAAACACACTTTTAGGGCATAGAAACAAAAACCTCCACCGGTTTCACATTCACCATATGAATATGAATCACTGGTGTCAACCTGGGATGCGGATGCTCCTGTGTGGCCTTATTGGTGTCTTCCCAGGAGCTCTCGTGGGGCACTAGCACCAAAGGGACCTTTCTCCCTTGGTATTGGGAGCCCGTGTGCTCCGGGCACAGTTTTCTTTGTGCCTGTTTCAATCACTCTGGTTCAAGCACACTCTGGGGATCATAACAGGTGACTGCTGGGTTCGCTGGCAGTTTCCTTTCTGAGTTCTCGACCTCTGGTCTCTGCTCTCTGCCATGCGCAGTGCTTTTAAATGGTTTCCGCGCCAGCGACCCCAGTTCCCCCTCAACTATCTGTCCGTGGTGAGCGATTTGGACTCCCACCAACTCTGGGTCCATTAGGATCAGCCCTCCTCTCTATTTCGCAGGTTACCCGAGCCAGTATTTATTTATTTTATCCCCAGGCTGTCCTGTCTCTGCCTGAGCTCCCCCTCCCTCCGCAGCAGCGACCGTCTCCGCTGTCAATCAAGCGGGTGCGTCTCTGATGTATATCCTTCCCTTTATTATGTTCGCGGTTTCAGACTTTCTGTGTCTCTGGTTTCTTTTACAGTCCAGGGTTAAGTTTCCGTGAGTTCCCTTAGTCACCCGCCTCACTGAGGAGCAGTCTTCCAGTTTTCAAAGCCTGGTGCTAAGGAATTGCTGGGAAGTCCCTCTTCCCTCTAAAAAGACTCCCTGAGTCTTACTGTGAAGTCTTCGGAGACAAAATATCCTTAAAGCTCTTCTCAAGATACAGTAATCAAATCATGAAATATGTTGCTTTTTTAAAGTGTGCAAACAATATGTTTACAAATGCAGATTGAATGTCTCATTAAATACTGGGAAACTTTTCTCATCCCTTCAAGCTTTGAAGCCTGTGTCAGAAAAATCCTATTTGTGGCTTACACTGCAGATTATGAAAGCTGTTTTTCTCCTAAAACTGTTGGTTTCTTGCATTCCCTTTCAGACTAAGCACTAAAAATCAAACCAAAACTTGTTGCCTTCACAAATTATATGAATCAAAAGTGTCATGAGGAAAATGCTTCATTAGCTTTTGACCAACTCCAGAGCTACAAATACTCCAAGCATACTGTTTTCCAATACAAAAGAAAGAACGGGGAGGACTCAACGGAGAGGTTTTGGATATTTTATTACTCACACACTGGTTGGTGGCAGCAGGCTGGGATACAATGTAGGGCCACCTCGTGCCTCCAAGCAGGGGGAATATATAGGATAGGCTGCAGGCCCATTGCACAGGTGGAGTGCTTTCAGATGTTTTTAAAAACTTTTTTATTTGCTCTTTTTAGTTATACATGACAGTAAAATGTATTTGGACATATTCTACACAAGTGGAGTCTAACTTCCCATTCTTGTGGTCGTACATGATGTGGAGTTACACTGGCTGTGTAGTCATAAATGAACATAGGAGGGTTCTGTCCATTTCATTCTACTGTCTTTCCTATTCCCATCCTCCCTCCTTTCCCTTCCTTGCCCTTTGTCTAATCCAGTGAACTTCTATTCTTCTCTTCCCTACCTGCTTACTGTGCGTTAGCATCCACACATCAGAGAGAACATTCAGCCTTTGGATTTTGGGGATTGGCTTATTTCACTTAGCATGATTGTCTCCAGTTCCATCCATTTACTGGCAAAAGCCATAATTTCATTCTTTTTATGGCTGAGTAATATTGTGTATGTATACCACATTTTCTTTATCCATTCATCTGTTGAAGGGTATCTGGTTTGGTTTCACAATCTAGCTATTGTGAATTGAGTTGCTATGAACATTGATGTGGCTGTGTCACTATAGTACGCTGATTTTAAGTTCTTTGGGTCTATGCTGAGAAGTGGGATAACTGGGTCAAATGGTGGTTCCATTCCAAGTTTTCTGAGAAATCTCCATACTGCATTCCAAAGTGGTTGTACCCATTTGAAGTCCCACCAGCAATAGAAGAGTGTACCTTATCCCCACATCTTCATCAACATTTATTATTACTTGTATTCTTGATAATTGCCATTCTAACTGGAGTGAGATGGAATCTCAGTATAGTTTTAATTTGCATTTCTCTAATTGTAGAGATGTTGAACATATTTTCATATATCTGTTGACCATTTGTATTTCTTCTTCTGTGAAGTGATTGTTCAGTTCATTTGCCCATTTATTGATTGGGTTATTTTGTTTTTTTGGTGTTAAGTTTTTTTGAGTTCTTTATATATCCTGGAGATTAATCCTTTATCTGAGGTGCAGGTGGCAAAGATTTTCTCCCATTCTGTAGGCTCTCTCTTCATGTTTGTGATTGTTTCCTTTGTTGTGAAGAAGCTTATTGATTCTTGCTTTTATTTGTGCTTTAAGAACATGATGGAGATTTGGGCCTACTTTTTCTTCTAGTAGGTGCAGGGTCTCTGGTTTAATGCCTCGGTCCTTGATCCACTTTAGGTTGAGTTTTATGCAGGGTGAGAGACAGGGGTTTAATTTCACTTTGCTACACATGGATTTCCAGTTTTCTCAGCATCATTTGCTGAAGAGTCTATCTTTTCTCCAATGTATGTTTATGACAGCTTTGTCTAGTATAAGATAACTGTATGTATGTGGTTTTGTCTCTGTTCTGAACCATTGGTCTTCATATCTGTTTTGGTGCCAGTACCATGCTGTTTTTGTTACTGTAGCTCTGTAGTATAATTTAAGGTTTGGTATTATGATGCCTACGGCTTTACTTTTCTCACTAAGGATTGCTTTGGCTTTTCTGGGCCTCGTATTTTTCCATATGAATTTCGTCATAGCTTTTTCTATTTCTATGAATAACATCATTGGAATTTTAATAGGAATTGCATTAACTCTGTATAGTGCTTTTGGTAGTATGGCCATTTTAACAATATTAATTCTGCCTATACCAGAACATGGGAGATCTTTCCATCTTCTAAGGTCTTCCTCAATTTCTTTCTCTAGTGTTCTGTAGTTTTCATTGTAGAGGTCTTTCATCTGTTTTGTTAGATTGATTCCCAAATATTTTTTTTTGAGGCTATTGTGTATGGGGTAGTTTTCCTAATTTCTCTTTCAGTTGATTTATCACTGATGTATAGGAATGCAATCAATTTATGGGTGTTAATTTTATATCCTGCTACTTTGCTGAATTTATTTATGAGTTCTAGAAGTTTCCTGGTGGAGTTCTTTGGGTCTTATAAATATAGAATCATGTTTTGGGCAAACAGGGATAGTTTGAGTTCTTCTTTTCCTGTTCTTATTCCTTTAATTTTTTTCTCCTAATTGCTCTGGTTAGAGTTTCCAGGACGGTGTTGAATACATTGGTGAAAGAGGGCATCCCTAACTTATTCTAGTTTTTAGAGGGAATGCTTTCCAATTTTCTCCATTTAGAATGATATTGGCCTTGGGTTTAGCATATATAGCTTTTACAATGTTGAAGCATATTCCTACTATCCCTAGGTTTTCTAGTGTTTTGAACATAAATGGATGCTATATTTTGTCAATTGCTTTTTCTGCATCTATTGCATTTTGCGGGGGGCGTACCAGGGTTTGAACTCAGAGGTACTTAACCACTGAGCCACATTTCCAGCCCTAATTTGTATTTTATTTAGAGACAGGGTCTCCCTGAGTTGCTTAGAACCTCACTGTTGCTGAGGCTGGCTTTGAACTCAAGATCCTCCTGCCTCAGTCTCCCGAGCCATTGGGATTACAGGCATGCACCACCCCGCCTGACTGCATCTATTGAGATAATCATGTGATTCTTGTCTTTAAGTCTATTGATGTGATGAATTATGTCTATTGATTTTTAGATATTGAACCAACCTTGCATCTCTGGGATGAACCCCGCTTGATTGTGGTTCACTATCTTTTTCATACGTTTTTGTATGTGATTGACAGTATTTTATTAAGAATTTTTACATCCATATTCACAAGGGATATTGATCTGAAGTTTTCTTTCCTTGATGTGTTTTTGTCTGGTTTTGGTATCAGGATGATACTAGCTTCATAGAATAAGTTTGGGTTCCCTCTTTTTCTATTTCATGGACTAATTTGAGGAGGATTAGTGTTAGTTCTTCTTTGAAGGTCTGTTAGAACTCAGCTGAGAATCTGGTCCTGGGCTTTTCCTTTGTTGGTAGGCTTTTGATGGCCTCTTTAAGTTCTTTGCTTGAAATTGACCTGTTTAAATTTTCTATGTCCTCCTGATTCAATTTGAGTAAGTCACATGTCTCTAGAAATTTGTCAATGTCATCAAGATTTTCCATTTTATTAGAGTATAAATTTTCAAAATAGTTTTTGCTTATTGTCTTTATTTCTGTAGCGTCTGTCATGAAATTTCCTTTTCATCAAGAATTTTAGTAATTTGAGTTATTTCTTTCTCTTCATTAGCTTGACTAAGGACTTATCAATTTTATTTATATTTTCAAAGAATCAATTTTTTTTGTCGATTTTTTTTGGACTGGTTTTTTGTATCAATTTCATTTATTTAATCTCCGATTTTGATTATTTCATGTCTTCTACTGTTTTGTTGTTAGCTTGTTCTTTTTTTTCTAGGGGCTTTGAGATGAAATGTTAGGTTATTTATTTGGTGACTCTATTCCTTTAATAAATGAGCTCAATACAAAGAACTTTCCTCTTAGAATTATTACAGAGATTTTGATATTTTGTATCACTATTCTCATTTACCTCTAAGTATTTTTAATTTCATCCCTGGTTTCTTCTGTTATCCATTGGTCATTCAGTAGCATATTATTTAGTCTCCAGGTATTAGAGCAGCTTCTATTTTTATTTAATCATTGATTTCTAATTTTATTCTATTATAATCTGATAGAATGCAAGGTATTATCTCTATTTTTAGTATTTTCTAAGAGTTGCTTTGTGGCCTAAGATATGGTCTATTTTAGAGAAGTATCCATGTGCTGCTGAGAAGAAATTGTGTTCAGTCTTTGTTAGATGAAATATTCTATATGTCTGTTAAGTCTGAATTATTAATTGTATTTTTATATATATCTATAGCTTCTTTATTTAGTTTTCATATGGAGGATCTATCCAGTGATGACAGAATACTGGGAAACTGTACCCAGTATTATTGTATTGTGGTCTATTCAACTCTTGAAATTGAGAAGGGTTTGTTTGATGTAAATAGGTGCTCCATTGTTTGGGGGCGTAAACATTTATGATTCTTGTGTCTTCTTGATATATAATTCTCTTAAGCAGTATGAAATGTTTTTCTTTGTCCCTTCTTATTAACATTGGCTTGAAGTCCACTTTATCTGATATGAGGATAGAAATCCCTGCTTGTTTATGAGATCCATGTGAATGATATGTTTTTTCCCATTCTTTTATCTTCAGTCTGTGGATGTCTTTGCTTGTGAGGTGAGTCTCTTAGAGACAGCATATTGTTGGGTCTTGTTTTTTTAATACAATTTGCAAGTCTATGTCTTTTGACTTATGAGTTTAGGCCATTTACATTCAATGTTATTGTTGAGAAATTATTTTTATTCCCTGACATTTTGATTTATTTCTGGTTTTTAATTTGAATTAGTTTATCCTTTGATTGACTATTCTTCTAGTGTAGTTCCTCCCTTCGCTGGTTTTCACTTTTATTTTTCATTTCTTCTTCATGAAATATTTTATTGAGTATGTTCTGTTGTGCAGGCTTTCTAGTTGTGAATTCTTTTAACTGTTGTTCATCATTGAAGGTTTTTAGTTCATCATCAATTCTGGACAGGGAGAGAGCAGAAGTGATGTAGAATGTGATGATTGTGAGGGGGAGGAGAGTAAAAGAAGCAAAAAGTTAAAGAAAGAGTGAAAGAAAGAACAACAGTGATTGGCTGTTAGCAGAAGAAAGAAAAACATATAAGTGAGAGAAAAATATATAATTATATATAAAGTAAAAATTTTAAAAATTAAAAAATAAAAATAAAAATATTCGAAACAAAACCGAAATATACTATTCAAACATCCAAGTCCTCAAAAATCTGATGCATGGAAAAGAATTGGTTTCTAAGTGCTAGAAATGAGAAAAAAATATGAAATTATATAAATGTGTATGAACCATTAAGGTCACAATGAAACAGAAAAGAAAAAAGGGGAAAAGCAAAATCTTGGTGAAAAATTAGAGAATTGCTCCACTGGAGTTCAAGAGTTTCTTAGCTTTCCTTCTCAGCAGCGTTAGGTGGGGTTTTCTGGAGTGTGATACTTGCTCCACTCTCAGGGTGGGTTTGCTGGAGTGAGAGGGGCAATCCTGTAGGCAGAATTCCTGGATGGGGGACACGTAGGCTTGGGTGGGCTCCAGGCTCTTCTCTGAATGCCAGTTGGTCTGGAGATTTTAAATCAGTGCACCTCCAGGGCCCAGCAATTGCAGGTCCATTCTGGAGGACTGCACCCCAGGGGTCTCCCCTGGGTTCCACTCCTGTGATGGAGGAACCAATTCTTAGACTGCTCCCTCATCTGCAGACCCCTCATTTCTTGGTCTTGGGTTTAGTCTCCAAACTCCATCTCTCCCACCCCTGCCCTTATAAGTTCCCAGCCAGGTGGTCTCTCCCAGCCAGTCCTGCAAGCACCCAGATTGGAGCGGGAGGAGTAAAGCTTGATGGGTTTCCACAACCAGTTTTCCCCACCATGTAAACTTCTCTCCACGTTTGATTTTCTCCTGGTCACTTAGGCACACTTTCTGTCATACAGTGTGGGTTTGCCAGGTCTGTATTTCAGGCCAGATTCAGGTTTTCCAGGAATCAGCTCCCTCAGCTGCTGGCCCCTGCACCTCAGCTGCAAATGATTTCTTCCTCTGTCCTCCGCACATTGCCAGGAGAGATGGGGTTTCTTACCCCTTCAAGAAAATTGTGCAGCACACTTTTCAGTTTAGTCAGGCAGTGTCTTTGATCTCTAAACTCTCATTACCCAGATATGTCTCAGGCCTCTTAAAAATAAGGGTTCCTTTAATTCCCTTATCCTTTCACTTTGCTCTTGGAGGGACCATTCTGGGTATGGTAGTGGCTGTGACGCTGCAGATTTCTTCTTTATTTTTTATTTCCAACCTCATGAGTCCCCAGTCTGCTTCGAGTGCCCAGTATTAAATTCAGTAAAGTCCTCCCCATCCCATTTTTTTTTATTCACCCACTTGCTGGTGGGTGCTTGTCTGCTTTCTTGGTGTCAAATCACTGAGCAGCCAGGAAAGCGAACTTCTCTATTCTGCCATCTTGAAAACACCCTCTCACATGTTTATGAATACACTTGTTTACTTTAAAACCAACATCACTGTTTTGATCCTCACCTAAAGATTGGAGATAAGGGAAGTAGCCAGCTTCCTCTGTTTTCTTCCTTTTTATATTCTTCAGAGTCCTTTTTAATCTCACTGCAAGCTTTCCTAGGCCCTGCTTAGCATTTATCTAACAGTTTCACCAAGCAGAAGTTTTTTTTGTGGGGGGCAGATGGTTACTGGAGATTGAACCCAAGGGCACTTTACCACCAAGATAAATCCCCAGATCTTTTTACTTTTTATTTTGAAACAAGGTCTTGCTACACTGCTGAGGGCCTTGCTAAATTGCTGAAGCTGGCCTTGAGCTTGTAGTCCTTCCTTTGCCTCAGCCTCCTGAGTTGCTGGAATTATAGGTGTGCACCACCATGCCCAACTCAGAATATTCTTCCTGTTTTGCACAGACCATTAGTTAGCTTTCTTGTGACATTTGGAATGGTTTTTTTTTTTTTTTTTTTTTTTAAACAGAAGAGTTATTTTTGGAAGTCTTTAGTGAACAGAAAAAGCCTGTGTGATTATTGAGTTGGTTGCTATTTTTGAGAAAAATTTATTATAGTAATCCAGAAATAACCATTTTAACCATCTCAAAGTATTTAGAATGCTCATCACTGAAACAATAAAGGTTTCAACCAGGCGGGGGGGAGGGGGGATGTCATATTTTTCCTTCCAAATCTGACAACTGTTAGTTGATCTGCTACAAATATCTATGTGCAGGTGTTTTGTGTGGATATAGATTTTCAACACATTTCAATAAATGCCAAACAATGTGATGTGGGTGGTAAGAAAATGTGTAGTTTTGTGCAAAACTGCCACACTCTTTTTCAAAGTAGCTGCACCAGTTTGCAACCTGTTATAGTTTGGCTATTGAATGTCCTCCAAGGGCCCATATGCAGAAGGATTGTATGATAATTGATACTTGATAATATGTTAAAGGTTTGGTTCTCAGGGTGGTGTTATTGGGAGGTGGTGGAACTTTTAAGAGGTAGGGATCTGGTGATAGGTCTTTATGTCATTGTGGGTATGTCCTTGAAAAGCACCATGGGACCTTGGCCCTTCCTCACTCTCTTTGCTTCTTGGTCATGAGGCAAATGGTTTGCTCTGCCATGTGCTCCCAACATAGGGTATTATCCCATCACCAATCAACAGACCAACTAACTATGTGCTGGAATCTCCCAAATTGTGAGACAAAATGAACCTTTCCTCTTTGTAAGTTGATTATCTCAGGCATTTGTTACAGTAATGGAAAGGTGACTAACACACATTCCCATCAACAATGAAGGAATCTTCTAGTGGCTTTACATTCCTGCCAGAATTTGGTGTGGTCATTATTTTGGAATGTATATATTGGTTGGTTTTATATAGGTGTAAAGATCTTGTTTTAACTTGCAGTTTTCCAATAACATGATGCTGGGCATCTTTTTTATATACGTATCTTCCTTGCTGAGGGATCTGTTCAGATCTTTTACTCATGTTTTAATTGGGTGTTCATTTTCTTTTTGTTAAATTTAAGAGTTCTCTGTATATTTTGGATACTAGTCTTTTATTAAATGTGTTCTTTACAAATAGTTTTTACCAGTTTATGTCGTCTTCACATTCTCTTGATCATACATTTCACAGAGAAAAAAAATTATTTTGATTATTTCTGCTTATCAATTATTTCTGTCATAAATTTTGCTTTTTGTGTTGTCTCTAAAAATCATCACCATGTCCAGGTTATCTATATTTTCCCTTATGTTGTCTTCTAGGAGTTGTATAGTTTTGTATTTCATATTTAGGCCCATGATCCATTTTGAGCTGTACGTGTGTGTGTGTGTGTGTGTGTGTGTGTAAAGATCTGTGCCTAGATTTTGAGTTTTTGTTTGTGTGATTGGTTGGTTTTTGTATGTCACAGTATAGTTGTTCTTCTGGTATCAATTGTTGAAAACACTGGTGGCATTTTTGAATCACCTTCCTTCCTTTGTCAAAGGTTAGTTGACTAAATGTATGTGGGTCTATTTCTAGGATCTCTATTCTATTCCCTTGGTTCATTTGCCTCTTCTTTCATCAATACCACACTGTCTCGATTACTATGGATTTGCAGTGATTCTTGAAATTGGATCATATCAATCCTCTGACTTAATTCTTCTTTAATATTGTTTTGACTATTCTGGGTCTTTTGCTACTCCACATAAACTTTAAAATCAACTTGTTGATTTTCATATTCTTGAAATAACTACCTTGGATTTTGACTGGGATTATATTAATCTATAGATCAATTTGGGAAGAGCTGACATCTTGATAATATTGAGTCTTCCTATCCATGAACATGGAATATTGTGCATATATTTAGTTCTTTGATGTATTTTTTCAGAGTTTTGCAGATTTCCTCTTGTAGATCTTATACCTATGTTGTTAGATTACACTTAAGTATTTAATTTTGGGAGGTGCTATTGCAAATGATATTTTTAATATCTCACTTGTTAATTACTGGTATATAGAATAGGGGTTGACTTTTTATTTTTAAATGCATAATGATGCTGCATAACAATGTTTCAGTCAGCAATATATGAACTGCATATTTGAAGATAGTCCTATAAAATTACATCACCTAGTGACATCACAGCTGTCTTAGAGTAAGTACACTCTATGAATTTTGTCACCCAGTGACAAAAATTACCTAGCACTGCATTTATCATAATGCACCTCCATTGTTAGTGCAATGCATGACTGTATCACTTTTATATCCTGCAACTTTGCTATAATTGTTAGTTCCAGGACATTATTTTGGTAAATTTTTCAGAATTTCTACAGACAATTATATCATCTGTAAGCACAATTTTATTTCTTCCTTCAAAATCTGTGTGCTTTTTATTTCCTTTTGTCTCATTGCAATAACTAGGACTTTCAGTGCCTTGTTGACTAGGAATGGTGTGAGCTGCTGTTCTTGCACTGTTCTTGATTTCAGTGAGAAAGCATCCAGTTTCTTATCATATATTCTTATGTTAGCTTCGGGTTTTTACTGATGTTTTTTATCAAGTAGTGAACATTCTCCTCTTAAGCATGCTGAGAGTTTTTTCAGGAATGGGTACTGGATCTCATAAGATGCTTTTTTGCATGTATGCATATGATCATGAATTTTTCTTTCTTAGCCTGTTGACAAGATGGATTACGTTGATTGATTTTCAATTTTTATTTTTTTTTATAAAGTTAGGGATTGAGTACCCAGGGCCTCGTGCATGCTAGGCAAGCACTCTCCCACTGAGCTACACCCCAGCCTCTCAAATATTGAACTAGCTTTGCATTTCTATAATAAATCCTTAATGGTCATGGTGTATAATTATTTTTATACATTGTTGGATTTGATTTGCTAGTATTTTATTAAGGACTTTTTACATCAATGTTTACAAGATACATAGTTTTGTAGTGGTCCTTTATTATGATGTCTTGCTGGGTTTTGTTTGGTTTTAGGGTAATATTGGCCTCATAAGATGAGTTAGGAAGTGTTTGCTTTGCTTTGATCTTCTGAAACAGATTATACGGTATTGGTGCAATTTCTTTCTTTGGTTTTTGGTACAATTTACTGGTAAAACCACCTGGGCCTGGAGTTATCTATTTTGGAATGTTATTAATTATTGACCTAATTTCTTTAATATGTAGGCACATTTGGATTGTCTGTTTCCTCTTGTGTGAGTTTTGGCAGTGTGCTTTGCAGGAATTGGTCCTTTTCATCAAGGTTATCGAACTTGTGGACACACAGTTATTCATAGTTGTATTGGTCAGCTTTTCATCACAGCGCCCCAGTACCTGATATGAACGATTTAGAGGAGGAAAGATTTATTTTGGCTCATGATTTCAGGGGTTTCAACACATGATGAGTCAGCTCCAATGCTTTGGATATGAGCCAAGGCAGAACATCATGGCAGCAGATAGCTGCTCACTTCATGGTGGCCAGGAAGCAGAGAAAGAGGGGAGAAGGGACTGGGGACAAGAACTACCCTTCCAGGGTACACCCCCTGTGACCTACTTCCTGCAACTAGACTCCATTTCCTACAACTTCCACCAGTTCCCCAAAATGCCATGGAATTTTCAGTCCCCAGGGGGATTCACTCCCTTCCCAACAGCTCCACCTCTGAACATTGCTGCGTCAGGGATCCAGACTTCAACATGGGAGTCTTTGGAGGACACTTCACATCCAAACCATAACAGTAGTCCTTCATTAACCTTGTAATGTCCATGGGACTATAGTAATGCCTCTTCTTTCATTTCTGATATTAACCTTTTGTTTCTTCCCTGTCTTTTTTTCTTAGTTAGCCTGGATAGGGGTTTACTGATATTATTGATCTTTTAAAAAACAGTTTAAGGTTTGGTTGATATTTATTGGTCTTTCCTTTCGATTTCATTCACTTCTGCTTTTTTATTATTTCTTTCCTTCAGCTTACTTTGGCTTTAACTTGCTCTTGTTTTTCTAATTCTGTGGTTGAATCTTACATTATTGGCTTTAAGTTTCTTTTTTTCTAGTTCACTTATTTACTAATATTAAAGTCCCTTCATACACTGCTTTTGCTTTGCACATTTAAATTTTTTCACTTAATTGTAAGTTTATGAAATTTGATTTTTTTGCGTATGTATTGCTGAGGATCAAACCCAGACCTTGCACATGCGAGGCAAAGTGCTCCTCCACTGAGCTGTACCCCCAGTCCTAAAATTTTTCACTTAGTTCAAAATATTTTTAATTTTATCTTGATATTTCTTCTTTGACCCATACTATTTAGAAAAGTGTTATTAGTATCCAAGTGGAATTTTTACAGCTACCTTTCTGTAATTGGCTACTTGTTTAATCCCATTGTGGTCTGAGAACAGATAGTATGTGATTTATAGTCACAAATTTGTTCATTTGTTTTATGGCCCTAGCTTCATGAATATTCCACGTGAGCTTGACAAAATGTGTATTCGGTTGTTGGAGGAAGTATTCTATTGATGTCAGTTTCAGCCAGTTGATTGATGATGTTGAGCTCATCTGTGTTCTGATTTTCTGCCCGCTTGTGCCTGTAATTTCCAACTGTAATGGGTTCATTTTTTTTCATTGCAGTTCTCCAGTATCTTTGGTTAGGTGCACACACATTAAGGTTATTATATCTTCTTGAAAAATTGATTCTTTGTCATTATGTAATACCTCTCTTTAGTTCAGATAACTTTGTTGTGTTGGAAATTAATATAGCTGCTCTCATTGTCTTTTGATTAGTGTTAGCATTGAAGCCAGAATTAAGAACAGGTAGTTAGTGTAGAAATAGGGGATCGGGTCAAATCGAGGAAATGGAGGCCATGGATTACCAAATTTACCTGCCTTTATCAAGGACTGCAAGCATGGAGCTGCTAATTGGTGCCCCCTGGGCCCTTATCTGCCTGAATCACCCTGGCCCTCCCCTTGCCCATGGTTTCTCAGTTAATGAAAAACCAGGCCTAGTCATGTAGGCAGGAAGGAGAGATAAGGGGGGAAAGAACTGGAGAACAAAAGAGACTTTAACTTATAAAAGATGTAGGATGAGCACACTTCTTGGGACTTTAGAACATCAGCCATGGCCCCCTTCTTCCTGCCGGGAGAAGTCTGTATTATTACCTTTAAATAAAACCTGCTTAATATGCTTGCCTTGGCTGCTTCTCTAGTGTTCAATCTTCAACATTAGAAGGAGCAGAACTCGTCACTGGTAAATGGCGGTATCAGATTTGGAGGTCCCACTGAGATTTACGCCAAGGTAAGTAAGCTTCTCTCTCCACGCACCCCACATCTGTTTGAGGTGCATCTTTCTGTCTCTTTATTTTTGGAGGGCAAAATGGGCACCCGTCGACTCCTTAAATGCAGTTAGTGCAGCCGCCATTCTTAAGACTCGGGTGAGAGGTTTCCCCGGCCCAGGCAAGTTTCCAATCACCTACCTGCTCTGTAGGCATGTTGGACTGTGCTGAAGCCGTTTTCTACTTTTCTCTCCAGGCCCGGAGTGCAATTGCCGCCAGTACACAGTGTCCCTAGTCCTGATCTGCCCAGGATGCGTGGAGGTGGAGGAAGGGTTGGAACAACTGCGGGGTTCTCGGCCCAGGCTACTCTGGGGTGGACCCCAAAGTTTCCTTCTCTGGACTCCCCCTCCTGACCGCCCTGAGGGGTATCCAGAGTGATCGGTAGACGAATGGCACTGAGGGAAAGCGCCAATCACCTTTGCCTCCGTATGGGCTGCACAGTGCACAACACTCCCACACATCCACTCCCTCCTGGATGCTCCCCTTCCCTTGCCGGTCAAGAATTCAAGCTGTAGGATTAAGGCCTGGGATGATTAGTATGAAAATGCCCAGGTTCCCTTTGTTCGCATAGTTAGCCTTCACTAGTCTAGACACTAGAGTCTCCCCATTAGTGTTCCTGTGCTTAAATGTGCTCACTGTGTTCTCTTTAAACTGCAAGAGGGAGGCATTTAAAAACTCCTCCCATGAGACCCTCCAAGCAAAGGGTGTTATACGCCTAACAACCAACAGATGTCCCCTCACCCTCCGGAGATTCCTTTAGTCTACAGGGCAAAAAGATAGGCAAAAGGTACACTTTTTACTTTTGTCATCGTTTTTCATAATTAGGAATTTATCATAATTAGGAGTGGCAGGAGGAAAGCAGTAATGCCCTTAAGCCTGAATCCTCCCAGGGTCCCTAGCACAGGGCAAACTAGGACCCTAGCACTTTGCCGAAGAAGGCCAGAAATAACTTTGGCAAAGCCAGGTAGTGAGAGACGGGTTTTTCTGGACCGTAAGGAAGCTCAAAGTTAGGGAGATGTCCCTAATTTTTCTAACTCAGAAGGGAGCTTCTCTCTCAACAGTATTGCCAGGTTCACCACTAGCCTGCTTACTGCTAAATTGCAAATGAAAAGTGCCTTTCATATGTTACCATGCTTGACATCAATAATTTCTGCCATGAGAGGAGAAAGCCTTGAGGAATCGCCCACTAAGAGAGGAAAATCGAGGGGACCCTCCCAACTTAAGACAGACAAAAATAAATTTAAGGAGGCTTTTGGAGGATCCTAATAAATATTGAGATGTTTCAAAACTTATGCCAGGTATTTGACTTCACCTGGAAAATTATGCTATTAACCATCTAGAGCACAGGCAGTTCCCAGAAACCATCCTAACTTGGATTTGAATAATGAGTAGGATGCCTAGGAAACCATTAAGCAGCCTTCAAGAAAGTCCTGCTATTTTCATGGAGAGACTTAGGAAAGCAATAAGAAAACACACCACTCTGAATCCTGAATCCATAAAGGGCCACCTACTTTTAAAGTATAAATTTATCATTTAGTCAGCCCCAAATATTTAGAGGAAATTACAAAAATTGGCACGTGGCCCTGATCAATCCTCAGATGATCTTCTCCAGCTTGCATCTTCCATTTTTTAATAGACATGAAAAAGAAAGAGAAAAGGGAACATATAGGCAAGAAAAAGGACTTATTAAAGATCATTCAAACTGATAGAAACTTTTAATGCCTTGCAATAGCCCATTCAATTCACCCATTTTAGGAGTTAAAAAGCAAACTGCCTAGTCCAAAACCTTAGAATAATGAAGCAGTAATTTCCCCCACCCTGTAGTTCTTAATCCATACACTTTTATCTTGGATTCCAACTGCTGCTTGGTTTACTAAGTTAGATTTAAAAGATGACTTTCCTGTCTATGCTAGACTCTGTTTGCTAGACTCTGTATGCAATTTCTGTTTGCCTTTGAGGAACCAGATACTGTATCTCAACTAACCTAGACAGTGTTGCCTCAGGATTTAGATGGCCCTCACCTGTTCCGGACAAACCTTAGCTAAGGACTTAACAAAATTCAGAGATAAAACATCTGTGATTATTCTCCAGTAAGTAAATGACATCCTTTATGTGCCTCCACCCAGGAGGAATATCAAAAGGCCATTGCAGAACTCCTAAACTTCTTAGCTAATAGGAATTAAAAGATCTCAAAAAATAAAGCTTAATTATGTCATCAACAGGTTCAATACTACAGAAAATAGCCACTATAGGACAATATTCTGCCCCAGGAATATCAAGAAGGGGCCTTACTTCAAGCTCCTGTCCTCAGCTTACCTATGAGGCAAGATTTAACCTGTTTGTCACAAAGGGGAAAATAAATCCAGGATAAGCAGCCATAGGCAGCTCAATAACCAATGGCATATCTCAGTGAGGAACTTAGCAAAGTAGCTTCTTCTCAAAAGTAATGGAAAATAAGGTCTCATAATTTTCTTTGACATCCAACCTGTCCTGATGAGATGGCTAAAATGTCCTAGGCACAAGGTTTCTGTTAAAACCTGTTAGATCCTTCCAGGTCTGTCAAGGCTTACATTGAAATGTAAATAAAGGAAGCCTAAAGGCTCAGTGGGAGACCCGTCTCAAACCCAAGGAAAAAAAAGGTAAAAAGAGTCTTACCTGAACTCCAGCAAAAGTAAATTTTATGGTGCTTTACTGAAGTAATTAACGGCCATATCGTTTTTCCAGGACTCTTGTTTTTTTTTTAATTCTATATATTTTTTTGAGCTCATGATTTTTTTGATAAGTTCTATTTTTTATTCAACTAGAGTTTTTGAACATCTGTTTCATTGCAATGGAGATTCACCTATAAAGTTACAAGGCCTTTGATTTTGTGTTATTTGTATGTCGTGCTATCTGATGTCATGTTTTGTCTGTATCAAAACTGGGCGCTCCTAAAATTAAAATTTAAAAATGGATCCAGATACTTTTAATTCACGTGATTTAAAGGTTCCTTTCAAATTGGGTAAACTAATAAAAGTAAAATGTCTTTGAAAATAACTCGCAAGTCTCTAGGTGGTCAAGCTAATAAAATATTGATGTTAATAAAATGTCTAATATCAATTGTTTCTAGGACTTTTCTTCAACAGGAAAGAGACAGCAAATACTGTTCAGGACACTTGTCTGATAATTCACAGAATAAGTGAATTAGAGTTAACATGTATGGGATTACTCAAATGTGTTTGTAGAGACATCTGATTAATTTACAAAGTTAAAATGCTAATTGTTAAATAACATCGAGTACTTTTAACTCCTTAAATTCCATGGGGTATCATACTTAAACATTATTGGTGTTTTCATAGGTTAGTAAATAAAAGGGTTTAAACTTGCTTTGTGTCATCACTAAACTAAAAACAAGGTTACTAAGAGTTATGTCCTAACAAGTGCAATTCCATATACAAAGGGTCCCAAAAGTTTCAACTGTGTTTCAATTAGAGTACTATAAACAACAAAATATTTAATCTTATTAAAATAGAGTAATTTATCTAAATTCAGAAATTTCATAAGAGTTGTTTCAGAATGTGAACAAAAAGGGGTCAACAAATAGGAAAGAGAAAATAAAAGGTTCTGGGTATGGAAATATATTTAGTAAAAGGGAAAAGGAAATGTTTCTGGGTAAGAAAGTGCTTGTGTGATGAAATACATGAGGGTCTAAGTAAGTGCTAAGAAAGTCTGTGTGTAAGTAAAGGGCAGGTTTCAACAAGTTTGCGTGTAACTCAGTTGGTTTTATGTATGTGAGACAGCTAAAGTTATTTAAGGTTTTTCCTAAGGTGAAATACTAATGTTCTGATATAAACCAAAGTTTAATCTATATGGTAAAATGACAAGGATTTCTTAGAAACACTAATTTACTCTTAACTTTATGTCTATTAAGTTTTATTCTTTAGAACAATTAGTCTTAAGAATTGGGATTTGTACAATTATGATTAAACAACTGTTAGAGTATTGTACTATGTTACAGAGTCTTAATTTTTCTTTAAAAACTACATTTGGTAAGATAAAAGTGTCAAGGTAATTGTGAAATGGTCACTAGTTGTATATTAAATGTGTTCATATTTTCCAGGTATACAAGTTTTTAAAGCAGGGAATTTATCAAGCTCTGCTATTCTCCAGATTAAACTTGTCTGTAATGGTAATCTTAAACTTATAAAGAGTAAATTTTAATTGGGGATTTATTTCTATCATTTAATGTTCTATTATAGAACCTGCTATAAATAGGGTATATGTAAAATTTGTTACTTTTTACACTGAGATAAAGAATTTCAAATATAAATGTATTTATAAAAGTTAGAGCCTGACTTGTTTAAAGGTTAATATTGTGAAACATGAAAACATTTTGCCACTTTGACACACAAAAGGAAAGTTAAAAGCTCTCTCAACCTTTCTTTGATTCATGTTTTAGATACAATGTTAAATTGTGTTAATTATAAAGTTTATATAGACTCAGGAAACAGTATATGTAAACTACTTAATGATATTTAAGGAAGAAGCAAAGATCAACATCAGAATTAGAACACTTAAGATCTGTAAAGAGCCACGCCTTACCTGAGATAAGGCTCTGCCTCCCACCTTACTGCATGTTAGAGTGACTCCAAAATAAGTCAGACTTCAGCTTATTTAAAGTTATAGTCAAAAGATTGGTTCTTGTTGTAAAAGTACTGTGATCTCAAATAGGGGATATAATGTGGTTCTCAGTCAAAATTCAAGATAGCTATTATACAAGCTGAATATATTTTTACTTTTGCTAATTTCATTTTGTAAAACTATTACCTGTTAATGTTTTGCAGAAGTAGCTGCTTCAAGAACACACAACCTAGGTAACTTGTGATAATAAGCCATCACCTATAGAACAGATAGTGGTAACTTCCAGTACTAATGCAGACTCCAGTTAGATAAAAGGGTAAATAATTGTAAAGTTATAGACATTGAAGTTAAAGCCCAGTACTCTTACTTTATGACTGGTGAGACTGGCTTGCTGGATGATTAAGATCAAACTTAGAAATTGGAATTAAATACAGAGGCCAAGAAAAAAACAGTATCTTGCCCTCAAAATCAGCCTGAACCCAGGGAATAAGAGGACTTCTCTAAGGAGTGCTGCAACTCTGGGTCACACAACCTCCTGATCAAGGAGATTGTTGAGACCACTAGAGGATGAAAAATCACTCAGTGCATCTGCTGCAGAGGAGGGTCATGGAAAAAGGGAGACATCCCTTGATGCTTCCAAAGGAAGCCACCTCATCAAGGAGACCCTGCCTAACCAAAGGCACTGGTGGAGCTAAGAAGCTGCTCTTAAGTTCTCTACGGGTGACCCCTGTGGGAACTCAGCTGACTCTTTAACAAGACAGGAACCAGGTCAGTTTGACCAGCTTGATCTTTAGACACCCAGCAAAACAGTTAAAACCAAAATATAGCCATTCTTGGGCATTTAAAAGAAATAATAGTTAAATGTAACTTAAGATGTACACTTGTATTAGCCCACTAGAATAAAGACTGGAAGCTACAAATGAAAGAAAGATTCTTAGGCAAATGTGCCTGATAACTATCAAGAGAAATTGCCAGAGTCAGAAGTTTTTAGTCAGTTTAAGGCCTTCCTAAGCTACACAGGTAGACTTAATCTATGTTTGCTCGTATGATTATCTATCCCTAAGTAACAGAAGTATAGAGATCTCTACTAAGCACAGGTTATACCAATAAAGGGATATTTTACAAAAATCAGATGACCTTAAGTTGCTTAACTATATTTTCTGGGGACATCTATGACATTAAGAGTTAAATGTTGTGTTTACATTTCTGATAACCTGGACAATGTTAAAGTCCCCAAATAAAGGCCTTGTCCTCTCCAGCCTTTGCTAGGCCTAGTTATGGGAACAATTTCTCAGTTCTTCCACCTCCTGGTGAGAGATTGACTTCTGTCATTTTCATGATACTCAGTGGCATGTTCCAGATGCTGCAACATTTACTTTGTACTAATCTCATTTCAGTACTCATGTCTTTTTGTTCTTCTATCATAGAAGCACCCACCCCCAGATGACTTTACAACCTGCTCTTTCCCAACCAGACTTCTACCTTGGACCCCTCGATTGACCTGATTTTTAAAAAAGGAACTCCAAACTGCTTGCCCCTCGCTACCCCCTTTCAGCTTTGAAGCAGCCAGAACGATCGGCGCCCCCTTTCTTTTCCTTACAGCAGTTAGGAGTTCCTAAAGCAAAAGGGGGGGATGAAACTAGAATTAAGAACAGGTAGTTAGTATAGAAATAGGGGATTGGGTCAAATCGAGGAAATGGAGGCCATTGATTACCAAATTTACCTGCCTTTATCAAGGACTGCAAGCATGGAGCTGCTAATTGGTGCCCCCGGGCCCTTATCTGCCTGAATCACCCTGGCCCTCCCCTTGCCCATGGTTTCTCAGTTAATGAAAAACCAGGCCTAGTCATGTAGGCAGGAAGGAGAGATAAGGGGGGAGAGAACTGGAGAACAAGAGAGACTTTAACCTATAAAAGATGTAGGATGAGCACACTTCTTGGGACTTTTAGAACATCAGCCATGGCCCCCTTCTTCCTGCCGGGAGAAGTCTGTATTATTACCTTTAAATAAAACTTGCTTAATATGCTTGCCTTGGCTGCTTCTCTAGTGTTCAATCTTCAACATTAGAAGGAGCAGAACTCGTCACCGGTAAATGGTGGTATCAGCATGGTGTATCTTCTCTATCCATTTATTTTTAATGTATATATGTTATATTAAAAGTTGGTTTCTTGGGGTTGAAGTGGTACAGCCCCTACTAACGTTTGTGAGGTCCTCAGTACTACAAAAAATAAAGGCTGGTTTCTTGTGAACAAAATAAAGTTGGGTCTGTTTTTCCTCCCCACTCTGACAGTCTTATTTGTCAAAGGTTTATTTAGACCATTGAAATTTATAGTGATCATTGATATAGTTGGATTAATATTTATTCTATTTGTTCTTATTCTTGTTTTACACCTTTGAAGGATGATTTCATTGGATTCTAAGTTGTCAGACTTTTTCCTCTTTAAATATTCTAATTGTATGTTTTCTCTCATATGTGGAAGCGAGAGAGGAAAAAGGGAAATAAAAGTGTGGGAATCTCATGAATATCAAAGGAAGACTAGTAGAGCAAAGGAACTAAGAGGATGGAGGAGGGGAAGGAAAGGGGAAATACTGGGGAATGATATTGGCCAAATTATACCTTGTGCATGTATGAATATATAATGACAAAACTCACCATTATGTATAATTGTAATGCACCAACAAAAATATGGAAAAAGAAAAAAATATTTGACTCCATTTTCTTCTTTTCCTGGAGAAAAGTCAGATGTAATTCTTATCTTCGATCTTTCAAGATTTTTCTTCACCTTTGGTTTTCTAAAGTTTGAACATAATAATGTGCAATATTGTTTTATTTTGGCATTTATCCTGCTTGGTGTTCTCAGAGCTTCCTGGATCTGTGGCTTGGTATCTGATCTTAACTAAGGGGAAATTCTTAATTATTATTATTATTATTTCAAATATTTCTTTTCCTTTCTGTCTCTTGTCCTTCTGATATTTCCTTTTTGTGTTTTTACAACTTTTATACTTTTCCCCACCATGCTTGAATGTTTTGATCTATTATTTTCTACTTTTTAATTTTGGAAGTTTCTATTGACATAGCTTCAAGATTACTGATTTTTTCCTCACCGGATCTAGGGCATTAACACGTTCGTCAAAGACATTTTTTATTTCTTTTATGGTGTTTTTGATCTCTAACATTTCTTTCTTATTCTTTCTTTAGCATTCCCACCTCTTTCCTTATGTATTGTCTACTTTTTCCATTAGAACCCTTCACAGGTTAATTATAGTTATTTTATATTGCTGATCTGATTATTCTAACATTCCTACCACATAGAACTCTGATTCTGATGCTTCCTCTGTCTCTTCAAACTGTGACAGCAATGTTGTTTTCCTTTGCCTTTTAGCAAGCCTTATAATTTTATTTTATTTTTTTTAAGATTGGGCATTATGTATTGGGTAAAAGGAACTACTCTAAATAGGCCTTAGTAACGTTGTGGTGGTAAAGCCTAAGGAAAAGGGGAAGCATTCTGTACTCCTGTCTTTTTGGTGACTGTATGGGCCTGGGCTGTGAACTTCACAAGTGCTTCTTTGCCTCTCCCACCTCCCCTTACGTGGGACAAAATGGCTAGAGATGGAGCTGGGTAATCCCCTTCCCTCAGATCCACCAACCTTTGGTAAGACCCTAGTAGGTAAGGTGTGTGGAAGTTACCCTGGAGGTAAGGCCTTGTTAAGAACAGAGCTCTGACAACCCAATCAATAAATGGGCAAAGGAACTGAACAGGCACCTGACACCAGAAGAAATACAAATGGTCAACAAATATAAAAAAAAATGTTCAACTTCTCTATAATTAGAGAAATGCAAATTAAAACTACACTGAGATTCCATCTCACTCCAGTCGGTAAGGCAATTATCAAGAATACACGTAAAAATAAATATTGGTGAGGATGTGGGGATAAGGTACGCTCATACATTATTGGTGGGACTGCAAATGGGTGCAACCACTTTGGAATGCAGTATGGAGATTCCTCAGAAAACTTGCAATGGAACCACCACTTGACTCAGCTATCCCACTCCTCAGCACATACCCAAAGAACTTAAAAATCAGCACACTATAGTGACATGGCCACATCTGTTTATAGCAATACAATTCACATTATTAAACTATGGAACTAACCTAATTGCCCTTCAACAGATGAATGGATAATAAAATGTGGTATACGTACACAATGGAATATTACTCAGCCAAAAAGAATGAAATTATAGCATTTTCTGGTAAATGGATAGAACTAGAGACTATCATGCTAAGTGAAATAAGCCAGTCCCACAAAACCAAAGGCTGAAAGTTCTCTCTGATGTGTGGATGCTAGCACATAATAAAGTGGGGGTGAGGGAAGAATATAAGCTCATTGGATTAAACAAAGGGGAATGAAGGGACATGGGGGGGGGAGTAGGAAAGACAGTAGAATGAATCAGACGTGACTTTCCATGTTCACATGTATGGATACACCACCAGTGTAACTCCACATCATGTACAACCACAAGAATGGGATCCTAATTAGAATGTTGTACTCTATGTACATACAATATGTCAAAAAACACTCTACTGTCATGTATATCTAAAAAGAAAAAATAAAAGGAACAGAAAAAACAAACCAAACAAAAAAAGAACAGACCTTTGGCATATTTCAGAATGCTGCTTTTCCATTTGTGAGACACTAGTTCCAGCCTCAGTAGTGTTGGGGTGGGGAGTATTTTTCTCTTCTTTCTGCTAGAAGTAATGGAAACTTTGATCTTTACTGTGAGTATGTAACAGAGCTTCATTTGAGGTAACTCCAAGACTGGCTTCCCCAGTATTTTTAAACTCAGATTTGTCAACCTTCAACAATTCACAACTATGGTTTTCCTAACCTAGTCCTGGTTCACACCAAAGATTTTGCTTGTGCTCTGTTGTAATTCTCTGTACCTACTGATAGCATGTTGATAGCAACAGCTTCCTGTGGTGTGGTGACACAATGGAAATGAGGTAAGGGGAATCGGTTGCAGTTATGCATTTCTGTAATCCACGTGGTTCAGGAGGTTGAGGCAGGAGGATCACAAATTTGAGGCCAGCCTGGGCAACCTAGTGAGACTGTATCTCGAAATTAAAAATCAAAAGGGTCGAGGTGTACCTCAGGGTAGCAAGATCCTGAGTTTAGTCCTGCAGATTAGGGGACAGTGGTTTGCCCTTTTACTTCAGTTCTTTGACAATTCTAAGAAGGGTTGTTTATTTTTTTTTCCAGATTTTTACTTCTTGTTAGGATGAAGAGATGACTTCCAAGCTTCTCACACGCTGTGCTGGACTGGAAATACAGTACAATTTAAAAGAGTGGGAGGAAGATGGTAAGATTTAAAATAAGAAGGGTAAATTTGACATGTCCATGGTATGAAATTGGTTAGTCATGATCATGAAGCATGTTGATAGCAACAGCTTCCTGTGGTTTGGATACATAGAAAAAAGAAGCAAGAGGAACTAGGTGTGGTGACACTTGCCTATGACACCAGTGACTCAGGAGGCTGAGACAGGAGGATCACAAATTCAAGGCCAACCTGGGCAACTTACTGATATCCTGTTTCAAATTTAAAAATCAAAAAGGCTGGGGATGTAGCTCAGTGGTAGTATGCGCTGAGTTCAATCCCCACTATTATAAAAGGAAAAAAAGCATGAAATGTACAATCACTGATATTTCCCTACTCTCAGCCCATCCATTCCCTTGCCGCAAATAGAGTTTCATCCACAAATGCTTCAGGTGTATCTTCAAAATATAAAGACTTCGTGTGTATGTGTGTGTGGTACTGGGAATTAAGCCCAGAGACTCACACACTGGGCTACTTCCCCAGCCCTTATATTGTATTTTAAGACAAAGCCTTGCTAAGTTCTGCAGACTGGCCTCCTACTTGTGACCCTCCAGCCTCATCCTCCTAAATCATGTGGATTACAGGTGTGTACCACTGCTCCTGGCCAAAAGATATAGAAAGACTTTCGATAAAATGTAACCACTGTATCATTGCTCTCAAAATAATTCACTGGTATCTCAAATATCCAGTTGATATTTGTCTCACAGATGAGTTATTAATTATTCTTTGTGTAAATAGAATCCAATACTGTTCACTCATTGAATGTCAAAAGTCTCTTTGCTGACATTTTCTGTTGTGGAAACAAGGTCATAATCAAGTAATATTTCCCAGTCTGGAGGTTGCTGATTACCATCTCAGTTTTCACTTAACGTGTTCCCATATCCTTTGATTTTTTTTTAACCTCCATAAATTAGCACTTTGTCGGGGGTAGTGATTTGAATCACAGCTTCTGTCCCACACCAGGAGAGGCACCTGCCCGGGAACTTCCTATGCAAAGGTGCAAGTCAAGACTGCCCAGTTGCTATGGGGACCCCTCCTTAAGGGAGGTTCTGTGCTAGGCAGGGGACTATAAGTCTTGACCCTGAATTCAAACACCAGCTACCAGGGGGAGAGAATTATAAGCGCGAGTTTATGATTATAATTGGCTGCTAGACTTCGACCTTCAGCCTGCATGCTTTGAAGAAACTTTCTCCCACAAAAATCTTTTGATGATAAAACCTATATAATAAGCGTGCTCAGCTGGCTCTGGGCCATTATATCTCTATTGGAGAGTAATGTCCCACCTGGTCCCAACTTTCTCTGTGTGCCTGTTTGTCTTTTCTCAATTTTCCATCTTCCCTTGCAGGTTTCTGAATTAATGGCTGCACTGGTTGTGGTAGTACTTATGAATACTTTGTGGTTTAATCAGATTCAGTTTCACATTTCTGACAAAAATACCGCATACATGGTTCTGCCTACTTCCTACTGTGTTGCTTCGGGAGGCACACAATACCTGGCTGTCATTCTTTGGGAGATGTTACAATTAATCAGCAAGTGTTATCAAACCAATCCATTAGAAAATTCCAAGGTTGCTATTTTGAATAGAAGATTTGGATAAGGTCTTTCTGAGGAGATGATTTATTTTTATGTATTTTTTTAATTGAACCCAGGGCGCTTAACAACAGAGCTATATCCCTAGTAGTCCTTTTTTTTTTTAACTTTATTTTTAATTTTAAGACAGGGTCTCTCTAATTTGCTTAAGGTCTCACTAAGTTGCTAAGGTTGACCTGGAACTTGTGATCCTCCTGCCTCAGCCTCCAGAGTCACTGGGATAACAGATGTGTGTCACTGCATCTGGCCTGAAGAGGTGATTTTTAACTGTGACCTAAAGTATGAAAAAAGGCAGTCATGCAGAGTAGAGTATAGTGGGTATAAACCCAGAGGTGAGAAGGAACTTGCTAGGTAGTATTAAATGAATTTAATTCAGTATTTAATGAAATTCGAATGTGAAAGTGCTTGGAGAAATATAACAATACATGGAAATCAGTTGATACACATTTTTGTATAATAACTGTAATGTACAAAGCTGCTCCCCCTGACCTTTCCGGTGCAGCCTCCCAACCACTTGTCAATCTGTGAACATCCTAGCTAGCTATTGGTTCATCAGTCAGCTTGCAAGTATCCTTCTCCAATATAGGTCCCCTGTTAGCCCAGCGGACTTCAATTGCTTATTGTAGCTACCCCGCCATCTTTCCTTCTCTCTCTCTCCTACTCACTTTCTTATCCTCCTTGTTTTCCACTCTCTTTAGCAGGTGCCCTTTCTCTTCCCTTTCTTTTCCTCTCATTTTCTCTCTTACCCTGCAGGGAGACACTCTGTTTGCTTAATAAACTCCCTTATGTGATTTCCCATGTCCGTTGTGGTTTTCGTGGGATTCCTTACAATAACCCTGTAACCAAAAGCTCAGTCCTTGTCCCCGATGCCAATTCAATAAGGAGGATGCAGACACAGTTTTGAGAAAAAGGGAAAAGAAGGCTTATTGTTTTGCTAGCAAACCAAAAAGGGGACTCTGTCCCAAGGCTGTGATTCTCCTCATCAGGAGGGACAGGGGTCTTTTAAAAGAACTCTTCGAGTGTTACTTTCCAGGTGTGTTCTGGTAGGGGCTTCCAGGGTGCCTTTATGGTGGGTTAAGATTCACTTGTTAATTTGGGAGACAGTCATCTCCCAGATCCTCAGCAGGCATCTCCTTCCTGTTAGTAGGTGTGTTCAAGGGCAGTTAACTAGGGGAAGAAAATCATAACCTTGCCTTCCTAATCTTGTTAGGGACGGGGAGAGGAGAGAAGAGAAAAAAACATGTTCTTCCAGAAAACAAGCCTCAGAGCAATGAGGGTTACATTCAGAAGATGAGGGGACCACTGTTACAACCCAATTCTATTCCTTCTCCCTCAAAATGTTTATTAAAATTCATCTTCATACTGCGTTCCAGTTAGTAGAAAGTCAGAAATCAAGTGATTAATAATAATATCTACCATGCTACACAGTACACCATAACATTTTCTCCAGACTACCTTAAGAGAAAATAATCCTTCAAAAGAGGAAGCTGACTCAGAAAATTTAAGTGAGTGTCAGAAATACAGTTTCCTTTCTTTGTACTGGTTTGTTATTTAACAGGAAGTAACAGAAAACTCCCTTCACTTTTTTTTTTTTTTTTTTTTCTGGTACCGGGATTGAACCCAGGGGCACTTAACCACTGAGCCACATCCCCTGCCCATTTCTATATTTTATTTAGAAGCAGGGTCTCGCTGAGTCTCTTAGGGCCTCGCTAAATTGCAGAGGCTGGCACTGAATGAAAGATCCTCCTTCCTGTCTCAGCCTTCCCAGCCACTGGGATTACAGATGTGCGCCGGCCGCCGTGCCCAGCTTCCCTTCACCTTTTCAATGGTTCGTTTAAGAGGACCAGTTTTAGAGCTCAGAGGTATAGCACTGGCCTAGCATGTGGGAGGCCCTGGGTTCCGATCCCCAGCTCTGCAAAAAAAATCCAAACCAAAGCCCCACTTTATTCAACAATGAGCAGATTCATTGCTCCTAAGATCCTTTATGAAAATCCTATCCTATATGTGAGTTCTCACTCTAACGAGACTATACAATATTTGAAGGACAAGATTCAAGTTATGCACCTTGCCGTTTCTGGAATATTTTCTCCAGTGCCCGCGCCAGCGAGCTGAGTCCTGTGCCTGACCTGGGGGGACGAAGCGGGGAACTGGAGACGGACCTGTAAACGCTAAACCGTGTCGTCCAGGAGGGCTCAACCCTGGAAGGTTTCGGGGAAGAGTCAGAATTGGGCTGGACCCTAACCGATCAGTAGGATGTAGGTACTTGGAGCAGGTGCGGAACAAGAGTGATAGAACCTTACGCATCTCTAAAAATAAGGGCGCGTTCTGTCACAGAGCTCGAGTGAGGGACAGTTCTGTGTGTCCGCTGATATCACGGTGAAAGGTCCAAGCGAGAACTGCCGGCGGGGAGCTGCACACCGAGACCGGGATGGAGATCCACCAGCGGTCCCGGCGGCTCCGCTCGGGCAGGAGTACTTCAGCTCCAGATGCCTGAAACCCGCTCCCCCACGTGGCGGGCGCGACTTTCGCTTCGCCTAACGCTATGGTTACTATGCATGCGCAAGGCCCTTCTTGCCGCACAAAGACCGTGGAAGGAGGGGTCGGCGCAAACGCTTTGCGTCTCTCCGAAGATGACGTCATCATCTCGCCTCCTGGCAAAGGGAGCTCAGCGCTACGCCTGCGCCGTGAGTGCTTGCAGGACTTATTTCACGCTGGGGCGGCGGTGACGTGACGACAGAGCAGGAGGTAGTCAAGGAACGGAAGCCGGGAGGGATCTAGGGCGGAAGGGGACCTGGGCCGGGGTTGTGTTCGGATCCTTGGCGGGGCTAAGGTTCCGATGTGGTCCCCGGAGCGGGAGGCCGAGGCCCCGGCCGGGGGAGACCCGGCGGGCCTCCTGCCCCCCGAGTGGGAGGAGGATGAGGAGCGCATGTCCTTCTTGTTCTCAGCCTTCAAGAGGAGTCGCGAGGTGAACAGCACCGACTGGGACAGCAAAATGGGCTTCTGGGCGCCGTTGGTGCTGAGCCACAGCCGCCGCCAGGGGGTGGTGCGCCTGCGTCTGCGGGACTTGCAGGAGGCCTTTCAGCGCAAGGGCAGCGTCCCGCTGGGGCTGGCCACGGTGCTGCAGGACCTGCTGCGGTGAGGGGCGGGCCGCGGCCGCGGCGGGGCGGGCGGGGGGCGGCTCCCCGAGACCCGGGACCCGGTCCTGCCCTCCGACAGCGCACCGCGCCCAGCTCGGAGTCTGGCCCGGAGTAGGCGTCCACCGTGCGTTCAGTGGGCGAACCGGGAGGAAGACAAGGAGGACGCTGGGCTAGGGAATGTTTGGAGGGAGAGAAAGAGGGATCTGGGGCATTTCGGGAGGCCGGGGAAGTCCGATTAGACGGGTTTCAGATGAGAAATCAGCCTGGCAGAGGTGACAATGACTTGTCAGGACCGGAATCTCCTTAGGTAGTTATTTCTTAAGAGTCTCCGAAATTGAGTTACCTCTGAACAGAAGGTCTAGGAGACAGGATTGATTGAACAAGGAAGACCAGAGCAAAGCGGAGAGAATTCATGGAGAAGAGGGCTGCAGGGATCTTGCCAGCAAACCCTGGCACAGGTTATGTGTCTGCCCTTTCCTGGCCTGCCCTTAGCACAGACTGAACCAGAGAGGACATATAGGGGAGTAGGATTTCGCTGAGTATCTGGGGTCTTGAAGAGCTCTGTAGGTGGTATGTGACAGGCACAGTGTTGTATAAGTTCTAGTAGGTGCACAGCACTTCACAGTGTGTAGATACTTTACATGTTCCATTCCATCCAACCCTCTCAAGAGTCTTAAGGCAAGGTAATTATCCTCAGCAAACAGTCTTGGAAACTGAGTCACAGAGATTGAGGTACTCACTCAGAGTCACACGGCTAGTTAGAGGTATCCCCAGACTGGACCCCCTGGTCTTCAGATTTTAAATCATTTGTACTTACACCAGCCTAGCATGGATCCTCCCTCAGTGAAGAAAGGCAGAAAGTCAACTCTGATATGCATTTTTAGTTTGCTGCACTTTCTGATTAAGTGGTCTTCTCTACTTCTGTTCCCAGTACCTTTTGTTGGCTAACCTTGATGTCCAAACCTTTCTGAAATTCTCTTTTCTGAAACAAACAAACAAAAGTACTGTGGAAAACATTTGCTTCATGCCTAAAGTGGGGAACAGTGCATACAGTGGCCGAGGAAGTCATTCAGGGATGACACCAGAATGGTCCTCCTGATGGTAGAAGGACAATCATCTACCTCTTCCTATCCAGAGACCTTTAACATCTTGATGCCCCCTCTCTTGACTGCTGATTCTCTACTGAAGCTGCCTGATGCTTGACTGGGTCTGATGCCTGAGGAATTTCTGAGATATTTCCCCAAGGAAGCAGCATAGCATAGTAATTAACTTTGCTTAAGGGTCAGACAATTGGACTCAAATCCTGGCTTTGCTGTTTGCTAAATTATGTAGTCCCGATCAAATTATGTGCCATCTTTGACCAATTATAAAATGGTGGTGATAATTGTACCTAGGTTTATTGTGAAAATTTGAAGGTGTCTATATATAGTCCTTAACATATAACTTACCATGGCAAGTGTTCAGTGAATTTAGCAGCTGTCGTGTTACCAGGACCAGGAAACACATCTCATCTCCACCCTAGCTCAGAGATAGCAGAAAGCCCTGTCCCTGTATATCATTGTCTTCTCCCTTCTGTTTTGCACTTGACAGTGATCATTATTGTTTTCATTGAATTGTTTTGAACTCTGTAAAAGGAACTCTCAGTGCAGGCCCAGTAGCTCCCTGTGTCTCGAGTCTCAGTGAAGCGCTTGTATTCTGGAGCCAGACAAATCATGGCTTCTATTTGGCTTTCTCCTTACCATCTCAGACCCTCAGTTTCCTCATTAGTTAAAAAGCTGATGACTCTATCTGCAGAGTGATGTGAGGCCTAGCACTGGAGTAGAAATAGTGCTGCTTCCGATAGCTGCATGGAATAGACGTCTAACGAAAGGTCATTGTGATGATGGAAATTTTTGGGGGGACAGGTAGGGGCTGGAAGGGAACATTGCATGAAGTGCTACCACATGCTTTTCTTCTTTCCCTGCAGTCGAGGGGAGCTGCAGCGTGAGTCAGACTTCATGGCCAGTGTAGACAGCAGCTGGATCTCCTGGGGGGTTGGAGTCTTCTTGCTGAAGCCCCTCAAGTGGACTCTTTCTAACATGCTGGGGGATAATAAGGTTCCAGCCGAGGAGGTCCTTGTGGCTGTGGAGCTGCTCAAGGTGCGTATGCAAAAGGGAGAGGCCTGGAGACAGGAACCTCCACATACATTCTTAGGAGAAGACGGTCTCTTTTTTACCTGGGGACAGAGTTGATACCTGAGTTTCCCTGACTTCCTGTGCACTGTACTTAGTAGCATTATGTATTTGTTAGAATATTATGTTTTAAGGATGACACTGTCTAGGAATTGTCAGTAACAAGCAGCCGATTGCTCTGGTATTTGTAGGGATTAATGATAAACTATGGTTTACGAGATGCTTTGCCTTTTGTAGTTTGCTGACAAGAAATTCCCCGGATTTCTGAGAATCCTGTGAGTTCCAGCTTTGCTTACCCCTAAATTAGCAAACTAGCTCTATGTTCCCACTCTGCATCTCATTCCCGCTTCCAGCTTACTGATGGCTTGCCCTGGGCCATCCCTTCTCTTCGGCCTTCAAGAGGCAGCCAGCGCCTACAGCTTTCTTGGCTCCTGCTCAGCCAGCTTCCTCCTAGGCCACACCACACACTGATTGTGCGACTAGTGCCATCTCAGTGCCTGTAGCAACTCTTGTTCCACACCAGGAGTCACACAGCAGATCCACAGCCTTAGATCGGCCCTGCTGTCCTTGTCATCCTGACAAGCTGTGGGAATGCCCTCAAAGCCACTGTACAGCCAAGTGTTCTCGGCCCCTCCTCTTCCCTCCCACCCATCCTTTGCCCTCCTCCTTCTCCTAGACTCTTCATCCAGGGCTTCAGTGTTCTCTTCTTCCACCTCAGGTTTAACCTCCTCCAGCCTTCTGTCTCCCACGCCCTGAAGGTGAAGTGGCTTTCCTCTGACCACACTTGCTCTTGAGTCTTTCCCTGTCCATCTTGTCACATGTCCCATCAGCCAGCCACTTGCTCTGTGTATTCTGTCACCTTCTCTTTTGATGCTCTCCTTCTCTATCTGCCAAGCCCACCAGTCTTTTCCCATCACAGGTGGATTCTTTTATGGTCCCTGGGCTCCTACCAAAACTACTGTGGACGAGGTTGTGGGAACCTTTAAGTGTATGTATTTTAAAAGTTGACTGAACACCAGGTAGTGAAAGTGTGCTGCCCTTGTGCTTATTTTTGAAACTCAGGCCCAACTTTAGAGCCTTCGCATGTCTCTGGAGGTTTCCAGATAGCTGGAGCCAGCTCAGAATCCCCATCCCAAGAGAAGCATCCATTTCCCCGAGTCTACTAGTCTTCCCTGTCCTCTGTGACTTTTGACTGAGCAGCCCACATTTTCTTTACCCCTCCCCACTCAGGCCCTCTTACCTCCCAGAGGCCTTCTCTCCAGACCTCATGTAGACTACAGGATGCGTGGGGTGTTTCTGGGCCAAGTATAGGTCCTCTTCTCAGTCCTTTACCCCACATGTTCTTCAACCTGGAGCAAGAAGAGGGCCATCTACTGAGCCACACAGATCTGGTTTTTGAGTTCTAATCTTTTTGAGAGCAAAGGTAGAGAATGGGGGTGGATGGGGAAGTACGTAGTTCTCTCAGAACTCACAGGAATTGTTCAGAGATATTTAGGTGGAAAAATAAATCTTCAGGCTCTATAGGAGCACAGTACTGTTAACTGTACACCCATTTCACATCACTAAACATTACTTCACGTCTCATTCAGTGACTTCTGCTCTCAGATACATGGTGACTCCCGTTTTGTCTTGGGGGATGGGGACTTGTTTATATTTGTGAAATGAAAGAGACCTCTCGGATTTAAAAGGATCTAGATATGAAAAGAAAGCCTGATCATGAGGAGATTGCTTTTTCCCAGGTTCAGATGTAGAAAACAGTAAGTAAATTTTTACTTTCTTTAAAACAGTACTGAAAAAATACAAAAAAGTGAAAATTGCCCATCTCTTTGCTATTTTAAAAAACTATACAAAGAAGTGAAAGTTTTCTTTCTGTTCATTCCATTTCTATTTCTTTGGGTGTGTTCTTTCTCCTGTGTATGTGTGTGTTTGTGTGTGTGTGTGTGTGTGTTCATAGACATGTCTTCTTATTGACTCTGTTATTCTCTGTATTGTGTTACTTTTCATTTTAGTTTCTTCTTAGCATTTACTACTAACTGAAAAACCTTACTTGTTCACTTGTTTGTCATCTGATGCTCCTACTAGAAGGGAGAAGTTCCATGAGCTCCTAGACCCAGGAACTGTCCCTGGTGCATAGTAGACAGTCAGTAAATATTGGTTGAATGAATGAATGTGTGTATATTCACTCCATTTTTTTTTTTTCCTGCAAATAAAGTTGGTCTGCAACCTGCTTTTCTTTTCACTTTAATATATCATGAGCATTTTTCCAGGTTCTACACAATATGGGTTCACTTCATTCTTTTTGATGGCTCTGTAATAATCCGTATATACGCTATAAGTTATGCAACACTTTTCCCACAGGACATCTAAGTCATTCCAATTTCTCTCTCCATTTTTCCTTTAACATAAATGCAGTTTGACAGCCTTATACATACATCTGTGTACTTGCACTTTTATTTTCATGGAATGACTTTCTACAAATGCATATATGTCTTTTCCTTTTTAACAAAAATTGCCCAAATACTTTTCAAGTTTGTACTAATTTAAACTCTTCATCAAGAGTATCTTAGCCTAATCTCCCCACGTCCTTATCCGCTCTGGGCAACATCTGTCCTTTAAATTACTTCCTGTTTGTGAGTTGAACATCTTTTTCCCTGTCTGCTGGCCATTGACTTCCCCTTTTGTGAATCACCCACATAAATCCTTTGCCTGTTTTATGTCACATCATTTGTCTTTTTTCATGAACTTGTAGTTCTTTGAGTATTGGAGATAGATACATAAAACTCATTTGGCATTAGGGATATAAACATTGTTTCCCAGTGTGTTGCTTAACTTTAACTTCTAGTGTCTTTTAACATCCAGACGTTTTTACATTTATGCATTGGAGCTCTTACATTTCCTATTCTGACTACTGAATTTCTGGCCTTAGGAAGGCATCTTTTGCCTCAAACTCAAATCAGATATTCTTTTATGTTATATTTTAGTTACTTTATGTGGTTACTTTTTCAGTTAGATTTCAACACTTGAGTATTTCTTTTTGTCTGTGTGGTGAGGAAAAGCCCTCTGGTTTTCCAAACAGCCATTTTCTCGATACCTTTCATTAATGCTGTATACCATTAGTCTGTTTGTATGTGGACACCAAACTATCCTTACCACAGTAGCTTTGTGGGGTTATTATCTGCTGAGACAGTCAAATCTAATGAAAAGTTTTTTCTCTGTCTTATTAAAGTCTTCTGCTATCTTTGATGCTATTGACCACTTTCTTTTAAAAATTCCCCTTTTCCTTGAATCTTCACTTTTCACCACAGGTTCTCCTTGCTTCTTTTTAAGCTTTCCTGCTAGGTCTTCACTGCTTAAACACTGGTCTTCCTTCAGCTCCTTACTTCCCTTCCTGAGTGTCCTTGGGTAGTCTCACTTGCACTGGGCTCTTGATCGCTGTCTCTGTGCTGAGGACTTTGTGAGTTCTCTGTGCTGGCCTGGTCCCCCTGCTGTTTCCTTTGAGCTTCTGATTTGTAGATCCAGCTGTCTGCCGTAGGTCTCTTCTTGGATGCCCCTCAGGCATCCCAAACATATCCAAAATGGTATGTTTTATCTTCCCTTTAAAATAGGCTTTCCTTCCTGCATTTTTGGTATAGTTAATAGCATCATGTCTACCAGTCACTCAGATTGGAACCTAGGCCTCTTCTTTCTTCAATCCTGTATTTAGTTACTTTGAACTTTCTTCTAAGTTCTGCTTGAATCCACCTTGTCTCTCCCCGTTCACCACATATTTCAGCCCCACAGCTTGCTGTGTAAAAGGTCTCCTAACCTGTAATCCTGACTCTACAGTCGTCCTTCCCAGCTGTCAGCCACTCCATTGCTCTAGTCCCGGCAGTCCCTCTGTGTGACCACCCACCATTGGAGAGCAAAGGACCGGGCATAAGATACTCCACTCTGCGTGGTGTAGAAGCGCTTCTGCCCTTGCTGCCTTCCCCTCCAGATCAGAACACGCCCATGGACACACTCCTGTGCTCATGGTCGCTGCTCTTCCTGAGGTACCCCCACCACCTGCTTCACCTCAGGATTACTCACCCTTCAGAATTCTGCTCCACAACTCTTAAAAGGAAACCTCTCGCCGTGTGCAATGGCACACTCCTGTAATCCCAGCAACTGAGGAGGCTGAGGCAGGAGGATGGCAAGTTCAAGGCCAGCCTCAGGAGCTTAGTGAGACCCTGTCTCAAAATCAAAAGGACTGGGATGTGGCTTAGTGGTAAAATGCACCTGGGTTCAATCCCCAATACCAAAAAATGTAAACTTGCAAATCCCGTTTCCTTCCCTGTATTTTCGTAGCACCCTACACATATATCGGTGAATAGTTGTTTACAGAAGTAATTGTCCCGTCTGGAAACAGTGGCATTGCTTCTTGGAACTTGTTCTTAACCTTCTCACTGATGTCCCTGTTTTATTCACATACTTCTCCCTTAAGACTTTATGGGCTCAGTGACATTCATGTCTGCGGTATTTCCAGTTGGTATAAAATGGAGAGACTAGAATGGGAGGGAATTAGACCTGATCTCATCTGCCCTCTTTGGTTTGTGAAAGGGATGCTGATGACCAGTGAGGATCACACTGGCTGGGCTGGAAGTTGGGCTCAGCTCTAGTTCAGGGCCCATTCTGTACCCCCACCCCCATTCATCACTGAGGAACTACAGGCCAGGGAGAGGCAGAAATGTCAAGTGCCAGATGGAAGCTGACATTTCATGTGCCTCATTTTGTTTAGTCACCAACTTTCTTCCAAAGTTGAAAACTACACACATCCATTTTCCTTTTCAAGACGCTGCTACTTTGTGGGGTGGGGTTGCTGCTCCTGCTCTTGCCTGAGGTCTTCGCAGTTCTGGAGCTCGGGCTCAGGGTGTACTGCCTCGTGGCAGTGACCAGACCTGTGGGCCCCTTTACCCCCTGCAGGAAAAGGCTGAGGAGGTGTACCGCCTGTACCAGCATTCGCCCCTCTCCTCCCACCCCGTGGTGGCCCTGTCAGAGCTTAGCACCCTCTGCGCTAACTCCTGCCCAGACGAGAGGACCTTTTACTTGGTGTTGCTGCAGCTGCAGAAGGAGAAGAGAGTCACTGTCCTCGAGCAGAATGGGGAGAAGGTGGGGAGAGCATCCATTTGTCCGCATGCATGCACCTCCCCACGCCTGCTTGGAGTTTCTCAGCATGTAGCGAGGGACTGCAGTCATTTGTCTCTGTCCCCAGATTGTGAAGTTTGCCCGGGGGCCACATGCCAAGGTGTCTCCTGTCAACGATGTAGATGTCGGGGTCTACCAGCTGATGCAGAGTGAGCAGCTTCTTTCGCGCAAGGTGGAGTCCTTATCCCAGGAAGCCGAGAGGTAACTCCCGAGCCAGGCAGGGCTGGGCAAGCGTGGAGCCCAAAATCACTGAAGTCTGGGGGCTCCTCACAAAGAAGAAACAGTTATTTATTGACTGATGACAAAAGCACTAACTGCTCAATGCAGAAACCTTAAAAAACACACACAGGAGAAAAATGTGAGTCAGTTCCTCCCCAAAGATGGTGACTGTTCATGTGTTGTTTGTGCTTCATGCTGGCGTTGTGTTAGCCAGTGCCTATCCAGCTGGCTTCGTCCTAGCAGTGTGGCATGCATCAGGGAGCAGCACAAATCTGTGCCTTTGCAGGGGTCACCTGAGGGGCTCCTGCTCCCTCCCTGGGATGCCTGTACAGGGGTCCCTCTAAAAGGACAGACAGACATTGAATTAGAACCTATCACTCTGTGCCTCGGTGAGAGAAATGCAGGCACGTGGGAAGGCAGAGGCATACGGCCACGGTCGTCATCTCCCACGTGGCGGACACGTTTGCTCGTTCTTTCTTCCTGAGGATTTTAGCTTCTCCTTGGTCATCTTGCTTTCCATACACCCAGGCTGCATCGCAGTTTGCTTTCTGATTTTGGCAGGGGACTGATGGGCACCTCAGTTTTGGCCATAGGGAGAGTGGATTTGATCCTCAGATCTGAAATCAGTTTCACTCAGTGCTGTTCTCAGGGACTCTTGGGGACCATGCCACCCATCCTATGGCACACTCCTTTTCATTTCCTTTGTTTCCTAGGTGTAAAGAGGAAGCCCGCCGGGCATGCCGAGCAGGAAAGAAGCAGTTGGTGAGTTCGGATCCAGCTGTGTGGCAGCATCCTGGTCTGGCAGCAAGAACTGCCCAGCAGCTCAGAGTGCTTAGGGGTCAGGGGAGCAGGGTCTGCCTGTTTTACCTATGAGACAGAAGTAGGCCTGGGAAGGTCTTCTTGTCTGGAAGGAGCTGTCTTTCTCTTTCTTTTTGGCCTGCCATGTCCAGCCTGACCCAAGTCTTCATGTCCCCTAGGCACTGAGGTCTCTCAAGGCCAAGCAACGGACAGAGAAGCGCATTGAGGCCCTCCATGCCAAGCTGGACACTGTTCAAGGCATCCTGGACCGCATCTATGCCTCCCAGACAGATCAGATGGTAGCCACATCCCCTCTGTGCCAGCACCTGGCTGGTCTCCGGTGCACACTGCTCATCCCCACTCCAGGGAGGGCCATGCTGTTGTGAAGCAGCCTGGCTTCTCTGTGGGTGTGGCTGGGGTTGCCTTTGCCTTCCCTGTCAGGAAGTTTGGTGTGCAGTGAATCAGACTTGGTGACCAGCAAAACCCCAAAGCACTCTCGAGTGATGAAGCAGTATTGTCTGTAGTTTGCCAAATATTTGTCATTTGCACTGATAACTTGGCCTTTTCTTTAGGTTTTCAATGCCTACCAAGCGGGGGTGGGAGCCCTCAAGCTCTCCATGAAGGATGTCACAGTGGAGAAGGCAGAGAGCCTTGTGGATCAGATCCAGGAGGTACAGGAAGGGGCCAGGGAGGGACACAAGCTTCAGAAGACAGATTTGGCCTTTTTGCAGCCATTCTTTTCTGAACTCATAACCTTGTGACCTTAAAGAATCATTCCTGGATTCTCAGATCCTTTGTAATCCTGAACATTTTCCCCCAAAGACTATGTGATGTTTCAGCCACCATTCCCAGTTCAGGGCTTTACACTGTGTCTTGCAGCTGTGTGACACCCAGGACGAAGTTTCTCAGACTCTGGCTGGTGGGGTGACCAATGGTTTAGGTAAGTTGATAAAGCGCCCTTTCCTTCCTTCTTTCCTTCCTTCCTTCCTTTCCGAGAGGCTTTGCGTCCTTGTGCCGTGACTGGTATGACAGTGGACTTGTTTTTCTGGTGAGGACAGGCCCCTCTGGGGTCATCCCGGAGTAGTCAGCTGTTCTGATCCAGTGGTCCTTACTACAGGCTTCTGACTGGCAGGTCCTTTTTCAAGGACAAGGGGAAGCGGGTTGGTTCCATGAGGTTGGCAGGGTATACCTATCACCTAGAAAAAGAATATCTGTCTCCCAATTCATATGACTCCTTTAACCTACAAGGAGGCTGAGGTGTCTTGTAAGCTGAGCTGGGTTTTGATAAGCCGGGTTCTCGATGCCTGAGTGCATTCCCCCCCCAGAGTTATTGTATTCTTACATTGTCTCTTCTTCCTAGATTTTGACAGTGAGGAACTGGAGAAGGAATTGGACATCCTCCTTCAGGACACCACCAAAGAACCTTTGGACCTGCCCGACAACCCCCATGAGACGCTTTATACCAACAGTGTGCCTAACCCTAGGATCTCGGATGCTGAACTTGAAGCTGAACTTGAGAAACTGTCCTTATCAGAGGGAGGTATGGAGCTCTTTCCCAGGGTTGCTGGTGGGCATGTGACCTTCTGGCTGACAAAGGAGCCAGGCATAGAACTGATGGTTTCTTGCCTGTGTATTAATTTTCCCAGTACCGAAGCCCCAAATGGAGGGGGGGGTTTCATTATTTGTATGAAGACTTAGTCCTTTAAATCCCCAGGATGCTTTCATTTAAAGATCCTCCTGTTACAGTGCTGGCATTTCTTCTGTTTGCAGGTTTGGTCTCAAGCAGTAAATCTCCAAAAAGGCAATTGGAACCAGCTCTCTAAAGCCATTGAAGGACCCTCAACGAAGGACCCTCATGTAAAAGAGAGACCAGCTTTGTGTGTGTACATAGTAATTTAAATGAGAAACATTCAGAATTTATTGGAAGAGGAGGAAGGAGCCGCACTGATGTGTCTGGATGCTCCCACTTACAACAGGACAGATGATTTCTGGAAGCGATGCTCCGCAGCCTTGCTCCAGCTGGTGTCATGGACCTGCCTTCTCATCTTTATAGTGCCACAATTTATACAGTTCTGTGTTTGACCTGTCGTCTCATAGCCTGCAGTTCTTGCCATTGGCTCAGTTAGGTTTGTCTTCACCCACCAGCTGCCAGCGAAGGTGAAAGCTGTGCGGCTCTGCCAAGTTGGTCCTCTCCCAGCCCCGCGGCTTTCGAGAGGGATGTATGCTCTCGTCCTGTCTGTTAAACAACTTCCTCCCGTCCTTCTCTAGCTTCATTGGTAATGAGAATGGACACCAAACACACGGTTTATTTGGGGGGACTTAACAGCTGCTGCTTCGTGGAGAAACATAGAGTGTACGAGATTTTTTTCCCAGGGTTGTCATATTCTCCAGGTGTTCAGAAAAAGGTTGTGCCGGAGTGGCTCAGGGTGTGACAGCCGGCTGGGGGCTCCGGTGATTGGCGAACACAGCCTCTTCCGTTGTAAGCAGAAGATCTGCTGGCAGGGCAAGGTTATTCCTGCTCTTTTGAATGTGAGTGGGGAAAAGCCCAGGTGACTACACAGCTCCCAAGGTGTCTGAAGCCTGTTTTTTTTAAAGAGGCAAAGTTTTTGCTTTGGCCCCACCATGGGATAACTTAAAAATATATATACACATATATATATTTTCCAGAACAAGCCACACAATACCAGACCTCCCCTTCCTGAGCCTGGCACACACAAACAGGCTCCCTGTTTAAATCTGGAAAGCAGTTTCACAGTCCACTGCTCAGGGAGGGCCTCTGAGCCAGGATGTGCAATAGGAGCGGGTGGCTGTGGCCCTCTGCTGGATCCTCCGCGTGCTTCCCCGCCCCGCCCCGCCCCTCGAGGTCCCATCTTCCCACTTCCTTTGATGAGTTGGGGAGGGGGCTGTGAGGAGCAGGAAGGAGAGGGTCTGAATGCTCCGGCAAGGGGGAAAAAAGATGACCGCCACACTGCCACTTGCTGCCAGGTACAAGGAATCTGCCTGGGCCCTTTGCCCGGCCCCTCCTGCTTGGGGTGGAGGAGAACAGAGGAGAGGAACTGGCCTCAGGCCAGGCGCTCCAATCATTGTTCAACGAATTTCTCTCCCATTCCACCTTGGTAAACAGAAATGTTGGGGGTGAAGAGAAACAATCACTATTTTTTTCTTTTTTATCTGGTAAATAATTAAAAGAGAGAACCCTAGTGCTTGTCCTGTGTTTTCTTTAGGTTGTGTCAAGTTCTCTCTGCCTTCCTGCCTCCAGTGGCTCCCCATGGAGCTACACTTTGGTTCTTTCCCCTAAGGCCACAGGAAAACGTGAGTCCTGAGCTGCAGGAGAGCCAGTTAAGCTAATTGGCTAGCCTAATTGGTCCTTGCTGCCCTGGGGCAGGACTGGCTGTGGTTAGCTTCCTTGGCTGCGGAGTATGCTGCTGGTCCCTTGGTCATGTTTGTCTTCTGTTGCCTGATCTCCCTGTATTAGGTGAATGACCTAATTCTTCTGCCCACATGATTGTGCTGTCTTAGCCTGGCACTGACGTGTCTCAGTGCTGGTTATGCACGTGGTATCTGCCGTGCCCTGTGGGGGAGACAGGGTAGAGATTGAGTGCCCGGGAGCTGACCTGCAGCCTGTCAGGATCCTGGACAAGCAGCTGCAGGTGAGGCAGCCAGGAAAAAGGTTGGGAGCAGTGATCTGAAGAGTCTAAGGCCTGGGACCTCGTGAGAGACTAGTCCACAGGGTTGCACAGGGAGGCCCTAAGGGAAGTGTGCAGTACTGACTCGGGCTGAAAGGAAATGGCCTGGACTAGATGAGCCTCCTTAGGTGGTTTCATGTTGCTCTTTGTCTGCTAGAAAATCCTCAGTTCAGCACCTTCCACAAAAGATCAGAGTTCTGTGGCATGGTAGTGCACACCTGTAATCCCAGAGACTTGGGAGGCTGAGGCAGGAGGATTGCAAGTTCAAAGCCAGCCTCAGCAACTTGGCAAGACACTGCCTCAAAACAAAAATTAAAAATGGCTGGGGTTGTGACTCAGTGGCTAAGTGCTCCTGGGTTCCATCCCTGATACAAAAGCAAGAAAACAAACAGAAACTCCAAGGTGCTGGAGCCAAGGTTTACCTTCATGGGGGTCCTAATATGCTGCTGGTCTCTTCAGTCTCAGCTGCCTGGTGCCTTTCTGCCCTGCCACTGGCCCTGAGCATCCACCCTGCACTGAGGAGACCATGCCCTTTTTGGAGTGACAGGTATCAGCCTCGTCCTGTGATCTGCATTTAACAGGAAATTCCACTAGGCTTTCATCTCAACCCTGGGTTGTGACAGAGACCGTCAACTTCCTCCCCTGCCTGAGGGGAGGGCCACTGCTTCTCCAATAGTGGCCCGCAGTCTACACTCAGCTATGCTGGTCCGAGAGGGTGAGGGGCTCCTTGTCCCTGGACATCACTTCTGCTACTTCTACGCACACTGTGTGGCTGCACCAAGATGTTAGGAGGCTGGTGTGCAGCGGCTGGGAGGCCAAAAGCTGTGGTATTGAGTGGACTGAATTGACGTCGCCTCTGTGATGGGGGTCTGCCCTTGTGGGCTATGCACGACCCTTTGCTGTTACTTTTCTGGACTCTAATTCTCTAGACTATTTCTGGGTTTTCTCTTTGATTCCTGTGATTTTCCCCATCTTACATTATGGCAATCCTCACCCCCAAATCCTATCAGACTGGGCATCTAGCTCCTGACCCAAAATACCTTAACTCATTCCTTGAATTCTTGAAGCGGGGTCAACGTTTTTATGCACAGCTAAAGCTCAAGCGTCATGTGCAGATATTCTCTGAAGAGCCAACACACCGCATCACATTTCCACTGCAGAATGAATGACTGAAAACAGAGGAAGTGGGCACGGTGACTTAAAGGGGAGGGCCAGATGTATAAGGGGACAGGGTAGAGAAAGAATTCGGTGGAAGCTTTGAAAACAAACTTTGTCATTTGACCAGAGCTGGCTCTGCCTGGCAGCCCCTCTCGCTCACTACTGTAGTCATATGCGTCTACCACTGGGGATTGGCGGTGATGGAGGTGGTGACAGCGAGGGTGGACGTGAGGTAGAATCACCTCAGGTTGTGAAGAGTTGGAAACCAAACCCACCTCCCTTGTCCTGTGATATGTGAGCAGGCGACGCAGACCATCCCGACACCAGACGCACCACAACTGCCACTTCTCCAGTGCCAGCTGGGCGCCCTGCAACTTGCTCTCTTCTGACTCGAACCAGTTAGTGCAGACCCCATGGGTTAAGGCTTCCGTCCTGCAAGGCTGCCCCCACCTTCGGACACGATCGCAAGTGGGAGCTTCCCAGGTTACCCACAGTTTCTATCTGACCTGGCTTCTAATCAGCAAAATAACTTACCTTAAGCCTACTCGTTTATGAAAGGGTATTAACAGCTGGATGAAGAGGTGCAAATGGCAAGGTACAGGGAAGGTGCCAGGGTGCCACCCTCCTGCCATTACCACACGTTGGCCACCCTGGAAGTCCTCTGAACCCTGTTGTAATGGTCCATTTGAATTGTCATCTTGATTGGATTAAGAGATCCTTATGATTAAGAGGCTTCAGGGTGTGTCCATGAGGGAGTTTCTAGGAATGACTGGCATGTGGGATAGGAACTGAAGTGGAGCCCCTCCCTAAGTGTGGGTGGCACCGCCAATAAGATGGAAAAAAGTTGGAAGAACAAGGAAGCAGACGCAGATGCAAGCTCTGCTCTACTTGAAGGGGTTCTTGGTCGCTGCTTCAATTGTCTGAGGATATCAGATTCCCGCTTCTTCACTCTTCCAGGGTGGACTCTGCCAGTGATTCTCCAGGGAGTTTCCAGAAGCCTTGATCTCGGATTAGGGTAGCACTGTTGATCCCTCTTGTTCTGGGGCTTCTGCCTCTTGGACTGTGCAGCCGCTGGTTCCTCCAGCTCTCCAGCTGCAGATGGCCATTGTGGAATACCCAGCTTCTGATCGTGTGAACCAATCTACTAAATCCCCTTTTCTAATCATACTTCCTGTTGATTCTGTTCCTCCAGAGAACCTTGACTAATACACCTGTCTTTATGGAGACTTCAATACCACTTAAGCTCTGTACTATACTGAGATCATGGCTAAGGCAGATTAGCCTGCAGTTGGAATGGAATGCCTGCAGTTTCGGCTGTTTTAATAAATTACCAAGATCTACTTTCCTAAATGATGCTGTGGGTTTTCCTTTTTGGTCAATGTGTTTGTTCCCAGTCTGGCTTTTCTCTTGTTCCCCGGACAGGGATGAGGTACAATCGCTGTCCCTGTGGTAGGTATGCATTTGGAGCCACCTTCATTCTTACCTGGGGACAAATGTGGCCTTTCCTGTGGGTGACCCAGAGCAGACAGAGACATGAAAGCTGAGTTTGTGTTCCATGGGCTCTGGAGGTGTGATGTGAGGCAGGGCATTTGCAGAACCTGTTTCTGTGTGAAAAAATAGATCCCAGGGGATAATTTGTTGAGCCCACCTCAAGGGCATGCGCCGATGGCTGAGAAGGCCTCTGGGGGTGTCAAACATTCCCACTCGAGTGTCTGGGGCCTCTCGAGCAGTCAGCACCTGGCTGGCTAATAGCAGCCACTGGCCCAGTGGCTGCTGAAGGGAGGAGGGTGTGCAGAGGGAGCCAGGAGATCGCAGGGTCCACTCTGGACTGCAGGAGACTCAGTGGCCTTGGAAGGGTCTGAAGACGGCCATCTGCCTTCCCTGCATGCCAGCTCTGCCCCTCGTAGCAGGCTCTGGGTTAGACACTGGGTAATTGAGGAAGAGCTCTGGGGACCTGGGACGGGGACCTGAGACAGAGATGAAGCCCCAGGGCTGCCCGAGCTCTGAGTTCCAGGTCCTACTCTGGCTCCACTTCCGCGGAACTGTCCCTCTCTGCCCACCTCACCATAATCTCTCCCTGACATACTCTGGGCAGGCCCTGTGAGTCCTCTTGTCCCCTGCACCTTTGTCTGGGCCTGTGAAGACTTGAATAAACACTGACATGGTTTCTGACAGCTCAAGTCCCATCCCTAGGATCACCCCAGCCACCACACAGAAAACCTGCATGGGAAAGCTCAAGGCTGCCCAGGAATTTACTGTTTCTCGCAGTCAACACTTGAAGGTGGGGTCCCCCTGTCTCGAAGTCTACGTGGGAGCGCAGGAGCCTAACTTTGACAAATGTCAATTTCCAACCACGTGTCTCATGTGAACCAACCACCACCATCTGCTTTTTAAAATGTTCACTTCCCTGGTTCTACTCTGCCCAGCTCGCCCCCTCCTTCTCCACATTCCTCCTTTAAAACACCAGTGGCTCTGTACAAAGTCGGGTGAGGTTCAGTTCACACTGGGCTTTAGGTCTTTCCTCTCCACTCTAACTAGGGCTGACTTTGTCTTGACTTTCGTCCCAACTGCCCTGCACTTCCTGTCTTCCTGGTTTGGTTCAGGGCCTGGTTTGTTACCTGACTGTGGGTTATTTAATGCTGGACTCCTCACCTAGACCAAAAGCCCCTTGAGTCAGGAAGCAGGTTTTGACCTTCTTAGTCCTGAGTGTGATGAATGTATTCAGGACACATCAGAAAGGTGGACACAAACTGGGTGGGGTCCTGATTGGGGGCCAGAGACAAAGATGAGGAAGCCTACAGCAGTAGACGGGGCGGTCCAGTGCTCCACCACTGACTGTCTGAGGGGCAGTGTGTACCCTAGGTTCCCACCCTCTTTGCCTCTCCTCTCCAGAGTGGTTGAATGTGTGCTGGCTCTGCAAGGTTGGCCAAATTGCTTTCTCTGTAATTTCTTTATCTATAAAATGGGATGACAGTAGTACAAACACCCCCCTAGCTTTGAGTTAAGATTAACTGAGCTGAGTTAGTAGAAGCACCAAGGCCTGGTGCCCAGCACACCAGTTCAACACGTGTGACCTCTTAGTGGGTTCTGAAGGCCTTGTCAACTCCAGGCACCTGCCTCCAGGTGACTTCTATATCTTTGTTTGCTTGTGGACTCTCCTCTCTCATCAGTAATTATGTCCAATGTCTGACAGAAGATTAAAGTGAAGTTTCTGTGTTATTTGATTTGCAATACTACTTGTATACAGAGGAATTGTTATATGCTTTTAAAAATATTCTTTGTCTCTTTCCTTCTTTGGTGTTTTATTGAAGGACTTCAGGTTAAAATAAACATAAAAATTTACAAAATCAAATGTTGATCTGTAGGAAGGTGAAGGCAGGGCTGGGGAGGTAGCTCAGTAGTAGAGGAGAGGTGCTTGCCTGGCATGCAAGTGGCTTGGGGCTGGATCTATAGCTCCAGGAAAAAAATGAAGATATAAAGGATTAAGCAAAGGAGAGTCTAGATTTCCATGAAAACTTCTTCTGACCCAATTCTTCTAGGACATACTATTTTAGTCAACGTTTTCACAGCTGTGACTAAAAGCACAGGACAACTGTAGAGGAGGAAAAGTGTATTTGGGGGCTCACAGTTTCAGAGGTCTCAGTCCATAGACAGCAGGCTCCATTCCTCAGGGCTCAAGGTGAGGCAGGACATCATGGCGGAAGAGTGTGGCAGAAGGAAATAGCTCACAAGCTGATCAGAAAGCAGAGAGAGAGACTCCACTTGCCAGATACAAGTATATATCCCAAAGCCACGCCTCCAAGGCCCACCTCCTCCAGTCACACCCTACCAACCAGCCTTCAGTTACCACTCAGTTAATCCCTATCAGGGAATTAATTCACTAATTTGTTCACAACCCAATCATTTGTCCTCTGAACCTTCTTGCATTGTCTCACACGTGAAATTTTGGGGGACACCTCACATCCAAACCATAACACATACAATCTACTTTCTGCTTGCAAATTCATTTTCAAAAAGGTAGGCAGGACTGCAGGCCATATAGCCCACCTAGTAGAATGCCTGCCTCTCATGCTGGAGGCCCGGGTTCGAGTCCCCAGCACTGTGGGATTGTGGAAGTAACAAACGAACCAAAAAGGTAGGCAGGGCTGGGGTCAAATTCTCATTCTTTTTTTAAATTGTTGCATGTACTTTTCTTACTACCCCTCTTGTTTTGCTTTGTTAATGTAAAAGTATGGGTTTTCTTTATTAAAACTACTTTGTCACTTGTCCTTTTCCTTTGCTTCTATTTTTCTTCCTTTGTGCTCTTATGTTGAATACAGTTTCTTATCATTACTATGTTCCTGTGATGCTTTAGAAACTATAGACTGTGTTTCTAGTCTTTATGGATTTACCTCAAATTTTGAGCATATAGTTTTGACTATACATTTTTCTAACACATTCTAAAATTCTTTGGTGCCTCCATTTTCCCAGACAAGGACCTAGACATGTTCCAGGTACACACTGAATTTCAAGCCCACCTATCTTAGTATTGTTTCTAGGAACTTTAGTTTGGCCTGAAAAAATCAAACTTCTTTTTATAGAAAACGGCAACTACGTACAATAGGACAGAGAATGACGTCCATGTTGCTGGTTTCGGTGATTACCAACCTTTTCCAATCTTGTTCCACTTTGTTGAGCTTTTCTTCTCTGCTCCCCAGCAGGAACATTTTACAGCAAATTGTTTAGCCAGTTCTTTCACTACTGTGACTAAATGATCTGACCAGTGTAATCATAGAGGAGGAAAGGTTTATTTGAGGGCTCACAGTTTCAGAGGTCTTAGTTCATAGAAGGCCGGTTCCATTCCTCAGGGCTCAAAGTGAGGCTGAACATCATGGCAGAAGGATGTGGTGGAGGGATGCACCTTCTGATCAGGAAGCAGAGAGAGACTCCACTTGCCAGATACAAATATACAAATATATATATATATATTTGTATATTTATATAAATTATAATTTATATTTGTAGATAAATAATTTATATATAAATATATATTTGAATACCCCTGACTTAATTTATATATATTTTTTATATATATAATATATAAAATATATAATTGTATATATATTATAAAATATATAATTATATATAATATATAATAATATATATTATATATATTTATATATATATTTTATATATATATGTATATATGTATATATAAATTCCAAAGCCACATCCAAATTCCCACCTCCTCCAGCCACACCCTACCAGGCTCCAGTTACTACCCAGTTAATCCAATCAGGATTTAATCACTAATTAGGTTAAGATTCTCAAATCCAATCATTTCTCCTCTGAACCTTCTTACATTGTCTCACAGGTGAGTTTTTGGGGGACACCTCACATCCAAACCATAACACAAATCTAAGGCATCGTAATCATTTTACCCATGCCCACTTTAGAATGAATTTCTGATGGATAAAAAACATAACCACGATATCCAAAAATATACCAAAAAAGTAGAACATTTCTTCATATCACCCGAAGTCCAACCAGTATTCAAATACCCCTGACTTAATCAAGCATGTCCTTTCTGCCACCACTCTGCCCCAATGTGGATACACAAAGGCTCACCTCTTGCATTTGGCTGGTATGTCTTTTAAATTCTTTAGCATTAATTTTTTTTACACATGCTTTATAAAATTATCACAAAATTTTCACATGGTTTGCAAAATTCTTCTTTTGTGGGAGGTTCCTTTCCTTTCTCTCTTTGCATTCACTCATCTTGCAGGGTGAGTCTGTGCTCACCGCTACCCCATCCTGGGCACCCAGTTAAGAACCAGGTTTTATCTTGGACAAGATATTTCAATTTCAAGAAGCCGGGGGAAAATAATGCAATACTGAGATTGTAAGAAAAAGAAGAAATCTCAAGGGGACAAAAATGAAAAAAGACACTAAAAAGAGGAGTTGTGGCTACCGCTGCCCTGAGGTGGATGGTGGGGAAACACAAGGACACAGAAATTTCTGACTACCCAGTTTCAGAGATGAGTCCAAGAACCCGTCCAAAGCAGGGAATTGGAACCAAGACACACCTACTGCTGCGACCAGAGTGTTTATGTCCCTCCCAAATTCCTAGGCTGACTCCTAATCCTCCAGGGGTGGTATTAAGACAGGGGTTTGGGGGAGGCCATTGGGTCCTAAGGGCTCGGCATCACGAATGGGGTCAGTGCCCTTCAGAAAGACACTGAGAGTGCTGCCTGGCCTCCTCCATGATGTGAAGGCACAGGAAGTACCATCTAAGAACCAGGAAATGGAGCTTCCCCCACCCCCGGATCTTGAACTTCCAACCTCCAGAACCGTGAGAAATGAATGTTTGTGGTTTAAAGTCACCCGGTCCATGGTAATTTACTGCAGCAGCCTGCATGGACCAAGACATCTGCTATGCTGTGAACTTTACCAAATGTATTCTACATGTATGTTTTAGGCAATTTTGTGTGAGAAGAGCAGAAATCTAAAGAGAAAATCCATAGTAGCGGCAGTCGGAGACAACCACTGCCCACACTTTAGTCTATCTTCTTTCTCTACTTTTTTCTGATACTGTCTATTAAACAGATAAGATCAATTTGTGTCATGTTTTTTCACAACTTAAACTTGTCAATGGAGGCACTTCCTATGTCATTATGAAGGCTTAATGTTTATTTCTGACATTCATTTTCCCTCTATCCCCTGAGACACTGGGACAACAGACAGATGGGAGATTGACTCTTCGACAAGGAAAAACAAACCTGGCATGGAGGAGAGTCGGCCCTTCCTACCCAAGGAGGAGCCAACCAACTGCAGATTGAAATGTTTTGTTTTTTTTTTTTAGTTCCATCTGTACCAAACATGTATAGACATCTTTTTTGGTCATTATTCCCTAAACAATAAAGTAGAATAACCATTTTACATAGCATTTGCATTGCATTCATTCTTATAAGTAATCTAGAGATGATTTAGGTATACGAAAGGATGTGTGTAGGTTTTACACAAATTCTACACCACTTGATATAAGGGAATTGATTATCTGCAGATCTTAGGATCCACAGGGATCCTGGAACTCACCCTAGGTGAGCACTGAGGGATGATTATGGTGTTCAAGCATCTGCAAAGTCATGTTGTTTTAAGGAGACCACAGCAGAAGCTTGGAGGCTGAGATGAGGACTAGCCTGAACCCTGCAGCCCTCTGGGGAGACCTCTGACCCCATCTTGGGTTCTCTTACCCTGGCCCTTTAAGAAGAGCCTAGAACTCAGCCAAGACTGGGGGTATGGTCTCTTGGGAACTGGGACAACAAAAGCATCTGAGATCTAGGGGGTGTGTGGGGGTTGTCCCCAGCTGGGAGGCACACGTGGAGGCCAATCAGGTAGAGCAGGGCCTGCGGGGGCTCCTTTCCCTCTCCCTCTAGCCCCTGGGTTCTCCCATCCCTGCCTTTCCCACAGCTTGGTTCCTGGTTCTGCCCTTTCTGTACAGCCTTCCCCACCTCTGCCCTTTTCTGCCTTAACTCTTTCACTCCTAGGGTCTCTAGGACATGGCTGTTACTTAGAAAAATATTAATTGATTTTATTGAATTTTTAGTTAAAACAACCACAGTCAATGATAATCAGATCTCATCAAACTCCTAAATGTTCCAGTTTTTGCTCCTTTGAGTACCTGTGGCAAATGGCAGAGGCCTTGGGAGATACCCTGGTGTAGTCCCGAATGTAAGATGGCACCTCGAGTGTCTCCCCTTTAAGCACAGTGCATTTGACTTTCATTTAGGAACTTTAGTGAATTTGCAGAGTCGTTTTAGGTGTGAGTTGGGTAAGGAACATATAATAGGATTTTACTTTTTGAATACATTTTAATGTTTGATATAATTCTACTATCCCACCTATGGTTTGCTGAAAAAGTTGGGTTGGGTGTTACTTCTATAACCAATTTTTAAATTATTATTATTATTTTATTTTAATTTTCCAGACTGAATTTTGATTCATTGAACACAAATAGGGTACACCATTTCATTTCTATGGTTGTGTGCGATGTAGATTCATACCATTTGTGTAATCATACATGTACATAGGGTAATGATGTCTGTCTCATATAACCAATTTTTTAAAGATATTTTTCTTCCTGACATGTTATATTTTTCTATATAGTTGAGTGTTGTGTTTAATAACAAACTTGCCCAACTTCTGTCAGTTATTTGGAAAAAAAAATAGCACTTATTGGTTTTGCCATGGTTATATGCCCTTCTCCCCTCTTCATACTGTAGAATGTTTTCTTGAGTTTCTGCCCTCATTTGTTATGATGAAAAATGCTTTTGTATTTTTACACCTATAGCCTTCCATTTGAGATTTACATGTGCATGCCATTTTGTTACTGTGATTACTTCAGTTTATCTGTTTCAAGTAAATCAAATGTTCTTTACAGTCCTTTTCTCTCATGACACCCCAGGCTGTTAGTCATTTATTTTTATTCATCTCTTGATTAGGCCTATGACTTTTAGTAGTTTTCTAGGCAGGATGATAAATGTCAAATCATAACTCAGAAATAGTTATCTAGTTTTTCATTACTATAATGAAATACCAGATGGAGGACACTTTATAAAGAAAAGAGGTTTATATAGCTCACAGTTTTGGAGGCTAGAATCCCAAACAGCATGAACAGGTTCTGGTGAAAGTCCCCCCTTGGCTGCAACACACCATGGTGAGAATGTGTGTGTATCTCTATGTTTACCTCTTCTTATAAAGTCACTGGGTTTCAATCATGGGGCTACACCCAAGTGATCTAATCTAATCTAATTTCTTCCCAAGGGTTCCACCTCTAAACACCACACTCTGATTAAGTTTCCACCCTCTTACTACCATTAACATAAGATGTGGGGGATTACACTCCCATGTGAGTTTGGAGAAACAAACCATATTCCAACCACAGCACTGACCCACAAGTACATGGACCAAAGAGAGAGTTGCGAGGTCCTAATCATTGAACTAAGGCCAAAACTGGGAAGGGGAGCCATTTATGAATGAAAGAGGAGAGAGTAAGATGCTGGGTTAGGAAGAGAGAATTTTGTTTTTCTAATCGAGGTGAAGAACTGGAGGCCGTCAAAGAGGCCAGTCTGGGCCATCTATTCCCGAATAGAGGAACTTTTTAGGTATTAGTAGATTTTATAAAAAGCTGAAGAGGTGAACTGCAGGATATGTGTTCTCTGCAAACTGCCTGGCACTGTCCCGGCCTCTCCTGCTCAGGCAGGCCCGGTATCTCTACCTCCTAAAGCAGAATCTCCGTGAGAAATGACTTCCAGGTCACCACAGGTGGAGAGATCTCTCCACTGACATCACAGTCTCTAGAATTTTCTGGTCTCACGGTTTTCCTTTGAAAATTCTACAGATATTATTCCTTTTTCTTCTGGCATGAGTTGTTAGGAAAATCTGTAAGTTGCTGATTTTTTCCCCCTTATGATTCTGCCTAAATCATCATATAGCTAGAGTCTTTTCACAATCATCAGATAACCTTTTTAAAATCATAATGTGCATCACTATTTTCTGGAACAACATTTTAATCTACAGATTCATGTTTTCTTCTGTTGAAAGAAAATATTGTTGCCTTTTGTTTTTTCCTGCTCCGGTAATTTTCTTTCTCAGGCATATTAATTATTTCAGTATTGAATCTCCAATACAGCCTGATCCATTCATATCTTTCTTGAACTGTTTTAATCTCTTTGCCTTTTTCTTGGGTTTTCATGTAGTTTTTTATGTAGGTTTTTTTTTTTTTTTGTAATGTCTGGGAGTGACTTACTTACAAAAGACTTCTTACAATTATTTAGATTTTTAAAGTTATATTAGTTTATAAAAATAAGTCTAAATACCTAGTTTTCATTAAATTTTAAAATTTGATTAACAAATATAATAATTTTGCTTATAGATCTAACATATTTCATGTAGAATGAGAAACACTATGGTTCCAGATGACAAAACAAATTTCACTTAAAACTTTGGTTCTAGTTTCTCCATATTTATCATTAGTAGATACTTCAACTGTACTTAGAAATTTGATATATTTGGTTTTCCTTTTTTAAATTGAAATCATCATTGAGACAGTTGTAGAGTCATGTGCAATTGTGAGAAATAATACAGAGAGATCCCGTGTGTTCTTCACCCCATCTTCCAGTGGTAAATCTTGCCAGGTTTAGTATAATATCACAACCAAGATACTTTTTCATCAGTATGATCTTCACAGTATCCCTTTTGACTTGGACTCGTGCTCGTGAGTGTGTTTAGCTTGATGGGAGTTGATCACATGTGTAGGTTCTTGTATCAACCACTCCAGGCAAGACTGGAGTACATTTCCTCCTGTGACTCCTGCGTCACACCCCTCCCTACTACCTCTTCTCTGGGATCACCCTCCCCTCCCCACCCCCAACCCCTAACCCTAACCCTGGGGACCACTAACCTGTTCTTCATTTTTAAACTGTTGCTCTTTCGAAAGTTTATATAAATGGAGTAGACAAAGCAACATTTAGGATGGGATTTTTTTCACTAAGTTGTCAACTATATGTGTGCAAAGTTGTACATTGTGTATTTCCTTATGCTTCTCTGGTGGTCCGCAGGTTCTGCAATGATAACCCGTTTTATTCCTCATAATAGTGATTTGTCTTTTCTCCTCACCCCGCTCTGCTCCCCATATCAGTTTTATTGTTAGGTTTTAAAGTTTTATTGATCTTTTCAAGGGGTCGGCAAATTTTTGTCAATTTTCTCTGCAGTTTTCTTGATTTCTGCTCATTTTGTATTTTCTTCCTCCTCTCTTGTTTGCTGAAGTCTAGGTTCCCCACTCCACTCCCTTCAGGCCCTGGGTGGGGGATCCCCACCCCTGCCCCCACCAGACCCCTACAGATGCTGGGTGGAGGAGTGTCTGCTCAGGTGGCCTCCACTGGCACTATGCCGGCAGGTGGCTTCTTGATCAATGGTGGAAGTCCTCCTGTCCCCTCGGCCTCCTCTGATACCAACCCTGAGGGTGGAGGTCCAGGTCCCTGGGAGTCTCTAGTGACACTGCAGGGGCCGTGACTGCCTGGAGAGAATGATAGTACCAGATCCCAACTTGGCCCTCTCTGGTGTCACGTCATGACACCAAGTGTGGTGCTCATGACACCAGCTGGGGGTGACAATTCCCACTTGACCTTCCCTCCTGCAGGCTGAGGGGTATGGCTGGCACAGAGAGATCCTTTTCTCAAAGCTCTCTGTCTTGCGAGGTTGCTCCTTTCCTGGTACTTTGCTCAAAGGAAACCGGCTTTTGTTGAGGTCTTGTTTTCCGTGTGGTTTTGGGTTTGTGTCTGTCGGTGTTTCTGAGTTTCTGGCTTCTCTAATCTCCGGGTCCTGGGATTTGAGGTACAAAGAAGATTCAGGGAACTTATCACGTTATCTTTCTTTGGCCCCCAAGGCCCTAGCTGGGTGCCCTCTTCTCTCTACCTTTGAGATCTCCCTGAGCTTATTTAATATTTAATGTCTAGACTCTTCAGTGCAGTTAGTGTAAAAAACAAGGAAAAGAATGTCTCCTCCATCTTCCCAGAAGTTCTGATTTTCTTTTCAAACACGTCAAATGACCCACCCAGTAGGCCATGAAGCAAATCCTTCCTATGTGCTGATTTCAAACAACTCTTATAAATCTTAAAATATCGTAAGATCAGTTCTCTTATGAATCTAGCCATCTTCTAGCCCATTTGGAAGTACAAGATCCATTTCATTTGTAAAACTGGAATCACTGTTCATTGTGTCTGAAAGATTCTATAATATGCCAAAACCATGAAAACATTGCAAGGACTTTAAATAACAAACATAAACTGAATATTCTTCAATTTAATCTTCCTGGGGTTCAAAGGACACTTCAAGTGTCCTTAGCATCTTCTCAGATAGGTCGAGGTTGCCAGAGTCAGGAGGTGTGAGCCTGGGACACAGCTGCCCCAGGCAAGGGAAGTTGTCCCAGAGTCGCTAAGGCAGCAGGGGACTCCAGGTCCCTCCTTTCCGATGTGACCACTTGCCACCCCAGGTCGCCTTTCATCATTTTTTGGTCATGGGTCCCATGTGGGCTGAAATGCTACACCTCAAACCCAGTTTCTCCCACTGACGGCTTCACCTAGTTCATCGAGTTCCTGACTTCTACGTGTGGCTATGGGCCACAGTGTCAAGAGGCTTCTGATGACATTCTAGAGGTGGAGCATCTTAATCTTGGGTGTCTCAGAGCAGGGGTGTGGCAGCCAGGTGAGAGCTGGGTTTTGAGGCCAACTCTGCACTCCATAGTCAGTGCCTCTGGGTTGAAACCTCGGTGCATACTCCTGCACTGCGGGTGACAACTGTCACCTAAAGGGATTCTGCAAAGATTCAATGAGCGTGGTTCATGCAGCTGTTACTCCTAGTAAACAGCAGTAATCTTCATTTAACTCGACCACAAGTGCCAACTCCAGTCGGAGGTACCTGATGATGTCGTTGACATCTCTCCCTCGCTCCATCCATCCTTTTTTCACTGAAGCTGGGTGCCAGGCTTTTTTGTCTTCCTGGAGAATATGAAGCAGTTATTCATTGAAAATTGCTTCTGCTTTTTCAACAAATTGTCTCAGACGCTCTTGCTTTCTATTTTTTTCTGCTAGGCTCTAGCTGTAGAAATTCTGCAGACCCTTTGTGCTGCTGCTTCTTGTTTGCTCACCTTGAGAGCATTCACCTGCTATTTGCCCCCAAATTGTGTGCATAGAAGCACTTTGATCCTGTTACCTATCAACGCCTGGTGGAGCCTGGATGCTGGTACCTTTTTTTACCTATGAGCCTTTGAGTTACCTGAAGTATTGTGTGACAGGAATGAGGGTCATGGGCAGCCCTCCTCTGATTACTTTGTTTCTACTTTGACACTTGGAATTTGTTGAACACCTCTGTCACGGGCTAGTTCTAAAGAGGAGGGAGCGTGACTTGTTTCCCAGGTTTGGGGTTTGTGTCTCTACTAGGGTAAGAAATGGACATTTTGCTGAGGAAGTTGGGCCTTTGTTTCTGAGACAGCATGGACTTTTTGCTAGGTCCTACCTGGTCCCTAGCTGCCAGGTAGGCTTGTTTCTGTTTCGTCCCTGCAGTCAAGGAAGCCTGATCAGATACAACAACGGCATCTTGAGGCCTGCTTCTGCTTCTGTGGAGTCAACTTAGAGCATGAGTGGGGTACTCATCAGAATGCGTACCGTGTCCCTGTTCTTCCTTTGTCCTGGGAGCTGGAGGCCCTCTGATTGGGCATTGGGATCTGTCAAGTCTCCTCTCACAACCACACCCAGAAAGGATACTTGTTATTTCTCTCTGCACTTACTGTCTTTAGATAGTTTTTAATTCTTGTTGATAGATATCAGGAATTGAGCTTTTGTAAGTATGGCAACATGTCACTGTCCCTTTTAGAAACACTTTGGGAAAATTTGTGAAAGCAAAATGCATTTTCCTTTTCTCCATTTCTCCACACCTACGTCTTCTTTCCCAGTTGGCCTTTGCAGGGGCAGCCCTCCCGCACTACCCTGCCTGTACTCTACTGCAGGGCCCATTCAGACTGTCCCACCCTGGACCCAACTCTGGGTCTTAGGTGCTCTTAACTCAGGTTCCTGCTTTGTTCTGAGCTGCTGTGGACTTCTGGATTCAGGATGACCAGGGATTTACATTTTAAAACTTTCAGGGAACAGGATTCCAATCCTGGTCTCCTACATGATAGTAATCCATCCTACAGACTGTCTAATAGCAAGAACTTGAAGTCCCATTTAAGGTGGGCACAGGAAAGGCTACTGGATTGGGCAGAGCAACATAAGTCGACCTGCAAATCATGCTAGTGGTGGTTCTGTCTAGGTGCCCAGTAGGCAAGCACTTTGCCAGCGACTCGCCTGGTGTGAATTAGAGCTCTTAGCAGGTCCCCTCTAAGGAAGAAGGAAGGGCAGTGATGGGCGAAGGGTGCCCAAATACCTGGTGCTCCAAGGCGGCTTCCTCTTTATTCTTCTTTTAGTTCCCTGCGGAGGGAAACCTAAAATCGAAAAAACCTAGCGCTGCCCCTATCTAGGTTACAGGGGGGAAAATACAGAACCGACTTTGGAATCAGATCCACCTTTGCTCAGAGCAAGACTCTAGAATTTACCACCGGTGCAACTTTGGACAAGTCACTTCACCTTTGTGCGTCTCGGTTTTCCAGTGAATATATTACCTAGTCACGTCGTTCGGAAGAAGGCGGTGAAGTTCGTGTGAGTGGCAGGTGCGTCCTCGCCTTCATAGGTAACAAGAACACGTCCCTTTGCTGCTCCTGCTATACGTCCCCCAGGCCGCGCGGTGGCGCTGCGGCCCCGCCGAGGCCGGGGACTTTCGCAGGCGAGTGGGGGCGCGCAGGCCCTTGTGGACCCCGACAGCGGCGGCGACGCGCAGGGCGGCCGTGGTGAGTGCTGCGGACCTGGGGGCTCATGCCCGGGTCCCCTGGCTCGGGGGCGGGGAGGGCGACTGGGCGGCGCGCGTGAGTCGGAACCAGGGAGCGCAGCGCCGGTGCGAGGCCAGAGCCCGGAGACCCTCCCTGTCCACCCAGGGCGGGAGACCCGGCACGGCCTCCTCTGCCTCCGGGCCTGACTCCTCAGTTGCCAAAGAAGAGACCCTGGGCCCGAAAGCATCTGAGACCTTTTGGGCACCGACATTTCGGGCCGTGGGCGGGCCTTGGTCCTGTACTCTGATCCCCGGCCCTGTCTGTCCCCCTACAGGCTCTCCCACCCGTCACCCTGGCCCTTCTCTGCTTGGACGGTGTTTTCCTCTCCTCGGCCGAGAATGACTTTGTCCACCGGGTCCAGGAGGAACTGGACCGTTTCCTGCTGCAGAAGCAGCTGTCAAAGTATGTGGGGGATGTGAGGGAGTCCTTTGATGCTAGGAAGGGCAGGGTTTGTCCCTTCCCCGCCATGCTGCACCCAGGTAGCTGACTGGCAGCTGGCCTTGGCCTTTTGTCTTTACATTGACCCTGGGCCTCCAACCGCATCTTTCCATTGTAATTCTGAGCATCACCCCAAGACTGAAGAGGCCTGCCCAAGAGTGGGGTTGGGATCACTAGCTCCTGGTGATCACCTGTGCTCCGGTCGTTTGCATCCTACCTGGGGACCCAATGGGGCAGAAGGAGCCTGGGGTTAAGCCACTGTTAGCCTGGGGGTGGACCAGGTAGGAGCCAGGTCCTGGAAGCACCTGCTCAGGACTTCTTCTGTTCCCTTCCTAGGGTTCTTCTTTTCCCCCCACTCTCCAGCCGCCTGCGGTATCTGATTCACAGAACAGCAGAGAATTTTGATCTCTTGAGCAGCTTCTCTGTTGGGGAGGGCTGGAAGAGGAGGACTGTGATCTGTCACCAGGACATCAGGTGTGTATCCTGCTGCCTTGGAGGGGCCTCAGTTCCTTGTGGGTGCTGGGTCAGCTGACCAGCCCCTGGGAGGGTGGAGTTTGACAGGAAGCAGGGCTAGGTGGGGGCCCCCCCAATTCCTAGTCCCAAGATAGCCTTGCCTTTTGTTTCAGCAGTTGACATGCTTTATTCATGGAACTCACTTGGCAAATTCAGTTGTTCATTTGGGGACAGATGAGATCAAGAACAATTTAAATAGTGAGGCTGGGTCTGCCCCTCATTCTTGGTGAGCATGGGCCCCAGAGAGACCATGGCACCTGGAAGCACCTGCCAGCCTGCTAGCCATCTCTGTTCCCATGTGCAGCTCACAGGATGAGCATCTTATAGTGACTCTGATCGTAGTGTTTAAAGTCACATGCTTTCCTAATAATGTGGCTCCTAAAAGCAAGTATTTGCCTTATGAGTTGTATAACCAAACATTCAGCTGTCCCTTAATTTAATGAGTAGCGCCTGAGGACAAGCCGGCTGCTTTGGGCTGGTGAGAGATGGCATTCTGTCTCTACGATGGTATCTTTCCAAGGGATTTTTAAGGGTCAGTTTGAGTTTTGCCTAATGCTGACTTGAGAACTTCGTGCCTGAATGAAAATTGGCTCCAGTCAGCCATTTTCCTGTGGGCCCAAAGACTCTTTAGATAATTTTCTCCTGTTCTTGATCCAGGATACCCATTTCAGATGGTCCCTCTGGCCCTTGCCACACTTCTGCCTCCCACCCCAAAAAGTACCCTGGTCCTCGGCCCACCTCAAACCAGGCAGCGGCTGCTGGCTCCCGAGGTGTGCGGGCTGGCCGATGGCATCGAGGACGCAAGCCGGACCAGCCTCTGTATGTGCCCCGGGTGCGGCGCAGGCAAGAAGAATGTGCAGCTACCTCTACTCCAGTGGTCCAGGAAGAAATCCCAGCTGGTGGGGTCTCTGAAGAGCCTGGAGATGCTGGTGCTGGGGACCCTGACACCCTTCAGGGACTCACCGTGTTGATGACTCAGGGAACAGAGGACCTGAAGGACCCAGGTCAAAGTTGTGAGAATGAGCCACTGCTGGAGCCAGTTGGCACCGAGCCTCCAGGACCCGAGAGTCCAGCAGGGAAGGGATGCGGGGTGGAGGCTGCCACACAGCTTGGGTCGAGCCAGCAGCCCGCCCTGGAAGAGGGGAATGGGAGTCAACTGGAGCAGAGCCCGGTGGAGGAGGAGGCGGAGGAGAAGGAGGAGGAGGAGGAGGAGGAGGAAGAGGAGGAGCCTGGCAGCTGCTCCGAGGAGGATTGCAGTGAGCTGCTGCGGGAGGTGATGAGGCTCTTGAGCCCAGAAAAGGGAGGGCGGCAGTGAGGTGGGTGTGGCTGCAGGTGGACGGGGACAAAGGGTCATGGGGTGGAGGGTGGGGGATGTGCGGGTGTGTGGGTGGCTCAGGCATGGGCGCTGGGTGACAGGAGTCCCTTAGGAAACATGGGGGAGGAAGTGTGGATTTAGGACCCCAGGCATGTCATTTTGCTTTGCTTTTTTTTTTTTTTTTAAGTTTATTGAGTATCTACTAAGTACATAACATGAGTTAGGTCCTTTGGACAGAGCGGTGCTTAGCTTTTACAAGGGACTATTGGCAAAGAGAATGAGTAGAACAAGTATCACTGTGATAGTAGCCATATTTTACAATCTTTTTATTTTTATTATTTTTTTTCCTTAAAGCTTCATTCCAAGTGATGGATGCTTCCTAACATTTAAATGAATTAAATTTTTTTCATACATATCTGTTTTTAGCTATAGGTAATTTAGAAACCTCTGATAGTTAAGAGTATATCATACTTAATTCCTGATCTCTGTTTCATTCATTTATTCACTCAACACTAATTCACTAACTCATTTAGAACTCTCTGTCCTAGAGGCAAAGATTATTTCCTTCCAGCCTAGACTTTGAATTACTTATATCTGAGAAGTAGTAATTATAACAATGTAGACATTAGTGATCAGAGTAGATTCATTTTGCTTTTCTAAGTCTGTTTCCTCCTCTAAGAAAAAAAGAAAGGAACAGGTTTGCAAGGCCCCAGACAGAATGTGCAAGTGCTGTTCATGCACTATGAAAAATCACTCTCCTGCCTGGGTCTTACAGTCGTATTTCCTTGGAACCATGTTTCTGCTCGAGATGGGCCGTGGGGCTGGTTGGAAGTGTGGGCATCTTGGACTGCTACTTTGAACCTGAGGATTGCAGACCAAAAGGACTCGCTTAAATAGCTTATCATAAATAAGGGAAGGAAAGATCCTGGTCTTTCCCAGCTCTGTCTTTTACTAACTGCAACTGTGGGCAAAACTGCCTACCTCTTTGCCCCTCAGCTTCCCCATCTGTAAAGTGGGCGTATAGAATATACTTTTCAGAATTATGTGAGACATAATCTGTGCAGGTGCCAGTCCCCGGTGGGGACTCTGTAAAACCAAGTGCGCACCCCTAAAACTCCTGAGTCCTGACTGGTCCTCCACTCTGGGGCCTGCTGCCATTCAGACTCCTGCCAGCGGGGCTTCCTCCTGCCTGCAGAACTGCCAGGGTGGTTTTAAGCCAGTCATTTGGGGTCCTGTGTGTCAGAGCTCCCATTGCCAAAGGGTCCCATTGCTCCCAGATCACAGACAAGCTGACTGAGAAGGAGATTCAGATCGAGAGGATCCACCTGGACACGGCCTCCTTCGCAGAGGAGCTGCCAGGGAAGGAATTTGCCCACGTGGTGGAGATCTATGACTTTGAACCAGAGCTCAAGACTGAGGACTTAATGGCGACATTTTCTGAGTTCCAGTGAGTGCCAGCAGGTGGCAGGGGAGGCAGGGTATTGCCTTCCGGAGGGGAGCTGGGATAGCCCTTTTTTTTCTGCCCTCATCCCCACCCACACCCCAAGTACCTAAGGCTACGAAGGACAGACAGACTGTGGGTGTGTTGCCTGGGCTCCTACTCTGGAGCAGGTCAGCCCGACTGTGGCTGGGGCAGGGGAGAGGGGAGAGCAGGCACTTTGATTATCGACTCCTTTGCTGGGACCAGGAGGCTTTCCATCATCCCTCAGTATATAGCAGCCCTGCCAACTGGGCAGTTAAGTATGCAGCTGGCCAAGGGCTATCTTCGTGCCAGAACTGTTTTGGGGGAACTGGCTCAGGATGCTCTGATGGGGGCCAGAGGGATATATCCGGCAGGACTTCACAGTGCCCCTGAATTCCTTTGGATTCAACCTCCTGTCTTCTGTCATTTTTACCGCTCTTTTTTCGTCTCCTCTTCCTTCCTTTACTTCTCCTCTTTCCTGTGTGGGCTTTGTAAAACCCCTTTCCCCCTGGGTCTTCCCTTGCTCTCTCAGCTGAGCTGGAAGGGCAGCCCAGAGGGCATGCTCTTCTCCATCCCCGTTGATGTGGCCAGATGGGGCCACCAGTGACGTCCTCAGCTGGATGGGCAGTACCACCAGGGGTGCTGGGCACAGCTGCTTTCTGCCCTTCCCGGGCACAGAGCCCATGGAGCAATAGGAGGAGTGCCGGCCAGGAGTGTCCTGGACTGGCTGATTCAGGTCCTGCCTACGCCACCACCACAGAGGCCTTGGGTCTCCAGCTGCAGAGCCCACCCCCCGGCCGGACTGCGATAGTGCCTGGGGGGACGCCCCCTTCAGCCTTGGCCTTGTGCTGCAGGAGCTCTCCAAGTCCTGGCTCCTTCAGTTCTAGACCCTGGGGACCTGCCTGACGGGCTTACAGGGTGACCCTTGTCTTTCTGAAGCTGATCATATGTTCTTAAGAGAAAGCTTGCTGCAATTATTGTCTCAAGGTCATGGTGCTCAAGGATCCCAGGTGGGGGGGAACTTGCCTGCGGGATCCAGTGGGAAAAGGTTTTGGCCACTGGCTTCTGTAACCTCCTGTGCCTTCTCCCCACACAGGGAGAAGGGGTTCAAGATTCAGTGGGTGGATGACACTCATGCACTTGGCATCTTTCCTTGCCTGGCCTCAGGTAAGGTGGCTTCATGGTGGGCTCAGCCCCTTCTCTGATCAGAAGGGAGGGCCACCCATTTCCAGGTGCAGGCCACCCTGAGGCAGGGGACCTGCGTGGCTCTGTTCCCCGGCACTAGCTGGGGTGACCATGGCCATCTTCTGGGCTCGGCCCCAATCCTGGCCTGAGTTTCCTTATCTGTAAAACAGCAGAAGGCAAGGACCTGTCCTCCCACTCTGTCCTGTTGTCCTCTGTGAATAGCCCAGGTGCCCTGCAGTACAGCATGACTGGGGCGGAGTGCAGGTGTCCTTGGGGGATCTCGAGTGGCGGAAGGATGGTCTGCTCTCAGCCTGGGGCTTTTGAAGGCAGAGTCTCCTCACTCAGGCTGAGAATTGCGGTCTGGCCAGTGCTGCCCTGCCTTGGGGGCTGGGGGCATTACCTGAGAGCGCAGGTAGGCCTTCCCCAAGCAGATCTGCAGGGCTCTGGAGCTCGAGGTGACCTGGGCTGTTGTCTGTCATCCAGCCAGAGTGGTGGCAGAGCAGTCCTGCCCAAGCTAGGGCTGGGCGCGCGAAGCTGCTGCCTCAGTTTTGGGTGACAGGTGTGCTCCTGGGCCCCAAGGCCTCATGCAGCAGGAGGGGATTTCTCCAGATCTCTTCTTTCCCCAGCTGCCGACGCCCTGACCAAGGAGTTCCCCATGCTCAAGATCCGGCCTCTCACGCAGGGAACCAAGCAGTCCAAGCTCAAAGCCTTGCAAAGGCCAAGTAAGAACACACTTGTCCCTGGATGGGGAGGCCATGCACGTGTGTGTTTGGTCGGGGGTGAGGAGGGTGCCTTCCCTCTCTGTTTCCCTCTTTCAGATCCCTGCTCTTTGGGGTATAGCAGCCAGTGGAACCTTGATCCTGCCCCAGGGGACCTGGGAGCCAGAGGGCAGTAGCCTTGTAGGGCATGGAATCTGCCGGTACTATGGCATTTGTCCTCGTGGTGACAGCCTCTTCTGGGCAGTACTCAGGGAGAGGCGTGGCCTTCCTTTCCGAGGGCCATGGCAACCATACCTTGCAGGGACGAAAACTGCTTAAGCTTTGGGGTCAGCCCTGAGTGAGACCCTGCTCCGTCACTCATTCAAGTTGGCCTTAAGGAAGTCCCTTTGTGAGTTTCTTCCTCTGTAAAATAAGCAGATTACATGTGATGGACTGGAGGGTTGACTCAAAGAGCACACAGACCTGCCTAGAGCCAAGAGGGGCACGAAGAAAGTTCCAAGTAAATGTTAGTTCCTGCCGTTTTCTCTGGGAGAACACATGGCTGGGACTTTTAGATGCCAGTTTTCCATGACTGCAAAGCAGGCCTAGGGGGAAGGCCAGCTGAGGCCATCTGTGTTGCGGATGGTGATGTGATCTTTGTCTCAGATTTCTTGGGAACAATAAATATCCTGTCTCCACCAGACATCCCATCCTGACTTGATGTCTCACCCAAGACCCTACAAACTGGGAAGGTGGGCAGGATTAACCCCTCCAATCCCCACTGGTTGCTAAGAGATGAGAGATTTGGGTCAGGATTCCGCAGGGAGCCCGGAACATGGAGGCCTGGAGACCTGGCCAGCCCGCCTCTCAAGCAGGAGGCTGCCGTGAGCCCAAATGGGCTCTGGCCCCACACGTGTAATTAGATGTCGGCTCACGTGGCTTCCAGGGCTTCTTTGTTGCTGGGAGGAGCAGCCAGTCTTGAATCCAAGCACCCCCTCTTGGTGGGACCTTCCTTTCAGAGCTCCTGCGTCTGGTGAAGGAAAGGCCACAGACAGATGCAGCAGTGGCCCGAAGGCTGGTGGCCCGGGCCTTGGGAATCCAACATAGAAAGAAAGAACGGCCTGCCGTCCCCAGTGCCCTGCCACCCTGAGGCCCGAGTCCCAACACCAGAAGCCTTTACAGACACGGGGACAGCCCTACGCCACTGTTGGAGCTTCACTGCAGGGTGTGATGGCTTTAGTTTGTCTAGTTCCAGAAATTGAGGGAAAAAAGAAATAAAAGCTTTAAAGTTGTTCTACTGATTGCTTTGAGGTGTGATTGTCTGCAGCAGGACACTAGGGGGTGCTGTGCCATCTGTAGTCCCATCTGTGCTATGGGCCTGTGGCTGTTGAGGCCAGGTCACCCTAGAAGCCTAGCCTGGAGGATCCCGTCTGGGCCTTGGGGACATTTGCAAAGTTTGCCCTATGTGGGGGGCAAGTTGCTCCTGCTCTGTGCCACCTGCCCAGCACCCTCCTGCAGGTCAGGAATGGCAGCTGGCCATCTGGCGTAGAGTACTTGAATCAAGGTAGTACTCAGGTCCCAAGGCTCTGGGCTGTCCCTGTGGCACAACAGGGCTCTTTGCAGAAACAAACAGGAACAGAGTCAAGAGGTGAGATCTGAATGCATGCTGGGTTTGCTTCCCCTGCAGGAACAAATGTGTGGTGTCCTGGGAGAGGCCTGGTGCTCTCCTTTCTCTGGCTTTGGTGGAGAGTTGGTGCTGCAGGGTCCCTGCCTGGAGCTTTGATGTCACTATAGATCTGATTTGTGGACCTAGCATAGTCTTTATGCACTTGGGAACCCCCAGGTCTGGGTAACAGTGGCTGGATTGGGTCACTCACCCCCGCTGCCACAGGAAATGGCTCAGAGCTCTTGCTCTGCTGATCCACGTGCCCTCCACCCGCTTTGGGAAACTTTCTGTGACTTTTTAAATCTAGTTGTCCCCTGTGGGCCTGACACCACAGCTGTGTGCCTGACAACTTTCGCAAAAAAGCAGAATTCAGGGAAGGTCACGGCTGGATGTTTGTTGCTCTTTGTGACCTCCCTGGGCTGATCAGAGGGCAGCGGTGTTCTCCCACACTGGATTGTGGGGATATGGGAGCCATCTCTGCATGGTGTGAAACCGTAAACCTTATCATGTGCCCCTTTTCAGCAATGGAACACAGGAATCTCAGGGCCTGGGCACATTGGTTTAGATGAAATCTGGGTGTGTATCGTGAGTCTCTCAGTCCACTATGCAACTAGGTATAAATGTGATAAGACATGGGTTTGGTGAGTGTCCCCGTCATGCAGAACCCAGGTTATAGCACAACTGAATCAATCGAATTGGAACGACAGAAAGATGACTCACACAAGTAGCTGGTTTTCCTTTTGAGCTATATTTTCAAAGGCCCAGATGCCTGATGTTGAATGCCACTAAGTTACTTTGTGTTTCAAAGGTTGTGAACATATAATAATGGTATCTTGAAAATAAGAGAGAGCAGGGGGGAAAGCACCGACTCTGAGCTCACTTAGAAAACACGTGGCACCATTACAGTAGTCCTCCCTTATCTGAGGCTTCCTTTTCTGTGGCTTGTTACCTGCAGCCAATTGTGGTCCAAAAATATGAACATAAAATTTCAGACAGAAACAATTCATAAGTTAAATTGAATGCTTTTTCTGAGTAGCATGATGAAATCTTGCACCATCCTGCTCTGTCTAGCCTGGGATGTGCATCATCCATTTGTCCAGTGTATCCACACTGTATACACTACCCACCTGTTAGTAACTATCTCAGTTTCAGAGCCACTGTAAAAATACCACAGTGCTTGTGTTCAAGTAACCTTGATTTTACTTAATAATGGCTTCAATGATGCTGGCGACTTGGATATGCCAAAGAGAAGCCATAAAGTGCTTTCTTTAAGTGAAAAAGTGAAAGTACAATAAGGTATTTTGAGCAAGAGATCATATTCACATAATTTTTATTACAGCATATTGTTACAGTTGTTTTATTATTAACTATTGTTGCTAATCTCTTAACTGTGCCTAAATAAAACTTTGTCATAGATATGTATATATAGAAAAAAAGTTATATATAGGGTTCAGTACTATATGTGGTTTCAGGCATCCACTGGGGGTTTTGGAACATCGCCCTGTGGATAAGGGGGGACTACTGTTCTTATAAGTGACTAAAATTGACTAGAGGCAGTTGGCTTAATTGGAAGAGAGGTCTAGATATTCAAGTTTGCTGGAAAGGACCTAAGAGGAAGAGCAACGGGATCCAGCCTGACCACCTCTGGGTTGAGAAGCTCACATTTGCCCGTGTGTAACTGGAGAAGGAGACAGTCCCGTATGATCTGTGCAGAGTCTGGAGGTATCAGACTCAGGGTGGACCATAGCTTGGATGGGACAAGCTGATGACAGCCTGCATGCCACCCAGGGTCCTGGGTAAGGCTGGATCTCAGAACTGCTCCCACAGCCCCGTGGACGAGTCCTAGCCCCCAAGGCCTTCCCAGGCCAGAGGTCAGGCAGCAGCACCTAGTGAATGAGGGAGCACCCTCCTCCTGAGTGGGTCTGCATGGGGCAGGTTGTGGTGATTAGTCCTCCTGGGAAAGATGTACCGTGACCCGAAGACAGGAGGTGACCATGAGTCTTCTCTACTGCGTGGAGAGCTGGTTATTTAAGAGTCCACTGAACTGTTCAAACTTTTGTTCTGTCTCATCACTGAAGGAACCACCTGAGAATCAGGGAGAGAGTTTGGCCAGTTAGATGGTCAGCCCTGAGGGCCGGAACTGAGGCCACCTGTGAGCACCCATCAGGAGCAGGGCCAGATATACAAGGACCCTATCAAACTCAAGAGTATGCATGAATAAATGCAGTGTCTCTAAGTTTTACCGTCCATCACTTTCCTGCAGAGGAGAAAACTGTTTTCCTTTGTCCCCCAGGTCATATAATCCAAGGGAAAAGCCTCTTTTTTTGGAGACTAGAAGTAACAGTGGTTCACTTGCTCCTAATTCTTGACAGAGGAAAACCTGATACACAGCACCCACAAATTGCTGACACCCACAATTTTGAGGTCATATGCATAAAGTTGGTGGCCTCAGTTCCAGCCCTTAAATGGTTCTGGGGTCTGTTCTTGCTGGGCAGGCTGGTTCTGTCCCGCCCTCTCGCTGTGGCCAGGGCTGGCTGTGAACACCAAGTCTCAGCCCAGGCCTGAGCCCAGGAACGCAGTGCTGGCCCAGTTCCCCAAGCTCTTTACCCACACGGGAAGCTGCCTCTGCTCTTGCCTGTTTCTTGGAAGGTGGGTTGGAGCCTGAGGAGGAGTGGGGGCAGCCCAGGGACCTTACCTATGTGGCAGTTGTACATCCAGATGCGGTGGCCATCGTAGCGGCTCCTGCACTTCATGATGTTGTTGGAGAAATCAGATTCTGGGACCTCATAGTTGGGGTTGATAACAACCTGGGAGGAATCATGCCAGAGGAAGCTGCTCAGTCCCTCCTGGGCCATCCTTCACCTCAGGCCTGGGCTCTGCCAAGGCCAGCCCAGTTTTCAGAGCTGGGGACCTCAGGAGGGGAACGTGGCAGGTGCCGAGGAGCAGTTAAGGGCGAGACTGGCCAGGGAGAAGCTTGGCTTGCAAGAGGGCTTGCGTCCCTCTTTCTTGGTATAAAAACACACACCTTCAGCAAGGGTCACCCTCCCAGGACAAGCTGCTGGGCCTTCTGCAGGAGGAGAAAGCAGTTTGCTGAGATGGAGTGGGGGGAACTGAGTGGTATCAAACACAAGAAGAGGGGTGCTGGGGACAGGGTGCTGGTCCCAGCTGAATGATGCTGGACACACCCTTCCTCTCTCTGGGCATTGGGGCTGCTCTGTAAAATGGTGGGCTGGACTTAGGTGATCCTGAAGTCTTTTCTTGCTCTGCTGGCGTAGGATCTGGCTCGGGACTGTTGGTGGAGACTGGACCCCCTTCTGCTACGCCTTCTACCCCACCCACCTGCTTTCTCCCCATTACCCCAGCTGAGTGGACACAGCCGGAAGCAGCAGGGGTCTGGGAAGGGACAGAGAGGTTCTGGGTGAGCAACCAGAAGAAAGGAAAATGGAGCTGGAGACAGAGGATGAGACAAAGGCTGTACTGGAGCTGTGGGTGAAGGTCAGGGATCATAAATGGCAGGGCTTCCCTCCAGGACTGTACACATTTGGAAGGTGCTATTTCCCGCCTCCTGGTGTGTGGGGAGGGGTAGGATGCTTGCTAAGGAATATTCTAGGTGTGAGGTCCCAGAAAGACCCTTTAGCTGATTTGCTGGGTCTTCCCTCAGAGATGCTTTGGGAAACTGAGGCCAGCCTGCCTCACCTCCAAGTCCTGGTCTGGAGGCAGTCACTCTGGAGGACCTGTGGCTGGCCTGCCTGGTCAGACCTGCCAGAGGCCATGTCCCAGTCTGGTAAATGCCCCATTCTGGGGTTGTCTGATTTTCCTTTGGTCTCTTTTCTACCCCAAAACCCTGGCTGTCTCCTTGCCCCACCCATGTGACATGGAGCAATTGATACTTATCACACTGAGGCCCAAGTAGTGCCTTGGCCACCCAGTGTCCCTGAAGTGTAGCCACAAGGGCAACAGGATGCAGCAAGGGCTCCTGCTGGGGGCTGTCAGGGCCAGCGTGGCCCGCGTGGGTGCAGCTGGGACTGGAATCCACGGTGGCCACGGTCCCATCCCATTCTCACATCTGGGTTCTAAATCTCATGAGCATCTGCAGGAAGCACTTTAATTTCCTGTATTTCTGTGAATCTTGGAAGTGACAAGAAAGAGGACAAAGCAAGGACCCCCAGAAACCTAGTGGTCCATTCAGTCCTGCCTCAGTCTTGGGGCACTGGTCCCTACTTGCAGCGCCCACTCCTTCTCCCCCAGTGCCCTGTCCCGTCCCTGAAGCAGATCCTGGTGCCCACAGTGAAGGTGGCACTGTGTCCAGGAATGGCCAGGCTTGCAGGCATCTAAAGCTCTGTTTATAGCAAGGAAAACATTTCTTTTAATTCATCAGAGTCATTAACATGTTCTGAGTCTGTTTGCTAACTGTATCATTTAGGGGTCAAGAGCACATCATATGGAGTTGAAGTGACCAGGGTTTGCCTGGCTGTAAACTGTGGATAATCCTAAGGCTCTCTCACTTCAATGAGACAGGCTGCCTGGCCTACCGTTTTCAATAAATCATAGTTAGTGAATAGATGGCATTTGTCAGAATATAGGATAACTAACTAAGTGGTCACTTCTCTGCAGGTGCAGGTTCTTCAGGGAAGCATATGGGGGTGGGGATGGCAGGTCAGGTGCTCAGCTGGCTGAGTGCCTCCTGGGGAAAGTTTTCAAGGCCGAATGACACACTTCTGGTCACCTACTTTGCCACCCAACGGGGCCAACTAGGAAACAAGATGAGTGGAAATGTGTTGAAATGAAGCTTCTGCAGACAGGAGCACGGCCATGTGCCAGAAGGGGAGGCAGAAGGGTCCAGTGTCCTTTGCCTCACCTGCCAAGTGGCCCCTGGTGGAGCATGCCACTGTGTGTAGGAAGGTGGGGGGGGGCCAAGGCTCCCTGGCTTCTCTTCAAGGCTGGCTGTGCCCCAGGGTGGAAGCCCTGGGAAGTCCCTACAATACAGTCACTGGCCAGGCTATTGCAGCTTGAGAGTCTACCATTACAGATTGACTTTTTTGCATGGAGAATGGCCCCTCTGCAGAGCCTCCTTTCTGACCCAGGGAAGTGACAAACACATGTGAGCGCAGGAGATTGCATTCAGCCCGAGCACAGCAGGGTGAGGGTGCTGGGGTCAAGCAGGGTGGCAGGGAGAGAAGATCAAAGGAGGCCAAAGGTGTGGTTGTCTCAGAGCCCATGCAACCAACTCCTGGCCCATGGACTAAATCAGCTTGCAGGTGCATTTTGATTTGCAAGTGGCAGGAGTGAATCGCAAGCTCAGGCTGCCTTCCTGTTCCCATAAGCAGGGCCCTCACCTCACCTGGAACAGGTAGTCTCCAGGGGGCACGTCGGTGATGTCAATCCACTGGCAGTCGATGTCATGGCGGTACATGTCCCAGCAGCCCATGGTGATGCCCTGCTCACCAAAGTTGGCGCATTCATAATTCTTCTGAATGTCTGCAGGCGGGGGTGGTGGGAGCCTGTTACCGTGTATCCCAACCCGCCAGCCCCGCTGCCATCCCTCTTCCTGCCCCAAGCTCCCACCTTTGCTTCAGTGAATAAGGGATTCATATTCATGGAGAGACCTCTCTAGGAATGGGTGTGATGAGAATGGACATAGCTCTCCTTGCAGGACCCCTGGTGTCAGGGCAGCGGGTGTAGATGTGGTGACTTATTAGAGGTGCCTAAACTGGGGAAGCAGGTGAGAGAGGGTGGGCAACGCTTCTGAATTTGGACCTGAAGGGTCATAGTCTGGTGGGAAAGGGAAACTGGGTCTTGGGACACCCAGGAAGAAAGGTTTCTGGCAAGCAGCAGGCCCAAGGGTCTGGACCTTACCTGGCAGGCCAGGGGCCCTACCAGTGCCTGTCTGCACAACTCTGGGGGAACAGGTGCCTTTACAACCAGGTTTTGCCTACATCCCTCAGCCCCAGCAAAGGCCCAGCATGGAGAAAGGTCATGTGGGGAGTTAGCAGTGGCCAGGGGACAGATCTGGCATCTGACCCGCTGGGCACAGGGCTGGAAGCACTGGAGCCCCTCAAAAACTCCCCTGGCTCCCCCCACACAAAGCTACCTCCTTCACATTCTGTGTCCTCCAAGCAGAAGCTGGCCTTGTGGCCCTCGGCCACCTTGGTGCCGTTGAGGTTCAGCAGGTCATAGTGGGTGAACACTTCCATGCTGTGGTAATGCCTGGGGGCCAGAGAGAGGTGGGGAGTGTCACCTGCAAGCAGTGACCCCACTGGCCATTTGCCTGAGGGAATCTCAAGCAGCATGGCCACTGGATGGTCAGGAGAGATGGGGGAAGGGCAAGGGAAAAGGTAAGGAAGCCGGTGACTGTGGTGCTTCTCAGAGCTTCCGGGCTGCGGAGTCAGCCAGCTGCTCACCTCGCAGAGCTTCGCCAAGCCTCTATTATTTTTAACAAGCCCGGGTCCTTCTGAGCCCTCAGGTGGCCCTCCCCATTTGCTTGGTACCCTTTCTCTAGACTTCATTTAAAAAATTATATTCTGATGTCTTTTAAAAGCATTTTAAGGTGGACGTATGGTAGGGAGGGAAAGAGGATGGGGGGAGGTGCCGTGGGTAAGCAGGGAGGTGGGAAAGAAGAAGCATTAAGGACACGCACTCTGGGGACATTCATCCACTTCCCCTCTAGACCCTGGGAACTGCGTGATGGCAAGTCTGTGCCGCTGCGTTGAGCAAATGAAGCAAGGAGGGGAAGAAGGAGGCCCGCTGGGAAGGAGAAGTGAGTCACTCTCAGGGAGCGACAGGGCTGCAGCGTGGGAAGGCCCATTGGACTCTGGAAGGGAGCTGTGGAGGGGCGCTTGTGCAAACAGGCTGTAGTTCCCCCGGCTGCCTGTTTACAACAGTCCATCTCTTCACTCGGGAGGAATTGAGAACAGATGCAGAGTCTTGGAAAGTGACGCTTTTGGCTCAGGATACACAAGGCAAACATGGCTGCTATGTGGAGCATTCTGGAATCCCTCACTGTCCAGGACCGGGGCTGAAGGCACCAGGCTGACTTTAGGGCCATCCCAACCTGCCACGTGTCTCCACCCTCACAGGGACATTTGGAAAAGGTACAACAGTGAAGAAGAAGGGACAAGGCCTGGGGGCGGGGGGGACTGCTTTGTTTGTGCTGGATCTCAGTTTCCTCCTCGGGAAACAGGAACAGTAACATCAGCCCCTCGCAGGGCAATGTTAGGAGCGAGTAGGATAAATGACAGAAAGGCCTCCCCAGGCTGGCGACAGGGCGGGTACTCAGTACCGCTCATTATCACTGCCAGCAGCAGCAACGGCAGTGGCATTGATACTACCTAGAGGTGGCATTACTCCGAGGCCCCGGCAGCCCCTACTTCCCATGCCTTACACGGTGGCCCCAAGCTCTCTCCGCAGTGCTCCGGCAATGGTGGGCAGAGGGAAGAGGGGAACGGAAAGGAGGGCCTTCTGAGGAAACAGAGGCTCTCTTTCCTCCTTCCTGTGTTTTAGCTTGTGCTAAAAATAACGCCAGGAGTTGCTAAGTCGGGCTTCCCCCAGTCACTCGTGTTTCTGGGTGAGATGGTGCTGAGCCAGGGGCCTCGGAGAGCATTCACAAGGAGCATTTTGTGGCGGTCCAAGAGATGACTTTGAAAGAGTCTATTTTGGCTTCCTGAAGGAGCCCAATGAGACATGAGGTCTGACTCATGGCCTAAAAATGTCTGCCTCTTTCAGAGAGGGGCTTATGTGACCGTGCTGGCCGGCTGGAAAGACTGAAGAGGAGTAGTTTATGTTCCGTTGTCTAAACAGAATTCAGACGGAGCCCACAGACGGGCTGTTGTGAGGCCGGCCACCTCCCGCGCTCCTGCTTCCTGAAGACCTGATTTAAGTCTCCTCTAGATTCATTTTTTCCCACCGTGAAAGCCGGGGAAGGAAGGAGCTGGTTTTATGGCTTCTCAATTTTCACCAGTTTCTGACCCGAATGTCTCTCCTTTACCTCTGGGGTGGACATGGGCATCCCCTCCACCCTGGGGACGCATCTCCCTCCCAACAGGCCCCAGGTGGAGCCTGGAGACCCCCTCTTACCACCCCCACACCTTCGGAAATACAGGTGGGGACCCTGGGAAGGCAGGAGGACAAGTTCTGGGCTCTCTTCCGGGATGAGAATCTAGGAGGGGGCCTGACGCCCAGCGTGGAGATAGGGAATGTAGACCTGGAGAGAAATTCCAGAACATGAAGAGAAGACAGTGAAGCCTCCTGCTTAATGGAGGTCCTTGTGATCTGGATAAAAGGAAGGAAGGACGGCCTTCATGGCGGGACGCAGAGCTCCTGTCCTAAGGCTCGGGAGGAGGCATGTGTTTGAGGAGAACGTGATGACAGACAGAGAGCTGGTTCAGAGAAGCACAGGAGGTTCAGGGGCCTTCTTTGCTACCCTTGGTCACTGGTGGCCCCAGCAACTCTCGACCCAGGACTCGATGCACTTGGCAGTGGTGTCTCCTCCCACAGCAGCCAAGTGTCCCCGGAGCCTCCCGCTGGATGGTATGGTGGAGCTCCGCCATGGTTGGGGCAACGCTCTCATCTGCAATTCAGAGACGCTGGGGGTGCTTTCCAGTTCAGAGGGGCTGCTACAAAAGCTGGGGCCTTTCAGTGGGTCCACCCTGCTGTCCTCAGGCAGCCCCTTGGCAGCGACAAAGACCCCTGACTGTGATGAGGGCCTCTCACTGGCTCAGAGGCCACACCGCATCTGTGGGCTTTGACCCTCCGTGGGTCTGCGCCGCATGTGGGAGGCACGGCCACTGAACAGAAGCCTCCCTTCTGCAGCAGTGCCATCCCTGACGTGGGGGGCCATTGCTATGCTGGGGCCCACTCCAGGGCTCCTCTAGCTCCCACCCAGCTCCTCCCCCAGGCTTCCCCTGGGACACAGCAGCTGCCCTGCTGTGGACACTGCTGAGCACTGGCACCCGGTTCTGTGTGGTCCCTGTCAAAGCTGTGACATGTTGTGCCAGCTGAGCAGGTGTGCCCACTTCCTGGGGCACAGAAGACAGCGGAGGGGGTTCAACAACATAGTGAGACCCTGTCTTAAAATAAAAGATAAAAAATGGGCAAAGGATGTAGATCTGTGGTTAAGCGTCCCTGGGTTCAATCCCTGGTACAAAAAAAAAGTCAGCAGAGCGTCCACATCAAGGTCATCAGCCAAGGGACTGCATTTGAGAGAGAACTGAAGGCATTTCCCCCATGTCCTACTGCTGAAGAAACTTCCAGGGGCATCAGTCCTTGGGTTTCAGCTTAGAGCTTTCCAAGAACATGGCCCTGTTCCTCATTGTAGCATCAATTAAATTGGGAAGGGCATGTGTTTCCCCATTCCCATTAATTTAAGCCAGGGTTCTCCTACTTGGCTCCACAGATGGGCTTCAAGTGTCTGTGAATCTGCTGAAATGGGACATTAAATCTTCCAGAATTTTTTTTTTTTTTTTTTTAAGTTGAGGCAGGGCCAGATTTCATCAGCCTCCCAAAGGGACCCAGCAGAGGTTTAGGCCAGGCACCCTGCTGGAAGGCCCACCCAAAGAGTCTGGAGAAGCCACCAGGTGAGGTGAGGAGTCCCCTCTTACGGTCCTGGGATCTTATGGTCATAGTGTCTCAGTTATGGACAGGAAAGGACACAGGCTTAGCTGCATGTTCTTCTCTACCCTTCCCTCCCAAACCATTGACTGGAACATCTGTAAGCAAAGAAATAAAATAGACCACAGAGCCAGGGTTCCCTGGGACTCCAGATCAGAACACTTCCATGATGTCGCCATGTGCCTATTCCTAGAGGAGAGACTGATTCCGTAGAGAGTAAGTACATGGCACTTGGAGACTCCTACCATGTCATCTTCGGGTGGGCCGCCATATGCAGGGCTGGGATGCAATTACCCTCCACTTATAGGCCCATGGGCAGCGTCAGCCCCACTGGCCCCTGGCCTCTAGCACGTGTTCTGAAGGAAGCCAGGTACCAGTATTACCGTGACTTGAACTCTATTCCACTCTTGCCCTGAAGAAGACTAACACGCTTCCATATGAAGATCAGATGTGCTTCGACTCATCAGGACTCTCACACCATCAAGACAGTCATCGTAAAGGAAAATCGGTGCCCCCAAATGCCATCATAGTCCTTTCTTTTGACATAGGTTGAACCACTCTATCCCCACACTGACTTGAACGTGACTAGGCCACACTTGTGAAGTTAAAGATAAGTTTCTGTTGAAGACACGGCAGAGACAACGGGAAGAGTGGCTGCTCTGGAATCAGGTGGGCCCAGGCAGGGACCCTGCCCAGCAACTCCCTGTGTTATCTTGGTCAGGTTACCCGACACGGAGCCTCCATGCCTTACCTAGGATGACACGGATTCAAGAGCCTGGCACTTAGAAGGGCCAATACTCTTGAGTGCTTCTGTCTTGTGATGACAGCATTACAGAGCACCAAGGAAGCCTGGAGGTCACCTAGACCAGGGTTCCTGGCTCTGGCGTGCAGTCGCCTGGGAGTCCTGTTAAAACTCAGGTTCGCATTCATAGTCTGCAGAGCACCCTGGCATTCGGACCCTCAGGTGACGGCAGATACACTGGCAGAGGCGCTTCGCTTTGAGAGGCAGGGACCAGTGCAAAGGCTTTGTTTTCTAGGTGGGGTACCTGAGCGCAGAGAAGGGGACTTACTGGAGGAAGTCTGAAGACCCCCGGGGAATTCCTGTCCTGTGAATGACAGAGGCCTCCTCCCTTCCTTTCCAACTGTGCCGACTTCTGTCTTCCTAATCTGCCCAGCTCAAGTCTGAGCACACAATGTGACCAAGCAGGCACAGTGGATCTTGATTAGATTAAGAGTCAAGGGGGAAAAAAAGAAAAGGAAAGGAAAAAAAGAAGGACAAAGGAAAAAAAGAAGGAAAGGCAGGAGGGTGAATCGGGTGGCTTCTGGTGGCCCCAGCTAGCACTGGCTCTAGAATTTCACTTTGTTCTTTGGTTCCAGCCCAGGATTTATAGCACTGGGATCATATCAACAGACTGGCAAGCTGGAAAGGATGCCAGAGATCCCAGGTGATGTGGCCTAGTGGCCTAACCTCATGCAACTGGCTGGAGAGCTGGCGGGGGAGCAGGGCTCCTGACTCCTGGGCCGGATTCTCTTTCCATACCCACTGTCTTCCTCAAGACATTTAGAACATGCATCAGCTGTAAAATACATTTCTACGTGAACTTGGCATCTGGCAATTGCAGAACCCTAAAGTGTTGTGTGTAGTTCCTACTGTGCATATGTGTGTGAAGCCCATCCGCGGAAGGTCCGTGGAAGCAGCGTGGTAATCCAGCCACTTGTTGCCTAGTGGTAGAAGAGCTGGGGACAGGAAAGAGGGACTCAGGGAGGGGGAGGTGGGCGGGGGGCTGGGAGTGGAGAGCAGCTTCTGTGAACACAGAAGAGCAGCCTGGGGGACCCTTCCCCGTCTAGGTGACCCGGGCCATTCTGGATCCCCCATCCGGGTCCTGCAGGACGTCAGGGTGGGGCAGGTGAGTGATGATGGGAGGGAGGGCCTACCTGTGGCAGTCGTGCCAGATCCATGCATGGCGACCGTTCTTGGGGCGGAAGTCGGACTGGCCGTTGTTGTGGATCTGGGAGGAGAAGCGCAGAAGGCGGCGGTAGCCCGTGGTGGGGTTGGTTTGGGCGGCCGAGGCCGAGAGGCAGTTCTCCTCCATGGCGCACTGCAGCATGAACATGGGCCGGTCCTCCAGATAGGCTGTCTGCTGGACCATCTCGGCATTGAGGACCAGGTCAGGGGCAGCTGGGGGCAGACATGGTGGTCAAGGGCGAGGACCAGGATTCACTTCTGGTCTCTGCTCTGTCCCTGCCACAGTCACCTCCTGGAACTGGCTCAAGGGCTCCTCAAGGTCACCCTTCTTGCTGAACGTGACCCCCAGTTACTCTTTCTCTTTGCTGGGCGTCCTCTGGACACCTCTTGGCTTATCAGGGCAGGTGGGCAGTCTGACAGGTGTTGAATGTGGTCAGTGGGCACAGGAGGGCTCCTTATGTTATTCCCTCTATTTTCCAAGTGGCTCCAAACTTTTCATAAGAAGAAGAAAGAACAACAATAACAATGGGGCGAGAGAACACTGCCACCTGCCCTGGTCTGATTCTCTGGGAATGATGTACTTTCTACTACGTGTGATATCGATGTAGATTTATGGTCTGCTAATACCGTACCCCTCAAAATACATTTTAACTGTGGATAAAAATCCATTATGACATTTGCTTCATGGCTACATAATATTTAATTCATAGCCCTATCTCATATTTTTAGATAAGTATGTTGGTGGTTTGAAACTTCCTTTCCCTAATCTACTCTAACATGCATTTAGCCAAACCAGCTGAGAGCTATGTTCCTGGACCACATGGCTACTGTCCCCTCCTTGGAGAAACACTCAGAGTAATGTGTTCAGCCTCTGCTGAGGAGCAGTCTTGGTAGTGGCCCTCTACAACTCACTTCTGCCATAAGGATGTTGAGGTATTATTCATCTCTCAACTCTCAATCCCCATACAGAGAAATCCCCTTGCATCTCAGAATCCAGAATAGTGAACTTCTCTTGACTCAGAAATTTTCTTCCATCTCATGGGCACTGTAAGTTATATTAATGAGGAGGTTTCCCCTCTTTCCTTTGGCTGCTAGGAAGCTCACTGCAAAATTAATGACCTACTCGGGGTAAGTGTATAGAACTCTATGGTACAAAATTTTAATTAACCTCTCTCCAAGCTCCATTTGTGCCAGTACCTGGCTTCCTTCTACCTGTTTTTATCTTGTGCTATCTTGAGTTTAATTTATTTAATTTCCTTTTGGAAAGGATGGAACATGGCAAATATAAATAATATGGTAGATAAAGAGAAAGCCCTGGCAGGGGTGTGGCTGTTCTGCTGTGCTTGGGCAGGTAAGGGGGTGACCTCCTATCCCTTCTCTCTGACTGGATGTGATAGCTGATGAGCTGCCTAGAGGAACTGCAATCAGCGGCTGCAAGTCCTGCTTTGTAGGGGCTGGGAGGTGCTGACAGAGTTCAGTTTACTCACATTCCTTTTTATGGTTTAGATGTGAGGTGACCCCCAAAAGCTCACGTGTGAGACAATGCATGAAAGTTTAGAGGTGAAATGATGGGGTTGTGAGAGTTCTTAACCCAATCAGTGCATTAGTCTACTCGATAGGGATTGTTTGGGTGGTGACTGTAGGCAGGCAGGGCGTGGGTGGAGGAGGTAGGGCCCTGGGGAGTGGCTTTAGGACGTATATTCTGTCCTTGGTGAGAGGAGCAGCCTCTTTCTGCTTCCTGGTGCTATGTCCTCTACCGCACTCTTCCGCCATGATGTTCTATTTTGCCTTGAGCCCCAGGGAATGGAGCCTGCAGTCTGCGGAGTGAGACCCCGGGAACCATGAGCGCCCATGAACTTTTCCTCCTCTAGAATTTTTCTTGTCTTTTGGTCACAGTGGTGAAAAGGCTGACTAAAACAACCCTCGTCCTCGGAGATGGTTAAAGGACAGTGATCATTGTTCACTAAGCACTTGAACATACGCATCATCGCATTTGATCCCCAATCTGCAGGGACAGCCGCAAGTGTACGTCCCGGCAGTGCAGTCTGCCAAGGTCCGCGAACAGGACAGGGCCTGCTCCGAGTTCTCTGGTCAGTTAACAGGCCTTGCAACAGAGGTGGCTCAGCGAGGCTCACCAGGTCACACAGGGAGGGCCAGGTTTGGGGTCAGGAGGACAGTCACCCACGAGGCTGTCCTGCTGGTCCTCTCTCAGCATGGAAGAAGCCTTTGTGAGCTGGGCCATTGCAAATCCTGGCTGGGCTTCTCCTTAAATGTCCATCTCTCTAGAACTCCCAAAGTGTAACCAGGCAGCTAAATTGCCTCCAGGGTCCTTTTTCTTTGGTCCAGGGGATTAAACTCAGGGGCAGTTGACCACTGAGCCACATCCCCAGCCCTTTTTTGTATTTTACTTAGAGACAGGGTCTCAATGAGTTGCTTAGGGCCCCACTAATTGCTGAGGCTGGCTTTGAACTCGAGATCCTCCCACCTCAGCCTCTCCAGCCAGTGGGATTACAGGCATGCGACACCACGCCCAGCTCTCCAGGGTCTTAAAACAGGAAGTGATGTACAGAGCAGGCGGGAGGAGGGAAGCAGATGTCTGTGCGGAGTCCTGTTGTGGCTACACCTGCTTTCCTAGCCTCCAAGGAACATGTCATCTTCCTCATTTAACTGGCATGAGAAAGGAGCCCGTGGTCACACACTTTGCCCTTGCTCACTGAAATAGTCAACAGTGGCCCCGTGACTTGAACCCAAGCCCCGCCCCTGACTCCTAAGACTGCCTGCCGCTTTCTTGCCCCTGCATCACCAGCAAGCTCCCTGACCTGGGCCTGGGGTTGCTCATCTCTCGCCCCAGCTCTTCTCACTTAACCAAGTGCCGTCCTCCTTCCCTCAGCCTGGCAGGGTGGTGAAGGGGGGAGGCGACCCCCCAAGCGCTCACTTTCTGAGCAGGCGACTCCGGCCCCGTACTGCACCCCACCCTGGGGGCAGACCACATCCTCGTCGTGGCGGCAGTGCGCCAGGGACAGCTCTGTTCCCGAGCACTTCACTCCACTCATGACCACTTTGTTGGTGTAGACGTTCCCGTGCCAGTACCAGGTCTCCTGCATGAATCGAAAGAAAGGGCCAGTTTGTCACCTTGACCTGTCACTCATATTCCATCCACTGACAGCCTCACAAAAATCCCATGGCTTTTCGATCCTATTTTTCAGCTGGAGTTGGCTGAGGGGCAGGGAGTCACTCACCCCAGCCAGGCAGTTAGGTGGTGGCAGAATGACTGAGAAGCCAGGTCTCCCTGAACCTACCACTTGGATTCCGCCATTCTGCCCCTTGGGAAGGTAGAGCAGTGGTCGAGGTCAAACGGTTGCTCAGTATTACAGGTCAGGAAGGACAGGCACCTGCAAGTGAAGCTGTCCTCTTCCTGTCCTGAGCCACGGCAGACATTGCTAATCAACAGAAACATTCTCTCCTCTAAGCCTGAATGTGATTTCAGAATCCTGCTTAACACAGTGCTCCGGGAAGACCCAACCAATCAAATGGATTTGCAGGAGAGAAGAAACCATTTGCATATGTCAATCATTAGTTAGAAATCTCATAAAGTCTAACTTCTGGATTTAATTCTGGGGAAAGCACTTAATAGGGTGGTTCTTCACAGAGACTGAGGAGCCCCCATGTTTGTGACACTGAGATTTATTGTGCCCCTTCAATCTTTGGGGTTCCAAAACATTGTTTGAATATACTATCTCACTTCAGAGAAATTTCCAGTGGAGAAAAGTGATAATCAGGGGGAGTAGAGTTAGGTGCAGAGCTGGGATGAGGATCCAGGTTTATGTTCCTGAGGTCTCGGTTGCTATTTGGGGGGTGGGGTGCTGGGGATCAAACCCAGGGCCTTGTGCTTATAAAGCAAGCACTCTACCGACTGAGCTATCTCCCCAGCCCCTGTTCCTGAAGTCTCTAGGGTTAATTGTATGTGTTGACTTACAAGCTACCAAGATACTTGGTCAAACACTATTCTAGATGTTTCTGTGATACAGTTTTTAGATGAGACTAATATTTAAATAAGTTGACTTGCATAGCACAGTACCCTCCATAATGTGGATGGGCCTCATCCCATCAGTTGAAGGTCTTAAGAGAAAAAAAAGACTGAGGTCCCTCCAGGAACAGGGAATTCTGCCTGCAGAATGCTTTTGGACTTGAGCTCCATCAACTCTTCCCTGGGCCTGCCCTGCAGAATTTGGACTTGCAGTCAATTTCTTAAAAATCTCAACACCTCCCGCCTTTTGCATATATAGTCTTAACCCTCTGTGTCCATGTGTTCTGCATCCAGGGATTCAACCTCCACAGGTAGAAAAAAGTGTTTTAATTGTATGTGTACTGAACATATATATATTTTTTTCTTGCTAGTATTCCCTAAACAATACAATATCACAACTATTGACATAGCATTCACATCACATTAGGTATTATTTACAGTAAACAGGAGGATGTGTGTAGGTTATATGCAAATAAGATGCCATTTTACATAAGGGGCTAGAGCATCCTTGGGCTTTGGTATCTGGGAGGGGTGCTGGAACCCATCCTCCACAGATGCTGAGGGATGGGATCATCATACATTCATATGCCCTATTGGTTGTATTTCTCTAAAGAACCTGACCAACACCCTCCTTATTCTCCAGATGAAAAAATGGGTCTCCCTATCCTTGTATTTGAATATACCACCAGGATAACTCTGCATCGGGTACAGTCACAAGAATAGGTTCCTAATTAGAATAAGTCATTCCCCATGTATGTATAATATGCTACTGTCATGTATATCTAAAAAGAACAAATAAAATAAAATTTTAAAAAATGTGAGTCTCAAGCAGAGATGGGGATTGCAACTGACGGCAGATTTGGGACCGATGTTAGGTCCAGGCCCGTTTTGTGACCACTGCTGAGGCCCAGGTGTCTTAGGCCTGAGCTGACAGAGAACAAAAACAGCTGGACAGGGCTCTGTTGAAACGTGGCGCTGTTTTTCCACTCTCCCTGGAGAACCAGAGTGAGCCCAGCTGGTCATAAACGGTGTTAGCAGAAACACCGCGTTGCCCAGGGCAGCTGAACCCTGAGGGTGTGGGCCCCTGGGTTACTGGCCTGTCCCTCCTGGAGGCTGAAACAAAGAGCCACAGGGAAGCCCGTGTTCAGGACTCAGCACCTCCCTGGGATGACCTGGGTGCAGCCAGCCTGGGGAAGACAGGCTCCATAGAGTTCCTTCGCTTCCCTCGGGGCTCCCCGCTCCACTCCCGTGAAACGCCTTTCTTAGGCCCCAGCAGGGCAGCTTGGGACCAGGAGCTGAGCGCAGGTTAACACGCGAGGTGGGTCTCAAAGCATCTTCCTGCTGAATGGAAGTGTTCAGCACCAGGATACTGAGGGCTTGGAATGATTCTTTCCATGTCACAGGGAGGAAAACAGGCACAGAGAGTGGCCGCTTTGTCCCACACAGTCATGATGCTGCTGGTGGGATGGAGTCAGAAGAGCCAGAGCATCATGGTCCTGCGCTGCCTTATGACAGGGTGGGAGAGTGGGAATGCCGGGCCAGAGCTCAGAGGCTCAGCTGAGTCGCCCTGTCTTTGCAGAAGGGGACCTGGGAAGAAGGGACAGCTGACAAGACAAGGGCACTGGACACAACTTTACTAGTGTCTCAGGGCAGGATGTGTGAGGCACGGACAGTCAGGAAAGGCTCTAGCCAGAGGGGGCTTCTAAGGGAACGTAAGCTGTTTGGGGTATAGCTTTGGGGTCAGTGGTCACCAGGTTCCAAAGAACTGAATTGCTTTTCTCTGCAAAAGGCAAATCAGGACACCAAGGCTCAGCCCCAGCCCAGGGACAATCCAGTGCAGAAACAGAGTGGGCTTCAGACAGCAAAGTCCAGTCCCTTGTTTTGCACTGGAAACAGGCCAGAGGCAGGGAGACACCTGCCCAGGCTCAGAGGTATAGGGGACAGAGCTGGAGCTGGACAAGGTCTCCTGCCTGCAGGGGCAGGGCGTGGCCAGGAAGGCTCCTGGAAGAGGATGCTGGTGGACGATGGGGAAGGTCAGGCTGGGCGGAGGGTGGGGCAGGGCCTGAGGCCCGGGCTTCTCACCTGGAAAGCGTTGCTGGCGAACCCCAGGCCCAGCTGCCGGCAGACCACCATGGCCTCCACGATGCCCCAGTTCTCGCCACACACTGTCCCCCACACCAGGGACCCATTTCTCTCTGTCAGCACCTCCACTCGGCCCTCATAGGGATTGCGGCCCCCGTTGAGGCGCAGCTGTGGACGGCAAGGAAGGTGTGGTCACCAGGACAGAAAGGAGCGTCCCCTTAAGCCCCAACTTCCCCAAGCCAAGGGGTCCTGCCTGGGCCATGTCCAGATTCGGCAGCAGCCTCTGGCTGGGCTAGGGGTGTGGCTCAGCGGTGAAGCACTTGCCTAGCACGTGCGAGGCCCTGGGTTTGACCATCAGCCCTGCAAACAACCCCCTCCCCACCCAAAATAGCAGCATCCTTGAGAGCTTCCTGGGTGGTGGCATCACAGCAACCTGGGCTCCTGCACACAGAACTCTGCTGGTAATGTCAGCACCCCCGAGAGATGAAACGGATGGTGCTAGATCCAGTCACCCACCCAGTGGCACTGGGTTTGGATGGGACACTTACAGACTTTTAAGAGGTCGCACCACGTCTCTCCCTGTGCAAGTCCTTTAGGACAGGAGCCTTCAGCCCTTCCACAACCCCCGGATGCAGTAGTGCTATGGGAAAGCGGAGTCTCAGATAAGCTAAGCACCTGTCAACGACCCCAATTCCATCCACTGATGGCCAGAGCCCTTGTCCAAGGCTGCTTCCGTCCAAAGGCAGGCAGCAATGAACTGGAACTGGGGACCAGGTTGGTCTCCCAGGAGGAGGTCAGGCTTTGGAGGCTGGCCTAGGCATTCTGAAGCATTCACTGTTCATGGTGGCCCGGGGTCTGGACTAATCCCTGGGGCTTAGGGTGCTTGTCCCTGTGTCCCCTATCTGTCTCTGGTGTCCTCTCAGTGGCTGCTACCTTGACTCCTCCCTCCCTACTCCCCTGGCCTTCAGCCTCCAGCCTCCTGGCTTGGCCCTGGCTGTGGGCCAGGTAAGGCTCTGTGTCCTGACAGGGAGACTCGGGGGCCTGTGATAGAGACTACAGGCCTCACTGTGCCTAGACCTTGGGACAAGTTCTCTGCAAAACCAAGCCCTGAACTTCAGGAGCCTGCAGTGGGGCCTGGGGGAGCCTCCCCTTCCCCTGGGCCTGGTGCCCGGCTCCTGCCTCCACCCCTGGCAGCCAGGGCATGGTGAAGGGCATGGGTGTGGACCCTCCAGTAGACGAGCCTAGCTCCCATGTTTAGCATGGCAGCCCACAGGGATGATGAAACGCAAATTGACTTTCCATTGGGTTTTTGTTTTTCAATTCCCCATAGACTGTGTCCTGCCTTCCTGACTGCCTCTGGGGCAGATGGCTCCTTCCCCTGCCACTGCCTCATAAAAACTGGCTTCCCTTTGTCACCTCAGGTAGTAGGAGGTGAGGACAAGGGGCCTGGAGAACCTGTTCACTTTTGCTGCTTCCGGAGGGTGGTGTGCTCCCACGTCAGTACCCAGTGAAGACTACTGTCTCTTAGACTGTCTTTGGGAGGCGTCAGAGGGTTACCCCCTTGATCACAGCTGCTTTCCTGGCCTTCCCCTAAGTGGCAGTGTCCCCACCCTGGATTCTAAAACCTAGTGAAGTTTCAGAGGCTCTGGCCAAAGAACGTGGCTTCCACATTGACTCTGGGGCAAGGAAATCACATGGTCACCGATGGCACTTTCCAAAGCCGCTCCAAGACTGACCAGACCTGGCACCACATCTGTGACAGGGAGCAGCTTTGACTGCTCTGGAAGGATCCAGGTGGTTTATACACTGGGGTGGGGTTTTTCTCTTTTCTTAGAAGCATAAGAGTGGTTGGTCATGGTATTAACTCGGCATGGAGCATGGCTAGCCATTCCCAGGGTCCCACCTCACAGGCCAGCATCTGGTGACTCCTGGGCTTGCCAGCTGAAGGTGGGCTGACCTCGCCAGTGGCAGTATCCCTAGGAGGCCTCAGGGACAGCCAGAAGCCTCTGGTCTGCACCTTTCTACCACCATTCAGTGAGGCGACCAGGAAGGCCAAGCCTCTCAAAGTCTCAACTGCCAGGCACCTCCCTTCCCTGCTCCTTTGGGCCTTGGTGTTGGCAGTACAGGGGTTAAAGGAGGGCGGGAAGTGCAGGCAGCTGGATTTCTCTGAGCATGAAGAGGGAGGACAAAGCAGCCCCAGGTTGCACCATGTTTTGATGAGGTTGTGGCCAGTCAGTCCCACTCCGGTTTTTGGAGGTGGTGGGGCAGGAGGTGAGGAAACACAACCCAGGTGTTAATAGTTAAGGAAGTGGGGACATCCCAACTCCCAGGCACAAGGGCCAGGCCCTCAGCTGGGGGGAGCTGCAGGTGGAGAAGGGCACCACCAGGTGGGTCAGCGGGCTCAGGAAGCCCGCCTGCCACGCGCAGAGCCTCCACTGTAGCGCCTCTCTCCCAGCAGGGAGAACATCAAGACTGCCGAGGCTGGAAGACAAGACCGCCTGGCCAAGTCAGCAGCCCTTCCCCGTGGCTACTCAATGGGGCTGGAAGGGAAGGGGACCTAGGAGTCATCTCTCCCACTTCCTCCTTTCACGGCGGAACCCAAAGCTTTAGATGAATTAAGGAATCAACTATGGGTGATTATTAAGCACTGAACTGGGTCCCCTCCTATATATTACGTTGACGCTTTGACACCCCCCCTCCACGTGACTATACTTGGAGATGGGTCCTTTCAGGAGGTAGTTAAGGTCACATGAGATCGTGGGGGCAGACCCTAATCCAATCTGACTATAAGTGTCCTTATAAGACAAAGAGACACCAGGTACGTAGGTGTAGGCACAGAGGAAAGGCCAAGTGAGGACATGGGTGGAAGGGACCATCTGCAAGCCCCAGGACAGCGGTCTCAGAGAAACCACCCCGCCAACGGCTTGATGTGGACTCCAGCCACCAGACTGTGAGAAAACATTTGTGTTGTTTCAGACTGAGGTCTTCTGCTACAGCAGCAGACAGATAAAGCTCAGGAGTCTTGACTGATTCTGCTCCGTGTGGCCGTGGACGCCCTGTGGAGCCCTGCGCCTGGCCATGCAGAGCCTAGTCAGCTGCCACAGTATGACAAATGGTGCTGCCCGTAGGTAGGCACGTCTTCCACAGGAATGACCTTCGGGACAGAACCCACAGATGCAGGCGTGAGCCCTCCCACACCCAGGCTCGAGCCCACCAGGATCATGCATTGCCCTGGGCCCCTGGAAGGTGAGGGCTGCTGGCGTGAGGAGCTGGCACGTCTGTGGCCATGACCTTATATGGTGGTTCTGAAAACTTCACTTTCACTCCACCCGACTCCAACCTGTCACAAGAGTGCCGGAGCACACCAGGACGCGTGGCTCGTCACCTTTTGTGGGTCGATTAGGGCTCCCTGGGAATGCTGCTGGGCAGCTCAGATGGCAGGCTCACTCCCGCTCACCCACAAGTGAACTAGACACAGCTCAGCCAAGTGCTGTGGGCTGCGCAGGGCCCCACCGGGTGAACTGCAAGAGACGTGTCACGCTGACTGGTTCAGCAGCACCTCGGGTGTGCGAGTGCCGACGGCAAGAATGGCCCTCCAAGTGGGGGCCGGCTGGGGAGCCATGCTGCTCCCGAGTGTATCTGCATTTCTCATTGTGTAACTAACACTTGAGAAGCAATTCCAGTGGGCCAGCCTTGTACCAGATGCCCAGCACGTGACCAAACTCAAGGCGTAGCAAAGAGCAGTGCGCAGGAGTCCCTGGGCCTTTTCACAGGATCGGATGGACCCGTGGAAGGCAAGGAGGAATTCATCTTGTGGGCTACTCAGTGGGCAAGGCCACCCAGGGCAGGAGACTCGGTGCAGGTTTCAGAGGCCACACATCAAGAAGGGGCGGGTGGGCGTTGCTGTGTCCCTGCTTCAATGTCCATTCCCTTTTCTTTCCCTCTGGTTACCGATATTGTCTGGACTGGACTGTGGGCTATGCTCACATCTGTGTGGCTTGTAGACCTGCTGTCCTCAGGGTCCTTGGAAAGGGCTGTGGAAGAGTCACAGGTGCTACAGACCGAGCGCCCTGCAGGAAGGACCGAGTTACCATCACACTGCAGGTCCAGCCCCATAGCAGAGTATGGCCTGCAGGGGTAGCCAGGCATCTGCCACTAAGGAAGTGGTACTTGTGCATGTTTTCTCATTTGGCATGTTTACAAATGCTAAGTGACATTGACATTCATAGCAATAGCAGCAGAGCCTGAGCCCTTTCTGAGTTCCCCTCATACACTCTGGAGAATCTTTCCCAGAGAGGCCACCTAGTCTGTCCTTTCTGGGGCCTTGGTAGGATAGTCCCCTCAGGCATCCAGTCTCCTACCTTCTTCTGAAAGCCCATGATGGGGATGTTACACCTCACGCCGGCGTCCTCCTCGTGGTTGCAGCCCTGGGCCTCGGTGTTGAGTTTGCACTCTATGATGGACTTCTCAGTCCCCGTGCACTGGACCTCGTTCAGGTGGATGGGCCCCATCCCTGGTGAGGAAGGGAAACATGGACCATGAAGGCTTTGGAAGGAAACCTCTGGCACTGGAGAGAAAGCCCCGGACGATGAGAACCTATCTCTCCTATCCTTAAGACTCTCCCAATCGCCTCTTAGTCAGCTCAGAGACCCAGCTTCTCCCTGGAAAGAACATTGTGATTTTCTTGGGATTCCCTTCCATCATCAGAGCAAATAAAGTTCTTTACTAAGCTGAGGTGTGATCTTGGCCAAACCACACAGGGTTTCTCACACAGATAAAGGAGTTGGACTAGAAGATATCTAAGTTTCCTTCCCCACTTCAGTATTCCAGGCATTTAAGAATCCTAAGGCTTGACTGTTGCCATGTCATTTAGGGTTCTTGCAGGAAACAGGTGGTGTTTGAGTTAGAAATTTGGTGTTTGCTTAGAAAAAGGGAGTTTTTAAATGAAGGTAAGGATGGAGTGTAGAAATCCCAAAGGAAGGTCCAGTACTGGGGGACTGATAACATGGGAGCTCAGGTGCACCCCTGAGGGTGAGGAGAAGAAGCCACCTGATAAGTGCTGTCCTCCTTGGTGGAGGGACACAGCACCCATGGGAGTCCTGAGGGGAAATAAACACCCCACCTGCTGTCCTCTCTTCTCTAGTTCCGGTCAGTTGACCAACCATGCTTCTGGGGCACTTGGGACCCTGGGCAAGAGTGGGGAGTGGAACTGGAGGGGCAGAGAGGACACATCCAGCAAGTGATCCTTAGTGACAACGTGGGGATCTTGGTGCCACTGGGATGACAATAGTGAGGCTTCCCAGCTGGGGAGAGAATTCCCCACCCTCTCTGGACCACTCTCCAGTTCCCTTCTGCTCACAGAGGAGACACCCCTCTGCCAAGGCCATTAGGCAGCAGCAGGTGCAGCTCTTTGCAGGTGCTCTGGGCTTCACAGACCCCATGTCCTTGGACCCTGCTCTGCTGCTAGCTCGTCACGCGGGTCCTTCCCTCAGTGCTCTAACGTGCCCTCAAACCTCCTGTCTTCCTGAGGCTCTCCTGTGACCCCTCGCCTCCCTCAGGCCTGGCATGCTCCTCCCCACTGGGGCAAACTCCTGGGAAGAGTCTCCTGGTTTCGTTCCCTCTGGGATCTTCCTCTGCCTACTTCTCTACCAGCCCTTCCTGTTCCAGAAAATGGTACCTCCAACCACCAAGCTGTTTTTGCTGGAATCCCAAGTCTTCTATTGGACCTCCTCCTCCTCCTGCATCCCTGACAACCCATCAATCATGTTCTGCTCACTCTTCAAAATCTGGATGCTTTTTTTTTTTTTCCCCATTTCCATCACTATGACACGGTAACCCTATAATCTTCCATATGCAGAGACATGATGGCCTGCAAGTCTCCTTCCTGCTGGCTTGTTTCAACCTATTTGCCACAGAAGAGCCCCCAAGAGCTTTAAATGCATGTTGCATCATGTCACTCCCACCTGAAAATGCCTGGCTGGCTTCTTAATGCACCTGGGGAGACGTGCACAGAATTCACAGACCTCAAGTGGCCTCCGAGGTCCTGTGTGATCTGGCTTTGCTCTTGTGCTCCAGCCCTCCTGCTGTCCTCACCTGGGCTGGGTCTCATGGCTCCTCCATGGAGCTGAGCACTCCCTCTGCCTGGACCGCTCTCCCTCCCACGGCTCACCAGCTGACTCCTGCGCATCCTTCACTTCCCTAGAGAAGCCATTCCGACCCCCACATCAGCCACGTCTGCTTTGGATTCCCGCACTCAGCACTCTGCTTTACCGAACCTCTGTCTTACCTGCTGGACCAAGGACCCACAAGGGCAGGGACCCTGGCTTTCCCTTTGTAAGTTCCCAACCAGTGCCTGGCGTACAGCAAATGCTCCCTAGGGTCTCTGCAGATGCGGTTGGCCTCACTGAGCACCTGATGCCCATCAGCCGTCAGGCTAGGTGTTGGAGATTCAAGGAGGGGTAAGGCGGACCTCCGTGCTGAGAGCTCCCGGTCCTTGGGGAGGCAGGAGTTACAAAGACTGGTGACACAGTGAGGTCAAGAATAAAAACGGTGAGAACAACAGGCGACCCTACCGGGGGCTCTGAGACAGCCAGGGTTTAACTAAGCATGCCGAGGCCACAAACTGATTTCTGGGATCCACTCCTCCAGGAGTCAAGAGCCAAGTTCCCATTTCCCTGGAAATCCATAAGTGATGATGCTTCCAATTCCCTGGAATTTTATAAATTTATAAACCCTTGAGAGACAATGGTTGCAAGTACCCAAGGACTCAAGAGTGCAAAGGAAGGACACAGTACAGATCCTAAACAGAGCCCTTGAAGCAAGCAAGGGCCACAGCTCGTGGGTCACAGCAGCGGCTTTCTGACAACCTTGAGGCTGGTGGTGGGGATTTGACGACAGATGATCTTTATTGAGCGCTCACTCTGTTGGATGGATCCCGTCCTAAACACACCGCTTACAAACATTTCATCATTATATCTGTCCCTCAAAATGAAGAATCTGAGTAGCAAATATGAAGTAACTGACCTAGTGGGGGATCCAGGATTCAAACCAGATGGTAGCCACACAGCCTGTTCTCGCTAAGTTTCTGAAGCCCTTTCAGGAGAACCAGGAGGGGAACCTAGGGTGGAAAGGAGCTCAGCAGATCTGGTTTAAGTGCCCCATCTTCCCTTGGGATGCTCCAGCCCTCTCTTGCTCCTGGAGGGCTTTCTCCTTTCTGCCTACCTCAGAGGAAGACTTCAAGTGACACTTCAGATCCGCCCCCATCCCTGGCATAGCTTGATAAGACCTCAAGTTCATCTAAGCTGCTGCAGCCTTTATACCTTTGGCTTAGGAGGCAATTGGTTGGGGAGCTGGCCCCTGGCTGAATCTAATCTCAGGACGGAAGGCCGGGGAGCCATGGATCCTGAGCTGTTCTCATCTGTGGAAGGGCAACGATAATACTGATTGTGTAGGCCTGAGGTTGTGAGGAATGGGGGAGACTAAGTCCTTTGAGTTCCTAGAGACTCGGGAAATGGCAGGCATTGTGATCAGTATCATTTCTTATATGTCATCAAATATTTGCTAGTATAAGTTATCTTTGAGATTATTTCTTATTTCTCCCACTTGATACCAGCTCTTTAAGAGCAGAAACCATAACTAAAAATGTTGGTGGGATAAATGAATTCTCCACTCCAGGATCCTGTCAAATGGCCTTCAAATGATGGTTGGTGTTGTTAGATCACAGCGTGGGCCTAGTCAGGAGACCGTTTAACTCGAGGCCTATCTAACAATCGGTCTGTCTCCTGACTTAATTTCTGTGCAAATGTGTGTTACTCTCCCAGATATCAAGGGACACGTCCCTGGAAGCATGTGCCAAGGGCCACCCTCTGGCATATCAGAGGCAGAACCCAGAGATGGGAGACCCAGTGTGTCCTGCCTTCTTCCCTGACCCTCCTGTTCTGTGATGGTGGGACACTGTGGGGGATGGTGCTGAAAGGCTGTGCACACTGGGGTTCTGCTCTCGTGTGCCTGGGTAACTGTGGGCCCCGGGGTTCCCTTTGCTGATCTGAGCTTGACATTCAGCATCCCTGATCCCCAGCTTTTACCTGTCTCTGGGTTCTGGATTGCTCTCTAAAGCCCTCTCTTCATAGCGCCCTCCCACCTCCACCCCGGCTCTGCCCATCCTCCACTATAGACCTGGCCTGGGTAACCACAGGTTTGGAGGAGCCACAGATGACCTCCTGGATCAATGCCACGGACTCTGTAGGTCCAGGCCATTAAGCGGTCAAACGGACAACTAAGCAGGCAACAATCAGATTTTAGAAAATAGTGCCCTGCTAACAATACAAAAGAATAGGACTTACGGTGCTCTGCCTATTGTCAAGGTAAAGCCTGTTTCACAAAACTTCTGCTTCAGTTTTGTAAATGTCTTACTGTGATCAGAAGGGTTTTAAAGCCACTTCTCTAGCATGGCCCTGCCAAAAGAGCAGACAGCAGCCACGTGTGGCTGCTGAGCACTGAAAATGTAGCCAGTACAAACTGAGACAGGCTGTCAGTGTGAATTATATCCTGATTTCAAGGACTAGTATTAAAAATGTAAGCAGTCTTATTAATAGCATTTATATTGATTACATGTTGAAATCATAATATTTTGGATATGCAGAGTTAAAGGAAATATTAAAGTTAGTTTCACTAACTTCATGTGGCTATTAGAAAATTCAAAATTACACATGTGGCTTGCGTTATGTTTCTATTGGACAGTGTCGGTCTAGAGTAATGGAAGGTCACCAGGTGTCTGTTCAGATGACTCTTCTTATTGTAGTGGAACAGGTTCATTCATCTGCTCATTCATTCTTTGTCACATGACCATCTTGGGAGCACTATGTGCTGGGCACAGACTCTAAGGACACGGAGATAAAAGACACAGGCACAGTCCTTGCATAATCCTCAGTCTTGCGGGGAGGTGACTGTGTCAACAGACAACTGGAGACCCGCTATGCAGGGTTCTGAATACCAAGGACAGCCCTTCATGACCCAACATCCATCCTGTGAGGCTGGAACCAGACAGAGCCTCAGACACCATCCATCCAGCCACCTTGCCTTACAGGGAAGAATCCCAGGCCCAGAAGGTTCCTCAAGGTCATGGGGCAAGGAGGTAGCTGAGCCAGGATGAGAATCAAGATTGCTCAGCTCTGAGCCACTGCCCTTTCGCTACCCTGGGTGTGGGTGTGGTCACTTGGTTCGTCAGGGCCAGGACCAAAGGACTGACCCTGCCTGCTCTGTGACACTGAATGTGGTACTTTTCCCTTTCTGCCTTCTGGAGTTGCCCACCCAACGTGGCAGGAGATGATGAGTCACCCACTGGCTTTCTCAAGGCCAGCAGTGAAAATGCCCAGGGCCTCTTTTTCCTAGAGATCACCAGGCCTCAGAAACCTTTGGCAGCTCCGGGCAGTGAAACCATTATGTCACCAGCACCCGCCCATGGTGAATGGAATGTTCATGTCACTGGGAACTTGTTTATTCCTCAGAATGAGTGGCCCTTGTCCTGCAGGCCTTGGGAGAGGACAAACCCTCATGTGGGTCCACAGGTAGAGAGGTCTGTGAGAATATTTAGGAGTCAAGGGGACCCTGAAGAGTTCTCTGGGACCAGGGAGGAGGACTGCTTGTCAAATGGAATGATGGAGGCCACCAGGTTGCACGGTGTCTTGCTAACATCAACCCCAGGTCTTCAACCTTCAACGCGCAGCCAGCTTGCCAGCATGGATTGGAGAGCAGAGTAGAGAGGAGTTCCAAATGTGACTGGAACTGGGCTTGTTGGGGATAAAAGGGGCCAAATCTGAGCCTGAAAAGACGGGTTTCAGTCTTTCTCTGCCATCAGCTATTGCGGTGACCTCTGTCAGACTTGTTCTCCTGAGCCTCAAATTCCTCATCTGAAGGACTGGAGGACCTGGAGTCCTTTCGAGCACTGCTGTGACCCCAAGACTGTCACTAGTCCACAGGAGCCTCCATTTAAGAGCTGTCCCATGGTAGCTAGGGCACTGTATCCTACAGAAAGAATCAACAATGGCCACAAACAGATGAACTCGACTGCTAGAAGTGGGAGAGCTTTGACGGAGTTGGAGGGGAAGTTCAACCCAGGACTCTGGAGTCTCATACAGGGAACCACTGGATATGGTGTTCAGGCCCTGGGTGAGGGGGACTATTACTCCTCCAGGCTGCCGTCAATGACCTCACCACATGCCTTCCTGTGGGGTGATGGCCCCTCATCTGACATTATGTGAACATCCTCTCCCCACCGTGCAGGACTCCCCACGCCTCGTCCATAGCCCAAGCCCCTTCCTCCCCACGTCCTCCCAGCCAGAGCAGCCCAGCCGCCCTGGCTAGCCAATGCTGGAATGATCCCAGGAAATGACTGACCATGACTTTCCTCACCCAAACAGTTCTCCTGGGGAGGGCCGTGCACTCACAGGGTTGTGGTCGGTCTGGGGCAAAGACTCCTCCTTCGGAAGGACCAGGGCAAGCATGAGCCATCTTCATGAGGCCCTAACCTGTCCTGCCATCTCAACAGACAGCCCCCTTAAAAGCTTTCTTACATACGTTCTTTGCTCACATGAAAAAATTTGTTTAGGACACTTAATAAAAACCAGGCCCTTTCTCATTAGTGTCTCATGAGGTCAGAGAAGGGCATCCTGGTCACTCTCTCAGCTGTCAGGGGACACTGTAGAGCTAGCAGGGTGGAAAAGTAAGGTGACAGTGGGTTCATTTGTGTACTGCATGGCCTATGGCCTGAGACCCTTTCCTGGAGGAAGGTCCAAGAATCCTGTCTTTCTTTTGATGGGGCAGCAGAGAGCCCAGGGTCAGGAGTCAGGAGTCAGGAGACCGAGGTCAGAGTGTTCTCTGGCTGCTACTGTTGTTTTGTTCTGAGGACTGACTCCCTTCTCCAGGCCTCAGCTTCCAAACCCATGAAATGGGGATTCCGTGTTCTCCAACCCCGACTGTCTGGGGAGAAGTTTGGGATTCTCTAATGGAGCAGCAGCTGCTGGTGGAGGAACACAGCACAAGGGCTGGATGAGGTCACGGCTCCCAGCAGGGGCCAAGCTCGCAGGGACATGTTTTTCTGTGAAGAGAGGCCCCACCAACAGCTGGCCCATACCTTACCTTGCCCGAGCCGGGAGCCAGTGACGGCCTCTTTGGCAGTCCCGAAGCCCAGCTCTCTGCAGACCACGCTGGCCGACACCAGGTCCCACTTGTCGTCACAGACGGTCCCCCATTCTCCGTTCTTGAGCACCTCCACTCGGCCCTCCCCGACCTGGGCACCACCTCGCAGCCGCACCAGGGGTTGCTGGAGAGACACACCGTCCTGCTGAGTGCAGAAGCCGATGCGCGTTCGGCCTGTGGGTGGTCACTGCCCGCTCCCCTCCCCTCCCTTCCCCTCTGCTGGGCCAGGTCCCCAGCCTAGGAGCTGAAACTGTGCCTGATGTGTTTGGGTGGGGAGGTTGGGTGGGGCTCATGCGGCAGCGGCAGCTCAGCCCAGCTTTCGCTGCAACCCTCCAGCAGACCATCTGTCCCAGACCACTGGGGATCTCACTGAGGACCCTCATGAGATCGCCACCCCACCCTAGGCTTGGCTCCAGGACCCCACCATCACACACTCCTCCATCCCGTGGCTGCAGAACCTCCTGTGTGAGAGCTATAGAGAGAAGCTCCTACCCCCCAAATCTGCGGATTCATAATCCCACTAGTTTACAACGGAGCACTAGGGCCCAGGCCTGCAGGGAAGCCGCCCTGTGGAGATTCTGCTGTGCACACCCATGAGAGGAAAGAAGGAGCAAATAGAGGAAGGGGAAGACTGGGAGCTAGAAAGGGGGTTTCACCAAGAGAGCCAGGCCTAATCATGCCGTGACTCACAGCACAGATGCCGCAGGGATGGGGAGTAACATCTGTCCAGCTGCTCCGGGATTCCAGTCCAAGTCCAAAGCAGCCTGACTGCAGAAGCTACAGTCCTCCCCTGGCATGCAGAGGAGCGGGCACTGCAGTTTAAACGCCCCTGGTGCTCACTGATGGCCTGGAAGCCTTCGTCCCCTCCTGGGGTTTTGGACTTGTACCAGCATCCTGAAGCTAATGGGTCACGTCCCATAGGATGGAAACCACGGGATTCCATCCGTCCACAAGTTCTGCTTTGCACCAGTTTCTGCACGTGTGCCTGTTTGTGCATGCACATGTGTGCACGCTCACCTACTGGCACTTCTGCATGGGCACATGTGCTGGGGGAGGCTCACAAATCTGCGAGGCTCTGTGTCACTGGGTGACAACACAGCCATTCCAGTCAGATAGACCACAGTCCTTCTACACTGACCCATGCTGTCCTTAGCCAGGACTCCCTTCAACCCACCCACCCACAGCACAAGGCAGGCTGGGTTGGAGGGGTGCATTTCAAACAGTCACCCCCTGGCCACCTGGAGGGTCAAAGCATCACATGACAGCCTATTCCTCCACACCTGCCACTCTCTCTCCCCCAGTGGTGGTGTCTCAGGGCTAGTCTGGCAGGATGGGGTGCTGAGGAATTCAGACCCCGGGAATGCTCTGATCCAGGCACTAGAGAGAGAGAAAAAGGGGAGGGGATGGGGCGAGGGCAAAATGCTCAGTAGCTTTAGGAACTTTTATTCTCACTTCAGAAAAATGGGACATCATCAATGCAACTACTGTTTTCTGTATTACTGTGATCTCCCCTTCCCCTACCCCAGTCTCATGCTATATAGCTAAATAAATGTCAAGGGGCTCCTCCCACGGAGCCCACCAACCTGGCCCCAGCTCCATGGAGGCAGAGTGTCAAATAACCCAGCCCCAGCCCAGCAGTGGCCAGGCAGAGAGTCAGCTGGCCCTGCAGGGAAGCTGGAAACCAAGGAAAATGTGATGTAAGTGTCCTGTTTCTTTCTTTCTTCTTCTTCTTCTTTTTTTTTTTTTTTTCCATTGGTTTGGTATGAACTTGATTCTTCTGCTATAAACCACACAGCAGAGGAATTCCAAAACAGTAGGATCTGGTACTCTGGATGACACACAAGGAGAGCTCACAGGCTCTGGCTCAGGCCAGGGGAAAGGACGTGGCCATCAGACCACGCGGCAGGGGAGGGTGGGGCGTGCAGGGGGCTGGTTTGTGGAGGGCTGGGAAACAGGGTTGTCCAGGAGGGCCCATGTCCCCTGGCTGTGAGCACGTCTGGTGGTGTGGTCATGTCTGTGCACTCTGAAGCCCCTGAGGGAAGAAGTCACTCCAAACAGTCCCCACACCCTGGGCTAAGGGCTGGGCTCACAGCCTGCACTTCACCCCTTTCAGCTAAGCCTCCTCTTATGTCCAAACACCTCCCCAACCTGGGAGAGGCACCCCATGTGGCTTCTGACTCTCACCCTGATTTCATTCCTCTGTGGGATGAAAACCCTTCCCAGGAGCAGGTCTGCAGGTGCAGCAGGGAGGGGCAAGGGGAGGGGAAGCCCAGGAGAGGGACAGAGGGGACAGGAGGCAGTGAGTGAAGAGGAGACCTAAGAGAGGGGAGGGGCAGCTGCCGCTCCCCCAGACCGCCCTCCACCGCACCCGGCTGGCACAGGGCTGCCCTCCAACTCCCTCCACCCCTGTACCCCGGGTTTAACCACAGTGAACACAGAATACACCAGGCTGCCGGGATGACTAAGTACCTGGGTTGGATGGGCAGGGATACAGCCCTGATCAGTGGTCAACCTCTTGCCTGCCCCTCCCTCTTCTCTTCCTGGATGCTTTCTTGCCCCACTACCCCATATTAGCAGTTTCCAGAACAGAAACATTGCAGAGACCATTTGGTGGATGTACGAGAAAAGAAGAGTGAAGTGTCCCTCGCGGTCATGGAGGGAAGACAGATCAGGGCACCTTCTCTTTTTCAGAGGAGGGGTCAAGCCCACCATGGTTGGGGCCATTCACTCGTCGTTCTCAATGGAGGTGCTAGCTGATGTGGGGACATGGATGTCACGTATGGGATACACTCTACGCCCACCTCCCCTGCCGTTCACTGTCTCTCTCTGACATCCATACATGTCCCGTGCACATCAAGGTCCCACCTCATGTCACTATAACGTGACTAACGGGAGGATGACTTAGATGCAGTAAGGCAGGTATTTGTCAATTGCCAAACCATGTTTAAAAATATTGAAGGCGATGGCACATGCTTTTGGGGGTTGCACCTCATTTCCTACAGTCCCAGTTGCTTTTCTCCTTTGGGAACTGTGCAGGAGCACAAGGTCCTCCTCTGACCACCCGTGTCATCTGCTTCTGCACCAGGAGCCTGTGACGGCTGACGGTAAGGCACTCTCCTCACCCAGCGATTTGCCCTCCCTGCAGGGGACTCTTGTCCCCAGTGAGGCAGCCATAGTGGTGGTCTCAGCTGGGGCCAGCTCTCCTCACTCTCTTCTGGATGTTCCTGCTACTTTCTGACCACCTTGTAACCCTTCCAGGTGCCAAGTGGCCACACCTCCACCTCCCTGCTCACCTCTGGTTTGTAGGCTTTCCGGAATCTTGAAGGCCCATCAGGGCTGAAGACCTGGCCAGGCACACAACTGACCACAGCTGGCTGTCCATTCTCACAGGAGATGTTCTTCACAGGGTCCCGAGACACGTGGGGGCCCAGCTTGCAGCTGGAGATGTGGGTCTCCGTGCCGGTGCAGTTCATGGAGAACCGCCAATAGCGCTGCTTCCTCCGAGAGGCGAACATTCTGCAGCGGGGAGAGAGGGCATTCACCCCGGATCTGTTCTGAAGCAGAACAAGGTGGACGCGGTCGCTGCTTCCAGAACACAGCCTGCCTCCAGGATGGGGTCCTGTGTCCTGTTCAACGCACTCTGCAAGCACCCCCTGAGCGCAGGTTTATGCTAGACATTCCGGGGACCGGACCCAGAGGGTGCACAGGGCCTACCATCCTCAGCCGCCATTCTAGGAAAGCAAGGACTAACTCTGGGTACTGAAATAATAATGCCAAAGCCTGTCCTCACCAAATGCAAAAAGGTCTCTAGAGAGGTGAGGTCCCTGACCCCAGGACACCCCCTCAGTGACTGTCCTCCGTGACTCTTCAGACAATTTCAGCACAAGCTATTGTCATTCCCCAGCTTTATTTCTCTTTGTCGGTACAAGTTGACAGCTAAACTCTCTCCCAACGATGGGCAAGATTAAATGTGTAAATCCAGTGAGAACGGTCTTAAAATGACCCCACCTGTGGCATCAAAGGCACAATTTTCTTAATAATGGTAATAAAACTATCTTCCTCTTATCAAATCCTTACCCAGGCAATCAATGAGGTGGAGGTCATCACCACACCATGTCCTAGGAAATGTCTTAGCCTGTATTTCCTACACATGCAAATTGTTCCTTTTTCTTTTTTTTGGGGTTTGTTGTTGTTGTTGTTTTGGAAGAATATGGATTAAGGTAAGACAATGTGATTTTTTTCTCCAAAATAGTAACCAAGCAATAAGTAATAACTAGGTTAATAGGTAACTATGACTCAGTTTCCTCATGTTCAAAGCAGAAGTGGCGTAAATATGTACTTCAAAGACTGTTATGTGTACTAGCCCATTTTCTGCTACTATAACAGAATATCACAGAGTGGATAATTTATAAACAACAGTAGTTTGTTTGGCTCATGGTTCTAGAGACTGAGAAGTCTAGGAGCACGGTGCCTGCATAGGGAGGGCCTTGTGTCACCCTATGGTAGGACAAGCAGGCACACACAAGAGAGAGAGAGGAAACTGGGTCACACTTGCTTTTAAAACAAACCCAATCTCATGATAACCAACCCAGTCCCATAGTATAGTGGCATTAATCCATTCAGAAGCACAGAGTCCTCAGAAATGAGTCAATTTTTTTTTTTTTTTTTTTTTTTTTTGGTATTCAGGGATTGAACCCAGGGGCACTTAGCCACTGAGCCACATCCCCAGACCTTTTTCATTCTTTATTTTGAGTCAGGTCTCACTAAGTTGCTGAGGTTGGCTTTGAACTTACAATCCTCCTGTCTCAGCCTCCTGCTTTGCTGGGATTACAGGTGTGTAACACCATGCCCAGCTACAAGTCACCTCTTAAAGGCTCCCGTTCTTAAAACTGTTCCAATGGCAATTCAATATCAACAGGCATTCTAGAGGGGACAGTAAAACCACAGCATTTTTTCAGTTCAATTAATTAAAATTTATAAAGCTCTTAAAACAGTATGTGGAGCATAGGAAGTGTTTGTGCAATAAATAAATAAAAAATGTATGGCTAAAGGGGAAAAAGCCCAGATGAGATAAAAGAAGGAGGGATCCCTGTGGCTGGAGAGATGAGGGTGACTTCATGGAAGAGCAGCTTGGAACTGGGACTTGAGGGATAGTGGGATTAGAAAAGAGGAGGGTGAGAAGCACCCTGTCCTCTCGTGCTATCCAGCTCTTTGGAGCCTGTGTGCTTCAGCCTCCTTGGAAGAAGGTAGTAAGATGCTACGGAAAGTCAGACGGCATCATTGTCAGCTAGCTGTCCAACAGAGGAGCCTCTCTGGGCGGGCTGACCCTGGGGGGGCCCGAAGTGTGGTCCCGGCCCTGCTGGTCCTGTGCTGTCACGGGGTGAATGAGATGTGAGCACAGAGCTACAGGTGCCATCATCCTCTCCTTAACCCAGACTGGAGGCTTGTAACAATTCTAGTTCACCGGTGGGTCCAGGAACACAAATCTTTGAAATATAGACAATCCTGGGAAATTCAGGATGCGTGCTCACCAGTCACATCGGAGTGGAGAACTCCATGGCAGGACCATTAATCATCCCAAGAACACTCCCCCCCCCACTTCCTGCAAGGCCCCAGCACTGGGAAACCCACAGCTTGACCCCCTGAACTCCCCCACATTGGCTCGCCGGGAGGACACACTCAGGGGAACAGGAGCTGCACAAGGATTGGTCAGACCACACTGGGCAGCCTTGGCTCAAGAAGTTCCTTTGGCTTCCAGCCACCAGTGAACACCACCCTCTCCAGGAACAGATGTCCTGAGCTCTAATTGAGAGCGAGGCACCCACAGCAAACATGGAGCTGCCCTAGCTCTGCTCCTGCCTTCCCCGGCAGCCTGATTCCATCTTACATCAGCTCCCAGGAATGCACAGCCCACGGTGACCTCCACAGGCCTTCAGCTCCGGGGACCACCTCCTCCTCTGCCCCAGCATGATTCACTCTGCACAGACGGGCTTGCCGGCCCCAGCAATACAGAGATGAGGCTCTGGGGAGATTTGAGGGATGACTGGCCAAGCTGGAAGATACTTTTGAAAGAGGTCCCCAGACCTGTGGCTGGGTGGTAGTGGGAACACTGAGCTGGACCGATTCCACTAAACAAGCAAAGTCCTAGGGGCTCCCCAGCCAAGGGGGAACTAGATTGTGTGGGATCCTGCCAGCGGCTAAGTATGTCTACTCCAGTTGTTCTTTCCAGCATTGGGGAAATCGCCACAGCATAGGTCTGGAGATCCACTGGATCCCCTGTGAGACAGACTTGAGTTGAAACTCCATAAGCCCCTCTGATTGGTGGGCCATGGTGACATTTTGTATCTCCTGGAATTACTGTCAGCTGGAATCAATGCACAGTAGTCCCTGAAAGATCTCACTTCCTTCTTCCCAGTGCAAGGTCATCCTGGTAAGGGACCCTTTGGAGAGGGCTGAAAGAAACTACAGGTATAAGTTTTGGCAGGGTACTGAGGTCCCTCCTCAGGGAAACCCGGCCTCCCTTTCGTTCTGGAGTTTTAGGTCTGTAAAGTGGGGCTCAAGTCTGGGAATTGACTTAAGAGCTGTGACTCTGTTGTTATGTTTCAGGTTAGACTTCTTCACTTGACCTTGTCTGCGTATGCAGGTGGAGGGAGAAGTCAGGAGGCTTCCCAGATCCCCGGGAGGAGCACCAACAGCACGAGCCAGAGCAGAGATCTGCAGGAGTCACACTGTTCGGATAGCTGCTTCGACTCTGCTGTCCCTTCAGGAAACACACTCCCTGTCTTTGGAGGTTGGCGGGCACCATTTCCCTGCCACTCTGAGCTACTGCCGTTACATTAGGTTTCCCAGTTGGGTGGCTGCTGTTCCCACTGGAGTCTGGCCCACAAAGAAGAGACGCTGCAGAGCCCGTCAAGCAGGCCGGGTCCCTCACAAACACTCCTCACAGCATGGTGGAGGGTGTGCACTCCAGACCCTCCCACCTGGGCAGGTCTTCAATGCTGAACCCACTCTCACAGTCCGAGCCCCCTCAGCCTCTGCATCCTTCCTCCACAGCAGACCAGGGCAGGCCCAGCCCTTCCAACTCACAGGGGGCTTGGAAGTTTCAGCTAAGCAGTCGAACTATTAGAGCCCTTTCTAACTCCTGAGCCATGACCTTCAATGCAGAATCTTACTCAGTGAGTTCATCTCAAATCAATACCTACATCCAAATCCTGCTTTAAAAAATCCAGACAATGACTCCACAATGCTACTGGCCCCAGGAATAGGGCCCTGAAATGTATGCACGGCTCCCCAGCCCACCACAGCAGCCAGGGCAGGGCAGAGAGCAGTCTTTGGTCAGGAGAGCTGACTCTACCTGTGGAGAGGCTATGGGTGCAGAGGCCTATGGGATGCATGCGGGTAACAGGAGAGCAGAAGCTCTGAGGCCATGAGGTAACTCGGACCTGAGAGAGAGCTAGTCCCAGTAAGACAGTGGGGAGAACCCACGATGGAGAGGCTTTGGGGCTAAACAGGTGAATTTCCAAACTATAAAATCCAGAAGGGGCTTTGGCGAATGCTGGGAGAATAGACTGAGAACTACTTTGAAAACAGCTTCTTTCCTGGAGCCAAGGGCTGCATGGGAGGTCAAAGGTGTGTGTGAGCATGACAGTCACAGGCAGTGGGAAGAGTGGATGGGAGATGGGGAAAGATGCTACTGGAAGTCACTGATTCAGGGACCAGGAAGGCCCCCAGTCTTGGCTTCCAGGCTTCTGGGGGCCTCAACCTCTGAGTGGAGTCCAAGGATATCCTTGTTCCCAGGCCAGTAGTGCCCCAGCCCTGCAGAGTTGGCCTGGCCACCAGAGAGGCCCAGATCTGCCACAGCTGTGGTGTAGACCTTGGTGGGACAGCCGTCTGTGGGGCAGTCCTGGGCAATCCTGCAGGCTTCTCAGGAGCAGGTGGTGTGACCTAGGCCCACTACCCTCAGGTCTCTACCTCCTCTGCAGACTGCAGACACGGGCCCATGATCACTGAGGACTTGCTGCACCTCTGGCTCTTTGCCATTAGCTCCCTCCAGCCCCTGCCAGCTCAGTCCCAGAAGTACCACCAAGATTCAGAAACTCCTCCCTGCATCCCAGGGCACATACAGGCTCACTTGCCAACTGAGTCCCAGAGACTAACACAAAAGACAACAGAGAAGCTTATAGAGGCAAGTTCAGAAGGTTCTGTGCCCTCCTGCCACTGCCTGGCTGGGACCCTAACCCTAGCCACCTGGGACAACTCCTGGCTTTCAAGACCTTTCCCTCCTCCCATTTAAAAAGAGACGCCTACAGTTATGGGTATGGCAAGAGCCAGAGCAGAGTTCAAACGCATGGAGGTGCTCAAACTGGCCTGAGACGGACTCCTCGAAATCAAGAGAGGGACTTCAGTAGCCACAGATGGAGACAGCTTTCAAATGCCATCTGAACAAGCCAGTGCTGCCCAGCCTCGGACCTGTGGCCAGGCTTTCTTGTCTCCCATTGGTAGCAAAAGCTGAGACCAGAGGGTATCACCAGGGAGAACAAGCCAGTTGGTGGGAGTCCCCCAGACATTCACATGATAGGGACCCCCTGGTGCCAACAAGATCTGAGCCCTTTCTAGGAACTTGCAAGTTGGCATTCACCATGGTGTCATCCCAGGGTGCTGTCTACACTCACTCCTGTACATGGCGGGCTGGGGGTTAGGAGCAAAGCATAGCCCTCTTTAGCTGTGTCTAGGCCATGACCAGGCAGGACAGGGCCAGGTACCCAGAGGGATACAGCCTACCCTGCACCCCAGGAAAATGGAGGTGGAGGTGAGACCTGAATCCAAAGTCAGGAAGAGGCAGCGTAAGCAGGCACTCTCCAGGAGAGTAGACCTGGCTCTGAGGCCTGGATCGGCCACTTACTGGTCTACTACTTTTCTCCAGTTTCCTCAGTTCGAAACTAGACCTCCACTTCTTGGTGGCATTGCTAAGATTAAATGACAAATAACAGTTCCTGGCACGCAGTAAGCACTTGGGGACAGGAAAACCTCACGTCCAAATTCCGTCGGCTCTCTGTATCCTCAGGTTCTGCACCTGCAGAGTCAACCAATCCTGAACGGAAAATACTTTGAAACAAATGTCTGCACCAAAGATGTACAGACTATTTTTCTTGTCATTATTCCCTAAATGATACATATGACAACTCTTTAAACAAAATGTATATTGTATTAGGCATTGGGGATGATTCAAAGTACACAGGAAAATGTGTGTATGTTATATGCACAAAGGACTTCATTTTACATAAGGGACTTGAGTGTCCATGGATTTTGGTGTGGGGGAGGGATGCTGGAACCAGTCCCCCAAGGACGCTGAGGGACAGCTGCATACCCTATCCACAACTTGTCACAGCATCAAAATCCTTTCCCTGGACACCCTTCAGGTCAAACCACTCTAAGTCCTATCACGATCTACCTCTTTCCCCCTGGGTGAAATTAGCCTCGGGAATCGTAACAGCCTTGCCAGGTTTAATTGGGACTGGTTGAAGAGAACTGAGATGAACAGTTTCTCAATTACCTACGAAATTGTTCCAGATTTCTCAGAGGGATCATTGCTGAGGGAAAGCCAACTTTTCTTCTGAAGTCGGAGCTGTCTTTGCTCTGCCCAGCCTGTATCTTGCCCTTATTCAGGCCCTGTGGTCTGTGAGCTGCCATCGGCACCGAGAGGAGGGACTTCTGGGCGGGGAGCAGCTTGCCCTTGACTGCTCTAACCCTTCGGCGCTCTGTACTAGCCGAGGCGCAGGCCCAACTCCCAGGCCTGCGCGCTCCTCACAGGTAGGCTCCGTGCAGGATTGCTGGAGGGACACCAGCCAGCCTGCCTGGCTGTAACGGGCTGTGGACAGCCAGTCACCAGTACCGACTCGTGGACAAAGCAGGGAGGGCGAGTGCCCAGGAAGACCCCACCTGGCACAGCCCCTTACTTGTACGCCTTGGCATTGTATGTCTTTTCTCCGGGGAAGCCGAACATGCCGCACACCACATGGGAATTCTTGGCCGTCCAGTGCTTGTCACAGATCTGTCTCCAGGCCTTGCCCTCCTTCACCTCCACGTAGCCCTCGGTCACGGGCGTGCGATGGCGGAAGGCTGAGAGGATGGGGCGGATCCGGATGTCCTCCACCTGGATGTTCAGGTTCTGGGGAGAGGGAAGCATGGACAGGGGTTACATCCCTGGCCTGTCTGGGAAGGGGTGCCAGGCAGCAAGAACTCCCTCAGAGATCACAGGGGGCTATGGTGCCCCTGATGACCACCCAACCCAAAACAGTTACAAGGTGCTATGTGTGTGTGTGGCAGGGGGAGATTGTGGCTGCAGGGACTGAGCAGGGAGCAAGGGTGACCTGGGGCAATCAGAGAAGACATGAGGGACCCAGGAGCTCCCCAACAGTCTACCAAAGAACCCAGAGAGCTGTGGGCAGCAGCTTCCCCCTGCATAGGCCTCAAAATTCACAGCACGAGAAAGCATTCTTTGAATTTTCTTGTAAAATAATTTGGATTTTACATTTTACTCCAAAGCATGTGTGCACACATCTGTGAGCGTGTGTGCACACGTGTGCGCGTGTCTCCCAATCATCTTGGTAACTGGCGTTCTAGGAATTGAGCCCCAGGGCTCCTGCCTCACACGCCAGGGATGGCATTCCCACACTCCCCTCTCCAAGGCCCTGAGCAGGGGCAGGGCTCCGAGGGAAATGAGGTGGGGTGCCCAGTGTGTGCAAGGGGCCAGGAAGGTAGATAGGGTGGAGGACAGGTACTTGGTGGAGGCAAGGTGAGAGTCTGCATGCTCTAGGTGCCTTGGGATGTTCCCTTCTCATACCTACCCAACTCACCCTCTGGGCAGTGCCAGGTGGAGACTGGGGTCAGGGTTGGGGAGGACCCATGGACAGGGCCCTTCAGGAAATGAAGGGGGCTGGAGGGGAGGGTCGAAGGAAGCCCCCTTCTCCCTGCCACGTGGGTTCTCCTTGCTGACACTGAGCTTGAATACCCTCTGTGCCATGCCTACCATGCAGAAGGAGGGACCGCCAGAGGCCAGGCCGGATGAGAGGAATGGTAGAAGGGGGTTGCTTAGAGTCACACTGATGCTTTCTATGCTTCTTTGGGGCATGCTGCCTCAGTCCCCAAATCCTAAGGAAGCTCCATCCTGAACCTCTCACTTCCAGCCCCCCTCTTTCTGCCCCTGTTCCTGCACTAGTGGGGTCATGGCCAGCTCTTGCAACAGTCTCCCCCATCTGCCCACCACCAGAGAGCTCTTTCCAAAACACTGATCTAACTTGTCCTTTGACTGGCTCCTCTTTATCTATGCAATGCACAAATGACTTCGTGAGATGCTCATGGCCCTTCACGACTGGTTCCACCTATGCCTCCAGCCCCGCCATGTCCTCAGCTCCAAATCGATCCCCAGACACCACGAAATGCAGTGTCTAGTAGTCTCGTCTGTCAAGTGGCTGAGTCCTCTGCTGAGCACTTTATGTGCGATCTCTTATTCAACCCTCGGCTGTGTGACAGCGTGGTTTACAGCTCTCCTAATTCCCATTTTCAGACAAGGAAACCAACTGGTTGATTCCAATTTCCTCCCCTGGAGCACCCTGAGGTGCAGGGTAAGATGCACCCTCGCTGGGCCAGGGAGGGAGATGTGGAGCTGGTCAGGGTGAGGCTGGGAAGCTGGAACCCAGTGACCTGAGCGCCCCGAGCCTGTCCAGCCAGGATGCAAATGAACCACAAGGTTGAACAGAAGCATTATTTGGGTGCCCAGGGATTCACAGCTCCTCCCGCCGGCTTCAGGGTCCTAAGCCAGGCCCTGCTCCGCAAGTCCTGCAAGGTGGTGGAAAGTATGTGGCCCAGAGTGATGGCATTTGGCCCCGATTCCCTTCCACGCAGAGCGGAAGGAAAGCCGCCGGTGGCAGGATTGTGTTTCCCAGCCTGGATCCTGGATCCTTTACAGCCCTCATTCAGGCCACAGGACCCATGCCACCAAGACACATGGACAGGGATGAGCCAAGAGGGGGCCTGAGGTCTAACCCCAGCCTGCGGCCAGCCCCTCCTGCCTCTCCCCACCTTGCGAGGCTGGCTGGCATTCCAGTGTGGAATGTGTCATGCCCAGAAGGAAAGTTCCAGGCTGACCTCATTCCATTCACAGATCCTCTCCTTGGCTGTGGGGCAGCCGTGCAGGCTGGCTGACAGCAGACGTGACCCTCAGCACTGGTGCTATAGGAGGAGGAGGCCCAGCCAGCAGCGCTCAGCAGGTCCCTGGGAAGGGCCATGCTGGCCACAGGGCCTGAGGCCAGCAGGCACCATCCCACCTGCCACAGGAGCCTGGCCCCACTCCGGCTTCAGTGCAGGGTCCCCCCGCGGACCTGTGGTCTCTAGGATGCTGGCAGCGAGGCCCAGCTGCCACCGTCCACTTTCTTCCTCCAACTCACTGCACGTGTGTGTGTGTGTGTGTGTGTGTGTGTGTCACGTGTGTCTGAATCTGTATGTGTGTCTCTGGGGCAAGTATCTGTTTGTGTCCCTGTGCATGATCATATGCACTTGAAAAGCCGTGGGTATGTCTGTGTCACCCTCTATGTGTGGAGTGTGTCTGTGGGTGGGGGACAGATGGAAAGGGACCTGTCCCTGCAGTGCCTTAGGAAAGCAGTCAGGACAGGAGTCCTTCCTCTGAAATGGCGCATCTTGCCCTCACTCCCTGGAACCAAATCTCTCCCTTCTGCAAGGTTCATATGCATCTCATTCATTCAGATACTTGACAAAAAGATAGACTCTGTCCTCCAGGTACCTTGCCAGGCTTCTTCCCTACATTCCACAGGGCCCTGCCTCTTCTTTGAAGAGTGACCACGATGGCCATCACTAATCAAATACCAACCAATTGTACACGAGGCTCCTATTAATTGAAGTTCTTGATTCAGGGTAAAGCCACCTATCAGTGAAAACATGAAAAGACTTGGCGAGGTTTTGCAACTTGTCCAAGTTCACACAGCCAATAAGCAGTAAAGCAGGAAAACACCTGTCCTGACTCCAAGCCTGTATTCCAGCCCATAGTGACCACCACGCTCCGAGCAGCCTCGCCCTCATGTCCATGTCTTGTCTATTACCTAGAATTACAGAGGACACACAGGGACAGGGCCTGGGGCTCACTATCTGCTGCTGTGCACGCTGGAAACCCAGGACCACACCCCGAGGCGCTGTGTCAGGGTGAACCGTGTCTGCGAAGGGAGAAATCGGTCCCAGCTGCTCTTGATTCAGGCCAGAGGGAGCGGCAGGCAGACCTTAGCAGACTGCGCCGGCACTCGTGCGAGCTCCCGGGAGAGCTCGGGTTGGACACCACGTGCAGGCACGCACGGTCCCCTACTTCACTGCTGTGGAATCCCTTCCCAAACCACAAGTGCTAGATTTTCTTTTTCCCAGAAGTTCAGCCCTGAAAGAGAAGGTTTGAAAATAGACGCACATTTGTCTTTTTTAACAAAGGGCTCTCTAGACTTGCGAGTTTAAAATTAAGTCCAATAGCCTAGAAGCTGGTCAAGCACCTGGCTCATTTAAAAATTCAAATGACAAAATTGGGTACAGTTGTAATCCCAGCTACTTGGGAGGCTGAGGCAGGAAGATCATGAGTTTGAGATTAGCCTGGGTAACTTAGCAAGACCCTGTCTCAAAAAAGCAAACAACAAACAAACAAACAAAACAAAACAAAACAAAAAAAAAAATACCACACACTCCTGAAAACCTAAATGCTGCCCTTCTTGCCAGAGATAATAGTGACCCAGGCCTCCAAAAGGGTTCCCTCCAAAGGACTTGTCCCACCCAGGACTCATCACATCCTGTTACCTGGGGAGGCCCCAGGATTTAAAAGCACCTGATTCCAGAAGGGAAAACCAAGGTACAGTGAAGCCATGATTCAGCCAGTGGGTTGGTGGAAAGAAGGGCTGCGGAAGGAGCCCGGGGGCTGGGACACTTGGCTTAGGTCCGAATGCCATGTAACATCCGCAGCATCTGTCCGTGACTTCAAATTCCAAAATGGAACAGAGTGGGGCTGTCGCCAGTGAGAAAGAATCACGCATTTTGAAAGTCTAGCTGAAGATTGCATCAGGGAACCAGGAGGAGGAACAAAGCAATGGGGCAAATGAGCCTAAAGAACCTCCTCGACAGTTGGTCTAAAAGCTCTGCACTGGGTAAGTGGCCTCCTGGGAGGGCCTGATCTCTATCCAGTGATCTGTCTCCTTTCCTCTGTTCTAGAACACACAATTTCAATTGGCACAGGCCCTCCCTCTGAGAAGTCATCCTGGGGTGGGGGGTGCTGGGGCAAGGAGACACAGCATTTTGCCAATCAACATCCAACTAGAACCTACGACAGCTGGTTCCCCATGCCCTGTGTTCATGTAGCATGCTGTCACCCTCTAATGCTGACACATTCCTGCATCTTGCTTTTATAACCGGCGACTTTCTTCGCCTGTTTTTAAAAATGGCCTGCAGACTCGGACCCATCTCCCCCACGGCCAGCCTGCCCCCGTCCTTAGCACTTAAACCAAACCCACCTAACCCGCCCTCCGTTCTTCCTGCTCTCGTGGAGCAGAGTGAAGCTGCCCAGCCAGTACGCAGACCACAAGCCTCGAGTCCTTTGCCACCCTCTTCTTGACCTCCGTGGGCCTCAGCAAGGCCTCTTCTGTCTCCACCAGGTTTTCATCCTGCGAGGAGAACCCTGGAAGTACCAGAAGAGCTTTCTAATCCCGTCATCTCACTTCAGCCCCAGGCTGTCTGCTGGGCTCTGTTCATCTCCCATCCAGCCCAGAGACTCGTTCCCTCTGACTATGGCATACGCACGTCTTGCTCAGACCTGTCTGGGGCTTCCCAACACCACTGACTCAAGCGGTCCCCTGTGATTCCCTCTTCCCTTCTCTCTACCTATCAGAATCCTACCCACCCTCAGGATTCACTCTCAAGTTAATCATTCATAAATATTTGTCAAGTGCTGCTACGTCCCAGGGATTATATGAAGCCTTGGTACCCACGGGATAGGTGCCTTCCTTGCTGCCATGAGGTTCCTAGGCTGGTGGGGAGGAGAGGGCACCACCTTCTCCATGAATACCTGTACCAGTATTTATCTTTCCACATGTCTTTGCCACTCAGTTGGACTGTTAATCTCCTAAAGGGCAAAACTTCTCGTTCGTTTTTATATTACCCACAGCTCTTGGTGCCAGTCATGCAGGGGGTCCTCAAACATTTTCAAATAGGCCATTGACATATATTTTAAAATCTAACATAGGAATTTAGCTTAATTAGAAATGTTGGGCACCCAAACTAGAAACTTCAATAAAGACTTCCTTTATTCTTTCTTGCATGCAAAATAAACAGCTAGGCAGTCCTGGTCTCTCTTGATAATATAAGCACTGCTTGTAGTACTTACAGATAGACATGGGGACATCACACTTTATCCAGGCATTTCTCTTGTCACCAGAGCTATTCAACATGTCACCTCCACTTCCCCTAAGATCTGACACCAATAAATAGTTAAAGAGCTGAATGAGATGCTTCCTGATCCTCAGCACAGGTCCAGATGGCTTAGTAAAGAGCAGACTGTCTATAAACAGTACGAGGCAAGTGGTGTTAGAAACATCTCCTATGCTGTAATTACCCCCTCTGGATGATCAAATCCGGAATCCATAGTTCAAGAAGCTGTGGGCAACATTCTCTAGCCGGGAGACTGACTTCCGACTGAGTCAGACAGAATAAAGGGAGACAGGAAAGGCATTTCAGCGATTCCTGCCGCTAGGCTCTACAGGATGGAGAGCAGTGGGGGCCAGGGGTGCGGCAGGGTGACAGGAGGGCTGAGGTCATGCTGACGCCACCAGAGGAAAAAGCCAGCAGTCGGTCTGGGCTTCCTCCTATAAATCAAGAGCTGTGCAAATGTGGTGGAAGATGGAATGTTCTCGGTTACATTTTCCAACCTGGAAGCACTTGGGCAGGTAACAGGTTGCTTCTTTGGAGAACAGGCAAGGCCTGCTGTCAGCAGGAAGCCAGGGCACCACCTGTTCCAGGCACCAGCCCTGCTGGCCCCGCAGCCCCTCTGGCCCTGGTGGAGTGCTGAGGCTGAAGGCCAGGCAAGCCCTGGGTCAGGCCAGATCATCCACCATACACCCTGTGTCCTTAGAGCCACCACCCCATGGGAACCAAGTAATGGTTCTAAAACCATCTTTCTCCATTGCTGGATAGCAAGTTCAGGGAGGGCAAGACTGCCTATGTCATCAACCCCTTTATCCACATGCCCAGCATAGGTGCTCGATTAAAATGCATGAAGTGAATGAACAGATCCTGTAACTACAGCCTCCTGGGGATAAGTTGGGCGATTCCTCAGCAGTGACCCCGGCATGGCAGAGGTGCCTCAGCTGAAGCACTCAGGCCTCTTGCAGAGCCAGGCTAGACACCACCAGCCCTGCCCTAGCTGTGTTACCAGACCTCCCCACAGAATGGGGCTGACCACCAGAGCAGGGACAGGCTTCCCCACCCAGCTCAGCCCCTACCATGGAACAACCTTCCCCTGCTCTCTCCCGTCAATCTTCTCTTCTCCAGACAACTGTGCAATGTACTGTCCGATCCATACTTTCCAAAGTTTGAGTGTAAACCTGCTCATTCATTCCTGTCACCTGAAACAAATAATAATGCTCCTGATTCACTTATGTAATCTACAAATAAGCACGATTTTACCAACTCGTTTGTTTCATCTCACGAATGATTAGAATGATGTTTAAGCTCTGCACAAGGTCCCACGGGCAACGCCTTGGCCAGAAACCAACTTTCCGGATTCACTAGGGTGTGCACAATTTCAAATATTTTATTCTGCTATCTGCATAAACACTCCTGTTTTTCAGACGCTGTGACCTATTTTTGGTTGGGAAAATAGGTCACCTTAGAGTTCCTTCTCTGTGTCCCTTGTGGTGGCTCACAAGCCCTGGCCACATGTAGGGCAGGATCTTACATATGCTCTCGCTCAAGCTCCCGGGGAGGTGGGACAGAAGACAGCCAGGGCAGCTTCGTCTGACAGCCCAGCTGGCCGAGGATGCAGGGCTGCCGATCTCCACCTCTGCTCTTCACTCCTTTGCCAAAGGCTCCAGCACGAGCCACTCCTTGCTACCATTTCTCCTTCCAGAGGGGAGTCGTCCAGTTACCCTTCCGTCATCTGGGGGAAAGGGTCCGTGTTTAGGCTTCACCCCTTTCTAAACTGCACACAGGTGAAAACAGGCCCCTTTCTGTCCTAACCACTGGATGCGACCTGTTGCTCTGGTGCCAGGAAGAGGGCAATGAAGCTCCTGGCTAGGAAGTGCTCACTCTTCTGGAAGTCTCTCTGGAGACCCTTCCTTTGGGGCCTCCACCTCCCAGAGCCCCCAGATGTGGACAGATAAGCCTGTTGCTTGGGAGGCTGATGTTGGAACATTTGGCAGCTGACTAGGGCTAATAAAAACCAGGACTCCTGGAATTTAAAAAATTCACAGCAACCCTAGTCCCTGTGGTTGAGGAGAAGAAAGGGCTTTTTCAGGTCTACTGAGTCCTTCCAGAAGAATGCCAGAGAGTAGAGTGTAGGGGTGTCGGGCTCTCCCTCTAGTGGAAACGAATGGCCTCCTGACTCTGTCCTCATCCTCTCTCTAGGGGCCTCTCAAGCCTTCATGGCTGCCTCCTGTCATAAAGAAGAAACCGAGGCTCAGAGTCAGTTAGGGGATAGGCAACATCTAAATCTCACAGCCCAGGGATTTCTGATAAGTTCTGGTAACCTATTTATTTTTGGCCAAAGAAACTTTTAAAAATGGGTAGGGAAGAAGGCAGGTGAGGAGGGGGAAGATGCACTCCTGTTTCCTGGTCTAAGGACACATGGCCCCAGCCAGGAGCCTTCTGGAGCACGTGACTAGCAATGTGCAAACCAGCCAGTGAACAGGGGTTTGCTCCGAAGGGCATCTGGAGTTGTCATCTCTCCTTATCTGATGCTTTTTCCAACTTGTCCACCCGCCACAGACAGGAAACAAAGCCTCTTGGTTTAAGAGGTTTTGAAACCCTGGGAGGTTTGGTTGGGCCCTGTTTTCTGAGTTTAAAACAATCTATTTTCCTGGAATCAACATGTTGCTATATTTTACTATTTGCTCCTGCCTACCTCCTTCTGGCTATTGACCCCAAGGCTCATTTTCCTGATATCCAGCCAAACTTCTCTTTCACAGTGAGCATCCAGAGACCCAAGGGATCAGCCACTCCAGACACACAGCTGCAAGGCTCAGTGTCCATGAGACTGGTACTCAAGCCTCCAACTCCGGGGTCTAAAAGTGAGAATCCATAGCAAGGTGGTACAGCCTGTGTTGGGAGAGGGGAGAAGTGAGACCCTGTCCTGCTAATTTCCTGCATGAAATGGTCACATGGCCATCCATCAGAAGCAGATGCCCTTTTTCCTGCCTCTAGAGAGGCATTCAGCAAGTGTCAGGGAGCCCCTGAGCAAGCCCTGAGCAGATGCTGCAAGAGTTCAGGGAAGCACAGTTAGCTCATCAAGTGAAATTCCATCAGCCAGGCTCCATGGCTTCATGACTCATACCTCTGGCATCCCTGAGTGGGATGAACTTGGTTCTTGAGTCAGTAGTAGGGATAGCAATGTACTACAGCACTTCATAGTCTTGCAAAGCACTTTTATAGAAATTGTCTGATTTTTCCCCCTGTAGAGCATTTAAAACTGTCTTGCAAATGACGAGTGCGTGCTGTGTCACTCTGAGAAACTACTGCCACTGTGGATTACTGACCATGGTATTTGCCTGGTGTTCTGACACTTGCCAACAGGTAACTCAAGGTCCAACCTGCGAACTCTCCCTTGGTGGGGCCATACATATGAGGAAGGGACATTTTTCCCCCTCTAGAGGGGAATTTATGAAGTGTCAAGAAGCCCCTAGGATGTCCCATGCCCACAGAAGTCCAGGAAGCACAATTAGTCAATTAAGTGAAACTCTTATCAGCCAGGCTCTGGGGCTTCGTGACTCATGCCTCTGGCATCCCCTAGGGGAACAAGCCTGCTTTAGGCTGGTACAGTGTCCCCCACTGCCCAGGGAATTCTAATGCACCCTGGAGAAGGTGCAAGCCTGAGAAGGCCACCTGTGATTCTGTGATCTGTCCCCAATCTCTAGGCATCTCTGAGGGGGTGTGCCCCAGAGCCTAGGCCCTGTCCCTGCAGAGTAGGGGGGGGAGTGACACCGGTGTCCTCATCACCTCCGTCAGCTCAGGGGTTTACAACTGGGTCACAAGAGACAGAGAAAACACTTGGTTTTGGACCACACTTCACTCTTGGCCACTTTTGAATTCACAGGCCCAAACCTATCAAGGAAGGGCTTGTATATACACATACCCTCGGATGTGGCAGAGCGAGGATGTAAAATCTGCACCTGGTTTCAAGGTCAAGGTTGTGAGGGGCCAGAGAAGAGGCAGGGAGAGGGCCCCAGCAAAAACACACACACTAGTTGGCCTCCTGTGTGTGTGTGTGTGTGTGTGTGTGTGTGTGTGTATGTGTAAGGGGAGGGGTGTCAATCTACACAAGCATTTACAATACCAAGAGCTAGCTAGTGGGCAGCTCCAAAGAGGGATGGGTGGGTACATTTTTAGTCTCAGGGAAAGGGTACATTTTTAGCATCAGGGAAAGAAGGGATCTTAGAATTGGGCAATCACCAATCCCACGTCTTTCTCCACGTAGGAATCTGACTGTAACACTCCTGGCAGGAGGTCATCTAGTTCCTGCTTACACACCTCCAGTGACAAGGAGCTCACCCCTACCCAGGGAGCAGTCCACTGTGGGTTCCCCACGTTTGAAATCGATCCGCAACATTTGACCCTCCATCTTTGCTCTGGGACTGGACAATATTATAAAATTTCTCTCCATGGTAGTACCTCAGACATTTGAAGAGAACCAACACACCTCCCCCACATCTCTTTTCTTGACAGAAAAATGATCTGTCCCTCATACGATATGGTTTCCAGGTTTGTTTCCATTCTGCTGGCGTGACCTGGTCAAGAGACGGACCAGAACTGAGCTGACGAGTCCATGGAGACCACCCCTGTCTCTGCAGAGCACTCTGCTCTCACTTTTCAAGTTGGTTCGTGCTGTGTGTTTAGTCAATCAACACCACAGAGATTAGATTTTGGTTTTGTTTTTTTTTAATAATCAGTGCTCTTTTGTCACTTTCCCTGTTGCCCGTACTTGTGGCTGACTCCTTTTCTCCATGAACCATGATACAGGACCTTGAACGTAACATATGTAAAATGTAACATCTATCCTTACTATGTTACATTGAGGTCTATTATTGTTACAGTTGGAGACTATTATTTCTACCACAGTGGTTTTCCACAATTTTATATTACAGCAGTCCCTTCTAGTTTTGTTTCTTAAATATTTTATCAGTCCACATCTTAATTTCCATGCAGACTCCTGAGGCTTGATGGGTCGGCAGAAGCAGAGCCTTAAGGCTCGCCATTATAGACCATCCACTGTGCTCACACTAAATTAGTCACTAGTTCTCCCAGGGCCTCATTAGTCAGTACCCAATGACTCCACCTAACTGCATGGCCACCAAAGCTATGTCTCATCCTCTCATCCACAAAAATTTAATAGAGGTCATTTTCTTAGCTGAAAGGAATGATTCCGTGACATCAGTGGCTGACACAGACCATTCCATCAGGTATTTTGGAGAAACTTCTCAGCATCTCCCAAGTATCCCCTGTAGGTGGTCTGGGTGTCTCCCTCTCTGCCAGGCTGACAGTAAGCATAAGCTTAAGCCACAAAGCCGAGGATGCAACAATCTTCTGGCAACTCACAAAGGCTCTCCTGAGGCACCCTTAATATAGGCCCCCACATGACCTAATTTCAGTGGACACCAAAGAAAAAAGTCTCAGGGGGACCGCCCATCAGCTGAAAATTTCCTCCGGGTCTGTGGCTGGACAAGGAAGCTCCACCCTGGCTCGTGGTCACCAGTCCGGTCTGTGTGACAGCAAGAGGGTGGCCTTCTAGGAAAGTGTAATTGATGACTGTGAATCATCTGGCCCTTTGAACCAGACGCCTGCCTTGACAGCCCCCTCAGGTTACTGTAAATGCATCAGGGCCTGAGTTCTTTGCCTGGACGATCCTACAGCTTTCCCAGGGTCCACATCCTGCCTCCACAGGTCCTGAGAACCATATCGTCTTTCCAAATGGTATCCCAGACATGACGTGTGCAGCAGACATCCAACAAATGTGCAGGACAGAGACGGGTACTGTGCTTCCCTGCCAGGGGAGCTCAGCCCTCCCAGAATAAGAAGGTTCCCTCCAGCAACATCTTTTTCAGATCCTCTATGCCTTTTCCACTCCATTAGGTTTCTGCTTTTGATATGACCCATCTTAATCCCCACCCCAAATGCTTAGCATTGGAACTGGCACATAGTAGGCATTTAATAAACATTTATCCAATGAAGGGTCACTCACAGCGTCTTTTCTCCAGGATCATTTTTTTCTAGTGAAAGATGAATATTCTCCTTTTCTCAACCTAAAACCCAATGATGTTTTGGCCAATCTTCCTTTTATTCACACCATCCATTCCTTCCTTATGTCAAGAACCCTGGGGCTTCACTGGACACTCCAGGAGAGTTATCCTGAGGTTCTAGGCTGAACAGAGGCCTGGTAAAGACATGATAATGAGGGTCACTGTCCTATCAAGCAGGACAATGCTATGAAGGGATGATTTGCTCCTATGTCTTTATCATCACTGGTTTTAGTATTTTATCCGGGGAGATCTTCCACCTGTGGAATCTCTGGTTTGCATTTCTGCAGAGAACATCATTTGGGAGTTGGAGATACTGTTCTCATGAGGTACCTAGAATTACACCTGCTTGGTACAGTGATTAGTAAGATACAGCTCCTGCCCTCAAGGGCTTCTCAGAGAGATGAGATACATACCAGCAGGGATAACTATTCTGCATGAGGTAATAAAGAGTGGGAAGTTCTGCACAAGCACACCTTCCAAATCAACTCTATGGTGAAGCAAAGGTGTCGTTGGTAAAGTTCAGTTACTAAGCAAAGTACATCTCTATAACACACCCTCTGGTTATCTCAAAGGAAAGAGGATGCTTCTGAGTGTCCACTGGAAGTGGTCCGGACCTTCTGGCTGAGGGAAGGATGGGAAACCTCTGCCTGCTCAGGGCAGGCTGGACCTGTTCCCAGTGTACTTGGCCTGCCCTGGGAAGGCAGAGAGAGGCAGGGCAGCGTGAGTCACGAGAGGAAAACACATGGACAACAGTCAGGGGGGGACTTCCTCTGGAGCCCAAATAGGGCCATTTCAAGTCACTTTTCTTCAGCATTACTGATGGGGTGGGCTGGAGGCCAAGGCACAGTGAGGCTCCTTGGCCTGGGTTCATGACAGATCCCACAGTCCCTTGGGACAGTTAACATGTTCCATGAGGATGGGAGTCTCGTTGCCACCTTTTCCCATCCTACCTTAATACCTAAGAGCAGAGCAAGAAGCCATCTGTTTGGTTGGCTTTGTTTGGGTGGGTGAAGAAGTTGTTGAAAAAAAGACTCAATCTGTAACTGTGCCATGTCAAAGGGTCACAAGCCCCGATGGCCTCTTCCAAGTGCTGACTGGGGCTGGCAACGCCAGAGTCCTTAGAATCATCTGGGGGAGCTTAGAAAAACATGCTGGGCCTGTAACAGGAAGGTCTGACTCAGCAGGTCAGGGGTGAGGCCCAGGTCTGCATTTGTAATTTGATCCTCAGCTAGATTTGGAATCAACTCTCCAGGGGTTGCCAGCCTCCAAGATGCCCCCCAAGAAGGTCCCCGATGATCTCCACTGCCTGTATTCATGTCCTTACGTCATCTCCTCCCACAAAGTACCAGGGTTGGTCTGTGTGATCAAGAGAATACAGCAGAAATGACGGACATCACTTCTGAGATTAGGTTTTGAGACACTCTGGCTCCTACCTGGTGCTGCCCTTCACTCTCCTATGGATCACTCACTGTGGGAGAAGACAACTGCCATGTCTTGGGGACACACAAGCAGCCTATGGAGAGGCCAGGCAGAGGGAAACAGAGGGCTCCAGTCCACAGCCAGCAGGAGACCAAAGCCCACCTACAAACACAGGAATTAGCATGGGGGGTGGAATCTCCAGCCCCAGTCTACTACTGACTGCAGCTTCCAGAGACTCTTCGAGGAATCAAGTAGCTAAGCCACCATGCCATCCTGAATCTTAGAAACCACATGAGATAATAAATGTGGCTGCTAGGCTGAAAAATCCAGGGAAATGTGTTACCCAGCAAATAATAACAAATACATGTTCCAGTCCACAGAGCAGGCTCCGAAGGTGTCTCCTGCTCGCCCTCTTAGCCTCAGTTCTTGCGCTGTCAACACACACCTTCTCCCAAACATCCCAGGCCACACTCTGCACTCCTGACTGCCCCACTTGTTCTCTGTGCCTGAAATGCCCTTCTCCACAGATGCCACCCCAAAGGTGTCCTCAAACCAGAGCTGGGGGGAGCAGATCCCCCTTGTTTGGTGCTCACACACACACTTCTTAAAATCATCAGCAAGAAGCAAGTTACATGGGAGAAGAAAAATGTCCAGGTGAAGAAGTTACCCGGGAACAGGTGGCGCCCACCTGGAATTTCAGTTACAGGAAGATTACAAGTTCCAAGCCAACCTCAGCAACTTAACCCTGTCTCAGAATAAAAATTAAAAAGGAAGTCATCAAGAGCAGGTGACTTGCCTCTATCTGGTTGAACAACAAATTGTCAAATTTGAACCCAGGAATCCTTTTATCACTGCACACCACGCCGACGTCTTCCGTGTGCTTGCAGTCGGTGACACCCCAGCCATTGGAGGAGCAGGCTGCCAGGGTCGCCTCTTTGCCAGTGCAGTGGACGTTGTCCAACCAGATGGGCCCTGAAGGAAGCAGAGGAGAGAAATCAAGCACCATGTCAATGCAGATTGGGTGTCTGGGGGGCACCAGTGTCTTACATGGAAAGAGAAATTTTTTTTTTATTTTTGGCTACGTGTGTGTGGCCATCAATTGATTTTATGTAAAGATACTGCATCTAGTCCTAGACCATCTGGATTTCCTTGCCAGAACAGGCAACTGATGTGATTTGAGGAAGTGGTAGACTAGGCACAGTTAGGACAGAAATCTGATTCAAGCTCAGAAGTCCCGTGGTCTAGCAGAAAGAGCAGGGGCTTTGGAGGTGAAGCTGGGTTTGAATTCTGGTGCAGGCACTTTTAGCTTTATGACCCTGGTTAAAGCTAAAGCGGGTGATAGTGATATCTGGGCTGCAGAGGTGTGTGCTGATTGGATAGTACACAGCACAAGCCCAGTTTACCCCTTAGTTACCAAAAATGATAATGACGAGGAAGAGGAGGATTTTAATTTATGGACTATGGCACAAGCCAGTCTCACCTGCTACCTATGGCAGAGGCTGACCTCTGACTCCTTGGGGAAAAGCAAAGCTATTCTGTAATTGAAGTTTTACAGTTTTTTTGGCAATTTCCCATGTATTACCTGCTGGATCTTTCCATACCTCAGGGAAGAGGACAAGGTGGCATGATTATTTCCACATCCCAGAAGCAGAGCCCTGGCTCAGAGAGGCAGCCCACATGTACCAGGCTTCTCAGCCCAGAGACTGGGCCTCAATTCCCTATTCAGTGCCCTGCCCATTTCTTGATGTTTACTCTGCCTGGTTGAGAGATGGAGCAGCTACACTAACCACAGAGCCAGCTCTTCATATTCCAGAAGGCTACTCTGGAACTCTCCTTACCTCCAGCTCTTTTATCTCACCAGCTAGGTAGAGAATCCAGTGTGCAAAGAGCTAGAAGTTAACCACAGTGAGACACCTACTACCTCATGTCATAGAATGGCTACTATCAAAACAAAACAGAAAAATAACAAGTGTCAGCACAGATGTGCATCCCTGGTGCAAAGGCCTAATCACACACCTGCTATGGAAAACAGCAAGGCAGCTCCTCAAAAATTTAAAATAAATCCCAGCGGCTCAGGAGGCTGAGGCAGGATGATCACAAGTTCAAAGTCAGACTCAGCAACTCATCAAGGCCCTAAGCAACTCAGCAAGACCCTGTCTTTAAATAAAAAATATTTTTAAAGTACTGGGGATGTGGCTCAGTGGTTAAGTGCCCCTAGGTTTGATCCCTGGTACCAAAAAGTATAAAACTATCATACAGTCTGGCAATTCTGTGTATATATCCCAAAGAACCAAAAGCAGTCTCGAAGAAGTATCTGCACACCCACATTCACAGCAGCCATATTCACAATGTGGGCAAGGGGTGGAAGCAAGACTAGTATCTGTTGACAAATCATGGTACATAAATACAATGGAACAGACTTAAAGAGGAAAACAATTCCGACACTTACTACAGCCTGGACAAACCTTGGGGGACATCAGATGAAGTGGAGTCAGTCAGTCCTGAAAGGACAAATATTAGATGATTCCACTTAACATGCAGCACCTAGAACAGCCACACTCACAGAGACAGGAAACAGAATGGGGTGGTCAGGGTCCAGGGGCAGGGGGGGTGGGCAGTGTTTGTTTAATGGGCATAGAGCCTCGGTGCTGCAACATGAAAATGTTCTGGAGATCTCAGCACAAAAAAGGTGAACATACTAAACATACCAAACAGTACTACTAAACAGTACTACTGCACTGTGCACTTCAAAATGGTGAAGATGTGAATTTTACATTATGCATGTTTTGCCACAATTAAAAATAAAAATTAAAAAAAAAAGTTCTGGAGGGTTTTCAAATAGTGATTTTTATAAATGCCACTACCAAATGAAAGAAAAGAAAACCAAGTGCCTTGTTTTTCTTCAGGCTCCTTTTAGAAGTCTATTAAACAGCAGAGTCCCACAAACCTGGGTTCTAGTCCCATCTACCATGGACTTGGGCACTAGTGACTTGGTCAGCTGCTTAACCAAGCCTGGTTCCCATTTTTCAAATAAAAACAATGCGCAATAAACAGGTAGCCATGGAGATCCAATGAAATAATGGATTTGCCTGGGACATATTCAATCTTCCTTTCCTCCTTCCAGGAAGCCAGGGAAATAATAAATCCCATAATGCAAGAAAAAAGCAGAATAAAAACACCCCCATTATAAAGATCAGAAAATCGAGGAGGGAAGCTGAGGTTCTTTAAGGTCGGGGAGGCCACGGGGCCAGTCTTCTGACTTCCAGGCCTGGTTGGAACGCGTCTGCTGTGATGGATGGTAAGTCCAGTCTTAAAGGAGAGCGCCTCAGACACGTTGTGGGAACAAAGAGTTTATTGAAAACATCTGGGCTGAGGTTTTCCAACTGGTTTCTCAATCTGGCCTGGTTTCTAAGCCATCCAGCTCCACTGAAACATATGCTCCCTAATCAATTGCTGTTTCTACAACAAGCTCATGTTTGTCTTACTAAGTACTAGCAACGGAAAAGACCCTCCACCTTTCAAGCGGGGCCTCTCCCTTGGAATGTTCTGTAGCTGCACTGCCGAAGAGCAGATGGTAAAAAGAAGTGGTGCCCTTATTCCATCTGCAGCGACAGAAACCACCCTCGCAGAGGGCTGGAGCAGATCAGCACACCTTTAAAGGAACCGTGCAGAGTTGCAAAGCCTGGATGCTATGGGGTTTGCCGCACTTTGGAGATGGAGCGAATGGAGTAAACACCCAGGAGTGCTGAGTGGAGCTAAGCTGCCCAAGAGCTGCTCTCTTCTGCGCCTTCCAAGGACCCCCAGTAAGGCTGCCCTCTACCTGTGCTTGATCAGTTACTTTTCCTTAACTCTGTAAATCTGTACTTAGCACTGGACGACACTACCATGCGTGGTCTGCTATTTAGCCCAATTTCATGCCGATTTTGTTGTTGTTGTTGTTGTTGTTGTTGTTTTCCCCCTATATATGTAGTGCCCATCTCCTGATTGTCCTGATTCCAGTGCAGTCAGCCTCTGGGTCTGCCTGCAGGAACACAGGATGGTTCTAGGCATAGACTGGCATCTAGCTGGCTGGGAAAGTGGTATTTGGGACACAAGATGAGGCGCACACTTTGGACACAAAAAAGCCATTCAATCAGAAGCAAAATTTCATTTTACTCTTTCCACTCATTTACCCTAAGAAATGTTTCTCCTGATGAGAGAAGAGATGTGTGAACAAATTAACAGGTCCTTTGGAGAAGAAAGATCATAAATGCACTTCCGTTTGAATGCCAGGCCCTGGGCTCTGTCAGGTAATGGAAATTGTTTAAGTCAGAATCTGCAGGGTCATTGGCTTTGCTGTTCTGATCAGGAATAGGGGTGCAACAGGGTGGAGAACCAGGACCTTAGTTTATGGGCTGAGAGCCACCCAGAGGATACTAAGTGGGTCAGCTGCCCCTTCTAGAACTGCCTAAAAGGGCCTCTAGTTTATCTGAGCTCAGAGGTGCTGTGAGCACTAGGACCTGCCGACAACCAGGATGGAAACCCGGGAGGGGTGAGGGGCCCTGGTGCTTCCACCAGCTTCACCACTTCTGCCTGAACTGCACAGGAGTCTGGGGACTCCTGGAGGGGTGGCCTTTTATAGGGTCATGGGCAGGGTTCTTAGCCCATCCACAAGCCTGATTTGCAGATCAAACTCCACTGGGGCAGAGCCCAGGGCACTGGCCACACTCTGGTCTTAAGAGCACACACTGTTTTGTCAACCGCTCTCATATTCTCCCAGATCAAAATGAATCAATCAGCTAATACTTGCGGTGTGCCCAACAGGTACCCAGGGCTAAAAACAAACAAAAACTCAACCAATGGCAAAATTCACATTCAGGTTTAAAAGGCCTCTCATAATGCAAACCAAAGGCCACTTTAGATGACAGCCCTGAGCACAGGACAGGGTTCACTGGGTCTAGAATGTGTTTCTCTCTGTCCTCTCCTTGAACTTCACCTGTCATAACCTTGGTGGTTTGATTGTCCACAGCAGCCCTTCTAGTACTCTCGGCCTCTCGGCCACATGTCTCCTCTGTCCAGGGGCCTTCCTCCACCGGCTGCAGCTGCTCCTTCATGATCATAGCTCACACCTTATCTACCAATCATAGGCCCTCCTCCATCTCTCTACTCTGCATCTGTGCCCCTTGGCCATCTTTCCACCATATTCCTCTAAAGCCGCAGTGTCTGCAGGGACCCCCCACCCCCTGTATGTATTGCAGCAGCTTTGCATGGTCCTTTTCTCCTCATGACCAAGCATTGTCTCCCTGGACCATGATTTTAATCCCTTCCTCTATTCTCTTGAACTCTTCACCCACATCATCCTTGGAGAGCAAAATCCCACCTAGGCGAGCCCATCTTTCCAAACACCCCATACCTGCTCCTGCTGGGAAAAACCATAACCACCTTGTCCGATGACAGGTAGGTTTTAAATTTGGGCAGAAAAAAAATAAAGCTGTCACTGGAGAGAAAAATACTCCACTATCATTGGAGAGTACTTGTCATGAAATAATGAAGACCTGAGAGCCTGGAATAAAAACCATGAACCTAATGTCAGGCCTGGATCGCTCAGCTATCAGCACAAAGAGGTGCGGATGTATGCAGGAGAACTGGAAGTTTTAAAGAAGACAGGAAATGAATTCCAACGGCCCCACATCTGCTAACCCATCTTGGCTGCTTTGGCTCTCCACACTGCAAGAAGCCCAGAGTGAGCTGCTGAACACATTTGACTCTAGGAACTGGCTCTGGAGCCAGTTCTCCCAACAGGAAATTTTCCATTGCATGGAAGTAAGGCATGCAGGAGATGGTGCAACCCTTCTCTTTTAATTTCTAGAACAGAAAGAAGGGTTGGGAGGGAGACCAATAGTTGTCTATTTCACTCTCTCCCAAACCAGTTCACAGATACAATCATGGCACAGGCTTCCAGAAGCTCAGCTCCCCAGCTCCAGTCCCGATGCCAGAAACCAGAAGATGTGGCTGTAGGTCTGAGATGTTCTGTATTTCTAATCCCTTCAGAAGAGTCTAATGCGGTCAGGCGGCACTGATCCAGTAGTCCAGGACAGGAGTGTAGCACCTCTCTCAAGTTGGCAGCCAAGCCCCTGCTGAAGCCTGGGCAGCTCAGCTGGTGGAAGAGCTGCCTCTGCTTTACCAACCCAGGGAAGGACTCAGCTCCCGGAGGGCAACTCTTTTAAATGATGCCCTTCACCTCTACCTCCCTCTTGGAAACACAGACTGAGGATTTCACGAGTTCTCAGAGAGCCCAACTTCCAGAGGGGGAAACTGAGTCCAAATAGGATACGTGTCTTCCTATAAGCAAGTACAGTCAGTCACACACTGAATGGCATTTCAGTTGACTGCAGATCATGTACATAACAACAGTCCCCCCAAATTCTATATTATCACCTAGCAACCTCCTAGCTGTTTCAGTTTGTGTAAGTACACTCTATGATGTCACAACAACAAATCACCTAATGACCCATTTCTAGACTATACTCCCCTACTTTAGGCAATGCTTGGCTGTCCTTAGGTCAGCACTAGCTCTGAGCTCAAGGGTTAGGTCTCCAAGACCCACCTTCCAGAGCTCCGAGGAGCTGCTGCTGCTGCTTTTTCTTAAGAAAGAAGGATTTGAATCTATCCGGGGAGGAAAGAATGGGCCAAAATCAGGTGAAAAACACAAAGCGGCTCTGTTCCTGTCATGCCCAACGCCACCCTAACACATTAGTGTTAAAGTGATAAACTCCAAGTGGGTAGAATGTGCTAGTGCCCAGGGAGCCCTTGTGAGACGGGGAAAAGGCCCTGCTCTAAGGGACCATCTGGAGGAAGGCGCGGTTCTCTGGGCTGATGGTACAGCCCCCAGGCAGGGTCGCTTGGAGAGATGCCCCAGGCTGATTTCACCTCCCACTTAGGGTCACTAACCACTCCTGGTTTGCTGGTGACACTCTGTGCTCAAACCAGGAAAGTCCCAGGCAAATCAGGATGGCAGTCCCTCTATACGTCCCGGGTGCCCTCCCGTCCACTTTCCTGCAGGACGCAGCCTGTGCAGGCAGATGAAGTGCTACCAGGCATTTATTTATACTTGATGGCATTTTCAGCTTTCTTTGCCAGGCTACCCTACAGAAAGCTGCTCCTGGACTTTCCAGGCGCCATGCACTGAGTTCCAAGGCACAGAGCACTTTACCTTCGCCCTTGCCGTAGGAAGAGCTGGCCGTCCAGGACTTGGCCTCCACATATCCCAGCTCTCGGCAGACAACATGAGCGGCATGGATGGAGAAGTCGTCGTCGCACACTGTGCCCCACTGGCCGTCGTAGTAGACCTCCACGCGGCCCTCGCTGTGCTTCCTCTTCTGCCCTGCCAGGCGCACCTGGATCTTGACCACATCAGAAGGCACCTGGGGCCGGTGGTACTCTGGAGCTGGTTGCTGGAAGTACTCCGGGTACTGGAGCTGGTAGGGCCAACTCTCGTACTGTGCCAGGCTCAGGGAGGGCAGGAAGGCAAGCAAGGCCAAACAGCTGCAGAGGCAGGAGCAGACGGGCCTCTCCATCCTGGTCTGGTGGTGAGAGGATCCCTCAGACGGAGCCCTGAGGCAGTTAGGGGCAGGCTGGAGGGGAAGCAGCAGGAGCCTCCTGGGAGGGAGGAGAGGCAAGTTAGGGTAGAATCTGCTAGGATAGGCGTCAAGGATACAGATGTCTCAGAACCCTTTGATTTACACCTGTTGGCTTTGTGTATAAAGCTCTTCCATTTCTGTATTCCACCACATCTCCACTCCAGCTAACGTCTGGACCATACAGGTCAATGGTGCCCACCTCTTTTGCCCACCTGCATCCCATATCTCTGGAATGCTTTTCTCAGTAGGATTCCTGGCAGGGAATGTGGCACACTGGAGCTCAATTTAAGAAGAGTTTTTAAAAGTCTATCTATGGAGATGTGGGCAGAGTTCAGGGGAACTAAGAAAGGATGGAGGCGGGGGAACCCTGGGCTGGAAACAGAGGTGAGAATGACCACCCAGGGGGCTTGAAGGGCCCCCCAGGAAGGAGTGGGTTCCAGAACCAGAGCAGAGACTTTGCTGAAGGGTTTCCGAGCCACTGGCAACCAGCAACCAGCAGGGGGGTTAGGGAGGGATGGCGGCCCTCACCCCCCTGTTCTCTGATCTCTTTCCGGTGCCTCCTATTTGGCAAACCCAACTCAACCTAACCCGAAGGCAAAAAAGGGCGAGGATACCCACTGGAGAAGCCCAGTAGACTGGCCTCCGGGGGGGTCCTGGGACTGGTGGGGAGGGAGGGCAGTGAGTCCCATGGCCAAGCACAGCATGCTCTTGGCTCCCGCTGCTTCCCTCCTCTCGCTCTCCAGAGCCCAGCTCACCTCTGGCGTCCTCCAAGCAGCATCCCTACTGAACCAGCCTGCAGGGCCGCCTCCTGCCAAGGCTGGGCTGAGATCCGGACAGACCTCTGCTACCTGCCCAGGTACTTCATGTGCCCAATTTGGTCACACGCTTCTTAGGGCAGGGCTTGTGCCTTACTGTTCTCTGGCCTGTGCGTGGTAAACTTCATGGCTCTGTGGACAGGTTTACTGGACGAGAAGGTGATTTGGCTCCAGGGACTGAGTGCTGCCCTGAAGCAGCCCTGGCGGGGAGTCTGGCAGGGGCCTGCATAGACTTGCACAGTTCTCCAGGCTAAGGCATTCCTGTGGGGCGCCTGCGGACCAGGGGCACGTGGCCTCTTTCAGGAGCCGAGAGGAAGCTTGGCATCTCCCCCTCCCTCCCTCTCTTCTCCCACACAAGTCTAAACCTTCCTCTGCTCTGCTCCCAGGCACCCACCCATGCTTCTGAACATACCATGCCTTCCATCCTGGACCACGAGGAGGGGGAGACCACCAACAGGGGAGGCCAGTGGGTTTGTCTTTAGCCAAACTGGGAATTCTGCAAGAGAGCCCTCCTGAGGTCTATGTCTCACCCGCAGAGAAGCCACCGTGCCCTGGTGACAATCTCCTCCTTTTCATAGTGTCTGTTCCTGAAGAACTCAGGAGACTAGGACCAGCCTGCTCCTGGCCCAGAGGGGAGTCAGTAAGCTCTCTGACAAACAAGAGAGGGGCCAAGTAGCCTGTCACCACCCAGGCAGGCAGGTTAGCAGAGAGGGAAGAGGGCATTCTGAAGCCACACAGTCTGAGTTTGAATCCTCATTCTGACACTTGGTAGCGGTGTGATCTTGGCAAAATACGTTCCTCATCTACAGAATGGGAATTATACTCATAGGAGCCCGCAGAACTGTTCTGAGGAGGAACTGAAGGTCACCTCATAGGCACTACAGGCGCACTTGCTAGAGGAAATTTTAAAGTCTTCAAAGCTGTGGTCACCACATCCAGTGGAACCTGATTCTCACTCCAGAGTGAGGCATGCAGCCAGGAACCCTATGTGCCTTTGACCTGACATCATTCAGAGATCTGGGACTTTAAAGGGACTGCAGGTGCATCTGGAGGAGGAGGAAGCAGATTGGGATTTGGGATTCAAAAGGGCAAAAAGCAGGACGAGCGGGTGGAAGCCACAGGGGCAAAATACAGTGCACTGTGACCTCCCGTGCAGGCCAGGGTGAGCAGGCTCCTCAGTTCACAACGTGCTGCCCTTGAGGAAGGACCCGTTGACTTTCCTAAAGTCACAGCCACCCAGAGCCACCTGGCATCTGCTGGAAGAGAGGTGGCTCCACGGGTCCTGGGATGTCTGGAGTGCCCAGCGCCCCATGGTGGGTGCCAGAGCTGAGGAAGCCCTCTGGTGTCACTGGAGCCCCAGCAATTCACATCATGTGACTCACGACAAGGCCAGAAAGTGGTGGGGGTTCCCGAGACAGCCCCCTTCAGACACAGCCTGACAAACCAGGCTGTGGTTCTGAGGCAGAATGGCGGCTCGGCCAGGCTCCAAGCCTGGCTATAGAGGCCTGGGGACCTTGTGGAGGAGAGGGGACAGGCGTTCAGTTTCTTACTGCACAGGGGAGAGAATGGAAGGAGGGGATTAGCTGCACAGTTAGTGCAGACGACACTGGAACTGGTCACCCTCCACCTACAAAGATGTCAGCGATCCCCCATCACGTACAAAACACAACAAGTTCAGACTGGGAATCAACGCAGAGCCCCCCGCTCTCCTGGCTTCAGTTCCGACTGCACCTCTCCCCCTGCCTCCCTCCAGCCCCTCACACACCACACGTCCCCTCGATCCATCTTGTCCACCCGCAGCTCAGTGCCTGGCCCCAGCCCTCCAGAGACGGTGCCACAATCCTTCCTGTTCCTCAGGAGACTTTCCCAGGTCCTCCTCTCAGAATGAACCTCTCCTCTGGTCCCTTGAAAGTCGCATTTTGTTCGTGCTTTACCTTCTTGTTGTGTCTGGCTCTGCCACCAGAGCCTCAGTCCCAGGGGACAGAAACCACCCCTCTGCTGTCCCCAGAAAGCAATCCGTCTGTTTCTGGTTACAGCAGACCAGCTCCTGTCAGATAAATTTTCTTGCCAAGAACAACTAGAAAAAGTAGAGAAATACTAAAAATACCCTGTCATGCACCGCACAACAACTTTTCACTCAGTAACAGGCTGCATACACGATGGTGGCCCCATAAAATGGTAACGGAGTGAAAAACAGCTACCACCCAGTGACCTGGCAGCACCCAAACTGCATGAGGCATCACTCCTGTGATGCTGGTGGAAACAAGCCGACTGGCTGCCAGTCATATAAAAGCACATCATATGCCATTATGTACAGTAGTTGATAATGATAACAAATGACTAGGGTACTGGTTTAGGTACTTGCTATATAAACCTTTTTGTCATTATTTATGAGTGTACTCCTTTTATTTATTTAAAAAAAAACTTTAATGTGAAACAGGACACTGTGTCATTTCAGCAGCAGTGGGCATCCTGGGCATCTCTATTGCATCAAGTGGTCATAGGGAGGGACTGACGTGTGCCAGCCATCAGACACTTGTGATGTCCACACAGTGACAGGCTCACCGAAGGATGCATTTATCAGAACGTATGTCCATCGTTAAATGGAACGTGACTGCGTGCGAAGACACCGGAAGGCTACCGAGGCAGCAAACCAAGCCAGCAAGGCCTCCAGAAGCCAGTACTCCAGCGGGACAGGAAGCACAGAGAGCAGAGGCTCACGTTTGTCTCTGCTGTTCCTTCACAGAACTTGCCAGGGGTCAACAGGCTGAAAAGTTGAGCAAAGCTCTTGGCAGCCTCCAAGGACTGACAGGACAAAAAATGGGGCTCAGAGCTTGCCAGGGAGAGGGGGACTTGCTAGACAGCCCCGGGCTCCTAGACAGGGTCCCCAAAGGGCTGAACTCTACCAGTTAGGGCACAGACTGGTTCGAAAGGTCTAAAATGCACATACTTGGAATCCCAAAGAAGAGACAAGAAAGAATGTGCAGAAGAAATATTTGAAGAGACAATGACCAAGAATTTTCCAAAAATTGACAAATGCCATTCAACCCACACATATAATTGGATTGGGCACATCACAATCCAACCATGGAAAATCCAAGACAGAGAAGATCTTCATGCAGCCAGAGTACAGTGGGTACGTTATTTTCAAAGAACAGTAGGGCCACTACTGGTCTCACCACCAAAATTAGGAAGCCATGAGGGAGCAACATGACATTTTTGAATGACAGGAAAAAAATAAATTGATAATCTATACTTACTGGAGCAAATGAAGATGAAATAAGGACATTTCAGACAACCATGAGTGGACAGCATTTATTACCATAGCCATAAGATGGAAATACTAACAGGAGATTCTTAAGCCAGATAATAGTATAAAAGTGTAGAAAGGAGAGAAGGAAACTATGTAGGTAAATGTAATTAAAAATCCACTGTGTAAAATGATAATGATGTCATACGGGATTTTAAATATTTGCAATACGGTCTGGGGCTCTAGTTCAGTGGTAGAGTGTTCGCCTAGCATAGGCAAGGTCTTGGGTTCAATCTAGCACCACAAGAAAACAAATAAAAACTGTGTGTTTGTGTGTGTGAGAAAGATTAAAATGTATGGCAACAAAGCACAGAGGTGTGTGGGAACTAAATGGAATTGAAGTGTTTTAAGGTTCTTGTGTGATCTGAGCTGTGGTAAAAGTACTATTACCTTCTAGACTTGATTTTACAACAGTTGAAAGTTTAATTCAATTTTAACCTTCATGGATGGTAGCCACCATAAGAACTGTAAACAACAAAAAAGTAGAAAGGTTAATAATGAAAAGGCAAATAATGAAGTTATTAAAAAGAATAGTTGATGTGTTAGTCAGCTTTCTGTCATTATGACAAAATACCGAGAATTCAACTTATAAAGAAGAAAATTTTATTTTGGATCATGGTTCAGAAGTTTCAGTCCATGGTCAGCTGGCCACATTGCTCTGGGCCTGTGACAAGGCAGAACTTCATGGTGGGGTCAAGTGACAGAGGAGGCTGTTCACCTGATGGTGACTGGGAAGCAAGGAGAGAAACCTTCAAGGGCACACCCCCAGTGACCTAACATTCTCCCCAAAGGTCCCACCTCCTAAAGTTTCCATCACCTCCCAATAGTGCCACAGACTGGTGACCAAGCCCTTAACACATGGGGCCTTTTAAAAAGAAAAGAAAACTCAAGCACCAAAGTTGCCAAAATCTATGGTAATGATGGCTGTGTAATTATGAAGAAGGAAAAAAGGAATTCATGCCAGGAGATGGGTGAGTATAGTACAATAAGATGATTTGAGAGAGAGCACATTTGCAAAAATTTATTAGAGTATATTGTAATAATTTTTCCGTTTATTATTTGTTATTGTTTTTTCTTGCTGTGCCTAGTTTATAAATTAAATTTTATCATAGGTATGTATCTCTAGTGGGAAAAAGCATAGTAGGTACTACCTGTGGCTTCAGGTACCCACTGGGGGTCTTGGGATGTATCCCTTGCAGATAAGGAGGGCTACTGTTCTCTTCGGTTTTACTTCACCTGAAGCAGTAAGAAACAAAATATCCTCAGGAGGAAACTGAGGCACAGAGAAGGTCGGTAAGTTGCCTAAGGTTGCACTGAGGGTAAGTACAAGCCAGGAAATGAGCGCAGCGGGCAGGCTGGCCCAGGCTGTGCCCCTCCCCAAGTGCTCTGCTGCCCCAGCCAGCACTTGCCTCCCTCCCATCCAGGAAGGCTCAGAGGCTTCCAGAGCCTCTAATTTTGTTCCAGAAAGAAACGGAGAAAATGTGATCTTGCAATTTTTAAAAGAACTCTTAATCTCTGGATTTGCATTATCTATAAACGGCCCCACCCATTTTCCTGGATTCTGCACTCTGGGAATGTCCTGCACTCAACGCCTAAGTCTTTCCTAGAAAAGTGCTCCTGAATTTCTTGCTTCCTTTGCAGGGCCTTCTGCACCCTCCTCCAGGGGATTGTAACACGTCAGACCAGCTGCTTCTCTCTCCTTTTAATAATAACTTTAGTGGATTTCGTGTCCTCTTTACTGTGAAAACTATGCAAGTTGATAATAAAAATCTGGAAAAAATACAAACTGGTAAAAGAAAGAAAATAACTTGCAATACCATTGTTGGGGATAACCACTATCAAATTTCTAGTGTCTACTCTTCTGGTCTTTTTTCTGTACATATTTCCTTTTACAAATTGGAATCTTCTACATACTATTTTGTCAACTGCTTTTATTTTTTACTTAAATATTTTGCTTAATTGAAATCAAGTACAAATGGTCACTAAAGTTATCTTTAAGGAACACCTCACAGTGACAGAGCAGGGGTGTGTGTGGAAGGTGCTGGGTAGGCTTTTCCATTATCTACATTTTATCTATGTATTTATTTTTTGCAGTACTAGGGATTGAACCCAGGGACAATTTACCCCTAAGCTACAGCCCCAGTCCTTTTCTTTCTTTCTTTCTTTCCTTCTTTCTTCTTTCTTTCTTTCTTTCCTTCTTTCTTTCTTTCTTTCCTTCCTTCTTTCTTTCTTTCCTTTCTTTCTTTCCTTCCTTCCTTCTTTCCTTCCTTCCTTTTCTTTCTTTCTTTCTTTCTTTCTTTCTTTTCTTTCTTTCTTTCCTTCCTTCCTTCTCTCTTTCCTTTCCTTTCTTTCTCTTTTCTTTTCCTTCCTTCCTTCCTTCCTTCCTTTCTTTCTCTCTTTCTTTCTCTCTCTCTTTCTTTCTTTCTCTCTCTTTCTTTCTTTCTCTCTTTCTCTCTTTCTCTCTCTTTCTTTCTTTCTTTCTTTCTTTCTTTCTTTCAAGATAGGGTTGTTTAGGGTCTCAAAGTGAGTTGCTGATGCTGGTCTCGAACTTGTGATCCTCCTGCCTTAGCCTCCAGAGGACCCTGGATTACAGGTGTATACCACCAAGCCCAGCAATCATCTGCACTTTAGATCCAGGCAGAGTGGGTTATTGTCAGAGATGTTTGGTATACATCCGTACAGATGTTTTTGCCATTTTTGGCTACAACCTGTATTCTGGTTGTGCTGTGGTTTAGGGAAGTATCCTTCAAAGGTCCATGGGTTAAAGTCTTGGTCTCCAACCCATGATGCTACTGGGAGGTGGTGGGGTGCTGAATGGGAGGTCTTCTTATCATTTGGGGTGTGCCTTCGAAGGGGATATGCAACCCTAGCCCATTCCTCTGTCAGCTGCTTTTCATGTTGAACAGTACATTGCAAACATGACTTGTTGAGTTTGTTGTTGTTGTTGTTGTTGTTTGTGTGTGCACTGCTGGGGATGGAACCTGGGGCCTTACCTGTGCTAGGCAAGCCCTTTACCACTGACCTACACCCCCAGGCCTCACTCACTATTCTTTTATGAGGTTTTTACATTGTATTTGGTCAAATGGATACATGGTAAACTGCTAAGCTATTTAACTGTCATGCACATTGTTGAAATGAATATCCATCTTGCTGAAGTGCTACACAATCTTGGAATAAATTCCTAAGCGTAAGATGGTGGGTCAAAGTGTACATAAAAAGCCAACACTTTTGCAAAACTGTATTAGTCTGCTTTCCAGAAAGACTGCCAAATTATAGCTCAGCCAGAAGCATGTGGGTTCCCCCCAAGCCTCAAAACTCTGGCTATGACTACGTTGTCAAACTTTTTTCCATTTGATAAGTAAAAAGGGGTATTTTGTTTTAAATGGCCTTGCTTTTGTTACCAGGGACTTGGAGCATTTCCCCCTGTGTTTCTTTCTTGGGAGATGATGGCTTCATGCCTATGGCTACTGCATTGTTAAATTCACTTTCCACACTGACAACCATCCAACTTACAGGAGGGCAAAACTGCCAGGCATTCCGGGTGACCAGGGACCCCAAGTGGTGGGACCTTGCTGACCTTGTGGCCACCACAGCACTGCCCTCTAATTCAAACAGAAATACCCTATGTCTCTTGCCTTTAGTTAATACAGTAAGTTCCCCATCTGCCCTTCTGGACATCTGAAGACATGTGGATGGATGAGCGTTGCCTTTCTCTTCTTCAGACCTGTTCTGTCAGTTCTCGGTCAGAGACCATTTCACAAAGAACGAGAAGGCCTGGCTGCAGTCAGATCTCCATGCCCAGTCTGGACAGTGGCTGGACAACAGGCCGATCTCTTCTCAGCCCTCCCCCTCCACAGGCCTCCAAGGGTGTCTCTTCCCCCTGACAGTCCAAGAAGAGACTGCTCCAGTGAAGTTGCATCACCACACATCACGGAAATTCCAGAATCCTCAACCCTGCATGCGAGCAGAGAGCGTCTGCCAACTGGGTCAGTCGAACTCAGCGGATGAACATGGAGAATCTCTGAAGCTCAGTTCACACATATCGAGCCAGACTGGGGTTTCACAGGCGTGCCAGGGTCTGTCCTGCGAGAGGAAGGCCCACCTTGGAGAATATTCTGTTGAAACCTCATTCAAGTGAGCTCTAGGAACTTCGCAGCAGATGGTCTTAATTATTCACACAGTTAAGCCCAGGAGTGGGTCACCGGCAGAGGGCTCAGGGCAGGATGCCTAAGGACTAAAGCATTTGACTGATGGAATAAAAGTCAGTGACTGCAGGAAGCTGGCCGTGACTGCGGCTTATCAGAAAGTGGTAAATTATGTCCCTAATATTTTCTCAGTGGGCTTGTAACTAAGCAGTTGAGGACATTATTCAATTTAATTCAATCCATTCAAGGATATGCTGTTCACGCAGTTGAAAACAGGGTAAGTTCTGCTGACAAGAGGCACTGGGCCCCAAGGGGTGTCTGAGAGACGAGATAGAGAAAGAATTCCATCACACACTGGGACTCAGGGTCCGAGAGGAACTCCTAACAAACAGCAGTTGAAATCAGCTCCCGCTGCCCTAAGGCCCTGGGCACCCCACTGTCCCGCTCATGGTGACCTTTAAGACGACCACACGCTCTTCCTGCTAAAACACATTAGAAGTGCTGGTACTTCTCTAGAGCATAGAGTGTCAGAGTCAAACAGAACTGGGTTCCAATCACATTTCTACTCCTTAGCTCTGTGACCTTAGGCACACTTCAATTTTCTAAGTCTCAGTATTTCATTTATGAAATAGAATCTATATATACTTAGAAAGAACTTTCGAAAGGGAAAACAGGAACACCTACTTAAAAACCAAAGATCACACCACTCTTTAATTTCCTGATCCATAGAAGGCAGTCAGAAAAAAAATCTGCTGATATATCTTGGTCCTAACAGGGCCACCTGCTATACTCCAGTCTGGCTTCCAAGTGCCAACTACAGTTTTGGTTGAGACTTAGCTGCATTATTCAGTGAGTTGCGTGTAATTTTTTTATTCCAATATTATTATTTTAAAATTTGTTTTAAAGATTCTTTTTACTTATATATGACAGTTGATTTCATTTTAATATAATTTACAAACATGGAATATATCTTATTCTAGTTAAGACCCCATTCTTATGGATATACATGATGGTGGGATTCACTGCGATATATTCATGTAAGTACATAGGAGAGTTATTTTGAATTTATTCTACTGTTTTTTCCTTTTCTTCATTCTCCCCTGTTGTTTTGGTTTTTTTCTTTTCTTTCTTTCTTTCTTTTTTTTATCTCCAGTTTCCCAAGTGTTATTTGGGGAATTAGGAGCTTTTGAGAAGAAGCCTAGGTAGTGCTTTCTAGATTCATTTTTTGCAACACCATGCTTGGAAATTAGAAATACACATTATTTTGGAACTGGGTATTGAACCCAGAAGGGCTTTGTCACTAGGCTACAGCCCCAGTTCTTTTTGTTTTTTATTTTGAGACAGGGTCTCAGTAAGTTGCTTAGGACCTTGCCTAATTGTTGAGGCTGGCCTTGAACCTGCAATCCCAGTCTCACTCTCCCAGGTTGTTAGCATTAAAGGCATACACCTCCAGGCCTGGCTAGAAATGCACATTTGCAGAATACAAAATATTGGAGAAAAGTTTAATTACCTTAACAAGAAAGTTGTTTCATAGATGCTGTATAAACTAAGTATGTGATAAATTGTGCCAAGTCTAATGGGAAATGGTACTTCCAGGGGTCTACAAGTAAGACTTCTAAGTAGAGCTCATACCAACGCTTGCTGGTCCTGCTGGGAACTGGGGGTGAGGCTGGTATCAGAGGGAAGGAAAGTGGTTCTTGACCTTGATCTTACTCCAGTTTTGAGTCGATATGAACAGTGCTATTTCAATCGTCTAATAAACACCATTCGTTGGAGGACATCAGTCATCCAGGTGACTTTCCTGTACATTTCAGAATCCCTGATTTCTGATTTCTGAAGTCTTATTTAATTATGACCCAACAGGACTCCAAGAGGAAAAGGGGAAAAGCTAAAGTTGAAATTTCCAGGGCCCTTTCTGTAGGTGACTCTCTCAAGGGCTGAGTCTGCTTGGGAAAGAATGTGAAAGTCCTAGTCCCCAAAACTCTGAGCGGCAAGGTTCCCTTGGGTCTGCTCAAGTAGTTTTCTTCCTCTAAAAACAATCTCTTCTGAATCCTTGCATCATCTTCTAGAAAAGGGTGTCCTGTGGCATTAAACTCACTTGCCTAACAATACTTTCTGCAAAGCCAAGTGAATTACTGACTCCCCAGTAGGTCCTTAAACAAAAGGACAGCCCCAAACTGCAACCTTTAACTATGGACGCTTGACTTCGTGGCACCCGCTCAAACAACGGCCAATGTGACAAACTGGCTCCTCGTGAACGACAACGCAACGGTTATCAATATTGTCAATAGCTATAGTAATTCCTAGTCATGCACAAATAAGGTGAAAGACATCAATCACGTCTGGACTCTGTGGTTTTGACTTTTTAAATTGCTCTTAGCCAACCTGATCCTCATCTGATCTTCCTAACTGTCCCCTCCCCCAATGTTAGCATCCGGGCGCAGGACTCTCCTACAGCTGGCATCTGCAGGGCCCCCTTGTGTGCACGGCCTCACGGTCCCCAGTGGGCACGGAAAGGAGTCATTTTTCCCGGCAATGGCTTCATACCTTGTGGCTGGGAGCTCCCAGTCATGGTCCCGCCTGCCCCAGATGTGAAGCGTGGTGTAAACAACCATGCCACTTTTTAGCCAGGAACAGTGGCCACACTGCTTTGAGCACTGGCTTAGAAGAGTGAAGCCAGGAACTCAGCTGAATTCTGTCACCAGACAGAGTGCCCTGCTTGACCTCTCTGCCAGATGCAGGCATTGGGGTCAGGGGCAAGGAGGGGGCTGTCTCCTCCACTGGACCCTCTGTGCCTGGGATCTCTGCTGTGTTCAACAGGAGTGACGAATGGTCTTTGCTCACGGCTCGGAGCACAGCCGGGAGCCATGATCCCAGCTGTGGCCTGGGCACTGCTTCTAACCACGGGGAACACATCCTGCATGGAAGGAGGCTGTCCTGGGTGAATGGGGCCTGTCTGGAGGATGATGGAAGTGGGTGGGGGACGAGGTGGCCCTCCTGAACCACCTCAGACAAGAACGGAGACTTTGACACCAGGCTCAGCCAGGGCTGGTCCATTTGGCTCCTGGCCAAGGATTCCTCCTCATTCCCATCTATTTCTGGCCACAGAGCGGGTATATTCAGAGCACAGTGAGGTGGTGAGATGGCAGGCATACAAAGTTGAATATTTTTCTGTCTTCAGAAAGAGGCCTTTGTTGGCATAATTTGTTGTGACCAATTGGGGTTCCCCACAGTCCATGTCTGGCTCTGGGTGGAATCTCATTTTGACCAGGCTGCTTCCCTGGGAGACTAAAGGTACAAACACTTTGGAAATGCCTTCTGGATCTCTTATAGAACAGACACATCTCTCCAGCATGAAGCCCAGAGAGAAGGGACAGGGAAAACCCACAATTGGTACTTAAAAGCAATACAGAAACTGATCAAGACAAGGATGCCCAGAGGCTTCAAACTGTCCAACCCCCAATCCCTAAGAAAAATCCAGACACGGTTCAACTATAGGATAACACATGACAATTGGAAGAATATTCGAGAGTGGACTCAGATTCCAATCTGGCTTCTGCAAACAGAGAAGAGTCTTAGTGCCTTGCTGGGTTACATAAGAAATCAAAAGTGCCTGGTACAATGACAGACTCATAGTCACTGCTCAGCAAGTGATAACTAGTATAATCTAAGGTTGGGAACAACCCAGGCAAAAACCAGGAGGAGCAACATTCTACCCATCAACCACTTTGAACTCACCACCTGGGCAGCAGGTTTGAACACCCCTGCCCACCCCCACTCCCCCCGACTCCCCAATCCCACACACATGTTCAGACATATTTCCCAGAGCTAACATCAGTAGCCAAGTTGGCCTGGGTTTCTTGCCATTTGGAGGGAGATGTTAAAGTTCACAAAAAGCAGGTAAGGGGAGAACAAAGCGAGGTCCAAAAGGGCACGTAAACTTGAGAAGACGCCCATCACTGCAAATGTGTCCAGTGGTCCCAGGGATGGGGCTCACTGCACACCAATTCCTGGAGGAGAAGCACCGAGAGTGGGTCCAGGCACAGTCCTGGGGTAGGGAGGGGCTCAGACAGTTGGGGTAAGATAAGCGAATGGGGTGGGAGATTGTGGGAGTCCTGGGCGGGAGACTGTGCGAGCCTGGGAGGGAGGGAGTGCATAATCAGTTTTTCTGAGATGATCCATCAAAAGTTGATGGAGAGACAGTTCAACGGCTCAGTCCCCAGTGGCATACCACCCAGCTTAGCTTGCCTGCGCCTCAGGCAGGGCCCTGCCTTCCGAGCAGGACTCTGGACACCTTTTCTGGACCTCTTCCATCTCCAGAAACTGCCAGGCCAAGCTCTCATCTGAACATCGTAACCTCAGCCTGGAATCAATTCTTCAGGCCGGTGTCTCTCGGACGACAGCTAAAGCCGGAGGGTGCAGTGACAGGAGTGGCAGGTACAGGGGCCAGAGTGGCCCCTTGAGCTTGTTTGGAGATGTCTGGCTCCTTGAGAGAGTGGGGTAGGAGTGTTGCATTACAGCTCGCTAAGGGCCCGCGACCTGGCCTCCTCTGCCCACTGCAGCATTGGCTCCCATCCAGGAACCCGGAGAGCAATAGCAGCAGGCACCAACTGCCACATCAGCGAAGCTGGCTGGGCCTGGCTGCACAAAGCCAGCTGGTACTGGGTCACCAGTGATCACTCATCAAGCGCGTGGCATCCACAGGGTAGTGGCAGATACTCAGAAACCTGAAGTTCTTACGCTAACTCAAGAGGACAGACTTTCTCGGTTAACTTTAAAGCTGATCAACACTGGACCGATCACAAGCCTGCACCGGAACTCCTTCTGAGAATGGTTCTAATATTCTTCCTGTGTCTCCAGACACGGCACAGCTCCCACTTTTAGCTGTCAGATGCCGCCACTATCTTTAGCATGACCAGAACTAGCTTCAACCTGCTACCCTGAGCTCCAGTCTTACTGGTCCGCATGCATCTACTTCCACCTGCTTTCGCACTTCGTTAAGATTTGGATGTGAGGTGTCCCCTAAAAGTTCCTGTTAATGCAGGAATTTTCAGAGGGGAAATGGTTGGACTCTGAAGAGCTGTGACCTAACCAGTCCATCCTAGTTTGAATAGAGTGACTGGGTGATAACCGTGCACAGGTGGGACATGGCTGGGGGAGGTGGGTCCTGGGGTGGGGGCTGCCTTGGAAGGGTGCCTCTTTCTTCAATCCCGTCCTCCCTTCTCTCCCTCTCCCTCTCTCTCTCTCTCCTTGCTGCCATGAGTGGAACAGCCTCCCTCTGTCACTCCTTTCCTCTAGGATGTTCTACCTCACCTTGGGCCCAGAGCAATGGAGTCGATTGTTTATGGACTGAGACCTCTGAGATCATGAGCCCCAATAAACTTTTCCTCCTCTAAGTAGTTCTTTTGGGTATTAGGGTCACAGCAACACAAAAGCTGACCAAAACAGAAACTGGTACGAGGAGTGGGGCTGTGGCTGTGACTAACTTGACTACGTGGTTCCAAAGTCTTTGGAAATGGTTTGCAGGAGGAAAATTTAAGTTTATAGATGCAGACTGGAAAAGTTTTAGGATGCCATAGGCAGAGCTTAATAGTGGATTCTGGTGGGCACTCAGAAGAACACGATTTTGATAGGAATGTAGACTGTGCTCATGAGGTTTCAGAGGGAAATGAGGACTCTATTGGGAATTGGAACAGAGGTTACTCATGTTATATTCTGTCAAAAAACTTGGCTACATTTTGCTGTGTCCTGAGACTTTGTGTGAGACTGAATATAAAAGTGATGGACTAATTAAACTAGAAGAAGAAATTTCAAGGCAGTACAGCATCCAGTTAGTGGCATGGATATTGCTGGAAGATTTTAGCCAGGTTTACTATGAGAATGAGGAGCAGAAAGCAGAGCTAGAGGGTTTAAAAAACAAAACAAAACTTGCACCTTAGCCAGAAATGTGCTTGCAAAGCTGTGGCAAAGAAAGCTGTGCTTGTATAAGTCGTTAGAGCCCCTAAAGAGATGCTAAGTACTTTCCACAGAGACAATAGGAAAGATGCCTCCAGAGTATTTCAGGAATTTGCAAGACCATACCCACTACAGGCTCCAGGGTACAGAAGAGAAAATTCCTTTGAGAAGAGATCATGGGGGACCAGAAGTTGTTTCACAGTGCTGAGCTGCACAGGCACTCAGAGGCCACTGCATCTGTGATTCCAGGGGGACTGGGTATTGTGGGAGCTGACAACAGAAATTGACATCATCCAAGTTCTGCAGGAATAGGATGCTAAATTAAAGGGGTCATGGACGCTTCCCTCAAGATTTTAAAGGAAGGCCTAGGAGGCCATGAAAAATGTAGTAGGATTGGAGTCCTGCATGCTGCCCCTGAAAGGGACAAGTGTGGAACTGTGAAGGTCAAGCCAAAGGTGGAATGGAGACCCCAGAAATTAAGAGATGCCAGTATTGTGGATGATCTGCCGAGAAAAACTGCTTGCTGAGGAGAGACCAAGTGTGCTGCAACCTGCAAGGCCAAAGGGTGGGGGCTGCCCAAATCCTCTGGAAATAACATCGTTCAGGCTCGTGTCCTAGATACGGTAAGGTCTATTTGCCCAGCTGATATTTTGACCCCACCCTTTCTTTCTCCACCCCGACTCCTTCCTTTTGAATTGGAAATGTTTACTCTGTGTATGGAATATGTGTAACTTGCTTTTGATTTTTATAGGGGCTCAAGGCAAGAGTTTGCCATAAGTCTCACAGGAGACTTTGAACTTGGACTTTTGGGCAATGCTGAAACTGTTAAGACTGTGGGACTCTTAGAGGTGGACTAAATGAATTTTGCATTTTGAGGTGGACGTGAGCTTTGGGGAGTCAGAGGCAGAATGTTATGGTTTGCAGAGGCATCCCCCAAAAGCTCCTGTTAAAACAGGAATACTCAGAGGTGAAGTGATCAAATTATGAGAACTGTAATGTAATCTAACCAGTCCATGGTAGTTAGAATAGACTGACTGGGTGGTAACTGTGGGCAGGTGGGGCAGGACTGGAGGAGGATCACTGGGGACGTGCCCTGGGAAGATTCATCTTCCCTGAGGCCCCTTCCCCGCTCCCTCCCTGTCCCACACCTCTCTCTCTCTCTCCCTGCTGCTATGAGGGGAGATGCTTCCCTCTGTCACAACCTTCCCCCATGATGTTCTGCTTCACTTTGGACCCAGAGCAATGAAGCCGGTTTTCTGTGGACTGAGACCACTGAGACCATGAACCCCAATAGACTTCTCCTTCTGTAAGTTGTTATTATTGAGTATTTTGGTCACAGTGACACAAAAGCTAAAACACAGTTGTTCCTTATTCTAGAACACCATATAGCCACCTCACAAACCCCTCCTCTTTGGTTTAAGAATGTACTCACATATATACATTTTTTAAATCCCAAGAAATCTGCTAAAAAAACTACCAGAACTGATAAATGATTTCAGCCAGGTTACAGGATACAACAATCCAAAAGTGAAATTAAGAAATCAATTTATACTTACAATAGTATAAAAATAGTATAACTTATTTATACTTACAATAGTATAAAAAAAGTAGGAATAAGTTTAATAAAATAAGTGCAAAATTCATACTCTGAAAACTACAAAACTTTGTTGAAAAGAACTGGGTGGTCTAGATAAATGGCAAGACACCCCATTCAGGGACTCTAATTTTTAATGGGAATACTCCCCAAATTGATATACAGATTCAGTATAATCCTACTGGAATCTCGATCATCTTTTGACAAGCTGGTGGATTCTAAAATTCATATGGAATTATGAGGGACCCAGAATAGTCCAACAGTTCTGAAAAGGGGAGCAAAGTGAGAGGACTCAACTAAAAATCAAGGTGGAATGGTAGTGACAGGAGAGACACACAGCTCGCTGTCAGGGCTGAGAAGGCTGGAACCACCCCGTGCATGACCAAGGCGCCAGAGCATTCGAAGAAGGAATGTGGGAAGAACAGGCGACACCGGAACAACTGAGTAGCCACACGCAAGAGAGTGCTCTCCACACCACTTGCAAAAATCAATACGAAATGGATCAAAGACCCCAGGCAAAAGCTAAAACTGTAAAACTTTGAGAAGAAACCATAAGGGTAGATCTTCAGGACCTCATCAGACAACGTAAGATGCCCAAACCACAGGCAACGAAAGGAAAAACACAGAAACTGGATTTCATCGGAACTAAACCCTTTTGTGTGTCGCTCGAGGCAGAGCAGCCATGGTGACCTTGGCCAAGCATCCCCTGCACTGCTGCTGTTCTGTCGTCTGTTGCAATCATCTCCCTAAGACAGGGAGCCCTGAGATGGTGAGCACTTGTATGTTTACATTTCTGGCTCTATTTTCACCAAATAGAAGTTAAGTAAATGTGATTGGAACTGGAAAGGGAAGATACAAGCCACAGACTGGGAGATAATATTCGTAAATCATGTCTGATAAGGGTCTGGAGTCCAGAATATGTAAAAACTCCTATGATTGAACAATAAAAAGACAAGCAAACCAATTTAAAATTGGGTAAAGGCTTGGGAGTATGAGTCAGTGGTGGAGCACTTGCCTAGCAGGTGTGAGGCCCTGGGTTCCATCCCCAGTAATAAAGGAAAATAAAGGAGCAAAGAATTGAAAGACAGTATTCAAAAATCTAATGAGCACACCAATATTTGCTCAACATCATTAGTCATTAGATAAGTATAAACCAAAACCATGACAAGATCCCACTTTATACCATGAGGATGACTACAATCTTCATCTTCTTCTTTTTTTAAGTAGAAAGTGTCAAGTGTTGGCAAAGATGCGGAGACATTAGAACCCTCATGATTACTGGTGGGAATTTATAATTATGCAATCACAGTGAAAACTAGTTTGGTGGTCCCTCAAAACATCAAGCATAGAATTACCATGTGAACCACACTTCCAAATGTTTGTACAAGTTCAAACAAAACGTGTATGAGAACATTCACAGCTGTATTGTTCATAAGAGTCAAAAGGTGTACACAGCCTAAATGTCCCTCAACAATGATTGGATAAACAAAATGTGGTATAACACATTGAAATATTATTTGGCCATAAAAAATAAAGAACTAACACATGATACAACATGGATGAAGTTTGAAAACATTAGGTGAGGTGAAATAATCCAAACGAAAGACCCAAATATTATATGATTCCCTTTGTGTGAAATAACCAGAATCAGCCATACAGAGATGGAAAGTAGCTTGTAGATGTTCAGCGGTGGGTGGGTGATGGATAAGGCTGATGCCTAGGGGCACAGACTTCTCTTCCTGTTGATGTAAATGTTATAAAACTGGCAGCGGTGATGTTTGCACAGACCCATGAATATATTAAACTCCACTGATGCAAACACTTTCTATGGGTAAATTGTGTGGTAAATGAATTACATCTCAATGAATCCAGTAAGTCAGTATCTACCTAAATGACAGTTTAGTCATATCTATTAAGTATCTGCTACATGGTAAACACTGCACTGGGCACTGGGAATTCAAAAACGAATCTGATACATTCTGAGGAATTCACAGCATTTTATGAGAGTTAATAAGAGAAATAAATGCAAAGCCCAGAGAGAACTGATAAGGCAGCGATCTAACGGGGGAAGAGTAACAGGGAGAGTTCCAGGCAGCTGACCCTTGCGCAGGTGTTGGAGAAGAGGAAGAGTTTGATTGGCAGGTGTGGGGGGGAGGGGCGAAAATCGTCGGAAATAACACAGGTGTTCTGGGAATTCAGAACTGCAAGATGAATCGGGGCAGGCCCAGGAAGTGGCCATGGTGAGAGGAGGAAAGGGTGAGGCTAGACCGGTAAGTGAAAGGCCATGGGGAACCTTGGATGTCACGCTGAGAAAGATGAGGTTCCCCTCAAGGGGTGGGGAGGCAAGGGAGGGTCGCAGGAGGGGGGTGTGAGCTGATCTGTAATCTAGAGCCTGGTCCCTGAACTTCCACTGGGAACCAAATTGGCAAATAAAGGTGATGGGGACACAGCCACACGTGTCCCTTTTCATGCCATCTGCCTCCACACTAAAATGGAGCCCGTACGTAGCTGCTACTGGGACCATATGGCCCATGGAGTGTGGAATGTCTGCTATCTCGTTCCTTACAGGAGATTACTGCGTCCTGCTCTAGGAGGATCACCGGGCTGTTACAGTGGATGGTTTGCGTGGGTTAAGACCAAGGAAGGGGAGCCAGGTAGAGGACTGCCCCAACTCTCCAGAAAACAGCGCGGGGTGCTGCCATGACGACATGACGTTGGGGCGATGGATAACCCAAAGAGGTGGAGAGATGGGCAGGGCTCTGTGCGCAGCAGGAAAGAAAAAAGACCCTGGGGAGTAAGAGTTTAAGAAAGTCTCAAGTGCCGCTGAAAAGGATCAGGGACCCCACAGGGTTTCACTGATGTCCGAAATGTATTTGTTTCTTCTTGGCCACTAGCAGTGGCTGTGCGTGGCCTTTAGCAGGCTGCGAGCGTGTGGATCCCAGGCAGTTTCAAGGTGTTTAGAGAATCATCGTGGACTTGGCTGTGGCACCCAAGAGCATAGTACTGCAACTCCAAAGAGCTTGCAGGGATTCTCTCTTACCTGGTGCTGCCACAATCCCGGCTCCCTGGTGCTTAGACTGGCTCCTTGTCAGGCTGCTGTTGGCACTGGGCACTTGGCTGCAGCATCAGAATATTACTCTTGGCTGTGGATTCATTTTTAAATGCACGTGTCAAATATCACACCTTGTTCTTTTTTTTTTTTTTTTTTTTTTTTGGTCTCCTAAGGTGACTGACAGGGCTGACAGGGTGTCTGGCAGTAAGGAATCACCAATACATCCTTTTAGTTAAAAAAAAAAAAAAAAAAAAAAAAAGCAGAAAGACGAGGTGAGAAGGAAAAGAGGAAGGAAGGAAAGTGAAGCAGGAAGGCAGGACATGGCCAGAGAATTCCCTCTGGGGGCTTATGAGCCGTGCTGTAGCAGAAGCTGACATGTGAACAGGAGTTCTCCAGGTGGATTTGAACCCCCTCCTCGCCATGGGGCCCTTGAAGAATGTGAACTAGTGTGATAGCTGAAGTCAGCTACGACTACAAGTCCCACATATGTCCAACTTCCTTCCCTGGATATTTTAAGGAAAGAAGTTGCATAAATCTCACAACTATTCTGCTGGTCTTCTATATTGCAAACTGTAGTTTTTCAAACATCTCTTCCAAACTTCTCATGGTAGAGAAAATGAACATCCAATCCAAGACTTAAATTGTAGCTGAAACAGTTGGATATGGGCGGGAAAAGTCTTGGAACCTCCTGGTTTTCCCCTTAAATTCCTGCACTCCTGTAATGTTCTGTTCCTGACTCAGGTGGCAGTTACAATGGCATGTTCACTTTGCATCCATGTAGATATCTGTACACCAATGTTCACAGCAGCGTTATTCCCAACAAAAGGGGGAATGACCTCCATTAATGGATGAATGGGTAAATTAAATGTGGTACATATGGACAACGGAATACTATTCAGACTTTAAAAGAAAGGAAATTTCATGCTACAACATGGAAGAAACTTGAAGACACTGCCCAAAGTAAAATAAGTCATCACAAAAGGACAAACATTGTGTGACTGCACTTATTATGAGGGTGTCAAAACTCACAGAGACAGGAAGTTGAATGGTGGGTGCCAAGGGTGGGATGGGGAAATAGAAAGTTAGTGTTTAAGGGTTACAGAGTGTTTGTTTTGGAAGATGGTAAAGTTCTGAAGATGGACAGTGGTGATAGCAGTCTATTACTTTGAATGTGTGTAATGCTACCAAACAATACAATGAAAAATGGTTAAAATGGTGAGTTTTATAGTATGCATATTTACCATGATAAAAACAAAGGCAATGAAAAAATTCATCTAGGTATATAATTAGAATTTTTTACCTATATATGGGTATATATATTTGGGTTATATATATATTTACATATATATATATGTATGTATATATATATATATATATAAAACCTATATATGCTATTCTTGGAAAAATATATGGTAGATTTTTGAAATGTAATTCAATTTTATATTTGTATGGAGAAGTTTTAGAAAGATATTTAGAAAAAAAAAGTCCTTCCTCTTACATCTTTGAGTCATGCAGGCCCTCTAAAAATTGTGCTCTGTTCAGCCAGATCCACCAATGGTATATCAGGAAGGCTGGTGGAGAAATTCATGGATCAAGCTCAAGGACATTACAAAGAAACTGAAAATGACGCTGTTCATGAGTCATCAACATAAGTTATCCTCTCATCAAGTATATACTTTATGGGCAAATAGCATTATTTTTGCAGAAGTTATACATTATGCTGGCAACATATTAAGGAGCACATGTGGGAACTATTGCCACAAGACATACATAGGAGCAGCTGTATGTGCTTGTCTGACATGATTTCTGGCAATGAAAAAACTAAAGAGAAAACACATTGCTATTTGCACGTAATAGTATATAGCTGTCCTCTGGTATGGGTGGGAGATTGTTTCTAGGTTCCCCCTCAAACACCCAAATCTACAGATACTAAAGTCCCTTGTACAAAATGGCACAGTATTTGCACATAAGCTATTTGGTGCTCCTGTGTAGTTTAAATCATCTCTAGACTCCTTTGAATACCTAATACAATGCCTACACATCACTTCATTCATATGGATTCTGCATAGTATTCAGCACATGGCAAAATGAGGTTTTGGTTTTGGAAACTTTCCAGTATTGAAAAAAATATATATTTTCAATCCACGGTTGGTTGAATCTGCAAAAGCAGAACTCACAGAGGGCCAACTATATTCAAATATAATTCTAAAGTGAAGAAATCCAAATCCTGGGATGAGAAGAACTGATCAGCCGTGATCCTAATTACACCCTCATTGTCTGCTAAGTTCATTCTTGCTCTAACATCCTTATTTCCCAAACACAATTTTCCTGGTAAAACTGCTTTGTCAAGGGATGTGTGAAATATTCTTTAAAACTCTGGATAGATATCTAAACTGTCACTATTGTGCTTTATAATCTCCAGCAAGTGACTGTTCTGCAAAGGCAGTCCTGGTGCCTAGAGACTTCTCTGACAGTGTGTGAGAAACCAGCCAACACACAGGTTGTCTTCCCCGCTGAGCACACACCACATTCAAGAATTACTAGGATGAGAAATTTCTGAAGACTTGCTTCAATTTAGACAAGACCGACGACTAAGATTTGTTGGGTACTACAGCTGCTACTGCACCCCAGCCGTATCTGCTTGGCTCTTCCTTTCCTAGTCCACAATTGCTGATCTTGCTGGTTCTATGGCCTTAGAGCCAGGTGGGCTCCAGCCACTTCATCTGAGGCTGCGTGGTCCACTGGGGTGTGACTGTCACACAGACTGACCACATGGTGATTACAAGCTGCTCTTCTAAAGCCAGGAGCTCATAGGAGTGGGAAGGATCCCTCCTAAGACTCCCAAAACTATAAGATGAAGAAAGCAATGATGTTCTTGCAATGTGAAATCATCTAGAAATTTACCCCCAAGACAACAATCTATTAGCTAAAGGGGAAGAGCATTTATGGCTGCTGGAAAACGGTGTGCCTAAAGGTTAACATTCTGCCTCTTTTGAGTTCCTTCAGTTGGATGATGGGATTGGATCCTTCCATTTCTTTGCTCTCAACTGGTTCTGTTATGGAAGGTCTGTTTATTCCCTGTCTATTTTGGTACAATGAACATAACAGTAGATGGTGTAGGAGTCCAGCAACCAGAGCTTCCTTTTTTCACATTGTCTGCCAAGGAAGGAGGATTCCAACTCACAAGTTTCATTAATAAGATATAAAAAAATCTTATCACCCCATTTCAAAAGCAAATAAACCTAAGTAATAAAGATGCTAAAAGCAAGATGTTCTGGTGCTGCAGATCCTCACAAGACAAAGGCAGAACAAAGTTGTTCATAAACTAAGCTGTATCTCTGCTCTGCTTCCCTGTCACAGAAGTTAGGTGCTCAGTGTGAAGATGGCAGCTGCCAAAGTTCCCAAGCAATGCTCATGGCAGGGTGACTGTTCTCTACCAAATTCCTTACTGGGGCCTTTGTTTCTTCCAGGAAGTCCAGCTGCAGTCATTTTGCTCATCCTACTTTTAGACCAAGAAGCCAGAGAATGAGAAAGGACGAGACTACCTAACTCAGAGGCCTCCGCCCTCCATCCCAGAGCCCTTGATGGGCAAGCTGCTTTCTTAAGAGTTGCCCAGTAAGTTTGGAAACAAACTCAGGTGTCTTGATTCTGCAGCTCATTTATCTCAAGCACCAAATGGCCAATTATTAAATAGTTACAAGGGATTTCTGACCACGTGTATACAGGAAGTGATATGCCCAGTGAAGCCCAAGGCAAGGCAGAGTCTTTAGGAAGCCACTGATATATTCCATGAGCAGGAAGACCTGAAGGGTTGCTGCCCAGAAGTGAGGCGGGTCAGCCAGGTGCAGGCTTCGCTGGTGGTACCATCTGGACCACTTATCTGTTTTCAAGTTTCATTAGTGTAAAATGAATTTAATAACTTCAGTGGGAAGTTGCAAGAAGCAAACAACAACGTGGATAGGAAAGTGATTTGAAAGAAATAATGTACAATAGGAATGTAACAAATTATATGAATCAACAGAACTCAGAGCAACCACAAAACAACATTTGGGGTAAAATTTTTAACCTAGACTTGATAACAGGTGATGGATGCCAAAGAATGTTCACGCATTTTCTTAGGTATAATAATGACACCATAGACATTTAATGTCTTTAGAGATCATACTGAATTACATAGGGATGAAATATCCTGATGTTGGGTATTTACTTTAAAGTACTTCAATGAAAAAAGAGAAAAGGGCACAGATTTGTGTGCGACAAAAATGCTGACAACTGCCGAAGCTCAGTGAGGAGTATATGGGGGTCCACTCTCCCCTCCTCTCTATTTCAGTGCATATTTGAAATTTTTCAGAATCAAAAAGCATTTAAATAAACAATGCAGAATTTTCTGGGACATTAGTCAGCTTTCTGATTGTCACGTCCAGAGCACAGAAAATCTGTTTCCTCCACAAGGCCCTTTCAAATTGGTCATCCAGAGGTCAGAGGGCAAGGACTTGGGAAGAGGCCAGGAGAGGCCAGGCAAGGAGCCCAGCTGCAGAGGAGATTAAAGTGTCCTCACAGAATCTCCTGTCTGGGAAGCATCAAAATGTCAGGCAATGTGTAAGGGTAGTGCATGGCTCACCTTAGCAACTGAGTTTCATATTTAGTTTTTGCCCCCAAGACACTTTTTAACACGGTCAGAGGGGATAAGCAAATGCTTACACATACACAGACCACTGAGACCCAACCTCCTTGGGGAGAGCTACCAGGCACCCACAGGATGCATGCATTTTTGTCATGGTTTTGATGGACATCTCAGGGGCTACTGTGTAGAAGGGGAAAGGGCACAAAGCAGGCAAGGAGATTAAAACTGTATCCAAGGCAGGGTCGGGTGAGTCAGGCATTCATCTGGGAACTGACCAGAGTAGTGAACTCTTGTCTTCCAGTCTAAGCCCCATTCCTGGTCATTAAGTACAAGACACCAGAAATAACCAAATGGATTTCCAAGAAGAGGACAAAAAGACTTTGGGGCTCTGGGTCAGACAGGGTAGCACTGGTGTAAGGGAGAGCCCTGGAAAAAGGGTTGTGGGTTCGAGCCCACACTGACCAACCCAGTGGCATTGAGCTTCAGTACTTTTCCTTCTCTGCAAAAGTAATGATTGGGCCGATTTTACCTCCTCGGCTGCAAGATTTGGGGGCATGTTTCTGGCTGTCATGAATCTCCCCTCTCATCAGGACTTAAGGTTTCCTAAGTATACAGAGTAACTCAGTCCCCTTCCCATCCCCGCCCCCCACCTTGCCCTCTACACCACTGCGACACCTCGGGCAAGGAGCTACACCTGAGGGTTCCCAGATTTTGACAAGGGGGGGGGCGGGGGTCAAAGCGCCCACGTGAACGTCGTAGGCATAGGGGACCGCGGGACTAGTGGCATCAGATGGGGATTCGCCCTAGCCCGGGGTGATTTCGCACGCACAACAGGGATTCGCTGGTCTCTCGGTGATAAGAGCGGGAAAGGTTCCTTGTCCCCAGGCGAGCCAGGGGAGGGACCTCGACGTGTTTCCCTGGCGTGCGGACTGCACCTCTCCTCCGGCGCGGCTCGGGCTGCTCGGGCTGCTCTGGCGCTCGCCTTTCGCGCACCGCGAAGAAACCCCAGTTCAGGCCGTGCGCTCTGGAGCTCTGGGCGCAGCCCCAGTGGTTCCCAGCCCCACACCGTCTCATCGCCGTGCACACAAGCCCAAACCCACCGCTCCGGGCCACCCCTGCGTGGCCCCTGCCCTCCCATCCCTGAGAGCGCTCCACATCTCAAAAGTCAAAACTCCGGTCCCGGTCACGGTCCCCAACGCCCCTGGCCCAGGCTGCACCCTCCCAGGCAGCCAGCGCGCACCGAGGCTCAGCAGGCTGTGTCCTGCGGGGCCACAGGCGCTCGGGGCTAGCAGGGAGCCGAGCTCCGGGGCGCGCCAGCCGCAGCGCCTCCCGCGGGCCTGGCGAGGTGGGGCTGCTGGGCGGGGCCCCGGCGTCGGAGGGGACTCGCCGGCCCGCACGTCCTCGCGCGCTCGGCGCAAGGAACCTTCGCTCAGCGGGTGCCCGCCGCTCGGGTCCCAGGAATCCGGACGTGGGCCGAGGGGCGGCCGAGTGGGGAGCCGAGCCCGGAGACCCCCGGGGACGCTCCCGCTTTCCCGCGATCCGCCGTGGGGAGGGCGGCGCGGGACGCGCGCTCTTACTTGGCAGCAGGGGTCCGCTGTGGCCGGGCCGGGACTGGGCTCTCCACGGTGGCCCCTCTCCGCTCCCGTCGCCGCAGCTGCAAGCAGTTCTCCGGCCGCTCGGAGAGGGGGAAGGCGAGCCCAGCCGGGAAGCCGCGCGCCGGAGTCGCCGCTCTGCTCTTTCCCCCGTACTTTTAAGCCAAATCGGGCGGCAAACCCCTCCCCGGACCCACCCCTTGGCTGACGGCGGTCGCGGCCACAGGCCGGGCCTCCAGCCCCCTTTGTTGTAATTCGAGAGCGGCCACTCCCGGGCCAGAGGGGCTCTGCGGGGGAGGCTGCGCGCCAGCCAGCGGGGCAGCCCTTCCCCGGCTCTTCGCGCCCAGGTTTCCGGAGTCCGAGAAGCCGGCGGGAAGAGGGTGCACTTTTCCGGCAGGGGAGACTCCCCATCCCGACCCCACAATGCTCCCGAATTTAACCCTTCGATGTCCTCATTAACCAGTAGCATTAGGGAGGGTACCCGATTCAGCTCCATAACCGAAAACCCTAGCCCTCCCTGGCACGTAGTAGACACTCAATTAAAAATAAAAATAAAAAAGGCATGAAAAAGATCAGAAATTTTCATCCGTCCTTCTTGGGTTTCACTTCCCTTCACCTGTAAGTGGAAAGTTTCTGAACATGAAAACGAACTGCCCCCCTTCTGCCAGCAGGTCACATCTGTGTCTTGGCCTAGTCTCTCTTCTCTGGGGACCAGTTTTCTCCTTTGTAAATTAAAGGCTTTGGATCCTGTGACCTCTAAGTTCCTCCCCGCGCACACCTCCCCTCCCCCATGCGGGCCGCAGATTAACAAGCCCTGCGCTCCGGGGTCTGAGGAGAAACAGCTGGGCGGTGGACGGGGTGCAGAAGGAGGTAACATGCCTGGCTCTGAGGATTACAGGGGGCGGGGTCATGAGGCCAGCGAGACCCCTCTGCAGATGCCGGTCCAGCAAGAGCAAGGCCCGGCGGGTGGAAGCAGCCAGCTCTGAACAAGGGACAGTAGAGGTCCTCTGTGCACAAGGAAACTGCCAGCTCCTCTAGGACAGACACCCACCTTAAGGGTGGCAGACCTCGTGGGGCTCCTCTTCACTCTGCCCTAGGCCGAGCTCCACACCCACAGTGACAGGAGATGACCACCAAGCCTTCCCACAGCCAGGCTTCTCTCCTCGTCATGGGATGGTAAATCCACTGGTCACCAGGACCTTTCCTCCTTGGCCTCTGGACATTCCCATGACCATGGCTAACCCCAAACTTGGTACCCCAGCTCACAGCCCACTCCAACCCTGAGAGAGCTCAGAGGCAAAAATGGGGGCTTCTCAGACCCCTCAAGGCTTGAATTAGCCGGGGGTCTGGCAGGCAGAGGAAGGGGAGGAGAGAGAGGGAGGTGAGGGTATAAGAAGCCAGGGGGAGGCATGTTGGTGTGTGGTAGTGGATACAAGAAACTATGACAGAATTATGTAGAACATAATACACCCAATACAATTTCAATTGAAAATTAAACAAAACCAAACCGCAACGGCTCCAGGGCCCTCAGAATGCAATCCAAACTCCGCGGTACAGGTGACAAAATGATGTGGTCATTTCCAACATACCTGTCTTTCACCACACAAACTCCCTTCTATTCACCTTTCTTACTGTTCTCTAGTGCCTGCTGTTTCATACCCCAGGGCCTTTGAACATACCATTGCCTTGTTGGTTGTCTGCCTAGCAACCCCTAGTTCTTTGAGATGTCCCTCAACTATCACTGTCAACACTTTATACAGTGCCTGCACACAGCAGGTGCTCAATAAATGCTGGTGGAACTGAGCTTTCCTCTCCCTCTCCCCTTTCTTCCATCCCTCCACGACCAGTCCAAACTCTCTTGCTAAAGCATTAACTAATAAGATAAAAAATGAAAGGAAACTAACTTTGATAACTATTTTGTCTTGTTCTGAAGAAAAGCAAACTTCTTGTGAAATAATCAGAACATATGAAATCATAGTGATTGCTGCATCAAATGGTTCATTCATGAGATACAAAATGATGTTTTGATATATGGATACATTGTTTAATTACCAACTCATCTCCATCACCTTAAACATCTTTCATTACTTTGTGGTGGGAACATTCAAAATCCCATCTTCTCTTTTGAAACATACAACAAGTATCTAGTTTAGAGAACTAGAGTCACACTACCGTGCAACAGAATGCAAGAACGTGTTCCTCTAGCCTAACTCTAGCACTGTGCCCACTGACCACCCCCTCTCTCCTTTCCCCTGTCCTCTGTGGCCTCTGGTAACCACTGTTCTATGCTCAGTTTCTGGAGATGACATTTTTATGTTCTGCACATGAGTGAGCTGATGTGGTATTTGTCTTTCTGAGCCTCACTTATTTCACTTAGCACAGTGTCCTCCAGGTTCTTGCATGTTGTCACAAATAACAAGATCACATTGTGTGTGTGTGTGTGTGTGTGTGTGTGGTTGTTAAGAAATGTCCCCCCAAAAGATGATGTTTTGAAAGCATGATCCCCAGTGCAGGAAGGTTCAGGTGGGGTTTTAGGCAATAATGAGAACTGTAACCTCATCAGTGGATTCATCCATTTGATGGATAAATAATTTGAAGAGACTACTGAACGGTAACTGTTGACCGGATGGATGGTAACTGGGATGTGACTAAAGGTAGCAGGTCACTGATGTTATGCTCTTGGATAATAAATCTTGTCCCTGGCTCCTTGAGCACGTATACTCATTCATTCCTCTCTCTCTCTCTCTCTCTCGCTCTCGCGCGCGCTCTCTCTCTCTCTCTCTCTGTCTCTCTCTCCCCCCCCCCTCTATCTCTTTCTCTCTCTCTGTCTCTCTCTCTCTCCCCTTTCTGGCTGCCATGAGCTGAAATGCCTTCCTCCTCTATGCCCTTCCACCATGATGTTCTGCTTTACCTCAGTCCAGAGTAATGGGATTGATCAACGGTGGACTGAGACTTGTGGAATCTGAGCCCCAAATAAACATATTTTCCTCTAAGCTATTCTCGTCAGGTCTTTTGTCACAGTGATGAAAAGCTGACTAACACAGCGGTTCTACTATGTACCACATTTTCTCTATGCATTCATCTGCTGGTGGACACTTAGGTTGATGGCATATTTTGGCTATTGGGAATAGTGCCGCAGTAAAGATGGTAGCACAGATGTCTCTTCAACATGCTGATTTCATTTCCTTTGGATCTATACACAGTAGTGGGACTGCTGGATCATATGGTAGTTCTGCTTTTAATTTTTGGAGGAATATCCCTACTGTTTTCCAAAGTGACTATACTAATTTCCATTCCCACCCAACAGTGTGAATGCACAGGTTGTTTGGGGCAATATGGGATATTAGTATTTGTAATAATAATTCTTCCAATTCATGAATATAGGATATCTTTCTGTTATTTATGTTCTCTTTCTTTCATCAATATATTATACTTTGGGTGTAGAGTTCCACAACCTCCTAATTAAATGCATTCCTAAGTATTTTATTTATTTTTGCTGCTATTGTAAATGGAATTGTTTTCTTGATTTCTGTTTCAGTTAGTTTGCGATTGGCATGTAGAAATGATACTGATTCTTGTATGTTGACTTTGCCTCCTATAATTTTACTGAATTGATTTATTAGTTATAACAGGTTTTTGGTGGAGTCATTGGGGCTTCCTATACACAAGATCAGCTGCGGGCAATTTAATGCCTTTGTGTCCAATTCGTTTCTTTTAATGCCTTTTGTTTCTTTCTCTCACCCAATTGCCCTGGTGAGAACCTTCCATGACTGTGTTGAATAGAAGCAATGAAGGCAGCTATCCCAGGTTTAAAGGAAAAGTTCTTTTCCCTGTTCAGTGTGGTCTTGGCTGTGGATTAGTTGTACATGTCTTCATTGTGTTAAGCTACATTCATTCTATGCCTAATTTGTTGAAAGTTTCTATCATGAAGGATTTTTGGATTGAATCACATGGGGTTTATTGCATATTGAAATGATCGTATGGTTTTTATTCTTCACTCTGCTAATGTAAGGTACCATGTTTATTGATTTGCATATGTCCAACCATCCTTGCATCTTTGGAGTGAATCACAAATGGTGATGGCAAATGATCTTTTAAATGTGCTGTTGGCTAGTATTTTGTTGAGTTTTTTTCTGTCTATATCCATCAAGGATACTGACCTATAGTTTTCTTATTCTGTTGTGCCCTTGTCTGGTTTCAGGATCTGGGTTTTTCTGGCCTTGTAGAATGAGTTTGGAAGGAGTTCTCTTTGATTTTCAGGGATAGTCAAGTGAATAGAGAAGTGTTGGTGTCAGTTCTTTAAACTTTTGGTTGGATTCAGCAGTGAAGCCCTCGGGTCCTGGGCTTTTACTTGATGGACATTTTTGCTTAGTGGTTCAGTTTTCTGTTGTTATTGATCTGTTATTGATCTGATTTTAATTCTTCATAGTTCAATCTTGGTAAGTTGAGTCTAAGAACTTATTTCTTCTTATTACCCAATTTGTTGACATATAATAATTCATTGGAACCTCTTACTAAACTTTGTATTTCTGTGGTATCAGTTGTTTCATTTTTCATTGCTGATTTTATTTGAGTCTTTTCTCTCTTAGTCTGACTAAAAATTTATCAATTTTGTTTATCTTCTCAAAAAAAAAACCCAAACCTTCTTTTTATTCTTTGTTTTTCTTTAGACTCTAATTCATTTACTTCTGCTCTTTTATTATTTTCTTTCTTCTTAAATTAAATTTCCACGTGTTTGTAAAGTCTGAACATCTTCCTATTATTGATTTCTAGAACTTGGGAGGTCTTCTTCCTTTCCTTCACTTTCCTTCAGCATGTGTCCTTACAGGTGAAGTGAGTTTCTTGTGAGACAGCGTATAGCTGGGATTTGTTTTCTTATCTATTTGACCACCTAACAGCTTTTAGCTGGAAAATTTAATCAGTTTACATTCAGTGTAAACACGGATTGGTGAGGACTTATTATTGCCATTTTGTTATTTGTTTTCTAGTTGATTTGTATATCCCTTCTTCATTTCTTCCTCTCTTATTGTCTTTGTGGTTAAATGATTTTTCTCTAGTACCATGCATTGATTCTTGCTTTTTATTTTTAATGTGTCACAGGTTTTTGCTCTGTGGTAACTATAAGGCTTACAAAAAACATCTTATAATATTAAGCAGATAATAAGTAAATTTTGATTGCATTTAAAAACCCTCCACACTTTAACTCCTTTCCTGACCACATTTTGAAATTTTGAGGCAATAGCTCACATAATTTGTTTTGTTGTCCTTAACAATTTATTGTAGCTATTATTATTTTAATAATTTAACCTAAATTACTACAGACAAAAGGGGTTTACAACCCATATTACCATATTAGAGTATTCTGAATTTGATTTTATACTTACTTTTCCCAGTGAGTTTTATGCCTTCTGATGTTCTCCTGCTTCTCACTAACATCCTTTTCTTTCACCTTGAAGGACTCCCTTTAGCTTTTCTTTTAAGGCAGGCCAGGTGGTGATGAACTCCCTCAGCTTTTATTTGTCTGTGAGTTTTTATCTCCCCTCCCTCCCTCCCTCCCTCCCTTCCTTCCTTCCTTCTTTCCTTCCTTCCTTCCTGGGATTGAACCCAGGGGCACTTTACCACTGAGCTACATCCACAGCCCTTTTTATTTTTATTTTGAGACAGGATCTCACTAAGTTGCTGAGGCTGGCCTTTAACTCAGGTCCTCCTGCCTCAGCCTCTATAGCTGCTGGGATTATAGATGTATGCCACCACACCTGGCTTTTATCTCTCTGAAGAACAGTTTGGCTGGTTGTAGTATTTTGGGTTGGCATTTTAATCTTTCAGTCTTTTGAATTTATCATCCCACTTCTCCTGGCTGGTATGGTTTCTGCTGAGAATCTGCTACTAGACATATTGATGTCCTTTTTGATGTTATTTTCTTCTTTTCTCTTGCTACTTTAAAGGTCCTTTCTTTGTCTTTGACAATTGGTTAGTAATATGCCTTCAAGAACTCTTATTTGGATTGAATCTTGTTGGTCACTATTAATCTTCATGTGTCTAGATATTTATATCTTTTGCCACATTTGGAAAGTTCTCTTCTATGATTTCTTCAACTAAGCTTTCTACTTCTCTGCTTTTGTATGGGAAATCTGACCAGAGCCTAGACACCTTGCCCGGAAGCCCAGATGGGGATGCCTCCCAGCAGATCCCTGCACAGGCCTGACTACAGATACGTGAGGGTTAGAACTGAGACTGGGCTCCGTGGGAATTTGTTGAGAAACAGAGGCCTTAAGCCTCTGGTAACGTGAATGGGCATAGGTCTCTCAACAGTTCCCTGTCCAAGTGAGACGGTTCTCCAAGTGCTGTGAGAGGGGCTGGAGCCATGACTGGGCCCTCTAGGGAGCGACTGTCGTGGAGGTTCAGATGTACTCCGAGAGTGTAAGATGTGGGAAATCCTTCCTCTGGGTTCTTGTCCCAAGCTGGGACTACCAGAAAGGGGGCGGAAGCTGAGCCAAAGGTCAGCTTTCAGGCCCACTGCCAACATAGATGTTGATGGACAGACAAACCCCTCTAATGAGACAATAGGATGTGCCCCTGACTCCTTTTGGACCCTTTGGGAGATGGTTTGAGTTGCAGCTCAAAGCCCAACAGGGCTCTCGCCACACCCCTCAGGGAGCAGGACTGTTTCCTGGCTTGAGCCCAGAGACACAATCAGTGGGCCTGCCCCTGGATGTGGGTCTGCACTCTTAACAGTCTCCCTAGGTCTTTGGCTCCAGCAGGGTTCCACAGCTCCAGCCATAATCCTGAGACTCCCACAAAGTGATTTTTGCTTGTGGATGGGTGCAGATTATTTCCAGAGGATATGAGCAGGTGGCATCTCTTGCACTATCTTGCTGGTGTTGGTAAACACTTAATAGCTCAGATTATTTCCCTCAGGATATTTTCCCCACCAATTTATAGATACAGTTTCCATATCATGATTTCTGATCACGTTATGTTATGCTGGTTTTCAATGTCATTTTTAGTGGTTCTAGATTATTTCCGTGTCTATTACCATGTCATGGGGACATTTCTCCATTGTTGAACTTAAGTTGTTGACAACATTTTACTAGTATCAATTACACCACTACAAGTATCCTTCTGAAAGTAATGTTTACCAGCAGCTCAGTGTGGTTCTTGTTAGTTGTTACAATTGAGAAAGCTGAGGCCCAGAGAAGTGACGTGATTACTCCAGAGCCTCAGAGCTGGTGAGTGGTCAGGTTGGGATAATTAAAGGGCTCCCAATTCACCTGCCAGTAATAAGTGCCCCACACTGGAGGGCCCTCTCAGCAAGCCAATCTATACTTCACCCTGCCCCTTCTTCCAAGAGAAAATGAGCATTTGAAGCTTGCACGTAGTAATTTCTTGATGTACTTTGTGTTGAACTGAAATCAAGAGAAGTCGCACTACTTCAGAATGGCAGTAGATGCTTGTTCTAGATGAAACAGAATGATAGGATGCTGGATTTTAGTCTGGGTGTCCCACCCTCCATCTTTGCCCCAGGTCCTGTACTGCTGCAAAGGCAGCGCCAGACAAGGGACTCAGAGCATGCTTGAGTAGTCAGAGGAACTGGGTTCAAATCCTGGCTCCACCATTTCCTGTCTTGGAGAGGTGACACTTTCCCTCAGTTGCCTTTATCGGTAAGGAGCATCTCAAAATTCTCCTGGGGGCCAAGGAGCTGAATGCACATGCACATAGGGTCCTAGGACAGTCCCCAGCCTGTGCTCCTTGCACAGTACAGGTGTGCTGTTGCCACACCTGCTCCTGAGAAGCAGGAAGGAAGCCTCTGGGGAGGAGAGCACAGTGGAGCTCCTCCTTCCTCACCCCCGCAGACTCCACTCATGGGGGAGGGAAGGCACCTCCTGTCCCACTACCCTACTGTCTAAGGACGCAGGGGATTTCTCATCAAAGGCTGTGGCTCCTTATTAAGTTTTCCTTGGTTTGGAGGCTCTGTAGCCACATCACTGTTCTCACAGTCACCGACGTCACAAGAAGCACAGCTGGAGCCCATGGGAGCCCCACCTAATGTTCTGGCCAGGCTTTGCCAACCTGGCACTTGGGCACTTACATCCCGTAGCAGGAGAGTGACCAGACAAAGACAAAGAAACACACTCTGATGTTGGGGGACAGGTGGTGACTAGTGCTATGGAGAAAACCAAAGGTGAGTGAGGTGGATAGAAGGTGAGGGAAGCCCTGGGTGCCAGTCCATGTGACCAGTGTCAGATGAGGTGGTCCAGGCCCGAGGAGCCGTGTGGACAGCTGAGGGGGGAGGAGCCCACGTTCCTCAGGGCGTGTCCATGGCACTTAGTCCACACCACTCTCTGTGGTATGTATTGTTTACATAGTCAGTGCCTCTCTCCTCTCGGACTCCTTGTGCACAGTGGTGAGGCCACATTCTGCAGCCTCTGAAGACCCCTCGGGAGGCAGCAGTGTGCCCCACACCTCTCGCAGGCTTTCGGTGTTTGTGATGTGCCTCAGGTGGATCAGAAAACACCTGGAAGCCCGTGAGGTAGGCTTAAAGTAGAAACAGCTTTAGTCAGTAGTGTGAGTGATTTCTAGACTCAAAGGAATGGAGAAAATAGTTTAAAAAACAGAAGATCTTCATGTGTCTATTTGTTAAAGGAGAACCAACCAACCAACCAATCAATCAGCCAACCTACCAACCTACCCAGCAAACATTGGTCCCTCTGTTGGGAAAGTGATTCGGAAATGTATATCCAGGGCAAGGTATTGTCCTGTCTGGCCTGGGGCAGGGAATTGTGGCTGGTCACATCATATATTCGGGAGTCCTGTGTTGGCTGGATATCTACCTGGCCTTCTGATCTGGCTTCCGTGTTTCTCATCACCACAAATCTGTGGCATTCTATCAAGCCCCTTGGTGAGTGTAGACACTTGAGAGAAGATTGGACAGAACCCGGCACTTCCTGCTTCCTCCGAGGAGGCAGCTCCCCCCAGTGGCCAGCGCCTCACACAACAATGAGTGCTTGCTCTTGGTGCCAAGATACAAAACCAATAGTTTAGAACCACCAGGACATCTTAGAGAATGTTAGATGCCAGCATCTCGTTAACAGACGTGGAACTAAAGACCCAGAGAACTATCGTTCTGAGCAGGGAACCTTTGAGTGTTTAGCAACACTAGGCAAGACCCAGGCCAGGAGCATCCCTGATCTGCTGGAAAAGCATAATTGAAATTGCATGTGTGTCAGGAGCGGTCAGAATGTGCCCACCTTTTCTCCAAGAAACACATCATTTTCACATTAAAAAGTGTAATTTAGTTCATATCATCTGTTTTCTAGAATGTAAAGCCACCCGTCACACACAGTGGGCTGAGCCTCCTCCATCGCTTCCCCCGATCTGTTATTAACCATCATTGTTACCAGCATGTCTAAGAGTACAAAACTGTTTACTTGGAGGAGCTCAAACTTCTCAGCCTTCTTAGATGAAGTAAGCAGAGCAAGGCGATCCTGGACATTCAGCCAAGAAGAAAATCAAGAGTCTCAGGAGAAGCCCTCCATGACTAGTTCCACGAGTAACCTGCCCTCCTGTCCTTAATTGGGCTGGGCCCCTCTAGTAACTTCTAGTACCTGAAGCCCAGTTAGGGTCCAGTCTGATGCCACCTAATTCCTCTGCTGTCTTGAAGTTGGACCAGGGTCAGTACAATTTGAACAGTTAGGGAAGCTCCTACTCTTATTCCTAACCCTGCTGGGGTTACCAGGTCTGAAAACTTGCCATTGGTCCCTTTGAGGACTGGTTGATGGGTAAAAAAATATAGTTAGATAGGAAGATTAGTTCTAGCATTCTATGCCACAGTAAGGTGGCTAGATTTAATAATTTTTTTGTATATTTCAAATAGCAAGAAGAGAGGATTTTGAATGTTCCTAATACACTCACACAAAGATAAATTTTGGAGGTGATGGACATGCTAAGTACTCTGATTTGATCATTACTCATTGAACACAAGTGTAGAAATATCCATGAATATAGCAATTACTGTGTGGCAATTAAAAACAAAATATGCTGATGTAATAATAAAACACAGCTGTGTGTGGTGGCATGTGACCAGAGTCCTGGCACTCAGAAGGCTCTGGCAAGAGGATGGCTTGAGCCCAGGAGTTGGAGATCAGCCAGGGCAACATAGCGAGATCTCACCCCAATGATAATAATAGGAATAATAATAACAACAATCATAGTAAAATTAATACCACTATTCAAAATAGGAAAAAAAAAAGTGTTCCTTTGAACAGACTGCTGATACACACAACAGTATGATTCAGTCTCAAAAAATATGCTGAGAGCAGGCTGGGGTTGTGGCTCAGGGGTACAGCACCTGTCTGGCATGTGTGAGGCACTGGGCTCGATCCTCAGTTCCACCTAGAAAATATAAATAAAATAAAGGCATTGTGTCCATCTACAACTAAAAAAATATTTTAAAAAATATTCTGGGAAAAATAGTCAGTCACAAAAGAGTAATATATTGTATGATTCTATTCATAAGAAACTAAAGATGTCGACACTCAGCTACAGGAGCACAAGGGGACTCTGGGAGATGGCAGTGGTCTGTTCTTGAGTGTAAGCAAGCCCTTTTGTTCTCTGGGTCCCAGTATCCTCAGCTGTCAGGGGGAGATAACGCATGGGACGCTTATGGGGCTGAAATGAGGTCATGTATGCAAGTGCTTAGAGCCCAGTGTCTGGCATGTGGCCTGTACCATCTGGTTTTAAGCTAAGGTATCTGAATGTGACACATTAGACATGGACCCACTCAAATTGACTTTTTTCTAGTTATAACTCTTTTTAAAATTTTTAAAGAATTTTTAGTTGTTGATGGACCTTTATTTTATTTCTTTATATGCAGTGCTAGGGATCAAACCCAATGCCTCACACATGCTAGGCAAGCGTGCTACCGCTGAGCCACAACCCAGTCCATCTTTTTAAAATTTTAAAGCAGATTTAGACCTGGGAGGTTGAGACAGGAGGATTTCGAGTTCAAAGTCAGTCTCAAAAAAGTGAGGCGCTAAGCAACTCAGAGAGACCCTGTCTCTAAATAAAATACAAAATAGGGCTGGGGATGTGGCTCAGTGGTTGAGTGTCCCTAAATTAAATCCCCAGTAACCCCCCCCCCAAAAAAAAGGCATTTTGATTGCTTCCAATTTTTGGTGATTATAAATAAAACTGCTATAAACTTTCATGGGCATGTCTTTGTGTGGACATAAGTGTTCAGCTTCTTTGGATAAATACCAAGGAGGACAAATGCTCCATCTTCTGATAAGAGTTGGTTTAGTTTTGTGAGAGATTACCAAACTGCCTTCCTGAGGGACTGTGACACTGCATTCCCACCAGCAATGGAGAGAGTTCCTGTGACTCACCCTCACCAGCGTGGTGTTGCCCGTGTTCTGGATTTCGACCATTTTAACAGGTATGCAGTGGTATCTCATTGTTGCTTTACCTTGAATTTTCCAATGACATAGATGTGGTGCCTCTTTTTGTCATCTTATGCTTACTTGTCATCTGTACGTGTTCTTTGGTGAGGTGCCTATTCTTTTGCCCAGTTTTTTAGCTGGATATTGTTTTAAGAGTTCTTTGTGTATTTGGGGCAGAAGTCGTTTATCGGGTATGTGTTTTAGCAAAAATTTCCTCCAGCATGTGGCTTGTCTTTTTATTCTCCAACTTTTCACCCACACCTAGAATGCCTCTGAGTGTGTGTGTGCACATGCATATGGAGTTCTTATCTTCTGGAAGGAGGTAGACGGGTACTAGGAATGAGACTGTCCTCAAGGGGCTTACATTCTGATTTGGGAGAGGAGATCACAAAGATATTAAATAGCAAGAAAAAGCAATATGAGATCCATTGTGAAATACCTGGCACTTTGTAGTGAGCAGAGATTGGAGGGCCGAAGAGTGTGGGGGCGGGGCTGCGCCTGTGGAAGGGGCCGAGAAGAGGGTAGGTGCTGGGAGGGCCACGCATTCCCAGCTGGGGCAGGTGCGGACCTGAGACCCCAGCTAATCCTGCTCCGGGAGGAGTCCTGGGGCAGCTGGTGCCTTGGCGATGGAGTGGACTCTGGCAATTTGGAAGAGGCACAGAAAGTGGGGTGACAGGTCCTGAAGACGACTTTAGCCAACATTACAGTTCATAGGTCCCCAATTCGTAGGTCCCCCCGACTTCCCACGTACTCCTTCACGTGGAAAGTCTGCTGCTGAGAGGAAAGGGAGATTTTCATGGAGAACAGTCATTTAGAGGGAAAAAAAAGTGAGTTCACCTCTCATTCCCAGACACCTGGCTTCTGCCAGCTCTGGCCACCTCGTCTCAAAGATGCGGCTGAAACAGGGAGGGGGACACAGACAAAAATGGGAGCTTTTCTGCAGAGAGATGGGCTGGCACTTGGCAGGGCCCGTGCTCCAGGCCGCAGGCCAGTCAGCCATGCCAGTCTCCCCGAAGGCGTCCGAGCTCCTGCCCAGGTGGCTCAGGGTTGGCTGAGGACATGGCTGGCTCCTCGTATTCCAGTCACTGGTATTTATGAGGCTCCTGCGTGCCCAGACCCAGCTCAGCACCGCGGTGGAGGCAGGGGAGGTGCAGGTCCTCCGTGGCCACGGCCCCCTCTGCTGGGGAAAGGGCCTGGACCGGCCTGCAGTGGACAGTGCTCTATTTGAAGCTGCCAGCCGGCCAGCCGGAGAGGATGGGGTTTCAGGCTAGTGATTATTCAGGAAAGCAGCCTCTCAGACCTCAATGGCATGAGTCACCAAAGCAGCCGGAACAGAAGCAGACTGAAGGTGTCCCCCAAATTCCTGTGTGATGGTGCCTACAGGTGGGGCCTTGGGAGGTGTCTGGGGTTAGGCGAGGGCCTGAGAAGGACCCTCCTGATGGGCTCTGTGGCTTGGCAAGAACAGGAAGAGGGACATCATTCCACCTTGTGGGGCCAAAGTGATAAGATGACCCTCTGAGGCAGGAGTGGGCCTCCACAGAAGCAGAATGGGCTGAGCCCTTGGCCTTGAGGGACGTATGTCTGCTGGGTCAGTCACCCAGCCTGTGGGGTTTTGTCACAGCAACCTGAGCACACAGGTGGCTCCCTCTCCGCCAGCCTCCCAGCCACAGCTGGTGTGGCCCACAACGTGACCCCGGGGTCCTGGCTTCCCTGTCCACTACCTCCAGAGTCACCCTCCACCCTCACACAGGCTCCTCTGAGGCCCACTGCTCTCCCCAGCAAGGGAATCTGTGTCTTAATTAAGGCGCCTTCAGAGATGTGGTGAAGTGTCCCCAGAAGCCCTCTCCCCTCGACCTCGCCTTGACCTCCCCCAGGTGACCAGCCAGCTCCCACTCAGTGCAGCGCTCCAGGGCAGCGGTCACACTCAAAGCACTGTCTGGGACCACTGGGGGTTACGGAGTCCCTTTCAGGGGCTCCGCTGGGTCAAACTGTTTTCACGATAAAACTAATATATTGTCTTATTATTCTCATTCTCTGGACCCCGGGACCACTCCTCCAGACTGACCCCAGGGCTCCAGGAACATCAGGTCACCGGGCTTCCAGCCCCAGTTTTTGTTCTCAGGAAACAAGGAGTGGAGGTAGATCAGAAGTCCCCCTCCTTGCTGAAGAAATGGCGTTGTTCTGTTTTTCTCTGAATCGTGATTTTCTTTTTCGTAGCTTGAGGAATCATTTTGTCTTCCCCACGTACCTCAAAGAGCTGTAAGAAAACTGAACGAACTAAATGTGAGCTTGCTCTAAAGAGGGAAGAGGGGTTCAGCGCTCTTGGTAGGGTTACTAAGGAAGGAGCAAGTCAAGGCTAAGCAGCATGGGACAGTTTAGCCAGGATCCCGCCCAGCTTTACGCCTCATGGATGGTTGCTAAGAAACCACTGAGGAATCCTCCACCAATGAACAAAGGCCTTTCTTCCATACACCTTCCATATTGGGAATTGGGGTCATTTTCCTTAAAGGAAAAGGGACTCATGATGATGATGATGATGATGATGATGTAGCTTCCTGTGGTTCAACATAAGTCATTTCTGGTCATTTATATTCAGTATCATTTTCCTGGTTCACTCTCAACTGCCAAAATTTTGAAATACAACTTATATATACAAAAGTATTTAAAGGTAATGAAATAAAAAATGGACAAAGGGAGTGCATGAAACTAAAAAGCTTCTGCCCAGCAAAGGAGAAATTGAGAGGAAGAGTGACCCCCCCCCCCAGATTGGAGGCATTATTTGCAATCATACATCTGATAAGGGGCTTATATTAATCCATTTTCATTACTATAATGAAATACTGGAAGCTAGGTAATTTGTAAGAGAAAAGGTTTATTTTAGTCATAGTTTGGGAGATTGAAAGTATAAACAGCATGAAGCCAGATCTCACGGGGGCTTCATGGCTGCATCACCTTGTGGCGGATGACATCACAATGGCGGCAGTGTCTATGAGAGGCAGAGCTCTTGCGGCAGTACAGGGAGCCGAGAGGCCAGAGAGTGGCCAGGTTTGTGCTTTATCACAAGTTTCTCACAAGAACTAACTAGGGTCCCACAGGAACTACCTTAGTCCCTTCTGAGGGCTGCACCCCTATGACCTCTGGGTGTCCTACCATCTCTCAATTTTCCATGCTAGGCACCAAATGCCAGCACACGAACACTTGGGAGACAGGTTCCATCCAAACCATAGCAGGACTAACATCCAAAACATGAGGAATTCAAACTACTCAACAACAGAAAACCAAATAGCCCAACCTAAACAATAGCAACAGATATGGATAGAACTTTTTCTAAGGACAAGGTACAAATCACCACCAGATACATAGAAGAATATTCAACATCATTCATCATCCGGGGAGTTAGGCCAAAATAACCCATAATCTCACAACTGCTAGAATGGTCATTCTTAAAAAGACAAAAGACAAGGGTTGGTGAAGTTGTGGATAAAAGAAAACTCTTGTACACTGTGAGAGTGTAAATTAGCAGAGCCACTATGGAAAATATTATGGGAATTCCTCAAAAAAACTATGAATAGAGCTACCATGAGATCCAGCAATCCCACTCCTGGGTATATGTCCAAAGGAAGTGAAATCAGTATGTCAAAGAGAAACTATACTCCTGTGTTCATCAAAGCACTATTCCTAATAACTAAGATAGGGAATCAACATAAGTGATCATCAATGGATGAAAGGATAAAGGGAAAGTGGTACATATACATAAAGGAATATAATTCAGCCTTTAAAAAGGACATTGTGTAATTTGCAACAACGTGGATGAACTTGTAGGATATTTTGCTAAGTGAAATAAGCCAAACACATGAAGACAGTTACTCTATGATCTCTTCTATGTGGAATCTAAAAAAACCCAAACTTGTAGAGGGAGAGAACAGAACCATGGTTACCAGGAGCTGGAAAGAGAGGTGGACTGGAAAAGGCAGACATCAGTCAAAATTTCAGCTGGACAGGAGAAATGAGGTTTTTTTTTTGTTTTTGTTTTTTCCAGTGCTGGGGATTGAACCCAGGGCCTTGTGCTTGCAAGGCAAGCACTCTACCAACTGAGTTATACCCCCAGCCCAAGAAATGAGTTTTAGTAACTAATAATAATGTGCTATGTATTTCAAAATAGTTCAAAGAATGAATTTTAAGTGTCCTCATCACAAAGAAACGATAAATAGGCAAGGTGATGGACACATTAATTAGCCTGATTTGATCATTCCACAAAGTAGACTTGTATCATCACACATGTAGACAGCACACTGAATCCGATAAATATACACAATATTAACTGTCCACTAATATTAAAAAATATAAAGTGCATGAAACATAAATACAAACAATCAAGGACTGAGGTCAAGAAAACTCCCACCTGATGACTCTGCAGTTTATGGACTAGATGTCACCAGCACCCAGAACAGTCTCCACCACCAACAGGCTCCTGCCAAAGCCACCTCCCTGCTTACCTGTTAGCGGTAATGGCTCTGGCTTTTCTCTCCCTGACCTCCTAATGTCAGGGCTGGGTGACCTCATGCAGAATGCTGCCTCCCGATTCCCACACATGCATCTGTGGCCTGGCCCTCTCCAGAAGTCTCCGACTCCATCGTCCAACTCTTAACCCGGCCGCTGGGTGTCCAAGAGGCACCTGCACTGTACCACGTTATATCCAAACTGCAGAGTGGCCTGGTCTTCTCCCTGGTCTGGGGTGTCAGAAAGGAAAAGCCGTCTTTCTTGCTGCTTGACATTTGACCTTTATCCCCCAGATCCACTCCAAATCCTGGCAGCCCTGCCTTTGAAGGACCTCCAGAATCCACACCCGCCTTGCCTCCTCCCTCCGCATCTCTCTTCGAGATGACTGAAACAGCCTCTTTGATCAGCCAGTAATTCTTTTTAAATATTGATTGACTCATGTGCTCCCCTGATCAGCCTCCTGTGACGGTTTCCCTTCACCCCTAGTGTGGATGTCAGAGTTCTCACATCAGCCCCCTGGACACCCATCCCTCTGCTCCAGGGCCACTGCCCTCCCAGCTGTTCCTCAAGTGCCCCTGCATGCTCCTGTCCCAGGGCCTTTGCACACGTTGCTTCTTCTTGCTGGAAGCCCTGGGTCTCCTCCCTTGCCTCCCTCAAATCTTGGCTCCAATGCCATCTTCTCTGAAAGAAATTTCTTGACTGCCAAATTCTAAATTTAAATTTACATTTCAACCCTCTCCCTTTTGGCATTTCCTACGCACGTTCTCCGTTGTAGTTCTCCATTAGCAATCGTACCTTCTAGCAAACTACAGATGTTCCTCATATTTTTCTTCCTCGCTGGAATATAAGGTCCACTGGGATGAAAAACAAAACAAAAAAAAAAACCTGCTTTATCCTTTTTTTATCCTTTTTTTTTTCACTGCTATTTCAAGAACTTAGAACAGTGTTGCCTTTGGTTTAATAACTATTTGGCCATGAATGAATGGCTTTCCTCGAGGTCAGCAGCATCTGGAGGAGAAGATTCCAGCGGGTCACGCAGCCCTGCAGGGCTCCCTGCTCTCAGAACTGTCCTGCAGTGTTAGTTCCTCACTTCTTTCCTTTGGAAAGTCTGAAGTTCCCCTCTCAAACTAAATCCAACAGCAGTAACTACAAAAAAAAAAAAAAAAAAAAAAAAAAAAAAAAAAAAAAGCCTGATCTGTTTTACTGCATTGAATTAAGAACTTCTATCCATCAAAATATGGTTTGTTTAAAGAAACTGAGAACACCATCTCCAAAATGGGAGAAGATATTTGTGAGAAATATAGCCCCAAAGGACTAACGTTATTAGCTCTACTATTTAACCTATAAACATACCAATCTGGACCATCTAAAGATGCTTAAAATGGCTTAACGAGATCCAAATTACCTTGCAACTTGCTCATTTATTTAAAAACACACCAGAGATGACTTTTGCAGTCAAGACTTAGGCCTGACTCTCTCTGGAGTAACTGCAATGCCTCCCAGCCTGGGTGTTTCATTGACTCAGTCTCCACTGTTGGGCGAGTGTTCAGTTTATTCCACTTGGATGATTGACAAGTGAGTCTGTGTAATGAGGTGTTTAAGTGCTTGCTACCATGTGTCTCTTGGGTTTGAATCCTGGCTTCTCCCTTTTAACTATGCACTTTACCAGGTAGCTAGTTTCAGTACTTCGTGTGAACTATGGGAATAGTAACAACTCTCACTTCGTGGTACTTGCTGTCCGGATGCGGTGAGATCATGCGCCTAAAGAGGACTGCCTGGTCACATTGTGAAAGCTCATAAATGACAGTCCTTTCTCCTGTGATGGGAGCATTTGTTTCTGTTTCTCCTGGAAAGATTTCTAGGAGTGGAATGATTGAACCAACGGGTATGAGTATTTTTTAATTTAATTGATACTACAAAATTATTTGCCCCAAAGATTTTTGCAGCAGTTCATATTCCCACAAGCAAGCAGTTCTAAGATGACTTACATTGCCATATTTCACCAGAATTGGGTGGTACCATCTGATGAAAACTAAGAAAAATCCTCACTCGCATAATTAATTTGTTAAATGCCCGCCTTAATTTGCCTGTCCTGTGGGATACATTTGAATTTCATGTTCAATTTCCAGCTTGCTTGTTGCCTTAGAAGGACCTTGACTCGGGAGACTTATTGGAGCAGAGTCTGACTGACAGGTCATCACAGCCCTGCTAACAGAGTGAAGGCAAACCCTGGATTCAACCACGGCACCAGTGCCGGCTGTCTTCGTGGCCAGGAAGGTGGAACACGCCATGATTAGGATATGCCATCACAGCAGCCTAATAAAGAGTGTTGGGGTGTTGGGGACATGGCAAAGTAGTAGAGCACTTGCCTAGCATGCCTGAGGCCCTGGTTTGATTCCCAGCATCACACACAACAACAACAACAATCAAAACCCCAAAATACCACCACCACAAAAAAAGTGTTTTGGCTATTTGACCATTTGTTCCTCCCTATAAATTTTAGAACTAACCTACTAAAACCCTTTTCGAATTTCAACAGGAGTTGCATTGAATCAATAGATGAAATTGGAGAGAATCATTACCTTATTGTTGATATATTTAGCTTCTCTGCCTATGAATAAGGTTCGTATTCCATTCTTGATCTTCTTTATTGTTTCTCAAAACAATTGCATTGTTTTCTCCATAAAGGTCTTGCCCATTTTTGTTTGATTTATTCTAAGTATTTCATGCAATTTATTTCTCCTATAAATAGCATTTTTAAAATTGCATTTTCTAATGCTGTCACTGATGCATAGAAATAAAATTGCTCTTTGGATATGAAAATATCTAGCAACTCTCCTAAACTTTCGTATTAATTCTGATAATTTAAGAGACCCTTTTAAGTTTCAATGCAGATGAGTGTAATATCTGTGGAAATGATGGCTTAATTTCTGCCTTTCCAACTCTCATATTTTGTCCCCCCTGGTCTTAAGCGTAACCTCATTGTTCTGTAAGATGGTCAAGTAGAAATGGTTGTAGTTGGAATGCTAGGTTTGCTTCTAATTTTGCAGAGAGTAACTGTCACATTTTACCATGAGGCTTGTATAGACGCTCCTTAACAAACTAAGGATTTACCTTCTCATCCTTGTTTACAGGTAGATTTTTATGACACAAGTCTGTTGAATTTCATCACATGCATTTCCTGTAGCTATGGATGTGGTCAAACCATCTTCCTTCTTGAATCTTAATTGAATTACATACATTTATTCGGGTTTTACTCTTCCAACCACCCTTTCCTAGTTTTAGTCTTAAGTGCTACTAGTCTCATAGAATGAATTGGGGAGTGTTCCCTCTATTTTATATTATCTAGGAAAGTTTGCATTACAATGGGAATTATGTATGTTTTAAATATTTGGCAAAATTTCCATATAAAACTGCCAGACCCAGCAGAATAATTTTAAAAATTATTAATTCATTCTTTTATGAATGTAGGACTTTTCAAGTTCCTGATTCTTTCTGGAATCAGTTTTGGTAAATTGTCATTGTATATGATTTTGTTCCGGTCATCTAAATTTTCAGTGTCATAAAGATAGTCATAATTTTTATTTTTAAAAATATTTGATATATGTGTAGTTTCCTTTTTTATTCATAAAATTATTTCTGCCCTCCCCCCCTCTCTTTTTATTTTTGTCTTCAATGATCCTGCCTCAAGTCTGCCCATTTTATCTGTCTTTTCAATGTATGGACTTTGGGCTTTGCTGACTCGTGGTTTCTTTTTATTTTTGCACTTACTCTGTTGTTCTTTTTATGCTTAGTTTACTAAGTTTTATCCTTCATGCTTTATTTATTTGTTTGTTTGTTTATTGCAGTGCGGTGATTAGAACCCAGGGCGTTGCACAAGCTAGGTCCCGGTCCTTCTAATGTATATATATATATATATATACATTTTTTTTTTTTTTTTTTTGCGGTGCTGGGAATCGAACCCAGGGCCTTGTGCTTGCAAGGCAAGAACTCTACTGACTGAGCTGTCTCCCCAGCCCTCTAATGTATATATATATATGTATTTTTTTTTTTTTTGCGGTGCTAGGGATTGAACCCAGGGCCTTGTGCTTGCAAGGCAAGCACTCTACCAACTGAGCTATATCCCCAGCCCTAATGTATATATTTTAAGGCCACAGATGTTCTACAAACAAACATTGCATGCATAGTTTTAAGATGTGGTATTTCATGAATGGTCAGTTCTAATTACTTTCTAATTTCCAATATGGTTTCTTCTTCAATGTATGAGTTACTTAGAATTGTTTTCAAATTTCTAAATATTGATTTTCTAAAAAATTATCTTTTGTCATTTGTTGTTAACCTAATGAATGTGTGGTGAGAAAATGTGGTCTGTGTGAACCTAATTGCTTAAAATTTGTTCAGCTCCAATTTTGCAATGCCCACGTGCTTGCGAAGCTGTGTTCTATGAGCATCTGCTCTGTTAAGCTTTGCTTAGCATTTGGATAACTGAGCAGGAGGTAAATGGATTATTGTTGCTTGATTTATCAGTAGTTGGGAGAGGTGTGTAACAATCTACTATGATAGTGAATTCGTCTATTTCTGACACTAATTTCCTTATATTTCTGATAAGTCCCCTAACATGCTAATTAACCATCTCATCTCATGAACCATTTCTTCCCGGGAGGTACTTTATGAATGGATATCTGCTCTTATGGGTTGAACTATGTTCCCTAAGATACGTGGAAGTCCTAACTCTTGCATATGGCCTTGTTTGGAAGAAGGGACTTTGCAAATGCAACCAGGTTGAACTAAGATCACACCAGATAAGGATGGACTTGAAATTAATGATTGGTGTCCTTAGAAGGAGACAGATACAAAGACACAGAGAAGAAAGTCAGGCAAAGAGAATGGCGGGCCTGGGGTGGGTGTGAAGCTGCCACTACCAGGGAGTGCCAGGGATGGCCGGCCAGGGGTCTTCTCAGGAGGCTTGGGAAGGGGCATGCCCACAGACACCTTCAGTTTGGACTTCCAGCTTCCAGAAATGCGAGAGAATACATTTCCCATTTGGGATAATTTGTTATAGCAGCCACAGGAAACTAATAGAGCTACTATTCCACCCTGTGGATCTGAAGCGGGATTCTCTGCAGCCTGCCACTCGGCTCTCCTGCCATGGATTAGGACCTGTTGGTGTGAGAGCCAGGGCTGGTCTGCGGTGCCCAGCCACCCCAGTGACCCACCTCCCTCAGCTCTCCAGGTCCTGGGCTTCCTTCTGCTCTGGGAGTCACAGTGGGAATAACCTGTTGGTGGAGTGGGGGGGGAAGTCCCAGGGCACAGACACAGACTTCATGCAGGGACACGGAGTGGTCACAGGGCAGTGTGGCTCCCCCAAGAATCAGGAAGTGAGGGGTGGTAGGAAGTGTCACTTTACTGTGACGCTTTGTATAATTCAGGCAGTATCTCTGGACTTCCACTGGTAAAATGACTACTTGTAGCTTGGGCTGACTCCTTTTAGCTTTAAGCCACCAAGGATGTGACCTTTACAGAAGGACCGTTGGTGGGGAAGCCACTAGGTGGCGACATCTTCCTCCAGCAGGGCAACAGGTTGACCTCCAGCCCTGATAAGAGGACACCTGACCGGTCCCTCTCCAGACCTTCCCACCCCCAAGCACCGGAGAAAACTATCCTGACCAGTGACTAAGGCTGTGGCTGCTGCATCTGGGACCATCGGGCCAAGAAAAATGGACGAGGAACTAAAACCTTGGCCTGGAAAAGTGTGACTACAGAACTCTATTTGTCTAGGCAGCTCCCCAGGATTCATCACGCACCAGCTGACTCAGCCTCTCTGGGGCAGGACATTTTATTCACAATTTATAGGAGAGGAGACCCAAGTCCAGGGAAGTAAGATGGCTTAACGAAGGCCACCTTTGGGGTGACAGGGACAGGACTCGGTGGGCCTCCGGACTCAGGGTCACAGGCAGGCTTTCTGACCGCTAAACTCCTTTCATCAGACACCACAGACGTGTGGGTGAGGCCACGGAGGTCAAGAAAGAAAGAAGACCGGTGGTCACGTGGTCACTATTCTTAAGGAACTCAGAGTCTCAGGGGCGGGCAGAGGGCGGGTAACAGATGTTCTCAATGACAGATAGTAGGGAACAGTGCCATGGGGTCAGGTAGAAGGGCCAGAACTCAGGCAAGCAGGATTTCCTGTTAGAAAGGGACCTGTGTCCCCCAGAAAGCCATGCTTAAGTCCTAACCCTGCTGCCCCTGAGCATGGCCTTATTTGGAAACAGGACCTTTGCAAATGTAGTCAAGTTAAGATGCGGTCACTAGGGTAGGGCTCCATCTAGTAGGACAGGTGGTGGCCTTATGAGTTGAAAAATGCCTTGTGAAGACAGAGGCAGAGACTAGTGATCCAGCAGGATGCCAAGGAGCTCCAAGGAGCCATGCCATGACCAGAGACTAGAAGAAGCAAGGAAGGGTTCCTCAGCATCTCAGGGAGCACAGCCCTGCAGGGTCTTGACCTCAGCCTTCAGGCTTCCAGAACTGAGAGAATCGATTTCTGTTGCTTTAAGCCATTCCGTTTGTGGTACTTGGTTATCGTCTCTGGCAAATCAATATACTTCCTGGGAGCGGCTCACAGTGAGGCTAAATAGCACAGGCTGAGTGGCCTCCTGAGTGGACCCACCCGAGGAACCTGGCAGCAGAAGCAGCAGTAGCAGAAAGGGCTCATTCCACATCCAATAATCTGGCAGGACTGAGTAGGGCATAGCAGGGCGAGCTGGGAGGGGGTGAGGCCAGAACACAAAGGGCCAGCGTGAAGATTGGCCATTGTCCTGTAGCAGAGGCTTTAGCCCGATGCCTTTGGAAGGCTCAGTCTGGCCGCAGAGCAGAGGGACTAGAATGGCCAGTGCCGAGTTCAGCTAGGAGTTTACCACACGGTCAGTTGTGAAATAGAGCAAGACAGAAGGACTGTTAGCTTAGAGGAGAGGAAGAGGGAACAGGGAGTGGTGTGGATCCAGCACGTGAGCAGTGACTGACCAGAGGGACAGCAAGGGTGATAAGGAACAGTCCAGAAGAGCCTCCAGCTTTCTTGTTTTTCACAGTTGGTGTGCAGAGAGGAGGCGTTCTCCCGGTCCTCTGTGCATCTAAGTAACACCCAGGCGAAATGGAAATGAGGGTCTGTGAAGAAGGTTCTGGAAGAATTGAAGGGCAGCTGTTGTGTCTGGAGGTAGGCCAACCCCCCTGACATGAGGCCCAGGGTTGAGAGTTGGGGCCCCGAGCGACTCCGTACCCGACATGCGTCCTACGGCTCACTTCACCACGAAAGCAGTCAAGAGAGTGGCGGACAGAGGCCATGGGGCCTGCAAGGCGGAAATGGTTCCTGTTTGGCCCTTTAGAGAAAAGCTTTCCCGTGTCCTGGTCTAGGCCAGCACTTTTCCAGCACTGACGCACATTATGAAGGACCTGAGTGTGGAAAGTGAAGGATCTGACCGCGGAGCCTGGGCCCACCCTGAGATTTGGCTCTTCTACCACGATTTAGTGATGTCAAGGCCACTGGTCCAACAACCACATTTTGAGGAGCAGGGATCTAGATTGGTGCTGTCTAATACAAATACACCGTGAGCCACTCCAGCGAATTAAAGTTTTTCAGTGTCCACATTAAAAAGAAAGGGACAGGGAGAAAATCTTTGCCAATCATACTTCAGATAGAGCACTAATCTCCAGAATCTATAAAGAACTCAAAAAACTCTACACCAAGAATACAAATAACCCAATCGACAAATGGGCTAAGGAAATGAATAGACACTTCACAGAAGAAGATCTGTAAGTAATCAACAAACATATGGAAAAATGTTCAACATCTCTAGTAATAAGAGAAATACAAATCAAAACCACCCTAAGATTCCATCTCACCCCAATTAGAATGGCGATTATCAAGAATACAAGCAACAACAGGTGTTGGCGAGGATGTGGGGAAAAAGGTACACTCATACATTGCTGATGGGGCTGCAAATTAGTGCAGCCACTCTGGAAAGCAGTGTGGAGATTCCTTAGAAAACTTGGAATGGAACCACCATTTGACTCAGCTATCCCACTCCTTGGCCTATACCCAAAGGACTTAAAACCAGCATATTACAGAGATACAGCCACATCAATGTTCATAGCTGCTCAGTTCACAATAGCCAGATTGTGGAACCAACCTAGATGTCCTTCAATTGATGAATGGATAAAGAAACTGTGGTATATGTATACAATGGAATATTACTCAGCCATAAAGAATGATAAAATTATGGCATTTGCAGGCAAATGGATGAAATTGGAGAATATCATGCTAAGTGAGATAAGCCAATCTCAAAAAACCAAAGGACGAATGATATCACTAATAAGTGGATGATGACACATAATGGGGGGTGGGAGGGGTTAGTGTTAGGGTTAGAGTTAGGGTTAGGGAGGGGGGCAAGAATGGAGGAAGGAAGGACTGTATAGAGGGAAAAGAAGGGTGGGAGGGGTGGGGGGGAAGGGAAAAAATAACAGAATGAATCAAACAACATTACCCTATGTAAATTTATGATTACACAAATGGTATGCCTTTACTCCATGTACAAACAGAGAAACAACATGTATCCCATTTGTTTACAATAAAAAAAAAAAAAAAAGGGACAACATTCATCTAGTATGTAGCTCCCTCACCCAGGGGAGGTACGTTCCATGACTCAGGTTGACCCCAAAACCACAAGTAGTCCTGAGTCCTGTATGTATTGGACTGTATTTTTTTCCTATATTTTTGTATACTTATGATATGGTTTAACTTATAGACTTGGTACAGTAAAAGATTAGTAGTAGCAGTAAGATTAGGAGTTGTTTACAACTACTAATAAAGTAGACCAATTATAACAATATGCTATAATAAAAGTTTTGAGAATACGGTCTCTCTCAAGATATCTTTTTGTACTCTTCTCTTCCTTCTTTGTAGTATTCTCACCCATGATGTGAGATGGTAGATGCCTCTGTGATGAGATGAAGTGGGGTGAATGAATGATGTAGCATTAGGCTACCAGAAAAGTGTTACTTGAACACAGATTATTAAGATACTGCAACTGTTGGCCTGATCACCAAGATGGCTACTGAGTAATGGGTGGGTAGTGTATACTGCATGGATACAGTGGACAGAGGGATGATTCATGCCCTGGGCAGAACAGAGTAGGGCAGCAAGAGATTTCATCATACTACTCAGAACTGTGTGCAATTTAAAACTTAAGAGTTTATTTCTTAAAATTTCCATTTAATATTTTTGAACCTCAATTGACTGTAGGTAACTGAAACTATGGAAAACAAAGTCTCAGATAAGGGTGGGGGGGTGGGGGATTACATATTTTATTTAACTCAATATATCCAAAATATCATCACGTCTCATGTAACAATGATAAACAGATTGAGATACTTAACTCTTTCCAAACTAAGTCTTTGACATCTGGTGTATTTTTACACCTAGAGCCCATTTAAATTCTGACTCAATACAGCAGCCACTGTACAAACCAGCTTGAGCACAGACTGGTGCCGCCGGGCTGCCCGGTTCCAAACCGCAGGCCCACTCTAACCAGCTGCACTGTCTGGGCAGGTCATGTAACCTCTCCATGGCTCTTTCTCAACCTGTGAAGGGGGACAATAACATACCTCCCCTTGGGGATCATGTGAGTGAAGAAGGTGCTTTAGACTAGTGCTGGTCACAAAGCTCTCGCTGCACTATTACAAAGATGCTGCGCTGGAGGCCCCTCTTCTGTCCCATGACTCAAGGGGTTTGGGCCTCTTTCCTATCCTCACCCCCAGGGCCAGACAGCAGCACTAGAAGGAAGCATGCTCCTCAGTCCTCAGGCCTCCTTGCTACTGACCCTGCAAGGATCCTCCCTTGTCCATTCATTCCACAAATATTTACTGAGCATTTGTGTGCATCGGACTCTCTGTCGGGCACTGGGGCGAGCACACAGAAACACGTGGTCTATGTCCCAGGAGAGAGCCTCTCAAGGAACGTGAGGAACCTAGCATGTGCTAGAAGGTCCTAAGCACTGTGCAGGGAAATTGAAGCAGGATGAGGTGCTGGGAGGGCAGAGGAGAGGGTTTATGCAGGTGGTTGGCAGCCTCTGAGCGAAGGAGTCACTGAGGGTCCTGAGGCCTGTGTGGCTGGAGCGGCGAGTCAGAGAGGGAGGAAACGTGGTCAGGAGGAGGGCCGGGGGAGGCGTGTCGTGAAGGTCCTTTCCGCCATTTGAAAGACAACGCTTCCCGGTAGAAGACAGAGTCGACTGGAAGGTTTTTGCCCAAAGAGTCTCATGATCTGAACTTGGGTTTCCAAGGCTGCCATCTTGAAAGCAGCCTGGGTGGGAGGGGCAACCAACCATCCCGATCGGCCCTGAACTCAGGGCACCAGGGCGGGAGGCTTTTGCTACCCAAACCAAAAAGACTGGGGCAGGTCAGTGGGGCTAGTCCCCTAAAATCAGGGGACGAGTTTTATCTTTTGTTCTCCTTTTCAGAACACACGTATCTGTCCCCAGCAACATGCATTTCAATGTATTTGACAGTCAAAATGAGCACATCCTCGTAAGACACACTGTGCTGTGTGCCCGACGTTTTCACAAATGGCGTTAAGCTACAAATCCCATTTCTTGGAGTACTCAACACGATTTTTAAGAGCCATTGTCCATTTTGCTGTTCTTGTTTCTAGTGGCTGCACGGTATTCCATAGTGTGCAAAGTCTCTTTTTAATTATCCAAGGCCTTGCTGGCTTCCAACACAGTCACTGCAAAGCATTGCTCAGAGCGTCATTTCACACGTCCATCTGTGGGCCCAGGTAGAACTTTCTCTGGGGAACACACTCCAGGGCTCTCGGGGTCAGGGGACTTGTCACCACCAACTCGAGTGTGCTGCCAGCTTGCTTTCCAGGTTTTTTTGCTGGAGCAGTGGACACTATCAAAATACACAAGCTACTGTCTCCCACTCATCGCCAACACTTTAAACTTGGCAGTTCGGAGGAGTGCAGGGTGGTGGCTTTTTCCGTGCATCGCTGGCATAGCCAGCTTTTCTTTTGGATTTCCTTTATCTTGTTGAATATTTCAATTTTAATCACTGCAGATGCCCTCTTGGTCTGCCATCTGTTGAACAGAAATACTTACTTTTGACATAGTCAAACCCACCATTTCCCCCATGCCTTTGGTGCTTTTTGGAGGGTTAAAAAGAGACTCACTTTTTAAGAACAATTTAGAATGAGAAAATACTCTCAAACTCTGTGTAGAATAAGATAAATATGCAGGGATTATTTTCTCTGAACTGGGCTTCAGAAAATATCAGACTTCCTTTGCTCCACGGATCACTCCCTAATTCTAGGTTCTCTGTCCTTTTCGTCAAGCTTAAATGGGTTAAGAAAAAAGGAAACCGGAAGCCGATCCAGTCCTCCCAGGGCTTTCTACATACAGCTTGAAGACGCAGCGCTCCTTCAGCTTTGTGGTGGGAGAGAGAAGGGAACCAGGCCTGAGCGAGGAGACCCAGACTCTCCCATCACACTGCACGTGGTTCTAAGGTTGCACAAAACTCTAGTCTGGAAGAACAACAAAGACTGAGAATAAAAGCATTCTGAGAGATTTGCTGCACATATTCTAGAAGCCTTAAAAGAAATCATATTTTATTAAGATTACAAATATTTAGGAAACATGCTACAAGGTATTTTCTTCATTGGGTTGGCTATAAATGTATAAAGAAAGTAAGTGCAGGACCCTTGCATTGATTCATGTCCAAGGAGGTTCAGGGATAGGACAGATACATGGGTGGGCAAAAGGGTCACGGAAAGTTGGGAGAGAATTTAAAGATATAAATTGAACATTATGCATCTGTCTTAGTCTGTTTTATGTTGCTATAACAGAATACCACAGATGGGTAATGTATAAACAAGAAAAGTTTATTTGGCTCACAGTTCTAGGGGCTGGGAAGTCCAAGATCAGGGACAGCATCTGGTGAGGTCTTGCTGTTATAGTTTGATGGAGGACCAAGTGTGTCCAAGAGTGGCCAGGGGGCCAGACCCACCTTCATAACAGATCCTCTCTCGAGAGTGAGGAAGCCACTCCCGAGATAACATTGACCCTGAACTCTGCACTCGTGACCTCATCACCTCTCAAAGGTCTCCCCCTCGACAGTGTCGCACATGGTCACTGGCAGACACGTCCAATCCAAAGCAGGAAAGTGGCCAGGAACTTCCAGAAAATTCTTCCATGCTGCCAAAACCAGAATAAAAGGACTTTACAAGCCAAGGAATCCATTAAATGTTTAAGTGTCTCAGTTTGAATCTAAACTCTGGGGCAATAAAGTTAGTCCAAGTGGAGATGATGAATCTTAAGAGGACAAAGTACTGAGCTTGGTTTCTGGGGTTTAAGTCCTGGGTAACCACAGCCAAGAAGTGGGTGATTCATCTTTTCGGAGAAGCTGGCTTTGAAATCTGAAGGCAAAAATGGGTGAAAGGTGGCATTCACACTACCAGTGAAAAAGCTGAGACCAGCAGGGGCAGCAGTGTGCGTACTTCATAGAAAGAATACGGTGAAGGTCAGCTCACTCGGGGAGTCAGGCAGGCAATCCTGGGTCCTCTGATGTCCTTCCCCTTTCTGTCACTCGGCCACAGACATCCCACAACACAATGCCTAAGACAGTCATTGACGATGGAGAAAAGGCTGCCTCTCCCTCCACTTGGTTGAGCGGGTGTATTTGGAGTGACATATCTCTGGGCCTGTCACCACGGTGTTCTGTGAGGAGCTTTCAGGACATTTCTCTGGGTAGAAATCCTCCTTAAGGCCTGGTTTCTTGTTTGGGTCTCCTCCATGTGACATATGGTCAAGTGGTCTTGACGTCTGGAGCCCAGATGTAATTCACCTGCCAAACAGGATCAAGGGTGAAAGGCAAAGATCAAAGTCCCGAGTGCCCCCTGCCTGGTTCCCCTGCAGCAGGTCTCTCAGCCTTAATGGACCCAGGAACAGAAAGAGGCCATGTGCAGGGGGAGAGGGAATACTTTGTTAAAAACAGAGACAATACATCAACAGATAAACTCTTCTTTGTCATGAGGAGGCAGATAGAAGGTCAGGCTGGTTGAGACTCTGAAAGGTATTATGTTTCCAGACCTGCTATGCTGTGCTTTGGGATGAGCAGCGCAGGCCTTTGTCTTTTGATGACCCTTGTCAAAGAAGACATTTTAACTGACAGAGCTGACATGGACGCCTCTGCTCTCAGGTCCCTGTGAGGGCCAAAACCCCCTCTGTGAACACCATTAGCATTTCAGGATCTAAAATAAGCAAAACAAAACCAATCCCTCAGAAACAACAAAAAAGATCCACAAAGTGCATTCCAAATGCACGGGGCAAAGAAAAGGACTGAAAACAAACAAAAACCTAGAACCACACCTTTCTGATCTGTTAACACGGTCAGCTTTTGGACATAGGCACTTTCCCTCTACTAAGTAGAATAAAAATTCAGACATTTGTAGTTGTCTTAGATATTTTAAGATATGTACCCTCAGACGTGAAGTCCTCTGTGGATCACATTACCTAAAAGTGACTTAAACAAGTTCCATTTTAATGTTCCTTTGTTCTTGGTGTCCATGGCTTGGACACCCCACTTTTGTAACTGCCCCCTGTACTTGCCTTCACCTTTCCCTGGCTCCTTCTAAATACACCGTGGGGCTCTTTCATTCTTAACAGCTGGCCCCCTTGCCTTGCCATCTGTCTCGAGTCTATTTTCAGGTATGGCTCAGGCCTACCTCCCTCCTCCAGGAAAACCTCTATTTATATGTTCTAAAAAGAGCTGAAAGAAGCTTAGCTTCAAATTTGGTGTTTTCTATCAGTTATTAGTAATGTCAACTGTGAAATTAACAATTTTCTGGAAATAAACCAAATGATTTGTTTAGGTCTAATTGCAAATGGTGTCACATAAAATGAGCGTTTGCTGTTACTTTTGGTAAGACTGCCAACCAAGAATATGATAACCTAGTTAAGAACAAGGAAGATGACATTTATCTGGGACTGTTGAGGACTGCACTCTGGGAGAACGGATTCAAGCATTCTTGAGAATGTGTTCTGAGGTCCTAGAAAATGGCGACTGCATTCAGAGCTCTCAGCCACCAGGAGGGCTGGAAATCACATCACTTGTTGGTCAGAAACTATAAAGGGTGCTGACAGAAGAAAAGCTATTCTATAAGAAAGAGACTGGTTGTGATCTCAGTCTCTGGGCAGCGGGGGTAAGGGGTCCATCCTACCCATCAGCAGAGGTTAACAACGTTTCAGGGTAACTGGCTCGGCCCGGTTAAAGGTTCGGCTGAACTGTCGGAGATCTGAGGAATGATGACCTCCCAACTCCATTTTAAGTGCCCCAAGTCAATGCTACTCCATTTTGACATTTTTCCATGGTATAGTACATAAACATTGGTTAATTTTATTTTTTCCCCCTGTCTATACATATAGCTAACAGGTAATTCAAGGTGTTGAGCTTATAAATGGTGGTCGCAGGCTGGCAGGTACTGCTGGTGACTGGCAGGGCACTGCCCGGGGCATCTTTCCTTGAGCTTCGCTTGGTGCTGTGCTGTGGGCTACTGAGTCTCTGAAACCCTTACAGCTGTGCTTCCCTGCACGTGTGCCCAAAACGAGACACAAACAGTGTAGTCAGATTGAATTTATTTTACTGAACTTAGACTCAAATATGATCAATCATTCTAACAAGTTAAAAAATTCAAATATCAGAGGGAAATCTATTTCAATCACAAGAAGCAAGCACACACAGCCTACAGGCTGTTGGGCGAACCTTCACTTTATTGATCATCAACACCCCTCCATGTGCAAGTGGGACAAGGCTACCAAACGCAGAACGTGATCTGACACCCTGACCCCTCCCAGGACCCGGTCTCACTCTGAATGGAAAACCTCACTTAAACAGACATTTCAAGAGGTTTCCCTAGTTCTTGTCATTCCTAACTATAAAGGTAGGATTTTTGGTAAGAGAACAAAGAATTCTCCTAGTCTGGTCACATCATTCACTTTTGAAAGGGAAACTCGATATCATAAAAAACAAAACATTGAAATAAATAAATAAATTACTCGAAGGTAGTTTTGCTGTATTGCACATTACCACACAGATTTCTAAAGCTGGTTTTTCTTTTAAAGCTTGGAAAACCACATTTGCCTTTTTCAGTTTCTTGCTAAGTGATACATGCTCCTTATAAGGAAAACTATGTAGGCCTGAGTTTAAAATTTAATTATCTGTTCATCAAGCGTTTGCTATGCTAGAGTGCAGAGGTGTGGATGACAGGGGCGAGAGTGACCTCAGCTTTGAGGGTCCTTAGAGCCCTCAGGACACTGGCCTTAAGCCATGAGCAGCATCTTTGTCCTGTGCCCCTGGAGCTGGTAAGCACTGACTAAAGCCAGCAGTTTGGGGGGAGGGGAAATGTGCAAAAATAACCGGTGCAAATCCATGTGAGTCTTTTCCTGTGATGTCCTTAAATGGATTGTGAAGTCTGTGAGAATGTTTCCTTGGAGGCACAAAAAAAGAGAAGCACATGATACGGCTAATGGAACATGAGCTTTTACTGGGGAGACTTTCTACTAAGATTTAACACAGAATCTGATGCTTTGACAAAGCTTTTAGCAAGTCCCCAGCTCGATTTCTTTTGCTTTCTACTGCAAGTGTACAGTTCACTGCCTTCCTGGTCAGCCCTGAGCTGAGAGGAGCCCTCCTCCTCCTGAAGCTTCTCCTCTGCTGGTCTCTAACCCATCCCTGCATCACTTAGAGGAAGTGTGTGGCCATCTTCCCTTCCATGATACACATCGCCGTAAGAAACTACTCAAGACTCTGGACTCTGATGCAGTTATCTCAACACAACATACTGAGCTCCCTTGAACAGCACTATTTTAAAAACTGGGGGTAGGGCAGATTTCCTCATTTGGTAGGAAACTTATCTTGAAAATAAGCTAAGAAGCAAAGATAAGAAGTGAACTTCTATAAGCAAGTATTTTAAGGTTGAAACTTGGTCACTTCTTTTGCCCATCTTTTTTGTCTGCAAAGGTAGCTGCCTATTTCCTTTCTAGAATGAGATTGCTCCACAGGGCCACAGCTAGTGTTAAAGGTTTCGTCTCCACTTTGGCACTATTGGGGAATGCAATCTTGAAAGGCAGACCCCGGGGGAGGTCTTCTGGTTACTGGGGGTGTGTCCTTGGGCCCCTGCCCCTCCTCTTCCTCTTTCTTTTGCTCCAGGTTGGAAGTCAGCAGACAGATTTTGCTCCACCATAATGTGCAACATGCTGCTCCACATAGGGCCAATGCAACAGAATCAGCCAATCAGAGACTGAAGTCTCTGAAGAACTGTGAGCCAAAAACATCTTTTCTCTGTATAAGCTGATTAACTAAGGTATTTGTAGCCGTGATTGCAAGCTAATGTGGCCAGCAAACTTTTCCCGTAAGAGGTCATTTAGCAACTATTTTAGGTCACATATAGTTTCTACTGTGTATTTTTCAACTTTTTTTGTTTTTAATACCTCTTTAAAAACTGAAAAACCAACTTAGCTCCAGGGTCTTCTGGACTGGCAAGTTTGCCTAGCTGCTCCAGGGGGCTGTGGGAGGAGCGTGGATGCCTACCAGGTACAGGTAGTGCGGACTGTGGAGCCCTCCTCTGGGGACTTGCTTTGGAGAATGAGGTAGGTTCTTTTGAGTGGGTGAAATCAGGGCTCTTCTGTGTGTCTATTCTGTCCCCCAAAATGCAGAGTTGGACTAACGTGACATCTTTATTTAAAGAGGGGTTGATTGCTTATTTATTTATTTAGCAACCCTGGATTAAACCCGGGAGACACTCTGCCATTTTTCTTTTGCTGCAAGACAGGGCCTCACTCAGCTGCCCAGGCTGGCCTCACACTTGGAATTCTCCTGCCTCAGCCTCCTAGGTTGCTGGGATTGCAAGGTTTAAACAGTGTCTATTTAAGGGATTAGTTTTAATGAAGGATTATATAAATCTATTCCTGTGCTAGCTTCTCCTTGTCTTGATTTAAAGGCAAAAACCACACACCATAGATTTAATTCTACAGGGTAGGGCCCTGCTATTCCAACCGGCTGGCATTAACGAGAAGTTAAAGTGTAATTGCACTTCCTCTTGCTCACTGACACCACCAGGGTCCTCAGGCTACAGATTCAAAGAGCTGCACAGCTCAGGGTACTCCTGGGGTGTTAACGGAAGGCTCGACTGCGCTGGACTGAAGTGGCTGGTGGCCAGCACTGCAGATGCTGTAACCCTATATGCCTCCTCTAACGTTCCAGCAATAACTTCCTTCTTTGTTAGAATATTCACGTTGAAGAGAATAAAAAATTCACATTTCTTTCACAAATTTGTAATCTTTTAAGACATCAATAGGTAGTATGTCTTGTTATTAGTAATCAAACAAAATAAACTCCAACTTCTTTTTCTAGGTTAAACAGGGCTTCAGAATTTGAATTGTTTCTTTAATCAATGATTTTCTAATAAACAGCTAATGGTTCTCAAGAGTACACAACTGCTACCAATTATATTAATTTAACTGTTTTAGGGTCCACAAATGTACAAACACACACTCCCACAAAAAGAACTTCTTAAAAAAACGATGAGAATTTCCAAAATTTCTAAACTAAAAAATAGGTAAAAGGCAGCCAATCTTACATTTGCCAATCCAGTTGTCATTTTTAGATTTTTGCTTAAAGTGTCAAATTTGCTTTCTTCAAAATGTGAGTTTATTTCTTGTATTAAATTCAGATTTTTCCTTGGCCTGGATTTACTCTGGCATGCCAACCACGGTTGCAGCTCTAAGCATGGGTCTCCCAAATAAAACTGCTGAGACAGCTTTTAATGGGGGAAGAGGGTAAGACCAACTTGAGGTTGGAAGAAACTGCACAAATAAGCAAAAACATACCCCTACGAGATGCTGATGCACCGAGATAGACACCAGCTCTCGTTCTAATGAAGCTTAATTAAAATCAGTGAAATTTTATGAATTCTCCAATTCTGTCAAAACTAAAGTGTTCTAAGGATGCTGAAAGGTGGGATGACGTACACAGTTACCTACAGTCAGGAAGAGGAAACAGCAAGGGGGCACTTCCTGATCAACTGCCAGGAAGCAGCCAGTGCAGAGGCGTGTGTCCCCGCAGAAGCGGGCCCCACAGTCCCTCTCTCAGGGACCCAGCGTTCACACACAACACTCTTGTCTACAGTGCACATCTTTCACTGTCAGCTTTATAAATGGTTTCCTCCTGGTGCTTATTTTTTATCTATTTTGGACATGAATGGTTTTGCATTTTTAAACCTGCAAAGAAAACGCACCGTGGCAGACCTGAACAATGAATAAAAAATAAATCTCACCCCTCTTCAGGTTGGAGCTTTCAAAAAATCAGAGGGCTATCATTTGCCTTCTGGGTTCTGTACAAGTGTCACTCTTCAGTCATATCTCCACTGACTGACAGAAAGCATCTTTCCCACTTCCCTCCAACGTCAAAGTGCATTTGTTGAAAATTTAACATACCTTTAAGAAAACCCACAAATCTCAACAAGTTTTGGCAGACACCCTATGCAGCAAAAATCAGGTGAGTTTCCCTTTTCTCCACCCTCAGTTAAAGCTGTATTCAAAACGGCTAAAGGCAATGCTTCTAGACAGCAGGGCTGACACACAATGGATTTTGTTTTAAAGAACAAAAAGGGAGAGGAAAAAGAAAATCATCTGAGAACACAGAGGAGAAACCCTGAGGCAAAAATGGCTTTTCCTGTAGAGAGTCTTGCATGGCTGTGTGCCTGGGCTCACAAGGTGCCGGCAACCTTCTGGGAGGGCAGGCCTTCCTCCATCCAGAGTGCCGCGGCCGAGCTGTGGCGGGGTGAGCGGCGGTGGATGCGGCGCAGTCGTAGCAGGTAGAGGAGGATGGAGAGCAGGACCACCAGGAAGCAGCCAGAGAACAGGTAGTGGTTGTAGACAAAGGAGACGCCCCGCCAGTGCGCGTGACTGGCCCGGAAGACATCTTGCTGGATGTCTCTGCCCAAATGGAGAAAAGACAACAGAAAGGAGGGTAAGAGGGCCTGGGTGGAAACAAGGCGGCAGGAACTCAGCCTGCAGGGCCTGGCGTCGCCCCAGCGCCCCAGCTCCGCAGACACGGCTGAGAGGGGGCCACTGAGCCTCAGCCTGCCTGCCTCTGAGGTGGAGGACAGGTAAGCTTGTTCTAGGGTACTGGTAAGTGTTGAGATGACATGCGAAGCCGTGCTGAGTGCCCAAGTTACCAGCATTAAACTCAGAACTGCGAGGGTTTCACTAACACAAGGAAGTCAATGCAGACTCAACACAGCGTGAAACCACACAGGAATCCCTACTCTGCACAATTTTTGTAGTTGATCCAACTGCAAAAAGTATTGCTAGAAGATGCTCAATTAAATGGGATGAAAAGTTAATGTCTCATTTATAGATTGACCAGTTTTTTTGCCCTGGTGCTAGGGACTGAACCCAGGGACTTGTGCATCTTAGGCAAGCACTCTGCCACAGAGCCACATGCCCAGAAATCAGGGTCCTTAACATGGGGTCAAGTTCAGTCTCCGAACCTGAATGGGAAAGATGTACACCTTTATTTTACCAGTCTCAGATTGAAATTCAGTATTTCCTTTAATCATGAACATAGGCAACAAATGATTGCAGTATTAGCAGGACTTGTGATTTGGTTACTAATGAAAGCACAGTACTTTTATATTCCATTATTGTAACTGATGCCCCAAATACCCTGGATACTCATAATTACACTGAACTGACAAAAAAGACTAATTCTGCTGCCAGATCTTGATATTTAATTTGTTAATAAAGAACATATACCACTTTATCAAAAATGTGTTTTCTGTAATGGTTTGACAAATGTAATATTGACATAATGGTCTCCTGTACAACCCCAGGATTTATATTATACACTGAAAAACAGTATCTGAGAAGGGTTGATTCAGGGTTCATAAAGGTTACTGCATGAAGGTTAAGAACCCCTGACTCAATCCTTCTGTAGAGGTTAGGACAGCTGAGGACAGTCCAACACAGGGCAGGAGCACAAAGTGCTGTATTGTGGGGTGAGCAGGGTGGGAAGGGAGCAAGGCCTTGTGAGGAGGTGGAGAAGACACAGGGAGGTCACTGACTTCACAGTTCTGCCCTGGGCAGCTCTGACAGCAAGGTACTAACATCCACAAACACAGTTGCCATGCGCACTGAACTGGAGGAAAGCAGCTTTTGTGATCTTCCTTACCAAATGTGCAGCCTACCTCAATGGTAAAAAGCGGGTCCTATAAAGGATGGCCCCCAGGGTCCACTGCACTTCCTTGTCATACACCTGCAAGGCCGTCTTTAGGTTTTTATAGCCAACAGGAAACGAGAAGCCCCCGTGGAACACCTCAAACATCCAGGCTGATTTGAAGCACTGATACCTACAAACACCAGGCACAGGAGTCAGACCCACTCACTTGTCAGCCTGGGCCCAGCACAGAGATGCACAGCCTTCAGCAGGTCAGCCCTCCGACTGGCCTGATCAGCTGCATGTTTCAAGCTGATTTTCACTGCAACATCAATCTTCACCTGTCAAAACTGATTAGCTTGTGAAGTTTGATTTTGGTATAACTGAATCCACTAACATGACAGATTTTTCCCGTTAGGGATTCCATTATTTACTGAATAAATATTGAACAAGTTCTACCTCTTTGAACCTTAGCTTATTTCAAAATGAGAAGGCAGGAAGGTCCTTCTCCACTCTGATATCAGTGCCTTATTTTTTGCAAAGCACTGTGATAATCAAGTAATAAGATACAGTAGTAAACAAGGGACGATCACTGCATTTAAGTGGCTTACAATAAAAGGGAAGTTTAAAAAAGCAACAAGCAGCTACAAACCAAAGCAGAATAGGATCCATGCTTTCTAAGGGTCTGATGAGTGTTCTGGAGACTCAGAGAGTATGGGTAGAGTCAGGTGGACAGAGGAAGTATGGAAAGGACAGCATCAGACCCAACTCTGACAAATTTCAAAATTCAGTCAAAAAAATATATATAAATATGTGTGTGTGTGTATATAAATGAATATCTCTGATATGCCCAGGAACAAATACTTGTCTCACTTGAAAGAGTCAAGGGTAGGTCAAAAAGGCATAGTGATGGAGGAGGATAGGGAGGCAAACTGGGTCAAGACTGAACTACTGGTTCTTAAGAGCACCCTGCAGCTTAACTGTCCACTACTTACTTAAGCCGATGGAGGTCAGCATGAGAGGCATAGAGTCCACGGTCAAAGCGATCCCTCAAGATGGACCACTTAGTTGCACAATAATCCTAAAAGCAATTTCACCCAAAATAAATCAGCAGTATAGCCTTATTAAAACATTTTAAATTTAAAAACAGTATCATATTCATCTGTGTAACAAGCAAATCCTTCCAACCAGGAAACATGCATCTGTGCACAGTGAGGGCCAGACAGGCTGCACTCGGGGTAGGGCTGGCTCATGAGCAAATGCCACGGTTCTTTACCCTACCACTGCCGAAGGAATCGCTAGAGAACTTCGCCGCCCACAAACCGGCTCCTCTAAACTACCTAGTTCTCCCTCCGTGCCTGTTACAGACAGATGCTTCAGCCTTTCTGCCTATTCACCTACCCGGAATCCCATGTCTGGGGCAGGCTCGGTGCAAGGTACTGGGGAGATGATGGTGACCACAAAGGCAGAGGGACTTGCTTTTCCTGAAGTTGCCCACAGTGAAATTAGTCGCTCATGTTTACTGAACAGCGTGTACAGCTTCTGAGTGGAAGACCTGAGCTCTCCACGTGGCTACTCTCCTAGCCTCTATCAACAGCACGAAGAAGCCGAGGCTCAAAGGGATGGATGACAGGCAGCCTGAGGGATGTGCTCAGGCAAGAGGGTCAGGAAAAGGAAATGCCAGGAACCAGGCCCATGAGAGGGGGAAGAAACCCCACAACAAAACACAAACACGAGAGAAGGCCATACTCCTAGGTTCAGGGCGAATGGACAGTTGGTTATGCCATCAACTGAGGTGGCACAAATGGGACAGAATGGGGAGAAATGGGTTTGTCTGGAGTTGTGAAATCTAGCAGGCATCAGGGCACAAGTCAGGAGTGCAGACTCTTCTTGAGGGGCACCAGAAAACCGTCCAAGAACTAGGTCAGTGGGCCATGGGCAGAAGTCTAGGTTCACCAAGGTTCAAGGCGTGTGAAGTGGAAACTTCTGAAAGTGCCTGAGGAGACACTGTCGGGAAGGAAGGGAGAACAAAAGGACAGGAGTGTCCTGGTGGCTAAGGGCCTGGGAAGACTGGCAGGAGGACTGTCAGATGTGACAAAGGAGAAAAATAACATAGGACAGTAAATCAGGAATTCCCAATAAGCAGGGCAGTTACTGAAGTGGACGGTAGAAGTCAGCTTCCAGTGGATTTTCTATGTCTCCTGTGCCTATTTCCATCCCCCAACCCAAGGGAACAGGATTCCCTACCTGCTGGACTATAACCTCCCATACTCCAGCTTCCCCTCCAAGAGGGAAGGGAGACATGACCTGTTCCTGTCCACTCTGGTCTCTCAAAAGCATGCGGGAGCACATGGTTGCTTGGCAGGTTACCTTTGCAGCTTTAGTGAATTTAGCAGCATTGTAGTCTCCCCCCATTCGTAACACATCTTCAGTGCAATAGTAGAATTCAGAAAAGCCATAGAATTCACTGTTCTGGAAGTGAATCGGGGGCTGGTAGACCCCATTGAGGGAGGTCTGCGTCTCATTGGTTTTGTTCATGAATGGCTGGAGGATTTCTCGACATAGGTCAAAGTCGCCTGTTCCCCGTAGGTACATCGTCTGCCCATTTTGCTGGATTTCATCTTTAATGTCAAGGGGCAAGCAGGGGTCCAGATATGGAGCATCAGGAGTCAGACCAGTCTGTTTACCAAGAAGCCTATGGTACAAAAAGCAATTCTATCATGAGACCTATACTGTACTGTGTTTCTGAGAAGAGGTCGCAAAGCAGTGTTTATCCAAACATACTCTGGAATACAGGTCCTGCAGGACTGTGTCTGTGCAAACAACAAAAGGTTCTAGGATAGTTAAGCTAGGAAAACTGGCACCCAACCCCTCCTGGAGACTCAGCACAGTCACATGCAGCAGACACAACTCAGTCCAGGTAAACCACCTGATTACCTGGCACTTTCAATTCCCTGCAACACAGCCTGAGGCTACCGGCCACAGAGCGCTCAGCGACCATGTTGTTCCCCACCCCCGTTCTCATCAACAGCGCTTTTAACTGTATAAAGATGAGTGAGAGGTGACTGGTCCTGGAAAACCACACTACATGCTTCAGAAAACATGAAAGATACTAGCTGCTAGAAAACTTTTCGAACCCTAGTGGGAATGATAAAAAACAATTAGAAAAAATTAGTAAATTCTAGGATTGCTTCACAAATGTTATTAAGTCTGGGTATTCTTTAAAGAAAGCCAAAAGGACACCTCAATGAGGGTGAATTAGAAGAGAGCTTACTTCAGAGCAGAGGATCAGCTGATCACTGCACAAGTGTAAACGAAATGTTTAAGATTTGCATCTATTTTTATAATAGTCTGTTTCAACTAATTTTTTAAAATTACTTTTATCAACTATTGGTCCCAACTGTGGCAGGGAGCAGAGCTGCTGTGTGCCACATCTGTGAGGAGTTCTGGAGTAAAGGTGACCTGTTTATTGAAATACACCAGGCTTGCTACTGCTGTGAAATTTCTGGAGACCCACACCTTCAAACAACCAAGGGATAGAAAAAAAATCTCACAAAAATGGAGGCGATGTTGGTGTTGGGCACGATGAACTCATGTGAGCATGAAAGGCATTCAGCTGTTAGGAGTTAAATATTCCAGAATTTAGTATTCACCACTGACAGTCTTCTTTCCACTCAACTAACAAGTCGCACATTCACAACTTTGGGGTTGGGGTTGTGGCTCAGTGGTGGAGCGGTTGCCTAGCATGTGTGAGGCACTGGGTTCAATTCTCAGTGCCACATAAAATAAATAAATAAAATAAAAGTCCAATGACAACTAAGAAAATGTTTTTTAAAAATGACTTTACCATATAAATGCTTAATTAAAAAAAATAAAAATTGATTACCACCTGTCATAGCGGCATGGCCCTCAAAGGTTCCCGTGCTGAAGGCCATGCTATTGTAACAGCATTATTCAGTGGAGGAGCCTTTGGGAAGGTGACTGGATCATGATGGTGCTAACCTCATCAATGTATTTGTCTACTGATAAATTAATAATTTGATGGCATTACTGGGAGGCAGTGAAAACGACAGAAGGTAGGACTAACTGGAGTAAGCAGGTCACTGGGAACATGCCCTGCAATGGTATATCCTGTCCCCAGCCCCTTCCTCTTGTTCTCCCTGCTTCCCTGCTGCCAAGAGGTGAGCTCTGCTCTACCACGCCCTCCTCATCACAGGACCATGGCAATGGAGACAGTTGACCATGGACAGAAACCTCTGAAAGTATGAGCCCAAATAAATCTTTCTTACTTGAAGTTGTTTTTCTCAGGTATTTTGTCACAGTGACAAAAAGCTGGCTACAATACCATCAAAAATAGCAAAGAGTTATGTTTCAAGACTCAATTCTTGACATTCAAAACACTTGTAATTATTATTAAAAGCTCAAGCCTCATGTTACTATTTTAGTTGTCCTACATCTAAACTAAGAAGTGCTGCTGAACTGTTATTAAACAAAAAAATTTTTTTCAACTGGTAATAAAACCAATTAGTAAAAACCAGGGAAATCCTAACCTTTTAAGAAGCTGCTCGATAAATCTGCAAAATTGATTTGAATAAAATTTATAAAATATTTATATTTTAAGACTATTATAAAGATATAAATGCACTGGACACCAATTAAAAAAAAAAACCAAAAAAAAAAAAAAAAAAAAAAAAAAAAAACCGTTGGACTACCAAAGCCATAATTAACACCATTCAATTAACTTAGGGAGTAAACACAGGACACAGTCTTTATTGCTTTTCCTATTTAAATACTTGAGTTTCTAGCAAATGTGGTACTGTCTAGCTCCAGCTTGGTATTTATTAAAGTTCAGACTTCCATATTTATTATGATCAAATTGGTCAGGAAAGTATGCCATTGCTTAGCTCTATGAATTAGAAATTTTTCCCCTTGAAACTGTTTCATCAAAACAAGTAAAGAAAAACAAGGCACAGTAATCAAGAGAATATCTAATATAATCCCAGCTCACTGGGAGCTGATAAAAAGCTACCAGGACTGACATACTTTGCTGATGGAACTCTCCCTGCTTGGCCTGGACCTGTTTGGAGGTAAGACCCAGGTGTACAAGTGACGACTGAGTAGTGGGAGGTGCTTTACCTGTTCTTTTGAACTGTGTTGGCAAATATTCTGTCTTCATATCTCTGTCGAGCAGCATTGCCACCAAACCCAAGAAATGTGGCCACATAGACACGATACACATGCTCAGTATGGTGAACGTCACATCCTAAGTTAAACTCGGCTAACAAGTTTTTAGCTACTTCCTCCTGCAGACACAGGATAACAAACTTTAGTATTTTTAAAGCAATTTTAACTTCTGTTATAAAGAAGGTCTACATAGAGTCTCAAAAGGACCTAATTTCTGCTTCAACATTTCCCAATGATTCTCCTAAGCATCCTTCATAATTCAATATGATGATTCTGACTGAGGAAACTTCAGGTGTTTTGTACACTTGTGGTACTCTTATGATTTTCCGAAAAAGGAAGTCAGAAATAGAGTTCACACTCTCTGACCTAGTAAATCTATTTATGGAAATAAATCTAAAAACAAAAAGGTCTATAACACAGATGGTCTTTGCAATTCTATGACAGAAAAAAACTGGATGTCATCTGAATATACAATCTCAAGTGAAGCTGAAGTTAATTATAGCAATCAATAACATAGAGTAACATGCTATGCAGTCCTAAATAAAAGACACGAAATGGTATAAACGATAGTGTTGGAGCAACTGTATTTTTTAAAACTATGAACAGGAAAAAAAAAAAAGAAATTCACTAAAATACTAGTAATGGTTTTTTAAAATGATGAGTCCATGAGCAATTTTTAATTTCTAATTTTCACTATTTTCCCCAAACTTCCTTTTTGTGTATTTGTTCCTTTATATTGTGGGGACATGATTTTTTTAATGGAATGTAATGATTTCTAGAGGCCATTTGGAATGGGAAGTAGGAAACAAAGACACAAAAGCATTTGTTAAGCACATACTAGGTGCTGGGAGGTGCACTAGACACTTGTATGCATTATCTCATTTGACCCTCATATTAACCTCATCCTACAGGGGTTTTCATTCACATGAAGAGATGAAGAAACTGGCTCAAAGCAGCAGTGTGACTTGCACAAGGTCACGCCAACTAGTGAGGAACAGAAAGATGATGCCGTGAGGCTCGTCTGGCTGCATGCCCGCCCCACTTCTGGGGGACAGAGCAGGACACCAAAGTTTAGTGCTACTTCACAGCTGGACAGACAGAGTGATAGAGACACGCAGTAATTCAGGAAAACGTGGAAACTGCTCTGGTGTTCACTGTACACAGCCACCCGGCTTCCACTGAGGACCACAGGCCATGACTGAGAACACTCAATGGGGTAGAGAAAGGACAAGCAAACACCGAGTTCAGAGATGTGGAGCAGTGGATACCAACCTCGATCCTTTCCAGAAAAGTTCAATGTTGACTGAGCCATTAAAAAAAAAGGATCTTTCCCAATTATAACTTAAAAAATCAGATGCTACTGTATTAAGTTTTAAATACCTTAAGAAGTGACTGAAGTGAAAACATAAACAAAAAACTCAAGCATGCTAGTAACATATACCAAAGAAAAAATCTAAGTTCAGAAAACAAACCAGCTGGTCTCAATGCACAAATGCTAGTGGCTGCCTGAGGCCCGCCTCCTTCCTGCAGCCTCCTTCCTCCTGGGATGAGAAGGTGGGCCCACAGCAAGCACAGTAAGGATGTGTTCAGACTCAGGAAACAAAACAAAAATGGATGGAGACATGTTAAATGAAAACCAAACCAAACAGAAGGCAATTTGTACAGATAGTAACCTGCTGTGAGGAGGCAAAGCTTACAGTTTCGGGGACTTCATACGCTATCTGGGTTGACACGCCTCCCATGTCAAGAATGCCAGCTGTTCTTTTCCGGATGATGGCCTTGCTGTTCTCACTACCAGGAATGCTCACTTCCACAAGTGCCTCATCATCTGGAAAGAACAGGAAATGTGCACTGGAGCAGAACGAACCAGGAACACTGGATCTTGTGAGGCATTGCACTGTGTTCTTAAAAGTTTCAAGCGCTCAGGCAAATCTAGTGGCAGGCGAGCTTAGTCAACTGAGTTCAGCGGCAGCCTTCTCGCTCTGCAAGGGCACAAGACTTAGCTCCTCTTAAGCCTCTGGATTACACAGAAAAACCTTAATTTCTAGTTAGACTCATTAGTTGGGGAAAAAGATGACACTTACCTTCTTCAACATGCTCAAATCGTCCAAGGACGAAATTAATGCCGATCCATGCATATACACCTACAGACATTTTACAGAATAAAAACAGGAAAAATTAAGTTTTTAAACTTTGTGTATAAATCTTATCAACACAGTCTGTGCAAATATCTCATTTATTTTAATCCCCAACAAATTGTGAAAATATCACCTAACACATTGCTTTTATCTTTTCCTAATGCTTTTCCATGGACTCTCAATTTTAATATTTATAATCTTATATCATTTACATAGGTTAAAAATGGAATTCCTCAGGTCCTAGTTTTCCTTTGAAATCAATGGGTTTTTTTCAAAATACTGGAGCTTTTACTTGTTAAAATTTTTTTACTTTTATAGAAGTTCAACCTATCAATTCCAAAGTCTTAAATATTTGAGCTATCTTTCACTTTGTCCTTCACATTCACTCAGTTGCCAAGTCTGATTTTATTTTTGCAACATTTCCTACACTCAATTTTTATCCCTTTTTCATTGTCACCTTGATTTATGTCATTACAGAGAGAGAAGGTGACAGTCCATCTACTCAATCTTCCTGCCCCCACCTTCCAGGTGTAATGGTTAATTTGAATTGTAAACTTGATTGGATTAAAAGACTTCTGGGTGTGTTGATGAGGGTGTGTCCAGGACTGATTGGCATGTGGGATCGCCAACTGAAATGGAGACCTTCCCTAAGTGTGGGCAGCACTGTCCAACAGGATGGTGGCTTGGATGGAATACAAGTTGGAAGAATAAGGAAGCAGCAGGGCAGATGCAAGCTCAACTCTCCTTGACCTGGTTCTTGATTGTTGCTTCCATGGTCTAAGGATATTGAACTCTCACTTCTTCACTCTTCCAAAGTGGACTCTGCTGGTCATTCTCTAGGAAGTTTCCAGAAGCCTTCAGTCTTGAACTAGGGTAGCACTGTTGATTCCTCTTGATCTGGGGCTCCCGCCTCTTGGACTACACAGCTACTGATTCTTCCAGCTCTCCAGTTGCAGACAGCCATTGTGGACTATCCAGCTTCTGGTTATGTAAGCCAATCTAATAAATCCCATTTTATAATCATACTTCCTATTGATTCTGTTCCTCTAGAGAACCCTAATACACATGGAAACCCCCTCTACCCTCTGCTGTTGGGCTGTTATGTAGAACAAAGTTCAAACTCAAGGGCTGACCATTCAAGACCTGCTCAGCTTTCAGCATTCCCACCAGCTTCCCAGAGACCACAGCTCAAACTAAAACACGCTTACCTAGCTGTCCAGTGCCATCCTTTCCAACCAGAATCAACTCAGATCATTTCTTCTGCTTGGAATGTGCTTCCTACCCCTTTTGCAGAGCCCTATTCTTCCACTGCTCTGGCATGTTCAATTTAGAACTACCCCTTGCAGTACAGTTCAGAGGTCAATTACTCCCTGATGGTCCCAGTTGGAAAAGAAAAAATGCCTTTCAACTCGTGTGATATTTTTTCTTATCTTCCTTTTGGCACTTAAAATAACCTCCTAGTTCTGTGTACCTCACTTGTCTGTACGCGGCTCCCCCAATTCTGAGTTTCTACGGTGCTTTTCACATAGGTAGTGCTTGTTGAAGTGATGGATGATTCTGAAATAAATACTGACTTTTGGGTCTTCATTTCTAGCAAGCTATTTTCCAAATAATATCACTGACTTGTCATTTCATTCTCAAGTAGAATAATTTCTTTCAAAACAGAACTAGCATTTTCTTTGTGTATCAAGTCAAGAACTTCCCCTTGCTAGCAAGTGAGAAGATTCCAAAAGCTTGACAATCACCATAATTCAGCCTAGTCATGCGTAAGTCAGATAAGAAATAAAAATCTTCCCTATCACAATGAGTTCAAAGTATGTTCCCTAAAAGTGGTGAAGACAAACTGAGTTACTTTTTAATGGCTTAATGCTTGGGTAATAAAGACCAGGCATTTAAGAAACTAATTTAGTCATTTAAGAATATTTCAGGTCAATGATTTCCCAAATTTTAAGATACTGAAAAATTTAATAGTGTATACTTGGGAAAATGGGGAGAACTGAAAGAAAAAACATCCCAGATTTTAAGCTAAAGGACAATATACCAACCTTCTTGTTTCCCAGAAATGACTTCAGCATGTGAGTCAGAGAACAGGAAGTCAAAGTGCACTGGGATGTCAGTTAGGAGGTCCTCCAGAATGGCTTTCTGCTGGCTGTAAGGCAAGCCCCAAATTTACACATCAAGACAGTATATCCTCAGTTTTTCTATTTTGGAAAAAACAAACCAAAAAAAAAAAAAAAAAAAGTCCCATGGCTTTGATATATCCTATACAACAGTTAATTTGAAAAGCAATTCATTGAAAATATTATTTATTGTAGGAACAATTTTTTCAAAATGAATAAGTTGTATGGATTATGTGATTCCTACATTGAAAAACAACTGCAACCATTCCTTAAAAAATAAAGTAGATAAAATTTTAAAATGAAAACTATACAATTTATTGTCACAAATAAGTAAATTAAAATCTATTTGGTGAGTTCTGGGACTAGTCTGGATTTGAAGAAAGAATTCTGAATGCCTTGCTTTTTTTTAAATTTTTTTCTTCAGTGCTGGGGGTTGAACCCATGGCCTTGTCCAACTGAGCTATCTCCCCAGCCCTGAATGTCTTGCTTTTGATGGGAAGGAGGAGGAAGGGGAGGACCGTGGGCTGCCTGGTCCTTATGTGCAGGCTCACCTTTCAGGAAGGACTCTCATCCCAGCAGTGCAGAGAATGTAGAGCGGTGTCTCTTTGTGTTTTGCCCGCGGCACATGCTCTGCAGCAAACTTCAAAAGTGGTGAAATGTAATCACTGACTTTCTCTGGAGAGGTAGCAAATTCTGAGATGCCTAGGGAAACAGGACACTCCAGTTAGCAGGTGAGCATCTTAGCTAAAACGAGCTTCAGCGTGCAAACGTGGAGAACATCAAGCTACACGACATTCTCCTGGGTCCCTACCCCTCTCTTCCTGACTGCTGTGGCAATTACCATTCAGTCCCGTGCCCCTTCTCCAATGTCAGAGAGCACAGACCTGCCTGAGCATCTACTATGGCGTCCATACAAGAGCTCACCCCGTCCTCAGGCAGGCCTGCACACTCCCACGGCTGCTAGCACCTTCAACATGCCATGGGTCTCCAAATCTTGTCCCCAGTGCTGAGAGCTCTTTCCCATCCTCTGATCAGCACGAGCTAACTGCACTGCCCATCACCACTGCTCGCCTCTTAGCCGTCTGAACATGACACATCCACTCCAAACTGAAATTCCACCGTGGACGTGCCTGGGCCACCTGTGTCCCGTCCTCGGGGCTCCGGCCAGGATCCTGGAGAAAATCCTTCTCCAATCACCCAACCAGCGCTCTGGTTTTCGCAGATAACCTCCCCTTGATTCCTCTCACTTTACTTCGCTTCTCCTGGTCTCTTTTGACATTACCACCCGCTGCTGGTCTGGGGCCACACACCCACTACCCCCACCATTCCCTGCTTGAGGGATGCTTCCTCCCGGTTTCAAAGTCTTTTGTGGTCCCTCCATTTCCTCCACATGAAGCTCAACTCTAAAGCAGCACATGGCCCTTGAATACTCACCCTCCTCGCCTCTGCCCAGGTTCCTTCCCTTTGCCCTCGGCTACACCGAACTAACAGTTCTATAACATGCCACACTCTGGTCTTAGGTCTCCGTGTTCCTGCCAGAAGAGCCTTGTTCTCCCGACGTACCCCTCTCACCTGGCTAACTCCTGCATGTCATTCACTCCTTTCTCCTCAGAAGTCTTGCCCACAGAACCCAGGAGAGACAAGCGCTCATTACATCTCAGATCCACCAGCTCATTACACCATATAGAAATTGCCTATTTACTGGCCTGTCCCATTACAACTGCAAGTTTCTCAAAGGCACACGCTGTATCTTGTTCAAATTCATATTCCAAGCACCTAAGGCAGAGCCTTGCACTATTCAAAATGAGGGGACTTTAGAAGTCCAAAGATGGCTTATTTCACAGACGAGGAAATTGTGGACTGAGAAAGATGAAGTGACTTATCAAAGGAATCAGGAGAAAATGGACTAACAAACAAGTCTTTTGATTGCACACAGGATGCTGTTTCAATGGACACCAAGCCCCACGCTAGCCAGACTCTGCTAAGACAATTTCTGGAGTCTTGCTGTACAGCTGCTGTACCTGGGAGTTCATGCTTCAAGACAAGAGAAGCGCTATGGAAAGGCACTCTGATTCACATCTGCAGTGCTCTGCCAGGGTGAGAGGGCACCACAGTAAGCTTGATGTAAGTAAGATTTTGTTGTACACCTTGGGATGATGTAGCCATCCCTTTGTTTCAAAAAGACAACACCAAGGCATGAAAGTTTTCATCTTATTCCACGAGAAGTACTGAATCACTGATGGGAAAGCTACTGAAGGGAAAACGTCAGTGCTTTATCTAGTTTTATATGTTAGTCTTCTGCTGAATTTTTCATTTGATCAATATTACTTCAGCCCTGAAAATATGTCTAGATTAGAGATAGATAAAAATTTAAGGGGCAGAATAATAGAGAACTAAAAACAGAGTCATTCACTAAGTTATAAGGAAAAATTAATCTTTGTTCATGGAAATATAATGATATTACTTATATTTCTGGAATAGGGTATAAGAAGCTATGATTATTATTTATCAATGTTCTTTTTAAAAAAAATTTTTACTTGATATGTAATAAATATCCATTTTATGGGATATGGTGTGACCATTGATACATGTATACATGTGTAATGACCAAATCAGAGTAATTAGTATTTATATTTTAAACATTTGCCATTTCTTTGTGTTTCCCTAGTATTTTAAAGATAAGTCCCCAGGATAGTTTGGATTTGATATTTTGTCATTTAATACATTGGTAAAATGAAATAAAAACCAATCTACAGTCCACTGCTTAAAATCCACATTATCAACAGCAAGATACAACAGTCCACCTGCAGGCACTCTGCTTCTTTCATTCTGAGTGCTCCTGACAGAGGCCACTGCCCATGGAAACGGTGCCGATGCAGAAACGAGTGAGAACCACTGGTTTAAATTACCTAATGGGAAGCCAGGCCTCAAGTTTTACAAACTGCTTAGAAATACAAGTATCTTTAAAAACTGGCCATAATTACGTTAGCTCTTTTATGTTCTAGTCATTAGAAATGTTTGGAGAAGCAGTTTTTTTAAATCACAGTACATAGTCTATTGTTTCATGAGTTATCTGAAATGGCCTTGTCACTGAGATGGAGCACAACGGCTACCAAACAGGAAAAACCACTCTGTAGTGAGGCCAGCCAGCAAGCATGTGGGTGGCCATGGCAGTGAGGCACTGTGGCCATCGCTGCAGGGCACAGAGGACATGGTTTGGGGAGTTTCATCAAGGTGTTCGTCACTATGTACAAACCAGAAAGGAAGGAAAAGGAGAGTGAAACAGGGAGAGCAGGCTGAGGAGGAGGTACGGGAGGCACCAGGAGCGGAGCCAAGCCACAGTGCTCAGTCACATACCTGGTTTAATTTTCATCACCACGGGCTTTCGGTTTTTATCCCTCATTTGCCTGATATCCAGCAGATCCCGAGGATTGCCATTATGCCGGGGCCAGCAATACACAAAGATCCGAGATCCACTGCTACCACAGTCCACCACGATTCCGTAGTTCACATTGGGATTACTGGTGTCGGTAGCTTCGATGTCTGTGACTCGCGCCAAGTACCTTATGAGGAAGGAGCACACGCTCTTATTCAGACAGAAGATCACACACGCTCTTAGACAGGATATCATCCTGCGCCTAACTGACAGAGACCTGATTAATGAGCTGTGCAGTTACACCTGGCATTCTTAGCACAGTCAGATGATGAGTCAAAAGAAGACAAAAGAGGAGGTGCTGACAAATATCTAAACAGGGGCATGCTCTTTACCCTCTACAGAAGCTCACAGGTTCAAAAAAGCAAATCATTCCCAACCTAGAAATCCTAACTCGGAAACTGGCTTAAGACATCATATAGGAGGAGCTTGTATTTAAGTAACTGTTTCTCTTATGATATGGGTTGGGTGGTCAGTGGCTAGCACTCTCAAACAGTTCAATTTTTCACGCCATGTGACAATAAGGCCTATAGTCATGTCCTTTACATTCCAACCTAACTTCAAAAGCCTTGAAGCATGAAATGGCAGCATTGTGGAAAGACTGCTTGTGTCTCCTCCAAATTCATTTGTTGAAAACTAATCACCAATGTGATACTACCCTCTAAGAGGTGATCAGATCATGAAGGCAGAGACCCCAGAGAATGCTCCCCTACTTTCCATGTGGGGACAGAGCAAGAAGGTGCCATCTATTAACTGTGAAACAGGCCCTCAACATCAAGAATGCTGGACCTTGTCTCGTACTTCCTATCCTCTAGAACTATGAGAAATAAATTTCTGTTGTTTATGAGGTCTATAGTATTCTGCTGTAGCCTGAACGAGGTCAGCCAGAAGGCATGGAATACCTTCTGAAAAAAAGATGGTTTCACCTTACCTTTGAAGTTTCTTGTCTCTGGATAGCCGCCCATACTTATTTCGGATTATGATGACAGAAAAGTATAAAAGTGAGACAGAAGCAGCCAGGATGCTAAGGACAATAATTTGACGTAAATTGGTATTCAGAATTCGAGGACAACCTACTGGAGAGATGCTAAAATGCCAAGAAGCAGGAAAAAGGCAGGAGATGCCGATCCTGAAATTCCAAAAAACAGATTTTAAAGTAACATGTTTCAAAGAGGTCTCCCCCGCCCCCCGTCCCCCAAACTGACCCTATGGTTACACGTCCAGCTTGAGCGCCTCCTACTGGCCTGCCTGCTGGTGTCTGTACACCAGCAGGTTCCATGTTGCTGTCTTGCTTCAGAACACATTAGAAAATGTTCTGAATGAGATTATTAATGACACCTGGGTAATTTCTCCTTTTGAGAGTATTTTGTACATTTTGATTCTACCCTACACTGTTCAAAAAAAAAAAAACAAAAACAAGCACACAAAACAAAAACAAAACAAAACAAAAAAAACCTTAAGTATTCTATTCAATCAGATAAATAAAGAAGTTGATAATGAAATCAGTTTAAGGATGATGAAACCAAAGCAAAATGAGGGAACACAAATGCCTGTTGTGAGCATGCTGTATGCCTCATACGCAAATGTAAGAACCCAGCCCAAAACATCATCCATGACGTGTAAACAGCTGAGGGAAGTAAGATTCCCACAGAGTGAATTCCAAGGCAAATTTCTCCCAAATGACTAACGGGACAAACAGTAGGACAAACAGTATGTTTAATAACTTTCTGAAACAAAGTCAATAAACGAGTTCTTTTTAAGATCTGTGTTTTTAGAAAGATTTCTTTGGAACTTTTTTTTTATTGTTTGTTCTATTTAATTATACATGACAGCAGAAAAATGCATTTTGATTCTTATACACAAATGGAGTACAACTTTTCATTTCTCTGGTTGTATATGATATAGAGTCACACCATTTGTGTGATCATACATGTACATGGGGTAATGATGTCTGTCTCATTCCACCATCTTTCCTTCGCCCTGCCCCCTTCCCTTCCCTCATTTCCCTCTATACAATCCAAAGTCCCTCCATTCTTCTCTTACCACCCTCCCACCCCCCGTTATGAATCAGCATCCGCTATTAAGAAAAAACATTTGACCTTTGGTTTTTTGGGATTGGCTTATCTCAGCATGATATTCTCCAACTTCACCCATTTACCTGCAAATGCCATAATTTTATTCTTCTTTATAGTTGAGTAATATTCCATTGTGTATATATACCACAGTTTCTTTATCCACTTATCTACTGAAGGGCATCTAGGTTGGTTCTGCAATCTAGCTATTGTGAATTGAGCTGCTATAAATATTGATGTGGCTGCATCACTGTAGTATGCTGATTTTAAGTCCTTTGGGTATAGGCCAAGAAGTGGGATAGCTGGGTCAAATGGTGGTTCCATTTCAAGTTTTCTCAGCAATCTGAGAACATTTTTATTAATAGGAAATGTCTTAGTTTATATGAGGAAGGAGAGGCTCTTCTATGGGAACTATTAGTCTTCAAAAAAATCTCACTACCTTTAGAATGAGTTTTATTATATTTAATTTCTACACTGTTCACTTTGAAGAGTGCTTATGGACCCATCTTCCTCGCTGAAGCAGGAGGCAGCATGCTAAGTCAATGTCATTTCCACTTGTAGTTTCTTGTCTCCATGAGGATCTGGGCCACTCTATGGCATCTACTTCCTCCTCTGCACTTCAGAGGCTAATGCTAAGCTTAACATAACGCCATGTAGGCCCTGGTTGCAGTCTAAGCTAACTCCACAGAACCCACCAGGCACTACCACTTTACTTTGCCCACTGGGCCCTAGAAGAATAAAGGTGTCAAACTCTGAACATGCTTCTCTTGGGTAGACTTTTTCTCCTTCTTGGTTCTCTAGCACCCAAATCTCGGTTTCATGGCAGGCGGCAACTAGCCCATCACTCACCTCCCCATGCCGAAAGGCCAGCAAGGAGGCAACGCTGTGGGAGTCGGCACTGCTCACACACACACAGACAGTGCTGGGGTCCTCGCGGAGTTAGCGCCCTTCTGTTCCAGAAATGAGAAAAAGGCGGTGCCATCAAAGGAAGCGTCTATGCTCTCCATTAAGTGCACACTTCAATCCACCCAACAGAATCTGATCCGTGACCCTGATGCTGAGTGGTTGGAAGTGTTTATTTTGAGCAACATACTTCTAATTTCATGCTGTTGGGGATGTAGGACTAAATCAAGAGGCAATAACAGTCTTGGCACTAGGGAGTCCTAAGGATCTCTGGGACCACAAAATATTGGGTTATCAAATAGATCTTAAAGCCTTGTTGTAGAGAATGTAGGGGGAATTTGGGGAGGTAGGAGGTAGGCAGAATGATGAGTGAATGGGATTGGAAATAACCTTTCATTTTCCAGACATCTACTGCACTTCCCTTTCATTACAAAGTGCCGCACAGCTGCTCTTCCACACTTGGTTCTCAGACCCTTGCACACTCTCGCTCCTCCTCCAGCCCCCACACTACACAAAGAGGCCAGCGGCTTCCAGCCAGGTCCTCCTACCAGGCTGCTGAAGCCAGCGGGTGTTTCCAAGTCTTTCTTTTCTTGATCTGGGGCACTGGTTTACCCCTTCAGGTCTCCCAAGACTTCAATCTTCTCTAGTCTGCTTTGAAGCTCTTGAATCCTGCTCCGGACCCTCCTGAATCTCCTGGTGCTCTGCCACTCCTGTCTGCCCTGGCCCTCTCCAGGTTCTGTCCGTTCCCTTCTAACTTATCACTGTTCCTGATCAGCCTCAATACGCGGCACTTATCTGATAACACGACGCTTTCTCCACCGGCTCTTCTGAGCTACAACATACACCTGCAACACCAAGACGCCACCACCGAAGCTGCACAGACCGTGAAGCATTTCTGTAACTGAACTTCTAAACTGCCATCCCCACCCTGTCCTCCCCTGCAGAGCTCATCTCAAGTCCCCCAACCTCCCCAAATCAAGAAAAGAGAGTGGTGCCTGACCTGGCCTCCACTTCAACTTCAGATCCAATTTCCTGTGGATTCCTTCCACTTTTCTAAAACCTCTTCCTTTTCTTGGTCACTTCCCCAAGGCTAGGTTCCGGTTTCAGGTGCTCTCTCCTCTCCCTCTGCCTCCCTGGGAGACTTGCCATGTCTCCCCCACGCCCTCAGGCACAGATTCTTCCTCTGCGGTGCTCACCACTCACTCCTCCACTCAGAGCCTGATCTCATTACACCTGTACTCAAAATCCTCCTGTGGCCCCCTTAAAGTCAAAGGCCTTCCTCTGACCTCCGGAGTCCTCCACAGGCTCTGGCCCCCTGCTCTGCTCTCCCCTTTCCACTGCCTTCCAGCCACGTTGTGTCCCTGAGGGGCTTCCAAATGCTAGGCGCTCTCTGGCCTCTGACCTGGCTGCTCCCTCTGGTTGGCTCACTTTCCAACCCCTTCAGGTCTTACTCCAGTGCGGTCTTCTCAGGAAGCAGTGATGGCGCCCATCCAGTTCCCACCCACCTCCTTTCCAGTTTGTCTCCTTAGCATTTACTTCATTAAAGTGCCTACACAGCTGCTTATTATGTGCCAGCCCCTGCTCCAAATGCTTTGCAAATACTGAGTCCTCCTAATAGCATAGTAGGCAGCTTAATGGTGACATTTTAAAGGCAAGAAAGAAAGGCTCAGTATCTTGCCTACGGTGAGTAAAATGTGGAACTGGGATTCCAGTGTGGGGCCCACTCTTATCCTGTCCTGTGTGTGTGTGTGTGTGTGCATTTCTCTTGTTCATGTGTCTTCCCCTCCAGAATGAGTGCTCTCTGGGTGGGGGGTGGCGAAGATTTAGGTCGGCTTGGTTGCTGAGTTGCCACCATCACAGACCCTAGGAAAGGGCTGGTAAGATGTCAAGTTTCAGGGTTCTGGGACTCAACAAGGCCCAACACTTCTACACGAGCATGATCTTTCCAAACACAGAGGAACTCCCCACCCCAATTCTTCTCTTTCACTGGGGAAAAAAGTCCTAACTCCTTAGGATTTAAAAAAGGCTCCTCAAGACCTAGTCCTGAGAGGCTCAATATGGTAGCCACCTGCCATTTGTGGCTATTTAAAATAACTAAACTAAAATAAAAATTAAGTTCCTCACCAGGCCTGGTGGCACATGCCTGTAATCCCAATAGCTCCGGAGGCTGAGGCAGGAGGATCACGAGTTCAAAGCCAGCATCAGCAAAAGTGAGGTGCTAAGCAGCTCAGTGAGACCCTGTCTCTAAATAAAATACAAAATAGGGCTGAGGATGTGGCTCAGTGGTTGAGTGCCCCTGAGTTCAATCCCTGGTACCCCCACCACCAAAAAAATTAAGTTCCTTACTTGCAATATCCTCATTTCAAGAACTCAACTGTCACATGCAACGTCCACATTAGCCAATGCAGATGTCAAACTCTGACACCATCACAGAAAGTTCTCTGCACAGTACCAAGCAAATCCCAGTCTGTCCTAGTCACAATGTCCCAAACCATCAATGAAAAAGAAGGTCCGCAATATGATTTTCAGACTTCTGTATGCTTTAAGAAAAATTCCTTCCCAAATACACATGGTTTGGGAAAGTACTATAACACTCCTAACAAAAGTAAAACATCCTTTGCTTAGAAAACATTCTTATAAAGTAATAAGAGAAACAATGGAACAGAAAAATGGGTAACTGGATATTAACAAGATAGGAAATACAAATTGCTAAAAAATCTAACTTCATCAGCATTCAGGAAACAGGACAAAAACAACTTGACAGCTATCAGATTGGCAGAGATTTAAGTCTGATCAGACTTTGGTAAGGGGGCGAGCAGGCTTCAAGTACTGCTGATGAGACTCTAAATAGGTTCTAACCTTTTGGGGGCATTTCAATAACATACTGAACATTTTAAAAGTGCTCACCCTCAGGCTGGGGTTGTGACTCAGGGGTACAGCACTTGCCTAGCACGTGTGAGGCCGTGGGTTCAATTCTCAGCACCACATAAAGATAAGTAAATTAAGGTATGGTGCTCATCTACAACTACAAAAAAATTTTTTTTTTAAAGTGCTCACCCTCTGTTCTACCTCTAACACTTCCAGAAATTCACCTTTAGGAAATTATAGGAGTAATTAATTAAAATATGTACAGGATGTTCACAGTGTTATGTATAAGAGCAAATTACTATTACTAATGTCCATTACTGAGGTGGGTAAAATTAAACACTGCTTATTTATGCAACTGAACAAAATTTGACTATTACAGGTGATGATCCAGCTCTCTATGTATTGACACAGGATGATGCCACCATACATTAAATGAAAACGTTGTATCATGCACTGAAGGAAAACAGAATGAAAGACACCAAAATTTTAAGTGTTTGCTTATTTCTGAGTAGTGAGATCATGTATCGTTATTATTTTCTATTATTTGTCTATATTTTTCAAAGTGAATATATTAATGCATCATCAGAACAAATAACTGCTTTCAACCAGTTACCTTTGACCGATGATATTGTCTGTTTCCAGCATCAAACCCTCTTTTGGCTATACGGAGAAAGCCTATTTTAAATACTCAAGACATAGTAATTCCAATCTGAACATTTTAAAGAATCAATGAGAGTATGTGACAGCTGAACGAAGAATCAAAGAAAAGAAAATTTTAGTAACACACTGTTAAAGGCAAACTGGTCCTAGGTGAAGAAAGGTCTTTAATGATTCAATGGACACTACTAGAAAGGTGAGAGGAGAACAAACCCAACTCTGGGGGCAATGAACCCAACTCCAAGTTTCAAGAAGTTTGCAGATTGGTATAAAGAAAATACTAATACTTGGGAAATTATCAAGAGAACTTGCTGTAGGTGCTCAGAGAAGAGCAAAGCAAGGCTACTGCCAACAGAAAGAAGTCCTGGAGATAGGAGACAGCCTTTGAATGGGGTGAGAATGGAGAATAATTTTCAAAGATGCACCCTAAAAAGAATGAAAGTTATGTGGCACTGTCTTAGAACGTTTTTTTTTTTTTTTTTTTTAAGATATGTGAGGGTTTTGACAAGAACAAATGATATTATTTTAAGTTTAGAAATGTGTGTTTAAATACAGAGGGAAAGGGCAGTGCATAAATTGCTGAAGCAATTACTTTTATTCAGGAGAAAACTATGGCCAATTATTGGCTAGCAGTCAACAATGCTGATATTAAAATGTAAACTCCAGTAATCCTTTAAGAATCTTGGCACCAGAGCTTAAGGAAGCAAACTCTTAGTATTACTGCAATGTTTTTAAAAGGCCTAACATGCATTAGATCCATCACCAGAGACACCCAAAGCCTGGTGATTCCAGTTGGTGGGGTCCTCCTTTGCTCGTCATCCTTTAGCAGAGTAAAGCCTATTTGGTCCTGGGTCAAAGTCTCTGTCAGTCTCTCTGTGACAGTTAAGAACAACAATATAAATCAACTGCAAAGGGAAAGGCTCCTCTGGTGATAGATGCAGGATACAGTCAAACAGGCACTATGGAACTCCTGAATCCAATGCAAACAAAGTAACAAACAGGTCCCACCTGGGAGAGGCAGGCCTTCCTGAGCTAGAAAAGGCAGGATGACATGTTTCAAAAAAAAGATCATTTGAATACCAAAGGATTGCAGGAGGACCTTGAACAATTGCAAATTCTTGGACAGAGTTTCTAAGAAACAACTCTTTTTCTTTTCTTTTTAAGCTGCAAAAAAGTGAAGGTGCCAGTTGGCACTGTGACTCCACTAGGGTAAAATATACACCAAAACAATTTGGATTACTCAGTTTCAAGAAAGCATGGTGGTGCACTTATGATCTATATTTCCTTCAATATTTATATAAATATTTTACTTTCATTTTTCAAAACCAAGTTCTCATAGCCTCTTATCTCTCACTGTTCACATATTAAGATTCTGGTTCCCATTTTAAATGCTTTTTTTCTGGTCACACTTTTCCTGCATCAGCTCTGTCGACTCTCAAATATGACTTTTCCTCAACATCCATGTTCCAAACTTACTGAAGCCCTGTCACCGCAAACTCCGTCAGTCCAGGCCTGTGGTTATAATCTTTTGATGCAAACAATACCACCTTCCGAATTCTCCAGGTGTAAGAGAGATATCACCACTGCCAGGGTCACCTGGTTCAGCTTCGATTCCTTCTTCTCTTGTGCCAAAATTCTATTCAAGACCTGTCAGTTCTTCCTCAGACATTCCATATATTAGGGATGACCAGAGCAGACATGGCTACCTCAAGACTATCTTGGAGGGTCACTTATGCCTTCACCATGAGCATCACTCTGTGATGTTTTATAAAACACTGCCTTCAAAATATGGCAGTTTGAGAACTTCCTGGAAACCTGTGGATCAACATTAACTTCTCTGTGTGGTACCCGAATTCCTCCATCCATCAACTGTTCCCACCTTATCTCACCAACCTGTTCTCTCCTCAGTACAGATAACATCTCTGCTCTGATGAAATGGTCTCTCCCACACAAGCTGTTCTGTGCCACCTCTGGCCTTTAATAATACCGCTTCCTCTAACAGTCTGCTCTCAATATTACACTCTCTCAAGGCCCACTGGGTAGTATTTTTCTTTGTCAAGATTTGTTTTACTTCCTAATGTTTTCCCAACTCTGAGTCTTCTCTTTCTTCATGTATAGTCTATGTTAAATAAACAGGCTCGATAAATATGTACAGAATATAAATTCTTAGGTCAACTCTCATTTTTCTCTCTTCTTCCTAGACTCTATTCTCAAGAGTAGACATCATACATTTCCTGTTAGGGTCAGAAAATTTTAAGTTATTGATTCAATATGTAACAAATACAAGTGACAAAACACTAAGGTAGAGATATAAACTACTTATACAAATTAATGCTCCCCTTTATAATTCTGTGAGCGTGTCAAACAGAATTAAATCGGATACAAACAGGTAACATCAAATGTCAGATAACATAAAGAAGATAAAATTCTTTTAGGCTTTCTCCAAGGTTAGACAATTAGGTATTTTCATCTTCAAAGCAGAACACAAGACTGCGATGTAAAATTAAGATGGGATTTGAGTCTCTAATCCAGGGTTTTTTAGTAACCTCTAGTTTACCTTCTAGCATGCAAAATTCCTGAATTGATAATCCACCTCTTTTGTTGCCTAGTGATAAAGGTTCTCTGAACATGCTCTGCTGCCCCTGTGGTTCAACTCACTGGGATCTGAGGACCCCTGGGGCACATCCTAGAGAACGTGAGAACTGTCCCTTTAGAGGGTGTCCACGCATTACTTAAGTGGAGAAACACTGTTGTGCATCATCACTTTATCACTCAACTAGCTCCATTATTCCAAGCAGAAATCTAACGTGAAACTTACTCAAAGTAGAGACAGGCAAAACTGAGGGTGTACACGTAAATGTCATGATTTTGAGCCTTCTGCCTGGCAGGCTCCGCTCACACTACGCGCTAGGGAGGGAAGACCCTGCGCGATCGCCGCACGACTGCGGGTTCGTGCTGCCGGGCAGGGAGCGCGCACCCGCCATCGGGGGTCGCAGGGCTCCCGGGGCGGGGGGCGAGCACCTGCTACCCGGGTTCGCAGGGCTGCCGGGCGCACCCGGATGTGGCCGCGCGCCCCGGGCAGGGGGACGGGCCGCGGCTGCCGGCGGGCAGCGGCGGAGGGCCGCACGCGTGGAGGGCTCCGCGGAGCGTCCAGCTCCTCCGGGCCCGCTCGCCGCCCCGCCGGCCCCCGCGCTCCAACCGTCCTCGCCGACACCCGTGGCTTCGGCCGCTCGCCCTCCCCTGGTCCGCGCCGGGAAGGTGGCCTCACCTGCTCGGCGGGCCCGGGCTCCCGGGAACGGGGGACCGCGAGCGAGCAGCATCACGGCCGGCGGACGAGGCGGCAGCACAGGTCCGCTTCCTGGAGGCTCCGCTCCTTTCCCGGAGCCTCGCCACGCGCGGCCCCGCCCCCACCCACGTCGGCGTCGCGTCCCGGCGCGTGTCCGGGGCACGCACGCCGGCGGCGGGAGCGCGCGCGCGGGTGTGGGCGGAGCCAGTGATGGGCACCGAGCGCTGCGTTGTCTTGCGCGTGCTCGCCGCGCTGCTCCGAGAAGTGGAGGCTCAAGCCCCGCGCCGAGGCGGAGGGGCGCGGGGTTTCCGCGGCGCTGGTCTGTGTGGTTGACAGCGAGCCGCGCTGTGCTGGTGAGACCGCGGTTTCTCGCTCCTTAGGGTTCCCAGGGGTTGTGGAAAATGACACTCGGAAACCTCGGAGCTGGGCATCGGCGGTGGCTGTAGCTCAGTGCTTGCCCAGCACGTGGGAGGCCTGGGCTCAGTCCACCGCACTAGCACCGCACCGAAAGAAGGAACCAAGCTTTGCAGCTCACCTCTGTGCAGTCTTTCAAGTTTGCGAGTAACTGTCGCTGTTTCCCAGATGGGAAAATAAAGGCCCACACTCGTGTAATTCTCTTTGAGGACGCCAATATTGCATTTACGAGAACCTATTCTAAGGGACACAAGCTACCCCATTCCCAGTCCCGCACCCCAACATACGCAATCGTTATAAGAAGAAATAATAGGATGAAGAGCACAGTTAGTTCAAGGTCCCTAAGTAGCTCAGCAATAAACTGCCTTGAAGTCCCGGAGATTTGTACTTGGCAGTTGGGAGAGACCATGAAAGTCAAAGTTAGACCAGAGGTAAGAAGTGACCTACTAGCCCAGACCCTTGAAAATGTTTTTGAAAGGTAAAAAGCTCAAGGAGCCTTTGTGTTATGGTTTAGATATGAAGTGGCCCCCCCAAAGCTCATGTGTGAGACAATACAAGAAAGTTTGGAAGTGAAATTATTGCGTTATGAGAGTTTTAACCAGGTCAGTGTATTAATCGCTGATGGGGATTAACTGGGTGGTAACTAGTCAGGTAAGGTACAACTGGAGAAGGAGGGTCGTTGGGGCATCCCTTTGGGGTATGTGTTTTGTCCCTGGTGAGCCAGATCATTCTTCTGCTTCTTTGTAGTCCTGTCCTGAGCTGCTTTACTTTTCTCCTTTCCGCATTGATGTTCTGCCACACCTTGGGCCCAAAGCAATGGAATTGGCTGAACTGAGAGCTCTGAAACTGTGAGCCCCAAGTAAACTTTTCTTCTGCTAATTGTTCTTACCGTAGGTCTTTGGGTCACAGCAGCAAAAAAGTTGACAAAAACATGCTGCTGCATTCCATTTATCAAGTAAAACATGCTCGGACAGGTCTGGTAGTTCTGCACATTTAGGTGGAATCCTTGGTCAGGCCTGCACCAACCAGTGTCACCTCCTCCTGGTATTATTGCACCTCTGTCCATGCAGGTAGGCTAGCAGTGACCCAGGAACCTTGTGTTTTAGAATTAAATAACAGTTGTCCCTGGGTATCAGTGAGGGATCAGTTCCAAGACTACCTCAGTTTATCAAAATTCATGAGATGCTCAACTGCTTATTTAAAATGGTGTACTATTTATTTGCATATAACCTACACATATCTTCCCTCTGGAATACTTCAGATCATCTCTTGATTACTTACAAAACCTAATAGAATGTAAGTGCTATGTAAGTAGTTGTTATACTTTATAATTTAGGGAATAATGACAAGAAGACAATCTGTTCACGTTCGGTACAGATACCATTTTTTAAAATGTATTTTCATTCTGAGGTTGGTTGAAACCACAGGTGTTAAACTCAGGGATATGGAGGGCCAACTGTATGACTTTCAAATATTGATCCACATTAGAATCTTGAAGCCCCAGAAGGTTAGAACCAAAGGGAAGCTATTTAGTCTCAGCCCTTCCTTTTACAATAAAGGAACCTAGAACTCAGAAAATTTGGGTGACAATACAAGGTCTCTGGGAGGCAGAGGGAGTAAACAGGCTCTGTTTCTGACTCCTACTTCAGTGCTTTTCTTTTTCCCCTGCCCCCCTCCGTTCTTTCTTCCTTTCTTTCTTTCCTTTCTCTCCTCTGTTGCTATCAAAAAAAAAAAAAAAAAAAAAAATCAGTCACAATAGAAAACACTATGACATACCCAAGGCCAGGACTGAGAAGCTGGAGTTGTTGACCACTGATGTTTACTATTGCGCCATGTGTGTTTTCTGGTAATCCATATGTAATAATTATCTGGTAAGAGCTAAGAAAGAAAAAAATAGGAAAAGGTGAAAACATTTAACATGGTGTATGAGTTTCCTAGAGCTGCCATAACTAATTCCCCTAAACTGGGTAGCTTAAAGCAACAGGAGTGTATTGTCTTCAGTTCTGGAAACTGGGAGTCTAAAACCAAGGTGTCAGCAGGGCTGTGCCCTCTTGAAAGAGTCTGGGAGAGAATCCTTTGCCTCTTTGTAGCTTCTGGGGTTGCCATCTCTGGGTTGTAGATATGTCACTTCAATTTCAACTTCTGTTGTCACATGTTATCTCTGTGTGTCCATGTCCAAATTGCCCTCTTCCTATAAAAATACAAGTCAGGGACTAGACCTCAGTCTAATCCAGTACAACCACATCATGCCTTGAGTACATCTGCAGAGACCCTGTTTTCAAGTCAGTTCCACTCATAGCGTCTGGCTGGACATGACCTTTGAGGGAGCACTGTTTAGCCCAGTACCTAAGAAGACCATTCTGATCTGGGTTGTCAGTGAAGTGTTCTTTGAGAAAGTGATCTTTGAGGTCACACGCACAGGATGGAGGGGGATTTACTATGAAAAGGATGAAGTCTGGCTATAAAAAGGAGTGGCACTGCAAGCAGTGGAAATAGCAAAGACTCTCAAGAGGCTTATTCTCACTCATTAACTAGAGAAATGACCCAGGGTAGCAAGAAATAACACAGTACTTTCTGTTTACCGGCCACAGTACCAAGAGTATTAAAAATCATTTTAAACAGAATGATAATGAAAATAAAGTGCATCACAACTTTGTGTAATTGAACAAAAGTAAGTTTATTTCAGTAAAGAAAAAATGTTTGAAATCAATTACTTAAGTTTACACTTTAAGAAGTTATAGTAAGAAAAGCAAGAAGATCAAACTGAATAGAAAGAAGAACACAAAAAATGTTAGATGACATTAACAAAATCACAAGTTATTTCTTTGAAAATATTAAATTAATTAACTCCTGGTAAGATTGATCAAGAAAAAAGAAAGAAAACAACTAATACCAAGCATCAAAGAGGAATATCTCTACACAGCTATAGAAATTGAAATAATAATAAGAAAACATGAAAAATTTATTCTAATCTCAATAATTTAGAAGAAATGGGAAAAAAATCCTTGATATCTTTCCAAAACTGGCACAAGAAAAAATAGAATATCTAATTAGCCCTATATCTTTAAGATCCACAAAAGAAAATTCCAGGATCAGATGATTTCATTAGTAAATTTTATCAATAATTTAAGGAAGAAATAATACTAATCTTACAGGAACTCTTTTGGAGAAACAGGAGGGAGCACTTCCTAACTCATAGTAGAATGTCAGTATACCAGTACCAAGAAATTAAAGGAAAAAAACCGTACAGCAATATCCCTTCTGAACACAGATGCAAAAATTCTACAAAAATATTGGCAAATCAAAACCAGCAATATCTGAAGAAGAGGACGATAGCACAACCAAGCAGGACTTTTTTCAAAGAATGCAAGGTTGGTTCAACATTAGAAAATCAAGCAGTTGATATAAAGGGAACGTTTACATGCTTTGTATCATCTCAGTTGACATAAAAAAATTGACAAAATTCAACACCCACTCATGATTTAAAAAATATATTTTGTCAACAAAATGGAGTAAATAAATAAAAGGAATCATCTTCCTCAGTTTGGGAGGTTATCTATAAAAGAACCATAGCCAATATGATTGTTAGATCAAATTACCTCTCATAAGTCTGGAATTTTAAAAGTATTAAATAAAATATTGAAAAAGGATGTGACACCTGGAACTGCAGAAGCCATTTTGCAACCATGAGGCAACAGTCATGCAGATAAGAAGCAAACAATAAATATGAGGGGATTGAAAATTTGTCTGCTGATTGAGTAACTTGCTCAGAGTCATAACTGAATGGGAATATGATTTAATGTGGAGAGCACCAAACTAGGAGGCAGGAAACCTGAATCCTCATCCCTGCTGTGCTACCAATTCACTGTGTTGCGGCAGCTCAGAAAACTGACCTTACCTCAGTGGTCCTCACTGGCCATATGACCTTCTCAAAAGGGGTTAGGGTGGAAGGAGGTTCCTAGGTGACCTTGAGATCCTCTCCAGTCCTAAAAATCATGATTTCTAAGCAGCAAGAGAGGACTGAAAACAAAATCTCTTTCTCTCTCCTTTTCCCCTCCCTGCTGTGGTCAGGGTATGACCTTCCTCTTATTTATGTGTTAAAGCTTAATGGCCAGTGTGACAGGATTGAGGTGGGTCTTTGGGAGGTGGTAAAGTCATAAGGGTCGAGCCCTCCTGAAGGGATTAGGGCCCTGGTCAAAGGACTGGAGAGAGTGGTTTTACTCTCTTCTGCTCTTCTGCAATTTGAGAATGCAGTGTTCAGTGCCAATTTTGTGCCTCTGTCCCTTCTGCCATGTAGGACACCTAGTGGCATCATCTCTGAGGAACAGGCCTTTACCAGACCCCAAAGCTGCTGGCACTGCCATCCTGGACTTCTCAGCTTTCAAAACTGAGAAATCACTTTCTGTTTTTTATACATTGCCCAGTCCATGGTATTTTGTTACAGCAGCACAACTGGACTAGAACACTCTCCTCCCCCTTCTCAGGAAATGACACATGGGACAGAAGAGTTCTTCCTTCTCTTCCTGAACTGCAGATTTCTTTAAACCAGCGCATGCAGGACCCTCGATGAATGGATTGGGGCAGATGAATAATCCAGTATTAAGAACCCAGACACAATTTCTTCTTAATTATCTTTCTGGGAAACACTCCAATACGAATTTCTTGGAATTCTGCTGGCTTTACTCTCCAAATATTATAACCCATCACTCCAGGGAGCCTAAATTGACTAACCTGTCCAGCCTAGCAGTGTGTGGTGTCAAGGGGAGGTAACTGTGAGGTGCTGGGTGTCTCAGAAACAAAGGAACCCTGTGGACCTGGGGAGGAACTCTGCCATTTGCTTTCCAGTGCATTCATGCACAGGCTAGTTTTGAGTGGCTTGGCTAATCATTCTACACATTTACACAGCATCTGTCTGCAAGAAGAGTATAGCCCTTTACAGACATGACCTCATTTATGAGCCTAGCATTCCTAAGGGAGCGATAGAGCCAAGAGAATTCTTATTTTATGGACTTCTGTTGTGGAGAGAAAGCACCTAAGAACCAGAAGGAGAAAGTGCTTTCTCAGAGCAACATCAGAAATGAGGGTTTCCTCCCATCTTTTCTCATCAAAGCACAGTGAGCAAGCACTGCCTGAATATAGTCAAGTGGGGCAAGGACCATTAAACACACGTGCAACTGGTAGTGGAGGTGGTGGCTTTGGCTGCTGCAGACTCATCTGTGACTTTGGTAACAGTAGTTCACATCCCCAAAGCAATATACCATCTCACATGCAGTCTGATGGGGATGGAAGTACAATGCTAACCTGACTAAGAAGCGTAATTTCACTCCCTCATCAGTAAAATTGTTCCTTGAGCCAAGGTCCTTCTGATCAGATGGAAGCCATATGCAATATCAGCTTCACTTGCTATGAAGATGACTTTGTATGCGTGTTTTTGTGTGTATGTGTGTGTGTATGTGTGTGTTTTTTGTATTGAGGACTGAACCCCAGGACACTTTACACAGAGCTGCACCCCCAGCCCTTTTTATTATGGATCTCCCTAAGTTGCTGAGCATCTTGTTAAGTTGCTGAACCTGGCCTCAAACTTGTGATCCTCCTGCCTCGACCTCCTGAGTTGTTCTGATTATAGGCCTGTACCAACATACCTGACTGACGTTTTGATTTTCATATAATTTTTGCTTCAGTTTTAAAACCATCCAGACTTAGGCAGGAAGAAGTGGGCTATTTGTTCCACCTTTCAAACCTCGACTCCTGCACATTCCCTCATGGCTTCAGATAAAGTTCTTCCCCCTTCCCCCTTATTAGTTCCTCCTCACCTTTATGTTGAAGTACACGTTCCTGGGCAAATGAGTTCTGGACGTCGATGGGGTGTTGCCATGTCATTGACAGGTTGGCCTCACACTCACCTCTTCAGCCTGACACCTCAAGGCCATAGCTACGCCACATTCAGCTTCTAAGTCTCATGTTCTCACACTTCCTGGTCTGTGGGCCCTGGGTTCCAACGTTCTTAGCTGCTTGCTTGCGTCCCAGTTGTGCCTAAGATCTTTTCATGCCTCTATGTCTTTCCGCATGTTTCCTTTGGAATCACTTTGCCACTCTTGACTTCCTAGAAGATGCCTACACGTCCTTTGATTTGCCCCTATGCCCCCAGAAGACGTGCCACCTTCGTGGTCCCTGAACTCGCCAGGTGAGGAAGTCTCTCTCCATCACTTGCAGCACCCTTGTTCTGAATGACTGCTGTTGGTCTCTGCGATTCCTCTGTGTATTCCAAGCCCTGAGTGACACGTTCCATCCAGCAAGTGTGTTTTGTGTGCCTGTGTGTCCTTCCTCCAATTCCCTGTGGAACCAAGAAGACCCTGGCTTCCTTGTCTTCCATAGGCAGGAGTGGATTTTGCCCTTCTCCTACTGGGAAGCTTCCACTTTGGTTCTGTCTGCAAACTCCTTTCTGATTGAAATCCATGCTGTGTTTTTACAGCAGATTCTCAGTAATGTCGATTTGAACTGAACTGACTTGTGTTTCATCTCGTTTGAGTCAGCCTGGTAGCTTCGTCTGTGGAAGGCTTGGGAATTCATATTTTGTTACAGTGCACTTATCATCTTCCTTAGGTCTGAGTAAGAGCTATTGGCGTTCACTTTTCTCCATACCCTCTCCCACAGCACTCAACCTCTTTGAAGACAGGGACTGTGTCTTCCATTCTGTACCTTCCACAGGGCTTAGCACAGACGCTGGCACATTGGAGGTACTCAAAACTCTTGGCTAAGTGATTGGCGAATGAATGAAAGAATGAACAAATGATGTTACTTTCCTGCCTTTTAAGAAATTTTTTTAGAGACAGGGTCTTGCTGAGTTGCTTAGGGCCTTGCTAAGTTGCTGAGGCTGAGTTTGAACTTGTGATCCTCCTGCTTCAGTCTCCTAAGCTGCTGGGATTATAGGCATGCGCCACAGCACCTGGCTTATTTTTCTTCTTGATCAGAGGAATTCTATGATCAAGAATCACCAAGGAGCTTGGTGAGGGAGGTCACTTCTTGGCATAGCACCTGCTATAGTTTGGATGTTGAAAGTTCCTCAGAGACTTGTCTTCAACTTGGTACTATGGGGAGGAGGTGGAACCTTTGAGCTATGGTCCTTGGGTCCCTGGGGGTATGCCCTTGAAGGGGATCATTGAACTGGGTACCTTTTTCTTCCTCTTTTGTTTTCTGGCCACAAGATGAGCAATTTCCTTGACTACAAACTCCCTACCATTGCCATCTGGCACCCTCACCAGAGACCTAAAACCAGTGGGTCTGTTCAGTCATGGAGTGGAACCTCTAAAACTGTGAGTCAGAATAAACCTTTTCTCTTTGTAAGTCAGTTATCTCAGGTATTTTATTACAGTGATGGAAAGCTAACATGTCAACACTCAAAGTCACTGAAAATCAGAGAGAAGAGATAGGAATCAGGGAAAGAACCAGAAATAACTTTTGTCCTTCCTCATAATATTCTGACCACATGTGCCATGTGCCAAGCAGGGATTCCTTGGAGTATTTGGACTTGGAGTGGGGGACACACTTGTACTCAGATGCTGCATATTTCATCATTTCCATTGGAACTAGGGAGGAGGAGTCAAATGTGACTTCCCCATCTGACATCTTTCTCTTTGATGTCTTTTGTGATTCCCATTTAAAATCATAAGCTGTTCCCACTCACCTTTACAACTCTCTATGCCCATTCCCTATCTGTTTTTTTCTCTGTTCCTGTATCACCATCTGACAACTGCATATACTACTTATTAGTAGTTTTCTGTTTGTTTCTATCAATCAGGAGACAGAAAGCATCTAGGTTATTTGAAGAGGGACAATTTAGTGTGAAGAATTGTTAACTCGTGGAAGTAAAGGTACTTCCTTATTCAAAGAAAGAGGGGAGTTTCCATTAAGGGATCCAGAAGGAGCAGGCACAGCAAAGTAGCTACTCCAGGGAACAGGAACAGGGCACTGAAGGAACTGGAGAGCAGGACGACACCCCCAACAACACCCCAGCTCCTCCTGCCCCACCCAGGCTGAGACTCACACCTCCCCAAGAGGGCGTCTCTGTCCAGTGTGAAATGAGACAGCTAGGTTCCCTGGGCAAAAATTATTTAGAAATTCAAGACAGTTACAGCGGGGTATAAATTCAAATGTGGAACTTTTCTAAGTACCAGGCTGTCTATCAGTGACTATGCAGGTGTGGCATCCTGGTCCTGTACCCTTAGAGCAGCTCTGTGTCTGCCCAGGAGTTCCTACCCTGTGACTCTGTGGGTGCAATACCCTGCTGTCGCAGGCAGGTGCTCCCAGCCCTCTGGAGACGTGGCTGGTGGAGCAGGGAAGCAGAGCCCAAGCCTGGGACCTTTACTGACTCAGTCTGTCCTATACGCCACAGCTTTTCAATACGTTGTTACAAAGATATTTATTTTAAAAATACATAGATTTTATTTTTGAAATAAATTTTGAAAATAGATAAGAATAAAACACTATTTACTCGTTTGTTATCTGGCTTTACCATCTTACACACCTTAAAACATATGCGTGTACTCTTACTGAAGGTAAAGGCCTCCTGGAAGAAGTGGCAGGGGGTGGGGTTGAGGTCACCAGGAGGATAGCAGTGTGAGGAGGAGAGGATAGGCTCCTGTCTTAACAAACTGATCAACCACACCCAGTTTTTCTAAGTGTATGGTGCAGTACTGCTAGGTACATTCATGTTGTACAACAATCTCCAGAACTTTCTCAGCTTGCAGAACTGAAACCCTGTGTCCATTAATCACACTTCCCATTCTCCTCTCCCAGCTCCTGGTGACCAACATTCTACTTTCTGTCCCTGTGTAACTACTGTAAGGTCCTCATATAAGCGGACCCATTTGTCATTTTGTGGCTGACTTATTTCACTGAGCATAAAATTCTCAGGGTTTGCTCATGTTGTATCAAGTGTCAGAATGTTCTTTTGAAGACTAAATGATATTCCATTGTATGGAGAGACCATGTTTTATTTATCCATGCATGTCTTGATGGCACTTGGGTTACTTCTACCTGTTGGGTATTGTGGATACTGCTACTGTGAGCAAAGTGTACAAATATCTCTTTGAGACACTGCCTTTTTTAAAATTTATTTTTGGTGCTAGAGATGAACCCAGTGCCTTGCATGTATGCCTAAGCAGGCACTACACACTGAGCTTACATCTCCAGTCCCCGCTTTATTTTTATTCTCAATATTTTTCCGTATTTTACAATTCTTGTATAATTTCCTTGGCGGGGGGGGGGATGTTTGGGAAAAATTAATTGGTCATGGAGTAATTGGTTCATAGTAAATGTTCAAGACAGACACTCCTGGGGTTCAAGGCTCCTTTCTCCTGCAAATGTTTTGGACCTTCTCAGTTCTTGTATCTCAGAACCTAGAATTTTTGATCCGTAGTCAGACGTGTTATCCATTGCACCACTGGCCCTGCTTTTAATTCTTCAAGTGCAAATGCTGGATTTCTTAGTCCATTTTTTGCTGCTTATAACAGAGTACCACAGACTAAGTAAATTGTAACAAACAAATTCATTGGCTCACAATCTGGAGGCTGGGAAATCTAAGACAGAGGGATTGGCAACTTGCAATGACCTTCTTGCTGTGTCATCCCATGGCAGAAGGTGGAAGGGCAAGCAAGGAGGAGGGGTCAAAGTCACCCTTTTAAAATGAACCCATTCCCCATGATAGTGGTTAATATCCTTTCACTCCACCCTGGGGGCCTAATAGTGGTTAATATCCTTTCACTCCACCCTGGGGGCCTAATCACCTCTCATTAGGCCCTGCCTCCCAACAGGGCTGTATTAGGTACTGAGTTTCCAACACATGCTTTGTGGGGCATGCATGAAAACTATAATCCTGGGTCATTTGGAATTCTATTTTCATTTGTTTTAGGAGCTGCCATACTGACTTCCACAGTAGGTGCAGCCTTGTGCATTGCCACAGTTTACGAGGGTTTTGGCTTCTCCATGTCCTCGCCAACACTTCTCTATTGGATTCTTTTTTAAAAAAAAAAAAGTAGCTATTTAGATAGATATTGGATGATAATTTATTGTGGTTTTAAAGACTATTTTTGAGACCAGAGGGAAGTGGGCAAGATAATTGTGGAAACAGTTATTTTGAAGCAAATAAGGTTGCTGGAGTAGCTCATAACTACTCTCCAGTTTTTCTTTTTTTGACTTAGTTGTTTTGATACAGGTCATTAACCTAGAGAGGAGGGTATAGAGCAGGAGTGGGTTGGAGGAGACTGGTAGGGAGTTAAAATAGGGGCCAGCAGGCTGTGACAGGTGTGTCAGCCAGGGAGGATCGTGAAGTTGAGAGTAGCCATCCTGCAGGTCCATCTGAGGTTATGAGGCTTAAGTACAGAACGGACCCAATCCTAGCTTTGTGACAGTCTCCAGCAGCCTACAAGTTGGGAAGGAGCAAACAGACTTCAGGGTTACCTGGATTGGCGACTGGGAATCCCCCTCCCATTGGTGATGGGGCAGAGGGATCCGAGACACAGCCATGCTTGCCGTGCGTACCTAGTGTGGAAATGATGTGAGACTCGAGGAAAACTGAGAGTGAGATGAGGGTGGTAGGTGTGTCGGCAGGAACTCCTCCATCTTGCCTTGTGATCTGAGATCCAGGGAGAGAAAACCCTACAAAGAGAGCCTACATGGAAAACCAGGAAGACATTAAGGAGTTTGTCTGAGGCCAGCTTCAAAGGAGAACAGATTAGAACAGAGCAACCCAGAGCGGGAATTATCAAAGTGGGACACCAGACCGGTGGTGCCGCCTCGTGTGGAGACTTGCTGGAGATGACCTAAGGAGTCAGGGGTTCAGGGGTTGGGCCAGCAATCTGAGGTCCAGTGAGCCGTCCAGTGATTCTGATGCAGAGTTGACCGGGTAAAGCGAGAGCTGGAGAGGGGGGCCACGATGCTACAGGGGTGGGAACTGTAGACTCTAGGAACACAGTGCAGAGGAGGCTGCAGAAGGGGCGGCAGTGAGATCGGGGGAGGGCCAAGTAGGCTGTTTTATTGACTGGATTTGGAAAAATGAGGAGAACTCATCAGATGCAGAGTCCCAATGGCAATGATAGTGCATGAAATTCTCAAACCTGGAATTCTAGAACTGGATCATTTATGAGACCCTGGGCAAGTCACTAATTTTTTAAGCTCCCATTTCCTTGAAGATAAAGCAGAAAACATTACTGTTTTAGTCAGCTTTTTCACTGCTGTGACTAAAAGATCTGACCAGCACAATTGTAGAGGAGGAAAAGTTTATTTGAAGGCTCACAGTTTCAGAGGTCTTGGTCCATAGAAGGCCGGTTCCATTCCTTGGGGCTCAAGGTGAGGCAGAACATCATGGCGGAAGAGCATGGCAGAGGGAGGCAGCTCGCATCATCAGGAAGCAGAGAGAGAGAGACTCCAGTCTCCGGATATGAAATATATACCCCATAGCCACGCCCCCAATGAACCACTCCCTCTAGTCACACCCCACCTGCCTCCAGTTACCATTCAGTTAATCCCATCAGGGATTAATTCACTGATTAGGCTAAGACTCTCAAAACCCAACCATTCACCTCTCAACCTTCTTGCATTGTCTCACACGTGAGCTTTTGGGGACACCTCACATCCAAGCCATAACAATTACCTACCTGTTTGGGTTGCTGAGGGAATTCAGTGACATAATTCAAGTGCAGTGCCAAGCACAGAGGCTGGTATGCAGTAAGAGTGCATGAAAGTCAGCTGTTCATCAAGAAGCACCCATGGGTTGATCAGTTATGGGGGAGACCAGCTCTCCAAGGACGCCTTTCCTGACCAAACTCTATGCATATGAGCTGGAAGTTAACATTCACTTAGCGCTTGCTAAGGAGTCTCTCTTTCGCTTTTGTTGTTTGCATAAAGTTTCTTGGTTGTCTAAGTGTTCTTCCTCATTGTCTTCAGGTTAAACATGCTCAGGGTCTGTGCCTAGTTAGGATTCCTTCACCTGGCCCAGGACAGGCCCCACAGCTGAAGTGTTCAGAAGCTTCACACAGGGAAATCGAGATCCGTGTATATGGCTTGTCCCACGTAGACAGTGGCATCCCCATGAGCAATGCAGCACAGCTGCTTTCACAGTTAACCTCCGGGTGGCTGGAGAGACAGGTAGAGACAGGTGTGGCTGTCCATCAGGGCATGCTTAGTCCAGTGAAAGTTTCCCAAACACACAGAGGGTGTCAGTTCAGGCTCAAAAGTGGTCTTCCACAAGTGACCCTGCCTGGAAGTGACCTGTGTGTACAGCTGGCTTCCTGCCCCACTACTGAAGAAGAGGCCGGCCTCCTGACCTGTAGGGCTGCTGTTTATTGTGTTTCTAAACAAAGCATTCAGGTCCTACTTCCTTCTTGATGAATCTGCTGCCACCCTGCTCTGCAACATGACTTGGGGCAAGAGGTTTTTCTTCCTGCTCTATCCCTCAATCATTCAATCATCATGATTAGAACTGAAAAGGTAAAAAAGAAGGGCAAATAGAATATTTTCCCTAATAAAACAACTTTGTTTGTTGGCACTTCACCTGCCACCTGAAAGCATCACTTTACATGTTTATAATCATGGTACACCTCATCCCATAAGGGCAGGGAGTGTCTCTATTTTGGTAGCTTTTATTTATTTGGTGCTTGGTACAACATCGGATAGGCAGCATGCAGTCAGTAAATGATTATTGAGGGACTGTTATTTTATAATATACTGTATTCATTCAGAATAATAGCATTTCTTTATATTTTGTGGTGTAACTAATTGTATTTTTTTCCCTTTTTTGTTTTGGTTGCTTTTGTTATTATAGATAATATACATTTTTCATGCATATTTTATTTAGCTCCTTTAGATTCAGTTTGGTAGGATAAATTTCCAAGAATGGACTTACTTTGGTAAGGAGGTATGGACAACTTCAGGGTTCAATGAGTTCCCTAAGGAATAAATACTCCTTGGCAGAGACAATCTGATGTGTGTCTTCTCTAAGGAACATACTCATGCATCTGTCTCTAGAGTTTGTTGAGGTTAAACATGAGTGATGTAGAGGCCACCTCCAAGAACTCTTTGAATAGGCTGAAGACCTTCATTGGAGGCCAGGAGACTAGCGAGCAATCCCAGTAGGTGGAACTGAGTAGGTCTCTTAGTATCCAAGTAGCAAAACATATTTTTAATGGAAACAATGCCTCTTCTTCCAGCTCCTGAAGGAAAATCCCAAGACAGGGCTTTCATCGGAGTGAGTGGTAATGGAGTTCCAGGCAGTTCTTAAGTGGGACCTTGTGATTGCAAAGCCTAGGGAAGACATATTATTTGACCTATTATTAGCCTTTTATCACTTCTTTAACAAATTACTTTATTACTTCTCTAACAAACCACCACAAATTTTATGGCTTCCTACAATGCAAGTTTATTTTCTTACATTTCTGTGGACACGTGTCTATACAGTCTCACCCACCACAGAACTGCTTTCTTTTCTGGAGGCTGCAGGGGGAACTAGCCTCCATTTCCAGCTTCCATAGGCCATCCACATTCCTTAGTTTGTGCATGGCCCCTTCCTCCATTTTCAAAGCCAGCTCTGTCAAATCTCTTTGACCAAAGCCTGGAAAGTTTCCCTGGAGGATTAATGTGATTAAGTGGGCCCCACCTGAATAATCCAAGATAATCTCCCCATCTCAAAGTCTTTAATCTTAATCACATCTGCAAACTCTCTCTCCCTGTGTAAGATAACAGGTAGTGAGAAGGATTAGTTTCCCTACCATAGACCTAAAATAGAAATGTGCTTTTTTTAAATTAAAAAATACAAACACATAAGACTGTTTATTAACTTCTATAATGAGTGACTAAATTAGGTGAACAATGTACAAAAATCAGTCCAGAATTCTCCCTGTTACCTAAGGTTTTGTTTTCTGTGGTTGACTGCAGTCTGAAAATAGTAGCTGGAAATTTCCAGAAAGAAACAATCAATAAGTGTTAAATTGCACACCACTCTGAATAGTGGGACAAAATCTTTCATCATCCTGCTCTGTCTCACCTAGGACCTGAATTATTCCGTTGTCCAGAGTATGGGTGCTGTGCATGCTCCTCACCTGTTAGTCACTTGAAGGCCATCTTGGTTATGAGATTGCTTTCTGTGGTATTGCAGTGCTTGTGTTCAAGTGACCCTGATGTTACGTAATAATGACCCCAAGTGCAAGAGCAGTGATACTGGCAATCTTATTACAGCATGTTCTTAGAATTGTTCTATTCTATTGTTGCTAATCCCTTACTGTGTCTAATTTATAAATTAAATTTCATCATAGGTGTGTGTGTTTAGGAAAAACCATAGAGGATAGGGTACTATCTGTGGTTTCAGATATCCCCTGGGGGTTCTTGAAATGCGTCCTCTGAGGATGGGGGACTACAGCACACCTCAGAGAACTCTATCACCCAGCCATGTTCTCAGAAGCTCTCTGGGATACCATGTAGGCTCTCCACTGCCTCTGACACTGTGGACTGGCCTACTCCTGGAGACTGTCAAAGTTGCCTGTCTTCCTTCTTGTCTCGTTTCAAACTCTGCACAGCTGCCTACCACAGCTGGAAGGTAGGGCCAGGGCAGAAGTGTGACATGCTGTGACACCGGGCAAAGAGAGGGAAGGAGAGCTGGAGGGAGACCCTGCAGCTGGCTTGGACCTCACGAGGTTGCTAAGATGCCCATGTTTCTCAGGCCCCTTTTGCAGGACCTCCTTTTGCAAGGACAGCATTTTGTACCTTGGTGGTCCTGCCCCATGTGCTTCCCCAGGCTGTTGAATTTTGTCTGCTTTTATCTTGTATTTAGGAAAAGTTCCCCTGGAGGAGAGGCCCCCGCTAACAGATAGAGAGGTGTGTGTGTGTGTGTGTGTGTGTGTGTGTGTGTGTGTGTGTGTAGTTGCAAGGCTCAATTAGCTAAGGTTTAAAAAAAATTTTTTTTTCTCTTTCATCTGTGACTAGCATCAATGGAAATACAAAGGAGAGTTAGGAGAGCCATTCAAATGTCTCTCCTGAAAGTCTGGAAGGTGAGGGCGTGCACTGGAAAAGGCCTCTGAGCTCAGGGATACAGATTTGATGGCAACACAAGCAGGAGATACATTCTTTGGGAGATGCTATTACGGCTTCTGGGACTGAGATTCAGGACCTGCTGCAGCCGACCGAAATGAGGTTTCAGAAGCACCACTAGAGGGCGCACGAGCTCGTGGCTCTCACTGCTGCGCTAAGAGGCAGGCCCGCAGGGTTCCAGAGCATCCTCACCGATAGACAGTTCTACCTGGTAAGACAGTCATTTACTCCTGGTGTGGCTTCATTCCACGGTGGGATCCACCAGCACTAAACTAGGAAGTTTTTGCTTTTCGTTGCGTTCTCTGGATCCAATATTAGGAAAAATATGGTCCTTTTGCTTCTGGGGACTGCCCCCAAAGAGAAGTACATCTTCTCTGATGAAAACCCATGTGCTGGGGGATTGTGTTTATTTGCTTACAGGCAAAAAAGGAGGCAGTCTAATTTGGCTTTGAGTTTTGGCTCTTATTTTCTGGGCAAAGCCCTCTCTGGGCCTAAGTTTTCTTATTTATCACATGAAACTACTAATTTCTGCCTGATGAGATGGTCCAGAGTGAAATGCTATCATGATCTAATGTGTAGCAGAGTTTCTGGCACTGAGTAGGTGCCTCTGAACTCACTTCTCCTCCAGAGGGGTCAGGACTCTTTATCTCTGTATCCTCCTGGCCATCAGGATGATTGGCACAACCACACTCACAGTAACAAGTGAACAAGTAAACAAACTAGCTCACAAATGGAGCTTGTGAACTCTGATTTTAACCAGCAAAATCCTATTACAAAAAAACTAAGTTTGTAGAAGATTCGGAAGGTTATTTTATAAAACTAACTGTCTGGCACTGGTGGCTCAGTGGTGGAGCACTTGCTTAGCATGTGTGAGACACTGAGTTCGATTCTCAGCACTGCATATAAGTAAGTAAAATAAAGGTCCATTGACAGCTAAAAAAAAAGAAAGAAAAAACTTAAACAAAAAACTAACTGTCCATGGGTTCTAATAATCTGGAGGAGATGAGATCAATTAAAACACGGTTAAGAGTGAACACAGAAGCTGGTGCCAAAAAAAGCCTTAAAGATGTATGATATAGACTGTTTATACTCAAGCAGGGCTCCACCTTTTAAATTCCAACCTTCCGGGTGTGAGTTTACACTCGGGTTTTTGTAGACAGTGGGAACTGGGGAAGAAGAGGACCAACCTTGCTGCAGAGACACTGGGTCTGGGAGGCATTCCTGGCATCCAGTGGGTATCAGAACATCAGGCTCCCAGGGGGAGAGGGGATGGAGGTGCCTGGAGACAGGACGAGGAAGCCAGAAAAGAGAAACAAAAGACACTACTTAGCTACTGCACCATTTGGTGGATGATTTCTTTCTTCTTCAGGGCAGAATAAAGGCATAGAATTTAAATCTAGAAGCTAAAATTGTTTTGGCTGAATCTCATGCCCAATATAGGAGTCTTTTATAACACCTTACTGGAGGTATCCAAATCCCTGCCTAAGCTCTTTTAGGGACAGGGAACTCACTACCTAGGAAGAAGGCCCACTTCTTCACTAGAGTCCTACAGTTGTAATTACTAACCCCCACATTGCCTCTGGTTTCCACTTGTGGGTGCTTGTTCTTACATGGAGTCATGCAGACTGGTTCATCCCTCTTCCGGGGGTCATTTCTTCAAAATGCCAACGCCTAATGTCACATCTTAACTTTTTCTCCCCAAAGTTCCCTCCTACCTTCAAATCCTTGTCAGATGACTCCTTCCCTCGTTTAACCACTGATGATGATTCTGGAGTCCATGGAGTGGACTATTGACCACAGGGAGGCAGCTTCCTTGCTACACTATGTTACAGCACTAGATGGCACTGTGGCCAAGACTCCGTACGATGCTCCCCGGACTAAGAAGGCAATCAGCCCTTTCCCCCTAGAAGCTGGCAATCCCCCTCTTGCCTCATAGCCCTGTTTTCCTCAGTGGCCACTACAAGTACAAATCCAGTCCCTGGGGTGACTCAAGATCCCTCTGGTCCTCATTTGGTTCCTGCTTGTGTGCCTGCTGAGGACACCTGTGGTTCTGCCTGACCTGCACCCTGCCCTCCTCCTGATGACAGCAAAGCAGTTTTCCTTTCAGGGACCACTTCCCTCCCTTCTTGCCCACATGTGGTACTTGTGGGTTCTACCCACCACGGGGGACCACTTAGAAACGTATCCACACTGACCACAGTGACTGGTTCGGGCTGGAATGTCACTAGTGGCAGACACTGAGGACCACATCCGCCTGGAGCTGTTGGGCAGCTGTCTGCTGCTGGGTGGGGTGAGGCTGCCTGAGAATGTAGCTGAAACAGGTCGGCAGAGCAGAGGCCAAGGTGAGCTCTTGGGGACCACACCTCTTCAGGACTGAAGCCCCCAGCCGCACTGGACTTCTGGTTACATGAACAAGCAAATTATTTTCTTTTCTTTTCTTTTTTTTTTTTTTTTTTTTTTTTTGCTTAGTCTAGTTTAAGTTGGATTTCTGGACAGTTAGGACTGAGAAGTTCTAATATAGCCCCTGACCTCCCATCCTCCCCGGCTTGGGGGACATTTCTCTGTGCCCCGTTGGAGCACTTGGCAGGTGATTAGCGCACTTTCTCCTGTTCTCTCACTCTTCCCTTTCTTCGGGGGACATCTGGCTCTTCCTCAAGACACCAGCTCCCCACAGCCTTCTCAGAAGACTGTCTTATAATTCTCTGACTCACCAAGTAGGTCCTCAGCATGAATACAGGGACTTCTGAGCATTCAGGTTAGTGTTGTGTATAACTGTGGAAAATTGGAGGAGAAACAACGAACAAAAGACATTACAATCTACACACAATTATTTAATTACAAATTGTATTTAAGAAGAATTCTTAATGATGTGGGAAAATAAGTTTAATAAGCCAGAAATATAAATTTTATATACTAAACATATATTCCATGTCTGTGAATTCAACCAAACCTTGGATGGAAAATATTTAGGGGGAAAATTGCATCTGTAATGAACATGTAGACTTTTTTCTTATCACTGTAACAACTGTTTACATAGATTTGCCTTGTGTTAGGTATTGCAAGAAGTGCAATTTTATGATTCAAACACACAGGAGGATGAACCTAGGTTATATTTTATATAAGGGACTTGAGCATCTGTTGATTTGGGGATCTGCAGGGAAGGAAGAGTGTCCTGAAAACAAATTCTCTGGAAACCAAGGGATGATTTTATAGGAAAGGGTCAAAATGGTTATTTTGAGTGGTAGGACTACTAATAATTTTTTTCTAGTCTTTGTATTGTCTTTGTTTTAACATTTTTTATGAGAATGCATCTCAAATAATGTAGGAAGGAAGCTAGAAAACATTTTGAGATATCTGATATGGTATTAAAAATTGTATGTGTTATAAATGTTTATACCCTTTATATGAACTTGAGGATTGATTCTAAGGAAATACTTTAAGTCACAGAATGCTGTAATACAAAGATGTTCATGTGATGTCATTTATAATAATATAAAATTAGAAACACTTTTAAAATATAGGACTGATTAAAGAACACATCACCTAGTTAAAATCAAAGGGAGACTTTTTAAATTGAGTATATAAAGTCTCTTACAACAAAGAAAGCTTATGAAGTGTCATTAGGTGAGAATAATATTATATTCTGACTGCAACTATGTTATTTTAAACACATAAAAAAATAATACATGAAAAATCTGGAATACAAAAAGATGGTTGTTTGGAGTGGTGAGACTTAGGGCAATTGTAAAATGTTCTTTTTACTTTTCTATGCTTTCAAATACAATCATTTTTTATTTTAAAAAATAGGAAAATGTACAATTAATTGAAAACTCAAAGTAGCTGCCCTCCGGGAGGGCTCGTGATGAGTTGAGCTTGTCTCTGTCTGGAGAGGCCCCTGGGGTTGGGTGGAGACAGACTGATAAACTGCTGTCCCTATTCAAGGGCTACCTGACTCCACCCCAAGGGCAGGGGGCTCCTCAACCCCAGGCCACCCTCCTCAGAGAGAACACACTGCAGATGCAGCCTGGGCCCTGAAAGCCCAGCTCAGGCTGTGGGTCTCCCCCAGGGCTGCCTGAGACCTCAGACGGGAACTTGGATCCGCTCCCTCTGCCCCAGGTTGCCCCCCACCCAGCACCAAGTTCAAGTCTTTGCCACCTTCTTCTATCCCTCCCCGTGGGTGCTTTGATCTGTGCCGCTTCGGTAATGATGGTGGATAGTAATGTCAGGCCAGTAGCACTCCGTAGCCTAGTGCAGTGACTGCTCGCGGGAGGCCTGAGACAGGCACAGTTACTCTTTCACAGAGTAGGAAGCTGAGATGTGAAGGTCAAGTCATTTCCTCACAATTACAGTGCTAGTTAGTGGCAGATCCAGGTGATCGTTCCCAAGCCCTTGCTCTTAACCACTGTGCTGAGGCAGGTTGAATATTCAGCCTGTGCTCTGGGCTATGCTGCTGCCCCTTCTCCTGCAGGTGCAGGACCTTTCCATCTGTCTTTGGTTTTCTTTCTTACAACATCCTCCGTCCCTCTTTTCCAGTATTTTGAGATCTAGGGCAGCAGTTTCATTTATGTGTGTGTGTGTGCGCGCGCGTGTGTGTGTGCGCGCGCAGCCATAGCTGTCTCTCACTCCACTAAATGACATTTAAGTGATGACAATGAAGGCACAGAGATAAAAGTCATTAAGGCTCCAGAGCACAACCAAAATATAAACCCCTCAAGGTCCATGTATTTGTCATTGTCTGTGACCATAGTGGGGCAGAGTGGGTCCCACTGTCTTCTGTATCAGCTGACAGCACCTCGTGCATTGCCCAGAACATCAGTAACTAAGCTCGTCTGAGTAAATGAGTCAAAGAAAGAACAAAGGAATGCTTTAATGGATCAGAATTCTATAGTTTGTGTTGTCATCTATAAAACTGATGGCATTATATCTTCTCCTACTAGATTGAGAGCTCCTTAGGCCAGGAGTGGACGGCATTCTTTGCTCAATCTCTAGCACCTGGGGCATTGCTTGTCAGGTAGGATGTGCTCAGTCAAGGTCAGCTGGCTGCAGTGAATTCCCCTAAATTCCTCAGAGGGTCTGAGAGTGGAAGAAACAAGGTCTAGGTGTTTCTCCAAGTCCTGAAAGAAAGACTGTACATTTCACATTTGCTGTTATGTTGTTGGAATGGGTTGTGTGATCTGCCACCTGATTGTAGAGTCCCTTGTACCAAGTGCACACCTGAGAACTGGAAGCTTTCACTGTCCTGGGGTGTCCCAGAGCAGCTATTGAGGAGCCACAGAGGCTCCTCCAGAGGAAGCCAGGAGGCTCCTCCACTCCTGCAGACTGAGCTAGGCTCTAGGGCGATACACCTGGTCAGACCCAGACTCTGGGCACCAATACCTGGCAACACCCTGTCTTTGAGTTACTATCTACTGAGCAGCTACTAAAGTGTCAAAAATGGCTGAACTGCAGCTGTATCCCTGCTGTGCAGGTGGGAGCCCTTGAATTGCTTTGCACTCAGGTCTTTGGTTAAGAAAAATGCAGAAGGTAAAAGGACCTGGCTAGAGGTTTCCTTCTCAGTCCCCACAGGATCTGCAGGGAAGCCCGTCCCCTGCCCACCTGCCCAGGGATCTCTCGCTCTGCCGGATCGTCCCCCATTATGGCTCCTTTTCCTCTTGGCCTGCTTGAGTCCCTGCTGTCCTTCCCTAGCTTGTCTTCTTTGCCCACTGCAGTGTCCACCCAGAGTTGGACAGCATTTTCAAGGGAAGACTGAGCGAGCCACCTTCCTCCTGCATTCTCTCCCCTCTTGCCTCAGCACACACATGTGTCTTCTGCCACCCTCTCTAGCAGAGTCACTGTGCTGTCATGCTCCTGGCTCAGGGAATCCCAAAGGCTTCGGGCCATTCAGGTGGGAAGAGGGCACAGGTTCACCTCCCTGCCTCCTAAGTGCCAGTTTCCAGCTGGCCTGCTTGGATCTGAGGTAGAGACTTGATTTCTACCTCGGGAGGATTCCTGGTGGTCACCAAGCATGCGCCTGCTGTTAATTAAGAAAGGCTGCCCTGGACAGAGACTGAAGGGCATGCAAGTCACCATGGAGAACCTCCCTGCCAACCTCAAAACTCCCTGAAGGAAACTATAAGGAGGGACAGCAGCTGTGACAGCTTCCTCTGGGTGGACAGCATTTACAGTTCACCAAGTACCTATACTGACAGGTCTCTTGAACTTCAGCATGATCAAAAAGGACTAGCAAAATTGACATTCCCATTTCATGGAAGAGGACACTCAGGCCTGAAAAGAATCCCAGCCTCTCCAAGGCAGGGGTATAACTGGAAGTCACACCCAAATCTTCTGGACTCCAGAGCCATGTCCCTTCTTCCCATCAGTTTCCCTCTTGGTTCTGACACTGTTAAAATGGCAGATCCCCCTGGTTTGGCAACCTCACTGCTTCATTATCAGTTCACACTTTTGCAAAGATGAACAGAGGTTCACAAGAGCAGAGATAATTCACAGGATTGATGCTTGGCAGAAGACCTGTTCAGGAGCTGGAAGAACTACCTGCCAAACTGTACCTGTCTGCCAAGTCCACAGTGCCAGAGACTATTTTCTGAGTTGACCTAGACATTAATTCCTTAGGTGAGATTTCCTCAAAGGACCTTATAACCAATCTATTGGCCTACCATTATTTTCTTCCAGGGGTGACAGGAATTCTCCCCCACAGCTGTGTCAACATTCCTCAGCTTGGAGGTCCACCCAGGTTCCACCCTGCAGAGTGGCCCACCCAGCTGTTGACACGGCCCTTCTTATCTCCAAGGCCCAGCTGAACCTTGGTGTGCCTCCAAGTCCCCCAAGCATCTTGCTGGAGCTTGTAGCAACCCACAGTTCCGACGTTCTGAAGGAACCAGCTGCAGAGCAGTGAACTTGTAGGAGGGTATGTGCCAGGGAAGTTGCCCCACCAGGCACACGGGTGAAGCCAGGTCAACTCGAACACAGACGACTGCCTCTGAGCTTTCTAGTATGGTAACCTGCGGGAGGATGAGTGTGGAAGCCAGGAGACCCCTGTGTTGCCTTGGCGATGGGGCAGGGCTTCCAGGCTGGTTAAGGGTGTGCGTCTCACTTGCCCCCTCCACCTCGTCCTCCCTCTCCACCAGAACCACCAGAGCTTCCTGCTGCCCTTGACCTCCAAGGTGGCAGCAATGCCAAGTATATTTGTGCTTTACTACCATCTTACCATTATATTTTCATTGTTTCTTCTCTTGTTTCATCTTAAAATTGAAAAAAAAAATGAGTTTTAGAAAGGTAAAATAAATAAGTAAATAAAATAAAATAAAAATTTTTTTCTATGGTTACCCAGCTGGTAAGGTGGCTGCCCAGAGCCCCCCCCACCCACCCACATCTGCCCATCTGGGCTTGCTTTGAACTCTGGGTCATTCTTGACATCTTCTCTCTAACTAAAACCCCTGTCCAGTGTTTCATCCATCATTGCTCTCAATTAGCCAGGGTCCACAGAACCCGACTGTGGACCTGGGCACCCGCAGGCCAAGCCATAGCCCTAACTGCTTCTCTTCCCTTCCCTGGGCCTGTTTTCTTATCTACAACATGAGGGGTTGTCCTGGGTGGCACATACAATAGTCCCTCATCTGTGATCCAGTAGACACACCGCTCTTAATGGAAAGGTGGGGAAACTGAGGCCCAGGGATTTGAACTACCACAGAAAGTAGCTGGAGTGAAACCAGAAAATAAAACTGAACTGATTCTTGACCTTTAGAAGAAAACGATTTTGTTACTAAGAAAAGAACTCTGCACCTAAGAATGAGCCTGGAGGGGTCCTGGCAGGGAGGAGGAGACTGACCTATTTTAATCCTTTAGTGTTTGACCCGCCCTGAGTGTGGCACCCTAGTGTGGGTTTCACCTTAATTTTTGGGTGCCCAAAGAAGAGCAAGCTGTTTGCTTCAGGTCCTTCTGCTTCCCGAGTACTGCAGGGTTCCCTGAAGCAGTAATGCTCCAAATGACTCATTTCTAAGCCAGTTTCCTTTGAAACAAGAAATGGTGTCTGAATTCTGAGTAGTGACTGACACAAGACCACTGGAGATTCTGGGTTGGAGGACCAACCTACCCTGGCAGGCTACGGTTCCTCACAGTGGCCTGAGTACAGACACACGTAGCTTGCTGGGTGTCTTAGAGAAGAGACTGTTTGCACTGGACATGGAGATAAAAACAGGAGGAGAGGAGATCCAGGGGATGCATTCGGATTATATTTTTTTTTTTTTTGGCAAGGTCTTTTTCTTAGCTGTGTGGGCTGTATTTTTTCCTGGTTGACACAGAAGGCAGGTTTTGACATTGGATGCAAGTTATTTGCCCTCCTGCCCGGGTCTCATGACATTTGGTTATGATGCTGCCTTCAACTTGCAGAGCACCATACCATTTACATGACACTCCACAAACCCTGCCTTGGTTTGTGCATAAGTACTATTCGTAGGTAACCAGAGTGAGATGGGATACACTTCAAAACGTCATCCCAGATGCAGACCTGAACTCAAGGAACCCGCTTGGCCAGATCATCCGGCCCGGTATTTGGTGATGGAGGTAAACTCACTTAGTCCTCTTTGTCTTCTTAGGTCCACAGGCCCATTCGTTATTTTGTATTTCTTTTCTTCCATCTTCCCTCACCTCTTTGATCCCTTTGTACCCAAAATTGTTGTACACATGAATGTCCACTCACTTTTCCCAGGATATGGTAGAGCAGAAATCAAATTCAGGCCTCCTCCTCCTCCATCCAGCACCTTCTTCAATACTGTGGTGTGTAATTGTGGCTATCTGCTCTGAAATTTACATTTGCACCTTCTTTAAAGAAGACACTTATAAAGGCACAGTGTAAATTAGATCAGAGGAATATTGGAGGAGGCCAAATAATGTCCCCTTCCCCCCAGCCAAAGATGTCCTTGTCCTAATCCCTAGAACCTGGGATGATAGGGTAATGGAGACTTGAAGTTGTGGTTTAACTAAGGATCTCAGTACGGGGATTATCCTGGATTATGTGGGTGGGCCCTAAATATAATCACAAGGGTCTTTAGAAGAGTGAGGACAAGGTAAAGGAGGAAACCAGATGTGAGGATGGAAAGGAGTGGTGGAGTGATGGAAGGCAGCATCAGGAGGCAAGGAAAAGCATCAGAAGCTGGAAAAGTCGAGGCAACAGTGCTTCCTTAGAGCCTCAGAAGGAAAATCCAGGTGACTTCTAAGTTTAGTCCCAGGAAACTGATCTCAGACTCTGACCTCCAGAACATCAGTGAGAGAATCAATTGTGTTTTGTTTTTTATTTTTTTTTAAGCCACCAATTTGTGGCTTAAATTTAGAGCAGCTATAGCAAACTAATGTGAATACTGTTTACCTATAATAAACTACTTCAAATGTTTAAAATGTAACCTTTGGTATATAAATAATTGACAGTAATTCACTGTCAGCAAAGGCCATGCCATGATTGCTTAAGTTGGCTCTTAGATACTTGAATTAAAAATCATTTCAAGTTACTCATTAAAGACAAATTTCTACAGGTTTTGCAAGGTGAATTTGTGTTGGAGATATGGGATTTGGTTTATTATGCCTTTGAAAATATGTTGCAAAATCTCTATGTAAGAATTTACTAATTCTCAATGTATCTATAAAGGAAGTTACTTCATTAGACTAATGCTATTAGTAGGTGGAAAAAAGTTAGTAAATTAATTGGTATTGCCTTTGTGTTCACCTCCATTCTGCTGAAGACTGATTGAGTCATATATTTCTACCATGAATGAAGGTGTCTATACCGAAATAGTCACCTTTAGGCACATTAGTTAGTCATCAACTTCATGTGCATAATGTAAATAGCTTATAATTCTAAATTTTGTAACAAGGCACACATATCAACTATTAGCTTTGGGTATGGATATATGAATGGAGAGAAAATTCGTATTTTGTCATCCTCTCCCAGTGGGAGTTAGCATATGGGATATTTGATGTACTTGTGCTTCTCTGTGTAATTGTTATGTACAAAGACGATGTGTATTGCACAAATTATCTTGTTGAAATTACCACTCACTATACAAATTACTGTTTGTAGTGGTGACTGTTTGGATTGTAATCCTTTTGTTGATTAACATAGGTTTGAACAATGTAATCCCAAAATCTAATTGGCACAGGCTAAGGTACAAGTCATGGTCCTGGGTATCCGTGACTCACCTGCTTTCCAAAGCAGCTATCAAACTGTTCACTGGAGTTCACTCAATGGTCAGGTTTCCAACAGAGTGTGGACAATCACTAGACACGTGGTATGGTGTTTGCGATTCTTTACCTGGTGGTGGCAGGATTGTTGAAGCTTGCTGAAGTCCCATGGTGAGCTCAAGAGTAACGGCGGCCACACCTTCTGAATCCACGACATACACAGAATAGAAACACAAACGGAGAACATGGAATGTGAATCCTTACCTGATCTTTCATTAATGACATTGACTTGGCATTGGACAGCAGTTGGAGACGTCCGTGGCAGGAAAGCGAGACAATATGGGTCTTGATCCAGACTGTTAAAAAAAGGAGTCTTTAGTCAATTAAGAGAATGTCCCCTGCTAATGAGAAACAGAGCTGTGGCCTTAACCTGTTAGCTTCCAGAAACAGCTTGGATGCTCTTAAAATTAATCTAGGTCCCAGTAAATATATTCTGTCCTCTATGTGGTTGTCAGTGTAGGACATCAGTCAGCACCACCAGAGTCATTTATAAAAGTCCCAACTGCTGCCACTTATAGGCCAATGTTAAGGTTCCTGAGGACACCCAGGCATGACACAGGACGGTGGAGCTGCAGTTCCTGCAATCTCAGGCAAAGGCCCCCTGCGGCACATTTACCAGCAGCCCTGGCTGGGGCGAAGATTCAAAGTGCATTTCGGGGTTTGGTTTACATGTTCTGCTTGGGCGTGATGCTGCTTACATCCTGTATCACATCATTCACTTCAGCATCATGGCCTGACCTGCTCCTCTCACCCCTTCTAGGTCTGGGGACCCTGAGACCAAGCTTTATTTTTCTGATGTTTCCTCCTCCATATGTTGGCCGGTGCTGGGCCCAGGGGGTTCGCTGTCAACTCAATCCATCCCCCAGACCAACACATGCCAGCAGAAGGGCGTGCTGGGGTTTTAGTAGCTACCTGCAGGGGAAGACTTAGGCAGCCATTGAGTAAGAGTTATTCTTTTCCACTAGTGCTCCTTCTGCCTTCTTCCCTTGAAATACTGCTACAGACTTCCCTTGTCCAAAGACAGGTAAGTGACTACTCAAGACTCGTGGTGAATCTCCAGGGCTGTCAGAGCTACACATGAACTTTTAATGGCAATAGGCTACTGATACTTTTTTGGGTTCACTCTACCCAGGAAGGAAAGATCCCCAAGGCCTATTTTACTTTGAGGTCAGTGGACAAATCTGTGAATGTCCTCCTGGGTGACGTGGGCCTGTAGAAGGGCTTGCTGTGGGTGACAGCTTCTCAGAGTCCCCTGCACCTAGGTGAAGGCCTGCCCGCTTTCCCATATACAGGGGCAGGGCCAGGGCTGCCCATCTGGCCCCTACCTTCTGTGTGACACCGCTGAGTTGGGGAGTTATTTCTTATCCAAAGATCTGTAGGCAACAAGTCTGACAGCGATAGCAATCTGCTGTGACAATCCAAAACAACAGGCAGAAATGGAAGGCTACCAATGACTCCCACTGTGTTTAGCAGGCTGAGGTGTTGGGAGCTCCCCTCCAGGAGCTTGGCACAGACCTTTATGGTCACAAGTGCCTCTTACTAGCCAGGCACTGGCTGTGGGAGGGGTCATGTCCTGGATCATGCCGCCCTGGGCAGTGGTGAAACACAGACTCTTGGTCTGTGACTTGACCAAAGCTTTACCCTTTGGAAGGCCCACTTGCCTTGCTGTCTGTCCCCTGGGATGCTCATCAGATCCAAATGCATCTCCTTGCTTCTCCCCCACCCTGTCTCCACTTGTTGTTGTGTTTTATTTTGTTCTAAGCACACTTATCTGGGAAGCAGATCAGGGAGGCCCGTGAGATTTGTCCCGTGTGAGCTGCTATCACTTGTGAACGCATCTGCCTTGGGGCTCACTCCTCCCTAACAGCTGGCTTCTGGGACTGGGAGATGGCTGCGGCCCCACAATCGAGAAGCACAGCTTCCATGGGGCATAGCTGAAGGTTGGTCTACCACCCCCAGGTTCTGGAGGCGTGCTCGGAGGCGCTGAGCTTCCCCACCCCTCACCCAACCCTCTTGGGGCCCTGTGGCCTGTTTCTTCTCTCCTCCTGTGACTGCTTCTTGCTGTTCTTTAGTCAGGAGGGAGAGGAGAAGCTCTGAGACCGTACCCTGCTGTCACACATCACTCCCGGCCCCCAGCCTTGGTGGGGCACCTCTGACAATGATTGACACTTCAGCTCTCGTTTTTGAAAGCAGGGCAGGCAGAGGTGTTTGTATGGAGACGGAGATCCTTCCTGCCCACCTATCTGCCTCAGTTTCCCTATCTGATCCACTTTCACAAAAACAACCTACAGCTCTCAGAATAGGAAAATTTGAAAAACCTGAAAAACATAAAGAAAAAGTCACTCATTGTTTTTCCATTAACATTTAGCTCTTTCAATATCTTTTATGTAACTGAATCACATTCTGTGTACAATTATGTCTGGTATTTTTAAACAATAGCTTTTCCTATTGTCAAAGTAATACAAGTTCATTACATAACATTTAGAATATTCAAACACAAAGAAAAGAAAAATGACTTCTTTTTGCTCCATTTGGAAATAGCAAACACTAGTATTTTGATGCATATTTTTTCTGCTCTTTTACACGAGTGTATTTTGACAAAAGAAAAAAAGAAAGCACAGTCCTGTAGATTCATACCTTACATACTTTTTTGGGTAACTTTTCTCTTTTTTCTTTTCTTTTCTTTTTTTTTTTTTTTTGGTACTAGGGATTGAACCCAGGCTTGCTTAACTACTGAGCCACATCTCCAGCCCTTTTTAATTCTTTATCTTGAGACAGGGTCTTGCTAAGTTGCTTAGGGCCTTGCTTAGTTGCTGTGGCTGGCTTTGAACTTGTGATCCTCCTGCCTCAGCCTCCTGAGCTGCTGAGATTACAGGAGTGCACCACCGCGCCTGGCCAACTTCGCTTTTTCATGTGACTCAGCGTGAACAGTTTTTATATCAATAAATGCTCTTTGGCCTCATGGATGAACAGTTTTTATATCAATAAATGTTCTTTGGCCTCATGGATGATGACAGCAACATACAGATGTGGTGTGTCTGATTTATCCAATCTTGTGTCCTTAGACCTTTGGTTTGGCGCTAATTTCTCCCCATGATAAACATCGCCATTGCAGCTCAATCTTTTCATTCCTCCGGTTCTGCTTTAATATCTCTGAATCCCCTGGGACTGGCACCCTCATGGATTATAGCAAGATTGTCTGATACTGCACATGAGAGGACTTCAAGAAATACATCCATGCTGTGTCTACAGGAGGGATTGTCATTGTTTGTTAGTTAATTCAGACTCAGCAGCACTGGTAGAAGTGGAGTTTGTGCCAAGCAAAGAAGAATAAAAACAAACACTGTTCAAAATACTTCGTATCCTTCACAGACTAGTTTTGACAGCAGGTTTTTGACAGCATGGCAAAATTAAGCAGAAGGGACAGAGAGTTCCCAAAAGCCTCCTACACCGCATGTGCACAGCTTCCCCCCACAAGACCTGCCAGAGCAGTGCACTTGTTAGAATGAATGGACCAAATGAACACAGCATCACCCAGAGTCCACAGTTCACATTATAGGTCACTCTTGGTGTTGTGTGTTCCATGGCTTTGGATGGTATATAATGACAGCATCATACAGAGTAGTTTCACTGCCCTAAAACCCCTGTCCAATCCACCTGTTCATCCCTCCCTCCCCTTAACTTCTGGAAGCCACTGGTCTTTTTAGTATTTTGTTTTGCCTTTTCCAGAATGTCACATAATTGGAGTAACAGCTTGTAGACTTTCCAGATTGGCTTCTTTCTTTTAATGATACGCATTTAAGTTTCCCCCATGTCTTTTCATGGCATAAGAGCTCATTTCTTTTTAAGAGCTGAATGTTATTTCATTGTGTGAATGTACCTGGGCTTTATATTATTTTGACGTATTTAACCCTTACAACCACCCAATGAGGCAAGCACCATTGATCAACTTTTGAATGAGGACACGGAGGCATGACAAGGTCAAGCAACTCTCGCAAGTACCAGGAAGCGGTGCAGCTCAGATTCAGCGCAGCTGCTGAACTGCGGCTCTCCTCAGAGGCCAGCGCCCCTGGGAACTGGCTCCTGGGAGTGGGCATGAGCAGGAGTGTGAGGCCGTGGAATGGTGACAGAACAGGAGGCTGGCCAGAGTTCTGCAGCCTTGAGGTGCTGCGTGGAGATCAGTGCACCTTGATGAAAACATGCAGGTGGTTATTTAAAACAAGAGGCATTATCTTTCAGAGACACCCTGCATTTGGGGGGATAAAATGACATGATGTGCTTTGTTTGTTGCAAAATAATTCTTGCAGGGGGAGCAGTAATGAATGGGTAGAGAACAAGTGGAACAAGATCAGCCCTGAGCTGACTTTGCCAAAGCTGGACAGGGGAGACTCTCTCTTGTTTTGTATTTGCTTGAAAATTGTCATACTAGAATGTAAAAGAAAGGTGAGGGCTGAGTACCTCTCAAATGGTTGGGGACTTTATGAATGCCCTTTTCGGGGATATTCTAACCCAGAATATAAAGGTTCAGAGTAGAATATCAAGACAAAGCTAACTCCACTGCCACTTCCTTAAAAGCTTTGCTAGCTCCAATTAGCCTGGGGAAATAGTTGAGAGCCCAGCTCCTCCTAATGGACCTGTGCAGGAGCCTTATGGGTTTGATCGTTCATTCAAGAATGTTATTTTTGGTCATGAGCCCGAGGACAAACTGTGAGGGAAACAGCTGAGTTTGAGGAGCTAAGATATACAAGCAAAAAGTTAAAACACAATAAGGGAACAGTGGTGCAGCTGTTCCAGACCTTGGGTCTGCTGGGGTCGGAGGGACGGGGTGGGGGCTGTGTGTGGTTCCCCACTCTGCTCAGTCAGAGCGGAGTTCCCCAGAGAGGGAGGAAGACCAAGAAGGTGCTCAGAGGGGGCTCTTTCCCCAGTCACATGCTGTGCCCCCAGCGGGTCTGGGCGCTTGGGGAAGTGTGTGTCACCTGCAGGATGCCCAATACTGCCTCCTCCCCCGCATGTGTTTTTATGTCCATGGCCTTGTGCTCAGCTGCGCAGTTTGCAAAGGGAGACCTGCTTTCCAGCCAGCTGAGCCAGACAGAGAGAAAACACCTCTCTTCTCTGTCTTACTCGATGTTAAAAGTTAAGCAAAACCAGGCTGTTTTGTAATTTTGTTTGTGACTGAATTTGTCAGCAAGAATAACAGCATAAGAGGACATAAGTGATTTATTGCAAAAGAGGTTTTTTTCTTAATATTCCAAGTGATAAATAGAAAACAAGCCCCCCAAAAGGGACTGGGACAATCTCCTGACAAAGAACTAGTTGAAGAAAGTTCTGAGCATTGCAGAAGGGGCTAGCACTAAGGGTCACATGGTCCTCTCTAGTGGAAGCTGAATGAGGGTCCACCCTCCCCTCCCTTTAAAGCCAGTATTTGGCTCCTGGTCTAACTCACTATGATCTATGTCAGGATTTAGGATAACAGAAAACTGGGATATGTTGCTAAGTATGTAGGCTCCCTTCTGGGTTTCAATCTGGCTGATTTGTTCATTTCACTGATCTTTCTGGTCTGGAACCAGCTAGAGAGAGCTGCTCAGACAAGACTATGGAGGACCCCAGTTTCTTGGTCTTCCCTTGATGCTCTGGCCCACCAGGGCTGTCACTCTAGCTGTGGACTCACTATAGCCCCCTGCACACATGGGAACAGCTGGCCTGGGATCCCATGGCATCTGCTCTGAGGTGCATGGGTAACGTGAGAAAATCCTCCTTTTGCAGGAGCAAATCCTCCTAGGAGCTAAAGCACTTGTGGATTACGGAGAAGCTGCTGGGAGGGACCTGCCTAAAGCTCTCTAGGATGCAGGGTACTAGACAGAGAGTAACTGGAGTCCTGCGTATTCATTGCCATTTTCCCTGATCCAGGATACACAGTGCACAGACAGGACAGAGGCGTAAGCAATTTGACCCTCACTGCTCCCATCAAACCCTGAGAAACAGGAAGCGAGCCTGAGAAGGCACCATGATCTTTATAATTTGTCTGCAGAGACTTGGACCTGGAATAAGGCCCTAACAACCACGCACTGACACAGCTCCAGGCTCTGCATTGATGTGTAGGTCCCCTCCTTCCCCGGCATGGAACTTTCTTTGGCACCTGAGATTCTTCAATCCAGATTCCTCATTGCTACCTGGAGTGGGTATATCCTTCCTTACACTTGACTTTGAAGAACTCTCCCCAGTGGTTTCTTCATCAAAGCAAGCCAAGAGTCAATCTTCATTCTCTAGTTGGTGTGAATAGGCCCTAAGCAATTTTGTCAACCATAGGAACAAATAGGAGCTAAAGCTTGAGTCTGGTATCCTAAAACGGAAACAAAACCCTAGGCGCATTCATTTAAAACATGCAAAATAAGGAATGGAACCTTCTCACTTTACTGTACCGTCCAGATAGACTCTGTAAAATAGGTTAACTTCTGGGTTTCACTGTTTTAAAGAAATATCAGCTATTTTGCAAAATTTCCAGGGGAGAATTCTGCCCCAGACTACTGAGAGGTCTAAAAACTATGTCCTAAAAGGAATAGTTCAAGGACTCAGGAGCCACCAACTCATAAAAGCTAAAACTAAGGGGCAATGTAAGAGTCGCCATCAACTCAGTGAAGGTCTACCTTCTGTCTAGAAGGCAGAAACAGGGCTGAAGGAAGAAAATACTGGAAGATAGATTTTGACACTATAATATCAAGAGTTTTCTAACAGTCACGTGCTATGTAGCCTTTCTGTCAACAATGGACCACATAAGTGATGGTGGTCCAGTAGGATTCCACCATCCCATGATTTCCCTGTGTGTCTTGGTTTGTCCAAACACCCTGTCTCATGTTCACATATCAAAATCACCTAAGGACACACTCTCCGAAGGTAAATCTCTGTTATTAAGTGGCACATGACTGTATTTAAACATAGAAAGAATTCAGGGAGATAATGAGTCAGGACCTCCTTGGGCAGTGACCACTGGAGACCAGACAGTCACCCCAGAGAAAGGCCACTGGGAACCCCTGTGGTACTAGGAGATAAACTTCAGGACTAGACCACTCTGGATTCTCTGAGATGCAAATTCTAGATGCCACAAACAATAGACAAGGAGATATACTGAAATATTTCAGTGTCTCCTTATAAACATTTAGACATTTTGTTTGTTTACAAAAATGAAAACTGAATTAAAGTGGATAATGGGAACTGTGGATATTCTGTCTAGATTGCTTTCAGCATTTTGATTTCACATGGCTTTGTGCTCCTCTTGATTTCAGATACCATTATCTTTCTTTACCTCTCTCCCCATGCCATCACATCCCCATCCTTCCTCTCTCTGCCTCTTTTTCTCTCTCCCTTCTTCCCCTTTCACCCCAAGGATTGTCTTTTGTGCCCTTGCAGAGTCAGAACACACTGGAGGAGTTTGGTGTCTGACTGTTTGTGAGGTGGTTACAGCAAAACCCCTGTGACATCTGACCTACACTGGTATGTGTTTCCAAGCACTTTGTCTTTCTTCTCCAACCATCTTAATCTGATCAAATTTGGCTTGACTGTGTTTGGGTGTAAAAAGGAAAAATTAATGATATGGAAAATGCTCATAATATCACAAGTAAAGACAATGAAGTAGAATTGCTGGAATGAATCTAGAAATGATGCTGAAACAAAAAAGAAAAAAGAAAGAATAAAAAATAATGAAGACTTACCTTAATACCAGAGATGACACATGACATAATTATAATCATTAAGATGATGCTGGCAAAAGAATGTACATCAATTTAAAGAGGATAAAGCGCAGAAGCAGACTCAATTCAGTATATAAAGTCCCATTCAAAATTGGCAAGAAAAAGATGACTTATTCACAAAATGGCGACCTCTTTGAAAGAAGAGTTCAACGTTCAGACATAAATAAATTTTAGAAATAAAACTATGGAAGTATGGGGGGAAATAGAGGTGAACATTTATGTAGTCTTTGGAGAAGAGAGTTTCTTGAAAATCACCATCAAGGACAGAATCTTAAATGAAATGAAAGCATTGGTGTATTTAACTAAACAATGTCCACATCAAAAAATATATAGGCAGGGCAAAAACAAAAGCAAAATATTAGCTATATCAAAATATTAAAAAAGAGCTGACCCAATACTTGTGAAGTTCTTATGAGCAAGAGAAAAGTAGATGATCTTAGTAGAAGACAGAGCCAAGCACATGAATTACAGTAGATCAACCAAGGAGAAATGTAATGTCCTAGTAACAGCAGTCCAGCCTGTGGCTGATGAGCAGCGAGTTTTGGTCTATCTAGTGGGTGGTACCATTCCAAGTAGAGTTGACATTTAGTCTTGTCGTTCCCCCTCCTCCCTGCTGTATAATAAAGAACACATTTCAAATCAGTGAGAGAATACTATTTAATACATAGTATTGAGAGAATCAGCTATTTGTGAATAAAATAAATAAAACCAGTTCTCTGCTGTACATTATACTCCAGATGAATCAAAAATCTAACCCCTCAACATAAAAAATGTAAATGAGCAGGAAAAGTGTCAGAAAATATCATTATGATCCCAGGCAAAGGGAGATCCTAAATAAGTCATAGAAAGTAAACTCATTCAGTAAAGGTTGAAAATTTTAAGTTAACCAATGAATGTTCTCTACATTGAAAACAACATAGCTATCCCAAGATATGCTAAATGGTATTAAAGACAAGCTGAAGACTGGGAGAAATATTTGCAGTGTATGTAAGAAAAAAATGAGTATAACAGATACATTAAAAAAAAAACAAACCCAATACCCTTTAGAAAAATGTGCTAAGGATATGAACAGGCAGTTCACAGACGGGGAAATACATTTGGTCACATACATACAAGAATATGTTCAACAAAGAGCATCAATCCTGTAGGTTCCTGGTAATCAATAATAATAATTTAAAAAAATATGCTCAAATAAGTTTTTATCAGACAAGTACTGAGGTAAAGAGGAGACCCCATTTACACTCACCATACTGGCCATGTTGAAAGACCTGGGGGTGGATGGGGTGTTAAGATTGCAGGAAGGGAGTTGTCATACTTTGGTTGCATACTCAAAATAGTGATGGTAATTTGGGCCTACCACTCACCTACAATATCATTTTGTGGGAACTTAGAGTAGAGAAACCTAGGAAAACATAAGGTATTCATTGCTTCATTGTTTGTGGCGGGAAAATATTATAAACCATCCCGTCTACTGAAAGGGGAGAGGTCAAGCAGAATATGGCACATCCACATAATGGAATGCTACTTAACACACCAAGGATATTATATGTCATCATTTATTTATTAGTAAAATTATATGCATTCTGAACGTATTCAATTCTGGCAGGAAACACCCAAACTCCCCAAAGTGAATGGTCACAGGATGAGGGGAGGGCTTGGGATTCTAGATGTGAACTGTGGGTATTTTGGAATCTCTTGCTCAATTAAAAATGACTAAAAATATAAAAGATTGAAAGAATGTGTGTCCATAGCTGTGCGGGAATGAAATTATCAGTGATTTTTACTGTGTTCCTTTTTTCTTACTAGCATTTTCTACAACTATGCCTATCACATTTGTAATAATAATTTTAAAAAATCAGTTTTTGAAGGATTGCAAAAAAGTTTCAAAGATTCTCAAAAAATGAGTTTGAGGTGACCTAAAATATACTACTGCCCCACCCTACCATTCGTGTTTACAGCACTGTATTTGGGAAGGGTGGCAGGTTTTACTGCAAAATGAGATAAATCCCCAATGTGTGGAAGTGCAGGGAAAAATGTCCCAAGATTCACTTAGCCAACGCTGATCAGGGCTTCTAGGTCAATGTTCCACCTTGCTCACCTGGTCTATTAACCAGCACACTATGAAGATTCAGACTTATGGACTTAAAATAAATATTTAACAGCTTAACGTAGCTATGTTCTGGGAAGGAATCTTCTCGAATGGCCAAACATTTGTCCTTTTAATCTCTAATTTGTTTTTTTACATTGTAATACTTTGGGGTACAAATATTTTTAGAACACTTTGCCTTCCTGCCCTCCTTCCCAGCCAGAACGCAGAAGACCCATGCTTTGCCATTTCTAAAGGCTGGGGCAATACCCATCTACCTCACCTCCTGCCTTCTACTCTACCGAGGGTCTGAAAGCTAACTTTTGGGAATTGTTTGTGAAATAACCAGGGGGAGGGCTTGCCCCAGAGGATTCCCCAGGATAAAAGAACAAGCGTCTATTTTGGCTTTCACAAATTTTTCTTTTATTTACTGCCTTGCGGTGTTTGAAGGTGGTCTGGGAGGTGGTGAAGGTAGAAAAGTGCAGCTTCCTTCCTCCCACACTGTGGCCTCTCCAAGGCCAAAGGTCTTGCCATTGGCACAGAGCTCTGGCCACAGTGGAGCTGCCAGCAGATGGAATGTGTGGATGTTCTAACTGGAGGCAGATCTGGAGGCGGGCAGCACCTGCTCTGAGGCTGGTCAGTTTTCCACAGGAGTTTCCCAAGATGCAGCAGGCGATCATTAATAGCCACAGTAAGGCGGTGTAGACATCCCGCTGCCAGAGGGCCCAGGGAGGTTTGCACAGGGCCTGGGCTACGATCTTAGCTGTGTTATTTGCAAAGCAGGAAGAAGGAAAGGGAGAGTGTAAAACTGAGCAGTGACGCTCAGAAATAAAGACTTTTCTTATTTATGTGTGTCACTGTCCTTCACTTTTCTTCATACCCTAACAACCAGGCAGTCACTCAAGCAGGAGGTGATTCACAGCTGAATTCTGAACCACTGAGCCCAGGGAGCTATGACTCATTTGATGCCATCAGGTAACTGAGGAGCTGGTGACCAGATCTAATGAAAACACGAAGGACGAAAGTTCCAAATTCCTTTCAGGAGTGGACTCGCCCTTAGAGCACAGGCCAGGTGCAGTTCCTCCTACGACACGCTCATGCAGCAGGAACTCCTAGCCGAAGGCTGGAGAAGAGGTGGAGGGTGCTTCCTCTCTGCAGATGACGGCCCCTGGGCCAGTGTTTTGGCACTGAGGCAGTGGTGAGGAAGGACACTCCAGGGGGAGCATGGCAGTCAGCAGGGACGGGCTGCCTGTGTCTGAGCTTTTCCATTTTTCTGCACCTCATTGTCCCCACAATAAATAAGGAATGCTGCCCCTTGCCCTGCTTGAAGTCCAGCCTTACAAAGGAGAAAATAAACGATGCCCCTGGCAGTACTGAGAGTTATCTGGGGAGGCAGGGGATTGTGTTGGTTTGATACAGCACTGACTCTCCTCAAAGACCTAATCCCCAATGAGTAAATTGGCTCAACTGATCCTCTTTAGAGTGTAGCTCAATACGGGAGTCAGCAGTCTTAACAGGAGATTTGAAACACCCACAGCTCTGGGAGGGTGTGGTGAATGTGGCTAGATTCCTGGGATACTGGTACTGGAAAAGGCCTTAAGGGTCAATTCTCTTATTTTACAGACACAGACATGGAGGTCCAGAGAAATGGAGGCACTTATCCAAGATCACACAGCTACAGCCAGTCCAGGCCTTCAGCTCATAAACCCAATAGCTCCTCAACAGACTTTCTCAAAGTGGAATCTTCTGATATTGCATTTGAGAGTCACTTGGCATGTGTTATAGGAGTCCAGGGAGATGGTGGTGATGTAATGAATTAGAATCTCTGGGAGTGGGACCCAGGGATATATTTTTGAGCATCTGGTGAATCTTAAGTAACCGGGTTTTATTTCAGTTCTAAATGATCTAGACAGAGTAGCTGCCGTGGACAACATGTCTCCAGAAAACATAACGAGGACAGATTCCACTCATTGCCACGGAGCTACAGCGCTTGAAGATTAACTTAATACTCTTAAGCCAGAGTCATAGGTTGAATGGCTGGACAATCAAAGCACATTCCGAAAACAACCTACCTCTTGTTGCCCCTTTCTAGGCCTTTCTTCCTCTGGTTCTAGGATGGGTGTGTTCCTGCAATGGGTCCCTCCCAGCTTATCCTGCCATACCCACCACCTCTCTGACATCTTGCTTTGTACACGTGTCTCTGGTTGGGAGCAGATGGTTTCTGATAGGAGGTTGCCTCTACCCTCCCCCTAATCAACCAGAACGGACCTGACAAGTCCATGGGAGATAAATGTGACTGAGCTTGCCCTGGAGGAGCCTCTTGGGTGGTTAACTATATAACATGTGAACGCATGGCAGACAGACCCACACATTCCAAACTGGCTCAGCTCTGCTGGATAATTCTAGACAGAATTAAGATGAAAAAATATGTGGGCCCAGCTGGATTCCTTTTACTCCACAATAGCTGTAGCCGTGGGGAGCATTTGTCTCTGGGGCTCCAGTACACCTGATTGTTCCCACCTACCTCCCAGCATTTTCTCATCGGCCTGAAGATTGCTTGGCTGCAGCTCCCAATCCTAAATCCAGGTAACATGCAGCAAAGACAGAGCCGGACTTTAAGAAGGGCCCCATAATAGAAATAATTCCCTCAAGACAGCTCTTGTCTTGGACAGATGGCAGAAGTGTTTTTTGGCTCACGTGTATTTGTTTATTTTTAAAGATAGTCTTTGGGCCTGAAAAGGGATCAGAAAGGCCTGTGATTTCAATTTCTCTGAATGTTATGGTAGAAAACAGAACCAGAGACACCAAAGAAGCAATGGCCAGGTATCCCCAAAATTCAGGCCCAGGCCTATCACTTGAAAGATGCTTAAACATCATTTGTCAATGAAAAGGGCCCTCTGTAGGTGTGGCCTTCAGGTGTGGCCCTTCTTGCTAGGTAGCACCTTGGTGACTGGTCACACATAGTCCAGGGCGTTGATTGCAAACTTCTGAACTCATAAACCTGCTTTGGTGGGTGTCCCAAGAGGACTTTGATTTTCCAGGGGCTGGTTTGTGTTTTTCAAACTCACAAGATTCATATGTCAAACTAGAAGATCAAGCTAGCCAAATATACAGTGAGAAATAAATAACCGGGGTCCATAGCCAACTCCCATTCCTCTTCTGGAGGATGATCCTGGTGGAAAGCTAAGAGTGACCCAGAGGCTATGTGGTGAGCTGGGGCCAGGGAACAAGAGGAATCTGCCATTTAATGGCATCAAATTAAGTAACAGGGCTTCATACTACTGTCCAGCAATAAGCCTGGAGCACGGCAGCCATGAACACTCGAACTTTGCATGTCTCAGCTCCCATCAGAGGATGAGATGTCAAAGCCTGGCTGGGGCTGCCTCTTTCTCCATCTCTGCAGGGACAGGCACCACAGAGGTCTCCATCTGCGACTCTCCTTTTACTTCTAGGCTTCATAACCCTTTGACTCTGACCTGTTCTTTCCCCCTCTGGTCGAAATACCACCTCTTGCAGCATTAGCAGTCAGATTTCACTGGCCTGGGCACCCTCCTGTGCCCTGCAAGTCCCTGCACTGCGTGCAGCCTTCCCAATCAGCATGCAGCTGAGAATTGGATTATTCTTATTGCAGAGTGTTGAGGGGCACTGTCCTGCAGTCCCCAAGGACCAACAGAGCAACTTCAGATCATGCTTCCAGACAGGAAGGTCAGTTTAGGGATTGTTGTTCTGCTGACCACTCCCTCCTGTCACTCTCTGCCATGGTGCGTGGTCTGAAGAGCTCAGGGTCAGACTATCCACACATCAGCTTTGGAGGCCATGTCCTGAGGAAAGCCCCGAGTGGACCATGCTGGGGGCACAGCTCCAACCCATCCTGTTAGGGGTCATTCCCTCTCCCTTGCTCTGTCACCAGTGGGGATTATCTGGCCTGGCTGTGGAGGTTCTGATTTGGAAACAGAACCTTTCAGCCTGTGAGATCCAGTATGTGGCAGCAGAGGAAACATCAGCAGAATCATGGGGGACACCAAACACGAGGATCTGAAGGGAGTGAGAGAGTCTGGAATGGCATTCGGTGCTCCCTAGGCACTTGGAACTTACTGACTGGCTGAATTCCTGACATTTCACTGAGAAGGAAACTGAAGTCAGGGGAGGGTGATTTACTCTGAGCCTTGCAAGGGGGCAGTGGCTGCTGGGATGGGCTTGTAGGTGATGGGAGTCCCAGCTCTTCAGTCACAACAGCAAGTGATGGCAACTGGATAAATACAGGAGAGCAGGGGAAGAGAAAGGAGATAAGGGCAAATTAGAGAAAAAGACGCCAACCAGCGGTGGCTCAAAACTTGCCCTTGCCTTGGGTCCGTGGTGCAACCTCCCCAGCTCCGGTTTCCTTCAGGACACTGACTCTTTCTTGTTCATGCTTAACCATCAGACTCTTAGAAAAAAATCTTCATTCAATGGCTTCATTCAATAAGGTTGTCACTGACTCCATGGAGCTGTGGCAATGTGACCAGTCTGAATTGCAATGTGACTTTCAGGATAAAATACACACTCACCTTCGAAGACAGGAATAAAGTATGCAAAACATCCCATCAATAATAACTTTGGGTAAATTGGGGCAAATAAAACACATTATTATCCCTGCTTTATTTCACTTTTCTTCTTGCATCTTTAATGTGGCTACTAGGATATTCGAAATGACATGTGACTTCAATGCATTTATAGATCATATCAAATACAAAGTACAGTGCTTATAAAATTAAAATGGGCATTGGTTTCATGGAAAAGCTCATACTGTCAAGCCATCATTTATGACCATCTTCTAAACGAGAGAGTGCAGAAGCTTTGACATGGGAAATTAAGAAGAAAATAACAGGTGCCATTCTTGTTAACCAGGAAACTTGACTCTGAAAGGTCAGACAATGGTATGACGAAGGTTGTTGTCTGAGCTTTATGTCTCTTACGAGGCATCCTGGTCATAGTGATGTCCTTAGAATGTGGGTGTGTGCTTTCTGAGGACAGGTGAGTATCTTTGTGATTGAACAGGAATGCCCACAGGGAACATTTGATGCCCAGAGTAGAGGAAGAAGGAGTGGGATGCAGCGGGGAGTCACCAAGGAGCCCAGCCAGTGTGGGCAGACCTGGGTCCTACTTTGGCTCTGCATGACCTTTGTAACTTATGGAACCTTCTAGGTGTCCTCATTGATGAAATCCATGCCCTGTAGCACAGGTTGCTTACTCTCTGGAGTCTTGTCCTTCTTCCTTACATGGGGAGGCCTTGGGCAAACTCTCTGAGACCTGTGAGTTGTGTCTGTGAAGTGGGGTGATGGAGGTGCCATCTATGGACTGGTGGAGAGACAGTGAGATTTCCCATGCTTGACCGTGACTGACATAGTGGACACTCAATACGTGTGGAAACAGATCCTTGAAAAGGGTGGTAAGGATCTTAAGGGTTATCCAGGCCAATTTCTGCCTAAATTCCAAAATATCCCTACGTTTTCCCCAGTCTCCAGCCTCTCTTATTTGTTGCCAACTGGGAGAAGCTTCATTTCTCACAGGCAGCTCCTTGTTTGTTTGATAAATTGTTATTCAGATTTCTAACTTTTAAAATTAAAATTTTTATTGCAGCAAAATAGCATAAAATGTATTACTTTAACCAATTTAAGTGTATAATTCAGTGACACTAAGTACATTCACATTGTTGTGCAACCATCACCAAAATCCCCAAAACTTTTTCTCCAACCCAAATTAAAACTCTGTATTCACCATAATAACTCCCCTCTGCCCCTGCTCCCAGTCCTTGTTGATCATAGTCCTTTCTTTATATGAATTCCTTTAGGTACCTCATGTAAGTGGAATTGTGCAATATCTGTGTTTTGTGATTACCTTGATTCACTTAGCATAAAGTCTTAAGGTTCTTCCATGTTGTAGCATGTGTTGGAATTTCCTTCCTTTTTAAGGCTGGATAATACTCCATGAGATATATATATCACACTTAGTTGATCCATTCATCTGTTGATGGAGACTTCTTGGGTTATGAATGTTTCTAACTACTAGTTTTTTGCATAGTGAGCTGAAATTCATCTTCCTGTGACCACACTCACCCCTTAGCTCTGTACTCAGAGCCCTAAAACATCGCCAGTCCGGTTCCCAGAGGAATCACTAGATTTGAAGAGAGGGTTTGAATTACCACACCACTCTTCAAAGGCTCAGAAATTTCCCTGACTATTTCATAATGTCCATACCATTTGCCATTGTGGTTTAGATCTTTAGACTCACTTCAATTGACCAATCCCTTTTTGGAAAGCAATCATACTAAACTGAGCTGACCTGTACCCTGCTCTGGGATTACAACCTCTCTTATCTTGACCTCTATAAAACAGTTTAACAATGCATTCCCTTTTTTGGCTTCCATATTTCATTGATTCATTCACTGAACAATTTTTATTGAGTGCCTTCTGAAAGAGAGGCAATTCAGTGTCGGAGTTTGGAACATGACTTCTGGACCCAGGCTTCCTAGGTCACGATATAAGATCTGCCCCTTACATGTGTCACATAGTGCACACATAGTGCACATTTCTTGGTTTCTTAGGGCCTCAGGTTCTGTATCTATAAAATAGGGACCATTAAAGTATCCACCTCATTGGGTTGCTGTGAGGACTGAATGAACCGATGCATACAAGAAGGGAGTGTTTGGTAGTCAATAAATATGCCATTTCTCTGAACTGGGCTCTGCCCAGGTGCTGGGAGTGTAGCAGTCAGTCAAGCTGACCAGCTTGCCTGTGTGTGGTTTTCAGTCTAGTGAAATGGTCAGAAGGTAAACCGCTGCTTGACAACAAGGATTTATTTGTGGGCCAATGTGTAATTAAAAGATAAGTTTTCATGTAGAAACAAACCTCAGTTAATTGCACTACAGCATGTATTTGTGATATGGGCGCATAAAAGTGTAGCCTCTCACTCTAATTTATTCACTTATTCATTTATTAAAAATAAGTCTTTTTTAGTTTCTAACCATGTACAGATCCTGGGACATATTGGTGAAAAAAAAAAAAAAGATTTTTTTCCTGAGAGGCATATATTTTATTGTGGGAGGGGAAATGGATAATAAATAGACATACGTAATAGATAGCCATTAAACTATACATTGATAAAAAATGCAACTGTATTGCCTGTTGGGAGGTAATGTTTTGAAGGTCAAACCTGCTTGCTTCTCGTAGATGGGCTGCTCTGTGCGAATGAATGGACTTAGGGATGACTCTAGGGCTTTGCATGAGCCACCAGAAGCAAGCCTGCAAGGTCAGAATGGCTTCCCGGAGGAGGTGACATCTAAATGGGGACTGGAAGGATGAGCAGCAGCTAACCAGGTGAAGAGAACCAGGAGAGTATTCTGGGAGCTGTACCTTGTACAAGCCTGCAGGCGACAGCAGCATTACATGAAGTCTGTCCTGTGCAGGGGTGCTCCACCTTGCACAGTGCATCCCTCATGTTTAGAATTTAAGGGGAAAATCTCATATTTTTATAGAGTTAAAAATAATCTTAGCTGGATGCAGTGGCACATACCTGTAATCCCAGTAGCTCAGGAGGCTGAGGCATGAGGATCATGAGTTCAAAGCCAGCCTCAGCAACTTAGTGAGGCCCTAAGCAACTCAGTGAGACCCTGTCTCTAGATAAAATATAATAAAGAGCTGGGGATGTGGCTCAGCGGTCAAGCACTCTGGATTAAACTCCTGGTACCCCCCCAAATAATAAATAAATAATAATCTTGGTTTTAACATTCTAAGGAGCAAGTCCTTCTGGCACTATATTCTTCTAAGAGGTTGATAGGTCTGTATTCTATGACTTTATCCAACAATTGATTTAAACAAAAGTTTAATTGAACCTGAACAAGGACAGAGTCCTTTCTCATATTTTGCTTCCTGCCGATAGTGTCACTATTAATCAACCCTCTTGGGGACTGCCACACATCGACTCAACCATCAGGAAGTATTATGGGGCCTGAATTTCTCCTTCTTACTCCTTAATAACAGCCCTAAGGAGTAAAGAGATAAGATACATGAAAGTGTTTGGAAGTTGTCAAGAGTTACACAAATTGCTGTTATTTAGTTATGATCCAGCCACCAACTTCTGGGAGTAGAGAGACACATGGACTAGGTGAGCATGCTGCTGTCCTGGACTGAGAGAAGGACAGAGGACATCCAGCAAGGCTGAAAGAAGGCGTTCTGCATCTCTGCTTTCTTCCCATTCCCCCACCCCCATCTAAATACGCTGGACTCTAGATGCTCCGCTGGGCAGGTGGCTGGGGTTCTTGAGCAAAGAAAGCATGGTTTACTCGCACCAACGGGATCGACTCTGAGACACTGTTATTTCGTTGAAGTAACTTTTATGGATGAGACCAGAGGGCGAGATTTAAATTGGTCTATACATTGAAATCAAGTCTATTAAATTTTGCAAGGTATGTTCATGCCCCAACTTACGTTTCTCAAAAACATATTGATTTTTGGAAGGAAAAAAAAAAAAACTTCAAATACAGAATTAACTGTGATTAAGAGACAAATTTTAGGTGAACATAAACATGCTATGAAAAATGTCCATGCTTACAGTAAGGGCTAAGGAAAATTGACAGGAAATTGACATTTGTGAGTATACATACATATATCATGGACATATGATACACTAGTATAAATCAGGTGCCTTATGTCTTCAATCCTGCAGTGTAAGCATTCCTGTGCTCATTTGATAATTGAGAAACTCAGATGATGAGTGATTTTTCTAAGGACCTATAACTAGGTAGTAAGGGGAAGTTGGGAGTGGTGACTTCAGAGTTCACTATTTCTTACTATGCTCTCCTTCCTCAGTCAATTTAAACAGATGTCGATGATACTCTTTTCCTCCAAAATATAAAGATATTTCTAGGTACGCCCATAGTTATATATTGGCTTGTATAATATGTGCTATAAAAGTGTAGAAGTCGTAGGGTCTGGCTCAATGAACTTCTACACAATGTACACACCTGGGCAAACAGTTTCCAGGTAAGAAACAACACGGATGGGATCCCAGAAGGTTCCATTTGCTTCCATTGCCATAATGGTAATTAGTATCCTGATTTCTAACACTATTATTTGCTTTGTCTGTTTTGGAACTTTATTTTTAAAGAATCATAAGCTGCCTACTATTTCATGTCTGACTTCCTCAGTCAACATTGTGTTGATGAGAGTCGCTGATGTTTTTGTCCACAGTTGGGTGTCATTCATTTCTATTGCTATGTAGCGTTCCATGGTGTGAATACTACAATTTATTGATCCATTCTGCTATGGATGGACATTGGGTTATTTTCAGCTTGAGACAATTGTGAATTGTGTTGCCATGAGCATTTTTTGTGCATGTCTTTTGGTCAACAAAGTATGCACTTTGGCTGGGTGTATAGCAGGACTAGAATTGTGGAGTTGTGGGTTATGTTTGTTCAACCTTAGTACACACTGACAGTCTTCCAAATTGCTTGTATCGGTGTCAGTTTTCCAAAGCAGACTTAAATTATGTTCACCAAACACCCTGATTTTTGATAAACTTTCCTAGGTGGGCAGATTTCTTGGGAAAATCTGCTACATAACATGAATTCTCCTACAACCTGCTACTTCTGCTCACTAGACCAACTTTGTGAATAAGCAGTTACAATCTAAATTGAGAAAAATGGATTTATTATGTCAAGTGGGACTCTGGCAATTAACAGAGCCGAATTAGAACGTCAGAGCTTGTGTGTGATTGGAGCTTTTACTTAGGGAAAAGGAACCATCCAGCCCATTCAGCATTGTCCGTTTGGGAATCTCAGGGGCTGGCACTCCATCCACCTGCACAGCAGTCCAGGGTCCAGTCTGGGAGTCCCAGAGAAGAGAAAGTGGCTGTGCTCTGAGACAGGGCTCTTCCCTTCCACCCTCCATTTTTGAAGGGACTGTGGAGATGGATGACCCAGTGCTTGACCTTGACTGAGAGACTGCTGGTGACATCCCAGCCCCAGCTTGGTCAGGTGGTGACTCAGGGCATCTTAGCTCATTTTTTCCTTGTGAATTCACAACTGCTCTGCAATCATCTTCCAGTCACTGTTGAGACAGAGGCCCAGATTTGACTGAGAGACATGCCACACATAACTGGATGCTAGAAGCAGAGAAAACAAACATGAAACCACTCGGAAAATCCCAATGGCTGGAGTTTCAAACCACCGGCCAGCTGTTTCTCACAAGGGAAGTCTCGGAAGCTGTGGGTGTTTATTTACTCAGTTCTGCCTCCAAAGCACATGCTTTTGATGTCTATGCTACATCACCTCCATTCTCCCAAAGAGCATCTCTTCTTTGCTTAGTAGTCTGCTTGAGACCCTGAAAATAGAGCACCCAAGCTTCCTGCAGGACAATGCTCCAACAGCCCTCTCAACAATGATGTGGGAATTCCGTGTAAAGCCACCAGGAGAACCTGGCCAGCATGGCCATGTGCTGACATGCAGTGTCGGGTGAACTTGGCCAGAGCGGGGAATTGATGACTATTGATTTTTATAGAGGCATCCGAACTATGACTAATGATGGCAATAGAGGAGTCTTATCAGCCCCAGAGTTTATTTCAAAGGTGAGAGAGTGAAAGAGGTTGGAGTCACACCTGGGGTTTTATCTCACTCTGATGCATGGACGAACTACTTTACTGTGGATCTCTTGCTGCCCTGTAAGATGGAACTTAAAGACAGTGTCATTTTCTAAGTCTTTTCCAGCTACCCCGCTTTGTAATTCCATGCTATCCTAAAAAAGTAGCATCCAAATTAGTACTTGTGGTATGGACTTTGTAGTACAAGGAAAGATCACTTCTCTCCTTGCTTCTCCACAAACTGTGCTCAGAACCTTCAGATTCTGAGTTACAACATGTTCTTTCAATTCCCTGGAAGTCATGGATGTCTGGAATATTTTAATGCTATTATACAGGAATAAGGAGCTCTTTTCCAAAGAAGCTCCTGTTCATTTAATAACATTTACTCAGCGTGTGTCCTGAGGGAACTTGGTATGTAACAGGAGCCGTGAAACATGGGGACCAGCACTGTGATAGAGACAGAGACAGGCAGGGAAGAGCCCCAGGGTGTGTCTCCCTTCTGAGGGGCCAGACTTCATGGAAGGCACCCTCTGAGCTAGGAAATGAATTTTGAGTTCTATTTCAACAGGTGGAGACCTGGAAGACTTCCATTTGAAGAGGATGTATGGAGAGGAGGGGGCCACAGATTTAGGGAGATGGTTTTGGGAAGGACAAGCAAGGGCTAGCTAGAATCAGGGTCCTATGTCCTGACTTTGCCAGGACAGTTCAGCTCATGCCTTCTGTCCCGAAATAAGAATGAACAATGCTACTTTTCCTTCTCAAAACGGTGTCCCAGTTTAGATGTTAAGTTCCACAGTCGCTGTAGCTCTGAGTGAGGCTGTTGCAGAGGCTGCAGTCACTCATGGCTAATAAAATCTGCAAGGCAGAAAAAGACAGCAGGAACTAAGCTTGCCAGCTTGTTGGTAAAAAGGAAGTAAAATACAGGGAGAAAATGGAGTTGGAAGGAGTTGGTGATTGTGAGAGAAAATTGTGAATTTAGATGAGAAAGACAGAGCTGGAGGGGGCCATGAATTCAAACCCAGAGCATCATGTCACACACAGGTAAAGGGATGAGGCAAGAGAGACAAGTCAGGAGTGGGGTTCAGGCCTTGTGGAAGCCTTGCCACCACCTCACTGCACTGAGTTGACAGCATTCCCCCCAAATTCATGCCCACCCAGAACCTGTGAGTGACCTTGTTTGGAAATAGGCTCTTGCAGATGTCATTGAGTTCAAGTGTGATCATACTGGTTTGAGCCCACTGGTAGGCCCTCAAACCAATATGACAGTTCTTGTAAAGAAGAAAGAAATTCAGACAGACACACAGGGAGAGTGGCACACAGGCAGCAGGGATTGGAGAGGTGTGTCCACAAGCTAAAGAATGTCAAGGACTGCTGGGAGACACCAGAAGTTGGAAGCAAGAAGGATCTTCCACAACAGATCTCAGAGTGTGGTCTTGCTGACACCTTGACCTTGAACTTCTAACTTACAGAACGGTGAGACAATATACTTCTGTTTTTTTAAGCCATCTGGGTTTGTGGTATTTTGTTACAGTAGCCGCAGGATGTGAATAAACTCTCTAAGGTTTTGGTTGAGTAGAATATTCAGATGGCACTGTTGTGGATGCACATGAACCTGTGGGGCTGAGTTTAGAGAGAGACCAGGATTTAAAACAGAGCCAGGGCTTGATAACTGGGACAGGGAAATGAGAGAGAGAATGGCAGGGAAAGGAGGAGAGGAGATGCAAGGACAGTGTGGAAAGGATGGAGAGATGCGAAGGCAAAAGGGCCAGAAGACAGAGCAGAGACGAGGGAGGAATTCCAGAGGAGGGTTGGAGAGGTCCATGCGGGGAGCTGTAGGATGATTTGGCATTGAGGTCATTGTTGACCTTTGTAGGGATGCCTGTGGAAAATTACAGGGGTTAGAAACCACCCTGTAAGGGCTTCAGGCTCAAAGACTGAGTGTATGTGAGTGAGGAGAGGCAGGGGAAATGACTCCCAAGGACTTCAGGATGAGGGACAGGAACAGGCAACAGCTTAAGGTGTGGAGCTGGGAAGAGAGATTTTATTAGGTGATGGAGGCGCTGGGCATATTTATGGAAACAGGTGAAGCGACGGAAAAATTACAGACGTCAGTTGTTGCGGTGGGCAGACAACCAATGCCCTCCGCCCACCCAGGCTAATGGACACACACGGCACACCCCAGTCAGCGTTTCTCCAGGGCTTGGCTTCCCTGGACCCAGCCCTCCTCTGTCACTCCCTCTGGCCCTCTCTGGGTTTTGAGCCATCTGCTAGGAGGTAGGCTCTGGAGTGAGAGTGAGGGCCACAGCAGCACAGGGACGGTGACCCTCCCACAGAGCTGGCATCTATGGGTCGTGGAGCACAGTGCAGGAGTCCCGGGGAGAGGAGCAGGGGACTGTCTCACAGCAGTGGGGCTCAGCTGATGGCACAGGGCACGATTCCTAGAAGACTTGAACAGTGCACTGAGTCACTGGCCCAGGCAGGCTGCTGGGGCAGGGCAGGTCACACCTCTCTTTCAACCTGTCCCTCTGCACATTGCCTGTCACATTTTGTACAAATAAGCCTGGGAAAGTGAGGCAGCTCTGCAGCCTTTGTATCTGATGACTCTCTCCTACCTCTTCTCTCTTCGTCATAGAGTTCAGCTAGATCTTACCTTCATTTCCTCTTCTGTCTCCTGTGGAGACTTATCCCTGGGTATGAATCATAGATGGAGCTTTAAGAAAGGGTACGGGCTGGGTGTGGTGGTACACACCTGTAATCCCAGTGGCTCAGGAGGCTGAGGCAGGGGGATCGCAAGTTCAGTCAGCCTTAGTCATTAAGTGAGGCCCTTAGCAACTTAGAGAGAACCTGTCTCAAAATAAAAAACAAAAAGGGCTGGGGATGAGGCTCAGTGGTTAAGCATCCCTGGGTTCAATCTCCAGTACTGTTGCCCGGATACTGGGGCACATGCCTGTAATTCCAGGTGCTTGGGAGGCTAAGACAGGAGGATTGGAAGTTCAAGGGCAGCTGGGCAACTAGTGAGACCCTGTCTCAAAATTTATAAAAACAGTGCTAGGGGGCTGGATCTCAGCCTGGGTTCAATCTCCAGTACTGCAAAAATAAAAAATGGAAAAAAAAAAAAAAAAAAAGAAGGGAAGGAAAAAAAAAGGAAAAGAAAGAAAGAAAATCAGAGTATTGTCCCAGAGTAAGCCAGAGATCTGGGATTACAGGGCCGGACATGTACAGGAGTGAGGGATCCCATGTCTGGAGATTTTGGGGCTCTTCCAACATTTATACGCTTGACTAAAATTAACCAGCATGTGTATGAGCATCTATTGTGAAAACAAAGGCCTCGGGTCCACACTGTCCAGTGCCCTGGGAGATACAATGCCAGTTTCAGTTCCCAGCGAGGAAACTTCTCTTTGTAATATGGCAGAGGAGAGCATTGGTCCCCAGCATTGGCTGAATTCCGGGTAGGGTGGACATGTGTCTTATCTGTGTACTGCATGGGGGTAGGCAGCTGGCAGGTGTTAGGACTAGAATAATTATTGTGAAAAAAGTAAGACTTGTGGAGAAAGCCTCTTCTCTTTCTGTCCTCTTTTCCAAACATCCCCAAATTATATACACTTCACCAGAGTTTCCACTTTTGCTCTATTTCTTTCTCTATTTCCTTCAGCATGTGTAAAGTATCAATGAATTTGAGTCACAGAGGAGGAAGAAAGCCAGTCCAAAAGCCATAGCCACACAGCTAATAAATGGGGGAACTGGGATTTGCAAGGGTCCTGGCCAGAGGCGGGTGCTCTGCATTCTCCACGCTCAGTTGCTTCGCCTTTCTAAGTGGAGCTTGGCCTCCCGTTGACAGAGGGCAGCATAATGACATCATCAGAAATTCAACGGTCAGAAACTTATGTAAGCCGGGAGAACCAGGCAGTCATTCCTGAGTCTCCTGACTGGCCCATAGGAGAGAGTCAATCAGCAGCCACTCTTGTGCTCCTGGTCCCTGGGTTCTTGCCTTTCAAAGAAAGATCTGCTCCCTCCCTGCTGATCCTGTGGTCGAGGTCCTGTATTACAGTGTTTGGGATGCTGCCCTCCCGACAGGCCTTCTCCAGAGGTCCAGGAACAGGACCGGCGGCTGGGTTTCCTGAGTGGCTCCACCATTATCATGAGCTTCTGCTGCTCTGCACAATATTGATGGGAGGCGTGGGGTCAGGCTCTGGCTGGGCCTCCAGGGATGACTCTCAGATCCAAAGGCCACGCTGGCTTCCCAAGGGAATAGCTACCTCTGACCAGCTCTCAAAGGGGAGGAATCAAAGGTTACCGACTGAGTCATGGTGCGAGAAGGAGGATTCCACCCTCACTGCGGGCAGCCCGCTCTCACCGAGCGCCTCTTAACACCCATGAATCTGGTAAAGGCACCGTCCTTCTCTGCTGCTCCTACCCCCAGGGTCTGTGGCCTTCTAGGGCAGTAGAAAACATCAGAGTAGCAGAAAAGGAGCCTCCCTCTGAATTCTACCCTCCAGATCTCACTAGTTCACCTACTGGAAGAAAACAACTGGCTACAAGTCTGACAAATCTGGCTTCAAATGTTCTGGCTACTGCAGCACAAGGAGTGTAGGATGAAGGCTGAGTGCCCAACCCCAATTTATCATATATATATGCATATATGATAAATATATAATTATATATGATATATATTCTAATACATGTGTCTATTAGGATGAAGCCTGAGTGCCCAAGCACATATTTGTCATACACACACACACACATATATAGAGAGAGAGAGAGAGAAAGAGAGAGAGAAATTGATTCACTAAATAATCCAAAAATTTTCAGTTGGTTCTGACTTAACATTTACTTAATGAAAAAAAATCTAAATATGTATGTTTGTGACACTCAGGGCCACTACTTGCCTCACCAACCAAAAGGTGAATTCTTTCTACCAGTATCACTGTTGCAAAGTTTGAAGGATTTCTCATCCATTAGGAGGCATAAGTAGAGGTATATTTTTTAATAGAATGACTCGTTCTTCTAATTTTTAAATTAGAAATACCAGTTCTGTTTAAAATCTGAAAAGTAGAATCAAAAGAGTTGCCTGTAATGTTTTGTTACTTTCACAGTAACCATTTCATTTTTCCTGTGCATATTTACAGTTTTGTGAATGTAATGGCTATAGAATTTTGTTTTGCTTTTTTAAGCATTAAATAATTTCATGTTGTCATGAACAGAACCACAATATTTAATGGCTACCTAAAATTTCACTAATATTCATGTCATAATTTACCTAGTCAGTTTCTTCTGGTTAAATATTTAGTTTAATTTTTTTCCTAATTATTTACTACTGCAAATGATGCTTTGAAAAAGAGCTTCATGAGTATTAGGGCTTTGATGTTACATTCCCAGAAGCAAGACAAGGGGTTCATACATACTAGTTAAAGGGCAGTCATTTTTAAAGGAATGTCTGACCGACGCTTCTTAAAAATCACCTTTGACAAAACTACAGAAGTTTTTCTTTAGCTATCACTAGACCTGTGAGCTTGTTCTTACCTATCACTAAGGCATTCTACCTTTGCAATCGTCTTGGGAGCTACTATGGGCAGCTACCAAAAATGGGAAAATAGTACCCTTGATCCTGTGCCTGTTGACCTCTATTGATGCACACATCACTATTTATCAAATCCCTAGGAGCTGCCTATGACACAGTGACCTGGACCTTGGCAGGAACAGCATCTTCAGGGTTTCCTCCACCCTTGCATATCTCAATGTCCAGCCTTCCTAACCAGAAGCCCTGTCTAGATAAGGCAGGGAGGCCCTGGTGCTGCAGAAGTTGATCAACACCAATAGTTCTCAACTGCGGAAAATGCACATGTAGATGGAGACTTCCATAAGCGGACAGGTCCCTCCCCAACTTTTTGATTTCTTCCCTTTTTCTGGGATGGAGCAAGACAATATTAAGTTAAATTAAGGCAGTCTGGGTTACCATTCACAGAAGAAACCAGCATGAGACGACTTTAAGAGTTAGGAGATCAGAGTCTTAAGAGACAGGCAGACACAGATTCCAAGATTTTACTCTCAGCCACTTGGCACTCCTCCTGTGAGACCAGGTTTCTAAAGCCCTTCAGAACCCAAAGAAAATATGGGGGTGATGCCTAACCCAAAGGGCTCCATTCAGGTTACTAAAGTCTCAGTCAATCCAGAGAAGGGTGAACTTGGCCAATTCAGGAGAACAAGGTATGGAACACACACAACTCTTCAATGTATGTTTTCAGTGAGAGAAACAATTTCAAATAAACGGGGTTCTTCCCAACAAAGTCGACTAGGAAGGGACTTGAACTTTTTAACTCTGTTCCCTCTTGGGGCACCCACTGATATGGAGGCGTGTCTTCAATTCTAGAACTCTCCCTCCCAATACCACTCTGCATCCAACCACCATAACTGTTTCATAACTGACATTCCCAGTAACTCCCCTTCGCCCCGCGTCTGGCCTTCCGAATGCCAAAGCTTGCTAAGTAACACTGTTTGCAAAACCGACCCTGGAGGCGGGTTTTCCCCCCTGAGCCGCTCTTGCTGATCTCCCTCCATCTCTGGGCATATTCCCCTAGGGCCTGGTTGAGCCGCCCCAGGGTCCACTCTCCAGCCCGCCCCTAACAGACCCTTGGGTAGTACAACTTCCCGGGACACCCCAACGCCTGCTCTCGCCCCCGTCCGGTTGCTTGGAAATTTGCACTGGACAGTGACGTCACACAGGGAGGCGGTGCCCACTGCACGCCGCACCAATGGCTCGGCCGTGGCCGGCCTCTTCTTTTCCAGTGATTGGTGTCTCCGGCCCCTTGGCTCCACCCCAGCCCGCCATGGCGTCAGCCGCCTCAGCCCCGGGGAGGTGGTTCCCACTTTAAGAAGTGAAGTTTTCCGCCCCCTCCCCTTTCCTGCCCACCTCCTGCAGCCTCCCGCGGCGCGCGGGGCTGGCGGATGGAGTTACGCAGCGGCGGCGTGGGCAGCCAGCCTGTGGGGCGGAGGATGGATGGGGACAGCCGAGATGGCGGCGGCGGCTGCTGCAAGGACGCCGGGTCGGAGGACTATGAGAACCTGCCGACCAGCGCCTCCGTTTCCACCCACATGACAGCGGGAGCGATGGCCGGGATCCTGGAGCACTCGGTCATGTACCCGGTGGACTCGGTGAAGGTGAGGCGCCGGGAAACTTTAGGGACCGGGGGAGAAGAGGAGGAGCGCGCGCGCACGTTTGCATCCCGCGCATGACCAGCCTGGGGCAGCGCCCCGAAACCACGCTGTCGACCGGGGCCGGGCAGGGGTCTCTCCCGGGGTGGGCGCGCGCAGCCCGAGCTCCGGGAGGCGCGCCGCCGCTCTTTCTGCGGCACAGCCGGGCTCCGGGGACGCCCACGACCCTGCCAGAGAGCCGCAGTCGCCGCCCGGCACCGCCACTCCCGCCGCGTGCCCGGCCCCCACTGTGGCGGCGCTGAGGCCGGGGAGGACAAGTGGCGAGCGCCGCTGGCCTGGGTGGCGGCGGCGGCGGGGCTCCGGGGCGGCGGGTGCTGCAGCCTGGCACAGTCTAACCACGCCGGCGGTGCGCGGTGACTGAGCCTGCCCACACGTGCGCGGTTTCCGAGGCAGCTCACGGCTGGGAAGCTTTAACCACACTAGCAGAAGAAACGTGGCCCCGGCCGGGCAGCGCGCCCACTGGCCCCAGAGTGTGCCTGTTGCGCCCCAGCTGGTTTGGGGGACCAGCGGGTGGCAGGGCTTCTCTTGGCTCGCTCCTGGCAGCTCTTTGCGGGAGGGTAGTGGTTCAGTGACGCCCAGTGTGATCCCCCTGTGCCTCTTCCCCAGAGTTCCGGCAGCTGAGCAACTGGGAGGCAATGAGACCTGCAGTGACATTTGCCTCCTTTTGCTTCCTGGCAGGTGAGCAAATGAGGAGTGGGGGAAGAGCTTGTTCTATACATCCGTACTGTGGATTGTGTCACGGGCACCGTTTGCTCTGGTCACTTCCCCAGGTGGTTTTATATGCATTTGTAAGAAGGCAGCTTTAACTGGTGGGATTTGCCTGTTAGACTGAGAGCTGCCTGTCCCAGACGCTGAACGGCCAGGAGATAGAGAGGTGCAGGGAGTAATACTAGTGCTGACTCTTACACATTGCACTTTTATAGGCAGAGCTCATCTCGTGTATAAAGCAATTTTGGGAGTTAACAGATGAAGAAATGGAAACAGAGAGAGGTGAACTGGTTAGCTTGCCCTGGCTCACAGCCACCTGAATCCTTTGGCCGCAGCTCCAGTGTGCTTTGGGGAACTTGGGGCCCTCTCAAGGTGGGCAGTTATCTTGCAAGGCAGGGCACACAGAGCTCCCCGACCAGCAGCTGTGTCCAGGAGCAGGTTTGAAGACCAGAAGTCTAACTCAGGGTTTTCTCAGAGGCGGCTGGCAGTAGCTGGACCTGCATTCCTAGTAAGACAGGGCCTACATCCAGTGCACTGACTGGTCTGAGTCATCAACCCTTCTGTCCCTCCAGTGTCCCAGTGGGGATATTGGAGGAGTGATCTTTTCCTGCCACTTTTACCACAGGGATGGGGGAGATCTTGTCTGTTAGATTTTCAAAGATCTTCCAGGAAAGATTTAGGACAGATCCAGGTAGCACTGGTGTGGAAAGAGCCCCTCAAATGTAGTAAAATTTCCAGTATTTGAAACTGTTGTCTCAAGCACCTTGGGCAGAGTCTGGGGGAAAGTAGGAACAGGGAGATGTAATCTGAGCAGGCTTGTTGTCGAGACAAATGCTCCACCAAAGGAATCCTGCCACCTCTTTGACCTGTGCCCTCTTTGCCTTGAGTTCAGAGCTTCATTTTAGCATAATTTTAGAGCTAGAAATAGTCAGGCACTTGAACTTCATTTGACACCAGAGGCATTTGTCTTGTTTAAATTTTGTGGTCTGTTTAGTTCTCCCTGCCCCTCCTCCTGCCCTTAGATTTTTTGATTCAGATGTTTTTTGTGATTAGATTTTTTTGATTAGATGTTTTGATTCAGACCTGGCCTGTTCCTGGTGCTACTTTCCCATCAGTTTCACCTGTCGATGACTTAGCGTGGTGTGTGTGGTAGGCACAGTTCTGCTGTTGGAGACTCGTCACTGTCTCTTGCTGTACAGGGCTTGTCCTAAAGTAAGGTCTTAGGTTCATGGGTTGAGAAGATCTTCTCATTCTAGGTTTTTGACTTTTGACTCCAGATAGTGACTCTTGGGGGCTCTGCTGTTCCTAAGCGCGCAGGGTTGGTTGCAAAGTGTCTCTTGTTCTCCCCTGTCACTTTCTAGTTTTCAGCAGAGACAAAAGGCATAGAGAGGTATGTGGCACAAGCAAAAGTTGCATGACCCCAGGCAGGGTCTAACCAGATTAGCGCGAGGTGGCGGGGCAGCCATGCCTCAGTCATGGAAATACTTCCTTTGGGAGACACAGCTGCGTTCCTGTAAATATTTGAGAGGATGAAGACCATGAGTAATTGAGTCAGGAGACCTGTGTTGGGCTGCAAGGCCAGCCCCTGACCTGTTTCCTGCCTTAGGCACAGTTCTGCACCTTAGCTTTGTCACTGGTGCAGTGGGCACTGTGGACTAGTTCAGCATTTTGCGCCTCTTTGATTCTTGACTGCTTTCTCTGGACACAGAACACCTGTTGTCCTTTAATGTTACTTGAAATTTCAAAATAATTATTGCAACTGAAAGAGAATCAGTGCGAATCGTATTTTGGAAGGAAGAAAAGTTTTCCTTGATTTTTGAAAGGCTAGGTTTTCCCCTTTAATCGTGTAATTGTTACAGGAGTGTGTTGAGTCGGCCTGCTTTATTCCGTTTTTCTGTCCTAGGATGTGTGGGAACCCAGTGCTGGTCCCAGTGCTGAGTCTGCTGAGCTGCTTGGTCTTGTCCTAGGTGCAGAAAGGCAACTTAACCTAATGCTTAAGGTTTTAATATTCAAGTTGCTTTTTCATGAGATCCCTCTCACCTCCCATTGTCACTTTAATGGCCCATGGTTTTCAAACTGTGGTTCATTAGTGGGGTCTGCATTTTGAAAAAGGACAGTTTGGTGAGAGCACTAATAGGAGCCGGCATGGCGTGTAGTAAGAAATGCTGCTTGTTGAAATTCCATTTGGGCTGTGTGTCCCCCGGCGCAGTGTGAATTGCACTTCTGGCTGGGGGTCATGGGCATGTGAGCCTTGTGCTCTACAGCGTCTTTGTCGCTCCAGCAGTCAACAGCCTGGGATGATTCAAGGGTTATTTGAAAGACGTGGGGCAGTTTTCCCGCCCCTTCCTGTGTCTTCTCCTTCTCTTCGTCCCCACACCAAGTGGGGGACACGAGTACTCGTTCATTTGTCCAGGGCCAGGCTGCTGGACCTGTTGACTGCCCCCAGGATTATCGTGGGCAGCAAGGGGATACCAAGGCCGGAGTGCAAGGTCTCTGTTGGCCCCTTGCTTAGTGGTGGCCGGGACTCACTCTCCAGCTGGGGCTGGGCAGCAGGTTCTCCAGGAGCCACTAATTGGTGTTCCAAAGTGGCAGTTGGTTTGGTGGCCTCGACCAGCACTTAGGGTGGAAGTGAGAATCCTGGTCTGGACAGGAGTGCTCAAGACTGCGGGGAGCATGCCAGGTGGGTGGAGGAGGAAATTCCAGCCACATGAGGCACACTGCTGAGGACCACGTGGAGTCTGCCTGGTGAACGCAGGGGCAGAAGGAAACGGGAAAGATTTGACGCAGGGGACTGCCACCGACCCTTTAACAGCCCTTCTGCTCAGCCGGCGGGGAGCCTGCCCTCTAACTCTCCTAGGACCTGCGCTCTGGTGCTGGTGGCTGCCGAGCCACTGTGCTCCTTGGTGACCTCATGATGTCCACAGGGGTTGCCGGGCCAAGCTTGGGGCAGCACTAGCAGAGCTGGGGCCAGGGCACTCCTCAACTTGTGTGTTCTCTGCCCGAGGCCTTTGCAGCGCAGCAGGCTGACTGGTGCAAATCCTGGGGTGCCAGCCGCTGCCAGAGCCCCCTCCCACCCACCTCAGCACTTTGGAAACAAAGTACAACACAGACAATCACCATTCAACTTTAAGAGGGCGTGAAATCCCAAATCGCTCTAGTTCCTGGAACAAAATCATAGTGATTTTTCCCTCTCCCTTCCCCTGTCTTCTCTCTGAATTCCTCTCCTCCCTTCTTATAGCCTTCTTCACTGGGAAGTGCTTTTGTAAAAGGTGAGTTGGGGGCGTGGAGTGAAAACAGGCATTTGTTTCATGACCCCCAGGCACGTGCCAGTACCACCACATGCTCCCATGCCAGAGTCACCACTTGGCTTCCAAGTGTCCGTTTCCTCTGCCCAGAAATGGCGTAGGTCAGGCTGGGGCACAATTTTATTCAAATTGAATTTATTCTTTTAAAGCTTCAGCTTTTGAAAAGGAGAGTGGGTGGAGGACCTGTGTGGCATGACAGGGAGGGGTATCTTTCTTTTTTTTTTTTTTTTTGTACTGGGGTTTGAACCCACTTAACCACTGAGCCTTATCCCCAGCCAGTCTTATTTTTTATTTTGAGACAGGGTCTTGCTAAGTTGTTGAGGTTGACATTGAACTCACAACCCTCTGGCCTCAGCCTCCCAGCTGCATTTTTCCAAACCCTTTATTTGCTTTATTTGGGCCCTTCTTTTCTACCTGTGGCCAGGTCATTGAAGAGGGCTTTTGTCCCATCTGCTCTTTGTTGTAGTGACCCATCTTGAGGCTTTAGTCCCACTTGTCCTGATTTATGGTCCCTGACGCAGTTGCCCTCTCTGATCTCCAGTGAACTTAGCTGTGTGTCTTGAAGCAGTCTCTCTGGAACCCCAGAGCTTTCTGGCTGCTTCCTGTCTCCCCTGGCACTCAGTTCCTTCTTGGAGAATGTTTTGGTTTTTGTTTGTTTCTAACCTGTGTGTCAGTGCCAGCTGAGGGTTTGCAACCTGCTCCACGGGGCCTCCGTGGCCTCCAGCCGCCCGCTTGGCCTGTGCTTCCCGACTGTACAGGCGGGATGTATCCAGTCACTTCCTCCTTCTTGAACTGCAAACACCCCTCCATCTCCCAGGGAGCCAGATTCCTCTCTGGCTGTGTTTCAAATCTCAGTATTTGGTTTACCTTGCCGGCCAGAAGTCTCTCGGCTCTTATAGTTTAATTTCCTTATCTGCAAAGTGGGGATACTCATTTTCTCCTTGCTTTTCCTGCCTGACCCCTCTCTCTGGTGCTCTTTGCCTCCTTTCCCTGTGAACGTCTTCCTGCAGTTATCGAATGTTCCTTCTGCCTCCCCTCCTGAAGGGAGACTGGCTCCTCTTCCTAATGGTCAGGGGCATGGACCCTGGTGCCCACTGCCTGGACCAGGCCTCAGTTCCAACCCACGTTTTATCATGGGCAAGTCTCTTGACCTCTCTGGGCCCAGTTTCCCCACTGGTAAAAAGGGGAATGAGGGTACTGCTCTCTAGGTGGCTGGAGGGTACAGCCTGCAGCGCCCTAGGATGACATGTGGGATTGTGACCTGCTGATTCAGGAGGCCTTCGGTGCCTGCAGCCTGCCCACCCCGTCCACCCAGCCTGTTCTCCAGGAATCTGCTCTCTTCTTCCTCCTCCTCCTCCTGTCAACAGGGTGATCACAGTTGTGTCCCCTTACTCTCCCAGGACTTTGATCCCTGGTGCACAGACTGCTTCTCCACCATGGAGCTCTATGTATCTGAGCACCTGAGGGTCCCTCTTGGTCCACCCCCAGGTGGTGTCCCTGTCAATGGCCTTTGCCTGCATGCAGCCTTGTCCTAACTCAGAACCTTCCCACCTCTGAAATCTTCAGTTTAGACGCCTTGTAGTCTGGACCCCATGGTCCTTTGCTGCAGCTGCTCTTGGGCCCTCAGTTCCTCTGCTTTTGCTTCTTCAACACCAGCTGGCCTTGCCCTGGCCCTGGACAGCCCACCTGTTCTTCAAGGGCAGCCGAGCCTTCTAGGAACAGTTCATCTGGTCCTCCATTGTCGTCCCATCGGCCCTGAGCTCTGCTGTCTGTCCTTCCACATGGCTTGGTCAGCTGCTTCTCCTCTGTGGCCGTCTTCTTGCTCCTCAGCCTTCCCAGCCCTCACTCTCTTCAGCCTCGGATGACGTCTCCTCTCCTGTTTCCCAGAGAAACCAGGACCCAAAGCAAATTCATCTTCCCTTCATTGCCCTTCCAAGCCACCTTGTCTCCTGCCCCCATCACAAGGGAACAGGTGTCCTTCCCTCCTCTACGGTGAATCAGCAGAGGCAGGGTGATGTGTACAGACCACCCTGACACTCCTGGATTGGAGTCCTGGCTCTCCCCTTGGGACACAGGATCAGCCCTGTAAGCTCAGGCTCCTTCTCTGCAAAGGGAGGACATGAGTACCAGCACCTGCCTCACAGGACTGTTGAAAGAATTAAATGAGGTGACATTTAACTTAATCTGTAAAATTCTGGCCGTAGGGCCTGGCACCTAAGCTGTCAATAAGGGGGGACAGTGTGGTCATGCTTGTCACCCCTCTGGTGGGTGATCCAGTTCCAGCGACCTTAGCTGCTGCCCTCCATTGGCTTCTTAAAGCAATTCTACAGGTCAGGCAAACGGGACAAGCTTCTCACCTGGCCTCCAGCTCTCTCTCCTGTGAGTAATGTGTGTTCCTTTGTTTCCTCCTTAAAATAATCAGTGTTATGAAAGGACTGTGGACACATAGGCTCTGCTGTCCCCGCTCCAAACCTCGAGGACAAGGAAGCTGCTGGTGATCTCGCTAAGCCCAACCTCTGGTCTCCTGGCCCACCACTGCTGAGCCTCCCCAGGCCTTGGAGAGGGACCCGTCCCTTTGCTGGTTTTTCTCTCTGAGTCTGGCTCTGCTTCCAGTCCCATTGTCCCCTCCTGGGTCCTCACAGTTCTGCCCTGAAGGCTCTTGTCTTCCCTGAGTGTCTGCGTCTCAGTTTTCTCCTGGGTCCTGATAACTCCCAGATCCATATCTGGGGTCCATGCTGCCAGTTGCTGTGCTAGGTGTCTCCTCAGGCTGTCCCCTGACCGTGCCCTCCCTCAGCACCTGGCTATCACCTGAGCTTTTCCCTGGCCCAGAGCTCGGAAGGTCCTTGTGTGTCTGTAACACCTCCAGCCCCCCGCCTTGGTTCAGGGGACCCAGGTTTGCCCTTTACCTTGGGGGCTTCCCTGATCACCCGAGCTGAAGGTCAGCATGCCCTCCTGCTGCACTTTCCTTTTGTCTGTCCTGCTTTGTTTTTCTCTGTAGCATTTGTTCCCCTCTAGCCTACACCGTGGTCTGCTTATTTCCGTCATTTGTATTTTATTTATACTTACATTATTTATGTTGTTTGTGGACTCTCTCCTCTCCTTAGAATGTAATGATCAAGCGGGCAGAGGTCTTTCGCTCTTTCGTTCTCTGTGTATCCATTGCCAGCAAAAGTACCCAGGACGTAGTAGGTGCTCAGTAAGTGCATGGGGAATATACACCAGTCAAGTCCATTCTGCAGGTCATTCAGAGCTGGTCCAGCTTCCTGGTGAGCTGTAGTTTTCCCATCTGAAATTGGTACGAGTTAAAATGCCTGAACTGCCTTCTTCACAGCTCTGTGTATTGCACTAGTTAGACACCACCACTAGGTTTGCAGTGTGACGATTTTCCACGTAGAAAGCTCTGTGTGCAGGTGCTCGGTCCTGGGGTTTATTCTCAAACTGGGATCCTGCTCTAGAGCTAAGGTCAGCTCTTTGGCCTGGGAGACCCAGCTCATGCTCAGGGAGAGCAGAGGCTACAGGGAACTTAGCAGCAGTCTGCCTTTCTGGTCTCTCCGAGGTTCACACCTGGGGCTTTCTCCACCTGACAGTCCTTCCACTGCTTTGCATGACCAGCATGTCCCTTCCAGGCTTCCTGTGACTCCTCCGCTGGTATCTGGCACTCAAAGGTTAAGTGAAAACAAGACTTTAAATGAGATATAATGATGATTTTAATGAGATATTAAGACACCAACTGACAAACCAAACCAAACAGACCACATTAAAATCTGCTGTTAAACAAGTGCTTGTTTTTATTTTTGTCTTATTTTGCGTTGTTTTTAGTCTATCGTGTATCTTGGCCCCCAGAAAGGCCACCTCAGCCCTTTTGTTTTGTCTTTTTTAATTTTTTCCCCCGGTAGGACCCGGAAAGCAGCAGCTACCCCTGATGAGGCCATTTCTTCATTTGACACTCATTTCATTCGTCCTTTATTTAGTCCCCTCTTTGCCAGACCCTGTGCTAGAAGCTGGGCTACAAAAATAAGAGTTCCTGGCCCCCATTTCCAAGGCAAGCATGCTCCCTAAAATTAGACCCTGAGCTCAGGCCCGGGGGCTGGCTCTTCGGAGAGAACTGAGCAGACTGCCTGAGTGAGTCTGTGCAGTGGTGCCCTCTGATGCTCGGGTGACACATTCCAGAACACGCCGCAGGTGCCTGAAAGCTCAGACGTCAAGGGACCCTGCACACGCCGAGCTTTCTCCTGTACATCACACTTGCCGTGGTGCTGAGCTTACGAATTAGGCACAGCAAGAGGTTAGCAAGTCATAATAAAAGAACAGTTGTAACTGTGCGCTGTAATAAGTTATTTAAAGTTTGTGAATGATTTCTGGCATTTTCCATTGAGCGTTTTCAGACCATGTCTGACTGCAGGAACAATCCATGGAGAGTGAGCGGCAGGAGGGGGAGGCTGCTGGGCTCTCACCTGGGCTAGAAAGACAGGTCCTTCTGCCAGAGGAGCCCGTGACCCTCACTGGCACACCTGGTCTTCCTTCTGGAAGCTCTCGTTGGCTCACAGAGGTGCCTTAGAAGACGTCCCCCACCCAGCTTGTAACCCCAGACAGGCCAGGAGGGCCGTTGTCTGGTCCCTCAGAGGTGTCGTGGTTTCACATTCATGCTTTCCTCTGCAGAGGAAACAAAACATGTTGAAATAGGGAGAAACCCCAGCCTCGGCCTGGTTGGAGCAGGAGTTGCATAACAGGTTTAGGAAACGTCTGGCCCCCGTGGGTCAAGCCGAGGGCCTGAGCCCGTGTCACTGAGAGGACTTCGTCTGCATCCTCTGGGCCTCTGGATCCATCCCACCCAGACAGCCAGAGGCTCAGAAGGCCCCAGGACCTGAGGCTGGCATGCAGTCTGGGCCTGCTCTGGTGGAAGGTCAGCTCCCACAGCTTGCTGGGCTGGACAGCTATGGCTCCCTGGCATGACCAGGAGAGTCCATTTGAGCTGCTGCTGAGCTCAGGAGCTTGAAAGGGCTGTGTGCGCGTCAGGCTTACGCTGGTGTTGAGGCCTCCTCTCAAACCAAGGGGCTTAAGTCCTGGTCCTGCCATTAGCCAGCTTGGAAATCTTGGGCAAGTCCTTTCTCGGGCTGGCTTTCTCCTCGTGAAACCATATGAATTTAATCTGCTTTACTTTTGTGATGGGGCTGTTGGGAAACAGGTGAGATCATGTTCGTGAGTGGCTTTTGTAAACCTTAACCTGCTAAACAAATGACAGGTTATATCAGAGGCAATATGTTTAACAAATGGAGCTATTCAGGTTAACAGCACAGGCTTGGGGGCCAGACTGCTAGGGGAGGTCAAGTTGCTGGAACTTTCTCATCTGTAAAATGGGGATAACGATACTCATACTCAGAGTGCTGCTGTGGGAACTCATTGAGGTGGTGCAATAAGAGCCGTTCTGGGAACATTCAGATGCTCTGTTCATATCAGCTCCTGCCATCATTTCCCAAAATGTCATTACCGGAATGCCTGGCTGCATTGGCTTTTGCTGTTGAGATTGTGTGGCACAGTATTTTTGGAATGATTTAACCTTCACTCTGTCATTTGCTCTCCCTTGAAGGTAGGGAAAAGCTTGTGCTATTTCTTATTTCTTAGATGAGGAAACTGAGCTTCAGGAAAATAACATGCCTGCTGCTAGGGCAGAGTAGCCGGAGTGGGAGATGGGAGGAAGGGCGTCAGTGGGAGCAAGCAGGTGCAGGGCGCAGGCGCAGACTGAGTGACAGCGGACCTCAAGCTGGTTCTGGGGCATGAGTGGCAAGGGGCTGGGCTTGCCTGTGGGGCCAGCTGCATCCTGGGAGAGAAGTCACGGCATCCTGAAAGCCTTAGCAGGGCTCTAATGTGTGGTGAGGAGTTCTTCAGTCACATCCTCCAGGAAGGAGGCTGAGGATCATGGGTGTTCCCAGACGGTCGGGGCCTGGATTGAAGTTGCTGGGTGGCTGGACCATTATGAATGTTTGTTGCTGCAGAATGTTTTTGGCTCTGGCTTCTCTCTGGGGGACAAATGGCAGCTCCCGTGGTCCCTTCTTACTTCAGCAGGGAGCTGAAGTTGCACTGGATGTGGAGATTTGAATTCAGGACTGGACAGATCACAGTATGAAAGTAACCTACCAGGAAGGACTGCATAGTTCCTTGGTCCACTAGGGCTGCAGCTTTCCTATCCGAAATCAGGAGGCATAACCCTATCCCCCCACCTGCCTTTCAGGTCCGCTTACTTCATCTTGGAAGAAAATATAGCCAGGTTTGCAGGGAAAATGGTTTAAAAAGTGTAAAACTCACTGAGGGTGCTGGGTCATGGTATTTGTTGGCACAAGGGATCCTGGTACAGGTGTAAGCTTAGCTCATTGGGATGGAAAAGCCAGGCTCCCCTTCCCACAGGACTGGAGGGCTCCCTGCAGCCGTGTGGCCTTGGCTTGTCCTCTCCTGACCCAGGTCTCCCATCTCATCTGTCTGCATCACCATCTCTTCAGCTAGAGACCAGGAGAGGCGGGTCCTCACCCACAGAGTACTTGGGAGGAGGAGCCCACCGGCAGGGAGGGCAGAAGTGTGTCCGGGCTGGGGCGTGGCCTCCAGGATCATCCCTCTCATTTGTGTGAGAATCGCTGTCCCTTTGAGGGCCATGCAGATAAGTCTGGGGACCTCATCGTGGGGAGGTGCTCGGGTCCCCTAGGAGCACAGAGGCAACTGACCCTCTGTCCTGAACTGTCTGCATGTGTTTATCGACACCTGGGCTCTTTCCTTCTTCCTCTCTCTCGTCGGTTTCCCTTGCCTGCTTCTGTGTGTGGATGCAGGTGCCTTTGTGACCCCCCTGCCCCACCTGGCCCTCCTCTCCCCACAGTGACCAGGTTGGAGGTTTTGCAGGCACCTTGCCTTGCCCGGGCCTGGCGCTGGGAGTGGATGGTGGAGGGTGGGAGTGTGACGGGCTGGCCGAGGCTCCCCAGGCGCAGCCCGTGCCTCGCTGCATCTTGCCCGCAAGGTGCCCACTTCCCTGCTCTCTGCCCCAGCCCAGGCTGAGGATCATGGGTGTCCCCAGACTGGATTAAAGTTGCTGGGTGGCTGGATGAGCAGCCCCGCAGAGTCAGAGCCTTTTCCAGGGAGAGATGCTGTCCTGCCTGAACGAGCCGGGTGGAGGGTGAGCCGGCGTGTCCAGCTGCAGGCTCCAGAGCTGCTTCCTCGGTCACCGACTCTGTGGTCTGTGGGCTCACTGTTGGCTTGCTGAGTCTCAGCAGTGCCCCCGCCTAGGAGGACTGGAAAGGCGTTTGTGAAGATGGAACTTGGTCCCCTGGCCATTGCCAGATGACCGTGTTAATCACGATGTCGGGGCTGGTGGGGTATGGCCTCCTGTGCTGGGGAGTCAGGAGGCTCCACATGGCCCAGTCTGTTCCCACGTGGGTCCCCCTGGCAGGAAGACAGATGTGTCAACGAATCATTCCTCTAAGGGTGATGAACCGTTGTGAGGGACCTTGGAGCTTGTGGGGAGGGGTCAGAAAGGCCCCTGGGAAGTACAGTGTCCGTGTCTAGACCCGAAGGAGACCCAGATGTTAGAACAAAGCGTTATGGTTCTCAGAGCGTCACAGTGGGTCCCGAGACACCTGGCCATCTTTGGGATGTCAGCACCCCTGACTCTCTGCTTTGGGGGTGCCACCTGAGAAACCTCTTGTGGCGGGGCTTCCAGGAGGGACCTGCAGCAGCAGTTCCTTTCTTCCTCGTCTGGAAACGCTCGCCCTCTTCAGGACTATCTGAGGCTCCCAAGGAAGCTGGCTCCTCTGGGGTAGGAATTTTCCCCTCGGAGCTCGGAAGCAGAGGAGGGCAGAGGCAGAAGAAGGCGGGGAGACAGGCTGTCACACCAAAGGCACTTCTGCACATAATGGTTCATAGTTAAAGGGTGGCAGGAGTGACAAATGTCAGCTTCAGAAGTGTTCGGCTAAGTGGCTAAAAATTAAACACGGTCACGTGACGCATGGTGGTTTAGGGTTTGCCCGAGTGGCCTTTACCAGCCAGGTCACACATCGTAGGGTGAAGAGGCATTTGAAGAGACAGTGTAGGAGACAGCTGTGCCTTTCGAAGGACAGACACTGATCTGGAGCCATGAGCTCAGTGTGTGTAGGGTTCCTCCTCATTTTGGGAAGGTCATAATGTAGCTGGAAAAATTTTCCTGTCATCTCTCTTTGCCTTTAGCCTGCCTCTCAGTGTGGAGCCTCCTCTATAGTATTGGACAGAAGCTCCTGCATCTAGCAACTTCTAGAAACCAAGTTCCATTCCTCCAAGAGGTCAGTCCAGGGACACAGGCATGGCCTGCTGACCCTGACATGTCTATGTTCATGGCGTCCCAGGAACAGGACAGGATGCCTCTGTTCTGCAGTCTGTTTTCTGGGTGCTTCGAAGGAGTCAAGCTCGGGCCTTCTCCAGAGGCTGGTGATGGATGGTGGGAAAGAGTGAAGATTGGGCAGAGGTGGAGCTGATGGAAATGCCCTGGAGAGAGAGGAGAGTCCGTGAAAGGGTTAAAGCCTCAAGTGTGTCTGAGGCTGGGAATCTCTCTTTTAATGGGACTATGCTCAAATGTTCTTCTCTACGTGGACTGTGTGTCTACACCCTTTCGAGTGGAGACCAGGCCTGTTTCTGGCCTGTTTCTGCTGTAGCAAACTCTGAGCTTCCACAAGAGGTTTGCTCCTAGATATTTACGTGAATGAAAGTATTATTACAACAACAGAAAAACTTTTTTTCTCTTGAAACTTGACTTCTCGGACCACACCTGAGTCTTCACGTACCTGCACTCACGCAGGCCAGGAAGGGTGAGCGTTCAGTGCACTTCTTTGAAAATTACTAAAGATTTATAGCTGGCTCTGAGCGCGTCCGGAACACCAGTGATTTTATTGTAGATGTAATCTGATAACAGTGAAGAACATATTTGCAAGTTGGAATGACTCCTCACTTCTTTGCTTCCTCCAAAATCTCAAGTCTCAAGGAGGTAGAGAAGTGAAGGTGCCAGTTGTCACCGTGGGGTGCACATTGCCACAGCTGTAGGTGGTGGTGGCAGGTTCCATTTGCAATTGGCACTAGCTCCTTCCCTCCCAGGCTGCTGAGAGGTGCCCTGGTGACGATGACACTTTGCCTGGCCTTGGGTAAGAATTCCTGTTTTCAGCTTCCCTTCAAGGATCTTTGTATTTTCTAATAATTCAGCCATGAGAAAGTTTCCAAAATTCTCCCTCAGTCCCTGAAAACTGAAAGTCACAGCAAAGCTGGGCTTTCAGCAGAAGCTGCTTCAAATTGGAAGCAGATTTCTGATCTCTTGGAGCAGCCAGTTTAGGGGACCAGGGAGCACCCAGAGCCTCTCTCCACCCTGAGCTGGCCAGCACTGGTTGGCGCTTGGCCTTGGTGAGCAGGGAAAGAAAGGGGGGGAGATGGGCTGCGGGGACCTTTCCGTATATACTCGCAGATCCTTGCTTTTTAGAGGAAATTGTAACTGGATTGAGATAACCAGGGGCCCTGGGAAGAACGGTAATTTACCTGAGCTTCAGTGTCTACGTCTGTGAAATGGCAAGATTGAATTAAACTCGGTGGTGTCCTGGGATGTTTCCATTGTAAAATTTCCACTCCTCACTCCTCCGGAGTGCTGCTTGGACTTTGGGTGTGAAGTTATGGACTCACGAACAGAAGCACTTCTATAGCGAAGAGGAAGCCCGGAAGACACCTGTGTGGAAGACCAAGAAGTGAGGAGAGGAGCCAGCTGACCATGTCCCATTTGGGACCCTGCTTGTCCCTGAATTCCAAGCTGCCTGCCTAGAAATGACAGTTTATTCTACTTGAAAGCACCACCGCCAACACTTTGAGACTGCAGACCTTTCATTCAGGCAATTCCAGAAATGCTGAATGGCCACAGCCCTGCCCTGGAACTGAGGGGAGAATGGGGCAGATGCTTCTGGAAGGCCCTGTTTATAGCTCTCTGACTCCTTCCTGCCGGGACCTTTCACAAGTTCACCATCAGGAAGCTGAGTCATTGAGGGGTCAGCCGGCATGGCCAAAGGTCACCCGGTGCTGCCAATAGTACAGATGGGTTGCCCGGGCATTTTTGGGGAAGAGCAGGGTGGGGAAACTGGGGAGTCTCCTGGCAGTATTTCCCCATCTGGGGGTGTGCTCTCCTTGGAGGTTTCACAGCAAGAAACCATCTTCTGCTTTATTCACCTCATTTCTTCCCTTTGTTTCTGAATCCAAGGCCAAGGTCAGGGCCAAGGAAGCACGGTGTCTGGGGTGAAATGAGCCTCCCTGCCCCGTGGGGGACGAAAGGCTCTGTGTCCTTGTGCTGTGTCCCAGGCCCTCTTCTTTTTCCCTGGGCTTCATGGCCTGCCCAACCTCGGTGTCCACTTTGATGTCCCTCCCAGCACCTCTCCCAAGTCTTTTACTTTTGCCTCCTGGTATTCAGAGCTGGAAGTTTTTTATTTTCATGATTTTGGTTTCCTTTTTCTTTCCAGCTAGACTCTGAGCACCCGCAAGGCCGGGGCTCCCCAGCCTCCAGCAGCACACTGACGTGGAGGCGGTAGCTGGATCTTTGGGGGCAGAATGAGCCTGTCGTTTTACCTGCTGAGACTTCTGCTTCCGGGTCCCTGTCTCCTCCTCTCACTCTGGGGACCCCTTCTATCAGGTGACTTTGTTTTAAACAACACCCCTAAGCTCTTGTTTCCAGGAGAGAGTTTTTGTCGACCTGAGATCTCACCCACTGTGGGAGGGGAGGTTCCTGTCGTTCCCTCTGGATCCAGGAGCACTTAAAAATGACTCTCCCTAAATCGTAGGAAGCGATTTGTACACATTGTCTAGGTTGAATTTAGCAGGTGGGTCCGGAGGCTGAACACTGAGTCTTCTGGCTGCTCCCGCTGGTCTATCTGAGATGCTGTTACCTTTGTTTGTCTGGTGTGAAAGGTAGAAGGCATGTGGAGAAAGGACACCTGTCCACGTGAGCCATGGCTCTACCTGCGCCTGCTGCATCACGCACATAACCTGATGGTGGTGTTTGTGGGAAATCTGGCTTTGGAAACATCTGGACACTTGGTTAGGCCTCTAGCGCTCCCCGTACTCTAGGCCCAGCTTTGATGGTGGTCACATCCTCAGCCATTTCCCTCTGTGCCAGGCCCCAGGGTGTCCTCCAGTGCACTCTGTGGTGGGGGGACACATCCACAGCAGGCAGACGGAGTGTGGGGAGGGCTGAAGGTCCTGCTTTGTGATGTCTGTGGGTGAAACTTGCTGGTCTTGCAATATTCGTGCAGTTAACTGAGCCACCGTCCTGGGCTCCGAGGTGCCAACCATGAACAGTGCTGCTGCCCTTCCTTCCTGGTCCTCTCCAGCTCACACGGGAGACAGACAGTCAGGCGCATCCCCGGATATAATTATGAGGAGAGGAATGAGCAAGACAGCTGGCGACGGGGCTGCTTTGAAAATCCTTTTTTCTGTGGATAATGGGCTCATCACGGGCATGCTTCAGAGGCGTGGCATCCGCGAAGGGCGTGGAAGCTGGTCTTGTAGAAGCTGGCAGGGCCACGCCCGACTTGGAGACATGCACGGAACTTGGAGTGCCCAGCACCTGGCCCAGCCCGTGCCACTGCAGGCCCCGCCGCTCCACCAACGCCAAGGGCAGTGGCCTCACTGCCCATTGTCTCTCACCCAGACAGCTGACTGGTTTTCGTTGGCACCCCCATGCCTGAGCATTGGCATGCTGGTTCCTGGGATCACATCTCTCGGGGTGGCACGGCCAGCGTGTGCTGGGCGGCTGGGGTGTGGGAAGGAAGAGGATCAGCTGTGCCCTAAGTATTTTGCCTTCTGATAAATCTTGCCTTCTACCTGAGAGCCTTTGGGCTGACCTTCCAGAAGCTTCCTCTGCAGCTGAGTGCTGCTATATCCACAGATTGCACTGTGCATTTGAGACCCCTGGGTGCCTTGACCTGAGACAGACAAAACCCCTGCTCTCCCAGGTGTTGCAGGAGACCCCATGGGACTGTTTGGTTGGGCTGGGATTTCTGGAGTAAGCTGTTGATTAGACTTAGGATTTTTTAAAAAAATTGTGGTGAAATTTAAAATTGCTCTTCCCTTTTTAAAGTGTACAGTTCAGTAATGTTAAATATTTCTCTTGTTACACAACCAATCTTAGAAGTCTCTTCATCTTGCACAGCAAAACCTCTGTCCCTTAAAAAGCAAGTGCCCATTTTCACCTCCCCCAGGCCCTGGCAACCCCCATTCTACTTTCTGACCTTTTGAATCTGACTCTTGTAGCTAGGTACCTCATGCAATTGGAAGGAACCACATGGTATTTTCTTATTTCACTTTGCATCAGGTTTTCAAAGGTGGTTCACATTGTAGTATGTGTCTCTTTCCATCCTTTATATGACTGGATCTTACTCCATTGCACTGATAGACCACATTGCCTTTATTCATCTGTTGATGGACACTTGGGTCACTTCTCCCTGTTGGCTGTTGTGTACAGTCCTGCTGTGTATGTGGGGTTACAAATGTATCTTTGAGACTATGCCATCAGCTCTTTTGGGTATGGACCCACAAGTGGACTTCCCGGACCCTGTGGGCAATTCCGTCTTTAATTTTTTGAGAATCGCCATGTTTTCCACGGCAGCTGCACCCCTTTCCCTTTGCACTGACAGTGCACAAGGTTCCAGCCTTTGTTTCTTGATACAGGTGTTTTTAATCTTTGAGTAGGCCTCATGCATCGTGACGCACTCCCCTAAGTAAAATGCACACTCATGCACATTTGTTTTTCAAAGGCTCCACCAATTTCATATATTCAGAATGTTCGAGACAGGAAAGGACCTTCTTAGAGACAATCTGTCAGCTCCATTTATTATTCTTTCGACACATATTTGCAGTTTGCAATAGATGGTGAATAAAGCACAAGAAACCCATCCTGTTGGGCTATGTGCTGGACAAGTAGGTGTCCAGAGAGGTGGGATGATTGCACGGAGTCCCTCAGGGATTTAGTGGCAGTGCTGGGCAGGAATTTAGTCTTTGACCTTCAGAACGGATCTCCCTCACAGTTAGGCACCCATTTTGGAGGATCGCCCCTGTCTGATAGAGCAAGATGTGTGGGGTAACACCTGTGGACTGTGGTGGATCTCTCCAGAATTCAGGGTCCCATGGAGCCTGCACCTCACCTGACACCCCATCCCTGGGCTGGGGAGGCCCAGTCCAGGGCTACTGTGAGGCATGGATGAGGGGGGCTGAACCCACCGAGGGCTCCCCTGTGCCAGGTGCTCCAGCTGACCTCAGCCTCCCCTGGCTATTGCCCCTGAGGCTGTTTCCCCAGGGTTTAGAGGGCAGGGAGTGAGCCCCGAGCAGTGGTGAGGGCCTCGTCCATGGTGGTGAGCTTGGCTGCACCAGACTCAGCAGCAGTGCCAGGGAACATTGGTCCTCAGGGTCAGCCTGACCTGATGAGTACCAGTCAAAGGTCCCCAGAATGGCCTCTGGCCCCAAGCAGCCAGGCCACAGCACTTTTGTTGGGGATTCTCTGCGCCTGTGTAAACTGACACTAGTGAGTCCCCCCACCCCCACCCATTAGCGAACCAAGTTGCCTTTGTTACATAATCAGGATTGGTTGGAGCAGGCCTGCTCATTCATTTAGAAAGGGTGACAGAAGCAGGGCGAATGCAGGAGGGTCAGAGTCCCTCAGCGGCAGCAGGGGGCCCCCCCAACCTTGCTTTCCCTCCTGTCAAGTGAAACAGCAGAGTGGAGGGGCTGCCGGGCCACACGGTGTGAGCTGGTGTCCGTGAGCAGCATTTATGGGTGGGCTTGCTTCCACCCAGGGCAGGCTCCGAGGGCATCTTCTTGCCAAGCAATGAGCAGTGAGTCTCATGAAGGAATGAGTAAAAATGGCCTCTTTCTAGGAATTTTCTGTTTGTCCAAAAAAAAAACCCCAAAAAAACAAGCAGAAATAAAAGCAATGGGCAGCTGCGGGCCCCATCCCAGGCAAAGGGCCTTTGATCTTCACCAAGACCTTGGAAGGTAGGTGCTACTCTGAGCCCCACTACAGATAAGGAAGCAGGCTCCAAGATAAGTCATTTGCCTGAGGTCACACTTGGAGAAGGAGGAGGAGGAAGCAGGGCAGAGCTGGCCTTCAGATGCAGCGCGGCTCCAGAGCCAGTTCTGCTGACCCCGGGCCTTGGTGGGCCATGGCACCCTGCGAGCTTTGCTGGTCAGAGGGGATCAGGTTAGGGTTTCATTCCTGTGAAATGCATACTGTGGCCTGGAATTCCCAAAACAGTGCCCCGTGGCTGGTCGCTGCCCTCTGGAGCCCTGATCCTGTCCTGTTGTCAAACAGGATTCATTCCAAACCTGCAGCGAGGTCCTCTGTGTGTTAGCAGCAAGCAAAGAAAAATGCCCACTCATGCCCGCAGCGACACTCCTCCTGGTGGAATTGCTGAGAGTCCAGGCCATGTGCGCCAACAGAGGTGGTGGTTCCCTCTCCCAGTCAGGGAAATTGCAGTGAAGATAAGCATTTATTGAGCACCTACTGTACTAGGCAACGTACGTGCTTGAGTTTTCCTATTTCATCTCAAGAAACACATGGCGTTGGGGTTTTATGGGGCAGGGAACTCAAGTTCAGAGAGATTCAGTAACTTACCCAAGTTCATGCAGCTAACAAATAGACTAGGATTTCCATCACAAGGTCTCGAGAACTGGGACCATCCTGTGTTCTCAGGTCTTACTCATGACACGTGGCCTGAACCTGATCGCACAGTTGTCATATGACTGGATTAGTGAATGGGTGGAACTTCAAGCCTGTTCTCTCATGCCCAGCTGCCCCCAGCCCCGTGCCCAGTGCCCCGAGATAATGCTCCACTGACCCTCTGTCCTTCTCATCCCACCTACCTCTGCGGCACTATCTCTGTTAGCCTGGTTTTCCCAGCCAGGATATAAGTTCCCTGAAGGCACGGTCACCTCGGGCCCTTGTGTGGGTGGTTGAGCTAGGTTGTATAAGATTCCATGTTTGGGATTTTTTAGCCAAGTGGGGTTGGATGATTAACAGAGGGGCAGGGACCCTCTGACCAGCTCTGGGATCCTGGGCCAGTCACATTACTGTTTCCTCTTTAGCGAAACAAAGGGGGTCACTCATGGGTGCAGAACTCGGAAATCAAGCGCAAGCCCACAGAGAGCCCCATGGTGCCAAGCATGCTGGGCAGGGCCACTGGGGCCCCCTGCTCCGGGCTGGGTTGGCCTGCTCCTGCGGTGCTTCAGCATGGACTGCTGCTCCTCACTGTGGCGCTGAGGCTTCAGTGAGTCCACTTATGTGCCAGGAAAATAAAAGAGTTTGGAGGGCGAGGCGTTTCTCCAGTTCGCCTCGGACATCTTGTCCTTACTTGTAAGTGGGTGTTTACAAGCCAGTGACATCCACAAGGCCGGCTGAGTCAGCGGAGGGCCCTGAATGGTCCACTTTACTAGCGAAGAGTTAAATTCCTTCTTGGAAGCAGCCTGACGGTCCAGGCCCATTTCCGTCTCAGCCTTTGAATATCGCTAGGGTTTGAATCTCCCATCCTAGACGCGTTGGGATATAACTGTATCGAGAACTGACAAGGGGACGAGGACTCTCCCTCCGAGTGGATCAGTGCCCTCTCATGGGAGGAGTGGGTTGGTTAGCACGGAGTGGCTCCTGATAAAAGCAGGAGCTTGGCTCCGTTCTCTCCGTCTTGCCGGGGCTGGCCGGCCCTTCTGCCTTCCATCATGGTACCATGCAGCCCAGAGCCCTTGCCGGTTGCCGGCACCGCATCCTTGGACTTCCCAGCCTGCAGCGCAGTGGCTCAGTTAGGCTTTCCTGTTATATCCGCTCTGTGGCCTTCTGTTACAGCAGCAGAACATGGACTGAGAGAAATATGGAGCGTCAGGCTCTCCTCCCCGCAGATGGCGCGCCTGCCCATGGCCTCGCAGGACAGTGCCTCAAGCTCTTTTTTCAGGAGACAGAATAGGTTTGTGTTGAACGATTGCTCAAAACCCTTTGGGACCAGGGTTCAAGCCGATGGCAGAGGTTGTGGGACAGAGTGGAGCCCAGTGATCTCTGGGAGTGAGCTGGTACCTTTGCCTGTGAGACCACTGCTTGCGGATTGAGCATAGATGAAGCCCCACCCCCAACCCCAGGAGCGCATGAGCATTATTACCCAGTAAGGATTTAGGTGAGTGACACAGGGCAGCTCCCCCGCCCCTCAGGTCAGACACAGAGGAGGTGGCATACATAGGACAGCATGTGACTATAGGAGCAGAGCATGGTGGGGACAGAAGGGAAGTTCATGAGAGGTCAGGTAGCCTAGTGGTTAGGAGCAAGACTCTGGAGCCATGTCACCTGGCTTCCAAGGCCTGCTTCTATACTTTGTGCCCTTGAGGCAAGTCGCTCAGCAACTCTGTGCCTCAGTTTTCCCGTTTGTGAAATGAGGATCGCTAGCTGCTAATATTACCATTACTGTTGTTGTTTTATAAGTGGAGACACCGAGGGCTTGGCAGCAAGGCAGCCTGCCTGAGGGCGTGTAATCTGTTAGTGCAGCTGCAGGACCTGTGACCCAGCTGCCTCCTGAGCAGGGCAGGTAGGTAGGAGTGCATGTGAGGTTTCCCTCAGGTTCCCTCCAGCCCAGTGCCCACCCGCCCTTTGCGAGGTCACCAGTGGAATCCCAGCCCTGTTACTTGGAATCCTGGGATCTGCCTCACCTGTAGGGCAGAGATCATTTAATCCTCTGGGGCAGGCCATGAACAGGATGTTCTGAGAGTATTCTGGGTGCGCTGGGCCTGGGCCAGGTCTGGATTCTTTTATCCTCTCTGCTTCTGCTGTAGATTTTCTGGAGAAGGGGAGGAGCCAGCTTTGGCTCCGAGGGCCAGGAATGTGGGAATGGCACCCTTTCAGCTACAGGCGAGGCTGCTGAGCTGTTGCCCTCTGTACACAGGGAGGCCCATGTGACCCAGGAGGTTACCATGGCCTTGTGAGAGAGTGGCTGGCCTGTCCAGGGGCCTGTGAGGCAGGGCCTCCGTTGCAGGGGCCACCCTCTGCCAGGTGCGGGAGGGCCTACCTGTCCTGTTGTCTTCTCGTAGCTCCAGCCCCATTGCTGCCTTGAGCTGTCTGTAGCCACGGAAAACACCTGACCAACACCAAATTCCAAACTCCTCGGCTGGGGATTCAGGGCTTCCTGGAGTCTGGCCCCAACCTGCCTGTCTTCCGGCAGACATTTGGGGACCCTCGAACACCCCAGCCGCCTCCTGAGCCTGGCTGGTGCCGCCTTAGCTTTGCGTGGTGTTCCCCTGCACACCACGTCCAGCCACCGGCCCTCGTTGTCCAGTCACCCAGTGTGCACGCACCCCCCAGCCAGAATTGTTCTCTTCCTCTCCAGTCCTTGCTCACCTCCCCCGCCCCAAAGTAAAATGATCCAAAAAGTCAAATAGAACAGAAGGGCCCATAGTGACAACTCTTTCTTCTTATGGCTCTTCCTAGGGGCAGCTCACGTGGCCCCTTTTCTGGCCACCCTCTCCCTCGGACGTGGTCTAGGCTCTCAACCCCTATACCGGGCACACCTGCTGTGGCCAGTGCGCGGGGAGGTGGGGTTGATGCTGTGGGGCTCCTTCCCTGGGGACCCGAGGAACCTGGTTATCATCCTCATGGTGAATTGGTATTTTCTAACGAACACATGATGGAAACTCTTCACTTAGTCCTTTTGCACCCCAAAACAGCAGTATCCCCTGAAACACACCCCAGCAGTCCCTGAAGATTTCAGAAATTTTGTATGGAGAGAATGAATGACAGGTGCCACGGATCCTTTGTGGTCCCTGCCCCGCACTTCGGAGACAGCAGGTGACCAGGAAGGCACCTGGCTGTGCACGGTGAATGTGACCCTTCTGAAGTGGGGACCCGGTGGGATGTAAGTGAAAAGGCAGAAGAGCCCCCCAAAGAACCGTTTCCTGCCACCACCCCCAGCAGCAGGAGGGAAGTCCACGGCTTCCACGGGTGAGCAAGGACCTTGGCCCAGTGTGGCCTGATTGGGCAGGGCTTCGGTTTCCTCCAGGCCGCGGCTCTTCCTTCCCTCTCATGTCCCTCTTCTGGCTCTTCCCAGCGAGCTAGCCCTTTATGTCTCTCCACACGGAGGTTCTCTAGCCAGGAGCTTCTTCCAGCATGGATGTGCCTGGAGCTCCTGTGTGCCACCTGGCGTGGGACAGCAGTAGGTAGCCATCCTCCCACCCCACCTGCTCTTTGCGGAGGGGGGACTGCTTTTGGGACAGTTATTTTCTCTTACCACTCTCTACACTCTAAAAGGACCCAGTTTTCCTTTTGGATTAGTGTGTGTGTGTGTGTGTGTGTGTGTGTGTGTCTTTTGGAAGATGTTTTTAAGAAGCATGCTTTGTAATTTTGACCTTCTGACTCAGAATGCTGTGAGTGTGGCGTTCCCCCAGAATTCTCTGCCTTGCTCCTCTTGGTTAGTGGGTGAATGGAAGGGTGCTGGCGGGTGCCTCGCGCTTCACTGTGGTGGTTTTTTACCCAGGATTTCAAAGGCCCAGGGTGTGCCTATTGAAAGCCCTATGACAAGTGGGAGGGTTCTGAGTCAGGGACTCGGGTAGCTTTGCTGGGGCAAGGCCAAGGGGCTCACTGTGTGCAGTGCTCCTTGATGTGGCTTGGGCCTCTGCGTTTGCAGCGTGGGGCCTCTTGGGGATCCTGCAGGGTGGAGGACAATGCTCTCCACACTCTGGATGAAGGTCATGGCTTTGCTCCTGAAGTCGCTCTTTCCACCACACGTGGTGCCAGAGGTCTCTCCCTGCTGGCTCGCGCTGCGATCTGCGGCCTGTGTTTCGGGGGGACTCGCTCCTTGGCTGTCAATCAGCTCCCAAGTGCAGCGCAACGCAGCGCGGGGGCCGGGCGCAGGGGGCGCATGGGAGAGCTGGGGCGTGGCTGGGGCGTGGCTGGGGCGTGGCCCCGCAGTCAGGCGCAGCAGTCAGTGCTACTTGGGAACAGCTGGCAGGCAGGCTAGAATTCAACTTAGCAGTTTGATTTTGGATTCCGAGGCAGACCTTGGAGTCTGAGGCTGCCATTGTTTGGCACTTTTCTAGTGCTTCCTGGGTGCCTGAGCCTCGCTCCCTGTCCTTGAGAGAAGGCCTGGAACAGATGGCTTGACCTGGCCCCTGCCAGGAGCTGTGCTTGCTCGTGGTGCCGGGGCTTCCTTCTTCACACCATGCCCGGGAGCCCTTGCATCCCCTCTCTGCCCTGCACCCCCGAGAGTAGATTGCCCTGCTCCAAATGAGTAGATTTTGCATCACCTTCTTGTGGCCCTTAAAGTGCCATGCGCTTTGAACCTGGGAGATGTTTTATTTATGAGAAATTGAGAAGGGACGGTTGGGAATCACCAGCCACTCCAGGTCAGACAGGGGAGTCAGTGGCCAAGCCGTGGGTGCTGTGGGGCCTGGGCTGGGCCCTGTCCTTGGCAGGATCTTCAGAGAAGCTAAGGACCCCCTGCTGGACTCGGCTTGCCCAGGCCTGAACCCAGGTTCCCCATCAGTGGGGTCTTGACAAGTCGCTTTCTTCCTTGCGGTCCCAGGGTCCCCATCTGGAGAGAGAGCCTGGGCTGCCACTGTCCCTCTACAGGGCCCTCAGAGCTCCTGTTATATGATCCTTGATCTCACCTGGGACAGAAAACACATTTTCCACTCTCCCTCCTCCCTCTTCTCCTCAGGGAGAGAACAGGCCGTGGAGGCAGGCCTTTCCTGTCTGGTCATCTTGAGATGAAAGAGAATCCGAGTAAGAGGCTGACCCGTCAGTTCCTTCTAGCCTTGCTGGCAGTTTCTGGAGCCTGGTCAGTGCAGGTGTGGAGTTTGGGAGGTTACTCTAGAGTCCTCCTGTTCCCGGTTCATGGTTCTGGGGCTGCTGGGAACTTCCACAGGTCACCTAGCGAGTGGCAGAGCCAAGCAGAGACCAGGTCCCCCAATTTCTGGGCCAGTACATTTTCCTCCTTCCCAACCCTTAGAGTGGTTGCAGTTGTACAGGTAGGTCCGTGGACAAGGGGGCCGATGCGCAGGGTGGAGGAGGAGGGGACCTACTCCTTGCCTCTCCCAGCTGCTCTGGCACAGCTCCTAGCCTCCAGCCTGCTCCCTGCTGACCGGCCTCTGCAGAGGCCGCCAGAGTCAGCGGGCTCACTGCACTCCTGCCTCGAGTCTCCGGCAAGCCCCTCGGCCACAGCTGCGTCTTTACAAGTGTGTTCGGCAAAGTGCAACTGATGATTCAAGGGCGAAAGGCTTGCGTGTGTAGGAAGTGCTTTGTTCAACCTCGCTGAACAGGTTTCTTTCCTGAAGGGCTCCGCTGGCCTTCAGCGGGCTGACGAGCACTGCGGATTCCAGATTGTGAGAATCGGCACAAATGGGAAGAGTCCTGCTGCTGGGCTCACAGCCCAGATGGGAAAAGCGGTTTGTGGGAGTCTGTCTCTGGGGTGTGTGTTGTGTGTGTGTGTGCGTGGAGGGGGAGGTTGCTGTTGTTAAGCTCCGCTTCCTCTCTGTTCATTAATTTCCTTTCTCTTCCTCTCTATCCTCACTCCTCACCCAATCCCTGCACCCATTAAACTAACTTTTGGATCCCCTCCACCCCAGCCTCTGACTGCCCGTTGTGCTTTGTCTGAATCTGACTCGCGCTGTGTCCCCTCAGTGAACTCAGGCACGTTGGTCTTTTCATGACTGGTGTATTTCACTGAGCACTATGTCAGGTCCACACATGTTGCAGCATGTGTTGGAATTTCCTTCCTTTTGAAGGCTGAGTAATGTTCCTTGGACTGGACAGACCACCTGTTGTCTAACCCTTCACCCCCTGATAGACACTTGGGCTGCTTCTGCTCCCTCCCTTGCTGCTTTTCCTCTGGTCCCAAGGTAGATATAAAATCCAGCCCTCATTTTCACATTTTATAGATATAGAATCAGCAAAACAAACAAAAATCAAAACAAAAGAAAAGCCCCACCATCTTGAATTGATTGTCTTCTCTCCTGCGCTGGCCGCTCGCCTCACGTCCTACGCCTGCCTTCCCCTCCTCCGTGGCCAGGCTCGGTGGGGCTTGCTCAGCCCCCTGCTGCTTTCTGTGCTACTCTTTGGCTCCCTGGGTGGGCCATTCCCCTCCCTCTTATCACCCACTGGTGGTCTTTTTCCCACTATCCTTCCCTGCGTCCTGGTGCCAACACCTGGGCCTTTCCTTTTTGGCGTGAGGTTGGTGCATCTGGGTTCAGTGTATTTGTGTCTAATTGAAAAAGGCAACTGGGGGTACAAAATCAGTCTCAAATCTCCCTTGAAGTCTTGGTGTAATGCCAGTGTCAGAGAGCAGGTTTGGGAAGGAGACCCTCCCAGCCACGTCACACCTGCAAAGGGGGGTGGTAATTGTCCATTGCCAGCCTGTGCCCATGTCGCCTAGTGCTCGGGGGAATCACAACAGACGAGGACGTCTGCACCCCAGGGTTTGAACTGCTTTACCCCAGGTCGGCTCCAAAGTCCACGCTGGGCCTACTCACTGCCTCTGGCCCTGCCCACCTCTGTGCCCACTACCGTCCCTCAAACACCCTGTCCTTGTAGGAACAGGTGAATTCCAGGTGAAGCCAGGACTTTACTACCTGAGAAGGTGCAGTGCAGCAGCCCTTCCCCAAATGGGGACCTCTCCCCTGGACTGGGCCTGGCCAGAGGCTCTGCTTGTCCACAGTCCCAGGATAGGCCCCAGCGGACAGGCTGCTTGCTGCCTCTGCTCTGCTTGGGTCGGCAGGTCGTGCCCTGGCTTGAGAAATGCAATGAATTGTGGACTTGGCATCAATAAGGAAAGATCTAGATGAAGAGTGACGAAGCGGGCACATGCAGACCGTTGTGTCAAGTGACACGGGACCCCTTCTCCCCAGACGGTATTCTAAGTCCACTCATTCATTCAGCAAACATTTATGGTGGCCCCAGGATTAGTCCATGTTAGCAGACATTGAGGATCTGTGCATGAGACACTCAGACACCTGGAACATCATACACCAGAAGCACAGATTCTAGGAGGCACCTTCGTGTAGCCCCTCTGTGAGTCCTTTGTTACTGACGAGGATAGAAATGGACACGTATCTCATTTAATGCTCTCAGTCATTCCCTCAGTGAAGAGACTCAAGCCAAGAACGATTAACCTACATGCCTAGGGTCACACCATGAGCCATCGGATCTGAATTCACCCTGGCTGTCTGATGCAGAAGTCCAAGCTCTTGACCACCACGTTGTCTTGCTTCTTATCAGGCATGGTTGTAAGACAAAGCCCAGTGAATACAAGGCCCTACTTGCCCTAAGCCTTGAGCTATTTCAAGCATCTTTTAGAAGTTTGTGCTGGAGCACCTGGCACTTCCAGGGACCCAAGCCTCCCGCTTCCCCCAGAGAGTGCTCTGCATTCCCTCCTCTGTGTGGGGCCACCAGCAGCCCACCCAGCAGTAAGCTGGTGTCAGGCCCAGTGGCTCTGGGTTGGCTCACTCCATTACTTTTCTGTCCCCTGGTCTTGTTTACTTGTTTTATATCCTCTTGCCAGGGTTGCAATGGAAATCACTTTAAGAAACGTAAAGGTTTAGGGGTGCTGAGACGCTCCCTCCGGGGGGCACCCTCAGGACCCTGTCCTGATCCCCTTGGGTTGTGATTTTCGTGTTCTTGCTGTCTCTGGGGATTCACTGTGGTGCAGCCTAAGTCTGAGTCATCTCTGTCTTCAGTGTCACCCAGCATAGGTGTGGCTCAGAGCAGGGGCTCAGGACTATGTTGAATGAATGAACGGGGAGGGTGAGTATCAGGTGGCTTGTGGGTTAGGCCAGCACTTGCTTAAGCCCCTGGGATAAGAGAACCTAGTTCCCATGAGTTCCTGAAACCTAAGGCCTCCCTCCTTCAGGGCTGGGCTGGGGGAGGTTTCCCCCTACTGCGGTAGATGGCAAAGTAGTAAGTTTCTAATAAGGCCCAACCTGACTTAAAGACCCAATTTGTAATCAGAGGCAATTTTAATTTTTTTAAAGCATTAAAACATGCCTTTTCTTTAAGGAATCGATGATTGTAACAGAGGGTGTGACGATGGTTGCTTATGTTATTATTTTTATGTCCTTTCTTGGCAAAAAAACAAGTTGGCAAGAGTGTGCCCATTTTCTTTGTGCTTTTAATAGCTGGCAAAACCTGAAATCTGGAAATGACCATGAATTTCGGTCATTGGTTTTTCACATTGTTTCTCCAGCCCTGCGTGTCTCAGTCTGAGAATCTCTGTTTTGGGGGCCTGGGGTTCTTTGCCCTGTGTTTAGAGAAGCCCTTCTTCCTTTTTATATATTAGATGTTCTGTTGGATCTGTTTGGAGATAGAAGGATACCCCTACTAAAATTTGGAGAGTCCCTCCTGCAGGCTGGAGGATGAGGGTGTGGGGGAGGGAAGGAGGGAAGCTGCTGTGTGGCAGGCGGGGCCTTCGTGGGTCCCCACTTGGCAAGCATCTCTTACCTCTGTGCCAGTCAGGGTTCTCCAGACAAGCAGAGCCAGTAGGGCATGTATGTATCCCCTATTTATTTTGAGGAATTGGCTCACCCCACTGTGGGAGCTGGCAAGTCCAAAATCTTGTGGGGGGCAGATTCCCAGGGAAGAGCTGACGCTGTAGCCCGTGTCCAAAGATAGTCCAGAAGCAGAAGTTCTTCCTTCTCGAGGGCCTCCAACTGATTAGATCAGGTCTACCCACAGTATGGAGGGTATTCCACTTTACTCAAAGTCAGCTGATTTAAATGTTAACTTTTTTTTTTTTTTTTAGAGCTCAGTAATAATTTATAAAGGTAGTCACATCCAGTAGAGAAAGGAGCTATTTGAATATCCGCTTTTAATTAAACCAATTCAACCCTTAAATGTGAATCTTATCTAAAAAAATACCTTCACAGCATCATCTAGACGGATGTTTGATCTGGGTACCCTGGCCTAGCCAGGTTGAAACAGGAAGTTAACCTTCCTTCCTGCGCAGGGTGCCTTTTACTGCTGAGCAGCAGAGGCTGGACAACCAAAGCCAGGTCTTAGCCTCCAATGGACAGGACTGTGCACAGGGGGAAATCAAGAACAAGACCTTTTATATTTAAGTGCTACCTTGTAAAAAGAAATGCAAAGTGTTGAGAGGTGATGAGGTGGGTGAGACCCAGGGGGTTCTAGATTTCTGGGCAGGGCCTGAATGGAAATTTTCAGGACATGGAGGGTGCAGAGACCTCAGAGATGTGAGGGTGCAGAAGACTTCAAAGCTGGAGCGGGAACCCTGGGATAGGAGCCACATGGCCAGGAGCTCTCTATGCCAGTAGGGTGGCCAGAAGCTCTGGGGAGATACCCAGCAAAAAAAACACAAAACCTGTCTGTGCTGCGTGTACAGACTTCTTGTCATTATTCCCTAAACAAGACAGCGTAGCATTTACAATGTGTTCAGTCTTGCAGGTGATCTAGAGATGATTTACACGGGAGGATGTGCCCAAGTTATACACAAATGCTGCCTTTTATAGAAGGGACTTGAACGTTCTCCGATGTGGGTATCCCGGGGACCTGGAAACAGTCCCTTCAGAGATGGGGAAGCCACTGAACTTCTGTTTATCTGGGACTCCGAGATTTTTGAAGGGGATTCACAGGCTTTGCTTCATTGCCACCTGCCACAAAGGCGTTTTTAACTGAAGGTCCGGGGACCCAGAGAGGTGAAGGGATTGTCGGAAGTGGTCAGCTGGCCAGTCCCTGTGCGTGGTAGACTCTCCTCCTCCACATCCTGCGCCCCTCCCATGGCCTCTGCCCCCGCGACTGGGCATGATGAAGCAGGGATGTGCGGCGGGGAGAATAAGCGCGTCTCCTACCAGGAGCCCTGGAAGCCGTTTCCTCCCGCGGCTTTGTGACCTTGGCTCCTCTTTTCCCTCTTAGCCTCCTTATTCACTTGCACGTTTCTTTTTCTTGTTCTTCCACAGACCCGAATGCAGAGTTTGAACCCAGATCCCAAAGCCCAGTACACAAGTATCTACGGAGCCCTCAAGAAAATCATGCGGACCGAAGGCTTTTGGAGGCCCCTGCGGGGCCTCAACGTGATGATGATGGGCGCGGGGCCGGCCCACGCCATGTATTTTGCCTGCTATGAGAACATGAAAAGGACTTTAAATGACGTTTTCAACCACCAAGGAAACAGCCACCTAGCCAATGGTATTTTGAAAGCCTTTGTGTGGAGTTAGAAAGCTCTCTGCTGAACGTCCTCCCCCGGGGCTCCTCCCGGGACACCAGCCTTCGTCTTCAGCGGCTCGCGCAGCCCAGGACTCGCGGGTGACCGCGTCCCCACCCCTCCGCGCTCCAACGACGGGGCGGCCGGTGGCAGCCGGTGGCGGTGGTGTTTCGGTTTTCATTGTTGTGTGGGCTCTTTTTGGTTTTTGGCTTTTTTAACCAAAAAAAAAAAAAAAAAAAAAAAAAAAATACTCAAAAACAATTAATGATCAGACCTAGGAAAAAACAAAAACCCCCGAATAGAAACAAAACCTTTGAAATGCTGGATTCAAAAAACCAAAAGTTATGTGGACAGCTCCTTTGAGACTGTTAAAAAACTGGTACAGCAGGTCTCCACAGCGCCAAGATCTAACTAAGCTTTAAAAGGTCAAGAAGTTTTATGGCTGACAAAGGACTCGCGCCCTGCGGAGGGCCTTTCCCACTCTGAGCTTCGGGAGACTTGGGGACTTTGCCCCCACCCCTTCCGTGTGTCCGAGTCGCATCTCTGCGAGCGAGGGCCCAGATGGTTTTGCATGGTTGATCCGAGGGAGAGAGGCGGGCGGGGTGGCGTGGAGGCGGTCAGCTCTTACCTGAGGCTCATGGCACTGCGCTGCCCGGCGGGCCCTGCTCCTGTCGCGTGATGTCGCCTGCCATTGGTTTTTGCTTGGGTATAGAAGGGGGACCATGAATAGCAACGTAAAGTGTGCTTGTGACAGTTCGTTTTCCAGCAGTGGAGAGTTAGGGCCAGTAATAACGTTGTTTTCTTCTTTTTGTTCTAGTGGGAGAACCCAAACACATCCCTCCCTTCTGCAAGCCTTGGAAATAAGGGCACCTGGTTGGCTTGCTGTCATTTCTCTGGCTTGTAAATGATGGCCCTTGGTTGCATTTGTTGAGAAGGTCACCAAGAGCCATGCCCTGGTTCTCCCCTGAGTCCAGGACATCGGGCCTCCTTTTTTGCTTCAGCTGCCTTAAGTAATGGTTTAGCTCCTTAAGGGAGGTTTGACAAGACCCAGGTCTGCCCCGCGCTGTCCCCAAAGCATCATGGTGTATGCTGTGGTTGCATTTGGCTTTTCTGGGGATAATTATAAGTGTGTGCTCAGGGGAAGGAGGCTGTTATGTGCATTTCTGAGGAGGGAGCCTGCTGTCTGTCCCTCAGCCCCCCAACTTCCAGTGGTAATTTTAATTACTGGGCAGTGGCCCTACAGAGGGAAGAAATGCAAAGCCAAAGCAAAATTCCAGGCACGATTCTAGGCTTTTGAAATTCCTGGTTCTTGAAGCCAGACCTGAGGGGACCCTCAGGTGGGGTTGGTCGTCATCAAGATCCTGGAAATCTGTTAGATGCCAGTCTTCCTAACCTTCTCTTACCCATTTACCTAAAAATACCTGGATTGTCACTAAGGAATTTTCCTAAATGATTTCTCTTCTGATGTTTCCCCCACTCAGCCAAATGTGCATTACCCCCTTTGATCACCTTAGCTTAAGGGCACAGAGCTAGACTACGGACAGAGGCAAGGGACAAGAGAGAATTAAAATCAGACAGTGGAGAAAGCTATGAGGTGTGGCTTCTGAATGCCATCCAACACGGGCAGGTCTAGCCTTATCCCAGGGTTGACGACAAGAAAAGAAAATGAGGCTTCTGCAAGATTCACAAGAGGTTAACTATGCCTGTGTCTCCCTTCCGTCCTTTTATTCAGTATTTCTAGGATTGTCTAGGGTTTTAAGCATTGTGCTGAGTGGAGCTCAGTAAATTTTGTTCCTTAGAATGCTAGGGTCTATCTGATTTTAGGTTCCAGGAACTTCCTCAGAACCCTTGGTGCCAGAGTGTAATTTTCTGGAGTTTGTTTTGCAGGGATAGCTGGGAGTATGGCCACCCTGCTCCACGATGCGGTAATGAATCCGGCAGAAGGTAATGTTCCATGGTTCCAGGGAGGGACAGTAAGGGATGTGCAGAAGGGCAGGAGAACATATGGGTGGAAATGGGGGTGTAGAGAGTGGGCAAAGGGCCTCCTGGCCCCCGCCAGAGACAGAAGAACTGGATTCTTATTACGTCAGACTTCCAGAAGAACAGGAGTGTTGGAACTCTGTGGTCTTCCTGTTGTGGAAATACTGGAAGTGTGGTCCCCAGGCCCGCAGCCACCTGGGAGGTATTAGAAATGCTGATTCTCAGCACCCACCTTCAGGCCCACTGAAGCCAGTCCCTGGGAAGGGGCTGTGAGTCCAGTGGAACAAGTGCCCTGGTGACTCTTTGGCATGCTTTTCCCTAGTCTGTGTAACACACTGTACAAGGGTGCGTATGCATGTGTGGATCCGGGTATGTGTGGGTGTGTGAACACCCTCCTGGTTCCTGTTAACCTTTATCAACCCTGGACAAATTTAGGGGGGCATCCATTAGACTTTTTGTCCAATTTGCTTTTTTAAAAAATTTGAATTGATGCTGGAAGATCTCAGGCATGGGGGAATGTAGAGAAAATAGTGTCATGAACCCCTGTGTATCCATTCCTTCTGCTTCAAAAATCAGCAGGCAGGCATTTTGTTTTAGCTCTGTTTTTTTCGTTTGGGTTTTGGAGTATTCTAAAGCAAACAGCCGGGCAGATTGAGTTCTGTTACCTCTCTATGTACCCCTGTGTCCTCCACCAACTCCAGTCTGAATAGGGAGGAAGTTCTGTGCATGATACTGGCTGTGCCTTCAGCTGGGTCATTCCCTACTTGGCGGTGGCCTCAGGTGACATACGGATCTCCCCCCACACTGTGCACTTGAAAATGGTCCCTTGCCAAAAGGGAGAATTGGAGAGAGAAGTTTAGCAATTTGAGTCTTGGGTGATGAGTTTGTCTGTTTTTTGTCTTTTAAGGAATTTCTCATTTGTTCTCAGCTGCTTCCCATATCTTAGCAGACGTGGGCTTGTTCCTACCCTAGGGCCAGGCTAGGTCACACTGGGAGGCAGGGCAGGAGTGTTTCTACCTGGTGCCAGGGGCGACAGGTGGGGGAGGAAAGGTACCTGGCTCCTTTTACGCTGTCTTCCTCGTCTGCGAGTGGAAGGCTCACTGAGCAACAGGCACCGTTCCCACTTGTATTTGTAAAGCAGAGAGCTGAAAAGATGCTCTGTGTTCAGTTCACCTCTTACACACGGTCTTTCTCCTGAGGTAGGATATCCTGAAGTCAATTAACCTGTCCCTGTGGCTTATCCTGTAATACGTTCAAGAGAGAGTGTTCTGAGGCCAAGAAAGAGGTCCTTCCTGGGCAGGCAGGAGGTAGTTTAGAAGGAACTTAAAATCTTCAAGTAGATACATGCTATTACACTCACCCCTTGGTATTCACTGGTGCTGGTGTGGACACCAGAATCCACAGATGCTGAAGTTCCTTATATAAAGTGGAGTAATATTCAAATGTGTCCTCCCATCTGCTTTAAATCATCTCTAGATTACTTATAAGACCTAATGCAAGGTAAGTGCTGTGTGACTAGGTGTAATACTATACAGTTTAGGGCATAGTGACCGGAAAATGATCAGTACCATTCTTTTCCTTGAATGTTTTGTTGCCCAGTTGGTTGACTCTCCAGATGCAGAATCTAGGGTAGTACAGAGGACCAACGGTGTATATCTTATGCTTCCTTTGTAAAAAAATTTTAAGGAGATTCACAAAGGGACCTGGCCAGTGACCAGTTAGTTAACCTGTGTTAACCAAGGGAGGATTTTGTTCATCTTTGCTAAAGGAGAAAAAAAGTGAGGTGCAGTTCCTGCCCTTGCCCTGGTCATTACAGTTGATTTGGGGTCTTTATTTCTTTCAAAGTGAAGCAAATCACATGTGTTCATTTGGCCGGAGAAGGGCATTGTTAAAACTCTTTAAGTCTTGGGAGCGTGGCCTCATTCACTCTTGGCCTGCGAACCACTAATTGCTTCTGTATTAACAAAGCCAGGGTCTGCCCTGGAGATTAATGTTGAACTTGGGCAGATGTAATTCCAGTGCTGTCCCAAGTGTACTGTGACATAGAAGCTAAAAATGCCCACCAGGGAGTGAGGAGGTACACACTTCTGGTGAGTGGGCTGAGGGTTCAGATCTGTGGTGGGTGCGGGAGGTACTGGCAGCCAGGATCTGGCAGCTCAGCTCAGCGCATCTGGCCTGAAGCAGCTGCCTGGGCTGGGGACCACCTTCCTCAAGATTCTGGCAGGAGACACTTAAGGAAATAGCTGTCTTCCTGGCTCTGGGTCCTGGAGATAAAGTGGTAAGGCAGGAGCCGCCCTGTGGTTTCAGGCTGGGCTGTGTGTGCTCACTCTCCGTACTTCCTACCAGTGTGTCTAATACGCTTGTTTCTCTTTATTGGCTTGGCTTCCCATTCCTCTCCGACCTGGGGTGGGGCCAAACCAACCACCTGTCCACTGCTGCCCGCCTGGTCCGCCCTGCCGCAACACAGTGGTGAAGCAGCGCTTGCAGATGTACAACTCACAGCACCAGTCCGCCCTCAGCTGCATCCGGACGGTGTGGAGGACCGAGGGGTTGGGGGCCTTCTACCGGAGTTACACCACGCAGCTGACCATGAACATTCCCTTCCAGTCCATCCACTTTATCACCTACGAGTTCCTGCAGGAGCAGGTCAACCCTCACCGGGACTACAACCCACAGTCGCACATCATCTCAGGAGGGCTGGCCGGGGCCCTGGCCGCAGCTGCCACAACCCCCCTGGACGTCTGTAAGACCCTCCTCAACACGCAGGAGAACATGGCGCTCTCCCTGGCCAATGTCAGCGGCCGGCTGTCGGGCATGGCCAATGCCTTCCGGACGGTGTACCAGCTTAACGGCCTGGCGGGCTACTTCAAAGGCATCCAGGCCCGCGTCATCTACCAGATCCCCTCCACTGCCATCTCCTGGTCCGTCTATGAGTTCTTCAAGTACTTCCTCACCAAGCGCCAGCTGGAGAATCGAACTCCATACTAAAGGAGCAGGCTGTGGGAAGTGGTTCCAGAATCTTTTGTTCTCAGAAGGCTTCCTCTGCCTGCCTCAGTCCCCTCGCCCTCACACCCAGGGTGCTCCTGGTGGGCCCTTAGAAAGAAGGGAGGACCGGACACCTGCTGACCTGATGGCTGTCCCTGGGGACATCCAAGGAGGCAGTGGAAGGGAAGGACTTTGGAAGGGGAGCGAGAAAAGACTTTCTCCTCCTGCCCCGAAAAGAATGTAGCTTTTCTGCTTCACTGTGACAGTCTCCTCCGTAGATCCTTAGATCACACAGCAGGGAAGAGGAAGCACAGTGACCAGTCACATTAAAGGAAGAGAGTTTATGTATATAAAGGTTCCATTACACAGTCTAAAATAGGTGGATAATGTTTATCCTTTATTTTTCTACGTAGAAGTTTTTGAATTTGTGTGTGTGCTCGTGCGTGTCCATAAATAGTATTACAGCTGGGACGACCGCGTTGTTTTTAAAAAATGAGTGCTGAATTCTTCCATCATGCTCAGTTCAAAGGCACCCAAGTAATCAATGGCTGAATGTGGCCTGAAACTGTGTAGCACCCTCAGATAGAAGTTTCACTTGAATGTAAATAATAAATGTTAAGTTAATATTTGAATTTCTCTTTTACTGGGGGAAAAAGGTACGTTAAAAAAGATCAAAATGATATATTACTTGCAGTTTTTTTTTGTTTTTTGTTTTTTAAATTCAATCAGTCACCTTCATGTGCCTTTTTCCTTTGTCCTTCCTAAAAATTCCAGGACCAAAGATCAGGCCCTGGCGCATTTTCTCCCGCTGTGTACAAACACGCACACGTGTGGGGCGGTGGGCTGCTTACGCTGCAGGTTGGTGGCCCCAGTAGCATCAGGTCGACTCGTCTTCACCCTGCTGAGACTGGGTCCTCCCTTGGGAGAGGCATGGCTCTGCCTCCCGGGTCAGCACTTAGAAGCCCTTGATATGCTAGCATTTGGCTACGTTGGGCAGGTCTTTGGGAGAAATCCTGCCTTTATCCCGGGACTTATTTCTGTGTCGCCTCTTTTCTCAGGCACATCGGGTCACTTGGTCTCTGTTTTGACCAAGTCTCCTCCTTATCTATGTTTCCCCGTGTAGTCTAGAGATTTAAAGAAGAAACACAGCCAGCCTATTTCTGGCCCTTGGCCATCCACCTGCCCTGTCCCAACCATCAATTCCCCCTTTACAACCTCTCACTGCTCAGTGACAAGACCAGGCCATCCAGCCTGGGCCCTGTTGCTGAATCCTGACCTGAACCCTTATGTGCAAGCTAAAGGACTCTCTCCAGATCCATTCTTCAGCATTGACTGCTTAGTGTCACCTGAGAGCACAAGGCCCCACTGCCTTTTCTGAAATGGAGTCAGATTGTCGCTAAGAGAAAATAACAAACCTGTTTCCTCTGGCCATGCCACTCCATGTGCTTCCAGACCACCATCCAAGGGAAGACTGGATGGCCTCACAGTTCAGCCTGACTACGAATGAGCAGGAAGCACATGTGTCTTCATTTTAATGGACCAGGGTACTATGGCAGTGGCCAGTGGGGTGCCTTGTGCAGGGGGCTCTGCCTGGGCTCCTTTGGAGGGCATGACTGTCTGGGAATCAGGTTGTACTCAGAGAAACTTCATCTGGGGACCACGCACACAGTGCCTCTGGGTGGGGGTTTTGTCCCAGTAGCTAAGAGAAGTTGTATAATAAAAGAATTGACTTCCTTTTTCAGATCAAGGAGGGGAGAAAGCCACTTTGGTGACCTCCCATGTGTGACCCGTGAGCACATCTGCTGCTGGGCTGTGGGTTGGCTGCTGACCTGCCCCTCCTTGGGGTGATACCCCTGGCCTCATGGAAACCCACTGCAGCAGTGTCCTGTGTTCCTAGGGCTGCAGCGAGCCAGTGCTGGTGCTGGTGTTGCTGCCAAAAGTGTGCCCCCTGCTCTCCAGCCCTGCGGCGGGTCAGTGTGAAATAGTGCTCGGTGCTGCGGGTCGGGGAGGACGTCAGGTTGCAGATCCTAAAGCAGAATTTAAATCAAATGCTTCCTGCCACCCTTTCCATCCACTGAGTACACCACCATGCTGCAAAATCCTTACTTCCTGTAGGATTTTGTCCTCAGTGATACATTGACAACGGAAGCTCTTGACTTCCGGGAGAGCCTCTTTGGTTAGGGGATGCAGGATGGAGAATCGGAAATGGGACTTGACTCTCTGGGCTGGGAGTCCAAGGCTCCTCTTGACCCTCCCCTCACTGTGATGGTGGATGGGTTGACGGGACGGTCACCTGTCCCACCAAGTCATCATGAGGTGGAGTGAGTAGATGTATCTGAAAGGCCTTTTCAAGTCGAGAAGCACTAAACAGGAGTGTTTGTTAGTTTTGTGGTAATTGATTTTTCCCCTCACCCTTAGCTTGAAAGTTGATATTTTCACCCCATGCGGACTGTAGCCCATAGGCTGATTGTGATTTTGACATATTGTGATTTTGACATAGTAAAGTGTGAAATAGGAAAATGCTTCCCCCTCCTAGTGACCAACTTACTCATGGCAGATTCTTGGTCATGAGTGACATCGCAGTCTGGCAAAGTAGGAAGTACTCTTACTTAAAATGACAGTGTGCGTGTTATGAGCATTAGGTGTCTCTCAGACATGATTGGAGGTTCAACCACTTGTACATCAGAGTTTAGAATAAAACATTGATTTATTTTTTTCAAATGGGAGAATCATCCATCCATGACTATGTTCTCTTAACTTTGGATTGAATCTAGCTATTCTGCTTCTTTGTTTTGTAATGCTTGATGTCTGGGTCCAACAACCATCCCCCAGGGGCCTCGATAGCTGCATCTCCAACACATTGTTATGCATATGAGGTTTTACTTAACTTTATTTAAGGATGATTGTGTCTGTGAAATACAATTGTACTGCTGCTTCCTACCCGCAAGATGCACGTTGTATGTGATAAGGGTGAGCAAGGTGTTATTTCTTAAGCATCTCTGCCTTGCAGTCGCCGCCAGCTCTTTGAAGAAATAGAGAAATGTGCGCTCGTGTGTGGGGGTGTTTCTGATATGCTGCTACAGTTGTATCACTGGAGCTACAGAAAATAAAGCATTGATCTTGGAAGTGTTGTGGGCTCTGTGGTGGGAACAGAGAGGTGACAGGAGGTGGGCGGCCAGGAGAGACCGTGTGGGCAGGGCTCTTGCATGTTCCATCTGGCCAGGAAGGACTGGCATCGACAGGTTGGATGGGAACTGCCCCCTTCCCAGATTGGAAGTAGGGTCCCAACTGGCCAGCACCAGGGCACTTGGGGTGTCACAGAAGGGCAGTGACTGGGCACTTCCTACTCACCTCACTCCCCATCTTGGTAGGGTGGCCGCTTTTTTCCTCGTAGGAACCTGAGTGTGACAGGCCATGAGCCTGTCATAGAGCATGCTATGGCTTCCCATTTCCTCTCACACCCCTCTGCAAAGGTTGTCAGGACCGTCTGTGTGGAGAACTCCCTGAGAGTAACCAGAGCCCATGTTCCCTGAAGGTCACAGCTTAAGTTGAAAAATATAAACTCTGGGGGTGGGAGTTGGGGACCACTTTGAGAACCCACAAAGTCAACAGTCAAGGTCAAGAACCTACTCAGCACAACCACTGAAGCCCTTGGTGGAGGTACTGGTCAGGAGTGGAGGTGAGACCTGAGAATTGGCCCGTGGGTCCAGGTGGCAGGAAGTGGGCAGGTGAGCTAGGCAGAGAGGACTGGAGGTTGTTTGTAGTTGACTTTTTGCTGCTGGGACCAGAAGACCTGACAAGAACACTTAGAAAAGGAAAAGATTATTTGGGGCTCACGGTTTCAGAGGTCTCAGTCCCTAGATGGCTGATCCCATTGCTGTAAGCCTGAAGTGAGGCAGAATATCATGGTGGTAGGGTATGTCCAAGGAAAGTAACTCAGGACATGATAATCAGGACACAGACCTGCCCACTCACCAGGGACAAGATGTCTACTCCAAAGGCAGGCTCCCAATGACCCACCTCCACCACACCCTACTGCCTACAGATGCTACCTTGCTAATTCCTATCATAGGATTAATGCACTGATGAGGTTAAGGCTTGCAACCCAATCATTTCACCTCTAAAATTTCTTGCATTGTCTCTCACTTGAGTTTGGGGGAGATGCCCTATCTAATCCATAACAGATCAATTTCCTACTTTGAAAGATGTGGTCTCTGCCCACACAGGCCCAACAGCCTGATAGAATTCAAGATGGCATGTGGTTTTCTTTGCAATCACATCTTGACCCCTTCCCTGCAGATTGGTGGTAAAGGTCAAATAGCAGCATCATGCCTGCTGAACCAAGCTCTGTGAGGTCCCCTTGTCCTCCTGATCACTACTTTATTCCCACCAGTGTGGGCTGGAGCTGCCCCTGCATTAGCTCTTCGGTGTTGATGGTGTGCATTTCTTCCCAGCTTCATGTTCAGTAATGTCACACTGGTGACTTGAAGTTGACAACAGTGAGGATATTTACACCACAGAAATAGGCACACACCTAATCAAGGCCGTTGCTTCTCTAAGAGTAGCAACACCACATAGCACAGTGCTTGGTATGCCTAGGTGTTCAGTGAAGGTTTGCTGGGAAGGAGATGTGGCAGATGAGCTCACTTCAGCTTGAGGGCCTGGTTCCTGCTGCCCCTTTTAGTTCCTTGTCTCCTCGTTCCCCCCAGGAGCCCTCTTCAGATGGCCATACTCACTTCTGGCCCCAGAAAGTCCATAAACGAGGGTGATCTCTCAACTGTTTTGAGTTCCCAGGGCTGATAGTGGATTAGCCACCCTTCTCAGGAAAGACCTCCCTCTGACTCATAGGAGTGGTCTTAATAGGATCATCTCAGGGAAGAATATAATAACCCCAGTGTTGTAGAAGAGGGAGACACAACCAGTAGGAATGGAGGTGGGTGATTGTTGCTTATGGGGGAAGAAAGCGGTGCCCCTGGTCTAAGGCTGAATATAGGGAGTGGCCTGAGTAACCAGTGCAGTTTGAAGAAGAAAGCTGGGTTTGCAGCCATAAGGTCTTTGCAGGAGATAATTTCACAGGAAGCTGCAGTCGCATAAGAGCTTTGACTGCCTTTGTAAGAAGTCTGTCCCCTGGGGAGTCATCTAGGCTTTGATGAGAGCATACCATGACTGGAAGCACACAGGACCCAGGGAGACAGAGGTGTTTGCTTTGGTGTCACAGTGAAGTTGTCCCGAAGAGGAATGACTAGGAGACAGCAAGGGAGACAGGTTGAAATGGGTGAGGCTGGACAGATGAGAGGGTGGACTTGGAATTCACATCTGAGAGGGAGAAAATCCGGCAGGAGGACCAGCAGGTGGTGACAGATACCCATCACCCCTGCATGTATCTCCTCCTTCCTCTTCCCTGGGAGTTCACAAGGCTGGAGGGCTGCATCCATAGCTCCCTGCTTGGCTTCCGTTCCCTGCCCTCCTCCTAGTCTCCGCCTTTGTGACTGCCGTCTCTGGTCCCCCCACTAGCTTCAGCTCCTTTCTCTGCCACTGGGCCCTGTCTCTCCACAACCTCTAGGTGCTGATCTGCCCACCTCTGGGGAGATGGTTCTCAGATGTGGGAACGTACCACCCCCACTCTTCTGAGCGCCATATCTGAGTGTCCCGTGGCCCGCTGGAGATCTCCCAGATTTAGACTTGTCTCCCACTTTCAGGAGACTGTGCCTCCCCTTGCTGGCAGAGGTCTACCACGTTATTGCACTTGCTCAAAACCTTCAAGGCTCCACATTGCTTATTACTGAGTTTTATGACTAGTCTCCACTACACATGGTACTACCCAGCTTGGCTCCCTGTGGAAGGGAATCCAGCAGAAAAGCGCGGCAGGAGAGCCGCAGGAGTCTTCTGAGTGGGGTAGTGCCACATTCTTCCTGGAGCTTTGTTCCCACTGGAATGTCTTTCTCCCTCTCCTTCCTCCTCTCCACCTTCCCTGGCTGCCCATCAAAGCCTGGTCTCTAAGGCCACCCTGAAGATGGCACATCCTGCCCCACCCCAGAGCACTTCCTGACTCTTGTAGGATGTGCTCTCTCTGTGGCCTCCCCTGCTGTGGCCATTGGCCTCACTGCGGTTTTGCTGCCTTCTACCCAGAAGGTCTGCCCAGTGAAGACAGGAACTCCTTGGTTCATTCTTCCCAAGCCTAACGTCTCCCCATTCTGTCTGAGAGCAACAATCATTAATTGTATTTAGCCAAACTTCGGAAGCCCTGTGGGATGGGCAGGTGGAGACACCCAGCAGGAAAGTCTGGGGCTGACCTAAGGCTTTGCCAGTCCTCTCTGGGTGTGATGGGTAAAGCCACGGGCGCAGATGTGAGTCCCAGGAGACAGAAAGAACCTCGTGGAATGCTTCCATTTAATAGTGAAGACAGAGCCCACAGAACGACGAGGGGAGCCAGGGACTGAGATCTCTTGGAGAAGGTAGCATCAGTTCCACTGGCATAGGTGCAAAGTTAAAGCCATTCGAACTATTTTTTTAAAGTCCTAGGTTGTCTCTCCTTGACGCTGTGTTCTTTGTCCCTGGTGTGTTTTCTCTCCCCTTGCCCTTTTAAATCCCACCGTCACCGAGTTCGGAAGCTTTCCTCTTGCACCTCTCACTCCTGGTGTAAGTTAGGATGTTCCAGGAGTCCCGCAAAGGCAGTAAGCGGACAAGTCCTCCTGAAGGCACGTGTCAGGCTTAAAAGTGAACAGCTGGAAAACAAACTCGGTATCTACCAAGAAGTCAAACAACTTCGAGAACATTCAGGCCTCTCCTGGAACTTTGTGGGAAGAAAGGAAGTTTCATTTGGGTCTCCAGCCAGATTCCATATTTAAAATCTGGACTTCATACATTTACGGAATTTGAGAATACTTCCCAGCTTCCCAATTCCTCAAACCGCGTCTCCCAGAGGTTAACATCACCCTGGGGAACACCTGAGCTTGCTTCTGTGAGACTGTGAGTAGAACACTCTGGAATTCCAGGTTCCTGTTGGCATGGCTTCTTTAAGCTGCTCTTCTCTGCTTCCTTATTTACCTGTGATGGTCACGAGGTTTCATTTTCCACAGTGAGTGGTACCTCTGGGCAGAGCCTCCAGCACTGCAGCTGAGAGGACACCAGGGCCAGCCCAGCCTATGTCCATGACCATTGGAAACTCCTCAGTGAGAAGAAAAACCACATCAAGACCACACAGATGACATTCAGCCTTCAACAGGGCAACCGAAGCATGGGCACTGCCCTGGAGCCCTTGTGTGTTTCTGCTGCTGTCAGGACACCATGTTGGAGAGGCTCAGCAGCCTCCCGAAACCCCATGAAGTCCAGAGCTGCAGAAAGGAATGTGGACATCTGAGTTCTCTGTCGCTGTCACAATGGCCTTCGTGTGGTTGCCTTTGAGGAAAGAGATCATTTATAAAGAAGTGGAGAGTAGTTCCAGGGGTCTTCTCACCAGTATGTGAGTGTGTGGAAGCTGGTCACAGCTACTTTCTGAAGAGGGAAAATACTCCTTGGTGAATGCCCTTAGTTTAGGCTTCCAGGTGATAAATGCATATCCCAAGAATCAGAATTGGTGCCTAGTGTCACTAACTGAGTGAAATACTACAGCGTATCCTCTCCCCTTCTCTGCCTGTACCTTTGTAAAGTTTGAGATAAAATCATGTGCAAATTTTAATAAAAATAATTATAGTTATCCACCATACCTCTGTCACAGCTCTGGGCCTCCTGAGATTTCCAGGGGTGTTGCTTCCTACAAACACTGTTGGCATTAAGAGTCCTTGGTGATGGCAAAAGTATCCAAGGACTGCAGGCAGAGCTCATGCTTTGGTGGTCTTGGTAGTGCCCGGGTGCTAGAAGTTTCCTGTAGTTCTTGCTTAATGTGTAGTGTTTCTAGTGATCTTATCCATGGTTTAGTGTTTGTAAGCATGAAACTTTGTGATCATTTTGCCATCTTCAGGCAGGGCCTAGGGTCTGAGGATGAATAGTCACACCTGATTCCCTTTCCTGTGTCCCCTCAGGCCTATGAGATCATGAAAAGTGGATAAATGACACCTTCGGGGTTTCACGATTAGTGGTATTGAGAACGCAATCTCTCCGGGTAGAGCAGCTGGGAGGAGAGAATATTCAGAGGAAAAGAGTGAGCCGAACCCCGAGCTGGTCGGAAAACGTCCTTCACATAAAACAGAACCCAGGATTCTAAGGCTCGCGGTGTTCCCTTGAAGCAAGGTGGCGCAGAGCATCCTGGGAGGAGTGTTCTTAGGTGCTACTGTCAGGCTTCACTGGTCCAACTTCCTGTTTTGAAGAGATAATTTCGATGGTTCGATTTAGCTCACAATGTTTGCTTATTGATACTATCTTGAATATCCACCTTGCATGATTTTTATATTTAAGATCAGCAAATTCCTAAAGCCCAATTTTGGAAAGCGTACAATTACCTGATAGTGAATTCCAAAGCAGGAAGAATTTTTTTATTTTTTTGATACGAGGAAATTTATTTGCTGCAGCCCATTTTAACCATTGAGCACATGAATTGGGTCACTAGGGCCAGAGGCCTGGGAGCTAGACCTGGAGGTCACTGACTGGGCGGTCCTGAGTGACCTTCGCTGTATCATTTAACCTCTCTTGTCTACAGTTTCCTTATCTACAAAATGAAAGGGTTGGGCCAGATGACGGGTAATAGCTCCTTCAGCTGCCACAGCCTGTGATAATGTCCAGATAATACAGGCTCGATTCAGCCTCTAAGTCTGTCATTACAGTGTGATTATACGCTTTCTATATGAGATTAGAAGGGAAATCGCGCAGGCCCTTTAGCCTGCCTACCCACCATAAAGAATCAAACCTTATCATTTTGCTTCACTACTTACTTCTCAGACTATTCTACAAAATAAAATAGGAAAATCCATGAACTGGGCCTAGGAAGGTGGTGGATGTATTTCACCCTTTCCTCTTGAATGTTTCTATTTGCTACACTCCTGTCAATTATAGTTAATTAATCTGCCTGTACTTCAGTCTGAATTTGGAATGGGAACCATTGGTGCCTGGTGCACTTCAGGCCCTCCAGCCCCGTGCCAGAGCAGGACAGGCCAAGCTCAGTTTCTGTAGCTTGAGGAATGTCGTGCTCTTATTTTCACACAGTCTATTATGAAAGGAAGACACAATTTCTTTCCTCCATGGCATTTTTTATTATAGAGTCTTATTATGGGTGGGATTTGAGGAGTCCCCCCAAAGCTCCTGTTAATGCAGTTTGTTAAATGATTGGATTGAGAGAGCTGTAACCTACTCAGTCCATCTAGTTTCAATGAACTGACTGGGTGATAAACTGGGGGTAGGTGGGTGTGGCTGGAGAAGGTGGGTCACTGGGGGCTGTGCTGGAAGGGTGCGTCTTCCCTGTGGCCCCTTCCTCACCCCCAACTCCTACTTCCTGGCTGCCCTCAGAGCAGCTTCCCTCCACCACACCCTCCCGCCATGATGTTCTGCCTCAGTTGGGCCTAGAGCAATGGAGTTGGCCAGCTATGGACTTAGACCTCTGAAACCAGGAACTCCAGATAAACTTTTCTTTCTGCCAAGTTGCTCTTGTCAGGTATTTTGGTCACAGCGATGCCACGCTAACACAAGTCTGTATGTCTAAACTTTAAAATATATATACTTTTCTCTTTTGGAGCAGTGTTGCTCACAGCAGAATTGAGACAAAGGCACAGGGATTTCCCATAATCTCCTGTCCCCAGTGTGCCCAGCCTCCCCCGTTTCCAAACTGGCACACTGGCTACAGTCAATGAACCTGACACGTCATTGTCACCCAAAGTGCACAGTTTACATTACGGTTCACTCTTGGTGTACATTCTGTGAGTTTGTATTAAAGTATAATTGCAGATGTCCACTCTCATAGTATTATACTGAATAGCTAACACTGTCCTAGAGACTTTCTGTGTTCCAGCTATTCTTCCTCCATGCCCCTAACCCCTAGCAACCACTGATAACTTTTTTTTCCTCCACGGTTTTATCTTTCCAGAATGTTATATAATTGGAATCATACAGTAGGCAGCCTTTTCAGATTGGCTTCATGGCTTTTTTTTAATATATATTTTTTAAGATGTCGATAGACCTTTATTTTATATATTTATAGGCGGTGCCAAGAATTGAACCCAGTGCCTCACACATGCTAGGCAAGAGCTCTACTACTGAGCCACAACCCCAGGCCTCTCCAGGTCTTTTTGTGGCTTCATAGCTTATTTCTTTTTAGAGCTGTGTACCATTGCCCTGTCTGGATGTAATCACAGTTTATTTTTCCATTTGCCTACTGAAGGACATCTTGGTTGCTTCTGAGTTCTGGTGAGTATAAATAAAGCTGCTGAAAACATCTGTGGACAGATCTTTATGTGGACATAAGTTTTTAATTTCTTTGGGTAAATACCAAGGAGTGCAATTGCTGGTTTTGATGGCAAGAGCATGTTTAGTTTTGTCTTTCGAAGTGTGCACCATTTATTTTCATTCCCACCAGCAAGGAATGAGAATTCCTTTGCTTCACATCCTCGCAAGCATTTGTCGTCGTCAGCATTCTGGATGATGGCCATTCTAAGAGGTGTGCAGTGATATCTCATTGTTGTTTTAATTTACGTTTCCCCGAGGACATGTGCGGTAAAGCGTTTTTTCATGTGCCTATTGCCATCGGTGTACCTTCTTGGTGAGGTGTCTCTTGAGTTCTAGTCCATTTTAGGATTGAATTGTTCATTTTCATATTGTTGAGTTTTAATGGTCTCGGGCTTTGTCTTTTCATTCTCTTGACAATGTCTTTTGCACAGCAGAAATTCTAACTTTAATGAAGTCCAACTTATTTTTTCCTTTTTTCTTGAATCATATCTAAAATGTCATTTCCAAACCCAAGATCATCTAGATTTTCTCCTGTGTTATTTTCTTGCTGTTTTATACATTCAGGACTTTGATCCATTTTGGTAATTTTTGTAAAGGGTGTAAGGTCTGTGCTAGATTCTTTGTGTGTGTGTGTGTGTGTGTGTGCATGTATCCAGTTGTTCCAGCATTACTTGTTGTAAAGATTGTCTTTCCTCCATTGTATTGCCTTTCTCTTGTGTGGAGGATCATTTGACTATATGCATATGCATCTATTTTGGGACTCTCTATTCTGTTCCATTGATTCTATTTGTTCCACCAGTATCACACTATGTTGATTATGGTTGCTTTATAGTAAGTCTTGAAGTCAGGTAGCATTAGTCCTCTTTATTCTTTTCCCTTAATTTTGAGTTGCATATTCTGTATTTTTTATCACTCCAAATAAACTTAAGAATCAGTTTGTTCCTATCAACAAAATAATTTGTTGGGATTTTGGGGGAATTGCATTGAATCAGTGGATCAGGTGGGAAATAACTGACATCTTGACAATGTTAGATTTTCTTATCCATGAATATGGAATAGCTTTCCATTTACTTAGTTATTTTTTTGATTTATTAATCAGAGTTTTGTGGTTTTCCTCATAAAGATCTTGTATATATTTTGATAGACTTATACGTAAATATTTTATTTTGGGCAAACTAATGTAAATTACATTGTGTATTAAATTTCAAATTCCACTTGTTCTTTGCTGGTATATAGAAAGATGATTGAGCCTTATATCCTACAACCTTGCTGTTAACCACTTATTTCCAGGAGGGTCTTTTTGGGTTTGTTTTTCTCAGTGAATGAAAACAGTTTGTCTTTTTTCCTCATCATTGTTGCTCTTTTCCTTTTCCCATTGCACTAGCTGAGCACTTTGAGGACAAGGCTGAAAAGGAGTAGTGAAAGGGGACATTCTTGCCTTTCTCTTGATCTTATCAGGAAAGCTTTTAGTTTCTCAACTTTATGATGTTAGCTGTATCTCGTGGATTTTCTTTATTAAGTTGAAGAAACTACCTAGTATTCTTAAAGAGAATTTTTATCATGAATAATTATTGGATTACGTTTTGATGTGATTATGTGCTTTTTTTTCTTTCCCTTTAGACTTTGTCCATTAATGGACTTTTTAATGTTGAACCAGTCTTGTACCCTTGGTTGTGGTGAATATTCATTTTATACAATGTTGCGCTTCATTTGCTATTAATTTTTTGGGGTTTTTGCACTGTATTTACGGAAGATATTGGTCTGTGGTTTTTTTTTTTTATGTCTCTTTTTTGCTCTGGTTTTGGTGTTAGAGTAATTCTGGCCTTATAAATGTAATTGGAAGTATTTGCTCTGTTTCTAATTTCTGGAAGACTTTATAGAAAATTAATATAATTTCTTCCTTAAACATTTGGTAGAATTCACCAGTGAATCCATCTGGGCCTAGTGCTTTCTCTTTTAAAGGGTTGTTAATTATTGACTCAAGTTCTTCAGTAGAGAGAGGCCTTCCCATTATTGTTTCTTCTTGTGTGAGTTTTGGTAGATTGTGTCTTTAAGGTACTGGTTCATTTATCAAATTTATGGGCATACAGTTTTTCAAAGCAGTCCTTTATTATCCTTTTAATGTCCATGATGAGATCTGGAGTGATCTCTGTTCTTTAATTTCTCATATTTGTAATTTCTCTGCTCCCTCTTTTTCTTAGTTAACTGGCTAGATGCCTCTCAGGTTTAACTAATCAGCTCTTGATTTCAGTGATTTTTCTCATTGATTTCTGTTTTTCAACTTCATCGATTCCTGCTCTCATTTTTATCCTTTTATCCCTCTGCTAAATTGGACTCAATTTGCTCTTCTTTCTTTAGTGTCGTTAAGGTGGAGGCTAAATGATTGATTTGAGACCTTTCTTCTTTTCTAATATCTGTATCCAATGGTATAAATTTCTCTTAAAGCCTTGTTTTTGCTGCATCTCACAAATTTGGATAAATTGTGTTTTCAGTTTTGTGTAGTTCAAACTATTTTAAAATTTCTCTTGAGATTTCTTCTTTAACCTATATTTTATTTAGAGGTGTGTTGTTTAATCTCCAAGCATTTTAGATTTTTCAGTTGTTTCTGACATTGAAATCTAGTTTAATTCCACTGTGGTATGAGAGCAGAGATTGTATTATTTCTGTTCTTTTGAATTTGTTAAGGCTTATGTTAAGGCTCAGAGTGCTGTTGGTCTTGGCGAATATTCATTGTGAGCTTGATAAGAATGTGTACTCCCCTGTCATTGGATGGTGTAATCTATGGGTGGCCATTGTGTCCACTTGAACGATTGTGCTATTGAGTCCAACCATGTCCTTATTGGTTTTCTGCTTGACATATCTCTCCATATCTGATAGAGGAGTGTCAAGTCTCCAGGTATAGTGGACTTCTCTATTTCTCTCTGCAGTTCTATCATTTTTGCCTGACTTTTATATTCTGCCTTTAAGTGCGTATACATTAAGGACTGTGTTTTCCTCTTGGAGGAGTGATCTCTTTTATCATTATATGATGTCCCTACTTATCCCTAATAATTTTCTTCTCTCTGAATTCAGCTCTTTCTGAAATGAAGACAGCTTCTCCTTCTTCCTTTGGATTAGTGTTTCCATGGCATATCTTTCTTCATCTGTTTGCTTTCATCTATACCTGCTTTTATATATAAAGTGGATTTCTTGTAGAAAATCTATAATTAGGTCCTGGTTTTTGTTCTGACAATCTCTATCTTTAGATAGGTGTATGTCTAACCTTTTTTAAAAAGCATCCAAATAGATAATATCTGTACTGAGGCATAATTATTTATATAATTACCTTTTCTATTGAATACCTCTTGAATTGAGAGGAATCTTGAACTTTCCAGTACTGGCAAAATAGATCATTTATATGTGACCGTATAATGGCAGTTAAAAAGTTACTTTTTGCAAAATAGTCATTCCCTTGTCACTATGATTTTATTTGCTTTTAAGAGGAAATTGAATTTCATCTAATTTTCCTGAAATTATCTGTATTGACATCTCCACTTTCACAGATCAAAATTTCCCCAAGAGTTTTTCAGAGGTAAATCAACAATGGATTTAAGTGGAAATGACAGTCAGTCCTATAGATCAGAGCCGGGAGTTTAGGAGGTTTATCAATGTTGTATGTATATGAATGGAGGATTAAAGCTGTAAGATCATAGGTTAGAGCTAAGAAATGTCTTTAGGTTGACGTGAGAATACACTGTCCCCACTGGAATGGTGTGTTACTTGTGAAATGCAATTTTGCATCTGATTACAGTAACATCTATTCTTTTGCTCAGCTAAATCCCTGATTTTCTCTTTCTGGCCACAAGGTGGCATCTGATTTTCATTAATCCTCAAGTCCCACACCTCATATCTTGCTCCTCAACCTGGAAGCTCATTATCTGTCTTGGCTTCAGACACTATTGTACCAGATTTTTTTTTCTCTTTTTTTCAAATGGAAAAATTCCTAAATGGAATTTTATTAACTTATATCCATCTAGGAGCCTTGTATATTGGTAATTACTATCTGTATCAAGATATGCACATTTTTAATATTTTTTAAATGTATTGTTTAGTTGTAAGTGGACACAATACCTTTATTTTATTGGTGTTGAGGATCAAACCCAGTGCCTCACACATACTAAGCAAGTGCTCTACCACTGAGCTACAATCCCAGCCCCCCATTGTCAATATTTTTAATCCCTCACTGTGTTGAATATCTATCGTAATTTTCCCCATGCATTTCTTTGCCTACAGCCCAGAATCCAGGCATGTGCTGTTTCCACAAAGTCCTGTCATGGAGTCTCCTCACAGGTCTAGCTTTCAAGTTGGGTGTATACAAGGCACATGCCTGAAATACTCGCAATGGGAGCTCATAGTCAACTGTGTAAGTTCAAGACTAGTATTACGAGTAAGGTCTCTAGATTGGCAGAGGAAGGGATGAAGATGGATGGGCTCACTATTGTGCCCTGGGACTTTGCACAGTACTGATACATTGTAGGTGCTCAAAAATATACCTTTGTACTGCATGGGTGAAGGGGCCTGAGGAGGGGCTCATGGGAGACGGGGGTGAAGCTGACTCTAAAATGAGGGATGTGATTTGGATGATAAAAGTCAAGGAGGGAAGGACATTGCCACTTGAAGAGACCATATGAGGGAGACAGGGAGCCGCGAGAGTAGACTGGAGGATGCCAGAGGACAGGGGTCACATCAGTGCTGGCGTGGCCAGATCTCAGTTGTGCAGGAACTTGAGGCCAAGTACTCTTCTGGACCTGATCTTCATTTTCCAAGGGGAAGCTGAGAACCATTCTAAAAGACTGTGAAAGAGCAAAGTGCAATAAACTGTGGTCAGGAGGGACACCCAAAGCACATACCATTCTATGTAAATAATAAAACGAGGCATTATGGGACCTAAGCCTTCAGGTGGGTTGCACCTGAGCAAAGTCTTTCAGAAAAGGAAGCAGTCACGCTGGGCACAGCAGGGCTTGCTGGCTGGCGGGCAGCCTCTGAGCCAGGCCTGCTACGATAATGACCGAGATCTGAAGGGCCCTTTATAGTTTACAAAGTATCTTTTCAAACACTAACTTCTTTAATGTCACAGGGTCCCTGTGGAGTCAGCACAGTTACTGTTTCTGTTTTGCAGATGGGGAAGCTGAGGCTCAGGAAGGTTAAGTGACTTGACATGCCCAAGGTGGACCTGGCCCTCTGGTCTGACCCTGTTTACTGAAGGACAGGTAGAATAGGGGTCAGTGAAGTGTCTATAGACAAGGCAAGTTTCCCCCACTTTTTCTGAATATTTTGACAACCCAAACATGGCGAGTGACATGGTCGCTGCACCATGAACAGAGGCATCATCTTTCTTGGACTGCTTCCTTGAAGATGTTTTTTCCAGGTCCTGGTATGAGGGTCTGATTTCTCACCGAGGAGGTAGGGATTAGGGATTGAGAAGATGTCATCAAGTCAAGGAAACAAGAGCAAACTTTCTCAGTTTCACCCAAATCAAGTTGACCTACGTTGAAAACTTTGGCATCTCTCTCTCTTTCTCCTTCTTGATCTTCACACTCCGGATGCTTCTGGGAGTTGCAAGAAGAAAGCACACGCATGCTCACTACAGCAGATCTCGCAATGGCTTGTGGTGGTCTCTCCAATCCTTGTAGCTTTGCTCCCTCAGGACTTTCTCTGAAGCTAATGAAGCTAAAGAAGTTGTGTTTACACCAAAAAGGTCACGTACACAAATGTGCGAGGTGTGATCTGAAAGCACAGGGGTTGGGGGGGGGGGTTGGAGGTTAAAATCTCTGAGGGCAACTCAACAACAGGGTCAGGACTCCTTGGCCATAGGTCCCAGTTTCCTTTTCCAGCTGGAGCATTCCCAGGGACCTTCCTCAGAGGGTCCCAATAGAGTTGAGGCCCTGTTGCTCAGGATAGAACCAGCTTAGGGTGCATCCTTGATTGACTCTCCTCCCTTGCCTTACTTCTGCGTCTTCTTCCAAATAAACTTCCTGCCTTCAAGACCTTGATTCAGGCTCTGCTTTTGGGGAAGCTCGAACTAAAAATGTGCATACTTGTTTATTCATGTTTCTAGAAAAGCTCTCTTGAAGGTTCTCTTAAGATCTCAGAGTGGTGACAGTGGGTGTTGGAAGCCTGATTTCTTCTCTCCACCAACCTTGTGGGTCATGATTGGTTGTCACGAGCAGAACGTGCCATGGACTTGGACCATTCCTGTGCATCTCTGTGCAGGGCCACTGTCCCATTATGCACTAGAGATGCACTGCCTTAGCATACCAACTTCACCAAGCACAGTGGAAATGTCTGAAAACCAAAAAGAGCTGGATTGGCTTGAAAATATGAGAAGAGGATTTAGGAAAATAAACATTTATGAGTATTTAATTAAATGTCTATGAAGCATTATATCAATTAGATAATTGCTTCTAGTTATTATATAGCCACATAAAGGTCATATTTAATGTGGTATGTGCTAAATTAAAACATTTTTTAATTTGATTTGAGTTATAGACTCCCAAAGTAGGAGGTCCTCAACTGATGAAATTCCTAAAACAGCTCTATTTCTATGGCAGGTGCTTTATGAAATCCTTAAGGAATGAGCCACTGTTTGGCATGCCAGATAAGGCAGTCTCAGGGGAATGTATTGGTCCTCCTGACTGGTTCTCTCCTTAGGCCAGTAGAATATCAGATAAGGTAATTGTCTTGGTCCATTCAGGCTAACATCACAAAACAACCATAAACTGGATGGCTTGTAAACAACAGAAATCTATTCACACTATTCTGAAGGCTAGAAGCTCAGGATCAAGGTTCCAGCAGATCTGATGTCTGGTGAAGGGCCACATACATGGCGCTTCCTCCCTGTGTCCCCACACACTAGGTCTCTCTTAGGCCTCTTTTGGAGGGGGACTAATCCAATTTATGAGGGCTCTGCCCTCAGGATGTAATCACCTCCGGAAGTCCCACCTTTTAATACCTTCCCCTGCCAGTTAGGTGTCCATACATGAAGTTGGAGAGACACAAACATTCAGGCCATCCCAAGGAACCTGAAAGACTGGAAAGGATCAGACCAGGGGTTCATGGGCTCTTTCTTGTAAGAGGATATTCCTTGGCTTCTCAATCCTAAGACCATTAACATTTAAATTTGACTTAATTTTATTTGGAACACTTAGCAGTATTCACTGATCCCTTCCATTTGCAGCACAATTCCTAGAAAACGAAGAACTCTGGTATTATTCTGGCAATAGGAGAGGACATTCATCTCACAATCTAAAGATCTTATTTACTAAATTTATCAACCTTTCGTGTTGAATTATAGCCATTCTTCTGTGGAAGATGCAGCCTGGCAGTGGGAAGTACTGGATGGAGCTGGGCAGCGGGCAGTGCCAGGTGGAAGAGGGAGAAGAGCAGAGGCAGCATATGGTTTAGAAAGAAGAGGAAATACCTGTCAGGAACTTGGGGCTTCCAGAAGTGATTCTGATATCCAGCAATTACAGCACAGGTGATTTTAAGGAACTTGGTGACTACTAGAAAGTCTACCAGGCAATAAATCACCCTGTGCCAACGTGGATTTAGTAGGTTGAGAAATTGGCAAGTGTGTGCGTGCATACCTGCATGGGGCTTGGAGGGGGTTGGATTGGATTTGCTGCTTTACAAAAGGAGACTTCAATTTGTAGAAGGAACCACACTGGGCTTGCTTTATAAGGAACTCCCTTAGGCATTTAGTATGCTCCGTGATTGGTAACAATGAGATTTGCATCCATTGTTTTTTCAGGAAGTTACTGAGCAAAGTGAGGAACACCCTCCTAGGAGGGGCCAAGGTAGAGTTGTCTGTGAGTTTTTGAAAGACTACTGAACCTGAAACACAGCTTGGGAAAGTGAGGCCTGAGGAAATGTGACCAGGATGTGCAAATTGGCGGAAGGTAGCACCTGAGCTAACTGCAGGGCTAGAGGGAAGCCAAGAACAAGGAGCGCAAAGTTTACCTGGCTTATTGAACAGGTGTCGTCTCTGACATACATCACTAAGCACAGAGCTGAACAAAGGTGACTTCCTCCTTCTCATGGGGTTGCTGTTTGCATTTGACATCAGGGTGTTCTAAGGCTGGCAGGGTGAGAGAAGGGATGTGGCCTTGCTCTGGCTTGTTGGGGCTCGGGCCCCAGTGACCTCTGCCTGTGAGCACAGTTTGAAAAAGGATGAGACACTGCACAGCTGATATCCAGGCCCATCTCCTGATATCCTCTTCACCAAGTCGAGCATGTGGGGTTTCTCCAGTGGCAGGTCCTGGGAACTGGACCTGCAGAGCTTCCAGCCATGGCATCTCACTTTAAACAGATGATGAAATTCAAAATCCCTGTGTACATAGATAATGAGGAGTATCAGATGCACTCACCAACTCTGCAGAAGAGATCATACTAAGATTATTTTTTAAAAAAATCAAACTCCCTTGATGAATTTTTAAATATTTAAATTTACAAAAGGTTGATTTTTTTTTTGTAATGATTGTTAATATGTATGCTTCAATCATGTAATGCACCTTATTACATGAAACAAACACTACTTGACATAGCAACATATAGGCCCCAATACAACATCAGGGGATGGCTTCAATATACCACTCTTATTAATAGGTCAGAGAGATCAAAACAAACAACAAAAAGATACTACAGTTAAACTATGCATTATATCAAATGGACTTAACAAACGTGTACAAAAATATTTCTTTCAGCAATACCTGAATACACTTTCTTTTCATCTGCTCATGGAACTTAATGCATAATAGAGCCTATATTAGGCCACAAAGCAAGTCCTAGCAAAAATAAATAATAAATAAATAAATAAAAATATGGCCTTTGGTATTCTCAGATAATAGTGGAATGAAATTAGAAATCAACACCGAGATAATAAAAGGAGCTATAAAAACATATAGAGATTAAACAATATACTTTTGTATGATGAGTGGGTCATGGAAGAAATCAGAGAAGAAATTTTAAATTCTTAGAATCAAATAAATATAAACACAGCACACTAGAATTTGTGGGATGCATCTTACAAATTTCATGGAGAAAGATTTGCAGGTCTATGATTGATTGTCTACATAAAACGATTAGAAAGATCTCAAATGTATAACTTAATGATACATCTTAAGGTCTTAGAAAAACAAGAACAAATCAATTCCAAAACCAGTAGAAGGAAAGAATTAATAAAGATCAGAGGAGAAATTAATGAAATAGACAAGAAAAGAGCAATACAAAGGACAAATAAAGCAGAGTTGGTTCTTTTTTTATTTTTATTTGTTCTAATTAGTTATACATGACAGCAGAATGAATTTGATTCATTGTCTGCAAATGGAGCACAACTATTCATTTCTCCGGTTGTACATGATGTGGAGTCGTACCATCCATGCAATCATACAAATACCTAGGGTAAGGATGTCAATCTCATCCCACCCTCTTTCCCACTCCCCTGCCTCTTCCCTCCCCTCACCAAAAGGTTGGTTTACATTCAGCTTTTAGGTATCATGTATATTGACACATGAATATGAAAATTTAGCAGACTGCTCAATTTTGTAAAAAATTACATTCACACAATGATTCACATTTTTGCTTTTCAGTTCTGAGTTTTGAGAATTGCCTGTAATCACCACAGTAATCTAGGCACAGAACAATCTCATCCCTTCCCACATTCCCATGCGTTGCCCTTTTGTGGTCAACTTCTCCTGCTCCTAACCATTGACAAACTATTTTCCATCTCTGTAGTTTTTTCTTTTCCAGAATGTCATATAAATTGTAGACTAGTATCAATTATAGGGCTGTACAAAAGTTTATCCATTTACCAGTTAAAGAATATTTGGATTGTATCTGGTTTGGGAGGATTAGGAATAAAGCTGATATTATCATCTACATACAAATTTTTGTGTCAACACGAATTTAATTTCTCTGGGGTAAAAACTTAGAAGTGAGATTCCTGGACTTTATAGTAAATATAAGTTTATGAGAAATGCTCAAATAATTTTCTACAATGGCCGTCATTTGCGTTCCTGCCAGTATGTAATCTATGGCTCAGTTATATACACTGAGAAGTCTACCAGACAATGTAATTATAGTTGTTGCTTTCAATAGTATTACATAGTTAAAAAATTGAAGAAAATAAAAATAGTCTATTATTTTTATCTATTTTTTTAAATAAAATGTTTGCTCTTATCTTGCTTTGTCCCCAGAGTTCTCAGTTTCTCTTTGATATCATATCCCTTCTGCCCCAAGAATTTTCCTTATTTTAGAGCATCCCATCAGGTGATGAATGCTTAATTTCCTTTCACCTAAATATGTTTTTATTTTGCTTTGTTCTTGAGGAGCACATTCAACAGACACAGCAGTCTGGACTGACCACTCCTTTGGTATGTTGGAGATCCTATTCCATTGTCTTCAGACTTCCATGGTACTTGGTGAGAAATCTGTAATCATTTGAATTGATGTCTCATACTTCATATTTCCTTAGCTATTTTCAAGACTTTTTGCTTCATATTAGGGTTTGATCAGTTTACGATTTGTTTTATAAAAATTGAGTTTGTCTCCCTTGGCATTCGCTGAGATTTTTAAGTTTGTAAGTATACATCTTTCTCAAAATTTGGAGTCTTCACACTTATTTCCTCAGACATTGTTTCTACATAAATTTCTCTTATTCTTGGGACTCTAATGACACAAATTTTGGCACTTTTGATATAATCCCACAAGACTCTTGGTTTAAGTTTGTTTTATAATTTGTTCTTTCTTCTTCATATTAGAAAATTAATATTGAAAAAAGTACAAAAGCATTCTAGTTTAAAAAGGAAAATTATTGTTAATCTATATTCAGGCTTACTCATTCTTTTGTTTCTCGTCTTTATTTGCCATTAAACCTATCCAGTGAAATATTTTTAAAAATATTTTTATTTGTTCTAATTAGTTATACATGAGTAGAATACATTTATGCATTTTGATAAATCATACATAAATGGAGTATAATTTCTCATTTTTCTGATTTACATGTTGTGGGATCACATTGGTCATGCAGTCATACATGTACATGAGGTAACAATGTGTTTCACTCTACTATCCTTCCTACTCCCATACCCTTCCCCTTCCTTGACTCCCCTGTACCTAATCTAAAGTAACTCTATTCTTCCCTAATGCCTCCTCCCTTATTGTGAATTAGCATCTGCATGTCAGAGAAAATATTTGGCCTTTGGTTTTTTGGGACTGGCTTATTTTGCTTAGAATGATAGTCTCCAACTCCATCCATTTACTGATAAATTTCATAATTTCATTTTTCTTTAAAGCTGAGTAATATTCCATCATATATATATATATGGATGTGGCTGTGTCACTGTAGTATGCTGATTTTAAGTCCTCTGAGTGTAAACTGAGGAGTGGGATAGCTGGGTCAAATGGTGGTTCCATTCCACGTTTTTTGAGGAATCTCCATACTGCTTTCCATAATGGTTGTACCAATTTGCATTCCCACCAGCAATGTATGAGTGTACCTTTTTCCCCACATCCTCATCAACATTTATTGTTGCTTGTATTCTTGATAATTGCCACTCTGATTGGAGTGAGGTGAAATCTTAGTTTTGATTTGCATTTCTCTAATTGCTAGAGATGTTGAACATTTTTTCATATATTTGTTGATCGATTGTATATCTTCTGTGAAGTCTGGGCTAAGGAACTGAAATCTTTATTTCAGATATTTATTTTTGTTATAAACTTTCCAGTTTAAATTTTTTTCTCTGATAGGAATTTTTATCTTTACATTCTTGTCAAAACTATATACCTATACTTCATAGAGGGTGGTCATAATAATGCTTTAAATTCTTTAATCATTCCAACATCTGCATCTCTCACAATTGGCGTCTTATAATTATTTCTTCTTGAAAATTAGTGACATTTTCTGATTGTTTGTATGTCGAGTAATTTTAGATGGTATCATCAATATTTTAAATATTATATTTTAAGAGTCTGTGTTCCATTAACATACTCTGGTAAATGTTTACCTTTTTCTTTTAACTGGGATTGCCTAAGTTAACCTTCTGTGGGTGGTGGGTCCAATGTCAGTTGAGTTTTCAAAGACCTTGGCAGATGTGAATCTGCCCCTGTGCACGCGCCCTTCAGAGTTTAGACTTGGATGTGGTCAGTGGTTTATATCAGTCAGTTCTCAAAGTCTTCACTATGTTTCTTCGTCTGTTCCATAACTGAGAATAGTGATGGTTCACTATCTATGGTCTCTGCCTCTCCACCTCTCTTTTGTACAGAATTTCCCCCATATTCTCTGATCCCATGTGTTTCTTTTCCTGGATCCTTTGGCCAGAAGTATGGGTTTTCAAAGAGCTTTGGCACTTCTATGCCGCACGATTCCATATGACTACACAATCCCAGGGGCAAAGTAGTGACAGGAGAGAAAAACAATTGGGAATTTTCCCCTTTCTTAGAAGGACAGGAGCTTCTTTCCCAGGTTCTCTGTGTCCCTGCCACTGCCGTCATTACAGTGGTAGTGCAGCACTGTGGCTGGTGCTGGCCTGGGGACAAGGCTTTTAGAGAAAGGAAGGGGAAAAAATGAAAAGAAATGAGAAATTCTCCTCCACCTGCTAGCTCACAGAGCCCTCTTTCCTCATCCTACCTCAAATAGGAAGTTTCTCCCAGTTTGTGCTAACTCCCTCCCTGTGAAGTGTGTGCAACTTAGTCCACTCCCAGGTCAAAGCTAGGAGATAAAGGAGGAGAGAAAAGAAAAGAAAGCATGAAACTCACTATCACCCCGACCATCCTTTAAACCTGGTCCTTCCTCACCACCACTATTATTTACTTTTCAGAGGGGCCTCCAGGTAGCTGCTTTTTACATCTTGTAGGATTTTCATTGCAATCAGTGGAAGAAATAGGCTGTAGCATACCTACTACATTTTAGCCAGCCCTGGAGATCCTTGGACTTCTGAGTTATAATGCATGATGGTCTGCAGCTTGTCTGCTTTCCGGGACTGGGACAACCTGAGAATGATAATCAATCCCCACTGGGGCAACCTCTTCCCAGCCCCACAGTTGCCTGTGCACCAGGGGTCTCTGAACCAGGGGACTCTGACACTGCACCTTTTAGGAACTTTGCAGCAGCTAACATGTCTGTGCCCACAGACATGTTATTTTTGGTCAGGTCCCAGTTGGAAGCTTTTCTGATCTGCCCTCTCCACAGGTCTGCCCATAATGCTTGGAACCTCCCTTCCGTAACCCAAGCTTCTACTTCTCCTTTCACTCTTAGCCTTTCCACTGAATCTTAGAGCAGAGCACACTAGCTTCTCTCTCTGTCTCCCCCCACCCCCTGGACTGGGGATTGAACCCAGGGCCTTGTGCTTTCGAGGCAAGCACTCTACCAACTGAGCTATATCCCTAGCCTTCTAGCTTCTCACTAAATTCCTTTTACCTTCTTGTCTTAACTAAAGCCTGGTTTTCATCCTGAGGACACAATACCTCTGCTGTCCTTTCAAAAGGAGCTTACTACTCATTCATTCATCTCTCTCCTCCACCTCAGCATCCACACACTTAAAGAATACAACTTTGCCTCCAGAGGTATGAACCGTCAAATGGGAATGGCTTCTTCTCCCCACTGTCCCATTTGCCACTGCTGGGTACCCTTTTGTCCTTCCTTCTTGCCCCTGTGGAAGGAGGAGTTTCTCTCCTTTTTTAAAATGAGTCCCCCTATTTGCATATTTAATCCCTCCTCTGTCCACCTCTGTTTTGGCTGCTGCAATAAAACAAGAGCAAATACTCTTGAAATCCAAGAAAATCAGCTGAAAAACTTGCAAAACATGTAATGAGTTCATTAAGATGTTAAATCATCAGCAAAGCACCCATAGTTAGAAGGCAACTCAATTGAACAAGGTGAAGAGCTATAAATGGACTCAAGACTGAATAGAAATTTACCATATAATAAAGGCAGAGTGTATATACCAGGAAAGAAGGGAAGAATTAGTCAATGAGGGATGCTAGCATAATTGGAAATTCTCATTAAAAACATGAAAATATTAAATATAGCCCTATTTCACACCTCATATCATATACCAAAATAAATTCAAATGAATAACAAAATGTAAAATATAAACAAAAAAACTGAACAAAAAATACTAGATTTTTTCCTGCAAAGATAGAAACTGCAGAGCAAACTATGTGTGATATTGGCTAAACATTTTAAATGTGTGTATATCAAAAAACATAATAATATAAAGGATTATGATATGCAAACATGATACAGAGTTCCTATTGAATGTTATTTCTAGGAACTCTGTATCATGTTTGTGATTTTTCTGTAAATTTAAAATTATTCCAAAACAAAACACCAATTATACACATATGCACATTCACACACATACACAAAATACCTTAAAAAATTCACAAATCTCTGTATCCTTTCTACTCCTGGGAGCTTATTTTCAGATATACCAGCAGATGTGCAAAACAACCTCTGTGGAAGCTTCTTCAGGCCCCACCCCACCAGGTTATTTGAAGTAGCGAAAACCGCTCACAATCTAAGTGACAACTATAAAATACATTTATAAATACATTTTAATAAATACATTTTTTAATCAAAAATGTAACATGTTCATATAATGGAATAGTGTCCAGCTTTTTAAATAATAAAGAGACTCCTGATATTAAAGAGTGTCAAAGACATCTGGTTGTTTTTTAGTTAAAAAAAAAAAAAACTCACCCCAAAATAAAACAAAAATAAAAGTGTTATAATGTCACCCCGTTGAATAAGGGTGATGAGACTCTACATTGCCCATCTGTGCAGAAACGAACTCTGAAAGGATACACAGAACCATGGCAGGGGGATATATGGGCAACAACTGGGTGGTGAAGCACAAGAGCAGAAAAAAGAATTTTCATGAATATAACAACTAAAAAGTTAGGTCTAGCATTTGTGAGCCATCAAACTCAAGTGTATCTAGAGACAACTCTATCCAGGAAAGTATTCCAAAATGCCAAAAATACCATTACAGGCCAACAGAGTTGGGCATTAATGGTGGGATTTCAGACACCTATCAGGGACATGCATTGGAGAAATTTAAGTCCTGGGACTTCCCCTTAGTATGCAAAACCTCTGATCACATCAACACCCATTTACTCAGTATTTTAGTTAGCTTTAAGTTACTGTGATCAAGTGACCCCACAAGAGCAATGTAGCGGAGGAAAAGTTGGTTTGGACTCACAGTTTTAGAGGTTCAGTTCATAGCTGGTCGATTCCATAGCTCTGGGCCTAGGTAAGGTAGAACACCATGGTGGAAAGTCATGGCCGAGGAAGGTGGCTCAGGACATGATGGCCAGACTGCAGAGAGAGAGAGAGAGAGACTCCACTTGCCAGATACAAAATATACACCCCAAAGGCAGACTGCCAGTGACACACCCTACCTGCCTACAGGCAGCAATCAGTTAATCCATATCAGTGGATTAATCCCCTGATTAGGCCAAGCTCTCATAATCTAATCATTCCACCTCCGAATCTTGCATTGTTTCAAGCGTGAGCTTTGGGGAGGAGGGCACCTCACATCTGAACAATAACAGCTTTCCTGAAGATTCTGTTTTCACTTCTTCATCACACTGGCTACTTTAGAAACCATCAAGACTAGAAACCCCAGGATTGAAAAAACAGAAAAAAAATCAATGAAACTCCCTCCAAGTGCTGATGATGAGCGCTTCCAGGATGAGCCAGCTGGCTCACTCTCTCCTCTGCCTCGGAAACCACCCAAGACACAAGCCGTCTGGAGTGAGAGTTCCAGCTGTTCAGCTGTGGATATGTCCTCTTGGTGAACTCCGTAAATGCAGTCATGGGCACCCCCCTCCATGTTTCCTAAGAATAACCATCTGGTGCCGGGGTGTACAGCAGAGTCTTACTGTTGGCAACAGAATCGTATTTCTTTGACTTAATCTCCCCTTCCAAAATTTGGGTATTCCAGTCCCTCACTCCTTGGAATTCCTGGGCTCAAGAATATGGGCTCAAGAATGACCCTCTGATTCGCCATCTTGTCCTCCTCTTCTGTGGCCCTGGCCTCATCAGGCAGCTTCCATTGTCTCTGTAGTAACATACTCCCCAGAGTCCCGCCATGATGCTTGGTACCTAGATCATGAGGAGCATCTCATAGTCTCTACCTTCTGGTTGCCTCGTTATATCTTCATTCTGTATTTCAACAGGTGAGAGCAAAAGGGTGCAAGCTGCCTTCCACCTCTACAACCTCAGCTGTTCTGGGACTGCAGAGGTTTGTGCACCACACTAGTGCGGCATTTAAAATGCTCCCCAATTCCAGTACTTTACCCCTAGCAGTGCTGTGGTCCTCAGTCTCACCATCCCCTGCCCCTGAAGGGTTTTCTTTGTTTTCCTTCTAGGTGAGTAAAGGATAGTCTCTTGTTAAGGAAAGGTTAAGAGGCCTGGTCTCGGGAGCTGGGCACCGGAATCCAGTCACTGAGCAGTTTTCCATGGATGTCTGGACACCACTGGATGTGAGAATGTGACTTAGGTCTTCCTTCTGATGTTACCCCCCCCCCCACACACACACACCACAGAAGCATGCAGCAGTTGTACCCTTATGGAACTTCAGATAATGCAAACAGCTTCCAGTAGTTTTAGTTGTATTAATGGGGTGACTGTATTGCTGACATCTAGAATGTATATCTCACTTTTCTTCTACCTCACTTCTCTTACTACTCACTGCGTCTCTGTAGATGTAGAACTCCTAGTTTCAGAACTAGGGTTGGCTGTGGCTTCAGCTGGGGCTATATCTCTGCCCAGTTGTTCTCCTTTCATGCTGAATTGAGGCATGGCAGAACTCAGGACAGGCTAATAAATTGACATCATTTTATTTTAATTTTTTTTTTCTAGTGTTGGATTGAACCTGGGTTCTCACACATGCTAGGCAATTGCTCTATCACTAACCCTAACCCTCAACCCTTAAACTGACATCCGTTTAAGTCACTGTTCTTTAAATGTGTTTTTTTTTTTTTTCAACATTGATTTGGGGGAGTGACTAAGGACCATGTGTAGGAAAATCAGAATCAGATAAAAATGGTGGGGGCAGCCTCCAGCCTCTTTACCAGCCTCAGCCATCCAACTCTCACCCAAACCTGCCTTCACCCAGTCTGCCTCTTCAGAAAGAAGTCCAGTGGCCTTGTGCTGTCGTTTGGGCATGCACCTTGGTAGTTCTTCCCACACTCCTCATCAGAGTTTTACTTGCATTCACATTTAATAATATCCTTTACAAAAGAACAGATACGTGAAATTATGCCTTATCCATTTTTTTACATTTCTGATACTATTTTTATTTTAGTGGCTCTTGTAACTTGGCCCTCTGGATAGCTGATCATATTTTTTCTCAATCTGGTATTAATTCTTTGAAATCTCTCTCCTATATATCAGATTCTCTTTCTCTCCTTGCTTTGTCTGAATACCTGATTCCACAAGACTTTGTGGTTCTCTGAACTCTGATGGCCCTTCTTGTTTGTGATGAGTATGTCATTCATTTGCCATCTGTTCCACAAACACTTATTAGTATCAAGATGGTGGCTGGGTTCTGAAGATAATCAAATAAATGAGGCAGGGTGTCAATCTTCAAGAAGTTTATAATCTTTGATCTGTTCTATACAATTATTATTTATTTCTGTGTGTACATTTGACCTTCCTAGCTATACTGAGTCTTGGAGTCATGGATCTTGTCTTTTGTTCCTTTGTCCAGTGTTGAAAATTGTTCACTGGAGGCAGACAGAGGTTAGTGGGTAGGAAGTTTGGGGGATTGACACCTGCAGAAGGGTGAAGGAAGTACTATTGGGCAGACAGAGACACTGAGCTGAGATACAGGCCCAGCACATGCAGACACGAAACCTGTGGGGAGTTCTGAAACTGGGATGACCCTTCAGAACTGTCCTGTTGGGAATAACTGGTTGGGGGCTTTCTCGGGTAAATTTGCAAACATCAGACTGAATGGATACAGGTGCAATGACGCTCCCTTTCTGCTGGATTAGTGGGAATGAGTGGTGTAGAAGTACTGCTTCGTAGCCTCTGATTGTCCCTGAGTCTACGCAGCTCAACCAGAACATCTCCCCCACCATGTTTTATTGGTACATTAAATTATACATCCTGGTGGGATTCTTTGTTACATATTTGTGCATGCATTTGATATACCAAAACAATTTGGTTAGTATCATAAACAGGAACATCTTTAGGTGAATCTCTGTGTATCTTATTCTGTCTCCTACCCAAGGCTGCTCAACTTCCGGGGAGCAGTGGTAGCCACTGCCGTGAATTCATATCCAGGTACCTCCTGGGTGTTCTGTGCTCAGCAGTTCAGGAAACCTGCTTGTCAAGGCTGAAATATTGGAATTACCTAATATTTTCTGCATGGAATTTCCTAGTATTATCTCTAATATCACTGTAACAATCTCTATTGTCATCTCTTCTCTACCCATTCAAGTCATACTTATACAAAGAGGCCCATCTTACTGACACTGTAATCAAAAAATACTGAGCATCTATTAGGTGTTGGAGCCTGGGGAAATACAATCTGGAGAAAGATGCCATCCCTGGCCTCCTTCATAGGAACAGGGAAGGAGGGACATGAATGGGAACATAAATAATTAGAATACAAAATTTAAGAATAGAAGAATTACATATACATGGGAAACCATATCATTTATTGTAGTGATTTGGGCCTTTTTACAGTGAAATGAGGCAACTATTAGTATTAATGAATAAACAGAGACATCAGGCCTAAACAAAGAATCTCCCAAGCAAAGTAGAAGGTGGAGTCAGTCTATTAATAACAGAGGAACACAGCAAACTCAGAAGGTAGAATGTGAATTCCAGTGGAGAAGATGGTAGAAAGGCTTACTGGAGAAAGTTGTTTTTGAATTGGTACTTGAATAAATGTGCTCATGATAAAAATATTGGACCTTCTTGGGAGAGGAACACTCCAGAGACATTAGCGATCCAGGAAAGCTGGGTCCACATTGGATCTGGTCCTATTGGTGTTATATCTTAAATGTTCTGAGAAAGTGTGTGGATTTAAAACTGTCAGTGACAGGGAGTCACCAAGGATTATTCAGCATTATCTGAGGGTGGGTTAGAAAAATCAGAGCAGTTAAAGAGTAGACCAGATAGAATATATCTCAATAGTCTAGGGAGAAGGAACAAGAATAAGGGACAAGGGAATTTGGACCTAGACTAGATGTCTTGGCTCAGTTGAGTATGCAGAAGAGGAGAGAGGTCTCTGCTTTGACTGATTAGTTTAGTCCTGGTGTTAATTGAGGTAGTGGCCTTGAAGGAGAAAATTGTTGAGATTGACAAACTTGTGAGCCAGTATATTTTGCTGGCTATGCTAGACTTAATGCTGGTAGAACTTCTGTGTGGAGACAGAAGATGACTAAATCCCCAGCTACCACCATCATGGTGGCACAGGAACTTTACTGCGAGATGCTCTTTGGTGGTATGCTAAAGGAGAGCAGCATGGCTCATTCTCAGGGCTCTGAAGTGGGTTCCAGAAACCAGATTGCAAGGTTGAATAGGGCAGGACCATCAGGACAGGCCCTATTGTCAGGGGTTGCTGCTAGCCCTTGTGCCCTGCAGGTAAGGACAGCCATGCATGGAGAAAGGAAAAATCATTGTGATGGACCCACACCTGACTTGGCCTCATGGATCTCCATCTCCATGGTATGGTCTCCCTCTGTTCTCACAGCAAAGTCGCCAGGGACAATCTTGTCAAGGATAGAAATAGTTGGATTTTCCTCATGTTCCATGCTAAGGAGTAAGCAAACCTGGTGGGTTGGGAGGCCTAAGAACTGTGGAGTCTTGAGCCAGGCCTGATAGTCTCAGAATGTCTTCCCTTCTTCCTACTAGTCCCTAAAGTGATTGAAAGGTAAGACCCTGGGTAGTTAGTGCATCTCTGTGTTAATTATGGCAGAACAGAGGCCTCAGTGTGTGTGGTTTAGATGACTGCCACTGAGTTAGTCTAAAGGCAATTTACTGGGAAGACTAATATAGCAGAACTAATGGTCTCTAGAGCCAGGGGCACAGCCTAGAGGTGACTTAATGGATTCTTCTTCTCCTGAGACACAGAGGCAGTCTACTCCTTGTCCTGAGTGAGAAAGAATATCTCTAGCCTCTTTGCTCCAGATGCAGATGTCTCCTTCATGTCAACATAAGAAAAAAGATCAGCGTTTGGAGACCGTGATGATTTATTTTATGTGCCAACTTAATTGGACTAAGGGATGCCCAGATAACTGATATAACATTATTTCTGATGTGTCTATGAGGGTGTTTCTGGAAGAGACCTCTTCTCAAGATAGGACATCCATCTTCTCCTGCTCTTGGAGTTTGGTGCTGTTGGTTCTTAGGCTTTTACTCAGGACTTTCTCCATTCCCTCACCTCAGTTCTTCAGTTTTTTGAAGTTATTATGGTTTGGTTATTGGGTATCCTCCAAGAGCTCATGTGTGAGACAATGCGAGAAGGTTTAGAGGTGAAATGATTGAGTTATGAGAATCTTAGCCCAATCAATGAATTAATACCCTGATAGGGATTAGTTGGGTGGTAACTGTAGGCAAGAAGGGCATGGCTGGAGGAGGGGGTAATTGGGGCTGTGCCTTTGGAGTATATATTTTGTATCTGGTGAGTGGAGTCCCTCTCTCTGCTTCCTGGCATCATGGTCCTAGCTGGTTTTCTCCTCCACACTCTTCCACCATGATGTTCTGCCTCATCTCGAGTCCCAAGAATTAGAGTCAGCCTTCTATAAACTGAGACCTCTGAAACTGTGACCCCTAAATAAACTTTTCCTCCTCAAATTGTTCTTGTCAGGTCTTTTAGTCACAGCAGCAAAACAGCTGACTAAACAGAAGTGGACTGGAACTTAGGCCTTCTGTCCCTGGTTGTCAGGCCTTTGAACTTAGATTGGCACTATACCACTGCTTTCCTGAACCTCCAGGAAAGGAGGTCCTAGAGATTTGCAGATGGTGGATCCTGGGACTTCTCGGTTTCCATGGTAATACCAGTCCCTCAGGATCAGCCTCTTTCAGCCCATCTACATACATTCTATTGGTTCTGTTTCTGTGGAGAACCCTGAAACACACACAGAGGGCTTTTGTCTTCATCAGCTTAGGCTGCCATAACAAAATGCCATGGACCAGGTGGCTTAAATGACAGACATTTATTTCCCACCATTCTGGAGGTTGGGAAGTCCAAGGTGAAGGTGCTGGTAGGTTCCTGGTGAGGTTTCTCCTCCTCTGTCAGGTAGACAGCTGCTTCTCACTGTATCCTCACATAGTGGCAAGGGACACAGGCAGAATACTCTGGTCCCTCTTCCTCAACCTATAAGGACTCTAATCCCACCATGGTGCTTCCTATGGTGGGAATGTGTCCCCTCTAAAATCAGGCATTGTCAATGTGACAGTCCTAAGAGGAGGAGGTGGTAGGCTGGGAGGGCTCCTATCCCATGAATAGGATTGACTGACTTTTTCAAAGAGCTTGATGAGTGGATGTGGCCCCTTTCACCCTTGTGCCGTCTATCACGTGAGAATGCGGTGTCGTGGCTGGAGGACACGACATTCAAGGATCCATTTTGGAAGCAGAGACTGGATTCACACCAGACAACAAACCCACCAGCACCTTGATCTCAGACTTCCCATCCTCCAGAACTTCAAGGAAATACATATCTGTTCTTTATACATTACTCAGTCTCAAGCGTTTTGTTAGAGTAGCGAAAACAGACTATGTGAGGGACTCTATGCTTATTACCTAACTAAATCTAATCACCCCCAAGGTCCCACCTCCAATTACAATTACACCAGGGGGTTAGAGCTTCAACATATGACTTTGGGGGGAACCCAGAGATGTAGTTCCTAGTCCTTGGAACTCCTGGTAGCCCTGTGTCGTCGCTTGCTGGAAGAAGCGGGAAGTAGGCATTATGGTCTAGGAGGGCTTAGGGTTTCCTCTATGTACTCTCTTTTAAAAAGAACCTGAAACAGAATAATTAAAATTAATCCCTATCTTAAGTGTATCTCTTAATTGCACCAGAACCCACTTCGAAATGGGCAAGTCTTATCCCAGGAATGTACGTTTTGGATTAGGATCAGTTTTAGACATGTCATTTCTTTAGCTAAAGTGTAGGGAAAACAAATTTTATTTGATCTTCCATAAGATCTTTCCTCAGTATCTTTTTCTTCTCCTGCCATCAAATTCTTACCTTAACTGAAATGCCATGTTAAGTGCAAGGCAAATTCTTTTCCTCTTGGCACAGAGATTAGCAATCTCTGGGTGATGGGAGTGTTGAAGTTTCTGCGACTGCTAGGTGTGTGACCTTAGGAAAGGTGCTGTCCTTTCTGGGTCTCAGGCCCTCAGCTCTATAGTCACAGGTGGTCATTACTGGGTACAAAAACTACTTTCAACCGGGAACATGTGTCCAAATTAAAAAGCAATGAAGACTCTATCCTGAACAAGAGTCTCTTGTTTTTCTATATAAGATATAAATTTCAATTAAAACTGTTTAATTCTTAGAATAAACAAAGAATGGCATATATAGTCAATCATTCGAGGTATCCACTGGCCTTCACTTCTTGTTTTGAATTTCATACTACAAAGATGATGATGATTTTGTGGGATCAATCAATCAGTTTTTGAATATAGTTATTAAAAGTTTCACCAAGTTTTCCAAGGGCCTCTCTTTACTTAAGGAAACCCAGATCATTCTTTTTCAAAGTAACTTGAGTGTTCTCATTGCCATGTTCTCTTCTGCCTTTAACCACTTCGTTCTAACTGCTCTTCATTCATCAAAGGCCTTGCATGTGACTGAAGGTCCTTCAACATCCCAGGGATTGACTTTGTGGATTCTTTTAGGAAGAGTCTTAATTTTGTTTTGAAACCAGCTGTCATCATGTCAGTATTTATAATGATCAGAAAGGACTGGCCAACAATAGCAAAGTGTTGACACAGGGCAAAGCTTAACATTACTGCTGAATAAGGTGGGTTGTCGGAGGGCATTAATTGGTAAGTGGTAATTCATTTAGTGAGTATTTTCTTATTCAAAACAGTTTAGCTTTCTTACATAGCCTCTTGGCTTGAACACCTGGAGGACAAGGACTCCTTTAAAGGTGGGCCAAATAAAACCTGTGATGCCTTCCATTTCCTCCATTCTAGGTCTTAAGATCCAAGGCCCATTATGGCCATACATCTTAAACTGAGATGGTTAAGACAAAGTGGGACTTATATGGTGTATGTCCATTTTTTTGTTGTTATAACAACATGCCAGAGTTTGGGTACTTTATAAAGAGAAGAGGTTTATTTAGCTCACCATTTTGGAGGTCAAAAGTCTTTTTGGGCAACCCTATCTGTTTGGCCTCTACTGAGGGTCCCCGTTTGGGGGGTTTTGGCCTCTGGTGAGGGTTCCTGGCTATATCACAACATGACAGAGAAGAAGAAGGAGAAGCTGCCACATGCAGAAGAGGTCACATGGAAAGAGGGGAAGTCAGGAAATGGAAGGGGTCAGTCTTGCTCTTTTATATCAAACTGTTCTCACAGGAAGTAATGGGGTTTTGTTTTCTGGACATTGTTTTTATACTTTGGGTACCGTACCCTGAGGTGCTTTTGGAGGCAAATATCCTATTTTACTTCCTTCTTTGTAACACTTGGTTATACATGGTCTCACTTTGTTCCATAACCATTCATGTGTGTGGCTCTCGTTTCCTCCCTCAGCCCGCCTTCTGTATATGCAAATGGTCTTGTCAGGATGTTGGGAAGATGGGTCCTTTTTTCCTATTTTTTATTTTCCAGGATTAAAAATGTGTTCTATTGTGATATCAATGTATAAGACAGCAAACTAAATAGGTGAAATGTGTATGTGTGCTTTTGAATTCTATCCTCTTGATACTCCTCACTCATACCCCCAGGTTAACCATGTAGGGAGTTGTTATGGTTTGGATGTGAGGTGTCACCCAGAAGCTCACGTGTGAGACAATGCAAGAAGGTTCAGAGAAGAAATGATTGGGTTGTGAGAGTCTTAACCCAATCCGTGAATTAATCCCCCTGATGCGATTAACTGAGTGGTAACTGAAGTGGTAGGGTGTGGCTGGAGGAGGTGGGCATTGGGGCATGGCTTTGGGGTATATATTTGTATCTGGCAAGTGGAGTCTCTCTCTGTTTCCTGATAACCATGTGAGCTGCTTCCCTCTGCCACACTCTTCTGCCACAATATTCTGTCTCACTTCAAGCTCCAAGGAACAGAGCTGGCCGTCTGTGGTCTAAGACCTCTGAAACTGTGAGCCCTTAAACATCCTTTTCTTCCCTAAAATTGTTCTAGTCAGATCTTTTAGTCACAGCAGAAAAATAGCTGACTAAAACAGAGGTACGCAACAGAACTTTTCCAGAATTTTACAGAAGAGTCAATCAAAATGAATACTCTCCTTTTCCCATGTTAAAATGTTTTGTTGTTGGAAAACATCCAATGAAAACATTCCTTTGGAAGTGTATGAATCCTTGAATCCCTAATTCACATTTCTCAAGGTATTTTTAAGCACCTAATTGTTCATAGGAAACTTTAAAGAATAATTACAAAGACACATTCTGCCAACACACTAAAAATATGTCATCTAAAATAGCCATGTGGTTGTGAAGGCAGAAAGAGAAAAGAGACAACAAAATGCAGACGTTTGAACCCATCCTGCAAATGATGCTCGTCAAATCTGAGTCAGAGATCAGAGAAGAGAGAAGCACGGAGTGTGGGAACAAGAGCACTGAGTGGAGAACAGGCTGTGGGGGTTTTGAGGGGTTGGGAATCTGTGGGACTTCAGAGATTAATCATGTAGACAGAATGGCCAGTCAACTTGTCAGCGGACAAGGGTGACGTCCTCGCATTTAGTGCTGTTTAGAAGAAGGCATAGAGTCCCTGCCTCCGCAGCTACTTGACTGCTTCTGGAATAGCACAACACACCATGGTCAACAGATGACTAGTTGGGCCCCAGCTAGGTGTCTGGGCACCTTGGTCCTTTGCTGAAGCTACTGTCGCATGAGGGTGCAGTCTTGGCTTCGTGGTGCAGGTGGAGAAGTGTACGATTTGACTTTGCCCTTTGAGAGCTTCAGTATGGTTAGAACACAACGTTGACACACAGGGAAGAGCGGCTAAACTAAAATACGCCACAGTAAAGATTGGAGTCGTCGAAGGCTGAATCATTCTGGACAGCTGGGTTTTCCCTGCTAGGTTGTCCCTTACAGCATGAGGCAGCATTAACGAAAAGCAGCCCCTCCCTGAGGACCCGCTGAAGGGGGCGTATGGGATGATTTATTTTCTGCACCAGGATCATTTGGATTTTATTGTGTCTGTATTTGATGGTTCTTCTATCTCCTCCCTGGTAATTGGTTTGTCAGTGTACCTTTCAATTTGCTGATAATTATCTATAACAGGCTTGAGAACAAATGAATCTATTAGATTTGGATGTAAAATAGCCCACAAATTGACCCTGAGTAAGCCTCTGGGTTCCTCCTTCAGGAACGCACCATGGTGGGAACTGAACTTCTTATAGACCCTTTTCTCTTTGGTGTCAAGCTTATTTCCTTGATCATCAAGAGAATTGAGTACTTGATGCATGAGGTGTTATTGCACTTGAAATCCACTAAACTGAATGTAATTGAAAACTAAAATATTACAGATTCAGTTTTAAAATTTTTTTTATTTTACTTGTTCTAATTAGTTGTACATGACAGTAGAATGCATTTATACATTTTGATAGATCATACGTAGAGTGTAATCTCTCATTTTTCTGATTATACATATTGCAGATTAAGTTTTTTTAAGATTTTATTTTAGTAGATGGACTCAATACCTTTATTTTATTTATTTATTCATTTTTATGTGGTGCTAAGGATCAAACCCAGGGCCTCACGCATGTGAGGCAAGCGCTCTACCCCTGAGCTACAAACCCAGTCCCCAGATTCAGTTTTTGAAGTTTTGAACAGAAAGCAGATGAATGGTTCAGGAGAAGTGGGACAGAAGAGTGGCCATCGTATGGGTGTCTTTCCTCTGGAAAGGAAGGAGCCAGTCTGCTGGAAGCACTCCAGGCTTCCACCATCCCATCCTGTGAGGGGTGGTACCGAGGCCCAGGGGGCGGAGCAACTGGCTCCTTTCACCCTGGTGGAGACCCGATTCTAAACATCTGGCCTTTGCACTCCTGGGTCTGGTTCTTAGCATACTCATCATCACTGATGGATGAACCAACGTCTCCTCTGCTTTCCTCAGAAGACTGAGCACTAGCTGACCTTGCCCTATGGTGGTACTAGGCTGGAAGAGCAAGGTGACAAGGAGACTTAGACTTAACAAGGAGGGTTATGGAGGCCACTCTTGCAGTAAGGGCATTTGCTGATTTGGGCCCAAGAACACCCTTTTAAATCAGCTTCGTTGTGGTATAATGTACATTCAGTGAAAATCACCCCTTTTAAGTATGCAGTTTGATAATTTTTGACAAATGTCCCATAATCTACTTCCACTCTCAAGAATCATAACATTTTGTTCAACCTCTTCCTCCATCCCAGGCAAACACTAGTCAGCTTCTGCTACTGAAGTTTTACCTTTTCTAGAATTTTTTATATATAGAATCACACAACATAAAATCTTATGTCTGGCTTCTCTCATTAATGAGTTAACATGGTGAATTATGTGGATTGGTTTTCAAATGTTAGAACGTTGCCTTCCTGGGATAAACCACGCTTGGTCATGATGCGCTAGTATCCTTGTGTGGAGGGATTTGATTTGAAAATATTTCACTGAGGGTTTTATATTTATATACAGGAGGGATATTGACCCATAGTTTCTTTTTCTTGTAATGTCCTTGTCAGATTTTGATAGCAAGGTGATGCTGGTCTTTCAGCATTTTGAATTAGGAAGTATTTTCTCTTTTTCTGGAAGAGTTTGTGTATACTTAGTTTTATTTTGTCCTTAAATGTTTCTTGGAGTTCAGTGGATTCCCTTGGACTTGGGGTTGTTTTGTTTGAATAGGTTTCTGAAAATAAATGTAATGTATTTTAAGTTATTTATATTATGGATGCTATAGTGTGGATGAAATTTTATTGTATTACTTTCAAAATTATTGGGTCTTAATTGAAATTAAGTAGTTTATAGACTAGTTAGATCCTTTCAAGGGTTGCTTTTAAGATTTGGTAGAATGGGCCCAGAGCAGATTTTGTTCTAGGATTAATTCATTCTTATTACTAAAACATGATTCTGTGAAGGACTCTACCCAGAGCCCAGTGGGGTGCTGGTAAATGTTTATCAACTGATTCTCCAAGAAAACATAAAATTATTTTTGTAGCATTTGCTGACTTTCTATCATGGCCATTCTCCATCTACCAAGGTCATATCAAACAGCTCTCAAAATCCTTGAAAGCAATAATCAGTGCGCTCAAACGAGGACAAGCCAATTCCAGCCACCCAGCCAATGCCCCACCTGGTCCCCCGGGTCTCCCCACCATAGCTGGTCAAAACATGGACCATCCCTTGCTTTTCAAAAATACTGGAAGTTAGTTTGTGGTGGTTCTTTGCAGGTTTCATCTCACACCTGTACAACTAAGCAGGCAGGCGTAGATTCAGGTAGGCACCTATGAATACCCATGACACTCACAGTTCTAAATTGCCTGATATCTAAAAATAGTTGTTGCTATGTTTTCTTCAGTTTTCTAGTTAATTTTGGTGGCAGGCCAATTTGTATAGAAGTTCATCCTCAGTCTGGACAAACTTAAACTTGGTACTGACTACCTCACTGAGGTCAGTAGTGAATTGCCTGCAGGTCAGCAAGGAAAGCATTACTTCTCTCCTCCCGTCTTCTTTCCTTCTGTCTTTCTTAGAGATAATAATCTTCCTATGTGAACTGTAAAGAGGATTTAAAATGGAAGTAGTTAAGGAAATATAAGATATCTTCTTTCAATGATTGCAAACCTATTGACTCTCACTGGGACTCCATAGAGAACTTGTGCTGAGGTTTCCCAGTTGTTGCAAGTGATCTCTGAGGGACCACAGGTCATAAGAGTGGAGTTTGAAGTTTGGAGATGAACAGTTGTGGTTTTAAATATCAAAGCAATGAGGAAGGGATATTGACCAAATTATAGACCAGTGACCTTGATATTGATCTTAGGAAGATTGTGGAATGATCTATGGAGGAACCATTTCTGTGAATCTAGAAAAGGAGTTGTTCTCACTATGCATTTGCTTGGGTTCCAAAGAAACAAGTCCTATAAGGCTAAACACATGCATAATGTCAGGCACGTGATGGAAATTGAGCAGCTGCCAATTAAATGAGCAAATAAATGACAGACTGACTTCTGGGGTTTAAATGTGTCCCCCCAAAGTTCATGTGTTAGAAACCTAATTCTCGAAGTCATGTGTTGATGGCATTTGGAGGTGAGGCCTTTCGGAAGTAATTGGGTGAGAAGTGTTCCAGAGGGTGGGCCCCCTTTATAAGAGGAAGAGAACCCTGAACTGACGTGCTTGTTCTGTCTTGCCTTATGATGTTCTCTGCCATGCCATGATCAACAAGAAGTGCCATGCAGTGCCATGCTCCTGGACTGACCAGCCTCCACAGCCGTGAGCCAAATGAGCCTCTATTCATCAGGCCTTTGCAGTCTCTAGTACTCAGTTACATCAGCAGAAAGCAGATTAGGACACTGCCCGGTGAATTTAAAAAGTCCTTTCTTTTGGGATGGTAGAGCTCTTGCCTATCATGTGTAAGGCCCTGGATTCAATCCCTAGTACTGTAAAAACAAACAGAAAAGGAAACAAGCAGCAATTCTTTTCTTTTGACAAGCTACCAAACTCATAGCTAGGAAAGTATAACAGATGTAACTGACTTTCTGCAGAACGTTGCTTGAGTTCACTTGACAGGTATTAAGCACCTGCTATGGGTCAGCCATTCTGCCAGCTGCTGGAGGCACTGATGGGATGAGCAGCTGGTCCCTCAGGTTAGAGTCAGACTTAGGCCTGTGAACAGATAGCATCAATGTGACGTGTAGAGGCTGCACTGGGAACTCAGATGATGGACACAGAGGACTTTGGGAAGCTGTGCAGAGGAGGTGACCCCCAAACTGCATCTTGACTGGTGGCCACCTTTTCTGTAGCCTCAGTTCTGCTATCTGCTCCTTCCAGTGTGGGCTTTAACTTTGTCCTTTGCATCTTAAGTTCTTTATCTTCCTGGGTAGGTTTGTCTTCCACTTCAGCTTTTTCTACCCTATCTAGCAGAGATTCCTTTTGGATTTGGTGTCAGAGTGTCAATCAGCATTAAGTTCAGTTCCATATTTTTCTGGATCTCCTTGGATGTATTAATGGGAAACGGAGTAACCAAAATTAGGGACTTTATCCAATTACCACATGACTATTGTTATACAAGGGTTACGGTGCTTTACAGCCTATGTTCTCTGTGTATTCTCTTTATGATTTTGGAAATGGTGTCAACACAGTATAAGAGAAAAGAAGAAACAAAACAATGATTTCCAACATTTTCACAAACTGTGACCCCTTTTATTTTTTCTTGTAGGTTTTAAGAAATATAAATAAATTATTTTTAATAATTAATAAAAATTTAGACATGCCACTGCCAAACAGAGTTTCTGATTAGCATAAAAATATCTGATTGGAATTTGCATAATTAAGCTAAGAGCAAAAAAGTCTTAAAGAGTGCTCCTCAAGAGTTTATTGAATGCCACAGGTTGTCCTTGGTGCCACTCCTATGTACAATCAGATAAGCTCTCAGCCGTCATATAAGACAGGTACTACTATTGTCTCTATTTTACTGATGAGGAGCTTGAGGTTCAGAGAGATCGAGTAAACTGGATAGGGTCTCACAGCTAATGAGTTGTGGTGCTGACATTGAAACTCAGGCAATCTGGCTCCAGACTGTAAACTCTTAATCTTTCTAATGCATAATCCATGCTTGCATCAGACCATGTGGTTACACGAGTGTAATTGAATGATTTCCTCTACACTTTCTGAAACAATGGAAATAAGACAGATACCGAGTAGGAGCCTCTGTTCTAAAACTAGGATTCCGATCAGCATCCTGAGCTGATGGTAGGTGCTCCACATCGTGTCTAGAGGCCAAGGAACGCTAGAGTGTACTATCAGATACAAGCATGATATGTTAATCGGGTACTGCAGGGGAACCCAATGGGCTTGCAACCTAACAAAGTTTCGTTTAAAAAAACTGGCCCCATTTAAAAGAGAAGCACCTCTCCCAATAGCCTATTATCCTGCAGATATGTATTCAGGGACATTGGAGGTTGCTCTGTTTGCCTAGCCATCACTAATGGCTACTTTGGATCAATGACAGCAGAACGTGTAAATACAGCTCTTAGAGCTTTCTCAAGGTAGGACGCTGGTCCAATAGACCATAACTAGTGCTGCAGAGCGAACAGGATTTCCTTGAAGCCGGTCTGCTCCGTATCTGCACAGTGCTTTGGGAGTTTCTCAAGTTGTGTCAAAAATTCCCAGGAAATTCAGGCACTATTCCAATGGGATTATCAATAAACATGAAAGCCAAATATTGATTTTAAAAAGAGAGAGAGAGAGAGAGAGAACAGGGTCAGCATGATTCCTCAGGGGCAGTAAATAGATAAAAGACAAGGAGAAATAAGTTAAAAGGAGTTTGTGCAGCCAAACCAAACAGGTGAGGGTGCGGGGCTTGGAGAACATTGATGAGTATCTCGTGGAGGAGGAGCTGCTGATCTTATCCTGAAGGAGCAGATGTCTCCCCGAGTCGGGAGAGCAGGCTGAGAAACCATGAACCTGCCTGGGCAGAGCCCGGGATCCACGCAGCACCCCGCCAGCAACCTCCTGCTCTGCACCGTGCCTGGAGCTGAGCGCAGCCGGGGACTCCTCAGCCCTGTATGCGATCCCTGTGGCTGCTGTAACAAAGGGTCACAAGCAGCGGGACTGAAAGCCACAGAAGTTTGTTCTCTCCCAGTTCTGGAGGCGAGGCATCAGCAGGGAATGTGCCCTCTGATGCCAGAGGGAAGGATCCCTCCTGCCTCTTCCTGGCTTCTGCTGGCGGGGCCCCTGCTGTCCTTCCTTGGCTTGTACCTGTCACAAGGCATTCGTATGTCTCCCTCCCCTCTGTGGGTCCCACGTGGCACTCTGTTCGCTGTACCTCCACTGTTCTTGCAAGGACACCAGTCACATGGCATTCAGTGCCCACCCTCATGAAGTAGGACCTCGCCATAACTCATTACACCAGCAAGGACCCTGTTCCCAGATAAGGTCACATTGCGAGGGGTGGGTGCCGTTTCCAACGTATTTGGGAGGGAGACACAATCTAACCCATCCCAGCTCCCATCCCAGCTTCTCTAAGACCTTCCCTGATCCCTCTGCTGGACACTCTCATAGGTCCCCAGTCACTCGTTTGTACCACCCTGCCACCCAGCCCGTGTGCCATCTCCTGTTACTTACTATCTGCTGTTGTACACTAAACGTCTTATCTCCCTAAGGTTGTCAACTCTTCGACGGGTAAATAGTTGTCCCTCAAACTTATTTCTCATGAAGCCTTTGAGACAGCAATCTGATATCCATAGAAACTTCGACCCTTGGAGCAACTTTATATTTCCAAGCTTCTTTCCCTTACATCACCTCCCATGACTTCCTGGATGGCCCTGTGTGGCAGACTGGATCGCTGTCGTTACCCTCATTTTATATCAAAGGGAATGAAGATTCAGGGAGGCGAAGTGACACTTTGAAACAATGAGATAGAAGGCTGGGTCAGCCCTCCTTTTACTGGAAAGATTCTCCTCACTCCCCTCCTTCCCAGTAGCTAGATGAAGGAGCCAAGAGTCCTTTCAGGAAAACAAAACAAAAAACAAACAAATCAAAAAGAATCTCTTCACTGTCAAGGCAAAGGGAGTGGGAGAGGAAATGGTGTGTGGATCTAACGTCCATCTTTACTATCAGCCCAAGCCAGCTGGAAGGAAGTCACAGGACTGCCCGGGTCCTCCCCTGCTCCCTTGATCTGGCTTACTGGTTTTCTCCAGCACAACAGTGAAAAACTGATTCTCTTCAACTTTTGACCTTACCGCCTACTGCCTCAGTCTAAGATGGCTCCTTCCTTCTTGTTTTCATAGAAAGCGTCTGGTAGGAATCCCTTCAGCATCCCTCCACTGGCCTTATAAAAGGCTTCACGTGGGGAGGGGTGGAGAAAGGGGGCAGCTGTGAACACAGACAGAAACAGTGGCTTTCTGACCAGAGGCGGGCTCTGCACCCGCTGCAGAGACTGTGCAGCCTCTTTGTGCACACGTGGCATGGGTCGCTAGCTCCAGGGAACTGTGGGGCGGCAGAGCATGAAGGCAGGAAGATGGCAGATGCTGGAGCCCCTGTTTGGAGAGACTCTGTATCTGGGAAATCTTGCTGTGAATACCTCTTTCTACTTTTCTGCAACTCACGAAAGAGAACTGGGAAAGTTGTAATTAGCTTGCAGCAGATAGCCCTCCCTGGTGGGAAGGGGAGGGAGAGAAGAACAAGGCAGGGAGAAAAGAGGACTGCCCAGAGTGGAGGAGGTGATGATGCTGGGGAGAAAAGCAGCAGGTTTCCTCTGGGAGTGGTGAGCTCACGGTTACCACGTGAGGTGTTGCTTGCTCTTCCAAATGGAGGATGCAGCCAGGCTTTTTGACCTTGAATTCTCTCCTTGATGCCTTTGCCTCCAGACTTCTCTCAGTCCTTTAGGCTGCACATCACTTATCTGTGTCTAATAAGGTGATTTAGTGATTTCATTTGAGAGAGAAGAGAGAGTGAATGAATTAATATTAGTGGATGGATATGAGCCGGAAGATGGAAGGGAAGCCTCCTCCTAGGCAGCGACAGCCCTGCAAGTGCCCTTATCCTATATGGTCTGGTTAGTGAAGGGCAAGGTGAATCTCAGCCTCGCTGTCCTTTGCACAGTGCCCCTGAGCAGTGCGTAAGCTGCCCAACGGGACAGGGCAGTCCCGACCATGCAGGCAGCTGGCCCCTGACCAGTGGCCACGACAGCTTTGTTCTGCAATCTCGCTCGCAGCGCAAGCCAGACAGGGAGGTATTCTACCTCTCACTCTGGCGCAGAAATACCCATTTGTGGGGCTGGGACTGTGGCTCAGTGGCAGAGCACTTGCCCAGCATGTGTGAGGTACTGGGTTCCATCCTTAGCACCACATAAAAATAAATAAATAAAATAAGGTATTCTGTCCATCTACAATGACAAAAAAAGTTTTTTAAATACCCATTTGTTTGCTGAGTCTGCCAGAAGGATTTGTAGCAATGAAACTCAGCCTGGGGCTCTGTGTAGGGGCTGCACTGCTGTCCCCTCCGTGGCGCCTGCCAGAGTCCTTGCCTGTGGAGATTTCTAGCTTACCTCACGTATTGATACAGGACCTGAACACTGAAGCGCCTGGATCAAGTATCAAGACGTGATTGTTATGTGGTTCACTCAGCTCTTTTGTTTCTCGTCAAATATCACTCCACCTTTATAGAAGATCATTCACAAAGGCCAAAAGCCAAGTATCTGAGATTTCACTGAAGCCACCTGTTTACCTTGGACGGTGTGACCCGTGTCCATCCCGGGAAGGTTTTCTCAGTTACACCCCTGCCCATGCCACCTTGTTCTCTCCCATCTGTCACTGGGGAGAAATCCAAAATATTTGCTTGTCTACCCAATGTTGCCGAATTCTTTCCTTCACAGTTGCTTAAGGTCAAGGTTGGGAGAACAATGGGCCCAGTTAGGAGAGGCACCAAACACCAAAACTTTGAGGTCAGCTGTCCTGGGCTTTCTTTGATGGGTTTAGTGTTGACTAGTCACATATCTCCTGAAAAGAAACTTTGGGCCAAGGACAGAAAATTCTGGTTCCTCTAAGTAGCAGATTAAAAGGAGCAACAAAGTAGCATTCAAATGTTGCTATGTTAGTAATCTGGGGAGTCAGGCCTATTAACTAAGGGTACTTGCCTTGATTTCTCTAGGTCATGTGAAGACAAGGAAGCAAACACAATCAACTTCTGGGAACACTCCTTCCAGTTTTAAAATTGTAAGACTGTGAAATTTGACAAATTCAACAATGTATTTTCCTTCCCATTAAGCTAAATCTATGGAGTTAAAAAAAAATTCTGCATGGAAGAACTATAGAGCTAAGTTGTAATCAAATTTATTTAACTCAGGATCTTTGTAAAAGTTAATTACATTATATTTTAGTTCAAAATAATGGACTGTGGGCTTAAATAAGTTTTAATAAGCAATTCCATAACTTGGTAGCCTCCAAATTTATATGTTGGATTCTTACCAATAATTAAAGAAAGAATAGGAAAAGGTATAAACAGTCAGTTCACCGGGAGGCAGATATAAGTGGTTCTTGAGTACATGAGTCTTTCAGTTCCATTCATAATAAGATAAATGCATAGTAAAACCATTCTAAATTACCATTTGTCACCTGTAAGATTGGCAAAGATCAGAAAGTTTGATAACACAACCTAAATGATTGATCAATAAGGGAATGTTTAAATAAATTATGGCTTATCGATACATTGAAATAATATACAACTGTAAACAAAGAACAAAACCAAAGAATAAGAAAGCTTATCTGCATACAGGTATGGAAAATTGTTTTGAAACCTGTTTAAAATGCAGGTTAAAAAAACAAGGCACAGGATGGTGTATACACGTGTCACGTATGTTTGGTTTGTGTAAATAGCTGGCATGGATTTCCTCTTCCGTTAAATGCATCTTTAGGTTTCTTGCTGAGGGTGGGACCATTCAGCTGCCAGACTTTTCTTGTCCGTGTGTAGATGAGACATGGGCACGACCAGGAAGGTAGCTCTCTGGTGCATTGTATATTTGCAGATTTCCTTCTTGAAGGGAGATTCCATTCTATTTCCTCGTGTCTGCTGTGGCCCCTGACACACTCATCTGCAGCCCCTTCAGTCTCTTCCACCAGCACTGAGAAGTCCCCCGTGTCCAGCTGCCCATCCACATGTGGTTCACTGCTTTTAGACTGCAGCTTCATCTGGGCATAAAGGGTATCCAGAAGGATGGAAGTGATGTTGGGGGTGGGAAGAGCTTAACTGGCACAGTTATTCCAGAAAGTTCTGTAGCTAGATTTGCTAATCAAAGGGGAGCAGAGATTTAGCCTGAAAAACACATATCACTGATGGAAACATGGAGAAATGTATTGCAAAGGACTGAATTCCAGAACTTTCTGGATCAGATGAAATCAAGAGAATAGTTGATGCCTGTTCATTGTGGACCTTGATGATCACCCCCTCTTCCTCTGTGCCCCCGCTTGGTGATCCTCAGCTACCCTCCTGGAAAGGACAGCACTTACATCTAGCATTTTGTTCTGTGACTTCCTCCCGACTCAGGGACCACCTTCCCATTTTGTTGATTGCTTCCTTTGCTGTGCAGAAGCTTTTTAGTTGGATGTAGTCCCACCTGTAATTTTGAAATTTGGGGAATTTAAAACAATAAGATCACCTAGGGTTTGAAGCCTCTCATTTTGCAGAAATTTTAGGCTCAGATAGGCCAAATCTTTGGGGTTTGAATTTTAGCATGCGCATGACTGACCTGGTGATTTTGTTAAAACAGATTCTGGTTCTGGGGCAGGGCTTGAACATCTCCATTTTTAACAAACTCCAGAAAATGCCAGTGCTATATATTGAGGTCCACAATTTGAGTAGCAAAGGGATGCTTAGGGTAATATATTATTTGAGGTTAATATATGGTCTGTACAAAGGCAAGGAAGTGGACAGAATTACGACTGACTCACGTTTTCTGACTCTTATTCTTCATGGTCTTTCCCACATGGGGTGAGACTTGGTGTATCATTCCCTCCTCCTCCCCAAAATTAGATACGTGGGCTTAAAAGTAGAAAAGATAAGGGAGAAAGAGAGGCAGCTGCCTTGGCAGTAACAAGTATGGGACATCAGAACTCTCTGGGAAAAAGGGTTGGCTAGGGAGAGGACAAAATGGTAGAAAGGGGTGAATAAATGAAGCTAAAATCCTAGATTCCGTGTACAACCAGAATAGTTAGCTGAACTTTGTTCCACGCCAGGAAATGGTCCCTCCAACTTAACCAGGCATCTTAAAATTAAGAATTGCTTGCTCTAAAGAGGAGGATAAAAGTTGATTCTGATTTCATTTTTTAAAAGTTTCTGCTTTAAAATTAATATTATAATATTTTATACAAGTAAACCTTACATTAATAGGTTGGCTAGTGGTCATAAATAGATACTCTAAAGTCCTACCAAATTATATATATATATATATATATATATATATATATACACTAAGCAGAAAATTAATGTAGAAACTTCTGCATTAAGTGGAACCTGGGAAATATCTGTAACTAAATTGTTAATCAAGGTCCATGAAAGAAAGTCAGGTTACTATGAAAAATGGAAAGATTGAAATAAGAACATGCTCCTGGGAATTAAAAATATGATTTCAGAAATTAAAATACCAATAGAGTAAGATGGAAATAAACTATAGAGGAGCAAATCAGAATATTTGACATTGAATTAATAGAAATTAAAGAAAGTAAATAGAAAATTGAGGGAAAGACACAATTGAATTGTCAAGAGAAGAAAATTTCCTAGAACAAAAATGAGACATGAGCTTTCAAAATGCAAAAGCCTGCCTAGAGCCGAGCATGAGGTATACCTAGATACATTGTTAGGAAATTTCAGGACCCAAAGGAGAAATAAAAGATTGTGGAAAAGAGAAACGAGATGAGTGAAAAGTCAGACTGGTATTAGAATTCTTGTCTGCAATTTCTTGGTGACAATAATGGATGCTAGAAGACAGTGGGCCGAAGTACACAAAATTTGGAAGTTTGCTCTTTAATTTTTAGAGTTTGCTCCTAGGATGCTATGGCTAGCCATATAATCAGGAAATGTCAGAACAAAATTAAACCCATTTTCATAAAGAAGAGGACTTTCTTGGGTCACTGGCATTCAGAGGCCAATATGGAATCCAAGACACAGTGACTCTTTTTCAAGAGTCCAGTAAAAAGTGATCCCATATGATTGTGAAGAATTTCTAGAATTAAATCAATTAAATTGGAACCAAGTTCAGTGAGCTTGAGGAAGAAAGTCCTCCAGAAGGATCAAATACAAGTAACAGAGAAGAGCAGGGCTTGGCTTACTTGTTCTGGAAAGGGCCAGATCAGATCACAGGTGTTTTAGGCTGGACTGAAGTTAGTGTGAGTGAGGTGTTCATATTGGTGCAAAATTTACAAGGGTGCCAAGAAACTCAGTCATCAATATAAGTGATATTTTAGTACAATTTTTAACAAATCTGAATTAATGAAAAAAATCTAAGATGAACAAAAGATCAAAATTTTCAATAAAGACAGAATCTGACTCTGAGCTTGTATGACCCATTTTATTCTAATCCCAATCCTGGTTCCAGTAAAACTTTAAAAAACAGGTGGCTCATCCGTAGGCCACAGTTGGTCAATTTGATTTTTTAATATATTGTATTAACACATTGTTTTGGTTATGGAAATTCAATGGCACCCTGTTAAATATTGTGCTTCAGATGAGTACCTCATTTGCTTGACCCCAAAGTGATCTTTCTGTCCACTTCTCTTCCTTCTCCAATCCTGTAAAAACACAATAGCCATTACTTGCTCCCAGGATCCACAAAAGTGGTCTCTAGGCTGAAGTTGGCATGTGAGTTGAGCCCTGGATAAGAAGAAGCTGGAAAATGCCAAAGACAAGTGAGGATATATTTCCTCTCTCAACAAAGAAATAGAAAGGAATTTAAAATGAACAGAAAACAAGACAAAAAACAATAAAAACTCTCCACGAGACTCACAGTCCACATGGGCAACTACTAAACTGTGGCAAGATTTAAAACAATTTGTGAGTGTCACCGAGCACAGCCTGTTTAGACAGGCCACGAGAAACTGTCTTCCATGAGCCACATAGCAACTGATTCCATGATGCTTAAATTTGCATCATGGTGCAGGACACTCATCAGTTTCTGGTGGGATTATGCCCAACTTTCATCCTAAATTGAAAATGTCACAAGTCAATCAAGCCCTTAAAACATCTATGCTGTCAAACAAGTTTAGCAACACAGCACGCTGTAGAGTATGACTGGTTCCCCATGACCCTGTAGCTGACCAGGAGCTATTGCTCCCAGCTGGTCCTGAGCATCACAAGAGAAGATTGTACTACATATGATACCGGGAAAAGATCCAAATTCAAAATATGAAGTATGGCTTTTACTCAATACTTATTGTTTTCACATCACTACAAATTTGGAAAATTGTAAGTCAAACCACTGCAAGTTGAGGACAATCTGAAAAGGACAGCATAGCACCTAACTGGCTCTTCACATTTCACATAAGAAGAATCAATGATGAAAATTTATAGAATTATAAAAAACCTGCACATTCAGACCTAAGAGATATGATGATTCTTGAGCAAGATAAAGAAAAATAAGTCTACACATAGATATGCCATAGCAAAGTTGAGTTTAGGACAGATAGAGGTAACACCTTAAAAACAGCAAGAGAAGAAGAGATGTCCCTTACAACGAAATGGCAGTTAGACTGGTCACAGACTTTTCAACATGAGAGGTCAAAGATGGTTGGGTAATAGATCAAAGCATCAGAATAAATAACCGTGAATACAAAATTCTATGTGCAGTTAAACTACCATTCAAGGGTCAGAGTGAAAAAAAGATATTTTCAGGAAGATAAAGTGTGAGCCTGTTTAACCCTCACAGAAACTTCTGAAAGAATATTGATGAATGAGTCTCAAGAAAAATCTAATTTAATTGAGGAATAAGAATGATTTTTCAGGAGAGATTATGAAAAATGATTATATATAAATATATGTATGCATTTATATAGGCATATATATGTATATATATGTGTGTGTCTGTATAGATATAGACATACATATGTATATAGACTTCATTAGAATAATTTGGATGCTATAAAAACAATCTGATATCTAGCCCTCATGAGTCCCTGAGTTTGATCCCTGGCAACACACACACACAAAATCTAAAACTAAAATTAGACAGCAATATGTAAGATGGGGCAGCAATGTGAAGAATTACAGTATTTCAAAGTCATAATCCCCCAATATGCTAAAAATAAAATGGCCTTGTGTCTCTAGCAACTGTACCCCCATTGACCTTAACTAGTCAGAAGCCCAAGGGCACAAAAGTCCATTGATACAGCCCACAGGTGAGGTCCACAGACCTCACTAAAATCCTATAGTATTTATAGAATGGAGCAGTTTTTATTTGCTACTTTGCATGGTTATCTAACTATTTAGCAGATATTTATGTAGTTAAAAATACAGTTATATTTCTGCTACCTAACTGGGGAGTAATAAACACAGATAGAGAAACCAACTTGTGACTATTTCCATTTTCTTTGATATGGAACAAGAGACAAAATACATATGATCATCAAGGTGTTAGCATTCTAACACTGTGACAAAATAACTGAGAAAATCAACTTAAAGTTTTATTACCATTTCAGAGGTCAGTGTTTCAATCCCTGGTCAGCTGGCTCTGTTGACTTTGGACCTGAGTGAGGCAGAACACTAGGGAATGTGTGGTAGTTGGTGGGGGGAAGGGCCAGGGTTCCAATTTCCCCTTCAAGGCCACACCCCCAATGACCTAACTTCCTTCCACTAGGCCCCACCTCCTAAAAGTCCCACCACCTCCCAATGGCACTGAAGGCTGGTGACAAAGCCTTCAACACCTAAACTTTGGGGGACATGTAAGATCCAAACCATAACAATAACTTTATAATCAAAGATGTAAAAAATAAAAAGTAAGGAGCAAAAATCATAGCCAAGTATGGTTTATCACAGGAATGTTGGAATTGACCCACATTGAGATTCTTCAATGAAATTAACCATACTAGCATATTGAAAAAGAAAATAAATGAATGAACGATTACCTTCCTAGGTTCTGAAAAAGACTCTAGTGAGACTTACATCACGCATGAGGGGAAAAATCCACAAAATCCACATGGCTTTTAGAAAACTGTGAATTGAAAGTAATTTTATAAAATATTTTTACCAGAGTGATGAGAGCAGGCACCATAATTAATGGCCAAACAGTACAAATACTCCCATAGAATTAGAAATAAGTCAAGTATCCCCAGTTGTTGGTCTTATTAGCAATATTTTGGAGATTCTAGCCAATTTAAGAGACAAAGAAAAGAAATAAGTTGAACAAAGATTGGAAAGAAAAAGATGAAATTGTCAATATACATAGTGTAATTCTCCACATAAAAATTACAGAAGTAATTAAAATAAAGATATTGGATATTTTATCAGTTGTATAAAAACAAACAGCATTCAATGTAGCAGCAACACAGAAGTAAAAAGATTTAATTTGAAAAAATATATTATTTACAATCATAACCCAACAAGGTACCTGGGAATATATTTAATGAAAGATAGTTAAAAATCTATGCAAAAGAGTATAGAATGTCATTGAAAGACATAAATAAAACTCAAGTAAACTAAACTAATCCCTAAATACAATGCAATTTCAATAAAAAGTTCTGTTGTGGGTTGAATTGTGTACCCCAAAAAGACATGTTGAAGTCTAGCCACTAGGGTCTGTGAACGTGACCTTATTTGGTCTTGGCAGATAGAGTAACTAAGTCAAACTGAGTTAAGACACTGGATTAGGGCGGGCTCGAATGCCAATGACTGGTGTCATTACCGGAAGGTCACATGAAGACAGAGCCACATACAGACTCTGATCATGGTCATATGATCATGGGGACAGAGACTGACATGATAGAACTATAATCCAAGCACTGCTGGAGACCCCAGACCCTGGAGAGAGACACGGGACAGGTCCTCCATCTGGGCCCCAGAAAGAGTCAACCCTGCTGATACCCTTTTGGGCTTTTGGCCTCCTGAAGTGTGAGAGAACAAGTTTCTGTTTAAGCCATCCACTTTGTGATATTTGATTATAACAGCCCTAGGAAACCAGCACAGGTTCCTACGGAGTTTTCTACAGACCTGACAAGCTGCTCATAAACTCCTATTGAAGAACAAAAGGCCAAAGATAAACAACAGTGCTTGTTCTAGCAATATGAGGACTTGCTGTAAAGCTGCAGCTATTGAAACGGCTTGGATATTGACACAGGGATGTTGGTGTTGACACGGTTTCTTGGATGGACAAGCTAGAAACAGACTTCTGAGTATGTGAAGACTTCCAGTATGACAGAGGTGGCCTTGAAAGTCGTGAAAGGATGCACTAGTCAATAATGGTGCTGAAACGTGAGTTCTAAGCAAATCCGTAGAATTAGATCCTCATGTCGCACACAGAAGGAAACTGTATGAATTAAATATTTAAAATCTAAAACACAAAACTGAACTTTGCAGGATGCAGTAGAGAAGATCTCTGGTTTCAGATAGGTAAACATTTCTGTAACAAAAAAATACATTATAATGAAAAATTAAAATGGTTTATATTAAAATGTAAAGTGTCTGTTGGATGAAAGACACATCAAGTACAAAGAAAATCCACAGACTGAAGAAATTTATGATCCACATTTCTAAGATCTAAAGAGAACTTCCAAAAATCATTAAGACAAAGCAAGAATTGAATAGAAAAAATGATGCACAAAGGAAATTCTCAGAGGAGGAAAATAGTGGCTAATCAACTTACAGGTTATTCTCAACCTCACAATGATCTGGAAAAATAAAATAGTAGTGAGATCTATATTGTTCCTGTAAAAAAGGGAAAATCTGAAAGCCTAGTAACAACAAGTGCTAGAGAAGATATATGGGAAAAAAAAAACCCTTTTATCTCTTGCAGTGGGGTAGGAGAGTTGAAAGAGCCTCGCTGGAGAACAACGTGACATCACCTAATCAGGTCCAATACTGAGCATGCCTCCGACTTGCAATTACACTTCTTGGCATTCTCGTTGCTCTTGACCTGGTGCGAGCCATCATAAACCCTGGTGATTGGAATAGGTGTCTGATTATTTTCCTTAGTTTTTCCTTTGCATAGTCCCTTTTTGAAAAAATACACTCACTTGTGTCACTTATGATAGAACAAATAAAGTCTCTCCCCAACGATGTCCACACCCTAATCCCTGGAAACTGTCAATATGTGGCTTACATGGCACAAAGCACTTTGCTGAAGTGATCTTGAGATTGGCCCACTCTACTCTCCCGAGTCCCTGTGAGAAGGAAGCAGTAGAGTTAGAGCCAGAGAGGGAAGACAATCTAGTGACAGAGTGGAGAGGGGTCTGAAGGTGCTGGCATTGAAGATGGAGCCAAGGCTAAGGACTGTCTCCAGAGGTGGTAAAGGAGTCTCTCCTTCAGTCTTCAGAAGGAACCATTCCTGACAGCTTAGGTTTATTCCAGGGAGACTGGTTCTGAACTTCTGATCCCCAGAATTGTAAGAAAATAAATCCAAGTTTTTAAAATCCACTAATGCTGGGGTAGTTTGTTACAGCAACAGTAGGAAACGTGTATATATCATTCTTCTGCTCAAAACCCCTGTGTAATCTGTAACCTCTTTCCCTCCACCATCCAGTACCTCCCAGATCACATGCTTCTCTTCTCCTTTTTTGCTTCCATACCATAGACTCCTGGCTGTTTCCTACTTTAGTGCCTTCGTTTTGTTCTTCCTTCTACCTGGATTTCTGTTGCCCCAGATATTTTTCTTAGCAGAAACACCCACCCACCATCCTTTTCTCCTTGTTCAACATTTTCTCTTTTTTTATAACATTTCCCATCTTCTAACATGCTGTTCAACTTACTTATGTGTAGATTTTATTGTTTATTATTTGTATCTCCACCACTGCTACCCACTCCTGCTAGTGGGTCGTAGGAGGAACTTGGTCAGTTTTCTCCACTGATGGATCCAAAACACCAGTGCCTACAACATGATAGGGACTCAATCCAGATGCTCTTTGACTTACAATGGGGTGATTTCCCATCTTAAGTTGAAAATACAGTTAATGGTAACGCATTTATTATGCCTAACCTACCCAATGTCACAGCTTGGCAAGACAGTACTCTGTAGAGGGGGCCATTTTCCTGCTGCCCAGTATCTCCAGGAGGACCACACTGCATCACATACTGCATATCCCAGAGGAAGATCAAAATTCAAAATTCAGAATTCAGGTTCTAATGAAGGCTTACCACTTCCACACCATCATGAAGTTGAAAAATCAGCTGGGTACAGTGGTGCACTCCTGTAATCCCAGGGGCTCCAGAGGCTGAGGCAGGAGGATCTGGAGTTCAAAGTCAGCCTTAGCAACTTAGTGAGGCTCTAAGTAACACAGTGAGACCCTATATTTAAATAAAATACAAAAAAGGTCTAGGATGTGGCTCAGTGGTTAAGAGCCCCTGGATTCACTCCCCAGTATCAAAAAAAAAAAAAAAAAAGTAGAAAAATCAATCATATCAGAAATTGTTTGTGTATATTTATGGAATGAATATTTAATTTTTAAAAATTTGTTATGATTGAACACAAAGTAGATACAAAATACTGTATGGATATAGGCATAAATAGATACAATGAATACTAGTGTATCCAGCAACCAGTTTAATTTTAAAAGCACAGTCATTACCTTTGAAATTCTCCAGTATACCTCCCTGAATTGTATCCTGTTTCCTTACCATTCAGAGAGGAATCTAGCATTTTAACTTTATCATTCCTTTGCTTTTCTTCAGTTTTACCAAATACATCAGCATCAGATTTATGTTCATTTGTTGTATGTGTAATACACTTGTACCACCAATTTATATGCATATCATTACATGATATTGTAGGCATTCATTTGTTACTTGCTTTTATTTTTTAATGTTAATTTCTCTCTCTTTTATTTTTTCCATTTCATTAGGGTAAGAACATGTAACATGAGATTTATTCTCTTAGGAGTTTTGAGTGTACAGTACAATATTGTCAAATAGGTATAATGTTGTACAGCAGATCTCAGAACTTGTTCATCTTGCATTGCTGAAACTTTATACCTATTGATTAGTAAGTTCCCATTTTCTCCTCCCTCTGTCCCTGGCAACCACTGTTCTACTCTGGATTTGCTTATCTTGCTTAACATTATGTTCCTGAAGTTCAACTTTGTTGTGGTGTTTAACTGCAAGTTCACTTGCTTCTCAGCAATAAAATGGAATAAGAGAATAGAATGTTTTAATAATATATTGTTGGTGTACACTTGTGTTATTTTTACTTCATTACTATCACCAACAACTACTATGCCATTCTTTTGGATGTGTCCCTGGAGTATGTGAGAGTTTCTTTAGAGTACAACCTAGGAAGGATAATGCTGGGTCGTATGATTTGAACATCTTTTTTTTTGTATGTGTGTGAAATTAGGCATCAAACCAGGACTTGGAGCATGCTCAGCAAGTGCTCTACCACTGAGCACATCCCCAACTCTTGTCATTTTTTATTTTGAGACAGGGTCTCACTAAGTTGCCCAGGCTGGCCTTGAACTTGAGATCCTCTTGCCTCAGCCTCCTGAGCAACTGGGACTACAGGTATGTGCCAACGTGCCTGCCTGGCTAGAACATCTTAAGTCTTACTAATAATGTCAAATTGTTTTCCAAAGTCACTGGATCATTTGCCAGTGCTCTGAGTGTTCATGTCTTTGTAGACACTTGATGTTGAAAGACTTTAAAATTTTCACCAGCCTTATGAACGAGAAATCTTTCTCTGGCAGGTGAAATTTCCATTTTCGTGATTGCTAATGAGGTTGCCTATCTTTCCTCTTTGACTCCTTGGCTTTACTCTTCCATATTGTGTCTTTGCCTCTTTTGCTCATTTTTCTTTGAGGTTAGTTTCTACCCCCTGCCCCTAATTTGTAGGAAATCTTTATCTTAATATATGCTAAAAGTAGTTTTTCTTAGTTTGTGGTTTGCCTTTTCACTCTTCTAACAACGCTCTTCCATTAATGGAGGTTCTTAATTTAACATAGTCTATTCTAGGATGCAGCTTTTATTCTTATTCCAGAAATCCTTTCTACCCTGCGTTAGTACATACATTATCCTGTATGGGCCTCTGCAAGGGTTACAGTTTTACCCTTCACCTTGAAGTCTTTAATCCACCTGGGATTGATTTTTGTGGAGTGCGTGAGACAGGGGTCCAGTTTCAATTTTTCTATATAGATATCCAATCTTCTTAGTGCCGTCATTCCCCATGGATCCGCAGGGCCAGTTCTGTCATGAATCAAGTTCCCATTATTCTGTTCTCTTAGTCACTCTCTTAAGCATGATAGCTTTATATTAATTCTTGATCTCTGGAGGGAAGTCCTTCTATTTTGTTCTTCAAGCATGTGCCAGCGATTATTGGGCCTTTGCTCTCGCATCGTCTTTTGAAGGATCATATTGATGTATTTAAAAATAGCTAGTGCTTCCACACTCTTGATCCTTCCATCCACAAATACGGCAGGTTTCTCCCTTAACACAGGTCTTCTTTAGTGTCTCCCAGTAATGTTTGTACATTTTTCTCTGCAAAAGAATGGGCATCTTTTGTAGATTTATTCTTAGGTTCATCTTTTTCATTTTTTTTGAGGCAATTGAGAATGTTCTCTCATTTAAAAATTACTTTCTTCTACTTTTTTTTTTTTTTTTTTTTTTTTGCCAATGTATAGAGCTATGGTTCATTTTCTGGATGCACAATTCAACTCAAAGACTGTGGAGGTGTGGTTGATTTTTAAAGTAGCCTTATTTTTAAAAGTGATTTTAGGTTCACAATCTGAATGGAAAATATAGAGGCTTTCCACATCCCACCTGCTCCCCAACTCCCTCAACCTCCCTGTCACCAACGACTCCCACCAGAGAGGGACACTTGTTACAATCAATGAACCCACGTCAACACACCATTGTCCAAAATCCAGATTTGACGTTAGGATTCCCTCCTGTTGGTTCATCCTATGGTGTGACAACATGGATCCACCATCATGGTGTCCCACTCAGTAGCTCCTCTGTCCTGAAAGACTTCTGTGCTCCTCTATTCTTTGCTCCTCATAGTCCTAGGTAGCCACTGATCTCTATCCTGGAAGGTCCCATAGTCAGGGCCATCCAGTGTGTGACCCTTGCAGACTGAAAGAAGCCACTAGGTAATATGCATTTAGATCCCTCCCTGTCTTATGGTTGAGAAGCCCATTTCTTTTTAGCACCGAATGCTATTCCATTATCTGATGTACTGGTTTATTCACTCACCTACTGAATACCCTGATTATTTCTGTTTTTCCCACTAAGAATAAAGCTGCTATAAACATCCACGTACAGGTTTCGTGTGGACGGTTTGACTGACTTTTGAACTTTGCCTTAGTATCTACCCAACAGCATTGTTAAATCTCAATCACTCTAATGATTTGTGCATTCGGGTTTCTACATAGAAGAACATATCATCTGTGAAAAGAGTTTTCTTTCTTTACTTCCAATCTCTCTATATTTTTCCTTCCTTGCTTTGCTGTGTTGTTTAAGACATCCAAATGTTGAACCCCAGGGGCAACAGTGAACACACTTGTTACCCCTCTCAAGGGGAAAGATTTTAAAATCTTATGATTTGATGTTTACTCATAAATTTTACAAGGCACATTTTATTTGGGTAAGGCTACCCCTTTATATTACTATTCACTAAGATTTAATTAAGAATAAATGTTGGAAGAAAAAATAACAATGAATCAAACCTCATTACCCTATGTGAATGTATGATTACGCAAATGGTATGCTGTTACTCCAGGTACAAACAGAAACAACATGTATCCCATTTGTTTACAATAAAAATAAATAAAAAAAAGAATAAATGTTAACTTCTATCATCTTTTCACATAAGTTGGAATGATGAAATATTTCTCAATCCTTTAATTTGATTGCACTATTAATTAAACTTAATTTCCTAATGTTAAACAATCTGGAATTCTTGGGATAAACCCAAGTCATGTTGTATTATCTTGTTATTTTATTCATTTGCTGAATTGCTGCTAATTTTTTAGGATTTTTTCACAAAATTGTGTTTATGAATACAATTTGACTGAGTTTTCCCTCCCATGTAGAACCTCTTTAAAACTTTAATATAATGATTATGCTCAACTTGTATATGAATTAAGGAAAATTCTCTATTTTTCTATACCCTGCATAATATTGGATAAAACTGAAGTGCTTGTTGAATGTCTGAAAGAATCTTTTGGTCTGATGTTGATTTTTTTTTTTTTGCTTAGTTTTTTTTTTTTTGTGTGTGTGTGTGTAATAATTTTTAGTCATGGATTATTCTTTGAATAGGTATAGAACATTCAGGATTTTTAGATTTTTGACAGAACTGGGATGTAATAATTTTCTGTAATAATTTAAGGGCTTAAATTTATTGGCACAAGTTTATTCATATTTCCTCCTTTGATTCTGTAGTCTCCATCTCCCTTTTTCTAGCTAACATTTTTGGGGGTTTTTATTGGTTTGTTTTCCTTCTTCTTTTAGTGATCAGTCTTGCCAGATGTTCGTCAATTTCATCAGCTTTTCCCAAGAAACCAGCCTTTGGCTTTGTTGACCTTCCATCACACCTTTGTATTCATTCATTTGTTGTCATTATTATATCTTTCTTCCATGTCCTTTGGGTATAATTTGTACTTTTCCTATACTATATAATGGACTAGAGACAGAGTCATAGATAATTGATTTTTTTAGTTTTTCTTCTGTCCTAATATTTGCTTTTAAATCTAGGCACATCTCTCTACATACCAATTTAGCTATGCTCTCCAGTTTTGATATGTCATATGTTATTATTCATCTCACTGTCAATGGAATTGTGTGTTCATATGTTGAAAATCTAAACCTCCAGATGTGACTGTATTTAGACACAGGTCCTAAAGGGACATAATTAAGATTAAATGTGTTCATGAAGGTGGGCTCTGATTGGATAGGCTTAATGTCTCTTAGAGGATGTACATGGAAAGTTCCCGAAAGCCTCATGTGCTGAAGTCTTGGTCCCCAATGCAACAAGTTTCAGAAGTGGAGCTCTCGGGAAGTGACTGGATCAGGACTCTGACCTCAAAAGTGGGTTGATCCATTGACGGGTTCATAGCTGATTGCATTACCGGGAGGTGTTGGAAATCTTAGGAGGTGAGGCTAGTTGGAGGAAGGAGGTCAGTGGGCCATACCCAAGGAGGGTGTTTCTGGTCCCTGTTCCCCTCCTCTCTCTCTCTTTCTGCCTCCTTTCTGCCATGAGGTAAGCAGCTCTCCTCTACTATGCCCTCTGCCATGATGTTCTGCCTCACATCAGGCCCAAAGCAATGAAGCCAGCTGTCCATGGACTGAAACCATTTTTGAAATCATGTGACAAAATAAGTTTTCCTTCTTTAAGTTATTTTTCTTAGGTGTTCTGTCACAGTGAAAGAAAGCTAAGTGTCCTTATAAGAAGAGACACCAGAAAGCCTGCCCCACCCCTCTCTCTCTCTCTCTCTCTCTGACACACGAGGACACAGTGAGAAGGTAGCTGTCTGCAAGCCAGAAGAGAGTCCTCACCAGAAACCAAACTCTGGCAACTTTTATCTTCTCCTATTTGCCTCTGGAATTCTGTAGTTTCCTCACATTGCAACTGACCGTAGATTTCTTTTTTATTTTTTCCCTTCTGATGTTTTCCCCTGAATTCTTTGGATTAAGTTTTTTTTTTTTTAAATATAAGTTCTGAAAAATTCCCAGACTTTTTTGCTTCAGCACATCTCTCCTATTCTTTTGGAGCTCGGATTATACATCTGTTAGATCTTCATACTTCATTTTCCATGCCTTATTTTTTATGTTTTAAGATTTTAATTGATGTTTTCTAGGAAGTAGAGGAGAATCCCTCAATTAATACATCACCATTCAAAAACTACAAAATTGGTTTTCACAAATATTAGAATCAAATGAGTGTTTTAAAATAAAAGATAATAGTTTAATATTTTTGAAGGGCATGGATTCTAGTATGTAAATTGAGTTATAAAACTTTTACAACGCTGGTAGTAGTATTACTACTTTTAACTGGAAGCTTACCTTTGCTTTGGTGAACTTTTTTAAAGATTTGTTTTAATTAGTTATTCATGACAATAGAATGCACTATGATATACATCATACATAAATGGAAGTATAATTTCTCATTTTTCTGGTTGTACATGATGAATCCCACTGGTCGTGTAGTCAAATATGTACATGAAGTAATAAAGTCTGTTTTACTCTACTATCCTTTGTACCCCCATACCCCTTCCCCTCCCTTCACTCCCTGCTACCTAATCTAAAGTAACTCTATTCTTTCCTAGACCCACCACCGCCCTCATTGTGAGTCAGCATTCACGAATAAGAGAAAACATTTGGCCTTTGGTTTTTTGAGTTTGGTTCATTTCACTTAGCATGATATTCTCCAGCTCCACCATTTACCAGCAAATGCCATAATTTCATTCTTTTTCAAGGATGAGTAATATTCCATTATGCATGTCTTTTGATTTCTCTTTTGTATTTTCCTTCCTTTTGTCTCCTTGTGCTATGTTTGAATAATTTTAAGACTTAAATTGAACAAATTTCTCTTCAATTATTCTTAATATGCTGTAAGTGCATTTGTAAATTTTAAATCATGAAACTTTTATCTCTTGAAGCTGTATTCAGTTCTTTTTCAAATCAGATGATGCCTTTGAGAGATAACTGAACTGTGTGTAGACCATGCTTGATCTCTCTTATAATGTCTTGTTTTCTTGTATGGTTTGCGATTTCAACTGTCATATGTTTTTGAATTTTATCTCAGGGAATTCTGGGAAGATTCTGTTTAAGATGAATTCCTTGAAGATGGAAATCTGCAAGTGTTTCTTCCAGGCATTTGGGGGGGCCCCACCAGCTTGGAAACACTCTAAATTTTTGGTCTGAGCTGGTGTGCATTCAGGCTGCAGACACATGCAAGTTTCTTTGCTGCTTATTAATTCCTGAGGAGAATTTCCTTCCCTCCTTCACTTCTCATTAAGTTTTGAGACACTTTTTCAAGCAGTCCCCCATGGCAGGTCAAGGAAAGGAAGATTTAATTCTAATCCACTGTTAAATAAATGTGCGATCCTTTGAAGTTCCAGTTCTGTGCAAGAGTAGCTCCTGAAATTGGGCTTTATTTCTGTCTCCCATCAGCTCTGACACCATGACAACCAAAGGTCAAGAAAACCAGGGTTAGAAGACATCCTCAGCAAGTCCAGGTGGGCATTGCTCTTACCCCTGCATATCCCCCTTGCACATAGATCTTGGTGCCAGAGTATTTTTCCCCAGTCCTAAAACTCTAATACACTGGGAAAAGGGATTTTCAAAAAAGAAAATCAGTTTTCAATTATTTTTACTTGGGGGATAATTTCTGTACAGTCAATCTACCTTTGTTCAAGTACAGTTCTATGAGTTTTGGCAGATGCATGTAGTCAAGAATGTAAGATAAAGAAGATTCCAGAACCATCCAAAAATTCTTTCTTGCTGCCCCTTTGTAGCTGATCCCTCCCTTGATCCCAGAGCAACCATCACGCTGCTTTCCGTCCCTATAATTTTGCTGTTCCCAGAGCATCATATAAAAGAAATCGTACAACATGCAGTCTTCCCAGTTTACCTTCTTTCACAGGGTGCAATGCACTTGAGGCTTAGAGGAGAAGTATTTTATTAAAAGTGTTTTTAGCTGTGTACAGAGGAGGGCCTGGAGGTATGCTCTTCAGGCTGCCAAGGTCCTGCTGTTCAGCCAAAGTCCTTTGTAAAGTCTTGAGAGTCCTCTCTTATTTGCCTGCCTATTATACTTAAATTCTCTAATATCCTTATTGAGGACTAATTATTTTTTATGTCCTAATAGATGGTAAGTTAAAGTCAGGGACCGTGTTTTCTGCCAGGGTAATATCAAAACACCATCTTTGTTGAGTCAATTCTCTGCTTGCTATTTTCCAGTGAATATAAGTCAGCCACATGGAGAAATTATACATTGACATGATAGGTGATTAGATTTTGAATGTTGCTGTATTTTTTTTCCTAAAGCAAAAATGTGAAATCACTCTGATGGACCTGAGAATTAGAACCTGACACTATGGAGACACTCCAACTTAAAACCCATTTTCCTTTTTAAGTGACCTTCCTTGAGTTGGTTTTCAGGTCTCTACAGCAGCTTTCTTTATTCCCTGGGCATAAGTCAAGTGGCATTGTGTTGAGTTAAGGACCTAATAGAGCTTGCATACAAAGCCCTAATCAATGACTCCATGTTAAAGTGTTTGAGTTGATCATACTTTTTCCTGAGGGACGGTTTTATTTAAGGGAGGGTAAAGGAAGAAGTGGTTATGTGGCATCAGAAACCCAAAATTTGAATCAAAAGCAGGAAGTGCTGAGCATTTGGGAGGAAAGCCTTAAAGGAGAACTGAGGAAAGGCAGGTTTTCCCACCTCAGGATTTTGCTGGGCTTGGTTTGGGTCTTGTCTTGAGGGCTCAGGCCATACTATGCAGCCTTAGTTACTTGAGAAGAACAGGGTTTCAAACAGGAGTCAGAGACTGTTCATCTGCACAACCTATTTGGGAGACTGGCAAAGAGCATGTTAGGCATTTGGGAGAGGGAAGTGACTAGTTCAAAAGAGAACGGGGCTGGATAGCTGAGTGATTCGCTCAGGAAGTGGCTACGAGAGAGGACAAACAGAGGGCTCCAGATGACCTTGATACAACAGGTTCAGTGCTCTGGCCTGGGAATGGGTTCTTAGCAAAAGAAGGCTTGCTGGTTCTGGGCTGGGAGGGAGGTGCTGGCCGGGTGCCGGAAGGCTCTGCCCCTTCCCGGCCTCCCCATCTTCTCTGGCTTGCCAATCTCCCATCAGGTTTCAGCTGAGGGCAGGAGGCCCATCTGCCTCCTTAGCATCCTTGGTAGTCAGCAGTCCTCTGGCTCATCTGCGCTTCTGCTCTGCAGGAGAATGTTGTACTGAAGAATATGGGTTTGGAGGCAGAGAGATTGGTTTCTAATCCTGACTTTGCCATTTGCTTATCGACCGAGTCCTTTGGGAAAATTATTAAAACTCTCTAAAGCTCAGTTCCTCTATGAGAACACGAGTGATAATGGTTCGAGGGGACTCTGTCTACCTAGTGACGTTGTGATGATGAATTCAGGTGATTCTTCTAAAGTGCTAATCTCAAAGCTTGGGACACAGACTGTACCTTGTAAATGTGAGTTGAGGTTGTACTTGGTTCCTCTGCAGCCTTATCTTTCTTGTGTTTCTTGGCACAGGCTGCCAAGACCTTTAATCTGATTCCAGTCTTTCTGAAGGGAGCTAGAATCCTTTATCTGTCCGCCGACATCTAGGACATTTCAGGGCCACTTCCAACTCAAACTTCTGAATCTCCTGTCTTCTTTGTCTCAGGAGAGACTGTGGCTATTTCTGAGTCTACAGGCTTTTGCCTCGTCGTCCACATCTGATCCATTAATAAGCTCTGTCATGTTCATGGGCAATTCTGCTTTCCGTCTTTTGTCCCCGTCTCTCTCTGACTGTCTCATGCTGAGACCACTGTAATAGCCTCTGACTTCATTTCTGCGAGTCCTTCTCCCTTTTAGTTCTGTGTGATCGACCCCCAAATTTCTCCTTGGAGATTCTCCTAATTGCTCCAATTTCAAGAGATGTGTATTTCCTTTGAACCCTTATACTACTTATTTTCTGTCTAATTTTAGTACTACTTATATTCTACCTTATCTTCTAGAATCTTTTTTTTTTCCTTCTAGAATCTTCTTAAGTATACATCTTGGTCTCTAAGCGGTAAACAGAAACCAACTCTTGGGCTTGTCATTTCTCCACCACAAAACTTAGATCTCTGGTGAGAATATCCTAGTTTTCCAGTAAACAGGCATTGGTGGATGGGTGAGTTTGTTATCTTTCTTGAAATTGTGTGAGGGGTCTGTGTTCTGAGTTAGGGACCATGCGTAAGGCTCAGTACTTCCTGCAGATGTGGGACATGAATGCATTTCCTTTGAGTTCAAGCATTACTATCAACACAGAATTTGCCATATTAAAAGTATTATTTTTCTGTATTAAAGGTACTTGTTTTGTCTCTTAGCTTTTCACGATGGCCATAAACAACCTATACCTTGGCACAGATTTACTTCCTATCCCTGGAAATTTAGAGCTGTGTACCGTGGAACAGTATAGGGTTGAAATAATACACTGGAAATATCATTCAAACATTGATCTTTTGATTTCACAGCCAATCGTATTTTTTCAGTGCAACCATGGGCGACAGAACCCAGCTAGACAGCGACCACCGAGCCTTGTGGGAGTGACTTCAGGACCCCGGGGAAGTGCTTCCCTGCCATCCTTAGAATGGCTCCTTTCCTGATGCCTGAAGTTCCTCTTTCAGAGTTACTGATAAGTCCCAACCCCCAGCACGTGCTCATTTAGAAGGAAACAGGTCGGTGCGATCTTACTGTCTGGGCAGGTGTGGGAATTGAATATGGGGGGAAAGGAGGAGAAAGGAGTTGGGCGATGAGGGAGAAGAAGTCCAAGTTCATATACAAACTTTTTTCCTGAGCTTTCTTTTAAATTGGTTTTATGTTTAAAACAGTTTTAAATTCACAGCAAAGATGAGCCGAAAATGCAGTTCTTCCCCATGTACTCCCTGCCCTTCCTTCCACTTTCTCCCACTATCCAATCTCCCCCAGCATGGTACATCTGCTGCAACTAAAGAATCCACGTGGACACAACAGTATTGTCCGAAGTCCATCATTTACATTAAGGTTCATCTTGGTGTTGTGCATTCTATGGGTTTTGAGAAATGGTTACTGATGTGAATGAACTATTATGATTTCATACGGAGTAGTTTCACTATCCTAGAAACCCTCTGCGCTCACCCATTCAATCCCCCCTCACCAATCCCTGCAACCCCTGAGCTTTCCCCCATTTCCACGGTTTTGTCTCTTGCAGAATCAGTTGGATTCGTACGGCGAGGAGACTTTTCTCATCGACTTCTTCCACTTTACAATATGCATCTAAGATTCTTCCATGTCTTTGCACAGTGTGGTGGTGCCTGCCTATTTGGTGCTGGATCATATTCCACTGTCTGAATATACCTCTGCATATTTGTCCTTCTACCTACTGATGGACATCTTGGTGGCCACCATGTTTTGGCAGTTGCAAATACAGCTGCTGTAATCACCATCTTTAAAGATGGATCTGGAAAAGAAGAGTGAAGTGCACGGACGGGAAGCTGGAATGAAGCTGACAGACTTGTTCGGCCACAGCCAGTCCTGCTGCCGTCTCTGCTCCAGAATTTAATGAGAAAGATGAATAGAAACTGTGGAAATGAAACAAAATCAGTCTAATCTCGGTAACTCAGGCACTGAGCAGGTCTTCAAGCAACACATGTCGGGTCCATTCACAAATGCAGCTCTCCCCTCCAGAGAAGAGACTCCGTGGTAGGATCTGGGGTTTTCTTTTCTTACAGTGTCTTTGTCCTGCTCTGTTATCAGGGCTAAGCTGACCTCCTAGAATGAGCTACGTTTTTTTGAAAAGTTTGAGAAACACTGGTGTTAACTCTTCTTTGAATGTTTGTAGAGTCCTCCTGGCAAGACTTTTCTTCACCTGAAGGTTTAAAAAATCACCGATTTAATACCCTTACTAGTTATGGGTCTGTTCAGATTTTCTGTTTCTTTGTGAGTCAGTCATAGTAGGTTTTGTTTCTCTTAATTTATCCATTTCATCTAACTCATCAAATTTGTGTATATACCATTGTCCACCATGCTCTCTTATGATCCCTTTTATTTCTGCAGAATTGGTAGTAATGTCCCTACTTTCATTTCTTATGTTACCAACGGAGTCTTCTTCTCATAGTCAATATGGCTAAACACTAGTTATTTTTACCCAGTTGTGTGGGGGTTTTTGGTGTTTTTTTTTTTTTTTTAAACTTTTCTCTCTAGCTTGATGGTTCTCTATTTCATTTATCTCTTCTCTGATCCTTTTTCTAACATGGGATTTAGTCTGTTCTTCTATTTCTAGCTCCTTGAGTTGTAAAGTTAGGTTGTTTTATGATATTTTTCTTGTTTTCAGTGCAAGCATTTGTGGCTATAAACCTGCCCCTTAGCACTGCTTTTCTGTGTCCTGTAAGTTTTGGTGTTTTGTTTTTCATTTTCATTCCTCTCTAAGTCTTTTCTGATTTTCCTTGTGACTTCTTTCTGATCCATTGGTTGCTTAAGAATCTTTTGTTCACTCTCCAAAAATGTATGAATTTTCTAGTCTTCCTTCGTTGTTGACTTCTAACTCCATCCCACTCTTCTTACTCTATTTTCTGCTGCCACAACAGAATACCACAGATGGCATGATCTGTGAGCAATAGAAGTAGATTGGGCTCATGGAGGTGGAGGCTGGAAAGTCCACAGGCACACAGCCTCTGGTCAGGGCCTTTGTGCCCACGGCACTGTGGAGGAAAAGCCAGCAAGCATGCGTGAAACAGGACAATCAGGCAGAATTCAACCTTTTTACCAAGAATCCACCTCCATGGTAATGGCCTTAATTCATCACCTCTTAAATGTCCCACCTCTTAATACTGTACAATGATGGGTTATGATTTTGATCTGCAATGTCCCCAGGAAAGCTCACACTTTGAAAGCATGACCCCCAACGTAGCAAGGTTCAGAGGTATGACTTTAAGTTAATGATTAGAGCTCTGACCTCATTAGTGGATTAATCCACTAGATGGATTGGATTAATCCCTTGATAGATGAATGGACTACTGGTGGTAACTGTAGGTGAGTAGGGCATGGCAAGAGGAAGCAGGTCTCTAAGGGTGTGACCTTGGACTATATCTGTCCCTGACCCCTTTCTCCCTCCCTCTCTCTGCTTCTCTGCTGCTGTGAGGTGAACTGCTTTCCTCCGTCATGCCCTTCCACAATCATGTTCTGCCTCACCTTGGGTCCAGAGAAACAGAATAGGTGGATCATGAACTGAGACCTCTGAAACCATGAACCAAAAGAAACTTTTCTTCCTCAAGTTGTTCTTGTCAGGTATTTTCATTTCAGGGAGAAAAAAAAAGCTGATTAACATAAATATAAATGGTCCTTAAATTTTCAACATGAATTTTGGAGGAGACATTCAAATCTCAGTACTGTTGTGTTTGGAGAAGATAATTCATGGCATAACTTATGGTATATACTAAAGAAGGCCTACACGCTCTTGAAAATAAGGTGTGTTTTGTAATTGTTGGGTGGTGCTCTGTATCGATCTGTTTGATCTAGTTAATTGTTATGTTGTTCAAGTCCTATATTTCTTTACCTTCTCTCTGGTTGTTCCATCCATTATTGAGAATGAGGTATTAAAAATCCCTATATATTGTAAAACTGTCTGTTTCTTTCTTCTGTTCTATCAATTTTTACTTCATATATTTTGATTATCCCTCACTTGGTGCATAAATGTTTATAATTGTTATAACATCTTGCTATATTGAATCATTTTTTAATATACAAGTCCTCCTTTGTCTCTTATAATCTTTTGATTTATGCCTGTTTTGTCTGGTATTTGTATGGCCATCTCTATTCTCTTGATTACTCTTTGCATGCAATATCTTTTCCATCCATTCACTTTGAACTAGAGTGTCTGGATCTAAAGTGAGCTATATCAACATTACCTTGTTGGATCATGTCTTTTTTTTTTTTTTAATTAATTGTGTCAATCTCTGCTTTTGGTCAAAAAATTCAATCCATTTACATTAAAAATAATTACTGATGACTTATTTTTGCTGTTATTTCCTATGTTTTCCATATGTTCATAGCCCTTTTGTGCTTAATTCCTTACATTACTTTCTGCTTTTGTGTTTGGTTGATTTTTTTGTACTAAAATATTTTAATTCCCTTATTTCCTCTTGTATATTTCTATAACTATTTTTTGTGGTCACCTGGGGGATTACAGCTATAACACTCTAATTTAAATTTGTACCAGATTAATGTTAATAACAAACAAAAACGCAGGTCCTTTAGAGTTCTGCCTCCATCCCAATTTTAGCTTTGCAGTCTCCACCTGGTTCAACAGTTACTTAGATCACCACCTCCCTCCTCCCTTAGCGAAGTTGTTTTATACATTATTGTGTAATGTAGGTAAGATTCTCTTTTTGCTGTCACATTTCTTCCTGGACCCTGACCATTAAAATAATTTTTTAGTTTGCAAATAGTGAGGCTCACTTTTTGTGCTGTATAGGTCTACGGATTTTGTTAAATTCTAATATTATGTAGCCACTATCACAAAATCATAGAGAAGTTTCGCTGCCCCCAAATTCCCCTGTGCTCCAACTATTCCTTCTTCCCTCCCTCAAATCACTGGCAATCACTAATTAAAAAAAATTAATGCTATTCTAGATATGTCTTTTCCAGAATATTGTGTGACTGAAGTCACACAGTGTGTGCTCTTTGCATTCTGGTTTCTTCACTTAGCAACTTGCATTTAGGTTGCTTCCATGTCTTCATGGTTTGCTAGCTCATTTCTTTTTTCTTGAAATAATACTGAAAACCTCAGCCAAGTCAGCCTCTGCAACACCCGATAAGGACACCCCTAGTTATTCTGATGGCATTGTTTCCTTGATTCTAATGGTCATATGAAACAAACCCTTTGTTTAGATCATACAAATTTAACTCAACTTACGTGGGGCTGGATGTTGTCATAAATAACTGGGCATCTGCTTAAATGATGTCTTACATGTAAATGTTGTTCTTAAATTATAATGTATTTGAATTTAGATGGTTATGGGAAGGTTCTGACAGCTTCAAAACCAGAAATTGTTAAATGAAGACTGGTAGGAGTGGGAGGAGACCCTAGAGATGACTTTATAGATGAGGAGACTAAGACTTAGAAAAGTGGATCACTTCCCAAGGTTCTACCTCCATCCCGATTTTAGCTTCGCAGTCTCCACCCGGTTCAACAGTTACTTAGCTCACCACCTCCCTCCTCCCTTAGTGAAGTTGTTTTATACATTATTGTGTAATGTAGGTAAGGTTCTCTTTTTGCAGTCTACATTCCTTCCTGGACCCTGAACATTAAAATAATTTTTTAGTTTATAGATAGTAAGGCTTACTCTTTGTGTTGTTTAGGTCCATGGATTTTGTTAAATGCCTAATATCATGTAGCCACTATCACAAAATCATAAAGAAGTTTCGCTGCCTCTGGACAGTAGTCTCACTTAATACTCATAGGGGAAGCCTTCCCTGTTAGTTGCTAGGCCTTCTGTTCTGGGTTCTCCCTCCTTCCTTCCATACTCAAAGATCTAATCTGATCATGAAAAGTCTCTAGCTCAACAACTTTTATGTCTTTGGATCCTTTGTTTATTTTATTATTATTATTTTAAATGAAAGAATGCTGAAACTTGGGTGCAGGGCCCCTGTAATCCCAGCTACTCTGAAGGCTGAGGCAGGAGGATCACAAGTTTGAGGTCTGCCTTGGCAACTTAGTGAAACCCTGTCTCAAAATAAAAATTTAAAAATAACTGAAGGTGCAGCTCAGTGGTATAGCATTTGTCTAGCATGTGCAAGTCCCTGGGTTCAAACTCTAGTACTGAAAAAAAAAAATTGCTAAAGAAAAAGAAATGGTCCACATGGTCATAAGACACTGAACTTCAGCTTCTGAATTCCTCCCTCTAGTCCAAATTTAAATGGATGAGGCAAAGGCAAAGCATAAACTGCTTAGGTAGACTTTTTCCTACTCCATGACTCTCCCAGGGCTGGGAGAGTCAATGAAAAACCAATCAATATATGTTTCATTTTTGTTTTCTGTATAAATAGTTGTCTTATCTGAAATGACCTTTCTCCAAGAACTGATGGTCATAAATTTTTGCAGCTGGACATGTTTAGAAATGCCTCTTAGCTATTTTTGTTGATTTATTTTCTTTGTACTTGTGCAATCCAGTTTTGGGCATGGAAGCAAGTGGCCCTGGTTCTCTGGTCTTCTACCTCTAATGATTTAATTCTGAGGACATAGTCCTTCCCCCATGGGAAGCATCTCATAGGTATTCTATGGTGTATAGTTCAGCCCAGGAGAAATTACTGTATCTTGGAGACATAAGCCTTTAATTTTCTTTGTGGTAACTTTTTCTGCACTTCCCCTTGAGTCTGTTTTCAATCTATTTACCCACCTACAGCTTTTGTGTCCAATAATATGGTGGTTTATATTATGGAGCATTAACTCACTGGCATATTAAGTGGTCACAAAAAAATTCTAATGTAAAGACCACTTATGATATTGCTTCATGGAAAATCATGTATATATAAATGAGTGTTCTAAATATTTATATATTTAATTATAGTTTGCAAGTTTTATGCAAATATTTGGAAAAAACTCAAAAAAGAGTAAAGTGAACTGGAAATTCCTGATGACCTATTGTGTGCTAGATTTTTCTCATTTAATTCTTAGAACAATTCTGTGAATAAGGCTTCCATTTGAAGATCAATAACCTGAGTCTTCATTTGGTCGAATAATTTGTCTAAGATCACACAACCAACATGAAGGTACAATCAGGGTTACAAGTTGCACCTAAAGCTAGAATCCATCCTCTTCATTATCGATACCATACTACATTTAGAGAATTCTGCATGATTTTTGACTTAGGAGGCAAAGGGCCTAGAACTATGGCCTTTTCGTTAAAAATAAAAATAAATATGAAGACATTTTTGTCCTCGTCCATATTCTCTAATTTCTGAGTTGGAGGAAAAGAAGTGTAAATAATGCACTAGAGAGAAGTATCATCCCTGTCTGCCCTGTCATTTTTACAGCAGGTGATCTCTCTGGATATTCATTTCAGGCAATGATACGCATGTTCTGAGATCTGAAATTGAAAGGGCTCCAGGAAAAGAAGGTAGTAGCTTAAGCTTAGAATGTAAGACTAAGCAATAAGACAATCAAAATCATTTGGCTTCTAGGCAGGACTAAACTTAAATGAAATTTGGCAATAGAAGTTTGTCTTTCTTCTCAAGCCTCCAGCCTTCTTTTGTGTGTGTGTGTGTGTGTGTGTGTGTGTGTGTATGTGCGTGTGTGTATAAGTTTTACCATTTCCTGTCTCTATTGAAATCAATAAAATTATTTATATCAGGAATGAATTATTCATTATGCTTAGTTCATTATTTCTCCTAGGAATATTCAACTGGAGATGAATTTTTAAGATTCAATAATGAATCTCTAAGGATGGTTTTCAAATATCAGTCATCAAGTATCAATCAATCAAAAGATCTCCTCTTTTGTCCCTTACACAATGGTCTGTTTCTCTTATGAGTCAGAGGCAAGAGTTGTAGGAATGACTTGATTCAGTTTACCACCAAAAGGATTAATTCCCCATTTAGCAGAGGAGTAGCTGAAACTCGGGAGGAGCTGGGGTGATTTGCCTCCATCTCAGATTAGCTGGGGTCAGTCAGGATGGAGCCCAGTACTTCTGTTTTGAACGGTGAAACCAGAGGGCTGGCAAGGATCTTGGAGACAAACCATGCACCTCCATCCTTCTTGTGCCTTCACCAAACAGTTGTCAGTTTCAAGGAACCTTCCCCATGACAGAGAACCCACATCGGAACCCTCCAATTATGATGCTCAGAACTGAGTCTAGGCTCCAGGCACAGCCAGGATTCATTCATTCACTTATTTATTCATTCATTCACCAGACATAGCTGCTCAGTGTCCAACTCCTGTCTGATCAGTACAGGGGAGGGAGGGGCTGCGTACTCTGCTGCTCAGGACATTATACACTTCTGATTGCGGCCCAGAAGAAAATTAGATCTGGTTTTTAGGGTTCATGGTCAACTAGCTCCTCTGAGTTCTTTCTCATGGTCTCCTGGAGTAAACTGCACCTCGTTCCCCAACACGGCTGCTTCTCTGTGTGTGAAGTGTCCTATCTGTGCAAAGCCATCCTGCTCCTCCGGGATGTGTGCCTGAACAGGATCTTATAAAAACTATTTGGGTTGTAATGTGAACACCTTTCCTCAGATCCTGGTCCAGCTTTTGTTCCTTCCTGAAGCCAAAGTTGACATGCCCCCAGTCTGTCTAATAAAACTTAATATCCAGGGTATCGAGCCATCTCTTCACTCAGGGGTCAATCGGAAGCCATTGAGGGGAGTTGTGAGCTCACACACACTCAAGGATGCCTCCACAGCCTGAGGAAAACTACCCATCCAGTTCCCGTCCAGTTCTTCCCCTTTAAACACGGTTGTTCCTCCTCTCCTTCTCCTTTGCTCTTCCTATGCAGTTGAATTGGCCCACGGGAAAGAAAGATCTCGTGACAGAGAACTCAACTGAAATCCAGGCCTGAAAAGCATTTCTGGAGTCAGGATTCTGGAACTAGGAGGGTGCAGAGCCCTGGAATCTATACTACTGCTGCCTTAAATGTCTTTCCTTGCTGGTGCCATTGGTCTTCACTCCGTTCCCTCTTTTTTTTTTTTTTTTTTAATTTCTGCTTAAAAACTCCTTCCAAGCTGGGTGCAGTGGCAGATGCCTGTAATCCCAGCAATTTGGGAGGCTGAGGCAGGAAGATCACAAGTTCAAGGCCAGCCTCAACCACTTAGTGAGACCCTAAGTAACTTAGCGAGACCCTGTCTCAGAATTAAAAAATAAAAAAGACTGGGGGTGTGGCTCAGTGGTTAAGCACCCCTGGGTTCAATCCCCAGTAACAAAAATAAATGAATAACTATTAAAAAAAAAACAACTAAAAACTCCTTCTACCAGAATTTATTAATGCAATTTGCACATTTACATAGGGTCTTGTCTATTCACTTAGCAGATAAGGAAAACTAAAAACCCAGAGAGGTTTTAATTTGTGGAAGTCATACTGAGAACCCTGGGCCCTTGTCCAAGCTTCCATCATCAGTTCATGCTGCCAGTGGGTGCATTTCACTAAGGGGCAAGTCGAGAAAATCTGCAGGCTCGGTAAGTGTCTTGCTTCTCTAGCAAAATTCAAAAGTCTGTCTTGCTGCTGTCTCCATGATGTTATTATTTTATCGCTGGAAGGAGATGCAGACGCGCTAGCCAGAGCTCTGCTAAAGCTAAATAAGTACCCGGCTTGTATCCTTACCCATGGCAATCCTCGGAACACGCTGCCACACACACACACACACACACACACACACACACACGCACACACACACACACACTGTCCATCTTTGCAAGAACCTGCCCAAACGGTCTTTGGTGCTTTGGCCACCTTCTTCTTTAGAGGGGAAAATATCATGAAAGATCTAAGTGTTAGCAAGTTCCCAGCATGCAGTGAGGGAGAGATTCCAAACTTTTCCATGAGAGGACGCCTTCCCTTCCTGCCCCCAGGCTCCTGCCGAGGTCATTCCTGTCAATGGAAGAGCTGGGCAGAGGTAGCTCCCTTCCATCACCCCCCATCTCATATATTGGTTCAGTCACATTGAGGCTTTTCAGGCATCGGGAGTTCTAATGCCAACTTGGAATTTACTGCATGCAAATTTCAGTCAAAAACCCCATTGCCGCAAGGCATATTCCTTCCCCTCCCTCCACCCTTATCCATCTCCCACAGGAGCTTAAAAAAAAAAAAAAAAAAAAAAAAAAGTTCAATATTCTGATTTGGCAGAAGGAAGTGTAAATGTTATGTCAGCAGTAAGACACCATTTAATCCTGATGGATGGGTTGTCAGGGAAGCATGACGGTAGTCGACAGACGTTAAATGGCACCTGCTGTTCCCAGCCATGCGCAAACAGGACTCTGTGGTTCCAGGCAGGCGAAAGCTCCTCAGCAGGTCCGGGATGCCATTTTCTTTTCTTTCTTCCATGGGGCACAGTGTGTTGTCAGCCCCGGCAGTCTGGGTGGAAGATGGGTTGTAATTGTTTCTGGATTACCAGGTTAGCAGAACACCCATGCAGTTGAGACCCTTAAGCATTGAGTGAGGGATTTGCTGGGGTAGACTGGGGTTTTCCCAGATTGCAGAGGGTCTTTTGGTGGTTTCAGAAATTCTAAATGGGGATGCTTGGGAAGAAAGTAAGAAAAGATCTGTTCTCTGTAAAAAGGAAGAGCAAACCAAGGAGGGGGATGGTGGGAAACTCCCAATGCCTCCCTTGCTGGCTGGCACCTCCAGATGCCTCTCTCTTGCCCTGGCACCATTGAGGCTGAGACGCTAAGGAGGCAAACCCCTCATAAAGTGGCTTAGTGAGTTGCAACCTTGGACATTAGCATTAAAAAAATACTGATGTCTGAGTTCTGCTTCCAGAGATCTTCATCCAATGGGTGATAAGGACTGGGTCTGCCTCTTTTTCTAAAGGTTCCAATGAAATGTTAAGGTGCAGTGGACGAAGGGTCATCTGCAAATGCTCCTGAGGATGTGGGCACTATTGGTATTTGATCCTGAGTGCTGCTGGACTTCCACCTTTAAGAAAGCAAAATCAGCATTTTTCTTCTCTGATGCATCACCACACATTCTAGGCTTTAAAAAGTCTAGTATGGTCTTGGGTTTTCTTTTGTTTGTTTGTTTTGCTATAACAAAGTACCTGTGGCTGGGTACTTTATTTTGACTTATCTTTTTGAAGGTTTAAGAGTATGGCACCAACCTTGGCTGCTGGTGAGGGACTCTTGGCAGATGGTGTCCCACGGAAGAGCACATGGGAGATGCCACATGGCAAAAGAGGAAGGAAGGGACTAGGAGGGTCCAGGCTTTCTCTTCAATAACAACCCGCTCTCTCAGAAGCAAACCCAGGCCCATGAGACCTGACCCGCTCCTGTGAGACACGTTGATCCATGCCCAAGGGTGGAGCCCCCATGACCTAATTACTTCCACGAGGTCCCACTTTAAATGGCCCCACCACTGTGATACTGCACCACTGGGGGCAAACTTCCAGCACATGAAACTTTGGGGGACAAAGCACATCCAAATCACAGCAGTCATTTCAGTGAGAAAAGGGGACTAATCTCTGCCACCCTTTTCTCTACCCCATTGCCTCCCGGTAAGGGCTCTCCCCGTGACTGAATGGGCTGGCAACTGGAGACTCTCCGGTGAAATGAGGCTACATCTCTGTCCTAAACCCCAAATCCGACCCAGTGACGCTCAGGAAATAAGTAAGGCCACATCTGGAGGCCCTGCAGAGGTGAGGGGAGGACACACATGCAAGCTGGGTTTCTTTTCCTTTTCCTGCAGACTTGAGATCTGCCTTTTCACAGGCGGCTCTGCCTGGGAAAGTCTGCAGGGAGGCCAAGTCTATGGTTAAACTAGCAGCCCTTCGTGTTCCAGGGCCTCGTTCCTGCCCTTTCTCTGGAGCAGTAAATAACTCCCGGCTTTGAAAAACATGCCTTGGTGACACGTTCATGATGGCCAAGGGAGGAGCAGAGCCTGGATGTCTGAGTGTAGAGCTCAGAGCTCCAGCCCCAGTCTGACTCTCACACAGTCCCAAGAGCCACCAAGGAAGGGGCACCTTGTCTTATAGTAGTGTCCACCAAGTCTTCCCCAATGGGGTGAGCATAATCCCACCAGCTGGTGGCAATTCTGGTGCAACGACTTGTCACTGTGTCCCTTGGTGGCCACAGCCCTACACACAAAGAAACTGTAGTTCCCAAGCTTCCTTCCACTTTCAGGAGGCAGTTAATGCTGGGATTAAATGCTCACCTCACTTCCCTCAATGTGGGACATCTTGGTTTTTTGGGCCTCTTGCAACTGTTCATCGGTCGGATTTGCCCTTTCCTCGAACCCACCTCCCTCGAGTCCCTTCAGGTGTGTTTCTGGAGATCATGCTCAATAAAGGTTCTGCAAGCAGCCCTCCAACACAGGCTCTGTTTCCAGGACACCTGAGCTAAATTACTTTTTCTTCATGCTCATTATTCCCTCTGAGGGCAGCTTCGAGATACATGACATTAACATCACCCTAGAAAAATGATTTATTAAACACTATTCTGCGATTTCATCTCACTCCAGGTAGAACGGCAGTCATCAAGAACACAAATAATAATAAATGCTCGTGAGGAGGTAGGAAAAAAAGAATACTTATACGCTGTTGTAAATTAGTACAAACATATGGAAAGAAGTATGGAGGTTCCTCAAAAGACTAGCAATGGAAACACCTAAACACCTTAAGACCAGCTATACTGCTCTTCAGTATTTCTCTAAAAAGAATTCAAGTCAGTACACAAAACTGATCCCTGCATACCCATGTTTATACCAGTGCAGTTCACAATAGCCAAGTAATGGAACCAGACTAAGCATCCGTCAATGGATAACCGGATAAAGAAAATGTGGTATATAGACCACAAAAAGAACAACAAAATTATGTCACTGCAGGAAAGTGGATGGAACTGGAGAACATCATGCCAAATGAAATAACCCAGACTCAGAAAGTCAAGGGTCACGTGTTCTCTCTCATATGTATAAATTAGAGAGAAAAGGTTGGGGTACCTTGTGAAAATAGAAGGGAAATCACTAGAGGGTGGAGATTGGGGGAATGAAGGAGGGGAGGGAAGGGGAAAGTATGGAGTGGGGATGCAAATTAGACCCAATTATGCTTTGTGCAGATTCGAGTATATCCCATTGGAGTATATCCCATGGTGTATAATTTACTAATAAAAATATTTTTTAAAAGGAAAATGATTTGCTTTGTGACTAGAAGAAAAAAACTTTTGTTAGGTGTAAATCTCTGACATTGATTTCCCCTCTGGAGGCTATCAGCTTGCAAAGGAGGCCTTGCGGTGGGGTGGGGGGACCTGCAGCACCAGAAGTGACAAAACTCTGGCTTTAGAGACTTACAGGGGAAGTCACTTGAAAGGCAGACTGAAAAGGAGTTCCAAAGAGCAGGGACATGGGACATGCCAAGGGGAGCTGCTGAAAGGAGATGGGTGTGAGATTAGCAGAGATAGCAGGGAAAGTTGGAAAGGGGACAGAAAAGAAGAGGCAGAGAGGACTACTTGAGAGATAAGATACTTTTGTTTAATTTCCTGGATTAGTTGCTTTTAAATGGTTTACCAAAAAAAAAAAAAAAAAAAAATCCACTCTGTTAATTTACTGCAGGAGCTTTGTAATTGGAGAGCTAATGGCCTTCCAGGAGGAGAGGATGGCTGTAGATTTGTGTAGTTAAAGCTCATGAGGTGAGCATGCTAAAGAAGCCCCACCTGTGTGTACAATGTACTTAAGGGATTAGAGCATACTTTGAAATTATGATATGTTTTACCTAAAGCAAGCACCTCACTTTTTAAGCTTCTATTTCCTTGAAGGAGGAGGGAAGAAAACCATCCATTCTCCCAGGTAATCAGGCACATAAGACTTTCTACTTGTGGGATTTCATGAAGTTTAATACAGAGGGATGAAGGGTGTTATTAAAATCTTTTAGCATGATAATAAAACTTATTTTCAACACTTATGGTTCCAATTCAAAGGTGTGGCTTGCAAGAGGTCCAACAGAACTGGATACAGGTGACATTTTTAGGAAGATCCAGGAGTGAGAGAGCCAGGGAAGCTGTACTATGGGGGGGTGAGGGAACATGAAAGAAGACTAAGAAAATACCCGATGGTCTTTATTTAAATATAAGGTGTCCTGGGACTGAAGTGGGATGGTTATTAAAGATAGAAATATCTTCTTCTTTCCTTTATTTACCAGAAAGGGAGTTGGCCCCTTTAAAAAAGAATAATGCTCATCTGCTACCAGCTAAGCTGCTATTTTGGATGATTTTGTAGCAAAAGATTTATCAGTCAGAGGGCCAGAGAGTAGGGTAACCAGAAATACCTCAGTTAAACAGCATGCGTTTTTTAGGAGACTGAGAATCACACACAGATACATCTAATAAAGACATAGAGACTTTATTTTTAAAACACTCATGTTGCAAAAAAATACATAGAAAAATAATGTCCAATTGGGGTACTTTACTAAAGTTCAAGTCACAGACCTTTATGTTACAGATTGAAGCAGTGTTTGTGAACTAATTTATTGAACAGGGTAGAAACAGAGTGTCCTAGTCACCTGGCAGGCTCATAAACTATTTCTACCAGTTCAGGTGTGGGTGAATGACTAGTTCCAATGGGGACTGATGGATTAATAGACAAAATAATTTTAAACAAACTTTCTTTTTGCAACACAATACACATCACAGGAAAATGTTTAACCCTTGAAGAACTGCAGGATGAAAGAATTCAGAGAGTGGAGAAAAGAGGGATCACTACATGCTTAGGAGGCTGTCAAAAGCAGACAGCCATTCAGGACTCCGCTGCATTCTGAGCCACCCAGTACTGAGGAGGGGGTCGGCAGTTCACGACACTGAACATTTCAACTTGGAGCACAAGCCATGGCAAGATGGGATGAAACTGGCTAACTTTCTATCAATTCACTTCATGAGTTTTGCCACCAACAGTAAATTGGCCCTTTTAATAGGAGGAAATTGAAAGGTTTCTCACTGCACAGAATTAAGTAGTGGGAGCAAGAGACTTCCCAGTCTCAGGGGATCTCATTAGCAATATTTTGGGGGTTTTCTCCCCTGATGTCTTCTCTCTACCAGGTCACCTGAAATAATACAAAAGAAACAGGAGGGCAGCCAGTTAGTTTGCTCTTTTGCTTGCTGCTTGTTCTCTCTGAAGTCATTCCGGGGATCCACTGAACACAGTTCCCAAAGCATGTGGATAGTTTGTTTATCTGGTAATGGAAGCCACAATAATGTTGTTTGGAAAATGGTTTCCTTTTTCTTAGCCCCTTCCTGCAAGGTATATCAGCTCCTTCTGCTCAGAGGACAGGGCTGCCTATGGCCTAAGTATGTTTCTTCCCTGCCCTCTCTGGGACCCTCCATTTCTACTGGACAGTTCAGTGATAGTGGACCCCTGGCACTGTATTCTAGATTTCATGTGAAAATGCCTTAGCCCTTACCTTCTCTGCCTACAGGGATTTCCAAGGAGTGTCAGACTCTGAAATGTTACAACAGAGCCACAACGTCCGATAAATGCGGCAGTGACCTTCTCAAGCTGTCAGGCCTTTAAATAGGATTTGGGATTTAATGCAGTTTTAAAGGAAAGAAATAGGCATTGCTAGTTTAGAAAACGTATGTCTCTTGGCCAACTCAGAATCTGCCCCTCTACTTTTTTTCAAGGCTGGGTTGATAAAAGAAAAAGACAGACCAGGTCTTGGGCTAAATAAGGAAGGCCTATGTTAGGTATAGCCAACCTAAAAGCCTGGACTGAAAAGAAGCCCTTCAGTGGTTAATTGCCGGAGAAAAGGGGAAAAAAATAAAAGGAGGAAGGGAAGGACCTTACCAAAAAAAATTGTGTCACTTCTGTTACAGTGTGGAACAAATTCTACCCTGAAAACTCCAGGAACCTCTCATTCTAAATTTTCCAGCTAGGGCAGAAAGGGTTGGCAGAGGCCTGTCCACTTTTTGCCAATAAAAAAGGCAACAGGACCCTCCTTAGGCCCCTGCTTGGACATGCGGAGGTTCTTCTGGCACAGTCCCACCCCTTCCAGTCCAGTTCTGTTTATACAGCTTGTCTTAAAAACCACAGTGAGTGCATCTTGTTCTACTCAGGCCACCCTGTAAATACTTAAATTGGCATACTACTGAAAAAGGAATAAGAAGCTCATATTTTCACCTCCCCACCCCATGTCCCATGCCAACCTGCCCAGAGCATGAGGGCTCTTTCATTGAGACCTTCCTCACTTTTACAGGGACAGAGAGAAACCTTGGCCATATTCCAAGGCCAACAAGAGGTGTTTGAACTTAAGTTTGCTTCAGTAGGTGACATCCTCCTCTTGGCTGTCTTTCTCTCCTTAGGTTGGCTCTTTCAGAGTTGATATCAATTACCCAGGAGGATGGAGCCACAGCAACGGAATCCTCAGGAGCAAGGCACACAGCTCATCCAAAGTCAAGCAAAGTGCTGGAATCAGCACTTGATTTTTCTCTTCCTCTCCTCAAACAGTAAGCTAAAAGCAACAATGATCTATGGCAGGCACTGGGGGAACTATTCAGATATTAAAATAGTCACTGCCCTAGATCTCTCATTGGCCCATCAGTGAAGAATCTGGGATTTCCACAGAAACCTCCAACAGTTTTGGTCTGCACATCTCTTGGGCCCCAGCTCTTCCTGACCTCAGCCACTTCCGTTTTCCACAGAGACACTTCAGGGAAGGCAGTTTCTGATCACACATAGTCGTCCTCTGAGCTGGTGTTACCAGAGAGCAGGGCTCCAGCTGCCCAGGCAGTAAAGGTAGGGGTAGTAAGGGTAGCTGTTATACATGGAGATCAGGGAGGCCCTAGAGAAGCCCCCCTCCTTCAGGACTGGCAAGGAGGAGGGCTTCTCTAAGTCGCCCAGATCTGAAGACAGCTGCTTTCGTTTTGTCTTATAGCGTCTGTTCTGGAACCATATTTTCACTTGGGTCTCAGTGAGCTTGAGGTTCTTGGCCAGGTGAGCCCTTTCAGGGGCAGACAGGTATTTCTGATGGCTGAACTTCCTCTCTAACTCAATGACCTGAGTGTGGGAGAAGGCAGCTCGGGACCGCTTCTGAGGCTGCTTGGGGGTCTGGGAAAGGCTTGGTAAGGCGCCTGAAGTGTGTTCACAATCCAAGAGATAAGTCTCAAAGTGACTATCTGGAAAAGAGAGAGAAGGAGGAGGATTAGAAGAAAAAAGTTACATGTTAGCACAGAATTCAATCCACCCTTATCTCCTCAGTGAGTGAACAAAACAGCCCACTGTTATCTTGGAAACATTTCACTTTTTTCGCATGATTAAGGAACTCTTGGGAGAGAAGAATGAGTAAATTTGTGTATTATGTATTCATTTTCTAATAATCAGCAAAAATACGAAGTTACAGTCGTTCAGTGGTTGTGCTTTCTGCCATATTGTTGAGTACAATTAAAAGGGGATACTGGATGGGGTGAGAGCAGGCAGGAAAACACCCAGAATTAAGACACCCGTAAAGGCATCTGGAGTTAGCATCCGGGTGGGCAAGAGAGGGCTTGTGCGATGGGAGAGGCGGCAAGGGCTAATGGCAAGTTCATTCTCCGGCTTTAATCCCCTTTACCCTAAATGAGGCGTTAGGCTGGCCCATAAGAAGTGATGTGAAAGAAAACGAGTCTCCTCTAAATATTCCAACGGTGTTATTTCTCCTTAAGACCTAAAGGAACATCCCAAAGTACTGTGTTTTTGCCCACGGGATCGAGAAGGGGGATTTTTGTTGATCAAACAGTAATTAATATTAATAAGTTATGATTAGTTCTAATCGCCAGAGCAGGTGCCGCTGGCTTTCCAGACCATGGAGCCTAGGGCAGACTCTCGGTGGGTCAGGCGGGTGTCCAAATAGCGCGCCGCCCTGCCTCGGGGCTAGGGGACAGTGGGGACGGAGATGCCGCACCCCAGCATCCCGAGCTCCCGGCCCGGCCTCCCTGGTCTCGCCGTCCTACCTGGTTCGGACTCCGCCAGCGTCTCGGCCTCCCCCGGGGCTGCGCGGGGCCCGGCGCTCAGCGGCTCCTCCGGCGCCCCGGCGCGGCCTTCTCCTCCCTCGGGCTCGGGCTCCGGCTCAGGGTCGCGCCGGGGCGGGGGCTGCGGGTGGCCGGTTTGGCCGCGGCGCCGCTCGGGGCTGTCCCGCAGGATGTCCTGGATGAGGAAGGAGGTGAGCGGCTTGGACTGCGTTGGCGGCGCGGCGCGGGGACTGCGGCCGGCCGCCTCCGCCTCGCCCGGCCGCGGCTCGGGAGCCCGGAGCATCCCCGCGGCTGGCTGGGGCCCGGCCCACGGAGCCCGCACCACTTTCGCTTTCCGCCGCCCCGCGCGCACTTATAGTCCCGGGGGAGCGCGCCGCGCCGCCTTCCCATTGGCTGCGGGGGCACCGACCGCGCCGCCGATTGGCTGTCCGGCGCGCCAGGTGACCATCGGCGAGGGGGCGTCCTTCGCACGGTTGCGCTCAGCTCTTCCCTAGAAGATTCCTCCCCGGGTTCGCTTCCCTCCGCCCTAACCCGTTTTCCCAGGCTGGGCGCGAAAACCAAAGCGGTCTCCTTGGCCGCAAGCCACTCGCGGTAGAGGCTCAGCGCCTTACCGGGATGAGGATCCGATGAGACACACCGAGTAGCTCTTAGACTGTCGGAGCGCCTTTGCTTCAGGGATCAGGCGGCCAGTCGCTACCACGCTCTTTACCAGTGAGAATCCTGGGTGCCCATGACCAATCCAGGGAGAGATTGGTGGTAAAGCCAGATCTACTAAATCTTAAGTCCTCAAGGAGGTGTAACAACTCTGCAGTGCCTGATCTCAGGCTGGATTCCGGACTAGGCGTTATTGGGGCAACCAGCCATGAAACAGGGAAGATGAAAGTATTATCAGTATTAAATTTACTGAAGTTGAGCACTGTGCTGTAATTGTGTAAGAGAGTATTAAGAAATAAAGCCTGAAGTTGTAGAGACAGAGGTACCGTATGTAACTTATGCTCGAGTGGTTCAGAAACAATGATGTAGATGGATAAATAAATCCAACATCAGAAAAGGAGTGGTTTCAAATCTTAACAATTGGAGAATCTGGGGAAAGGGTATGCTGATATTCTTTTAAACCACTAGTATGCAACTTGTGTGTTTGTGGTTTAAGTCACCTTCTGTTCAACTGGAATCTTTTCAAAAGGGGTACCTTGTGTGTCTGGGGAACAGGTTATTGATACAACATCCGCCAAACAGAACTATCCTGTGCAACGGGAAGACCTTAGCAAAACTGGGTTTCTTCCTTAATCTTTTTTAAGTCTCTTTTCCTTGAAAATTTTATAAATATTTTCTTTTGAAATAGTTATAGATTCACAGGAAGTTGCAAAGTAATACCTGCAGTGTTGGCCATAATGGCATCTTAAAGAAACAGAAAGTGGACCTAAGTACATTGTGGTTAACTGGATTTCAGACTTCATTTTATTTTCTCCATTAAAAATCTGTATTCATTTGCCTGTGTGTGTGTGTGTGTGTGTGTGTGTGTACTTTTGTATAATTGTGTCACAGTTTAGGTTCATGTAACCATCACGATCAAGACAGGGAATTCTTTCCTCACTGCAAAAGAACTCCGTGCTGCCTCTCTGTTTGAATCCCTGGCCTCTTCTCTCTGGCCCTGACCCCTGACAACCACTACTCTGTGCTCCATATCAACAATTTTACCATTGAGAGAATGATGTATAAATGGACTCATACATCATAGGTATATTACCTTTAGGGATTGGCTTTTTTCACAAGAGCCTAGTACTCCTGAAGTCCACTTTGATTATTGCATGTATTAATAGTTCATTCTGTTTTATTGGTGAATGCTTGTGTTGTATGGATCTATTCAATTCAATTCTGTTCTTATCTAAGGACACTTGAGTTGTTTATGAATTTTTGCTATATGAATGAAAGTACTGTGAGCACTCATGCAAAGGATTTATTGTGGTTTGGGTAAGTGTCCCCCCAAAGGCCTAGATACAAAAATGTAGTCCCCAGAGTAGCACTATTGGGAGGTGTGTGGACCTTTAAGAGGTGGGGCCTAATGGGAGATTCTTAGGCCATTGAAGGTGTGCTCTTAAAAGGGATTGTGACCTGGTTCTGTCTTTTTGACTGTCTGTCTGTCTGTCTCTCTCTCACACACACACCCTCTCTCTCTAGTGCTCTCTCTCTCTCTCTCTAGTTCTCTCTCTCTCTCTGCTCCCTGGCTCATGATGTAAGCATTTTCTTCCACACACACTCCTGTCAAGACGTGCTGCCCTGGCTTGAGGACCAAACCAATATAACCTCCTGATCTTGAACTTGAACTCCTGATCTTGAACTCGAACTCCAGAACCATGAGCCAAAGTAAGCCTCCTTTACTTCATAAGTAGTCTACATTAGGTATTTGGCTATAGTGGCAGAAAGTTGACTAATACAATAAGTTTCATTTTTCTTGAATGAATGTCCAGAAGTACAATGGCTGAGTCATATGACTGAATCAGATGTAAGAATCTCTTTAGTGTTCTAAGAAGGTGCCAAACTATTTTCTAGAGTGGTTGTGTCATTTTTCACTTCCACAAGCTATGTATGGGAGTGTTAGTTTCTTCACATCTTCAGCACTTGGTGTTATCACTATTTTTATTTTAGCCATTAATAGGTGTAGAGCACTATCTTAGTTTATCCTAGTTTTAATTTTAATTTGCATTTGACAAATGGCTAATGATGTTGAACATCTTTTCATATGGTTGGCCTATTTGCCCACCCTATCTCTTCTATGGCAAAATATCTGTTCAAGTCTTTTGCCCATGTTAACATTGAATTTTCTGATTTTGTTAAATTTACTATTTTTTATGATTACTTTTATACCTTTATTTTATTTAATTTATGTAGTGCCAAGGATCAAATCCAGTGCCTCACACATGCTAAGCAAGTGCTCTACCACTGAGCTATATGCCCCCATCCCCAACTATTGAGTTTTGATAATTTTCTATGCATTATATATACAAGCCTTCGTTGGATATGGAGGTTTGCAAGTATTTGCTCCAATTTGTAGACCTGTTTTCATCCCTTTAACAGGATTGTTTACAGAGCAAATGTTTTGAGTTTTTGTGAGGTCCAGTTAATTAATTCTTTATCTTACACATTGATTTTTGTGTCTTGTTCAAGAACTCTTGGCTTAGCCCTAATAATAAAGAAGGTCTCCTATGATGTCCTCTGAAAGTTTCATACTTTACTCTTAAATCTGTGCGCCATTCTGAATCAATTTTGTGTATGGCATGAGGTTTAGATTGAGGTGGGCTCTTTTCATATTTAAAATTTAGAAGTGGGTGGTATTTCAAATCAGTGGAAAATGTGAATGATTTAATAACCTAATGCCATTATATGGAAGTTTTAACACTATTTGTTGTAAGTTCTATTCTTATAACAAAATAAATCCCAGATGGCTTAAAGGTGTAAAACACAAATGGCACATTGGGGGAAATACCACACTCACCATTCGAGAAACTCAAATCAAAACCACATGGAGACACCCCTGTCCACCTCTCAGAATGGCAAAAGTTTTATAAAAAATGAATGCTGTCAGGTATTGGTGGGTACATGGAGGAATAGCTGCTCATGGGAAGTTAGATGGAGAGAAAACCAGTTCTGCATTTTGAATGGCAACTTGATGATGTCTGTCAGCATTAAAACGGGGTATATCCTTTGACCAGCTATTCCATGCTTAGAGATTTGCCCCAGAAACTCATGAATATACAAATGTACTGACTTGGGGAGCATCTTCAGCTTGACCTGAGACTGGTTCAAGTAGCAAAATGTATATAGAATAAATTTATCGTAAAGTGGCTACTAGTTATCTACATACTATTCTACACATTTGAAAGGATATATGAATATAGATTTCTTTTTTTCAATAGAGAAGTTATCTCTGAGATGGAGATAGGTTGGGAGAGGGAAGGGAGGAGAGTGGAACAGGATGCGTATCCGGTACTCATTTATAATTTTTATAAATTACAAATCTGGAGCTAGGATCGAGCTGGGCCACCTCCCTCACCATGACCTCCTCAGGTCTCAGATCTCCCTTTAGAATGGGGACACTGTTCTTGACACTTGACCTCATCTTGCTTTACATCTCCTCCCCTTCATGCTTTGCACTGGGTTTACATGAGTAGGTCATTTCCTTTATCAGACTACGAGCTTCATGAGAGGGACTTGGTACACAGCAGACAATAAATGTTTGCTCGCTGCATGTCCAGCTTCAGTTGCTACGAGGTATCTCACTGACTAGCAGAATTATCCATATGTTACTGCAGGGTCCCAAGGCAAGTCACGGAGGGAGGCAGGTTGCCTTGTCTCCTTGCCGTGTTTATGCAACTTAAATGGGATGGAAATGACCAAGGGTCATCAGGAGGATACACAGTGCTGTGGAGGCAGAATAACAATCCCTCAAATGTGCCCGCTTCCTGATCCCCAAAATCTGTGAGTATGCTCTGTAAATGGCAAGAGGTAGTTCAGGTTGCAGATGGACTTAATGTTGCTCATGAGCTGACCTTGAGGTAGGAAGATTGTTCTGTATTATCCAGGTGGGCCTCATGTCAATCAGGGTCCTAAAGTGAAAGGAGGCCAGAGATCCAGAGTGAGAGGAGCTGGTGTCTGAGGCAAGCTTAGGGAGAAAGACTCAGCTGGCCACAGCTAGCTTTGCAGCTGAATGGGAGCCATGAGCTGAGGACTGCAGGGGTGGCCCCTAGAAGCAGGAAGAGGAGAGATATGATTCCCTCCTGGGTCTCAGGAGGAACTCAGCCCTGCCTACACTCCATATTAGCCCAATGGGGCCCAGTTTGAACTTCTGACTTCCAGAACTGTAGGGTAATGAATTCGTGTTATTTAAAACCATTAATTTTGTGATAATTTGTCACAGCAGCAGCAAGAAGCTAATATATTGGTCTTATAAAAGTAGCAGAAAGATAAGGGAGAACTGACCAGCTCTGCTTTGATTGCATGAATGGGAACCTCGGGTCCTTTTGTTCAAAACTGAAATTTACATTTAGACCCATGATCCCATCCTTTCATTAAAGCTGTCTCCTTTGTATATTTCCTTCAAGTCTTTTGCCATATTAATTGTGGGAGAAATGTAATTTGTATGCTTTTCTTTCTCTCAATTTCACATTATAAATAAGCATTTATACACCACCACTCCACTCTGCCATTTTAGAAGCCATCTAAATCCAGAAAACTTTTAGAGCTATGAGGGACCTCAGGATCATTGAATAAAATATCTTGCTTTTCTGAGACAGAACATCAGGTTCTCAGAGACCGCTGAAGTGTAGCTGGAAGCCCAGTCTCGTAACCCCTAGCCCAATACACTTCACCCCTGTCCCTTCATCCTTCGGCCCCTCCCCTGTGGCCCCCAGTGCTGCCCTCCACTGGAAGAAGCAGGAACAGAGCTGACAGAATTGTGCCAGGGACATTTGTTTTAAATGTACCTGGTGCTGGTTTTCATCAGGTATGGCAAGGCACGCAGACACAGGAAAGACGATGTGTGCTCACAGACCCCTAGGCAGCACACCATGCAGGACCATGTGGCAAAGCACCAGGCTGGGGAGCAGGCAGCGGGGTGAGAGGCAGCATGGGCCACAGATCTTCATGTGGAAAGGAAGGGGTGGGGCATGTACGAAGCTGGGCACACTTAGGGATGGAGAGTTGGGGGTGGGGTCTGGGTTAATGGCATGATCCCTGGCTGTCTGGGACTTGGGATCTGGGGTGACTTGGGGTAGGGGAAATGTCAGCTCAGTGTGTCAGAGTTAAAGAAAGGATATGTTTGGGAGCAGGGACTCCAGGTTGGTTTGCTCTCCTAGGAACTGGCTAACCTTAGGAGGGGCAGTTCCTTCTCAACTCCATAGGTCCCAAGCTGTCAAACCATCATAAAACACAGAAAATGTTAAAATGTGCTTCATTAGCACACATCTCTTTCTTTCCTTTAAAGTGTGCTTTTTCAAGGCCTTCCGGGGGTAGCTACTCCAAATTTGTACCTCGCCTGCATGCCTTGATTCTCTCTCTTCCATGGAGGCCCTTTTTGTTTGCCGTCACTAATTCAGAAAGGCAAAAAGAAAAAGAAGAGGAATCGGTGACCACCACCACCCAACAAAAGAGGCTACCTGCAATATGCAAGCACGAGGGTGCTGAGATTTCCCGGAGGTGAGGGTCCCGGTTCACAGTGTCCAGATGGAAGCGGGAGAGGTGGGGAGCAACCCCAAGGTGCCCACCTCATGCACGACAGAGCAGCAGGGATCAATATCCAGGTGCCCTCTGAGTGCCCTCAAGGTTCCTGGTCATGGCATGGAAAACTCCTTTCTCTTTTATATGCCTCACCTCAGCCCTGGTCCAATTCCCAGTCCTAGCCGGGGTTGGACGGGCCTCAGTGAGAGACTTTCTCCCTGCAGGGACCCTATCATCCATGCTGGACAACAGCTCTCCTTGGCACTGTACCAGGCCTTCAGGACTCTGAGCTTTGGAGGTGGGTTGGGAGAACATTGTCCTAGTGTTCTTGGAAGTTCAGTGATATTGGAGTTCAGACTTGTCCCTTTGTTATCTTTTGGAGCTGGACTGGAACGTTCAAGTTCATGGTCTGCACCTTACAGAAAAGGTCCCATTTGTTTTCCCCCTCCCTCCCTCCCTCCAGGGAAGCTGAAGACATTGTAGTCATGCAGAGACAAGAATCATTTGGAAGGAGCTTCTGGGAGTTCGCTGTGTCTTGGAATCCCCAGGGACCTTGTGAAGAGACAAAACAAAGAGCAACCCTGAACCCAGGAGTCCCTGATAGAACTAGAGTACAGAGTGCGCCACAGGGCGAGCCTGCCTTGGCCTGCGTGGGGGTGCGCACTGCACTCTCCAGCCACGGAAACTCAGCCTCTCAGGGTGCTCCAGGGCCTCTTGCACGCAAGCCTCAGCCTCCCACCTCTCCTTCCTGCCCTGCTGACATTCCCCCTCCTCTGCTGACTGGTCATCTCGTCCCCACTCAGTCCTGCCCCAGCCTAACCTCAAGCCCTTTCCAGGGCTGCGTGTGCATTTGCAGTCTCTTGTGTATCTTCGCTGGTTCAGTTTCCACCCAAAAGACCTCGGAGACCTCTCCAGTCTTCTTGATGGCTCGGCTGCTCATTGGGCACTGGATCTTATGTTGCCTTAGAATAGCCATCATTTCCACTTACTGGTTGTCTTAGTCCATTTTGTGCTGCTGTAAGATGTCATAATTTTTTTTTTTTAAATAAAGAACAGAAACTTATTTTCTCACAGTTCTGGAGACTGGAAAGTCCAAGATCAAGGTGCTGGTAAGGTTGATGTCTGGAGAGGGGTGCTCTCCATTTCCAGGATTGTGCCTGGTGGCTGTGTCCTCCAGAGGGAAGGAGTACCAGGTTCTCACATGGCAGAAGACAGGCAGCCAAGCCCAGAGAACCCTGCGTCAGGCTTCAGGGCTGTGACTCAACGTCTCCTTTTCTGCAGCACACCAGGAAAGGGGAGCAAAGGCTGACACATCCAATGGCCACACTGGGCTCACTACCATGGGTCTGTGGCTCACTATAGACATTTGGTCCACACTACAACCCTTTGGGGGTCCTTCTTTACAAATAAAGAGACTGAGGCTTGGAGATTGAGGGCAGCATGCTCAGGTTGGCACCGCTAACAGGTTGTTCTGCCTCCAAAGTCCATGCTGTCCCCACTGAGTCCTGCACTAGGCACCTCAGGTGTTCAATGAGCACCTACCGATTTGGCTATTCAGAGATGGTTGACACCGGGGAAGGAGAAAATAGAGTTGCATAGAGTGTGGCAAGTAGACAGGACTGTGCACACATCCCTTAGGATCACAGCTGTTTCCCATTGCTTTCCAGAATTCCGTTGCTTAGCTGACCTATTTTCCCTCCCTCCTAGTTCCACTCCCAAAGGAGCATGATAGCAGAACCATCAAAAATGGGTACAAGGGGTAAATAAAACCACCTTTTGCAAGGTTGGCCCAGATCATAGGCAGCTGCCTGCCTGGAGGGGTTCAAGGGCATTGCCTCCCCTCTGATCTCACTCTGTGCCCTGTATTTTTTCCATGTGGCATTTGGGTTATTGTCATGTGTTAATATGAAAGTGCTTTGTAGACTTGGTGACATTATATTTCCCTCAGTCATTGACCTAGTGGCATGAATTAGTCTGACCTTTATTTTCCACCTAGTGGTTGACAGAGTTCAGGCCACAGGACACAGAGATGAGGTGCAAGAGGGGAGAGGGGACATAGAACAGCCCAGAGCACAGGAAAACTAGCCTGGTATCTTTGTAACTTTTCACTCACTTTAACAGAATGACGCAGGCTAGCTAAACTACGACCAGTAGAGGTTTATTTAGCTCATGGTTCTAGAGGTTGAGAAGTCCAAGATGGAGGGATTGCGTCTGCTAGGGCCTTCTGCTTACCCACAATATGACAGAGGGCCTCAGGTGGGGAGAGAGAGAGAGAGAGAGAGAATGAATCAGCCCAAGCTCATTCTTTTCTCGGGGATCCACTCCTGCAATAACAGCAGTTTACAATGGCCATTAAAGTTCAATGTGACTTTCGAGGGGCATTCAGACCATGAACCCGGGAAGAGGAGGTGGGGTGGTAGGACAGCTCTTCTCAGACCTTGAGACCTTGCTGGAATGCGGGTTCTGCTTCCTTAGGTCTGGGCGGTCCCTGAGATTCTACACGGCTAGCCCGCAACCAAGGGATGCCAGTGCTACTGGTCTGGGGGACTCCTGCCTTTAAGAGCGGGGAGCTGAGGGCACTGAGCAGCTCAGAGAGAGAGAGACGGACATGACATGGGGGAGTAGACTGGGAAACTTCGGCAGCAGAAAATAGCTCATGGTGTCCCTCATCAGTGCATATCACCCAAGAAAAGCCATCTGGGAAGATTTATTGGGCAATAGGAGCCCAAGAGTATTTTGCTAACAGTGCCCCTGGTCACTTCACTCACAGCTGCCTTCTAACTGGGTGGCCGCAGTCCTTCCTCGCCTGGTCTGCTCAACAGCTTAGCAGAGGCCCTCACCTGGGAGACACACTGGGGATGTTTGTCTAGAGGAGGGGGCTCTGACCTTCCCCCTGCACTTTCTGCCACTGGCAATTTGAGACCTTTCTCTCCCAATCCCTCTGGTTCTCAGTGCCCCCAAGAAGCGGAGCAGGTTGTCATAGCCTTGTCATAGCCACCCCAACACGATGGTGCCCGGGGTGGATGAACAGAGGATACAGAGCTGGTTTCTAGGCATAGGATGGGTGGGGACCCTGTGGGGCCAGGGCAGGGACTCGGATGCCCTCTGGCTCCCCAGAGAGATCTACGGACCGTTGGGGTCAGGGACCCAAAGAGGCTGTTCTAAAAGAAAACTGCTTTCTTCCAGGGCTGCTGGCTCAAGCGTCTCTGTCAGACATATTCCTGAAAATCATTTCAGACTGCACGGCCACGGCTCCCTGGGGTAGGTCTAAGTTGTTGAGCCAGGAGTTCATGTTTGGCCTGAGGCAGGTCCTGCCCCTGAAGTTCCCGGGGATGATGGTGAGGCAGACCAGTTCCTGTAGGTGTTTTTACAGCTTCCAGGGAACATGGCCACCCCAGGTGTGGGGGGGAGGAAGGGCGGGCCCTGGAGACCACCCTGTGCTGAGCCTGATGTCTGAATGCCTGGGTCATGGGAAAGGCCTCTGTCTCCTTCAGGTATGTACCCAGGCTCCCCTCCCCTCTGAGGGAGAGAAAAGGAGGGAGATGGAGAATATTCTAGAAGGAATGAAAACAGGGTATGCAGGAGAGAAGGAACTATCCAGAAACAGGCAGAGTCATGGGCATCTACTTAAGGAATACACAGGAATACACAGGCCCAGGGTTCCAACCCTAGCACCACAAGAAAAAAAAAAAAAAAACCCACAGAAAAAGATACAGAGGGACCCGAGGCATCATTTCAAAAGTTCAGAGCATTTAATTGACTCACCCAAAATTACACATTAGTGACCAAGTGGAAACTGATCTGTGCCTCTCAATATGTAGGCCGGTTTTATTTCTATTTCCTGAAACCTGTGATTTTTTTTTTTTTTTTTACTATCAAATTTTTAAACAGAAAGGGAAAAGAAAAAAGGCAGAGATAATTGCTATCACTTGATTTGTTTTATGAATTTTGTGAAAAGAAGGGAACTCTCACGGTCACAGCTGAAGCCCTCTGCTAGGGCTGTAGTTCCATGACACATTGCCCTCATTAGGATATAGTTAGGGCTTGTTCACGTGTTGGAAGCTCATGGGAGGTGGTGGACCTTTGAGAGGCAGGACATTTAGTGGCAGTTAGGTCACTGGGCTGTGCCCTCAGAAGGAGCTAAAGAGGGGACTGCTATGGAGCAGCACACCCCTCTCTGGCTTCCTGTCCCACCATGTGATCTTTACCTCTTGCAGAGACTCCCACCACAATGCCGTCAGCCACTGTGACCACTATCAATATTGTCAACATGGTTGTCAACTTTGCAAACAGTGTCAGCCACTGTCAATGTTCAATGTGGCCACTGACATGGCCATTGTGACCAAAGGGACCCTCACCAGAGTCTGAAGAAGTGGGGCTTCCCTGATTTTGGATTTTTAGTCTGCAAAACTGTAAACTCAATAAGCTTCTTTTCTTTATACAGTTTACAGCCTCAGGTATTTTGTTACAGAAATGGAAAATGGACTAATACTCATGCTGACAGAAAAGTAAAGGTCTTTCAGTAAGAACCCATTCCTGTGTCCTCCTGTCAAAGCCGGCAGGTAACTGATTGATAAATAGAAACACTGACAGACCAGGTCAGGCAGACATTCCCTCAGAGGCCTCTGGAGAGAGTCAAGGCCATCTAAAGGAAGCATCGGAGGAGCAGAGGGTAGGACAAGATGGCTGGGAGGATCCAATTACTGAGAAAATCTTGGTGACTCTGATTGATGAGCTTTGCTTGAGGCCTCAAGAAACGAGGCTCATGGGCATGGTGGGCCCAGTCCTTCCTGATAGCTATCTCCCTTAAGCAGAGGTAAAAGCTGTTTGGTGCCATCTGAGATCTGAGCAGGAGGAAAAGTGTTGGGAGAGAGCTGGAGAGGTGAAAACCCAGAGCAGAGGAGAGGAGAAGGCCAGGTAGGCTCTTGCTGCTGACGGACAGGCAGCCATTGCTGCCCTGAGAATTCAGTGCGAGGCGGGGAGGCTGGTCCATTTCACAGGTGGGCCACCGAGGTTTGCGTGCGGACTGCATGAGAAAGCATTTTCTAAACCCTTTCTAAACTGGTGAAATTCAGCAATACAGAAATCTTTGGCTTGCCACTAAAACAATAGAAGCAATTCTTAACTAATGCTTAGAACCTGCTGTTCAAAGCCCTGTGCTTATATGAACTCAGCCCTCACTGCACCCCATGCAGGAGCACCGTTACACCCCCTGCTACGGAAGAGGAAGCAGAGGCAGGAAGAAACTGCTAATAAATGGCAGAGCCCATACGCACACCCTCTGGCTCTGGATGTAGCAGGTTTGACAGGCAGTGGTCATGGACGCCTAGAGGAAATGTTGCTTATTTAAGGGATGAGTAGAAATGAGTGGGGATTGTCCCTAGATTTATGTGACTTAAGTTTGGGAAATGGGATGTCAGGATAGTCATGCTGTCTGCCCTCCAGGAGCTTGCAGTTCGACCTGGGCATAGGAGTTAGGGAAGAACAGCATTTGTCCCATGTCTCCGAGATTGCTCAAGCTGCAGAAGGCGAAGTACACGCAACTGCAGATACAAAGCCCTCAAGAAGCAATAATTTGCATAGATAAGAATGCATGAGGGTGACGTCACCAGTGGGCCTTAGGCTACCAGGCTGGTCCCACTGCCCATTTTCCATTTGTTGCCTCAGAGATGATAATGTGAACCTCAGAGACAGGAAGAGAGGATGCAGAGTGACATTCGTCCCAGGGGAATACGCTGCTGGCTCACTTCCTTTGGATTTGTGGACTGTTGGACAGGTGGAGGCACTGCTCCCTCCCTGGAAGGCCAGGTATGGCCACATGGTACTACAGCCCCGCCCCTCCCTCTTGTGAACCCTGCCTTTGTAAGCCACTGTGGAGGCCACGCATTTGAGATTTACAAGTGAGTCCATTGTCCTGGTCAGCATAACCCTGGAAAAGAAGGATGGGAGGTTTCCAGCCACTGAGGCTGACTTACCAAAAACATCCTCACCTTCCTTTGTTATTTTGCCCCCAGGATGACGGGGAGCTGACTCATGCTCCACTCGAGGTGGCAAGGGACTGGAGCTGTAAGGCTGAGCCCTGAGCTGCCAGTAGCTGTGTGTCTGGCAGCCGGTTCAGCCAACCTGTGATGCTGAAGCCGACGTGGAGGTGAGGGGTGGATGGGGAGGCGCTTGGGACTAAGGCTAGTGCCAGTCACCCCTAGGTCCAGCTCAACTTTCTTGCCCTTCAGGGCAAGAAATTGCCTTGAGTCTTTTGCTCATGCGAGTGTGAGTTGGGTCTCTGTCACTTAAAGAGTCTTCTTGATCACAGCTGGTTTAACGTTATTCTGTTTTACCCAAGAAGAAAACTAGGGAGGTGAAGTTACTCACCAGCCATCACAAAGCTGATGAGAGCTAAACCAGAGCCCAGTAGATTCAGTGACATCAATTCTGCAAGCTGTCCTCAATTCAGGAAGGTTAGGGACCTCTGCTCTGAGTCGAGGATAGTTCAATGATCATACAGATCACTTTCCCTGCAAGGTCTTAAAGCCTGGACAGCTGTTGAAGGAGAAGCTATTAGCAATATTTGCTTTACGAATCCTCCAGAATTCGTTTCTAAACACAGTTAAATTTTAGACACACAAGGTCAACCCTGGACAGAGGACCTGAGAACAAGATTAGTAGCATTTATATTCTGACTGATTTACAAGCTGGGGGATCTTGGATAGGTCCCTCGATTTCCCCAATTTCACCAATGGCGTGAGAAGAGGACTTTCTCATTTGGCAATTAAATGAACCAGTTGTGGAAGACATTTGTCCATTGTAAAACACCCCACTGATTGCATAGCCACCAGCACCTCCACATTAAAACCATTGCCCACCATTGTAGCTGGCGTCTACAGAGCCCTTATCTACTGACTCATTATCTCCTGTTCATGCCCAACTGTCAGTATCCAGACAGGAAGGCAGAGGGCTTGACCTGAAGTAGAAACCTGAAACATTACCTAGAGCCAAATGCAGAGGCTTTGGGTGGAGGCCCAGAGAACGTGGGAAATTCCCATTCTCCAGGAAACTGGAGGCGATGGCGTCCCCTGGTGGGCAGCTTAAGTTCTGCAAGCAGTGTCCTTTGTCTCCAACACAAAGGTAACCTCTTCAAAACTGAGTCCCAGGGACATCTTTACATCTTATACATCTCAAACATCTGAAGGGGTTCCTTTCACTCTGATCTACTCTCTGTGAACCTTGGATGAAAACCGCAGGATCAGAAAGACACCACTTTTAGTTAGAATGCAGGTGTTGGGTACAAATTGGCAAGGCCAGCTGCAAGTTTAGGTGGTTTCGTAACAGTAAGAAGCAGCACTTTGCAACAGGTACTAAAAGGCAACAGATGTATTGGAGAGCAGTGGAATTTGGAGGCTCACCTTCTACCTGGCCCCTTAGTGGCGTTGATTTGGGCTAACTGTTTTAATCACCAGGAGCCTCCGTCTGCTAATTTGGAAGCTAATGCTGCCTCCCCGAAGTCGTTGGTTCCCATGCACTTTGTGCTCTTTGTTCTCCTCTGTGTCCCTTTATGTAGACTTCCTGTCCTTTCCCTCCACCCATCCAAAGTATATTCCTTCCAAGGGGCTTGTCTCAAGTCCCTTTTCTTTGATGGCACTCTCCTGGACCACTCTGACTTGCCAACATCTATCATTGCTCTTCCAACTACCTGCCTGTGTTCTTTGTTAGTTCAGATACAGGTTTAGCTGCTGTAACAAAGGCCAAGATAACAGTGGCTTAAAAACAGAAAAAGTTAACTGTCTTTCATCTAGTTGGAGTATAAGCAGAACAAAATTGATGTGATGCTCTCATGGTGCTGAGGAGCTAGGCTTCTTCCATCTTGTTGCTTTCATCATCTAAAATAGTTACTACTGCTCCCACCATTTCTTCTGTCTTCCAGTCAGCAGCAGGAAGAGAAGGGAAGTGGCAAGGGGGTCCCTCCCACTGAGGACTATGTCCCAGAACTTCATTACTTGACCACTCTCAGCTGCAAAGGAGCCTGGGAAACACAGTCTTCTGATGGGAGGCCTTGTGCTTAACTGAGACTTGGGGTTGAATTACTAAGGAAGGAAGGGAGAAAGGGGTGTGAGGTGACAGTTGGACATCTCTGTTACATCTTCCCATTGTAAATCTCCAGATAGAAGCCACAGTGTAGATGTTCCACTACTGGGATGAAGGACTTACTCAGAATCTTGGCTCCCTGTGTGTGCTCCCACGTGGTGTTGCGATGCCCTCTTTCTCCTGGCCACATTATGCTCTTAATAGTGGGAGCTGTGTTCTATGCATCCATGTATCTCTCTGGCTTACCTTCTACCTGCTTTCTCAGTGAAGGGGAAATGGCTTTACACTTAGTAGAAGTTCCCTTGTGAATATTTTTTGATGATACTGGTCTTATGTTCTCCTGCTCTGCTCAGTCAAATGTTCTTGATACTTGCTAATTAAAGTTGAAAAGCAAGGGGATTTCTTTCTCTTGTTTTCTTCCTTGAGTGAAAAATGCATAAGGACCTTACTAGTTACCCAACTTATATGGGAACCTGGACAGCACCAGGGCTGTGGTTCCTGTTATTGAGGCTCAGACAACCCCTGCCAGGAGCCAGTACCTATCCACACAAGGAAGGGGTTTCTTCCAGAAGATTCTGGCTGCCAAGGCTAGAGCCTGGGTCTTTACCTCAGACACTGTGGAGCTGTTCAGGGGAACCAAACAGGAACCATTCTCTTGTTTGATCATGTGATCCATCGACCAATGGCATGAGCCCACAGGGTCTATCAGAAGCACACAAAGCACGCGGCTGGTTGTTCAGAGAGGACAGCAGGCCTGAGGGGTCAGTGCATTGGGATGGGGACCACCAAGGTATTCCAGGGTCAGGGGTCCCATCCAATCTGGGCACCAGGCTTCCCACGGAGAGTGTCCAGACCCTGCAGAGGAAGGCAAGACAGAGGCCATGAAAGGAAAGGCCCCTCTGGCCCACTCAAGTCTTCACTTAGGATTCCAATTTCCTGGGCCCATGGGTTTCAGAGGATTAAGCTGGGCTGGTGACAGCAGGAGGCAGGAGTCAAGGAGGCTGAGATGGGGAGGAGACAGGTTTGACTGAAGCCAGCTTATGAGCCAGGCCCCAAGGGGACTTAGAAAGCGCTCTGAGGTTCGTGGTGGGGGGCGTTGGGCATATCTTTGCTTTTCTTATGGTGGAATCTGGACTGTGTCACTAAGACCACTTCTTTCTCTCTGGTTGAAATGGGGGCAGGGGTTTGGAGGAGTCTAAACAGTCTGAGAGGAAGGCAGAGGGCTTCCAGGAAGCTCTCTCACTGTGTGTGTGGGGCGGCGGGGGATTGGAGCTGAGGAGAAGAAACAGCTCAGGGCTGAATGGGCCCCCCTCTCAAGGGCTGGCCACCCTGAGTCAGTCCCTGGAGATTCAAAGTGCAGCAGAAAATGTGGAGAGAAATGGAAACGGGGACAGGAAGACAGAGCCCTTAGGTACAGTGTGCCCGGGGCACAGGAGGGGGCAGGTGCAAGCCACTGCTCCCTCCCTCCTGCTCCTGCTCTGAGTTTACCTGCCCCTCTTTTTTGTTTGCGTGCTGGGAGAGAACCCAGGGTGTCCCCCATGCTAAGCATGCACCCTACTACCAGCTGCACTGCAGCCCCTATTTATCCCTCTTCATCTTTCCCAAAGTGCTCTACCCCTCTTAGGTAGCTTTCACTCAAGGCGTAAAGAAAACAAAGGTACTTCATAATTGCCTGATTTGTGTAAGAACTTAAACTCTGTCAAGTATTCAGGGGACATAACCCAGGGCCAGAGGACAGAAGAGGGTCAGGGGGTTAGTTCCAGTTCCACCACTAACTCACAGTGCAGCCGTCTAAGTTTGGCCCTTGAATGCTTCCTCAGTGGATGGGAGGCATCTTGAGGGTCCCAGTGTCCTCAGGGCATTGATTGCAGGACATCCTCCCGCCTCCCACAGGACGCAGCAATGCTCAATACCAGGGGCTGGAGCGCTTGACTTATGCACATCCTCCCACTTGCTTGAACTCCTCTCTGATGACTTGACATACTGAACACAGCCCATCATTCTCCTGGATTCAGCAGAATCCAAGGCAAGGAATTCAAGTTTTGCTTTTAGGTACTTTCTGAATATTTTTTAAATAAATTTTTTATCCAAAGTTGACTGGATCCACAATACAGAGGGCCAACTACTCTACCCCAGACGGAGGTGGTGAGTCCAAAGCAAAATTGGACAGTCGTTGCAAAGGTATACCAATGGAAGGCTGCACAAAAAGCAAGAGGGCCCAGGACAAATCCTAGCTGTGGCATTCAGCTGCGCCTGTGAGAAAGGGCACTGACTGCATTTTTCAGTTAATACATACATGGAAGTACATGCATTTCATGCCATAGAATCAGCAATGAAAACCAAAGAGACACACAAGAGTTTGAAGAAATCCCACAAATATCAAGGAAGCAAATCACAAAAGAGTACATACAGGATGATGCTATTTTTAATTTTTTTTTTAGTTGATGAACCTTCATTTTTATTTATATGCGGTGCTGAGGATGGAACCCAGTGCCTCACACATGCGAGGCGAGTGCTCCACCACTGAGCCACAGCCCAGCCCCCGGGACGATGCTATTAATGTAACATTGAGACCAGGTAAAATGTAGCGAAGGGATGTGTCCATAGGAGAACATCTGTAGAGACTGAAAACGATCATCTCAGAAGTCAGAACCGCTGACACCTCCTCTGGGAAAGGAGAAGGAAAGGGATTTGCATTCTGGGAGGGTGTGTGGAGAAGGGTGCTGGGGAGCTGGCAGCCTATGTTTCTAACTTTGCATGGAAATTCATCTGTGTTCACTTTACAGTTGTTAAACTGTAGATCAATGGTTTTGTGTACTCTTTTGCATATATGATTTATCTCCCAAATTTTAAAAATTAAAAGCATGTGACATCAAGAGGGAGCCACCTCAAGTCAGAATAATAGTCTCAAAGATCCTCAATTTTGTAGATGTGGAGGCAAGCCCAGGGAGTTTAGGAGCCTGATTAAAGGTCACAGAGCATGTTTCTTGTTGAACTGGGACCAGAATGAGACAACTCCGAACCTGCCTCCCTCATCTCTTTTGTAAGACTTCTTCTTCAGGGGAAGAGGAGGAAGGAACACAGCCTGCCTCAGAGTTCTCTTGTTTTGTAAAAAAGAAAAATGACTAGTTAGAGGAGCTGATAAATTAAAGAGTTGGCATAAAGGCCAAGCATCATAAATTATTTTCAAATGGAAGTTCTAAAAGATTTGAATATACTCCCTAAATCATAATGTTGATAATCATAATAATGATAACATTATAAAAGAAATACCCGAAACCTCAAGCAAGTCTGTGCTCTGGGTAGACTCCACCCGATTTGCAGATGGGATCAGAGGACCTGATTTGAGGGGGATGGGACCAGAGAGGAAGGACAGGGAGCCAGGAAGTCTGCAGATTTATTGACTTATCCACCTGGCCTAGGTGAGACCCCAGCCCTGGGACAGTCAGGAAAGGAACCTCTGCTATCTCTCTGAGAGCTTTTTTGTTTTGTTTAGAGGTCAATTACTTCCCATTTGGGGAACTTGTGAACATTAAGAGGTGACTGGAGTGATAGGGCTGAAGGAAGACGCAGATAAGAGGTTGATTGCTTACAGAGCGGCTCCCTGGTAAAAGCCCTGGGAGGATAAGCAGTTGTCGGTAAGACGCACACAAAAGGGGACAGCTTTCAGTGCGGAGGAGAGATTACAGAGACGGAAGGCTGCGGCTGGGGGTGGAGGAGATGGGCTTGGCCCGGGAGGGACTTGTTTTGAAATGATCCTGCCAGGCAGAGAGGAGAGATGGGAGAAGAGAGTTTTCCTTCACTTCCCTTCAGGAATCTCTGGGGTCCCGGGAAGCTCAAACTTCCTGGTTTGAAAGTCACATCCGCTGCAGAAGAGTAGGTTTTTCTGTTAATAGTTTTGTTTTTGTTTTTGGTTTTAAGACCAGCCAAATACAGATGTGACAGCAATCTGGGGAGGAGAACAGAAAATGTGGGCTCATGCTGGGGTCCCTGAGCCTGAGGATTGGGTCTCCACTACTGTGGGAGGGGTGTCTCCCCGGAGCCAGGTTGTGACTGCCATTTTGCCCCAGTGGTGTGAAAAAAAAGTGAGGCAGACCACTGGTTCTTGGGTCAGGATCTGGTGTGTAGATGTAAGCAGTGCCCTCACCCCATAGCCCTCCGGTCACCTGAGTGCAGTTCGCAGATTCACCAGTACTGGCTTTGATTTGTGTCTCAAACAACTAGGTCCCCTTTACAGTCTCCATCCCAAAGTCCCGGGCCTCTCCAGAACCTCTCCCAGTGCATAGGGCGGCTAAGGTGACCCACACTGGTCAGGCTCAGTCCCTTCTTCTTCGGCACAGCCCCCCCAAGCACGCCAGCTCCCACCCAGTTTTCTTTCTCTAGAGAAGGCTCATCCTCTTTGTCCTATTTGATTTTCAAAATGTACCACCTTGTATTTTTAAATACCTTTCTGTCATTGGTCTTTGCTACCCAACTTAGCAAATAAATTCCTTAAAGGTGTCAGTAGAATCTTATTTTCTCTCCTGTCCCTGGCAGCAGTTATTGGAGACGGGCCTGGACCTCCTTCCTCCCGCAGAGCCTTGCCCAGCCATTTTATTCTCAAGTTTTCCCACAGGTAGGAGACAAAGGCGAGGAGAGGGCTTGGGCATCTTTTGTCACCCTAATTCAGCAGCCAAGGCCTATTCAGAACAGTCTGTTAACTGCTTCTGTTACTTATCTACGTTAGAAGGAAGCTGGAGAATGAAGAGGATCAATTTGTTAATTTCCTGCTCTGTGCCAAGGATCCACACCCTGATGCCCTGTATTTGCGGGCATGGACCTTACCCAAAGAAATTTTTTAATGAACACAGAATTTGCAAATCTGATCTTAGAAAAATCACATACAATTTATTTAACAACTGAAGACCAGATAGATCACAACTCAGAGACAACACTGGACTGAGACTCCAGTGTCATGGATCTAAGGTTGGTGTCCAAGAATAACTTCTTCTCTTCTGAGAAATAGCCCCAGTGAAAGAGGAGGGGGTAACACTGTAAGGTGATTCTCACATTATGGAGATTTTAACTGTGATCTCTTTTTTCCCTTAGTTTTCTTAGTTTCTACGTCCTGCACTCTATAATCCTAGGGACTCAATACTAATTGAAAGACATTGTGATGTGTTTCCAAATACACTTTTATTAGCAGTGAAAGTGGAGAAATAAGAGCAAGGAATGATCAAAACAAAGAGGAGAGACAACGTCATGAAGTGGTGGGAAGAAAAAATAATGAGCAATTAATCACTGTCTTTTCTTTTGGTTTAAGCATATAAACTTTAAGGGTTATACGCCATTGACAGTCAAGTACCATTTTCATAAAACCAAGCAACCTCCATTTGGTATTCAGGAAAAAATGCAGGGCGGGTACATTTTAATGAAACATGAGAATTTATTAAATCATAGAATTTTAACTTTTGTTAAGTTAATGAACCAAGGGGGATAGAGAACCAGAATTTCCATTGTCTAAAAATGTAATCCAAGTCAGATTTATCTACTAAATTTCCTTCTAAGTTGGTTCTGCCAAAGAAAACTTCTTATTTGTGGTTCTGGGAATTGAAGCTGAGGCCTTTTTCGTGCTGGGTTCTGCCACAGAGCTACATCCCCAGCCCAACAATTTCCTATTTGATCCTCCTTCAGAAACAGAATTTGTTTTCAGTCTTCAGTTTGTATGACCTCAGAATATGCAGTGGGGGTGGATGTCGAGTTTTTATAATTTTAGGGAGCCTAAATTTAGGTTTTCACCTTTATAGAGGGTAAGTCCCCTGTGGGGGCCCTCCTGTTTGGATTCAGAATTCAGGAACTGATTACATTTCAAAAGAAATTCCGTCAGGAGGGAAATGGGACTCTAAGAGAAGACATCAGATAACCTACCTCCAGAATCAGTTTTTGTCTCCCTAGAACTACTTTGATTCAAAGTTGTTCAGAAGATGACCAAAACAAGGGGTTCTAAGGGTCTACAAACAATTATGCAAACACAAGTGTATGCGGTACGGTCACTCCGGGCACTGTGCTGGACGTGAGACACAAAATGTAGTGACTGCGAAGAGAGAAGAGGCTCCTTGTGGAGCGCAGCCGCGACCAGAGTACTCTCCCCGGGATTACTAGCATCCCAGATCCGAGTGTTCAAACCCTCAGGAGGACGTGAACTGCGGCGAAAGTCCGTTTTCTGGAACCTCCTGGGTCCTCCTCTTACATGATCTACATTCCCTTCCCGCGCTCTTCTCAGTCCCCCCACCCACCCCGCAACACTCCTGTTCCTTTAATTGGAGGATGGAGTCCCCTTTGTCTCCCATGCCTCCAGACTGTCGCACACAAATCAGAGATCATCTTGAACCCCCAGGAATCGAGACCCTAAAAGTCACCTGCCTGGACTTGCCGGCCTCCTTGGTTTTCTGTCCTCTCGGTGTTGCTTCGCGGGCGGCCGAAGAAAGCCTGGCGTTACGTCTCTTTTGGAAAAACTTTTCCAGCGCCCCAGCGCGGTGGCTCGTCTGGGGGCAGTTCACAATACCAGAGGTCGATGCCAGGAGTAGGGCCCCTTCCCTCCACGCCTGTGGCCCCTCAACCTGGCGCGACCCTCAGCAGGGAGAGGAGGGGACCGAGCAACTGGCCCTGGTGGGGACGGTGGAGCAGAGGAGCCTCACCAGGCCCTGACGCCCTGCATCGCGGAGGGCAGATGGCCCTGAGGTGTGGCGCTCGGGCCGCCCGGGCTGAAACCCGAGTTGGCCAGTGGCGTGGGCGCCGCGGGTCCTGCGCTGGCGTAGCCGACGCCATAGCCTGCGCTGTAGGGGGCGCTAGCGTAGCCGCCGTAGCAGGAGTAGGGTGCCGTGGCCGCCGCGTAGGGGCTGGAGAAGGGCGGCTGGCCCGGGCCCAGGCAGGGCTTGCCATCGCGCACCAGCACCGGTACTGCCACTCTGCGGGGCGCTAGTGGGTGGCCAGCCAGCTCCAGTGACCTGTCCTGGCGCTGCCTCTTGCACTTGTAGCGCCGGTTCTGGAACCAGATCTTGACCTGCGTGGACGTGAGCTGCAGCGCGCTGGCGAGGTGATCGCGTTCGGGCGCCGACAGGTACCGCTGCTGCTTGAAGCGCCGCTCCAGGGCCAGCACCTGTGCCTGTGAAAACAGGACACGCGGCTTCCGCCGCTGTCGCGCCTTGGGCTGTTGCGTGCTGCCACCGCAGGTCCCGACGCCGCGCTCCAGCATTCTTTTCCCGCCTCGGAGGGATGAGGCTGCGCCCAGGCCCGGCTCTAAAAAGCAGAGGAAGGACACCATCAGCGGCCAGACTCAGGCTTCCCAGCGCTTCGCACAGCGTCTTCTAGAGACGCCCTCTCCCTGGCAGTCCTCACCGTGCATCCCTTCTTCCCCGCCATCCCCTCCCGGGCCAGTCTGAAGGTCCCGCTCCTCTGAGCTCTGTCATTTTTGAACCCGCTGGAACATAAATAAGACCCTCCATGGTCCCTGGTGTACATGTCATTTTCTAGAAGGTAAATTCGATTGAGACCATTTTCTCAAGATGCGTATGGTGGTCGGGTTTGAGGAAACGTTTGCTTCGAGGATCAAGTGGGCGCTGGCTTTGGTCATCAAGCATTTGGCTGTCGCCAGGGGACTCGTCCGGTGAACGCAATGCTCTAATCCAACTTGACAAAATGAAACGAAATGTATCTTAGCACCTGACCCTTGGATTGGAAACAGAATTTTCCTTTAAGGGAAACATGCAGATCCACATTTGACTTCTTCAAGAAGCACCAGCTTCCTCTTTTGGGGTCTTTCTTGCAGGTGGGTGGCACTGGTCTTACCTGAGGTCCTAGTTCCTGAAGCGACTCCAGACAGTGACTCTATGCTCAGTCCCGCCAAGATGCAGCCTTTTCTTCCCTTCTTCCCACCTCTTTTCTGTCTTGGTTTAAGTGCTGTCTCACCCCAGGGTGGGTATAAACTCACCCATGGAAACTCAGCCAGGAGAAATTAGGGGTCATGGAGGGCGTTTAAGTTCGTGGAAGGCTGGTGGTACATGCCTAATCAGAGCCAGGCGGGTTGGAATTCGGCTTTCAATTCCCAAATATACTGCATCTCTTGGGGATAGGGTTGTTTGGTACTTAAAAGTCTGGGGAAAGAAAAACGTCCTTCAGAGATCCTGTGCTCAGAAAAACTGAGGACATTGAAAGAAGAATACGATGGAGAATATTTTTTCCCTTAACAAATCAAATGCAATTGACCTTCGATGATGCTGTAGAGCCAACAAGACCCCCTTTAAAAGTTGCTGACTACACAAGTGGAGGCACTGCGGGCACCCCAGGCGCATGCCACACCCTTAGCCCACCTGGTCACAATCTGGAGTCTCTCTATCCTCCTTCCCTGAAGATTAGATGACTCTAGTGCGGAAGCATGAGGTCGTGAAGCCCATCAGGACAGTCCCTTCCCTAGCAGGGATACGCTCTGAGCCCCAGACTCAGTTCCAGGCCCTCGGACTGAGGTTTTCAGTTAAGGAACTGCATAGTGTGAACCAGCAGCTGGAAGAACACAGTGGTAGTCGCAATAGCTTGATCTTTTCCCAGCCAAGCGGAAGTGAAAATCAATTTGGTAGAGCAGCACAGAGGGAGTTCAGTATTTAGAGTCCACAGCAGAAAAACCACCAGATACTCCAATTCGGCAACAAAGTCTAATGTGTTCCAGGATCCGGTAGTCAGTGAATAACCAGCCTGCGAGTCGGTAAATAACTCCGCACCAGTCTCTTTAATGTATTTGGTTAGTTTTGCTGTTTCCCACCGTGACAGCTGAGGCCGGCCCGCCGGGCGCCACTGCGCTTCGCAGACCTGCGGAGGGAAAGCCGACCGAGGTACACAGGCTTGGCGAGGAAGACGGCTTTTTCATTCCTGCCAAGCCTCCTGGGTCGCTGAAGCCACCGCAACCCTATTCTCCTGCTCCTTCGGGTCCTGCTAGCGGTTTGCTGGCGCCCGCTCCTCACTGCCAGCGGGGGCGGCTGCACTTTCAGGGACCGAGCGCCAGGACTGGGCAGGCAGGAGCCTTCTCCCAGGACAGTTAAAGACCCCGCTGCTCTCAACACGCTCCCTGATGCAGAGGACCCGGCACCAGGGCCCTTAGGACCTTGCATTTCGTTGGCCGCAGACACCATCTAGTCTTCACCTCTCCTTTTCCGTGTGCAGGAACTGGAACTGGCCAGGCCATCAGCAAGCCTTAAGAGAGAACTGGGCAGGGTTGGCCCCAGAGCTAAGGAGGTCCCACTGCTACAGGGTTTTTGTTTGTTTGTTCTTCTCTGACGATGTAGGACAGGCAGGGAGGGTGGTGGTGGAGTAGAGGGTTTCACCTGGTGACCAGGAGCTGGACCTTCTGGGAACTGTGGCTATGTGGGTGATACCTTTGTGGGAACCATTGGGGGCGGCTGTGGTCATCCTTAAGACTCAGGGCCTAATTTCATAGGATTTGTGAAACACAATGGTGTCCGGAGGAGGTGGGAGCGGAGACTGAGGAGCCTGTCTTTTGGACTCCTCAAATGAAGGAAAATGGGGTGAGATTCTAGGACCCACGAGATAGGAGATGCGTTTTCCCGGGTCGGTAATGAAGCCCTCCCTCAGTATTACCGGGTTCTAGAAGACCTGAGCGCTTACTCACGTGGCTCCCCGCCTCGTTCCGTGTCCTTCTCCACGACTGCCTCACACGGTCCCCCAGAAGGTTCCGATCCTCCTCGCTCTTTATCGCAGCCACCCCCATTACCAGCGTGGTTAACCTCTGACCCTCGCGGTTCCGAGTCCATCCCCAGGTAGTGAGAGTTTTCTGGGCTCCTCGGCATCCCCCATTGTGGCAAAGCCTCGGGATCACTCTGCTCACGCTCCAGCCGCAGGATGTCATTGACGAAGAAGGGGGTGGAGGTGACCCGGCCCAGCAGCATCCCAAAGGCCGAGGGGGTGGAGTCGAATATTTCCGGGTCCCGCGGGGCACTGCACCCTAAGCTTCTCGTCTTGTGGCAGCAGACCCCGGAGACCGACCCACGCTCTGGGACACACACCCTGTGTTCCACACTGCGCCTGCCTCTGGGCCATCTCTGGAGGCTGGGGAACCAGGACCGAGTGAGAAGACTGCGGCCCCCCATTGGTTCCCGCCGAAACCACGTGGTTAGTCCTGCACCTTTCCTCCTTAAGCGCAGTGTTTCTGCGCCCTTCTAAACCTCCCCCACCCCTAGCCGTCCGTCTTGGGGGGTTTAGTTTGTACTGATGATTCTCAAAAGCAAACAACCTGGGGAGACGGTGCTGCGCACAGTTCAGGTCTCGGTCAACACGTTCCAAGCCGAGGCTTCCGAAGTCAGCCCAGGGTGCGAAGGGAGCCTCCCCCGGAGGGTCCAGGAGTGGGAGGTGGCGTTCTTTCCGTGCAACCGAGCGGGCCAGTCCGCCTTGGCCTTAGCTCTGTCCTCCAGTCTTCCTCTGATGGCAGTGGAAAAGTGAGGTAAAGAACGCGAGGCACCTGCGGGATTGGAGATGCGCGATGGGGCCTTCGCCCCAGCAAGGCTGGGTGCCCGCGGCGGGTTGCCCCCCAGAGCGCAGAGCGGGAGTGCGCCTTGACCCGCCGGGGCGTGAACCGAGTTGGGATCGTCTGGCTTAGCTGAGTTCAGACACGCCTCTTCTCCGGGAACGTGAAAGAAGTGTGGGGTCTGCAACTGGGGGAGACCCGGTCCTCTCTGAGGACTCGGCGAGTAGTTCCCACCCGCCCGTGAGAAGGCTCGGAAGAGGAGTTCACCTCGCCTCTCGCGGCCGGGTTTCCTCTCTCCCTCCTCCTCTCTCTCCTCCCTAAGGCTGGTGGCTCCCTGCGTGCGGTATCAAAGCGGCACCCGCCTCAGTGGCGGCATTACCTTCCCAGAAAAGCTCTTTGGACACGCGGGCACTGAGTAAGGTAGGCAGTGTGGGACCGTCGTTAGGAACACGGGGACAGTGCCAGTCCTTGATCTGGAACACAATTGTGGTTTCTGGGCAAAGAATGAACCCCTTTCAGCTTCGTCTTCATTTAAAAACTAAAAATGGAGACGACTGGGAGAATTTAATGAGATGTCCTCCTGCTGCTTACCTGTGCTAAGTGAACGTGACGTGGGGTCCGCGGTCTCAGGGGTGTTTACTGAAGGGCTCTGGGATCTCACTAGGGTGCTTTTCGGGATTTCGAGTTGATGTTTCTTAAACCTTCTTATGCAAATTTAGTGTTACAAGAGCAGTTCGGATATTATTTCCTAAAATACAGATAAACTGACCACCTCCCCTCCAGCTACTGGGTGAACATTTCATAAAAAAAAAATTCATACGTAATTTCAGCAAATTTGATCGTGTGTGCAAAATTACATGATATCATGAATTATTTTTCTCGAAGCTGTGTTCTGAATGTTCCCTGATTTTTTTCTCCCCATGAGGAGTAGGAATCAGTGAGAAGTGGGGTGGAGGTGATTCCTGAGATACCCTGCTCTTTATAGGAAGGAAGCTGTCACCTAACAGTAAACCTTTTCTTTTTCTTCCTTCTCCTTCCTTCCTTTTCTTCCTCTTTCTCTCTTAATAGATATTTTTTGTCCTAAGAGATCTTGACATTTTGTGATGACTCACAGGGCTTTTTAAATCTTGTGTATTTTCTGGTTATTTTCCATTATTTTCAACTTGTGCCTGATGATCTTTATAGAGAAAAGTTGAAAATATAATAAAATCCATGCAAAGATAACATTTTAGCACACTTTTTCAGTACATTTGCATGTATAAGCTCACAGGGTATGTTCGAGTTTGTATAGGTTTAAATTGACATCATAAACATGTCCAGTACTTCATTAGTTTTTTTCAAGTACTATCTAAAATAATAATCTAATATTCTACTTTATGGATGTATCATAATAGACTGTTTATACTTTTAGACAATATTGGGGTTTTTTTTTTTGCTGATGTAAATAAGGTTTTATTTTTGTGCCTTCGTGTTTGTGCCTTTAATCTTTGTCCCTTTATATCCGTGCATCTTTTACACGGGATACACATGTAGAAGGAACATTAATGAATCAAGTACTTTATAGTTCATTAAAACATATTATCCCGAGGCTTCCTAGATCAATTCCGCTTTCCTACCCTCCCCCAAGAGGTGCTGGCTACTGTCTAGTTGAAGGATTATTTACATAAACCAACCAACCGACACCACAGAGATCCCGAGGACTTGGAATACCCGGGTTGAAGACTGTGCGCAGGCGCTCCACCCCTCTTCATCCACTGGACACAAGACAAGAAGGGCTGGGGGGCCGGGGGCGGGGCCAGCTCAGATAAAAACCTAAAACCGAAACCTGCCAGAGCCCTATCGCTTGGAATTCTCGCTGCCAACAGTCAAGTTCTAGAAAAAAAGGACGTCTTGGGCGGGGGGACTTGACGTCAAAAACTGAGTTCGAATTCTAGTCTTAAGTTCCTAGCCCTGCCCTCCTGGTTTACCGTGCAGATCTAATGAGATATGGGACGTTCAAAGGCTTTCTAGCCCTTCTCGTGCTGTGCAAACACGAACTCTGTTATGGAATGATCGAGGTGCACCTGGCGCAAACCTCGGGAGAGTTGTCCCTACCTTACCTGCTAAACCCTGGTGCGGAGAGAGACGGTGTCTCCAGTGTCTCCGGTGTCTCGGTCGTGGCGTGGGGCAGGAGCTTGCAAGCTTGCAACCCCGGGACTGCGGCTGAGCTCCTGGTTTTCAGGGTTTCGTACTCCCGGAGTCACCTCCTGTGACCTGGGGTTCTTGCGTCCAACCCTTCTCCTATAGCACCCGTGCGCCCAGAGAGCACCTGGCAAGAAACCAAAACCTTTTTCTCGCGTATTGTGAGTCAATTAGGGTCGCTTTAGCGGTTGCCCAGCACGCCAGCGGCCAGGAGCAAAGTTCATGGGGCCTCGAGACCAGAAAAACCCTTGAGTTCTAGGCTTTTAGGTGCAGGCCCGTGCAACCCCGAAAATGTAGTACAGTTTGAAGTGTGTGTGTTTGTGTGTGTTTGTGTGTGTGTGTGTGTCTTGCTCATGAGTGGAGACGTGGTCACCTCTGTGATCCAGGTCATGTGTACAATAGAAACGAAAAGTTGTACCCCATTTGTGTACAATGAATCAAAATGCAGCCTGTAAAAACAAACAAACAAAAAAGAAAACAACAACAACAAAACCACTCAGGTCACACAACATAATGCTTAAACCAATGTTCAGGTCCACAGCTGTTCTGAGCACCTACTGAGGGCCAAGTGGAAGGTCTTTCATCTGAACTTGCACTCTTGCACAGAAGACAGGATTTGGAGTCCCATGCAGTGTTATACCTTACACAATTATATTGGATTTGTACCCGAAATTTATTGAATCCCTTCTTATAACAAAAATCCTTATCTCCTATTGCGTTCCATCTATGGTGTGTGGTCAGGGGGTGGGGAGTTGTGACTAGAAACTGAACCCAGAGACTGGCCAGGGCTAACACCCACTCTACCACTGAGCTACATCCTTTTCTTTTTTTGGGGGGTGGGGGTGGGGGTGGGATACCAGGGATTGAACTCAGGGCCACAGGGCCTCTGAGCCATACCCCCAGCCCTATTTTGTATTTTATTTGGAGACAGGGTCTGACTGAGTTGCTTAGCACCTAGCCATTGCTGGTTGCTGAGGCTGGCTTTGAACTTGCCATCCTCCCCCCTCAGGCCTGAGCCAGAGTCTGGCGCTTTTATCCTTCCTGTTCCTATTTCCAGCTCCCTTTTTTCCTGGGTGAGTACACATTCCCAATCTCATTATTTTATCCTTTCTGTGCTTGTTTACTTTTAAACAAATGGACAGATGCATGTTAAAAACAGAAACAAAGGGACAGATGCGTGCATATGTTCCTATTTCTCCTTTTTACATGGCAGGGTAACTTAACATGGATCTCTTGTGGAGCAGTGCCATTGATAGTGGTTTTTGTGTGGCTCTCAAGCTTTTGGCTGATAACACAGATGATGTCAGCTGTAGCACAATGCCTGTGAGCTCTGCACCTGCCTCTCCTTTGCAGTAAACTACTCATGTCTGAAGTGACTCAGGACACAGAGAAGTTCCCATAACTGGTGACTGTTGGTACAGACTTTCATAACCTTATGAAGCTTAAGTTTGGTTGAATCCAGATTCTTGGCTTCTGCTGGCAGTTGGCAGCCTCTGAAGCCCAGAAAGCCTGTTTTGGTGTTAGCAGTTATCAGAGCAGGGGAATGCCTGCTGGTATCCGATGTAAAGGTCACAGCTGGCAAAGCTGAATTCTTCTCCACTGCTACCTAGTGGAGTGTTGCAGCTACAATGGCAGACCATGCCCTACCTGCCCACTCCCCACCCCCACAGCAGATCCCAGCTACCTGCCAGTGACTTCTTTCCTGGTTCTTATCTCCTGAATTTGAAGGATGAAATCCTGGGATGAGAAAGAGTGAGAGTAAAATAATAGGATTTATTCAAGCGAGAAGAAAAGAGACAGCGCTCCTACAGAGTAAGGGGGAGACCCTATAGTTGCTGCCATTTAAGTGTATTAGTCTAAGGGTTTACATAGCTACTGTGTAAGGGCATTGGTCAATGTTAATACTAATCAGGTCTCAGAAAAGTACCAAGGCTATTGGTCAAAATCTATACACTAAACAGGTATTGGAAAAGTGTTCAGGCTACTGGTTAACCTTTGAGTCTGTAGCCTTCACTCAGTTCTGTCCTGACACAATCCCCCACCCCCATCCCAGGACAAAGAAGTTAGTTGGAATGTTTGGAATGTTTCTACATGTTAACTTCATAGAGTGACCTGTACATTAAAACAAGAACAAAAACAAAAACAAAACAAAACAAAACAAAAAATCTTAATCTGGGCTCATTACCTATCCTGTTATTCACAGTGCATATTATAATCTACAAGTAAATCATCCTAGAACAACGTGGTGATGGCTCAGAGATGGCTATGGCTTATCCTGTTTTGCAGATAAAGAACATAGAAGTTAAGTTAAAGAACATAGAAGTGGAGAAAAATCAGAAACCAGATTTTCTCACTACCTGCTCTTTTTACCACAGCCCTGAGTTGCCAACACAAAGCCATCACTCTTCACCTTTGTGGTCCCCAATCCCATATCAGTTCCCTTGGAGATGAAAAAAAAAATTTGAAAAGTACCTGGAATTTGGCAAGCAGACCTGGACTGTTCTATGCAGCTGCTGCCACTGCTGGTGATCAAACCCAGGGCCTCTTGCATTTGAAGCAAGCACACTGCTGAGCTAACATCCCCAGCTCTCTTTTAAAAACTTTAATGCACATTTACATCTCATCTCTCCTAGTTCTCAAAATAACTCAGAGATCTGTGGCTAATAAGTGAGGAAACCAAGACAAAGAAAGATCAAGGAAACCTGGATGGACCACAACTGCCTCCTCATTTCTAGAATGGCGCTGTTTTACAGACGGAGATTAAGGCAATTGTTCAGTGATCATCTTGCTTCTTCCTACCTTTTTGCTTAGTACATCTTAGTATCCTTGTTCAAATATTCATTTAATATTGTTAAATTTCCATGAAACTTTTAAGTCAATATGTTCCAGATTATTCTATTCTTTCCACTAGATATTTCCTGACTCTGTTATATATGGAAAAGGTAATCATATATAATCTAACGTGCAAACTGAGATACACACCTTCCTTCTTTTCTTCCTTCCTTCTTTTATTTTTCAGTACTGGGGATCAAACCCAGGGCCTATCACATGTTAGGCAAATGCTCTGGTCTGGCAATGAGCCTTACCACACACAGTCCTTTTATTGTGAGACAGGATACCACTAAGTTGCCTAGGCTGGTCTTGAAATTGCAATTCTCTTGCCTGAGCCTCCTGAGATACAGGTTAGTGACACCACACCCCATGAACTGGGACACTTTTAAGAGGAAAGGAAACACTAATTGGGTGGAACATTGGGCATAAACTGTAACTAATCCAGGCAAATGAGAATATATGACCACCCCATATATTTTTTTAGCATTGTATAATTTATTCCTTAAAGGAATAGTTGATTTTAATTTGCAACAATAGAATTTATTGACATATTCAGCACGAGAGAGACACTGCTACATACATGAATGCACACACAGATATTTACAATATTTTTCTTAACCTTACTGCAATGTGTAAATTTATTTCTTAATTGAATACATTGTAGTCTATTATGGTATTATAAATTTCATGTAAAGTTTGGTACTGAAATGCAAATAGTATCCTATGAAAAAAAATTCTCATATTTATAATACAGAATATAAATGTAATGGCTCTAAGTTTTGGCAAGCAATTTTTCTGATATGATATGGTCAATATTATAATTCAACAGAATCTGAAGGTACCTGTACAATAATCAGGATGAAGTCAATATTAAAGTGAAAGTGCAAAAGACAGGGTTCTAGGTATGGAAAGATAATTGCAATGATACACTTGTTATAACTTTTAAAAGACATTTCATGTAATTGAAATGTGGTAGATATCAATTAGTTGAATCACAAGTTTATACCCATGTGACATTGCTTGCAGTGAAATAATGGAACTCAGCTCTCTGAACATTTTTTTTTTCTGTTAGTTGGCACAATATTAAACTTTATTAATAAAAGGTTTTGGAGGGTCATTGCAAAGAGTAAGGGGCTCCTCTTTTTGGTTCTATCATGCTTCTGTTTCTCTTCTTTCTTATATGTCATAACCTCCATTGCTATCAAATGTTGATTTTACAGTTACACATAAATGTTACCATGTAGGTAAATTTGCAAATAAACAATCCAAGAATACTGAGGATATTTTTTAACCTATTATACACATTACTTACTCTGTAAAATGAGAACAATGTTTAATCCTAAACACTAATGCCATATCCATGTGATGGACTACTAACACCTTTTAGTAACCTAATTTGTATGAACACAAGAAGCTTCACATCCATTTATGAATACTTTGTTCCCTAAAAAGGATCTGAATTCTTTTTTATATATGCATCACAATATATGTTACCAATTAGCTGAGTTTGACTAATTTGCTTAAAATGGTGAATAAGTTTTCATGTGGTCACCCTATATTTAAGACACTTTGCAAAGCCCTCAGGACAGGAAGATAAATAGCACAAATTCCAAGACTCTCCAGGACTATCCAATCTATGGATTTATATTGTGGCATGTTGCCAGCAAACCTTTATTCACTGGATTTCACTCATGTAATGAAGGATAACATTTATATCTGTAGTGACACTTTCATTATTAAAACCTATGGTGTGAATCTGATTATCATGTGGACTGGTTAGTCATTGATGCATCCTTTTTTCTGCCCCTCAAGGCAGGTAGGTCCACCTGTCCTCAGTTGAAATCCTGCCATTAGCACAGGTTGCTCCCAGCACCCATTCATTTATATACATACTCTTTTGCAATTTGCTTTTTTCACTTAACAATATATCCTGGAAATCACACCATATTGGCTTTAAAGAGTTTCCTTATTCTTTTCTACGATTGCCTAATAAATATTCCATTGTGTGAGTGTACCACAGTACAGTCAACTATACTCTTACAAAGTGTTTTTGTTTTGTTTTTGAGGTACAAGGAGATCAAATCCAGGGCCTTGCACAGGCTAGGCAAGTGCTCTACCACTGAGCTACATCCCCAGTCCAGCTACTGTCCTGTGAATGAGCATTTGATTTTCTCAGTATTTCAAAATTACAAACAATGAGATTGTTTGTGCCTTTGTATTGTTAGAAGTGTATCTTCAGGGAAAAAATAACAGAATGAATCAAACAACATTACCCTATGTAAATTTATGATTACACAAATGGTATGCCTTTACTCCATGTACAAACAGAGAAACAACATGTATCCCATTTGTTTACAATAAAAAAAATTTAAAAAAAGAAGTGTATCTTCAGAGGAGACTCTTAGAAGTGGGATTGTGGGTCAAAAGTAAATGCATATATGAATTCTTTTGGGTATTTCCCCTGTGGGAAATTTACCAGGTTTGCATTCCACCAGCATCATATGACATCCTGGGCAACAGAATGCATGACCCACCGTTCCTCCTCACTCACACCAATGTGGTGATCCAGAAATGGTATCTCAGTGCCTTAACTTGCATTTCTCTATGACTGAGGTAGACATCTTTGTATACGTTTGAGAGATACATATGTGTATGTAAGATATATGTGAACAGCATATACATAGACATGTATATGCACATAAATTGTATTCTTCATCTATTATTTGATCAATTTTTAAGCTTACTCAAAATCAGTGATTTTGACTATCTGTGATATAAATTGCAAATATTTTCTTCCTGTTTATCTTTTGACTTCTATACAGTTTTTTGCCTGTTTTTAAATGTAGCCACCTTATTATTATTTTCTACGATTTGGATCTTGGTGAGAAAACCTTTCCCTACACCGAAAATAAAGAGGAATCCACTTATATTTTTACAGCATGTATGGTTTTGTTATTTACACACTAGTGTATTCGAGTGTATGTTGTGAATCAAGGATTTAATATTAACGTTTTGTAAATGGCTTGCTGGGACCATTTTAACGGTTTGCCTACAGTCACTTTCAGAGGCGCTGTCTGTGAACTCCTGAAAATCACTTGTAATCTGGGATCCGGGGAGGGATGTGGGTGGAGCGGAACGGGAGGAGATTCTTTTATTAATTATTTAAAATAGCGGCACAACTTTTTTTTGTTTTTGTTTTTGTTTTTTTAAAATCTCGTTCTTTACTACTTGGCGAGCATCCTATTTTCCCCGCATCACCTCCCCACCACCCGCTTCCTGGCTGCGCTGCTCTGCTAGGCGGAGGCCGGGGCCTGACTTAGGACCCCGACCCTGGAGCGGGCGCCCGCAGTCGCCTCCCGCGAATACTCAAGACTTCGGGCGTGAAAAAGGAAGTCATCAGAGGCTTGTGATCGGCCCAGGCTCCCCGGTGCGGGGCCTGCCCGGATGGGGATTCGAAGGCCGCTGGCTGGGGCAGGCGGGGACGCTGCTCCGCGACGCTTATCTGCCCAGACTCCGCAGCTTCACCTCAATTAACATTCCAGCGCCCGCCGCCTCGCGGAGAACGATAGTGCCCGGCCACCAACCCGCGGCTGCAGAGTCCCAACCCCTGGAAAAATAAACTCTAGGATCAGTGACTCTGTGTGTGTGTGTGTGTGTGTGTGTGTGTGTGTGTGTGTTGTGTGTGTGTCTCGCAGAGACCAAGATAGAATGATCAGCGCCGCCCCGGGCGCCGCGCGGTGCAGAGGGTGGCGGCTCCCCTACCCTCGCCCGCCTCTGTAAGGTAGAGTCGGGCCGCCGAGGAGGAGCACCGCGCTCCGACTCCGCAGAACTTGGGCAGGACATACGCGGGCCATGCCTGATCTTGCTGAGCCCCTGCGAATCCTCAAAGCCTGGGATGCGATCATGTCCATCGCTGTGTCCCCAGAGCCCGGGAGAGGCGTTTCACACGCACTGTCTGACCCTCGAGGTCAGACAGTGCCTTTCTGGATGTTTTTAATGTCTGTATACCGCGCACTTTGCGCTTCCATGATCTCACCGATGTCCCAGGGAGATAAGCAGGGTAGACGTCATTATCTCTATTCTGGGAGTGGGATGTGGAGGCGCAGAGGGGTCCGATAACTTGTTTCAACCACTGGCCTAGTGAGAGGGGAACGCCAGGTGTGGCGCTCTCCTGCCAGGACTGAGTGCACCCATCTAGGTCGCACCTCCTTAAGAGGGTACCAACCTGCACATTTCTGTAAAGGCGTCTCTGAGAATGTGAAAGACGTCACCACCTCTCTATGTACAGACTGAATATAGGGTCACCTCTAAAATGGGTGGTTCACCCATCCCTGGAGGCCGCTTTGCATATAAGGAATTTAATTTGTATACAGTCTCAGGCTTCCCTGAGCCATTTTAGAGGTGTGTGGTGTGTGGGGTAGGTGATTTTTTAATAAAATCTTCCTACCCCCCAAAAAATATCACCTGAGCAAAGCACCAAAACCCTCTTTGATTTAGTAATTTAAATTGTCTGATTGTTCCAGAACTCACCATCTAGGGACCATCTATTGACTGCTAGAGAAAATGCAGGCTTCTGAATCAGTTTGCCTTATTTAAAACTTTAAAAATGTATAGATAAATCAATTGTGCTCTGTGAGTTTCATTTTCTAAAGACAACTTTTAAAATATAGTTTTTAGCTGTGGGTGCACACAATAACTTTATTTCTATGTGGTGCTGAGGATCCAACCCTGGGCCTCTCGCTTGCTAGGCCAGCACGCTACCACTGAGCCACAACCCCAGCCCTTTTAAAGACAATTTAAGCATGGCTCTTCCGAAAACTAGAAACATGCTAAGGTGATGTGGGTTGTACTGGATTGGAAGCAGGTGTAGTAAGAGTTTGGGGCAATTTGAGTTTCCAACTTAAACAGCACTCATTCCAGATTCTGGGGCTTCTGTCAGAACGGAAGGTGAATGGGTAGCAGGCCATTATGCAGAATGATTTGCCTCTACACAGCCTTATTGGGTCCTAAGGCATTCGGTCTCTATGTTCTGCCCCTAAGAACAACCATGTCCACAGTCATAGGTGGTTCACCCATCCCTGGAGGTCGCTTTGCATATAAAGAATTTAATTTGTATACAGGCTCAGGCTTCCCTGAGAAGTTAGGTTAAGTGGAGATCCTTCTGAGATCCTCCCAGAAACTTGTGGACACTTCCCTCAGAACACAGGGAGAAGGGCAGGTGGGTTAGTGCACTGGGGAGAATCCAGGACTTAGGGTGATGCTGCAACACAGTCCATTACTCTGCCCCCAGTGGCCACTTATGGCAATGGCAGGTTGGGGGTGGGCAGCCCACACGGACAAAGATAGCTCAGGCAGGCACAGCTGTTGGTATTTGGTGCCATGTAGATAAATTATCCTGATAATCAAGTACATTTTCCTTTCACCTACTCCCCAGACAGTGTGACGCTGGGTAGACATGTTGGAGTGGGATGGCCATTTAAGAGGTGGCCAGCCAAGGAAGGCTCACTTGGCTGAGCAGAGTCACTTTATATAGGAGAATAAGGTCCACAGGCCCTCCCAGTGCCAGACAGCCTACCATCCAGCCTCCACCAGCAGCACATCTGTGGTCTCTGCTGTTGTTTGTGTTCCCCTCCAGGGCCTGGATGCACACTTGGAGCAGGGTTGGAGTGGGCCTCTGGCCAGAGGGCCTGGGCATGCCTGGGATAGGACAGAGGGTTGGGGGTAAAAAAATCTACCCCAGGACAAGCTGGTGAGTAGGAAGAAAAGAAGTCCAAAATCGAATCTCAGGCAGCCCCAAAGTTAAGAGGTCAGGAATTCAGGATGTGATATTCACAGGCCAACTGGTTTGAACTCTACAAAAAAGTCTATGTCATTTCAAAAAAACGTTCTGGGTTTGTTGTAGATTTAAAGAAAGCAAGGGAACATTGCCCCCAAACTAATTTTGTGAACTTGGATTGACTAATTGCTTTTAAAAAAAGGAGCTACGAAAGAAATTTTTGCAGCACTTGGGGAAATCTAAGTTTGAATAAGTGTTAGCTGACATAACAGCATTAGTGTTAATTTCGGTAGATATCTTGTTGGATATGTTTGGGGACCCAGAGGGCATGATGTTTGTGACTTTCAAATGGTTCAACAAATATGTGTGGAGAGAGAATGCCCGTGGGAATGGCAATAGCTGCTGAGTGGCCACGTGAAGTTAGAGGGAAGGTACGTGGGCATTCATTATGCTGCTAGTTCATTTTCTTCCATTTGAAAAATTTCAAAATAGATCAGTGGAACAAAAGGCTTGAGTGAGGAGGAGGAATCAATAAGGGAGACTAGAGAGGAGTAGAAAGACCAGAGAGGGACTTGGAAACCAGATGAAGGAAGCATATAAAGCAGAAGAGAATAAAAATGATGTGAAATGCCACTGGTAGGTCCAATACTGAGAAATGAAGTCAGTGGTGACCATGGCAGGGCTTGGTCATGGTGGTGCCACAGTCCTTTTGCTGGTTAAACCCAGAGGATGGGCATGTTGCTCAGAGACTAGCTTCCAGGACCCAGGAAGAGTGTGCGGCTGTGCATGACTCTGTGTGTGTGTGTGTGTGTGTGTGTGTGTATGTGTGTGTGTGTTTGCTCATCTTCATGAGGGGTGTTTTATGGCAAGCGAACTGGGTGTCTGTACTGGGACAGGAGAGGGCCGGGAGCCAGCATCCTCAGCTCTGCAGCTGGCCAGCACACACTGACTGTCTCTCATAGCGCTTAGGGTAGTCCAACAACCTTTGATACAGTATGCACCATGGGTTGCCTTTCATTTTGCTGAAAATGGGATTTATTCAAATGGAGATGGAGAAGCCTGGGAAAAGAGATACCTAGGATAAAGAGTATATTTATTTTGTCCCTTTGATTTGACTGCTCTCAGTAACACCAATTAGGATTAGAAAAGCAAATTCTGGTCTTCCCAAAGCAGGAAGTAGTAGAAATTTTTTCCTTTCTTTCTTCCCCGCCTCATCCTACACCCTTGCCCCCAAGGTATGTTGCTTGAATTATCCCTGTAGGCGCCTTGGCTCTGAGTTTTCTACGGATGCAGTTCTGACATGAGAGTTGATTGCACAGGAACCAGCATTGATGACAGATTTGTCCTCAACCCAACAAATGGCAGGAGTTTGAGAAACATCTTGAATCAATCTCGATCCTTCTCTCATTCTCCTTTCTTCAAAAGTAAACTAGATTCTTAAAAAGCATCATACTTTCATGGCGGGGGGAGAATAGAGAAAAACAAAAAAATTTAAAAAGTTCTAATCCCACAGCCTAGAGAAAATGTTTTGACGTCTGTTTATTTATATGTATGTATAATTAAATCTTTTTAAAGGAATAAGCACATGGAGGCTTATTGGAGGCTGGGGGTGGTGGCACACACCTGTAATCTCAGCAGCTGGGGAGGTTGAGGCAGGAGGATCACAAGTTCAAAACCAGCCTCAGTAATGTAAGGATGCCCTAAGCAACTTAGTGAGACCCTGTCTCTAACTAAAACATAAAAAGGGCTGGGGATGTGTCTCAGTGGTTAAGCAAACCTGGGTTCAATACCTGGTACAAAAAAAAAATTAGAAAAAGAAAAGAAAATAAGCATTGGATATATGGCTTTCTAGACTGCTTTCCTCCCTAAGGTTTTATAAATTTTTTTGTTTGTTTGCATATTATCATTCTTCTGTAACACTACTTGGGAGTCCCTGGGTCTCACCCCATGCTGAAAATGTTCTACCGCTGAGCCACACCCCTCCCCCAGCTCTGGACATAATATTTTCTCCTATTCATGGGTACATTTTCTTTTTTTCGATTTTGGAGATTGAGTCCAGGGCCTCATGCATACTAGGCAAGCGCTCTGGGCTATATCCCTAGTCCTGCATATGTATTATTTTCAAAGTTACTTTCTCTTTCTAAATATCAAAGATATTTAGATTTCTTCCCAATTTTCATTTGTATTTGTAACACTGCTGTTCACTTTCCTATAAGTAATATTTCCCTTGCTTCTCAGATTGTTTCCTCGAAGGGTGGAGGGAGGAGAAGAGAGGGAGAAGGGCATTCGTTTCTTGCGGAAAGGAGTGCTGGCAGAACCGGCTTAGGAAAAAAAGGAGCGGGGGGTGGGGAGGAGAAGAAGAAATCACCCCCAGATTCTCAGGTAGACGCCTGCGCCCTCCGCACCGAGCCCGGAGCCCAGTCAAGGAGGCCGACCACCAGCCGCTCCTCCCCACCAGGGGTCTATCTGTCCTGGTCTTACAGATCTGCCCGGAGAGATAAAGTCACCGATGGACTGCGTTCCTGGTAGAAGCTCCCTTGCCAGGGACGTCTGCTGGAACCTGAGAAGGACTTCCGTCCAGCGACAGACTGCGGGGCACCGCCCGCAGCTGCTGCAGGGACTGCGAGTGCACCCGCCCCTCCGCTTCCTGCCCTTTTGCGAACTGCCTCGGGGACCTCAGAGGCAAACCAGGAGCTCGCCTGCGCCTTTTGGCTTTGAGAGCAGAGCTCGGCTTGGTTGCAAAGCAGCAGCTCGGAAAATGAAATATTCCTGGGCTGCGTAGGGCTTCCTCCACGCCGGCTGCCTCTGGCTTGATCTAGAGAAATCGATCTGGAGAAGGCGGTATTACAGAGGCCACCCCGCAATCCCGGGGGTATTTGCTTTGCACCGCAGAAGATCTCGTACGGACTCAGAGCCTCGCTGTTATCCCTAAATGTGAAAAGCAAAACGTAACACTTACAAAAATAACGTAACTCTTACAAAAATAAAAAGTAGCACAAAGTAAAAGTAGTACAAAGCGTAACTCTTACAAAAATAAAAATATATTATCATGAACTGGGGGCAGGGAGGAATTTCTTACACTAGGCACCATCTATAAAGAAAAAGATCCGTTAGCCGGCTACATCTTGGTCATCAAAACATGGCTACATCAATTAATTGAATTTTTCAAGATTGCTGGTAGGGAGGATTTTGAATGTTCCCAACACAAATGATAAATGTCTGAGGTGACAGATGTGCCGCTTACCCTCATCCGATCATTATACATTGTCACAATGTAACCCATACATATGTACGATTGCTGTCAATTAAATAAAAATATCTTTATAAAGAGTCAAAGGTAATCAATCTCTCGAGCAAAGAGGCTCACTAGAGTGGGAGACTTTTTGCAGCACATCAGGGCTAAAGACTGGTATTCAAAAAATGTGAGAAAGAAAGTTCCACCTTTGTAGGTTAAATTGGTTGAAATTTTGAAGCCTGAGTACAGGAGTGTGGCTAGGTTGCAGGAGGTGGGGAATCTTGATACGATGCTCCTGAGAGTGAAAACTGGAAATCTGTATGACCCTATCTACTAAAGTTGGAGATCCAATTATTCTGTGGCCCAGCAGTCCCACATGAATCCTAAAAGCTACTGAAGTGTGTGGACAGGTGTTCTAAGGGGCACAAACACCAATGTTCAGAGCAGCATTAGTTGCAATAGCTCAGAAGCTGAAACAATTCAAATGTTCATCAACAGCAAAATAGAATAGAACAAACTGTATGGTCACTACAGTGTCCGATGACATAGGAGAAAGGTCTGCATGGAGCAGTAATTAACTGAGAAGTATGAAATACTGCACAACAGTAAAAATAAAGGAACTACAGATAAATACAGCAGGGATGAATCTTAATGATTGCACAATGTCACGCAAACTAAGCCAGATACAGTAGAACACATACTAATGATTTCTTTTGTATCGAGTTTTAAAACAGGCAAAATTAAAGTACTGTAATTATTTTAGGGGTGCCTAGGTTACATTACATTAATGTAACTATTAAACAACAACAAGAAAATTATCAGAGAAATGAATACATTAAAAGTAAGAGTGACGATTACTATGGAGTATTGAGGAAGAAGGAGAGAGAGCTTTAAATTCCTGCAGTGGTTTGTGAATTTCTGGGTTGTCCTGTCCTGCTTGGGTGTTATCCTGATGTTTGTTTTACTACAGTTCCCTGTTTGGCATTTTTGTTTTATACACTTTTTGGGGGGGGGGTGTGTTTGCTGTATTTCATACCCCTACCCAATTAAAAAAAAGTGGTAGAGATGATCTGGGTCAGGGGTTTCGAGAAACCTCATCATTTTCTGATGAATGGATGGAGGGGTAGAAGGATAAAGCTTTGCTGTTTTCAGTTTTCAACTATACACAATAAAATGAACTATGCTAAAAATTGTGGACATCATATTATCGTCTAGGAGAGACTATTCACTCTGCAGCAGAAGAGTGTGAATTTTGATTTACTTGCCTGTAGTGGAAGTATCAAGGCTTAGCCTGAAACAGTGCTCTGATTTATGACAGTTGCTTCACTGATTAAATATGCTAATCTGTCCCTTTTCATTGACTTCATAGGTTAATCCCTGCAGGTGACCCAGTGTCTGGGGACTTATTTCCTTTGTTTGTTTTCTTAGCAAAACTTTTCTCAGGGGAGTAAAGGACACTTCAAATGAGTCCCTCTCCCAAATCAGGCTTCCACCTCTGACCCTGTAGAAGAATGCTGTGGAACCCTGAGGTGGAAGATCCCCAGCTGTCCTCTTTCCCTTTCCTCTCCCAGAAGGGAGCTGCTTGCTGCTACACACATTACTGGGAACTTAGAGACCAGCAGGGGAAATAATCCTATAGCAAAATTAGGGAGGCACAAGAAATTAGAAAATGTAGAAGATGTGTTCAGGAGGAAGGCGGAACTTGCTGGGTGACTGGAATTTTGAAGTGTAAGGTGATAAGCAATGGCTGTTTGGTCGTTCCAGCTCAAGTTATTTGTGTAAAACTTACAGTTTGCATTTTCACATGCGATAGGTTTATTATTTTAATAGGAAGGTCATACATTTAAGTCTACATTTTGAAATAAACACCTTATATTTACATTGAAAAATGCACAACTACTTCGTAGAAAAACAACCTTTTCCCTTTCTAAATCTTAGCGAACTTTAGTGTCTACGCGGTGCCAGGAGCCACTCTTGAGTCCCTTGCAGAAGCGAATGCATTTCAACCTCACCCCAACCACTTAAGCTGAGAACCCCACGTTACAGAGCGCAAACTAAAGCCCCTGGAACCTAAGTCCCTTGCGGATTAGAAGGCAGGGGGCAAGTTTCGGAGGTTGTTCTTGACACCACAGGACACCACTTTACAACAACCAGGATCCCGACTGCATATGGGACGCCACAGATTTCTAGAAGTGAGACACCGGAAATTTAGGGTGACCCAGGTGTGGGCCTTATAATTAATTACAGAGGGGCGGTGGCCATTGCGTGATGTCATAGGGCTATCGATAGCGACACTATCGATAGTGTAATGATGCACAAAACAAGGTTGAAACCTTGGCCACCTCGCTCGGCAGGCGTTTCTTACAAGGGCGGGGCTGTGGCACCCGCGGGGTCGAGGTCCGGGTCCTTGCGCCGCGCGGGCCTCTGCTGCCACTCACTCGGCTCCGCACCCAGTGGCGCCGCAGGGGATGGGGTTGTTTTCCTTTGGCCTCGGGCCGTCATTGTCATTCACTCGGCCTCCCAGTGTGGCCCAAACAACCGCCGCAACCTGACACCTCGCGCTGTTGACGGAGCCGGGCCGCCGGCGCCAGGGAGGTCGCCGAGGCAGCGCGGGCCGGAGGGACCCGCGGGGAGCCGGGAGGCGGCGGCCCGGCCGGGGAGGGGCGACGCGTGGAGCCCGCGGCGAGCTTCCCGGAGGACGTCACCTCTCCGAGTGGAGACTCAGCCAACAAAGAGACTCGTGCCCTTTGCCACCTTTCCGACTCAGGAAGGCGCGAAGGTGGCGTTTACTGCGCGATCTCCCTGGACAACTAAGGGGCGCCCGTCTTGGTCAAGTTCATTCTTCCTGGACCTGCTGCTTTCTTCCCGGATCCACTTCCCTCCGTACTACTATTACTTAATGGTCCATGTTGATTTGACGCACTTGCTGGAAAGGTGACAATTTAAGTCCGTATAGCAGCGTGCTTCGCAGCGCAGGCCTGGCGGGTTATCCGTATTTACTGTCCCCACGACGCCAGTGCGTAACTTAAGGCAGGGTCGGTTCGTCCTGTCTCACGGTCTTTCACTCCACCTGAGACCCGACCGCGCGCTGGAGAGCTTGCTCTATCTTCTTTCAACCGCGTCCCGGTCCCCTGCATTTTACAGATGAGGAATGTACATTGCGGTGGGCTAGCCAGGGTGCACCTGCCCTACACCAGGCCTTGAGTGCTTTTCCTGCTTCCATCCTAGGCGCTGGGATAGTCTGATTCTGCAGAAGTTTGTCACATGATCCGGCTTCCGAGTCCAGGGGCTCTCAGACAGCAACTCTCCACCAGCTGGGACAGGAGGGGAGAAGGAGGGGATTCTTCGCCTGCCATATCCTGCACAAGCAAGACCATATATAAAGTATTGTAGATAAATTTAGGAGGCCCTGTCTGCTGACAGTCACCCCAGGGCAACCCTAGAGCCAGTCAGGGGCTTTCCCACTTTGTGTTCCCTGGAGTCACCCTGCTGGAACGTCATGATGTACCCAGCCTTATCTTCCCACTGAGACTTCCTGACACATGACCCTTCACAAAGCAGCCTAACAGGCAAATTAGATGGCGTTGGCCATCTGGCTCAATCTGCTTCTCAAGTCCTCTTGATGAAGGGCAATTCTCAATGAGGAGCAGCTCTGTCTTACCTGAAAGGGCAGAGCATCTACACCAGGACTTCTCAGAGTTTAATGTGCCTTTGGATTACATGTGACCTTATGGAAGTGCATATTCTCATTTAGTAGTGCAGGCCTGAGGTTCTGCATTTCCCACAGGCTGCTGTTCCTCAGGACCACATGGAGTAAGGAGGATCTAAAAAATTCAGTTTGGGGCTGGCTCAAGGGGCAGAAAAGTTGAGGCAGTTGCTCCTGTCCACACCCCTCTGTTTACAATATCTCCCTCCTGGTTGGAAAGTTAGTGACTATGTGAGGAAGAGCAGTAGTTTTGAAGATCAAGTTTTGTTTTATAGTAGTACTGCATGAATTGGTCTAAGTTGCAAAACTTCTCAGAATTTCTTTCTTCATCTGTACAATAGTAACTTTTATCACTGGGTTTATGGGAAGATTATGGGGAAAACCCCACATGAATGTACTTTTTCAAGGTGTAAAGAATTAACCACTATATTACTGTTTTTTTTTTTTGTTGTTGTTGTTTTGTTTGTTATTGTTACTATAACAAAACACCTGGAGCTGGGTAACTTTATAAAGAAAAGATATTAATTTAGCTCGCAGTTCTGGACATTCAGGGATATCAGTGTGGCTCTGGTGAGAACCTCCTGGCAGATGGTGTACAATGGTGGGTGTCTATGCAGGAGTGAGAGATGACATTACCAGACAGGAGCCAGAGAGAGATTCAGGGGTTGGACTCACTCTTAACTACTGGCTCTGGAGAGCACTAACTCAGGGTCCCTAGAGAACTACCTTAATCCCTTCCAAAGGCAGAGCCCCCAGTGACCTCTGGTCAGCCTCCTAGGCTCCACCTCTTAAAGGGTCACACCACCTTCCTACATTGACACACTGTTAGTTTCCAGCACATAAACCCTTGGAAGACAAACAGCATCCAAACCACAGCAGCCACATACAAAGGTTTAATATTCTGTTCTCCATAGGTTTGCAGTAATTTCTCAAATGATGTATTGATAAATAAAACAAAATACCTAAATAAAATACCTAAATAAAAGGGACATTAAATACATTCACATTCACACAGAGCTATTTTATTAAAAAGCTGAAGTTATAACTTCTCTGAAAGAATATGGTTCAGAATATGGTTTATTTTTGAGAGTTAAACCAAGATTCCTAAGGAAAAGCACAGAGGAAAAATGACTGTTCAGTTGGACATTGTGAGTTGCATCCGTTACATCCGTTTTCAGGGGACTGTCGCTGGGGTGCTGGCTCCAGGCAGAGGGAACTCTGTGGATCTGGCTGTCGCAAGGCTTTCTGATCATACTGGCCGCTGCGTTTGATGCTTTCTTAAGACTTGCACCAGCTTGTCTTAAGTGATGACCATTTTGGTCTTCAGTGGACTTTCCCCCTGTACATACAACTCACATAGAACAGAGACAGGTTTGAGCTGAGCCTGTCCTTAGGGTGAGAAAAGTCACAGCAAGACTTGTCGACGAGAACTTGGAATTGGGTGGGAACTTTACATTCTGGTCTTGACTCATCCATTAACTCACTGCCAGACTGTCACTCATTACCTCTGTTTCTTTTTCTTGTGTGCAGGCTAATGATTTTTTCCTTTCTCTTAAACGAGAGTTGACTGGTCCTGCAGAGAGGGTGGGCTTTTTTTTTTTTTTTTTTTTTAATAATAGACTATTATTATTATTTTTTTTTTAGAGCTGTTTCAGATTTACAGAAAAATTAAGCAGAAAATACTGACAGGTCCCAAACAGCCATTTCCTTGTCAACCTCACACACATTAGTGTGGCACACTTGTTATAATGACACACTTATGCTGACACCTTATTAGGGTTCGTGCTTGGAGCTGGACATTCTGTGGGTTTTGACAAATGCATAATGACGTGTATTGACAGTCACAGTATCGTGCAGAATAGTTTCACTGTCCTAAAACTGCTCTATGCTGCATATATGCTTTCTTCCCTCCTTCCCCTGAGTTCCTGGAAACGACCAATTTTTTTTCTGCCTCCAGTTTTGCCCATGGCTGGTTCATGGTAGGTAGCCTTTTCAGATCAGCTCTGTTCACTTAGCAATGTGCATTTTAGGTTCTTTCCTATCTTTTCATGACTTGCCAGCTCATTTTAAAAAAATCACTAAATAATAGTCCATTGTCTGGGTGTATGACAGCTTGTCAACCTACCAGTTGAAGGTTACCCTAGTTGCTTCCAGTCTTTGACAATCATGAATAAAGTGGTTATAAATGTGAGCATGCGGGTTTTATGTGTAAACAGGACTTCAGTGCACCTGGATAAATGCTTAAGAGTGCAATTGCTGGATTGTGTGTTTACATCTGTAAGACCCTGTCCAGCTGCCTTCCAGAGGCATCGGCTGTATTGTTCTGCAGTCCCACCATCAGTGGGTGAGAGTTCCTGTTGCTCCACAGTCTTGCCAGCACTTGGTGGTGTTGGTGTTCTGGATTTTGGTCATTCTAGTGGTAACTCATTATCAGTTTAATGTGTGATTCACTAATGGCAAATGACTTGAGCACCTTTTTATTTGCTTGTTTGTCATCTGTATATCTTCTTTAGTGAAGTGTTTGTCTAGATCTTTTCCATGTTTTTGAATTAGATTTTGTTTTCTTATTGAGAATGAACAGTTCTTTGAATAATTTGATATAATTTTTTTATCAGATATGTATCTTGCAAGTATTTTCTCCCAGTCTGTAGCTTGTCTTTTCCTTTTCTTAACAATAAATTTCACAGAGTGGTTTTTAATTTAATGAAATTCCTCTTTGGTTTTCCTTTCATGGATTGTGTTTCTGGTGTTGTATCTAAAAGTCTTTGCCTAGTTCACACTATATTTTAAAAGGTTGGCATTTGAGCTGATACTTAAAAAGTGGAAATTAAACAAAAAAACAAACAAACCTGACCTTAGACAAATACAAATTTAGGGGTATTTTATAAAATAACAGACTTTGTTTTAGTTACTGTGGCTGTGTGAAAAATAACCCAATATTTAAAGACATAAAATAATCATTTATCATGCTCCTGGCTCCATGTTCTGGGATTTCAGTAAGTACATGAAAGGGGTGGTTTGTCTGTATTTCTGGGTGTCTGGGTCTCACTGGAAGACTCAGTGTCCAGGCTGGAACTCTCTGAGGGCTCCTTCCTCGTGTGCCTGGTGATCGAGGTAGCTGTCAGCTGTGACCTTGGCTGGGGCTATTGGCAAAAACACCCAAATGTGATTTTTCTACATGACCTGATTGATTTCCTCACAGCATGGGACTGGGTCCCAGTGTAAGTGGAGATAAAAAGAGAAAGGTAGAGACAGGTGGAGAAGCAGGTAAAGGACTTATCCTTCCCAGGACCTGACATCAGAAGACACCCAGCATCATACCGGCTGTCCCACTCAGGTTCCAGGGGAGAGGAACAGAGCCAGTGCTTTAAGAGGAGTGGCGAGAAGGTTCTAGAAGATCATGTGGGGCTAGATATGGCTGCAGTCATTTTTAGAAAATGAAATCTACTGTGAGTTTATAACCATCAAAATTGTCAAGATCAGGGAAATCAAGACAAGTATGAATGGCTGTTTGGGAATCAAAGAGGCTAAAGAGAAATAAAAACAATGCAAACCATGATCAAGGATGTTTGTTTTCTTTTTAGAATAAAGGGTGAAAAAAATCCCTGAGGGGGTGGGGGGAGACAAGAATGGAGGAAGAATGGATTGTATAGAGGAAAATGAGGGGTGGGGGGGGGAAGGAAAGATAATAGAACGAGACAAACATCATTAGCCTGTGTACATGTATGATTACACAGATGGTGTGACTCTGCTTCGTGTACAACCAGAGAAACAAAAGTTGCACCCCATTCGTGTACAATGAATCAAAATTTAAAAAAAAAAGAGTTAAAAAAAAAAACCCTGAATCTCAATTTTTGGCATTTATTGAAAATTGGAAGTACTGGCATGGAAAAAATGGAACCAAATAATGCCAATCATTAAATCGTATTTCCACTTGTTAAAATCTTTAAAAATTAATTTGAAAATTTGAAATCATGTGGCTCAAAAAAGTGCAATGTATACAGTAAAAACTTGTGTCCCCCAGCCCCACCTCTCCGACCCCTCTTTCCATCACCTTCCTTCATGTGTGTCCTGGAAGATTCATCCTAAGCGTCCCTGTTGTGAACACAAGCTCGTCTGACTCCCTGGTCTCACAATGCCCTTGTCATGGAAGGAAGGCTCTTGCACATATAGTCACACTCTTCATGTGACGCCAGTCAGGCATTTATTTCCAATTTTGTCCCAGTGAATACTTCTGCCTTTATTTGTTCGGGGGCTTGAAAGATCTCATGGACCCAGCACTTGAGTTTCCAGGTAACATTTCCTGATGGTCAAGAGCAAGTGGAATGTCTGTAGTGATAGGAAAGAGTTCGAGTTCACTCTGTGTCTTTGGGTCTCAGTTTCCTCTTCTGTTGAAAGGAGAGGATAGCTGAGCTCTAAGCTCCTCACTCTGAAGGTCTAAGACACTCTTAGGCCTTAAGGAAGAAATAGAGTGGAATATAATGTTGGTTTCAAACTAAAACACACTTTCAAATGAACCTAGTCCCACATGAGGATGTAAGTGAGGTTTTTATCTTGCATTTCTGAGATCAATTTCTCTCTTATGGAAAGAGCTTATTTTATAATTCCATATTAACTATGTACTAGTTGTCTGTGAGAAAGACTTGTAATTCTCAGAAGTAAACAAACAAACTGAAGCCAAACAAAAACAACCCGAAGAAGCAAAAGCAGAAACCCAGAAAAGGAAGCACAGCTGAGAGGTGGATTTCACCCAGATGTCACTGCAAGACCCTGGTGACCCAGAGTTTCAGTTTTTATGGCACCGGAGACGGGAGAAAAAACCTATGGCTCATTGAGGAAAAGCAAGGCTTTCTACACAAAGCTGGGGCCCCATGCACTGGCGTTCTGTTTGCAAGGGTGAGTCACAAAGGGGTCCGTAGGGAGTTAGCCCTCCTCCCAAGGCACAGAGCAAAAGACACATGACCTGAGAGCTCACGGCCACTTGCATTCACACGGGCTTGTAGCCCCAATTCACACTGTTCAGACCATCTCAGTAAACTAATAGTTCAGTTTGGCTAAGCATGCATACAAATTGGTAGTGCCTTCAGGCTCCTGGTGGAAACTAATGTGGATGCTAACTGGAGATCCTGTTACGCCACCTGCGATTCCCCTCAGTGCTTGACAAGGATTCCGCTGAGTAATAAAGGTGTTTGCAAAGTCTCATCGTATTGGGAATTTGGTTGCGGACTTTCCTTCCTTGCTTGCTTAATATGTGTAGGTTTAATATTAATATTTTATGTGTTTTCCCTGAAAACAGGGGTCTTAACAGAACCAGGGTTAAAACATAAAAATCAAATTTCTAATGGAACAGTGATTTCAGATTTAGTCATTTGTAATGAAACTTTGAGTAACCAAGAATGTTATGAGAAAATACAAAAATAGATTCTAGCTGCCGATCCCCTGTTGACTACTCTCAGATGACCTGAAGTATGTAGGCAAATAACTCCAACCCCATCAGGAATGATTAACAGGAACAGAAGAAATAAAGAAAATAGAGTTCCTACAGTTAAAACGCCTTATGACAATGCTTATTTAATTAATGGAAAGCCAGGACATCCTTACAGAGGGATGCCTCTTAAGCCCCTTGATTTAGACCCTCCTTTATCTCCCATGGGATATTTAGATGTAAAATCAGGACATGTTATAATCTGGTTTGAAAGTATACATACAAGAGTGCAAGATAGTTCATTTCTTAAAGATTAAGATTTACTAAATGCTGTAAATATTACTGGCCACCTATCCCCCAGAGAAAAAGTTCCTCAATGTTAAGTTCACACAGTAGAAGACGATGTCATATTATTGTTAGCTTAAACTGTCTAGCACTTATTAACCACAGCAGTAGCCACACAACTGACATTCACTCAACTCTGCTGAACTTGCTTTAACCTTTATGATTAGTTAAACAATATTAATATGTCTTGTTATTTAGTTATAGGTGATCACGAGTAAGCAATTACTAAAAATAATTAGAATACTTCATTGCCTGATCTAGTAATGATTATATAAGATATTTTTGTTATTTTTCCTTGTGATCTTTTTCTGTTCTGGAAAAACATGTGTAACTGTCAACCTTTCAATGTATAAAAAGCTGGCTGGGAAAAATAACATTTAGAACTTAGCATTCATTCCTTGAGTTTGTGTTGCTTTGTTCTCGCCTCGCGGACACCTACTCCATCACCTGTGACCACCACGACTCCTGCTAGGGCTGGACCCTGGCAGGAACCCACCTTCGAGATTCAGAATTTACACAGGTAGCACTCCAAGGAGATGAACCCAAAGGCAGAAGTTCACACACACACACATACACACACACACCCCACAATATGCCTAGGATCAGTGGAAATAATAGCTAAGTAGAATTAGGTCCACAGAAATTCAGATATTGAAATGATCAGACTTGGAATACAAAGTAAATATATTTAATGTGTATGACAAAATAAAAATGTATGAACAAGGTACTGTGTTTCAATCCTGACACTGCAAAAAAAGAAAGAAAAAAGGAAAGAAAACTTAAAGAGTGAGAGACTACTGAGGAGGTGAAAAGCAGCTTCCGAAATCTAAAAGCTGGCCTGACACTCACCAAGAGGCCATGTTATCCTTCAGTTGAGTATAAACATTACACAGAACATCAGCATTGGTAAGGCCACCGGTGACCATTCCAGATCCAGGCAAACATGGGACTGACCAGTCCATTGTCATGTCTAACAAAACATGAATGTTGTCCTAATAGCAACAGTGGCCAAACATCTTACTGTCTTGGCTAATATGCGTGACAGCAGTTGTGGTTTTAGTCTTGCTCAAGTCTTTCTTCCTTTGGGGTCAGATTTATTGATACCCAGTCATGGAATATTCCTGCTTTCTGCAACCATTTAAACTCAGAAGAAAGTCCTCCTTCCTTCCCCAAGTCACCCAGCCAAAGTTCAGATCTTACAAGAGATCCTTCCTATCACCATGGTGGTTCTTTCCCCTCACCACAATGAGTAACAAACCCAACTTGTTCAACCACAGGTGTGTTCTTGGTGGTCTTTGCCTGGAGAGTAGTGATAATATAAAAATCAAGCCCATCTGGAAAATAACAAAATAGTACTTATGGAAATAAAAATACAAAGTTAGAAACTTGGTGGTCATGGTTTAACAGCAGCTTGGACACTAGAGAGAGAAGAATTAGTTAGCTGGAAGCCACACTGGAAGAACTTACCGATTATGCTATAGCATGAGAAAATGTAGAAGAAGGGATAGAACCAAAGATCTAACATATGTCTCATCTAAGGCCCAGCAGTTCTCAAAGGTGAGGAGAGAGAATGAGATCAACACAATATTGAGGGGCCAGGGCTGACGAGTTTCCTGAATGATGATGACATCAATTCTCAGACTCAGTGTTCCAACAAATCCCAATCGTAAAATATAGAAATTCCCACCTACGTACATCAGGGGGAAGAGACAGAAAGTGAAATTCTGAGAAAATATTTCGTGAAGGAAATGAAGGTCACCCAGAAAGGAGCAACAATGAGATAGGTGACTAACTCATCGATGGGTTCTAAATAGTGACAATGAAGCCAGAAGATGGAATGAGACCCTGACATCTCAGGACTGTGTATCTGAGGAGGAGACATTACCAGACTAACAAAGAGCATATTCTTAATAGTCAACTTTAGACCCAGTGAAGTGATCCTAGAAAGTATGCTTGAGATAACCAAAAGGATGGTGAACGAAGAAGGTGGTGAATTGGTAGCTGTAACTAAACAAATCAAGAATATGTATGACAATCATAAGTATACCTTGTGGGTTTTGGGGAAATATTAAAATAGAAAAGAACAAAAGTAGTATGTTAAAGAAGCCTGGCACAGTTTCACACACTTGTAATCCCAGCAACTCTGGGTCTGAAGCAGGAGGAAGTTTGAGGCTAGTCTCAGCAACTTACCAAGGCTCTATATCAAAATGAAAAATAAAAAGGACTGAAGATATAGCTCAGTGGTAAAGTGCTCTTTGGTTTAATCCCTATTACCGCCAAAAAAAAAAAATGAAAGGTGTGTTAAGAGGAATGATATCTCATAGTGCTTATGTTGTTCAGAAGGAAGGTAATAAAAAAGTATTGACTTTTAGGTAGTGTATTAGTTTCCTAAGTGTGCTTTCACAAAATACTAAAAACTGGATGGCTTAAATCAGTGGAAATTTATTTTCTCAGAGTTCTGGAGAGTAGAAATCTAAAGCGAAGGTGCTAGCAGGATTGATTCTTTCATAGGACTTTGAGAAAGAATGTGTCCCATGTTTCACTCCTATCTACTGGTGATAGCTGGCTATCCATAGTTTCCTTGGCTTGTATGAGCTGTTATAGGCATAAGCTTTATTGAATTAAGGGACCACACTTAACTTATTTTTGGGGGATACAATGCTGACTATAACTGATGTCTACTAAAAGAGTAGAAATAGTAGAGGGAAAAAATTGGAGTAAGAGAAAAAGAAAATTTTTTATTATAAGAAAATACAGAAGGATAATAGAATTAGGACATATACATGTATGACTACACTATCAGTGTGACTCTGCACCATGTATGGACAGAGGAATGAGAAGTTGTGTTCATTTGTGCAATGTGTCATAATGCATTCTACAGTCATGTATAAGTAATGAGAACAAATTAAAGAAAAAAAAAAGGAAATACAAGAAAAGAGTGAAAGAAAGCAAAACGAACAAAAGTCAGGACTGGATAAATAAGAAATATAAAACAAGATAATTAAAATAAATGCAAATATATGAGCAATTACAATAAATGTAAATGGACAAAATTCCACAAAATATAGTATTTCAAAATTTATATAAAAATTCCATTTTCTTCTGAATATATTTTGTTTTGCCTAAGAAATGTATCTAAATCATATGCACTTGAAAAGAGAGAGAAAGGTAAAGTGCACACTTACTAACTCACAACCATCATTTACTATAGAGAAAAATAAAGAAGCATTCTTAAAAAAAAAGGGAGTTGTCATATAATTATAGAGTAGTAAGTTTTCCAGGAAGAGACAATTTCATAATGTTGTATATATCTAACAGCATAGATTTAAAACACATAGAACAAAAATTATCATGTCTATAAGAGCAAATGGATATATAGATTTCAGAGTATTCTAACATATTTCTTTTAGTAATTAATTTCTTTAAGTAAACATGTACCAAAGTTTTTATTTAGTTCATTCATTAATCAAAAAAGTCATTAGTTATTCAAAAGACAATTCAAAGTAACTTATACAAAATAAAGAATGTTAAAATAAATTTAAAATAGTGCTAAATAGGTCAATAATTAATTGTATTCAACTGGACCAAATTAATCTGCACTGAACAAAATCATTTCTATTCTTATTAAATTTCTTCATCTTATGAAGTTATAAAATAACCCAAAGTTAATGAAAAGATAACTTAGATAGGACAATCAGTAATTTTTTTCACGCATTTCAAAATCATGCAAAATTGTTCATGACATTATTTCCTCTATGAATAATAACGTCAAAAAGCCTATTTTTCATGAGCAAAGTAAGCCTGCTCAAATAAGGTTTGACTTCATTATTTAAATGTAGCCAGATCATTAATTCATCATGTAGCTTACTTTCAAATTTGGAACTATCAAGTATTAAACTAAGCCCACAGTTGTATTTCACTGTCACTATTCTTCCTAAAGTAGTATCAGTCACGCATTATTGCTTATAACTTATAAACAATAGCATATTTTATAAACTTACAGGTCAAAGAATAAGTAAAATGAAAATTAGAAAATATTTCTGAACTGTCATGAAAATATTACATATCAGAATTTATGTAATACAGAAGAAAATGTATAGCCTTAAATGTTTATGATGGAAAAGAAGAAAGGCTGAAAACAAATGAGCTAAGTATGTATCTTAAGGATTTAGAAGCTGAGTGTTTTAGCACGCACCTGTAGTCCCAGTTACTCAGCAGGCTGAGGCGCAAGCATTGCTTGAGTCCAGAAGATTGAGACCAGTTTGGGTTGCAACATAGTGAGACTCTATCTCAATAAAAATAAAGCTAAGAAAAAGAGGGGAATTCCAAAGAAAGTGGGGGGGAAATGGAGGAGAGGAACTTGATGAAATAGAAAACAAACATACAAACTTTCAAAAGAAGAAGAAGAAGAAAAAAAAACTATGGCCAAGTCAAAATGTGTATACAACAGGCAAAAGCAATTGAACAACTTCTGGAAAAATTGATTAAGTAAATAAGAAGGGTCAAAGAAACAAGTGGGACCACAACTACATAGGCTGCGGACTTAATGAGATAAGAGGATATTATAAATTTGGAAATTGATGATAAAAATAAAATGGCCAAAGGGATGGGAGAGTTAAGGGACTCAAACTGATTGAAGTATAAAGGCAAATGTCTAATACCAAAGTCACGGGGCCACACAGAGAATGGACAAGTGGGACCTCGTGACACTGAAAACGGTCGTGCATCGAAGGCACTATCAAGAGTAAATAGGCCATGTACAGAATGGGAGAGGATTTGCAAATCACGCATCTGCTAAGAGATTAATATTCAGAATCTGCAGAGAACTATTAGCACTGAAAAGCAACATGAAAATCAACAGCCTCACTAAAAAGTGTTAAAAGACTCACACAGACACTTCTCCAGAGAAGATACCCAAATAGCCCACATGTACAGGAAGAGACGTGACATCTCTAATCATTAGGAAATACAAAGCAAGGCCACAGTGAGATACCACTTCAAGGCGATTAGGATGTTGACTATAAAAAACCAAAACCCACAAGAGAATCCCAAGTGTTGGTGAAGACGTGGAGACGCTGAGCTCGTGTGCACTGCTGGGAGACTATGAGATGGCGTAGCTGCTGTGGGAACCATTTCCAGTGTCCTTATACCGGAAATGGACTGAGACTCACGGTGGAGACCACAGGTTTTTATGGACAGTGTGGAGCAGCTCAGAGCCTTAGGTGTGCTTGGCATGAACTCCACCCTGAACCAGTAAGAGCTGGGTTTTCTCTCACTTTGAACTTCCTCCAGCTGCAGCTCAGTGGTGGAGGTGGCCTCCGCTGCTACAGGCCCCTTCACTGTCCTGGGCCTGGTTGGGCAGGCAGTTCTGTGCTGGTGGTCAGGAGTGTCATCCAGAGTCACACCCACTGCTGTTCTTTCCCCTGGTCACGGCACTGGGCAGTTGGCTACCACCTTGCTTAGTAAGAACGCTGCGGTGCAGATGGTTGTCAGGCGCCAGGCCCTGCTGTCTGGGAGTCACCTGCACCTGCCTCAGATTTCATGGGAAGCCCACCACATCGGCTTAGTGCAACAGAGCACAAGGAACCTGAGGATATCAAGAGAGCAGGGTCCAACCAGAGACTGTGGAGTCTCCTTCCACGCTGCAAAAATCCAGATTCCCAACATTTCCAGAACACCTCGTTATTTGTGACCCATAACATTTCAACATCCTGCATTTTGTATCATACACAGACCTTCTGTTTTTGCTGTTTGAAAAAGATGAAAAAAGCCCCCAACTATTGAATATGATGGTGTTATTTTTATTTGAGAAAGAAGAAAATGAGTCTCAGTGTTATGAAACAAATGGAAAAGCAACAATTTGAATAAGATCATATCTTGGACACACACGCAGTAGAGTTGGTCACAGAACTTGAATTCTTCTGCAAGAACTCTAAGTTGCCTGTAGCAGATGCTCATTAAATCCACAGTTAGAGATCTTGTGGCTCATCAGGAACAAACTGGATGAACAAAAACCTAGTGAACAGCTTTGTCTGGAAATGGGCTGAACAACTGGGGACAATTTTCATCATTCCAGAAAAATATGCACTTATAAAGTTCCAGGATTGATCCTGAAAGATAAGAGATTTTATTATTATTATTTTTTTTTAAGAAGAGAAGATCAGTTCTCCTGTTGAAGCTGTTTGACTAATTCTGATGCTGATGGGTGGCAGTCATAGGATTTGGGTGGTGGCAAGAGACACGGGATCTGGTGGCCGTGTGAGATGGTCAGCTGTGTTTAGGTTCTGGGTATGGCATGGGGAAGGATTTTCCCTTTCTGTGCTCACCTCTTCTTTTTTCCTTTTCTTCTCCTCCCACCCCATAAATCCCACAAATCTGTCAGGTTCACCCTGTGCTTTTCCCAAGTCTCTTTCTAGGCTGTGTATTTGCTTTGGGGTCTTTGTGTGCAGGTCTTGCAAAATGTGTGAACAGGACCCCTAACCCCTTAAAGTGTGAAATTTAAGGATGCATTTACACCACACTTTTGCCATCTTGTATCTTAAAAACTTGCCGTTATTTAGTGAGTGTGCTGATGTTCTGCAAAACTGAATGGAATGGTCATTTGCCTTGAGATAAATTCATTTTGGATGAAGAAAATCCAGGTACTATGTTTTTTCTGCTCACAAAATACTGTCTATCTGCAGATTATCATGTATCTTGACTCTTTGCCATTTCAGGCATCCCCCCTTTTATTTAGGCAGGGAAGAAGTCTATGGAGTTGCTTAAAAACAGTGTCGCCCCAACCACAGATGCCCTGTTAGGCTTCTGTGTCTAGGAGAGAGCTGGTTTCCCAAGATTCAGCCAATCAAGCAACACTGATTTTCCCTTGATTCCTCTTGGAGCAAAGTTTAGACAGATCAGTGAAAATGTCTCCCAGACCTGGCTGTGGATGGCCGCTCTTTACTCTCCTGGGAGGGTAGATGTGCCTCTTGTTATGCATCCCCAACTCAGACTCCCTACCTGCCGCTGATCAGTCCATTTATCACTCCCTTTCCCTGGCACTTTCAGCATCTGGACTTTGGTTTTAATCTCACATTATTCTTTTTTTGCAATGGCAAGTGTCTATTTCTAGTTGACCTGGTTCTCTTAACTTTTAAATAATTGATATGAAAGAGAATTGTTAAAAAATTAACTCTTTATAGCTCAGTGATGACAGAAGCAGTTCAAATGTCATCTAGAAATTCTGCTTCTTGTGTACCTTATTTTTCAGTTCTCTTCTTGTGTAACTCAGTGACGTCATAAAGCAGGAATCTCAATTAGGGAGCTGAGGTCATGCTGCAGCTGTAGGCTGAGCAGCCTGCGGTGGTACTGAGGCAGGAAGCACTGGAACTCTAGTAGCTGGGCAGTGGAGGGAATGGCTGGCTGTGCTTCTCTGCGGGAAAACCACACCTTGATGAGCAGATCAGGCCCATGTTTCTCGTTTGCCTTTGATTTTGCAAAATCCAGTATCTTTTATCACTTTTAATTTGCTTAGATGCTAAACAATACCCCCTAAAAAGTTCTTTATGCTTTTCTCTCTCTCCAAATGGTGTGTTCGATGTTTATTTTTCTCTTAAGATGCCTGCCTTCAGGGCTGGGGGCTCAGAGGGCACGGGTTTTCAAGTCTCTATGGAGTGAATTCTCCTCCCCATCTTCCTGGTGCAATTTGAGCTGAGGTCTGCGACTGTCCATTTTTGGTCTCTCACTTGGTTGCCCTTGAGACAGTGGCATGTTTTTCAGGCTCTTGATGAAGAAAAGCTCCCCAACAGTTCCTTAAACAGAGGGTCCTCCTGCCCCATCCCGATGCTCATGTACAGCTTTTGGTCTTAAATTGGAAACTTAACTGGAGCCTAGAACCTAGTTATTGCCTTATCTGATAACAACTTGGCTTCCAAGTGTGGCATGAGCACATATTGAACCAAATGACCCTTATTCTCCCAAACACATTGGAAAGGCTGGCTAGAACCCCAAAGGCCTGGACCCCTAAAAGCAGGATGAAATGTTTGTCTGTCTTGCAGCTCTGAACACAAGTAACCCCCTCTGCAGCCCTGGGCAGCCAGGTCTGTCTCTTCACTTCCCTGATTTTGTTTGTAAGGTGCACAAGTGACAGAGACAGAAACATTTATCACCATCATCATTATTAATTATGGGTGGAGTACACTGGGTTTATGTGTAATTTTTTTAGTTCTGGAGATTGAAACCAGGGGCACTTAACCATGGAGCCACATCCCCAACCCATTTAAAAAAATTTTTTTTTCTTCTTTTTTGTGGTACTGTGGATTGAACCCAGGGCCTTGTGCTCAAGAGGCAAGCACTCTACCAACTGAACTATATTCCCAGCCCTAAAATAAGTTTTTTTGAGACCGGGTCTTGCTAAGATGTTTAGGATCTCACCAAGTTGCTGAGACTGGCCTCTAACTTGTGATCTTCCTGCCTCAGCCTCCCGAGTTGCTGGGATCACAGGTGTGTACCACTGTGTATGGCTAGTAGGAAAAATATATCTTTTGACATAATCCTATGTTTGTATTTTATGGAAGCGATGCCAGGATTACATAAACATTTGTTCTTAAGGATGGTTATTGGAGTAGTATTTGTATTCATTAGTATACATTTTTGTGACTTATAATGACATTGTAGATGGCCACTGAAAAAATGTGTGAATTTGAAAGAAAGATATTCATGGCATCTTTATTTAAGTGAGAAAAGTTTGAGCTGGAGACCCACCCATTGTTTCTGAATCCACATTTGGAAAAGAGAAGTTTGCATGAGACTGAATGGATATGTGTAAATACACAACAGACTTGTGTATTTAACTTTGTGAGTAAATTAGGAAGAATACATCGAAGGTTAACAGTCACTAATTTTGGAAGGCTGGATTGGATTGGTGTGGTATACTGGGTTTATGTGTAATTTTTGGTGCCTTTTTATTATTTAAAAACAAACTGCACTAAAACAAGGTTGTTCAGGGGGAGACCTGACAGCCAAGACTTATGGAGAAATTTTGAGCCAAGACTGCCCTCTGCTGGGAATATTGTGCCATGCACCAGCTTGATTTGCTCCTGGTCTCCACAGAGAGGTCCTTTTGGGCTCCTGGAAAAGGCAGTCTGTCCTGCACCTTCTGTAAAGCCCAAGGAGAGTGGGAGCAACCCAGACCAGCGACTCCAAACCTGGCCTGTGCCTCAGAATTACCCATAGAGAATCTCATTGAGTGGTTTTGCTGTTGGGACCAGGAATCTCTATTTATGGAAGAGGCCCCAGGGGTGCTAATGTGGGGTTGGAGGTAGGTTCACGTCCTCAGCCATGAGTTGCAGCCTAGACAGCCGAGCTGGTCGCTGAAGCCCCCAGGCAGACTGTGTAGGATCCTCCTTTGACATTCGGCAGTAGTGATGTTTCATTTGCCTTTGTGTCTTGAAATCACGGTTCCCCAGAGCTGACCTTACTAATGTGCTCTGTGTGCCTTTCCTTCCCTGAGTGTCATTGGGTAGTTTCCTGGAATCTTGATTCTGGCCAGGGGAATCTATAACAATAAGTTACAAATCCAGCCCCTTCTACCTTTTTGATTTTTCTGCTCAAGGTAGAAACACAGAGCATGAATTGGAGGGCTTGATGAGAGTCAGATGTGTGAACTTGTTAGCTGTGTGACCTTGGGCAGGACAGCACAAATCTTTAAACTTCAGAGAGACACCTGCACTCCTAGTTCTCAACATCCAGGATATGGGATCAATGGAGCTGCCCATTCACAGATGAATGGATACAGAAAATGTGATCTGTGTACACAATGGAGTATTATTCAGCCATAAAAAGAATGGACTCCTGTCACTTGCAGCAACATAGATGGAACTGCTAAATATTATGCTAAGTGAAATAGTTTGATGCAGACACTCTGTATGTTCTCACTCACAGGTGGAAGCTAAAAAAGCAGATCTGATAGAAGTAGAGGCCAGAATGTAGCTCACTAGAGACTAGGAGAGGTGCAAGGACGGGGGACAGGGAGGTTGGGGAACAGGTGCCACAGTACAGCAGGACAGCCGCCAGCGTTCACAGCACAATAAGGTCACTAGAATTTGCAGCAATTTATTATATAGTTTACAGAGAGCTGGAAGAGAGGAGTGGAAAGTTTCCCAGCATGAAGAAAGACGTGTTTAAGGAGCTAGACGTGCTCACCAGCTTGACTTAATCATCACACATTCTCTGCATACATCCAACCCTGGCTGTATACCCCACATGTGAGCAATTATTAGGTGTCAAAAGTTTACAAAGTGACAGCAAATCATAGCACTTTTCTTCTGTAAGGATCAAGGAAGATGATCATGAGAAACATTGAACTCAGTGCCCAGCCCCTGATACATGTCCCCTCTTCTTTTTCTAATGCGATATGGCAAAAAGAAAAGAAAAACGTTTCCTGGTACTTTCAGCAACACGGTTGAAGCTAGACAGTCAGGCAGCTCGGCAACACTGTGGTGGTCAGGAGATGTGAGCCCATCCCTGGGGCCTGGGCCAACCAATGTGGCCTTGTCAGGAACAGCCGGGTTCATTTCAGACATGCTCTGCAGACGCCTGAGAAAAAGCTTTGAAGATAGGGGAGGGTGTAAAGAAATGTAGGCACTATGAACCCACATAACAAAAAAATGTATCTTCTACTTTCATATTTGATTACATTTTCCCCTAAGAAACAGAAGCATTTTTGTCCATTTTCTCTCTTTCTTTACATCTGGAATAAGAACCCCTTGCATGAGTATTTTTTTTTTTTTAAATACCAGGGGTGCTTAAGCTCTGAGCCACATTCTCAGTCCTTTTTTGAAATTTAGAGACAGGGTCTCACTAAGTTACTTAGGGTGTTGCTAAGTTAATGAGGTTGGCTTTGAACTTGAGATCCTCCTGCCTTGGCCTCCCAGGCTGCTGGGATTACAGGCGTGCACCACTGCGCCTGGCTCTAAAAGAGCATTTTATGAGGAAACTAATTTATGTGTTGTGTGATTCAAAACTGAGAAAGTGGCTTCAGATCCTTGATGAGCATTAACATTTCAAAAAATATTTGACCCTCCTGCCATGCCTTGGTAATGACTGGGTGGTTCACACTAACTGGCAGGACCCTTCTGAAGCCACAGATCTTGGTGTGGCCAGGAGGGGCTGGGTGTTGGGCATGGGCACACAGTTTTGGGGGAACCCAGAGTGAGGTGGTGAAGCAGCTGTTTTGGGGATCGGGCCCTGGAGCAGGGAGGGGGCCTGGGAAAGTCAGAGGTGAAAGGGAGCTGAGAGCAGAGGTCCGTGGGGAACAGCAGCCTTCTTCAGTGACTTTGACTGCACACCGGAGCCACTGTAGAGGCTGAAAACGGCCTCCAGGCACACCAGCTCCTAAGTCCCTCCAGGGGCCCTCCAGTGCCACCACAGGGCCCTCATGCTGTGGTTTGAGGGTGCCCCCAAGGGTTCATGTGCTGGAAGCATGCTGTAGTGTGAGGAGCTGGGGTGGTGGCACCTTTAAGAGGCAGGGCCTAGAGGGAGGTGATCATGTCAGTGGGGGCTCTGGCCTCAGCCGGGATTGGCATGTGGGGGTGAGTTCGCTCTCGCCAGAGTGTACTGTCATAGAGTAAGGCCACCCCACATACTTGGCCTCTCTGTCCAGAGCCAGTTCCCTTTCCTCTGCTTGGCTATGTTGTGATGCAGTCAAGAGGACCTTTGTCAGAGGCTGGACAGATGGGTTGCCTGACTGTAGATTTTTAGCCTCCAAAATTGTGAGCTAAATATATCTCTTTTCCTTACAGAACAACCTGGTCTCAGGTATTTTGTTACAGCAACTGAAAATGGACTGGTACACGTTAAAAAGGAATAATGGCAGGAGTTTAGACACAAACCTCACACACCTGAGGGTATATGAAGACAGAGGTAGAGATTACAGTGAAGCAGCTACAAATCAAGGAATACCAGGAGCCACCAGAAACTGAAAGAGGTAAGAAACGGATTTTCTCCTCGAGTTTCCTGAGGGAGCCTGGCCCTGACACCTGGATTTCAGACATTAGGCCTCTAGAACAGAGAGGAACAGAGAGAGAATACATTTCTGTTTTGTTAAGTCATCAGCTTGTGGTTATTTTGTACAGTAGCCACAAGAAACAAATCCAACCACCCTGGAAGTATCTAAACTTCCCAGTGCCCAGATCTAGCTCAGACCAGCTAGTTCAGTTAGAGCATTTGGGGAGGGTGCCGGCATCAGTATTCATCAAAGTTCCCACATAATTTTGAGGTCAGTTTGGGGACCGTTGGCCAACATAAAGATCCTTTCTCCTCACATCCAGCGCGGCTCCTGTGCCTTTCCTGGAGCCTGACATTCCAGCATTTGGGAATCTGCTCCTGATGTTTACCCATTTGCTGCTGCACCTGGGGCGGAACCTGCTCTGACTGCACCCTCATGGCAGGTGGGAATGCAGGCATTTTCCAGTCAGCAGACGAGTCATCCCTGGAGACAGGGCAGGGATAGAGAGCGCGGTCTCAGGTTTTAAAGATTTTACACTTTTACCTTCCCTAGCAATACGAATGAGTTATCTTGGACTTTGGTGATAAATTTTCAATGAGTTATTGATTTTTAAACAACAAATTGTGACCAGCCCTTGAGAAAGTACCAGAGAAGCTGCCAAGAGTCTCATAGTGCCTCCAGCCTCTCTCCCTTGCTCTCAGGGCTCCTTTGGTTGGGGACCCAGTGCCTCCTGGGCTCCTGTCCCGGGAGGAGGCACCACATCCCTAATTCATCCATGGTCCTTCTTTCCAGGTTGGTGCGTCTGGGCTTCAAAGAATTTAGCAACTCCCTGACCCGCACCTCCAAGGCAGCCATACTAAAGCTCCCCCTTGCCCAGGGCTTCAGTTGCAGCCCAAAAATATTAAATGGAAAATTCCAGGAATAATTCACAAGTTTTAAATATCTTTTATTGCAGTATATTGTTAAAATTGTTCCATTTAATCAATAATTGTTGTTCATCTTTTACTGTGACTAATGGATAAATTAAACTTTATCATACGTGTAAGAAAAAAGCATTGTCTCTTTTGGGTCTGGCATTATCCAGGGTTTCAGGCATCCACTGGGGGTCTCGGCAGACATTCCCTGTGGATAAGGGGGACCGCTGTGCAGAAATGGCAGGTCCTCTAAGGAAAAAAACAAAACCAAAGAAAATCCCAAAAAACAAAAACAAAACAAACAGAAAACCCCCAAAAAACCAGACTCTGCAGAGCTGGTAAGTAAAAGGAGAAAGACCCGGTAAGAAAGACTTCCTCAATTTTGTCCTTTAAGTTTATTATTTATCTAGGATATGAAGTCCAGTCCTAAGAGTTTGTTTTTCCACCTGCAACATTCTCTTCTCAAAGTTGAGATCAGTTGAGGCTTTAAAGAAACTGCATTTTATTACATAAAGAGCAAAAAGCAATTAAACAGCAAGTAAGAATGCTTGAAGGAGGCCTGTAAAGTAGATCCCACATAACTGGTTTGCTTTCTGGGGCTTCCTGGTCCTGTCCTACTTCCCTTGGGAACTTTGGAGAACAGTGGCCCTGCTAAAGAAGTCTCTCTGTTAGTTTTTGGTATCATCTTTTCTCCTTTGAGACGAGCTTGTGTCCTCAACCATCTCTGGGCAGGAAGAAGCCTTGTTACTAGTGCAGGTCTAACAGGATTTCAGTTGCTGGATACAGGAGGGTAACCAGAATATTCTAGTAGTTAAAATCACATAGATGCAGTGAGATGGCAGGCTGAGGAAATAGGGATGCCATCTTTCACACTTATCCTCTGATCAAATGACCTCTGGGTTGCCAACATCGTCTTAGCACAATCTCTTTTTGGATTTCCACTTTAAATGCTTCGGTGTGAAGGAGGTCTCAGACAGAGGCCCAGGCAGACCTGCGCATGCGCATGCGTATCTATGGACGGGGCAGGCAGCTTGTGCGGAAGCCCCAGGGTGGGAACCTTGGGCTCGCAAATATGCCGTGGCTGTGGATCAAGACTGAGGTGCTCTTCTCGACCTGAGGATGGAGACGCAGGTTTGAGAATCAGGAAGGAAGGGGGAGAGTTGCCTCTTCCTATTGCAAAGCACGAGGAGCGTATAATCGGCTTGGGGAGGGACAGCATGCCCAGAACTGTCAAACCTAAAGATGTTTCTTTTTTTAAAATTTTGTATTTGATCTTTTTAATTATACAAATGTCAAATATGACATTTGTTCTTTTATTCTCTCCGTATTCACCGAGTCTCAGTTCAGGCATGGTGCTGGTCACTGGGGATTTGCTTGCTTCCACTTGGGCTCCTGCTCTGACTACCTGCCCTCCTCTTGCCAGCTCCCCCCTCACGGACTGAGACCCAGTATTGCACCTGTCTGGGTGGCAGAGTCCTGAGGCTCACGCTGTGCCTTTCAGATGATGCCCGTGGTGTGTCTGAACCTCAGAATCCTTCCCCCTCTGACTTGGGCTTGTTTCTTGTGGAATAGGACAGCTGGTGACAGATGTTGTAACCCCAAACCAGCTCGACACGTCAACTGTGAGGGGAGAGCCTGGCTGAGCATCAGGTGACTGGAATAACTAGTTGCCCCTCTAGGTCACTGGAACAACTTTCTGCAACCTTGTCCAGCCCTGGAGGGGTCACTGAGAACGAGCTGCTGCCTGGGCCCATGGCTGGCCTCTCTGGTGCCCATTCACCAAGTCCTAAACCCATGTCAAGAGCTGTGGTATGAGCTCTGGATAGATGCAGTGGGATGGCATGTGTGACATGCATGTAACCATGGTATTGACAGGGAAGAAGCAGGCCCAAGAGGAGAAAGTGGAAGTGTAAGTTGGAAAAGGAAGACTCTCAAAGTCACACCAAAAAAGGCCTCAAGAAAGAATGGTTGGGGTGCAACTCAGTGGTGGGGCAGATACTTCGTAAGTGCCAGGCCTTGGGCTCAATCCTTGGCTCCAAAACAACAACAAAAAACTAAGGAAACCCAACCAAACAAAGAAGCAAACAAAACAGCAAAAAGGAGGAAAGTTCTGAGCTTGAGACAGGGAGGGGGAAGCAGGTTAGGTGTGGGTTGGGCTGGGTGTGTGCAGGGTGCCCCCAGTTGGCCTTTGTGAATAGAGAACTGGGTTGAGTCTTGGGTTCTATCTATCTGTCTGTCATTAAACGCAGGGTGTGACCATGGTGTATTGACTGTGTGTTTCTGATCTCTGGGTATCTGGGTCCTGCTGACCCTGGAGCACGGCCTTTTCCAGGCTAACCAGTTCTCAGAGGTGACAAAGGACTGACTTGCTTTGAGTTCACCTTTCATTACAAACCAACCCAGAGCGACTTCCTCAGCCACCTCCTCTTACCCTCAGGGCCACCAATCCTCTGCCCTAATCACCCAGGGCCAGGTCCCAGATCTCTAGGGGGGACCTGTATGCCCCAGAACCTGATGAAATTATGCAAAACAGTCAATCCTAAGCTGCTCACCTGCCTGTGTGAGCTTTCCATGGAAAAGCTCACACAGTGTTTTCTATGTGACCCACCCCATGGCTTGGAATGCCCCCCAACTCTTGAGAATTTTGAATAATAAACTATCTTTCTCTTTAATAGACTTTTTTAGAGTCGTTTAGGTAAGTTGAACAGAAGGTAAGCAGTTTCCATAGGCCCCCCAATAGGCACAGAGCCCCCCACTACCAACACCCCCACCAGAGTAGTATGTTTGTTACAGCTGATGAACCTACATCAACGTGTCATTATCACCCAGAGTTCACAGTTTACATCAGGGTCACTTGGGGTGTTGGACATTCTGTGGGTTCAGACAATGTTTAATGACATGCATCTACCATCCTAGTAGCAAAGTGAATTGTCTTACTGCCCTAAGAATCCTCTCCACTCTGCCTGCTCATCCCCACTCCCCAACCCAGGTAACCAAGGGTCTGGGTACTGTCTTCATGTTTTTGCCTTTTCCAGAATGTCCTGTAGTTGGAGTCATATGATAGTTAGTTTCTTCAGACTGGCTTCTTTCACTTACTAATATGCATTTGAAGTTCCTCCAGGTCTTTTGGTGACTCAATGCCTTTTTAAGGCACTGAGTGATTTTCCATGGTCTGGATGTGCCACGATTTACCCATTTACCCACTGGAAGGATTCTTGATTGCTTCCAAATTTTGGCAATTAAGAATAAAGCTGGCTGGTCGCTGTGGGACACACCTGTAATTGTAGTGACTTGGAAGCTGAGGCAGGAAAACTGCAAGTTAGAGGCCAGCCTCAGCAACTTAGCCACATCCGGCCACAAATTAAAAATGAAAAAGAACCGGGGATGTAGCTCAATAGTAGAATACCCCTCAATCTCCAATACTGGCAAAACAAGCAAACAACCAAAAATCAAAAACAAACAAACAAACAAAAAACAAACTGCTATGTGCGCACATACATTTTCCGCTCCTTTGGGTAAAAGCCAAAGAGCATGATGGCTGGATCTTATGGTACCAGTTTCATAAGAAACTGCCACACTGCTGTCCAAAGGGTTTCATCTTGCCTTCTCACTGGTAGTGAAGGAGGGTCTCGTTGCTTTACGTTCTGCCCAGTGTGGCGTGGTCAGTGTTCTGGATTTTGGCCATTCTAAAAGAAAATCTCATTATTGTTTTAGTGAGCTATCTTTTCAATGACGGTCATCTCCTGATTCAGTGACCTCATCATACCCCAATAATAATCAAACCGCCTTTTAAAACCAAGAGGGGCCAGGGCTGGGAGTGTCGCTGAGTGTTGAGCTCTTAGCATGCACGTGCCCTGTACAGCAAACCCCAGCACCCACCCACCCCACCCACCCAAACCAACCCAACCCACCAAACAAACAAAAGCACGCGGGGAATCTGAGTTTGTTTTTCTTATCACTGAAGGGAGAGGGTGGGATTCAATGGATTTACCTGGTCCTTTTGGTGACCAGGTAAGTTTGAGAGGTGGTGAGGGTCTCTTGCTTCTCCCCTAATTCTCTCGGGACCTCTAACCTTGCAGAGCTTTCTCTCTCCTTGCTGCTCCGGGACCCCCAGGCTGCCCACCCAGTTTGCAGTGAAAGAGCCCTGCTGCCGACCAGCGAGGCGTGGGTCCTGATACGGAGTCGCAGAGTGCCAACGCTGATGTCCTCTGACTGCCAAAAGGGCAAGTCGTTCAAAAGGAAACCCTGGTAGGGCGCTGCTCTCCGCACGGAGAAATTACTGTCTTGAAATGCTGCACTGTGCCTCGCAGACAGGTGCGACTATTATGTCAAGAGAACACGGAATTCTCTGGCTCGAATGTGGAACTGTTAAGCACCTGGATTAAAAATGACCATTTGCAAGGACTTGGAAACCCGGATCTGCAATCTGCAACTTTCCCAGAATCACACAAGTGCCCCGAGGGTCACCGTCGTCCCATTCTCGGAGCGGGAATGCGTTCTACAGAGCCTTTTGGGCAGATTCGCGGACTCCCGCGCGGCTCCGCTCGATCCGAGCGACGCCTGGACCCGGACTCGCGACTCCGCGAGCGGCCGCCCAGCCCGGCTTAGCCGGGTTGCAAGTGTCCTGGATCCGGGCTCGCGGTGGCTTGGCCCGCGGTGGAGCGCAGCGGGACACTCCCAGGTCGCTTGAAGGCAGGTGTTGCCCCCTAGGTCCCCTAGATGGCGCTCCTTGTTAAGTGTGAGTGCCGCTGCTTCCCCTTGCCCCCTCCCGTTCGGAGCCGCTGGCCCCTTGCGCTTGCCCCCAGGCCCAAGCTAGCCGCGTGGTCTCCATGGAAAGTTACCTTGTCAGACTTGGGGAGTGACGTCAGAGGTGACTGCTGCTGGAAATAACCTTCACCTCTGGGTGTTTCGAAACGGTTTACAGTAGGAACGTGATGCGGAGCGGCACGTGGCCCTCCTTGTCAAGACAGTAATTCTGTGTGCATGCACAGAGGGGCTTAGCGGTTCTCGTTGACATTTGCACTGATAGCACGGGCTGGGTGGGGCGGGGCGGGGTGGAGCGTCAAGGCTTTGGGTGGAGCCGGTACCCTTTCTTCTTTCGTTTTTCTCTCAGATTCAACTTTTCTTTAGATAAGACAACTATCTGAAGTTCTGATCTATCACACGTCTGCAGATGTCTCCCTTATCTGTTCTCCATCCTGCCTGAAATGCCACCAAGACCATTTCATTTTGGGGTTATCCAGAGCCTTCTTATCAAATAGCTATGCACTCACGCCCATAGCTAGCTGAAATCACACTGATTTGGAAATAAAAGTTTGCTTTTCTCCCAGCTTTATCGAGGTTGGATGATTCACAAATAAAAGTTGTGTCTTTAAGGTCAGGTGTACAATGTGATGTGACATATGTGGACACTCTGAAATAATGACTATAATGAACATGTCACATCCCGCCCCTTGTAGTGAGAATACTTAAGATCTACCCTCTTAGCAAATTCCAGGGGGATAACACAGTATTGTCAACCATGCTGCAAGTTGGTCTCCTCAATCTAAGACATCAGAATTTTAATAACGGGTTGAAAGAATGACGTGGGAACACAGGGAAGCTCTTTGTGATGGGGCAGAAAACGTCGATGGCAGTTGTTCTGGTGCAAAAAGCTGGACATCATGAGGGGCTGGCGAAGACCCAGGGGAATGCCAGACAGTGAAAGGAGACACAGGAAACCCGGAGAGAAGGGAAGATGGCCTGCAGGAGAGGTGGAGGGCTGCTAGCCTCCTTCTTGGTGGGACACTCCTGACCAGCAGGGGCCCCTTCTTGGTGGAGTAGATGCTGGCTGTTTTGCTTAGGCTGTTGATATGCGTGTGCATAGTGTGTACTTTACCAACCCACAGACATCTTTATCTGTTCCCAGGAATTGTTTTATGCTGAGGAAGCCACTGTAGATTGAACTTATAGTCTTTGGCGAAGAATCTGATTGCCCAATGGTGAAAGGGCCAGAGTGGGCTACAGCTCTTGGAAGAATTTATGGTTGTTATTGGCAACATTTTGTGGCTTGGCTTTATCATTTGGGGCAGTAGGGGGTCATCTGTAGGTGATATATGGTCATCAGGAGGTCATGGGCCAGAGCAGGCTCCAGTCTCCAGGTCCCCTGGGTTTTGGAGGAGTGCAATATGAGCTGAAGAGAGAAATGACAAGAAAGGAAGCAGTGGTTATCCAAGAAGTTAGCTGAGTTGGACCAGCAGTTTTGGGCTTTCTCTCTGCTATTCGTTACCATAGGACAGTCTGAAGGACTTCTGGATGCCTTGGTTCTTGTATCTCACTTCCTAAGCCTGATTTCAGCTTGTTTTACAGGCTGCTGATCTGGATACACAATAGCATCTGGAGGAAGGAGGGATGAACAAAGAGAGCAAGAGAGTGGGCTGATGATGGAGCAGCCCTCTGTGGTGTGTCTCCTTCCCCAGGCTGCAGACCCCACAGCTGAGCTACGATCTCACTGAGGACAAGGTGATTTCTGATTCAGGCAATGGGAGCACGCAGTGCTTGCGACTTATCTGCCTTTGTGATAGGCCCAGGGTGCTAATTTAGCCTTGGTTTTGCCCACGATCAGCTCCTACTAAGATGTTGGCTGATAGGGGTTTAAACTATCACCCTTCCCAGAGGTTTTTGCACCTGAATGAAGAACTGTTAATGAAATCCAGACTCCTTAGCTTTGAGTTGCCTGTCCTGTACTTTCTGCTCCCGGCATTATATTTCTAGTGCTGTTTTCCCCTCAAATATATTTCATGATAACCAGTTTGAAAAGTAAGCTCCTGGGAGGCAGGTGCGTGAGTACTTCCCTGGATCAAAACCTGTGCAGTTCTCTCCCTATCAAATCTGGGTTGACCTTATGGCTTGCTGGGATGAATAAAACATGGCAGACATCGAGTCATGCATGTTCTGGGGCTGGCCTGCAGAGGCCTTTGCATCCTTGCTGTCTGACAATCATGTAGGAGGCCAGGGTCTGGAGGTATATAGCTCAGTGGCAGAGCACTTGCCTAACATGCGTGCGGCCCTGGGTTTGATTCCTGGTACCACAAAAAGCAACAAAACCAAACAGCTCAGAAAGCTGAAAATCTGGGGCAAGCTTTCTTGAGGATGAGTGTTCATAGGGAAGAAAAGGGCTTTAAAGCTTGAAAGGAGATGAGAAGGACATCTAGTTTTGAGTTATTGCACTCATTTATCTTGGCTCAGGTGCCAGACCGAGTGAGGCCCATCTGGATCCACCAGTCCCAACGGCACCAGGAGCTGATTGTGGAGTGGAAATAAGAGGTTCTCCCAAGCCCAGTATGGGTGGCCTAGTTGTAACAAATGCATGGTTGCCCCTCAGTTCTGGGATGCTTGCCACGCAGCAATGGGCAGTTAATATGGTATTGCAAGTCATCTTTGTGCTCGTGTGCCACACAGGTGCCATTAGTTGGCCTGCTCTTTCCTGGGCATGCTTCACACAGTCACAGCTTCCCCTGCACCCCTGCTCCTATTCCTCCAACCTCGAATGATAGCTTTCCTTTAATCTAGCAAAATGCAGCCAGGCCTTTCTCTGACACTCCATCCAGGGCTGGCACCCGCTTCCTGAGCTCCTTTGGTGCCTCTTGCACTAGGGCATGGCCTGCCTTTTCACATGTGTCTTCCCACCCCAATAACAGTTTATACTTCTCAAAGGAAAGTTCTATTTTTAAAACATATCTTTATTAAGGTATAATTCGTTCTGGCAAAGAGGGATGAAGGGAAGGGAGCGGGGATGGGAACAGGAGAGGCAGTAGAATGAATCGGACGGAACTTTCCATGTTCATACGTGAATGCCTACCAGTGTAACTCCACGTCACGTACAACCACAAGAGTGGGAAGTTGTACTCTGTGTATGTATAACATGTCAAAATGCACTCTACTGTCATGTATATCTAAAAAGAACAAGTGAAAAAGACAAAAAAAGATATAATTCACATGCTGCCAAAGTCCCCATTTGAAGCATGAGCCTTGTGACCATCACTGCGATCCACTACCTCCTTCGTAAAGGAACCCCATCCCCATGAGCGGTCACCCCATCCGGCTCAGCCCCAGCCCCTGCAGCCACAAGTCTTTCCATCTCTACAGCCTTAGGATTCGGTTTGCTTTCCTGACTTGGTCAGGTGGCAGAAGCCCCCTTCTGTGTGGATGAATGGAATGGAAACCTCTCACCTCCCAGAATGACTGTCCCGTCGTTTAGCTCAGAGAAATTCTGGTTGCTCGAGCTGGGAATTCCTGGCTCCTCCTGAACGCCCTCCTCCTGCAGCCCAGAGGCAGCAGGGTGAACTGGAGACAGAACTTGGCGGGACCTCAGTCCAAACGTGACCCTGGGGACCACTAGTCACTCAGCTTCTCCGAGCGCAGTGATAATCCTCGTGGGGTGAGTGTGAGGACCACACTTGGTAACACGTGGAGACGCCTCCCCTTGAGCCCGCGTCATTTCCCTTTCCTTCTGCTCATGCTGCCCCGCTGAGCCTGCTTCTCTGCGCAGTGACCCACTGGGGGCTGTGTCCTCCAGTCCTTCCTGCTCCCCAGCCACTACCTCAACTCTGCTGGGTGGGTGGGTCTTCCTAAGGAACAGGCGCCTGGAGAGCGAGGCACAGTGCAGTGGTACCAGGAAGGCAATTCAATGCCTCTGGACCTGGACATTGGGACTCTCTGGACAAACCTCATCAATCCCTTCCAAAGATAAGACTTTGGATTTGTCTCTTCCCCTGATCCCTCCACAGTGACTTTTGGACCACATATATTTAGGCAGGCATTTCAAATATTAGTTTCCTTTTTTTTTTTTTTTTGGTACTGGGGTTTGAACCCAGGGACATTTTATCACCAAGCCACATTCCCAGACCTTTTAGTTTTTCTTTTGAGACGGGGTCTAAGTTGCTTAGGGCCTCCCTAAATTGCTGAATTGAATTTGCAATCCTCCTGTCTCAGCCTCCCAAGTTGCTGGGATTACAGACGTGCACCATCATCCTGGCGTAAATATTAGTTTCTGTGGGAAAAACTCCCAGGAGCACACGTAGTTGATGACTAGGCTCATTACATGCTATTAACCTTGGTCTGTGTACTACAGATAGGCCAAGGCAGGTTTGCTCTATGGAACACTGGTTCAGCAGGGTGGTGGTTTGGTTGGTTTCATCTCTTCTAGAAGAGATAAGAGGGAAAGAAAAATGTGGGCAAATACCGGCCAGGCCCCTCTGAATATGCCGATGGGCTCATGTGCTCTGCTCTTGGGGTCTCTCTGTTGTCACAGAATTCACAGCTGGCAGCTCCCCTCTCATTCCTAGCTCCCACGGAGAGAGCAGGCAGGGAGCAGGCTGCTGCAGGCCGAATGGCCCCTGCGTCCCACTCACTTCCTTTCCCAGGAACTCTCTGCTGGAGCTGCCACACCTGGGGACTCCTGGGGCTGGAAGATAAAACTGTAGGTGCAGAGTAGCTTCTAGGCAGAGCTAGGTTCCCGGGACAGGAGGGCTCCTTGTCACCGTGGAAGCCAGATGGGAGAGAGGGACCCTGGCAAAGACTGGGAGGTGGAGCTGCTCTGTTGATTGGCAGAAGGGGCGCGTGCACTGGCTTAGGTTCCCATCTGGGAAAGGAGATTGAGGAGGGCCTGGCTCCAGTTTCAACCAGTCCTGCCAGCACCACACCCCTAGCTCTGAGGTCCGTCCACGGACCTGCCAGTTGTTCTGGTGACATCTTGGAAGCCCTGCTGCACCTTCTCCCATCCTTCCACCTTGCCCTGTGCCAGCCCTGCCCTTCCCAGTGGTGAAGTGGGGGTGGACCGGTGCTCCAAGATGGGTGAAGACTTAGGGGGTTTAGGGCCGAGGTTCCTCCTGCTGAGCTCGCTGACATTCTGGTCAGCTGCGCTCTGGATCCTGGAGGACTGGGGCACGTGCCTGCCTTGGTCACAAGGGCTCCCTGTGAGCTGTGCTAGCTTCTTTCTCCTCAGCCAGGGCCCAGGCGTGTGGCGGATGCTGCCCCCGCTTGAGTGCAGGGAAGGGGCTGGGGAGGTGGGACGCGAGGCAAGGCAGGCAGGAGACCCACCGTCCTCCCCCACTGATGGTTGTCGCCCCCTCTTCCACTCCCATGCCACCACGCTCACAAAATAGGAAGCGATGTCACCACATGTGTGCATGCCTGCCCTTCTGGCGTGGCCTCTGGGTCACCACTTCCTGTTTCTGAGTCACCAGGAAGGTAATTTCCCCCTGATGCTCAGTATCCCCCTGGGACACTCGTCACTCAGCTTCTCCCCCGAGGTCCCCTCTTCCATAAAAGCAACAACAAAAATCACCTTCCCCAAACTCCTAAGCCAAAACCGTACAGCTGCTAGTGTGAATCCCCGACCTGAGCACCTGGATTTAATCGTACACTTAAATAAAAGAGAAGATGGCTCTCGTGTGCCCCTCTGTGTGACCCGAAATCTGTCTGAGGCCCTGACTGCTAAGGGAGTGGGAGGTATTTGGCTGCCCCCCCAATAAAGAATGAATCAGATCGCCAGAATAAGACGACCCAGGAGGCTCAGGCACAGGAAGAATCGCGTTAGCGTCACTGAAGTGTTCCTCAAGGGGCTGGTTGCTGCAGACAGGCTCTCACCGAGTTTTTCTTCCTCTGGCTTTGCCTCCCTCCCTCTTTTCTTTTTCATTTGATTACTCCTTTTTTCTCCTTGAGTCACGTACTCTACTTGCTCTTTTGTTTTTCTCTAATTTTCACAAGAGGGAGGTGACCCCTGGGATCAGGGGTTGGAACTAAGTGCCTGGGGTTCAGTTATTCATTCAACAAACATATGTTGAGTAGCTACGATGTGCCTAGTGCTTTACTAGGTATTGAGGCTCAGAGATGTGGAAGATACCTCTCTGACCTTCAAGAGTCTCACTGTCAGTAGAGTGCTACCTAAACTGGTAATTTGTATTGAGTGCAGAGCATCATGGAATGGAGGTAACCCAAGGGGTTATGGGAACATGGAGACCAGACCTCACAGAACACCTGGGTGATGGTGGAAGAATGCATGGGCATTAGAGGCTCCCGAGGAGGTGTGGTTACAGAGCAGTGTCCATGGAGGTTTGATGGCCAGAGGGTGGGGAGGAAGTGGCAGTGTAGACTTGAGGCTCTGAGCATAGGTTAGGCTTTTGAGGACCTGGGCAAAGAGCAGGGATGGAGGGAGAGGGGGCAGGGGCGGGGTTTAGCAGTTTAATGGAATGGCTGTGTGTTAGGGACTTACCTATGGCAGGCACATTACATTGTCTGGATAGACCACACTGTGTTCATCCATTCATCTCTTGATGGACACCTGGATTTTTATTGAAAATAAAACCTGGGTAAGTCCAGGACTGGGAGGGTCAGGCAGAATTCAAACCAGAGAGGTGAGGGAAGTCAAGGGTTGGGAGGACGTGGTGGGTAGAGCTGCCAGGATGAGGGAAGACCTGTTCATTCAGCTAGGAGTGGTGGGAAGAAAGTCCTGGTGGGGTTGAGAGGAGGTAGGGGAGGGCCTGGGACCTGGAGGCAGTTCGTAGCTCATGACCTCAGTTTTCTTGGCAGATACGGGGATGTAGTCTGGAATGCAGAGGGGAGTCTGGTGGGCCTGGGGGAGCTGGAATAAGCAGAGCCAGTTTGGAGTCCACACCAGGGTTAAGAGCAACGAGTGGTGTAGACCCTCTGGAGCCCGGCTAGTGGAACCCTGCTAGGCTCCACAGGTGGCCTGCCTGCTCCAGGTGGGGCTGCCTTCCACGAGTCCCAGGGGCTCGCTCTCTATTCATAGCTCCTAATTAGTTGTCTCTGTTCTCCAAGCGGTTAATTTAGGGTTGGGACTAGAATCGTGTGATTTCAAAATGAATACCACGGGAAACTTGAAATAGGGACGAACCCAGAGAACCTTTTCCTTTCCTTTTTTTTCTTTTTTTATTGAGTCAGGGTCTCACTATGTCGCCCAGGTTGGCCTTGAACTCCTGACTCAAGTGATCCTCTTGCTTCAGCCTCCCCACTAGCTGGGTAATAGGCTTGCCACCTCACCTGGCTCAGAGGACCTCCTACAGGGCACAGATCTCCCTGGGAATACCAGCCTGTGTCCTTGTGCCCAGCTCCCCCAGCCTGGCCAGCATGGGCACCATGTGACTTCATTTGGGCTGTAGCCACTTGTGGGTTTGGTCCTGGGCAGGCCTGGTGCTTTGGGCAGTGGGTGAACAGCTCTCAGCTGGGAGTCTCCAGCCACAGGTAGAAGTGGTCAAAGAGGCTGCAACAGAGGGTGTGTGAGCATAAATGAGAGTGATCTGGGCAAGAGCTTGACCTGGGTCCCAACTCCTGTGAGGTGTTCCTTCTGTTCTCTGCAGGCTGCGGTCACAGGGCCCAGGCCTTCCATGACTGCTGTCTGGGTGGGTCACACTCTGCCTCGTGCACTGGAGTTGCCCCGTCCACTTAATCCTAATCCCTTTCTAGTCTGCCCTGGCGGTGAGAAGGTATCAGGTTCGGCAACCCGGCGGGAGCGCCCCTCCCTAGCCCGGTGAGTCTTCGGGGCGCGGCAGGCCTGATGCGATTTCACGTATTATTTGGGCTCATTCACGGGTTATTTTGGAAGCATGGCTTTGTGCGGCTCTGGGAGCCTGGCCGGGCATTATGCAACCGTTCAGTCTGGGGCACCGAAGCTGCTGCCTCTTACAGCACATGGCTCTAAGCTGGTAGGTTTGCTGGGAAAGCGTGTAATTGAACTTCTTAGGTTCCCAGCAGAGGGAGGAGAGAGACAGAGACAGAGGCAGAAGGGGGAGTTTCAGAGGCTGTCTTCTCCCCAGAGAATGACCTTGGCTCCAAGATGGTGATGAGGGAAAAGGGGGTGGAGAATAGACAGGTAGACAGACTTTCTTAGCCCTGAGGGCCCGAACTGGGACAGAAGGTGTCCGGAGGCCATGACTGTAAAGGAGAAGGGAGGAGAAGAGAGGAAGGAGGGGTGCAGGAGGAAAAGAGAGAAAGGAAGGAGGGTTGGGGAGGGAGGGGTTTGGTAAAGGTTGTGGCAAAGTGTGCAGTAGGTGACTTTTTTTTGCCTCAGGTGGCCCTGTTTCCGGAAGCAGCAAGCTTTCCGGAGGTTATTCCCTGTCAAGTACTCCTTTGGGATCAGAACCTGCCTTCCTGTGGGGTTGAAGGTCTGAGTTCATATAGTAGGATTTCTGGAGGAAAGAGGTGACAAATGAAGATAACTTTTGAGTTCAGGGGTGTCTCTGCCTCGACTCCAGCTTCTGTCCTACAGCATAAGTGGCAGCTGCCCTCTGGGTCCTGTCCCAGGCTCCTGTGTCCTGTGGACACAGATCTGTTTGGGTCAACTGCAGGTCTGCTGTGGGTCATACTCTTCCAATGCCCCATCTTTCCTAATACCCAATCCAGCCCTTCAGGTGGGTGCCACTGCCCCCATGGTACAGCTGGGGGGCCTGTGTCTTTGGGGGGATTAAGTGGCATAGACCAGGCCACATGGCTGTTAAGTGGCAGAGCCAGTTCTCGACCTCAGTTCTGTGTGGCTCCAAATTCATTTCTACAGTACTGTGTGAGCCAGGTCACCACCCTCTTTACCTGGCCCCGTCAGTAGTTTCTCAACGGGTCTCCTGGTTCTGCTTTTCTCTCTCTCCAGTGCATTCTCCACAGAGCTGCTGGCAAAATCATCTTACAAGGCCAATTGGCTCAGGTCATACCTATTTATAAAACTCAAGTCCTTCTCAGTGCACTTGGACTAAAATCCAGACTTCTTACTGTGGTCTGCAGGATCTAAATGAGCTGCCTCTGCTCTCTCAGAGGTTCTGAAACTCATGACACAGTCTCATGGGCACTGCTATCTTCTTCGTTCAGCTTGCTCCAGCTACTTGGAACATTTGGTTCTTCTCTGCCTCAGGACCTTATCATGTGCTGCTTTTTCACATGGAAAATGCTGATTCCAGTCTTCACCTGGCTAATTCTCTTTCACTGTTTGGGTCTCAGCTCAAGTGTCACTTTCCTGCAGAGGAAAGACCTTCCCTGACCTCCTAATCTCCATTACACCCTCTTTGCTTGGTGTTTCTTGGTGTGCAAAGAATGAAACATGGCTGAGTTCCAAAAACCTCATTGTTAGGATGGGGAGACAAGGCTAGGTCTTCATGGTGGGGGTTTGCTCTGGCTGAATTTGAAAAGAAACCTTCTTCATGGGGGCCTTCTATAGGAATCTGTAAATGACAGATTGTCCTCAACAAAACCACAGGATTAAAGGCAGTCTGGGTGGACAGAAATCACCCAAAGTTCCCAGAGGCCTCTGCAGGAGGGCTGGCCAGGGGTCTGGCTGAGGATGTGAGTGAGAGCTCTTCCATGTGGTCTGGAGGATTTGGAGTAGCTGGAGCAGGAGATGGCCTGACCAGGGCTCGACCAAGTGTGGCAGGGTTCACCTTAGCTTAGTTTAGTTTTTTTCTGGTCTCTGAATATGACTGCTTGTCTCCATAATGCTAATGCCTCTGCTGTGGTGTCCCGTGTGGCTTTTGGGTGAATCCTCAAAGGGGCTGATCCCTGTCCACCTTCTGTGTCCACTTCTCCCTTATTCACCTCAACATGTCCCAATGAGGCCCAGCAGGGCCAGGACGGGGACCAGGCTGCAGAGAGGGAGGCACTAAGGTCTCCTGGGCAAACCTGAGAAGGCTTCTGCAATAACGTGGCTCCTGGGAGCAAGATAGTCCTGGGACCCTAACTGGCCCTGGTCAGCATCGGCCCTTAGCCCTCTGGGCTATCATCCCTTTGCACTTGAACCTGGATTCAAGAGCGTAGGGAGGAAGTGAGGAGTGTGGGGATAGAAAGGGAGGAGGAGCCGGACACATTCATTTAGACATCGGTTCCAAAAACATCTGACTTAGTTTCTTTACATTGTCAAGGAGGCTTTTAAAGACCAGCTGCCTCCTATTAATCCTGTTTGGGCTGATCCTCTTCCCGCCAGCCTTGCTCCGGGCTGTGCCAGCATAAACGGCCTGGTGGAAGTCGCGGGCACTCCGAGTGACGTCAGTGGCTGGGTTTGGGCTTCGGATCTCAGCCCAAGCAGCTGAGAACACAGCGCCTTGGTCCCCTTCCAGGGGGAAGAGAAAATACTCTGTCCACTGCCCTAGAAGGCCCACGGATCTTGGGAGGATCCAGGAGACAGAAGGGGTAGGGTTGACCTTGCAGAAGGAGGGACCTAGGTCATCCTCACTGTGTGACCTAGGAGCTGGCCAGTAGTCCCCAGGGCCATGGGTGTCCCTCAGCATGGGTAGGGGACAGCAGCGTGCTCTTGGAAGCCATGGGGTCCTGCGTTGGGACAGAGGGATTTGCTGGTTGTATGAACCGGGGCAGTTTAGCTAACATCTCTGAGCAGCGTCTGCTCAGCTGTGCCTTACGCAACCGTATCAGAGTCACCCAGGAGGGCTGCAGTGCCTTGGTGTGAGGGGCCCTGCACGGGGAGACCCCGGTGCAGAGGTTGCTCCCTAGATGTCTCTCCTCTCCTTTCTCCCTCCTCGCCCTCCTTCACGTCTCTCTTCCTCTCTCTGTCCCTCCTCCTCCTTCTGAGAGAGCTGAGGCTGTCTGCAGGGTGGAATGGAGGGTGCAATCAGTGAGGCACAAGCCTGTTCTTGTTCTGCAACCCTGAAAGGCTTGGGAGTCAGAGGCAGGAACGTGGCCAGGGATGAAAAAGACAGGCGGGTGGAACGTTTGCATAAGGAGCTGTTAGAGGCCATATTTGCTCCCCCATACTCAGGTAATGGCCCTTCTACCTGCCACCCCCTCCCCATTCCCTTCGAGAAGCCTGAGGATTCCTTCTGGCGCTCGGTTAGGTGCTGAGGGAATCTTCATACTGAACAGCGAGGGGTCCTCTGCCCCTCTGCTGCTGAGTCTGCTCAACACTGCAGGCAGGTAAGGAGACTGTGCTTGTATGCTGGGAAAACGGACCTGTCCCAGACACAAGAGCTAATGGAAGGGATGGAATCCCCCCTGCAAACTCTGGGGAGGCCCAGAGGCATAAGCTCTGCCCTGCAGGAAGAACCCCCAGTAAATGCCTGGTGCCTAACCATGGAGTTTGAGAAGAAAAAGCCCAGAATCACCAAAAACTTGAGGCAAGATTATATCATGTCAGATGAAGAGCCTGACAGGTAAATGAAGGAAAGAAGGAGTAGAGACAATGCGGGGTATATAATAAAAATTCCAAATATACCAATGCCATCCATGAGATAAGATGAAATGTATCTATGAGATAAGAACAGGACGTCATATAAGGAAACATTCAGAGCAAAGAATAGAGCTTTTGAAAATTAAAAGATGATAGTAGAAATTAAAAAAAAAATAGTAATGTTTCCAGAACCTCCCAGAAAAGCAAAATGAGAGGACAAAAGAATCGACCGTAGAGAAGATGGGAAAATGGGAGGATCAGTCCAGAAGCTCAAACATCTTATTATTAGGAGCTTCAGAAAGAGAGAAAAAGGAAGCAGGAGTTAATTATCAAAGAAATGGGAACAACTTTCCAGGTCTTCTGATGAAGGGTCATTTAGAGCCTAGCATAACAGATTAAGAGTAATTCAGGATCCTAGGGATAAAGAGAAGTTTTCAAAAGCTACTAGAGAGGAACAGGTTATGTACAAGGGACCAGGAATCAGAATGGCATGAGACTCCTTAACACTTTGGAGATCACACGACAGTGCCTTCCCTATTTCAAGGGAAAGTGATTTACAGCTAAAACCCCTTGTTGCCCAAAATGGCCAGTCGAGAGAGAAGGTAGACTTACAAGGTCTCAAAAACTTTGCCTTTCTTACACTCCTTGTCAGAAAGTTACTGTAGGATGTGCTCCACCAGAATGAGGATGTAAATCAAGCAATGGGGAGGCTTGGATTCTAAGAACCAGGGTCCCTAAAACTGAGGGAGATTCAGGGAACCTAGGGGAGGATGGTGAAGAGAAATCCCCGGATGTGACATCTGGGCAGCCAGCCCAGAGGTAATCCTTCCATAGGGATCTGAGGATGGAGAGATTACACGAGAGACAAATATTAAGTGGTGGATTTCCTCAAGTGTTTACCTATATTGAGAAGAGTTTTATTGTTCTTTTAGAAAGTGCAGGAAGCGAGTGGAAGAAACAGATTAAAAAAAAAAAAAAAGAGGCAATTATATTAAAAATGTGTCCCAGAGGAATGACAGTAGGATGACTTGGACATTATTACCCTATGTGCACATGTGATTACCTGACCTGTGTAACTCTACATCATGTGCAACCAGACGAATGAGAAATTCTACTCCATTTATGTGTAATGTGTCAAAATGCATTCTACTGTCATGCGTAACTAATTAGAACAAATAAAAAAATGTGTCCCAGAAAATATGTAACCATAATAGACTAAAAGTATGAGACATATAGACATATTTATATAAATATTGAACAATTTAACCACTAATCATGACACAGCAAGCTGGAGAAGATGAAGGGAGATGTGAAAAAGGGGAGTGTGTATGATGGGATGGGGGCAGCAAGGGATTTGTCGAGGGAGCTGAAGTCTCATTTTCCATAGCAGGGAGATAAAAGAGAATCTCTAAAGAGAAAAAGTTAAAATAACATGTGTCATTTAGAAAAATGGGGATCACAGAAATTTCTTTTTTTTAAATTTGCTGTAAGCCTTATTGCTGTATTTGACCTCGAAAGTTATGCTTATGTATCCTTCTGATTAAAAAAAAAAAAAAACGAAAGAGAAGTGAGGTATGTTTATTGCACAGCTTGGCTGCAGAGGCTGTCATCCAGAGGTGGGATCCTGAGTCACGGTAACCTTTTTTTTTTTTTTTTTCAGATGGGAGAAGCACAAGTACCGTTATAAGTTAAAATGCAAGGAGTTGGATGGAAAGGTGGACGATAAGGAAAAGGGGGGAACTCATTTTGCAGGGACAGTGTATAAAATAGAGGTGGATGAATGGATTAGCCTTGGAACAAAGGTCTGGAGAAGGCAGGATAGGTCCGGCTTCAGGAAGTCTTTGGAAGGGGAGGGAGAATTATCTGAAAGCATTCATTCTTTTTTTTCTTTTATTTTTTTGGTTTGGTACCAGGAATTAAACCCAGGGATGCTTAACCACTGAGCCACAGTACATTTTTAAAATTTTGAGACATGGTCTCACTAAGTTGCCTAGGATCTCCCTAAATTGCCAGGCTGGCCTTGAATTTGTGATCCTCCTGCCTTAGCCTTCCAGGCTGCTGGAATACAGGTGTGTGCCACTGTGCTTGGCTTTTTAATTTTTTTTTTTTTTTAATAAGAGGCAAAAATGCCTTGTTGAAGCAGACGTACCTCGTTGGCAAGAGGGTCTGAGGAGAATGTCAAGGTTAGAATCCTTCCCTGGACTCTGAGAGAGAGTGCTGACCCAGGAGTGTAACTGAACTCCAGAGCAGACTGCAGAGCTCAGCTGAGGGCAGACACTGTATGTTGGGGACGGCAAGTCTACCCTGTTGAGTTTTTCTCTAGCAAGCTCTGCGATCCTGGGAGCATGGATGGTTGGGATGTTGGGGGTTGCCAGGTGAGTATCACACGGAGCAGGGTGGGCAGGTTGAGAGTGGGGGCCAGAGGCAGTTGGTGTTCTGTTGCTTTGGTCTGGTTGAGACAAGGGTGGAGATGGAACAGAGCAATGTGAATGGCCTGGGAGAAAAGGAGTCAAGGGCCTGGGTGCCCTGTGATGCTGGAGAGTAGAGGGGGAGCTAGGGAGTGAGGATTGGCAGGACAGGCGCTTCCCTGGAGGTGGACCCTGGAGTCTTAGAGACTGCGGTTTTGGAAGTAGAGCAGTTGCAGTGTGGACCAGTGACCCCAGGATGCTGAGGCCAAGGGGCTAGCAGTACTGTCCCCAGGGTGGTGGCAATACTTAAGGTGGGAAAGAAGCTAGTGAGCCAGTTGCCAGGATTTGATGAGTGTCCTGGGATTTCCCAGAAGGTCAGGATTTGATACCATGAGGAGAGTCAGGGAGTGATAGAGCCAGACAGCCTTGGAGGTAAAGTGGGAGGGACTTTCAAAATAGAGAAAACCAGGGAGATCCCCTAGCTCTGTATCTGGGACATGGGGGAAGTGTGCACTGCCATTCTAGAGGGTCATGGAAGGAAGAGATGGCCTCAGGGAAGGGTCAGATTCAGCTAAGGCAGGTAGATGGAAGGAATGTTTTGCAAAGACGTGGATGGGGCTGGGCAAGGTGGCACACACCTGCAACTTGGGAGGCTGAGGCAGGAGGATCACAAGTTCAAGAACAGCCTCAGCAACATAGTGAAGCCCTAAGCAACTTAGAGACACCTTGTGTCAAAATAAAAATTAAAAAAAGCTGGGGACACAGTTCAGCAGTAGAGCGCCCCTGAGTTCAATTACCAGGATGGAAAAATGAAATAAAATAAAAAAGACAGATGGGGTTTCAAGTTAGCAGAGAGACAGAGCAGAATGCACTGTGGACTGAGGTCAAGGAGGACTGGGATCAGAGGACTGGCGTGGGGAACTCCAAATGGAAGTTCTGATGTAGAAGAAATGTTTACTGCTATTGGAAGAGAAAGCCCCAGACAAAGGTGGGGAGAAGGGGAGAACATAGAGATTGCCCCAATCTGGCCCCTAGGAGCTCACAAAAAGGAAAACGAGTCACCAAACAACCTTACAGGTGCCAGAGACGTGAGCGATTGCAGGCTGTGGAGTCGCTATTTGGTACCTGTGTGGCGCGGTTTCCTAGGAAGACACAGACCCAGCAGCTTCCGATGGGCACGCGTAAGCTTAAGCTTGATTTATCCGGGGACAGGGAGTTTCTAAGAATCATTCTCTGGGACTAAAATCCCCTTGGGAATCTCAGGCCTGCACTGTCTCGAGGTGGGACTGCACTGAAATGAATTTTGCCATCTCCGGGAACTGCCCTGTCACCTCCCTTCTCCCGCCACCCTCTGAGGTCCACCATGCAGCCCCGTCCAGGACCTCGCGTGACAGAAGAATCCCAAGCAACTCCGTGCGGCAGTCTGTCTCCCTCCCCAGCCCTTCCCTGGCTCCTGATCACTGCTGACGACGACATAGTGTGGGTCAGTGTCACTCCAAGCTCCCGAAGGGCTTGCTTCCCACAAACGGTGCCATGTCCCCCGTTTCCACCTTCCTCTGAGTGTTCCCCACTGTTTGTGGCTCTCCTTGCCCTGCTGCTTTCTCCAGTCACCGAGCATGCTTGTGCTGGGTGCTCAGGTCCCTCTGCCTTCCTGTGCCTTTGGCCCCCTCGTTCCTCGCTGCAGGCTCTGCATCAACCCACCCTGGATCTCTCCCGGCCTTAGCTGGTATCCCTCTGCAGATCCTTCCTCGCCGTCTGTGCATGTAGTCGCCTTTCCCATCCTAAAAACCTCAAGGTACCCTCACTCTCCCTTGATCTCTAAACTCCTTACCCATGTCCATTCTTGTGCAGACCTCTGCTAATATGACTCTTTTATTTATTTATTTATTTATTTTTGGCAGTGATGGGGATTTGAACCCAGGGTCTTGTGCTTGCAAGGCAAGCACTCTACCAACTGAGCTATATCCCCAACCCAATATGGCTCTTTTATGTCACCAACGTCTTCCTAGTCACCATATTCAAAGGATTTTTTTTTGTCCTGAGTTTTCCAGAACTTTCTTCTGAATCTGATATTATCAGTGCCTTTCAGCATATTATGCGTTGACTTCCAGTGCTCCACAGTCTATTTTTCTTTGACATTTACAACCTTTGCTCACTGTCTCTTTCAGGAGCTCCTTCATCTTCTTTTTTAGGGTTTGAGGTCCCTTGCTTGGGTCCTGTCCTTGGCCCTTGGGCCTTCTGCCTGGCAGGGCTCATCCTGGACCTCAGTTACCACCTGGATGCAGGTGGCTTCCTGGTCTCAGTGGGGAGCACCAGACTCCCCACTAGGTTCAGTGCCTCCTGGACCCCCTCTCAGGCAGCAGACACCTCAGCTCACCATCTTCCACTTGACATCTTCTTGACCTAGCTTCTTTCTGGTGACTTCAATACCATAGGTACCCCCTTCCCCTTTCAAGTCATGACTAAGACCTGCCAGTTTTTCCTTCTGATTAAGTTTTGAATTTCCCCCCACCTTAATCTGTGCTTGTAATGCAACACCACGACTGGGTAAGTTGTGAAGAAAGATGTTTTTCGGCTCACGGTTTTGTGCAAGACTGAGCGAGGGCTGCACCTGGTGATCACTTTTTGTATTTCTTCTTTGGGAAAGTGTCTTGTTTAGTTCACGTGAACACTTATTTATTTATTTATTTATTTTACCAGGGATTGAACCCAGGGGCACTTAACCACTGAGCCACATCTTCAGCCTTTTTATTTTTTATTTTGAGACAGGATCTCACTAAGTTGCTTAGGGCCTTGCTAATTTGCCGAGGCTGGCTTTGAACTTGTGATCCTCTTGCTTCAGGCTCCCAAACCCTTGGGATTACAGGTCTGTGCTACAGTGCCCAGTTCACTTGCCCATTTATTAATTGGCCTTTTTTTTTTTTTGATGTTAAGTTTTTTGAGTTCTTTTATATTGTGGATATTAATCCTCTGTCAGAACAGTAGCTGGCAAAGATTTTCTCCCATGCTGTAGGTTCTCTCTTCACATTCTTGATTGTTTTCTTTGCTGTGTAAAAGTTCTTTAATTTGATGCCACTCCATTTATTAACTCTTGGTATTGTTTCCTGAGTTTTAGGGATCCTATTGAGAAAGTCATTACCTGTACCTATATGTCAGAGTGTTGACCCTACATGTCTTTCTAGGAGGTGCATAGTATCTGGTCTAATTCCTAGCTCTTTGATCCATTTTGAGTTGACTTTTCTCTCCTTCTCTTCCTTTCAGGTCACCAGGATTCAGTCCTGGGGCCTCCATCCTAAAAACCACATCATCTCCCAAAGTTCCCATAAGAATGCAGTCATGGGGCTCCATCCTAATCACTCCGAAGGTCCCACCTCTAACTCCCATAGGAGATTTAGTTTCCACCCTCTTACTACCTCACATGAGATTGATCCTCAACATGAGTTTTGGAGGGGACACACCATATTCAAACCTTAGCATCCCTTCGCCTCCATTCCTGTTATGAACAAAATAATTTGGATCTTTATTAGTTTTCAACTTACTCTTGTAACGGTTTCCTGATTTATTTCTGCCTCTAATTTTGTCCCTGTTAAATCTACCCTTCACATATCTGCCATGGCAATTTGTGGAAAATGTTGATCTGACCGTGAAGCTCACCTTTTTATACTCTCCAAGTGGTTCTGTCCTGTCTGTAGGATGAAGTTCAAACTCACCCACACTCCCTTCCCCCGCCTGCCTCCTCTACCCTCCTTCCTGCCTGCTGCCTCTGTGCAGACCCCTCTGCATTCTCGACCCTTGCTGGGCTCCTGCTCATGCCATGCTGAGACGGTCCCCTTGGTGAAGATGGGGATTTTCCTTTGCTTGTACCTTCTTTGAATAATTCCTACTCATCCTTTAAGTGATCCTCCTCCAGGAAGCCTTCCTTGAGCCCTGACAGCTTCTGCACACATGAGCACTGTGGTCTCATGCAGATTGCAAGGCCTTGGGCAAGGGACTTTGAGTCTCATTTTGCCATCTGTTGATTGGGGGTGTTTTGGTCAGCTTTTTTTGCTGCTATGACTAAATGATCTGACCAGCACAATTATAGAGGAGGAAAGGTTTACTTCAGGGCTCACAGTTTCAGAGGCCTTAGTCCATAGAAGGCCATCTCCATTCCTTGGGGCTCTGAGTAAGACAGGAACATCATGGTGGAAGAGCGTTGGCAGAGGGAAGCAGCTCGCATCATCAGGAAGCAGAGAGAGAATCTCCACTCTCCAGATACAAAATATAGACCCCAAAGTCATGCCCCAATTCCAGTCTCCTCCAGCCACACCCTACCACTTTGGTTAATCCCATCAGGAATCAATCCACTGATGGGGTTAAGACTCTTACAACCCAATCATTTCTCCTCTGAACCTTCCTGCACTGTCTCACATGTGAACTTTTTGGGGACACCTCACCTCCAAGCCATAACAGGGGGTAATGGTAATTAATTTATAGAGATACTGGGAAGATTATTTTGAATAATGTGCACGTAGTACATGTGTGTAGTAGGCACTCAGTAAAAATGGCAGCTGGTATGATCACTGGCGTCTTCATCCCTGCATCTGTTAAAATAGTTTGATGTGGGTAGTGGTCTTTTTCTCATCCCTTTTGGCTCTTGTTAATGATTGAAGTGCTGCCTTTGCCCTGAGCTTTTCTGGGCAGCTGTTGCTAACTGTTGCCTTTGCCCCGTAGAGAGGATCGGTTCCCAAGTCCTCCTAGAGATGGTCCAATCCCCTTCTGATCAAATAATGAATCACTGTTGAAGAATATGTCCTTTTTTTTTTTTTTTTTTTTTTTTGAGAGTTGTGTAGATGTCAAAAGAACAGGACAGGGTGAACTGAATGGAGATTGTATCTGTATCTAATTTGCTTGTTCCCTGCATTTGCCCGGGAAGGGCGTTACAAATGGAGGCTTTTGAAAAGAGGATGTCCCATGTGGCCGCTCCCTGTCTTCTGACCTATTTTCTCCTCCTTTGCCCCATTCCCATTCACAGGAAACTCCACCCATCTCCACAGGAAGTGGAGGGCCTCCCCAGCCCTGCTGTTACAGATCAGAATGTCTCTTGCTTTGACTGGATGCTGATGGAGTTTGTCCCAATTTATCCTGGCTGCCTCTGCTTGGAGTACAGGTGGGCTCTGATTCTTAAAATTAGCCTGCAAATGGGTGCTGCAATTTCAGCGTGACCCTTCCCCCTTTAAACTGCAGCCACGCTCACCTGACCCAGGCAAGCCATGTGATGGAGGTTTATTTGAGGCAAGTCTGTTCTTTCTCCTGTTGTGATTTGACTCATTCTGTTGCAAAGCAGTGAAATCCACCTTTCTGTTAAGCAATATTCCACCTTGGTGACTAGAAGTGCCCGTTAGCCCCGGCCAGGTTTAATTACATTTCTTGTAGTTTTAAGCTGCTTTCTGTGTGGATGTGGACAGCAAGTTCCACTTAATGTTGGCACCTAGAGTTATCTGCTAATATGTCTGTATTGCAGTGTGCATTGAGAGTAGGGATCTGGTTTTATCCATGCCAATGTTTCCACTCCTGCCTCATAGGAAGCTTTCAATATCAGGTGGCTGAGAGCCTGCATGAATCCCCAAACTGAATCAGACTTTAAAACAATTTTCTATTGGTGCATTATAATTATACATAATATTGGAATTCATTGCAATATATTTATAGCCATTTACAGCCTCGATTGGTCTATTTCTGAATGGGAATGTTCCAATTTTTTCTTATTTCTGTCAATGGTGTAAATTTGGAGCATAGAGTTACATGGGTTGTCCTCTAGCTCAGATTGCTCCTTCCTGGGACATCAGTATCACAATGCAGGGGAGCTTTGGAATTCCATATCAGGCCTACAGAGCATTTCCAAAGGTGGTTGACTATGTAATTCACTCAGCAAGTTTTTATTGAGGTCCTACTATGTGCCTGGCAATGTGCTGAGACTACAGTAGGTGAACAAGAGAGGCAGTTCTCTTCAAATTAACAGCGTCCCTCTCAAATCTCCATCTTTTGGTAGTTGTGTTAAGTGAGTTTTAATGAAAGAAGGAAAATGTGCTTGATTTCAGAATTCTCCCTTGTTCCAGCCTGCTATTCAAAATGGACTTCAGAGTTGTACTGATTGTCATTTTAATCTCCTTAATATAAACTCCCCTGGACAGATATCTACTAGTGTTTAACACACTTGTATGGAAAGAGAACTTGAGAGCAGGTGGTGATTGGGAGGAGAAAAGACAGTGAGTGTCCGTGGCTGCTGTGTGCGAGGAAGAGGATGCTCTCTGTGGGAAGAGGAGGGATGAAGATCTGGACTGATGGGAGGGGCGGGGCAACGCTGTGGAGAGCTGACTGTCCAGGGGATGCAGCTCCGCCTCTGGAGTGGGTGAGCCTCCAGCAACATCCCTGAAATTCTCATTGTCTAATTTTTTCATCTGCAATGTGGAGTTTATACCACTCACTTTCCTTTTTTTATTTAAATTTTTATTGGTGCCTAATAATTGCACAGAAGAGTGGGATTCATTGTGGCAGATTTGTACGTGCGCTTAGCATGACTTGATCTATTTCTCTCTCCAGTCCCTCCCGTGCTCTTCTCTCCTTTCTGACCTCCTTTTCCTACCCACTGGTCTCCCTTCTGTTTTCATGTGACCCCTTCTTTCCTTTTTCCTCTCTAGCTTCCACACATGAGAGAAAACATACACCCTTGACTTTGTGAGTCCGGCTTATTTTCCTTAACATGATGCTCTCCAGTTCTATCCATTATTCTACAAATAACATAATTTTCTTCTTATTAATGGTTGAATAAAACTCTATTTGGTACATATAATAAATTTTCTTTATTTATTCATCTGTTCATAGACACTTAAGCAGGTTCCACCCTTGGCTATTGTGAATTGTGTTGCTATAAACCTTGGTGTGCACCTTGGCATCTCTATAGTGTGATGAACTGAATTCTTTTGAGTAAACTGAGGAGTGGTATTGTAGACTCGTGTGGTGGTTTCCATTTAAAAGAACTCCGTACTGATTTCCAAAGTGGCTGTGTTTAATTTGCAGTCCCACCAACAGCGTGGCGGAGTTCCTTTCCCCCTCATCCTCACCCTGTTGATTGTTATGTGTATTCTCCATGACTGCTGTTCTGAGTTGAAATCTCAGTGTAGTTTTGATTTGTGTTTCCCTGATGGTAAAAGATGTGGAACATTTTTTTCTTGTCCTTGTTGGCCATTGGTAAGTACTTCTTTTGAGAAGTGTCCGTTTAGGTCATTTCACCCATTTATTGATTGGGTCATTTACTTATTTATTTTTTGGTGTGAAGTGTTGTGGGTTCCTTATATCTCCTAGATACTAATCCTCTGTCAGAAGAAAAGCTGGCAAAGATCTCCTCCTGAGCTATAGGGGACCTAGTGAGGAAGTTGTTGTCTGTACCTGTGGGTGACTTGTAGGCAAAGGTATTATTCTGCAAAGAAATGCAAATCCGTTTGGATTAAAGAGTAGAAAACTGTCAGGGCCATAAGCATACTGGGAGAAGGGTGGAGCTCAAATAAAGTCGTCTTGGAATATAGATCCATACACCAAGAAACGCACCCCCAGCCAGCTGGGTTTGTTGAGAAGAGAGGAGAAGGACTGTAGAGAAGTGTGAGTTTGTTCTTCAGGGAGGAGAGACCTGAGCAGAAGGAGGGACAAGGGAGGGCTCTGCACTCAGGAGGAAGGTTCCAGAATTCGGAAAGAGCAAGCTCTCCTCAAGTCTCCTTTGCAGTTGGCAGGCTCAGTGCTTTATCTGTATAAACGTCTCTCCTTGTCATTTTTTAAATGTTATTTGAGATCATTGTGGGGACATAAGATGCTTCTATGAGAAAGTCTGTTTCCATCAAAGTCAGCATTTCCCATAGAGAAAAAGACAGAGAGGGCAGGAGAGGAAAGAAGGGGTGGAGAAGGAAGAAGGATAAGGAAAGAGAGGAGGGAGAGGTGTGGGAGAGGAAGAAGGAACAGGAGGGGAAGGTGAAGTAGAAGAAGGGAGGGGGAAGAAAAGGAAAGAGGTATTTGGCAGTCAGTGTTAAATCAAAGGCAGCATAGTCTACCTTGGTCTGATGGCAGCTTGAGTGTTTTGTTCCATCTGTGAGTGCCACAGTGTGTCTGCAGCACTGGGATTGGACTCAGGGCCTTGCACATGCTAGGTGAACACTCTGCCACTGAGCTAACCTCAGTCCCTCGGGTGCCAGTGTATGAAGGCCACTTGCAGGTCACAGAGTAACTGGAGTTGTGAGAAGCCATGTACAAAATTGCTGAAGGAATCAGGATATTTAACTGGAGAAAAGTCCAGGACCCATAGGAAAGCTGTTTTCCACCATCAGGGGCAGAGTCCTGGAGGGAGGGCATCCCTCAAATGCCTATGGCAGGTGGAAAGGGGCAGCACTGGGGACCACAATGATGTTTCTTCCATGTGCCCCCAGATTATAATACTCATCCCTCATGGATCTCATTCTCTGCACTTCTTCGCTCTCGCCTTGACAGGTAAGTCGTCACGTCTGTCAGTCAAAGTTCTTCTAAATAATGGAATGCATGCTAGCTAATTTAAGCCAAAAGCGGTTTATTAAAGAACATCACATGCCTTACAGAATCTGTGTAAGGCCAGATCAGCACACTGGATGCTGTACAAGGGAGTCTGAGCATCCAGGATCCATGAGTTGGGGCCACACCCAGCCTGACCACAGAACTGTTCTAGCAAACCCTCCACCTGGCATTGACCATAATTTGGGACTGGTTCCCGAAGGTCAGTGTAGCCAGACATCACCGCTACCACAGTCGCCCCAATCCATCTGCCCATTGGCAGCCACTGCCTCCTGTGACTCCCAGTGTCCAGTCTCCTACAGATCTGCCTCTCAGACGTTGGTCACTGCTGCATCTGTGCTGCAAGGCAGCCTGGGGCCTGCAGTGCCTCTAATTCCACTTTAGAAAGGTGTATAGATTGGATGACTCCTGGCCCAACAGGCGTACCCACTCTCCTGAGTCAAGTTCAAATCTGTCCAGTAACGCCCTCACAGTCACACTGGGAGATGAAGTTTAACCAGGAAACTGGGCTTCTCAAGGCTCTGTCAAGTAGACCCAGCACAGATGAGACTCATAATGACTGAAATAAGAAAACACAGGGAGGGCATTCAGAACTCAAGATTTTAGTCCATGGCTTATCCAGGTCATATCTGTGAGTCTTAGGGATTAAGTGCCAGTCTTAGAAACCAAAGGTTAATCCTGAGATCTAAGCCTTTACCTTCACCTTCTCCTAACTGATACATCTCCTAGCACATGCCTGTGACCTGGGACTTGTAACAAGGTAGCTTCCGTTGAGTTAGTGCTGAGACAACTTAGCCCATGAAATGGAGCCCAGAGCAGCTGGCTTAGGCTGGGAAACGTCCCTTCAAGTCACATTTTCCAGCTGACCTTTGTGCCTGTAACACAGAATTTCTTTTTGATCCAAGGATTGAACTCAGGGGTGCTTAATCACTCTTCCACATCCCCAGCCCTTTTCTGTATTTTATTTAGGGATAGGGTCTCACTAAGTTGCTTAGGGCCTCAATAGGTTGCTAAGGCTGGCTTTGAACTCATAATTCTCCTGCCTCAGCCTCCCAAGCTGCTGGGATTGTAGGCATGTGTCACTGTGCTCAACTCAGAAAAATTTTGATACTTTTGGTTTATTGATAGGCTCAGAAAAATTTTGATACTTTTGGTTTATTGATAGGCTCAGAAAAATTTTGATACTTTTGGTTTATTGATAGTTTCCTAGCTCTCTAATTCATAAGACTTGTTCTTCCATGATAGAACTTATTTCTCTCCCCCAAAGCTCTTACAGGTATTCTCTCTGCCACTCTGAATAATGTAAGCAGTGATTTCTTAAAGAAAATAAACTGTGATTTTTGGATCATTATGAAGATCCTATATAAGATATATAATTCAGGGTATGATCGAGATGGAGTCCAAATCCCATCCTCAATTGTAGAGTGAGAAACGCCTGCATCTCAGCTGCAGGCTGGTGCCATCAGGTCAAGAGAGGAACAAATACCTCGTTTTCCCCACAGAGTTGATTTAGACAGCACGGGCGTTTCTTTCATTTTTTTCCTTGTGACCTCTGAACATGTCTTGTGAAACTCGTTTAAGGTGGAAAATGTGGCAGATTCAAGGATCATTTTTCAAAATGTAGAGAAAGGCCAAAACTGACACCTCCTTTCCTCACAGCCACGGACACAGGCTGACCCCCACCCGGCTCACTGTTTACAAGCATCCTACAAGGCAGTTCCTGTTTACTTTAAGGCACAAACTGTCCATGTTTATATTTCTGGGCTTCTTCAAGACCTTTCCCCTATTTTCTCTCTACTCTCCTGTCTCTCTCTTTCCCATCAATCAAAAAAAAAAACACACAAACACACACACAAAACAAAAAAACCAAATCAACACCCCCCCAAAAAAACAAAATAAAGACTACAACACAAAAGAAACAAACAACAAAAACGAAACAAACAACAAAAACCTACCCCCAATCCGAGAAATCCTACAAATTCAGGAAGCATGTACCCTTCCCCACAAACAAAATGAAGAAATATGCATCTTCCTCCTAAAGTGGTCTTTATTTATGCCAAGGAGGCTGACTGGGTGCCAGGCTTTGAAAGTTCACACAGGATGAAAGTCAGGAGGCTGGAATTGGGACCGTTGCCCTCCCGACTCTGAATGTCCCCTTGGGTGAGTCTGGGTTCCCTTGGACTGAGAGAGAAGAGTTAAGGAGCTGTTATACAGTTTCTTGGACTGGAACTGCTGCTTCCTGCAGGCGTGGGGGTGTTAGGGCCTGGGTCCTTTGAGAACAGTTATGAGTGGGCCAGGGGCACTGTGAACAGAGAGGAAAAGGGACTGTCAGCAGTGTGTGGTGACCTGGCCATCGAGCTGCATTAGGCTTCCTAACAGCTCAGCCGAGCTCCAGGGTCCACTTCCCTGATAGGGGTCAGGCCCGCTGAAGCTGAGGTGCACTTAGGTTTGCTTCCTCAGAACTTTCTGGCATAACTGCACTGGAGATCTGTTTCTCTTGGTTTCTTGCTACCTGGCCCACACTGCAAGGGCTCACTGACGGGGGCAGGAAGGAAGACCTGTGTAAGTGCATTTGACTGTGGCTGCTTTGTGGTGTGATAGTCTGTCGGAGGGCCCATTCTTTCCACATGGATATGGCACAGTATGTGGAGCACCCCATGAGGAGTCTATCCTGGCTTGTGACCTTGGGCGAATTCGCTTCGTCTTGTAAAATGACCTATGTAGACAGGTAAATGGCACTTAGCCTTGGCTCTGAAATGCTTAGGGATCTTTGAGATGTTTTCAATACCTAAAGATGACTACTCTAAAGTATAGTTTACCTGTGATATGGTTATACAGGATACATAAAGCAAGGCGATTCTTTGGTGCCTAGCATGAGTGAAGTATTGGCTAATCCCCAGCACCACAAAAGGAAAAAAAAAAAAGATTATTTGCTTTTGGTTGAATTAGGTCACAGCTATGTCATGGCACTATTACATGCTGTGCAGAGGCTGTGATTGTGCTGTCAAGGATTTTGTTTCTGGAATATAGCTGGTGAGTCAACCCATGTCATCTATTAGGTTATCAGGCTTCTGAATTAAAATACTATTACAATTACTATTACTCCTGTGGACAATGATATCCTTGTGATTAATCTCAGATGTTCTATAAATTTCTAGGGAGGAGACAAGAAGAGACGACAAGAAGAATCTTCTTGAATGACCATGGTTGTGTCACGTGTCTAATTGTGAAGCTGGGAAGCTCGCCACCAGCTCCACATCATCTCTCCACACCCTTGCACCAGTGAGCATCCTTGGCAACCCACGCCAGTTGGCAACCTACTGGGAACCCTATGTGCCAGGAGTACCACTTCCCTCCCTCACCCCATCCCTCTTCCCTTGAATCCATCAGGCAACAAGAGGCTCCTTAAAGCATTAATCTGGATCTACTCTATGTAAACTACTGAAGGAACCACATATCAGCATGGCCAGCAGCCATCCATCTTCCCTGGGTCAGGTTGTCCTTCCTAAGTGCTTAATGAATTCATTGAAATGAATGGTGTGAGTGCTCTTTGGATCAACAGTAAACGCTAACTAATTTTGCTGAATCATTTGAAATTTTTGATATTTGAAGGGGGTTAGTTTCTTAGTAAATCCATCTCCATAGAGGATCTGGTGGAATAAAAACAAAGGAGCGATGCTTAAAATATCCACGCAGAAAAATCACTCTTGGACTTATATTCTTTGAGGACTGGTTTTTACTTTGATGTCTATGGATTTCATGTTTAATCTTTAAAGAAATGTGAAGTGTTCATCATGCAAACAAAAGAACAAAAGGAGAGAGAGAGAGAGACAGACAGACAGAGACAGAGAAAGAGGAAGGAAGGAAGAAAGGAAGGAAGGAAGGGAGGGAGGAAAGATGGTGGAAAAAGGGAAGATGGATGGAAGAGAAGGAAAAAAGAAAAGATGGAGAGAAGGGGGAGGGAGGAGATAAACCCCAGTTGTGGATACTGCTACAGAAGTGGTGATACTTAAGACATAGTTATGAAATTCAGACAGAAGAAAACAAACACAGAGGTATTTGAGATAGGGGCAAACTTGCTTTTTCTTCTTTAAAATGTCAAATGTTTCAACATGGCAATATATTTTCAGATCATGTTTTAATGATTCTTGTACTTAAATATTATGGAGCAGCTTTTAAAAATATATATAATAGCAGATACCTTAAAACCCTTACTCTGCTCCAGGCACGGGGCTAAGCATTTTATGTGCGTTGCTGCATTGATCCTCAGTCTGTCAATATGGTGGGTACCGTTATTTAAAGACAGGAAAACCAAGGTTCATGGTGGTTTGCTAACTTTCTTCAGGTTACATATCCTGAGCGCTGTGAACTTGAACCCAGGTGTCTGTAATTCTAAGGCCTGACCCGTGGTGTGCATTGTTTATTGACTATGCATTGGCTCTTCTCTACCAAAGCTTTTCTTGGATGGTTTTTTAATAATTTGCTATACAAGTTATATTCTATAGCTCTACCCAATTTTCTTCTTTTGGAAGCCAACACTGTCATCAACTTTTAGGAAGTTATGGCAGGATTCAAGTTAGGAGAAGGTGGAGTGGGTTTGAAAGAGCAGCTGCACAGAATCAGAGAAAGAGAGATGTGACTGAGAATTATAAATATATATATATATATATATATGTATACACACATGCACACACATATAAAAAGCTGCCAAGGAGCATTAAAGGCTGAGTTCTCTTCTTGAGTTAAAAAGACAAGAGTACAATGCTCAGTTACAGAATTCTTCCAGCAGTTTGCCTCTTGCTAACTATGTGACCTGTTGAGGTCTTTGTATTGGCTCCAGTGGAGGACTTGTACTTGTTTCAGGTCACTTTTTTTGGGTGTGGGGGTACTAGAGATTGAACTCGGGCACTTGACCACTGAGCCACATCCCCAGCCCTATTTTGTATTTTATTTAGAGACAGGGTCTCACTGAGTTGCTTAGTGCCTCACCATTGCTGAGGCTTGCTTTGAACTCGTGGTCCTCCTGTCTCAGCCTCCTGAGTCACTGGGACTACAGGCGAGCACCACCACACCTGGCTTCAGGTCACTTATCTGAGCAGTTTCCTACTGGAGCAAGCGCACGGTAAGTGTTGATGCTTTTGAGAAACTCCTCTTTCCTTCTCTCTCCTTATACCTATCAGAAGAGGAAGAGAATAGCGAACGGAACGCCTCTGGTGGGGAGAAGCATGTACTTCATTATCTTATTATTTTGAAATGATAATTTCAGGCTTTTAAAAAGAAAACATTTCTGAATCCCCTTTCAGGATAGAAGTTGATGGAAATATTTTGGACCTCGTGCTTCATTAGTAAAATAGCTTTAGCATTCCTCAGCAACCAGAGGGTTTTATAGGCATCTCAGGAAATTTTCCGGATAGTATTCTGGAAGTTTCCTGGAAAGCGTTTCCTCACGTGTGACTTGACTGATATCATGACATGTGGTTTGCCTATAAACAACTGATAAAATACTTTTAAAGCCCTGTATTTCTTTTCTAAAGCAGGTGGTCTAAAAGCATCTGTTTTTGTTTAATTTTTCAACTAGAGAATTAAAACAACCTCAGCGAAACAAACCTGGAAGTATTAAACGGTAGGACGGAGCAGAAGTTGAGAAGCTTAGGATCCTTCCCTGCAGAAGCAATCCTTCCACCCTTCCTCCCGATTCCTGCTTCTGGTACTTCCATGACACATCCTGTGCCAGGCTGGGCTGGGCTGAGACCTGCCTGGGCAGGAGCACAGGTACACGGCTATGGCAGGTCTCTTGGTCACCCTGTACCCAAGTCATTGTAACCTTCGCTCAGAGCATTCATGGTTGGAGCATTCCGGGCAGCCACCACAGGGTCGAGAGCCTGCTCTGGATGAACCTCCACTGGGAGACCAAGTGCTGGAAGAGGAAATGACACATGGCTCCTGTTCATAAATCCGTGGCTGGAACCAATTGCCTGACCTTATCGAACCAGGGTCACCATTATATCGTATACACTGTATTAAACAATAAGATAATTGTTAAGTAGTACTTTAAAAGGTTAGTTTGAGTTATTGTGTGAACTTGTATAAATGTGATTGTATAAATTACATTTCCTTTTCAATTGGTCTAAAATTCAAACCTGCAGATTTCGGTCGCAGGTCCAAGGAAGGGCTCATTTGTGTGTCACATTGATCATATATGTGGCTTTGGATAGAAACACTGTTGTGTTCTTCCCACTTTGGATATTTCCTTCCAAGAGATGGCGACCTATTGGCTTAACACTCTCGTCCGCCAGTGACCTAACTTGATTCATGGATTTGGAAGGAGACATTGGAGACAGAGCTGAGGATTCCCTTACTCCTTTCTCTTGAGAGGGGGTTGCCCGCAGGAAGTGAACTTTGTTCTTCTGCCCCTTGAAGCTGGGGATTACCATCATCTAGGTTTGCCCAGGACTGAGGGATTTTCTGGGATGTGGGGCTTTGGGGTCTAAAATGGGGAGAATTTTTGTCAGGCAGGAAAAGTGTGGGACCAGGTAGAGGAAGCCCATCTGTTCTGTAGACAGAACATAATCTCTACTGTTACGTTGATCTCTCCCATTCAGGAGGGACTTTTGTCTCATTTCTTGTTTGGCCCAGACCTCAGGTCAGTGAGAGTGATGCTATTTTCGGGGTTTCTTAAAGCCGAACATCAGGATAAGTACTGTCCCCATCTGCCCTTTCCCCCAGAAGACATCCCCATGGAGTGATCTGGCAGCCTCCCCAAATAGCGAATCCAGATCTGAAGTTGCACTTCTCCAACATAAACATCCCCCTGGGACTAATAAAGCTTGATCTAGCCGAGGCCTAAGATCAGAGTTTATTTATCTATTTGGCTTCTGTAGTGTAATTTCTCCAAAGCCCAATAATGTTTAGATAAGCAGACCCGTGATGATTCAAGGAGGGGGTCAGATCAAGGTAGGGGCAGAAGAGCAGGGAGGGCGGAAGTAAGTCAAGCCAGATGACGAGGAGGACAGGGGCCAGGACGGCTGCCTCACACGGAGGAGGGCCCAGGTGGAGGGCAAGCCACAGGCCCTTTTTGATTCTTCGTGAACAGGACAATAATTCATTTCAACCACGGAGACCCAAGGGGAGCAGTCGACAGTCACCCCCACACATCAGACAGAAACGAGTCACACAGTCTGCTTTCCTTAGTCCCCACATATGTTGATTGAAGCGAGGGTAAAGAGAAGCAAAAACTCCTTCAAACATTTAAGTAGCTTTTTTTTTCTTCTAACAGTTTAATCTTTTATAACCTCATTTACTCTGTAAATTTGTGTACCTGTCCTTTTTACAATTATGGACCCTTAAAGATCTTTAGGATCGACTGTGGCTGACATTTAGCTGCTTCTAATGTGTCCTTGCCATGGTGAGGTTCACGATATTTAAGTGGCATGACACAGGCCCTGGCCAGTCAGAACAGAGTCTATCTGTAAACTCTGGAAGGGCCACGCAGGTACATTCAGACTGGAAGCCAGGCTTGTGCGTATGTGTGTGTGTGGATTACCTTGTTAATACCTCTCTGCAGGTGATGATTTTAGATTCTCCCAATTCGTCCTGCTCGTGGGAACTCTAGGCCTCCATATCTTTATTTTTCCTTCTTCCATTATAGAATTTCTCAAGCAACAGTGGCCCAAGAACCTGGCTCTTGGGAACTGTAAAGTCAGAGGCCCTGGTGGCAGGAATCTCTCTGTGGGCAGGCTGCTGGGCAGTGCAGAGCAGGAGGGTCCTCCCCCAGTGGTGTCCATCATTTCCAAGGGGTTCCTTGGAAGGAGACTGCATTGACTCCAGCTGTCCTTCACCCCGCCTTCCATTGTATGATTTTAGCCACAATAGGTCCTTAGGGGTGACCCTTATTGTTTGACGTTTGGACACAATCACACTTTATAAGGGCAGTCAACATTTTCATCCTCTTAGATGTGATCAGGCTTGCAGAGAGTAAACAAAAGAGTTTCCAAAAGTAAGACTGTGGGTGCTTGCTTCCTCCTTCCCTCCCGGGGGAAGTTGGGAATGGGGCATGAGCTCTTTTGTCAGGAGCAGAAAAACAGGGCTTAGCTACTCTCCCCCAGGTCAGTTTCACTGCCAAAGGTGCACATATTTATTCTTTAGGCAAAATCCTCAAGGGAGCTGGTGGCTTCTGTTACCTCTAGTCAGTGTCCACTTTTAAAACAGGTTTTAGGATCTTCTGGCAGTTGTGGGATATCGGTGACTTTGGTTACATGCACCAGTGTGCTCTCAGGGTGGGAAGTGTAATTGCACTTCTCAAACAGGCCTGTGGCTACATCTTAGGACCTCTGAGACTGACAAATCTAAATGGGGGCCTTGACTGGCTCCAGAAGCAGCCACCAGGCCCTTCCCTGTTCTGGCTTTGTACGGTGCTCTGGGGTCTGGAACAAGCTTAAGGATGGGCTCTTGACCTTTTGGTGTAACTGAGGAAAAATATGAACATGTGTGAAATAAGAGAAAAATAAAAAAGCAGTGAAAGATTGACTATCTAAAACGTAGATGTGGTTGGAATGGAGAGAGACAAGCCTCCGGCATGACGTGCTGGCCACAGCTTTGAAAAGATGGACCTGAACTGCCCTTTGAAGAACTCTGGGGTACAGAGGAGCAAAGGGAGGACACTGCAGATGCTAGAAGGACCCCAGCAAGGCCCAGGGCTGGAGCGGAGGGTGGGAATCAGTCTGCCAACAGCCTGGGCTCAGTCTGGGACCCAGGGAATAGGCTGAAGGCCTCTGAAAGGCAGGCAGAGAAGCTGAAGACAAAACAAAACAGGAAAGGGGGAGAAGTCACATTTCTGAAGAGAAAGTGACATATTTAAAGAAGGCTTTTGCAGTTTCCTGGAAATGATATGAGGACCCAGGACCTCAGCACAGTTAACCATTTAGCAACTGACTTGCTGAGCTCGAGGACCCGGATTTGGTTCAGAGCTGCTGCTTCCTGGTAGATTGATTATTTTTTCCTTTATTATTATTTTTTTCCCCCCAATAAAGACCATGATAATGACAATACTGCTGTTGATTTTTTGTAGTCCTTGCCCCCATGCAGACTTTGACCAATCAGAAAGGATGTGACCTTGTGTGAGAGCAGATTCCTGAGGCAGGTCCAGGTTCTAGTCTTTATTTGCTGAATGAGGGACCAGTGGGTGACTCCAGGAGAATGCCGGAGGGAGGGGAGCCAGGGAAGTAGCTTGTCATCAGACCCTCTCTCTCTTTTTATTAGGGAAGCATTGAGGTATTTTACCAGTTGTGCGGCTATACTGGAGAAGACTGAGTAGTTTGCATTCATATTTTGCTCTTGGTGATGTTTCCCCCATTTTATAGCTGAAAGTAGATAGCAGAGAGGCTAAATGATATGTTCTAAATGGTAGAACAAGGGGGAAAAAAAGGAAATCATGGTTCCGTATTAGATTTATCCCTTGGTTGCTAGCTCCTATTTTTATCTTGGTAACAGACTTCCTGAATTTCAAACCTTTTCAGGTTGCATCGGAATGGGGGAGGGGAACAGGGATGCAAAGGAAAAAAGAGCATTCCAGGACAGTAGTAGAAGTAGATTCTAGATCCACAACCGAGTGAGAAGCAGGGGACTCCAGGTCTGCTGGGGAACTGTCCCCCGTCCTCTTGGGAGGTATTTGTGCACATGAAGAAGTCTTCTAGGGCATGAATGAGAAAAATCAGGGAAAATTCAGAGATCTGAGTTCTTACTTTAGCTTTACTGCAAGGCAGCTGGGGCCCCAGGGCAAATCTGTCCTTCTGGAACTTACTTCCTTGGAGATGATTATTCCTCAAATGGGGATAAGTGTTTCTGCCCTGCCCAGGGGTGGTGGGTCAGGTGAGGTGGTGTCTGTGTGCATCCTCTTGACCTTCCCTGGAAGCTTGTTTTGACTCACTGTGTGTTTCCCAGACAACCAGGGTCCACAGCAGGAGTGCTGGGTCAGCGGAGTTGACTGTTTCCCCTCAGGTGGGTCTTTCCTTCCATGAGAATGCAGCGCAGTGAAGGCCTGCGTGCTCCGTCTGAGCTCTGTGTCTACTTCCTCCTGAGGTTAACGGGCCTTTGTGTGGTGAGTGCTCCTGGGGCATCTCACAGATCTCTGAGCTTCGGGGCCTGTGGGGGCTTCATGGGCATTTGTCACCATGTAATCCTGGGATCTGATGCTCCTGGGGGACCTGGAAAGAGAGACCATTGACCAGGAGGGACCTGGGACATCTGATCACTGACTCAGAGCCCAGGTATCTCCAGCCAGATGGTCCTCAGCTACGGGAACATTCAGGAGGAGGGCCGGCTAATCGTGGGCCTCCCACTCAGATCCTGTGACTGAGCAGCCAGGGGGCTATATATGACCCCAGGTGGGAGTGGTTCGGATTTCAGCTTCCTTTGCTTTCCTAACCGTTTCCTGGCGGTTCTATCTCCAACATGAGACATTCTGGTCTCCATTTATGGAACTTGTCGGCAAACTTAAATCTCAGGGTTCTAAACACTCAGCAGGGGAAAGTCAAGTTCAGTGACAACCAGCCAAAAATGCATGTGCTATGATTTGGTGAGGTTTGAGTGTGTCCCCCAAGGTTCATGTGCTGGAAGCTTGGTCCTCAGTATAACAGTATTGAGAGGTGGTAGACTTGGAAGAGGGGGTGTCCACTGGGAGGTGACCGGGTGACTGTCCTCATGAAGAGACTAATGCTGGTGTTGGAGGAGGTTCCACAGGAACCTGTGAAAGCAGGTCCTTGAGGAAGAGTGAGCCTGACCCCTCCCTGCTCTCTTGTTTCTTTCTGACCATGTGACCTCTTTCTTATATGTTCCTCTGCCATGTGACGCTATCTGCTGTGAGACCCTCACCAGAAGCCAATGCTATTACTTGGACTTCCAGAACTGTGACCTAAATAAAACTTCTTTAAAAATTAAGTACTTATCCTCAGGTATTTTGTTATGGCAACAAAAAATGGAGTAATTAATATGTGAATGCCAAGCAAGTGGTAGAGGATCTTAGATATGGAACTAGAACATTCAAGTTCAAGTTCTAGCTGCATATTCAGTATGCAGTACCTGTGAGCATTGGGCAAGCCCAATGAGCCACTCAAAGCTATAGGAACTGCAGTTTCCTCATCTTAAAATGAAAATAATAATCTTTGTCTCTCTAGGATTTTTTGTGAAAATCAAATAAGATGCTGGATGTTTGAGAAAACCCTTTCAAATCATCAAGAGTGGTGCACCATAGGGTTCTCCCTGACACTTACTGCAACCTGAAGGGATTTTTTTCTTTTTTTGGAGAAAGAAGAATATTGACGCCTCAGATACCACCATTGTGAAAATTCTGGAATATCTTCAGAGCCTCTAGGGTACAACTGGGTCAACCTGGCTGTCACTCACCCCCAGGAATGCTTTGCTGGATGGCAGTGACTTGGTGCAACAGAGAAGGAAGTGGATTAAGTGGCCTGGCTCTAGACATACCTGGCCCGGGGGTGGAACAGGTTCCAGTTTTGTCCTTGCAGGCTGGTCCCACTGGTGCGTAAATGTTTCTTCAGAGGTCAGCGTGTTGGAGCAGTGAGGAGCACATGGCACGGACACAGTGTGGCGTAGGAGCTGTTCATTTGCCAAGCTAGAGATGGCCAGGGCCAGCTTTTGAGAAGGAGGGCTGGTCCCCACACAGTCCCCGTACCTGCCCTTGATGTCATTCCAGGAAAACTAAAGTTGCTCTGTTCCCATACAGGGTCAGAAAGGAGCCATCTCCTGCGTTGGTTCAGGACTGCGTCTCAGTGGGCACTTTGATTTTTATTTTTTAGAGCTATATTGGGCCCAAATCTACTCTATGGAATCCTCTTCCCTTCATGTGTTCAAAGGGTTATGAAATCCATTTGGGAACTGTTAACACTCAGTCATCATGGATCAGTTGGCAGGAATTTTTATCCAAGAATGACTTTCCTCCTGGGGCGAGGTCCATCCAGGAAGGGTTTACTCTTTGTCCCCACCTTGTACACTGACCACCTGATGAGTCTACCTGTCCTTTGTGTTACCCACATCTTCAGGCTAAAAGGAAATGTCCTTTTCGTTTCAAAAACGAAAACTAACCAACCTCCCCAATTTGCTAATCTTCCAAAACAGAAAAAAAAAAAAAAATGTGCTTTTTGAAAAGAGGAAATTGCTTTTTATTAGGTGTAAAAACCAACAAAAAAGCTCCCAACATCTCCAAAGGCCTGGGAGTCGCCACGAACTGCTGACCCCATTCCGTTAGGTTGGCAAACTGCCCCTTCAAGCTCACCATCCAAGCAAAACGGTGAACTTGACTTGTGCCATGAACAGCCTCCCCTGAACCAAGCCGTGTTGCCACATCCTCCCCAGTGTGCCAGTGTGGCCTTTGAAAGGGACATGCTGTAGTGGACCTCGAAGGGCAGGAGCTAGTCACATCATTTGAGAAGTAAGGAAACCACAGCTTCGTAAAGGAATTGTTAGCCCAAGACACATGTGGATCCATAGATTTCAGACTGGAACCTCATTCTTCAGAGCAATCTCTGGAGATGAACAAAAATATTCCTGGTGGTAGTTGTAGTGACTGTTCCCCAAATATTCCAAGTGCTCCCCAATCCTTCTTGGAATTCAGGTCTGGGTCATATGACTAGATCTGGCCAATGGACTCCCAGCAGAAATAAAGAAGGAAACAAAAAGTAAACGTTTGGTTTGTTAAGCCACTGAGACTTTGAAGGCATTTTTGTTATTGTTTTTAGCTCACCCTGGTCTATACACAGGCCAGCTTTGCAAAACCATATTAGAAAACTGACTCTTTGAAGGTAGGATTATATCTCATCCAAAGGACGATGTCCTTTATTGACTGTGAAACAAGGTAGTTTGTTTGGGGACAATTTGCTTTCTGTGAGTGTGGGTGTCTGGCTGCAAAGATGGGATCTCACATCTCAGGTGAGCAATTAACCTCTTGTGCTTCAGCTCTTCCTCTGTAATGACCTGGCCATTGATGTTGGGAGGATCAGATGGGCTGAATATGGAAAGGCATGACCACAGTGCCTAGCACAGAATGAACATTGGGAATATGTTGGCTCTTATTATTTACAGAACATACACTTTTCAGGTATTATAGAATAAATTGACCTGAATCCTTAAGGTGTCGGTCACATATTGTAAGAAAGTAACCCAGGAGCTACTAGCATACCAAGTAAGATGGATTCCAATTGACAGGCATGGAAAACAGCCAGTCTGGGCAGTCTAGGCGCCATGCTTGGAGTCTGAAGTTCCAACATCTCCACCCCAGCTCCTGGAGTTCCTGGGATGGTATTGAAGGGTGCTGTGCAGAGGAACCAACTCAAGTTTAGTGCTCACAAACATTTACTCTTAGAAGAAGACTGGTGTTTGAACCTAAGTGATGAGATAGCCAATATGAATGGGAGATTTCAACATACCTAAGGGCTATGGTTGAAATTAATCAGTACTCTTCCTTGGGAAAGACAAAATATCTTACAAGGGAAAACTAATAAAACACTACATAAACTCCAGTTCCAAATAAATGGGTCACATACCCTGGCTCTGCTAAATGCCTAGAGAAATATTTATTTATTAAAAAACATCAAGTACTCTAGGCCTGTGAGCCTGGCATTGATCCGGGAGGGTGGTCACTGCCAGTTTGGGATATCTTGCGTGTCCTTTGCAACAGCACCTGCCTGTCCCCTGGCTCTGTCCCTGGCCCCACATGCTCCTCTTTCCCATTAGAAATACTTACTTTCAACATTAGTCATTTTCTACATACTGAAAAGGAAGGATAAAAGTGAAACATCTTGAGAAATGTCCTGGATGTAAATTCCTGGAGTGGAGACCATGAGGGGCATCTTTCCTGTGTTTTCATTAAGTTCAGTCACAGCCTAAAAGATGGCTTGAGAATAAGGAATGAGCTTTCTGTTCCTCTTGGATGTAAAGTGATTTTTTTTTTTTTTTAAACAGGAAAGACCCAGTTGTCACCAACAATCCACATGGGATAATTCCTCCCTGTGCTCCCCAGCAGTATCCTCTGTCGTGTGAAACAGTTTGTCAAACGGATTCATAACCTGGGCGTTCCCATCGGACAGAAACACCCTATGACATGAACTTGGCACAAGTCTTTCTGCCAACGTCTTCCTGGGAGCTTTTCTTGTTGTCTAATTAGAAAAGTAAAACAAAACAAAACAAAAAAATCCACAGCCTTTGTTTTGCAGGCTGTTAGAAGGTTAGTCTGGGATGGGACAAGGGCTTTAATTTTATATGTAAAAATCAGTGCTTAACACTCCTCAGGCCATTTCCATTTCCACCGGGTCATTTCATTTTCCAGCACCTCTGTGAGGTGTGTGGACCAATTTCATCCTGATTTCCAGATAAAGAAGCCCCAGGAACATAGGAAGTCGACTGCAAAATCAGGACAAAGCTTAATGCAATGTCCCCAAGTGATAATAGGGAACGAGTAGCTCTTTGAGGAACCCCAGGAGACCGGTGGTTGATTTCTTATCTGCCACTAAATGGGGAGGAGTGATCTTTAAAACAGAGCACTTACAATCTCCGAACCCGTTTCCCCTGCTTATAAAGACTGTGTCAATGAACGCCCTTTGCATTTCCAAGCCTCTGTGGTTGTCTGTGCCCTATAAAGTGGCTACAGGGGCTGTGCACGTGGGGATTGGAGGCACTTCAAGGGGAATTGCCCAGGATGTGGAAAGGGTCATTACCGCACAGGCAGCTGCCGGGGGTCTGTCTTTTCTGTCCTTCCAAGGTGCCCGACCTCTGAAGTGCCCAGCATGCTGACCATGCACAAGAGGGTGCAGCTCGAGAAAGGAACGTTGCCTTAGCACATCAGGCTCTGAGTGTCCACAGGGATGGCCAGAGCTGGGTGGGTGAAAGGTGCTGTCAGGAGTAGGTATTGTTTAAAAAAAAGAAAGGGAAGTGTGTGTACTTGGCCAGGCGGCAGAACAACAAAAGCACCTGGATTTGCCAGAAGGAAAAGAGTAAAAACATGACTCACCGCCAGCCTCTTCCCCCACGGGCAGCAGACACTGAGGGATTTCATCCCCCCTGTATCAGTGCTAACATTTATCTTATTGGCAGAGTTTTATCTTCCTTGGTTTTCTGTGAGCCTTTGGAAAATATTGAGATAGTACAACAAAGAACATGGCCCTCAAAAGGTAAGTGTTGCTTTTTTAATACAGATCTGGTGTCAAATAAAATGGGGTCTCTAAAGAGTTCATCAGAAGGGCCTGTGTTTTGTTGTGCGGGGTAGCGGTGGCAGAACTCTGGAGTTAATGCCGAGGGAGAGATCTGCTGTGTTCAGGGTGGGGCTAGTGAGAGGCAACAGGGCCCATGTATTAGTCAGCTTCTTGTTACTACAACAAAATACCTGAGGCAGTTAACTTACAGAGAGAAAAGGTTTATTTAGCTCACTCTTTTGGAGGTTGAAAGGTATGGAGCCTGCATTAACTCAGTTCTGGTAAAGGTGGTCCCTGATGGTGGGAGTATGTGGAGAAGCAAATGGTAATGTCTCAAGTCAGGGAGCAGAGAGAGGATGGGTGGGGTTCCTCAATCCCTTTCAAGGGCACTCTCCCAATGATCTAAGCCCCTCCCATAAGGACACACCTCCTAAAGGTCCACAGTACCTTCCTGTAGGGTGACTCTGGTGACCAAGCTTTCAACATCTGGACTTTTGGGAGATATACCCATATTTAAACTAGAGCTGTAGAGTCAAAGGGTCCCTGGGCAGGGACCCTGGCACCTGCCTGCATCTGCCATTTATGGCAGATGGATATGTCACTTCTCCTTTCCAAACCTCAGCTTATGCAACTGTAAAATGAAGGAACTAGAGAAATTATTGAATTTTCTGTAAAGAAATAATCTCTAATTCCACTTGAAGTTGCTCTGGTTTTTCACAGGCATTTGGACCCTCAAGGATTCATCACTGAGTGAATTTTATCGCCACTTAGAGTATCCTCCCAGGGGAATCCGGGTCATTCTTCCTGGACGACTTTGAAATGGGATAATTCTCCTTCAGCTCTGGCAGTTGAGTAGATGCTTTCTTGGAGCTGGGAATGGCTGAAAATCTAGTTCTCAGGCACCTATGGGATCTTCAGCAGCATCAAATTCACCTCATTTGCTGGTTAATAAAACAAAACGAAACAAAACCGCCTTCCTGGTCCACACCCTAGTGTTATGGAATCCCTCAGGGGTGGTCTATGAAATATCTGTGTTTAGATAAACTCCTCAGCTTTGGAACTGCCACCTTGGGTAATCTCAGTTTCCCTTCTGGTCTATCATTAACGGAGCTCCCGCAGTGGAGCTGACCTTGACTGTCACCCCAGTTGAGCCCACACTGCTGCTCTCTGCAATATGGCTTCTGGTGGCCCTTGGGGACCCCCGTGCTCATTTCCTCTCCTCAGACCTTCTGAGGGCACCCACTCTTGGCAGTCCAGCTCAAGTCCCTCTTCCTCTGTGACCTTGTCACAGTGGGCATACCACTGTCCTCTTGTCCCTTGATGTCCATCTCGTGTGTGTCCACTGTTGCATGGTGGCTTGGTGAAGCCAGGCTTGGAAGTATTTGCCTTCTGGAGTGTGAACTGCCACAGAGCTGGCAGCTGAGGGCCTTTCTCTTGTGACCTCCGAGTGCCTGCTGTCTTAGACGGTGCCCAGACTCTCGGAGCCTGCTGACCTACTGTCCAGAGATAATGCCTTAGTGCCTGGAGGAGAGTCCTGGCGGGCCTGAGTTCTGTTTCTGGCAATTTGCTACCCATGCCCTTCTCCCACAACTCCACAGGCTCAAGATGACCCTCTTTCCCTGAGGATGACCTTGATGATTCTTGTAATTCGTTCTCCCCATCAATTAAGAAAAGGCAAGAATACAATCCCACATTCTGTCTTCCGCCATTAAGCATGTGGTGAAGTGCGTTGGTTCTGAGTCTGTCTAGAACGGTGTTGTCAAATAGGGCACCTGCTAGCATCAGGTGACAATTTAGGTTTAGGTTAGTTAAGATTAACCACAACTTTAAAAAACAGTTTTTCATTTGCACCAATTGCCTCTACAGTGCTCAGGAACCACACAGGGCTAGCATCTACCCCACCGGGCAACAGCGACACAGCATTATGACCGCTGCCCAGAGTTCCAGCGGACGAGGCAGGTCTAGACTGTCTGGGTTCAAACCCTGGCTCCTCCACTCACTTGCTGTGTGATCTTGGATTAATTACTTAGCCTTTCCGTGTCTCAGTTTTCTCATTTATAAAATGGACCCTATCATAATAACCACCTGGCAAAACTGTCTAAATTCAAATAAGACAATTCATGCAAAACAGTGCCAGCACTCATGGTTGATTCTGACAGCAGGGGACAGGGCGAAGGCAGCAGCAGCTTGTGTCTGTGACCCTATTGTGGTGGTCTCCCACCACAAAGGATGGCTCTGCAGTGCACAAGGTGGCCCCCGGGGGACCCTCGTTAAAGGTAAGAGTGGAGATGAAAGGACATTAGAAGGTCACTTTGCACTGCAGGCTCTGTGGGGTCATGAAATCTCGAAGTCTCTCACTGTGTACGTGCAGTGACTTGAATCAGCAGTCGAATCAGGGGACATTGTGATGCCTTCACCTTTGCTGAAAGAACAGAAATTTCCCTGATGGTGGGCGTGCCTGACCCTCTCCCCTTCTCCTTTTTATTTTTTTTTCCCACACTGAAAGACTATTCCCTCTCCAGAGGAAGTTTGTTTTCCGTGTCCTGGAAATGTCAGGCTCCCCAGAGGGCTGGAGGGTGGATCCGTCTCAGTCAAATGTCTCTTCCTCTGATGCAGGGGGTGACCCCCCTGCTTTCTTGAATGACATCAGCTGAGCCGTAATCAAAGTACGCAGGCCTGACTCACGGAGGGCTGTGGAGAATTGACTTCCAGCGCAGCGGGCGGGGGCGAGGCGGAGGAAATGGCCCTTGGCATGTGAATGACTCCTTGACTTTTGATACAGGCAGTTTCAATTGTGGTCAGGCATCCCCGTGCTTTCCCTGAGCATCTGTTCATGGCCTTGACGTTTCTCAAATTAATTCTTTGCCAGCTTACAGTAAACACGGACATTGCAAACCCGCCCTGGGCTTCACCGGTCACTGCAGAAGGACTCAGGAGGACCAGGTTGCCTGGCCGGGAGGCAGAAGGGGGCTAATGTGCCTAATGTGCCCACACGCTGGTCTCTGAATTGTGGATCTCCTTCAGTCTAAAGGCTCTGACACACTCTGGCATTTAGTGATGACTTTTGGGGGAAGAGGAGGCAGCAGCATTGGACATTTCAGGGGGCAATGCAGCCTTCGGAGCTAACCTTGAATTGCTTTCAGAAGCAGAGAGATGTCAGCTCTTTCCCAGTTTCTCAGCCATCTAGTCTCCTTGTAATTATAACTTATTGTTCCACCGACTTCCTTTTCCATTGGACGGTGTCTCAAGGGTGGACCTGTCTCAGGGCAGGGCTTCCAGAAGGCGTCCTAGACGGTGCTCAGACACGTGCACTGGGATTTTCCCAGAGCTCCTGGATCCTGACTGATGAGCTGTCCACCAGCCAAACCCAGCCGAGCAAAAGCGCAAACTCCTTGACCATCCGGGCTCTTTCCCGACTGAGGCAGCAGGAGCACATCTCCTCGTCCACCATCTGGAACTCAGCACCCCAAACATGTTTTTCTCCTGGTTTCCAGGGCACGGCAGGATAGATGTTTTTGCTTCAGCATGTACTTCTCTGGACATCTTGACTTTAGGGGGGGCATTTTTTTTTTTAAATATTATTTCAAAGGTCCAACAAAATTGGAACAATAGTGCAGGGAATTTTATATGCCCTTCTCTATAAGATTCTCCAACTGTTGACGATGTTCTCCATTGGCTTTTTTTTTTGCCCTATTTTAAAAAATTATGGTGAATGACACATGATGTAAAATTAGCCATCTGAGCCACACGCGTGCACGATTCGGTGGTACTAAATACATTCACAATGTTGTGTGACCCTCACCGCCATCCCGCTCCAAAAATCTTCATTTTGTCACACTGAAGCTGTACCCACGGAACTCCCTATGTCCTTCTGCCTTGAGTCCTTGGCAACCACCTCAACTTTATGATTGTGACTCTCTTGTCCCTCTTGCTGTTTTTGCTGTATTATTTCCTTCTCTCTCCTCCTCCCTCTCTCTCTTTTTTTTTTTTTTTTTTTTTTTTGCAGTGCTGGGGTTCGAACCAGGGCCTTGTGCTTGCAAGGCAAGCACTCTACCGACTGAGCTATCTCCCCAGCCCTCTGTGTCTCTTTATACACAAATACAATTACTTTTTCCCCTGAACCTTTGAAAGTAAACTGGAGATATTGTGCCTTTTCACTTCTAAATACTGGAGTGTGTATTTTCTGAGAAGAATATTCTTTTACCTAGCTATAGGTAGTTACTCATTTTTGAATGGAGGTCCCAACATTCAGACTACATGAAGTTTTCAAAAACACCGAAGATGTTCTTTTTGTCTTTCCTAAAGAATGTTTTACTGAAAAAAAAAAAAAAAAGAAATGAATAGAAATTTCAACATACATTAAAGGCACACTATGTATCTATCTAGCATGATGTTTAAATTGTACCCACTGAGGAAAGTGTAAGAAAGTTTCTTTATTTTTTTTTTTCTCCTGGCCATAGAAATACAATATAACCACAAAGTTAAAAATCAGTGAAAGATTAAAAAAAGCATTTTAATTGGTTAAATCTAGGTCCTTCGGGCAAAGCAATTTAAAATACCCGTCCAACAATAGTCAGGAAAAGTATAAATTCAGTATTAAATAATTGCTCGAACTTTATATTTGGCTATATAAATTTCCCAGCTCATTGTAAAAATGTTTTCAAGATTTTGAGCTGCAAACTTGATTGGATTGAATTTTTCATTACTTTGAGCAAATCATATGGAGCAAAAGTTAGTCTTTGTTTTATAAGATAAAGCCTTTAATTCTGAAAGCATAGGAAGCTTATGCTAAAACTCATAAGTAGTCCTTAAGTATCTGAGGGGTGAAAGGAAAGCTGGACTGTGTCCTGCATAGTTTCATAACCCCATCTCTCTGGAGCAAAGTGCCAGGCACGTGCTAGATGTTAGATACTCACTGCATGATGAACAGCAACATTCTGTCTTTTGGGCTAGTACTATGGAACATGAGTCCATAGGTGGGGATGGCAAGAGTTTGGGATCCTTCACTTGCACCTTTATCTCCATCTCTTTCTCCATCTCTATCTTCTTCTCCATATCCATCTCCATCATCTCCATCTCCATTTTTATCCCCAGGAGAAAAAGTGCAGTGGATTCTACACACACCTGCATTGTTACTTCTTGATACTTCTCCCTTATTTGGTGAGAACATTAAGAGATCCGTGTCTGGATGGCTGTGGCACTCACCCTGACAGTGACCTGTGTCCTGAGTGGCCTGGCTCGCCTAAAGAACTGGGTTGGACATTATTTTTAGGCTTCATAGATTCCTCAATGTTATTTGAAACTGAGTATGATCCGAAATAAGGGGTGGTCGTAGTATACATCCAAACACAAGAGAACTAGCTGAAGGACGCTGAAGGATCACAGACAGGATGGTCACCTAGAGAGGGAGCTGAAATGGCAGTTAGGGTCTCAACTGTGGAGTCTACGAACTGGAGAGCTGAGGTCGTGGAGCGAAGGAAGCAGTGAGTGAACGAGTGTGGAGGCAGGGCATAGCACACAGCTTGTGTGTGCTCACAGTAGGTCTGCATGTGTGGGCTTGAGCCATGTTGGGCACAGGATGGCATAGACACGTGGCAGAACTATATAAATGCCTCCCAGAAGGAACACAAGACAGTGGCCCAGGATCTTGATCTGTAGATCATTAAAAACCACCAAAGAGCCTCCCAAGTGGAGGTGTTGATGTCATCCCCTGCAAAGAGTCCTACGGTGTGCCCCGCCCCTACCCCAGGACAGCAGACGGGTGAGGCAGCCGTTTCCACCCTGAATTGATAAACTCAGGAGCCTCAAGATGACAGACCTGAAACGTAAGGCTCCCTCGGTGTTTCTTCCTTATTGCTTGGGGTCACTCCATCCCTCAGAGGAGTCCTTCCCCACCCTGCCTTGCGTCCTTCTCAGTCTCCTGACTGCCACCGGTTCTCAGTCACTCGCTGCCCTGGTTGCAGTCACCCGGGTATCATGGCAGCCACAACGCCTCCAGAGCCTCAGGTGCCTGCCTCCCTCCTCTGACCAACACTGCTGCTCTTCTGGGTCACTTCCACTAGTGACACAACTGTTGTGGTTTGGATGTGAGGGGACCTCCGCAAGCTCATGTGTGAGATAACACAAGAAGTTCAGAGGTGAAATGATTGGTTATGATACCTGATCTAATCAGTACATTAATCCTGATAGGGCTCAACCAAAAGCCTCCCCCCAAAACTCATAAGAGAGACAATGCAAGAATGTTCAGAGATGAAATGATTAGATTATGAGAGCTTTAATGGATTAACTGGATGGTGACTGTAGGCAGGTAGGGTGTGGCTGGAGCAGGGAGTTCATTGGGGGTGTGCCTTTGGGGTTTAAATTTTTCCCCAGGGAGAAGAGCTAGCCTTCCTTCCGGATCGTCAAGTCCTGAGCTGCTTTCCTTCTCTACACCCTTCCACCATGATGTTCTGCCTCACCTTGGGCCCAGAGCAATGGAGTAGGATGTTTATAAACTGAGGCTTCTGAAACCATGAGCCCCAGATAAACTTTTGCTCCTTAAAATTGTTCTTGTAAGATCTTTTGGTCACAGCAGTTGACTAAAACAGCCACCATATTTTCATGCCACCAAGACTTCCAGTTCTTCGAGTCTGCCCTTCCTCCCCTTGCTGTCTTGATTTCCTCCTCACCTATTTTAAATTTCGTGTTCATTTATTACCGGACTTGCTCATGTCTTTGATTCTTTTTCTGTACTGTCACTTGACCAAACCACAACTTTGACGACATCTGGTTTCTTTGCTCAGTTCCTGTACCTGTGCTTGAAGTGGCACAGGTGGAGAAAGGCACAAGATTCTACTGGCTGATCTTTAAAATCACGACCCAGCTTACAGTGGACTTTTTAATTCTGAGACGCAGTTTCTCTCTCTGTCAGTGTGTGCTCTCACTCTTCTAGAATTGCTCTGCAGTCTGTCACCATCTCATTCTGCAAGCTCCCTCCCTTGCAATTTGTTTCTGAATTGAATTTTATCAAAATCAAGCATATACATAGTTTAAAAAGTCAACAAATAATATTAGGTATGTGATGAGAATGCAGGGATTCTTTGCCAATTCCCACACTCTTAAGGTAAGACTTTCCTTTAGTCTGCTTCTTTGTCCCCCCAACAAAGACTATGGTTATACAACTCTTACTTGTCAATGATATGTTACCTGCGCGCGCACACACACACACACACACACTTTACTCCTTCCATTTTTTCATCATGGTTTTCTCCAAGGTTTGGGTAAGTCCTTCCTCAACACTTGCTTTGTCATGGCTATATGACCAATACACACAGCCGAGCTACATGCAGAGTATGCTAAGCCAACTTTTCTGTTTTTAAATTCTTGCTACTTTTTTATTTTCTTAGTTTTCTTTTGCACCTACCACTAAATTTCCTGTACATTCTCCTGGAACAGGTGGGAAAATAGCCCAGTACATATATACTTGTCAGTGTCCTACCCCTTCCTTTTCCCTCTTGATGAGCATCTTCAGACGCATGCTTCATTAGTTACAGTCAAGGTGATTTCTCTCTAGAGAGACTGAGACCTCTAAAGAGAGTCCAGGTTGCCCTACCTGGAACTGTTACCCTGGGGTTTCACTCTCACTTGGCAAATTCCTCACCGCTTCCATGTTGGAGTCTTGTTATCTAAATTCCATGTCTTCCTCCTTCTTTCTTAATTGTGGTGGAGTGGAGCATCCTGTAGCTTCCTGGGAAAGGTAACTGGGAAGATAATTTTGTAGGAATTGTGAAAGTCTAAAATATCTATTTTACCCATGTACTTGGCTGATAGTTTGAGTACAGAATCTAAGACTGGCATCAATTTTCTCTCATATTTTTGTGGTTTTGCTCTATTGTATTGTAGATACCAGTGTTGTTAACAAGATTTTTAATGACATTGATACATTTTTTTTTAATGACCTTTTTTTTTTTTTTTTTTTACTTCATTGCTTTGAAACGTGTATATTGTGGAAAGGCTAAATCAAGCTAATTAATATACACTCTATCTCACATACTTATTTTTTGAGATGAGAATACTTAAATGTACTATCTTAGCAATTTTCAAGTATGTAATACATAGTTATTAACATTATGTATTTATTATGTTGTATCAAAAATGTTCTTATATTTCTGAACCTTCCCCTTTTATAGTATCATGCTCTTCCATTTCTTTTTGATTTCAGAGGATATAAAGCATAAAATATTGCTCATAAAATATGGTTCTAGGCATGTCACACAAACATACAAGAAAAAAAGCTATCGAAGAATAGGGAAACCTCTGTCCCTTGAAATTTTGTGCTCAGTGCTGGGCACCAGATGTGACCTAAACCTTTGTTCTCCTAGAGAACCCCAGGGAACGATTTCCCCATCTTCAGTCTCAGAATGACTTGTGGTTCATGGGTAATGTCACCAAGGACATTCGAGGACATTGCTTAGGTGAGTGGGAGGATGTGAGTGGTGGTGGCATATACATAAATGCCAAAAGTTCTTTTGCTTCCTTGTCAAATCCTTTCCTCAGCGTGAATGCAATTGAGTCTTGCATAATGTAGTATTATTTTCCAATAGGACTCAATATCCATTTCTTGCTTCTCTTTAGGTTTAAATTGTGGTTTTGGAGTTACTCACGGATTAGCGTAGGATTTGCAACAATTGCTCATAATGACTGAAGAACGTTTTGCAATTTTAAACAAAAATACTCTCGAATTTGTGTATGGGTGGATCTAGACATAACATTGTGAAATGTGATACCAATTATTCATTGGCAACTAGATGGACATTGAATTGAGGATAGGTTTATTTTTGTGCAATATGTAGTAAGATGTAATTAAATAAAATCCAGCTTTCTCTAAAAAAATTTATTCTAAGTGTTGAGTACTGTGATGCACACCTGTGACCCCAGTTACTCGGGAATCCGAGGGGGAAAGACAGGAAGTTTGAGGCCAGCTTCGACCACTTAGTAAGACCCTGGATTCAATCCCCAGTGCCAATTTTTTTTTTTTTAAATTTAAACTGTGATATGATAATTTGGATTTTTCTTTTTATTTTAATAGATCATTTGAATACTTTGAAAGAAATAAATATAGAAACAGTTTATAAGAATAAACTTTATTTTTAAAATTTACATGTTTTTGTTGAAAATACATTATAAATTTATTCTTTGATAGAAATTACCTTTTATTTTAAAATCTCATCACTGTCAATAGAATCCAAGGCATGTGGCAATATCAGTTATTACTACTGTGATTTTGCTAAAATGAAGGCAAGTAATATAAAGTTTATGCAATAGTAATGATTATGAATCATGTATGACTTTATTAGTGAAATAAACATTGCCAGCCCAGCAACATAACACAGGATTATGGGAATAATAATTACATTCAATCATTGTTGATTTCTTTGACTTTCAGTTATTTAAAACCCTAGCTTTACATATGTGTTAAATTTGTTGTTGTGAGAGTATATTCATCAAGAGGAGAATAAGAATGCTGTTGAAGAATGTTTTGGGGATTGGCGTTTTTCTAATGGTGTTTTAGCTTGATTTATAACTTTTTTTTGCTACCCACATATTTGGGGTTTTTAAAAATTTTATTTATTTTTATTTTTACAGACTGCTTTTTGATTCATTGTACACAAATGGAGCACAAGTTTTCATTTCTATGGTTGTATGTGATGTAGATTCATACCTTTTGTGTAATCATACATATACATAGGGTAATGATGTCTGTCTCATTCCACTTTCTTTCCTTCCCCTCTTCCCCTCCCCTCATTTCCCTCTACACAATCCAAAGTTCCTCCATTCTTCTCTTACTCCCTGCCTCCCCCCTGTTATGTATCATCATCCACTTATCAGAGAAAACATTCAGCCTTTGGTTTTCTGGGATTGGTTTATTTTAAGTAGCATGATATTCTCCAACTCCATCCATTTACCTGCAAATGCCATAATTTTATTCTTCTTTATGGCTGAATAATATTCCATTGTGTATATATACCACAGTTTCTTTATGCATTCATCTATCGTAGGGCATCTAGGTTGGTTCCATAATCTAGCTATTGTGAATTGAGCTGCTATAAACATTGATGTGGCTGCATCACTGTAGTATGCTGATTTTAAGTCCTTTGTGTATAAACCAAGGAGTGGGATAATTAGGTCGAATGGTGGGTCCATTCCAAGTTTTCTGAGGATTCTCCACACTGCTTTCCAGAGTGACTGCACCAATTTGCAACTCCACCAAGCACGGTACAAGTGTGCCTTTTTCCCCACTCCAAGCAACACCAATTATTGCTTGAATTTTGATAATAGCCATTCTAATTGGAGTGAGATGAAATCTTAGGGTGGTTTTGACTTGCATTTCTCTAATTACTAGAGAGGTTGAACATTTTGTCATATGTAAGTATTTAAACATATTGGTGCAGGGCCTCCATTTACAATCCTGACCTAGGAGACTCGGGTGCTGGTCATTCTGTCAGGTTTAGGTCTAGAAAGGAAGTCTGCTGAGCTCGTTACCAGAACCCTTTGTGTTTTCCTGCCTTCCCCTACCTACCACCCACCCCTCCACTAACTTGGCATGGGAAGCAACAATTGTGCAGGTGTAATGTTGAATGAATGTCCTCACAATCCACGGCTGAGGCAGAGAATAACAAGACCTTCTCTATATATTCCAGCCCTGTTGAGGAGGTACAATGTTCTAGTCTTTGAGAAGGGACTAATGGAAAGCAGTCCCTGAGGATCGAGGCTACATAGAATTGTTTTCTTTAACAGCGTCCAGGAGAATGCCTTCCCATAGGAGTGTTTTTGGAAAAAGTGAAACTTTGGCAAGGCCCAGGGTTTGAATAGGTTTTTCCCAGAAAAAGAGCTGGAAGAATCTGTTCTGGGAATGCACCTAGGAGTAGGTATGAAGATGCACGTGTGTGTACTTGTGTGTACTTGTGCATGTGCCTGTGAGAGGGAGATGAGGCAGAGGCGGGGCAGGGGACAGAGAGATTTTAGCTTGGAGGAACTGGAGAGTGTACTGCAGAAGAAAGAGGAATAAGATGGATAGAATGGGGGGTTGATGCAAGACCTTGGAAAAAAGCATTATTCTCAGGTTTCATGATGAACATGTGGAACAGAGAGGACGGGATGCTGTTGGGAAAAGGTGATTTAATGTGTAATTGTAAATTATTGTAATTACTTCCAATCAAGGAAAACAAAGAGGATGATTAAGACAGCGCCCATTTGAAAGAAACTTGAGTTTTAAGATCTGGAAAGCTCCAGGGTAAGCAGGAAGTGGAGCACAAGACCCGCCTCACAACCGGCTCTATTCCTAAAGACATTTTTAAGAGCCAATTTTTTGAGTGTCTTTGCTTAACTATAAAGAAAGCAAAGAGAGGCAGGAAGGGTGAGGGCCAGGAAAATTTGAGATGATTTTTCCCTTGTTATGTAATGAAACTTAAAAAAAAAAAAAGGAGATAAGAGCATCAGTCAATCAGCTTCTTTGATTCTGGGCCAAGTTGAAACGTCCTCTGTTCTGTTTGTTCGTTTTTCAAGAGCTTCATGTTAACCAGCTCTAATCCATTTCGTTCTCCTTTTGGAAGGACATTTATGCTCATAAGAAAATGCAACACCTGTCAAAGAAAATCTTGTGAAATCGAGAAGATAAGCAGTTTTTATGAAAATGAATACAAAAGAGAACGCAGCAAGTTTATCTCCAGTCCTCTCTCCCAGCTCTAAGAATAGTGCTGAGGAATGTTTTGGGGGAAAGAACTGGTCCAAAACCCAGTGCTTTTGCAAAACACATACAATAAACACACACCCTGGGGATCACCCTGTAAGGGTAAAGCATTGGAGTAACAGCCAGAGGCTCCAGGCCTGGCCCTGTTATCAATCAGCTATGTCACTTGGAAAACCCATGTTACATGTTCGTGCTTCCCTTTTCACATGTGAGGACTGAAGGAATGGAGCTAGATGATCTCACAGGTGCACTTTTGGAGTGAGAAATGGAGGACCAGAGGAAGGCAGGGAGGATTTGTCAAGAGAAAGCTCTGGGTGCTAGGTGTGCTCACTGCTAATGGCGGAACATTGCTTCTAAGCCTGGTCAGCTGATAGAGCAAGAGAATATATTTGTGTTTATTAACCCATTCTCTATAAATACTTCCAAATATAACCATCTGGCTGTGGTGATAAGGTGTCAGTCTGATTGGATTGAGTAATGCCTAGAGAGCTAGCAGAGCATTACTTTTGGGGTGTCTGTGAAGGTATTTTCAGAGGAAATTGGCATGAGGGTCAGTGAACTGAGTCGGGTGAGACCTGCCTTCAACATGGGCTGCTCCATCTAACTGGGTGGGATCCTGGATGGAAGAAGGAGGCAGCAGAAGGGGAAACCCCTCCTTCTGGGGTGAGTGCATTTCTTCTGATGCCGTCCTTGGACCTCAGACTCCAGCTTCTTCAGCCTTCAGACCCAGGGCCTTGCAGCAATGGCCGTTCAGGGGTTATTGGGTCTTTGGCCTCAAATGGAAGTGCTACAATTGGCCTCCATAATTCTAAGACTCCTGCCTTTTTATACTGAGCTATACTACCTGTCTGGCTTTCCAGTTTGCAGACAGCCTATTGTGGAACTGTATAGCCTCTGCGATCATGTGAGCAACTATTGCGTACGAATATTCTATTGGTTCTGCTTCTCCGCAGAATTCCGACTCACATACATCTGTATCTATAGTAAGCTAATCATTAATTTCAAACTCTGGCTCTACTTCATCTCCAGGTGGATTATTGTAGCTTACTCCTCTTCCTTATCTGTCACCTCCCACTCCAACAGGAAGAGCCTGCCTCCCGCTACCTGAGATCCGTTTCTTGAGTTGTTCGAGTCTGGTGTACATGCACGGCGGAGCCACGATTGTTAACCCACACCTCATGGGAAGCAACCTTATCAACCAGAGCATCGTGCTTATGTACGATTGTTTTAGCTTTCGATCTTACAGACCCCACCTGTTCCCCTGTTCCTCTGGTTAGCGTATTCGTCCCCACCACCTTCATTGACATTGTTTCATACTTTCATAATATAGTTTTATCACATTCCTCATTCCATCTTGGGGGTCCCCCCAACCACCTAAATTATTTACATTTTTTTTCATGAATTGAATTTCACTCTTTGTGCTATGAAGGTCTATGGATTTGGACAAATAGTATTATGTATTCCCCACTATAGTAGTATCATACAGAATAATTTTGGGACCCTAAAAAGTCACCTGTACTTAACCCATTCAGTGACCTTTCTCCTATGACCCCTGGAAAATACAGACATTTTTAACATCTTTATTACCTTTTGAAGGGTCATTTAGCTTTTTTTTTTTCTTGGTCATTGTTGTTTTTTGGGGTACTGGGGCTTGAACTCAGGGGCACTTGACCACTGAGTCACATCCCAAACCCTATCTTATATTTTATTTAAAGAGACAGAGTCTCACTGAATTACTCAGCACTTCTCTTTTTTGCTGAGGCTGGTTTTGAAATCTTGATCCTCCTGCCTCAGCCTTCCATATAGCTGGGATTATAGGTGTGTGCCGCCGTGACAGACTATATAGTTTTAATCTCATAGTAATATAGTCCCTTCAGATGGCCTTCTTCACTTAGCAGAATGTGTTTGAGAGTTCCATGTAGTTTTTACAACTTGATAGTTCTTTCAAAAAAAAAAATCACTGAATAATATTCCATTGTATAGATGCATCAGTTTGTTAATTAATCCATTCAACTATTGAACCACAATTTATTTGCTTCTAATTTGGCATGCTTATGGATAAAGTTGCTATAAACAGTCCTTTGCAGTCTTTTTGTCTGAGCCTAAGTTTTCAGATCAATTGGGTAAATACCTGGGAGTACAATCACTCTATCTTATGGTGAGAAAATGACAAAGTGCTTCCCAACTAGCTGTATTATTTTGCTTTTCTATCGACAACAAACAAGAATATTACTATTTAATTGACTGAGGAGACCGAAAATGAAAATCATTGACTTTGCTGGAGAGTTGGTAGTTCCCTGTCATGAAGGGAAGAAACATAGGGAAGAAGATTTTGGTGAGGCCATCTGCCACCTGAGTGTTGATGAAGACCATAAAGACCCTGAAGGAAGGAAATGGCTCATACTGGAGAAGGCCGATGGGTTCTGTGACAGACCAAAGTGCATATCTGGATGCTTCCCTGATCCTAGCTAATGGTCGTAATGCAAGACCTTGAGATTGGTGCTTCTAAATTTTCTAATTCTTTTCAGGAGAAGCTAGAAGTGTGGATCTGTATATAAATTGTGCTGCTTTTCTGATATATGAAGAGTTGTCCATATTAGAAGCATATACCTGATAAAGTTTAACCTATGCTTATGTCTCTCAAGCCACCAGCACAATCAAGACAGCAAGCTTATATATCACCCCAACAGCTTCCTTCTTCATCTTGGTGATCCTCCAACCCCTCTGCACCCCACATCCCCAGGAATCCACGGTCTTCTTTTTGTCACTAGACATTAATTTGCATTTTATAAAGTTTAATATACATGGAACCATACATTATGGAATCCTTTTTATCTGCCTATTTTCCTTTGCATAAATATTCTGCATTTATCCGAGTTGTGCAATCAATAGTTCATGTCTTTTTATAGTTGCAGAGCATTACATTGCAAGGATAGACTATAATTTGTTTATCCATCTACTGCTACTCAGTTGCTTTCACTGTTGGGCTCTGACAAAGAATGCTAATTTGAGTTTTTACACACATGTTTTTGCATATTTCTTTTGTGGTACTAATCTTACAATGTCTAGGTAATGTGGTAGATGTATATTTAACTTTTTAAAAAGCTGTCAAATTCTTTTCCCCATAGTAGCATTTTAGATTCCCATCAGCAGTGAGGGAGAAGTCCAGTTCTTCCAAATCCTTGCAACACTTGGTATGGTCAGTCTAATTTTAACAATTCTAATGGTTGTGGTTTTAATTTGCATTTTCTTTTACACTAGTGATATTGAGCATCCTGTCCTCTTTTCTCTTTCACACATCTCCATTGGTGGTGTCTGTTCAAATATTTTACCCATATTCTTTTCTGTTTTTTTTTTCTTATTATTGAGTTTGGAGTTTAAAAGCAAATATATTCTAGATGCATCATTTGTCAAATGTATGCTTTGCAAATATTCTATTGCCTTCTGTGACTATACTTTTCATTTTCTTATCAGGGTCTTTTGAAAACTGATTTGTGCCTGAATCTTAGTTTATTGAGGTGACCGAGTGAGAGCACTGAGAGGTCAATGCCACAGTGTCACAGGTTACCTGTGGATAATAAACAGCACATCCTGTCGGGACTCGGAGGGAAGAAAGCACCAGTATCACTTCACTCAGGAAGCAGGAAGGAGTGACCAGAAGGCACAGGCCAGACCCTTCATTGTAGTTTCCATGAGAAAGGTAAGACACGCAGGATAAACAGCTCAGGATGGAATCAGCAGGCTTTGGGGCATATAGGTGGTCCCTGGTTATCTGGAACCCGGCCGTGGGTTGATTCAGGGTAGGGAAAATACTGACTCCTGGAGGATAATGAGACACAGGATGTGGTTGGGAGTCAGTTAACATGTGAACTCACCGACTGGTCGTTTATTCTTTCTGGGAATTAGTTCTCCCTGAAGGGGCAGTGTCTCTCCAACAACCAAGGTCCTTTCAAAGATGTCGATATGTAGAAAATAAAAATTATAATTAATTTGCAGGTTTCAAAAATTTAGATGAAGTCTGATTTATCGATTTTATGCGGTTTTTTTCCCTTTTATGTATAAACGTGAATGCTTGCGACTTCTGGGGACATCCTGGGTGGTAAACTGTAGCCAGTCTTGGTTAGTTTTAGCTATCAGAGCAGTTGGGGCTACTTGATTTCCCCAGTCATGTGGCAGGGAGCCGGGTCGATGGCAGCCTGTGTTTTTAAAGCTGCTTGCTGTAGCCAGGGTGGGCAACAAAGACCTTGAACCCCAGGTATTGGAGTCCTTCAACCTAGTTGTGGATTGCTGCTCCAAGTGGTGAGGCAAGGGTATCGAGCTGGATGCCGTTGTTGCCACCCTGTGGGATGATGTGGTTCTCCTCAGATGAAGGTCTTGAGTGCTCTGAGCATTCCCCAACAGCGGTCTGTGAGGACCTTCACAAAGCCACTGCTTGTGTCCAGGAAACGACTGAGGCTCAGAAAAGACCTGAGAAAAACTCGTACTTTCATTTCAAGCTGATCCTGGCATGGAGACATCCTACAACAATTTAAAAAAGCACCAAACTGGTAGAGGAGGAGAATCTGATTTCCATAGTGATCCCATTATAGGATCCTATTGTGCAATAAAAATTCACAAAGCATATGGAGTAACAGGAAAGTACTGTCCATTCAAAGGAACAAAATAAGTTGGCATAAAATATGCCCGAGGAAGTCCAGATGTAGGACCAGGTAAAGACTTTAACACAACTGTCTTAAATATGTTTAAATGAACTAAAAAGCTAAAGGGGAAGATGGACAAAGACAGGAAAAGAATGTCTGAGCAAAATGAGAATATCAATATAGAGTTAGACATTTAAAAATTATCCAAAATAGCCGGAAAGCACAAAAATGAAAGGAAAAGTACCCAAGAGGGACACAAAGACTGATGTGAACAAGCAAAAGAAAGGGTATATGAACTTGAAGATAAGAGAATTGAAATGATAAAATCTGAAGAACAAAGAGAAAAAGGAATGAAGAAAAGTAAATAAAGTCTAAGGAGCTGTGAGACACTATCAAGTGGACTAAACATACATTTTGGGAATTCCAGGAAAAAGGAGGAACTGGCAGAGAGAATATTTGAAGAAATAATATCTGAACATCCCATGTCCACCAATTTTATACAAGACATAAATCAATAAATCAAAAACATATAATGAACTCCAAGTAGAATAAACATAAGCGATGTACACCAAGACATATTATATCAAACTGTCAAAAGTCAAAGAAAGCATCTTGAAATCAGCAAAAAAGAGAAATGATTCAGCAAATACAAGAATCCTCAATAAGATCATCAGACAAATTCTCCTTAGAAATCTTGGAGGTAAGAGGCAGTGGGTTGACACATTCAAAGTGCTGAGAGAAAAACTCAACCAAGAACTCTACATTCAGAAAAACTGTTCTTCAAAAGTAAAGAAGAAATTCCCAGATGAAGACATTACCAATAAACAAAAGTTGAAGGAATTTGTTATTATTGGACCTGTCTTGCAAGAAAAAAATAAACGGAATTCTTTAGATTGACATTGGAAGAAAACCAGACAGTAACTTGAAACTGTAGGAAGGAATGGACATATCCAATAGAAGTAAATTCATGATGGATTATAAAAACTAGCATTATTGTAATTTTGTTTTGTAAATTCACTTTCTTTTTTCCTCACAGATTAAAAGACAAATGCATAGCATATATTTGATCTATGTAATTGGGCACACAATGTATAAAAATATAACCTATTACATCAATGACAGAAAGGCAGGGGGGATAATGTTGCATCGAAGCAGAGTTTTGTATGTTATTGAAGTTAAATTGGTATACATTTCAATTATATTGTTAGAACTTTAGAATATTGAATATAATTCTCATGGGAACCACAAAGGAAATGTCAGGAACTGAAATATCTTACTATCAAAAATCAAAACAAGGCAGTAAGGGAGGAAATGAGGGACACAAAGCTAAAGCTGTACAGCAAACACATAGAAAAAAGACAGAAGTCTCTCCTTATCAAAAATTACTCTAAATGTAAATGGATTAAACTTATCAATCAAAAGACAGAGACTAGCACAATGGATCTTAAAAAACCATGATCCAACTATATGCTGTCTACAAAAAACTCACTTTAGATCCGAATGCAGAAATAAGTTGAAAGTGAAAGGGCAGAGAAAGATAATCTATGCAAGGAATAACAAGAAGAGTGCTGGGGTGGCTATACTACTATCAGGAAAAAAAGTTCTAAAGTCAAAAGAGTTCAAAGGACAAAGAAAAACCCTACGTATTAATAAAAAAATTAATATAGAAATCTGATATAATATTTGTACACCTAATAACAGACCCTCAGAAGTTATGAAAAAAAAAAAAAAAGACCAAAACATTGTTGCCTATGCTTTTGGTAAAATACCCATGGCTCTTTGCCAAACTCAAAGTCAGGAACTTTTTCTTGTGTGTGTGTCTGTGTGTGTGTGTGTGTGTGTGTGTTTTCTAACTTAGGAGTTATAGTTTTAACTCCTATGTTTAAATCTTTGATTCACTATGTGTTAATTTTTGTATATAGTATAAGGTAGGAGTCCAGTTTTATTCTTTTGCCCATGGATATTTTGTTTCTCAGAACAATTTGTTGAAAAGATTGCCCTTTTACCAGTTAACAATCATGCCCCAAATCAATTGCCTATGTATGTAAGGGTTTATTTTTAGACTCTCTATTCTATTTCATTTGTCTATGTGTCTATTTTTATGCTAGTACTATACTATTTTAATTACTATAATTTTGTTGGTAATGTTTTTCAAATCTTCTCTATATAATCTGATTTGTCTACCTGTTTTCTATCAGTTATTGATAGAGGGATATTGAAATCTGCACTTTATTTCTTCTATCAGTTTTTGCTTCATGAATTTTGAAGCTGTGTTAAGATGTGCTTAGGTGTTTAGGATTGTTCATCCTCTTGATTAATTGACCACTTTGTCATTGTGAAACAACTTTCTTTATCCTGGTAATAAGTTTTTGCTCTAAAATCTACTTTGCCTGACATTAATATTGATATTAGTTACAGTTCCTGTAGGTAGCATAGAGTTATCCATTTTAAAACAATTTAATCAGGCTCTTACTTGCTCCTGTTTTTTGTTCTCTGTTCCTTCTTCTCTAGCCTTCCTTTGGGCTGAGTATGTTTTGTGATTCATTTTAATTTCTTTTGTTAATTTTTAGCAATAGTTTATTGTTGTTATATTTTAGTGTTTACTATAGGGTTTATAGTAAGCTTCTTTAGTATATCATAATGTACCTTCAAGTAATGTTATCTCACTTCATGTTCTGTATAAAAACCTAACATAGTATCATTAAACTCTCTTCTAGCCTTTATGCTATTGACATACATTTTAATTATGCTTGTCCTTCTTAAATTTCTTTAAAAAATTTTAAGTCAACTAATGAAAATTATATATATTTATGATATACAGTGTGATGATTAATTATGTGTTTACTTTAAACTCACAGTACATTGTCATAATTTAATAATCATAGTTATATTTAGATTGTTATCTTTAAATTTATTTAAGTGACAGAAAAAATACATATTTACATATACAATTGATATATCTGATGCACTATATCCTTCTGTGTAGGACCATATTTCTACCTGCTTTAATTTTCTTCTGCTTGAAGTTTTTCTTTAAATATTTCTAATAGCATGGGTCTTCTAGTGATGAATTATTTTAGTCTTAGAGTATTCGGTGAGGGCAATTCACAAAAGTGCATTGTTTTTGTTTTTTGAAAGATATTTTTGCTGGGTATAGAATTCTTGATGGGTGACATTTTCCTGCCAGTTCTTTAAGAAAGTTATAAGCTGGATTTTTGTCTGTATTTTTTTCCAAAGTGAAATATGCTGTTATCTTTTCTTTTAGAATAGTTACAGATTTATAAAAATTACTAAGTAGTACAGTGAGTTTCAATATACTCCACACTTAGTTTTTCCTATTATTGATATCTAATGTTGACATAGTACATTTGACACCATTAATGAACCAATATTGATATTTATTGACTAAAGCCAATGTTTTTATGTTCTAGGATTTCATCTAGGATAGCATATATTTTATTTTTCATGTTAACTTAGGCTCCTCTTGAATTTGATAGTTTTTCATGTTTTCCTTGTTTTTGATGACCTTTTCAGTTTTGAGGTGTACACACCAAAAATTTAGTAGAGTGTTCCTCAGTTAGGATTAATATGGTTTTCTCATGGGTAGACTGGAATTATGTGTTTTTAGGAGGAAGACCAAAAGGTTAAAGTGTCATTTTGTCATATCACATCCAGGACATATGCAGGCTGCGTATTCCTTATCTGAAGTGCTTGTGACCAGAAGTATTTCACATCTCAGACTTTTTCAGATTTTGAAGTATTGGCACGTCTTGGAGATGAGACTCAAGTCTAAACATGAAATTCACTTGTGTTTTGTATACACCTTATACACATAGTCTGAAGATAATCTTACACAATATTTTGAATAATTTTGTGTATGAAATGGTTTCATGCTGTGAAATTTTCTACTTGGGGCATCATGTTGGCACTCAAAAAAGTTTGGATTTGAGTTTATCAGATGAATGGATAACGAAAATGTGATTTTATACACACACACACACACACACACACACACAAGTTTTGCTCAGTCATAAAGGAGAATGAAGTTATGTAATTTGCTGGTAAATGGATGGAACTGTAGAACATCATGCTAAGTGAAGTAAGTCAGACCCAGAAAATCATGAGTTGAATATTTTTTCTCATATCTGGAAGCTAGAAGTTGGGGGAAAGGAATAAAAAGAAGGATTTTATGAAAATAGAAGGAAGAACAATAGTGTAGAGGAAGGGGATTGAAAGGAAGGGAGAAGGGGAGGGCATGGGGAAGCGTGAGGAACAAAATCCACCAAATCAAGCTTCATCCATGTAAGATTGTACGACAACAAATCACTTATATATACAATTGTAATACTCAGAAACAATAATTATAATAATAGAAGGGATATCAATAGAACAAAGCAAGTGAATGGGGGGAGGAGGGAGGAGCCAGGGAAGTTACTGGGGATGACAGTGATCAAATTATGTGCATGTACAAATATGACATTAATGAATCCTACTATTATGTATAATTATAATGCACCGATAAAAAGTTGAAACTATGAAAGCATTAATGTTTGGATTTTGGAACACTTTGGATTTCATATTTTTGTATGCTCAGCCTGAGCTATCAATACGACTTCTCACTGTTCTTGTTTACCTTGATCACCTGGTTGAGGTAGCCTTTGCCAGGTCTCTCTTCTGTGGTGTTAGGTTGACTCTTACCACCATTTAAAATATCTTTAAAAATTCTACATACATTTACAGAATGGGGAGTTATGTTCCATCCCCTTTAGAGCAGAGTAACTCCCCAAATTACTTGACTTTTCTTTCTTTCTTTCTTTGATTATTTTTAAGTATGGATTCATGAATGTTTATTTTATAACATGGATTATAATCCATGATATTTAATTTAATTTGTTGTTCAAAATGACAGAAGAAAACAGGTTTTAAGATTAAAAAATTTTTTTTCTCTCCCTCCTTTACTTAGGAGACTTCTGTAACATGCAATAATAATCCTGTTAAATGTGTTCAACTGCTGCTCTTTTCTTTCTGAGTTGATTTTGTGTATAGTTGCTATTGTTATGTCTTCAAGTTCTCTATCCTTTTCTTCTGCAATGTCTGATGTGACATCTTTAATCCCATGCAACGTATTTTGGGAACTCTGACATTGCAGCTTTAATCTCAGAACATTGCACCTGTCTTTTATGTAGCTTCCACATCTCTTTAAGATTTTTTCTATTTTTTAAGAAATATTAACTCATATCAATTGTACAAATAAATGGGCTTCAACCTGACCCTTGCATACACGCACATGGCATGTTTTCATTGTTTCTTCCTCCTACCACTCTCAGGGGCTCCTACTTTCCCTGTGACTCTGGTTTCCCTTTCCTAGCTTTGTTTAACTTTTTGAACATGTTTGCCCATGGACAGAGAATAACGTCCTATTTTTTGTTTGTTTTAACAACCCTTGTCTGCTAGTATGAACATCTGTGTCAGTTCTTGTTCTGTTTTATTGATAGAATTCTCTCCTCATAGGGCATCAGATTTTGACTGTTTTGCATGCTTGATAATTTTGGAGTCCAGGAATTCTAAAACGTACCTTTTTCAATACTAGATATTTTTGAATTCTTTTTTGTTTTTGGTATTTACACTTTATTTTTTAAATATTTTTTTCATTTTTTATTGATGCATTATAGTTGTACCTAATGGGGTGTGATTTATTGTTATATACTTGTACATGCACATAACACAACAATATGTATTCTTATAAATATTCCTAATTTTTACTCAGGGGCACAACTGAAATATTTGGAAATATTTTGATTCATTTGGTGTCCTGCTTTTAAGATTTGTGAAGTGGTACAACTGCAGTGTTTGATTTAGTGCTAATTATTTCCCATTCCTGAGGCGAGACTTCTGAGTACCCTACTCAATTCTCTGTGATTTATGAGGTTTTTCTAGTCTGGCTGTTGGAAATAGGCAATATTCCTGGCTTTAGTGAATGCTGGGCCCTTTTCCATAATTCTTTTGGATGGTTCTTTCTCTGGCCTCGTGTTCTGATCCACATTCTGCTGAATACTCAAAGGGGCTCTCTGCAGATAGCAGGTGTCCTCACACTGGGTGGCTCTCTTCATTCTGATATTCTGTCCTGTGAATTCTAACCTCCTTGGTCTTTCAACTCATGTCCCCAATCCAGGGACTCCTTTGGCCTCCACTGAGGTTCAACTTCTTGCTGCTGTGCTGTGGCCTGGAAAGTCTCTCAGGGCAATATATTGGGACAATGTAGGGCCAGTCTCCTCTATTTACCACCCTTCAGGGATCACTCTTCTTCATGACCTGTTGTCCAGTTTCTTGAAAACTTTTGCTTCATAAGTTTTATCATTTTTATTTTATTTGGTTGTGTTGTTTCAGGGTTTATCTGGTCCCTGTTACTATTATTTCTATGTAACTATAGCTTGGCAAAAATTGAACATCCTTTAGTAAATGTTGGTGGATAACACAGAATTTTGAAAGATATGCTGCCAGTAAATGAAACCCATCTGGAGATGTGTTTAGACCTGAGGTCATCAGTGTGTGATCTGTGAGGGAGTAGATCACACGGACAGACAAAAAGGATCCATGGTAGAAGTTGCGAGGAGAGCTCGGGAGTGAGGCTCTTAGTCCACACTGGGTATTGAATCAAGCCTTTTGGGACACTTGAGCAAGCCTTGAGGATCGGGCAGATGTCATCCAATAAAGAAGACATGGTGAGAGGAGAGAACAGTCAGGCAAAGGCCCACCGGGAGGACAGATGTGTGAGTGTGGAATCACAGGGAACAAGGCAAGAACTCCAAGTAGCTTGATGGCTACCAGAGCATGACTGGTAAGGCAGAAGGGGTAGGTGGTACTGAGAGACCATTCTGGTTGCAAGGTGGAGATGCCGTGGAGGAGCAAAGGCTGACTTCAGGGAGACAAGCTGGGAGGTCATTTAGTTAGCCCATGGAGACTGGGCTGAACCATGATGGGGGCGAAAGTGGGCAACCGGAAAGTGTTATGGTGGTTTAAGATGGAAAATGTCAGGATGTCGTGACTTACTGTGTGTGAGGGAGTGGAGGAGAGGGCGTGGATACTGAACAAGTCCCAGGCCTTTGGCTGCGGGTGCTACAGGAAAAATGCTGGAGTGAACCATAATGAGCTGTTATGGGGGAGGGACAGTTCTGGGGCAGGGAGAACTCAGGAAATGCTGAGCTTGAGGTCGCCCTGAGAGGGATGCTCTTTGGGGTCCCGCTTTTTTTGACTCTTACTTTCACTGTCTCAATCATGCCTTTTGCAGTTAAGCCTGTTCTAGTTGGGGGGTGATGGTGGGGGTGGGGTGGGAGAAACATGACGATTTCCTAAGTTAGAAGACTTTGTATCAAAATCAGGCTCCTTTTCACAGAACTCTGATCATTGGTGTTTTATTAACGATGTCTGATAATTTGGGAGAAGCAGCTTAGGGCTGTGTCTTAGATCGTGCAGATTGTCTATGGCTCTGTTCCAAAGTCACCACATATACAGTGGGTGATGCTCCCTGGGACTGGACAGCAATATCCTAAGCAGCTGTGTGTGCTAGTGCATTGTTATGTTAGAGAAGGTGCTGATCTTGACTTAAATGGACTACTTTCACATTGGGTGACCTTGGCCAAGTCACTTAAATGTCATGACCTTCATTTTTCTAGTTTGCCCAAAGACAATTGTAAGGATAAAACAGGTTATAGATTCTAAAAATGTCAGTTATTATTCTTATTTTTATCCCATTTTAAAATTTACTTCCTAATATTGAGGAGGTTTCATGGTAAGCTTTGGATAATATATTTGCATATATGGCAAAGGTGACTATGACTGAAATATAATTGAAAAATCCCACCAACCCAGATTCAGAACTTGAGGACAGTAAAGATACTGCCATATCTCATTGTTTTCCATAGTTTTGCTCCCTTTTCTCGACTCCCTGGGTCTCGGGTCTGCCTAAGGGGATTGGGCTGGGTATAAAAATGAGATGTAAAAGGTACAGCTATGGTTCTCAACCTTGGACACACATCAGAATCACATGGAAGCAGCTTTTAAAAAGTACCGATGTCTGAGTGACACCCCAATGATTGTGGTACAGTTGGCCCCGGGGTGTGGCTTGAGCCTTTGAGGTCTTACTACTCCCTGAATTCGAATGTGCATCTGGGATCGAGGAAACACGGCCTTCACCTCTGAGCATGTCACTGATTTAACAGGTTTAAAGTTGGAGGTTGGGGGCGCGGATGGCAAGAGAGGATTCTTGTTTTCTTTATGTTTTGAGATTTGTATTATTTGGGCTGGGTCATGAGTATGAAGATAAGAAGGGCCTGGAAGTGAGCATTCCAATCTCTAGGCCTTTTGGTGTTTTAAGAATCTGGTTATGAGAAAACTGTTCAAATGTATTTATGGAATAAATACATAAATTAAAAAAATTCTCTGTTTTCAGGATGAATAACATTGGCAGGATAATGAATAACATTATCCTTTTCTGCTGTAGGGCTGACTAAGAGCATTACAATATTAAAAATTGTTGGGTTCAGGAGAAGACAAGAGGTCAGTACATGGAAAAAACTAAGGTTGCCAGATGCAGCAAATAAAAATACATAATACACTTAAATTGGAATTTAAGATAAACAAGAGAAACAGTTTTAGTACAATTATGTCCCATGCATGATTTGGAATGTACATATACTACAAAACAATTTGTTATTTGCTTGCCTTAAATTTTAATTTAACTGAAGTTGTGTACCTTTTGTTCCTCCCTCCCTCCCTCTTTCCCTCCCTCCCTCCTTCCTTCTTTTCTTTCTTTCTTTCTTTCTTTCTTTCTTTCTTTCTTTCTTTCTTTCTTTCTTTCTTTCTTTCTTTCTTTCCTTTCTTTCTTTCTTTCTTTCTTTCTTCCTCTCTCTCTCTCTTTCCTCTTCTTCTTCTTCTTTTTTTTTTTTGGCAATCCTAGGGTAAGACTACTCAGTAAAGCTGGAGAATCTGAAGCAGGTCAGGGTGAGCTGCTCTAGGAATCAAAAGTCCTGCTTTGAGTGTGATTGAAAATGGGCTGCCATTGGCTTAGGTTCTTGGGATTAGTCTGGCTTTGAAATAAAGAGTTGAAAACCAAGTTACCCACAAAGCTGTTTGAATAAAAGGCTCTCTTGCGTCGCTATCACACATATACTTTTCCAAAGTGCTTTCCCAATGCATTCTCTCACCTCATCCTCCAAACCACTAGAAGTTTAGCCCATGTTGGCTACAGATTGACAGTGGAAAAACAAGGGCTAACGAAAAGATACTGTACTGGAGTTCCCAGATGAGACGGTATTAAACCAAGACATAGGATATGTTTTTTCCCTACTTTCAATCTGTAGTCATCTCTAGATGAGGAGCTAACAAGTTTTTAAAATAGAGGTGCCAAGGTGTTGAGACTGTGTGTGTGTGTGTATGTGTGTGTGTGTGTACATACATGAACTCTCAGCCGTGGGGACAAGAAGCTGTGAATGTGTTGATTTTCTGAAAATAAAAAAAGGAGGAAGAGGTCAATCTGCTTAATAGGCGCCTTGGTGTGTGAGTTTAAAGCAGGCCATACATCCCACCCCACTCCATGGCTAAAGCAGATTGGAGGCATCCTGGCCATCTGCTCTGTTGAAGACAATTCTTTTGATCATGCTCAGTTCTATTCTTGCTTCTCCCCTGTTGCGGCCTCTCTTTGTCCCTTAGCTCTGAGCTTTAGTGCCCATATCTGGGTCCGCAAATATTCTAGGTACTCGGGTTTCAGTCCTATCCTCCTCTAGATGCAACCTGACCCTCCAGTTCTTCCTGTTCCTGCCTTCCCCACTGAGCTCCAGCCCCTGGCTCCCAAGCCTGCTCTTGACTTGGTGGACCTGATGTCCTACGTTGGTCAAGGTCTTGGGAAAAAAAAAAAAAAAAAAAAAAAAGATTGAGCAGTAATCTTGAGCAGTGGCAGAGATCTGCTGCAAACAAGCCGGAGGCTATTTCTGATGGACATGTTGTCACACCTGGCCTGGACGTTACCTCCAACTCTCCTGTCTTTCAGCCTGGAATGCTACACCATGGTCTTCACCTTGAACACAGGAGTCTTCCCGGGTGGCTAGTTCCAAGTGTTGACCCAACCCAGATTCATGAACATAAGGCCCCTGAATTTCTTTTTGTGATAAGTTGTCGGTAAATGTTTACTTAACACTTCAATATTATTTTCCTTCCCTTTCTTTTTGTTTCTCTGTCTCTGTCTCTCTCTCAACTCCCCATACCTCTTCTCAACCTGTTCTCTTTCTTCCCTTTCTCTTTGCCTTTCTCTTTCAAATCTTGGACCATTTAGATGGAAATAAGGAGCAACATGGAAGGCATATTTCTAGGCACTAAAATTTTAATCTTTTTCAGTTCATGTTGATTGTCCCAAAAACAGAGTATCCAGCCACACCTGGAGACCTCACTAGTAGGAATGAATTCTCATCAACCAATTCAAGCTAAGGATAAAGTAAAATGACTGTTTGAATTTGAAATTTTTATTGACACTGATACTAAGGGAAAAATAGAACAAATGAGGATCAGGAGATGATCATTTATATACTACAAAAAAACCCAAAAAACAAAACCAAACCTCCTTGTGTTGACCTCCTCCTGGGACACCAGGCTGGGGAGGACCTTGAAGCTAAGGATTATGGACTTGGCCTCATGATAATCAGCTCTCTCATAAATGGGATGAAGAGCTAGATTTTCAGTTGGTGTATTTCCACCAATCTAACCACATTATTCTCTAACTATTCTAAAATTTTGAAAATTTTAGGAGAAAATGATTCTCCAAAACACAAATTTTCTTAGTGTCAAATAACTTTGGAATTAAGCAGGCCACTGGGGTCTCTAGAATGTTGAATAAGGAAGTCAGGACGAAACTCAATGCCCCTGGGCTTTATTTTGGTTACAATATGCTTCCTCTTAAAACCCAAACTTTACATTGATTAAAGATAAACTTTCCATGCTATGCTCTGGAAGACTAACATTAAGTTATATCCCCAGCATATAATTTGAGCTTTAATTGACTCAATCCCATAGGTGTTGAAGCATATTTAGAGTAACTTCTAAATAATAATCTGTAGACATGTCTTAGGGTATACTTTTAGTATTCCCATCCAGATTGATCCCAATCAATTGGCAGGTTTGATATAATTTTCTGAAAATTGCTGACCAAAATCAAGACTAGTTTCCACCATGAATTTAAAAGCATTAAATGATGAAGGTTGAGTCTGAAATAGATGAAGAAAGAGAAAGGAAGGGGACTAAGGACCTTAATTACATGAAACATAAAAGATTCATACTTTTGGAAGTATGACTTCCAAAACACTTTCTTAGAAGTTATGATCTAACTTTTTAATAACAAAAATTATATTTAGTTCAGTTATCAAATTTAGTCCTAAGTTTCTGTTTGGTTCTTTTATGATTTTGTGCACGTGTATGCATGCGTTTGCTTTAAAATAAACTCTTTTAATTGCAAAAAAAAAAATGCTTCCTCTTATTTTCTAAATTTTCACTTCACTCTCTGAGGTTGGGATGTTTTAGAACTTCCCAAAATGGGAAGAGAAAGCAGCCTGGGATTTAGGCATTGGTGAGTTTATGGAGAAGACAGTCTTTTTTCACATGGTGTGGTTGCTGGGGGTGAGGACGATTCTTGGTGTTTCTACAATTCTGCCACGGGGAGGGTAGCTGCTTATATTCCATTGACTTGAGAGCAGCCCTATATGGGACCATATAGGTGATCTTGGCCCCTGGATGCTCACATTCGACTGTTTGACCTCCTCTACATTTCCTTTCTAGAGAGAGTGACAGGCCCTTTCTCCCTTCCCAGCATTGTATACTTCCTGGCTGAGATGAGGGATGGAGCCTGCAGGTGGCTTGGGGGAGTCCCTGTGGTCTCAGGCTCAGCTCTCCAGGCTGCAAAGGGAGGATTCAGCTCTACCCCAGTGGCCAGCTGAACTCAGCTCCCCTCCTGGGCTCTGGGCGGAGGATCCAGTTCTCCTCTGCTTCTGGGCTTTAGGCGGTGTCTTGAGAACTGCGTGTCTGAGAAAGAGGAAACAGGTGGACACCACGTGCGCTGGAGGAAGCCCAGGGTCACCAACCCACCCTGGGGCCAGGAGGTGATTGCTCCCTCTGGAGAATCGCGGAGATGTCAGGCAGCAGAGATGGAAAGTTAGAGTCAGGGCTCGTTAGATTTGCAACGAGGAACACTCTAGCACCAGTTAGGATCGCTTTCAGTCCTTCTTCTCCTCAGCAGTAAGTTAGATGTGGGAAAGAACTGAACGTGTAATTCATGCCAGGAGAATTATATTATACTCTTACTTCCAAGGTGCTTTCCTGGAGCCCTGGGACTTACAGCTGGAAGAGATCATCGAGTCCGTGCCTGGTGACTAATTGACTTTCCATCATGTTTATTCAACCCTGTTAGATTTTATGGAGAAGAGAAGAGGCCTGCCCAAGATTGTGGAGCATGGAGCATCTTTGGGCCAGAGGGGACCCTGTCCTAGGCAGCAGGTGCCCATCCCCACAGAGCACCCTGGAATTCCCAGCTCCTAGAAATCTGTGATGACTATGATGATCAAAATGAACTAAGGGCAGGGCAAATAACTGGAAATAAGAATTTCAACCATTACATGTTGTTTTCCTATTGATTTATTAATTTCAGAGGTAATTTATCTTATATGTATTGTCTTTAGAATTAATGAGCACTTAGATTTCTAACCCTCCCCCTTTTGCTGCTCTACCAAGTTTTATTTTATTGTTATTTAATACTCTGCAAACGTTAAATATTCTACAGTTTCTATATCTTTATTGGGGATGCAGTGTGGGGTTAGCAGAAATAGACGTGGGTAAAGTTGAAGGCAGTCCTGAGGCTCAAAGCTTGTCTTCACTCTTGTTTATATCTGCAATTGCAGGTGGACTGCATACTTTCTCAAAATTTGTTTTCGTATCTGTGAAATGGGCATTTCCATGGGTAACTCTGAGGATTGAGATGATACATATACTTAGCATGGCACCCAGCACATCATAGGCCCTCAATAAAGATTATTGCTATTTAAATCCTAAACTGAGTACTTAACATAATTTTCTTCCACTTATAGGATGTCCTGTTATCAGCATAGAACTTTTTAAAAAAATAACCAAATAATTATTACTTTGTAAAATTGAATGTTCTTGCTTGTTGCCTCATATATTGTATAAATGGAAACACACATCTGTATTTTAAATGAAATCACCTGGTGTTTATAGCATCTCTAGGGTATACGAAGGACTTTTACATCAGTTTTGGTTAATTTTATATGATCATTAATTTTCACAGCACTCTTATGAGACAAGGATTAGACATATTGTTCATGAATTAATGAAAGTACAGAGAGGTTTAGGCACTTGTCCAACATCACAGAGAAAAAGCAGTCACAGCCAGGAATAGTATCAACATCTCCAGGCTGCAGACTCGCTGCCGGCTTGCTCTCAGCTGACCGCGAGCTTGGCGTGTGTGTTTTTTCTCCCCCTTGCTGGAAGAAGGAAGAGCACAGGCTGATGACTGAGAGTTTCCTAGAGGAGGTGAGAATGGAACTGGGTCTTGAAGTTTGGGGACATCCCAGTCAGTGGAGCGAAGTGGGGAGGGGGCCTGAAGCAGGGACAGGCATGAGGCACACAGTGCGGCGTCAGAGAGAATGTGAGCTCTGGGGGTGAGAGGGAATTGGGTCCACAGTGTGAGGGGACTTTGGTCTTGCAGAGTCTAAGAGCTTGATCAGGTCCCTGGACTTATCTGGACCTCGGTTTTCTTGCTTGTGAAGTGGGGCCAGTGCAACTTCTCTGTGTCCTTGGGACCACTAGGCAGCACGTGTGAATGCTGCTGGCAAAAGTGCCCCTGGCACGTTCTCCGTCAGTGTGGATTTTGGGTCGTTTCCTGCTTTCCCAGTGCTGGGTTACCTAGGTAGGAGGGAGACAGGCAGAGAGAGGAACACTCCCGTGGCTGCTCTAACCTCTCGCCTGGCCAATTGCTCAATGCTGAGCAGGAGGAAGCTTCCTCCACAGATGCGCACGCTCCCTCAGGGCAGGGGCTTGGTGTCTTGATTAGCGGAGCTTGCACACCGGGCTAATGACCAGTTATCCTGCACTTGTTAAAGCCCAGCCTGGGGATGTAATGTGATGTCAGTCCCTCCTCCTCTCCAAGGCTGAGGCCCTCATCCTCCCTCATCCTGTGGTGACGAATTCAGCCTTCGGTGGCTTTGCTCATTTCACATGAGGCCTTGTGGAAACCTCTGTATTGCACTAGCTCAGGGGTCCTGATGTGGGAGCAGCCAGGACTTGACAGTCATTTGCTCCCATTAATTATATGTGTGGTGTGAACATGTTTTAGCTCAAGAGGCCTTGCCTCATCCCAAGCTCCTTCCTCAGATGACTTTGGAACCCCCCATCCCGTCCACCTTGGTTTTTTTCTACATTTGTTGATCAGCTGCTCTGCCTCTGGATTCTGATTTGTGCTGCAGGAATTTTGTCTGTGGGTTTGAGCCTCTGGTAACAAGATGGAAGCATCGTGCCTCATCTTTAATTCCCAACTTTGGTCCTTGAATTTGGTCTAGAAGTCTTGCTGGCCTCCATCTTTTCTCTTTAGTAAGCAAAAGTGGTCTTGACTCAGGTAAACAACATTTGGGTATCTGGCACTGGATGTTCGGGATTCCTTTATTCAATTTTTAGCTGATACCTGGATCCAGACCTTTTAGAGGTCAAACTCTACCTGACTGACCCAGCTGGCCAGAAATTCCTTGTTGGAATTGCTTCTGGACTCCAGCTCATGAACTCCGGCAGAGATTCTGATTTAGAAGGTCAGTTATGGAAATGGTAGGAATGAAGGATAGCTAAGGGGCAGCAGAGCCTCAACCTGCCTGGAACCACAGGTGCTTCTGATACAGGTGGCTCATGAATCACACATTCTGAGCAACACTGGCCCATACTGAAGTCTCTGAAATTCTGACTTCCATGTAAAGAGATAAATTGTCATGTTGGCCAATAGAGATTTAAAGCCACACAGTTTAAGACCAGGTAAGAATGACCTGTTTTAAATCAGAGCTTCTTTGGAGACAGAAAACAATGTAATATTTTAAGGAGTCTACATGTTTTCTCCCTAAGTTTTTCTATCCTAGGTATTTTGCTTGATTAGTTGAATACAGAGGAAACTTGGAGGTGAACTTCAGGCCATGCCTGTTCACATTACTTTAAAATTTGAATTCGTTCAAATCTCTTTTTATGGACTTGTGCCTGGGCTTCCAAAATATAAAGTGTCTTCTCATCAGGGACTATTGTCACTGTCCCCTGCAAGCCCTGCCCTTAATCTCCCCATACTCCAGCCGGCTCCCACTAAATGTTAATAATGTCCTGCTGATAAGTACTTCATGGGCGATCTTTCTCTGAGCTACATTTTTAGAGGGAGAGATGAAAGGAGACTGAAAAATTAAAATCAAGATAAGCTGTCTCTCCCTGGAATGTTCTTAAGAGGATGTGGTCATTTAAAAGCATTCTCCCTCTTCTCTTCAGTGTTTGACATCTGAAGTCATAGCAGATGCTATCACACCTTGCTTTATTAGCATGGCTACAGTCACCTGTTTCAAAAAGCCCAGGAGCATTAACCTGAAATGAAAAGAAAGTGGCACGAAAGAGAAGATAAAGGGAAACTGGCTTTTGGCAGCAGGAGACTCGGGCTCCCCGCCAGCCCCCTGCAGCTACTCTGTTAAGTGGCTCTGCAAATTTATTTTACAGGGAGATCATTTCCACTATCTGAGTGTACTGAGGCTGTTCAGGCAGGCTCCAGAAACCCGGTTACATTATATAACTTAAGGCTCTTCCATGAGAACTTGGGAAGGCGGTGGGGGGCTGGGGAAGGGTGAGCTGAGGAGATGAGAGGGATGGGCTGTCTTTGGCATTCAGCAGGGTGCGTGGAGGAGAGTCAGAGGGTTCAGGAAGGTTGGACTGAGGATGGTGCACATGAATGTCACAGCCACGGAGCCTGAGGTCGCAGGCGTGTGCCGGCAGAGCAGACTCTCTCCGGCCAACCAGGTGAAGAGCTGGGAGCGGAGAGCGGCTCTGCAGCAGCTGGTAGAAGCCTCGCAACATGGCGCCAGGGCTGCGCCTACCCTTTTATTTCTTCTTGTTAGAGATGAAACGTTTCTAAAAGATGGATGGGGTGGAGCGAGGTAGGGGAAGTCCCTTGAGGTGGGATGACCTCAGAGCCCAGAGTTGCAGAGCACAGATTCCCAGTGTTGACTTCATGACCCACTGTCCTGACTCGGGCGTTGGGGACTTCTGCTCTGTGTCTCTGTTGGTTGTCACACAGGGGCTGTGGCTTCTGTGAATCTCTATTTCCAGGCCTGCTGCTTCCCCCTGGAGTCTGACAAGGCAAGAGGTCTTAGTTCATCAGTGTTACAATGCTCTTATTCAACAGAACCAAAACTGACGAGTGGGTTTCATCCACATTGGGCAGCTGGTTTTATTCTGGCTTCTGAGCCAAACTTCCCTGGCAGCCAGTGACCCGGCAAATGATTGCTTTCATCATAAAGCCCAAGAGGGACTGGGGGAGGAACAAGGTCAGGTGTGAATGGATTGACCCATCCGGGAAACCTGCTCAAAATACCACACTGGCTTCATCGTCATATAGAAGGGGCAGCAAATTAGCAACCTGGCACTAAAAATATAAGAAAAGATTGTGAACTCTTATCATTCTGTAGAGGTGAAGGTGGTTACTAATCCTGGACTGTGATTAGTGTGGAGCTTGGCACTTAGAAGGAGCTGGGTAATTCACGTTGTATGGATTGCCTTGACCTTGAATTGTGTGATTTAGTAGGGTTCTTGGAATAGACACATAATCTCTTAAATATTAAAATTGGATGTATATATGAATAACTGGTAATCAAATATGATGGGAGTTTGCTACTTTGAAAAGGGCTTTTATATTAATACATGTGGTGAGAATGTGGCATTGCTATTTTTGAATCCTTTAAGGCCAAAGTATAATATTTTTATAATAAATAGTTACTGATAGATTGAAGGCCTGCTTCTTGATGTGATTCCTTAAAATGTTATTTTTTGTCTACTACAAAAATACAGTGCTTTATAAAAATCCTGGAAAAAACCAAAACATAATCAAAAACCAAAAGCAAACCCAAACTTAAAATAGCAAGTTACTCTATGAAACAAAGACAATTATTACTAACATTTTATTATATATTTCTAGTCTTTTATATATGCATGTTTATACATGTGTATATATTTTTGCAAAAAGATCATATCATACATTTTGCTATAATCTTTTTTCACTTGTATGTATATGTATATAAATTCACTTTTATCCTTTTAATGATTAATTATTATTTAATATAATATCATAGTTTCTTTTCTCAGTATTGTTGCAAGTATAAATTATTTTGATTTGTTTGGTAACGCAGGTTTTTGTGATAAATATTTCTGCAATAAACCTTGCATATGTATATTGTCTTCAACTACATTTCTAGAAGTGAAAATTCCCCAAGAATTTGTAAAGTTTTAAAACACTGTGCAGTCCTTAGTAGAATATCCCTCAAAAGGTACTCAACGTTGCATTCACATCAGCTGTGTAAGTCTTGTTAAAACACCATACAACTCTGAAAATTATTATTTAAAAAAGAAACCTTTTCCAAATAGACTGGTAAAATACTATGTGTCTTGAGCTACTTAAATCTGCAATTGCCAGTTGTATTTGTTGTTTTGTAACTTGCTCTTATTTCCTTGACTGATTTATCTACCAGAGTGTTTATGCTTAGAGATGATAAGGACCCTTTTTCTCTTTTACTTGGTTCTTCTTGTTGTCCCAGAACAAAATCTTCTGAAAAGAGAATGACTACCTAAAATTTAACTAGGACACATTGCCATTCAATTAAATTAAGCAGATATTTACAAAATATCTAGTTGGTACCATGCACTGTGTTAGATGACAGATGTACAATTTTGAAAGACACTGACTTTTACAGTCTAGTGAGGAAAGAAAAGGCAATTTAAACTCCAATAGATACTTGGAAGCAGGTAGAATGTGCACCTAACCCTGTCTTAGGTAGTCATGGGAGGCTTCTTGGGTGAAGAAGTGAGTTTACGGAATCCCAGAGAACAAATAATAGTTAACCAGACATAGAAATATGTGTGTATGTGGGCATGGGTCTGTGCAAAGAAGTCTTTTTGGAAATAAAGTTGTTCTGAAGAGTGGAACTTTGGCTATATTAAGATTTTGGTGGCTGTCATACATGGGAGCAGTTATCCTCTAGTTCAACATGTGGGTCTGAAACTTCATAGAATTTTCAGGGGAAATGCAAGAGATATGAACACATACACAGCCATTGCAGTATGGGAGTAGACAATCACACCCAAGAAAAGTGCATAAAGACAAAGAAAAGGGTTAGGGCAGAAAGGTGAGGAACTCTGATGTTTAAGAAATGGGAAGAGGAGGTAAAGATGACATGGAACCTTTAGGGGAGGAAAAAGTGTTGACGTGGAAAGCCATTTAAGGAGATCAGCATGTTGATAGTGCCAAAGGGCAACAGATTAATCAACGAGACAAGGGATATGAAGTCACTTTTGGAAGTGAACTTTGTTTTTGGTTATTGTTTTTGTTTTTAACCTGGTGATAGGCATTTCAGTTAGGTGGGTGTCAGATTCTAAAGGGTTAGAGATCACGTGGGAGCTGACGAAATGAAGGAAAAGTGAATGCCGACTTTGTTGCGTTCACTTTGTTGTGCTAGAGAGCAAACCCAGGGCCTCACGTTGCCTAGGCATCTCTTTAAGGAGGACTGTTGTGAAGAGATGAGACAGAAGGATAAGGAGCACCTGAAGGCTTGTGATCCTGCCCGAGGGTGGACATGATTGGGATCTAGAACTCAGGTACACTCCTTAGTTCAAGACAGCAGGGAAGATTCTGCAACTGTTGCATAGGAGAACAACGGTGATGGTGTGGATAGGTATGGCGATAAGGAATTGGGACATCTTTCTTGTGATAGTTTCTGGTTTATCTTCTCGGTAGGAGGCAAGATTTTCTTGAAGAAAATTGGAGAAGAAGGGAAGTGGCTGGGTGGGAGGTTTGAATTGATTGAAGGGTTTAGTAGTTGCTATGGAGAATAGAAAAGGGAATTGGACAGGAATGGAATAGAAGATTCCCAGGCAGCGCGAAGGGTCCTTTTGTGCTTGAAGCTGACAAATTTTAAGTGACACCGAATATGTTCATGGCTTTCTGATTTCTTTTCTGTAGCTGAGAAGGCAGACTCCAGGGGTGAGATTTTTCCAGTTGGGTGTGACGGAAGATTGATGAATCAGGCTGTCCGAGGGCAGTGCAATAGAGGGGGGCCATGGGTTCAAGGCTGGGCAGGAGGTTATGGAGACAGAAGGGAGTGGAATGATCAGGAGGATGCAGAACAGCCAGCGTGAGCTTAACCGGTGCAGCGCAAATCAATGAGGAGGAGAGCTGTAAAGAAAGGGAGTTGCAGTCAGAAGGGAAGATTTCACATTCCAGACACCGGAATTGTGTCGGTTTCAGAAAACGGCACTAGTTAACTGGTTATGAAACTAGTTAACTGGTATGACATGATCAATGACCAATCAGAGTAAACAGCCGGTATAACCATAAGGTTTGACCCTTCTGGTTCCAGAGTGTGGCTCAGGGGTACATCCTGTCATCACTGGAGTTGAGGAGGGATGAAGTTTGAGCCCTGGATGAGTCACTCCTAGGAATACTGAATTTTCCCAGTCTTATGATGTGACTTGGGAAGGAAAGGGAAAAATCACGAATTTGATATTGTCATCATTGATAAATGAGAGGTAATTCCTGTCATCATCCCAAGGCTGGCAGGAGGGCAGTGATAAAGAGGGGGAAGGCCTCAGCCGATGAGAAGTTTTGTTGGACAACAGCAGAACCACAGTGCGGAATAGCACCGGGAAAGACAGGTACTTGGAACCCGCCAGCCAACCTTGGGCATTGGAAGAACCAATGACCATTTGGTCTTTGGGGGAGGGGTCAGGTTTCAGTTAGGACAAGAAATTGGGGGGGAATCTTAAGAGATGTGGAAGATTGTGTTAGTCAGTTTTCATCACTGTGACCAAAATACCTGACAAGAATGACTTAGAGGAGGAAAAGTTTATATTAGGGTCACAGTTTCAGAGGTTTCAGTCCATGGATGGTTGACTTCATTGCTCTGGGCCGAGGGGAGCATTATGGCAGAAGGGTGTGGTGGAGGAAAGCGACTGAGCTCACAGCAGGCAGGGAGAGCCAGGGACTAAATATATAATCCCCAAGGCATGTCCCCAGTGATCCACTTCTTCCAGCCCTACCCCACTTGCCTACAGTTATCACCCCCAAATTCATTCAATTATTAATCCATCTAGTGGTTTGATACACTGATTACAGCTCTCACAATCCAATCACTTCCCCTTCTGCCTTAACACAGGAACTTTGTGGGGCCTCATTTCCAAACACTAACAAAGAAACACAGCTGACCTTTCATGTCCTTGGCTTACTCATCTGCAGAGTCAACCAACTGGAAGTTGAAAATATTAATAAAAGAAAAGTTGCATCTGTACTGAATAGGTACAGACTTTTTCTCGTCTTTATTCCCTAAATAATGCAGCATAACAATGGTTTACATAGCATTGACATGGTATTGGGTGTTATAAGTATTCTAGAGATGATTTATAGCACATGGGAGGTTGCACATGTTTTATACAGATAATACCTTATTATGTGCAAGAGGCTTGAGCATCCACAGATTTTGCCATCTGAATGGGGAGAGGGTCCTGGAAGCAATCTCTGTTGAATGCCAGGAGATAACTGAAGTAGAATGGGCAGTAGTGGGAAATCAGGGAGGGGGAGTGTGAAGCAATATGGGAAGGTGCAGATGGCAGAAGGCTGGATGAATGGACAGGCTTGTATTTTGAGTGGTAGCTTTGTACCACTAGGATACAAGGCATGATGGGATTAGCAAGATGCAAGGTTTCTAAAGTATTAGTCCTAGTAGGTTCCTGATGGATAGAGAAAGGGGAGAAGAGGAGCCTGGGCCAGTGTGGAGGAGTGAGCTATGGCCGGGAGGAATTGTGCTTCCAAGAAATCCCAGGGCAAGTGAGCAGGCTGTTGTTGGAATTGGTTCCAGGACTTTGACCACATGTTGGAAACAACTTCAGTCTCTTGTGGGACATATACCGTATCTGGTTTTCCTGCAGCAGAGTACACCTGCAGTGTGACTTAATTGTGCTAGAGTTGAGAACAGCACTCTATCCTCAACTGGAAGCCACAAATCCCTTAGTGCAGAGGGGGAGCAGGAATACGTTTAATTGGCAGGTCAGGATCTGAATTAGTGAGTTCTCGGCGTAGCACGCTCACGTCAGTCATCAGGCAGTGTTGAGTAGCTCAGTGTCAATGCTCAGTTGATTCATACTCAGCAATTGGGCTTCACTTAGTTGCAAAATAAAGTGATATGCATTGCTCTTCACATTTTGTAGTACTGGGGGTGGGCCTAGGTAATATCTCTCCCTGGCCTCCAAGTTCTTCCTTGGGGGAAAAATAATCAAGGGGCCCTGAGTAATAATGCAATTCACAGCAGAACTGGAGCCCAGAGAAGAGTAACTAGTGAACGGAGGGGCTTTATACCTATGTATCAAAATACTTAAGTATAGAAGGAAATGTGATGTAGCCTGATGAAGAGATGGTCACATTCTCTCTATGTCACCCCTCTCTAGTATGATGCCTTGCGTAGATTTAGCAAATATCCTAAACATGTTTGTTGATGAGTCTTTTGTTGCTTTGCTCAGATTAGCAGAAGAAAGAAACAGCAACTGCATACCTTTAACAGGGCTATTGCCAGCAGGAAATGTAGTTTCAGAGTGTTGTTACAAACTGGCAGACTTAAGGATACCTGAAATTCATTTTGGGGAGCTAGTATCCAGAATTAATTACTTTACCCACCATGGCCACAGGCCCTCCATTTCCTGGCAGATTCTGCTATTGCTGCTAGGGTCTCAGATCCTATGGGAAGAAAGTTCATGGATTAATCGGTGGTGGTAGAAAAAATTCATCCATTTATTTCCTTCCTTCCTTCCTTCCTTCCTTCCTCTGCTCACAAATGCTTAGTGCATGCTGGTTAAGCATCAGATAGATGACTAGGGCTTTCCGTGTCGAGAGCAGGCTGTGGTGCCATTTGCTGCCTGCTGGGCCAGACTGGGGAAGGCTTCCAGAGGGTGACATGGGCATTGGTGAACAAAAAAGACTTTGGGGGAAAAAACTATTCATTGGAAGGAATGATATGTGTGAAGGTAGTATGTGGAAGTAATGAGGCAGAAAAGGTCATGGTGTCTTTGGAGGCATAATGAGAGGTTAGTTCTGACAGAATCCAGAGGGCATGCTGGAATAAAGAGCCCATACTTCAAGTGGCTTACACTTGAAGTCAGGAGGCTTGATTTTTGTCTTTGAAGCAACAGGGAGCTACTAAGACTAGGAAGGAAACCATCCAACTCGCACTTTAGCAACATCCCTGTAGTGGTTGTGTGGAGGGCTCTAGAATTGAGAAAACAATTCAGAGACATCACCACAGTTGGGACCTTGCTACTCTAAGAATCCTGCTTGAAGCAACAGCATCAGCACCACCTAGGAGCATATTAGAATTGCAGCATCTTGGACCTTACTTGGGAACTAAGTCATTCTAATACTATTCCCAGGTGACATGAACAGCCATTCTGAGAGGCCATGATTTAAGAAAGCTTCTTTAATGGTCCGCATCTGATGCTAGCCATAAGGATGGTTCGTCATGATGTTCATCTGGACCCCCTCAGAGGAGCAAGCTGACCTTTACTTCTCTTGTACTACAGACTTACAGGCTATTCCATGATCTCTGTAACCTCTTTTCAGAAAGGTGGGCAGAAAATTCTTCTAAAAAATTAATATGATTCAATGCTATGGAAAATTCTACCATTTGGGGCCAAAGCTTTTCAAAATGCCTTGGTCATGGGTTGTTAGTACATTGGCATTTGTGTTCTTTTATTTCCTAAACTTGGTGATGGGATGCAGGTGTTCATCATGGTATCATATGCTGCTTTTTGTCTGATGCAGTATTTTATAACTCAAGTTTATAAAATCTTGATTCAATGGTAGTGTGTAGTGATCCACAAAAAGATAAAGAGCAAGAAAAGAATCCAGGCAAAACGCTGCCTCAAAACTCATAATGAGGTGGGAGAGGAATCTCCATGGTGGTGATGGCACTCATGTCCCTGCTAAAGGTCATGTTTGTTCAGTGCTCAATCAGTACTGTTCTGGGGACACCTGCTATATGCTAGGCACTATTCAAATGCTTTATATGTAACACATTTAATTCTTAGGCACTTTTGGAGGTAAGACCTATTATTTGTCCCTATCTCATATAGATATTTTCACACATGCAAAACCTAAGGTGTGAAGAGGCCAAGACTCTTGACCCAAAGCAGCAGAGTTGAACTCAGATCACAGAAGTTCCAGATTTGAGTCTTTTAACTCTACCCTGTGGCCTCAAGTACAGCCTCTATATAAAGAAATATTGGCAGAAGGGTGAGAATGAAGGACAGTAATGAAATGAATGTCCTTTTTTCTCTTGGCCAGGCCAGAGTCAAGCCAATGAAACACATTTTTGGCCTTCAATTGGCAATCCTTGTTGTATTGGTTAGTTGCCCTGTGCAAAGCTGAACTTGGGAAAATGCTGTTTAGAGCTTGCGATGAATGGTGTTGAGAGAAACATACGTCTCCATTTGAATTTAAACCATAGGAAGAATCCACTAATTAGAAAAAAATGATATAGGTTTCTCTTGAAAAAATATTGCATCCCGGAAACCCACCCCCTTTTCTATGACCCTCCTTGGAGGCCCAGCTGTCGCTCTGGTGTGAATCCTTCTCCCACTTTCTGAGATGGCGAGTGTTTGTTCTCCTTCTATCTGTGGTGGTAAGGCTGGCACTGATGCCTGTGGTGTTAAGTGTGTATTGGGAATGTAGTAAGCTGCTCACTTATCTTACCTCCTGTGACAGCTCTAGAGGGTCACTAGCACTGTCCCCATTTTACAGAGGAAGAAAGTGATGTATTCGAGATTAACAAATACATCTGATATCAAGCAGTTAATAAGGGGCAGAGCCAGAATTTCAGCCCCAGATATCTGACTGCGTGGTCTCTCTTATGGAAACCTCAGAGCTGTCTGCTTTCCCTGTCATGTGGATTTGATAGTCTTTCTCCCTCTCCCTATGCATTCTAAATAATGTGAAGTATCGAGCGTGCCATTTTTGTACTGGAGACACACTGGTGAGTGAGTGTGCACCCTGGTCCTCAGGTACTTCCAGTCTAGGCTAAAGGGAAGATCGTCCAGAGAGCCAGGACAGCATAAATGACCTGGGAGGGAGAAAGAGCACCGTTCTTTCCAGTACAGCCTGTGGGGCTGGGATGTGGAGGCCCTTGAACAGAGAAGGTAGAGCTGTGTGGCTGGATTGCTGAGGAGCCTGGAGACCAGGAAGCTTTTTCCAACCACGTAAGGGTGTGGGTTTCATTTTTATCAAGAGGGTTAATGGGAGCCAGTGAATGGTTTGAATGAAATATGGAAAATGGTGATTTAACTCTATTCATGAACATATTGACACTTAGTAACTTTAAAAGAAAATGAATCAGTCAGTGACTTCATGCTAGAAACTCTCACTCAAGAAGTTTTTAAAGAATAACAATGAAAGACATAGGGGGGAAACCAATAAAATGTAACATTTTATTATTATTTTTATCTTAGAAGGAATTCACCAAAGGCTTCATAATTATGCTATGGCATCTTTAATTATAAAAATAAGCAAATAAAATAACTTGCATCTGTCATTACCATGATATGTTTCATAACCTTTATATGCACATGGAGCTTAAAAATGTAATTTAACAATAAATAATGACATATACCAGATATGCTCACTGTTTATTCCAGTACTCAGCCAAAAACCTAAATATCATTTAAATTATAAATACATAATGCAAATATAATGGCACAAAAATGTCTAAAGTGCAACCAAATCACAATAGAGGGATCATGCAAACTGGTCTAGGTCAGCCCCCGAGTCACTCTGTGTAGCGAACACAAGATGAAGCTTTGGAAGTTTAGAGGCAGAGGGGGCGGGGTGGGGAGGGAGGAGCAAAAAACTAGCAATGTTGTGAGAACTGCTTCTTTCTATAGGTATAGATATATGTATTGTGGATACATATATAAGTATCACTGTGGGGAGAAAAAGGGGTACCACGGTTTGAAGAGATCACAGAAAAAAAAAAAAGAACATAAAAGAGAGAGGAAAAATTAAAAAAAAAAAAAAAAAGGAAAAGAGAGAATCTACCAGACTGAAATCAAAGAGAATTTTTTGCTAGGAATCCTCATGAACTACTTGTCACTTTGGGGTCCTGGCTTTGTGGGTTTGCAAAATGGACACAACACACACACTTTATCAGCTTTTCTGGTTGGGAGAAGTCAGCCTTGCCTGGGGTGGGCGGTGGGGGCGGGAGGGGGAGAGTCTAACTTAGAATATGCTCTACCTGATTTCCAAGAGGCTAAGGCAGTGTCCATTTGTTTGGGGACCTGGGGATGGGACAGGTCTGAGTATAAAAATGCCCTCAACAATCTGACGTCAGCACGCTTGGAGGCTGTGTGGGGACAATGGCGAAGCGACGGTGCTGCTGCTGCTGGGTCTGCCACCTTGTTCTTGGTCCTTGAGCAGCGCGTTACTGGTTTTAAAGGCTTTATGGTAAAGTTGTATTGCTTTTCGTTTTTCTGGAGAGGTACCCTTCCTCCTCCCACCAGGGTCCCTATCACTCGATTTGGTCAAATCTTGAGTTTGGCCTAGTGAGAGTCAAGCACCAAGAGTTTCTACGCAAGCGAGATTGGAGCGGCCCCTGCAGAACTGCCCCTCCTCCCTCTTCCTCTCTTGACATTGACCTTTGGTGGGCAGTGACGCTCATAAGGGACTGTTGGGTTCAAGGACAGTGACCCTGAGAAACTACTGTTGTTCATAGATAGGCGAATCATTTGGCTTTGGTGGTCGCCATCTTGTAAACATCACGGCAAAACAATCAAACCACCAGCTCTTTTTCCCTCTTTCTATCTTTTTTTTTTCTTTTTTTTTTTTTCTTTTTTTTATTTTAACGATCCTACAGAGATGGTTCAGCTGCCAGGACTACTTTGGCAGGCAGCGTGCTACAGGACAAAAATGTAAGAGGAGTCTATTAAGGCTGGACAGCCCAGGGTTATTTATACTCCCTTAGCCCCAAGTCCCCCGGACTAAAGACCCAAAGGCTGGTTGACTCATCCCTGATTGCTTCAGTGGGAGATCCCCCACCCCATCATCTTTGCCAGAGCACTAGGCACTGATGAAAGGCGGGGAGTCAAGAACTGCCACTTCCCAAGGTACAGTCGGCCTTATCACACCAAGTGGTCCAAGCCCGAAGGGATGCTCTTTTTGGTTCCTGTAATTACCAGTTGGATGTGACAGAGCTGTTTCAGGTTAGATCTAAGTCAAGTGTAGCCTCTGGGTTGAGGTGGGCTGGGAGATTAACATCTTACCTGGGGTCCTTCAGATAAACCTGTTGGCTTTTCCTATCTCATATAGGCCCTTCTTAAGTTTCGATGTTGAGTTAAAACTACTTCTACCCCCTTAGTTATAAAAAAGGCCACAAGGAGCATTTATGTGGATATCTGGAAGTGAGATAGTTATTCCATTCCCAGGAAAAGAAAAATAAAGCTAAGTTACAAAACTAAATCTATATGCAATAAAGTTATTATATACTGCTTTGTTTAAGCAGAGTCCTCTGGAATTTATGTACAGTACATTAGTTTTCAGCTATTTATATTCCACAGTTAGACCTTAAGATTCTCTGGTTTTAAGACAATTGTTAAAGATACTTTTAAAGCTCTGAGCAGTTACAGTACATAAAGATGTTAGCTTTTTGTTTTTCATTAGATGCAAGAAGATGCAGGCTCAAAGCCTGGTTGGAGAGCCAGACTTGAGCAATTTGGTAAATGTATCGGAAAGGAAATTAGACATTGGAGGATCGAGACCATAAGACACTAGCTCATTAGAGATCAAGAATTCAAACATGACATTCATATTCGTCCATGGCCAGCACAGATTCATAACACGAATTCCATTCAACATCTTTATGAGCATTTAAGACATGCATTTAAATAAAGTTGTTTCGTATCAGCTAACTCTACTGGGGCAACCATTCTAAAGGGCTCCACATCTTCAAATTACAATGACGGGGCAGTTACATGAACGTTTTGTGTCTGAGGGCAGTTGGAGGGGAGCTGGGAAGAGAAATGGTTGGGGAAGGAGATGGAAGAGGGTATGTTCTGCAGAGAGGTGGGATGGTGGCGTGGATTCAGTGTGTGGGGATGCTGTCATGGCAGAATGTTGGATACTGATTACAGAAGCCTAGTTTCATGCAGTTTTCTTTAAGGGGGATAGAAAATAGGAACTACTTTAAAAAAAAAATCAAACCAGGCACAGTACACTCAAAGTTGGTGTGTCAACACCCCAAAAATGATACTAGTTTGGTGAGGTTGTGAATACTTCTCCCTGGTTACGCACTCTCGTGGGAAGTACGTTTGATGTGGGAGGGAGAGTCCCCCTCACCTCGGAGGTTCCTGAGGAGGACTTTCAGCTTCTGTGGCTCACTGGTGCGCCTCCTGTTGAAGTCGGCTCTCGGGTGGGTTTGGGCACAGTGGTCCGTCTGCAGGATGTGGAAGAGGCTGGCCATGTTGGGCCCAATTTTCTCCATCAAGCTGTCTCTGATTGAGCTAACCGTGTCTTCGTCACATTCCAGTAGGCTTCGGACAAGTCTGTTGTAGTATCTGCATTGGGAAAGAGAGTGCGTGGGACAGTCAATCGTGACAGCCAGGTGAGACCCAGCTAATGCCAGTCCTGACTGGTTAAACCATGCAAACATAAATAGTTCATCACCCATACATTTGCTTCCAAGTGTATGAGCTCCCTGGGTTTGCTATGCCTTGTGAAGGAATTGGTCTTCATGTTTAGAATTCAGGAGATTTAGATCAGACTTTGAATCACAGGCCTACTGCACTGTCTGAAATTTTTAGAAACAGAATTTTAATGGTAAACAGGACCCACGGAGACCATTTAGGGGTCAGTACAACTCTTTCATTTTGTAGAGAAGAAACTAAGGTGAGAGAGCCCAAGAGATTTGCCCAAGGCCACAGAGTGAGTTAATGGCAGAAATGGGACTTAGTCAAATGTAATGAATATAACAAAGTGGGCTGAACACTCAATGCTTATAGTAATAGTTATGGCAAATGGATTTATAGTTATTTGGATGCATTTTCCTTTTTCTTGGTGGTGCACGTGCTCGGGTGTATGTGTGTTTGAGATTGTCTTCTGACTAAATTTCCCTAGGCCCCCGTCATCTTGTGGTTCATATATTTTTTCTAGGAAATCTCAGCCAGTCTTGATAAAGGCTTCTATTGACTGATTCCATTTTCAGGCTTCTGTCAAAGGTATCTTTCAGCCAGAAAACCAAACACAAAGCAACGAGGATCTTTCAGCGGAAAGATGATGGTCCTTAAGGTTCTTACCTCTGAAATTCCATGAAACCTCTTACTGCCCTGGCTTCTGCTGACCTCTTCTTTTTTCCAATGTCCTATAGACATTTGGCTTTTGTCACAAACCCAACCTTAGCTGGTTTCTTGATCAGTATTTTTCCCCAGATAAGACTGAAAACTTATAGAAAGTGGGGTTTATCTCTTGCTCACTGTAGATTTTTAAATATATTTTGTGGTCATTGAGGAAATGGGACTTTAAAAACATAATTCTCTCCAATTAATTGTGATTTCCTGAAGAGAAAATGATCTGTCGGTGTGGTAGATTTTATAAGAAATCTCATGTTTAGTATAAATTACCTTCATTTTGGAGCCAAATCCCCCAAAATGCAGCTAAACGTTATGGCTCAGAAATCTAGTCTTTAGAGAATACAAATTACTCATGCTATTCTTTTGGAAGACAGTGCAGGTGTATTTCAATTTAAGTTGGAATGTACTTGCTCCCTTTTGAGGTGACAGTTGTTCAAACCCATTAGCTCCGTTTTCACTAATAGGCTGTGACTGATCCATGGTACTGTGTGGAGAGACCTTTCCTCCAAGGAGCCTGAGATCTCTGAGACCACAGGATCATCCATGAAAAGAAACCTGTTTATTTTTAACTTGCCTCCCAGAGCATAGGATTGCACATCTTTCCAGAAGAACTTAACCCCCAGAGAGGTCCTTTGAAGGATGGACAGTAAATAGAGTGGAATGTGGGTAATGAAGCCAAGTGGTCATCCTTCCGTGGGTGAGGGATTGAAGTCGGGGGCGGAAAGAGAGTGCAGGTCGGGGTTGTAGACACAGTCCTGGCTGGACCCTCTCTCCTGGGACAATTACATCCAGCTGTGAGCAAAGCTGGGATTCTCTGGCACAGGGGAACATTTTCCAGCACTTTGGAATTATAAAGCTCATGAGTCAAGTAGCCCTTGCTTGGATGGAGAAATGGGGAGAAAACTGGTTTTGGAAAAACCGAGAACAAACAGTTTTGTGCTGATAGCTTCAGATAGCTACATACATGTTTGTCTCTGGGTATCTCCTAACTTTTGGTCCTCTGGATTACTGTGTCTATTTCAGAGGGCAGTTAGGTCTGGGAGGATAAGGCCCAGGAAAGACTTTATTGCTTGGAAGTTAACCCTTCCACTTTAGAAAGGGCTATTCTTGCCAGATGAGCCCCCAAATGGCTGGAAACAATGATCTTCCCTTAAAAAGAACAGAAAGCCCTTGTCTGGATGAAGAAGTCCAAAACCTTAAAGGAAATGAAACTTCGATAGCTACCCTTGTAGGATTAGGGCCACGGGAAACATGTGGCCCCACCCAAAGTGCCTGCTGTCTTTCTCTGAGGGCTCCTACCTGAGTGTTGCTTGCTCTGCTAGTCCAGGAATGACACCCTCGTGACTGACCATCCTGCATCTCGCCTTCCTGCTTCCCTGATGGAGCTTTGTTAGCTCAATAGAGCAGTTTGGGGGAGCAACAGCTGCTGGTGCCTTGAGGTCAGCAGGGTTAGCCCTGCGCCTCTCCATTAAGGCTGAGATATGACATTTACTCTTGGACTGCGCTGGTTAATGAGACACCTCTCTCCCACTGGTCACTGAGTGAGACAGATTATTGAAGAGGTTGTGCCACCAGCAAAAGTGGACTCAACAGTGGTCACATATTTAGCGAGCACCCTCTTGCAACAAGACTTATTGTTTCCATAGCTATTGGGAGGATTTTCCTTTTAGGGGAGAATGTATGCAAATTTAATTGCTGACCATTCTGGTGCATATATATTCAATTATGCCTGGTATTCTATTTTTGGATTGTGGCTATTTCTTGCAAGATTTTCTGGCTGCCACTTTTGAAGTAGGAATCAAAATAGCTTGGCTCAAGGCCATGTGAATTCTGGGCCCAACTCTTACTCACAAGCTGTGTGACCTTCAGCAGGTCACTCCTGTCTCTGAGCCTCCCATCTTTAATCAGAAAAATAAGGCAGTTAGTCTAGATTAATGTCATCTTTAGCTATGGCATTTTATATTTCTAGGGATTCCATACATATTTTTCTTCTCAATTGGGCAAAAATAGTGCAGCTGGGGGTTAAGCCCCTCCTTTGTAGGAGGAGCTAGGACTTTGAGAAGATTCCTTTCTTTCTCTCCATGGCCTTTGTGGTGGGTGGAGGGGCTGTGTGCTGCGAAGACCCAGTGAGCCAACTGTTCTGATCCCTCAGCCTGAAAGGTCCTTTTTAAGCATGTTTCTTTCTCCCCACTTTGAAAATTCCATCCCTGACTTTTTTTTTTTTTTTTTTCTTGGTAAAGAATACGATCAGATATTCTCCATAGCTACTGTTTCAGCCATGCCTACCCAAATACACACACACTGCCTAGGAACGTTCTGTGTGAGGGTTTATAAATAGTCCTTTGTTTCCCTTGATCAATATTATTCTTCTGTTTCCTGTTCCCTATCCATGCCCTAGAGAGTTGGACGCTTTGTCAGTTTTCCCACTCTGGATCTGGGTTGGTCTAATTGGTTCCCAAGCCTCCCAGCTGCCTGATTGATTCTGCCTGCTTCCCTGGTCACTGAAGGCACTGTTTGCAGATTCAGCCAGGGAACACTTCAACTACCTTTCCTTTTCTAGGTGCATCTGGGTCAAGGAAAACTCCCTTGCTCTGACTCCTGGTCCAGTCACAGGCTTTTAGATTCTCCCAGCCTCAAATCTCATGCTAGATAAGTCACAGGAAGGTGGAATGAACCTGTAACTACTTCCTTTTGCAATTCTGTGCCAATTGGCACCAACTTAGCGTGTGTCTATGGTGGGACAGAGGCTGGGGAAGCAGGATGTTTCAGGAGGGTGAGGAGCTTAAACAGAGCAAGTCAGGCCCAGCTTGGAACCGGAAATCTCTACAGCCCTAACCAGGAATAATATTAGCCCATTGCAGTGAAATATTTGGAGGAAGGTAAGGGCTAGCAGGGAGCTTGGTCTTCCAGAACAGGCCATTTGTTTTCCTTACCCACCTTTCCAATTACTACAAGTCCCCTAAGATGCAAAGGGGAAATCAGAAGACTCTCTTTTTGACCATTTTCTGAAGGTGTTGAAAGATAAGGCAGCCATTAAAAGGAAAAGTGGTCTGGTTAAGAGCTCTTTCCATGAGTCCCTTCTTGGGAGGGTTGGTATCTAGAGTCTGGTATATGCACCCTCCTTCCACAGCACCTCTCCCTTCATATGGAAGATGCTGTGTCAGTTGAAATGATGTGTCAGGATTGTCTCAACATTGGTTTCATGCTGTGTAAACTTGTGGCAATGCCATGCTGCCCCCTCACCCCCATCTACTGCAGGAGTACATAATTTGTCCCTAGCCACTGCCCAATGAAGGAGTCTCCATTTCTTTTCCTTATGGTGAAGGATGTCTCTAACAAATAGCCAGTTTTCATCTCTACCCATGCAATGAGTATCTTCCTAGGAGAATTTTAAAACCGAGGTTGATATAAAAAGACCAGCCATTTGAGAGGCACGGTAGAGTTGATTTTCCTATTTTGAGACAATTGGTTAGAACCCTGGTCCTTGTTTGCTTTGGAGGGCCAGACAAATGATTTCCATAAATTGACATGCGGTTCTGAAGGGCACTAACAGCTAAGACTGAATCAGAAATTTTACAGAGTTTTATGTTAGGGACTTTGTCTCCTCCCATAGGGAAACGCCTGCTCTGGTCTTCCATTTGCCTACGTGGACACAACTAGCTCACTCATAAGCCCCAGAAGCGCTTGACTGTTGCCATTTTCTGAAGAAGGGTGGTGGCACCTGGCTAGGAAATTAATCAGATAAATCTGTGATAGCTCTCTGGGGACCAGAGTAAGGCAAGGCTGATATTTGCGAATCTGAACAGATTTGGCCGAAGAGTCAATGGCTCATGGAACTTTGGGAATGCGAATCAAGTTTTAGGCCAAGGGCCATCACAAGTAGGCTGACCTTGACTGGGCTACCTTGCATCTCTCCCTGACACTCCTACCATATGCCTCAGTTCCTGCCGGAAGCCTTTGCAGGTCACCCACATGAAAGCAGGAGGTCAGTCTTCTCATGTGCTGGGACTTCACCCCTGGCTGGTAAAGCCAGTGAGCTTGGGAAGAGAAAGGACTGATGCTCAGATATTACGAGCTCAGTGACTTTGGGTCACGTGAGAGCACTAAGACAGGGATGCACTCTGGTTAGCCACTAGAACTGCATCCTGGGAAATCTTGGACTCAAAGACTGGACTAACATAAAGCCTAGAAGGGAACCTAGGTCATTTTGCTCTTCACCGAGCAAATCTAAATGCCAGAGAAATGAGTTGACTGATTCTGGGTTAACCAGTGAAATGTCTGACTGGGCTTGGGACTGATTTGAAATCCATGCAGATTTAGTACAATCTGCATTATGATATTTGACCAAAGTTTTGATCCTGGCCAATTATACTGCTGCATGGTTATGGTTCCAGCCAAATCTGATGTCTCAAAAGGTGGTTTCCAGAAATGTCACCATTTCCCTCAGGGTGATGGCAACAAATGGACAAAGAAAATGTACCCAGGGATCTGCAGATGAAGCTTTCTGTTAGCTGCATGGAAAGACTTTTCTATAACAGTGGGGGGAAAAAAACCAAGCTGCTCAAACTGTCACAACTCATCACAAACATATTTTTCCTGCAAAATCTGGGAAGACTGTAAGCTAAAATAAGAGCATGACTGTGGCGATTTAACCCTTCCTCCCAGTCTGGCTCTGCCAGCCCCCCTCCCCTCCCCTCCCCCTGACTGCAAAGAAGTGGACGGAGTTCATACCTGTTGGAGAAGTGATTGGGCAGCTGCACGACCTCAGTGATGGCCTCGGGGTTCCGCTTGGCGACACTGCACACGTTCAGCTTGCTGTAGCACTCTTCCTGAACCTCCGCAATCATCCTCTGGAAAGTGGAGCACCTCCGAATGGCCAGGAAGACCTTGGAGGTGACCCCATTGGCAATGCACTTTAAGCTCTCTTTGACGAATGCTTTTCCCTGCCGAGGAGGAGGATAGGAGAAAGAGCTTAGCTTGAACGCACAGAAGAGGTCAGGGGGTGCAGTGTGGGAATCTTCAGGGGCTTGTTTTAGCTTTATATCACGGCCATCTGCGTATCCTCGCCAAGAGAAGGTTGCGTGCCATGGCCAAGAACGTAAAGAAAGAAAGAAAGAAAAAACCCCTTCCCTTAGAGAATCTTGAAAACTGAGCTCCACAGGAAGGAAACAAGAGGAGACAAGAGAGGGGTCATCATCGACCACCCTGCCTCTTGACAATCATCATTTTGTCACACTCCAGTTTTAGATTCCTGGATGGAGACTTTGGTCATTTGGGTTACAAGCCAGTATGGCAGGTCACACGGCAAGAAGTTCTTTGTTAGAAGAACATTTTCTTTTCCTCAGAATAGGAAAGGCTTCTCTGCTCATCCCCCTCCTCTTATAAGCCAGCTTCTGTCGGCTCCTTACAGGCACGCCCTGGGGTGGGGGTAGGGAGCGTGTAGGGCTGAACCTGTTTCCTGACCAGGCTGTGCATGTGTGTGTGTGTGTGTGTGTGTGTGTGTATGTGTGTGTACACATACCCTGAGATGGCAATTTTGTATAGGGAGGCTGGGAAGCAGGGCTGGTTCCCTACAGGACTGGTTCCTCAGAACCATAGTGGAATGCTCTGTTAAAGACAGTCAGCCCGAGGGCGCGGGGGTCAAGGTCTTGTTACCTGAGTGTCAAATTTAGCAGCGCTGTACAAGAAGGATTTACAGATGTCGTACATCCCATCGGTATCACAGGTAGAGTTTTCCAGGCAGGCAAAAGCCCCACAGCCAACCTGCAGAGCACTGTTGAGGCAGCGAACCACTTCAGCTGGAAGAGACCATCACAACCGTCAGACAGAGAGGACGCCGGGTGGGGTCGCGCCAGTGCAGAGGTGAAGTTCAAGGCCAAGGGATCTGAGAAGCTTATCCCAGAACTCTGTTCTGAGGACCATTACATAGACCCATTTGAAGAAGTGCAGGGGTGAGAACGAGGATGGGCAGGACCTTGTGCTTCTGAGGGCCAGAGCACCTAAGGCCAGTGAGTTCCCCCGGGGGGCACGCCCTCTCCGCCTCACCCTCAAGAGCATTTTGGTGACTGAAGCAGGGCTGGGGTCCCGGCCATGCACAGTGCCTTCCAGCAGCTCTGTGGGATCAAAGGCCATCACCTGGCACTTGAAGTGGCTGGTGATGGGTTTAGGAGGTGGGAGGGTCTGTTTTCCACAAAATGCACTCTAGGGTAAAAAGCATGGGATTTTAACCCAAATGGCAGAGAAGAATTTGCCAAGAGGCCACTTGGAGGGAGACCCTTCTGATTTCAGGCTTTTAACTTACCATGATATTGGCAGAAAAGAATCTCATCTGTTCATGTTCATCCCAACCCCCACTACAGGTTAGTGCTTAGAGGTATGTATAATCTCTCATATTAAAACCTTTTTTTTTTTTTTTTTAAGAGAAACACAGGTGTGGAATAACAAGGCCAAGGCACTCCTTGTGCAAGACTGGAAGAAAACCGCAAAGAGCTTGCATGAGGCTTTCTACGTTCTGGATAAGATCTCCCATAAAAGTAATTTCTCTCCCACAGAAGGGGGGTGTTCTGGCAGGCAGCTCGGCAAGAAATGATCTGTAGCCTTCATACCGTAGGATTCTCCTCCGAGATCAAAAGCGTGGATCAGTTAGGCTTCCCCACCCCCTCCCACCACCCGCAGCCTCTGGGATGTTACAAGTCATTTCCCTAATTATATATTTCCACGGGTTCAAATTATAACTTTGCTTTAAGCAGTTTTAATATGCATTAGGGCTGCTATTGTTTTAGGCAAGCTGGAATTGTGAATCACGGCATCTCTATAGCAACTAAGTACAAAAGGAAGTGAAGCAAAGCCCTCCTCTCGGCAGGGACCTGCTCTTCCAAGGGGAGCACGCTCTGCAGCATTTTGACACCTGCGATCCCATCTTTGCTGACAGTTGGGGGAGAGAGGGCTGAAATGGAAGAGCAGTGAGTTGGGGCGACAGGGGCAAGGAGCTGAGGTCTCAATGCAGGCTTCCTGACGCCCCTTTTCTTTCAGAGGCCGGGATCATACACAATTAACTGCTCTGGGAGTCAGGATGAAAGTGAGACCTTCCCCTTGGAGAAACAGCTGCTTCATTTCACAAATATTCTTTTTCAAGGGGCTTTCTGGCCACGGGCTGTCTGCAAGGGCAACTGAATGGAGCCTGGGAGAGAGCTGGCAGGGAGTGAGGGAGCGGTATTGGGGGTGGGATGTGGAGGGTTTTCTCTGAATCCGCCCTGGATTTGCAAACTGGAGGGCTATGGATCCGAAAATCAGTCTGAAGAGGGAGCTTCTCTGTGTTCTCTGAAGAGGTAGAGAAGTCAAGTTAAGGGGTCTCAAAGGGGGAGGGGGAAGGACAGCATCAGACAAGCTCCGTCTCACCTTAAGACCAGCTTCTGGAAAGTGTAGAGAGTGCTTTGAAGCATGCCAACATTCAAGCCTCTCCCCCGCCCCCTCCCCCCAAGAGGGTACGTGCCAGATTTCAGGCAATCAGGCTAGGCTTATGCAATGAAATACCCTCAGCAGAGCACCCCGTTCCTTCGTTAGTTGCATGCAATTTATTAAACAAAGGAGCTTCACTTCCTAAGGCTATTGGATTACACTGGCAGTTTATTGCCATCGGGCACGAAGCACATTTATTATCAAGATCAGCCGCTACAGACACAGTTGCAAAAGTGAGAGAGAGGCAAATGAGGACAGCTCTTTGGGGGAGAAGCCGGTCCTGGGTTTGCGCTTACCTGAGTTCTGAGCTGCCACCCGGGATTTCCTGGGGCTCACAGAGTCATTCTGCTCCGCCTCATGGCTCGCAGCAGCACTGATCACCAGCACCAGAAGCACTGCTGAGTTTTGGAGCATTCTCTGAGAAGTTTCCGCTAAGTTGTTAGGTTTTTTTTTCCTCCCCCCCTTTCCTCTTTCCCTCTCCCGGCTTGAGTGAAGATGTGGAGCTGGATATACTGAAAGCTTAGGTGAGGATTTGATGAGGATTTTTTTTTTTTTTTTTTTTTTTTTTTTTTTTTGTTGTTGTTGTTGTTTTTGCTGCTGATGCTGCTCCTGCGGACCCTGCTGCCACCACTGGCTCCTCTGCTGCTGCTGCTGCTGCTGCTGCTGCAGTCGCTGCTTCTTGCACCTCTGGCTTTTGCAAACTGGGGGCCCAAGAGCTGCACCCAGGGATTTTATAGCCGTTCTTATCGGTCCTCAGGATCAGGGACCAATCATATGCCTCAACTGGTCAACTCAGCCAATAGGAGGGCACGCTTATTCAGCTGGAGCTTTTTGACTTCTTAGAAATATTTTCCAGCAAATTAAAAGTACCTGCTGCCAATGTTTTATATGTGTGCGTGGCTGTGTGTGCAGAGATGTGTGAAAAAGCTATTTTCACAGATTAAGGAATCACTTTGTATTGATTGAACTAAAGGAAAATCATAGGAAGATCTCTCCAAGTGCTTTTTGAAATCTAGTCATCTTTTTAAAGAAATGAGTCATTGGGGGCGGTGGGGGGCACAGGTAGGGTGGGAAGGTGTATCTCTTTGGATTAAAACTTAATCTAAACAGAGTTCTCTTGCCCTAACTTTAACAGGGTGTTCTCTGTTTCGTAAGCTGTGTACACGATGGCTCTGCATGTTTGTGTTCCCAGGTAATGTGCATCTATGATGTGTTTCTGTGACCTGCGGGCATCCTACATTCTGATTCACATCCGGGAGTCATCAAGGAAGGATTTATGAGTGGAAGAGTCTTGGTGGACTGAGATAAGATAGCTCTGAGCTGCTGCCCCAGCTCCCCTGTGCACTAACTCTATGACCTTGACCGAGTCCTTTCCCCTTGCTCCAGCTCTGTTTTCAAACCTGTAAAATGTCGAAGTTGAACTCTGGCAGTCCTTACACCTCCAAAGGGATGTGATTCTCCACTAACACATTAAAAGACTCCACCTTTTCAGTCACCTGCAGAATTGTAAACCCCCAGAGTGTTGGTGACCATAGGCACCCCTGCACACCCACCCACACCACACTCAACAGAGACATCGTGAATGCCTGGAAATTAATAAGCTGTGTATTCAAGCCCAGGAACTCCACAATCACGTTGAAACCATAAGCTGGTCAAAGCAAGATGAAACCTGCTGGGTAAACCAGTTCATTTCTTGGGGGGTGGGGAGGAGCAGGGGGCGGGACTGGGAAGAAGAGGTAGGGAAAGAACAGAATGTGTAGGAGAGAAGACTGATAAACTCCAGACTTAATGGGAAAATTACAGTGGCATCACCAATCATGCCTGCTATAGAAGCTCGTATTTTCTTATAAGAGGGCTGTAGGCAACACTAAGGCTTGTCCGTAACTTGTGAAGGAGCTTAATGACCCATGAGAGGACTTCTCAGGGTAGAAAGGTGGTCATTAAGGGCTGTGGTGAAGTGAAGGGATTAAACAATAAAACCTTTAAGGATTTTCAGGAGGGCCATTGGTGATTGGTACAGACTTAGGTAGGATGATCTTACGAAGAAATAGAGCCAGTGGCTTCGGTTTAAATCCCCAAATCTTCAAATGGAAGTTAAAGAGACTGCCCACTCTACTAGCCACAAACCAACCAAGAACCAGCTCTGTACGCAGGGGAGGGGGTTTGCTGGGTGACTTGCAGGCCACGCTTTGCAAAAATGGGTTGTTAGAAAGGGGCAATGTTTGAACATTTCCGTTTATGTCAATTGACAGTGTTGGTATTACTCAAATACCTTGCAGGCCGAGAGCTTTTGTGAGTGGGAAGAGTAAAAGAGAAGAGATCCAAAAGAAGGCAGATGAAGAGTTCTTGACCTTGAGGTGCCTGCAGGCAGGCTGGGAAGATGCCCAACCTCAGTGACATCTCTTAGAGATTCAAGGTGTCAGGGTCTTGCCTGGCAAAACATGTGCACTGAGAGTCCGAGCTAGAGACAGGGGAGGCTTCATGGAAGGATGGTGAAGGGCTCCCCGGTCGAGGAAGGAAGTGAGCTTCGGTGATTGCTTTTTAAGAATTTATACTATTTCACTTTTTAAATAAAATTCTTATTTGGACAAATTCCAAGATTGTTTTCTATTGGTTTAGGCAGGAGTGATCACTCAGTGCCATGGGTCACTCAGCTCACAAAGAGACCCATGTGATTTCTTCCCAAGGGTCCTGACTTCTGTCCATCAGTATCTCTGCCTCCGTAGCCACAGTTCACTGTTAAAGGCACTGATGTTGGCTCCTCTTGCTGGATTTGCCCTGGTTGACCCACTGGCTTGCTAGGGTGATGGTTTACCTCCCATCATCCTCCTTCTTTTTCCTACTCTGATGCTCTCACCAGAACGCAATGTCCTACAAGTATGAGGATGTGTTCTGCTTTTTTTTTTTTTTTTTTGATGTTGATTTATTTTTCCTCCTTGTTTTTCTCACTTACCATCGCATGCCCGGAGATTCGTTTCTCTGTGTGCCAAGTCTTTCGCAATGGCAGGTAAGCTGTCATTTGAAGAAATACAATGGTGGCCAGCCACATGGGTTTGAATATAACTAGAGTGCACGTCAGCGTGTTAGAGGATGTCAAAACATTTGAGAGTGTCAACATGTTTGAGAAGATCAAGGGAGGGGGTTGAAGTCTAAGTGGAAATGCCCAACCTAAGTTCTCTCCCAGAAGTCCACAACTGGAGGATATTTGAATGTCCACGATTACTGTACTGCTGTCTCGGACTTGATATGGTTGTGAAGGAACCCAAGTCTTGGGGACTCTTGTGGGATGTCTGACTCCTCTGTAACTTCTCCTGGAGGTCTGAGAGAATATGAAGGAGTTCGAATGTCAGGTCTCAGGGTTTGAATCTTCTCTTGCAAGTAGCAGGGAGTCTCAAGGGCTCTTGGATAGGAATTGCACACGATGATTCGGAGAAAGAAAAGACTAGAAGCTTTACCACTAGTTAGTGATATCAGTTCATGCTGATGAAGTTATGATGGTGGTGGTAGTTAAGGAAGGAGATAAATATGAGAAATGTTTTAAATAATATCGACATTATCAATTAACCTAAGGAATATCTTGGAAAAAATCTTTTCTCCCAATTTCATGATAATGGAGATCAGGTACATTAGACTTTTCCCTCACCATTTTTTGGCTGACTTTAAGTTGCAGGTACTACCTGGTATCCCAGTGGGGTTGGCACTGACTGGCATTCTTCTTAGGTTGTAAAATTACCTAACAAAAAGACCTGACTGTACTTTGGTTAGGTGAGGAGCCTTCCCAAGCCAGGCCTCACAGTTGGAGGTGCCCCGGGGGCGCAGTGGGTGGCAGGGGAGCTAGGTACCCTGTGCCATTGCCCCTGAGCAGAGTAAGTGCTAAGTGTGAGGGTGGAGCTGCCAGCACCTCCGGCTGGGTGACGATGCCCTGGCTGTGCCCGTGCAAGGCTGGCAGGAGTTCAGTGAGAAGATTAAGCCAAAAATCTCCAGGGCTTTGTTGGATTTGGCGAGCTTAAAGCTAAGCAGTGAACAGCTCTTTACCTCTTTGGTAAGAGGAGTCCAACGACTTGGTTTCTTGGTAAATGTTCTTTTTGTGAGAGGAGAGCAGGACTCAGCAAGGTGGTCTGACATAGTGACCAGGGTTGGGCCATTTTTCTTTGGCAATTCTGGGCCTGTGTGTTTTCTGTTGACAGTTGGACTGTGCTTTTCTAACCTCAAGACAAATGTGGGGGCGGGTGGGGTGGGAGGGAATGAGTTGAAAGCTTTTTAAAAATTTCATTTTTATATAAGGACACCAGGTTTTCTGTGTGGATGGCCTTAAATTCTTTGGTGAACTTCTGCCTCTTGCCTGCCTTTGATCACTTTCAACTCTACCAAAGAAAGCAGTCAAGGAAATACATTAAGATGGCAAACTCCCTCCTCTCCCCACGTACCCAGAGCTGACTCAAGTTTATGGAGTGTCACTGTGTGCCTGGCACTAGATCAGGTTGTGGTGGGAAATGCTAGAGATGGTTGACCTTTTTCCATGCTCTAGGAATTCCCAAGCTAGTCCTTAAAGGGTGCATGTTGAATCTGTTTTTGGGATATATAATATGGACAGTGATTGGAATAGAGCTTATAGGTTTGGAATCAATTAACATTTATGGGTGCATATCTATGTCAGGCATCACTGCAGATGCATCCTATGTGTGGGAACAAGGACTGCTGTCTTTCCTTCCCACTGGAGGAGAACAGGACCCATGGAGCAGAATGACTTGCTTGTGGTCATAGTGTGGCTCTAGTGTGGACACTATTTGCTAATTATAGAAGTAGTTCTGGGTTCTTATGTGGCCACCATAGTAGCAGAAAGAGTATGCATGCTTAGAGCCCTGCGTCTTGGGGTGCAGGGGTTGGGAGGCAGGAAAAAGAAAAAGACAGAATGACCCAACAGGCTTAAATCAGAATATGCAAGTTGAAATCAGTCTCCTCTCTTGTGGACATCTGCTTCAGGCACAAGTTGTGATGTTGCGTTATATCGAGGAGGATGAATTCATACTCCTAGGGCAGCCTTCGGATCCTCAGAGTCTCACAGGAGGAAGAGGAATTGTGTGTCATCGGATCTGTCCTTTAAAATAGCCCTTCGAAAGACCTCAAGTGAAATTACTACGTTGAGACACATGGGGGCGCTCGAATCAATCAACAATGTGAACCTGTTTCCTTTAAATTGAAAAAAGAAAAAAAAAAAAAAAATCAAAGAAAAACAAACAAACAAAAACACCCAGTTGTGAATCCTGGCTCTGTTTGGTTATTATTTCATGCCATCAGAATGTTTTTTAGGGGGGCAACACAGGTTTTTGGTCCAGACTGCTACCTGTTACTTAGCTGGTGAGCTTACAGTCTTGTATGGTCTTCTGTTCTTGGAAGTGTAATACATACCATTTTATGTACCATTCTTGTACTGTCTAGTAAGGAAATACGTTGCAGGCAAGTTTAAGTGTTCTTTTCTAGTCCTAATGGGAGGATATTATCTATACTCAAATTGTTCAGGGCAGCTGAGAGAATAATCAGATAATACATTTGCAGTGTTTTGAATTCCTGGGTAAAAAAGGGATTTCATTTCAAGGCTGGAGATAGCATTCCTTCCCATTATGGCGAGTAAAGATACAGCTCTCATTCATTCTTCTGTTTGGCATTCTTTCTTCCAGGGTCTGTAGACAGAGGTCAAATTAGAGTAACTTTTCACATGATTTCTGTCACTTTCTGTGCCTGTCCTATAGCTTGGAAATCTTCCAGGCGAGTGTGGGAGGCACATATGAGGCAAACTCATGCACCGGTGTCCTCCTGCTTTTGGTCCTGCTCCAAAATGCCTTTGTGAAGAAGGGGTGTGCATTCTGTTGGATGCAGGGACTGATTTGGCATGCCCTAGGGGTTGTGCAGGCTGTCGCCATGCACATGTTTGAGAAGACCTGTCACTCAGTGGTTATGGCAAATCTGAGGACTGGGACTTTCCACTTCCAGCCAATAGACCCATCCAAGACTCTGTGCCTGGAGTCATGTCACATACTCTCCGGATGGAGGGTACAATCAAGTCGCCAGAGAAGACAGGACTGCATGAACCTGGACGCAAGGCAGCATCTGCAGCATTGAACGTGGGACTGACTGATGATTGCCAATGAGTTTGTGAAATAGAAATTAAAAATGTCCACTCCAACAACCTGTGCTGAAGCATTATGCTGACATATTTAGTCTAAAGCCAGCTTGTCATTTGCAACATGCTGTCCAAATATAAAGAAGTGTCTTTCAGCCATTTCTGAGTGCTAGACAAAGCTATTATTACTAGCTTATTGGCTGAGAAAGGGAGGCAGGGGGAGGAAGCAGCCTTTATTCAAAGTTACCTGGCACGTTGGCCAAAGGGCTAGACAAGGAGATTACAGACATCTTTACTTGATGTTTGGAAATCTTGCCAAGAAATTTATTGTGGCAATTCAGATGCATTTTATAATCAAGTTGCATTTAATATGCTTTAGGCTAAAGTGCAATTAAGATAAACCAGTTTCTGGCTCAGGATGGGCATCATGAGAGTATCAGTATATTCTGATTACTGTATCAGAGCAATAAAGTATCATTTGCAGGGTCAGAATTCATACCGCAAGGATTTTATAATGGTAGCAAAAATGGTCACCAAGTACCATTCCGTTTGCTTTCATGGAACGCAGTTCTTGTCAGCTGTTTGGGAAATGAACTCTCTCAGCCCTTTTAAAAATTAATTGTAAGGAAATTTAGTGGAATAAATGGAAATCCGAGTGCAGAGGAAACGCACTCTGGCCTGCAGGCAAGTATTTTCTTGAATATCTCATTCCACACTCTCTGGTGACAATAATAGGGAAGGGAAGAAGAGAGAGAGAAAAAGTTACAGTTTTGGAGGAAGTCGTGAAATCTTTAAGGGCAAAAGCCTTATCAGGGGAGCCACTGTCACCAAGAGGAGGAAATTTCACTGAAGAAAGGTGTGGGGGCTGTGGAATATTGTTCTTTTCATACACCAAATTTTAATTATGTCTTCATCATTGCCTCTTGTATTTGCGTCTATGAAAATCTCTTCACATGATTGTAGTCAATAGTGTTTTCTCTTGTGAGATTAACAAAGGAAGGGCCGTGTGTGTGTGTGTGTGTGTGTGTGTGTGTGTGTGTGTGTGTATGTGTGTGTGTGTGTGTGTGTGTGTGTTTACCCTTTTTTTCATGAGCTGTTTAAATCACTCACAACAGACTTTGGGAATACGGGAAACAATGAGAAATGAGTCACACTCTTAAAATCAAACATTGGAAGTGAGAAGAGAGTATTTCCTGACATGATATTTAACAGACCTTGAAACATAGATTGATTCGAAAGGAAGGTCAATGTTTTGGGCATTGCTTCCCATTTATTTCTTTTTCTGCAAAAAAGTAGAGAAATGGGCTGAGGGCTTAGATTCATCTCAGGAGTCCAGATCTTTCCAGATCACAGAAAAAAGACACATGGAGGTGGAGTCATTTCCCTCAGGCTGTTAGAGCAGCTTTTCATCTCCAGCCAGGCTGAAGCAGAAGAGGACGTGAGCAAGGGCCTCATGTCCACAGTGAGGGAGGTGCTGAGAATTTGTACCTTTTCATGACCCTGGAGTGACTCCTTTCAAACAAATGAAATGTCTTTAGAGGACCTTTAGAAGCCACGAGGTTTTCTTTCAGTCCCTCTCAGCCTCCTCCCCCACTCCCTCCTGAAAATGGTGCCTGTGCCATCCATTTGGAGAGAAACCCCGGGAGCCCCAGCTCCTTTCAGAAGCAGTGAATGCAAAGCCACCAGCTGTAAAATAGGTGCCATGAATGGCTTTTTGCTGGGAGGGGCAGATGTACTGAGAAAGAGTTGTGCTTTACTGCAGGATCCTGTGGCTATTGCCCAAAAGGATTTGTCCTGTAGTGAGGGATCCAAACTGTACTGAGTCTGTAGGCACCGAGTGCTCGGGAAGGTGAGGGTGGAGAGCCCCAACCCGTCCCACTGTTGGGTGGGTTGACTGGGTTTAGCTGTTGCTCTCACGGCAGGGCTGAGTTCAGACTTTTGGTTTCTTCTTGGTTAGGACTCTTCCAGGTCCAGGGTGTGCATGTGTGTGATGAATGCATACCGGAGGTTTAAGGGTATGTCCTTATCAAAGTGACTGATGTCCTTCCTAAATTCTAGGTTCTTGTTCTAATGGAGTTCCTGAATCACAGCACAGCAAATGTTTTAAAGTATACCCATCTTCCATGGTAAGTATATTTTAAATAATTTTATATAAGGTGCTGAGCAGCAGTTGACTCGTTGGTATGTTGTTACATTTTGAAGGTATTTATTTAAATATCTGTTGGAAGTTTTTGCGGTTTTCCTTTTGTATTTCTTCCTTGGGAATCAGCAAGATTTCTCCCCAGTTCTCAATAATCTTTAAGTCTTTGGAAAGCTCACAGATGCTGGGCACCCTCTTGTAGAGCCTAATGAGTAAGATGGCTTTGGGTGTTCAGTTCAAGGAGTTATCAGAGTGTGGTCAGAAGTCCATTCATTTAGACCCATGTTCCCAGTGTGTCCCAATACAAGTCCCCTGAAATGCACCAAGAACAAGAGACTCCTGTGCTTAAATTCATTTTGATGTGAGGATGTACCGTGAGCATCTGCAAATGGAAGTCACCTACACATTCTTCAAGAAGAAAACTTTTACATTATTGAACCCAGTGTTTTCCAAATGATTTGGTTCAGAAAACCATTTTTTTCTTTTTGTGGCTAACACTGTCCTGAAGAACTAGCATTCCTTCCTTGGAACTAACTTTGGAAAATGCTGGTTTATAACCCATTAGACCCCAGTCCAGGCCGCAGGATGCACCTTGGTCCTGCTTCCAACCAGTTTTTATTCCTGCAACCTCAGCCCCCTTCCCAACAGTCACACTTATAAATAGAGCTGCCTTAACTTACCACCTTCAGGGGTTTGAGTGTCGGACACATCCAACCACGTCACTACAGCCATCTCCATAACCACGGTGTGGTGCAGCAGTATTACGTATTTTATACCCACCAAGGGAATGAGATTGAAGCCCAGTCACTAAGTAGGGTCTTCACTCATCAGTGTTTTCATTTGACATAATAATTGTGTGTATTTATCAGATGTGGTGTGATATTTCCATATATGTTTATAATGTTTAAGGATCAAAGCAGGATAATTAGCATTTCTGCCACCTCAAAACATGTATCATTTCTTTGTTTCAGGAACATTCAAAATCATTTCTTTTATTTTGAAATACAAAATAAATTATCGCCGGGTGTGGTGGCGCACACCTGTAATCCCAGTGACTCGGGGAGGCTGGAGTAGGAGGATCGAGAGTTCAAAGCCAGCCTCAGCAAAAGCCAGGTGCTAAGTAACTCAGTGAGACCCTGTCTCTAAATAAAATACAAAATAGGGCTGGGGATGTGACTCCATGGTCCAGTGCCCCTGAGTTCAATCCCCAGTATCTCCCCCACAGAACCCCCAAATTATTGTTAATGACAGTCACCCTACTGTGCTGTAGAACACTAGAACGTACTCCTCCTATCTAACTGTATACTGGTTGCCCTATCGGCTCTCCGTGCCACCTCCCTGCTACTCTTTCCCATCTTTGGTTACCTCTATTCTACTCTCTTTCTGTGAGATCAACTTTTTAGTTTCCAGGTATGAGAACACGCAGTATTTGTCTTTCTGGGTCTGGTTTCTTTCTTTTAATATAATGTCTTCCAGTTCCATCTATGTTACAATATGTGAAAGGATTCCATTCATTTTTATGGCTTAACAATATTCTGTGTTGTGTATATATGTCACTCTTTCTTTCTCCATCCATCCATTGATAGATATTTCGGTGGATTCCCTGTCCTGGCTGTTGTGAATAATGCTACAATAAACATGGGAGTGCAGGTGTCTCTTTGACACACCGAATTCTTTTCCTTTGGATATGTTCCCAGGGTCTGGATTGCTGGGTCATGTGGAAGTTCTATTTTTGGCTTTTGTGAGGAACCTCCATATTTTTTCCCATAGTGGTGGAGTTCATGATTCTAATGAATGGTACTCTGTAGAAGGAAATTAAAATGCCGCATCCAGAAAAAAGCTTATTTAGAAATCTCAGATATGCACAGGCCCCATTTTTACTCACTTGCAACATCCCCTGTGTCTGTCCTAGGAAAAGAAAGAGAAGAGTATGTTTCTCTCTCACTCCTGTAAACTCTAGCTTCAACTGAACAAAACCTTTTCAAACAGCCTGGGAGTGCCCAGCAGGGAGGGGAAGAGCAAAGGCAGACCTGAGGGTGCCCCTCCTCCAGCTGGGACACTTCCCTCTGCGCTGCCCGTGATGCAGGGCCCAGGCGGCTGCCCCAGAGCTTCAGGAGAGGAGTGTGCTTCCTCTGGAATGTCTCTGCTGGCTGCATCTCCTCACTGCCTGTCATCACTGGTGACTGCACTGCAGCTGCCCTTCTCTCTGTCCCTCATTGTTCCACTGATGTGGCTTTTTGCCTCTTGCTGGCAAAAGGCCCAATCACTAGGGCAACTCAGTGTCTCTTTTGGTTCTGGAGGGTGTGTGGTTTCTCGCTGTACGTAGAAGAGGAACTTGGGAGTTCCAGTCCCTATTGCTGCTCGTTGGAGGGGTCTCACTCCTCAGAACTGCTGGCAGAATCATAAGCATTACGATGCCTTTCCTCATTCATGTGGATGCCATGCATGCGCACCTGGAAGAAGTTACAAGATCGAATGTTTTAAGCATCTCCTTTCCTAGAAGGGCAACTCTGCCACTGGAATAGCCGATTCTCCATGAGTAAAGTCCTCTGTCTGGTCTGTAGAGCTTTGTGTCTTCTCTTTTTGGTGGGGGTTAACAGAGGGGACAGAAATATGTGCATTAATACTCTCCAGACTTCACAAAGGCAATGAATAAATTTAAAAGCCAAATTATTGGTATAAGAAGGATTATCCATGTTATTTTATTTTTTGCTTCTTTTACATTATTTCTAAGTCAAGATAATCAGTACAAATAGGAAGAAAATATGTGTTGTTAAAGAATACGTAGGTATTTGACAAGCTATGAAGGAAAAAATCAGACCTTCTTATGTGTACCATTATGTTCAGTTCTCCATTAACATCACCAGTTTGGCTAAGTGGAAATTATAGGATAGTTGAGCAAATACTTGTGAAAGAGTTCAGAAATTTGAAACAATAATCGCACGAGACCTGGGAAGATAGCTCAGTTGGTAAAGTGCCTGCCTTGCAGGCACAGGGCCCTGGGTTCGATCCCCAGCACCGCCAAAAAAAACAAAAAAAAAAAAAAAAAAAAAAAATCGCACGACCCTGGATAAGTGTGAGGGAAGGTTTCCTAGAGGAGCTGAAATCTAGGTGATAGCTAAGGTACAGTTAGGCAATGCTGGGCAGGGTGGTGGGGTTGCCCAACCTGAGGGGTCTCCAGCTGTGGTTATGTGGGATCTGTGTCTGCTGCCCTCAGTGCCTTGAGCAGAGGTGCATAAAGTTCCAGTGGTGGGGGACAGATTTCTACTGAGAAGGAATGGCATGCATGACCATTCTCAGATTGACTCCTTCTCTCTCCTTCTCTCCCCTCCCTTGTTATATCCTGCTTCCTTGTCCAGGCCTCAGGAAATTAAGCTCTGTCACTATAGACTTACTTACATTTTTTTTTTTTTTAGAATTTTAGGTAAATGAAACAATACAGTATTTGCTCTTCATTTGCCTGGCCTCTTTCTTTCAGCATAATTTGTTTTGAGAGTCACCTACATTGTTATGCTTATCAATAGTTCGTTCATTTTTTAATGCATTATATTTAAGAAATATTTGCCATATTCAAGATCCTTAAGATTTTCTCCTATGTTTTCTTTAGGTATTTTATATTTAACTCTTAAAGTTGGAACTATTATAGATTTTATTTGATTTTTTTAAAGGAATTTTATGTTTAGCTCTTAAAGTTGGAGACATTATTGATTAATTTTGATATATGGTGTGAGGTAAGGGTCAAGGGTGATTATTTACTTTTGCATGCAAATATCTAATAGTTACAGCAGAATTTTCAGACAAGATTATTCTTTCTCCATTGAATTTCCCTAGCATGCTTGTTGAAAAGCAGTTGCATGTATACATATGTATATATACATATGCACACTTATCTTGTTACTTGTCTATGTCCTTTTATGCAGTTGACTCCCACCTTGATCCTTTTATTGATAATTTATCATAGTGTGGCAAATATTCTGCTAGATACAATGTAGTATACAATGTATAAATGGGATTACATTGCCCATATTACTCTGTAATTTGCTTTTTTCCCTTACACACCTTGTAAAATTTTCCTTTAAGTAAACATGGATACATCTTATTTTTAACTGTTTTATAGAATTACTGTGTTAAATATATAGCTAACTTCCTAGTGTGGGACATGTAGTGTGTTCCAGTATTTCAAAATAAAAGTACATCATTGGGAATGTCTTTTGGGTGCATGCAAATCTGTACAATAGTGAAATAATTGGGTCGAAGGGCAAGCATGCAAACTTCTATACATGCTGAAGAAGTACCCTTCTTAAAGCTTCTTTTTTGCATAGTTGAAGAGAATGAGCATTTCGTCCATACCCTCTTATGGTTTGGATATGAGGTGTCCCTCAAACGCTCATGTGTGACATAATGCAAGAAAGTTTAGAGGTGAACTGATTGAGTTATGAGAGCCTTAACCTAACCAGTGCATGAATTCACTGATACCAGTAACTGGGTGATAACTGTAAGCAGATGGGTTGTGGCTGGAAGAAATGGGTCACTGGGGACATGCCTTTGGGGTTTATATTTTATTCCTGGTGAGAGGAGCTCTGTGCTTTCTGTTGCCAAGACCTGAGCTGCTTTCCTCTGTCATGCCCTTCCACCATGATGTTCTGTCCCATCTGGGACCCAGAACTATGGAGACAACTGTTGGTGGACTGAGAACTCTGAATCCATGAGCCCAAGTAAACTTTTCCTCCTCTATGTTGTTTTTGTGAAGTCTTTTGGTCACAGTGACAAAAAAGTTGACTAAAACACCTGTCAATGTTAAATACCAGCAATTAAAAAATAATTGTTGGAATCAAATTATCGTTTTCTTTCCTTAAACTATTTTGCCTTTCAAAGCGAATTCTTTCCTTTATTTATAGTTTGTTTTCATTTTTTATTTCTTTAGACTTTTCATCCCTTTTCGGTTTCATGCCAGCATACATTTCCTTGAAAAAATATTCCTCTACATTTTCATCATATTAATATAAAACTGTCGGTAGCATTCCTTTTGCATCTGTGATATTTTATTGGTAGCTGTCATTAAGACCATTTGTGGCTTTCAATATTACTTATATGTAATCTCTCTTGAATTTTCTAAAATCAGACTAAAGATTCATTTATTTTTACTAAGTGTTTTCAAGGTATCATTTTTAAAAGCCTTTTCATTAAAAATATTTGTTCTTTATTAATTTCTCTTGCTATCTTTATTAATTTACACTTTTAACTTTAAGCATGCTCATTTGGTGTTAATTTTATAGTCTTTGGAAAATACATAAGTATTTTGACATGATAAATATGCTACATTCTTTTGTTCAACTTTATCATTGCATAATTTACATAAAATAAAATTATTTTCATATACCTACCCCCGACCTTTCTGTTATCTTTTTCTCATATTTTACTCCCATATGTTATAAGCCCCACCTTCTATGTATTTTTACTTTCAATAATCAGTTTTCCTTTAAATAAATCAGAGAAGAAAAGCATATTTTATATTTAATCACCTATTTACCATTTCTGGCTTTCTCTACCTCCTTGTAGACCCCAGGTTCCATCTGGTATCATTTTCCTTCAGGCTAAAGGCTATCCCTTAGCACTACTAGTAAGATCTATTGGCAACAAATTAACTCATTTTTTGATTTTCTACACTATCCTTATTTCACCCTCATGTTTGAAGACTATTTCCTGGATATAAAACCCTTTCTGCACTCCAGTGATGCCACTCCATTAAATTCAGGTCTCCATTGTTTCTGATGAGAAGTTGGCAGTCATTCTTATCTGTGTTCCCTTGCATGTAATTAGGTTTTATCCCCCACCCCCACCACCTTCCAACCCCTTCCACCTCCAGCTGATTTTAAGACTGCTTTAGTGCAATATTATAATGATCATCCTAAAAGTGGTTCTCTTCCTATTTGTTCTGCTTAGAGTTTATTGAACTTTTTGAATCCGTAAATCAGAGTTTTGCTTTTTGAAATCAAACTAGGAAAACCTTTAGTCATTATTTATTCACATTTTTTTCTTCCTCAGTCTTACTTTATTCTCCTGAAATTCTTATTACACGTATGTTAGACCATTTGATATTTTCCCACTGGTCCCTGGGGATATATCTATTTTTCTTCAATTATTTCCCCCTCCGTACCATGGATTGAATACTTTCTTCTATTTTGTCTTTGGATAGACTGGCATGGAAATCTAAGATTACCCATTCATGCGAGTAGCAGTTGATACTGGTTGCGGAGTGGAGGTGACTCAGCTGGGGTTGTCAGTTCAGTTGGGATTGTTAAACAGAGCATTTACATGTGGCTCCTCCAGGTAACTTGAACTCTCACACCTTGGCAGCAGAGTGAGTGTTCCAACGTGTGGGAACCACAGAATTTCTTGTGGCCTTGCCTAATGTTATTTCCACTGCACTCTCTTCAACAAAATTAAGATGAGACATAGAAGATTGGCATAGTCACTTTGAAAAAGAATGGGAGATATCATTGTAGGAAAGAATACAATGTGCCCCAGTTAATCTAGAGACATTGTCTGCTAAATATACCATCTGGATCATCTTGGTTTTAGTTTCTATTTATCATTTTTTCCCTTTACAATCAGTTACATTTCTTGTTTCTTGGTATGTTTAACTGTCTTGAATTAATACTGCACATTTGGAATAATGCACTGTGGAGACTCTGAATTGTGTTATCTTTCTGTGAAGATTATTGAGGCATATTTTAGCAGTTAGTGATATCAGTGATTGATCATGTTTAAACTTTGACTTTATGTTTTATTTATAAACCTTGTTATAGCCTTGACTTTATGTTTTATCTGGGTGGATATACTTCTCAAACCCTTATGAGTTCTGGCAGTCTCCTATATCAAAAGAGATCTCAAGTTCCAACATCTCCCATCCATAAATATCTTATTAGTGCATGACTTCAGACAGTACTGATTTAGGGAAGGTCTAGAATAAGTCTTACACTAGGATATCATCCTTATTCTTCAGGAAAGGATTCCTGGTGATTCACCCTGGTCTTGGGGCATTAGTGAGGGTTCTCCACTATGCCAGGGTTAGATCCCCAGGGTACTGCTCTTCTCTGAGTGTAACCCAACCTCTAGAATCTCTGTTCCATTTTTGTTCCTGTTGCAGTTTGCTCTCTGGTAAGCCCAGCAGGTACAATGTGGCCCTAACCGTGTGCTCATGGAGGAACCCAACACAGATTGTCAGAGTCCCACTCAGTACATCATTCTCTCTTATGCTTTTCCCTGTAGAATCAGATGCTCTGAATTCTGATTTCCACCTCCTAAGCTCAGCAGGACAGCAAAGCTCTGCTTACTTCCTAAATTTTCTTACTCTCAGATATTACAGTTTTATCTTGCCCATTATCTAATGCCTTGAAAGAGTTTCCTCATATATTTTGTACAGTCTTTAAATTGTTTATGGTGAGAAGACTAATGTAATACCAGTTACTCCATCATGGCCAGAAGCACAAATCTTATCATTCTTTTTATTTATGACTTCTATGTTTTGTGTTATATTTAGAAAAACTGTCTCTGTTCTGAGATTACAACAAAAAAGTATTCCATAATTTTTTTCTGGCCCTATTTATGGTTTTAATTTTTAAAGCATTTAATTTCTGATCTAGCTAAAAATGATTTTGATGATGTATGCTATGAAATATGAAGTCAATTTCATTTTCCCCTCACAATGGTTACTCAGTAGTCCAAAACCATTTGTTTGAAAAATCCTTAACTTTTAACAACTTATGTGAAATGCCTCATAATTTACTGTATTTTAATTCCTACTTGAAGATATTTCTGGACTTCCTAGATTCTCACATTGATCTGTCTGTTCATGTACTAGTATATCACTGTTTATTTGTAACTTTACGATGCATTTTAATATATTATAAAGCTATTTCCTTATCAGTAATCTTTTTCATAATCGTAGTGACTCTTCCTCTCGATATTTTGGTATGAAATTTAAAGATGAAAAATTGTATTGTTAAAAAATTCGATTATTATGCATTCAGTTTATAAATTAATTTAGTGTGAACTTCATCTTTGTGTGGGCATTCTATTCAAGAATGAGCTTTACCATTTTTTTTTAAACTAAGTGTTCTTTTGAATCTATCGATAGCACATTTCCTGTTAAATTTCCATTTAGGTACATATTTTAATGCGGTAATTTTTCCACTGTACCTTCATATTGGTGATTGTTGGTGTCCATGAAAGCCTTTGGCATTGATCACTCACTTCCAACCAAGTTTAACAACTCCCTATGATCATATAAATGTTCCCCTTTTAATGTAACTAATGTACATTAGTGCAGCCATTTTCCCCTCCTCCCAACCACTTGTCAATCTGTGAACATCCTAGTTAGCTATTGGTTCATCAGTCAGCTTGCAAGTATCCTTCTCAGATATTGGTCCCCTGTTAGCCCTGTGGAATTCAACTGTTTACTATAGCTTCCCCGCCATCTTTTCCCATCCTTCTGTCTGTCCTCCTCACTCTCTCTATCCTCCTGGCTTTCACACTCTTTCTAGCGCATGCCCTTTCTCTTTCCTTTCTCTTTTCCTCTCATTTTCTCTCTTACCCTGCAGGGAGACACTCTGCTTAATCAACTCCCTTATGTGATTTCCCATGTCCAGCGTGGTTGGGGATTTCCTCACAACTAAGGCACATTTGCAAAATCACGAAGAAATCACAAAGCAATACATAATATTAATCACGAAATGATTCCTCCACCTTGGAAAACTGAGCAAATGATACAAATTCTCTTTTAGCTGTGGAGGTTATTGGGAGGTCTGGTTGCTTTGACGCCTCCTTTCTCTGCTTATGAGATTGCTGTCATTTGGACCACTCCTTCCAAACTCTCCAACTCTTCCTTAAAGATAGTGTTCTCTCAGGAAGAAGATCCAGTTCTTTCGAGTTCAAGGCAGCTGATTAGGCCATTAGGTCTCCCAGCATGGTGATCATGGGCTCCCACCTCCTAGGATGGAGTCTCTGGATCTTCTCCCACCTGTCTTCACCCAGGGAAGGTGAGACCTGGATGCTAGCATTTCTGGAAAGAGTGAGGAAAGAGGGTGAGAGTCTCAGTTGTAAGAAGTCCCTCCCCAGGACTCTGGGTGCCCACACAGACCATGGTGCAGGTAAAAGGGTGCTGCTGGATCCTGTGTAGCACTGAGAATGCTTGACTCCAGCCATATTGCTCCAGGGCCAAGTTCTTTCCCCCTGATGCTAATGACATTATAGCACAACCTTCCGGAACTCCTGCTGATGCTATCATTGTCTTTTAGGGTCTGCAGTAACTCATGTCCCCACATGGGTGAGGCATCCTGCTGCAGATCTAGAGGGGATGCTTCTCTTGACGGGCCCCATGTCTCCCCTGCTTCCTTTACCAGACACTCTGCCTCGTACCTGACCCTCTCCCACTTGACATAGAAGGTTCGCTCCCTTTCTTGTGTGCTCTCAAAAGACCTTATGTGTTGTCCAACTTTGGGAAATAGTGGAGTAGCACATTGTCTCTGGATAGTCCTAATGAAAATGCCATTGTGTTCATTGCTAGGATCAAAAGTTAATGTGATTCCTTCCAGTGTCCACCAATAACTCTGGAGTTTAGAGGTTGAGGCTGACAACTTCACCATGGCATACCAATGGAATTTAACATGGACCAGCTGAATTCTGATGAAAGAAGAGAAGCTTGGATTTATTTACCATTTACTAATCCTAAGCATGAAGTGTTCAAGAAGAGAAATAAGTGAATAAAAGGAAGCAGAGAGTTGTCTTCCTTCCTTCCACTACATTTTTTCCTTGGCTCTAATTTGACAAGGATTCAATGACCATAAGTACCTGTCATGATTGCAGACAGCTCCTTGCTGGTGTGGGTAATTTTAATCCCCTTGTAGCTACTCCTTTTCCCACCCGTTCCTCAGGTGGGCAGAGTGGACCTTAATTTCACTCTCTCCCTTTTCCTCTTCTAGTCTCATGTATGCTGGGAAACAATATGGTTAAGTCCCATCCCTTTATGTTTGAGGAAGCTGAGTTCTATTTTTCTCAAAGTGACTTTCCAAGCTCTTTGAAGTATAGGACAATCACAGACTCCCTTACAATCACTAAGCGCCAGTCCTCCAAATATAGCGGTGGAGGACAGAAGCCCTTGTGATGGTCCTCCTGTTGAGACCAGTCCCAGGGACCTGTGTGTGACTTGACCTAAGCTGCCCATGAGCTTCTTCATATGCTGTTTATCATTCTTATTCTTTGAATATAGCTACAGAGCCAGCAAAAACTTGACGGTGGCAACCTTGGGTTTAAGAAGACTTACGCAACCTAGAGAGTTACGAGTGGAAAATGTGTGCAATTGGTAGCTATGTGCCATGATGTTGGAAGTGCGCTCAGAAAATGGGGATGTGCTTGTCACCTAACATCTCAGGGTGAACACTGCCTTGTGGAGCTGGGGGCAGCAGTATGCTCAGAAGTAAGAAAGAACCAAAGATTGAAACCATGACTGGTTTGTTTCCGTGAGGCTATTTCCTTGCTGATCACCAACAGTTGGTTGACTGTGTGTCAGATTCTCTTTTAATTTTAATCAGAGATCATTTTCACAGAATTTACCTATTTATTTATCTAGTATCGTACTTGGGGCTGCAATGGCATTTTTAGTGGGCTTATTAATTTTTCACGTTGTGCTGTAACTGACTGGGTATATGTGTGCATGCATTTTTAAATACCAGACTGGATTCCCTGAGGACAGGGTCTATGCTTTCTTTGAACTCGGTTTCTCTGGGGTCTAGGAGAAAGAGCTTTGGGATACGTTAATGAGTAAAACTCCATTTGTTAAAAAGTCTTCTATTCATAGCTGATGGATTCATTTACCACTACTCCATTACAGATTTTTGCTTCTGTATTTTGTCGATGAGGTTATTTCATAGCTGTTTTTGAATAATCTCTTAGAATTCAGAGGGAATCAGTATTACTGGGTGAAATAAATCGCCAGTCAAGTTTCCAATGGCTTCTATGGCCTAGTACATTTTAAAGATTACAGACATTATCTTTCTCTGACATTTTGAAAGCTTTATTATCTAATAAGAAAAGCTTCTTATGCATCAGTTTTCCTCTGAGAATAACATCAGTCTCAGATTTTAGCTTAGTTCTGTAATGTTCGTGTCTTATTATTTTTCTAGATAATTTGCGACTGTGGTTTGTATTTCCAATTTCATGCAGAAATTGTTCAAGGGTTCGTTTTCTAGCTGTTAAGTTGTGTTTTACCCTGTGAATTAAAATGGTGGCTATCGTTTTTTGTCTTGTTGAAAAGACACATTACGTGCGTAGATTTGGGTCTAGATCAGGGATGGCAGACTTCCTCAAGTGTGGTTTTGCAGGTGTGGAGGGTCAGCTGGGAAGCAGTCATGAACACAGGAGCTGTGGCGAAGGGTTTCATTCCAATTTGACTTTATTGACATAAGTGGATGCTGGGCTGGATTTTTGCCTGTGGGTCATATATAGCTTGCTGACCTTCTGGTCAACATGACTTTTGAATTTTGTATTTTTGTGACTTTTTGAAGACCTTAATATCTGATTAACTTCTATAACTATTCCCTGATCACAACAAAAGAAGTTATGTTCTATATAGATTTGGTACAGTTTTGATCTGTTAAATCTTCTTTCATATAATTGAGACAATTTTAGCTTTTTTAATTTTTGTCAAGCTTCTTAGTCTTATCACATCAGGTGCTTTCTAACAATTATAACAATTTTTATTTATTAGGCACAGGCAAAAAGTTTTTTCCAGTTGTACTTAAAAAAAAAAAAAATTCCAGAAGGAAAGTTGATTCTGAACTGGTAACTCAAATCCTACATAGTTAATTTTGATTGGTCTTTGCATTTTTTTTCTTGAATCAGTTATCAACATTTAGCTATCAGAAGATCTTACATCAATTTTAAGATAGACCATTACTTTATATGCCACTAAGGAAAAAAACAATTGCTGCTGATTATGAACATAAGATACCATTGATGGTGAGATACATCCTGATTTAAAGCATGTAAAAATGTGCAAATAAAGTGCATCTTAGCTCCAATCAATCATAGTAAAAAAAAATCTGGATTTTTGTCTTTTATACGTGGGACAATCTAACAACCCAGGACCAATGTCACCATAATGAGGCTGATCCTTTGATGCCTTGGAGCTTTGCATTTTCCTCAATTCCCCCCTGGCCCACTAATTTATGTAAGTTACCTGCAGGTGTGACTCCTGTTTCTATGGCGATAGATTCAATTCAGAGGCATGTTCTCCCTTCCTCCATGGAAATAGAATGGCTCCTCACAGCATTGAAGAGAATGCCTGACATCTCAGTCTGCTGCATTTCAATTGCAGCGGCTTTACCGGCATCCGAAGTTTCTGTGCTTAAAGAACAGATGCTTTAATAAAAGACAGCTGCATGGTGAAGGGACTCACCTTGAGGTGCCTCCTACAAAGCGTGTTTCTGGCTGCCTTGGAATACCAATTTTGTCCCTATTTCCTGCCACCAAATGCTCAATGGCACCAGAAATATTGGGATCCTTTCTTAGAGTACCCCAGTACCTAGGCTGGGATATTTTTTAAAGAGATGAAATAAATATATCGATGTTTTTGACTACTCGACTTTATTTTTAATGTAAAGACAAGAAGCTAAAATATTTTGCAGTTCAGTTTAATGCTAAACATCTAGCAATGCCATTTAAATATTCATTGTGAATGCTGCTCTCTGGCACCATGACATAACCCTCTCTAGAATGTTTTATGTTTTTGGCTATGGATTCTAATCTGTCTGTTATAAATACAGCTATCTCTACTTTGGTTTTTCCACTTACCTGACATATCTTTCTTGCTCTGTTATGGTTTGGATGTGAGGTGTCCCCCAGGAGCTTACATGTGAGATGATGCAAGAAGGTTCAGAGGAGAAATGATTGGGTTGTGAGAATCTTAACCCAATCAGTGAATTACTGCCTGATGGGACTGAGGGTAACTGAAGGGGTAGGGGGTGACTGGAGGAGACTGGAATTGGGGTGTGGCTTTGGGGTTATATATTTGTATCTGTGGAGTCTCTCTCTCTCTCTCTCTCTCTCTCTCTCTCTCTCTCTCTCTCTCTCTCTTTGCTTTCTGATCACCATGAGAGTTGCTTCCCTCTGCCACACTCTCCCGCCATGATGTCCTGCCTCACCTTGAGCCCCAAGGAATAGAACCAGCCTTCTATGGACTAAGACCTCTGAAACTGTAATTCCTCAAATAAACTGTTCCTCCTCTACAGTTGTTCTGGTTGGGTCATTTAGTCAAAGCAGCACAAAAGCTAACTAAAGCACTTTTTAACTCTAGAACTTTCAGGAACACCTTACTTTAGGTTTGTGACTAGTATTGATGGAGGGTGGGAAACACTGTATACAGAACTTTATGCTTCCTTCCAGAAGGCAGTGGACCACTGTTTCCTTTCTTTAAGCCATTCATTTCTTTAAGTTATCTTTTCCTGTTGGTTTCAAATAGTGAAGCCCAATTTTTCTATGAAGGGAAATCTGATTTGGTGTTTCTCAATCCAGCTTTTCTCAGTGAAAATTGCTGATAGAGTCTCATACTCCCTTGTCTCTAATTCTTGGTTTTTGGTGCAGTAAGTTCTCATCTTACCCTGCATCCTCAGTGATAGTGGGAATTTGGTAGAGTTGGGTGCCATTTAAACCAGTAAGTTCTAGAGGTTGTTTTTAATCAGTGATTTCTCCCTAGCTAGAAAGGGAGTCACTCACTGTGGGTTAATGTTTCTGACTTCAATCTTTTTTTTTTTTTTTCCTGTTCAGCATGAATAATTTAGGGCAAAACAATTTTTCTCTTGCTTCGTACTTCCCTTTCAAGAAACATCAATACATTATGACCATTTCTTGGGAACAATGCATAGTTTATTTGGGACTTGTGTGTTTGTTATGTGTGTGTTTTTCTAAACAGATGTTGAATAAAATCTTCAGAAGGTCATGTGTGAGGCAGAATACTTAAAAGAATGCTTCAGAGCTCAGCCGACTTTTAACAACTTGCTAAATCCATTGTTTGTTAAAGTGGAACAATAGAAAAGAGGAAGTGGCAGAAAGCTGCTTGGTTAATATTAAATGAAAGTCATCCCTCTCTCCCACATAAGACCTGTCAAACCACAGTGAATTATAAGCTGAATGAAGGTTGGATCAGAAATCTTTGAATCACACCAAAACCAAACACAACCCTGATGGCCTGAGTTTCATGTGAAATGTCTTCCTAGTATGTTTCCTACAGACCGACAGAGTGATTTTGGATTCTCACAGGCGACGTGGGGACTACTCGGCCAATTGGAAAGGAATACTTTCCAGTTCCTAACAGTCTCTTGTCTACTTTCATGCCATCTCCTTTGTTGTCTGTCTGTCTGTCTCTCTCATTTCCACATATGAGAGTAAAGCAATACTTGTTTTTCTGAGTCTGGCTTACTTCTCTTAACATCATATCCTTCAGTCCCAGTCATTTTCCTGTAAATGACAGAATTTCATTCTTCTTTAGGGCTCCATTGAATGTAGATACCACTTTTTTTTTTTTTTTTGGTGCTGGGGATCGAACCCAGGGCCTCATGCTTGCAAGGCAAGCACTCTACCGACTGAGCTATCTCCCCAGCCCGATACCTCATTTTTTATATGCATCCATCTGTTGTCTGTCACCCAGGCTGTTTCCGTACCTTGAATAGTGCTGCAGTAGACATGGGCATGCAGGTACAGGACTTCTTCAGAACAGAAATAGATCTGTAGTTTTTAAAGAAGCCATGTTTGTTGAAAAATTTGAACATAGACAAGATGAAAAAATATTGGTGAGTGGGAAACCTCATTTCCAACGAAAAGCTACGCTCCATGAAATAATTCAAGGACTTTTCATGTAAGCCATGTCCGAGAAAGGGCCTTTATAGGTTGAAGCAAGGCATGAAGATGTTCCTCTGAGCTTGGGCTCTGAGAAACCACATCCTTGAAGGGATCCCAGCCTTGCTTCTTCTCATCTTCTTGCTCATCCAACCTGTACAAGTTGCTGGTTCTGTTTTATTTAAAAACAAAACTTTAGTTTTTATTCATTTACCATGTTACATGGCACCTACTATGCGCTGGGCACTTAGGGTGCTGAGCCTGTTTCTCCTTTCCTTAAAAACCTCTTCTTTTCCCTTTGCTCTGGGTTAAGGTCAAACTTCCCTTTCAGCTACAGCTCTCACCACATCAGACACAGGGCTAGGGTGTCCCCTGTATTGCTACCACTGACCCCCCCATGTCCCCATACCTCCATGCCTGTGTTCACAGATCTTGCCTCTTCCTCCTCCTGCACCAGAGGGGAACTCCCCCATATCACTGGAGGCTAGCTCATATGTCAGTCTTCCGTGGTGCCTTTTCCTCTAGGCTGTATTCGTGACCTTCCTCAAGTGCGCTGTCGCACATCACTGGCATCTCTGTTTTCCTCTGCCTCAGTCCTCAGCAGGACATGAGACCCCAGAGGCAGAACCTGTTTCTTACTCATCTCTGAATCTCCAATCCTTAGCACAACAGATTCTGAAGCCTTCACAAACCATGGATGACAAATACATACATTTCTATTTGTCTATTAAGAAGTAAATAATCCTAAGAAATTCTTGAAGAATGAATGAAGGAAGGATGAAACCCAGTCGAAATGTTTGAATATGCTTCTCTTTGGATTCTTGACTTGCACATGCAGTAGCGGCTGACCTGATACAGTTCGTAGGGATTAGATGGGATCATGTATAGGGTACAACTCTTTATAAGTGGAACACATATTATTTTGTATTTTTTCAGTTTTCCAGTGACAAGCAGCATGCCTGACATCTAGCAGACATAGCGTTTGAATGTCACATATTGCACATGAGTACACGTGCTGTGCACGATGTGTGGCCATGGTTGAGATTCCCATAAGCCAGTTTCAGGATTGACCCAGGACAAGGTTTTTCAAGCAGAGCCCCTTAGCCACTCTCCCTTTACCCAGAGAGTATTACAGGTCTCACTTTCTGAGTCCTCACTTGTCCCAGCTGAACATTTTCTTTTCCCCATTATTGTGCACACCTTTTTTTTTTTGAGTACTCATTGCTGGGTTAAGGTCAAACTTCCAAGAGTACTCATTGCTGAGTACTGTTGGCTACAGGTAACTTGGTGATTCTTTTCTCAAGGCCTCTGATGACAATACACACTAGAATGGACCGTGGTGGACATGGCCAGAGAAGGCTTCTTGGAGCACAGCAGGGCAGTGTGTTTTTCCACTGGCCTTTGGGGAGGGGCCGTGTTGGGGCTCTTCTCACCTGCCACCTTCTCCTGAGCTGAGGCTCTGTCGGGTCCCCTCCGTGGTTGTCCCACCACTCCTGGACCCACAGGATTCATCTCTTTTTCATGCTCATTTGATTTTTGAGAAACTGTCCCTCCTTTCCTGAGCTACGGGGGAAGGAAGGAGTAAATTTTAGGAATAAAAAGTTAGTATTCAGGGACAACAGTGGGATGGAGATAGGTTTGAGCCTAGATTTCCACATCAGCCCGTGGACACCGCAGAAAGTTCCTGCAGTGAAACCAGTCACACTATTCTGGGCATGTGCCATTCTGTCCAAACTCCCTGCCCACCAGTGGTCTCTCAGAGTCAATTTCTTTGAACTATGTCTCAGGCGATGGTAGTTAGCAGTACCGTCCCCTGCCCCTTGACTATAGTTAACTAGTCACATACAGAAAATGTCTCCAGGAAAAAGGGGAATCTACAAAAAATGGAAATGGGTAGTAGCAGGTAGCAGGGTGTGTTAGAGTTTCGGTGCTTCAGATCTGTAACTAAACAGGGTGTAGATGTGATTGATTTCTTGGTGAGATGGTTAATTTTACATGTCAACTTGAATGAGCTACAGGGTACCCAGCTATTTGGTCAAAAAGTACTCTGGGTGTATCTGTAGGGGCATTTTTGGATGAGATTGATACTTAAGTAGGTGGACTTTGAGTAAATTGCCCTCCTTATTACGGTAGGGATAATGGTATGACTAGAACAAAAGAGTTAACTTACCTCAAGTAAGAAAGAATTCCTCCAACTGCTTTCGAATTGAAACATTGGTTTTTTCCTGCCTTTGGACTTGAACTGAAGTTGCACCTCTTCCTGAATGCTGAGCCTGCCAGCCTGTGACCTGCAGCTATGCTCTCAGACCTTGGGACTTGGCCTGGAACTTCATGATTGGTTCTCTTGGGTCTTGCCAGCCTCTGTAGTTGCATAAGCCAATCCCTGATAATCTATCTCTTTCTTTCTCTATATATTCTATTGGTTCTGTTGCTCTGGAGAACCCAGACTAATAAACTGGTCTCCCTGCACAGCCCTGAGTATAACCTGAGATCGTGTGATTAGTTGAATGATCGATAAAGATGTAGACTTCATGGAGAAGTTTTTCCATCAGCTGTGTGGCCCTGTCTGGTGCCTGATTTCTGGCTGCTGTCTTGTGTTTCCAGTTTGGCAGGGTCAGAATTTCTGGTACTCAAGCATGGCATGATCCAGGGTCAGATCTTGCTCTGTGATTCCCAGAAAGGGATTTTCTAGGCCATTAGGGACTCAGGCCAAAGTGAGAGGGTCTCTGCCTAAGGGGCATAGGAGGTGGCATATAAAGATCCAGTCAATAGAACACTGGTGTTAGAATAACTTAGCAGGAATCCAACCTGATTTTCTGAAATATGGTTTTGCTCCAGTTATACTTCTTGATATGTGTTTCCTAAACAGCAATAAAATACTGTTTATGGTAATTTTAAATGTGGGCGGTTCAGAAATTTTTCTCAACCGTGAATGGTATGGTTACTCTGTGAGTGTTGTTTCTCTGAATCATGATGATCAATTTCTAGAATGTACCTAGAGAAGAATGAAGATCAGTGGAATAGCTCCCAATTTCTACTTTAACTAAAAGGGTGACCTGGGAAAGTTACTCATTGCTCTTGGTTTCCCATGACCAAGTGGTCCTCAAACCAGCAGACTCTGCATCACCTGGAAGCTAGATTTAGACTCTTGTACCCTGCCTCAGATATGCTGTTTCAAAAGGCACATCTTACAAGATCACTGGGTGATCACATTTGACAAATACTGGTATGAAGGAAGAAGCACAGAGTTTGGGGGTTATTGTGTTGTTGGTCTGGACATCATCTATGTGACTTTGGTCATGTCACAGAAACTCTGAGCCTCAACTTCTTTACCTGAAAACTAGAGATAAAAATGTCTATCTACTGACCTGATGGAGTTTTTGTGAGAATGAAATTAATTTAAAATTTCATATGCATGTTTTGAATTACTTGTATGTACCTGGCCCCCTATAAATACTGTAGGGACACCGTCCTGTGCTCAGGAGTTCAGCCTCTAGTACAAGGAGAAAATCATGTATGAAAGCATTTTGTAACTGCAAAAGGCTACCTAAATGTTAGCTATTATTAGCATTAATACAGATAATAAGACCAGCCCTACCTATGTTGCATGGTTATCATTAAATTCGAGTGAGATAAAGCATGTCAAAGCCATTTGAAAAGCTGAAAAGTACTGACGTAAGAACTTATTATTAGTATTATTATTGCCATCACTGAGCGAATGATAATTAGGTTTAGTAGGGGAAAACCTAGATTTTAATTATAGACCACAGAGGATCCTGGAGTTTAAATACCAAACATGGGACTCTTGAGTAGAACACACAGGTATTCTCACCTGTTTTTGATTCTGCAGGGGAGCAGCATCGACAATTAACAGGCTGTAAATACTTCTTCCATTTCAGACTATCTGATCCTAGAAGCAGGGATTTCTTTGCAGTTTATTGGCGACCCACTGAAATGCATCCACCTGTGAGGTGGAATGTGCTATCTGATGGGCAGCCTGACAATAGAACTAGGATGTGGTCAGGTGGAAAAAGTACAGGTAGACTATGCTCTGTGAAGTCCTCCCTCGGGTGCGTGCTCTGGGGCAGACTTCTGCTCTGGGCATTGTTGTCCACGGAGTCAAAGTCATGGTGCTGAAACCCTGAAAGAGGGCAGGCAAAGGAGCTTGGAAATCATCTAGTTTTACTCTCTGTTGCGGACACTGCGTCCAGAGAGTCAATGTGTTGGCGGTATCTTCCTCCAGACTACACTGCCGTCTCATGGAAACGCTGGAACTTGAATACTCCATTCTTCTGATTCCCAATCAGTGCCTCTCATCACGCAGCGACGCGTGAGGTTGCCATCTGGCTTCGACTTAACTTCTGGGCAGGAAGAGAGTTCCCACTGCAGCTGGGATCTGGATGTGTCTGGGGCGGCCGCTCTTGTTCATGGAGGGGGTACAGTCCCTGCTCTTCTTTCTCCCTAGCTGTAGCTCTCTCTCTCTCCACCCTGCTTGTGACATGGTCAGTGTGAACTTTAATAGGCAAGGTGGTCATCCCCCTCCCCCACAGGCCTCACGCATGTTGCTTATTCTTTTGTTACATACTCACCATGATCTGTTTTGATTTTGAGAGAGCCATATGTGTGTCTGCCTTTGGGATAGATTCTAAGTCTCTGGGGCTCTGGAGGGGGCAGCTTCACTGTTAAAATCCAGCTTTGTCCCTTGGTAGATCATTCTGTGACCTTGGGCAAGTCATATTGACCTTCCAAATCTCACTTTTTTTTAAATGTGTAAATTGAGATAAAGGCTTACCTAGCTTACATGTGATAAAAGTTAAAAGACACCTGGGAAGTCAGGATCCATGTCACCCATCCAATCATACTGCTGACTCATCTCTGCAGCTCTCAGGTTGGGGTCTGAGGGGCCACCACTGCCTGACCAGAGCCAGCCTCCTCATGTTCCCGTGCTACACTCATCCAAGTGCGCTTTCTAGACAAGGATGACCTGAGCTCCCAGCGTGGCAGCTTGACATCACCCACGAGGTCGCCTGTTCTGACTGCTAGCCCTCTCCAGGAGGCGTATCACAGATCACCAGCTGCTGTTTCCTCTGGCTTTTGTCACTGCCCTGCAGCTCAGCTCTGCCGTCTTCCATTCTCTCACTCCCATTTTGTTTTGAAGGATGGTGACGATTTCTTTCAGGAGGAAAATCTCGCCTGCTTCCCTATGTGCTGATTCATGTTTGTTGAATTAAGAACAGCAGGACGATTCCTGACGTGGGACTCTTACCCGGGCCTTGGTTTCTTAATCACAGGCATATTACACTTCTTCCTGTCCTGAAGCTCACGGCAGGAAGTGACCTCCTTCCTGATCCTTCGTTTCCTCTGCAGCCCACCTAGATGAGATGCATCTTTGGGGCAGGCCTGCCTTGCCACCGCTCCAGCCCGCAAAGCCCCTTTGCATCCGGTGGAAACTGAGTTAGATTACTCCTCCTTGAAAGTGATAGTGCAACTTAATTAAAAGGGGATGCTTCCTTTTTTTGCAGCAGATATTAGATTCCTCTGAGAACATCTCAGCTGGTTTCCTAGGAAAATACCTTTCTAACATACATGGGGTAGAAATTGAGCCTCCAGAGCTTGGTGTCCTGGTTTCTAAAGCAGAAAGACCCTTTGAAGAACAGAGACAAAAGTTTTTGGAGCTGGGAAATCGGGCTTTCTGGAAATAGGTGGTGAGGAATGGGGAGAGAGGGACCCAGGAGACAGGGGTGATCATCATGACAGGATGCTGTGCCCTTGGTGTTATGACCTTCGCCCGAGTATCACAACTTCTCCTACACAACTGAGGGAGCCTGGTGTGCCTGGATCCCCTGAGCATGTGGGTGATAAGCTGCTTCTGTCCGTGGGTGGGGGGAAGGCAGGTCTGGAGATTACACATCACTGTGATTTCACAGGGTCTGGATGGAGGAGGAAGGTAGGAAACCAACTCTGTACTTCCCCAGACCTTGGAAACTCAAGTCTGATGCAATGTGTGCGGAGCGCAGGAATTCAAGGAAATTAAGTCAAGAATGCAAGGGGCAGAAGGCCCCCAGCTGACCTCTGGGTTAGACTCAAGTGGAGCCTGGCACAGAGTCATGCATTTAAAATAATATCCTGCCAGGATTTTTTGTTTCCTTAGAAAGGGATATGGCAAAATTTCAAAGGGAAACTGTTGATATCAGGAGGCCACTTGGGGTCACCTCATGAGGAGTCCATGCAAACTCTCATCCAGTGTGGGCATTCAGTGAACTTTAGGAACTTGGGCTCCTGCTCTTCATCCCCACACCCTGCTTCTGTCTCAATCTATACCGGTGACAGCATCCTCCGGCCATCTGGCATGCTCCGAATGCCACTCCCTCTTCCAATGAGATCCATGGAGCCAGGTTGGCAGACTTGCCAACCTGAGACCATGTCACTAGAACACAGGGCTGGTCCTGCTCAGTCTTCTTGGCTGCCTCATCAGGAAGAGGAGACAATCAACCCGAAACCTGTGGATATTTGGAGAATGAACAGATGAAGGTTTCTGAGAAGTTTCCCACATGCTTCCTTTCCCAAGGCCCCAGGTAGCCTTCTCTACTCACTGCAAGGTTGCAGCCAACGGCAACTGCAGGGCAATACCAGCCTGGAAGAGGGGGATCGTAGCTGTAGTTTTCAATACGTCTTACCCACAGCTGTTCATCTATTTGGTTTCTTTTAACATTCTTTTCACAGGACTTGACCAAAGGAGTTTCTGAAAGTATACCATGGTATACACTAAAATTAACAGTTTTTAAATTAAAAAATGACCTTAAATAATTCTTGGGTCACAACTGCAATAATAGACTACTTGGAAAATAACCAACAGTGGGAATATTACATATCAAACTCATGCCAATGTTGTTCTCACGGGAAATGTCCCTGCTCTGAATGCATTCAGAAATAAACAATAAACTCGAAAAGAATTAAACTGAGAAGTGTTAAGAAGTCAGAAGAAAGCAGAGCTATGGAAAGCAAGAACCTTTTCAAAGATTTATTTTTTCCTCCTGTCTAACTGAAACCGTGGATCCCTTGACAAATATCTCCCCACCCCCACCCCTGGTAACCACCCTCTGCTCTCTGCTGCTGAGCTCGGTTGTTTTAGATTCCATGCGTAAGTGAGAATATGCAGTATCTTTCAGTGCCTGGTTAATTCATTTAGCATAACATTCTCCAGGTTTATGCAGGATGTAGATGACAGAATTTCCCTTTTTAAAGAGTAGAATAGTATTCCGTTGTGTGTCTATACAGCACATTTTGGCATCCATTCTTCTGTTGTTGGAAGGTAGACATTTTTGAAAGTCAATAGCAAGTTAGAATACCTGAAGTTATTTAATATAACATTATATGTTCTATGCAATATTAAAATAATGGAGTAATATTTCTAATGGATAGTTTTTTTTTAAATATAACCAGATAGACCAAACTGGAAAGTATAATTCATAGAGATAGCAATATAAATAATATAATATAAATGCAAATATTAGAAATAGACAAGAGGACATATCCTAGAAAAAGGGGTGTTTTAAAGAGCAAAGAAATATCATGGACAACTTGATGCTACGTAAATGAAAGTCTTCCTTATACATAGAAATCACCAAGTTGACCCTGAAGAAGCATAAAACCCAAACAAAGCACTAGCCATTAAAGAGTAGGGAAAAAAAAGTCTAAAGGACTACTTCTAAAACAAAGATTCTGATATGTATCATTTACTATGTTCTTCTCTTAAGCCTTTAAAGAAACCAGAAGTCACAAAAGGAAAATCAACAGATTTTATTACATAAAACTTTAAAAATCATTACAATACAAGAGATAAATTCCAAAGGCAAATGATAAATGGAGAAGAAATATGTGCATATTTAAAGAGGGCTAATATTCTTTGTGTGCCAAAAGTTCTTAGAGATGAATAAGAAAAATCATATTTATGACATAAACTTAAGTTTATTATATGAAATATATTGTTTTATAATACCAGGACTTCTGGAATAGTCTGGATTTTGGGGGAGGGGGTGACTATAAAAATTGCAAAGGTAGTGACCCTCTACAAATATCCCAGGCCCAAACCTTGAACCCCTCTGCATTCTGCTGTCATGTGTTCTGCACGTCTGGTCAGCCAACACGCTCTGTGGGCTCAGCCTTAGGTAAGATTCAGAATCTGGACACGTTTCTTCATGTGCACAGCTACTCTCTGGTCCAAGCCCCAGCGTCTCTGCTCTCCCACCACCGACCCTTACCTGGTGTCCCTGGCTCCTCTGTTCCTCCTCCACCTGTAGCGTGAAGAGTTGCTGGAGTGACCAGTTTAGGATGTAACACAGGTGCCCACCTCAGGTTCACAGCTCCCTGGTGTCTTCCTGTTGACTTCCATTGGCATCTACGTCCAACTGAGGCTGATAAGATGCTCCTAGATCCAGGACTTGACCATTGCAACTACTGCATTTTCTGCTCTTTCTCCTCTTTCACGCTTCTCTGCCAACACCGGCTTCTTGCTGTTCCTTGAACAGGTCCAAAGGTCTGTCAACTTGATGTCCCATCTGTCGGGCACACGTTTTCCTTAGCTCGTTGGCACACGTTTCTCCTTCATTTCCTTCACGATTTGGTTCGATTTTGTCTTTCCCAGACCAACCTATTTAAAATAACAACCCCCCTCCGATCCTACTTCCAATGGTGACACGTTCTGAGGAAACACGTCCCAGATCCGGCAAGGTGTGGAAGATGCTGCGTATCATTGCTCGACTCTCTCAAACGACTGCGGAAGGTGGGTGAAGGCAGCATCCGCGCTGATGGAAGTGCTGCATTGCCAAGTGCTTTCCTCAGTGCCTCGTGTCATGGTCACCACAACTCTCCTTGCGAGTCTTGCTCACGTGCAGACTGTGATCTGGGGTCGAGAGGTCGCGTTGAGGAGAGGCAGCGGAGGCTGTGCTTCCTCCCCAGCGCGCAGGCTTCTTCACACTGTGCTCCAGCTTGTAAAGCGAAGCGGCTGCTTTGCTCTCACGTTTCACTTTCTCTGAACGTCTTCTTGCAGGTCAGCCCATGCTGGCTGCTTGCTCTGCTCTGCTCACGTTCCTCTGTCCTGGCTCTCTTTCTCCCTGACCACCTCCAGTATAAAAATCAGTCTGGCATCCATGGCGTCTCCAGCTCTGTGCTCACTTTGTCCCCATTTATACAAAAGAGCCCAAAGGTAGCTTGAGTCATGCCACCCTCTCCTGTGCAGGAAGACACCATCCTTGTCGCCCTATTTGAAGCAATTAAGAGATGCCTCTTTAGTCCTTCAGTACTGGGCACACACTTCCCGGGTCACTCCAAGTGCAAACGGCTTTACCTTCACTGAATTTATAGAGTGTGCTGCCATTTCCATGCATTGGGCCACACAAGGCAACAGGTAGGTGGGGTAGGCGCGTGGCCTTTGGCAAATCACCACTTTGTATCTAAGTTTCTTTCTCTGTAAAATGGGGAAAATATACCTACATTTCAAGGTCATCGTAGGGCTCCGATCACAATGTATGAATACCTGCCATGTAGTTGACACTCATTAGATATGAGTTGATTTTGAATCAAAGACTGAAGATGGAATATGTAACCTTCCTCATTCTTGCAAGGTTGACTCATTGTACTGGCCCTGAGGAAGTCACTGGAAAAGAAAACCTACATTTTACACCAAAGGAAATGGTTGGCTCAAGATATTAAAAACAAACAAACAAACAAACAAAAAAACAACAACAACAAAAACCTAGTAAACAAGCAAAACACAGGCAAGCATGCTTAGAAGGCTTCTGTATGTAACTTTCAGGTCTGATGTTTCTAAAGGTGTCTCCTTGTGAATTCTGTGAGCTCTGGGTGACAGATGTGCAGAGTGACAGATATAGAAATGGACCAAGATACCAGTCGGGGTCAAGTCCCAACCACCCTCCTTCATTGTATGAGTCTGTTCAAGGCATTTATTTTCCTTCAGACTCAGGTCTTTTTGTTGTAGTTGATGTTGTTTTTGTCTTTTAAATGAAAAACCCTCCAAAAACAAACAACCAAACAAAAGTAGAATGGAAACCTCTGATGGAAGAAATTATATTCCATTATTCCATCGATGTGTGATTATGTCAAAATGAACCCCACTATTATGTATAGCTATCATGCACTAACAAAAATTAAAAAAAAAGAAAAAGAAAAGGAAGAAGAAAAATTCATAGAATGGCTGGGTCAAGATAGAGAACTTATATGAATGTAGTTTTTTCTATTATAAAACCCTGAGAAGTATGAGAGATTGCTGTAATAATGGGACAGTCTTCTTTTCAGTTGAAAAAATAAATACAGCTATAAGCATGTGTTTCCCCAAAAATGTTGGGTTGCCAGGCACACTCTGCAGATGGTAAGCAGCTTCTGCCCCTCCACTTGGGATATGCTGTTCTGGGGTAGCTGTGTCCTTATGAGGATTGGGAAGGGCATGACCAGCAACTGGATCTAGAACTATAACTGACCTCCAAAGGCCCTTGCTTGCCTTTGATGGAACTGTGACTCCCTCTGGGACTGAATAGCGCCACACAATGATCTCTTTCCCTCTCTAATTCATTTCTAATACCTATAGATATATAGCTCTATATGTATATACCCATACTTAATATTTCCTCTTTTTTTTTTTTTTTACCATGTCAGATTTTCCTGATCCAAATTTTTCTTTTTGCTGTAAAAGATAGCGTTACTAATTGCTATGAAGTAGGAATATTCTAGAACGGCTAATAATCACATAAATGAAGACATTTATCTATTTCTTTATTATCTCTCTTTCTCTTTCTCTACCTATCTCTCCATGTTAGTTGGTTTACCTTCATTGTGACATAACAGCAGAGATAATCAACTGATAAGGAGAAAAGGTTTAGTTTGGATCACAGTCCATGGTTGCTTGGCCCTGTTGCTTTTGGCCTGTGGTGTCTCAGTGCATCATGGCTGGAGCAATAGCAGAGGAGCTGCTTGCCTCATGGTAGCCAGGGTCCCAATATTCCCTTCAAGGGCATTTCCCCAGTGACTTCAATTCCTTCCACTAGACCCCCACCTCCCAAAAGTTCCACCGCCTCCTAATAATGACTCCACAGGCTGGTGACCAAGCTTCTGGAGGACACCTAAGATCCAAATTATAGCATTATTCATTCATTTATCTGCTATCAATCTATCCACCCAAACTTTTCTTCAACCTATCCACTCAACCCTACCTGCTAGAATTTATCCTTTTTCTTTATCTTTTGTTTGTCTTTGGATCCAACCTGGAATAGAAACTATGGCTTCCATCCAAGAAAATGCCATTTAACTTGTTCTCAGCCAAGTGGCAGTCTAAATTTGGAGCTCACAAGATTTTGAGAATGTCTTTCAACCTTTGGGTGATTATCTGAACTCAATCCAAAACTTCATGCTTGAAGACTCTGCTATTGTTAATTATGGCCCCTTTCACTGCTGGTCAGTCACCATACTGTTTTCATTCTGCCTGGGAAATGACCCTGTACAAATTCCCTGGATTGTTTAAAACCAGCTGCATGGCAGAGGCTAGTCGATGATGGGTGAACCAGAGAAGGTGGATATAGCTTTCAGCTCAGCCTACCCTGGATCCGAGCCAGAAGATCCGGGCTTTGCATAAACTCAACTGCACTTCACCTGAAGAGCAGCTTTCCCTAACCATTGGTAATGTTGCAGTCTGAGCCACGAGAGTCCCATGAGAACTCTGGGCCAGAAATCACAGAGATGGGTGTGGCTGGGGCTGATGATAGAACACCCCCTGCTCCCCCATCATGGCTGGAGCTTTGGTGATTTGAGTTTAGTACACACCAAACTCAGTTGGTCTCCTCTACAGTGAACTCTGGTTGGAGACTTAAGAAATAGCTTTTATTTCACTCTTGGCTTAAAAAAATAAAGGTAATATATTCTTTTAGAAGAGAAAACAACAAAACAGGTTTTGCAAGGGCTGGATTTTCAGCTCTCAGTTTCCCACACTATGAAAGTCCTTGGCAAGGGCAGCCAATGGCTATTCAGGGTGAAAGAAAGTTTTGTACGGATGCTTCCCAGTTTATTATGGACGAACTTAACTGTTCTGGGACCTTATGATGGTGCAAAAGTGAACCCACACAACTATTTTGTTTTTCACTTTCAATTCAGTAAATTAGATGAGATATTCCCAGCATTTGATTACAAGATAGGCCTTATGTGAGATGATTTTGCTTAACTGTAGGCTAGTATAAATGTCCTGGGCATTTTTAAGGCAGTTTAGGCTAAGCTATCACGATTGGTAGGTCGAGTGTAGTAAACGCATTTCTGGCTTATGGTAGTTTCCATTTGCAATGGGCTTATTGAGATGTAACCCCCAAATAAGTTGCAGCCCCTGTACTTATGTAGAGCTTTACTTTTAAAATGTCATTCCAATAATCACTAATTGCATGCATATTCTCTTCTAGGCAGTGTGCTAGGGAGACAAAGGAGTCATGTGAGATTCTTGCTCTCAAAGAGCTTATAGGCTAGTAGGGGGAAGTTGACATTGATGCCACAGATGTGACCATATTTGTGTCACCATATCATGCACTTATCCAAGGGAAAGAAGGAAAGAACCAATTCTGTTGTGTCAAGGTAGGGAAGTCAGAAGCGGAGGACAAATATATTGTAGAATATTCGTGGTTAAAGAGGCCTTAGATTTTTATGATCCTACAGATAGTCCTTTTAAAGATGAAAGAACTTTATTTTAGAGGTGAAGTGACTTGCCTAAGGTCAAATAGCTAGATCAACCTAGTCCTCAGGGCAGCTAGTCTTTTCTGTCCCTCAAGACAATATCTTGAGTCCTCAGGAAGGGACCTCAGCACTTTGGTTGGACGCTGTGCCTGGAAAGGCCCCACTACTCCTCTGACCTGCAGGAAGGGCTAGTTCAAGGCCAGTGGGCCCTCCAGGCCGCGTGTTCTGCTTTTCTCCTTCTCTTTCCTTGATGACTTGTGTTTGGATGATCAGGGACTCTCCAGGAATCAGACACATTCACTCTTCGATGACAATGATTTCAATTTTCATAACTTCACCCAGAGTGTAACATTTATAGAAAGTTTGAGGATGAGTAAGTAATAGTAGACTGTCCGGCTTTCAGGCCGGATCTTGGCGGGGGTGGGGTGAGGGGCAGGAGTCTTCTGGGTCCCCTCAGGCACACCATGCTCAAGACTACTGTGGAGGTCTAGTTTTAGAAGCAGTGAGTTCTTGGGAAAAACTCCGCTTTGTTGTCAGAACCTGAGCTCTCAGAGGACGGGTATTCCCTGCCATTGCTCATGAGGAAACCAGATGGCGGGGTGACTGGCATTTTGCAAGAGAAGCCCCAGAGAAATGATGCAAAGTCAAGTCCCACAGTTAACACCGGACATCCGCTGGCCATGCTGCCGAATGGAGCAATGATTTCCTTCTTACCAGGCTCTGGTTCAATCTGGACACCCACGGATTCTGTGACAATGCTGAGGCCGAGAACCAGGCTCCCAGGCTCCCTGTGTGCCTGTGGGACTCCGACACTGTAGGCTCTTGGCATTGCCTCATGAGAAGGCACCCCACTCTGCATTTGATAAGCACTTCACGCTGTCTTACTCAAGTCCCGGCTGCATCTCGACTCTGTGGGCAGAATACTGACTCTCAGGACCTTAGGACAGGTGTGAATGTGTGAGTGTGTCCGCATGTGAGCATTTTAATCTTTATATGTCAACACACTGACACATAAAATCCCAAAGTTTGATACGGGAATCTGGAGAATGAAATATGGAGTATGGTAAAATTTGGTTTCAGGAAATCCTAGATCCTAGAAGATCCTAGGCTAAAAATTCTTTGACTTGTTTAAAGTCATAGACTTGTAAAAACTCCCAGAATTGCGACTATGAACAAATATTTCTTTTTTTTTTTATTTTTACAGATTGCATTTTGATTCATTGTACACAAATGGAGTACAACTTTTTGTTTCTATGTTTATGCATGATATAGATGAATATTTCTGTGGCTAAAAATTAATATAAATTCTTGTAGCTAAGAATGAATACATTAAGTAATATAAATTTATCACTTTTTGCCATGGGTATTTGTCCCCTATGTAGGGGACAGTTTTGTGCAGTTGCTAATGCTGGAAAGGAATCTGGGATGAGACATAAGTAAGAAATAGACTTGTAAGACATAAGTGTAAGAAGGAAGCAGACCAGTATAAAGGGAGACAGGAGAAGAAGCATATCATAATTGGTTAAGATAAAATATTGACAACCCATTTTTGCCTAAATAAAAATGTTTACTGTCTGTAACACAGTGCATGGACACATATTTGAATATCAGCTAGTACAACAGATTTCCATCAGAGTATAGTAAAGATCAATATGAAGCCACTGACCTCCAATGATAATCATGTGTCACAAGAAGAAGGGTGGAGTATGGAGAGGGGTAAGCCGGATGCTAAGATTTCAAACCAGCCGCTGCCACTGACCAGCACTGTAGGCTTGGGAACCTCACTCCCTATGGCCTCAGATTCCTATTCTGTACATTGAGAAATAAAGATGTTATCTCAGAGAATCACGAGACTTAAACAAAATCTCAAATTGCTTAGTACATGGTCAGCATTCAATAAATGTCTGAGCCCTCACAATCTTGGAAGCCTTATGGTATATAAAGCATTTGCATGTTGCTATGGAGTATTTATGCTCCACCCCCACCATGCTCACGTGTTGAAGCCCCGCCCCTCAGCGTGAGTGCTTTTGGAGATCAGGCCTTGGGAAGGACTTAGGTTTAGCTGGGATCTTGGGGGTGAGGGCCTCATAATAGGATTAGTGACCTTGCAAGAAGAGAAACAAAAGCTCAACCCCTCTCCCCCACCTCTCTCTACTAAGGGAAGACACAGTAAGATGGTGGCCATCTGCAAGCTAGGAAAACAGTTAAAGGAATGCAACAGGTCAGCAGATTGAAATTTTGGACTGGTCAGTCTCCAGATATGTGAGAATAAATGTATGTTGTTTAAACCACCTAGTCTAGCACTTCATTAGAGCAGTCATGAGATGTACAAGTGATACTATTATAAGGCTGACTTGATTCCCATTTTGTGACTGGTGAACTGTAAGTCTCAGGGAAGCCATCAAGTCTAGCATCACAAGAAAGGTCAGATTTGGGCTGCGTTCCAAGGCTCTACTGTGTGTTGCAGCATTGTTCAATGATAGGGTGCTGCCTCTTTGTGTACTAATGGGGGCTGCAGTGCCAGAGCTGGAGATCCCGAGGGCTTGTTTCTAATTTGGCTCCTTCGTTGGGTGACAGCCGTAATTCTCAACCTGGAGCAAGTTTTGTCCCCCTCACTTCCCAGGGACTATTTGGTAATGCATGGAGTAATTTAGATTGTCTCTGTCTTGGTTGGGGTGCTACCAGCATCTAGAATTTAAAGACCAGGAATACTGCTAACCACTGCGGGCTGCTCAGGACAGCTCTCACAGTGGAGCATCCCCAGTCTATGGCAAGACAATGGAATGCCTTCTTCGCTTACAGGTGCCAATCCTTGTGCTGTTTGATTTGCACCATGACTGTTGAGTTCGGGGATCTACATCTTGGTGCAGAGTATAGTTAATAGAAAGCAAGAAGAAGAAAATAGAACCAGTGTCAGAAATAATAGCCCCAAGTGCTTAAAAAAGTTACAGCACTGAGGAAGTCATGCTAAAAGAATAGGAGTTATCTAAGATGTAAGTATTTCTCAATCCTATCACCTAATTAAATCATCCTCATATATATTTAAAATCTGAGGAATCTACAACACCTTCCAAATCCGAAACTTATTGGTAATATTCCCCCGGGTCACACGGCCGTGTAATCCTGAGAACTGACAAGACATATTCTAGAACCCTCCTCATGACTCTGTTATTAGAGAAACAGACTGAAACTTTGATTAATTGGATTCTCAGCTAATTTGAACCCCCATAATCTTATTCAGCAGAAAAGATAAAAATAGCAAGGAAAAGAAATTCATATGAGAGATTTAATTGTGAAGAACATTTCCAAGGCACTTGCAGAGTTTGGTACAGATTCCCACCCCTTCTGCGGGAACTGGCCCAGCCTGGTGTGTAGTAGACATGATCCTGGGGTCTTCCCTCCTCCTACCCCTCCCCTGCTCCCCTCACCCCTTCCTCTTCCCCTTGCATTTTCCCTCCCCCTTCTTTCTTTCTGGTTTTTGGGTATCACTAATAAACTTCTGCATTTTTTCATGCTGTAGTTTATTACTATTGTCATTTTTATAATCCTCAATGTCCAAATTTGGACAATGAGAGCCTCTTCCACACAGTTCCTTTACCTTTTTTTAAAAATTTGTAGTTGTAGATGGACAGCATGCCTTTATTTTATTTTATTTTTTTATGTGGTGCTGAGGATCGAACCCAAGCCTCACATGTGCCCAACAAGCGCTCTGCCACTGAGCTACGGCCCGAGCCCTAGCATAGGATGTATCAAGATGTTCATCACCCAGGCCTGGAATCAGCATTTCTCGGGGACTTCGGGCTCCTATTAGGAGGGGGGAGTGGTATTTAGAACATCATGCATGTGCACCACACTCCATACTTACAGTGACACTTGACTTAATGTTAGGGGTCTATTCTGAGAAATGCATTGTTTGGTGACTGAATCATTGTGTGGCTGCCACAGAGTGTGCTGTGACAAACTAAACTGGTTATGATGTCACTGGCAATATCCCATTACAGGACTATCGAGGTGTTTTAGTCAGCTTTGGGCTGCTGTGACCAATATGCCTGACAAGACCAAGGTAGAGGAGGAAAAGTTTATTTGGCTCACGGTTTCAGGTGTTTAATCTGTGCCAACTGACTCCTTTGCTCTCGGTCCCAGGTGAGGCAGAACATCATGGTGGAAGCCATGGTGGAGGAAATAGCTCAGACGGAGCTCATGGCAATCAGAAGAAGAGAGCTCTGCTTACAAGGGACAAAATATAAACCCCAAAGGCAGATCCCCAGTGACCTACTTCCTCCAGCCACACCCAACCTGCCTACAGTTACCACCCATTTAATCCATATCAGTGGATCAATCCACTGATTTGGTTACAACAACTCATAACGTAATCATTTCAACTCTGAACCTTCTAGCATTGTCTCACACACGAGTTTTTGGAGGATCCCTAATACCTAAACCATAACACATGGAATGTGGGGGCTGTCATTGGTGGAAACATCTCTATGCAATACCTGACTGTATATCACACTACAGAGAACACCCCAGAATTCCCTCCCAGCTTCTCTCATTCCATATTTCTATCCCCTTCCCTCACAGGGAATGTGCTTACACATCTCCTTTGTATTACATCACAAACAAAATCATTTCAAAACCATAGCACTAAGACCCCTAATGGCAACAAGCCTAATTTTCAATCTCACAATTTCTTTGCATTTCTTCTTATTTCCCACTGTATTCACATTATGTGAAGTCATTATTTTTCTCTGCATGCTTTTCATTTGATAAATGGTTAGAATCATTTTTTTTTTACCTATTTGCATTCAATTCTAGAGCTTGCTTTACACATTCTTTGTGGTTTATTTTTACTTTTTGAATATGCAAATTCTTAGGAGAGTTCAAAATTCGAAACAATCTAAAGAGATTTGAGAAAAAGATATACGTAAAGAAATCTGTGCTTGGAATTTCTCTGCTGTTCCTCTGTTCGTTCCTTCCATCCTCCACAGGTGATCGTTTACATTAGACTGATCTATTCTGACTGTTCTTCCTTTTATAAAAAGTAAACACATGTATATGTATATATCTATAGATGTATGTATATATATATATATATATATAGAGAGAGAGAGAGAGAGAGAGAGAGAGTCTCATTTTAACATTTTTCTTCTAGAAAAGCAGCAGATTCTATAACTTCTTCAAAATTTCATTGTGTAATGTGCAAAGTTCAGTTTACCTCTCCTCTCTCTTCTCACCATAATTATACTTTTGCTGAGATTCTAAAAATCCAAGTTGGTCATTTACCCTTCCAGTCTCCTCTTAAAATGAGGAATGACATCCAGTGGGAGCCATGTGGGTTCTGACTGCTTTGCTACCCTTCGGTGCATAGGGTGTTTTCAGTGTGGGCCAAGCCTCCGGCTCCGTGTGCCTGCGGTGGATCCCCATTTAAAAGCCCCGTTTGACCTTAACTCTGATGCATCCTTCCATCAGCTTGCACATTCAGAGCTCTCTTGTCACAGGGACTAGTTGAGAGAAAGGTTTGCTAACACGTCTTCTCAAGGAGGGTGTTTTACCTACTGTACCTTCTGGCATGATGGTGGGGAAGAAGGACATACATAATATTTCTCTTTCAACAAGACTTGGCTTCAAAGGCTAAAAGTTTATGTTTGGTAATAAATTTAACAATTGTCCAAAATTAGCACTAGCAATATTCTGAATGGCAGTTCAACTAGGGCTAGGCAAATCTCACTGGAAAACTCATTTACAGATTCAGAGAAGTGGATAGGCTGAGTTAAGTTTTTAAATTTGGAATCCCATTGCTTAAAAAAAGCAATCTTCTGCTAATTCCACTTTGCCCCAAATGTATGAGGTATCTCAATTTTCACTTGTTTTCTTCAACAGCAGTTTCCCAAAGAGGCAATAAAACAAACAAACAAAAAAAAGATCTTTGCAAGGCTTAAGCACAATTGCACCAAAGTGCCAGTACTGTGGCAAGAATGGATTCCCTAAGGGACAGACTGTCAATGCCTGGGATCAGGATGGCCACGCTAGGAAGGGGCCACATTTTTTAGGTTGGAAAATGCCACCTGAGACTTGACCCTTTACCCAGGGGTTCCTGGAGAGGAACTCAAAACACAAGATTCCCTGGAAAACCACATATTGCTACAGCTTCATGACTTGATTTTGGAATCTTGTCTCCAGCACAGGGCTAGTTGTGGTAGTTCTACTCTGTCCAAGCAACTGGGTCATGTGCCCACCAGGGTGCTGGACATCCACATGACTTGTAGAGATGAAGACAGCCTGCTGTTTACAAGTCTCTCCTGGTGTTCTATGTACAGAAGCCACATCCTGCAGCAGTGTATCTGGAGTTCTGCCAGAGTCACCATGTGCCTGTCTCAAAAATGTCTCATCTTGTTTAACAGAGAAGCAGCTAAATGCTGGGTCTTAGGCTGAAAGCATCTTGTAATGACATTCTACTTTATTGAAATGAAAGCCAGAGCAGCTTTTGCCCACAGCTGAAGATCTCCTGGGGCATCTTCTTTAGCATCTTCTTCCTCTACAAAAGCAGGATTTCTTGGAGCTTGTCAGGCATAAATCATAGGGAAGAACTCAGCTCTGTCTAGGCCTGGCGCAGAGTCGTCAGATGAGGGAGGGATGGCGACAAGATTCATCCTCTCCATTCTAGATGAGCAGCGTGGCAGCTGTTCACGGACCATATGTCCACCTTTCCCCTAGTTCTCTCACTTCTTCAGATCCTGGGAGGTTGGAATGGGATTCAAGGACAAAAGGAAGTTGGAAAAAGAGGGAGAGGAGCTACCATTTGTTCCCTGCCACCTGTGTTCTGGGTAAAATAGATGCTTTGTGGGAACCTAGGAGTAATCCTGTGAATGGATGAGTCTCTGTAGTCTCTGAAGAGGCAGCTGAGGCCCCTCGTGCTGCACAGCAGGCTGAGAGTGAAGCAGGGCAGATTCCAGTCCAGGCTGGAGAATGTCAGTGTCAGCCGGGAGGACCCTGCGGAAGTGGAGAGGCTGGGAGGAAATGGAACAATGGTGGATGCCGGGAGCAGAGGAATAAAAGCTACACTCTCTTCCATTCTCCTTCCATGCACAGCTGAAGGAGGGTGCCGTTCGGAGAATCTGGGCAGAATGTCAAAAGGCATCGATTGTTTTCTTTCTTTTCTTAGTGTCTAGGATGCATTTAGCTAAAAAGACTTTTGATGACTGTTTATTTATTTATTTTGTTTTGGTGGTGGTTGTAAGGGCTTCCAGGGATTGAACCCAGGGATGCTTGACCACTGAGCCACATCCCCAGCCCCCCTCCCCCCCCTTTTTTTTTTCTTTTGAGACAGGGTTTCACTGAGTTGCTTAGGGCCTCGCTAAGTTGCTGAGGCTGACTTTGAACTTGTGATACTTCTGCCTCAGCCTCCCAAGCTGCTGGGACTCCAGACATGTGCCACCATGCTTGGTGTCTTTTGACTCTTGATAGCCAAGAGTACTATTCTCAAGGTTGGATCTTAGGATCCTTTTCTTCATAAAGGTTGTTGAGAAACCTTAAGTGGCTATTTCTGTGGGCCATATTTATTGATATTTACTAAAGCAGAAATTAAAATAGAGGAAAAAAATTAAATATTTATTAGTTTGTTCAATAGTAATAATATTATGTCCAATGCATGGTGAATTCTTTTGTGTGTGTGGTGCTGGGGATGGGACCCAGGGTCTTGTGCATACCCAGCAAGTGTCTACCATTGAGCTACACACCCCCAGCCACTTAAACAACATATTTTAATAAAAAGGAACACATTTCCAAAAATAAGATATCTAATGAGTAAAGGGACAATTTTTCATCTTTGCAAATCTCTTACATGTGTGACTTAATAGAAGACAATAACAATTTCTTATCTGCTTTTGCATTTGATCTGTAGCAATATACTCTTTTGGTTGATACATATTTGATAAAAGCTTCACTCAGATCAGTGGTTGGAAAAGGAAGTATTTTAATAGCCTTTTCAGATAGTGGTTACTGCTCTTCAATACTCCCCAAAGCTCAACAAGTGCTAGTTTCTAAAAGTTAGTGCAACGTGGGATGTGAAACCACATCAATGAATTTTCATGCTCCATGAAATTGAAATCTATAGGTCTGTCTTGCACTTCTACTGTATCTTCATTCATGCATGATTTTGTAATTTTCCTGCATTGGTTGTTGGAGTCCTGCAAACTTACCAATCATTGATAAGTTTCATTAAAAAGAAATCACATTCTTTCATTATTAACCTCATTGTCGCCCTAAGAGTGACAATCATTTCTCCTTGAGTGACTGACTCACTTTGTTCATTTTCAATAACGTATCTGCCAAAAATACAAATTTAAATAACCATAGTGTTATGGCCAGTTACCCTTTCAAGTAAAAATGTCACTCTTTTGCTATAGCTCAGCTCATAACTCAGCCCTGTGAGTGCTTTTCCTACAGGCAACCACTGGGCTTCCATCTGCCACAGAAGTACTTTATGCATGGCCCCCATTTGTCACACTGGGTATTAAAAAGCCATGCACTCAGAGGTCAGAATTCAATAATATCATTACTTTTCCCTGCTTTATCAAAGACACTCTCAAGATAAATTGGCATTTTTTCTCCCCAGAAAGTATGTGGCGCTGACTATGTCACTAGTAGGGCTTGGTGTCACTTCCTTGATCCATGCTGAGTGAGCTGCGGTTTTATCTACCATCGCTCCTGCACCATTGCTGCAAATGTCAACATAGTAGATCCAGATAAAACTTGAGATGTTTAAAGGCTATTCCACACTTTGAATATTTCAGTACCACTTGTGTTTGCTGCCAAGCGGTTATATAAAACATCTTCTTTGATCATTAGCTGGTACTGATATCAGGACAAGTTCAAGCAAAACAACAAGTTTAAAAAACCATATCTGCAAACAAAAGTGCAATTCTGCAGAGGAGTTGCTAACTCCATTTTCATGAGTGCAGTACATTTTCAACTGATCAAGGTGCGGCGTTTTTGGAAAGTGTAAGGTGACGTACCAGTTTTTCATCCAGTAGGCATTCAGCAAATGTCAAGTGTAAGAGCTTTACCAAGGTCTCAGCTGTCATTTCACTGCTTCGTCTAACACTGCACCTACTGGGTCTTAAAACGACGCCAGAGCTTCACTGACACTAAGATTCTTTTCCGTTGCGCTGCTTGAGACACAACTAGGAAATTGTCCACCCTAAGACGGAGAAAAGACAGCTTAGATGTATTTTAACTTCTTATGTCTAATTTCGTTCAGTTTATTTGGAGCAGTTGTTTTCCCTTCTACGAGTCAGACAACTCTCCAGTGTCTCAGTGTTTTCTTTTTCAGTGCTTCAGAAGTTAATAGCACAACTGTGGATACAAGAAGTGTCAATTTTGGAGCCAGGTGGGGTAGCACACACCTGTAATCTCAGCAACTTGGGAGGCTGAGACAGGAGGATCACAAGTTTGAGGCCAGCCTCAGAAAATTAGCAAGTTAGTGAGACCCTGCCTCAAAAGAAAAAGAAATCAAAAGGACTTGGGGATGTAACTCAGTGGTAAAGCATCCCTGGGTTAAACTGCACCTCCCCAAAAAAAGGGTAAAAAAGTGTTAACTTTAAATCAATAAACTATCCTAAAATACCCCAAACTGTAGATTTAAAATGCTTTTCAAATTTATTTTGGAGTGAATTTTTTTAAGTTCTAAAATAATATTTAAATAAAACTTGGAAAAGTTTAAAAAATCAAAAGTATTTTTGCAAAAGACAGAAGTTTTATTCTGATAAATAAAATGAGGAAGACTTGGGTTTTTTAAATGACAATTTACTGTTGGCAAAAAATATAACACAGATTATAAATGATATAACTAAAGGTGCTCATAAAATCTCAGATGTCCTGAGAATGAACTCCTCTGATTGCTCACGATTTCCATCCTTAACCCGCAGCCTGGAAACCTTCTGAAACACCGAAGAACACACACGCACCTGTTCCCTCAGTCGTCAGCACACATTGTGGAACTTCAGGAAAATAGCTGCACACATTCATCAGAGAATAAGCAAAAAGTTAGTCCAGTCTTAGTAGGGCTATGAATGTAATTTGGACATCATGGACCTCCTGAGAGAACTGCCGACTCTTGGAGAGCTGCTGGATAAGATGGAACTGAACAAGACTTAGAGGAAAGAAAGAAAAATGTGAACTGCTTAAGACCCTGCTTCCATCATTAAACGGGAGAAAAAGGGAATGATGTTGTGCTTGCCTTATCTGAGCAGGCAGAGAGGAAAACAGCCTTACCCAGGAAGGCAGATGTATTTATCTAGAGAATAGTTTGTGTGTGATCCCAAGTCAGCTCTATGCAGTAAAAGGTTGCTGGCCTGGGTACAAGTCTCACCGAGAGTTGGGAACCCCTGATCAGTATAAAAGTGGAAGAGGAGAATGAATAGAAAGAAATGCATTTGAAAGAGTTACTTCTCCCTCTTGAAACTTCATAGGTTTAGTTCTCATTTTTTGCAAACTACAACTTCTAAAAAGGTAAATGTTCGTTTCTTTTTTTAAAGTAATTATTTTATTTTTTTAAAGATGTAGATGGACCCAATATCTTTATCTCATTTGCTTATTTTTATGTGGTGCTGAGGATCGAACCCAGTGCCTCACATGTGCTAGGCAAGTGCTCTACTGCTGAGCCACAACCCCAGCCCTGAATATTTGTTTCTTTACCACTGTTTTTCTATCATGTACTGTGATTGTCCTCCCTGTATGCTCATTTCATTGCTTAGAATTTTCTGCCAGATGGTACAGAATCTGTGTTGACCTAAGTTCCATGAGATGTAGTCACGGTTTTTCAGGACCGGTGATATTGTCTGGGAAGAAATGGTATTGGAAAGAGCAGGGCCTCATTTGTGTGTCTTCTCTATCAAATCCAAACTAGATTGACACTCTATTGCTTTATACTTTATCTTTCCCTCTCTAGGCTATCAGAGGATTTAAGATGAATTTAAAACAAGACCTAAACCATAAACAAACCACAACAGAATGCTATAGCAGCACAGTCTGTTCGAAATTCCTTTAAAGATGGAAATGTTCTACATCCATGCTATCCAGGATGATGGCCATCCTTCTCATGAGCTTATTGAATTCCTGGAATGCAGCTAATGCAACTGACCAATTGAATATTTTAATTTAACTTAAATAGCCACATGTGGGGTGTGCCTACTGTATTGGACGGCACATCTCTAGAAATCATTGGCTCAGATCAATCCTCAGTTTCCTCTTGTCTCTCTACTTCTAAACCCCTTTGGTTTTAATACCTCATCTTTCTTCTCAGCAGTTATTCATATTGCTTCCTTTGATGGAATCTCATTTGCCCTTTAAATTGCAATTTCAAAAATATCATCTATTCAGCTAAATTTCCCCAGCAGTTAGAAGCAAAATTAATTCTTCCTTACTCTGTACTCATGCAGTGTCTTATTCACGTGGCTGATAGAGCACTTACCAATTTGTCTTTTTAGTAGTTTTACCATGTTTATCTCTCCTCTGACTGTCCAATACAGATGTCACTCCACTTGTGACGGACTATTTAAATTCATTAAAATGGAATGAAATTAAAAATTCATTTCATCGGTTGCACTTGCCATTTCGGGGATTCGATCGCTGCATATGGCTAATGGCTGCCAGATTGGAGAGCACAGATGTAGAACATTTCAGGGAGCACAGACTCAGTTACCCAGTAGTCTGATCATCTTTGTGTCTCCAAGAGGTTTGCAGAGTTTAGAAGCAACTAAGTCCTAATCCTATCAGGACATGTGAAAGGTAGAGCCAAAGAACAGTTGGTTGAGTTAAAGAATCAGGATGTTGGAAAAAATACCGCAGAACACCAAAGGCTCTTGGGGTGGCAGTAATGAAGGCATGGCCAGGGATTATATACTGGATGAGTCAGCCAAGCAGGGTCAATGTCCAAGAATATTTGTCAGATAAAGGGTGAGCACAAAGGTTGTGAATACAAGGATTTTCTTGCACAGACAACATCTGTTAAGCAACTGGAATCTTAGAGCTGTACTGAACTCATGGCTTCCATTGCAGGAGAGAAAGTGCTTACTGATTAGGAAATATAATGGGACTCGGTGTCAACGAAAATTGTGTATTTTAGATTAAATGCATAAGTTATAAACCACATATACACTGAGAAATAGCTAGCTTGAGGATGAATAATTTCTCCCATCAGCAGGTTCACACTCTAGAGAGAGAAGCACATGGCGGAAGAGCTAATGCAACATGGTAATGCCAGTCATAGGAATGCAAGATGGAACCTGTCAGGAAGATTGAATCCTTGTGCTCGGCTTCTAACAACTGCATTCTTCCCAATAGGAATCCACCTGTTCCTTCATGCCGTACAGGTGCAGAGATGTTTGTCAAATAGGGGAATGAATGTCCGCTTAACAAACATGCTTTACTTCTGTTTCTTGTAATCTGAGCCTTATCTCTTCATTGCTGCTCATTAAGATGCCTCCAAGTTCCTAACTCTTCACCCATTTCAACTTCACCCTTGAATACTTTTGCACAACTTAACTTTCATCAGTAGACAATCAGTCAACGAGTGATTGCCTGCTACTGGTTGCTTTGGAAGAGAACATGTAGGTCCTTGTCCTCAAATAGCTTAGAATTTTTGACAGGAAAACAAGAATAATTCACTCATCACCTATTCAATACAGTTATGTATAGACCTTGTGAGGCCAGTTCATAGGAGGAAAGGATGGAGGCTTTCCAGCTGGTGTGATCCAGCTGTTGTGATTAGTCAACATAAAGATGCCTAGGGGGATGGTAGCAGGTCTGTTTTTCTTTTGGAGGACTTTACTGCTAGAGTAAGCCATTCCAGGGAGTAAGGAGACTGATTCCATTAAAAGAGTCTGTGCTTTCCTTTCTAGGAGAGTGTTGGCAAGTGGATGCTGCATTGTAATTCAATGACCAGCAGCTTGACACAACTGTCACAGATTGTCTGGGTTTTGTTTTTGTTTTTGTTTTTTGGTGTGTGTGTGGGGGGGTGGGGGAAGCTGGTGTTTCTCCTGGCTGTGAATTAGGTCCTTTGGGAAGCTGCAGAAATTCTTAAAGCTCACAAAAATACCATTATGGTGTGTAGTTCTTGTATATATCACAAAAAGTCCCCTTATTAATTGTGTATTCTTGAAAAATGTAGGTTCTTATAATTTACTTGCAATTCATGGCAATACTGAGTAAGGCCTGAGCCAGGAGGAGTGCTTTCTTGGCTTTCATAGTGATGACCTGGAGGATTCTTGGAGCTAAATCCCACAATCACCGGGTGCCTCTAAGACTCTGCTCCCCGGGGTTCTCACTCTCCCAAGAGTTAGTTCACACTCAGCCTCAAGAAATTAACCAAATGCCTGTCTCAGTGTCACTGGTTTTTGGATGGATCCCGCAGCTTCTGCTCTAGGTTAGCAGATCTTGTCCAAGAGTCTCTGAACGTGGCCTGTCTCTCCAGATTCTGAGTGTTTATGATGTGCACTTGGACTATTTGATATGAATGGACTTAGAGTGTGAGCTAGATTTTGCATATGGGTTCTTCTCACATACAAATCAACCTTGGCTCTAAAGCTACACTTGCTTGTCAAGCCTTTTGTTTAAGTTAGTTCTAGGGCTGCAGTGGGAAGGAAGGATGAACTCCGCATTCATTTTTACATTTAAGGAGTCCTTCAGATTCTGCTTCCTTTGTAACAAGGCCTTGTAATTACAGAAGAGAACCCTGAAAAACTTCATAGTTTCTTATACCTGTAATTCTTTAACTTATGGTTTTATGATAATGTCATAAGGGAGTTTATTGAGATTGAATATATATTGGATACTAAGTTAACATCTACATGTAATGTAACATGTAATGACATTATATGCTAAGTTAACTTAGCATTAAAAGGTGTACCTACAACCATAAGTAGTGGAATGTGGTTGTATTGTTACCACCAATTCCCTGTGTGAGAATGAAGAAACTACTTCTGAAGTATAGCAAAGAAAATGTTTTTGCCCTAACCTTGTATGTATCCTCTTTTTCTTACTTTAATTCTATGACATTTCCTTTTCTTTTCTAAAGCCCATAATATTTTAGGTCTCATGAGGTCTACCTGGGGATATATATTGCTTTGAAATCAGGCGCCTGGGTGTGAACTTTGGACTCTGTTGTGCCTAAATCCCATGACCCTTGGCATGCTCTCGACCTCCACATACCTTTTTGTTTCTAAAATGGACATAAGAATAGCATCATGCTTACAGGATAGGAGGGAGGATTCAATGAGACAGCCCAAGTGCTTGCATTTGGTATGATCTTGATAAACGTTAGCTCTTAATAGTACTAATACTGACATCTAGTCCTTCCCAATGCTGCCCCTCTGCCGGGCAACTACTCTGCTCTGTGCAAAACTGAGCCCAGGGCCATCTGTTTGCTCCTCATCTCTGTCAAATGTCTCCGGCAGCTGCCACTGACTTAGGAGAGACTTTTCTCCCCATTGCTTTGAGTCCTGTGGCATCTCAGCAGGAGAATCTTCTTGTTGTTATTGCTTTCAGTAGAAAGAAGATATTTTCTGGATTGAGTCATGGAAAGATCCTTTTTTCTCTCACATCTCCCTCACACCCACACACTTAGTAGAAAATCTGTGACCCCGCCCCCCAGGTGCACCCCCAGTCTCTCCCCTTGGCAGGTGTAGTTTGGGAGATCTCTTTGTTACTTCACACTGTACTCTGTCTACATGACACTGTCCCAATTATTTGTTTTTTAAATAAAACAGTTGGTACATTTTTCTATTGATTTGATTGACATTTACCTACTTACTGTTGGGTTTCCACAAAAACACTACCTGCCACCAAGCGAAACTATGGAGATGCGGAGACTTGGCTTCCTCCTGTCCTGGGTCTTTCTGTCTGAGTTCTCCCATCCTTTCTCTGCATCTCACCTCCACAGGTTGCCATGCTAATTGTCAACTCAAATTATGCCCATTGGATTTGGCAGGTGAGTCTGAGTTCATGGAAGCCCGTCAAGCTGTATCCTGTTCTGATCAAGGAGAGAAGTTGAACTTTACATCCAAGAGTAAAAATGTTTTTCTTCTTCTTTTCCAGAAAAAAATTTCCATGAGGAATGAAAGGAAATGACAACCCTGAAATGAACCAAGGACGTAAAGAAGTTGGTGTCTGATAACCACGCCTAGCATGGTGCTCCATGTAGCCCACCTATATGGCTCCTGATGGAGGCCTCTGGGAGACTTGGGAGTTGGCTACTGTGCAGGTGATGAACTGCAGACTCACAGAGGAGAAGAGACTTTCCAAGGTCACCCAGCTGGGACCTTACGTGGTAGAGTGAGGACTTGAGCACCACACTTCTATGAGAAATTTGGCTGCATTTTGCATTGTACCTGGGGGACAGTGGGCTTCACGCTGTCGAAGTTTCTGCATCTGCAACGGCAACTGATCAGTGATTGAAAATATGTGTGAAAAAATGTGTCTGGGCTGAACGAGCACAGATTTTTTTTTATTCCCTTAACAGTATGGTATAATAACTATTTACTTTGTGTTAGGTATTGTATAGAATCTAGAGATGATGTGAAGCATGCAGGAGGATGTATGTAGGATCTATGCAAGTGCTACACCGTTTTATATAAAAGACTTGGGCATCCATAGATTTTGGTACCCTCGGGGGTCCTGGGGGCCAGTCCCCCTGTGGATGCCGAGGGGCAACTGTACTCACATTGGCTGCAGGGAGCTTCCTTAACGTGAGGTCCTGTTTTCTGCTGTCAGCTGTGGGAGTGGAGATGGGAAAGGGTTAACAGGTAGCTTGCACTTCCTTCAAGAACGCTGCTGACTTTTGTACAGTAAAATAATAAAGTTCCAATTTGGGAGCGAATTTGCTACTGTGACACTAATACTGCCCCAGGCTATTAGAGGACTAGATGAGCACAGAGCATTATGAGCCGTCACTGTGGCACTGGAGGGTGATTCAGCGTGTCGGGCGCTGGGAGGATGGTTGTTAATTGGAACTGGAGAGAAGGAGCCCTGGCTCGGCAGCTCGGATTTAAATGGGGGGATTGTCTGGCGGAGACTGTTTCTGCTCTCTCTTGGCTTTGGTTCAGTGCATGCAGCCAGACTGTCCTGCTCCCAGCTGGATTTTGCTTGAAGTGCTTTTCTTTTCTATTCTTGTCTCTTCTTTTCCTTCTCCTTCTCCTTCTTCTTTGTCACTTTGTAACTCCAAATTTCATATGAACCTGAGTGAGTGGAAAACAATAGCAGTATAGCCAACTTTCATCCCTTGATCTTGAGAATTCTCTGGAACCCTATTGCACTTCCCTTTGTCTGCAATCGGCATTGTCCTCGGCTCTTTCCCTCCTGGTCATGGAGTGGTCGGTGACCGCAAGTGCATCTTCAGTGCACTTCAGCTGGACAAGTGTTTATTAGGTACCTAGTGAGAGGAAGGAGCAGCGATGTCGAAGCCACAGCTGAGTTCAAGGCCTGCTTTTACTACCTGGATGAATAACTTGATTGCCTGAAGCCTGAGCTTCCTGCTTTGGAAAATAAAGATTATAAAAACAATACTCATCTAGGAGGTTAGTTTTTAACCCATGCATGTTAGAGGCTCCTGTGAAACCAAGAAGCAAGAGGGAAAACCAAAATAAAACCCCCCAACAAAATGAAACACAGTATCCCCTCAACACCTATGCAATTCAAGAGTCATACCTCCCTGAAACTTTTTAAAAAATCTTTTTTATTCCTCTCATGAAATAGAATCTGTTCTCTATTGAATTTTGTCAGTGTGAAATCTGTGTGTGGCCATCACCCATATTCCACATAGTGTAGACAAGGGGTAGGCAGACAGTTGCGTAACCGTGGGGACTTCAGTACAAACTTGGGGAAGGTTCCTTCTTCTCCCCGAGATTCAGTGTCTCCAGCTCTGGCCTCCCTGCCCATCTTACAGGGTCATTCTGATGACCAGAGCGATGATGTTTTTTCACACCTTCTGCAGAGCCTGGCAGGGGCCACGACACGGGCTGTTTCTTCCACCTCCTTATTTCTGTTCTCCTCATCCCCTTCCTCTCTACTAGGTTCAGGAGGAAGGTTTGCAAAAATAGTCTTTGAAAATGATGGGAATAGGCCAAATTTCCCTTCTCTTTCTTGAAAAAAAAATATACTTTAAATTTTAATTTTAATTAATGTACTTTTAATTTTCTGCATTTTACAAAGTCAGGTAGCATAAGACTTTTAACAAGCCACAGCTTGCTCTACTCCTGATTTCCAGTCTCCAGGTCAATTTTAGTAACTCTTTCTTATGACAGTTACCTCTTGCATATCATACTATTTTTTGAGATTTTCATTTTAGACAGCATCAATTTTATCTCTTTCTCCATATACTCTGTATGAGTTTCCTCTGGCTGCTGTAACAAATGAACTTGAAACAACAGATATGTCTTCACATAGTTCTGGAGGCCAGAAGTCCAGAAAGCAGTCTCATGGGCTAAAATCAAAGGCAGGTAAAGTGGGTGTTGAAGAACTGAAGAAGGGAAGGTGGGACACTGAGGTAACACAAAGGGAGTAACTTCAAGGAGCAGCTGGTGCTCTTGGGGTGATAGAGGGAAAGAGACACTGGGCCTAGCTAGGCTTTGAAGGAGGTGTCTCAGGGAGCGAAGACCAAGACCATGAGGAGGTGCTGCTAGCCAGTGCCTTGCCCGAAAAAGGGAGCATGAGATTGGTTCTGGAATTCTAGAGAGTGAAACACCAGAAGCCTGGAGCCCCATCATCGGGCTCAGCTGTGGCAGGGATGCTGCTGATGGCACTGGGAGGCAGCAGGAAGATGCTGTCCTTATTCCCCACCCGCTCCTCCAACCCCTTCCAGGCCACCTAACAACAGGCTCACCAGGATGCTAGTTAATGAGGGAGCGGGATAGTTGGCAGAGTCCCCCTGGGGTGGGCTGGGGCTGAGAGGTGACAGCTTAGGGGCGGGCACAGCCACCTTCCAACTTCGTTGCTGGAAGTTGTAGACGTTCCACCATAAGCTCTGTATCATGAAATTCCACGTGAAGAACCTTGGTGTGGCTTTTTCTTTCCATCATGATGCTGGGCATTTGGTGGGTCCTTTAGATCCAGAAACTCTTTTCAATTTCAGGGGAATTCTCGTATTTTCCACTGTGGTAATCTCACCCTCCTCCATTTTCTTGGTTTCTCTTTCTAGGCTGCCCACTCTATGTCTCTGTAAACTCTGGGTTTGATTATCTAATTTTCTTATCTCTCTGCCTTGCATTTCTTACCTTCTTTCCTTCTTGTTATATGAAATGTAAGATTTTCTCAACTTTCTATTTTAACCATTTTAATTTTTTAAAACAAATTTCTATATTCAATTTTTAAATGCCCAAGATCTCTTTTGAACTCTTCTTTCTTAAACTTACCCTATGCTTGTTTCACAGATATGGATCTAGTTTCATCCTTTCTTTTATCTGTTAAATGTGTTCATTTTTTTCTACTAAATTTATTATCCTTTTTTTCCTTTTTTCTTAATTTTTTATGCTACAGGCTCTCCTCAAACCTCAGATTCTCACTGGCCATCCTTAGAAAGGATGAAGCACTCAGAGGCTGAGTGGAAAAACTATGGGTGGGCTGCACTCTTTGAAAGTTTTATGGTAGTGGGAATTGAACCCAGGGATGCTTTACCCTGAGCTACATCCCAGTCCTTTTTTATTTTTTATTTTAAGACAGGGCCTTGCTAAGTTGCTGAGGTTGGCCTTGAACTTGCAATCCTCCTGCCTCAGCCTCCTGAGTTTCTGGGATGACCGGAGTGCACTGCTGTGCCTGGCCTGGCCTGGGCTCTTTGATTTCTGGGTCTCTCTATGGGATGTTCAGGTAGGAATCTGATCATTTGTTAGGGATCAAACATCAACAATTACAGGTCCTCATTTTTCCCTCTTCCTTGGGCCTGTCATGTTCCTCAGAAAAAAGCTCTTTAGTTTCCAGCCTGGGATCTAAAAAGAAATCTATAAAAGAAAAGAGGTCGCTACTTTTCTGAGTCAGCTGGGCTGAGATGGAGGACCCTGTGCTGTACATGAGGTCTTGCTCCTGCCCACAGGTACCTAGTGTATGTTTCCAGAGCTCCCTGCCTACTCTGTATGGAGAGCAAGTCTCTCCTCCTCTGTCAGGGTGGGAGATGGCAACCTCTTAGCTGTGCAGTCTGAGGAAGAAGGTATTTGGTTTTACCTACTGGATCTCTCATTTCTTACCTTCTTTTCTTCTGACCCAGATATGCGACCAGTTCTTCTCTACCCACCTACTCAGGCCACCAGAAGTTCTTGCTGCTCATGGTATTGGCACCAAAACAGGCATGAAGATCAATGTCATGGGCCAGAAGAGACAGAAACAAACCCACATAAATAGAGTTTTCTCATAGTAGACAAAGGTGCCAGAAACTTATGTTTTAGGAAAGATAGCCTTTTAAACACATGGTGCTAGGAAAACTGGAAATCCCTATATAATAGAATGAAATTTAACCCCCATCTCTCATCCTGTACAAAAGTCAGCTCAAAGTGGATCAAAGACCTGGGCATTAGACCATAAACCTTGCAACTTCCAGAAGAATCTGTAGGCCCAACACACCAACATGTCAGCTCAGGAACTGACTTCCTTAACAAGACTCCTAAAGCAGAAGAAGTAAAATTAAAAAATCAGTAAGTGGGATGGCATCAACTTAAAAAGCTTCTTTGCAGCAAGAGAAACAATTAAGAGAATGGAGAGAGAGCCTACAGAATGGAAGAAAATCTTTGCCACCTATTCCTCAGATATGGTATTAATATCCAGGAAATACAAAGAACTCAAAAAACTTAGTGCCATAACAAATCAAAACAAACAAAACAAAAAGCAAACCACTAATAACCAAATCATCAAATGGACAAAGGAACTGAACAAACCCTTCTCAAAAGAAGAAATACAAAAGGTCAACAAATATATGAAAAAAGTGTTCAACATCTCTAGTAATTAGGGAAATGCAAATTAAAACCCATTGAGATTTCATCTCATTCCAGTCAAAATGGCAATTATCAAGAATACAAGTAACAATAAATGTTGGTGAGAATCTGGGGAAAAAGTTTCACTCATACATTGCTGGTAGGATTGCAGATTAGTACAACTACTCTGGAAAGCAGTATGGAGATTCCTCAAAAAGCTAAACTAGGAATAGAACAACCATAGGACCCAACTGTCCCATTCCTCAGTATATATCTAGAATATTTAAAATCAGCATACTATAGTGACTCAGCCACATCAATGTGTATAGCAGCACAATTTGTAATAGTCAAGCTATAGAGAATGGATAAAGAAAATGGGGCATATACACACAATGGAGTATTTGTCATAAAGAATGACTTTATGGCATTTGCTGGTAAATGGATGGAACTGGAGTCTATCATGCTAAGTGAAATAAGCCAGTCTCCTAAAATTCAGGGTTAAATGTTCTCTCTGATATGAAGAAGCTAATCCAAAGTAAGAGGTACGGCTAAAACAATAGAAGAAAGATCAGTGGAGTAGACAAAGGGGAAGGAAGGGAATGGAGAAGGGATGGGATAGGGAAGGACAGTGGAAAGCATCTAACTTAACTTTCCTATGTACATTTATGAATATACCACCGTGAATCTCACCATCATGTATATCCACAAGACACTAATTTAAAAAAGAAGCTGTAGATGAATAGCAGAAAGTTCTGTAGAGTAGAAGGAAGGGAACGGGGAAAGAGGAGGGAAGGGAAAGGGGGAAGTACTGGGGACTGAACTAGAACAAGTTATATTCCCTGCTTTTATAACCATGTCAAGATAAATCTTACTGTTATGTGTAACTAAAAAGAACTGATAAAAAATAATCCCTTCTAAATCTTAAAGAAAAAATATAAAGTTTTTGCTGCTACCACTTGATGAGGTTTTCTGAGCATCCTTCTCCCCCTGGCAGGGAAGCATGAGCCCTTATCTCTTTTTGACCACTCGTATTACCAAGTCAATCCCAGAAACCATCTGGTGCAGTTTTATCGGAACACAGCCCTGTGTTGATTGGAAAGGGTGTTGTGGGAAGTGCACCAGATACTCGTCCTATGATAATGAGAAGGATCGACAGCACAAGCACTCCCAGGGCCTCTTTTGGCTTCTCTTTACACACCTGCTTGGGACCGCGTGTGTGGACAGGTCCTTGACTGATTTTATGCTGGTGCCCAAGTCCTTCCTGCTAAGAAGCAGAAGATGCTCACATCCTCCAGAAGGCTTTCTGATCAGCCTAGTTCACACTTCCATGTTTTTTTCTAATTAACTCTCCATCGCACTGAGCCCTGGGCTTGCCTGAGACATCTCACCTGCTGGTGTTCATTACCCCCCACCCAGGCAGCACTGGGTATGGAACTCAGGAGCACTCTACCACTGAGCGACAGACCCAGGCCTTTTTACTTTCTATTTTGAGTCAGTGTCTTGCTAAGTTGCTGAGGTTGGTCTCACACTTGCGTTCCTCCTGCCTCAGCCTCCAGAGTGGCTGGGATTACAGGTATGCACCCCCACGCTTAACCTAGGGTCATTCATTTTTTCAGGGAGCTTATTTCTTTTGTGCCCATGGACAGCAGGCACTTTGAGGGTGGTGGTGACTGAGTGGTGCTTGCTCATATCGCCCTGTTCTTGAAAAGTGCCTCCATACTTGCACACCTGCTCACACGCTCACATACACAAATCTTCCTGTGACCTTAGACCAGCAGGTATTGGACTAGCGTGGACCATTGCAGAGGAGACATTAATTTCATAGGCATGTGCACGGTTGTTCAGACTTCACACAGAACCTTCTTGTATTTTGTGCCATCGCAATTTCAGAACCATCTGGGAGGGAAATGTGTGGCACCTTCATCCACAGCTGAAAACAGGCTCAGAGGGCCGCGGGACCCAGGGCTTGCTGCCAGCCCTTCTGACAGCCAGATATTCTTCGCCACAGATTATATTCCCTCACAACAGGAGGGCTGGCAAGGTGCCCTCTTGGACCTGCCCTGCAGAGGGAGAAGCCTGGCCCTCATGGCCAGGTGAGGGGACAGGACAGCAGGGCCCAGGTGTCTGGCCTCCCAGCTCCCTTGCTCCCACTTCCTCTCCCATGAATGTGGAATTGTTTCGTCATAAAAATTCAAGCATAGTCATAAAACATGTCTTTGTGGGGAAGAAAGTTCCCAGGCCTAGGAATGTGAGTGCGTACATGTGAGACAAGCTGAGCCAGGTGTCCCTCTCCTCCTCCCCCACCCCTGGCCAGCATGGCCAGGTGTGATCCCATGCTAACCTGAGGCATGACAGGAGTCCTGAAAAGCTGGTGGCATCTGATACCCTCCCTATCAGGCTCAGGACCGTTTTCTAAAAGCCTTTGCATTCCCTGGGTCAAAAGCTCATTTCCCCTGCCTCAGGAAACATGTGTATTTCAGCAGAAATTTAATCCCTGGGGTTCCAGTTCCTTCACACTTACATCAGTTAAAATGGCATTTCTGAAGAGACATGTGATCCCATAGACGCCTCTGGAGACTGTGCTCAGTTTGGAATCCCTCTCCTTTCTTGACCTGAGACAAATAAAAGAGGAAGTCACGTTTTGTTTTCAAAATGATCTTGACAAAGTCTTGCCTTCAAATTGGCGGGGTGGGAGGAGTGGGGGATGGAATCTTTTCTCTCAGGATTCTCTGCCCTATCACTTTGCATGATAGAAGCAGCTGCCAGTCTCAGCCCATGACTGTGACTCTGAACTCAAGGGGCTGGGCTCCTGGGTAGAGCTGGGAATCTGAGGGGTTTTTGTTCCAGAAGGACCCAAGAGGTTATCTTCCAATGATCTGCTCAACCCTCTTATGGATGAAGGAACTGACATCCACACAGGAAAAGTCTTCCTGAGATCACACAGATAATTAATAGAGATTCCCATTATTTGAAGGACACTCACTGCTAAACATCTCCCTAAATGTTCTGTGTTTATTAATGTATTTATGATTTCAAGAATTTGTTAAGGACTCATTATTACACCCACTTCACTGAGGGGAAATGAGGCTTTCCGGGATCAGGTCCCCAGTGTAGGGTCAACGTTTTTGGTGGCAGGATGGACGTCAGAGTCCAAGTATGTAATGCCCATGTTTGCAGTCCTCACCAAGGTTACTGCTCCTGAAGGACATGGAGGTGTGTCTGGGCAAGAACTTGTCCCCAGTGTCTGTGCTGTAGCTCCTGCTGTGATTTTGACCTTCAGGAGTTTTAGATCCTATTAGACTTCAGTATGGACGTCTGGCTCCTAAAACCTTGAATCAATTTTTTCCTAATTTGGGTGCTCTGAAAACTAATACTGAGTTCAGAAAGAAGGGAAGAAGCAAGAAAGCACACCCACCAACTTGTGCTTGGAGTGGGGCACGGAGCTGGAGTCTGTTACGCGTGTGCCTGAGGGCGTCCTGTCACGACTCCTACTCGTGGGGGTCTTTTCACTGCTCCATCAGCTAGACAGGGAGGATTTGACGGTGGTGAAGTTGGGCCTGCAGGCTGCTCTGTGTCCTGAAGTCCACTGGGAGAGGAGGGCCTTTACCTGGAGCATGAGGCACTTGAACACCAGAGGGAAGACACTTACTTTGCTTCAGGTGATCTTCTTTCACACTGAGATGAGGATCAGCTTCACGTAGATGTGTCCAGGGCCTTCTGATCTGTCTATCCCACCATCAGAGATAAGCAGACACCCTGCCTGGTTAAAGTTCACCCCGAGTCGGAAGTCACCAATATTCAATCCTTTCCTCAAAGCTGCTTCTGAGGAGAAGACTGAGCTGATGTCAGCAGGAGGTGGAAGCTGACGGAGAGAAGCTGGAGGGGCGAGTGCATGTGAAGAACGAGACCAGGTGCTGATGATGGTGACTCCAAATCCATCGGCTTATGTCCATCACACTGGGGAGGCCGCATGCGCACCCTGCACCCGGAAAGGTCTCTCTCTGCGACATTTCCAAACAGCCAAAGGCCACCCCCTGCTCTCTGCCAGATGGACCAGAGGCTCCGGCCGCTCCCTGGAGCAGCCTGTCTCCATGTGCATTATCTCCATCCCATGCTCTGTGCTTTATGATATGTCTATTTTTGTTCTATTTGTCCACCTCACAAAATGTGACATCGATTCTGTAGATGGCCACACGCACTGAGAATCACACAAAATGAGTTTGAGGCCTGGAGAACAGACTCCCGAGAACGTTTTCTTTCCTTATCCACCATTCTCATCGGTGGCCTTCTCCCCTGTCTCTGGTTACCCTTTTCACTTAGCTGGCCAACTGAGAATTAGATGAAGGATGGAAATAAATTGGCAGATTGCCTTTAGCTGCCGGACAAGAGTTCTTTCTTTCTGTGGCTTAGTTTCACAAAGGGTTCTGAAGGTACTGGAAGTTTTGTTACAAAGCAGGAGGTTGAATGAAGAGGTCAGTGTGCCTGGCTCCATGGGGCCAGGTTTTGATGTGAGGAACTCACTTGTCCCTCCTGTCGCCCCTTCCTGCACTGGGGACAGTAGATTATCATCATTATTATTTTACATTTTTTTTTTTTTGGACTAGGTTCAAATGTGCCAAAGAATATGCCTTACTGGAGTGAGATCCCTTGCAGCCTGGATGGCACCAGACAGCAACTCAGCCTCATGTACAGAATCACTCTGCATGGAAAAGAAGCAATTTTTGATTAATTTATAAGGCTTTTATTATGCTTTTCTTATTACAAAAGTATTTCATGCAGAAAATTTGAAAAGAACAGATAAGCACAAATAAATACATAAAAACCACTTGAATTCTGTCACCCAAAGATATCCACTGATAACATTTTATATTATCCTTTGGGCTTTTGAAATATATATTTTATAAGCAATATCATGCTGTTCACAGAATTTTTAATTGCTTTGTTCCTCAGCAATATATCATAATAACTTTCCATGTTGTAACAATCTTCTACAATATATTTTGTGATCGTATGGTATTTTGTCATATAGGAATATCATAACTTCTTTAGCACTTCCTTTTTGAGGAATATTTAATTTATATCCAGTATTTCATTCTTTTAAACTTCTCCCCTAAAAGTCTTTGTTGTTAGATTGTGAATATGTGAACTATGGACATTCATAATTTATTCTTCAGTATCAAAGTCTCTAAGGATAAAAAATGTAAGGGTTTTGATATTTGTTGCCTAGCTGACCCCGGAAGTTTGAATCAACATATGCATCTGCCTAATGAATCGCACCTGGGACAAAGTATAGATGATAAATTATTTTAAAATGTTACTCATTTGATAAATTGAAGTAGTGCCACATATTTAAATATTCTTTAAAAAATTTTTTTTATTTGTTGTAATTTGTTATACTTGACAGTGGAATGCATTTATACATTTTGATAGCTCATAGAGTGTAATTTCTCATTTTTCTGATTATACGTATTGTAGGATCACATTGGTCATGCAGTCATATATATATATATGCACATGAGGTAATAATGTCTGTTTCACTTTACTATCCTTTCTACCCCTGTACCCCTTCCCCTTCCTTCCCTGCCCTCTACCTAATATAAAGTAACTATTCTTCTCTGTCCCCAACCCCTTATTGTGAATTAGCATCTGCATATCGGAGAAAACATTTGGCCTTTGGTTTTTTGGGTTTGGTTTATTTCTCTTAGCATGATATCCTCTAACTTCATCCTTTTACCAGTAAATGCTAGAATTTCTTTCTTCTTCCTGATGATTACTGAAATGGAACAGTTTTTACGTTTGTACAATAGTCCTCCTGATTTTTTTTATCCATAAACAGCTCTTGATTTAGATCCATGCACATCTGCACATCTGAGTATCTAAAACTTGAGCTCTGGAGACACCCTGGCTGGGGTCCAGCAGGAGCAGGGACATTTTTGGTCATTCCTGGAGAGGCCTAACCAAGACATGTGCATATGAATTCACTCCTACTTCTCAGAAACCTTCTGGTGGAATTTTCTACTCTCACGTTTTAAAAGCTGCATTTGTGACTGAGCTTGTTATTCTGTTTGCTCCCTCAGGCCCAGTCTCGATTCTTGTCCAGTCTTCTCTGTGCCCTGAGCGGCTGCAGGGACATGGCGTCAATTGGCTGCCTTGCTTGCTGGCTTGTGGTTGGGCCCAACATAGGGTGGCAGTGAAAGGAAGGGAGACGAGAATAGGAGGCTGCTGAGAGGAGCCCGGGTTGGGCTGGAGAGTTTGGATTTAATTCTGTACCTAGTGGAAACCTGTGAGATGATGGAAGGCCAAAAGGTCAAGTAAGACAGTTAATTGGAGGGTACTGGGTGTCCTTGAGCAAGGATGAAAAACGAAGACCCTTGAATGTGGCACAGATGGCAGCACCATGGCGGAACTGGCCAGTGTTACTGTGTGAGAGGGACATGGTGAACGTCTGAGGCATGGGACATTGCCACAGAAAACGGACAGGTCTGGGATGGTCTTTCAGGTGTAGGGATGGGCATAGTAACCCTGCTGGTGTATCACGTTCTCACCCTCCGCCTGGCCTTCCAGGGTGAAAATCCACATGAAGCTTTGCCCATGACTCTTATCTGGTGCCTAGTAATAAGCACAGCCTTCTTGTTTATCACGCTACTATCAACAAACTCTTTCTGCGTTTTCTCTTTTGTTTGACACCTGAGCCTTGGAATATTATAATTTTTTTTGGAAAACTTAAAATAATCATAGCTAACTTCATTGAGTACCTCTTCCCTCTTCTTCGCCCTTTTTAAGCACTTACAAATTATCCCATGTGATGTGTTCACTCCCACCTGGCCTAAGACTGAAAACACCAGGAGGCAGCCTGGGTAGCACAGGCCACCTGGGCAGGGGCTGCAGGGCTGCTTCCCAGCACGATGGCCCCCTGGGTTTTCCGACCCACAGACTCCACAGTCTGCTCATGCCTCACCCTCTGGTAACTTTCTTGTCCTCCAAATGTTTTCCTCGAAAGCATGATTTCACCTGAGTGTGCAGGTGAGGGAGAATTTAATCACCGAGAGGTATGTAGATCTTTCTTCACTATTGGAGCGACTTTCTCTTGGACATTTCTTGAGACAGAATGCATTGAATATTCACATGGAAAGTGACTTCAGATATTGTGTAATCCAATCTCTTTGTTTTGCTCACAAGGAAACCAAAGTTCAGAATTCCTCTTACCCAATCCCTCTGGGTTCATCAAACTGGACAGCTTTCTGTGGATCCATTAATTTTGGGATCAGCTCGAGGTGCTGGGTTAGATACCACAATCTTCATTACAAGCCTTGTGACTATTCTACCTGCTGGAATTTCTCACATCACCTATATGTAGTTTATTCTTGCTTTTGGTGAGGGTTGATTTTGGCGAGATTCAGAGTGTGCTGGGGGTTTTGTGTGGAACAGTGTTCTTTGCTTAGCAAGATTCCACAGATGGAATATAGAAGGCCCTATAGCCATGATTCGTGGGACAAAAAAAGTAAGATTTTAAGGGGAAAGCCACATTAGCTCCTCCGAGTAGCAGAAAGTTTACAGAATTAACTCTTTCTCAATAGGATACACTGGAGAGCATAGAATACTGTTCAATTTTTCCTGGTTTTCAATGTTCTTCTTTGTATATTTCTTCAATCTCTAAGTTTTCTGCCACCAATGCCCTACTTTGAAATTCAGAGTAATTTACTTTATATGTGTGTGTCTATGGTTAAATCATAGTTTATAGAAGAAATCTAATGCCAAGGGCAGTAGTTCCTAAGACTTTCTGGGGAATTTTCAAAAAGGTTGAAAGTGAAATCTAAACAGCATTTTCTCAACTGTTTTGGGCAAAGTGATCTTGGAAAAACCCTCCCACGGTCAAATACGTTCAGAGTGATGTGTTCAGCTCCTTCTTGGACTTTTATGATGCCTGTTATAGGATCTGGAACTTTCTGCAGGAAAACGAAACAGAAGAAAACAAAACAAGAGTCTGTCTTTAGAATTTGCTTTAATGCAGTGCTTCCAAACACACTTGACTTGAGATTGCTTTTTGTGTCCCAGTACTCTGTCAGGACCACTATTTTGTGAAACATACTTGGGAACAGCTTCCCTTAAATGAGTTCCACAGAAAGTGCTTCTGTATTTATTCAAAGCCCTTGGATCTCAGGAGATGTCTCTTCTCTCCTCTTTTGGTGTCCAGGTGAACACCAAATAAAGGAAATATTAGGACTGCCCTTGAGGGAGAAAAGTCCTGAAGCCACACAGACTGGGATGGGAGGGGGGGTGTCAGGCCTGAGGCCTGAGGCGGGGGCTGCACACAGCTTGGTCCAGCTGGTAGAGCCTCCTCGTCCCTCTGGGCTGCTGACTGCTGGAGTCCCTGTGCAGGAGCCTGGATGAAGTTGCTTCCCCAGCTAGGATGGGGCCTGCTCTTCTCTGCTAGAAACCACAGAGGTGGGAACTGCAAATCCTATGCATCTGTCCTACCTGGGAAACATTGTCCAGGTGCCCTGGGGCTATGGAAGGACACAGCCTCATGTCCACCTTCTGAGCTATCAATCTAATTGAGGACATGTCACATACACACGAGATGTCAGAAAGTGTGAGATTGTGACCTATCAATGTGCTTTAATAAGTGCTAAGGGTATTAAGGTATTGTGGGCCCCTAAAGAAATAGAGGTCACAGGTGAGCCTGGAGTGGTTGAAAAATACTTTCTCAGGGTGCGGAAGACTGGAGTTGGAGGGATGAGTAGAGCTTGGAAAACTGGAGATGAGAGAAGGCATTCAGACAGGGGAAACTGCTCAGGGGAAGGAGGAGGGTCTGAAGGATTTGTCTCGGTAGCATTAACACTTCTGGTTAAGAAGGCCCCGGCTGCTCTGAAGGGTGCTACACCTGGTTGAACTTTTCAACTGGAATATAGGAATGATGACTGAGCATCTTCTTCATGAATTCTTTGATTGCTCCGGTCACTTTGCTGACTGCTATGTCGGTAAGGTGGAGCGGCCCATTTGTTATCCACAGGTGATGGTTTGCAATAGGTTTTGTAAGAGCGCATTGTCTCCTGATGAGACCTGTGAACTCCTGGAAGGCGGGAACTACCAGGATCTTATTCATCCACTGGTCCTCTCTCTCTGCCCATTCACCCTCAGCACGGAATATGTTGCTCAGGAACCACTGCTGGTGTATGGGTTGGATTCTGGGCAGCACCTGTGTACATCTATGCTATCACAAAGTCATCAGTTCCTGTCCCTCTTTTATGGGTGGAAAAGGGAGGAGATTCAGTGCACATTTCAAGGTTGCACAGTATCTGGTGGCTGTAGAGGCTCCTGGAGAATTGAACATTCTTTTGAGCCTTGACAAGGACCTTGCCTATTCATTTCAGTATAACTGTAGACATTTATGAAACGTTTTCCTCAGGGGGAGAGAGAGAGAGAGAGAGAGAGAGAGAGAGAGAGAGAGAGAGAGAGAGAGAGAGAGAGAGAAGGACAGAGAGGGAGGGAGAGTAGAGGAAAGACCAGAAGGGGAAGAAGTTTGTACAAAATGCTAAGGGTGTTATCCTGTCCTCAAAAGGTTTACACTCTGGGAAGAAAAACCAGGTCAAGAACTATTAAGGAAGTCGCCACCAGCCTTAGGGGATGCTAGGTAAGGTGGGACCAATTCAGTTACTTATGGGCTGTTTCACATTGTTTTCAGGAAAGACGAGTTGGGGTCTTTTCGGTCGTTTTTGGTGGAGCCGGTCTTTCTCACTGATGCTGACTAGCCCACCAGGTGGGATTCCCTCACCCCTTCACCCTGGACCAGAGATGGCAGGTTCTGCACCTTTGGCAATCCCAGAGCAGACCCTGTACCTCCACGCACAGTCCACCAGATGGTGCAAAACAAGTGCACACCATCCTCCAGGTCTACGTAGCTTATCAACCCCAACTGGACAGCTGAGGGGAGGACTTGATTTCTGGGAGTTTTCCACTTCTGTGTTTAAACAGAAAAGTACAAAAATGCATCCATGAGACCTGAATAGAAAGTCTGGAATAGTTTTAGGGGTTAAAAACTTTGTGTGTGTGTATGTGTGTGCGTGTGCACGTGCAGGTATGTTATATGTAGACAACACAGACAACACAGAATCATTGCCCGTGTATGACAGTAGGAGTCTGGGAGACCTCCTTCCTTCACCCCTAATATTCTCCCACTTCAAGGTTCAAGTCTAAAGTTCCATGCCACAAAATAAGACCCTATGGAGCAGTAATAACATCTCATAGTTATTCAGAGCCTTCCTTGTTCTTTCACATCTTCGCACAGTCCCACAGAGTGGGTGACATTGCCCATTCATTTAGATGAGGACACTGAGACTCAGAGATGCTAAGACAGGTCCCCAGGTTACACTCTTGATCAGAGCAGCTAGGACGAATGAGATCATGAAGAGCCGAATCTCATTCTATTTTTCAGGACATGGAACTTAATTTTATTAGTGATTAGAATCCAATTTCCAAAAGTGTAGATGGTGAAAGGGAGAAGAGTGGAGGGAGCCAAGCTCTCTACAGAAGAGGGAACAGGCACAGCTAGGTGGATCAGGGGTCCAGAGACACATGGTGCTTCTCCAGTTTTTTTTTTTTTTTTTTCTTGGAGCGGTTGTGCATATTTGCATTCATGTGTGTGTAAGAGAAGAGATGCAGGGTCTCACACACACACACACACACACACACACACACACACACACAGAGCTATGGAGTGAATATCACTCATAGAGATGCCTTTATTCAACTTGCTTGGCTTTATTCAACTGGACTCTGGTTTTAGCAGTCAAATATATTAGAAAACCAAGTTTGACACAAGAAGTAATAGAAAATAAGCAGAGAAAATGCCTCCCTTCTTAAATCAAGGTTGTACCCAGACCCCCATGTGATACAACTCCAGGCCTGGGAGATGTGACTTCGCTGCCCTTGCTTCCCGGACTTTCTTAGCTGCAAAACTCGCCCATCCCTGGCATCCACAGAGCCTGCTGCAAGCCCACGGTGTACATTCTCTGCCTCTTTCATTCTAGCCTTTGTCTCAGCAGAACCTATAAGGCTGTCTGTCATGTCCCTTGAGCCAGCCAAGTGACCAACAGATTCCCCAGAATCATCTGTACTGAATATGTCAGCAAATGGTAATCATCTCATGAGATGTCGCTTTTGACTAACATGGGACCGGAGTTTTATTTTATTCAAAGCTTTCGATGCAGTGTAGAACAAAGCAACATAGCATTTCGGCCCTGAGGCTGGTGAAGTCTCCAGAGCTCCCCAGACTTGTGAGGATCTGGCACCCCATGCCCCACGTCCACGTCGACAGCCTCACAACACAATGTGCAGAATGTTTTTGGGTAGGGGACTGGATCTGACCACGTCTGTTTCCTTTCTTCTTATTTCAGTGCCTCCGGTCTAATTGAGACCCTCAGGACACGCACACAGATAACTGCAAAAATCTCTTAATTGGTCATTTTGTCTCTGGCTTCCAACTTTCATCCAGAACAATTTTTATAAAACCCAGAATGGATCATTTCACTTTCCTGCTTGATAAATGCTTCCCCGATCACTCATTTTTAAACTGTTGTTTCATTGAGATATAATTCACATGTAATAAACGTCACCCACTTAAATGGCGTGAGTCAATGATTTTTTAGTGGATTCATAGAGTTGGGCAACTGTCACTACCCTGGGATGAACTGTGTCTCCACATTCTTATGCTGAATTCCCAATTCCTGAAACTGTGACTGTATTTGGAGATGGGATTTGTACAGAGGCAAATAGGGTAGTGAGGTCATGTGGATGGGCCCTGATAAGATTGGTGTGTTTAAAGGAGAGGTTGGGGAAATGGCACACAGACAGAGGGACAGCCACGTGAGGACACGTTGAGAAGGCTGCTGTCCACAAGCCATAGAGAATGTAGAGAATGGCCTTGATCTTAGACTTCTGACTTCCAGAAAGGTGCAAGAACAAATTTCTGTTGCTTAAGCCACTCAGTCTGTAGCATTTTACTATGGCAGCCTGAGTGAAATAATAGAGCCATCATTAATTTTGGAACATTTTTATCACTCTTTCATTCCATTTCTGTTCACTGCCCCTGGGTCTAGGTAACCCTTCATCTGTGTGTGTTTCACAGTTCTCTCTTTTGGACACATAATTGAGATGCAGCTGTACCTGGTCTGTTGTGGTATGCTTCTTTCACACAGCATACTGTTCTCGGGGTCACCCACCCTGTACTCTGTGTCCATACTTCCTTCCTTTTGAATGTGGAATGACAGTCTTTGAATGGGCATACCACATTTATTTATCTACTCTTTAGTCGGTTGTTTTTGGCTATGAATAAATCTTTTTTTTTCCATCCTCAGCATTCTCCCACAGAGCTTTAAAGCCATCCCCAGATAAATCTTTGAACATTCACGTACAAGGTTTTTGTGGGGACACATGCTTCATTTTTCTCGTGTATATGCTTAGGAGTGGCCTTGCTGGGTCACATACTAATATGTGTGTTGAACAGTTTGAACAACTGCCAGGATGTTTTCCAAAGTGACTACACCGCTCACTTTCTCTGCTTTTCAGTTACAGATGGGACGTCGAACTTCTCCACATCCTTGACAATAGTAGTTTAGTATCTGTTTTTGATAATGGTTATCCTTGTGGATATAAAGTGGTATGTATTGTGGTTTTGAGTTGCATTTGTTTAATGACTAATTTTTGTACTATTTTTGTACATTTTTTTCATGTATTTATTGGCCATTTTGATGTCTTCTTTGGAGTAATGCCCATTCAGATTCTTTGCTCAGTTTTTAGTGGTTATTTGTCTTTTCTTATTGAATATTAAGAGTTTATTTTTTATTTTGAATATAAGTTCCTTGTTGGAACCTAATTGCAAACGTTTCCTCCCATTCCGTAGGTTCTCTTCTTACTTTATTGATGGTACCTTCAGCAATACAACAGTTTTCAATTGATAGAGTTAACTGCATCTTTGTCTTTCTTCATTTTAAAATTTACTTTGGCTTAGAGACAGGTATCCTATCTTCCAGGAAATCATTGCCTCACACAGGATCACAAAGATTGACTCTTCTGCTTTATGCTAAGAGCTCTCACGTTTAGGTCTAGGACCCATTTTGAGTTTGTCCTTCTGTCTGGTGTTGGGTAGCACATTCCGCTTCACCCCTTGCTTTTGTATACCACCTTTGTCCCTTATTCTATTAATATTATGTATTACATTGATTAATTTTCAGATGCAAAACTAAACTTTTCTCTTCCCATTGAATAGTCTTGGCATTTTTGTTGAAAATAAGCCAGCCATAATGCAAAACATTCTTTCTGGACTCTCAAATCTATTCCATTTATCTATTTATCCTTTTAGGACAGTGATACACGTCTTGGTAAGAGTAAAATTTCTTCTTAGGATTAATCCAACTTGGTCATGGGAGATTAATCTTTTCTACATACTGCTGGCTTTGATTTGCTAGTATTTTGTTGAGAGCTGCTTCATCTATATTCATAAGTGATATTAGTCTTTAGTTTTATTTTTGTGTGTGCATTTGGTTTCTTTGGTTTTGGTGTCAGTGTGATATTGGTCTCACAGAATGAGCTGGGATGTTTTGGTTCCTCTTCCCTTTCTTGATTTAGTGTGTGGGATAGGTTTCCAGTCTTATAAAAGTGGACTGTATAATTTATCAGTGAAGCTGTCTGAGTCTGGATTATTCTTTGTGGGAAGTCTTTAAATTATTGATCCAATTTTGTGGTTATTGCTTTAGGTCCATTCAAATTTTCTATTTCTCCCTGACAATTTCTGTAATTTATATCCTTCTAAGAATTCATCTAGTTCATGTAAATTTTCTACTTAAAAAACATTATTTTCATATCAGTATGAAAATATTATTTTATCATAATCATATCATGTTATATCATTATTTTTTCATATCATTGATATTATTTTCTTATAATTCCTCTTAATTCTTCTGTAGCGCTGCTTGGATGTCAGAATGACTGAGTTCAGAATTTGAACAGAGAATTAGAAGGAGTGTGGAAAGAGGCCAGGGTATTCTTTCAAATTACATCAAGAGGAAGACAAAGAGCCCACTGTAAGGAAGAAAGCAGTGTAAAAAAAAATTCAATACTCTGCAAAGCAAGTGGTGTGCTAGGCTGTTTCTTCCCTAAGTCCAGCTGACTGGAACTTGCAGGTTCTATCTCAAGGTGGATGCTGTTCTTTGGTGTGCCAGTTGCAGCGCCTCCTGCTGGAGAGGCTGTTGTGGCCACAGCCAGAGCAGCCACCAGGGGACTTTCCATCCCGACTTTCTCTCACCATTGCCGTCATCCTGCCAACCCTCCCTCTTGCCCCCTGCCTTTATCTTTTAGGGTCTATTTACGGGTCTTCTGCTGATAGTTGCCAGGGCTCTTCGGTTACTCTCCCAGATGCTCTTGCCCTTCTCTTTCAAAGATGGCAGGACTGTTTCCCCCTTTGACAGAAAAGGTAAGTTCTTCAACCCCTCCTTCCACCATCCTCCCCTAAACAAGAACAAACCGTCTGACCTTGGTTCACAAACATGAGTTCTCTTGGTTAGCTTTTTCATTCAGTGCTTTGGAGCTCAAACAACAGAAGTTCTTTGGATCAAAACCAAATTCCAATTCCGTAGTGCCAGGCTTTCACTGTATTCTCCTGGCAGGCTGAGAGGGGCAGAATTCTCCTCGCAGAGTTTCTGATTCCCAGAATTCTCCATGGGTGACTGCAGTGGACATCTGTTTTTGAGATAATGGTGCTAACACCAGTTAGAGGGTGTTCTTTTCCTTCCCTTCTCCCGTTCCTTTTGTCCCAATAGTCTTAACTCTCTTGAGGAGGAAGGTCCTCTTTGCTCCTCCAGTGACTCTGGTCTCTCCCCAGTAAGGCACAGGTGGTCACCTGAAGTTGCATCGAATGACTTCTTCATCAGGGGAGTCTGTCAGGTGTTGGCATGGCAACATATTCTTTTGGAATGTCTAGGTCCTTCTGTGCAGAACAACATTTCCAAGAAATAAATCTAGCTATTTCAACCAAGTCCTTCAGCTCTATAGGTAAATCCTTGGGCCAATGCGTGGATGACTCACCCCAAGCTCTGAAAATCTAGACTTAGGATTTCCAGAGATCCTGGACTTCACTCTCTCTTTTATTCTACAGAGACAGTCATTGACTCACATGAAAATCTGTGCCCTTCAAGCCCATGACAGAAGAAATGAGGAAGAGAAAGGGCACAGGTGTTGGAAGGATTAAGGCATTTTAATTTTTGGAAATGAGTCCTAGTATTTTACCATTTTTAAACAAATATGAAAATCTAGAAAACAAAAGTGAAAACGATAATGGATGATGAGCAAACTGTGAACTTAAGGAAAATATTTTTAATATCCTAGGTTGAATAGAAGGTCCTAAGAAAATGTTCCCCCTTCATAATAATGAGGAGAAGATTTTTTTAGATGTGAAAATCAGTGGGTTTTTTTTTTTCCTTTTAACTTTCTTTAGAAATAGTGACATGATTCTCACATTAAACAAACCAACTCTGTGCTAGAATAATTCCTAAAACTTCTGATTAAAGTTCAGTTGGTATTTATTGAAAGCTCATTACACAAAAAGGATTTATATTTGAGGCTTTCAAGTTTATTATCCCATTGAGCTTGCAAAATAATCTTCTAAAATAGTCATTATTTTTGCCATTTTACAATAAGCAAATTGAGGCAAGCAAGCAATTGGGTTGCTGTGTAGGGGGAGACAGAAAAGTTCTCCAAGGAGAGTGTGCAGTGCTCAGAGTTCCGGAGGGACACCACCCAGGCCAGAGTGCCGAACACCCCTCAGGCAGATGCCAGGGCACTGTGGGGAGGGCACACGCCCTAACCTCACAGAGAACAGTGCTCAGTTGTTGGAAATGGCCCTGCGCCTTGAACTCAACCTTAACAAGTGCCATGCATCTCTTCCATGACCGCGTAGAAGGTGTGAGTTTTTTTTTTTTTTTTTTTTTTTTTTATCATGGTGGAAAATAAAGATGTAGTTAAACTATGAAGACTTGAGAAGCTCATGCGTGAGCCCAGCCCAGGATGATGTGCCAGGGCCAGCCAGCAGAGCTCCGCCATGATTGGACCAGGGATCTTCCTTCTTTTGCCTGCCCACTACTTGCCTCAAGAGAGACTCTCTCCCACCTGTAACTCCTGACCACACCTGGAGCACAAGCCAGCATTGAACCAGATATTTTATTCATGCCATGCTTATGTCTCTATCTATTGTCTGTGGGGGTGCAATTCATTTATTTAAAAATGAGACACTGCTTTAAATACTATTGTCTTAGGGAGAGTAGGCAGCACACTGTCTCAGGTTAGAGTGAAAATAACTGGCACACAACTGTCTTGGAAAGCAGTTTTGAGGAGGGCCAAGTGAGGATGCTGGCATTGGTGTTATGTCAAAGACCTCTACTGATCTAGGAGACCCTGATGCCAAGTCTGGCATTCACAGTTACTGGGTGATGTTAAAGAAGAGGCTTCTACAGAGTGGATCTATTTCAGACTACTTATTTAATAGGTAAGGTAAAGTGTGCATATGATACCTTCAACACAAAATCCAGAAGGTGCTGATGAACAGGTGGGGTTGCATGTGGCAAAGGGGGAGAAACAGACCTGCGGGATGAGGATCCCTTCACCATTTGCTGGTTAGTTTCCTTCTTGTTCTTTTATCACTTGGGTGGTGCGTTGACCACGTATAATATTGATTGCTCTGATGACGCAGGTGCTCCAAGTTTTCCTTGCTAATTTCTGTCTGATGAGCAAGCAGGACTCATAACCTCCTTTCTGGTCCCCCAGGCCCTGGAATTCTGGGGAGTGTACTAATTCGATGGCCACAACTGCACACTTAGAAAATGGGATCACTCTTGAGGTGGCTAATGTGGAAAGATGAACATCTGGAAGCTTCAAGCCAACTGCTGTCTCTGGTTAGAGTCTCTGCCACATTTCCTTCTTTTGGATGGTCCAGAGGAAGAAAATCCAGTAGGAGAGGAAGAGGATTGTTCAACTGCCCACCCCCTTGATGTGAGGCAGGTGGGAAGAATTTTAATCTCTATCGTGGTACTCTGGAACGTGCAGTTGCTGAGATGTTGCATAACTGACATTTGAGATAGGAACAGGTTTCGCGACTACAGGTAAGCTCTTGGACTTTAACTTTGACTGAGCAAGAGGGCACCGGAAGAGGCAGGTCTGGCTCTAGCATTTCTACATTGCCTTGGACAACAACCTAGTTGCAAAAATGGACTGGGGAAGGGCAGGGTGTGCCAGGTGCCTGGGAGTTTGTTTGGGGTAGTAGACATGCTGTTTTTACTTGAGAGTATATAATTAATCAAGGTGGCTTGGGGATTGTGTTTCTGATCATGGGTGATGGCCAGGGCCCACCCACAACTCCATGGTGCTGAATCTTAAGTGAGATGGGTCTCAGAAGCCAGGACCATGGCTTGTTGAGGTGTCATGGACAGACACTGGGGAGAGGGGAGACATGACTTCCAGTCCTAACTCTGCTGACAGTGTCACCTCTCGCCAGCCAGATTCTCCTCTCCTTAGTTGTGGGAATGATACTTAAAACGAGGGAATTAGTCCAGAACAACACACTTGCACAGAAAAAAATAATGTGATGCTCAGGTAATTTTCAAGTTTCTAGCAATCACCTTTATAAAATAAAGAGAAACCAGTAAAATTTTAGGTTTTGTTTTTTAGTCTGCATATTTAAATATTATCCTTTTAACAGAAAATTAATCAGAAAATTACTAATGAAATTCAAATTGAGTATCCTTTATTTCAAATGCTTGGGAGCAGATAGTGGAATGTTTTGGATTTCAGATATTTTTGAATTTTGGAATATACATGATGAGGTGCTTTGGGGAAGGTACCTGCATCTAAACTTGGAATCCATTTGTTTCATGTGCACCTTACACACATAGCTGGAAGGCCATTTTATCTATATTTCTAGTGTTTCTCTGTTTTGACTGAGACCTATCACATGAGGTCAGGTGTGGAATTTCCCACTTAAAGGTCCGTGTTGGCACTCAAAAAGTTTTGGATTTTGGAGCCTTTCAGAACTCAGAGTTTTTGATTGGGGATGCTCAATCTATGTTTTATATTTGTCTTGTACAAACTCTGTCCTGTGTGTAGTTTACACTGGTGGCACATCTCAGTGCGACCAGCTTGGGTTAAGTGCTCCGTGGCTTCGGGGCCTTGCTGTACTGGATAGAGCAGCTTAGATGTTAAAGGCCTACCCAGCCCTAGCACCTGTGATTCCGTGACAGGCCACCCTTGGACCGCTTTGCCACTTACTTAGTCATCCTGCTTCTGGGTCCTCACCTCTCAAGGTCCCATGTATCAACCTGAGCATCCAAGAAGGAATAATTTGTGGCGAGGCCCTCTTGCCCCAGATAGGCTAGAGGCCTCCCAGGAACCAAGCAATTAACTCCCTACTTACCCTGGGAAATTGCTTTGAGATCCCGTGTGAAAGCAGGTGATGAGTACAAATGCAAAGCAATTAGTCGCTGAGAATTTCTTCTTACATAGGCATAGACGTAAGTACGGTCTGTGAAGCCCGTTCCTGCCCAGAGCCCCAGGAAGCCTAATTAACTATCTCCTGTAAGTGCGCTACGATGCTGCAGATGAAAGGTGGCCAGTGCCAGCCAAACATCCTCCTGGGCTCCATCTGATCGTGCCAGTCCCGGGCTGTGCCATTACTGCTGGGACTGACGTCACTCTCTGCAGTTAGCGCTCTTCTGCCCGAGGAAATTCAATGCAATGGGAGCATCCGGACCCCACCAGATGACTCATTTAAAAAAAAAAAAAAACAAACACCCCCAGACTTGTGCTCCAGGGGACCTGCCTGGTCATAGATTCTAAGAAGCCAGATCCCATTTCCCCTAAATTGCACTCTTTACCTCCTAATTGAGCTCTCCGCTCCTTAAGCTGAAGTTGCTTAGGACAGTGGATGAGTCAGAAGCAGCCATCCACACTGCTTCATCTGCCATGAGCGCAGTCTCTCTCTTTCTTTGTTAAATTGAGTTGGTCTTTAGGATGACACGTGGGGAAAGTGAATTTCATCTTTGGCACATGCTTCCGTTCTCTCCAAAGCATTCTGTCCTTCCCAGGGACCTGGCTGTGTTAGGGTTTGCCAGAGAAACAAAACCAAGAGGATGGACACACACACAGATTGTCCCAACTTACAGTCATAACCTCGTGAGTTACAATGTTTAGGTTTGCGATTTTCAGGCTTTCTGACAGTGGGAAAGCAATATGCAGTCAGTAGGAAAAGGGCTTCAAGTTTTCACTTTGCTTTTCTCCTGGGCGAGGCCTGGTGATAGGTGCTGTGGTACTCTCCCACCAAGCTGGCCCGCGGTAGTGAGCTGCAGCTTCTGGTCAGCCAGGAGATCACTGGGCACAACAGCCCATACCCTGCAGTGTTACCATGTGGCTGAGCTACATGTTTGATAAGTTAGGTTTATTAAGTGCATTTTCAATTTATGATATTTTCAATGTGAGATGGGTTTATGGGATGTAACCTTATGGTAAGTCTAGAAGCATCTCTCTCTCTCTCTGTGCAATGTATTTATAGGAATATTTTTTTGTGATTATCAAGGTTGAGTGGTTGATCCACTGACTGCCCCTTGTAAGCTGGAGAACCAGGAAAATGACTGACTGAAGGAGGCAACTGACAAACCCCAGTTTGATTTTGGAGGCCAGAGAACCAGGAGCATTGATATCTGAGGTCAGGAGGAGACGGATGACCCAGGAGGAACAAAGAAAGTGATTTCAGTCTTCCTCCATTCTTTTCTTCTACTTGGGTGTCCAATGCATTAAGATTGGATGGTCTCCCCACTTCCACATTGTGAAGTTGATCTACTTTATTTAGTGCACTGGTTTACATACTAGTCTTTCTGAAACCACCTCATGAACGCACCAGAAATAGGGTTTTACCGGCTACCTGGGCATCCCTTAGCTCAGTCAAGTTGACATAGGTTAATCATCACACTGGCCTTCTCATATACCTTCCCTCTTCTCCCCTGCTCTGCTATCTCCAAATTTTGTTATCTAAAGACTGTGTTCTTACACTGGTTATCTTGAAAAATTTTACCACACTGATTTTCTCAGATACACAAACCATCTTTGCTTCTGTCATTCGTTCCTGTATTTTGCTCATTTATTAGCATTAATTTGGGCACAGCCTATGCATCAGTGTGCTTGGCAAGCAATGAACTGGGTTTCAGAGGTGAGACAGGCCTCTTTGGGTGGTTCTTTTCTCTGCTTGGCCTTTGGGTGCTGATGTTCCTCTGGGTTCCATCCTTGGACCATCATCCTTCTCCTTTGTTTGTGGAATATTCTCCTCATTCTGCGTGCTCTCTCCAGGGCCGCTTCACTGGCCGGGGAAGGTTGCTCACTGCACAATTTCAGGGAGATCCAGAATGGAGTGGAGTGCTATCATGGTTGGTCCCATTTCCCCTGAGAGTCCCACCTCCTCCTCTGCCAGTGACCCCATGACTCCTTCTTACTCTCAAACACCAGGCAGGGAGATCCTTCCTCTCTTCTTGCTTCCCTCTTTTTCTTTCTTCTACTTAGTTGAGGTAGCACATAACATTTACTTATAATAAAGTGTGTCAAGAGCCTTATCACCGTCATGTTGGTATGACAACATACCATAGACTGGGTGTGTGTCTTAAACAACAGAAATGTGTTCCGTGCAATTCTGGAGACTAGAAAGTCTCGTAGATGAAGGTGCTGGGTGATCCGGCTCTTGGTAAGGGCCTCTTCCTTTATAGACGGCCACCTCCTGTATGCTCCCATGGCAGAGGGAGAGGAAAACCAAGAAAGGTCCCTCCTGTGTCTCCTTGCAAGGACCCCAAACCCATCATGAGGGCTCTAACCATGTGACCTACTTATCTCCCAAAAGTCCCATGTCAAAACACCATCATATGGGAATAGTTTCAACATATGAACTTAGGGGATAGTGCAAACATTCCGTCCATAGCAGGCATGAATCTTATGTGTCCAGCATGATGAATTTCCACACATGAACTCGTGTGTATTCTCCATCCAGCTTAAGATACAGAAGGTGTTCAGAATCTTAGAGAACGTCCCCTTGTCTTCTTCTCAGCGGTTACCAACCCCTCAGAGGTGACCATTTTCTTAACTTTTTGGCCACAGAGCAGTTTTGCTTGACTTTGATTTTCACATATGTAAAACACAGGACTTATATTCTTTTTTTCCCTCTGACTTCTTTCACTGAACACAAGATTGGAGAAATTTATCCTCGTTGCATACATCAATATTTAGGCATATATTTTTAATGGGATATTCCTTTTTACATATGCTGCTGGGGAATCTGATCCCATAGATCCACAACCAAATACATTATTTCAACATTTTAAGTGTACTTAAGGATCACATTATGATTAAAATAATCATTACTGACGGTAGAGAGTTGCTGGATTATTTAAATGAAGTAGTGTATATGAAGCATACAGCAACTGTGCTTACGTAAAGTAAACATGCTATTCAGAATTAGGGGAAGGGTGATACCCTTATTGGTCCACTTTCATCCTAGCTGCCTACCTTATGTTTGTGGGAGATGGGTCCTGAGTCACTTGGTGGTCATGTTATTATCTTTAAAAAATTCTAGTCTTTCATATCACCAGGCAAAATGAATTTTTTGCTCTGGGGATTTACCAATGCCTTGGAACCTACTTATTTGGACATTTGGACAGGAGTTAATTTCTTGGGAACTAGATGTAGTTTCGATGGTGACTTAAACCTTCAGTGTGAAAAAAAATCATGGTGTTTTGTCACCTTTAAGCATAGAGCTTATATCTTTAATCATAAAATGTTAGCATTAAATAAATAAAGTAGGAGTTGTCGCTCCGAGTTCTTGCCAGACTTTCGGTGCTGCTGGAGTGGTATGCACTTCACTTTCACAGCTCAGACACAGTGTGAATCCCGGGTCCTCGCTGACGTCCCATCAAACATCACAAACATGCAGACAAAGGACAGAAGGAAACAAATTTCTGGGAATTTGGAGTCTGGAGTCAGGGAGCCTCCCACTATGGAAACACACACTCTGATCTGGGAAAGCGCTAGACTGCAGATGTCTGGAGTCAGGGAGGAGCTGCAGGTTGCTTGGAATTCTATAAAGGGACGATCAACCGCTAGGTAGTCACGGCGGCGACACGGATCTCTGAGGCTGTGGTTTCTGCCCCTGCAACTCTACCTCTGTAATACGCACCCCACAAGCCATCCAGTGGCGGACTTCTAACTCCTCCCACACTCAGATCAACAATGTAGCCCAATGTGAAACTCATACTGACACCACGGTTTAAAACAGAGACAAGGAGGTAAGACTTACTCTTGACCTGACGGCTTCCCAGCTCATTCTGTGGTAGTCTGCAACATACAGGCTGGTTCTAGGGAATGGAAGGCACCGATCTTTGTCCCACAATGTCCCCATGATTTCAGCCTCTTCATTTCCTGTAAGTGCAGCGAAGAGAACACCCAAGTGACACCACGACGCACAGGGCGCGTCCTCCAGGGGCCAAGTGCATCTGCTGGTTGCCAGGCTCCGGGAAGCCATGGATCACCTAAGTGGGCTGCAGTGGGCGGCAGCCAGGCTGGTCTGAGCAGCAGCTGTGAGGCTCCTTGGCACAATGAGGAAGAACCACCTCTCAGTGAGGCAGTGACAGACCTGGCCTGAGCAATTGCTCTGACCTCTCTGTGTCTCTGTCCTCTCCAAGTTCAAGATATTATGCTATCTACCTCACCGGCCACATCATTGCTCATTCTTCAAATATTTCTCTCTTAAAAAAAAAAAGCAAAAAAACAAAACAAAACCAAAAAAAAACCCTTCTTTTGTGAAAAAGTTTCAAAATTGCAGAATAGTTGAAAGAACTATATAGCAAACATCGGCACCGCTGCATGCAAACTCACCAATATTAATATTTTGTTATGCATGTTATCTTCTATTATCTACCTACTCACCTACCTATCATCTCCTAAACAAATTGAATGTAAGTTGCATACACCAGGATGTTTTTCTCGTAACACTTTGATATACCTCTCCTAAGAATAAGGGTATTTTCTGCCATCTCACAATGCCACGCCACTTGAGAAAATAAGCCTTATTAAACAAAATACATGCTGCATGATTGAAGTTGCTGAATTTCTTCTGCTGACTCTGTATGGGGTACTGTGCTTGAGGGAGAAGCGCAGATGTGACCCATGTGCCATTGCTGCTCTCTCATTACCATAATGACCTTGATCATGAGAAGAGGGGTTGACTTGGAGATGGGAGAACCAAACTAAGAGCTTCAGGTTGTGGCTTCATGTGCCAAGCTCAAGGAGGGTGACTGTGTGGCAGAAGAGACACAGCATGGCGTGATTCCAGAAGTGTGACTAGTAGTACATCAGTGCTAGGTCTTAGTAGTGTGTGACCTTGGGCAAGGGACTTGCTCTCTCAGAGCTACCTTTGTGGTACAGAGATGGTAACACACACTTGCTTCCGAGGACTGACCTGAGGACAGTGGGGTGGGTTTTACTCAGCTTTTTCACTGCTGTGACCAAAAGACCTGAAAAGAACAATGCAGAGGAGGCAAAGCTGACTTGTGGCTCAGAGTTTCAGAGGTCTCAGGCCACAGATGGCTGACTCCATTCCTCAGGGCCTGAGGTAAGGCAGAACAGCATGGTGGAAGGGCGTGGTGGAGGAAAGTGCTCAGAACATGACCACCAGGCAACAGAGAGAGAGAGAGAGAGAGAGAGAGAGAGAGAGAGAGAGAGAGAGAGAATGCACTCCACTCACTCACCAGGGATAAAATATAAACTCCAAAGACATACCCTCAGTGACCTACCTCTTCCAGCCACACCCTACTTACTACCCAGTTAATCCACACAAGTATAATGTTCCGATTAGGTTAAGGCTCTCATAACCCAATCATTTTACCTCTGAACTTTCTTGCATTGTGTGGGAGTCTCTCAGCCACATCCCATGTGGTTGAGAAAAGGGTTAACTGCCGGAGGATGATGTTGGCTGTTTTTCAATCTATTACCCAAAAACTTATCTACTCAGTAAACACACAAGAGCTAATACTCTTTTAAAATGAGAGGGGGTGTGACAGGCCTGGCTATACCAGCTCTGGCCTCTAACAACGACATGGAGTCGCCCAACTCTCTTTTATTTATAACACACAGGTAAAGGGGGCAGACTGGGAGGAGCTTCTTCTGTGATGGACAAGACAGGGTGGGGTTAGGGGAGCCATTCTCTTAGGGGAACTAGACAGGGAACCATCTGGTTCTGCTTGATAAGGATGGCCTCCCACAGCATTGTCTCACACATGAGCTTTTAGGGGACACCTCATATCTAAACCATAACATGGTGATTGATATACAGGGAAGGCAGAGAAGAGAGAAAGTGAGAATAACTGTTCTCCATCTATTTAACTACCCTTATTCTTCCAGTGGATTCCTTCTTCCTCTCTTGCTTTGTGCTAGAGTTCAGGGATGAGGCAGATACAGGACCATCTCCATCGCATGCAGAAGTCAGGTCTGCTGCAGGGCCCAGGAGGAAGACGTGGCCCTTCTGGGGTTACTGTCTAACCATGATGACTTGGGGACAAATCTACATCCAATAGCAGGTTAGGAAATACAGGCCACATGAAGAATCTTCCTCACTCCATTCTCAGGAAATCATAGACCTTCTTCACCATCCAGTCTATTCCTGGGATGAGTGATGGAAAATAGGGAGAGAAAGGAAGAACTGTCAGCAGATTTTGGCTATGTGTTCATTTAGTCCTGCTATTCCTGTAAGACTGTCATGAGTTTTCAGGGAAGTCTTTATCTCTGGATTAAAGTTCCAGTGTACAGAGGGGCCTTATTTTGACATAGTAGTTGGTTACCTAAAAAGTGACATGTACATTAAAAAACAAAACAAAATGAAACACAAAGTCCCTAATTGTTCCTTTATACCTACTAGGACAGTCGTGGGCTCTATTTGCCTAGGCAGCCCTCGACCTACACAGATAATTGCCCTTAACCTACATTAATCTGGTAAAGTCATTCTTGGACTTTCTCAGAGTGAAAGATATCCTTGAATTTCGTAACAAGGACTAACAGGTGCCTCGCGGGCAGTCCAGAGCAGGCTGTTCAGAGGCAGCTTTGGACACGCACAGGGAGAGAATGTCAAGCCTCCCCCGCCCCCGTCCCCGTCCCTTCCCCTTCCTCGCTCCCACCTGCCACCCAGGCTTTTCCACATGTTTCGGATTCCAAGAATGCTTCCATTGATTAAGCATTCTATTTTTGCCTGTTTCCTCATCCCGGACCTTGAAAATGTTATCTTTAATTTTTTTATTGCTTGAGATCAGGGCTATTTCTGGAAGGTGTGGGGTTCAGGGAAAAGCATTCCACTTTTTGTTTTTCTTCTCTCTGGTTCTGTTGTTTTCATACAGGTGGAAGCTGAGGTCACCTTAAGGACAGCTGTTGTAGATAGAGCTATCCAAAGCCTCTCCTTGGATTCTGCAGGAATGTTCCTTGAGTGGGATGGCTCAAGGACTGTCAATGGGCTGAGCAATTCCATATAGACCATCTGCCATTTGTTTTTTTTTAGCAGGAAGTGGAAATATGAAGTGAATCTGTGTGTGAAGAATAGAGAGGAATATGTGAAGTCAGAGAGGAGGGTCATACCCCCCTGACCTGGGAAAGCAATAAGCTTTGGAAAATAAACTAGAACTCTGGGGATTAATCTGCCAGTCACCTAGCAGTCTAATTTTAACTCCACTTCAGTGATTTGGTACTCAGGCCTCTGCCTTCAAGCTATGCTTGGTAGTGATTAGAGGGAATGATTACAGTATTCATCGTGGACTTCAAGTCAGGAGACTTGAGAAAACAGACCCTGCTACTGCCCAGCTCTACAAGTCAGTCAACCACTCTGAACCTCTGTTTCATTATCTACTAAGGTGTGGACAGTGACACCTGCCTCCTAGGACTGGTATTTCAGTGTTCTTGTGAAGATCAAATGGAATCATGTATGCAGAAGTCCCACTCAGTACTTGGCACACAGTGGGTGATTTAAAATTGCTGGGATCTAGAAGTTCAGACAGTGTCCTTCCCTGACAAAGAGATGTTCTGCTGGGGTTCCAAAATGACTTTCATCTCTCTGGAAATTAATCTGCTTTGGAGAATTCTGGGTTAATGCTCCATTAAAATGGAAATTTTCAATCATCAGTGGTTGTTCTTTGTAAAATTTCCCTCACATGCTCTCTTGTGTGAAATGGGAAGGGTTAACAGAAATTGAGGACTATAGTTTTAGGTCAGGTTAGGTTAGGCTAATTCCCCTGGCCTGGAGCATTCCCTGGGATCCATGGTGGTACCCAGGGACCTGTAAAAGGTACAGATGCTGAGACCTACCTAAGATCTGCATGTTAGACTATCTGGGGTTGGAGCTGGAAATCTGCATTAAAAATCCAACATCCTTCTTGATTCTTAGGCCTCTTATCAGTCTTCTTACCAAGATTTGATAGCCTCTGCTTTCACTTGTTACTGAGGCTGACAGTAGAATTTGCTAATAGATTCTGATGGAGTGGAAGGAAGTTGGGGAAGGAGAGTCAGCCAGGGCAGAGGGAGAGGTGGGAAAGAGGGGCAGGAGACATTGAGACCAGCTTTGCTGACGTCCTTGATTTCAGGCCCACTCCTGGCCTCATGAGGGAGAATCACATCTTGGAAAGCGAGAACGAGCACTTGGGTCTGGCACAAATCTGTCATTTAACTTGCTTTTCTTTCCCCCTCCATTTAAAAAATGTTACAAGGCTTCACAGAAGCTCCATGTTGTACTTGGGGACACAACAGAGGAGGACCAGCAAACGTGCCCTGACCATGGATTGAACCAGTGGGAACTTTTCTTTTTCCTCTCTGGTAACCTCTTTTTTTTTTTTTTTTAAGTCTAAATTGCATGTTTGCTTAGCAGCACAGGAAACAGGCATGAATTAACTTATTGCATTTCCCGAATTTAACTCTGCCTTTGTAATTCTCTGCCCACATTGAATAAGGGACATGCTTTTCTCCACTGTGATACATCTGTGATTCCTCCCTCATCTTCACTCCCAAACATTCTTCGAGAGAAGGAAGAGACAGCCTTAACACCCAGCATAGGGGATTTTCAAACAATTTAGCAGATCATGGTGGAGTTCCTAGAACACAGTGGAAAGTCCAAAATAAATAGCCAGGAAGTAAAAAGGAAGTAACTACAAAGAACTTACTTAAGGACTGGGACCCTCCTTTTACTGCCACAATTAAGTCACATGAAATTTTGGTTTCCACCACCAAGAGGGGTGTTTCCCGTGCACGGATTCACGTTCCCTGTTTCCTCTCTGAAGGAAAAAAAGGAAACTATTTGGAAGATCTGCGTAATTCTAGTCATCAAAGTCATAAGAATTCATTGCTTTCAGGTTCACACCAAAGTCTCAGTGAAATAATACAGGGCTTAGAGATTCTGTTCTTGTGAAAATGCATTTGGTAGACATTTATTGAGTGCCTACTCCATGCCAAGCACTGGGCTAAGCAATAAGAAATCACCCCTGCTATAAGGAGGTTTTGGTCCATTGGAGAAGACACCAAGTGAATGAGGAATACCAACAAAACTTGAACTGAATGAAATGGGAACCGAAAGGACAGCCCTGATATTCTCTGAACCCTTACCATGATGACTGCCTACTAAAATCCAACAGAGGGACAAAATTTACTTATTGAGGTGAGTCATATGGTATCTTCCCAAAATTTATGTCTACTCAGAGTCTCAGAATATGATCTTATTTAAAAAATAGTATTTTTGCAGATGGAATTAAGTTAAGATGAGACCATGGTGGGTGGGCAGTCTGTCATGGCGGCTCTAGAAACGGATACAGTTGCGTTCTGGGAAAGTGTTGCTGCCCATCTTGTTAAAGCTATTAAGAATCATACAAGTGTTCTTGGTATTTGAAAACTGTTGACTCCTGACTAGAGGGAGAGGTGAACAACAAGCAGTTCAGCAATGCCAAAGTGTAAAAATAGCTTGAGCTCCGGTGTTGGTCTAATTGGGTTATTCTGGCTGGTTCTTCACACTTAAATGCTACTAATTCCCTTTGCCGTGGTTGTCTTTCTTGCCATTCTTATTCTTCTGTCCTCCTTCCCTCCAGTTATCGCCAATGTCCTTTCTAAAAGAGCCTTTGTTCCTTATAACACTCTCTAGTGACTAGTGACATTCTCTCTCTCTCCCTCTCTCTCTCTCTCTTTCTTTTTTACTAGTGACATTCTCTAGGGACACACTGGCTCATGGTCCAGTTGTGATTTGTTGGCCCACCTCCCTAACTAAAGTTAGTAAGAGGATTATGGTTGTGAGAATATGTGAGAATTTTAGTCCAATAGATGTCCAGCTGTAAAGGTAGGAATTTTAGTGTTGGGAAATGTAAATGTAATAAACTTTTCCATTACATTGATAGAGAGGCTGAAGCATGTTGGATGTTTGTCCAACAAGCTTGTAGTGGAATTGCTGGTCTTTGCAAAAGTGAGATTGGGTCAAAGTTCTGGCTGTCCCTGTCCTCACCACCTCAGGTTGGGTAGTGTGTTCTTTGTCCATGGATTCCAGTGGCATAGGTGTTAGATGTTAAGCAGTTCTCTAGCAGATTGGCTTATCAGGGAAATTTTAAAAATTCTACTTCCCTTCCCTTCCCCCCAGCCTCATTATTAAGCAGATGCCAGATGGTGACTTGCAGATTATATTTCAGTTTCTCCATTCACTCAGAAATTTTATGACCTTCGTTTAGTATCCACAGGGAAAAATGTTTCCAAAGCAGCTCAAAAAATTGTTGAGGGGTTGAATGTCCCCTCATTAGCCCTCTAGGACACATTTAGGTCTAAAAATATATTTTTAATCTGTTCATATTGCTATGCCTTTGGAGGCTACCATATATATCATTTGAAAAGAAAAAAAAATTAATTTTGTAAAAAAAAATGGTCTGACTAATTCCCTCTCTCTCCCTTCACCCTTTCCAAACATGTCTGCTTGTGACATTTTTGCTAGAAAGAGAACCCAGGATCATTAATGGATCAGCTATCTATCCTCCCTGCTTTACAAATGGCAACCCACATTTTTCTGCCTCTGAGGAAGAAGCTACCATTTCTAAAGTCCTGGAAGGGACCCAAGTGTCCTTTCCCACTGCTGAGAATGTGCCTCAGTGAAGGGCAGGTCTTCTGAGTGGTTCTACCAGTTACCAGAGCTGTCACTTAGGACTGGTAATTTAGCGTCTGTGGCCTGAATTTCCACCCCTGGCACTTTACACACGCCTCAGGGGTACTGTGAGGACTAGGAGTGTGGTTTACGAAGCAGTACTCCACAGAGGCAATGCTCTGTACTAGGGAACTATGCTCAATGTTTTAAAAAGTCATTACAAAGCTTGCTTATCTTTGTGTGTAGTCTTGACCATTATGAAATCTTAAATGGGAAGAAGATTCCCTTAGGCTTATTAATTTATTTAAGAGGTAAATCATCTTTGAGTTACCTTCAGCCACATTTTGGTTGAGGCTCATGTGCTTATTGATGTGCGTGGACTTTCTTGAAGTCCTAGGAAACAGTCTGTGAGAAGGTTTCTTTACCTCTGCTCAGTGCACCATCTTGGTGGCAGGAAGAAGCAAGAGGCTGTGAGTGGCACCCCACCTTGGGCAAGTGTCGCACAATGGGTTTAGATGCTCCAACCCCAAAGGACTTTTGGTTTAAGGGGCCCAAAGAGAGAAGTTCACATTAAACTAACAGGAACATGTCATGGTGCTGTCTAACCCCTCTGGGAGAGGCAGGCTTTCTGTCCCCAGGAATCATCAGTTCTATTTCTGTAGCCATATTGGGTGCTTCTCGGCTTCCTTTCTCCGTTTTGCTTACTTTCGATAAGACAAGGCGCCATTTCCTTTCCTGTCTCAGAATTGCAATTTGCGCCTCTTTGCTTAAAGGTTGGTATGTTCTCAGATTTGCTAAAGTTCTAAACACCCCTAAGGTTAGATTGCCATGCTTAATGTCTTTCTTAAGAACCCCCTTTGGACAAAACACTTGATATCTAATTATCGAAAATTGGGGCCAATGAAGAACATGGAAGGATTTTTATGGAATCAAGTGAAGATGAAACCATTACATCATTTACAGGCAAGTGGGCTTCCATCTGAACTGTTGGGCAGAATGAGTGCAGCATTTGACATGAGAAAATTTGAGTTGTGCTTCAGTTCTGCTTTGTCCTGGTGTTACGTTGGGCAAGACTTGAACCTCAGTGTCCTTTTCTATTATTGGGGATAATCATGCCTGCTCTATTTGACAGACTGGATGTGACGATCAAATGAATACAACCTCCATACAGGTGCCCTGGAAATGACAACGTGTCATATAAACATTATCATCAGGTTCTAACCAATTACAACCCAATAAAAAGGGAACTTCAGGCCTGGTGGTGTACATTCAAGCGCATATCTGATCTTGGTCTCCAAGGAAGTCAGGATTAGCTAATGTCTTCATATAGAAAACTGAAAAAAAGTGTCTGCAAAACTGGAATCACCATTGATGGCAGCTTTTTGTCATTTCTAAATGAATCCAGGAAGAATTTAGCAGTTAAAGCAGTTTTGCTGCTTCATTTGCTTTCAAAACCTCAAGTCATCTGGAAAATTACAGGACTGGAGTGGCCGAGAGTGTGAAGCCAGGGAGCAGGCTGGCTGGAGAGCCCCTGGCTGATCCTGCTGCGTTCTGCAGCGCACACCAGAGGTCAGCTATCACAGACCCACCACCACAGACCCGCTATCTTAGGTGCAGGTCTGCTTACAATCCCTTTTTCTCTGCTTAGATTCTACTTTGTTCAGTTCTCAGGGATCTCCTTTAGCTGTCTGAGAGAATTCTGGCAACACGATTCAACTCTAGCATTGTCCTCTCTAGACAATTTTCTATCTGGACTGAAGGAAAAGTTAGCCTTCAATCTGCAAATCCCATGTTGAATTCTCACTGTTAACCCTCTAGACACAAAAAGAGAAGGCATGTTTCTGCTCTGGAAGAGGTTTTTACTCTTCCCAGAGAGTCAAGTCTGGTGCCCACTCAGGGGGCAGGACACTGGGGAGGCTGCTGGGAGATTGGCTTTGTGACCTCAAGTCACAGCCTCGGGCTGAACCTCATGCCCCCTTCTGAAAACAAAAGAAAGATGTCTCTTTGCCATTCTGCTTCACTTAAAAATATTCATTAAAACATAAAATAAAAAAACCAAAAATATAGTGCTAAGCATGTTAACCCCTTGGAAAATCAGAAATAGATTATGTGTCTCAGGAAAGGAAAGGATCACAGTGAACTGGGGTTGCCAAGGAAGACTTGATAAATGGAAAGGGACTTATTGGGATATTAAAGAATAATTAGGCTTGGATTTGCATTAAAGGGAATTTGGTCCATTTCTATCTGGGGTTTACAGGAGTTTGGGGAGTTACTATCTGAAAGTAAGGTTTGAGTTAGCACAGGTAGTGTAGAAGGGTGGATGGGTTAAGTGTGTACCTTGGATGAATTTCCTGTATTTCTGTCCCCAACTTTTTTCCTAAAACACAATTCCCTGAGTTTCTTTCCTCTCCTTTAATCAAAACAAGAAGTGGCAGCACTTTTGTGTGTGTGTGTGTGTGTGTGTGTGTGTGTGTGCACACCTCACCACTTCCTGTCCCAGGTTCTAGTGGAAAGAAGGGTTTATGTGTCTATTAATAAGTGCCTGTCATCGTTCTTTCTGGAACCCCTTCCAATATCATCAAGTCATCCTCTGGGTTTCCTCAGGTGTTGAGAGTTCTGTGGTCACTAGTTTTCAGAGATGGTGCCCCCATAGAACCCTGACTCGCCATAACTGCACACTGATATGATAATCTTCTCTTCTGGAATCCAACTGGAGTCCTGGAAACTCATTCAATAGCTGTGTGACAGACGTAATGCTCCCTGACTTCCAGGACTTGGTCCTAAGAAGATACTTCTGTCCAGATCTCTTGAAATGTTAACTGTCAGAAAACCTTGTTAGAAATTAGCCAAGATGAACAAAGGACCACCACCATGTCATCCTGAGACCAAGAGGTCATGAGAAGCTCCAGTTGTGTGCAGAAGCTCAGGAAGGTGAGATGCCACTGGGAAAGACTAATCCAAGGGACCTCACGGTGGCAGACAGGTAAGTGAAGGAGCCCACCCAGGAAGTGTATCCCCCACCCAACTGATGCCATGCGGGTCAGAAACAACCCATCGAATCTTCTCCAAATTCCTGACTCATAAAGTCATGTCTCAATGAAAAGGAGCCTTTGAATCCGGAGGCTTTGGGGGTTATTTTAAAATTGCAACAGATAACCAGAACAAGTACCAACAAGCACTGATACTATTCCTAGAAGTCTGTTGCATCCACATAGAATGTGTACCAAATGGTGGTGGAGAGCCAGGGAGGAAAGATCCAGGCCTAACAGCAACACTCTCAGACACCTGGATTTCATTCCATCAATAATGGAAAACTGGTAGACATTTTAATTAGGTGAATAGAAATTTAATTAGGTAGACATTTTAATTAGGTGAATAGAAATTTACCTGAAATCATGGTTGATGCTTCAGAGATGGACAGAAAAAAAGTGGAGCTAAGAAAATCAGTTAGGAGGTCCAGAAAGAGGGTGAGGAAGGTATTAAACAGGGACATGGGAACAGAAACGGAGAGAGGCAGGTGAGTGAAGTATATTGTGGAATTATTATAAACATGCCTGGATGTGGGGTCAAGGATGCAGAGAGGAAAGTCAAAAAGTATGGATCCTGAGTTTTGAGGCCTTGGTGACTTGCAAAGATTAGAGTCATTCATTGTAATAGGGACTTCAGAGGTTTGGAGGCAGGGCAGGAGAGGTGGACGGAAGGAGAATCGTGGATTCAGTGTTGATGTTTTGTTATTTCTCTATTGCTGCCTAACAAACCCTCCCCAAACTTAGTGGCTTCAAAGGGCAAACATTTATTATGTCTCGATGTTGAGAATCAGGGAGCAGCTTGGCTGGGTGGTTCTGGCACAGGGTGTCCTGAGGTCTGTCAAGCTGTCAGCACAGGCTGCTGTTATTTAAAGATTTGACTTCATCCGGGGATCTCCTTCCAAGCTAACTGACAGAGCCACCACAAGAGGTTGCAGCTTCTGGCCACATAGACTTCTCCACAGGACGGTCCACACCGTGTCTCCTCCAGAGCAAGAGATGCAAGAGGCAAAGAGAAAGAGGAGGAGGAGCAGGAGAAGGTTGGATAGGGAGAAGGAGAGGAAGAGGACAGTGACAGAGGAAAGGAAGAGGGGAAGTAAGAGCCTGAGCCCAGAGGAGGCCTTAGCTTTTGACAGTTCAGTCTTGGAAGTGACAAACCAACCCTCCTGCTACCTGTGTGTGTTAGAAGCAAGCGACGGAATCTAGCCCACACTCACAGGGAGGGAAATGAAACTCCACCTTCTCTTGAAGGGAGAACCTGTGGACACATCTTTAAAAAACCCACACAGAGGTGGTAAGTTTTAGCTTCTCAGAGTCTGTGGAGGTGAGGGCAGCTGGGGACATCAGGAAAGGTGCAGGCGGAACTCGGGTGGAGATTAGTTTGTGCACCAAGGCTGACGGATTATTCGTCCACTCATTTTACAAATACTCTGTGAATGTCTCCAGGACACTAGGAATTCTGCTGAGTGAGGGGCCACGATGGTAAAAAAGAGACAATTAACATGCCTAACTTTATCATGCTGACAGTGTAGAGGAAATCTCAGGGAAGTATTAGGGAATTATAAATAGGGCATTATGATACCTGGCAATAGGACAGGGAGAGTCTGGGGTGACATTTTAGATGAGATCTGAAGGATCAGAAGAATTTACCAGAGGAAAACAGAGAGGCACAAAGGACAATGTGGGATAATGTGGAAGCCAGAAGAAATGTTCCTTGGGCGACAGGGAACTGAGGCGGTGTCTTCAACCTGGCTGCTCAGGAGTGGAATCTGGCCATAGGTTGATTTGATTTGGCTACCATTGTGCATTTTTTAAAAAAAAATGAAGTAGCTGTCAGCATTTTACAATCTTTGATTTCTAGTTTCTTTAGGAATTTGCATTCTCTTTCGGCAGGTCCTGCTAGTGTTGAGTTGGGACTGCTCACTCTCTGGAGTGCTGACCCCCTGCCGCCCCCTGTGAATGGTGTCATGGCTGTGTCCCCTCATCTGCGTTGTTAGCGGGGTTTGCTTTGCCCATTCCTACTTTCTGCCTTGCCTTTCTGACATTTATGTTTGTAATCCTTGATTTCATGTTTAGATGTTCCATCACGCATACTGGGGTTGAGGGGCGGGAGGCTTGGCAGAGGGGCCAGAGAAGTGGAAGCAATTGGACGTATAAAGATGACATGCTGGGGAGGACTGTCTGTGACACTGCTCTCAAGGATGACAGAGACCGAGGCCTTTGGGATGTCACGTGTGTTGCCACGTCTCCTGCAAAGAGTCCCAGGAATCCTCTGAGAGATGTTGATAATAAAATAGTTCGTCAGCTTTTCATTACTGTGACCAAAATACCCCACAACCGCTTGGAGGCAGAAAAGCTTATTTTGGGCTCCAGAGTTCACAGTCCTGGTTGGTGGATGCCATTTCTCTGGACCTGGGATGAGGCAGAACATCATGGGGGAGGAAAGCAGCTCAGGAAACAGCAACCAGGAAGCAGAGAGAGAGATTGAGGCACCAGAGACAGACCTTGCAAACCCCAAAGCCTTGCCCCCAGTGACCTACTTTCTTTGGCCACGCCCCACTCTCCTACAGGTACCACCCAGTTAGTCCAAATTATTTACCCATCAAATGGATTAATCCACTGCTGAGGTTATAGCTCTCATCAGCCAATAATTTCACCTCTGCACATACCTGCATTAGCACAGGAGTTTTGGGTTACATCTCATATCCAGACCATAATAGTAGCCAATCATCTTTGGGCATTGACTGTATATCAGGCCTTGTTCTAAGCACTTTGCATTCATCATCTCGGTTTCTTATTAAACAGTTCTACGAGGAGGTACTAGTGAAGTACTCGAGTATTTTAGCAAATGGGGAAACTGAGCTCTTTCCTTCCAGTTCCATGATAATGACAACTTCACCCCAGAGTGGAAATCCTGAAATTCTTGTGCTTCCTTTTTGCTAGATGAGGTTTGTCAGAGAAAGAGATCATTGAGTTCACAGAACTCTTCTAAACTGAAGAGTTATGGAAAATAATATTCCTATAAGATAGCTCCCCAAGAAAATGGAGAGGTGGTGTGGCTTGGAAGGAGGGAGGAGAGAACTGGCCAAACATTGAACCTCTCCCAGTGCATTTTTTCCTGATAACAATGGGCCCTGGGGAAAAGGGGTGGATACGGGATGCTGGGACCTAAACCTTGACCTTCCAGCCTGGCAAATTAGTCCTAAATGACAATGGGCAAGATTGGAGTACTCATTCATTGGGGTCTGGTTTTAACTTGTACAACTAGTCCTGATGGTCTGCATGTGCATGGTTTCCAATGATTACATCATTCTCATTGTACCCTATAAAACCTAAATCTCCTCTGTAACTGATGGCCATTTTCCATCTGGAAAGTGGACCCCAACAGCACCTGAATCCCCGGAAGAATAAGGGCTCCTCTGAATCTGTTGAGGTCTGCTTCCCGTCCTTTTGTGCTTACATGAACTCTAAACAGTTTATCACTAAGAGTCTTTGGGATGTGCTTTGGTTTATGTCTGGGCACTTCCTGAGTATTGGAGTCCTTCTGAAGAACAGTCATCAGCCTTTGCTCCTGATTTTGCCCCGATTCCTCCTAGCAGGTTGGGGCCAGCTGTCTCTCTCATCCTTCCTTCTTTTGCTGAATCGGAGCAGCTCTCAGCCTGGAAACCCTCTCTATAGCCACGTTTGCCCAACATATACCTCACAGCCCAATCCACAGTCGTGTGACTGTGGCAGTTGGACTTCCTAGAAATGGCTGCTTCGTAGTTGGAGACATGTTTAAATAATAAGAGTAGGCTGTCATCCCTGGGTTATGGGTGAAGAAAGCTATTTTTAGATGAGCAAAAAGAAAAAAAAAATTCCCAATGTGATAACTTACATTATTGTACAAGGACAATGGAAAATTCTTCAGAAGACAGATAGCATAAAAGGGATTTAAAATTAACCTCATCATGTTTTATTCATCAAGACCTTAAGTTGACTTATTTTTTTTTTATGAAGGCCATATAATTTTGATTCCTTTTACTTCTCTTTTAAAAATAAAACAGCAAGCCATTTAAATAATTATGCAAGGTCACACGTTTGTGGTCATACTGGCCTGTCTTGCTTGAAGACCCATGTGTTTTGCTCAATAAATATTTTATGAAATTTTGGTTTAAGTCCTTTCACCTGGGCTGGTGCTCTCCAGTCCATACAGTCTGCACGACTTCCTAGCATAGTTCCCCGGGGTTGCTTGGGTTCCCATGGGCATGGAAGACTGTGAGTCCCGGTGTGTGTCCTCTTCTGCCCATTGCAGACCAAGTCTCTCTTACACACTTGTCTTTGCTCATGTCACACCCACACAATTAGAGTATCTTCCTTAACCCTTTATTTGAATCCTAATCTTGCATATCTTATGCACTGTTCCCAAGGATGTATCTCAGGCTATTTTGACTTATGGCCATCTCTCTTCTTCCTATCTTCTCAACACAAGTAATTCTCAAATATTGGAGTGGGGGGAGGAAATGTGATGATCAAAACGTGTTATAATCATGTTACAATAATATTTAATGTCCTTGAGGCCAGGTGCCATGTCATCTAATTGAAAATGCACACCTCAGTGTTCAGCACGGCCTGCACTCTGGAGCTCATTTGGGCCAGCATAGCATTTTAGATTTATTTAGGTCATTTGTCTTGACACTCCTAATAGTGAATAATTAGAGACTGAAATGAAAGAAAGAAAAAGGAAGGCAGGAAGAATGTGTGAGAGACAGAGAGAGAGAGAGAGGGAGGGAGGAGGAGGGAGAAAGAGCGGAGGGTGAAGAAGGGAGGGATTTAGAATAATATAATTCTTGGAGAATCATCAAGATTAGAGTTTGGTCAATTCTCAAGGAACACTCATTGATCCTCCTCACTTTATGAGGACACGGAGACATAGAGAGTTGGGGAGACTAATTCAAAGTCTCCCTGCTAGTTAACGGAAGGGCGAATTGTGTTTTCGTCTCTCTTCTTCCTCCCTACGTGTGTGTGCGTCTGTGTTGGCACACGCACTCAGTGCTGTACACAGAGGATGCTGTGGAAGCTTATCTGTAACAAAAGCCCATTGATACACCATAAATATTTCCATGTTGAGGACTCAGGATGAATTGAAGTTGTAACATTGGAAATATATGGTTAATTTGAAGGAGAAAGCCAGGGAATCCAGAGACATGTTTAGAACTGTTTTTTATCCGTAATGATTCAACAAAAATTGCTCCTTACATGTGTCAAAGCCCCTCAGGAAGTTAGAAAGCGGATTGTCCAGACCATCTCCTTCCCCGAAGTTTACAGAGAGCGAGGCCTTTATTGCATTTCAATTAGTTAGCAAATGTGACACCCCAGCCATTCTGGACCTTGGGAGGAGGGAGGGGGACTCCAGGTGGACCGGCGCCCTGGCAGACGGTTTCTCTTGCTTTGCTGCCCTCGGAGTAGCAGGGATTGATATGCAGCTGTTCTCCAGATGCGGCTTTCCCCAGAAGCAGCTGCGTCTCAGCAGGGGCCCTTCCATCAATGTGACAACCTGCTGAGGTTTTGGATCTCCTCCAGATGCAAGGCATGTTGAGGCTATAAAACATATCATTAGCATTATCTCCATTTTGGTTTTAGAGTCTCAGCTGTGAAAGTTTCTTGTACAGATTTAGGGCCTAATTGTTCTCATTTTTCTTCATAGGTAGCTTCTTTTAGACGGCATGGGATCTTCCCTTGGAGCTGGATTTCCTAAAAAGAAAGAAAAGAATAGCTGTGAGCAATGTCCCTTGCTTCTGACTGGCTGAGAAGACAGATCAGAGAGCTGTCTTCCCCAGCTGCAGTTATGTGTGTCTGTGAGCTAAACAGAATTTGCCCTGCTTTCTTTTGCTGAATCACAGGCTTTCTTTTGCTGAATTCTCTAAGAATCAATTTCTTCTTTCTTTTTTTCTTTTCTCCCCTCCCCTGTCTTTGTGAACACAGCTCTTATCTTTCATATCGCCTGGGGACAAGCTCTCTCCCCATCTGGGGACATGCACTGTATTCAACAGGGGCAATATTACATTTTTTGGAGGGGGCAGGGTGTTAATAGAAGATTACAAAGCTGATATTTCTTTGCCGAGGGAAAAATAAAAAAAGAATTTCATACTGAGAGTGGAGAAAATTGGTAACGTGGAGCTTGAAGTTCTGTGAAAATATTAATCAAAGAGGCAGATAAAATAGTGACCTTGAATAACTTTGCCTGTAGAAATTCATTTTATTGGTTTAAACTGTAGTCAATTTGTCTTGCAAATCCAGTTCCTCAGTGCACAGCCTCAGAATCACACTGAGTTTGGATGGCAGGATTGGAAATACTCACAGAACTCCACGCTGGTCTCCATAGGCAGGCTATTTATGGCATCAGCCGTGAATGTCTCATGCCAGGAGCTGCTGAGGGGGATTTGTTCACACAGGGAGCCCAATAACTGGCCAGAAAAGAGAAGCTTATGCATACTGATATCTAAATTTCCTACAATGTTTTACAAGTCTGGAATTCGACATTCAGAAGGTTCCTGTTAGCTTCCCCGTTTACACAATGCTGGTCGGGCAGGCCTTGGGAGGGGCTCTGGGACTGCAGGTCTCTCTGGAGGCTGTGATCTGGGCTGGGTGAAGTCTCCATGATAAGCCTGTCTCCTCTCATGAGCTCCAGTCTGTATGAACAAGATGCACAGGCTGAAGAGAGAGCAGAACCTCAAATCAGAAACTCCATTCATGCAACAGCATAAAACAGAATGTATAGAGAGAGCATGCTTTAAACACACACACACACACACACACACACACACACACACACAAGTAGCATCTGTCAGATATGTATTTAAAAAGATTATATGACAGAGCTGTCACTGATTTTATCTTGGTGATAGGATTGTGGATGATTTATATTTTCATTTATATATATAATATATCTTGGTATTTTCTGCAGTAAATGCTAGCTACTTTTATCATCGGAAAACATCTAAAATTATATACAACTGATGAAAATTTGAGTCTCCACATCAGTATTGGACTTGGACCCAATTGGTGTTGAGTCCCAATGAATCTATTGAAATCTAGTTTACTCAGGAAATTGTCATCTATGCCATACAACTGACTTAGGCAGAAGCAGTGTGAAAACAGGTCCATCACCACTCATGAGTTCCTATCTTGTTTTGGCTAGTTGCTTGGCATAGACAGCTGTCAAACCTCTGAAATCTCTTAAGATTTGAACATTTTATTGCATGTTTGTTATATGTCAATAAAAAATAAAAATTCAAAAATCAATTTAAGGTGAAATGTATTTATTCAGACACAAATTGAATGCAAATTAAATGACCTGGTCATTATTATTATTTTATTATTATTATTATTATTATCATTATTCTACAAATCAAATGACCTCATCAGATTATTATTGTACAAATTGCATGGTCAGGTCAGAAAAATATCCCATGGTAACAAAAAAATGTGATTTTAGTGATACTGAAAAAGCCTCTCCTCAGGAAACAAGTTCTGGAGGAGCAGAGGCTCATGGGAGACATTAGTGGTAGGGAAGAAGAAACCTGAGCACAGATTTCATAACTGGGAGAGTGACAAATGATAGCAGGGTGGTGTCAGAACCTCAGGAGGACCCAGAGCATTCTACTCCCAGAACCCTGCACAGGATAAGCAGGAGACAACATACCTGGGGCGACTTTCATTTTATAAGTAATAAAGGGGCCTTCAGATTATAATTTTTTGCTATCAGGGTTTGATGCTGAGATGCTAATGATGTGAGGGACATTTCAATAATCAGTGACTGTCCTTAACAGCTGAAAAAGCCTAGAGCTTATTTCTTAGGCTTTTATTGTTTTGGTTTCAATGGAGCAAAGTGAATTGAGAAATTAATCTACTAGACATTGTTACAGATATCTAGCTGACGAAGTAGGCTTAAACATTAAAATTATTCTAACTCTTATCTCAATTCTAATTTCCAGTTTTGTGGGCAGATACTTTGTGAGAATAATGATATTTTAAGTTTTTAGTGCATTATAGTTGTAAAGGCATTTCAGACAAATGTTGTCTGGTGATTGTCGTGACAATATTCCAAGAAGTCAGGTTAGAGAGGACTACTTTTAATTGGTAGAAAAATTAAGTTCAGCAAGTTTATATGACTTTTCCCCAAAATTCATTGCTAGAAATTGAATCTGACTCCCATTTTGGATTCTAATATACCAAATTTGAAAGACTGACAAGTCTAATTAATCAGAACCCAGGCTTAGTGGTCTGGAAAACTCCGAACAAGCAAGCACCTGGGCCTTCCACCATGGAGTTTGTACTAGGGTTCAGGCAACCCATACTTCACTGGTCTGTGGATACAAGTGAGGTCACTGTAAAAGTAACACTTTAAATATCTCCAGATCATATGAACTCCCCGAGAAACAGAAGCATAAATCCCCACCCGAATCCCCACTACCCTCAATGGGGATTCAGAAAGGACTAGGTAAACTGCCAATTCAAACTGTGGTGAGTTTTTCAGTCCACCTGTCACTGAAGGGGTTCTGGAATTCTTTTTCTTTTTAAATGGGTCCAAATCTGCTCTGTCTGGCTACAGTCCTCCCGAAGATACTGCAAATCTGAGCCACTCTGAGAAGTAGGCAGTGTGCCTGGCTTTCTGCTCTCTGTTTCTCTTTATTACAGGAACATCAAAGCAGAATACCTTCGTTCCCTTGTCTCAATTACTGCTTAAGAAAAAATTGCCCCAGCTCTATGTACAGCTCTTCTCTCTACAGGGCTCAGACTTTGAACCCAGAGACTGAACAGAGAACTAATATCTGAAGTCAGAATCCAGGTCTTTCTGAATTTTTTCCCCTCATATTCCCTCTTTCCCACCTTGGAAAACACCTGTGCATGCACATGTGAATGCTCACACACATACACACACACGCACACACATGCCCAAAATCTTTCGCCAAACTCTCCTTTGGAAACAGCCTGGTTAACCCCACCTATTCTTCATCGCACACGTCAGACTGCTCAGACTAGCTGACCCCCACTTGTGGGTCAACTCAGGACCTCTGCCTCATTATTCAATTGCAACAACAAGATTAAAACACGTGAGAAGGTGTGAGCACAATCCTCATGGAACATAGTGAAGTGCTAAATGAGCCATGTGTGCGGGGAGCGCTGCGGGGCTCAGGCCCAAAGAAGGGCCCCACAGGCTGGTGTTGTTAAGGGAGCCTCACAGGAGGGTAGAGGTGTGCGGTGTCCTGACTCAGTGGAGGATTTTGATGGGAGAAGTCCTGCTTACACTGATTGGACTCTAGGGGTTTTTAAGGCATACATCCTTACCGAGTTCATTTAACAAGCTCTCTAACTTCCTACTTTTAATAGAAACTTTATAGAGGTAAGAATGATTGCCAGATTTTTGGCCTGATCAACTGATGGACAAAATTTCCATCAACTGAGATAAGCAAGGCAGCAGGTGGAAGATGTTTGCAAGGGGAAAAACAGAGGGACATTTTACGTTTGGTATCCAAATGGTGATACCCAATAGCTAGTGAGATGTATGAGCCTGAAATGCAGAAGAAAGGTGGAGGGAGATAGAGAATTGAAGTCACTGGGATAAAGACAGTCTCTCAAAAAGCAGGAGATGGAGGGGAGACAGGTCTAGGACTCGTCTCTGAGCTGAGGGCGCCTCAGCATTCTCAGAAATTGATTGTGCTTTCAGATCTCTGGACTCCCCTGCTCTGCACCCCAAATCTAACCGGAGCACTGAGGTGAGCTACACCTACAGATTCCGCGACCTCAGCCAGGCACCACTGCCATCTGCTGGGCGCTCCAGGGCTCCTCCTGTGGACAGTTGAGTCCCCTGGGTACCTTGGGGTTGCCTCCCGCAGAGCGGTTTTAGCTTGGGTACTTGAGGTCCCAGAGGTGGATGGGCTGGTGACAGCATGGGTGTGGGTGCAGAGGATTTGTCAAAGCAGTGCAACCTGTGCTCCCAAGCAGAGTCACTCCAAATTCTTCCTCCTGGAGCCACCAACCCCCGCAGCATCTGTAGGACTCCAATTCTAGTGACACACAGTGGAATAGTCTTAGAACTGACCCTTCTCTGACCCTTTCGGCCATGCTTATCTGTTTGACCTTGTCTTCCCTTGCAATGACTCCTTCTCCCTGGGAGGGTTCTTCAACCCTCATTCAACTAGACATTTGGCAAGTCCGGCATATCACTTTGTCAGGCAATCCTCGATAGGCATCAGCCCTTGAGGTGGGACTTTAGGCATTGACAGGGGCCTAAATTCAGACTTTTCCTACTTCTTATGAGCAGGTCTCACATATTAGTTCCCCTGAAGCCACTGGTATGAAGCACCATCCAGCTGACTTAGTGCAGCATTTGAAAAGCTAGTATCTTCTCGTGGATCCCAATGATAGTGTCTTCTGGGTATCTTTTCTAGAACCTCTTCTATCATTAGTCTCAAGGAAACAAATCTTCTCCAGCACCAGTGAAGACAAGGCATTTACACAGCGGTTTGATAGCCATTTGATATTTAGCCACATTTTTAGGCAAAGATATGCAGAAGACTGACTCACTGTCACTGCACGTTTTGAATGATTTTGCAAAGCGCATGGGAATGTGACTATTAAAATCACACGTTCGTTTTATTAATTTAAAAATGATGATCAGGCTTCTTCACCTTTTGGGTTTCAAAGTTTTCAAAAAATGTATTCGCATTAGAAATCTTGGTGTGCTGTAGTAAGTATTTAGCTAGTTAGTTTTTGGTTCTGGGGATTGAACCCAGGTCCTTGAGCTTGCTAAGCTTGTGTTCTACCACTGAGCTGTACTCCCAGCCTGGTGTTTATTTTTGAGCTGAGGCAGGTCCCAGAGTGGTCTTGTCCCTGAACCACTTCTCCCAACATACTGTTTGTAGATCTGCAGAGATGGGCTGATATTCTGCTGACAGCCATCAGTTCACACAGAATTTATAAAGCAGTCAGTGTTTCTTGTGACTCATTAGGTGCCTTGGATTCCTTTGTGCAATGCCACATCAGTCAATAAATATTTTGGGTATCATTTCCAGCTTTAGATTTCGCTGTTAATCTACTGATATGATAACTTACCTTTTATGAATTATTTTATTTACTTATCACATTGGAAAATTATAACAACCTCAGAGGTAAATGGGGAAAGTGTAATATTCATTTCTTTGTTTTGAAATCTGGAAAACTCAAAGTCACAATGGTCACGCCTCCAATGACACCAGGAGAAACATCGATGCTGTCTTTAAAACTTAGGGCCCCTGAGCCCCAGAAAAGCTGTCTCTCCGGCAGCTAACTTCCCTTTACAGGGTTCTTCTACCCTTTGGATCATTGTCTACATGGACTTGGGTTTCTTTTTCAAGTTTTCGTCAAGGAGAAAAAGCAGAAGCATTTGCTTGTACCTATTTTCCATTTCTTTTTTTAAGTGACGTTTCCCCCTCATAGGTGATTGGGACGGAATGTCTTATCTAAATGGAAAGACGAGGCTGTAAACTTATAGACCAATGTGGAGGATTGAGGAGGGGGCGTTTGCTGGGTGATGACAGGGGTGTGAAGGATGTGAGGTTGTGAGCAGGTGTGTGAGCAGGTGTGATGGAGCCAGGCAATGTCATTTCCTCTCCGCAGGGTAATTTACAACGGGACACTTGACACAGCAGGAAGTGGGGAGTAGATAGTGTAAGAACAGCTGGAACACCTGGAGAAACCTAATACTTGGAAGAAACCACCGATTCAACGTCTTCATTGCTTTACTACGTGGTATGCAACTTATCTTTCTTTGGATGTGTGTGTGTGTGTGAGAGAGAGAGAGACAGAGAAAGAGAGAGAGAGAGTGCACACACGTGCATGTTTTCCTCATTGCAAGTCAAGCTTCCAGATGGAAGGAATGGCATGTAGCCTCATTTGATCCCTGCTCTATCTGGCTTAGTGCTGGGAACAAGTTACGTGTTTAGAACCCATTGTTAGTTGATTGATTCCTTCTGTTCCTGATGGTCAGGGAGACATATAGATTATTGCTCCACAAGCTGCAGTTAAACAGAGAAAGTCCATGAGTCCCAGTGAGGGAAATCTGTTAACAGTTGTTACTTCCCTCTACTCTCTTAAGAGGTTCAGACACAGAAGTGCTGCCATTTGGATCTGCAAATGGATTTTTCAAGTAAAATTTAACAAAGCGGGAAGAATAAGTGTTTTGGAGAGTTTGTCCATAATAGTCCATCTCAAGAGGATTTTGGTTATATAGTCATAATAATTCTACAGAACTGATGACTGCCCTTAGAGAATTGCCTCATGGTCCATTTCACCCTGGAGGTTTGCACTGATTGTTAACTGGCAGGAGAAACTCAGTAGCATAAAGGACAAAATGTAAGCTCCGTGAAGGTAAGGACAGCACAGAAAGGATGCCAAGGAAGACTGTAGGAATGGCTTCAAGTTATCCTTCTTCCTCTTCTGCCTTGTCCTTGCAACTGACTTTACCACTTTTCTCATCATGTCTAGGATCTCAGGTTCCACTCCTTAAATCTGGGCTGGACTTAATCTTGCCAGTGGGACATTTGCTAACATGATGCAAGCAGAGACTTGAAGAGAGGGTTTTCATTGAAATTCTGCCCTCCTGTTGCTCTTGCAATCTCAGGTTGCCATGCGAACAAGCCCAGGCTAGCTGACTACACGTGAACCAAGTGGTCCAATTGCCTCCGTTGTCCCAATCAATAGCCAGCCAAGTCCATGAAACAAAGCCACCTGAGCTAATGTCACAGCTGACTGCAGACATATAAGGAAACCCAACTGAATTAGCAGAAGAGCCACCCAGCTGAGCCCAGCTGAAGTTACCCTTCTGTTGAATTGTGAGCTAAGTGGTATGCTTTAGGCTACTAAGTTTTGAGGTGGTTATCCAGCAAAAGCCAAGGAATACAGTTCTCTTTAAACATTTCTTGAATGAATAAATTGAATGAGTGAATGGATGAAGATAAGTAGTTGTTTTATTCATTCTTTTCATTTCACAAATGAAGAAACTAAAATCAGAGTAGTTAAATAACTAATGTTAGGCAGTGAGTTTGTAGAAGGGCCAGAATAAACAAACCATCTATTACTCCTTTGAAAATAATGTCCCATTTTCCTTGAGAGTAGGGATTATGTCTCTGCTTCTTTCTGGATCAGCAGGATCTATGCATTTTTCTTTTGAAAGTTACTTTTTGAATCCATGGTCCATGACCACAGCACATAAGCCAAAAGGTAGAACAACTGTCGTGAAAAGTCAGCCTCTCACCTTTCACCTAGCTATCCCATTCTCCCACTTGGAGGCTTTTGTTGCCAAAAGTTTTTGTTTGTTTTCTGTTTTGTGTTTACTTGTTTGGTATACTTTCAGAGTTCTGTCATACATTTGCTACAGAGGATGGTGAGTAGAAGGCAGCATGTTTTTGTTTCCACAAATGAAGAAAACCAGGCAAAGGTGACAATATACAGCCCAGTCCTGTGCCTCCCTTCAAGCCATCTGTTATACCACCTACAAAGTCACACCATCTTTGGAGACAGGATTGAAATAGGAAATAATCACAACTGATCAAAATGCTCAGAGTAATTGTTCTCTCCTGGTTTACTGTGGTCTACGTCTTCCTGATCAAATGAAAGAAAATTTCAGCACCATGACAACATAGGAGATTCTCTGGACACTGGCCAAGATCCATGTCCTTATATGTTTTGTCTGGCTCAGAAACAATGGAAATGTGTCTCCGAAGTATAAGGCTCTGAGGGCTTGCTTTGGTTTGGTACCCTGTAGAGAGAGTTGTGCAAAGAGGACCTTGGCACCCTGAGGGCTGAGAGGGGGGGATGGGACAAAGAAAGGGAGGAATCTGAGAACCAAGTGGGAGCAGTTAGGGATGGGCGTTTGCAGCAGTTTAAGATATGGTAGAGAAAGGAAGAGGATACCGTGAAAAGAGGACTTGGGTGTTTTGGGAAGTAGCTATTATGCCGTGGACATAATATATAATACATTTCTGTAGAAGTTGGATTGCTGGGATTAAGAAGTAAGGGAAGGAAAGATGGAGGACTTGTAAAATCAAACATGGCAAATGGAGACTATGTCTGTGAAGTTTATTTTTGGCTCTTATAAGGGAGGCAAAGATGGGATAGTGGTAGAAAAATTAGGAGAAAGTTTTAAAAAGTAAGCCTCTTTTTTTTTTTTAATGACTTTTAACACAGGGAAATTCAGAACATATTTGAAAATGGAAGGAGCCCCCCAAAAAGATGAAAGCAAGAAAAACTGTGGGACAAAAGTCTTGAATAAGAGGGACAGAGTCAGTTATTTTAATCACTTACATAGAGTACATCATTTTATCAAAGTGCTTCAATGTACTTTATCTCATAGGTGTTTCTTATAAATGCACTTGCATGATATTTAAATTTTTAGTTATTTTCCTCTTTCAAGTCAGCCAAATATTTTTATAGGACATGGTAGCTTTTTATAATCATAAACATGTTTTAGTATCTCTTCTTCCTTTCTCCCTTTTCCTTAATACATTCTCCTCTTATAATCACCTCTCCCAAGCATATTTGATTTTTCAGAATTTGTCCTCGTTTTTTGCTGGAGGTCACAGAATGTCACCATCCCCTGACTCTCATTTCTCAACACAGCTCCATTCTTTCCTCAAATGTTATTGCTTTCCCCAATTTTTAACTGTCACCATTTTATAGCTCGCCTCTTTCCTAAAAGCATACTTCAGGCAACCACTTGGCTCCTGCTTTAGTGTGACAGGAAAGCTCCCTGATTCTCTGGAGCATCGGATACACACAACATTCTCACACCCTCTAGCCTTTCATTGTGACGGCCACCTCAGGGGACAGGCTGACTTGTCTCTTGGCAAGTCACTCATTGTTCTTGACACCACTACATCTTGGTTTTGTGTCACGGGAGCTTCATAGGACCTGGTGGCATTTTCCTGTGTGCCAGAGATTCCTTAAGATAGGGACACTGATTTCTTTCTACAGATGTCCCATGGAGGACAGCTACTCATTCTACTCAATCTAGTCTGTTCCTCTCATCTTGCAATAAGGCTTCTCTTTTCCTTGGAGGTGAACTCAAGGTCTGGCACGTGAAGTCTCTCCCAAAGAGAATCAGAGTCTAGGACAGAATCCGAAGATCCTTTAGATGCTGTAGTCTGGGAAATTCTTGCACCAGGAAGTCAAGGAGGTGGGTGGTTTGTTTTTAGTACCCCTAGTATCTTGTTCCATATTCTTTTGTGTCTTCTTTTCCTTCTCTCCATCAAGCACTTTTTCTGGTAAAATTTTTGCTGGAATAGACACAGTTACGAGAAGGCACAGCACATGAGGGGCAGGCAGCACTCAATCTTGCATGCTGACTTAGACACCACGGAACCAAATGGGAAATGCATTGGGGCAGGGGAAGGGACTCTGGTATTCTCCAGCTCAGCCAGTGAGTGGTCCTATCTCAGCTTCCTGGCAAGACAGTCCCAATGACAGTTCTTAATGCTTATGCGAAGGCTTAGACACTGCTCAGTGATGGGTTCTCCCCTCTTCTTCACCACCTTGCCGTCTATCCAGCTCTGGCACATCGGCCACTTGCAAGCCATGCTGCACCTCATCTATATGTTCTGGCTCTGACAACTTGGATGCCTAACTCGCCCTGAACTGAAAGAAGAGGGAAGAAGAGGAAAAAAACCTTCTTCATTGAGAATTCTCTCCAGCACCAAGCTTGCCTCCCAGGTTCCTTCCCACGCACTGCCGGCAGCTCCCAGCCTCCTATCTGCACGGCTCAAACTCTGCGTCCGCTTTGATAAGAGCTGGGGTGTAATCAGCGCAGCCGCAGTTCTCTGGCTCTGGTTTCCCCTTGTGGCTTCTGCATTCCTGTCGATAATTAAAGGAAGCTTTCTTGCCGTGCTGAAGGCTATATAAAATAAGTTAATAAGTAATAAAGCACTTGGCGCGGGGCCAGAAACCTGCTGCCGATGCTGTCGTTCCCAGCCTGTGGAGTGGCGGAGGGGGAAGGAAGCTGGGCTCCCAGTCAGCCTTTTGAATCGGAGAGCTGAGAGTGAACCCTGCACTGCACTACAGAACGCGGGAGCCGAGCGAGCACACCAGGAGAGTGTGCGCAGAGCCTTGGCCTTGAACGAGGTGGGGCCGGGTCTCCTTTCCTGTCTTCCTCTCCTCTTCTCTCCTTTCAAACCCCAGATTCTTCCATTCTCTTTGCTATCCTTATCACTTCACAGCTCGCCCCTATTTCATTCAGTTTAAAAGAAATGTACTGTGGATGTGGAAGTGACCTCTAAGTCGTAGATACCCTCAAGCCTCCGTTTCAAGGCTGTACCTGGAGTCCACGTTAAAGATCAGAGTCTTGAAAGAGGCTGTTTCTTTTGTGGTGACCGTGCCTTTGCTGCTGGAATTCAGCAGGGTTCTCCAGAGTGACAGAATTCACAGGGAAGATCTGTCTATCATCTGCCCACCTACCTATCTATCTGTATCCCCAGCTGGCTAGATAGAGATATGCATACAGTCATCCCTCACTACCTCTGGAGCACTGGTTCCAAGATGCCTTGTGTCCCCAAATAAATGAATAGTGAAGTCTCTTAGAATGGGTCGCATTTGCGTATAAGCTACACAATCCTTCTGCATATTTTAGTCCCCTTCTAGATTACTTAGAATACTCAATGCTCTCTGTGGCTGCTATCTAAATCACTGTTGCATTCTATTATTTAGGTAATAATGACGAGGAAAAGATTCTGTACATGTTCAGACAGATGTGATTTTTTTCCTCCAGTATTTTTGATCCAAGATTGGTTGAATCCACAGATGTGGAATTTATTGCGGGGGAGGGGTGTGGTATTTATTAGGCGAATTGGTTCATGCGGTTTTGGAGTCTAAGAGAGACCCCTGCAATGTGGAGAACTAGAGAAGTCATTTACCTGGTTTGTCCAAATCCCAGAGTCTTAGAACAAGGGAAGCTGATAGTGAAACTCTTGGTCTGAGGCTGAAGGTCCAAGAACCTGAGGAGCCAAAGGCATAAGTCCTGGGGTCTGGACCTGGGGGCCTAGGGCTCTGATGTCCCAGGGCAGGAGAGGAAGAGGGCCCAGCTCCTCAGAGGAAGAGTGTGTTTGCTTTTCCCTGGTTTTGGTTCCATCTTTGCCCTTTGCTCCCTGGACATTCGTTGCCCCCCACTTACATTGGGTGAGGGTGGATCCACTTATTGAAGTGCCAGTTTCTTCTAGAAACATCCTCACAGGCATATCCAGAAACATTACTTCCCCAGCTGTCTGGGTATCCCTTAACCTAGTTAAGTTGCTACCTAAGATTAACCGTTGTACGTATGCTCTCTTGAAATGGTCATTTTCTTGTTCCCAGAGTCCTTTCAAAAGACCCCTATAATGAGGCTCAGATTCCATTACAGCCATGGAAACTTCCAGGGCATACTTTGGTCTTGGAGGAGTGGGGTGCTGGCGAGCCTGCTTTGAGTAGTCACAGATGCCTTGCTTGAATTCCATTCACCTCTGGCACAAAGAAAGGGAATAGTTGAGACCACTACTCAGGTTATTTGGGTTGAAAAAAATAAAATCCCTATCCTTAACTTCCCTGTCAAAGAAGAAGGTGATATTGGGTTGTGAACAAGCCAAGATGTTTGTTCTGGTGAATGACTGTAACCCACGCTCATGACACACGTTGGCTTTTATAAGCCATGTCCCACGTTGCTCTCTGCATAGAACAGGCGCAGCACCAGACAGGGCTGGAGGGCGGTTCGCGGAGTGCCCCACAGCAGCACTGTTAAATCCCCTGGCACGAACACACAGCATTAACCAAATTACCTCTCACTCCCAACTGCTCCCTCTGACTCTGAGGATTATTCGTAATTACCTCCAGCCCATTCCTGGCTTCCATCCTTGACTCCAAGCTTCCAGGTAAGTACCTTTCTCTCCATCCATCCCTTGGCACTGGCTTCATAGTTACCTTCAAAACCTGATTAGTGACTCCTTTTCCTTTCTGAACACTGATGTCTCATCTCATACTTGCTTCACATAGACTGTCCCAGAGGTTATGCCTGGTCGATTTAGAATTCTGCCTTGGTGACCTATCCAAACTTGGCTCCCGACTCCAACTCCTCTTAAAGCCTTTCACTGTGAAATTTGACTGTAGGGCGAGTGATGAAACAGTTGCCACCACACATCATTTGCTGACTCATCCCAAGATTCCAAAGATATAATTACGATAACTACCACTGGAATTAATCAACCACATTCTAAAACCAAGGCCACCATGATGCACAGGGGAGGTAAGGATGGGGCTTTATTTTAGCCTCCAAATCTGAGTAGTGGCCTCGACTACTCAAGGCCTCACTGTCACAGGGCACCATTCACGGAGCATGTGATACAAATGGAACCTCCTCAGTTGTGCTGTGTGACTTGGATGGAGGCTTGATTCATGTGGACCAACCCTTCCTTCCACCACAAGATGCAGCACTGGATTATGAAAGCATCTGAACACAGTGACATACTTAGTCACTGCTGGAATGTTAACATCAGTCTTGCTAAAATTAACTGATTTGTCTTTTGTCTACACTCCAGGTATAGGTGAAAGAGCCATCTTCAAGTTGATCATGCACAAAAGTGGATTATATGTGCCCACTTTATTTTCCACATCATCCCAACACACTTACTTAGAATCACTGTTCCTACTTTTCCCCATCATTGTTCTTTTAAAAAAAAAATTTAGATTTTATTTGTTCTAATTAGTTGTACATGACAGTAGAATGCATTTATGTATTTTGATAGATCATACATAAACAGAGTATAATCTCTCATTTTTTGGATTATGCAGATTCCTCAGAAAACTTGGAATGGAAAAACCATTTGACCCAGTTATCCCACTCCTCAGTTTATACTCAAAGGACTTAAAAACAACATATCCCAGTGACACAGCCACATTAGTATTTATAGCAATTCAATTCACAATAGCTAAGCTATGGAACCAACGTAGATGCCCTTCAAGAGATGAATGGATATATATAAATATAATAGAATATTATCCATCATCGTTCTTTACTTGCACATTCTCTACCAGTCAGGGTCTTTGTTATGTTTGGAGTTGGTCAGTCCTCTTCCTAACATCTACTGAGTCCTGTTTCCCTCTCTGTGTATCCCAAATGTTTTTAGGAAGATTTGCCTTAGTGGATTTCTTTGCAGATGGGCATTGGCAAATTTATGTGGTAGTTATCTTTTCTCAGGTAACCTTTGGGATCCTTCTCTATTGAGAGGTTGGGAGATAACATGTTCTTTTCATCATTGTGAAGATCAGGGGTCAAATTAAGCTACAGGCATATCCTTCCTATGTAGATGTATTGACATGACCGTCATTTATTTGCTGTTCCCACAGAGAATGGATCATGTAGTTCCAACTATATGATTGCTCATCAAACAGATATATTGTATTAGTATTTTTTGAGTGATCATTATTAGAATTCAGGAGCAAACCAGAGAGGGGGGATCTGATGTTATATCAAGGGAGGCAAATATTTCACAATTAATTACAAATATTTCGCTATGTTTCCTTTAAAGTGCCTGAGAGAGAATTATAATAGACTGTGAGAGCAGATCGAAGGGAAACTAGCAGGCCTCAGATTCCAAGGAGACTTCTTTGAGCTGGGGGATTGGGGTTCGAAGAGAGTAAGACTGTATTCGTTGACCAGGTGATGTGATGGTGATGAAGGAATTTGGGAATGGAGGTGAACTAGCGTTTAACATCTAAGGCATGCAAGGATTTTGAGGTAGGAAGAAAAACGCCACATTGAAGGAGCCGAAAGAAGTTTGTGTGACAGACTTATAGAGTGCTTGGCATACAGGTCAACAGAGGTCAGACCATGTAGAGCTTAGAAATCATGTCAAAGACACTGTAATAACCCAACCCTATCGAGATGCAGAAAGTTTATGGGTGATTACTGTGGGGACCAGTATCTAGACAGAAGGAAATAGGACTGGGCAGAGAAATAAATTGAACTATGATAACCGTCTCAACAAACATGTCTGTCTATTCCACAGGGAAGGCCCCTCAGAGTTGCTGCCAGTTGAGGGGCCATTACACTTCCTCAGTGACCATTTGACCAGTGGCCAAATGCGAACCTCCCTGGGGAAGGGTGTGTGATCTTGGTTGAGACAGGGCTCTTCAGGGGAGGGTCGGTCCTGGAGAGGAATTGGGCTGAGAGGTTTCACTGCCTTGTGTCTGGCAGCTCTGTGGAGGCAAGCCACACTGCTGTCTACCAGGACGTCCACTAGAGATGTTACCCTGCTTCTGCTGAGAAGTCAGTGGAAGGTCTTCAGCCTGGGAGTACTACCACATTTTTTGTTTGAAAAAGATTGTATTGGCTATTGCACGGAGAGTGGAGTGGGGAGGTAACCAGATGGTCTCCCGAGCTATCAGTTAGGAAACTGCAGGAGGAACTCAGCAGCAGATCACAACAGGTGGGACCAGATGGTCACAAAGGAGAGAGACTGTTGTTGGAGTAACAATAGGTCAGGTATGGAAAAGGGGACTTGACCGTGGATTGGTTGGGGAGTTGGAATGATAGAGGGACTCAGATATAACCACCGAGTTACTGGCTCTGTGTGGCCGGTGAGGACTTGTGCTGAGTTAGAGACCTGAGAAGGAGAATAATCTCGAGTCGAGTTAGCCATGCTGAATTTGAGGCGACTGTGAGATTTTCAAACAGAAAAGCACTTGGCTATGTAATTCTAGAGCTCAGGCAAGTTGTCTGGAAACAGATGTACATGTTACCGCGGTCATATTCCATTGTGAGATGGCCTGGAAGAGACTGTGGATATGAAGAGAACCTAAAAAGGGCCATGGAGAAGCCCCCACGTTTCAAAATGAAGAGAGAGATGGTCACTAGCTGTAACCGAAGCAACTAGAGGGCAAGAGAAACATCAGGAGAATGTAATGTCCTGGGAAACAAGAAAGGCATCGTGATGAAGAGTTTCCAAATCTTCTGTGGCAGGTGTGTTTTAAGCACTTTTTATATCGTAACAAAATGTTATAGTATAAATACATGGAAATGTGCGTGAAAATGCGCTTTGATGTTTCCTTTTAATCTAGAACTGCTTCATTCACTCTGCGGTCATGCATCATGCCTCTGACTGGAAGAACTTAACCCTGAGCTCATTTCCTGTAGGAATACACAAAGCAGTACCTGGTGAGGGTCTGCTGAGAGCCGGCGGTGTCTCAGCCTCTGTCGTGGGTTGCTGCGGATGTGAAGTCTGAGGCCAGGTCTTTGCTCTCAAGAGGCTGAAAACTTAATTGACAGAATAAGGCCTCCCATGTCTGTAGGTGCACCCTAATTCCAAAACAAAAGGGGCTCCATGGGCAGCACATGAGAGCAAAAATGGTGGACTTGGGTGAGCAGCAAAGGCTTAGGTGGGGACGCTGGAGTCTGCATGAAGGTCAGGTAGTGGCTGGGTGGCAGGAAGTTCCTTCTGGTGAGGGGTGGGAACCACACACAAGCAGAGGGTACAAAATCAGACATTTAGAGGAACTTGAAAATTGAGCAATGCTTGAATGGGTTGGCTTTTGAATGCTGCTTGAAATAACCGCTGTATTCAAAATTCCTTAAACATTTTAAATTTTATTTTTAATCGATTCTTAGCTGTACACGTTTATGGAGTACAATGAGATATTTCAGTACATGTGTACAATGTATAATATAATCAAATCTGGGAAATGAACATTTCCATCACCTCAAACATTTATCATTTCTTTGGGTTGGAACATTCAAAAATTCTCTCTTCTTGCTATTTTGAAAGAAAAGGTTAATTGTTAACTGGAGTCACCTACACTAGAATTTATTCTTTAACTGCAAGTTTGAACTTTTAACTAATCTTTTCAGTCTTGGTAACCACTATTCTACTCTCTACCTCAATGAGATCAACTGTTCTAATTTCCACCCAGGAGTGAGAACATGCAGGCTTTATCTTTCTGTGCCTGGCTTAAATACTCTAAATTCTTATGAAGTTTTGAGGCCTTTGAATTTCTTGGTATTCAGTTTTTAATATCTCTTGAAGTGCTGAAATTTTCTGATGAAATATTTTTTATTTGCTTTCCTTTCGAATTTTAATTGGTATGTGCTTTGCTTTGTGGTTTTAAATCTCAGATTGGCTGACTTTGACAATCAAGCCCGGAGGAGGTTTCCTCTGAAATGCAATCCAGTTGACTCCCACATCAGACTTCCTTCTTTTATCCCTGCCCCACCCAAAGAGATCATAGCTGTGCTTTCACTAATGAATCAGAGATAACAGGTTTAGTAATGGTTGGGAATCCAGATGAGTAATTCTCTGAAACATCTAAACCCTGTGCTTTTGTCTTTCTATAGATATATTTTCAATTGATAGACTACAAAAAAGGAGAAAACACAACAGAGTTGTTCCTTGGTGTACATGGGGGATCAGTTCCAGGACCTCATGGACGCCAAAATACCAAAGTCTATTGATGCCAAAATCCCTTCCCTAAAATTGTGCAGTATCTGCACACACCCCGTGTACATCCCCCGGTACAGTTTAAATCGACTCTAGACTTACAATACCTAATACGACGCAAACGCTGTGGAAATGGTTGTTACTCCGTTGTTTGGATGATCATGACAATGAACACCTCAGTATGTGTTCAGTACAAATGTGATTTTTTTTCCCCTGGAAGATTTCTGATCCCCAGTTAGTTGCATCTGAGGATAGGGAGGACATCTGTGCATGAGAATAGTCACCAGACACGGGTGGACAGCATTATTCGTAAGTTAGTTGAATTTATGTATTAAGTGGTGGACTACTGGCTGGTGCTTTTATAAAGTTCTGATATAACTATTATTTTATAGGTCTGTTATCTTCAAACCTAAACTACTGGAAGCTTATCTCTTCAGGGCTCCTATGTCTGTGACTATCCTAAAGCTGACCGGCTATAGAGAATAGCTCTGGTTTGCCATCTCCCCTCCCACTTCCTCATTGTGCAGTGGACAACCTGTGCCATACACCAGGGCTCTGCTTGCAAAAGGTGTGTCTGATAGAGGTGATGGGGCTGTGATCTTCTGGTAGAAACAGCTGCTTCTCCATAGCCTTGCGATCTGTGCCTAGTCTAACACCTGGTTGATAGTTTGACTGAATAAATAATTCAAGGTTGTAATTGGTTTTCTCCAAGAATGTGGAAGGTCATGTCCCATTTTCTTCTAGTATGCAGCCTTGCAGCTTAAAAGGCTGATATATTTTGAATTCTGACTCTGTGTGTGGTCACTTTTAAGTCTTTGGGTAGTTTTAGGACCTTCTCTTTATCATCAATGCTGTAAAAGTTTCTGGGTCCTCAGTTATCCTCTGCTGTGCTGCTTTGTTTTGATGGAGGACATTGCTCAGTAGCCTGGGAGGTAAATTTCTCGACACTGTACCTGTGTGCGAATTTATTTTAGTTTCTTATTTGATACTTTGTCTGGGTATAGAATTCTGGGTAAATGTTACTTTTTTCCCCTTGGGATTTTGAAAGAATTGATTGATTGCTTCATCACGGCCATTGTCAGGGTGATTTCTCCTCCTTAATGTGACGTGTGTGTTTTCTTGGAAAGTGTTTGGTTCTTCTTTTTATCCTGGAGGTTCTGACATTTTATAATGATATGCCAAGATGTGAATCTTTTATAAAAAAACTTTATGATGTTGGACTCTCGGTAGACAATTTCAGTCCAGAAACTCATGACTTGTAGTTTGGGGAAATCTTTTGTATTACTAATATATTAATTAATTCTCTTCCTTGATATTAAATTATTTGGCTATTCAACATGCTCATCTAGCTCATCTAATTCTGCAAACTTTACAGTTTTTAAGCTTCTGTTGTTATGTATTTCTTCATCTATTTTTTTTTCTCTTTAAAATATTTTATCTCCCTTTCCAGCTTCCTTACATGGAGTGCTTTATTTTACTCTTGTATTTTTAGTTTCCAAGAATTTTTCTTGTTCTTGGAATGTTCTTTTTAAAAAATAGTATCATGTTCCATTTCATGGACTCATTATCTTTCCTTATCTCTGTGAGGACATTGATAATGATTTTTTTCCTTCTTGAACATTTTCTTTTTTATTATAAATATCAGCTCATGTTAATTGTACAAGTTAGTGGTTCTCACCATGTCATCTCCATGCATACATATATTGTGCTTTAATAATAGGTACCCTGCCTACTCCCCTTTCTTGCCCCCGCCCCGCCCCCATCCCCAGGTCCCCTCTGTTCCCTAATAGTCCCTTTTGGACTTTCAGGGCCCTTTCCTTCTTTTCCTCCTTTCCTCCCTCCCTTCCTCCCTTCCTCCCTTTCTGTTTTGACACACGAGAGATGCAATACCTGTCTTTCTGTGTCTTGTTTATTTCGCTGAAAATGACAAGGTTTCATTCTTGAATGGTCTATTTTTTTTTCCAGAACATCCTTTGCTTGTTTGTTTTGGTTTTCGTCCTTCATTTTTCAGGCTTTCCTCCAATATCTGATGATCCCTGGTAGCAATTAATATCTAAGAGCATGGTTATGAAAGGTGACCTCTGCCTAAGGCCTCACCACCAGCTTGTTCACTGCCTGGGCTAGGCCGTTTCACTGGGCAACTCAGTTTACCCAGAAGGTGGTCTTGTAATCTCCTTCTGGTGGGGGGGCTTATAGGACTGCTTATTCTAGAGGATGAAGCTGTGAGTCTCACTGTTCGGGATATAAACCTTCCACAGTCCCTGTGCAGGACCTCAGGGTCCTCAGCTGTGCAATGTCTCTTTAAGGCATTCTTCCAAGCTGTCTAAGAAACAGCCAGTCTTCTCCTGGCAGGAGGACAGAGAACAATATTGCCCAGTTATTTTATTTTATTTTTTGTCTTTGCAGATACAGGAAACCTCTTTCCCTTGCTTTTCATGGAGCCTTAGGAAGCATTGAAAGTCAAGCTTCATTTTTAATCTCCCATATTTAACCTGTACCAGGGGCACCTCCTCGGAGCCCTTGAGCTCAGCCCCCTCCAGTCTCTGCAGCCCTGGTGAATTCAACCCAAAGCTGAGCATCCGGGCACTTCTCTCCACCATCTCCATCTGTCTCCAGGTGTGGAGGTTTCTAATCCTTACAGTCATCTCTGGTGGCCCCCTTCAGGGTCACCAAAAGGGCACCTCACCAGGGTTCTCTTTGGATTCCAGAGCAAACAAAATCTGCTGTCTCTTGGCCGGCCCCACGCTGTGAGTTCACTCAGCCTGTGGTCTCCTGGAGACTGCCTGCCACCAAGGAGACCCAGAGGCCTGCCAGCCTGACCCTGCAGCCCCGGGCCTGTGGCCCGTCACCTGCAAAGCAGCCTCCCTAGTCCCTTATCTTCCCAGTTCCTTCTCTCCTCACCCTGGACTGTGTCCAAGTCCCTCTTCCTACTGTTGCCCCTTGCTCATCATCTCTGTTGGAAATACCACTACATCATCAATGAGCATTTTTTCGTCTCTTTACAGAATTCTGACACCTTTCCTGCACCCACTTCAGCTGCTCACATTTTCAAACTCATGAGCTCTTTTGCAATTTTATGTAATTCTTTGGATTTCGCAGCCCCCCCTTTATGGAATTTGGAAAGCAGATTTTTTTTTTCTTTTTTTTATTTTTGCTTGGAATGTAATAAAGAAATGCTTTCAAGCAAAATATTTTGCTTATGTCAGCATACTACCAAAGTTCATACTACAAATTTCATTAAAATACAAACTTTGCATTTGATTCTCAAATTGAGAAAGGGAAACGTTGAACTTTGTATCTGTAATAGAGATTACGCATTAATACATATGCATATTTTAGCATTAATGCATATACATATGTGTATTCCAATTTTTCCCCTTTAAAAATGAGGCAGACTTGTTAGTTTACACTGTATTAACACATAATACTAAGCAAAAGTTGTTAATTAATAGACAAATTAAAATACATACATTTTAGAAACTATTTGAAATTTAACTTAATATTACTCCATCCAAAAAGCACTTTATGGTCTGCAAACCACTTTATAGTTTGGGATTCCTTCACTTTCCATCTTATCTAAACCCTGGCTCTTCTGAGGATTCTGTCTACTTGTAGTTGTCTTGAGAAGGGACAGTTACCTACTCATCTCACACGCTACGAGGACGCCATTGGCCATTGGTCCCTTCCTTTGACAACCTGACCATTCTAACTGCTTAAATTCCAGGCATTCTCCTTCCCTGGATCACAGACCATTTCCATCTTCTGCAGAACCTGAGCTGTGATGAGTGATTTGTCCTCGAGGCTCAGAGGGGAGGGGGGATCCCGCAGGTGGAGCTCGCTAGCTCAGCCAAGCTCAGCTGAGCATCAGCACTGAAGTCGTGAGTTCCAGGTGCCCTTCTGTGCTTCTGACCTTCCTTTGTGCTCGCCACCTAGGCCTGAACTGCACCCCAATCTCTGATTTTTCTTCTTTTCCTTTTCCCCAGTCTGCAAGCCTCCTTTAAGACTTGACCTCTTCCCCATCTAGCCTAGACCCCCACTGCATTTCTCCACCACCCTCCACATTTTATTAGTAACAAAAGGTAACATTTCTTAAGTTCATTCTAGGTATCAGGAATGTTACTAACCATTGTACATGAATAATCATATTTCATTCTTTAGAAAAGCTCCAGAGTTAGATGTTGCTATTATTAAATGATTGAAGAAGTTCTGACCAAGAGTGGTTGGATTTCTTGCCTCAAGTGATGAAACTGGAACCAGTTGCACTGAGTTTCTCTCTAGCTCCAGAAGTGGTCCTCAGTTAAGTCATGGTGCTAATGCCTCAATCCCTCATCTTGTAATTGCCCTTAAGGATTACCCTTTTAGATGATTGCATTTGCTCCTTAGATGGGTCTTGTCATCCATTTTTCTAATCTCATAGTGGGAATTCGGAGACCTGCTAGAGAAAGTTGCCCCCTGCTAAGTGCATGGTGCCCCTATGGAATCATCCTCTCCAGAATCACCTGGTCTTTTCTTTGAAGCCAGTTTACATGGGTCATATCAAAAAACTCTTTCCTTTACTGCGGTGACTATTCTAAACTTTCTGCATAATCCCCAGGTCCTCTACCTCATTCTGATTGTATTCACTCTAGGCAAATGCCTTTGATTCCCACCTCACTGAGTCAGTCAAGATTATTAGATGTAACCAGCCTTTGTGTCCTACACACTGATAGATGGGCTTTGTCTGCTACCCCTTTAGTCTCTTTCCCTTCAGCCAAAGAGAATGATGCTTCTGTCCAGACTAATCCTTAGGACTGGTCTCTGTACTGTGTATTGTCCCATCTAGTCCAAGAGAAGGCTCCTATCACCCGTTTCTTGCCCTTTCTTCTGTACTTTCTGTCTCTTCCTCTCCACTGGCCCCTTTTTTTCAGGTCTATGTTCTCCACTAGGAGACTTGAGTTATATATAGGCCAAGGTTCACCAGGAAGCAGAGTTTAATGAACAGAATGTTTGCTCAGCTCTGAGCAGGCTGTAGGGGAACTAAGAGCAAGGTGGATACACAAGGTTGAGGGGCAGGGGGTTGGGAGTGGCTACTGAAACTCAGCAAAAGAGTCATGTGGGTAAGAATAGCTCAAGAAGAGTCATTAAGGGACCAAGTTAGTTTAAGTTGACTCTCTAGGAAGATTGCTAAGAAATAAATCCTACAGCTTCCTTCTCCCTATGATTCCTGCCAGAGGTTCCTCATGGACCAAACAGAACTGGAAGCCGGAGAACAATTCCTTTATATGATTATGGATCATAGAGATCAGCCTCCTAGGACACAGAGAAGGGTGGAATGGGACCCAAAGTGGATGGATCCATAGGGACAGACAGAAGACATAAATTGTATATGGAGTCATTTTTTTTCTGGAATGTCTTCACTCTAATTTTCATTGAAATGTGAATTTTAAAGAAAAATGTCCTCTTGAAATTATTGTCACTATTTTGTATCTAGGTGGAGGATTAAATTTCACACAAAATATTTCATTGAGAAAGGGTCCTGATTTCTACAATTCTTTGTACCATCATTGCAAATGGCCATTTCCTATATCGCTTGAACACAGTAGGTGACACACAGTGATTAATTGAATTTGTTTTAGCTTCTGGTAACTTTCAAAGGCTTAATTCCATACAAAACAAAGGAGAAAAAAAGAAAAAGAAAAAAATATTCAGGACCCCTTCCCACCCACCATTATCACAAAGCAAAGAGGAAAGCAAAGCAGAACATGATCTAATGTCACTGTGGAGAACGATTAATTTGAAAAGTAAGGAAGTGGTTTCCCTACAATGTTGGGCTTTGTCTGCACCATGGTCCATCATGGTCTGACTATATGTGTCCAGGACAGGACCAGAGGAAGCTTCTTTCTCAGAGTTTGCTGGCCTTGCACCTGCACAAACACCCTTTAAGAAAGGTCAGAGTGCCCTTGCATTTGATAGCTGGCCTCCTTACTCATTATTCAGCAGAGCTTCCTCTTGCTCTCTTCTGTTTACCCAGCAAGTGTCTTAGCTAAAGTATTTCTGAAATGAAGAAATCCATGAAGGTCCAATGTGGAAGGGAGAGAGTGAATGTTGGCTTCCTGGAGTTGCTGAGTGTCCTGGTTTGCTCAGAAGCCCTAATGCCTCGTGTCCCTCTTGGGTCTGTGGAGGTTTACACAATTGTCTCATGTTCAGGTAGGATGCATCACCACCAATTATTTTCCCTCATTATGCCTGAGATAGTGAAATTTTGCTACATGAATCTAAAAATAAACCATGGAGGTACATTGATGGTTGGTCTGGGGAGAGGGAGACAGGCATATCTTTGTTTTATCACGGAGTTAGGCAAATTCTTCAGAAAATTCCATTGTTTTCAAGAAAATGTGAAGCTTCATTTTCAGTCTCTAGCCCTTCTTTATAATTCTGGAAAGTATCTCCTGCCATCAGGCATTAAATAGATCACATACATATTTGGTCACCATCCCTTGATGCCTAGACATCAGTACCAGTCTATAGGGTCAGGTGGTTCAGACAGTTATTCCATAGCTAAGTGGGTTTCTAATGGCAAGGAAATTCCTATAGAAACTTTTCACTACTCTAAGAAATTGTACTATCCTTTGAGTATGCCACCAGATGAACAGAGGGGCTGGAACCAGATTAAATGCACACTGGTTAAAGAATTGCAAAAGGCAAGAATGTACTTCTCAACAGGCTCATTCATATAATCCAAAATCTGATATTGCACATTCATTTGAATTTTAAAAAGACTGGTTTCGAATGAGACTTTTATTCCATTTTATTACTTTATTGTCATCTTCTCTACATTCATTTTCTCCATGAATGTTTACTAAGGGTCTTTGAAGTGCAGAGTTTTGCTTTAGATTTTGGTTTACAACAGGGAATAATAGGCAAAGCAAGTGAATTCACAGGATTTATAGTTGAGTGAGGCAGACATGCTTGTGGCAGAGAACTCAGTAGAAACAAGGTCTATGAAGAAAACATAAAGGGGAAGCAGACTGCATTTCCTCTGAGGAGGAACCTCGGGTGGAGGTCTGAATGGTGCGAAGAAGCTACCCAAGAAACTAGTGAAGAAAGAATATCGCACCAGTTAAACTCCATAATCTGTGTTCCAATGCATGTAGAGGGCTTCACAGTTAACGTAAGTCAGTCACACACACACACACACACACACACACAGATTATATACTTTCTCTCTCAAAAATATATTTCTCTATTTTGTTGAATTTCTGCCTGTTTGAATAAATATCTTGTGACCTAGATAGTCAGGCAACCCAGATCATGATGCAATTGTATTTATAGGACTTATTGACTCACATTCCAGAAGGCTGGAAATGGTAAGAAGTGGAAACCAGAGACCAGGCTTCTTCACTCATCAAGAAATAGGAGACCATTATTTACTGGGTCTGAATGGCTGCAGTGGTCAAGTTCGAATGGCTACATGGGGAAGTGCCATGGGTTACCTGGGTTCATGGCTTTCTTGGAAGCAGAAAGTGTGCTGGGCTTGCTACTCAGGCCTGTGAGCTCTTCAATGGGCTCTGCCCAGGCATTGTTGGCAATTTGTGTTGGCTTGGAGAGACGCACACAATGGTAGAGTCGGGGAGGTGCAGTAGACCAGTTTGACTGGAATGGAGGCTTTGAAGAGAAGAATGAGAGAAAATATTAGGAATGCAAGTTAAATGGCGGAGGCTCTTAAACTCAGTGCTTCAAGCAAGTGTTTATAGATGAGTAAGCATTAGTTACCTCATCTCTAAAATGGGGATAATAATACATATCTCATAGGGTGAGAATGAGATGACATTATACATATAAAATGTTTAGCATTACGTTGGACACATATTAAGTGCTTAATAAGGAATAACGGCTACTATGAAAATGAAAGTGGTGTTTAAGTATGACTAATGTGGCAAGAACAGTGTGTTGGAGGAGGGGACAGTGGATGGGGAGCCCAGTTACAAGGTCGTTCCAACAGTCCTGGGACACAGGTGGTCTTAATAAGGCTGGGGAGACGGGGCCGTGAGAAACCATGAAGGAAACGTTAGGAGAACTTGCAGACTTCCCGGGAGAACGCTGCGAAGGACAGGGAGGACCTGAAGATGGCTTTGGCTTGAGTATTCAGAGCAGGGCAGTGGTGCTGAGGAGGCCATGGGTGAGGACAGGAGTTACGGGGAGGAAGGAGGTTGAGGAGGGGCAAACTAAAGCTGGTGGGGAACAAGAGGGCGGAGGGGAGCCGCCCCACAGCAAGGCCTGATCATCAGAGGGGACAGCACCGAGTGTGAGCCTTTTATTCCATTTCATTACTTTATTGTCATCTTCTCTACATTCATTTTCTCCTTGAATGTTTACTAAGGGTCTTTGAAGTACAGAGTTTTGCTTTAGATTTTGGTTTACAACAGGGAATAATAGGCAAAGCCTATTGTCAGGGGCAAATTAGAGTCGAGCCCAGGAAATAAGCCATCTTCCTCCCTCCTTTCCTTCCTGCCTTCCTCCCTTCCTGCCTTCCTTCCTCCTGCCTTCCTTTCTTCCTGTCTTTCTTCCTTCCTGTCTTCCTTCCTGCCTTCTTTCCTTCTTGCTTTCTTTCCTTCCTGTCTTCCTTCCTTCTTGCCTTCCTTCCTCCTGTCTTCCTTCCTGCCTGCCTTCCTTCCTTCCTGTCTTTCTTCTTTCCTGCCTTCTTATCTTCCTTTCTCCCTTCTAAGTGGGCTAGGTCCTGTAACTGAAACTAGACATATAAAGTGGAATAAATGAGACCTATGCTGTCAAGATGTTCACTCTAAAGAGTGAATTAGAAAAAATGCTGGGTGCAAATGTGAGGAGTGGGTAACGAATGTGATTTAGTTATTTTAAATTGGGAAAGCATTAATTGGATATTGTTTTTCTTCCTGAGGACTCAGCAACTATTAGGCAAGGAAATACCTGTGCATTAATTTTTTTTGTTCTTTATATGATATGAGTGTATTTGCTCCAACCCTCCTTCTTAAGCTAAGAAGTTTGTGACCTCAGGTTGATTTTGATTTCAAGAATGTTGAGATGGCTGAAATGATCCATCTGGTAATTAGGATAGGTTACCCAGTTTTGTACTCTATTTTTCTCTCTGAACTAAATGGCCCCGACACATACCTTCTTCTCTGATCCTCATCCATTCAGTCCGTCACTCTCAGAGTGCGGTTCCTCTCCAGCAATGTCTCTGGGCCGCCGTCAGGAAGTTAGTTCTTGGACCCATCCCTGACCACTGAGTCAGAACATCTGGAGGAAGGGCCCCCACCCTATTTCGCAGGTAGTCCAAGCGATTCTGCGGCAGGCTGAGCTTGAGACCACTAAGCCCTGCACCGAGCGGGTGCTCAGGGGACTTCTGCTGCACCACATGAGTAATATCCGAGGCTTTTCCCTCTGCTCTTCCCGGAGAGGTGGCGGCAGACACATGGGGTGAGGCACTATATCAAGTTCTCTTAGAAAGCTGGGGAAGCACAGATTTCTTGCCCTTTCCTTATTTATTTTAGTTATACATAATAATGGGGCTCATTTAGACAGATTCACAAATGCATCCAACATAGTTTATTTGACTTCAGTTCCCAGTATTTTCCTTCCTTCCTCTCTTCCCTCCCCTTGATCCTCTTTCTCTCTTGGTCTTCCTTCTGTTGACTGACTTTTAACTGGTGTGTTATGGTTAGGTACTCAATTGGAATGAATTGTCATATGTTCACACATGACACAGTGTCTTTGGTCAACTTCATTCTCCAGTTCTTCCCCTTCCCCTCCCTTCTTCCTCCTTCCTAGTCTCTGACTGCTGTTCTTCTGATCTCCCTTCTATTTTTATGAGATTCTCTTTCTTAATTCAGTTTTTCTCTCAAGATTTTGCATAGAAGAGAGAGCATTCGGTTTCCCTTTTTAACTTTTCTCCAGCGCTTGTTCTTGACTAGCTATTGTGTGTGTGAGGCCCGGGTCAGAGTCTGGGGACAGCTGTGTCCTGTTCTTAAGGACACACCACAGGGACTGCCCACAGTGAAGAGAGTCATGGAGGGCAATGTTCAATGACTTCTTCTGTTTTTTTTTTTTTTTTTTTTTTTTTTTTTTTTTTTTTTTTTAATGGAATTGGAGAAAGAGAACCCTTTCTTCCTTTATCCCTTCCTCCTCCCTGGCCACATTGTAATACTTAAGCCCGCTTGTTAGTGTTGTCTTCTTATTCCTGTCTCTGACCTCCTCCTCTCTGTCTTTGGTGAGCTTCCTTTCCCATCCCTCCCTCCTGGATGTAGTTCTCTCTCACCTCTCTCTGTCCTCTCTGCCTTGGTGATTGCCAACACTTCCACAATTCCAACTTGTATTTCGAAGTGAATTTCTCCAAAACTTACCTGTCAAGCACAGGCCTTCACCAAAGCACCACATTTCTTTTGCTAAATGTCCTCTGGAATCTCCATACAGACATCCTGCTGCTACCTTCAAGGTCACCTAGCCAAACCAGACTCTTATTTGTTCCCACCACATGACTTTCTTCTACTTGCCCATTTCTACTGCGGGTGCTATTATCTTTCTGAAATGCCAGAGTCATTTCTCATGTGCAGAGTCTGGGTGAGGGTGGGGTGAAGGGTTGATCAGGTCCTGAACCTGGCTCTCCTCTGCGCCCCGTGTTGGTCCACCCTGCTTCTAGCTCGCCCCTGAACCACTTCTCAGTAGCTTTCTGACTACTTTTCTCTCAGTGTGACGGACCAAGGAGATTGCAAAAGATTGCCCTTAGCTTTTACTTTCTCATTTTAAAAATCTCCAAATCATTATTAAATATGTAGGGGAAAATCATCTTTCTCTGTGGTTGTATAATAAAGCTCTGTGGCAGCTTGCTCAGCGTGGGCTGGAGAGCATAAACAAATGGAGGTCATTTTGCCTTCTGGGGGGTTATTTTTAATATCCAAGATTTTTCGATGCCTGCTCATTACCCCTGCTTCTTGCTTCAGAGCAGCTCACAGCTAAATCCATGGATGGCTTCCACAAAACACAAATCTTACAAAAGAATGCATAATTTATTCATAGGCAATACCTTCAGATCTTCAATCAAGACACAAGTACTAATGTTTTAGACACATTCTGACGTGTGTCACTACCTGACTTTGGAAATGCCAAGGAACAGCACATTAGATTTCTGCAAGGAGAGAGGAGGGCTGATAATGCTAGGACTTACTGACATTCAAGAGTGACCTTTTAGAAGGAGAAAAGGAAAGAATCGATTTTCTTATAAGTTTTTTTACACTCATTATTCAGTAAATTTTGACAACTCTTATGTAACAGATGAGGAAACTGGGATTTAGAGATGCTTCATACCTCATTCAAGGTCATATTTCCACAAGAACTAGAGATTCTAATTTGAGTTCCTTTAACCTCAAAGCCAATTTTCTCTTTATTACAACAGCACTTCCCCAAATGACTCTCTTGGAGCCCCTGTTCTTTGGAATGATGCTGATACTCCATGTGAAAGGCCAAGGGAGGTAGAATGTTCTAACACAGCTCTTTAGAAGCCGACACTTCTCCCTACTCTCCTCCCTGGCAACCACTGATCTCTGCTCTGCTTCTATGGTTTTACATTTTCCAGTTGTCATATAAATGGAAGCATGCAGTTTGTAGCCTTTTGGTTTATTCTTCTTTCTTTAACTGAGCAAAATACATTTGGGATTCATCTTGCTGTGCATATTGATAGTTTGTTCCATTCTTGCTGAAAAATATTCCATTGCATGGATGTACTATGGTTGGTCTATCTGTCTGATGGTTGAAGATGTCTGGATTGTTTCTTGTTTTTGGTCACTATACACAAAACTGCTATAAATAATCCTATAAAGGCTTTGGGAGCAAGCATATATTGTCATCTTTTTTTCTTTCTTTTTTTTTTTTTTCTTCAGTTGGGATGGCTGGAACGGCTTGGAAATGGGTACAAGTTCCTTTATGTCTTTCTCGAGGTTTTCTATGTTCTCTTGTCTTTGCATTGACAACTTTGTTGAATTCTCTTTGAAGACTTTTGGTTGTATCTGCCCCATGTAAGTAGGACTAAGGTTCTGACTCTTCTTGCTAGCATCTCTTCCTCCTTAGATTACTGGTTATTCTAATAGGTTCATGAAAAATTATGTGCACTTTGTTTGGGTTTTGCTGTTGTCATAGGGGTGAAAACAATGCCTTTTAATGTTCCATGTCTCAAACTGAAACCATCCCAGGCTGTAATTCTATTTGCTCATTAAAACAAGATAACAACAAATACAAGCAAATATAAGCAAAGATTTTGAATAAATCCAAATGATTCCAAAAACCAGTGCAGTTTACTTTCAATATTATTGACAGATGTGTTTCTCCACATGTGAGAAGTTCTTTAGATCTAATTTTTTTCATCTCTAAACATGGCAGGCTAATCTCTCCATGGACTCCGGGTTCTTATGTATTTCTAATATCGTCTGCACACCATGTCCTTCAAAAAGAATCCTCACATCTTCCAGCTGTAGGGTTCTTTGATGATTTAATCCCAAAATAAGATTCCTTAGATCTAACCTTAGTCACAAAGCAACTAACCCTTGTTTCCCATGTGCCTGTGCTGGGTGTGTGTGTGTGTATGTGTGTGTGTGTGTGCATGCGCGTGTGTATGTGGAGATGACACACTGTGGTGGGAGATGACCCATATATAGGAGCTGGCATTTTTGTGTCTACTCTTAATTCATGAAAAGTATGTAATTTTGGACAACCATATTGTTAGGCTATTTCTTCTCAATCCTTTATTGTTGCTTTCATTATTTACCAACTCCCTGATCACTACACCCTTCCAGGCCCTGAGGAGACCATCCTGCTATAAATACCACATTCGCCATCACATACACCATGCTGTACTCTAGCCTCTGAGAATTACAGGAGGTCAGTCACTCAAAGGGCACCTGTACAAATATATACTTTCCAGCCTGAACTCAGCTCTCAGCCCTCCTTTCAGAATTCTTTTATGTACCTCTAACCTCCTCATCCTCCTACTAAACTCAGAGGACATTCCCAAATATTAGTTCCCTTTATAGGATTTTCAGTCAGCTGATCACCTGCTGATGTATCCGATGGCTCACTTCCCACTGAATAGAGTGACAGCTGTCCAGTGGCACTTCTGCTGATTGCCTTCCATATCCCTCAGGTCAGAGACTCCGCATTTGTCTTAACTCCTCTCTTTGTTATTTAGTCAAAGACTTCTTTCTCTTTTAATCTAAAATTAATCATTTCCTCAAAACCAAGTAATCTGCATATAAAATGTAGAACTGGCAGTCAATTTTGACAATGAAAACCTATTGAGATTTTTAAAAATTAATTTTTAAATGTGTTCTAATCTGTTGTACATGACAGCAGAATGCATTTGTACATTTTGATAGATCATACATAAATGGAGTGTATTCTCTCATTTTTCTGATTATACATACTGTAGGAACACATAGGTCATGCGGTCATACATGTACGTGAGGTAATAATGTCTATTTCACTCTAATATCCTTCCTACCTCCACACCCCATCCCTTCCCTTCACTTCCATCTGCCTACTATAAAGTAACTTTATTCTTCCTTATTCCCCTGCCTTATTGTGAATTAGCGTGCACATCATATAACACATTCAGTCATTGTTTTTTGTTTTTTTGGGTTTGGCTTATTTCACTTAGCATGATATTCTCTTGCTCCATCCATTTACCAGCAAATGTGATAATTTCATTCTTCTTTAAAGCTGAGTAATATTTCATTATATATATATATTTATATACACCACACTTTCTTTATCTATTCTTCTGCTCAAGGGGGGCATCTAGGCTGGTTCCGTATTTGAGCTATGGTGAATTGAACTGCTGTAAACATTGATGTGGCTGCGTCACTGTAGTATGTTGATTTTAAGTCCTTTGGTTATAAACTGATGAGTGGGATAACTGGGTCAAATTGTTTTTCCATTCCAAATTTTCTGAGGAATCTCCATACTGCTTTCCATAATCTATTGAGATTTTGATTGGAAATTATCACATATATAGACATATATTAATTATTCAATTAATCATTATTGGCATTCCCTGAGAATATTTATGGTGTGCAGGTTAATTTTTCTGATATTAGTACAGCGACCCAGCTTTTTTCATTAGTATTTGCATTCTTTTCTCTCTGTTTACTTTTAATTTATCTGTGTTTCTATATTTAAGGTGAGTTTTCTATAGACAACAGACAGGGCTAGCTTTTCTAAAGACTGAAATTTAAATTAGATATTTTAATATGTCCACTATTTACTATATGCTGAATATTTATATTAGAGAGAATATTTATAGCAAAGCAATTATTAATCTAGTTTGGTTTATATTTATTATCTTACTATTTGTTTTCTTTTCATTCCATCTGTTATTTGTTCCATTTTCCTGTTTTCTTTCCTTCTTTTGGATGAACTTAATATTGTACATGGTTTCACTGAGTTTTCAGTATTGAATATTTATGAAAATGCCTTGTGTAATTTTTGAGTACTTTATGATGCTTACAATATGAATAATTAACTTATCATAATTTAATTTATGATCTTGCAACATATATGTCCATTTCTTCGACTCTGTCCCTCAACTTGTACGAAGTTTTAATTGAGTTTTATTACATGGCTCAGGATCATTTCTATTGCAGCATTTGGAAAACCATATGTCCATGAAACCATGAATGCTAAAACATAGACCCAGTCCTGAGATGCTTACTTGAGATTATGAAACATCTTTTTTCTTAAAATTCTATATAACATTTTATTTTATTTATTCATTATTATGTTGTGATTAAATAATTATACTAGGGCAAGGAAATATGTGTGGCAAAGTGCCCAATGACCAGAACAAATACCAAGTACAAAGTAAACTGTTGAGAGATCAGCATTGCTTAACATGGTTAAAAAAAAAAAAAGCTTCATCAAAGGATTGCAACTCAAGAGAAGATTCTTCCAAAGGATGTTACTAATTGAACAGGTATGAACAAGATGGCGACAGTGATTTGTGGTAGACTCGGACAGGTGAAAATAAGCTTGAGTGGAATGAGATGTTCAGGCTGTAAACAGTGGATTATAAATCTGGGGAAGTTGGTACAGCAGTTTTTTAAAATTAAACACAATATTTCTTGCAGCACGCTACCTCATATTTTACAGATTTTGTTTTTATAGCTTTGTCCCCTTGCATGGTAATGCGGTTCCATCTTGTTCTTTTAGATAATGCCGATTTGTTACCCAGTTTTCCAAAAGCAGTGCCACCTTCATAAACTTTGTGTCTAATAACTGTGTTTGTTAATGAATTACTGAAGTGGGGAAGGCAGAGCTGGGAGGCAGAAAATTTAATAAGGAATGGAGAAAGTAATAATGAATCTTGTAGTGAATAACACTTTTGGTCTTGAGTAAACTTTACTTGGAAAGGAAGAACAAATATTCCTCAGTTGAGTTCTCCCTTCTCTACCACATGTTAGTTAGACTTACCTCTCTTCTAAATTCATCTCTGATTTATCCCTCATGTCACAACTTGTGCGTCTTCTTAAACCTTAATAATTAGTGACCCACTCAGTGAGCTCATTTCACAGTTGTGGGCAACTGGAGGTGGGGGTGGTCTCTCTCCTCTTTGCTGGGATCATCTGAGTGGCTGTGCAGGGACTCCATTCCTCCACTATTTTATGGTATTTCCTGAGGGGACCATTTGTCAAAAGGATATTTCTCACCACATACGAGAACATTCTTAAATCAGTAGTTAATTGCCTTGCATCTATGTAGTCAACAAGATGTAAGGCAAATGTTCTGTGCGATTGCTGACCTGCCATTATGACTCTCATTGCCTCTGCCCCGGCCCCTGGCAGCACAACCACACCATTACCAACACTGCTTCTACCACCATCATGGTGGTCATCGTTGGCTGTTGGGCTCTGCAACAGCCTCACTGTCTCTACACTATTTCCAGTCTTCCCAGAATCCTGCACTATTGCCCTCACTTTACACGAGCACGCTGATTTTCACACAGAACATGGAACTTGCCATGGTTAGTGATCAGAAAAACCCAGGGTCAGCCTGAATCTGCCTAATCCCAAGATAAAGCTCTTTCAACCTCCACAAGTAGGCAGTCGAGCAAGTGAACAATAATTCACTTTCCAAACTTACCTTCAACTTCTACAGTGCCTGTATTTGTAAACTTATTGTTGGCAGGTTCACAAACATCTGACAGTCTTAATGTTTTAATTTTCTTTTTCTTTCTTTTTTCACTCCCAGTTAAACGTCCTCTCTGTGGTCTGGAGCTGTTGTAGCACTTGGTGATCTCTCCAGTGAGCACTGATTTTATACAATAAATGTTTTTTAAATGCTGCTTAACATCATTTTCAATGTGAGGTCATGCATAATAATGAAAATGGACAATTCTGTAGCCTGATGTTCTTAGAAGTGATGCTGTATGGTAAATCTAGCTGGAATCTTTTCATGGGATCAGAGGGTTTGATGGTGCATGATGGTGCAGGAGGCTAACTTATTTTAAACTTAGTCACACAGAACATTTTAGTGCCCCAGAACAGCCAATAGAATCTGCGCTTATGCCATATTTGTGTTATGAAGCATCAAAAAAACCTGTTGCAGTTCCTGGTTTTGCCACTCTAGTTACTCTTCTATACTTTAAATCAGATTCATTTTCTGGGTTTATGAACTTCTTGGGTTTCCATCTTATCTTGCTATGTTTGGAATTTGTATCCTGCCCCTATCAAATTAGTAAACACTGCTGGTTGTTCCCTTTAAACTTCGAGGCAGGGTGCAAGCTTGCCTTCATTAGAGCAACAAGGGGATGGATATGAACCAGTTTTAGCCACTCATAGGTCCTTTCATTGCCCTTCACAGTGAAGAGTTTAAGCATTGATGTTAAATACAGCATTGGATAATGAGACATGAAGGGGAGTCTGTTGAATGATTCTTGGAATGCTTTTTTTCTCACTGATAAATATTCATGCTGGGGGCACTCTTTTTCTTCTCCTACTCTTCAGTATTTTCTGTAACTCCTGAAATATATGGAACTTCAGAAGCCATCCTGCAATGATGAGAAACAAGCCTAGGGATGAAAGGAAACAGATTGAGGATGTAATGCTGGAAGATGGGGATAAAAGCCCTGTATCCCTCATGTCATGATGTTTTCAAGCTACTGAGTTAATAAATTCCACAGCTCAACTGTAATACTCATGAGATAATAATAATACCAGGTATGCAATTAGGTGGTGTTTATAAAATAGCTGCCAGACATTGAGAGTGGTCAGTTCTTTTTTTTTTTTTCTTTTTCTCCCCTGACCCCTTCTGATTTTAACAGCAGCCTCTGTCAGAGATTGCAAAAAACAATAGACACAAGAGGAAGAGTCTCATTAAGGCCCCAGAGGTGGGAAAGCATTTTAAAACTGTGAGGATATGAATGTTAGCCACCATTTTTTTGCGTGTGTGCATTATGCTGAATTTTCAATTCATGCATTACCATTAGAAGTGATCTAATTATTTTGGTCTTTATTATTCTCTTGAGTATAGAAATAGCTAGTAGAGAAATATGGTGATAAAGTTTCCTGCTGACCTCAAAATCTTTCACAAAGTACATTAGATTGGCCACATGTACTGGACCCTATCTGCTTCAGAGGAAATTCTTGCAAGAAGCACAGTTGAAGAGTTGGTTTGCAGACTTTTTTTTTTTTTTTTTTTTTTTTTTTTTTGGTGACAGAATCCCAAGTCTAGAGTGACTTTGGAGAGGACAAACGAGAATGACATAATAAGGCTCATTGATACACAGAAATTAATATATCGACTTGCTAAAAGCTTCAATCATGCTAGGAGGTGACAAATGTGAAATTAATGACAATAGCTAAATAAACGATTAAAGCCATCAGCAGATATGTATTCATTCTTCTGCATGCATTCTCAGTCAATCTTCTTTTTCTCCCCTAGCACTGTCTTCAGGACCTGAGAAAAGTAAGAGAAAGGATCTTAGGTCTGGATCTTCCTCTTTAGAACCATATCTATTTTGTTTCTCGTTCTGTCAAATGCTGGCATTTGCTGACACATTGGAAAACAATCTGATAGAAACGTAAGACTATCTTGGTAGTAGTCATAAGACTTGGATTCCAGATTCACAGCCACCATTGACTGACTGTGTAACCATGGTCATGTTAGGTAAATGTGTTTTATCCTTTTCTCAATGATTAATCAAAGCTGGATTGAAGTGACTCTAGCATTAGGCATGGCCCCCTGCCCTCTGGTAGTAATGATTGACTATCGTCCTCACTTGTCTTGCTTGTCATATTACACAAACCTAATACTGTTTGCTCACCATAGATTGTGAACCCTTTGCCCTTCAACTGGTCATATGCAGGCATAACTTGTCAAGATAGGATCTGGATCCCTGGGGCTGTGCAAAACTCTTTGTCCTGCATGGATATACGGCATTGTGCTTGCTATGCCTAAACTTCCACCGGCTGTGTTTATTGGCCTTGTTGCATGTCAACTTGTTATGGATACCCCTGCCAGAACCTGTTGGGATGGGTGCAAGATACTGAACAAATGCACAAATGCCATTAGTGGGTCTGCTAGTGATGGTGAACTGTAGAGTCGATGACCAACTGCTTGTCATTTTTAGACTTTCTGTTGACTTCAAACATGGCGCCAGATCCAAGCTTCTCTTCTACTTCCCCAAGGTTGATCTGTAACCTGTTTTCAAGTGCTAATTTGATGATATTCAATTATGGTTTCTAGAGAAACGAGACTTCATTACCACCTATGAGAAACTTCATGTCACACCTGGATATTTTGCATAAAAATCAAACTTGTATGTCCTGGGTTTTTAAGATTTATGAACAAAGATTCCATTGGGGCTCTTCACATGGCTCACCTAAAAGGGTTTTAGTGTTAAGGTCAGGTCAGTGCAACAGGATTTGTATTTTTAAGCACTGTTGAAATCTATTACTTAGTAAGAAATGAGAGACAGAAAACCAAGGCAGAAGACCAGGAGGAAGGGTGGGGGGAAGTCAGAGAAAGCATACCTAGTTACAAGTTTGTCCTACAGAAAGTGACGGAAAGAAATTTTCTTTTTAAGAGTTATTTTCTTTTTTTCTTTTTATTTATTATGGTCCTGCTGTTCACTTTGTGAGGCCAGATAAGTTCACATGCTGAATTCAAGTATCTAAAGGTCAAGGAAACACTAAAATGTTCAAGTGTTCAAGAGTCAGAATGCAGGGATTTTAAAAAATTTTCTGCATTGTTGTTAGTTTTGCAGCTGTTTCAGAGGCTGTATTCCTGACACCCAGTAACACCTGGAAAAGCTGTAAAGGTAAAGTGAGGGACAGCATGGGTGGAAAGAGATCGTTTCTATTATTACTGTTCAAGCTGGTTAGTGCGTGACCATCTAAATGGACAACAGTCCATGGAAGTTTGCTTTTAGAGATGTCTTTGTGGAACCACAGAATGACAAAGCAGGAGTGATCCTGCCTAGCCCTTCCTTTTATAGACACGGAATTTGAGAAAAATAGGAGATCACTTGCTCAAGACCACCTGAGAGAACAGTGTCAGTCACTGGGACATGAGGAAGATGACATACCAGAGGGTAAAGGCATATGGATTTGGGAGCTGAAACAATGAGCTAAAGCATGTTTCTGCCACCCACCAGCTCTATGCTCCAGAATTAGTTGCTTAATCTCCTTGCCCCTCATCTTCCTCACACATAAAGTGAGTTTAATACCTACCCTATGGTTTTGCTTCATTTATACCATAAATTGTATATAATACTCTATGTAAAGAGTGTTATTATGTATCATAGATCAATTGGGCCATGCCTAGTAGTTGCTCAATATATGTTAGCTACTGACAGTAACTAGCAGTCCATATTTACTTAAATGTGAATTATGATAAAGATGATGGCAAAGTTATAAAGAACACATGATGTAATTTCTGGCTGTGAGAAGCATATGATCTGATTTTAAGAGTCAAAAATTGCCAGGTACAGAGGAGCAGGCCTGTAATCCCAGTGTCTCAGGAGGCTGAGGCAGGAAAATTCCAAGTTCAAAGCCAGCCTCAGCAACTCGTCAAGGCCCTAAGCAAATTAGCAATACCTCATCTCAAAATTAAAAAAAGAAAATTAAAATTTAAAAAAAATCGATGGGATGTGGCTCAGGGGTTAAATGCCCTGGCTTTAATCCCTGTTATTGAAAAAAATAAATAAATAAAAGGTCAAGAAATGATGCCTGCATAGCTAAGTAGCCATGGGTGGGTATCTCAAATAGTCTTCCAGGTATGAAAATAGGGCAACTTGAAATATTGCAGTGAAATGCAAGTGTCCTCTCAGGGGGCTTGCTTTCAGACTGGGGTCTTAATCACAAGGTTCTAACAAGAGCAGGTGAAGCATGTGAGCTTGGAGTGAGAGTATCACAAAACTCCAAACGAACATGGAAGCATCACAGGAGAAAGACTGGGCTTCAACTATCTGCTGGAGACCAGGCAGCTTATGATGCTGGTCAAATGACAGCATCTTTGTTCCCTTTGCTTCTCAACTCTTCCTTTTCTCATCTCAGAAGAAGGGATCAACAGTACGTGAGGCAGGTACGTGAGGTTAAAAATGACAGAGAGAGAGAAGATACCTGAAGTTCCTTTCCTAAAGGCATATGTCCTTTAGTCAAAAAGGCTGAGCTCAGGAAGGGTGTGGGGATGAGTCTTATTTCTGATCAAAGTAAGTAATTAAGCTGGGTAAATTTCATTACTGAATGGAGAGTGCGTGTGACTCAAATCATGGTAGATCCTGTTAGTGTAAAATGTCTGGAGGGGTCACTGAGGGGGGAGGAAGAGCCAGTGGATTTTTACTCAATGGCAGAGAAAAGCTAGCATCACTAAACTTCTGAAGGGACACTGGGAGATAAAAATAAAGTGACTTTTAATTATCTTTATAAATCCCCTGTCTTCCAGGAATCATTTAACATTTTGGTCCAACTTGTTATCAACTGCCAACTCATTCCAGCCAATTTTGTCATGGGAAGCCCTCGTGATGAAACATTATTTTAAATCATTTCTAAAACCATGGAAGGAAAGCCTATACACCTCCTTAAGTACTTCCATGTAGGTACATATTTATGTACATTCTCTAGACCCTTCTGTACTCATTTTGGTACAGGTCTTTTATAATACGTGGTCTTTTATAACATATGCATGTTGGGTGAAAAAACAGCCCAGACAATATCTATTTTAGTTAGTCAAACAATATATCAACATATTTCTAAGAATTGGTAGAGAAATGAACTTCAGAATGGTCTTCTGGAATGACAGAATAAAGATTTCAGTCAACCCACTCTCCCTTTCAATAAAAATATGACAGCTGGACACGGTGGCTTACACCTCCAATCTCAGCCACTCTGGAGGCTGAGGTAGTAGGATCACAAGTTTAAGATCAGCCTCAGCAACTTAGTGAGACCCTAAACAGCTTAGCAAGACCCTGATTCAAAATAAAGAATAAAAAGGGCTGTGATTGGGGCTCAGTGATTAAGCACCCCTGGGTTCAGTCCTTGGTAACCTCTCCCCAACCAAATGGGGAAAAATGACTAAAAACAAACATTTGAGAAATCTGGCAATAATTGGAACCATAGATGGGACTGAAAATCGTCTATCCAAGAGAAAGTACCAAAGTCCAGCAAGACAGGGGTCTGTGAAATTTTAAGTTGAAACTATTTCCCTTACCCTTCCATTCCCAGTTCAATAGATAGGCAGCCAGATATAGGCAACATTGCAGATAAGGGAAATATCTGATTGCTTTTGGATGCTTTGTTAAAAGCATCATCCTCAGAGGACAAGAAATATTTTGTCTGAACTTCAAAGACCTTGTGAAATCTCTATTCTCCTGTACGATGGCTACTTGATTGACTCTCTCTCTCTCTCTCTCTCTCTCTCTCTGTATGTGTGTGTGTGTGTGTGTGTGTGTGTGTGTGTGTGTGTGTGTGCATGCAGGGGAAACTAACCTCAAGACATTACTGAAACAGTAGAAAACTGCTGGCAACATCTCAGCTGCCTAAGGCTGTGATTTCAATTGGGCAAATCAGAGCCTGGCTGGTAATTTAAATGAAAATCCTGGAGAACTGGACAGCCATAGGGAACTTACAAAGCCCAGACTTGTTCCTGGAGGTCTAAAAGGATGAACTTGTGCAAACCTGAGCAAATACTTAGAAAAGACCTGGAAAGGGAGAAAGTGCTAGTCACTTACTGCTGGCTGACATTGAACAAGTAGAAAGTAAAAGATAAGGTTGTTTCGTAGATTTCCTGAGGTTTCAGGGATTATTCTCTGCTATGTTTTTACATAGTTTGTTCCCCTGAAGTTCATGACTTGGAAGCTTGGTCCCCAGTGGGATAGTGGGGATAGTGCAGAACCTTTAAGAGGTGGTATCCACTGGGAGGTCCTGTGCCAGTTGAGGGCACTGCCTTTGGGAAGAATTAGGTAGTATTTGTATGACCTCCTGGCAGTTTTAGTTAGAAGACTCTTAACCAAAGCCCAAACCTGGTCCCAACCAGCTCTCGTGTTTCCTGAGTGGCAAAGTGACCATTTGCTTTCACATGTGCTCTGACCATTGTAATGCACCATGATACAAGGGTCTCTTGGCCCTTGCCAGAGACCAAACCAGGGGGTTGTTGGATATTGGACTTTGAACGTCCAGAACTGTGAGCTAAATGGACTTTTTCTTCATAAGTAATTTCTTCAAGTATTTAATTATAGTAATAAAAGCTGACTAATGCACCAACTTATACACAGGTCCTATTGGCATGGGTGAAAGACTTAAAGACAAGCAATTTAAAGGCACTTTCTGACCAATCATTTGCTGACTACTAAATTACACTGAACCCAGTTGTGACTTGAGGAATCCTGGTTTAAAAATAGAAATATGAACTTAACCCAAAACTAACAGAGAACTCAGAAACCACACACAGCAGGGAAAACAAATCTAGAAAAGTTGCCAAACATAATTAACAAGAAGAAAATCAAGAGCAAGGTTAACAAAATGTGAGGGATGTGGAGGAATCTGATACCACAGATCTTACAATATATTATTAAAATCATCTAATTTTTAGCAAAAAAGTAAGTCTTTGTTCTGTAAGTCTGTAGGAAACTCAGACACTGATTTTACCATTTTACTAGGGAATTAACCTATGTTAACTATGTTCAATGAACTAAAGGAAACTATACCTAAAGAGTTAAAGGAAAGTGTGATAACAATGTCTCAACAAGTAGAGAATATAATTAAAGAGCTAGGTATTATAAAAAAGAGATAAATAGAAGTTCTAGGATTGAAAATTACAATAATAGAAAACTATGCTATAGGAGTAATAGAAGATTTGGGCTGGCAGAAAAAAAAGTAGTAGACTTGAAGGAAGGCCAGTAGAAATTAGCCAGTCTGAGGAACAGAAAGAAAAGAATAAGGAATAATGAACAGTCTCAGAGAACTGTGGGATGCCATCAACATAAGTGTAAGGGGAATCTCTAGGATAATAAAAGGAGGAAAAGCATGAAAAATTAAAGATATAATGACTAAAGTGTCTCAATTCATGAAAATATACTAATCTATGCAATAAGAATCTCAATGAACTCCAAGTTGAATAAACTTTAGGATATCCCTACAGAGAGATATCATAATCAAAGAGCAAAATAAAAGACAAAAAGAAAATATTGAAAGAAGAAAGGTGAAAATGATAAGTTATGTACTTGGCATCCTTAATGAGATTCACAGCTCACTTATCAGAAACTATGAAGGCTAGATGTGGGATAATATCTTAAAAATATCAAAAGAAAAAGAGTGAACCAATAATCCTACATCCAGGTAAGGTATTGTTTTCAAATTAAGAAATTTAATTTTTTAGAAAATTAAGAAATTTTTCTGTAATTTCCTATAATTAATTAATTATTTGTCCTATAAGAGATACTACTGTATGTACTGCAGGTGAAACAAAAGCATTTTAGATAATAACTGAATTTCATATGAAGAAACAATGAACTCTAGTAAAGGTAAATGACAAGCATTATGACGGATTTAAATACATATTTATATATTGTAAGCTTATTACATATTTAAAACGATTTACATTTCTATTGTCTTAAACAGGCAACTACATAGAAAGATTCAAGGTAGTCAACAAGAAGGCCACATTTCTAGTTGCTCCATGGCTTGGGATTCAAGCAGCAGGAGTATTGCTTCTCTGTGAGATGGGCAGAAGAGGGATTTCACTAAAACTCAATATGAGGCATAGTGTCTTAGAGACTTAGTGATTTGCATACATTCTACAAAGAAGAAACTACATTGGAGCCAAGTCAGTTGTGGCAGCAGGAGCAGCAGTTGTAGTGGCGCTGGTTTGGCACAGAGGAAGGGAGAACACACAGAGAAATGCAATAGACAGATTTAGTATGGAAAAATCTGAGATCAGAAAATCAGCCTGTTCTTAGCTGATCCAGAGGATGCATATGCTCTGGTGCTTGAAAAGTGCCCCCTGTTTCCCAACTGGCCATGGGGAGCTGAGGTGGTATGCTGCAGTTGCTGCTGCAGGAGAGAACTGAGCAAACATGGCTACACTGTCCTGGCAAGTGCCTCCTGCATCGCCTAAGATGTACCTAGTGGAACAGGAGTGAAACAGGGACAGAGGATATTTTACCCAGGGGTATTCAAGTTGGAAAAGTGAAGGGGAGCCCAACTTGCTTCCTCCTTTGTCTAGTGATTCATGTAACCAGTTGAAGCAGGTTGGGAATCTGAACAGGTAGGTAAGAATATACTCAAGAGACTCAGCCTGGGAATCCTGGAAAGTGTTTGTGGGCAGCAGAGGGAGTGAAGGATTAGCTCCCCCACCCCATGAGTAGAGTCCCTGGGAGACTCCTAAGATCCAGACTCCCAGCAGACATCATCAACTGCAGGCCCTAGGGGTGTGTTGATCTAATCTATCCAGAGCAGAAACCATCCAGCAAAGTCTGTGAGGCTTGATTAGACCAAACCCCCACCTACTAGAACTCCACTCAAAAAACCCTGCAGCAGCCCCACCTTGGGAGTTCATTGATTTGGTCTGTGCCGACAAAACTCCAATTGACAGTCTTCCCATCTCATCCTACCTCATATGGGGGAGAAGAGAAGCCAAGAATTTTTGGAACCAGCTTCAGTCTTAGGCCACTCTAAGTGGCAACTTGGTGAGAAACACAAAAAGAGACAGAGGTTAGCAATCCCCAGTCCTTGCTCTTTCTCATGGTGCATAGCCCAAGAGGAAATCAAAGACAAGAAAGTCAGGCACAGACAGTGCCCATCTATTCTCATTGATTATTTTGACCACCTCAGGAAACAATGCCTTAATTTTTCTTTAAGAATCTTTTTTTGTTTTCTCTTTTTGTGGTGCTAGACACACACACACACACACACACACACACACACACACACATATATATATATATATATACACATATATGTCATGGAGAAGTACGTGTACATATTTCTTCTCATTTTTAGCATTTTTAAAAATTTAGTTATTTTTCCTCACCTTATCTTTGGAGGGTTAGGGTTTTTGATTAATATATGTTGGTTTCATTTTGCAATGTTTTTTATTTGTCAGTTTCTCTCATTTCTCTTTCTCTCTTTTCTTCTAACAGCCAAACTCTGTTGTTTTCTCTGTCATGCTCCCTTCCCTTTGTTATTTTTATTTTTTTCTCCTTTCACCTCCTTCCTTATAATCATCACATGCTATGTCTCTTCTGCATTCTCTCTTTTCGCTTTTTGAAATTGTGAGCTCTTTTCTACCTCCTTATCACATTTTCTTTTCTCTTAATTAACTGTATTCTTGCTATATTTTAGCACTAATTGGTTTATATATTTCTTACCCCCACCATTAATGCTGTTGTGATTATTACTCCTGTGGATGACATAGTTGACACCTGTTTTTTGCTTTAATGCCAGATGTAGTTCATGGTTATTTACTGTTTTTGCTGTTGGCAACTGCTGACTCAACCATTTCTATTTTTTTGTGGCAATTAACTTTGTAGATGTCATAGAAGGAACTAAGTATTTAGTTTAATGCTACCTATTCTTTGCATTGGTTGTTGTTATTGTTTGTTTCCCCCTATTCTGTGAGATGATGGGAACCTACAGGGACACAACAAATTCACAGAGTAGAAACTCTGACCTAAACTCAACCAAAAGACAGCACACACACACAATTTAAAGACCCTCCATCTTCAGCTGTACATTAATACAAATAATATAGAGACAAAAACTGAAAATAACAACCAGGCCCAAGTACAGGTAGGGGTGGGTCCCCAGGTCTCACTACAGACATCCTTTGCTATAGCAAAAACAGACAAAAATAACTCAAAGTCTGTGTATACCATACCTATGTGGGGGTCTTAATCCAGATCACTGTAGGACTATTTGGCAAGTGAAGACTGTGCTCTATAGCGGTCAACACATAATAGTGGAAAAGAAATCCCTTTCAACAGATGCATAAAACCCAACACGAGAATACAAGAAAAAGCAAGCTAATGTAACCCCTCCTAAAATGCATAGTTCACCAGTAAATGACCCCACAATATTGGAGTGGATAAAATATCAGATAAGGAATTAAAAATTATTATTAAAGTGATCAACAAATTCCAAAAGAATACAGAATAAATACTGAATGAATTAAGGAAGTCAGTACAGAATATGAATGAAAAATTCAATAAGGAGATAGAAATATTTTTAAAAGAACCAAATAGAAATCTCAGAAATATTAGAATTTAAAGACACAATAAATCAAATAAAATGTTCAGTTGAAAGTCTCTCTAATAGGGTTGACCATGCTGAAGATAGAATCCCAGAGTTGGAAGACAAATTGGCCAGCCTTGAACAGACAGAATTAAAGAAAAAAAAGTAACCATGATCAGAATATGCAAGAACTCTGGGACAATATGAAGAAAAAAAATTAAGAATCATTGGAATTGAGGAGGACTGTGAAATACAGGCTAATGGAATGGATTAAACTCTTCAGGAAAATAATAACAGAAAATTTTCTCATTCTTCAAATGAGATGGATATCCAGAATCAGGTGGCATTCAGAACCCCAAGTAGACAAGATCAAAAAAGAAACTCCCCATGGCACATTATAATTAAAATGCCTGACATAAAAAGGATAGAGTTTTAAAGGCCTCATGACAAAAATGTCAGGCCACATTTAGAGCCAAGCCAATCAGAATCACCACTGAATTCTCAGTATAAACTTGAAAAGGCAGGAGAGTTTGCAGTGATGTGTTCTCAGTCTCAAAAGAAAATAACTATCAACCCAGACTACTATATTCAGCAAAGTTGGAATTAATAGACCTCTCTCTATAACAACATTGATTGTAAATGGTCTCAACTCTCCAATTAAAAGACATTGGCTGGCAGAATGGATTAAAAAACAAGATGCAAATATATGTTGTTAGCAAGAGACACAGCTTATAGTCCAAGACAACCACAGTCTGAAAGTGAAAGGGTGGAAATTGATATACCATGCGAATGGAGCCTGAAAACAAGCAAGAGTAGCTACTCTCATAGCTAATAAAGCATATTTCACATCAAAATCAATCAGAAGAGTCAAAGAAATTCTCTTCATATTGATAAAGAAAGCAATCTAACAAGAAGATATAATAATAATAAATATTTGTGCCCCAAACATGGGTGCAATTAATTACATAAAAGAGACTCAAATTAAAGCTCCAGATAGACCCTAGTACAATAATATTTGATGATTTCAATACTCCTATCTCAACATTAGGTTGGTCATCCAGACATAAACTCAGTGAAGACTCTTTGGACCTGGAAAATATTATAAATTAAATGGACCTAAGAAACAATTACAGCCTATTTCATCCAACAAGAGCTGAATACACTTTCTTCTCAGCATCTCATGGAACCTTCTCCCAAACTGGCCATTTTTCAGACCACAAAGCAATTCTTAGAAAATACAAAAAAAGATATGATTCCTTGCATCTAATCAGATCATAATGGAAGAAAATTAGAAATCAACATGACCAAACCCTACAGAAACTCTCTAAACACATGGAGATTTAACCACATTCTTTTGAATGATAAATGGGTGACAGAAGAAATTAAGGGAGAAATTTAAAAATACTTAGAATCAAATGAGAATAGTGATACAATGTACAAGAACCTCTTGGATACTATGATGGCAGTTCTAAGAGGAAACTTACAGTTATGAGTGCCTACAAAAAAAAAAAAGTCAGAAAGATCCCAAATGAACAACCTAATGAAGCATCTTAAGACCCTTGAAAAAGAAGAATGAACTAATTCCGAAACTAGTAGAAGGAAGGACATAATTAAGATCAGAGCTGAAATAAATGAATTTGAAAATACAATAAATACAAAGGTTTGATGAAACAAAGCATTGGTTCCTTGAAAAAATAAACAAGATTGATAAGCCCTTGGCCAAGCTAACCAAAAGATAAAGGGAGAAAAACAAAATTAAATTAAAATTAGAGATGAAAGGAGAAATCACCACAGATATCTCAGAAATCCAGCAGATCATTAGGGTTTATTTTGAAAACTTATACTCCAATAATTGGAAAACCTAGAAGAAATGGATACATTTCTAGAAAAATGTGACCTGCTAAAACTGAACCAAGAGGACACAGAAAATCTAAACAGACCAATAACCTGTAATGAGATACAAGTAGTAATTAAAAGCCTCCCAACAAAGGAAAGCTCAGGACCAGATGTATTCTTAGCTAAATTCAACCAAAACTTTAAAGAAGAACTAATTCTAATATTCACAAAGTTATTCCATGAAATAGAAAGGAATGGAACATTTCCAAATTCTTACAGTGAAGCCAGTAACACATTCATACCAATACCAGATAAACAGACATCAAGGAAAGGAAATTGCAATCAATATCCCTGATGAACTTAGATGCAAAAATACTTAATAAAATTTTAGCTAATTGTGTTCAACAACATATGAAGAAGATTGTGCACCACGATCAAGTTGGTTTTATTTCAGATGCAAGGATAGTTTAATATATGCAAATCAATAAATGTAGTTCAGCACATAAACAGAATGAAGGAAAAAAAATCACTTAGTAATCTCAATAGATGCAGAGAAGGCCTGTGACAAAATTTGGCACACACTCATGATAAAAACACAGAAGAAAATAGGGATAGAAGGAACCTACCTCAGCATCATAAAGGCTATATATAAAAAACCCAAAGCCAACCTCATAGTGAATAGAGAAAAACTGAAAGAATTTTCTTTAAAATCTGGGGCAATACAAGGATGTCTACTCTTAACACTCCTATTTAATATAGTGCTAGAAATTCTAGTCAGAGCAATTAGGCAAGAGAAGGAAATAAAACAGATAAAAATAGGAAAGAAAGAAGTCAAATTATCACTGTTTGTAGATGATATGATCCTATACCTGGAAGATTAAAAAAAAAAAAAACTCCACCAAAAGACAGTTGAGTTAATAAACAAATTTGACAAAATAGTATGTTATGAAATCAACATACAAAAATCAATAGCTATCTTATACACCAATACTATATACCAACAATAAATTTGATGAGAAAGAAATCAGAAAAACAATTTCATTCACAATAGCCTCAAACAAAACAAAAATCAAATATAAAAAAAACCTAGGAATCAATCTAACAAAGGAGGTGAAAGACCTCTACGATGAACACTGAAGAAAGAAATTGAAGAACTCAAAAGATAGAAAGACCCTCAATGTTCATGGACAGGCAGAAGTAATATTTTTAAAATGGCCATAATACCAAAAGCAATATGCAGATTCAATAAAATCCCCATTAAAATGCTAATGGCATCTATTGAAATAATCATATGATTCTTAACTTTAAGTCTATTGATGTGATAAATTATATTTATTGATTTCTGGATGTTGAACCAACTTTGCATTCCTGGTATGAACCCTAATTGATCAGGGTGCGCTATCTTTTTAATATGTTTTTGTATGGGCTTTGCCAGAATTTTTTAAAGGATTTTTCCATCTGTGTTCATCAGGGATATTGGTCTGAAGTTTTCTTTCCTTGATGTGTTTTTGTCTGTTTTTTTTTATCAAGGTGATCCTGGCTTTATAAATGAGTTTGAAAGGGTTCCCTCTTTTCTATTTCAGGGAATACTTTGAGGGGTATTTGTTTTAGTTTTGTGAAGGTCTTGTAGAACTCAGCTGAGAATACGTCTGGTCCTGGGCTTTTCTTGGTTGGTAGGTTTTGATGGCATTTTCTATCTCATTGCTTGAAATTGATCTATTTAAATTGTGTATGTCCTCCTGGTTCAGTTTGGGTTGATCATGCATCTTTAGAAATTTGTTGATTTCTTCAAGATTTTCTATTTTGTTGGAGTATAGATTTTCAAAATAGCTTCTAATTATGTTTTCTATTTCAGTGGTGTCTGTTGTGATATTTCCTTTTTCATCACAAATTTTAGTACTTTGAGTTTTCTCTCTCCTCTTCAATAGTGTGGCTAAGCTCTTATCAATTTTGCTTACTTTTTCAATGAACCAACTTTTTGCTTTGTCAATTTTTCAAATTGTCTTTTTTTTCAATTTCATTGATTTCAGCTCTGATTTTAATTATTTCCTGTCTTCTACTACTTTTGGTATTGATCTGTTCTTCTTTTTCTAGGGCTTTGAGATGTAATGTTAGATCATTTATTTGTTGACTTTGTATTCTTTTATTGAAAGTGCTCCATGCAATGAATTTTCCTCTTAGTACTGCTTTCATAGTGTCCCAGAGATTTTGATATGTTATATCGTTGTTCTCGTTTACCTATAAGAATTTTTTAATCTCCTCCCTGATTCTTCTGCTATCCTTGCATCATTAAATAGCATATTATTTAGTATCCAGGTGTTGGACTTAGAGTTGTTTATGTTTTTTATTTTATCATTGATTTCTAATTTCCTTTCATTATGATCTGATAGAATACAAAGTAGTATCTCTATTTTTTTGTGTTTACTAAGAGTTGCCTTGTGGTCTACTTTAGAGAAGGATTCACGTGCTCCTTAGAAAAAAGTGTATTTGCTGGTTGATGGATGGAATATTCTATATATGTTTGTTAAGTTTAAAGTATTGATTGTATTATTTAGTTCTATGATTTCTTTGTTCAGTTCTTGTTTGGAAGATCTGTCCAGAAGTGAAAGAGGTGTGTTAAAGTCACCTAGTCTTATTGTGTTGTGATCTATTTGGTCCCTGGAATTGAGAAGGAGTTGTTTGACGTACATGGATGTGCCGTTGTTTGGGGCATAAGTATTTATGATCGTTATGTATTGCCTGATTTATGGTTTCCTTAAGCAGTATGAAATGTCCTTCCTTATCCCTTCTGACTAACTTTGGCTTGAAGTCCACTTTATCTGATATAAGGATGGAAACCCCTGCATTTTTTACTGAGTGCACGTGTGTGATATGTTATCACAATACCAGACTTTAAACTATACTACACAGCTATAGTAACAACAATGGCATGGTATTGGCACTAAAATAGACAGAACAATGGTACAGAATAGAGGACACAGAGATAAACCCACATAAATACAGTTACCTCACACTAGACAAAATTGCCAAAAACATACAATGGAGAAAGAATAACCTGTTCAACAAATGGTGCTGGGAAAACTGGAAACCCATCTGCAGTAAAATGAGATTAAACCCCTATCTCTCACCCTGTACAAAACTCAACTCAAAATGGATCAAAGACATAGGAATTAGACCAGGGACCCTGCACCTAATAGAAGAAAAAGTAGACACGAATCTCCATCATGTTGGCTTAGGACCAGACTTCCTTAACAAGACTCCTAGAGCACAAGAAATGAAAGCAAGACTCAATAAATGGGATGGATTCAAAATAAAAAGCTTTATTTCAGGAAAGGAAAAAAATCAATAATGTGAAAAGAGAGCCTACAGAGTGGGAGAAAATCTTTTCCACATGCACTTCAGATTGAGCACTAATCTCCAAAATTTATAAAGAACTCAAAAACCTTTACCCAATCAGTAAATGGACTAAGGAGCTGGGCAGACACTTCACAAAGTTATAAAACAATCAACAAATATATGAAAAAGTGTTCAATATCTCTAGTAATTAGAAAAATGCAAATCAAAACCACCATAAGATTTCATCTCACTCCAATTATAATGGCTATTTTCAAGAATACAAGCAATAACAGGTGTTGGTGATGATGTGAGGAAGAAGGTACACTCATATATTGCTGGGGGAGTTGCAAATTGGTGCAGCCACTCTGGAAAGCAGTATGGAGATTCCTTAGAAAACTTGGAATGGAACCACCATTTGACCCAGTTATCCCACTCCTTGGCCTATACCCAAAGGACTTAAAATCAGCATATTACATTGATGCAGCACATCAATGTTTATAGCAGCTCAGTTCACAATAGCTAGATTGTGGAACCAGTCTACATGCCCTTCAATAGATGAATGGATAAAGAAACTGTGGTATATATACACAATGGAATATTACTCAGTCATAAAGAAGAATAAAATTATGGCATTTGCAGGTAAATGGATGGAGTTGGGGAATATTGTGCTAAGTGAAATAAGCTAATCCCCAAAAACCAAAGACTGAATGTTTTCTTTAGTAAGTAGATGATGATACATAACTGGGGTGGTGGGGAAATGGGTAGGGGAAGAATGGAGGAAAATTGGTTGTGTAGAGGGAATTAAGGGGTAGGAAGGGAGCAGGGGAAGGAAAACTAATGGAATGAGACAAACATCATTATCCTATGTACATGTATGATTATACAAACAGTGTAACTCTACATTGTGTACAACAAGAGAAATGCAAAGTTGTACTCCATTTGTGTACAATGAATCAAAATATTAAATTAAATTAAATTTTAAAAAATAGGAAAAAAATACCAATGACATTCTTTGCAGAACCAGAAAAAAACAGTCCTAAAATTCATTTGGGAGAATACAAGACCCGGAATATCCAAAGCAATGCCGGAGGCATCGTAGTACCTAACTTCAAATTTTACTACAAAGCTATAATAACAAAAAGCTCATGGTACTGGCATGAAAACAGACACATACACCCATGGCACAGAATGGAAGACACAGAGACCACACATATGTAGTCATCTGATCCCTGACAAAGGTGCTAAAATCAAACATTGGAGAAAAGAAAGCCTTTTTAATAAATGGTAGTGGGACAACTGGTTATCCTTATGTAGAAAAATGAGACTAGATCCTTATTTTTCACCCTGTCATGAAAGTGAACTCAAGATAGATCAAAGATCTAGGAATTAGATCTTCTAACTTCTAGAAGAAAAAGTGGGATCAACACTCCAGCTTTCAGCATAGGCAATGACTTCCTCAAAGGGCACCTAATGCTCGGGAATTAATGCCAAGAATTTTAATTTGATGTCTTCCCATTTATTATGGGAAGACATCAAATTAAAAAGCTTCTGCACAGGAAAGAAAACAATTAGGGATGTTAAGAAAGAACCCACAGAATGGGAGAAAATTTTTGCTAGCTACTTTTCTGACAGAGGATTAATTTCTAGAATAAAGAGCTCAAAAAGCTTTAAACCAAAAAATCAAATAACCCAATTAATAAATGGGCAAATGGATTATACAGATAGCTCTCAAAAGAAGAAATGCAGAATGTCAATAAATACATGAAAAATGATCAATATTATTAGCAACTAGGGAAATACAAATCCAAACTACGCTGGAATTTCATCTCACACCAGTCATAATGGCACTTATCAAGAATACAAATAATAAAAATTGCTGGAGAGGATGTGGAGAAATTTTTTTTTTTTTTTTTTTTTTTTTTTTTTTTTTTTGTGGTGCTGGGGATTGAACTCAGGACCTTGTGCTTGCAAGGCAAGCACTCTACCAGCTGGGCTATCTCCTCAGCACCTGGAGAAAAACTTTTATACAGTTGGTGGGACTGTAAATTAGTCCAACCACTATGGAAATCAGTATGGAGGTTCCTAAAAAGACTAGGCGTGGAACCATCATATGACTCAGCTATACCACTCCTTGGCATTTACCCTGAAGAATTAGAGTGATCTTACTACAGTGATACATGCATAACCATGTTTATAGCAACACAATTCACAATAGCCAAACTATGGAACCAGCCTAGGTGTCCATCATCAAATGACTGGATAAAGAAAACATAGCATATAGACAGAATGGAGTTTTATTCAACCATTAAGAAAAAGGAAATTAAAGCATTTGCAGGAAAACAGAGAACTAGAGAACACCATCTTAAGCAGAATAAGTCAAGTTCAGAAGGTTAAAGGTCATCTGTGTTCTCTCATATTCATAAACTAGAGAGGAAAAAGGTAAACAAAGTTCAGTTTGGGTCTTCTAAAAATCAAAGGGAGATTAGTAGAGGAAAAAAACCAAGGGGTGAAAGGCAGGGAGGGAGGGGAAGCGCTGGTTGTGATCCTGGAAAAATTGTATTCTTCTACTGTGTGCACCTATGGATACATAAAAGTGAATCCCATCAATATGTGCAACTATAATGCACCAATAAAAAATGTGGGAAAAAAGGCTGAGGAATATTGCCATCAAGTAGGGGAAAAAAAAAAAAAACAAAGACAACTACATAAAGCAAGTTTTTGTATATGATTCAAATTAAGTTGAAATTAATTTGACTCTATTGTTTTAAATTATATTGTTTAAATTATAAGGTTTTAAGTTATGATGTTAATAGTAAACCCCAGAGCAACTACTAAGATAATATTTTTAAAATTTAATCATCCTTTTTAGTTGTACATGACAGCAGAATCCATTTTGACATAATTATAAAAGGAAGCCATATGCCCATATTATGAATGTAAAAGCAGATATCATCAATATCTGCTCACATCAATAGAATGTGAGCAAAGCAAGTCCAACCATGTATGGGGAGGATTATATTCCATGTCCCACCAGGATTTGTTTCAAGAATGTAAGTGTAGTTTAACAACTGAAAAATCAGTCAATGTAACCTACCACATTAATAAAATAAAGGACAAAAACCCCCTAATCATCCTAATAAGTGATGTGAAATCTAATACTCTTTCATGATAAAAACATTCATAAAACTAGGAATGGAAGGGAAATTTTCAACCTGTTAAAAGGCGTCTGTGAAGAATCCACAGCTAACATCATTCTTAATGGCAAAAGACAGGATGTCATTTTCCCTAGATAAGGACCAAGATGAGGATGCTATCATTGCAATTTCTATTAAATATTTTATTGGAAATTCTAACCAGGGCAAATTAGGCAAGAAGAAGAAATGAAAGGCATCCAAGTTGGAAAGGGAGAAATAGGGCTATCTTTATTTGTAGATAATATTGTATGTACTTTTGCATATAGAAAATAACAAAGAATCCACTGTTAGAACTAAGAAACATGTTCAGCAAAGAAGCAGGAGACTGGCTCATTACATGAAAGTCAATTACTTCTCTGTACACTGAAGGCACAATTTGAAAATTAAATTAAAAAATGATTCCATTTACAGTAGCATCAAAAAGAAGAAAACACTTAGGAATATATTTCTCTAAAAAAATTAAGAGATTTGTGCACTGAAAGTTACAAACACTGTTGAAAATAATTAAGGGAATTCTAAATAAAGAGGAGGACATTTCTCCAGAGAAAACATGCAAATTGACAACTCAAAAGATACTCAATTCCCTTAGCTATTAGGGAAATGAAAATCAAATCATGGAAAGATACTGTTTCACATCTACGAAGATGGTTAAAACTAAAAAGTCAGGAAATAACATGTCCCAATGTGGCAGAATCAGAACCTTCATATAACAGCTAGCTGGAATGTAAAGAGGAAGACACTTTGCAAAAACAGTGCGGCAGTTCCTTTATTTGCTAAGCACGGAGTTTTCATATGATTCAATAATTCCAGTCATGGGTATTTGCCTAGAGTTTTCATGATTCAAAAAAGAAAATCCATGCCAACAGAGACATGTATGTTCAGAGAAGATTTGCTCATAATTATCAAAAAGTAGAAATGCCTTGAATATTCACCAACAGCAAGTTGCTAAACACTATTGATATATTCATATGAGGATTTTTTTTTCCAGCCATAAGAAGAAAGCACTGGAGTGAGGATGGGGGTGCAGGAATGGGGTATGATTGCAAATGTGTATAATCCGTTTCTTTTCAGATTGTTGAAAGGGTTCTAAAATTAGAATGTGATCATATTTGCACAATTTTTGTTCACACAGTAAAAATTAGTAAACTGTACTATTCAAGAAGTAGATATTTTAGTATATATGATCTATCTTAATAAAATTGTAAAACCTGATCTAGAACACCAATTTCAACAGACAACTCTTTTTCCTACCAGTACTGAGCCTTTGCAAAATTAAATGACTCATTCAATCTTACATAGGTAGGATGTGGCACATTAAGGACAGACACTAACTCTGTCTAACTCTGCGATTTTATCCATGGAGAAACATTGATGGCTCCTCTTGTTTTACTGCTATGTCTAAGCATGCTTCTATAAATATGCATATTTTATAATTAAATGTGTATCCATATCTGCATATGTTTTAATATATGTACATAATCATCTATATACACTGATATGTATATATTTAAATATATGTATAAATCCTAAGTAATAAACATTTGCTACTATACTGACGTTTAGTTTGTTTGGGGAAATGTACTAAAATATAAATAAAAAGTATTATAAGATAAAGATAAAATGGAAAAAATAAAATTTATTTACATAAAGGTATATTTAATTTTTCAATAGCAGTAGATACCTATTTGCTCTCAGCAAAGCATCAATAATAATTATGTTTAATAATAATATATTAAATGAGAGTAAAGTGAATTAATAGTACTTTTTGAAGTTAAATGGAGGTTTTGAGCATTGAAAGTGGTTTTTGATGAGTCTGATTCTTTTTTTTTTTTAACCTTGAAAGGACCTAGGCTAGTATTGGGCCATGGTTAACTTGATTTTGAGCAGACTTCACCTTGAAGCCATAATAAATTAATCCTGAAATTGCTGAAAATATTGCAACAAAGCCGAAGATTGGTATGAGCATTCTAATTTCATTTGTTTATTATTACTAAAGGTGCCTTTACTACTACTACTGCACCTTTCTCATCCCTAAATGTTAATCATCACATGAGGCTCAGAGTCACCCTATGTCTCAGCGAACTCTGTAGAGTGCATTGAGGCCTCTCCAGGGAAAACATGCTGCTTTTCCTTTTCTTACCCTAGTACTGAGACTACGATTACAAGTCCAGGTAAGGATGAGAAGAACAAAAAAGTCTTCATGATCCCCCTACTCTTTTTCAACAAGATTGTAATAAAACATGGATGGTATGGGATCAACATAGTTACAGACTACTTTTTTTTCTTTTTACCTCTTTGTTCATGCTGGAATAGATCAGGATGTTTCCAGAACTGATGATCTTCACTGATATTCTCTCTCTTTTTCAAGGGATGCTATTGAGACAGGGCTATGAGTGAAAGACCATATTTTAGTCAGTTTTGTGTTGCTGTGACCAATATACCCAACAAGAACCATTTAGAAGAGGAAGAGTTTATTTTGGTTCAAGATTTCAGAGGTTTAGTCCATGGTTGGCCAACTCTCTAGCTCTGGGCAGAAGAACATGGAGGAAGAAGACTGCTTAATTTATGTCAGGCAGGAAGCAGAGAGAGCTCAGTTCACCAGGGACAAAATATAAACCCCAAAGGCACACCCTCTGTGTTCTACTGGTTTACTTCTTCTAGCCACACCCTATCTGCCAACAGTCACAACCTGGTTGATCCATTCAAGTGGATTAATTCACCAATGAGGTTTCAGCTTACATAATCTCATCGTTTCACCTCTGAACACTCTTGAATTGTCTCACTCCTAAGCTTCTGAGGGACGGCTTTGGTTCATATCCAAACCTTAACAGAACTACACTCTTTCTTCATAATAAACATGCTAATGGCAGATCCCGTCAAAGACAGTGTGTTCATTCTGTTGATACTGTCAACTGTTCAAGACAATTTTCTTATGTCCTGCTGTTCAACTGCCTTGTTTCATCACATGCTACCCAGTGAAGAACAGGACTAAAATGTTAAAAGTTGACCCTAACTTTTTAAAATGAGAATTGCTAAGCTTGATTGCCTTCAAAGCCTCCAAAGATGTTACCCCAATTGTCAAGTAGAAAGTGATATCACAGAAATAGTCAAATTTATTTTTTACTGGACATCCATGTGGTAGGCAGAATGATTACTGAGCAAATAGAACCAAGCATTGCGGCTTTTTGACTCAGGATGAGGCACAGGTATGACAGCTGTTGGGAGCAGTGACAGAGGATGGGAGAGCAGTTACAGAGATCAGGGGTCTCTGATGACCTCATGGCTGTGGCATGCCCGGTTTCTGGGAATGTTTCTGTGCAGGGGCACAGCATGCCTAGCTGCTGAGGCAATGCCCTGCATGAGGAGGCTGTGCAAGAGTCCTATCAGCTCTGACCTTGATCTCAGGCACACAGCTCCTGGGAAGGAAGGGAATATATTGCTAGACAACCACAATGTTTCACCAGCTCCACTTTTCCAGTTCCTGCCCACCTTATAGCAACTTTAAACAATGAACTTTCTTGAGAGCCACACAAAGCTCTTAACGTTGCACTTGCAACCATGGATTGCTACTGTGGAAAAGTTATATAGGCTGTCCTAGTTTCTGTAACTTTCCTGAATACAAAGTATAATGCTCGCATAGTCTTTAACCTGATAATGAGACACATATAAATAAAGATTGCTGGTGTAATTCTTTAGAGCTGCATCTCCATCAGAGAGCAGGCTCCACCTGATCCCAGCCTTATCTTCAAGATCTGTGTCTGTCAATCTTTATTTTCCAATCCCGCTTCACTCTTCGTTGGACTCCAGAGTTTGCCCACTGATAGCTATGGGCAGCAGTGTTTTCACCTGAACTATCTTCACCTGTGAAGTTTTATTTTTACTTTGTTTTATATTTTAAAAAGTTTTATTGGATAGTGGAAAATTATAATTGTATGTATTTCTGGGGTACAAAGTGAGACCATGAAGAAGATGATGTATATAGACCATGTGGAGTGACCGAATCAAGTTAATTAACGTATCCCTCGACCCAATGCTTGTCATATTCCCCAGGTCCCCCTTGACTAATGTCTCCTCATTCCTGCCACCCCTAGCCTCTGCATTCCACTCTCTGCTTCTCTGGGTTCAATTGCTTTAGATTCTGCATACAACTGAGGTCAGACAGCATTCATCTTTCTGGGCCTGGTTTGCATTACCTAACCCAATATCATCCAGGTTCACCCTCTTCTTGTAAATGATATAACTTTCCTCTTTTAAAGGACCGATTAGTATTCCACCGTGAATGTACGGCATGTTCCCTTTATGCATTCGTTGGCCACTTGGGTTGATTTCAGGACTTCATTATCATGAATGATCCTGTGATACACAGGGGAGGTCAGGTATCCGCCCCACATACTGACTTCAAATCCTTTGAGTTTACGCCCAGAAGTGGGGTTGCTGAATCTATAACAACTGCGGCTTTAGTTTTTGAGGAATCTCCACTCTTTCTCTATAATAATAATAATGGTTACATTAATTTTCCTTCCCACCAACGGTGCACCCAGGGTCCATTTTCTCCCCGCCTCCCCTTGTCAACACTTGTTACCTTTCATTTTCTTGATAGTAGCCATTTTAACAGGGTGAAATATCTCATTTTTGTTTTAATTTGCATTTCCCTAATAATTAGTGACATTGAGCACTCTTCCACATATCTTTTGGGCATTTGCACGTTTTGAGAAATATCTATTTAATTTTTGACAATTTAGATATTTTAAGAAAATGTCTATTCTTTGCCCATTTTTTTTGTGGTACTGGGGATTGAACCCAGGGCCTTGTGCTTGCCGGGCAAGCACTCTACCAACTGAGCTATATCCCCAGCCCTGCTCTTTCCCCATTTTTGACATTGGGTTATTTGCTTTCTTGTTAGTGAGTTGTTTGAGTTCTTATGTATTTTGGATATTAACTCCTTGCAAATATTTTCTCTATTTCTGTAGGTTGCCTCTTCACTCTGCTGTTTCTTTTGTTGTGTTAAAGTTTGGTATAATATCATTAGTCTACTTTTTGGTTTTGTTGCCTGAACTTTGGAGTCAAATTAAAAAAAAAGTCACTGGATAGACCAATATTGTATACTTTCCCCCCTGTTTTTTTCTAAGTGGTTTTATAGTTTTGGGTCTTATTTTTAAGTTTTCCATTCATTTTGAGCTGATGTTTGTATATGGTTAGAAACAAGGGTCCTGTTTCCTTCTTCTGCATGTGGACATCCAGTCTCCCCCCATACTTGTTCTTGCAAAGACCATTCTTCTCTTATTGTATAGTATTGACACCTTTTTCAAGTAGCGATTGACTATAAATGTATAGGTTCATTTTGGGGCATGCTATTCTGTTCTATTGGTCAATGTATCTATTTCTATGCCACTACCATGAGGTTTTAACAACTTTGTAATATAGTTTAAGGCCAAACCATCATCCCCCAAAAGATGCTACTGTTTAGTGAATGTTTGCACAAGTTTAAATTTAAATATATTCTTAAGGAAAGAAAATTTCAAGTCTCTTTTGTCCAGTGCTGTGCTCAAGCACTTGGAAGCATGTCTAACACTAGATAGAAACTTTACAAATATTCAATGACTAAGTGAATGGAATTCTATACAAAAAGAAAAAAAGTAAGGTGATAATAATCTATCATAAAATGCTATCCAGATTTTTAATGTGCATAAATTCAATAAATGACACTTTTCTCTAGTTTTAAATTGTCTATAACTTATATCATGCATAAATTTTAAACAAAACTTTTTAGAACATAAGGTACAGAACCCTAAACTGTGGAGATGGTTTCTGTACCAGGAGTTCAGGAGGACCCCTAACATCCTTCTGATTATGAAATTCTAGTGCATGGGGAAAGCTGTTTACATTGCTTTCCTGCAAGCTCCTCCAGAATTTCCCTTCTGTGTTTTCTCATGTAGCCTGCGGTCTAGATTCCTTTGTAACCTCTGCTTTCTCCTGTTCTTCTCTGTCTTTGGTGAAAACAAACTTTATGTGTTTAAATGAGATATCCTAATTAAAATGTGTTTTCCAAACCAGATATGGTCATCGATCTTCTTTCTTTTTTTTTAAAGAGTAAACAGCATGCTCTTAGGCCTATAGGAGAGGCCTGGTGGAACGCATGCCCACAGCTGCTGTCTGGTTGGAGCCTCTTAAAGGGAAAACCTGTTGCTAAGGAAACTGATGCTCTGAGAGGGTTAAACACACAGGGAAACAGGAGGCAAGGAGGCACAGCCAGGCGATGCTTGGGGAAGGTGACATGAGGTCGCCTGGGAATTTCTGAACCTTTATTGCTGGCGCACCTCAAAGGCTCTGGAGGAGGTGGGTGAGGACTAAGCATCCTATGCCTGCCTCAAAATATCTAGCAGGAATTTCAAGAAACCTTAGACTTCATGTGAACTGAATTTTGTCCAATGTACAAACCGGGAAACAAAGTGGCTATCAATATTCCATTTATATTTAGGAAGTTTATAGCAGTTTTCCAAATTTAATCACCTTTATTGGTAGTATGCAGTATCATTAGAACATCCAATGATCATGAGCATATTTCAATTTATTTTGTATGAATGATTACTACTGGTGGGGTATCATTTTGGAAATTATGTGATATGCTATTTCTTAAAAGAATGAATAATTCTTCCCTTTAAATAAACAGTTATGTCCTTAAGAATGGTGTTTTACATGCATTCCCGTTTACTTATTTCTAATACAATGTGCTTGGAATTACATAAATGAATAAATCAGTCCTCATATGAAATATTAGAAATATTACTTTTAACCCTACACTAAATAAATCAGGAACAAAACTTCAAAGACATTTTCTTATTATAAAATAATCCCCTTTTTATACCAGGGAAAGTTGAATCTTTAATATACAATGAACTGGCACAACATCTAACACAGACAGTCTTTGGTCTCTACATGGCTGCGGCTCATAGAAAGATCTTCAGTAAACACTTCCTTCCCTTCTCTCCTCCAGAATGAACCAGTTCCCCTCTGGGAAGTCCGGAGTGTGGTGTTACTGAGGGCTAGATCATGGCTCAGAGATCATGCAATCCCAGTCTTTCATTTAACACGCTGTTATGATTTGGATCTTAAATGTCCCCAAAGCCCTATGTGCTGAAGGTTTGGTCCTCAACCCTTGGTGCTATTGGAAGGTGGTGGACCTGTGGAACCAGAGGCCTGGTGGGAGGAAGTTAGGTCATTGGTTGTGCCTTTGAAGTGATGTGGGACCCTGGCCCTTCCTCTGGGCTTCCTGGGCACCAGTGCTGAGCAGGTGGGCTCTGCCACGCACTTTCACCACGACGTTCCATCTTGTCACAGGCCTCATAACAAGAGCCATCAGGCTGTGGATCAAAACCCTGAAACTACCAGCCAAAATAAATCTTTCCTTCTTTTAAGTTGTTTATCTCAGGTATTTTTTTCATGGCGACAGAAAGCTGGCAAATACGTATGTGATGATGTTTAAATGCAACTTCTCTTTTCTTGTCTCTGGGTACATTCGCAAACACATTTATGCAAGGGGTCCACAAAATTCCCACCTCAAATTACTGTGGCTACCACCAAGTCTAAAATTTTGGCTTTGAAAATATTCACCTCCTTGTTAGTATCAGTAGGATCCACAAAGATCTTCATCTCAAGAGATGTTTTACAAAAACAAATGCAATAATAGAACCATAGGAGCTTTAAATAAGAAGACATATTTGTGGGTAAACAAACTCAAGTTCAGCTGCACAGAAATTGATGAGAATGTGGCAGGAAGGTCAAGAAGCACCCTCATCTCTGCCCACCAAAATATAAATGCAAAAAGAAACAAAAGGGGTGTGTGTGTGTGTGTGTGTGTGTGTGTGTGTGTGTGTTGAGAAGGATGATAGGGAAATTGAAGATATAAACCTGGGTTGTTGGAACCCAGAATCTAACAAGTGTACCTGGAAGGAACAGGGGCCCTAAGAGACTGGCAAGCTTTGGAATTTTAAAGCAAATCCCAGTATGCACTTTAATGAACTCAAATTAACAGTCCAGAGGCCCCTCTCAAAACCCATTTTGAGACTTGAAGGAAGTCACCAGATTTCATTGTTCATAAGGTTGGTGTTTGGCTTTGCCACATAGATGAAGTAGAATTTTATGGTAAAAAGATAAGTTTTTCTTTTAAATTGATGCCAAATTTCTAGTTCAACCTTCTCTTGGAGATATTTTTTAAGAGGAGCTCTTGAGCTCTTAATGATATTTCTAGGCAGTCTTAGGAAAACTCAGGTAGATGAGCATCCCAAATGGTGTAAGCCGATTTAAGTTAATTGTGAAAATAGAGAGAGAAGAGCGACCTGAAAGGAAAAGAAAGGTGGAGTTAGAAAGACAGCCGAGAACAGTAGATTAATTAAGAAAGCCAAAGGCAGGTTGAAGTGGCTCGTTCACTTTCCATTTTTTGAATAAAGTAAATGTTATTGTGCTAAGAATGCAATTTGTAAGTAAGATCTACCCTCTTTACAAAGTAAGCGTATGACATGGTGTGATTGACCAGAGGAGCAAGGTTGTTTGGAAGATCTCTAGAACTTATTAATCTTGTTCAAATGACTCTAGGCTCATCAGTTAGCAACTCCCCATTTCCCTTCCTATATTTAGAAGATCCAAAAAACTCCACTAGAAAACTTCTAGAACTAATACATGAATTCAGCAAAGTAGCAGGAATAAAATCAACACTTTTAAATCTAATGCATTTCTATTCATCAGTGATGTATCCTCTGAAAGACAAATTAGGAAAACTACCCCATTCACAGTAGCCTCAAAAAAAAAAAAAAAAAGAGATAAAATACTTGGGAATAATCTAACAAAAGAGGTGAAAGGTCTTAACAATGAAAACTACAGAACATTAAAGAAAGAAATTGAAGAAAACCTTCAAAGATGGAAAGATCTCCCATGTTCTTGGATAGGCAGAATTAATGTTGTCAAAATGGCCATTCTACCAAAGGCACTATACAGATTCAATGCAATTCCAATTAAAATCCCAATGGCATTCCTCACAGAAATAGAGAAAGCAATCATGAACTTCATCTGGAAGAATAAGAGACTTCGAATAGCCTAAACAATCCTGAATAGAAAAAGTGAAACAGGAGGTATCACAATACCAGACCTTCAACTATACTACAGAGCAATAGTAACAAAAACAGTATGGTATTGGCACCAAAATAGACAGGTAGACCAATGGTACAGAACAGAAGACACAGAGACAAAACCACACAAATACAGTTACCTCATACTAGACAAAGGAGCCAAAACATACAATGGAGAAAAGATAGCCTGTTCAACAAATGGTGCTGGCAAAACTGGAAATCCATATGCAGTAAAATGAAACTAAACCTCTATCTCTCACCCTGCACAAAACTCAACTCAAAATGGATCAAAGACATCGGAATTAGATCAGAGACCCTGCACCTAATAGAAGAAAAAGTAGGCTCGAATCTTGATCATGTTGATTTAGGATAAGACTTCCTCAGCAAGACTCCCAAAGCATAAGAAATCAAAGCAAGAATCAATAAATGGGATGGACTCAAACTAAAAAACTTTCTCAGCAAAGGATGCAATCAAGAATGTGAAGAGAGAGCCTACAGAGTGGGAGAAAATCTTTTCCACATGCACTTCAGATAGAGCACTTATCTCCAAAATTTATAAAGAACTTATAAAACTTTACACCAAAATACAAAGAACCCAGTCAATAAATGGGCCAAGGAACTGGACAGACACTTTACAGAAGAAAATACACAGGCAATTAATAAATATATGAAAAAGTGTTAACATTTCTAGTAATTAGAGAAATGCAAATTAAAAGAACTCTGAGATTTCATCTAACTCCAATTAGAATGGCTGATATCAAGAACACAAACAAAAATAGATGTTGGTGTGGATGTGGGGGAAAAGGTACACTTTTACATAGCTGGTGGAGTTGCAAATTGGTGCAGCCACTCTGGAAAGCAGTATGGAGAATCCTAAGAAAACTTGGAATGGACCCACCTTTTGACCCAGTTATCCCACTCCTAGGTTTATACCCAAAGGACCTAAAATCAGCACAGTACAGTAACACAGCCACATCAATGTTTATAGCGGCTCAGTTCACAATAGCTAGATTGTGGAACCAACCTAGATGCCCTTTAACAGATGAACAGATAAAGAAACCGTGGTATATTTAAACAATGGAATACTATTCAGCCATAAAGAAGAATAATATGGCATTTGCAAATAAATGGATGGAATTGGAGAATATCATGCAAAGTGAAATAAGTCAAGTCCAAAAAAACCAAAGGCTGAATGTTTTCCCTGATAAGTGGAGAATGATATATAATGGCGGTGGGGGGCTGGGGAGTGAGAGAATAATGGGGGAACTTTAGAATATGTAGAAGGAAATGAAAAATGGTGGAATGAGACAGACATCATGACCCTATGTACATGTGTGATTATACGAATTGTATGAATCTACATTGTGCACAACCATAGAAATGAAATGATGTATCCCATTTGTGTACAATGAATCAAAATGCAGTCTGTAAAAAATTAAAAGCTAAATAAAAAATAATAAAAAAAAATTTTTCCTCCTCTAAGTTGTTCCTTGTAGGTCTTTAGGTCACAGCGATACAAAATCTGCCTAAAACAGCCAGAGTAGGATTTCTTACCTCACTACATAAAGATAGAAACTTAACTGTGAGATTCATCTGTGTAGTTGCATGCATTCGTAAGTTTTTCTTTTTTATTCCTATATAGTATTTTCTTGTATTCTATGGAATGAATATGCTTTTGAATAGTTGCTATTTTTGATGGATATTTCAGTTATTTCACGTTTTTGTCTATCATGAATACAATTTCTATGCACACCTGCACACAGAACCACGCACATTGGTGCAATTTCTCTTGCGCATACACCCACAAATTCGACTGCTGTTTTTGGGGACAGGTGTACGTCAGGCTTTAGAAGAAGCTGCCACACAGCTTCTTTTCAGTTTTCTGAAGCTTTGGAACCGATTACACGTCCACCTCATTGTAAGAGAGTGTCTAATCACCCTGCTTTCTCCTCAGCTCATCTTGTTCTCAGTCCTCTTTAGTTTTATGTATTTTGGATGTTCTTGGAGATACCTCATTAAACCTTCATTTGTGTTCACCAGAGGAGCATGGACCTTGAGGGCCTTCTGAAATTCATTGGCCAGCCAGAAATTCTTTTTTCTTCCTGTGCAAGGTCTTTTGTACAATTTTAAATTGTGTTCTTTGCTTTTTCCTTATCTATTTGTAGTCCTTTTAGGTACTGGAGATATGAGTGCTTTATTAGACTGAGTAATACTAATATCTTCTCTCAGTGTCTGACTTTATCTAGGTTTGTCTCTTGATTCTGTTTTTTTGATATATTGGTATTCTTTATCTTAGTGAATCTTAGTTTATAAATTTTTCTCATATCCTTATTACTTTCTCTGCCTTATCTTAAGTTCACAAAGATGTTTTCTACTAGAAGCTACATCGTTTCACATTTAAACTTTATATGTATGATATATCTCTAGTTTCCTATTTATTGCAAAGGAAAGTTAACGGGATGGGAAAAAAAATTCCCCATTATTTTTAAGACTTGCTCACCAATAATGCTAACAATCTATTCAAATACTCCCACTTATTTTTTTAATCGTGATTAGTCACCACTGCTGTGCTAACACCAGCAACTGAGCAGTAAACAAGACAGACAAACACACCTCAGCCATGTATACTTCTACGGTGAGGTTGCCTCTTAATATCTTCCTGCAATTTTTTCAAATAGACTATTTGCACTTTCAAAAATTAATGCTGTGAGAGCTTATACATGTTTTGGTTCTGAATTTTGTGTTCTTCAAGCAGATACTTTTCTCTCAGACTTTTACTTGTCTCCCTACTTCATTTATGGTTACCTGTGTTGTTCAGAAACTTAAAACTCTTCAATACATTGTTCCCTGGATTTTTACCTTCTGAGTTTTAGCAGGCTGAGTGGATCATTTCGACAGGTTTCCCATGATCTGAGGAAACCTGACCAACCTGACTTGAAGAGGTAGATCTCTGCCCAACTGTGTCACACCACGTGGTGGGAAGCTGCTTGGGACGGGGGCAGCACTTGACTTCCTCAGGATACCCAGGTCTGTTTTGTGTTACCTGTCTCATCACCCTTAGCACGTGTGTGTGTGTGTGTGTGTGTTTCCTGCTTACCCCACGTGGTTTCTAGGTGGATGCTTTAGTTTTCTATCTTGCGTTCCGATTTGAGCAGGAGAAAAAAGGAAAGAGCAAGTAGAAAGAGCAGCACCAGCAGGTTTCTGGGCACATCTCACTGGCTGGCACTGAGTCTCAGGAATACAGAAAGGCTGAAACAGAAGTTTTAACTTTTGGAGTCTCTGTAATAGACAGCAAGGAGGAAAAGGGAGGGAAAGGAAAGATGCATGGGATATTTCACTGCATAAATATCCAGGTTTTATGGCAATATTTTTTTTGGTGGGATTCAATAATTATGTGAAACTATTTCAAAAAATTGTGCCAAAATTACTTAAAAATTATTTATTATTAAACTTTTTGGTGGAAGTTAAGGATGCATGGAATACTTGAGAGTATAAAATTGAATGCTCCAAATCCATGCACGTCACTTCTTCACCACAGCCCAATGAATGTTTTTCCCATCTGAAAAAAGAAGTTAATGTATTAGTTGTTCATTATACTTGAAATGTTACACTTGACAAAATTCACTACAGTGTTGCAGAGTATGAATTTTCAAAATGTAATTAGACCAGAAACCCTGCTCCAAATAGAAGAAAAAGTAGGCCCAAATCTTCATCATGTTGGCTTAGGATCAAACTTCCTTAACAAGACTCCTAGACTGTAAGCAATGAAAGCCAGAATCAATAAATGGCATGGATTCAAACTGAAAAGTTTTTTTCTCAGCAAAGGAACAATCAATAATGTGAAGAGAGAGCCTACAGAATGGGAGAAAATCTTTACCACATGCACTTCAGATAGAGGACTGATCTCCAGAATTTATAGAGAACTCAAAAAACTTTACACCAAAAATACAAATAATCCAATCAACAAATGGGCTGAGGAACTGGGCAGACACTTCACAGAAGAAGATATACAAGTGATCAACAAATATATGAAAAAATGTTCAACATATCTAGTAATTAGAGAAATGCAAATAAAACCTACCCCAAGATTCATCTCACCCCGATTAGAATGGCGATTATCAAGAACACAAACAATAGGTGTTGGCGAGGAGGTGGGGAAAAAGGTACACTCGTAGATTGCTGGTAGGATTGCAAATTGGTGCAGCCATTCTGGAAAGCAGTATGGAGATTCCTTAGAAAACTTGGAATGGACCCACCATTTGACCCAGCTATCCCACTCTTCGGTTTATACCCAAAGGACTTAAAATCAGCATACTACAGTGATACAGTCACATCAATGTTTATAGCAGCTCAATTCACAATAGCTAGATGGTGGAACCAACCTAGACGCCCTTCAGTACATGAATGGCTAAAGAAACTGTGGCATATATACACAATGGAATATTATTAAGTCATAAAGAAGAATAAAATTATGGCATTTGCAGGTAAATGGATGCAGTTGGAGAATATCATGCCAAGTGGGATAAGCCAATCCCCCAAATCCAAAGGTCGAATATTTTCTCTAATAAGTGGATGATGACACATAACAGGGAGCAGGAAGGGGTAAGGGAAGGATGGGGGAATGTCTGACTGTGTGGGGGGAATTGACGGGTGGGGAGGGGACAGGGGGAAGGAAAGATGGTGGAATGAGACAAACATCATTACTCTATGTACTTGTATGATCACACAAAGGATGTGACTCCACTTCATGTACAATCAGAGAAATGAAAAGTTGTACCCCATACATGTACAATGAATTAAAATAGTAATCTTGCATGTGCGGAGGTTCTGCGAAGCTGTCGCTGGCTTCCTTATCCATCCAACGCGCTGTCGCTGCATCCCTCATGCGAGGTGTGTATACTGGCAGCACCACAGCGCTCTAAACCAACCACGCAAGGCAAGGCGGCTTTCAGAAAGATGCTGAATTGCAAATTGGTGCAGCTATTCTGGGAAGCAGTATGGAGATTCCTTAGAAAACTTGGAATGGACCCACCATTTGACCCTACACCACACATCCCTACACCACAGGTGAATGTGTTTTGCACCTTTTAAACAGGGAGATGAACGGAATCATACCATGTGACACTTGGGTGATGAAATGCTATCAACCAGTTTTTGAACTGGGAGAACAGGGTGTGCTGATGGCGCAGTAGCAATGACCCAGTACAGTGACTGCCCAGTGACTCAATTTAGGAAGGACCTCTGTGGTGGACTGCTTGCAAAATGGGCGCGTTTATTCCTTTTTTCTCGCTCTCGTGCTAGTTCAGAGTCAGATCTCAGGGGGCTCTAGACTCTGCTGCTGCAGGTAAGCAAATCTCAGAGGGGCCTGTGTGGATGCGCTGGGCTTCTAGAAACCCTCGGTGGTGTCCCTGCTCAACTAGCTTCTATAATGTCAGGAGGAAAGTCATTGCTTTACCTTTTGTCTAGTACATTTCTGTTGCAAAGAAAGGAGTGAGGACAACCTTAGAAGAATCTTCTTCCTTAGAAGAAGTCCAACTGTTGGGTCCAATCTTTTGACAGTTATTTTGATCCTGTGCTTCTGCCGCTTATCACAAGCTGGGAAGAGGAAAGAGTGGCTTCTCTTTCTTTACTCACATAATTTTTATCTTTATCTTTTTCCTATTATTTCCCAGAGATTCTCTCAAATTTTAAATTTAGTTTGCAAATAGAATTTCTGAAATAATTATTAACTTCTGATGTTCTGATTATACTTTTATAATTATGTTCTTAATTTTTTGTTGAATTTCCAAATAAAAGTTTCTGGCTCTCGTAATTTTTCCTTTGAATTATTGCCTCAATCTGCTCAGAACTTTAATCCTTTCTTGACTTTCATTAAAAATAAAAGCAAAGTTGTTCTGCATATTCTGTTTTCTGAAGCAACTATTTAATAAAAGAAGTCTGAGGCCTAAGTTTCCAGGGTGGTCTTAGTTAAAAATGCAAAGTTTCTTTCTTATATCGATTCATCCTGACAAAGAGGGTCTCAGCTGGTTTAATTGCTTATTGAAAGGATTCTGTTAGGTGTTATGTAATTCATGTTGGATTCTGTTAGGTCTCTACTTTGCTGGTCTATGCTACTGTTGTGAAGTAGAAAGGGACATATGAGTATCAATATTCACGCAGGAATCTGTCTCTGAGGCCAAGTATTTCTTTAACGTTTTGTGATAGCAGCCTTAAGTGTCAGGTCTGCTTGTTACACAATAGCCACACCCACCCCTAGTCTTGTTTAGCAAGGAGCTTATCCACACCTAGGGGAAGCGAAGAGCCTCCTGGCAATAGGAATTTTGCTTTCTGTCGACCCTATTTTCTTTGATACTTCTCTAAGTCCTTAGAAATGTCAACTTTTGCCCCAAACTGCTTCCTATAAATTAATGACTCTGAATTTAGGGTAACAAAGATTATGATTACTCTCTGTTCCATTTGCATTCAGGGGATGTTTAACTCTCACATATGATTAGTCTGGGGTTGGCTAAAGAGTGACATCAGCAAAAGAGCAAAGCACAGATATCATTCTCCATTCCCACTCCCCCCATAACGACGTCAAGGCAGCTTTAAAAGTCTGACATAACCAAATGAAATAGGTAATAATCTATTACCTATTTCCAGCTTTCCACCAATGAAAGTAGCCTTGGGAGGTCACCCAGCTCTGCGCCCATCCCACATGTGTCCAGTCTTGACATACTGGAGCCACTACTGCTTCAGGCTGGCCCCTCCCCAGGCTCTTCAGCCATGCATGCTCTGCACCAGGTTGAACAGGAGACCCTGGCTCTGCCGCTGTCCCGTGAGACTTGCATCTCAAGCACCGAGTCCGCATTTCAGCGTGCTACAGCCCGGGCCGTAGATCCACAGTCTTCTACACTTACCTGCGGAGCGGGCCCCAGGTCTGTTGCTATCCCATGTGTGTCCACACCTTGGCTCTGATTAGAGCTACTGACACGGGGAACTAACCCGTGCACGGTATCCTAGATCCAGCTGTGGCTCTGTATGTGCTTGCTCTCCAGAATCGTCTTTCTGGCTGCTCTGTGAGGACTCGTGCTAGAAAACTGGAGCCGCCTCTGAGCAGAAGGGTCTGTGCCTGGAGCAGCAGTAGCTTTGAACATGCCACACTCCAGACCTCGGTGCCACGATTGATTCACCAGCATCTAGACCGCCCCATTATCCAAGTGGCAGTCGGGGTCTGCACCCTGAACTTTAGTGTCATTGCTGCCCTGGATCCTGTCACCATGGTCCCTTTCCCATGTGCCTGTACAGCAGTCCCCAGTCTCTGTGACTGCTCCAGGGATGCCAGAGCCACTTATACTATAAATGCACTCACAAGTAAATTCACAATTAGATCAGGAGAATCCTGCACTCCTCAATAGTCAAACCTCCAATAACCCTTTCAGTCACTGCAGACGTTTACAGCCGTGGCTACCAAGCCACACTGCACATCTCTGCCAGTGTCAACTTCAGCTGACAGAGCTGTGAGGAAGCCACATCAATGACCCCTTCCTGGAGCTAAGCCACTGCAACCTGCCCAGCTAGCACCCTAACACCCATCCATGGGGAAAGGTCTTTCCCCACTGAAACTAGTCCCTAAAGTCTGAAAGAAGTGACTGGCTTCATTAAATGTGCAGACATCAACACAAGTCAACAAGAAACATGAAAAAACAAAACAAAACAAGAACAGAGAAATACGTCACCACAGAATAACACAGTAATTTTAAAGCAAATGACCCACCAAAAATGTAAACTTCCTAATTATCCAACAAGTAATCCAAATTGATTGTTTTAAGAAAGCTCAGAGAGCTACAAGAGAACACTAATAGATGTCTGGAAAACAACACAAGGAAAAAAAATCAGAAACTCAACAGAGAAAATAGAAATGATTTATTATAAAGCACATGGAAATTCGGGAGCTTATGACTGTAATGAGTGAAATGAAACTGAAGTCAAGAGGTCCAAAGCAGACTCAGTCAAGTAAAAATAATTTGAAAAATTATTGTTGAAAAAAGTGTTGAAAAAAATGGTTGAAAGTTTTCCAAATTTGGGAAAGAGGAACATCTAGGTATATGATGCTGAAAGGTCCTCACTCAAGTCCAACCCAAAGGATGCACTACCACACCGCCAATGATCAAAGATGAAGAGAGAGAAAGCAGATAGGAAAGAGGTTCATCATCTACAAGGGAAAACTCATAACTGTATCAGTGGATTTCTTGACAGAAACTTTGCAGACACACACACACACACACACACACACACACAGAGAGAGAGAGAGAGAGAGAGAGAGAGAGAAAAGGAGAGAGGGAGAGAGAGAGAGAATATTCAAAGCATAAAAAAAATTGTCAAACAAGAATACAACAATACTTCACTGGGCAAAAATGTCCTTCAGATACAAATAAAGACTTTCCCAGATAAATAAATGTTGAGGAGTTCATCACCACTAAATCTGCTTCATAAGAAATTTTAACAGGAGTTTTTTCAAGCTGAAATGGAAGGATACTTATTAGTAACCTGAACACACATGAAAGTATAAAATTCACTGGCAAAAGTAAGTAGAGAGTCAAATTCAGTATACTCTAGTACTGTAATGGTGGTGTGTAAGTGATTTATATTTCCAGTGTAAAGATTGAGAGTCAAAAGCTATTAAAATAACTATAGAGATAATTTTTTAAAAGTGTCCACAATGTAAAAAAATTGTGGGGAAGGGAAGAAAAATATAACATTTGTGCATGGAATAAAAGTTAGGGTGTCATCAGCTTAAAATAGACTGCTATAAATATAAGGTGTAATGCGTGAGCCTCACAGAAATCGCAAAGAGAAAAGCTACAAAATATACACAAAAGAAAAGAGAAGGAATACCACCACATAAAAAGTCACCAAATCACAAAGAAAGATGGTGGCAATAGAGGAAGAAAGGAAAAAGAGAAAACAGCGATGAAGCAATGGACAGGATGGAAATAATAAGCACTTACCCAGCAATAGCTACCTTGCCCTTGGTCCTGAGTTCACACTTGAATAAACCCTCATTTCACTCTTGCCTTCCATTGGTGTTCAAGAATTTCATTCTTTCAATTTGTGAGACAAGGACCAGAAAAAATTGGCAGTGAGTTGCTGGGGTCTGTTGTGACACTGGAGGGCAGAGCCCGCCAAGCAGAGCTGCAACAGGGCACTTTGAGTAGTGGAGAAGAACCTGGCTTTGCTGGCTCTGGTCCTTGGAGGTGACGCTGGCAGGCGTCCATGGCCTTGACTACAATGGGCTTTCTCGGCTATAGAGGCCTGCAGCTTATGCAGACCCCCTGCCCCAAGAAGTGGAGAAACTCCAGTTTCACTATCTCAAAGAGATCTTCACATTTCCACGCTCCCTGCAACAATATTCACAATAGCCAAGACATAAAACAACAGCACTGTCCATGGGCAGATGAGAGAAAAAAGAAATTGTGATTATATATAAGTATACATACATAGATATAATGTAGATCAAAACAAAATACATATCAAATATATGTAACCTGTAATATTAGTCTATTATTCAGCCTTCTTATATATGGGAGTTCTGGTACTGGAGACCTTATAGATAAACCTGGAGGATATCATGCACAGTGAAATCAGCCAAAATCAGAAATGTAAATAATGCACATTCTCTCTTATATGTGAAATCTACAAAGTTCAAATTTACAGAAACTGTAAAAGTTAGTTATAAGGGATTAGGAGGATGGAGTAATAGATAGCTGTTGGTCAAATTGTACAAACTACAGTTATAACTCTGGAGAACTAGTGTACAGCATGGTGACTATAGGTAATAACATATTATATACTCAAAATTTGCACAGAGAGTTGAGCTTAAGTATTGGAACAGGTTAATTTGTTTAATTATGGAAATAATTTTATAATGTAAACATATTACAACATTCAATTTTGCATCTTGAATATATCTAATTATTATTTGTCAATTATACCTCGATAAACCTGAAATTAAAGATTCTAAGAAAATATGAGATGGGCCCAGTCTCCCTTTCTTTGCTTTTATTTCATCCGTACTTTTCTCTTTTTCTGTCATTCTAGATTTCCCTCTATTTCCATGTGTCTACTCTAGTAGCAGTTTGGAAGTGAGATAAGTAAAGAGTGATTCTTAATCCTGTGAGCTCAGCTGTCAAACCTGATTCTTCTTTCTCCTTTTTTCTAGTTTCTAGGCTAAATCTCAGGATTGAAGCCTATCTTGGTCCATTTTGTGTTGCCATAACAAAATACCTGAGACTGGGTATTTCATAAGGGAAAAACTCTGGCTCGTGGTTCAGGAGGTTGGGTGGGCAGCCACATCTGGATGGTGATGTCCTCAAGGTGCCTCACAACACAGCAGACGGCCTCACAAGGTAGAAGCACGTGCCAGTGCCGTGTCACATGTGGCAGAGACCAAACAGGCGGGGTGGCCTTGCTTTATAACAAACCACTCTTCCGGTAACTAGTCCAGTCCCAAGAGACCTCACTCCACTCCTGTGAGACAGGCATTGGTCTCTTCCAAGGGTGATGCCCGTGAGCTGACTACCTCCCACGAGGCCTCGTCTCATAAAGATCCCACCACCTTTCAATATGGTCACACCGGGAGTAAAGCTTCAGGTACGACCCATATCCACACTAGCAGGACTTCTAAGGTTACCCGAGGCAGATCGTATTTTCAACTTGTTTAATCACTTTAGAGATCAGCAAAGAAGCTTCATCAATGTTAAGAGATTGCAATCCACAAGGCAATGGTTTTCAGTCCATCTCCCTCTTACTTGCAAACTGACCCACATCTGCATGAAGTTCTCTGTTCCGAGATCATCACATGCATGGAGACAATCCCTAAGCCAGATCTGAATGTTTGAACATCATCAGCAGAAATGCAAGGATTAGACAGTGTTTACCAAGTGTTAGAATTCACAGAGTCCTTTGCATGTACCGCACCTTACGATGATATCTTTCATGGAGTTAGAGATTTGAAAATTCAAATTTTTCCTCTTGCAAAACCTCCCAAGTTTGGAGAATGCATTATAATGCAAATTTGCTGAGCAATTGTCAGCCTAGAAAACTTGCTGTCAGGGAGAATTAGAAATAGCTTTCACACTACCAAATTAAGAAAGGAATTTGGCAATATATTTTGATTGCCTGCCCAATGTTTAATATTACTTGAGGGAATGTCTGCTTTTAATGAAAAATAGATTTGTGGAGTGAAAGAAAATTTTTATTTGCTCCTTTATCAAAAATCGAGGCTATGGATAAAGAATATGGATGCAGTACTGCATTTTTTTTCTGGGGTACAACACATCTTCTCTCAAGTTAACACATTCCATGATAGGAAGAAGAGCAGCCTTATTTTATTCTGGCACAACCCATACAAGACTGGCTGTGGGTAAAACACTCAAAAGGCTGAAGAATTTCCTCCAACTTCACTAGAGCATTAAAGAACAGAAAATGCCTATAGAGTCAGGGAGATCTCTACATAAATGTTCCCAAGCCTTAGATCCTCATCTGCAAAGTTAAGGTATCATTACCTGTCACAGGAGTGGTGAGATGATTAAATGAGATACTATATGCAAAACACCCAGCATTATGCCTGAGCGGAAGTTCAGTAAATGACAGTGTTTATCATTATTTTTTTTTACTAAATACTAATTTTCTTACTCTTACTCTATTCCTTTAATGCCCAAGAGAGTAATCAAAAGAAGGAAGTGAAGGGAAGAAGTGTAGGAATAACAGAGAAATGAGAAGTTTTGACTTCAGATTAATGATAAAGCAGGAAATCCTGGATCTGTGTCTCTGTTCAGCATTTTTCTGTTCCTACACAAACTGTACAAAGCAAAGAAAAGCCCAAGAAAGCCCCAAAGCTTTGGAACATTGCAACAAATGCAATCATCATCAATAAGTTTTGTATTATACTCCACCCAGTACAATTGTTCCTCTGATTCAAAAGGGGAAGGGGAGTGGATCCTAATTTTGAAAATTTCAGAAATGCGAATGACCAGACTTTCTTCTGTTGTCCGACGGATCATCTGTGCCTGTCTGAATGCCGATTTGCTCTTGCCTGGTCCTTTTCTGCAGCCTATGCCAGCCCAAGGTGCAATGAGGAAACAGTGCAGCTTTGGGAAAAGGGCCACCAGCTGGTGGCCTCCTTCCCATGCCCCCCTTTTTTTGGACTGGAGTTGAGATTTGGATAAAGTTCAGAGAGAGAGGTTTTTCAGAAGTTGGATTGTTAATATGATTTCAGGAATCTGTTTCAACTCACGAGTCATCTGCTGCAGTCTCCTCCTCATTCTCTTCCTCGCGGACCCAGAGGTCTTCCTTCGATCAGTGCCTCGAAGCCGCCATACCCTCGCCAGCAACCAGGCCTGCCTATTTCCTCTTCTCCTTGTAGACTAAACAACTATACATCCTCTTTGCTATGCATGACCTTATCATCCTTCTGATCTCCAGTGACAAGTCACTTCCTCCAGGAGACCCTCTGTGACCTTCGGGACAGGGCCATATCCCTGATTCTGTGCATGTACATTTGCATTGGAAAACCTAACAGATTGGGCTGTGATTGGCAGGTCCTCTGTAGAGCCCATAGTTCCTGCATCCCCATGAGGTGGAAACTCCCTTCATGTTTGTGTCTTCATTGGCACACAGAGTGCCGGACACACAGGAGAAACTCAAGACATATTGGTCAAATCCAACATGCCGCTGTATCTTAAAGAATACAGGGGGAATTTATGAAAGAATCGCTGACCCAATGACATCAGCTTTTATTGGCCACCTAGTTATTCCTCATCCCTGCCAGACGTTTATCATCCTTTTCTAGAATCTAGTAAAATGTAAAAGACCCTCACAAGAAGATTGATTTAATATTAATAGAAATTTAAGTTTATTACATACGTAATGGGAAGTCAGAATAACTTAGATATTAAGTCCCAAGTTGGGAGTTAGGAAAACCTGTGTTTAAACCCTCCTGGGTGGAAAGTAATCCTCAATTGTTTCCTTTACCTATGTGAGACTCAGTTTCATGGTCTATAAATTCAGAATGATGATGTATAAGTCATAGGATTTGATGCCATTTACAGGAGGTGCTTTATGTGCAACTGGTTTATCGAATGCTATGGGCTCAGTAGAGTGTGATTAGCAAACAACTCAATTTTTGTTTTCTTCCCTTTGTTCTTTTAAATTTGTTCTGTTGGCTCCTTCATTTCCCTGCATTAACTTCCAAGCAGGCAGCCAGAGGTTTTCTGCTCATTCTTAAGTGTGAATGTACAGCCTCACTTTTTATTGGCATCAGAACTGCCATTTTGCTGCCGCCATTATTCTGCCCCCCCCAAACATTTTGCAGCCCAGATAGTCAGTCTGGAGACAGCCGGCCATTGGTCCACTCGTCAGCCTGCGCACGTTCTCGGCAGTCATTGGTCCAGATTGTTAGCCTGTGAACTTCCTAGCCAGCCATTGGTCCATTGTTATTAGCCTGTGAAATTCCACTACTTAAGAATAGCTCCCCTGCCATTCTCTCTCTCTCTCTCTCTCTCTCTCTTTCTCTCTCTCTCTCTCTCCTCTCTCTCTCTTTCTCTCTCTCTCTCTCTCTCCTCTCTCTCTCCTCTCTCTCTCTCTCTCTCTCTCTCTCTCTCTCTCTCTCTCTCTCGTTGGGAGAAATCCTAGTTCTCGGCTGGCAGCAGTGAATGTCTCAAGTGTGTAAGAAAAAACTTTGCACATTCAGACCCAACAGGAAAACCTGCGGGGAGGAGCATTCCGCTCTGGCTACCTAGGAAAGTAAACAACCCCCCCCCCAAATTAACTCAATGTTACCAAGAGAACCCATATAGGAACCTGGTGGTCTGATCCCCCATGGCACATTGTGATTGGGCAAGAAACCTATAAAATGTATAGCTGTTCCTGCAATAAATGAGTTTGCAAGCTGCTTGCCACAAGCCTGCTTCCACCCAACTCCCAGAGTCTGGGTCTTGACTCCGCGCCACTTACCTTGTGCATGAGCTAGTCCGGCACAAGAGAAGCTACACTCTCTCTCTCTCTCACTCTCATTCTCGCTCTTTTTCTCTCTCAATTTTTCCCTCTCTCTCTCACCCTGCAAGTGGATACCCTGCCTGTCCACTTAATAAAATCTCTTGCGTGAGGTCCCATGTCTGGGGTGGTTTCTGGGTATTTCACTTTTTTTTTTTTTTTTTTTTTTTTTTAACAGAACCAAGTCCATTCTAATTTCCAAACATTAGTTTTGCATTTATTTATTTCTTTTTCCTGTGCCCAGCTAGGGATAACCTCAGGTGGAGAGCCATGAAAACGGGAAGGAGGGCACAGGATTCCTCAGTACTGTCCTGTGTCCTTCCAGTTTTCCTCCTTTCATTTGCCCTCTGCCTCCACTCCTGGGTGACAGAGCCTGGGGGCCAGAACACAGGGAAGAGCTTGTTCTTCCTTGCTAGCCTGGCTTTTACCTGGTGTCTGTGCCTTTCTGATGTCTCAGAGGAAGACCCAGTTCTTTTTTCTCTTGGGCTGTGTTTCATGTTTCTCTGAGGATCTTGCTTCTGGGGATTTTCCATCACCTACTGTTCTGATGGGAATTATATTTTCATGGCTGCCTGCTAAGAAATCCCCTTAGCCCATTTATATTTATTCCAAACAACTTTTCTGAGGGTTCCTTAATTCTCTAAACCTGCATTTTGGAAAGGGCCCCTTTCAAGTTGGCTCATATCTGGCTCCATTTCCAGTGACCACATCCCTTCTTATCCTTGGAACTCTAGGAATTCCCTAGGAACAAACTATTCTTCAGCTCTTTTCAGTAGGCAGAGCCAGGAAGTGAAGCCCTTTTCCTACATGGTAGATAGAGTGGAGGAAGGAATTTTCTATTTTTGATACAGCATTGGCCCTAGAGTTTATTTATATATGACTTTCATTCTAACCAAACATGCTTCTTCTGTCAAGCCAATCTGCTCTAAAAAACTTCTTGCCTATAGATGTTTTGGAAGTGTGGGGCGTAAGTCAGTACCAGTCCGACACTCCCCAAATTTAGAGGGCACCTTCAAGACTACTTAGACAAAATGCTCCTTCTAAGGAAGTAGTAATGCTCTTGCACCTTCTCACCAATCACCAGGCATCATTGGTTGGTTGTGCCCTCTGGGGAGTCCAATGTTTGCTAAGTCTGTCTGCCGGACCACCTGCTAGATGGTCCAATATCTGTCTTTGGAATATTGGGCACTCTTGGCCCTTTAATTTCAGGTTTGGGGTATCAGCCAAAAATAACATAATGGGAAAACACCCCACTTGGCATCCTGTTGTACACGTAAAGTTTTGCACATAATATAGTTAATTAATGAGTACTTGAGTAATTAGCATGTCATTAAAGCAAAGCAGAGGTGGCAGCATCAGGCGCGTCATACTGAGTCATTCTCCCTTTCAGGAGTAGTAGGAAGATTTAAGAGCTGGATGAAAACGAAGGATGAAAGAGGACTGTGTCTCTCTCTGCCATGATCACCCCCTGGCAATTCCCACTCTCTTAGAAAAATAGCAAGGATTTCCCTTTCCTTAGATAAGTTGAGCCTTCATGTCACATGCTTCATGTCCTTGATGCAGAATCCCCTTCTATCTAACTCTTTGCCCATTTCTTTAGAAGATTGCTTATTCTTTAAGACACAGTGCATGCTTCTTCATATTTGAGATTTTTCTCATTTATTTCTCAAGGTCTTCTTTTGTTGTAGATAGTACACCATGCATATCTTTACTTTGAGACTTATCACATTTACTATATATTTTTGTCTTTAGGGGATTCTTTAGAGTAAGAACCATCATTCTCTTCGTTATCTCAAGTATCCAGCATTCTCAAGTATCTATGATGGCTTTCAATGAGTGTCTGAAAATAAGTAAGTAAATGCGCCATAACACTGGCCTTCTAAAATCTGAATGTTTTGCACAAGTTGCAATACACAAAAGAGTTCTGACTGTAAGGTAATATTGGTGGAAACTTATGCATGGACTAAAATCCACTGTGAGATTCATTTACTCGGCCCCACCCCGCTTCCTGCCTTTCTTCCTGTGGAGCGCCCAGCTTACTGGTTATTCATGTTCTGTATGTCCTAACCTCCAAAGCTCTCTGGGAAAATCAGCAGTGCTTTCCAATAAGCAGAGTCAGTACAGACTCTGCATAGTAAATTGATTAGGATGAGGAATTTTCTACATTTCATGCATGATTTGAAATAGACTTTATTTATGTTATGACCTTCAGTTGATCAATGGAAACAATAAACTTAACATTTGCAATAAGCCACAATATGACTGCTTACAAAAAATTGTTATATTCACTATCTTAGTTCTTATGACAACATTTTGAGGTGGTGGGTTATCATTCTTAGTTGGAGAAAACTGAAGCCCTGAGAATTTGACAATGAGCTACCTCACACAAGAAAGAAGTAATTTATAGACTCATCATTCAAACCAATTCTGCTGACTCATGGTCCCATGTTCTTTTCATTATACTAAGTTTCAATTTGTAAGTTATATACTTACTAACATTATAATGGATATAGATGATTTTATCCGGAAAAGTTTGTAAATATATTTCTAGGTACCATTAGCAGGCAGCTAATATTAAATGCAAGAAACCATGTTGAAATATGCATTTTTTAAAATGCATACCAAATTTTCCGGTTTACATAGTACTTAGTACTTGGAAAAGGGGTTGAGTTTTCACGATTTTTCATGATAATCCAAACTCTGAGACTTCAATTATTATCCTATCAACTCATACATATTCCTAAAATAGTAATAAATCTGAGCATCTTGTGACATTGCCCGATACAGAAACTTGATTGTGAGCTTCTCAGAAAGCAAGATTATAAATTGCAATGCCATTTATAGCTTCTAAACAGAATATCTTCTCCTTTTGTGATAAAGCTATCATTGATCCATTTAATCACTGGGGAACTGTGATTCCAACACAGCACAAGAACAGGGCTTAGACCTGTATAGGGCACTGCATATGGTAACATCAAGCGCCTTATGTTTGAGATTAAAGTTTGTATGACAGAGATAGATATTATATGAATTTCTAGCAGGGAAAGACCAAAGACTGAAGAAACATTTTGAAAGTTTGAAGGGAATGAGAGTAAGATCACCTCAGGTAATCAGGGAAGATCTCAGAGAAAAGCACTGAGGCTGCAGGTCCTGAATGACCGAGGCAGGTGTAAGGGAGGTGGAAGAGTCTCTTGTGTCACCGAGCAAAACATCAGAGATAAAAATAGGCGAGCACGGGCTGGGTTTGGAAGTGGCTGGGTGACCGAGTGATGAGGGGTGGGGGAGACGGGTCTGGAGAGGGCTGGAGGCGGGTCAGGAGGCAAATGGCTCGTGTGTATGATGGGGAACTGTTGGAGGGTGTGACTAGGAGCGGTGACAAGCTGGCAGCTGTGTTCTGCAAACTTTTGACTTTTGAAAAGCGGAAGCGGTTCCAGTGAGAGTGATCATAACTACCCGTGTGATAACCTGGGTCTTCTTCAAAATGCTCCAGAGGTTCCTGCTGTCTTCAGGGGAAATGGAAACGTCTTAGCGTGCCCGAGGAGAGCCCACATTTCCCTGTCCACCTCTCCTTTTCCCCTCAAACCACCCAACGTGCGTGTGCTGTCCCCGAGACACCTCCATACAGGTTACTTTATCTGCCAGAAAAGTGCTTCCCCTACCTTCTTACCTAACTTCTTGGATATGTGTAACCTTTTACAGGGAGATCTTTTTGTCCCATTGCAAAACAATAAAATCTCTCTGCTCTATGTCCCCTGACACCATGAGTATCTCCTGTTCTGGTGCTTATTACATTTTACTGTGATTAGTTGTTTCACTGTGTATCTTTCTAGTTAGACTACAAGCTCTAAGGAGCAGAGATCAATACTGCTTTGTTGAATCATGTGTCCCCAGCACAGTGTCTAGTTCACGGAAGTTGTTCTCAAAATATTTGTGGAGTAAGTGTCTGAATACATATGTACCACATATGGAAGAGTAACTAGGGTAGTAACAAGGAGCTACATGCTACTTTATAATTATGAAAATGTTGATAACAAATAAATAGTTAACAAGTTGTCTCATGTGTCCTTTCTTTTGTGGATTAGAATGGCCAAGATTTTTGGTGAGGGAAGTCAAATCCTCTATGCTTCTGTCCATGGTGCTAACTAGTAGTACCTTGCTCTTGAGAGCTCAATTCTCTGGGAGGTGGAGGATGGGGAATGCGCTCCCTTTCACCTCTGTCTGAATCAGCCTGTATGCCTCTCCTCCTCCTCCTCCTCCTTCTCCTCCTCCTCCTCCTTCTTCACAGTCAACACGGATGCTGTCACTTAGTGGACACCTACAACATTTCACTCTCTGTTGTAAGTCATAGTGTAGATGAAAGAATGTCCAACTAGGGAAATCGGGGAACTTGATCAAGATTACACAGTTAGAAAGACTGACAAATCTGGAGTTAAAACTGGGATCTCTGTGACCTCTAAAACTCTCCTGAACCCTGAGGCTGTCCCCAGTGCAGTGATCTCCAAGCTCAATTCCCCAGCCCTCTGCAATGGTTGGCTCCTAGCAAACACCAGTACCTCCCCACACTGAGTCATGGCCTTCTTTAATGGGCTTACCAGACTTCGCAGTTCATAAGTCACTTTCACATACTTGATCTCACTTAATAATGCCTGGGTACAATTGGTGTGGCATGGCTGATGGGCCTACCCTTGTTTTACAGATAAGTAAATCATAAGTCAGAAGTTAAGAGACTGGGCAAACTAGTCTTTGACTTATTGTGTGACCTCCATGCAGGCTTATATAAATATCTTTACATGCCATTTAACAGAAAAAGGTTACAGTGAAAAGTATCCACTTCATGAACATTGTCCTTTTCACTCCAATGAAGTAATAAAAATATATTTATGACTTATTTTTCTCTTTCTGAGGCTGCTAGTACCTGACCCAATATCAGTTCTCCTTCATCTTTATTAGCAAGACTCAGGCTTCCATTGGTTTGGAGAGAGGACAGCGTGCCAGCTCTGGGAATACGGCAGCCTGTTTGCGTTCCAGCCTTCATCCTGCCACACAACTTGGTTCATGTTTGCCAGGTCCTACTGTCTGACCCCGATTCCTACCCAGTGCCACCTTGGGGTCTGTTCTGTGGGTCAACATGGTAGGAAGCTGCAGTTCCGTGGTCCCTAGGAAACACAGTGGTGTGAAACGTAAGGTCTGGTCACTTACTTACTGACGTCCTTCAGAGACGCTCCAAGGGAGGAGTGGAGAGGATGTGGAGGTGAACTGACAGGGACACAGCCAGGCTACCCAGGTGTGTCCTGTCCCAGGAGAACAGACAGGGCTTGGGAAGGCCTCTCCAGCGAGGCTCAGCTCCACCAGCTTCAAGGCAGATCTTCCACCACATAAAGTCCAAGGAGAGATCCAAACGGTTTGTTTCTTCTGGCTAAACTTTCCTCTGGTGATCCATACAGGGTGCACGTGGGGTGGGGATTGGCTAGAGTTCTTTGCTATTTGCCTCTTCCTACCTGTTCCCATCAGCAGGCCTGGGGGCCCTTCTTCTCCACCTTGAGCCCACCCAGTGTCACTCTTCTCTGCAGAGACAGAGTCTCTCATCTGTGAAATAACTCCCCTCCATGGCCCCATGACATCTAAGGCCATCTGTTCCCCTCTTATTCTCACCCAGTCCGAGGTCCTGCCTCTTTTCTCCATGGCCTCAGGCTCTGATGATCAGGAGTTGATCTTGGATCGACAAGGCTGAAGATGAGTAAGAAGAAACACGATTGTCTTTTCTCCTCTTTGGATTCTATAAGAGGATGTCAGATGGGTATAGGAGAAGCTGTAAGTCCATGGATAGCTGGACTTGAGACCCTCAGGCACCAGGCTCATGATTACAGAGAGAGTCTGATGGGGAAAAAAAAAAAATTGAATGGACAGGTACTGGATTAGGGACTTGCAGTGGAGGCTGAGACCAGAGCCCAATGAAATAAACTGGTTCCTGCAGTGAGATGAAGGGAGGGAACCTGCAGGTGCTCTGGGAACTAAGGAGAAATGGACTTTTATGAAGATGGGTCAGCAACAGAGCAGGGGAAACCAGGTCTTCCTCTGAGGCATCAGAAAGGCACGGATACCCAGTAAAAGCCATGCTAGCAAGGAAGAGCAAGAGCTTCCCTAAGCTCTGGTCCCCCGGCTCTGCCTTGGAGGAGCAGAGGCAGCAGAGCAAATGAAAGGAGGAAGAGGAGACAGAGGGACACAGGGCAGCACTGAGGAAGGCCCCTGCTACTCCCCTCATCATGGTCCTCCACCTGAGGTTATCCCAAGCTGCCCACAGGACAAGACTCCAAATTCAATGTGAAACTAATGTTTGGAAGTTAGGATGGACTTGACTCTGTAATACCTGAAAGAAAACGAGATTATTATTTGCAGAGAGTGAAGTTAGGCGACCGAGACACACTCATGGAAATGAATGAACTATAACTTCCAACTTGAAAGGAAAAAGAAGTTGTTTTACACTGGGTACAGCTGCATGAATACTTACATTTTACCTCATTTGGGCCAACAAACACGTAATAATATCACCTCCATTTTTCACATGAGAAAAACCGCAGTTGGCAATGATTCTTGAATTTAGCCACCGAGTACTATGCTAACTGTGGGGACACAGCAGTTTTGTTTCATGCTGTGATCATTTTAGATATGATCACTGTCACTATCTCTGAGATTTCTTAAGTAGCCAGAATTCTTAGAACAAAAAATACAGCCCAGCTGCTCTCTGATGCCCAGAAGCGATTTTTCCCTAAAACAATGCCAGGGAACATTTTTGCTCTGTGAGCTGTAACTGCGATAGCTTCGGCACCAGGATCAAACATGTCACATGCGTTGGCTTTGGGAGAATGCCCATCTACTCAGTGTTTGGCTTAGTAAAATCTAGAGTCTTAACTCAATCATGGGGTCATCAGATTGACCATACTTAAGATTAACAGGCTGGGGATGAGTTCAAGAATTCTGAGCTCTCCCTTATATACCCTATCCACTTTGCAAACTGTGTACTGAGAGATGAATCTAGGTTGTCCTTAGAATAACTATGTGTGAACAAAGTTACCGGCTAGTCCACAACTGATATCTGGGTGGGCTTTTCCTATCTACTTGCATAGTAGATTCCCAACATTTGGAGGACAAGAGATCATGGCAGTCTTGTTGTTCTCCCATCCATTGGCCTTCTTCTTTATAGTCAGAACATTCTCAGAGTACTGAATGTCACTGACGTCAAAATATTTATTTATTTCTTCAGATAGTTTTTCCCTATTGGTGATCAGTCAGACTTCCACTGAGAGAATCATTTTTGACAGGATGCTGAGGATTTTGTTGAGGATCAAAAGTGCATAGATTATAATACATGCCGCTGTGCGATGATCTGTATTTTAATACTGAAAGGATGACTCCAGAGAAAATTTGGAGCACTGGTGGCTCTGTTCCTGATGTCCACAGAAGTCCTTGGCTTCCAGGCAGCAATTGTGGTGGCAGCGAGGGACAACAGGCAGCAAGGGAGCTGGATCAGTCCATCAGTGTCTTTATTCTCAGACTGTATTTTTTCCCTTCCTAGGAAAATGATTTCCTCAGGATTAAAAGAATGACCCAGAACTGGATGGACCCATAAAGCATCCTAATGTAGGTTAGATCTCTAGAAAGAGGTTCTGAACCCTAACACCTGCTTTTATGATCCCTAAACCCTGGAACCACTATATTCAGCTAGATTCCTTTGTGATTGACTTTTTAAAACACCTGGAAGCGAAGTGATTACTTTATAGTGAGGGAATATTTCCCCCTCTGCATTCATATTTGTAAAACTATAATCAGGTCAGAAGGTGATTGGTAAATGATATGAGTAGGATTTAAATGTTCCATAATGGCCCATGGGTCAAGGTCTTGGTCCCCTAGGTGACATTATTCAGAGGTGGTGGATCCTATAAAAGGTGAGGCCTAGTGGGAGGTCCTTCCTTCATTAGGGGAGTGCCTTTGAAGGGGACTGTGACATTCCTCTTTCTCTCTTTGCTTCCTGGCTCAAGATGTAAATGACTTTGCTCCATCACATTCTGCCATGATGTCCTGCCTCACATAGGCTCAAAGCAACAGGGCCACCTGATCATGGACTGGAACCCTTAAAGCCATGAGCCAAAATAAACCTTTTCTCTGTAATAAATTAATTATCTCAAGTATTTTGTTATAGTGACAGAAAACTGACTAACATTGTAAGTATCTGGAATCAGAGCCAGGGGAGGTTAATAGAGTATTCTACATACAGATAAGCTCAACCTCAAATTATTCTAGCAGTTTGATATTGACCAATGGGAGGAAAATTAAAGTGATTAGAGAGGGAAGGGGTACAGACATTTATAAGGACATAGGATTGGCCACGGAATGGCTTCCACCTTTGTCTATTATAGTGTCAACAAAGAATCATGACAAATGCATGCTTTAGTTCTGATTGGGTAGATATCTAAGGTGACATAACATGGGGCATATGATAATAAAATATTTATGGTATGGTAATATTTTTAATTGGGGACATGACAGTATTGGTTTTCAGGTGATAAGAAGGACTGGGACAGCATTAGGAAGAAGCTAAAAATTCAGGAAGCAGGTGCCAGCTGTGTGGAGGAAGCCCTGGTAGGAGAGGTGGGTCAGAGTCAAAGCATTTTTTAACCCAGCTGGAAGGAGTAGTCTCTAGCAACAGGAGGGATCCTAAGGGCTGGGTAGAGGCTCTAAGACAGATATCTAGTCAGATGCACTGAACTAACATGGTAGACAGGAGAAGAATCTTTGATTTGGCTATGGAAACTATCCAGTGCATTAGCAGCACAACTAATTCATCTAATTCATAAATTTCACTTGCTGCTGAAGCTGAAGTTCCTAAAATACTCCTAAGAGAAGACTTGTTTGTGAAAGGCCTAGGACTTAAAATTAGTGACTTTCAAACTTTGTTTCCATAGTACTGACTCCCACTTACCTTCTATTTCCACTTCCTGAGTGAATGAAGAATTGAATGGTAGTTCAGATGTGGAACGTAGGAGTTCCAAATATCTGCACAAACCCAGTAGGAGATTTTGTGTCATCCAGATACCCTTGCTAGACCGTGGATTTAGACATTTTGGCAAACTCTGTTAATACTTTTGGTCTATGAATTCCAATTTTGGTCATTCTTCATAATTCACCTAGTATATTACTTAAGTGGTCCTTGATTTTCTGTAGAGATAAAGGGTATAGAATTGAAGATTTTTCACTACATGATCACAAGAAATAATTTGCATTTTTGTAATAGTGTACAACCCCTCAGACTGTCCCCTGCAGTCTTCCAGGAGTCCAGAGGTCAGTTTGAGCTTCACTGTTACCGATGAACAGACCTGGGTAAAAGCAGGTGCTGGTATGGTCAGGTCCACCCCAAGAAACCAGCGGCTCCTACGGTTCTGCTGAAATTCCATGCTAGTACAAGATTCGCATCACCCACACTCCTCATTTAATACTTACCCATCACTAACGAAGCTTCTGTGATGATTACTGACCTCTTGTCCCTCAACTCCAAGTCTACCCTTCCCTAGTCTGCTCCATCGATACTGTGGCTCTGCAGATTACATTTCCTTTATTCCCTGTTTTCTGACTTCCTGTTGGTTTCTGCACAAAAGGAAGCTAGCACAAGATGATGATAAGCAGGCAAGGAGAAAAGGAGCTACCATTGTATATTTTTATTAATATAACACTCACAGTAGCACATCTTCCCTGAGGAGACATTCATAACTCCCAGAACAAGCCTCAAGTGCAACTCTTCAGAAGCACCCTAGGTGAGTCCTCAGATGGTTGGTGCTGAACTAGTTCTACAGAGGCTGGCCAACACCTACCTTTGTTCCCCGCAGCCCTGGGGTCAGAAGCTGATTCCAGAAGTTGCTATTTCTGTTGTATTTTGTTGTTTTGACCAAACAATAAATTACATTGATATTTAGTTGACATGTTTGTAACTACTTCAGAAATAGGGATTTAAGGAACTTAATCTTTGGGCCAATACATTATCTCATCTAGGAAGCTATGGTTCCGTGTTCATGCTTTATACATTCACCTTTTTCTCCACCTGCATTTATTTTTACTGATTTTCACGAAGATATACGAATCATTAGCAACTTTCTCTATAGCAGCAATATGTCCAATTATTTAAGTCCATGGTTCTCATCCCTATGGCTGACCTTAGACTAGGACATAATGACCTATTACATATCAGTAACAACTTAAGAGTTCAGGTGGTGTTATGGTTTGGATGTGAGGTGTTCCCCCAAAAGCTCCTGTGTTAACCCAGGAATATTCAGAGGTGAGACCTTTGGATTTTTGAGAGCTTGAACATAGTCAGTACATCCTAGTTTGAATTGGCTGATGGTGGTAGCTGTAGGCAGGTGGGACATGGCTGGAGAAGGTGGGTCCCTGGCTGCGATCTCTGGAAGAGTTTATCTTCCTTGAAGTCCTTTCCTTTCACTCTCTCTGCTTTGTGGCCACCATGAGCTCCTCCACCATGCACTTCTTTTTTTATTTTTATTTTTTGTAGTTGTGGAGGAACAGCATGCCTTTATTTTATTTATTTTTATGTGGTGCTAAGGATCAAACCCAGTGCCTCACATGTGCTAGGCAAGCGCTCTGCCACTGAGCCCCAGCCCCAGCCCCCACCACACACTTCTGCCATGATGCTTCACCTTATCGAGGGCCTAGAGCAATCCAGTCAGCTGACTCTGGACTGAATTCCTGAAATTGTGAGCCCAAAGTAAACTTTTCCTCCTTTAAGTCATTCATGTCTGGTATTTCATCACAAGTATGGAAGTGTTAAGTCAATTATTTTGTTTCTTCAGTAAATCATCACAAAGCCTGAGGACAATAGTGCTGAACTATATCCAGGGCCCACTGAATCCCAGCAGAGGCCATGGCTCAAGCAAGGCTGGCCAAGGTTCTGAGGAAGGTTCCGTGAGAATCCTAGGAAAAGGGTCTTCTTTCCTAGTTTTATTGGGCAAAAATGGAACAAAGTGGACTCTTTGATGTAACAGAGCTACTTACAGCCATTTCAAGGTTATCTCCTCTAAGTAACAGCAATGCTCTGAGTAACTAGTAGATAATAAACAATTACAGAGCAATAGATTTGCTGTATTCTTATTGCTGAACTCTACCTAAATTATGTAAAAATAAATTTCAAACTTAAAAAAATAGGTTTTATTCAATTCAGTTGTCTTATGTACTACTTACAAACTTTTTTTGAGGCATAAGTTAATAATCAATGAACTATAAATATGGAATTTTGATAAATTTAAACATGTGGGAAATGATCACCAGAGTGAAAATATACTTTTTCTAGAACACTTACATTTTTCTAGTAATCTCTTATAGTCTAACTCTTCTATCACTCCCATTCCCCAATAATGACCAATCTGCTTTCTTTCATTATACACTAATTTGCATTTTCTAGCATTTCACATAAAGGATAAGATACATTACGTAGCCATCTATGCGTTAAGAAGATCTGGTTTCTTTCACTAAGACATTGTTTTGAGAATCACCTGTTATTGTATGTGTCAATAACTTTAAAAAATTTCTAAGTAGTATTCTATTGTGCAAGCATACCACAGTTTATTCATTCACTTGTTATTGTCATTGGGTTGTTCTAGCTTCCAGTTTCTAGCCAACCATCCCAAACAAATAAATCTCCTATGGACATTTGTGTGCAATCAAGTTTTTATGTAGAAATGGTATTTAATTTCTCTAGGGTGGAAACCCAGAAGCAGACATGCTTCTCATAGCAGAGTTGTATATGGAAATCTGAAAGATGCTATCAGACCTTCTTACAAAATGGTTGTACTATTTTACTTTACCACCATCAGTTCAGGGGAGTTCCAGTTGCCCTACACATTAGCATCAGCAAACTTTTGCTATAGTGAGTTTTTAATGTTAGAGATTCAAGTGCATTTTATGGCATCACTTTGCTGATAAACAAAGATGTTAAACATCTCTTCATGTGCTTACTTCTTGCCATCTGTAGATATTCTTTGGTAAATTATCGATTCACATTCTTTGGCTGTTTTCTTTTCTTTGGGATTTGCATCTTTCTATTATTGAGTTGTATGAGTTTTATGAATATTCCAAATTTAAGTTGTCCATCCATGATATATTTGCCAATATTTTTCCCAGTCTGTGACTTGCCTTATCATTTTTAACAATAGGTATCAAAGAAGCTTGCAATTTTGATAAAGTGTCATTTACCCATTATTTCCTTTTATAATTTAGAAACCTCACCAACCTTAAAGTGACAACCTTTTCTCCACTGTTTACTTATAGAAGTTTTATAATGTTAGCCCTTTCATTAGAACAATGATGTTTTTCAAATTAGTTATCATATATGGAATGAAGTTAGGGTCCAGATTCATTATTTTACATATGAGTAACAAATTTTTCCAGGACTTGTTTTGCAAAATTATCTTCCCCATGGAAGATAATCTTAGCACTTTCATCAAAAATCAGTTAACAATATTCAGATACGTATATTTCTAGGCTCTCCACTCTGTTTCTCTGTTCCATTAACTAATGCATCTAACTTTGTGCCAATACACACTATTTATTATAGGTGAATAGTAAGGTTTGAAATCAGGCAGTGTAGTATCTCCAGCTTAGTTTTTTCACGATTGTTTTGGCTGCTTTAGGACATTAGCATTTTCATATAAATTTTAGAATAAACTACCCAATTATAGATCAAATTGTGGAACTCTAAGAAGGTCTTCAACAGTTATGAGTCATTCTCTAATCATGGTATATCTTTATGTTAAGATATAAAATTTCTTTCAGTAAAGTTTTTATTATAAGGAATTACAAATATTCATCCAACATCAATTATCATATACTTTAATACTACTAGTTGTATTTTAATTGCTAAAGTTTTGAAATTCAAACCTTCAATTGCTTATTACCAGGATGTAGAAATAAAATAGGTTTTGAAAACTTACTCTTACACCTCACAAATTTGACCCATTCTCAGGGATTTGTTATGCATTTCTACATATACAATTATATTGTTGGCAAATAAAGAAACTTTTACTTCTTTCCAAATGTGTGCTTTTAATTTCTCTCTTGTCTTTTTGCATATGTTAGGATCTATAAGGCAATGATATATAGAAATAGAGTAGAGGTACTTGCCCTATTTGTTCCCTTAGAAGGAAGGTATGAAAAGCCTTTAACTATCAAGTACAATACCAGTTGCAGGTTTTCAAAAGATCACGTAATCAATTTGAGAAAGTTTCCTTCTGAGGCTGATAATTTTACCATGGATATGTGTTGAATTTGGTGAATACTTTCTCTACATCTATTGATCGTTCTACTTCTACAGAAGGGCTTTCTTATTTCATGTGATTGTATGGTGAATGACATTTGTTGGTTTTTGAATGTTGAGTTAGTCATGCATTCTCAGGACATATTCCATTTGGTTGTGCTGCATGAATCTTTGCTATATATTGTTGTATCAATTTGCTAATATTTATTGAGGTTTTTTGTACAAATTTTCATGTGATTGGGTTTTTTTTTTTTTTTTTTGGTAGTTCTTTTTCTTTGTTAGAATGTTTTCATTTTGTTTTAAATTAGAGTACTGCTGACTTCATTGAAGGAGTTGGGAAATGCTCTCCCTTCTGGAAAAGATTTGTAAGATTGGTGTTATATGTCCTTTAAACGTTTGGTAGTTTTATCAATGTCAGGAAAAACACTTGGTTTTGCAGTTTTGCTTTTATTTTTATGTTTTTGTGCAGCATGTTTCTGACTATACACTAAATGTCTTTAACGCATTTATAGATTATGAACTCATTTGATAGACTGACTATTTAGGTTGTCTATTTCTTCTTGAGTAAGGCGAGGCAGTTGTTCCTAAATTGTGGAACCACTATGTCCACAGGTTGTGCTTTCTGTACTTACTGTCCCTAGTCTTGCAGGGTATGTTGAAATTCTCAGGAGACCAGTAAAGCAATTAGCAAGTCCTGTAGAAACTTCCTAGTGAACGCTCTGACTACAGTACTGGGAGTCTCATCACACAATGTACCGTGAGACTACGGGTTCTGCTGGTTACCTGTTCTCTGCTATTTCCTAACAGAGAAGGACATGACTACATTTTCTTCCTCAAGTCACCAATTTTCTTCTTCTCTTTTTAAAAAAATAATTAATTAAATCACTAGTTTACTTCTCCTTGAGTCTTAGTTAAATACGTTTTGGAAGTAGCACTTTTTAAACATAAATGTTAATATTCTACCTAGTTAGGAGTTGGAAAAAGTATTTCCAATTGTTCTTAACCTGGAGAATTACTGTTTTCAGCACTCTTGTGGCAAGAGAGAGAGTTTTCCTTACCTAACTCCTAGTCATCTGAAACAGAGATGTTGACTTAGTAGGCAAGTATCACCAAATAATTTCAGGACTGGAGTTAGGCAGTGTTTTTCTGTTGACCACAATGACTGGCACAATCCTCTTCCATCCCTCATTTCTTCTTCTTCTTTGGGCACATTAGGTTAAGTTAGTTCTCCTCCTTCTGAGACACAGAATCTGGAAAACCAACTGTATCAGTCATGACCAAATTCATATGATGTCATCCAGATGCTTGAGAAAAACTTCTAATAGAGAAGGACCTTGGGATGCTTATGCTTGCAGGTGAATTTGGAACTCTTGTACCATACGTATTTGAGGTAGAAGGATAAGTCCAAGATTTTTCAGGATTGGTAGGGTGTACAACTGAATGAGAATATCTGAATTAATCACTCTGAGAGAGTCTGTTCCGCTGTATGAATTGCTGTGGTGCATCAGATTTATCATTCATATTGGTATTTAATCTTTACTAGCTTTGTAGAATTGTATCTGGAGTGTTATTCTTCCTGTCATATGGGAGGCATCTGGGAAGTGTAGAATTGACTGACGAGGCTCAGATGGGACACATGCTGGACAGTCTAGAATCAGAGCAGCGAGAGAAACAGCAGACCAAGCGTTGCCGGTGGTGCCACACAGGCAATTGGGAAATCCAGTGCTATGGGGACATGTGGAAGCTGCATAGTACCAGTTGACATCCACAACCGACAGGACTTGATCTGGCAGCTGGGGCTAGCACTGAAGGACAGGGAACATCTGAAATCGGAAGTCAGCAACTGAAGGTGTGAAGAACAAGGCCAGGCCTTCAGAGAGGATTTCACAAATGTCAGGATTAGGGGAGCTGGGGTCAGGGAACTTGCAGCAAAATATCGAAGATGGGGCCAGCAGAGCGGGGGTCAGGGTTTAAGGAAAGCTCTTTGTGTCTACATAGGGACTCTCTGGGGGAAGGAAGGATGCACAAGTCTGAGTAGAGTTTCTTTGTCATCATAGACACTGTTTTATGAGAGTGAGGCTACTTTCAGTGACTACCGCAGATGCATTTCCAGTGAGGGCTGGGCCTGCAAAGGGGAAGTTGAGGCAGACAGAAGTTGACTCTTGGTGTGTGGGTCTTAGCATCTAGTTTTCCTCAAATTTATTATCCTTACTCCCTTCACATTTTCTATTTTTCTTGGATTTTATTTTGTTAGTAACAATTTGCTGTAAAAAGTCAAAATTCCTTTTGCCTCTTCTACAAAAGCATCAACAGATACTAGTAAGTTTTAGCTGTAAATATCTGTGATCTAGAGAAAGATTGTGTGTGTGTGTGCATGTGTGTGTGTGATATCAGAGCATGGTTATCCACAGCTGGCAGAAACCTTACAGAAATCCATTAATTTATTATATATATTTCATATTATATGTCACATGTATATGAGTATACACACATACATGGAGAGGGACAGACAAAATGATATCATTTACATTACTGATACAATTTAAGAAACACATTTTAAGTCAGTCTACTCAAATAGCTGGTATTTATAGTATCAGTCTTTAAAATTATCAATTCCTGCCTGACCCTAGCATGCCTTGCAGAGATCAATTGTTTATTTTCTTGTTCAATAATATGACTGACTATTACATTTTGGATACTGGAAAAGGCTCCAGGATTCAAAGGTAATTGAGATACGACCATGATTGAAGTCTTATAACAAATAGGCAACAAAAGTTTGCATTCTTTCCACGTCTAGACCTGATGAGCCTCCTTAGTCTGTAACTAAAGCATTTACTGCTGCTGCCAGACAATGAGCAGTCTGCTGCCTCATCCTGACTCAGTCCCTTTGAGGGACCAAGAGATTTTTGTTCTAAATAAGGGTCATGTTTGGTTGATTTGAACTCATGATCTTTTTTCTTTCTTCCTAGTGTTTGTATTCTGGTTTCACCTAAAACTAACTCTTACTTTTCTTTCCTGTTGGCTGGAAGATCCCAGCATGCCATGTGGTTTTAAACAAGATGTTTGGTTAAGAAAAAAATAGAATAAAATTTTATTTCTAGACTATGAAAAGGAGGATAAGATGAACATATTACTTTGTAACAGTGAAATTCCTCCTATATATGAATTTTTGGATGTTTGACTTTTGCCTTTGGTATTTCGATTCATTCTTTCAGAGTGAAGAATAAGACACTCTATCAATAAGTTTTCGTTGAGAGAAGTATCAGTATGATGATGATTAATAAAAGACTTATAGTAGGACATAGAGCTTATGCAATGGTGGAAGCTGGTGGAGGAATCTATACCCTGCTGGTGGTGAGGACAGTCCCCTAAGAGTGTAATGGACCTGAAAAATTCCCATTGCCCAGTGACATCATAGCCATCATAACTTTGTGTCACGGCATACTGCCTGTATTTTTGTGGTGGTGGTGGAAACTTACTGAACTGACAGTCATAAAAATATAGCACATAAAACCATATACAGTACATGATAATGAATGTTACTGGTTTACGTATTAGGATACCATACCCTTTATCATTGTTTTAGAGTGCAGTATGTATTTAGGAAGTTGACTGGAGAACAGTATACTATATTATGCTGAAACCAACCTCATACATTTTTTGTTGACTGCGTCGTTGGATTGCATCGAAAGATGTTGGGTGATCTGTACCAACTAGGTTTATGTGAACACACTCTCTGACGTCCACATAATAGAAAAACCACTTAACAATGCATTTCTCAGAATGTGTCTCCATAATTAAGCGGCATGTGACAGTATCCACAATTATATTCCTATTAAAGCAAGAAATACTGTAATTATTACAGTCTTCATTTTTATAGTGGGTCATGTAGCCATAGCAGGTGTTCATACCTGTCCTGTTCCAGGACCCACTTTGCCCTCAGCAAGTAATTCAGCAGTTACCACTTTCTTCCTAACAGAGTTGTTGTTGTGTCTTTCAGTGGAAGCACACCTTCTTTGGTAATGAAAGCCTCTAGTCTGGCACAAATCGAGGTTATTTGGATGAGAAATGCACACCTTCTTTGGTAATGCAATCCTCTAGTCCAGTACAAATCGAGGTTATCTGGATGAGAAATGAATATGTTTTCCATGCGTGGATATTTAGAGTTAATGGTCTGAAGAGCCGTTCTTATTTCTACCTCTTGATACCTGGACCCATGAATTTTGGCCTCAGGAGTAACAGCACCGTACATTGGCTGCAGGGTTAGGGAATATATCATATCCTAGTGAGATTACAAGGTGCTACAGTCCTGCCAGGTGTTCTGATCTAGCTGGAACTATAAGTGTGGGCTCATTGCCACCCTGTGTACTGTAAAATGAGTGCTTTGGTCAGAAGCTGTGCTATCCAGAATATCAGGACTATGAATAAGGCTTTCATAAATTCGTGGATGGTGGTTATGATAGAAATATTGCAGTCAAGAAGGCAAATCTAGATCCTGAGTAAGTATCTACTTATTGTCATGTTGTCCCTATCTATTATGCTGTCCTTCTTTGAGGGAAGTGTCCCTTGTAATCACCCGGCACTGGGCTACTCGATACCTGGCCAGTCCTGCTGGCAGCGCCATGCTGAGGCTCTTCTGTTGGAAGTTGGGCAGTGTTGCTGGGTCAGTCTTGGAGAGTATAACTTCATGCTGCCAAGCACACGTATAATCTATATCATGCTGCCAGAGTCCCTTTGTTGGTGAGTCACTGGGCAAGGGCAGTGGTGCTTGACTGATACCATAAAAAGAACTTTATTCACCCCATTAAGGTGGCTGCAGAAGGCAGTCCATGGTGAGCATTCACATGTGACACAAGGATCTTCACACTCTCCCCACTCTTCCCAGGACCTCCTCATGGTCAATTTCCCAATCTTTTCCCTCCAAGCTCCCGATGGTTCAGCTAAACCATTAGTCACTGTCCGTGAATGAGATACTTCTGGCCATCTCTCCATCTGCTTCCAGAATGGAGTTAAATTTCCTCTTTTGCACCACTTTCATTTGATTATGGAGTGCGAACTTTTGGTCTTTGTAGGTCCAACAATCCAAATACATGATGGAAATTCAAGTCATGTGGTCATTTAAAGGCCCACAATTAAGCATTTATTATCTACTAAGTCTCAGCAGCAAGCCAGAAATTTTTTCTCAAAACAAACAAACAAAAACAAGAAAACTATTGTTAGAAAATGGCAGTTTTGCTCCAAAATCTTAAAATTCTACACTGTGAGTCAGCTGGCATTTCCTGCCCAATGCCCACTTGTCCAGACAATTCCAGTCCCACCAGATCTGCAGGATCACAGAGCTGACTGTCGAGCAGCTTGGTGAAAGGCACTTTACAGCCCTGTCTTTATTCCTACCACTCGGTATGCGGACAAAACCAGATCTTTAAAACTCAACAGACTGGAATCCCTTGTGCAGCCTTTAGAAAAAATAGTGGGTCAGTCTTTCCTTGTTAATGAAATAATTAAATTGCTTTTTCTGATAATTTAGAGTTTTGCTTTTATCATGTTGTTTGTTTTATTTTAAATTTGCTATCAATCAAAATTCTTAGAGTATTTTTTTCAAAGATTCAGAGTACTAACAAAGAGAGCAGTTAGTTGGATCAGTTTTGGCAAATTCATAGAGTGAGCCATGCACAGTTATGAGACCACACAGTACGTGTCAATGCTCTGAGAACAGTCCCATTCAACCCGCCCTCCCACAAACTCCTGGTAACCACAGCTCTGCTGTTTCTACAGTTTTACCTTTCCTAGAATGTTATACAAGTGGAAGCATGAAGACATTCAGACTGACTGCTTTCACTTAGCAATATGCACTTAATATGCAGGCTGATCCTTCCAGACCCTAAACCCCAAGTCCTCTTTATTAAGCCATACAATCTCCCTGCCCTAATCTTTCGGGGGCCAGGTGGCTGACAACTAGGGACAGATTCCTCTCTCGGAGCTCACTGAGATGGTTGAAGCTAGTTATTCCTCAGCCTGCTTAGCTGGCTTCTCCTGCCTTACTCATTTCTTCCACAAACAAACAAACAAACAAACAAAAACAATGACACAAAAAGGGATGGCAAATAAATATATTAAAGATGCTAACGTAATGTTTCATTAAGGAAATGCAAATCAAAGGAATATTCCCATTAGAATAAAAATGTCAATTACTGATAAATATACAGAGCAATCAGTCGACCTTGCCATCCTTACACAAAAATCTAACTCCCACTTTGAAACCCACAGGTTGCCCCTTCCTATCACTAAAGAACTGTTCAGTGTATGGATGTGCTAAGCTGTTTCCTCATTCACCTACCAAAGAACGCATTGGTTGCTTCTGGTCTGAAGCAATTGTGAATAGATCGTTATAAACATTCACACGGAAGTTATTTTTTGTGTGTGTGCATATGTTTTAAAATAAGCTAGGTAAATATCTGTGAGTGCAATTGCTGGATTTTATGGTAAAAACATGCCCCCCACCCTCTTTTGGTGGTGGGGAATTTAACCCACAGGAGCTGGACCACTGAGCCATACCTACACTCTTTTTACTTAGATGGTAAGTCTTGATAAACTATTTAAGGCCTTCTTGAATTGCTGAGGCTGGCCTTGAACTTGAGATCTTCTCCTTAAGCCTCCCCTGTCACCAGGAGCAAAAGCATGGCTTGTTTTTCTTCATAAGAAACCACAAAAACTGTCTTCCAAAATGGCTGTATCACTTCACATTCTCATCAACAATTAATGACAGTTCCTTTTGCTCCGTATATTTGTCAGAAATTGACATTTTTATTCTAATGGGAATATTCCTTTGATTTGCATTTCCTTAATGAAACATTACTTTAGCATCTTTAATATATTTATTTGCCATCCCTGTATGTGCTTTAGTGCCCATTTAGATCTTTTGTCCATTCTTTAATTGAGTTGCTTATTTTAATGTTGATTTTAACATCTTGGCATATTTTGGCTATGAGTACTTTTATCAGGTATGTGTTTTGTAAATATTTTCTTCCATTCTATATTTTACCTTTACATTATGTGAACTTTCTGTGTCACAGAGAAGATTATCCTAATCCAATAGAGTCTTGCTTGTCAGGTTTTTTTTTCTTTTCTTTTCTTGGTGTTAATGGTCTGGATATGAAATGTCCCCCCAAAACTTGTGCATTGAAGATTTGATCCCCAATGCAGCCACATTCAGAGTAGGGGCTTTTGGGAGTTGATGGGATCATGAGGGTTTTAACTGCACCAGAGGATTAATCCACTGATGGACTGATAATTTGAATGGACTATTGGAGGTGGTGAGACTGCAGGAGATGTGACCTGGGGAAGGGAGTGGTCCTGGGGAGCATGCCCTTGGGGACTACATCTTGTCACTGGACACTTCCCCCACCCCCCTCTCTCTCTCTTTCTCATTCTGCTTCTGTGCCACCATGAGGTGAACAGCTCTGCTCCACTACACCCTTCCCACCATGATGCTCTGCCTTACCACAGGCCCAGAACTATGGAGTCAGTCAATAAGGAAAGGAAACCTCTGAAAACATGAGCCAAAATAAACTTTCCTTCTTTAAATTGTTTTCCTCATGTATTTTATCACAGTGACAAAAGCTAACTGACACAATGGGGTCATTTTTCTTTTTTCATGTGTTAAAACTTAACAACATCACCAACCTCAAGGACACTGAGATTTGCTTCCACAATTTCTGCTAGAAGTTTTATAATTTCAATGTGTACATTTAGTCTTATGGTCCATTGGAATAATTTTTATGAAAAGTAAAAGGTATTTGTCTATTTTTTTCTTTTGCTTATCAAGATCCAATTGTTGCAGTAAACTTCATGGAAACCCATCTTTTGTCCTTTGAATTTCCTTTGCACTTCTATCAAAGATGACTTTACTTATCTGGGCCTATTTCTGCACTCTCTGTTCTGTTTCATTGATTTATGCATCTGTTTTTTTCAAAAGTACCATACTGCTTTTACTATCATAGTTTTATAGTAATTTTTGAAATTGGATAATATGTATTCTCTCAGTCCTTCCTCTTCAGGATTATGTTGGTTATTCTTCACATTTTTGTACTTCTGCATAAAGTTTAAAATCAGATTGTCAATATCTATCTAAATTAGAGCTTTTTACTAAATGTTTTATCTATTCTTTTTGGTTATACATGATGGTAGAGTGTATTTTGACACATCATGCATTCATGCAGTGTAACTTCCCAATCTTGTGGTTGTACACAGTGTAGAGTTACACGGGTGGTGTATTCATATATGAACAGAGGAAAGTAAAGTTCAATTCATTCTACTATCTTTCCCTTTCCATTCCCCCTCCCTTCCCTTCATTCCCCTCTGTCTAATCCAGTGAACTTCTGCTCTCCCCCCACCCTACTTAGTGTTGCTTGTTGTGAGTTAGCATCCACATATCAGAGAGAACATTCAGCCTTTGCTTTGTTTTGTGGTTTTTGTTTTTGTATAAGGATTGAACCCAGGGGTACTTAACCCTTGAGCCATATACCCAGCCTTTTAAAATATTTTATTTAGAGACAGGGTCTTGCTGAGTTGCTTAGGGCCTCACTAAGTTGCTGAGACTGGCTTTGGACATTTGATCCTCCTGCTTCAGCCTCCTGAGCTGCTGGGATTACAGGAGTGTGCCACCATGCCAGGCCAGGTTTTGTTTTATTGGGATTGCCTTATTTCACTTAGCATGAGTCTCCAATTCCATCCAATTATTGGCAAATGCCATAATTTCATTCTTATTTATGGCTAAGTAGTATTCCATTGTGTATATGTACCACATTTCCTTTATCCATTCATTTGTTGAAGGGCACCTAGGTTGGTTTCATAGTTTAGCTTAAAATAGAGCTTTCTAGAATTTTATTTAGTATTCTGTTGAATTGCAAGGCCAAATGGAGAAGGACTGAAATGGTAATACCATTGGGCCTGTCAGTTCATGAACATGGTATATTTCTCCATTTATTAGATCTTCTTGGATGCTCTGTTCTTTTACCCTATTCCCCCACCTTTACATTTTAGTTTGTCAAGTTTCTATTGACTTATCTTTAAGTTTATTGATTCATTCTTTCCTCTGCTATGACCAGTCTACCAATTAAAGGCATTCTTCATTTAAGTTAGAGTTTTTTGGCATCTACTATTTTCTTTGACACTTTCTTAGTATTTTCCCCCTTCTCTGCTTACATTATCTATTGATTCTTAAATGCTGTTTATTTTTTCAGTATAGTCTTTAATATATTAATCACAGTTATTTTAGATGGCAGATATTTTATATATATCTGCCATATATAAATCTCATTCTGATGCTTGCTTTGTGTATCAGACTTTATTCTTGGTTTTAATGTATCATCTGTTTTTTTTTTTTAATTTTTGTTCTTGTTTGTACACAATGTAATAAGTAAAAAATTAATTTAAAGAGGCATCTGATGTGACCTTTTATGTTATGTGTGTTGAATTTGAATTGCATTTAATACTTGCTGTGGTTTTAGGTTCAAGAGTCTTCAAATTCCTGTAGTAAATTTGAATTCTTTGTTATTGTCTTGCCTCCTGTGAGCTTCCCTAAGAAATCCATCTTCCATACAGTTTGTGTCTTGGTACTCATTGAATACAATCCTCTACTTTTATAATGGAGACCTGTTGGTGTCCTGGAAGGCATATGGGAGAGAAAGCATTCTATAATCCTAAGATTAAATCTCAGTATTTTAGTGGACCTGTGATCTTGGGCTGTGATGTTCACAGGTGTTTCTTAGCTTGTCCATTTTAGGATAGACAGAAAAGTTAGAGAGGACTTGAGCCAGAAAAATGACCTTCTACTCCATGGGATAAGGCTATGGCAAATTCTTTTCTACAGGAGAGTAGGCTTTGCTATGAACAGGCCCTAGGTGTGTTTTACAATGTTTATTTTTGCCTGATCACAGCCAGAGTCATCTTTCTTGAATATTCACAATAAGACCTTGGCGTGTCTTCCTGGTGGGCAGAAACCAGGAAAGTGTGGCACCCCATAAGACTGTGAGCCCCAGGACAGTCTTTCTTTATGCCAGTCCACACCCCCCCCTCCAAGAATTCATCAAAATTGCTGTGAAGTGTCCCTCCCAGTCCATGGCTTCACAGAGGGATGGCAGTATCAGGGTCTGTTTGCCCAGACCTTATAGTGGCAGTTTGCCATGAAACCTGTCCTGCGTGTCCAGGAAAAGTCATTACTTTTCATTCATTCACGTTTGCTTACTGCAAGGGTAGAAGCCACAGTTCCCAAGCTCTTTACAAGCAGCAGGTGAAACTGGAAGTCCTGGACACATAAGTATAATTATTCATGTTTTTATCCATTTTGATATCATGAAGTAAGGGTGAGAAAACATGATTCGGTTCCCCAAAGAACATATTATTTATCACAAGGAATTAGAACCAACAGACAGTACAATTTTTATTCGATGTTTGACTTGGTTTTAGGACTTCAGTAAAAAATATTGCTTTCCTTCCCAAATGGTATGCCCAGTGTATTACCTTTCTTTGAATCCATGTACCTGTATCCAGAATGTTTCCCAGGTTGTTAAAAATCTCTCTTTTAATTGATTTGATCCTCTGGTATGGATTATATAGCTCTGGGAAGTGTCTACAAATTTGAGGGAACTAAGTAAAGTGGCTTTTCCATGGAGTTTATTTATTTATTTATTTTCCTACAAATGTTAAAGCGAAGGGGAAATAAGTCAGAAGAACTAAAATCTAAAAACTGATCAAAGTTATGATGGGAAACTTGAAAATTTTTCTCTGTGTGGCAAAGCATACATCTGTGTCTTTATTAAATGGAATTACTGTCCAGCAGATCATAAAATCACATGATATAATTTCCCTCTACTACAGAACTTCCTATGACTCACAGACATGAACTACCTTGTGTTTAACTAGCACTTTTTTTTTCCCTAATGCCAACCAGGAGCCAAATTAGTTATTAAGCGTCCAAGGAAATGAACAAAATTGTCTTTGCTCTTGTTCTCTCTCTTTAAAATCACACATTTACTTGATGTTATTTCTTCTTTCTGTTCAAATAAGAATTCCTTGCCAATTTTGATAAAAATCCAAAGCAATTGGCAGGCATTGATATTTCCTCCCTCCTCTGCATGTCTCCTGAAAAATGACCCACCAATATGTCTCCAAGTAATCTACTTCCCTGGACATCATGAGCTTGCTTCAAGCAACAGGAGTTTTGCCTTTGTATCAACTAGCACCGCAGCAGACCCCTTGGAAAATGTTCAGTCCTCTTTCTGGGTACAGAGATTCCACTGCTGTTGAACTTGTTCGAAAATATGGGATTTTTATGTGTATGTTTAACAAGACAATAAGGATGATCTTAATTTTTAAAGTAACTGTTAGAAATCTGAAATATATACTTTTCTCATTTAAGAGTCACTACAAAAGCTGAGCACAGCAGCACACACCTGCAATCTCTGCTACTCAGGAGACAGAGGTGGGAGGACAGCAAGTTCAAGACCAACCTGGACAACTTAGTGAGACCCTGTTTCAAAATAAAAATAAAAAAGGGTTGGGGGTGTAGATCAATGGTAGAGTCCTTTGGTCTGGATCCCTAGTAACACACACACACACACACACACACACGATTCACTATAAATTTATGTTAGGAAGTAGCAGGGCAAAGACTCAGTAGGCACACTTTGGTAGGACCAACTACATGGGTTGTTTTTGAACATTATCAGCCCACTTTAAAGATGAGAAAACTAACATCTAAAGATTAATTGCCTTTTAATTGGTGCATCATAATTATACATAATAGTGTGATTCATTATGCCATTTTTGCACATGCACAGAACATAATTTGACCAATCTCGTCCCCCAGTGCCCACTTTCCCTCCCTGCTTCCCTGCCCTGATCCACTGGCTTACTCTACTGACCTCTCTGCTATTATCATGAATTAGTGCCTTTTAGTGATATGTGAAGCAGGACTCCTGGTGGCATATTCCCACGGGGACCCAGCACGGTGTGGTAGACTGCATTCCCCAGGACTTCCCCCCTCCCCCTCCCTCCCTTCCCCTCCCTCCCTCTACACACTTGGTCTCCCTTCTACTTTCATGAGATCCCTGTTTTATTCCTTTGTTTCCCTCTCTCTTGCTTCCACAAGTGAGGGGAAACATTCGACCCTTGACTTTCTGAGTAAGATTAATTATCTCATGGACGATTTAGCCTGTAGTCAGCAGGAATGATGTCTGAAGCAAGGTGGCGTGCCCTGCCAGGTCCCCTCAGAGTTGGCCACTTTGCAGGAGGCCAGCAGCCTTAAGTGGCACAGTGTGTCTGCTGGACCGGTCATGTGATGTGTAGGTCTCTAGAATAGCAAATATAAGTGCGCTTTTCTCTAGAAAAGCTGTACACAAAGGTAGATAAGAAGTATCTGTGGTACTATCAGAGTTGTTATAGGAAGGACAACTAGTGACAAAATCCAAGACAAGTTCTCTGTGATGGGGATCATGACTTTAGACTTCCTGGTTGAGGAGAAACGTGAGCGCCTTTCCTGAGCTCTAGGGTTTCCCTCCTTTCCCCTCCTCTCCTTCCCTCTGTTTCCCTTCTCTCTTCTCTCTCTTTTCTCGTTTTTTCTTTCTTTTCTTGTTTCCTCCCCCCCACCCCTTTTTTTTTGTCTTTTGCTGAAAACCTTTAAGTACAGTTTGCGTTTGACCAGCGGGCTGACAATTGTTCATGTGCTAAATTTTGAGCACCACAGGATAGGTCAGTACATACTGGCCGCTGGGTCAAATCCTGCTGGCCACCTGTTTTTGAACGGCTCTAGGAAATCAGAATGGTATTTACATTTGTAAATGGTTAAAAAAAAATCAAAAGAAGAAACACAAAATGATGTAAAGCTCAAACCCAGAAACCATAAGTAAAACTTACTGGAGCAGAACCGTGATCATTCCTTTACATGTGATTCCCAGCTTCTCTCCGGCTCCAGGGGTGGCCAAAGTACTCCTGGCTTAGGCCACGTGGCTCCTCAGGTCCACATTAGGTACTCCCTGGCCTTCAATAAATAAAGTGTGTGGACCACTCCGTTAGAGGATTAATCCTTGACTCTAGATTCTTAAAATTTAACAAAGACTTAGAATTCAACCCTTACACGCCCCTGTTTTGGAAAGACGTATTATTGTTTGTTAAAATACAGATTTTCTGTAAGACAAATAAGCCTAATATAATCATTAGGAATAATAAGACTTTATTTATTGGATTCCAACATGGTATGTAACGAATAGGCCAGGACTAAGAGATGGAAGGGTTGGGAGGGTGTAAGGTTTCTCTCCAGGCTGCTCCTAAAAGATGGGGTGCACCAGCCCTGAGGAGTGTGCTGGGACCAGCGGAAGAACAGGAGACAGTTCACTGTGTCTCGGGGACCATAGCTCTTTTATGTACATTTTAAAATTTTTAATCTTAATTTACCTACTAGGTAGAGATAAGCCATTAATTTTTTTTAAAGGAAAAAGTGGAGCCTCAGAGAGATTCCGAAGCACCAGAGCTGATGTGCAGCAATGCTGGAGACGGGAGAGCCAGGATTATCTGGTGGCACCACAACCGCGATCACATGGAACCTTCTCTTTCCTTAGGACTGGCTCTAACCCCATTCTTGTGATATTAGTCTGGTTCAACAATAAAGTCCTCACCAGTTGGTAGAGTTTAGTCTTTTTGCAGGAAGTACAGGTGATGTAGTTTCCAGAGAGTAGGAAAGGGAGCCAACAACTTGCAAAATCAGACTGAGGGGCCAGGGCTGAGGCTCAGTGGTAGAGCACTTGCCTAGCATGTGTGAGGCCCTGGGTTTGAACCTCAGCACCACATAAAAATAAATAAATAAAATAAAGGTACTGTGTTCATCTACATCATATTCATATATGATATTACATATGTATATGTATTATAAAATTTTCCACTAAAGATCAAGATTAAAGTTCAAATTTTTTTCATAAGAAGTAAACTAATATATTCAAATGCCATCAAAGAAATTAAACATCTAGGCTGATCACTTCCAAGAAGGTCTTGTGGAATGGAAAGGGCCTGAGTGATTCTTTCTGGGTATGTTGCTGGAGGGTGGGTTAGGAATCAATATCAACCTGTCCTCTGCCAGCAGGTAGAAATTGATATTTTCTGCTTGTTCCCTGAGCCATAGGCTCACTGACATCTGTTATACTCATTTTCCCCAAATGTGGTGCACCAAGACAATGGCCTTTACTTACCTGACTGTGATGTCCTTCTGAGATGGCTGTCCAATGGTCAGATGTCAGCGTAGGCGTCTGTCTTCAGCCATTTCTCAAGAGAAGGGTGGAAACTGTCTTCCCAAACAATTTTTTTTTTTGACCCAAATGCCATGGATCTCATATTGACTTCTTATCTAAAATTAGAAGCAATTAAAATGAATTATAAGGTGTTTCAGAAGTTTCCTATAAAAACAGACCTTCCCTCTGTGTTTGCAATTCATTATAACATCCTTTTCCCTTCAGCCCTCACTCTTTGTGGGGCGATTTGTTACTGCAAGTTTTACCATACCCTAATTATTTTCTTCTTCAGTTATTCATTACTGCTAGGATGCTGCTACTAGTTTAAATTGTGGTTTTACTTTTTTCATGGTTGAAAAAATAATACAGCATGTAAGGAAAGTTATCCATGTAGATGACTCAGTATTTACAGAACTTTTTGCAGAGATAAAAATGCCTCACCTCCTGGCACAGGATATGAGGTCAGGGACAGTGTGGACCATGTCGGTCTTGAGAGAGGAAAAGAGAATCTCTAGATTCCCTCTTGCTGTGAGTGTACAGGGAGAACCACTTTGGCAAGGCTTACAGAAAACCCATCTCTGAAACTTTGCTGTTTACAGCCCAGATGTGTGGTTCATGTGCCTTATCTCTCATCCAGAAAGAAAAGGAGGAACCAGCTATGCTCAGGGCCAAGTTAACCAACTGATGATTTTAACTTCCCCAATTAGACTAAAGTGACAGTTAATGTTCTTCTCTGTGCTCATGGTAAAATAGCAAATGTAGGTATTTATGCTTACGACTAAATACCTGGGTAAGATTTTGGTCATTTTCCTTAAAATGCATAATTCAACTACAAGACCAATTGCATAAATCAAGTTGACTCTTTGTTTTTCTAGAGCCAGTATTTAAAACACAACAGGCTTCTGGGATAGACATTTTTGCACTGTATGTTAAGAAGGTGCCAGTTAATAAGGACAATGTTTTAGCAGGGTATGGAACTCTGAGTAAATGTCAGTATTTTATTTTTTTCATCCCAAATATTGTAGCCATGAAATATTAAATAAAAACAAAAGTTAAGGGTAATTTTTGAGAAGAAAAGAGGTCATAGAAAATGGGCTATAAAACATTCGGCCTTTGGTTTTTTGGGATTGGCTTATTTCACTTAGCACAATATTCTCCAATTTCATCCACTTATCTGCAAATGCCATAATATTATTCTTCTTTATAACTAAATAATATTCCATTGTGTATATATACCACAGTTTCTTTATCCATTCATCTGTTGAAGGGCATCTAGGTTGGTTCCACAATCTAGCTATTGTAAATTGAGCTTCTATAAACATTGATGTGGCTGTGATACTGTAGTATACTGATTTTAAGTCCTTTGGGTATAAAAAGAATGATATATAATGGGGGTAGGGGTGGGGAGTGAGAGAAGAATGGAGGAACTTTGATTATGTAGAAAGAAATGAGAGGGAGGGGGATATGGAAAATGGTGAAATGAGACAAACATCATTACCCTATATACCTGTATGATTACACAAATGGTGTAAATCTACATCGTGCACAACCATGGAAGTGAAATGATGTACCCCATTTGTGTACAATGAATCAAAATGTAGTCTGTAAAAAAAACAAAGAAATAAATAATTTAAAAATGGGCTGTAAAGGTCAGAGTGGTTAGGAATCCAATTTCCAATTTTTTAAACATTGAAACAATATAAAAACTTATCCAGAAGTAGAAGTGCAGGGTGCCCAGCTGGTGAGGTGCAGAAGATTGGTTTGGCAGCTCCATCAATAAACCTGCCCCCTAACCAGTGATCTGAGAAGAAGAGCAAACTATTATACCAGTAGACAAGGTCAAGAGTTTAAATCACAGAAGAAACTGAAAATGTTCCAGAAGGAGGCTGGGTCCAGAAAGTTTTGTGGTTTTCTTTTCCCAAAACATTAAGGAAGACACAGTGTTCATACCATTTAATCTGATCATTTCACCAAATCATTATGCCACAGATAACATATTTTGGCAGTGATAGGATAGAGGAAGAGAAATACAGATGAACTCCACTAATGAATGGAGACTCAGTTTTGCAGAGTGAGCCCCAGGATGCACTGGTACACATGTTCCTAAGGGTAAGACCTAAAGAGGACCTGGGACCCACCTGCCTCCTCAGTGGGAGGACCTGGGACCCACCTGCCTCCTCAGAGGTGCTTGGTAACCAGCAGCAGCTATAAAAAGGGAATCTGGGGAGGGAGAAGAACAGCACAAAGGTTGAAGAGAGAAAGGTGTGTGTGTGTGTGTGTGTGTGTGTGTGTGTGTGTGTGTCTCACTCGTGAAATGGCAAGAAGACCCTGAAGTGGACTGAACAAGGGAGGAGCAGTGGGGGAGACCAGACTGGAAACAGGAAGCAGAACACGGGGCTCACGTCACTCAAGTGTGACCCAAGGGCACACAGTGGTTCGTCCCCCAAGAGAATGTGGAAAGGCAGACTCTGTGTTGTCACCCTGACTTATGGAACCACCATCTGCATTTTAGCAAGTTCCTCAGGGAATTCTCCAAAAACACTGACGTTCAGGAAGCACCATCAATTATAAACGTTTGAGTTTTACTCTGGGATGGTGGTTGACTGTACATTGGAAAAATGGTGGGAAGTGGGGATCTTTAAAAAATACTGATGTTTGCGTCTCACATTCGGAAATTCTGATTTAATTGGTTACAGGTGAGGATTGGGGTTTTTCAATGTTCCTGGTAAATCTAACGTGCAGTAAGAGTGAAGGATGGCTGTTCCAAGAAGCAGTTGATTTTTCTTTACAAAGGACCCCTCCTGCTGCTGTGCAGCAGCAGCTGTGAAGAATAGAGATGGTCATGCATGGAATGGGCACAAGTGTAATTAATACCAATAAGAACGATTTTAAAATTGATGAGGAGTATGAGGAGTTAAAGGACTCTGACTAGACAAGTGGCAAGAGTTGACTTCCCTGCCTCATTCCTAATCTTAGAGGAAAAGCTTTCATTTTTTCCAACATTGAGTATAGTGTTATCTGTGGGCTTTTCAGATATGACTTTTACTATGTTGAGGTAAGTTCCTTATGCACCTCATTCGCTGAGAGCTTTTATCAGGAAAGGATATTGAATTGTTCAATCTTTCAAACCATCTATTGAGACGATCATGTGACTTTTATCCTTCATTCTGTTGATGGGTGTCAATGTGGAGTGTTACATTAACTGATTTACATATGTTGAATCATTTTTGCATCACAGGGATACATTCCATTTGGTCACTGGTGTACGATTCTTTTAATGTGCTTTTGAATTTGTTGAGCCATTATTCTTTTTTTTCCTAATTTTTACAGAATGCATTGTGACTCATTGTACAGAAGTGGAGTACAACTTTTTGTTTTTATGGTTGTACATGATGTAGTCACACTATTGTTGTAATCATACAGGTACATAGGGTAATGATGTTTGTCTCATTCCACCATCTTTCCTTCCCCCTGCCCCTCTCCTCCCCTCATTTCCCTCTGCACAATCCAAAGTTCCTCCATTCTTCCCTTACTCCACCCCTACCCCCACCCCTCCATTACTTATCAGCAAAAACATTGGACCTTTGGTTTTGGGGGATTGGCTTATTTCACTTAGCATGATATTCTCCAACTCCATTTACCTTGTTGAGGCATTTTTGTATTAAGGTCAATAAAATATGGTCTCAGGAATATTAGCCTATAGTTTTCTAATCTTGCTATATCTTTGTTTGCCTTTTGTTTAGGGTAATGCTGGTCTCAGAAAAGGAGTTTGGAAGTATTTTCATTTCTCAAATTTTTTGGAAGAGTTTAAGAAGGATTAGTGTTACTTTTCTAAATGTTTGACGGAATCCACCAGTATAGACATCTGTTACCAGACTTCTTGTTGAGATGTTTTTGATCACTAATTAAATCCCTTAACTTAAGCAAGAGCAACTAGACAAGAAAGAAACAAAAGGCATCCAAACATGAAAGGAAAAAGTAGAATTAGCTCTGTTTGCAGATGACGTAAGCTTAAATGTAGTAAACTTAAAGATTCTATACACAAAATGTTACATCTAAAAAATTTATAAAATATGAAGGATATAAAATTAACATATAGAATATGTTGCATTTCTATTTACTAACAATGAACTATCTGAAAAGGAAACTAGAAAAAATGTCATATAGATTACCATTAAAAATAATAAAACACTTTGGAATAAACTTACCCCAGAAGACTAAAGACTTGTACTCTGAGAAGTATAAAATGTTGTAAAAAAATAAGGCATAATAAATGGGAAAATATCTTATGTTCATGAATTTGAAGACTTGATCCTATTAAAATGTTCACAATACCCATAGTGTTCTCTCATAATCCCTATCAAAATCCCAGTGGTCCTGTAATCCTAGCTACTCAGGAGGCTGAGGCAGGCGGGGTCATGAGTTTGAGGCCAGCCTGGGCAACACAGTGAGACTCCATCTCAAAAAATAAAAAAGAAGAAGAAAGAAATGCCCCGGTGGATGATGGAAGTTGTTTTGGTTTGGATGTGAGGTGTCCCCCAAAATCTCATGGTGAGACAAAGCAAGGTGGTTTGGAGGAGAAATGATTGGGTTATAACTTTAACCTAATCAGTGAACTAATCCCTAGGGGAATTAACTGAGTGGCAACTGGAGGCAGGTAAGGTATGACTGGAGGAGGTGGTTCATTGGGGGCGTGGCTCTGGGGTACATTATTGTATCTGGAGAGTGGAGTCTCTGTTTTCTTGATCATTGTATGAACTGCTTCCCTCTGCCACATTTCTCTGTGTGATGTTCTACTTCACCTTTAGCCCAGAGGAACGGAGAAGCCTGCTGACTATGCATTGCGACCTCTAAAACCGTGAGCCCCCAAATAAACGTTCCTTCCCTAAAATTGTTCTGATCAGATCTTTTAGTCACAGCAGCAAAAAAGTGGACTAAAACAGAAGTTTTCACCAAAAGAGAAAAAAGTCTAAAATTCATGTGGAACCTTGAGAGACCCTGAATAGCCAAAATGATCTTGAGAAAGAACAAAGCTGGAGGCAACAAAATTTCTGATTTGGAAATATACTAGAAAACTACAATAATTGAAGCACTTTGGTATTGGTATAAAAATAGACCTCTAATAGAACCAACAGAATAGGATCAAGAGCACATAAATAAACCCACACATGTAGAGTCAACTGATGTTTGACAAGGGCCTCAGGCATAAGGATAGTATCTTCAACATATTATGTTGGGAAAACTGGAAATTCACTTGCAGAAGGATGAAATTGCACTCTTATGTTATACACTAGGATTAACTCAAAATAAGTTAAAAACTTATGAACTGGAACTATAAAATTCTTAGAAGAAATTAGAAGAAAACTTTATGACATTGATCTTGGCAGTGCTATCTTGGAGAGGACACTAAAAGTACAGGAAAAAAAGGCAAAAATTAATAAATGGGACTGCATAAAGTAAAAAGCATTTGCACAGCATAGGAAACAATCAATAGAGTGAACAGGAAAGCAGTGGGAGTGGAGAAAATATTTGCCAATCAGAGATCTGAAAAGGGGTGAATCGCCAACGTGGAGATGAGGGACTCCTAAAACTTAAGACAAAAATCCCTTGATAATCTGATTTAAAAATGGGTTTAAGGCTAATTTCTAATGTCTAATTTCTCCAAAGACACAAAAAATATAAAAATTCTCATTGTCATTAATCATGGTGGAAAAACAAATCAAAGTCACAATGAGATACAGCCTGACACCTGTCATGCTGACTTACCAAAAAAAATCAAAGACGGTAGTGTTGGCAAGGATGTGTAATAAAAGGAGCCTGGGCACGCTGCTGATGGGTTGCAGAATTCAGTCACTGTGGAGCACTGTGTGGAGTCTCCCCAGAAAACTAAACATTGAGCCAGCACAGAAACCAGCAACCTTCCTTCTAGGCATGGATATGAAAGATCTGACCTGAAGGTCCTGATGAGATATTGAAACTTCCGTATGAACCGCAGGGCTCTTTAAGATGGCCAAGATGTGGAAGCAACCCACGTGTCCATGAATGGATGAAAGAATAGAGAGAATCTGCTGTGCACATACCACGGAATACTAATTGTGCTTTAAAATGTAAAGACATCCTGCAAAACGCAGCAACATGGATGGGATTGGAGGACATTACGCTAAGTGAAGTAAGCCAGTCAGAGAGACAATTACTACATGATTCCGCTTACATGAAAGAGTTAAAATAATCACATGTATAGAATTGAGAGTGGAATGCTGGATTTGAGGGGACAGGAGGAAGGGGAAATGGGAAGTTACTGGCCAATGAGCATAAGGTCTTGACTACACAAGATGAATTAGCTCTGGAGATCTGCTATAGAACATCATTCCTGTAGTAAACAATAATGCATCGTGTATTTAAATTTTAATTGGGTAGGTATCATATTAAGTAAGTAAATAAATGAAATTGGTTAGGAATTCCCTAAAAATGTGTAACTTTTCTGGTGACATTAATAAAAATTTGAAAGAAAGGATGTAGAGATTCATATGATCATTTTAGGAAGATTCAAATTATAAAGATATTCATTCTATTCTTATTAATATATTCATGTTATTCTCATCAAAATGCCATAAGAGTTTGTGGAAATTTGGTGAAATGTTTCTAAATCTCATCTGGAAGTTTAAAAAGTCTGAAAATAAAGTTTTAAATTTTAATAAAGAAGAACAAAAAAGAGGAAGTAGCGCTGGGAGGTATTAAAATTTTCTTATAATCCTACGATAGTTTTTTCAAGAGATCTATCAGTGGAGATTCAACAGAAAGTTGAGAAGCAGTCATAAGTATATGTAGGAATTCAATATTTCAGAAGGCATCTCAAAGTAATGTGAGTATCCCATAAACTTTTTACATTTAGATTAGTTCCGGAAGGAAGGATTAAGAATACTTATGTAAAAAAATCCCACAAAACATAATCAGAAAAAATGTGCCTTTTAATATATATACATATGTATCTGTATACACACACATATATAAGAAAAATTATTTTTGATGTGGGTAAGAATTTTTCAAACAAGAAAAATCAGAAAGCAGAAAGGAGAAAATAAAATGTGCTTAGACAACTGCTTATATATGTCATATATAGTCACAAAAAATGAAAATGCAATTAAGATTCTATGGCAAATATTTGCCTCTTACATGTTAGACAAATGACTAATAATCTACAAAACAAATCAGTAACAAAAACAATAAAACCAAAGGTCAAATGTTTTCTCTGATATGCAGATTCTAATTCACAATAAGGGAGGGAATAGGGAAGAGTAGAGTTACTTTAGATTAGGTAGAGGGGAGTGAAGGGGGGAAGGGGTATGGGGGTATGAATGACAGTAGAGTGAAGCAGACATTATTACCTCATGTATATGTGTGACAGCATGACCCATGTGATCCTGCAATATGTACAATCAGAAAACTGAGAAGTTACACTTCATTTATGTATGATCTATCAAAATGTATCAATGCTTTCTACTGTCATATACAACAAATTAGAACAAATAAAAATTAATTAACACAAAAGAAAACAATAAACATACTAGTAGTACAATGTGAAAAACTGAAGTCAGAAAATTCAGAGGAAGAAAGACAAATGAACATTAAATACACTAGTGTATGTCCAACCTCAGTATATCAAGAACCTTAAGTTAAAACCCTGATATACTAGCTTTTGCCTGTTGATAAGTAGTTTAAAATTACCTCAGGTTGAAATGACGATACTTGATCTAGGAAAGGAGTTAGCAAAATAGGCATTCTCATGTACTTCTTTTCAAGATGGGCTTATTCTTACCAAGTGAAAATTATGTGGGGATTTTTATTAATAATTATGGCAGTGAACAATAATTTGCCCTTAATATATTTCACAGCATTTCAAAAATTAAAATAAAACATGAAATTCTACATTTGTTGAATGTTCTAATAACTTATGGTAGCTATAGACAATGCAGCACCATATAAATCTTTTATAGGAAACCTTCAGTCAATATAATTGAAGGTTGGAAATGTAAGTGCTCTAAACTAATATTGTCATGTAAATACCACTTCCTACAAAGTAAAAACATTTTTGAAGATAATATGTGCAGCATGAGTTAAATATATCTTCTCAGACTAAAAAATATATCAACCAAAAAGTACCAACATTTGTCAAGTTCTCTTTGAGTTCTTACCCTTTTTTAGGGGGTGGGGGTGCCAGGGAATGAACCCAGGAAAGTTTAACCATTGAGCACACCCTCTGCCCCTTTTCATATTTTACTTAGAGACAGGGTCTTGCTAAGTTGCAAAGGCTTGTTTTCAACTCATGATTCTCCTGCCTCAGCTGCCTGAGTCGCTGGGATTACAGGTGTGTGCCACCATGCCCTTTTTATAGTTTTGTTGATTTACATTTTCAAAATATTATATACTAAATGCACGCAGTCATCCCTGTTATCCATAAGAGGGTATGTTCCACCCCAGTGGATGTCTGAAATTGGAGAGCACCTAACCCTGTGTATACTATTTTTTTTCTCATGCCCTGCAGCATTGCCACAAATTACCAGAATTAAGCTATCCTTCCATATTTTATGCCCTGGTGCCTCCTTTGCATTGCTCTTCCTGTGCTGTGGAGTCATAATCAAGTTAAGAAAGGGTTACTTGAACAGAAGCATGGCAAGCCACATGGTTGATCCAGTGACCAAGGCAACCATGGACGTGACCAATGGTGGGTAGCAGCCAGCATGGAGGAGCAGGACAGAGCTACCAAATATGTCCTGGGTGGCCAGAACAGGGTGGTGTGAGGTTTCATCCTGCTTTTCTGAATGGTGTGCAATTTAAACCTTATTGTTTCTTTCTGGAATTTTCCATTTAATATTTTCAGTCCCTGGTTGGTAACTGAAATTGTGGAAAGTGAAACCACCAGTACGGGGAATTATGTGTTACTTAAAAAAAAAAAAATTCAGTGTGGAATAATTGTAAATATATAATGGCTTCAAAGATAGTAGAATTCCAGTAAATTCTTTCAATATATTCTTCATCCAGTTTCTCTTAGCATTGACATATCATAAAACTGTAGTGCATTTGTTGAAAATATTAGCATTTGTGCATCACTGTTAACTATATACTCTACTTAGATTTCAGTAAATTTTCAACTAACATTCTCTTCCAAGGTCAAAGCTAGGATACCACATTGTATTTAGTGTATTACTTTCCTAGAGAGAAAAAGAAAAATCTCCAAAACTCATTTAAGAAGCAATATTAACAACATGAAACCTCCTAATTGAGGGAAAACACAGTGTTTTCTGTGAAATGGCTCATTTCCAGGCTTTCTACTAGACAGAATAAATATATAAAGGAGGAAAGAGGATAGTGAACGTGACCACTCAGTGTCTAGTGTTGGGCAATGAGAGAGTATGGCGGGAGTGGAGTGGGCTTTTCACACCACTATTCCACACAGCCCAGTTGAAAGGGTTCACTGTCCTGCGTGAGGGCTACCTACAGCAACAGATCTGTGCTTCTGGTTGAAACTATATCAACTATGTATACTTAATCTAGTTCTGCTCAGCAACTCTAATAGGCTATAATACCTTATTTATAAGTAATTTAAAAATGACTTATTAAATACAACTTCAGTAAACTTTTGAGTTACATATTAGAACATGAAAGAGAGAAAGGGAGAGAAGAACAAGAGAGATTTGATAGCAAAATATTTAGGACTGCCTTTGAGATAAAGAGGTATGCATCAGCAAGATCTTGTCTAAGGGGGATTAAATTGTATTGGTCCATTTCATTTCTCTGACTTGGCCCCTGAGAGACAAGAGGCATGTCTTTGTGGGATAGCTGGTGCAAGACTGTAAGACAGTCAAGATTTTAAGGCAGTTCAGGTTTTGCATAACCCAAGACCTAGTTTATCAATGTTTTTGGTAACTAAAATATAGACTTGCTGCATCTCCAGCAGCATTTCTTTGAAGTACTAAATAATGTCTTTCTTACTTTCTGTGCTCTCAGGTTTTGGATAGTGCCATTGACTTTCTATGGTTGAGGACTTATGTGGATTTAGGAAAGAGAGAGAGGTTTCTTCTGGATTTCTTCAGACACTTCAGCTCATTGTCTTAGCTATCCCATTTTTCTATCAAGGTTCTTTCAATCAGTATAGACCCTAGGGCACCGTCATTGTGGAGTTGGGCTACATAGCTGAATATCAGATGTGTTTATTGGGTTTTCTTGAGCCTAAAATGGATGGTTGACTGAACTCTTGAACAAACTCGCTCTGTTGATACCCTGGAACTCACCCTTTTGATTGTGATTGCACCTGAGCTCCTTGTATCTAGGTAGTATAGTTCTGGATAAAGCATGTGTAATGGACTCCAGAGTCCTTGTGTCTCTGACACAGAGGCATGCTTGGAATCCCATCTTGTCAGGAAGCTCACTGTGTAACAGGTCCAGCACGGCTTTGGAGGAAGGTGAAGCTGGCTTTGTTCTGGATAGGTCACTTACATGCTGCAGGATTTCTGGTTTGTTCTTTACCCTCACTGATCTTCCATTTCCTTTATATGAAATGGGGATTCTGATATCCTCATTGCAGAATCATAAGGACTAAAAAGGAAATAATCATATAATATTTGCCACACTAACATTCTTTCAAATGAAAGGAAGCTTTAATTATTTTCTCTTTTGGTCCTTCTTCCCTGAAAATCAGTCACTGTGGTCTCAAAGACCTGATTTTCTTTATTTCTCTTCCTCTCTGTCTCTCTCTCTCTTTTCTTTTTTTTCATACTGCAGCTTTAACCCAGGGATGCTTAACCACTGAACCATTTTTATTTTTCAAGGTCTTGATAAGTTGCTTAGGGCCTTGCTAAATTCCTGGCTCTGAGACTGGCTTTGAACTTACAATTCTCCTGCCTCAGTCTCCCAAGCCACTGGGATTACAAATTCGTGCCACCACTACCTGCACAAATATATGATTCTTTTGTCATCATTTTGTTGTGAGTTAAGGAAGAGTGGGGAAAAAAAAAAAAAAAAAAAAAAAACCCCAGACCTTCCTGATAAAGACAAGTGCGTTGAGACAAGTGAGTTTTGGTTTAGGATCAAGGAATATCAGAAAGATAGGGAAAGATTATACTGATTTATACTCCCATTCAACTGAGTAGTCAGCATCAGACTTTCTGCAGAAGTTTGGTGCTGATGACTCAGTTTCTAGGGTTTGGGTTGATCAGCTCTCCCGCTAAGGCAGAGTTAAATGAATCCCAGATGGCTTCTAGCTCTTCTAGGACAAGTCTCATTTTCCTTGAAGCCAATCATTACACCCTTCTCCTGATGTGTATTCCACATCTTCCCTGCTAAACAATTTCTGTAATAAAGACTACAAAACCCAAAAATGTTTCCTTTCAAAATATTGCAGACTGTTCTAATCAAAAGAAGAGATGTAAAAACATTAGATCTCAACACACACTAACCCTAATGTGATGTAGCTATGAAACTCTATAAGAATGTAAAAGTGAAAAAAGAGGAAGTATTTAATTGCATTTTATTAGAAAAGAATAATTTGTGCTGCAAATGTTCCTTTACTTCAAATGAATGTGCTACTTTTTAATATTTTGCGTGTCTAAATTAGATGGATTGCTTAATAAAAATGTGAATTCTTAGGTTTTATTAGCAAAGATTCCAAATCAGTGGTGCTGGGATGTGTTTCCAGAATATGCCTTTCAAACATGCATGGAGGTCACCTTCAGGCAGACTTTCCTTTTTATGTGTGTGTGTGAGAGAGAGAGAACTGGAGAGTGGAATGTTTATTGGTGCAGAAGCTTTTGGGAAATTCAATTCTACCTAGTTACACAGAAATTCCCTATTGGTCTACATTATTCCCACCCACCACAATTCCCATATTTCAAGGAGTTCAGGATGCTCTGAACTCAGTAATGAAACCAACATAATTTTCAAATTGTTAGGCTGTATGGAAATGTTTCAATGACAAAAATAGTATTGTGTAAGACTGTGGTGATGCTGTAGAGTTAGAAGAAAGAGTATAAGAGTTAGAAGAAAGAGTGTACAAGATAAACACTTAACTCATGGAACCTAGAAGTATAACTGACATTGGAGAATGGTAGCTTGTAGGTTGAGTCTAGAGGTGAATTTACCTAAAATTTCAACCCGGAGACTTGGTAAAGACCAGTGCTTGTTAAAGTGTTTTCTGTGGATCTGTGCCCATCCTTGAACTTCTTGTTTGAGATGGGAACAAATCAGTACAGAAATTAGGACACAATTTTCAGAAACTTTAATAGCACTCTGAAAGGGTGATTTTTTTATGTTCACTGAATCTAATAAGCAAAATAACCTAGTGCTTAGATTTTGCACGTCTTCTCATTTCAGTTTTCTAGTCATTTTTGATTGCATTTTCTAAGCGCATTTGACCATGATGGATGGGAAATCTTAGGTGAGAGCGTTCTTGGACTGCAGGTGGTTGAGAAGTCTGGTCTAGATTTTGTCATAGCTGCCTTTGTTTTCAATTTTCCTTAACATGGGGTGATTGATGATTGCTCAGAAATTGACAATTTCTCTCTCTTCCTGACCCACATTGTAGCTGTTGCCAAGGTTTTTGTAGCTATAACTAGACAGTGAAGACAGATGGAGCTATATATTATGTCTCTTTCTGTATATCTACTTTGTCTAGGAAGGGTTCAGTGAGGCTGGCTCAGGGTCTGAGATGGCTGAGTTGGAGTGAGGCTCTCAAAATTCAGATGTTCCTGGTGTTTGGATGGGGTTTCCTTCCCTTTGTCCCTCCCTCCAACAGAAGGTTGATCTAATCTGTTTTGTGATTGCAACCATGTGAACTTCAACTCTGGTTCTTGTTTTAACAGTGCACAAGGCCACTCGTCAGGAGGAATGCAGAAAAAAAAATTATTCTGAAATTTAAGTGTGAATCTTATTATATATTATTTACTACTAGACTTACCCTATACACCATTTACAACTCCCATCAATTAAATTTTGGGAAGAGAAACTTTACCTCCATGATAAAGTGCACATTCATTATGTGTATGAATCTCATTTCACACCTAGCCACTGTCCCAGGAAGAAGAGAGCAGGGAGGCCGAGGCCAAGGCCAGTATTTTCAGAGTTGGTTGGGCTGTTTGTATTAATCAGCAATGGCTACACAGATCTTGCTGTAGTTCTCCAGTGGATGCTTCTGCATAATACTGCAAATACCCTAATGTTTGTTATTGTTATCAAAACAAATTATCACAAGTTTACTACATGAAAACAAAAGATACTTATTCTCTTACAACTCTTGGGGTCAGGGGTCTGGAATGAGTCTTACGAAACCACGGTTCTCTTTGGAAGCTCCAGAAGAGAGTCTCCCCAGACCCCCACCATCATTTTTTTTTTTTTTCCCTGCCTCATGGTGTCTCTGAGGGCTGCTGGCACTCCGTGCTTTGTGGCAGCATCTCTCCAGACTCTGCTCCTGCCATCACAATGCCTACCCCTCCTCTTTCTTCTCATGGTTCTTCCTCTACCTTGTATCTTTTCAGGACAGTTGTGATTCCATGTAGAGCTCTCCTGGAAAATCCAGGAAGATATTCTCATCTCAACATCATTTAATTTAACCACATCTTCAAATTCCATTTTGCCCCTTCAGGGGAAATAGTCCCATGTTCTCGGGATTTGGATGTCGACATTCAGCCTCTTTCAGGCCTCAGAAAGAAATCCTTTGATCCCTTTTTCCAAATCTCACCCACATATTTGAGGTGTCAAAGAAGAGATACTGTGTGTGTGTGTGGATGTGTGGGTTTGTGTGAGATATTCAGGATTCAGTCAACTCCACGAGAACTTCTGGAACTGGAACGACCCTCCAGAGATGTTCTGCCATGAAGCAAAGGTCCTGGTTCTTTTTTTTTTTTTTTTTTTTTTTTTTTTTTTTTTTAATTTATATATTTTTTTTTACGTTTACATAGGGTAATGATGTTTATTATATTTTTTCCCCTCCCCCCCACCCCTCCCACCCCTCCCACCCCTCTTTTCCCTCTACACAGTCCTTCTTTCCTTCATTCTTACTGCTCTCCTTAGCCTAACTCTAAACCTAACCCTAAACCTAATGCTAGCCCGTCCCACCCCCCCATTATGGCATTTGTAGGCAAATGGTCGAAATTGGAGAATATCATGCTAAGTGAGATAAGCCAATCTCAAAAAACTAAAGGTCCTGGTTCTTTACACCCTCACGTGGACCAGTAATAAAAGGCGGTTACCCGGGAGCACGCCTCCTCCTGGTTGAGGTAGTTCTCTTCAATTAATGGCAGTTCTCAGAGGGAGACTCACTGGTGGTCATCAGGCCCCAGCAATCTCAACAGCGGGGTGGTGAGCAGCTCGGTCCTGCAGGAGCATCTGCCCCTACCCACGGGGCATCGTTTGCAGAGCCCTGCAGACCAGATTTGCTGGAGGTACAGAATCTTCGCATCTCAGACTTCCTCACAGCTGGAGAGTCGCAGGTGATTTCAGTTCTAGCAATCAGAGGTCCTCTCAGGAGACTTTCTTTCAGAACTGAGAGACGTAGGGGAGAGAGGAGAGAGATGCTCCTTTTGTTCAGGAGGGCTAGGGCACAGGCCAGACAATGTTTCAATCAGCAACTTAATCTGACACCTCATTGGTGACAATTCAGCCATTATGGCAGAGGCAGATGCTAGGAACTGAGACATGTTCCCGGAATCATGTTTGAGCAAGCTCTTCCAAACTGTGATAATTTTGTAAGCTACTTAATACCTGATAATAAGTTCTTTTTACTTAATGAAGCCAGAAGCTAAGTTTTCCTTAACTGTATCCTAATCAGTGATGACAATCATATTGTCTTTTGTTTCATAGACAAGAAATTTGAATGACACCAAGGTACAATGATGTGCATAGCATCACAGAGCTTGCAAATGGCAGAGCCCAGAATCTGCTTTCGAATGCTGTTTCTTGCCCTCTAGCAAGCTTAGAAAATGCACATTATGAATGCGATCACTCAGCTGTTGTCCCATGTCCAGCAATGGGACCCAGAGCTCCAGAAAGCTACAAACAATTGATAGAAATGAACATGTAGATTAGACGTATTTTGAATCTAGTTGTGTATCTGACTATATCTGACTTACTACTGAAGCAGCAAGTCTTTCTTCTCCATTCTTTGTCTAACTCTCTTTTCCTTTCTTTCTTAATGCTTTATGATCTCTTTCAAGTCCAACGCTCTCAGATGTCAGCTGTTCTTCCCCTCCGGAAAAGGTGATGTCAACCTCATGTTGTATCCTCACACCAAGGATTCTGACACTTCAAGTATGACCTTCTGAAGAGGGTAGTGCTTAACCCTAAAGAAGGAACTACTAATGGAGTAGGTTGGAATAACTGAAGGGAGGTGTCTGAATTGGCACTTCCCCTAGGACAGCACTTTGCATCATTTTGCTCAGTAAATATTTTTTCAATGGAATGCTTTTCTAATTTTTCTGCTAATGGCTGTATGGGCAAAGGCAGAAGACTTGGATTCAAAACAAAGAGCAGTATTAGGGTTAAAATTATTTCTTGCAGGGACGGCTCCCAGGGTAATATTCTAGAGCATAAATTTAGCTTGGCTGATCTTTTGTGAAGGAAGTAGAGGAGTCTTTATTTATTTTGAAATGCAATAGCCAAGGATTCGGCCTTTGATTTCTCTCCAGATATGGTTGGAAGTCCTGAAAAGGTCTTCTGGGAGCCTTGATCTTGCTGCCCCAACGCGAATCTTCTTGGTGTCTCTCGTGGGTAGCTATAATCTGCCTTTGATCTCTCTCCCTATTTCTGGGTGTGTGTGTTGACATTTATAGTTGTAGATTTGTTTGCTTCCTTCTATTTGCCCATTTGGTCCCTTTTCCAGCTGGGGGGTCAATACCCAATAGTGATGATTTTGGTGGCAATGCCACCCACCCCATTCTCAAAGTGAATACATGTGTGTGTTACATAAACAGGGTGATGTTACCCTCACTGGGGAATTTATACCAAAGCTGTGTGTTTTTTCAGATGTATTAAATAAAATACTCCTTAATTACATTGGTAGTTTAACAATGGGTTTAATCTAAAAATAAATCTATTCAGGTCCCTTCTGATATGAAAAGGGTAAAGGAACTGACATCTCTTGAGCTCTACTAATGCTAGAAGCTGTGACAGGCAATTGAAATTTACAAATTTGATTTCATCTTCACATTATTTTATGAGGTGGAGACTATTATTCCAAGGGTGAAATATTCCAAGGGCGCAGAGCTCTGAGTCCATTTGTGATGGATCTCTCAGAGCATCATTTTCCCTTGGTGGTCTAGACAGCCCCAGACAGACCAGCTGAAGGTGAGCTGTGAAGGTCTGCTGCCCAAGGGTGGTCTTAGGTATGACCTTCACTCTTTCATTAACGTCCATGAAAGTGCAGGGAGCAATAATCGATCCTTGTCCCAATATTGTCACCAACTGCTCTGCCAATCACTTGATAGAACCTTCTTCTCCTCAAGTGTAGAAGGAGTGATTTGGGCTAAATTATTGCTAAGTACCCTTCCAGCTCTCATCCCTGCCTGGGAGTGAGGAACACTTCACATAGCATTTTCTACTTGACCCATCTTGAAGGATGCAAAAGAGTTTACTAGTGAAGGAGGAGAACAATGGCGTTGCTGAGAAATAAAACAGAAAGTTCACTTCCATGTATTTGGGGTGTCAGGACACAGGGACACAGGGTCGAGGAGTGGTGAGAAGCTAAGTGTGGTCTGCGAGTGAAGCACACATGAGGTACAGAGAGGGCGATGAAGATACAGAGATCATTTGAAGTTCATGGTAAAGTGCCTTAGATGCCTTAGGGTTCTATCTGGTCTGTAGGAAAAACAAGGAAATTTATCCTGTGGAAGTCATTGGCAGAGCTGGATTTTAGAAAGACTACTCTATTGGCAACACTGAAGATGGATCGGGGGAGGAGAAGTGATATGGGAAAAACAATAGGTTTTGCATGTTAATCTTCTGGCCCAAAGATGATGAAGGTTGCTATGTTTGGATGTGGTTTGTCCCTTAAATACTCATGCATTAGAGTTTTTGTTCCCAATATGGTGGCTTTAAGAGATGGAACTTAAAAAGGTGGATGCTAGCTGATGATAGTTAGGTCATTAGTAGCACTGTCCTTGGAATGGATTAATACTGGTCTCATGGATTGAGTTAGTTCCCATGAGTTCGGGTTGTTATAAACAGCAAGATTGGTCTATTCCTGGTCCCTGGCTGCCATCAGGGATCATTTATTTGTTAACTAATCTTGACCTGTGATGTCTTCTACATGTACTCTAACCATGATTTCATCTGTCATGAGGCACTCACCGGAGTTGAGGCAATACTGATACCATGTCCTTGAACCTCTGGAATTGGAAATTAAATAAACCTGTTTTCTCTATACATTACCCAACCTCAGATATTCTGTCACAGCAACAGAAAACAGATGAATACAAGGGTTTAAATTAGAATTTTAGTAGAAGCAACAAAAATAAGAAATGAGTTTCTAAAGAGAAATCTGAGGGACAATACTTCCCCTATTATACTGGTCTGAGTTTTGTATATTTCATTGATTCTAAATTCACAATTAAAAATGTTAAAACAGTTTTGAAGTTGGGATCAATTTTACTGTCCATTTATTTTGGTTTAATTGGGAAAGTATTTTTCTTTTTCAATGAACAAAAATAATGGTCAGTTTAACAATGTATGGTGTCTCAGATACAATGAAATAAGGCCAATGTCCAATTTTCCCATATTCCTTATGTTAAAATCCTCTAAATTCTTCTAGTCCTGTTAAAACAAAAATCTTGGTCATTTATTTGTTAACTAAAGCAAAGTGAAATGACAAAAGTCCTTAGTACACAGAGGATCCAGCTGTTGGTTTGTTTAGCATGAAAGTTCGTTCTATATTACAGCTATTGGTTTCTAGGTGAAACCAATTATTTTTCTTAAATGAAATACCAAAGCAGTCAGATTGTTTTCTGAAGATAATCAGCATGGTATAAAAAAGTAATTTGTGAAAAGTTTTAACTTTGAGTTCTGCATTAGAGGCACTAGTTGGGTGACTGTAGGCAAGTCAGTTAAGCCTCTCTAAGCTCAGTTGCCTCATCAGTAAAGTAGAGCCCTAAAATTAATCTCATAAAATTGTGGCAACACCCAAATCAGATAATATATTCACATAGATAATGCAAGAAAATTTTCTTTGTTAATCTGTTATCTTAACTGAGTATTTCATAACCTTCAGATACCCTGCAAAACCTATGTGTTACTGCTGGTCCTACTGGCCTGCTCTGGTGGTGTGTTCATGGCCTATGTACCACCTAGTATCTCAGACCTCCACAGAGGCGTCCTGTCCAACCTGTTTTGTGATTTGGCTCAGAGAGCACATTTTGGTGTTGGATGTGGTATTATGAATGTTCTAGAGGGGAGAGAGTGCTTTGCCAGGAAGCTTTGCCAATTGAAAGCAAAGTGAAAATTCAGAATTACGGAGATTTAATTTCCTGCTGAATAATTCTCCACAAGCTGTGTAAACTTCTCTTCACTGAACAAATACTCAGAATAAAATACCTTAGATGCTCTTTTCCTTTTTAATAAGAAAATGTTCATATTATTTGCATGTAGAGCCAAGGGAAGAAGAAGGTCTGGCAATCTGGGGCTGAGTTTGTGCAAATCATCAGATCCTTCTGCGCCCTTGACCCTTGGAGTTTGGAAGACTGGGTGAGAAGAGCCATTTTTAATGACTCTTTGTTAGAAAGAGCCCCATAGATTGTCCATGGGCTAGATCCTTGCAGTCGATTTAATTTTGTGTTTCTTTCATGAATTAACCTTTTATGGAACATGTTCTAAAATATTGCTGAGCGCCTGTTCTGAGCCAGATGCAATGGATAGCACAGTGGACATGGTTCCTGGCTTCTCAGGACAGTTTAGGAGAAAGTCACCAACAGATGTTCACACACATAGATGGGAAATCTGCAAGAGATGCTTCTTAGTATCAGTACACCAGAGAAGACTCCTTAAGGAAGGACATTTGTATTGGGACCTAAAGTGTAAGTAGGAGGTGGTCAACTGTTGAGAGTACAGATGAGTGTTTAGTCAGAGGTAGCATCTGAGCAAAGTCCCTGATGTAAGGAATGACCAGGTGCATTTGAGAGACTGAAACAAGAACAGCAGGGAGGACCTAGTGAGCATGAGGAAGAATGGCAGAAGATGAAGAAAAAGAGTTCGCAGGTAACCAAGCTCTCATGGACCTAACTGCAGCGTGACACCGTTCAAGAGATTCATCAAGGAATTAACCTGATCAGATCATACTTACAAAAGTCACTTTGCCTGCCATATGGAGAGCAAGGGACAGAAGCAAGGGGGCTAATTAGAAAGGTCTTGTAATCTTTTCAGCGAATACAGGTGCTAAGATGTCCTGAGCTGGTGTGAGCGAGGGGAGTGAGGAGTGGTGTGGAGTTTTGAGATGTATTTTGAAGTCAGGATCTTTATGACTTGGTTCTGAACTGGAAGCCTTGGGAGGGAGGAGGTCTGAGGGAAGGACTTGAGCTCAGCTTCGTCGTATTGAGCTTGAGCTTCCAGACTTCCCAGCAGAGTCACGGAGAGCTTGCTATGTGTCTGGAACTTCTCAGCAGAATTCCGACAGGGAGGCATAAATTTAGCAGCTAATTGGACTATTGATAACTTTTTTCCTTTTTCTTTTTGATCAACATGTGGTAATTCTGTGTATTTATGGGGTATAGTATGATATTCATATATATATAGAAATACATATCATGTTTAAAGATTTTATATGTAATGAGTGCTGATCAAATCAGCTTAATTAGCACTTCCATATCGTATTTGTAGGCTTCACGCTCCTTCCTTCTAAGGAAGGAGCTTATAAAATATATAAATTATTAAGAACTCATCATCAGAATTCTGCATTCAGATCTACATTTTTTAGCTTCCTCTTGTGGTGTTTTCCTTTCTGTGTCTGCATAGGTTTGAAGGACATGGAATAACGTTCTAGGGCATTGTCACTAAAAGGAGTTAGGGCAGGTGCTTTGTCCAAGCTAATGTGTTGGGACTGACTGATGGGGTCAGATAGGGAGGACACAGGTCATGATCAAGAAGGTCAAACTGGACACTACTGAGAACAATTCCGGGGCAGGGAGCAGGCTTCTGCTAAAAAGAAAGCAACCCCACCTCTCCCAAAAAACAGAGGATAAGATTTTGACTAAGAATACATACGCCACATTGCAGCAGGTACTGCCCATGGCAATTTTTAAAACTTTTTTCTAATTTAAACTTTTAAAAAATGTTTCCATTGTTATAAACATTGTATATGAACATGGGTTCAGGGAGCCAAAGACTCACAAAAATTCTTACAGAAACAACTGTGTCTTCTGACCTGCTCTTCCATCTCTGTCTCCTAGGCAACTGCCTTCCATTTATCTTTTTCTCTTGGTATTGACATTCATGCCTTGAGTACCATGTTTCATAATGCTCACACTTGATTTTTATTTTCTCTTTTTTCAGCTTTGGGCATTGTATTTTGGCTTTCCCCTGTGAGATGAGAAGGGAGCCCTTTTCCATGGAATTCCACTCCCAAACCAAAGGGCACTGAGAAGATCAGTTCTCGTGTACAGAAGTGGAGAGGAGAGCACATTTTACAAACTCTCTGGGGCAGTTCAGATCTCCCTCTGCATCCTGAGGCTCAGAATGAGGCTTGGCGGAGTTGAGGATATGGCAGAAAGGCCACCAGGGAGGAAGTTGCTCACCTGGAGAGGAGAGGCACGGGACAGGAGTGGTGGCAGTGAGCCCAGCCACCGGCCCCTCGAGGACTTGTCTGCTCTGAACATTTCCACACTGTTTCTCTAAAGGGTTCCTGGGATTCCAGGGGAACAGGCAGGGCAATATGATTATTCACATTGTTTTTCTTCAGGGCAGAAATTAAAGTTAACAAAGTTTGAGTGATTAAACCAAGATGAGGGATAATTGTGGTCACAGTAATGAGAGGAATGATCAACGGCCAACGCGAAGTACTAAGTGGACACATGGATAAGATTCATGTTTCTAATACTCAATAAATGGAAATTACACATGTGTATATAATAGATAGATATTTTCATATAAGTTATATAGGTAGATACTGTGTATATTTTTCATTTACTTAAAATATTGTGTGTGTGTTTGTACGTGTGTGTGTGAATACCATATATATATATTGGCACGAATCCGGAAGAAAATCTGCCAAAGTATAATTTAGTTGGGAAGATCTGATCCTAACAACTAAAAAATGTTTTCCCTTGCCATATTCTATATTTTCAAAACAAACTGAAAAGTGGTGGGACTTAGTAGGTATTGGAAATGACTTTTACAAGTTTGGACTCACATCACAGATGTTACAGCTGTTATTTGGAGATCTACAAGAAGAAAATGGTTAGAATTTCTTACCAAGTGAACATGAGGGTAGTACAAGAGAGGCCGGGTTACTGTCTTTCCACATTTTACAATACACCCTACCTCATCCCCATATCATTACTTGTCTTAAAACTGTAACTTTGGAAATTATGTTGACCAACGAATCATGACTATCCATGAATTTACTCGAGAACTCATGGAAAACCTTACCATTTGTTGCTTCTCTCCAACTGACCGCTCATGCGTCCATCATTATACCCCTCTGCAAGGCAGTCCTGATGATACTAGCTGAGAAAGAGAAGGACCGAGGGGGAAAGATCCGTGGCTGTGAATTTATCATAAGGGTGATAATATCCCATAGTCCAGGCAAGAGCATATTTGGGAGAGGGTAAGGCAGGAATTTGAAATGTTTATTTCCCCCAAACTTGGAAAAATTAATATTCTGAAAATTGCTTAATATATGATTTCTAAAAATTGGGGGCAGTATAGCAAGCATGCTATTGAACAATTAAATTAGCAATTGAAATCATTGTTGAGAATGATAACCCCCTTACGTGCGTATGGGTGTCCATGAACTATGTAGAGGTGGTTGGGGTGTAAACCCAAATGATCTAACCCAATATCCCTAGAGAAAACACAGTGCCTCTTAATGTAATAACGTGCCATAGAAGGCCAAATTGCAACTTTCTAGAATAACCATCAGAACAGTGGATTGATGAAAACAACTACATTTTACTGCCTGATTCCACAATGAAGACAATGACCATTCAGACGGCGGGTCTGGGTTATAAAGCATAACATAGACTTTGAATAATTCCAGGTAAATGCTAGGCAGGCTTGCTTCTCCATAGTACGCTTCTCTCTTGCTGATGAATGCATTACTTGTCTTTTTAATGACAATACAATTACTTAAAAATGAAGTTTCTCTCTAAATAGCAATATTCTACCCTCTTTCATATGAATTTTTAATTTGGTGAAGTTGCTTTAAGAATGTCCCAATGAAAATAATACATTCAAAACAGAATTATCAAAAAATTTTACCATTTCCTTAATCTAGTTTTGGAGGTGAGTTTTCATCCATTTTTGAGTTAAAATCCATTTTGATGAGTACTTTATACCCTGATATATAGATATAAACCACGCAACTCCTTCCCGTTCACCTCAGAGAGCACCGGAAACAGTGGTCAGAAAACATGTGGTCTGGGACTTCCTGCAAGAGTCATAGACACATTTTCTCTTTTGCAATCCATATAGGCCATGGCTTTTCAACATTTCTGCAGAACAAGACATCAGCCTATGGGAGAAGAGGCAGAGAGAAGAATAACCGCCTTGTGCTGAATGAATTGGAGGAGAGAACCATTTGAAGTGGGACCAGTCACCAGAGGCAAGGGGCCCTGGGGTCTGGTCCCCATCACCTCCTGGTACAGGTTTTCAAGTTACTGGATGAGGGAACATAGCTGAGTTGCATCTAGGAACATCTGCCTATTATCGCAACTGAACAACCCAAGGGACTTTCTCTAAGAAAGTCTTCTACAACAGTGTTAGTTGGCAGAGGTGGTTCACATGTCCTATGGAAGGATGATGGATTAAGGCCACCACACAGTCAGTAGCACAACTTTCATCCAAAGTGCCGTCTTTGCACCATCTTCCACGGTGAGTAAGCCTGTCTCCCTTTGTTGTCATTTTATGATGGTGGCAGAAGTCAATGGCTGCAGAGAATTAAAATGTCCTTAGCAATTTCTTTCTCAACAGGTTCTTCCAGTCCACCGTTGGTCCAGCCAGGGCTATTTTCAGGGCCACATGTGTTTCTGCTTTCTTTGGGTTTAATAACCGCAGTCTGGCCTGTTTCCCTGGCTATTCGCCCCTTCCTTCTGAGCTCTTCCAGCAGAAACAGAGCAGCTTTTCACCTCTGCGACTTCCCAGGGAAAGGGTCCAGCCACACTCACGTAGTGTGTATTTCTTTGCTACAGGAAAAGATCTATAGCACGCTCACGCTCATGCACACATATGGCCCCGGGTCCTTGCTTCCTCCAGTTGCAGATAGAGGATTCAAGTTCAATTTTTTTCTTCTCGTCTTTAAATGACTCTAAAGGAATAATCACTGTTCCAAGAGTCAGCCACATTGTGGACCAGCCACATACGACAGTGCGTCTCTGTGCAGAGGTATTTAAGTCTCACGAGCACAAATGGAATCTTCTTACCTACCAAGTATGCCTCACACCTTCCTCCTCTCCATCTGCCCCCAAGGATCCAATCCCTGCCTCTAACCCCACAGAGACTGGAGAGAAAGAGACTGGACTTGAATTTGACAGTGTTTGCGATGCTGCAGGTGTGGCTCACTACATGTCAATTAGGAATTCACAATGAACAATTTATAAGGAGTCTTCGCATCAGTTAAGAATGGCAGAAAGCCTGAGCAGGTATGGACACGTTATTTTCTCTGAAAGGATCATTTCTGGCAGAACTTTGGCAACCTGAATGATTTAAGGGTGGTTCACTATTTAACCTTCCGTGGTGAGAGCTGGGTTTGGTGCTATTCTGAAGAGCGCCCAAAGAAGTTGAAGAAAGAAATTCAAAACCGACCATCTCAAGCAGGATGCCAAAGTGTGCATGGTATCATACAAGTTAAATTTCTTTCTTAAAAACATCCAAATTATTTTTATTTGTTACTGACCTTCCTTTTAGATACATTTCCTCATTTTATTGTTCTAATTGGTTATACATGACAGTAGAATGCAGTTTGACACACTGTACACAAATGGAGCACAACTTCTCATTCCTCGGGCTGTGTTCCCTGCAGTCACACCGGTAGTGTAATCATACAGGTATAGAGGGTAATAAAGTCCCTCCCATTCCACTCCTTCCCACTCCCACTTCTTCTCCTCTCCCCTTACTTCCCTCTGCCCAATCCAAAGTTCCTCTGTTTTGCCCTACCCCTCCCCATTATGAATCCGCATCCCCTTTTCAGAGAAAACATTTGGCCTTTATTTATTTGAGTTTGGCTTATTTTGCTTAGCACGATGTTCTCCAGCTCCATCCATTTATCTGTAAATGCCATAATTTCATTCTTTTTTAAGGCTGAGTAATATTTCATTGTGTATACACACCACATTTTCTTTATCCATTCATCTATTGAAGGGCACTTAGGTTGGTTCCATAGCTTAGCTACTGTGAATTGAGTTGCTATGAACATTGATGTGACTGTGTCACTGTATATGCTGATGTTAAGTCCTTTGAGTATATGCCAAGGAGTGGGATAGTTAGGTCAAATGGTGGTTCCATTCCAAGTTTTCTGAGGAATATCCACATTTCCTCTTGATTTAAAAAGTAATAAGGTAGGTTCCATTAGTGTACAATGAATAGAAATGCATTCTGTGGTCATGTATAACTAATTAGAACAAATAAAAAATAAAAATAAAAACAAAAAAAGTAATACAATTTATTTTGGTTTGGGTTTGTATCATGTCAATCATCTATCCATTTTATATATGCATTTTGTTTGTTTTTTTACTAACATTAATTGTACATATCAATTGGGTTCAGTGATAAAACATTAAGAAAATAAAAATATATATTTAGCCTTAATTTTAGAAATAATCACTGTTAACATTTTGATATGTGTACTTGTTGGTATATATATCCACTATATGAAGAAATACTTATGTTTGTAAGCATATTATGTTGCTGTATATTTGTATATATTCATTACACAAAAATACATTCACAGTTTTACAACGTGTAATTTCAGTACATTTTATATAGAATATATTGATATATTACTCACCTACGATATCAATTTTGTGGTCAAGTAATATTCTATTTTATGATGTATTCTAAATCAGTATTGGGCATTCAAATAATTTCAAATTTTTATATTATAAAGAATGATTTGTTCAACATCATTGTAGACTTATGCTTATTCATCATTCTATTCCTAATGGAAATGTTGAAGCTCAAAAGTTTTTTGCTTTTGATATATTTAATAAGTTCCTCCAGCTTGCTGACTGCAGATCTCTGGATGTCTCAGCCTCCATGATTGCACAAGACAATTCCTTACAAATCTTCTTCCTTCTCTCTCTATACACACACAGGCACACATGCGTGCACACACACACACACACACACACACACACACACGCGCGCGCTTGCAAATTGTATCCTACTGGAGAACCCTCAGTACTAAAGCACCTGATAACTACCCTTTTATTAAGTTCTCTGTGATTACCATCTTTGATGATTAGGGACCCCACCTGCTAACATACTTACTTTTCCCTGATGGGCTATGATATCTGACTAGCTATTCCATAGTTCATATTTGTGAATATTGGCCATGTTTCATGAAAAATATTTCAATCAACCAATAAGAATTGACTTCCATGACCATTACAAAATGATTTGTGTTTCTCTACCAAGGAAAAAATATATATCCCTGAGATATTTTATAGGCATTTTTAGAGCAAAGGGCATTGTTAAAGAAAGAAGGAAGAGGTTCGGAAATGAAACTAGCTTCTTTCTCAAGGCAATTTTCCCTTTTCATAAATCCCAACTGCAGGAGGAGACCTGCTTTACCATCATTCATTTCAATTTGCCTGTTGCCAGCTCTTCCAGTGCACTGTCTGTATGGGCCGCAGTGAAAACAGCTTCATTCCCAGTAGAAAAGGGTTCGATTGTTTTAATTTTCTTCATTGCAGCTGTTAAGTAGATCTTTCATCTCTGCAGTGGATCAACTTTCATCGCATTTGAAATCCTTCAGAATGAAATTTAGTCAGTTCATGAAGAATATTGACCTTGGAACACACAGGCACTAATCAAATGTGCAGGGTCATGTAGGGAGAAAGGATGGGCACTTCATGAGGGTTCCGGAGACCAGAGCTATTGATATACTTGGAAAAAACCTGACTGTCATCTTGTACTTTTACTGAATACTCATTTTATTGCTCTCCCAGGTTGAATTCTAGTTGACCGTGAATCCTCATTTTTCTTCATTCTTTTCCACAAATGCAAAGTTATTTCAAGCCATGAAAGAGTATCAGTTCATTTTCAGTGACTGTAACTGAATGCCACAAACTGGACACTTTATAAAGAAGAACTGGATACTTCATAAAATTTATTTTGACTTTTGGTTCTGGAGTCCCAAAAACATGGCATCCACATCTACTTGTTTCTGGTGAGGGTCTTCCTGATCATCAGGGCATGAGAGAGGGTATCATTTGATAAGACAGAGCAAGCACACTAGCTCTGATCTCTTCCTCTTCTAAAAAAGTCACTAATTGCATGACGAGGGGCATGCCCTCATGATTTCATCTAATCCTAATTGCTTTTTGTTAGCTAACTTTCCTTCACTGTAATGAAATGTCCAAGATAATTAACTTTAAAGAGAAAAGGTTTATTTTGACTCATAGTTTTAGTTATAGATTGGATCTGGAATCTCCCTAAGGTTCATGTACTGCTACACCAAAGACCCATTTGACAGCAGATTGAAACCACTGAAACTGTGAGCCAAAATAAACCTTTTCTCCTTCAAAGTTGTTTTTCTCAGGTATTTTGTCACAGAAATGAACAATGGTTTTGGCAGTTTTAGTTCATGATAGATTGACCCATTGCTTTGAGCCTATGACAAGACATCATGGCAGAAGTCCATGATAGAGCAAAATTGCTCACCTCATTTTCCAGGAAGCAAAAGGGAAAGAAGAGTCCAGAGTCCCATAATCCGCTCCCAGGTTATATCCCCAATGATTTAAGAACCTCCCACTAGGCTCAAGCTCCTAAAGATTATTACTTCCCAGTAGTGTTGCCCTTGGGACCAAATCTTTAAACCCTGGACATGAGGGGACACTTATCCAAACCCTAAAACCTCCCATGACCCCATCTCCACATACCATTAACATATTACTTAAGAAATTCGTTTTTTTAATACATAGAATTTGGGGGATATATTCAAACCTTAGCATTCTGCTTGGACCTCAAAATTCATGTTTTTCTCATATGTGAAATACATTAATTCTGGTCCAAGAGTCCTAAAGTCTTAATTTGTTCCAGTACAATGTCAAAAAGTCCAAAGCCTAGTGTTTCATCTGAATCAAGAATGACTAAGACTCAAAGCATGTCTGAGGCAAATCTGCTCTAGTTAATGAGCTGGCGAAAGCACTTCGAGAATACGTAGGATAGAAATAACCATCCATGAAGGGAGAAATAGAGAAAAAGAAAGAAGTAATAATGGTTCCAAAACCCAACAAGGAAAACCACATTAAATCCTGAGGTTCTAGAATAAACTTCCTTGGCTCCATGTCCTGCTGCCTGGACATATGGAGTAGGGCTTGGACACCAAGCCCCCTGTGATTTGCCTAACCCATGCTTCAGTTGTGATGTTGGAGTCTGTGTCTGCAGCTCTCCCAGGCTGGCCCTGCATGCTCAGTAGCTCTATAGTTCTGGGTTCTAGGTGGGTGTCCCACCCCAGTAGCTCTGCTAGGCATTGCCCTTGTAAAGGCCCTGTGTAGCAGCTTCGGCCTGATATTTCTGCTTGTCAACTCCCTAAGCTAGGGCTCTGTGTAGTGACTGCTCCCGCAACAAGCCTGTCTGGGCTCCCAGGTTGACTGAAATATACTTTAAAGTTGAGGCGAGATCTCTGTGCTGTCACTACTCAAGCATTCTGCATGCCTGCAGGTTTAATGTGCCGTGTAGACACTGCCAAGGGTCAAAGCTTGTGGCCTCCAGGGTGCTGAGTTGAACTGTACCTGGGGCTTCTTGAACCACAGTTGGTGCAACCAAGAAGCTGGGTGCTGGAATGTGGAGAGCAGAGTTCTACTTTGGGAGGAAGGTCCAGTGTTAGTGGGCTGGGAGGATGACGTCGGTGCTCAGAGCATTGCTGAATGACAGTTTGGTTGACAGGGTGTTTTCCTAATTTCCCCAGGATTTCTGCATATTTTTTTTTAGTGTCTGCTATACTGCTTATGATATATAGCCTTAATTTATCACTGCCTACACTTTGAATTAGTGTAACATTATTTTTCTTATAGTGTAAGAATTTTATAGAAATACATTTCCATTTATACTCCTCATATTGCTTTTGCTCTTATTGTCATGTATTTTACCACTATATGTTATAAACCTTATATTATTATTATCAGCTTCAAAGAGTCAATTAACTGTAATAAACCTTTAAGTATAAAGGAAAAATAGACTTTTATGTTTTCTTACATGCTGAGCATTCTCAGTGTGCTCTTCACTCCTTCCTATGACTTAAATTGCTCTCATATTATTTTGCCTTTGTCTGAAGAACCTCATTTAGCATTTTTTTGGTAATGTGGAGTTACATAAGATAAATGTAAGATTTTATCTGAACATGACTTTATATTGTCTTCATTTCTGAATTAATTTCCCTGTAAATGCAGAATTCTAGGTTGAGAGTTCTTTTCTTTCAGCACTTTATCTTTCCATTGTTCCATGGCCTCCATAGTTTCAGAGGAGAAGTCAGCTTTTACTGCTATTATTCCCTGTGTGTAATGGGTCCCCTTTCCTTGGCTTCTTTTCATATTTTTTCCATTTTTTTTTAAAGCAGTTTGAAATATGCTTAAGTATGATTCTTTTTGTGTTTATTCTGCTTCGGCTTCCTGGATCAGAAGGATTCTGTTTTGGAACAATTTTGAAAAACTTTCACAACTTTAGGTGTTTTTTTTTCTCCCTATTGCCTTTCCCCTTTCCTGTAGGACTACAGTTACACATGTAATTGTAATTGCAATTGCTGTAATTACAACTTAACACTGATCAACTTGTGATTGATTTCAATTTCACTTTATTTTACTATGATTAAATTTATACATTTCCTGATGACTTGTTTTCAAGTTTACTAGTTTTCCCTCCCATATGTGGTCTGCTTCATCCAACAAATAGTTCATTTCAGTTGTTATTTATTTATTTATTTATTTACTTATTTATTTTAGTTTTCGGATTTGTTTGGTTCTTGTTTCAGCATATGAAATATCATTCAGTATATGAAATTCTATATTGTTCCTAAGATTGCTCATGTTTCTGCCCATTAAATTCATTTTCCCCTGTAGATTCTTTAACATGTTCATCATTATTACTTTAAAATTCTTATTTCTTAGTTTAATCTGGAGCCTCTGGAACATTTGTAATTCTATTTATATTAACTACTTTTTCTCTTTATTATAGGTCATATTTTTGAAAATCTAAAAATACTTTTACCTCAATATTGTACATTATATGATGTAAGAGACCTTGGATTCAGTAATTCTCCAAGGGTGTTGAGTCTTTTCTTGGACCACATGGAGTCTCATCCCATGCAAGCAAAGCATTGTTAGGGGTCATCAAAGAATTTGAGGGAAGTTTGTACACACATTCTGTGGCTCCTTTTCTGTGAATACTTCTTTCCCGAGATTTCCTACAGCAACTTCCAGCTACTATGGCAACTCCAAATTCCATCTTTTGGAACCTGATTCTAATAATGCTACAACTTTCCTTTTTGAGTTCTATCCTTTGAATGCAGTGCAAACAAGGAAATACCTAAAGGAGAGTCAGGAGATAGTAGGGTAAAGTTGAGATGCATGAGATGTATCTTGAGGAGGCACTCACTCTCAGGGTTGTGCTGGGTTAGGGACAGGACTTAAGAGCAAGTTCTCCTTCCGTATTCTTTTCATCCCAGACACTTCTCTTCCTACCAGCCCTACCCAGGAATCAGGTGAAAATCTGTATAGACTAACCAAGAGAAAATAAAACTACTTCTATCACTACAAAAGAAGACAATAAAGGAAAAAGAAAGAGATCAAAAGAAACATCTTCATTTCCTTATGAAAAACCATGTGTGTGTGTGTGTGTGTATGTCGACCAACAGAAAGAGAACTGAGGGGGAGACTGCAGACCAGAGATGTCAGCAGATTTGGGACAAAAGAAAACAGTTGGATGAGTGTTTTCTGTTTAGTTCATTGAAGAAGGCTGAAACCTATGGGACTCTAGGGAAAAGCAAAGGAGAAGTAGGTCACTTGCATGACAAAACCATCGAAAAGCTACCTGGACAGAAAGGAGGAGGGGGGCATGATTAAAATCAGGGGTTTAAAAAAATCTGTGTAATGATTAGTGAGACCCCAGCACCTGCCTCAGTTGACTGCATGCCTACCTCCCCTGACGCTCAGAAGACAGGAGATTACTTCTAGGGACAGGACAGACTGCCCTATCTTAGGCCAGAGGTTAAGCATTAAGCATTGTACAAAATGTGGAGAGATTCAGAGAAAATCCATCTCTGGTGGGATATTCTTGGCCCTCATTTGCTACTCTTCAGCCAGCTTGTTGGCAGCTGGCCTTGGATCTCTCTTGGCAAAGAACTTTAAGATTCTTCTCTGGGGGAACTGGCTCAAGAGAAACGCCTACAGACACTAACATTTCAGAATACGCTAATGAAATGGTGAGGACCTGGCCAGATTTATGACAAGAGGATAAGACTTAATCCTACTCATTTCAGAAACTAACAAAGCAAATAGGACAAAAATGGATAGGAATCTTGAATTCCATAGGAAATAAATTTGATGTTTAAACTCTTGTGTCTAATAAACTGACAATAAGTAAAAATATACTATTAACAAAATCCAACTGTTTTAGGCCCCAGATGAAAGAAATATCCATACATTTTCACGAAGCAGAATCACTGTTCTCTTTTGTATTGGTGTATTATAATCACCCATAATACCATGATTCATTACACCACATTCATGCACTCACACAATCTGTCAGTCTCATCTCCAGAATCTTCCCTTTTCCTCCCCCTCCTTCCCCCATCTACTTACTCTACTCTACTGATCTCACTTCTATTATTTATTTTATTTAGTGTATTATGATTATGGGTATGTGCGTGTATATGTATATATATATGTGTTTATATATATAGACATATATATATAAACACACATATGATTTACTGTGATATATTCATACACAGTCTTACCATAACTTGGTAGGTTTTGTTCCTTAGTACTTTCCCCTGCCTTTTCCTCCTGGCTCCCTCTGAATCCCTTTCTTCTACTTTATTAGTCTTCCTTCTATTTTAGTTAGATCCCCTTTGATTGATTTTTTTCCCTTCTCTCTAGTTTTCACATGAGAAAACACAGTCAACCCTTGACTTTATTATCTGGCTTATTTTGCTTAGCATGATGCTCTTAAGTTCCATCCATTTATTGGTAAATGATGTGATTCCATTCTTATTTGTTTTTAAATAATACTCCATTGTGTATACATGCCACATTTTCTTTATCCATTCATCTATTGACAGTCACTTAGGCTGTCCCCATAGCTTGGTTATTGTGAACTGTGCAGCTATAAGCATCAGTACATCTATAGCACTATAGTATGTTGACTTTATTTCTTTTGGATAAATATCCAGGAGAGTGGGATAGCTGGGTCATATGGTGGCTCCATTTCTAGTCTTTTGAGGAATTTCATACTGCTTTCCAAATTGGTTGTACTAATTTGCAGTTCCACCAACAATGTACATCTTTTTCCCACATCCTCACCAGCAATTATTGCTATTTGTACTCTTGATGAATGCCATTCTGATTGGAATGATTGAAGTCTCAGTGTAGTTTTGATTTGCATTTTCCCAATTGCTAGGGACTTTGAGCATTTTTGCATACACTTTTGGCTATTCATATTTCTTCTTTTGAGAAATGTCTGTTTAGATAATTTGCCCATTCATTGGTTGGGTTATTTTTGGGTTTTGGTATTAAGTTCTTGAGTTCTTTATATATTTTGAATATTAATCTCCCAGTAGAAGAATAGGTGTCAAAGATTTTCTCCCATTCTTTAGGCTCTCTCCTCATATTCTTCTTTCCTTTTTGTGTTTTTAATTTAATGTGTGTTTAATGTGTGTTTTTTTGTGTTTTTAATTTAATGCCATCTTGCTTACTGATTCTTGGTTTTATTTCTTGCACTTTAGGGGTCTTGTTAATGAAGTCTGCTTGTGCTTACATGTTGGAATGTTGACCCAATGTTTTATTCTGTTCTAGCAGTTGCAGAATTTCTGGTCTAATTCCTAGGTCTTTGACCCACTTTGAATTGATTTTTGTGCATGGTGAAAGATAGGGATCCAGCTTCATTCTTGTAGATACGGATACCTAGTTTTCCTGGTATCATTTGTTGAAAAGGTTGTCTTTTCTCCAATGCATGTTTTTGGCAACTTTGTCAAGATCACACGACTCTATCTACATGGATTTGTCTTTGTGTCTTCTATTCTGTTCCATTGGTCATTAAGCAAAAGTTTTATAGAAAATATTCTCTAGCTCTAATGAAGGATTGAATAAATTACCAATAAAAGTACTTCTTGATTTCAAGAAACAGAGCTTACGAAGACTTTTTTAAACAGTACAGAAGTTTATAAGAATAATTACAGGGAGCTTCAGAATTGATTGTGAGCTGTAGAACTAGGCAAGGTGCAAGGAAAGCCAGTCGTCAGGAAGGATGACCAAGGTCCAGTCTGGGTGTCACTCCATGCATTATTTTTCTGAGCTACATGCTATGCTATCCCTGGAATCTTGCAGTTGCCCTTACCTCTGCACTTTCCACTCCATTTCCCAACTCTACATTTTAGCATATCTCTTTCAACATTTTGAATCTGAGACAAGAGCATTAGCTCGGTCAAGGCTACATCACAAGGCCATTTTCCAACTGTCCTGAGGACGTAGGACTGTGCCACTGAGACCCACCTAGCAGAGGCTCACATCAAAATGAAAGGATGACCGAAAACTAGGTAGTACCAAGTAACAACTACCCACTACTGGCAGCAACACCACCAACTGATGACATAGGAAAGAAAAATAAAGTCTTGTATTATTCAGTTGAATTTAAAAAAAAAAAAGAAGAATGCAACTTAAAGAAGAAATCAATATTAAAATGGTAATTGATTTGGGAAAGAATGAATATATGATCAAAACATCAAAACTGACAAAATATCAACTGACAAAGTAATATTTAGGGTCAAGTTCTTAATAAAAGACATATATTAGAAGTTGAGGATGAAGCAGATTTGTCAGTCAGCTAAACCTGTAACCACCATTTCAGTAAAAGGCAGAAAACCTGAAGGCACCAAGTATTGAGGGAGAATAGAAGGTGTAACTATGGACCTACCTGTGTAAGGCAACCATTGGCCTAAGTTATTGTAAGAAATAAGGAACAAATCTTCAAGGGACACAGTTACATTTAAATTATTCAAATAGAGAAAAAAAAGATGCTTCTTCACTCATTCTATGTGGCTACAAAATCTTTATGAAAATAACTAGACAAGAATAGCATAAAGAAAACCATAGATCAATTACACTCATGCACATCAATGCAAAAACTGAATATGGTATTTTCAAATTAAATACAGTAATGGATTAGCAGAATAACCACATTCCAAATGTGGCTTCTCCCAGGATTGCAAGAATGATTCAGCAATTGGAATCTATTACTCTAAATTAACATATTAATTGAAAACAAGGAACACACTACACTATCTTCTCAGTAGGTGTCACAAAGGTTTTGATGGCATTTAACATTCATTCCTGAATTAAAAAAAATCTCATCAAGCCAAAAATAGAAAATGCTTCCTCAGGCTGATAAGACCCTGAATCATAAAAGTACAGTACGCTTCCTCACAGTTAGGGAAACTCTAGACAGGACCCCTGGAAAGTCAGCGTGACTAACACTGTTCGTTTTCTGTTCATTACCATTCCCTATTTCTTCCTTACTAGAAAAATGGCAATGTCTTTTCTGGGAGCCAACACATCTGGTGAAATGCTTGTTTTCCCAGCCTCCCCATCATAAGGATGAAGTTCTGGTCCCTCAGTGGTATGTGAAAGTCTCCTGCATTCTGAGAAAGCTTCTTTCACTTTCTTGATGGAAAGAGACAACAGACAGACCTCACCTGTCTTGGTTGTAAGAAAGCACCATGTTGCAATCAAGAAGTAAGGCAAAGCCAAACATCAGCCAGAAAGAGCCTGGCTCACTCCTGGCCCTTGTCTTGACCTGTTGCATCATAACCAGCAATCTGTGGGCCCCTAATCATGGGAGCTGAGAAGGACAGAAGGCAGGGAAGCTCTGATTAAGTTACTTCGAGATGAACACATTTCTGATGGAAACAGAAGTAAGACAAGAATGTCCACTCTAACCAATACCACTTAACAGTGTTGGATGTTACAGTCGATATGGGAAGATGAGACTAATTAAGTAAAAGTTACAGGCAGTGAAGCAAATTTTCACTGGGAATAGAACAATATATCTCTCCTGAAAATGAAGAAAGTCTAAAACTGTAAGAACAAAGAATAGGAAAGTGACTGCTTGCAATATCAATAGCTTTCCTGATCTGTTTACAGCCAGTCAGTAAAAGCATTGGGAGTAAATGGTTCCAATCCTGCTAGTAACGAAACTATGACATACTGAACACAATCTATATAAAGATAACAGAAAAAAACTGCATCATAGGTAGAATAAAGACAGACACATACTTTCCTGGACAGAGTGATTCAGTATTGAAAAGATCCCAATTATTGCAAAATTACTTAAACAATTCAGTGGAATACCAAGTTAAAGTTCCCAGCAGAGTATTTTATTAGTTTCAGTGAGCAGATTTTAAGGTTTCACGAGAAGATAAAAATGGTCAACATAGGCAAGAACATTGGAAATCAACAAAAATATGAATATATACTATCATATTATAAAAGTATAATAATTATAGCAACGGGATAGTGTCATGGCATAAATCAGTAGTATAAAATGTAACAACCAATCAATTAAACGGTCTGGAAAGAGTCAATAAATACACCCATGTTTATAGGAAGGTGTGAATGTGCACATGTACATGTGAGCCAGGTTCTTCAATGTCTAGAATGAAGGATGACATGATATTTTGGAGATTAAAAACAAACAAACACCCTACCATTAACGGAATCTTATCTTCACTAAGGTGGACAACTTCAGTTATGCAAAGGTAAGTACACCTGACCCCAGTAGAAAGCTTGCCAAGGTGCAGATGAGAATATTAAATTAAAACATGAGAGGAGGACCAGACTTCTGATCTCTCCATTTTCATAATCCAATGGTACAGCCGCTTGGATAACGTGAGCTCGTGGGCACCTTGGAGGAGCTCATGGGAAGAAGGTGGCTTGCGGGATGTCCTCTGGACTGACCATGGGCGCTCCACAGCACAGGGCGGGCTGCAGACGAGGGTGGGGATGAGTCTGGAGCCCCCCGCAGGCTCTGTCTCTCAGGCACATGATGTGATTTGGGGTAAGAGGTCAGTGTGTGAGTGTGACTAAGGGATCTGGAGCCTTGGGGGACGACATAGCCACTTCTGCAGACGTGGGACATCTGAACCAGCAGTAGACAATGACCTTCAGACTGGTAAGGATCACTGTCTGAAGAAACACCCTGTGGCAGAATCACAAGAGCTGATGCTGGTGAGAGGGCCAGATGCTCCAGCCCTCCCATTCCGACTGGTGTCTGGAAGTAGGCTCTAGGAGAACAGACCCACTCCACATTCTGTTGCCCTGTAAAGCTGGGGAGGCGAGGGGCTTCCAGAACATACTAGATTTTCACTGACTGGGCATGAGAAATATGATGACTGAAAAACAAAGCAGATATGATTTCCTAATTGATGGAAGATACTCGCAGCAGTACAATGGACGTCATCTACATTATGCCATGAAAATCACAAGTGGATCATAATATAAATGAATTTTCACAAGCAACTGTTTTCATTCTATGTATATCATAGATATTTTTCTGTATCAGTATACACAGACATAGTCCATTCTTTTCAAGTATTTTCCAAGATTTTACTGTAGGGAACTACAAAATTTATCTCTTTTGCTCACTGTTGTTGAACATGGATTTCTGTTTTTGCTTTTGCTCATATAAAAATGCAATAAAGAAGGTTGGTTCGACATCCGGAAATCTATAAATGTAATTCTCCACATCAACAGGCTTAATGTTAAAAATCACATGATTATTTCAACAGATGCAGAAAAAGCATTCAATAAAATATAGCATGACTTCATGCTCAAAAACCTAGAAAAATTAGGGATAGTAGGAACATTCCTCAACCTTATAAAGGCTATCTATGCTAAGCCCACAGCCAACATCATTCTAAATGGAGAAAAACTGAAAGCATTCCCTCTAAAAACTGGAACAAGGCAGGGATGCCCTCTTTCACCACTTCTATTCAACATCATCCTTGAAACTCTAGCCAGAGCAATTAGACAGACTAAATAAATTAAAGGGATACAAATAGGAAAAGAAGAATTCAAATTATCACAATTTGCCAATGACAAGATTCTATATTTAGAGGAGCCAAAAAATTCCACCAGAAAACTTCTAGAACTCATAAATGAATTCAGGAAAGTAGCAGGATATAAAATCAACACTCTTAAATCTAATGCATTTTTATTCATAAGTGATGAACCCTGTGAAAGAGAAATTAGGAAAACTACCCCATTCACAATAGCCTTGAAAAAAATTAAATACTTGGGAATCAATCTAACAAAAGAGGTGAAAGACCTCTACAATGAGAACTACAGCACACTAAAGAAAGAAATTAAATAAAACCTTAGAAGATGGAAAGATCTCTCATGTTCTTGGATAGGCAGAATTAATATTGTCAAAGTGGCCATACTACCAAAAGTGCTATACAAATTCAATACAATTCCAATTAAAATCCCAATGATGCTCCTCATAGAAACAGAGAAAGAAATCATGAAATTCATTTGGAAGAATAAGAAACCCAGAATAACTAAAACAATCCTTAGCAGGAAGAGTGAAGCAGGAGGTATCACAATACCAGACTTTAAACTATACTGCACAGCAATAGTAACAAAAATGGCATGGTATTGGCATCAAAATAGGCAGGTAGACCAATGGTACAGAATACAGGACACAGACAAATCCACATAAATACAGTTATCTCCTACTAGACAAAGGTACCAAAAACATACAGTGGAGAAAAGATAACTTCTTTAAAAAATGGTGCTGGGGAAACTGGAAATTCATAAGCAGCAAAATGAAATTAAACCCCTATTTCTCACCCTGCACAAAACTCAACTCAAAATGGATCAAGGACCTAGGAACCAGACCAGAGACCCTGCAGCTAACAGAAGAAGAAGAAGTAGGTCCAAATCTTCATCATATCAGCTTAGGACCAGACTTCCTTAACATGATTCCCAAAGCACAAGAAGTAAAAGCAGGAATCAATTGGGATAGATTCAAACTAAAAAGGTTTTTTCTCAGCAAAAGAAACAATCAACAACGTGAAGAGAGAGCTTACAGAGTGGGAGAAAATCTTTGCCATGCACAGTTCAGATAGAGCACTAATCTCCAGAAACTATAAAGAACTCAAAAAACTTTACACCAAGAATACAAATAACCCAATCAATAAATGGGCTAAGGAAATGAGACACTTCACAGAAGATGAGCTATAAGCAATCAACAGACGTATGAAAAAATGTTCAACATCTCTAGTAAGAAGAGAAATGCAAATCACAACTACCCTAAGATTTCATCTCACCCGAATTAGAATGGCTATTAAAAAGAATACAAGCAACAATAGGTGTTGGCAAGGATGTGGGGAAAGGGTACGCTGATACATTGCTGTTGAGGTTTCAAATTAGTGCAGCCACTCTGGGAAGCAGTATAGAGATTCCTTAGAAAACTTGGAATGGAACCACCATTTGACCCAGTTATCCCACTCCTTGGCCTATACCCAAAGGACTTAAAATCAGCATACTACAGGGATGTAGCCATATCAATGTTCATAGCTGCTCAATTCACAATAGGTAGATTGTGGGGAACCAACTGAGATGCCCTTCAATTGATGAATGGATAAAGAAACTGTGGTGTATATACATAATGGAATATTATTCAGCCATAAAGAAGAATAAAATTATGCCATTTGCCAGTAGATGGATGGAGTTGGAGGATATCATGCTAAGTGAAATAAGCCAATCCCCCAAAACCAAAGGCTGAATGTTTTCTTTAATAAGTGGATGATGATAAATAATGGGGGTCAGGAGGGGGTAAGGAAAGAATGGAGGAACGTTGGATTATGTGGAGGGAATTGAGGGGTGGGGAGTGGGTGGGGGAAGGAAAGAAAATAGAATGAGACAAACGTCATTACCCTATGTACATTTATGATTATGCAAATGGTATGACTCTACTTTGTGTACAACCAGAGAAATGAGAGTTGTACTCCATTTGTGTACAATGAATCTAAATAAACAAACAAATAAATAAATAAACAAATAAATAAAAATCAATTGATGGATGCCAAAAAGAAAAAGAAAAATGAGAGGTTACACTCCATTTATGTATGATCTATCAAAATGTATAAATGCATTCAACTGTCATGTACAACTAATTAGAACAAGTAAAAATTTTTTAAAAAGAAAAAAATGCAGTAAAGAATATCCTTGCAACTATATCTTTGTACCATTGTGTAATTTTATCTGTAGGATGAATTCCTAGAAATAAAATGGTTGGATCAAAGCGAACACATAAAAACATTTTGAAGCTACTGCCAAATTGCTCTCCAAAAATGTTGTTTCAGTTTGTAGTCGCCAAAATGTTTAAGTGGGTCTGTTTCCCTATTGGCAAACACTGGATATTATGAAGCATTTATATCTTTGCCAATCTGATATATGGATCTTTTTATCACTTTGCTTTGAATTTCTTGTGACATGAGAAGATGAGGATGTTCTATTTGCTGGTTATTTGCATTTCTTTATATTTCGATATTCAGCAGTGTTTTTACACACATTTTTATCAAGCTGGTATTACTGCTATTATTTCTAATTTTTTCTTATTTCATTTTCTCAATTTTTTTTCCAAACTTTATTTTTAACCTTTCCATGTCACTCTGTTGCTTCCTTTGGAAAGAATGTTTACTTTTGAATCTGAATAATATCCTTTGTTGTAATAGATTAGTTATATTTATTCATGCTCTTTATAACTCCTGATCTGTTTGGTCCTTTCTGGAGCATATTATTTTATTTTCCTTTATTTTATTTATGCATATGATGTTTTTAAATTTAATTTTGTCTCCTAGTTTCTCTGTGCTTGCGTATATTTTCTGTTTCTTCTTTTTTCCTTCCTTCAGTTATTTGGAAACTATATATCTCATGCATATTTTAGTAATAGTTATGCTTAAATATTTAACAGACATGTTTGAATTCCCTATTAAAATGAAGAATTATAGTATTAATCACCTTCCTTTTTTTGAACAAGGCAAGGTTCCTGCCTGTTTTAAACTCTCTCCAGGGCTAGCCACAACAAAATATCACTCATGTTTTGATGAAATAATTGGAAATTTAGCTTTAGGTTGCTATTATTAATATTGTAACTTTGTCTTTCCCTTGACTTACTTGAATATTTTTCCTACCAATAGCAGTTAATTTCCCAAACAGTATTAGTAATTGTTTAGGATTATTCAGTTTTCCTTGTTTAAACTTACCACTAATTCTGCTATATCATACCTTCTTTCTTAAAGTATCTCAGATTCAGTTTTGCTTCCTTGATGTACTTCTTCAAAGACCTTTTTAGATCCTGTTCTTTTAAGTTTTTATGTATCTAAGAATGTCTTTTCTCTTCCCTCATATGACAAAAAAGATCAGCCTTTTGACTGAAACTTTTCAATGTCATAATCTTTGATTGGAGTCTCAAGGAGTGAGTTTTAATTCTAGTCTCCATGGGAATGGAGAGAGATGGGAACATTCCAGAGAGAGGGAGAAATTTTAGGAGATGAATTGCCAATAACTCCAGATAGGAAGGATGAAGAAAAGGAAAGTATCAAAAATAAGAGAGCAGTCAGGGAGGGAAAATGGAGAAGTAGAAGGATCATAAATGCAGTATTTCATCACATCATTTTACAGTTGAGAAAGATGTTGAAAGTGATGAGATCATCTAATGAGAAGCCGAAATTGTATAAATAAGAAGCCACAATCAGAAGAGAAGCACAAGAAGAATGAGACATGAAACAGAGACTGAGAAAGATGTAGACATAGAAATGGAGGGAGAGGGAGAGATAAATGATACACAGAGAGACAGACAGGCACATGGTAGATAGGAATTGAGTTTGGCTACTAAGAGGAATTGATAACTCAAAACAACAGCCAACGTGAGAGCTACAGCTCTTCATTGAGCAGCTTAGTTTGAAGGACAGAGCAGTCTTGTTGGAAGACAGCCTTTCTACAGAGTTGGGAAGCAGCAGTGATGTCTGATTCCCACAAAATGTAGAAGGTAGGTCTGGGAACACAAGAAGGTCCACCTTTGGACTCTATATACAAATCAGTGCTTCCTCTCCTAAACTAAACTTAAAATAGGAATTTATTTTGTATCTCTCTGATGGATTGCCCTCCACCCCGGGAAGAGGTACAAACCCTTCTACGGGGAAAACCTTCCTGATTGGAGCATTCATTATGATCATGTCAGAGGACCAAACACTCTTTGAAGCCAAGACTGCTGTGACAGGCTTCCTGAACCTCTCTCTACCCATGGAGGGCATTTATTTCTAGAGCAAAATAAATTGCTGAAAGCGCAAGATTCTTCTCAACAAATTTGCTGTGGCATTCTTTGAATGACCTCGATTTACCTCTAAGGGAGAAATGTCCATGTAAGAATTCCACAGAGACACTGGGTTTAACATAGCTCAGATTATCTGTCCTTGGTAGTGGAACATATTTTCTCTCTTTTTGGATTTCTGGACTCAGCCCCATGGGCTTTCTCTTAGACAAGGCAAGGACATCAGGCTTAGTTACAGCTGGGGTCTCCCCAGCTGCTGGCTTAGCTTATCTCAAATTGCTCAGGGATAGAATCAATGTCACTGAGATGCTAAAGCCAAGAGGTCTATCAGAAACACTGTGAGGATTCTATTTGGTCTTATGTTTTGCATTACAAAGCAATTAAACTATCTTAAGTAAGTTTTTCCCCTTATTTTCCAAGGAAAACCAAGTGAAGCTAATGATCAGATATCAATTTGAAGAGTAGGTATTCCGAACCTGGTCTTGAGGGTGACTCTGTGAGACCAAAGAGTTGAAGTAACCTCTCTGGCCCCTGCTCCCTGTTCTTCTGGCACAGAGAGAATGTCACCAATCCAACACAGAAGTGATCTGAAGAGCATTTTCTCCTCTGTCCTGGGGTAACAACTTTTGTCCCTTCTGTCTTTTCAAAGCCACCACCTTTTAGAGAAGCACAAATGCAAATGGGTTGAGTGATTTACAGCTGTCCTCACTCATAACAGCTGGAGAACATTGCTTTGTAACTGAGTCGATTGGAAGATAGTACTCTTAGATGTTTTCTGATTTTTCCATGAGCAAGCTGTGCTGACCAAGGAAAGGCACAGACATGATCATTTGTTAATTTGATGGTAGAAAAGTGCTTGACAATGTCACAGTGTCCCAACTCTGGGCATCCTGTGAGAGGTGACCCTGTCTCTTTAGAGGTGAATGGGGAATAGCAGATGATATCTTTCCCTGAACAAAAAGCTGGAAGAAAAATTATATACATATATTTATAGTTTCCTAGTCTGTACTAGGAACAGTGTTAAATGCCTTTGTTCACCAGCAGCCATTACTCTGACACTTGAAGTAGTTGACTGTATTCCCAATTTTGTAGATAAAGAAGCTGAGACTTAGATTTTAAGATACTTGCTAAGGCCGTAAGGCGAGACTCTTCCACATTGAGTGACTGCTCTGTAATGCAGAGAGGGAACCTGATTAATGGACAAGCTGACTCCTTTGGAGGGAGGAAGTGCTGAAGAGGTCAGACCAGGTGATATTACTCACTTGTTCCTACAAAGATCCAAGAAAAGTTGAAAAATTCTCTCCCACCTAGAGACCCACATGATATGCACACTCCCATCAGGGGGCTCCATGTCTTTTAATAGAAACACCTTTTATATTGTGACCTTAACCGCACACATGCGTCATGCTTCTCAAGACTAGTCTATTTTGTTAGAAAGAACTGCTTGACACTCTACTAAGTTAATTTCATGACCAATTACATAGTGAGTTGCCATCCAAAAACCACTCTCTAAAACTCAAAAGTGAACAAGGAAAACATTTAAACACCACCCTGTCCTGAGTTTTCAAATTACTTTTCAAAACTTTCTCTGATCTCATACTAGTTACCCCTCATTTCAAAACCTAAACTACTCCGTTTCTTTTCCCCCCCCAAGGTGCTCTGCTCATTGTAGATCTTTGACCTCATGAATATATTTGGTTGAAGTTAAGCCCTAGACTCCCTAGACTTCCCTAAAGAAAGATTAGGATTGGATTTGACTTCCTGAGCTGTATATTAACTCTTAATAAAAGTCAGAAGCAATCAATCTGGTTTAGCTCTGTGGATTCCTCATGTCAGGAGACTAAGCCACATGGCATATGGTGCAGTCATTTGCTTGACGACATCATGGAACAGTGGAGCTGAAGAACTGAAGATGCCTGATAAAGTTTCTGCCTTGGTGGGAAGGCTTGAAAGTGAAGCAGAAAACAGTAACTTGTGAGACTTGACCCATGTGCTCCCAAGGATATGCAGAGCTTCTAGATAGAGATCTTAACATTCAGGAATTACTCCATGAGGCCGATTGTGAGGTAGAGGGTTCAAGACTTCTCCTGTTTTGTTTGTTACAATTTATCAACAGTCTTTGACACGGGCCTCACCTTCTTGCTTATTTAATTTGCAAAGTAAGTATAATAATTAACTATGAAAGTAAAATCTCAGGCAGAAACAGTTCTACATAAATATTAGTGTAAATGTAGAACATTCTTGGCTCAACTTGGGGCTGGAAGTTTTACAACCAACAGGAATTCACAGACTCATTGCTCCAGGGGCTCCTGATGCTGCTGGCTTGTAGCAGCTCTGTAGGGAGCCAGGAAGGAGGACTGCCTCAGCCTCCAGTGTGCATCCTTTCTGTTTCTCACAGAATTCCATCCACCTCATGAGCTCAACAAACAAATGTGTAGTTGCAAATGCAGTTCAGCATTTAACTTTTAGAAGCAGAGGAAAGAAAAGGGTCTTGGCAGGATCAAGGAGGCAAGCAGTGAGCTGAGACACGCTTTCCCTAGATTTCATCTATAATAGATGTTTAGTAATCTGATTAATGCTCTGCTTCTGCTTCCCGGGGATTTTTAAGATTTCCCGTGTTACCATCGTCTCCCTCCATCCAAGCACTTATGAATGAGTCAGGGAGCTTACTCACCTTCCACTGTGGATGCTGGATAGGGTGCAGGTGCTGCTGGGAGAAGATGTGCAAACACCCGCTTCCTGCAAGTCCTATAACAGCCCAGGAGTCATGAAAACAATTCTGTGATTCAAAATGGCATCTGAATGAGTAAAAACCTACAAGAAAAATGTGGGGGAAGGAGACCCCACCAAATCCTCCAAGAGACAGTGTGCCTCTGTGGGGGCAGAACTTCAGCAGAGCTCTGAGGCAGGGAACATTCACCTGCTTGCTTCTTTTCCAGGCTTTTAAAGAGTGGAACAAGACGAGCCCAAGTTATCATTAGTCTTCCAAGGCCGGAACTATGGGAAGAGGGATTAAAGTCTGTCACTGATACTAACAAGAGAGGATTCAGAGTCAAGAGTCCTGTGCCTTCGACCGGACTGCAGACCGAAACCACATCCCGGTGACTTGCACTGTTCCTACAGCATGACCTGCTGTTCCAAAGGCTACCTGTGGTTCTGCTTTTGAAAGGTTCCTCCTCCTATGGCGAGCCACACAGAGATCCTTCAGTCCTCCGTCTCTGGGTTTCACCAGGACTAGGGGGACTTACCCTGGCTTGGATGTCTTCCTCTCATTAACTTCCTACATACTGCAAACCTTACTTCCTAACTAAGCATCTGTAAAAGATGGCTCACTACTGCACTTTCTTTTGCTGTGTTGCCTTGGAAATAGATTAATATCTCAGGTACGTTAAAGCTCCCTAAAATTTAATGTCTTTGAAACAAGAAAGATAAGTAGGTTGAAAATATACACCATATATAGAGGCATTCAAGAATTCTTAACTGTCTCTATAGATGACATTGTATATATATATATATTATATTGCATATATTATATATTTACATATATCATACATAAATAGAATATAATTATATACCAAATATTAATATATATGTATACAATTGTTTAAAATTTTACTCAGAATTTGATGGAATGGGAACCCCACAAGATGGATGTCTTTTCTTTGTAAATTACTTATCTCAAGCATCTAGACCTATGGTTGATATATGATAGATGTTCAAAATTTTTTGTTAAACAGATTCTCTAAACCTTTAAATCTTCTAGAGTCTAGTGTGATCTTCTTCAGGGACATGACAAAATGCAACATGGACTCACAACTGAAATCAATCACACAGTGGAGACTGGTGAAGCCCCTTGTATGTGTCCATCCCTTATGACTAAAAAAGTATTTCTGCAAGAAAGTCACTATCATTGTCCTTGCAATGCAATAGAAACATGCAATAGGAAGATTTTTTCCCCTTCTCTGAGATCCTTTTTTTTTTTCTTCTTCCTTGTAGAGAAAATGCCCTGGGCTCATTGTGCCTTCTCCAAGCCACATCCCCTTATTTAACCCAGGTTCAAGAAGTTACTGCTGGATTGTATATATAACAGTGTGAAATCAAGTGAAAAAGGAAAAGGAATAGAAACATCTAACTACATCTAAAGAAGCACATGCACTTTAGGGTAAAATTTCTCAACTTTGGTACTACTGACAGTTTTGACCAGATAATTCTGTAGTGTGCCGGCCATCTCTGGCCTTTACGTCCTAGATCCCTGCCCCTCCTTAGCCTCTTCTCTCCCTCTTATTCTGGTGTAACAATCAAGAATGTCTCCAGACATTGCAAATGTGTTCTGGGGTGAGGGACAAAAATACCCTCTTGATTGAGGACCACTGCTTTATGGGAATGTGTGGTTTCTGCAAGGGTATATGTCATAATCAAGATGAGTTTTCTGCTAACGGAATTTCAGGAATCTTCAAAAGACATAGAATTGAAAGGTATTTGTTAGAAGATCTCTAGAAATGCTTTTAAGATGACAGCTATTTTAATTTACCTTTTGTGAATTGCTGTGGTTTGAAAATGTTGGGCTGTTGTTGGATCTGGGGTAGAGGGTACACGAATAAATCAAGCATTTATGATTTAACCGAGGACTCTTCTTTCTTACAGATGTGGGAATGGCCCTTCACTCCATCTTAACCCCCTAGTAACCTTACCCCATTTTGAAGTTTGTCAGGACATATCATGTTCCTATGCTGTGTTAGTTTTGTATTGCTGTGACAAAATACCTGAGAAAATCAACTTTTAGGGAGGAAAGACTTATTTTGATTTATGGCTTCAGAGGTTTCAGACCACAGTCATTTGGTCCTGTTGCCTCTGGCCCTGTGGTGTGACAGCACATCATGGTAGGAGCACATGGCAGGGGAGGCTGCTCAGCTAATGGCAGCCAGGAAGCAAAAAGAGAAAGAAAAAGGAAGAAAAGTGACCAGGATCCCAATATCCCCTCCAAGGGCACACTCCCAATGACTTAACTTCCTTCCACTAAGCCCCGCCTCCTGAAGTTTTTTACCATCTCCCAATAGTGCCAAAGGCTGCTGACCAAGTCTTTAGCAAGTAGCCTTCGGGAGATACTTAAGATCCAAACCATAGCATATACTTGACGATAACACCATAATGATGATCTGATTATGGTGTTTCATGGTAATTATAAGAATGAGAACAGCATTAGCAAATGATTTATGTATACTACCCACAGTGCCAAGTGCTTTATGTGAACTAAGTCACTTAATCCTCTCAGCAAAACTTTATGATGGATGACGATAACAATTGTACAGAAGATGAAGGAGACAGTGTGGCTGTTGTCATCATTACTAAAACTTGGCTTCAGAAAAATTCTTCCTGAGCTGTTCATCTGGGTGGAATACTCTGGGAAATAAGAGGAACTCTATCATACACTTGCTGTCTTCATCTTAAATATTTGGTTGTATCATCCATTCTTCTTCATTGTAATTATTTGTATACAAATCTGTCTTTCTTCACTAGACTCTTAAACCACTTGTGGGTGTCTGGCTGGCTGGTTTGGCATCCCCAGTGACTACATGGTGTATGGAGTGCCTAAAGGAGTGGACAGGAGGACAAGGGAACTCCACGTGGAGGAGTCCAACACAAGGGAAAGGTGTTCTGCTGCTTGTCATTTCCAGATTATGTGTTCTAGACATCAAGACCCTTAAAAAGGACTCTCTTCCACACCTCTCATGAGGACACCAGTTAGAATCAGAGGGAGTAGCATTTCTGATTACACATCCTCAGACGTTAGCTCATTTTATCTTTGCATGGACCCAATAGGTGAGTATTATTTCCATCAGTAAGAAGATCAAACAATAAAGACTCAAAGATGCTATTAAATCCCTTTCAGATTAACTAATATTATTACAGGGGACCTCCTTGTGCTGAATTCTTTACTTATGACTTGAGATGCATGTTGACCTGACCTGCATCGTTCCTTCCAGAAAGCTTTGTCACATAAGATGACCGTGAATGTCCACCTATTGACTGAATTTCATTACTGCCTTTTCTCTGACTGGCTGTGGAATTCTGGTGTCTCATTTTTGCTCATCCTTACCCCATGAGAATTGCTCATCTGTGCCATGAGGCTATGTCAGTAAGCATTTAAAAATCCTTAAAGACCCTACATAAACAATAAATATGGTAACCTGGTAAACAATTGAAAGAAAGTAACTTGGGCCTCATATGTCAAGTTTAATCCCTTGAACTCTTTTATCTCTAAGTAGAGTTAGGGTGGTTACATCTTTCCCCAAACTTCCCCAGAACTACACTCTACAGAATTGGGAAGTCTGTTTAGTTCTACTAAAGATAAAGAGTTAAGCAAATCACACCAGTATTCCAACCCAGGGCTCCAAGAAGTCTAGGTACATCGAACCAGATGTTCAGACCGCTGAGCCATGCCCTCCAGCTGTTCTAGGAAAACATTTTTTAAACGAAGAGTGAGCATCTTGCTTGTCATCATTGAGCTGCATGTAGCTTCCAACCAAGTGAAGTCTGGCACTACTTTTAATTTGTTTTGCTATTGTTCAACTTTGTTCATTCTTGTGGTCAACTTTTATTTGTGTGTGAGAGAGGCTTAAAGAAAGAGACATGTTTTCACTTGGTCTCTCCTTTGGTATTTTCTTGGGGACAGTCTTGATTGAGGACAATTGGGGATTGCCCAATGACCAGTAGAGTCATGAGACTGTTATCTTATTTCCCAATAGGAGGACAAAGCTCAGCATTTGCTTCCCTTCCCTTTGAAACTCTCGATGTGAACATTTCTGGCCCTAATTTGGAGAGTATTATCTTCAATTTTGTACAAAATATCATTTTGGCTCTTTACTCTTCCAGAACACCCCCACCTTCTGCTACTTCATCCTTTGTGCTATTTCAGATTTCAACAGTATTTAAGATGCAACAGCTGGAGAACAGTATTAATAAAAAGCAGAAAAAACATCTGAATTCACTTATCCTTTGGATATCTGCCTTTTCCCTTGTGTCTAATCCAGTATGCACGCGTTCTGGGTACCAGGTTGGAGAATAAAATGTCCTAGGACATTGGTGTGTAAAATACTTTCTTTCTTCATGATATCAGAAAAGATGAAATCACTTAACAAACATTGCTCCTTCTGTCAGCTAGTAACTGCAACAGAAATTGGGTTAAGCTCCAGATCCGAACTTTTGGTGAAGCTGATGCCCAATCAGATCCCTGGGGAAGGTGGCCCTCCCGCCTTGTCCTCTTTGATGGCTGTTTTGACAATGGAAACATTGTTACCTTAGAAATATGCGCCATTGCATAAAAAAAGCTTTTTTATCTTGGGACCAAAATGAATGTTTTTTGTGGCTATAAATATACTAAAAGAAACCTCAGGAAAACCTGGAGCAAATTAGTCAATTGATGTCAAAATGAGAGTCTGGTATATTTGCTCTCTTACTGTCACAGTGTGGCTGGAACCTTCCTGACTTCCTTTCTACTAGTTTCCCTCCACTTAACACTTTCCATGTATTTTCATTGCTGGATGTTGGGAATATTTACTTTCATCCTCCCACACACTATCTGGTTATTGGTACGGAGAGGATTCTTGTCCCAAGATGATACAGGGCTGGGAGATATGACTGTATTTTAAATCCTACAATTCTCAGAAAGTGAACCTATGAGTTTTAATAGTGTTACCTTAAAAGAAGCCAGTATCTCTGCTCATAAAAGTCTGTTTTGTATCAACTTGATTCTCTGGATATCCCCTTATCTCATGTTAGTCCCCAAAACGCAGACTTGTTCTGGTTTTCGAGACCCAGGGAAGCCACCTTCTGTTTCGAAATTGGGTGACGTTGAAATTCTTTCCCTGTGCCTGAAATTAAGGCGTTGGAAGTTACTGATGGCCTGACATTCCCCTTGTGGGACAATTAATAACAGAGGACAAATATATGTAAGGAATGCGTTCTCAAAACAACTTGATTTGAGCCAAAGTTTTTGAGAGACAGGATGGGTACTCGCGTGCCCCGTGAGTCCAGCATCACTTTTTCCTGGTTGGGAGCCCTTCTGCATGTCTCAATCTGCCTCCTGCTGTTCTTATAGTCTTTATTTAGACCGCACTGAAATATGTGGCCTTTTGGTCAACCTTATAATTTAGACATGCTATAAATGTCCCAAAACTTAAAAGCCATAGGTCATGCTATGGGCAATGGTAAATTTTAATAAAAACATGGAATTCCGATATACGAGTGTCCCAGATGAAAAGTTGTCCTCTCTTCTTACTTCTTTTAACCTTTTTCTCCTTAAACATTATGGGTCCACTTTTTCTCTTGGAAGTGGGCTATCAATGATCCCGAGAATCTGAGATACACTTTTCTTTGGCAATAGGTGCTCAGGATAAAAGGAGTAAGTGTGGTTGTTGGAGTTTCACTGATTGACATTAATATTTGCTAGGGACTTAACAAAACTTGCCTCTTTATTAAGAAATATGTTACAGTTAGTCCAGTATTTATTTTCTCCCCAAACTGATTGTTCAAATTGAGGGTGCATTTCTAAAAATACAAACAAAGATTAGCTTTCAGGGCACAAAGTTTCACAATTCCCTGTTCTCATAGAGTTTAATCTCACCAGGGAAGACAAAAATGAAAATATTCTGCCTGTAATGTATGGACTAAGACACACAGAAATGAAATAATTTCCTTCGGTCATGCCTGCCGTGGAGAAAATAAACTAAGCTGTCAAGTAAGTTCTCTTATCTTTCTGATCCTCCGTTTTCTCATTTATAAAAATAAAGGTGTTGCTGTCCTCATTCTTGAAGCTCACTTCCGGCTTTGACAACCCAAGTCTGAGAGTCTACTGGAAAAGTGTGTTAATAGGATACACACGTGTACAAGATTCCAAAGAGAACTGTGCGCACCTGGAGCAGTCAAAGGGTCCGAGGGCAGATGTCACTGAAAAGAAGGGGTGGAGAATTCACCCCTTTACTGATGATTAGCAGTTCTTCAACCCAGGAAAGGACTCTTTGGAGGAGAAGCAGGGACTTGCAGATGGGTGGTACATTGCCCCCTGACAGTGGTATGAGGAGAACAGGCCAAGTTGGAATGAGGAGCAGGCACTATGGACTGAGTGTTTGGGTCCTCAACTCAATTCTGACCCACAATGAGAAGGCTCAGGAAATGGGGTCTTTGGGAGCGATTAGGGGAAGATGAGATCACGAAGGGGACCTAATCCGCATGGTAGGATTAGCACCCCTGTAAGAGTGGGTCTGTCTCCCCACGTGCACACCGTGAAGAAAAGCTAGGAGAGCACACAGCGAGAAGGTAGCTGTGTCCAAACCAGCAAGAGACCCCTGCCAGGAGCCGGATCTGTTGGCACCTTGGCCTTGCACTTCCCAACCTCCAGAAGTGTGAGCAATAAAGGTCTATTGTTGAAACAGCCTGAGCCGACTGATAAGGCAGGTCACAGCAGGCCAGACTAACCGAGTAAGGAGGACTGGAGGCCACAGGAGTGGGGAGGGTGAGGGTCAGACTCAGAAGACTGGAACTCGGCCCTGATTCCCCAGGTGTGTACGTTCAGACTGCCCCAGACTACTCAGTAAACAGAGATCATGGTATCAACCTATAACACTGCTGTGAGGACTAGAGATACATATACAAATAAACTGAAACATGAAATGCACACTATTTTTTTTGTTGTTGTTGTTTTGCTTTCTTATGCAAGAAATTTTGAAAGACAAAGCGTTCTGAAACTCCAACAGATACCATCTGCACCTGACACAGAGAA